>NC_091715.1:123132500-125632500 GCF_041296265.1 Equus caballus | reverse complement strand
AGCACTCTTTCCCTTGTGCCTGGAGGACCCCAAAATATTTTTCGTGTTTCCCCTTAGATGTTATTTCCTTTGAGAAATCATTCTTGACCACTCCCTTTTCAAACCTGGGTTTGGTTCCTTTCCTCTGTTGTACAAATAACCTGGATTTTCCACTATCATATGCCCCTTTCCATACGGCAGTGTAATGGCCTGCTCACTTGTCTCTATATTTCATTAGCCTGTGAGCTCTGTGAAGGCAGAGACTTTAGGAGTCTTGTTAATATATATCCAGTTATTAACACTTTACTTGGCACATAGTAGGCACTCAATAAATAGTTGAATAAATGACGGTAAGGTGTATCAGAACATGGGGAGAGACCAGTATCAGTAAAGACAAATAGATTGAAATAAGCATGATACATGTATTCTAGGGGAGTAAGCGGGGAGGGTGTGTTTCATGAAGTGAGCAGAACTGCCTGATAGTAGTCAAGAGTATATGTGTATATATATATGAATGGGGGCAGTCAAAGTTGGAGAGGCAGAGCAGGGTCAGATTATGGAGGACCTTGAATGCCAGAGTGAAGAATTTCAACTTGATGAACAAGGCAATAAGAAATTCTGGGAACAAACATCTTTAAATCTCTGCTTTGGGTCCCCAAATATCTGCTTTTTACACACTGCTCGTCCTGAAGTATAAGAGAAAAACAAGTGAAGGCAGCACCACTTATTAGTAGGTTGACCTTAGACAATTCTTTTATTTTTATCAGCCATTTTTGAGGTATAATTTAGAATTCACTAATTGTAAGCATACAGTTCTAGGAGTTGCGGTGAATGTATATAGACATATAACCACCACCACAGTCAAGATAAGGAACATTACCTTCATCCCCAAAAGTTCCCTCATTCTCCTTCGCAGAAGTCCTGTACTCCCAACCTCAGGCCTTGGCAACCACTGATCTGTTCTCCATACCTTTAGTTTGCCTTTTCTAGAATGCCATGTAAATGGAATCATATGATATATAGCCTTTTTGATCTGGCTTCTGTCACTTGGCATACTATGTCTTTAAGATTCATCTATGTTTGTTACGTGTATCAATAGTCTGTTCCCCTTTTTTGCTGAGTAGTACTCTATAGTTTGGATGCAACACAGTTTATTTATCTATTCACCAGTTGCTGGGCGTTTGAAATGTTTACAGTTTGGGGCTATTATGAATAAAGTTGCTGTGAACATTCAAGTAACAGTGGTGCTGTGCTTGCCTAACCCCTCTACTCAGAGCAAAGGCTCCTGGCAAGAAATGAATGGGTCCTGGAAGAGACTGTAGGACCAAGCACCCATTAGGACTTGAATTTCTCTCCTCCTCCACCTGGTCTAACTCATCAGAACTATTATAAGGAAATTGTTATTGGTGACCACAAGTTGGAAAAAAAAGTGATTTCTCACTTCTTATTTGAAGATTTTTGTGAATACTGACAAGTTACTGTCACTCAAATTTTGCATCTTCTCTCTCTCCCTCCTGTTTTCTGTATTATCCTATTTGAATTTATTTTTCCTCTATTTCTGTACCTCTTTTCTCCCCTTCTTTCTCTTTTCTTCTTTTCCTCCTCTTTCTATCTTTTCCGCCTGTCCTTCCTTTTCCTTATTACCTCCTCCTTTCTATTTTCCTTTCTATTCCCTCTTTCCTTCCCTGCCATCTTCTAGCATACAAATTTGTATTTAGGAAATGTTTAAATCAATCATGTAGCCAATTTACATGAACTGTTATACAACATAAGCATTTTGTGCACTGCCAACTCATTTTATTTACTTGTTTTAACTGTGAGGTTACTAAGCACTCAGTCCCATTTCTATTACATGAGATCACATCAGTCAATTACACCTAATTTCCTATAGTGATTCTGAGAATTTCAGTCAGATAGAGCTTTTATGTTTTGCTTTAAAGTACATAATTGTTGATTCCTATGCTGCATACCACTGCCAACCCTTTCTGCCCCCCATTAAAACTCCTATGTTTTGACAAATTGGAGCCATTAGTATTTCAGCCCTCTGAAATAGGTTTAATCACTCAGGTGGTAATGTTGTATGTTCAAACTTTTGTATTAACAAACTCCCTCATTTCTTTTTCTTGTTAAATAGGAACCTGATATTTAAGCATCCTAAATTAGTGTTACAGGTGCACTTTCAGCCCACCCGTGAAGATCGGCACTCAGATTTCCATGTCTAATGCCAATGAGCATTAGGGGGACTAAAGAAGTTCATTTTATAGCTTTATTAGAACTGCTCCTTTTGTACCTTAGGCCTTTTTTCACAAGGTTTTGGCTTAAGAGCCTGTGCTAGTTAACTCATCTGCTGTTTCCTTTCCCAGGCTCATGAAGCCCTTCCTAAAAATGAAATGTGGAGGTGGGGGCACTTACTGTGGTCCAGTCCTGCTAGCTATGAGTGAGGAAGCTCAAGAACAAGGGGAAAGTGAAAGGGGCTGCAGAGAAATGTGCTGTTTAGGGTATGCAAGGAAATGATACCAGTGTCAAAGAACCAAATTGGAACATCACTATCTTGGGAAATAGCTTTAGGAACGAAAGAGAGGAAAAAGAAAGAGGGAGGAAGAGAGGAGGCAAAAGGGTAGGAGGAAGAGATAATGTAGAAGAATTCAAACCCAACTTACATCTCCTGTTACTCTTCAAGAATTCTTATTTCCAGGCTAAGGAAGCCCAGACCTCTGGGCAGTCCCTCACCAGCATGATTTCCGGACTCTTCAGCATCCTGCTCCCTCCCTTCTAAATGCAGTTCAGCTTGTGGCTGCTACCCAAATGTTCCACCCATCCCGTTATTTTCATTGAACACTTCAAGTACAGGTTTATCAAGCACAGAGCCAGGCTGTCCTATCACTCCCTTGTTTCTGACTGTATCTTTGTATTAACGCAAATGAAGATGGATTTAGTTCTCTGTGCAGCCACAACACACAACTGAGTAGTATTGAGCTTACAGTTCCTGAAAACCCATAAATCTTTTTTTACATGTGTTGCTACTTCGCCACATCTCATCCTTTGCTTGTGCATCTGGTTGTTTTTGGACTCAAATGCACGATTTCACATTTATGTTCCATAGTTTGTGAAGATTTAAAAAGTATTTTTGATGCATGTATTGTTAAGTTTATTTCAAAGGTTCTTGAAAATAGCTCTCATCAATTCTGCAGTCAAGTAAATGTCCTATTTTGTTTTGTTTTCATTCTGAAAATTAATTTTCAGAATGAAGGCACAGATAATTAAGCTTTCAAGGGCATTTAGATTTTCAAAATTCATCTTTAAAATGTAAATGTCCTCCAATTTAAACTGTTGACAAATAATAGATTTAGATTTTTCATTTTTCTTTTCTTTTCAGCCTAAGGTGGAAAAAAAAGTGGCATATGCCTAGACTGTCCTTAACCTCCTAATATGGTGCAATGCTGCAAAACAATGGACAGTGTCACAAATCAACCCCCTTCATTTTTGCATCTACTTGTCTACCTTAATGTTGAGATGTTCACAAACAAGGTATTTGTTATATAAATGGGATGGTTAATGTATTTCAGTAAATTTTTAGATCTTACCTAGTGTTTATGTGTACTTTCTGTGTTTTTAACCTTGGAAGAGACACAAGTTATTTAGAGCCAAAATTAAAACTACATTGAAAGAACTCAATCTAACCTTATTATCTTATGATAAACATGAGTCTTAGAAAAAACTATCTGTTGATGTTTTCCATTTGAATGATTTTCAGCAGATGACATTGTTATAAGGTAATGGACTTATAAAATCACAGAATGGTCTTCTCACTTGAAGGGAAAATTCAGGTTGTTGTTGACTTTTATTTCTCTCCCTAAACTCAGAGGGAAACCAAATTCAAAGAAAACTTTCTCAATCTAGGATGAATAATTAGTATATTTTCAGTTCTGCCCAGTTTATGTCTAGTCCTTTATAACTGCTGAGACCACTATTCAAGAACATCTTTCAAAAGTATCATAAGTTGTTATGTCCATTATCAGTTATAGTAGCTATATTATATATGGCCTATCAACATTCAGTCCAAAGACACCATTGCCTCTCAACAGGTTGTTTTTTCTGCAATTAGGTGCCGTATACTAAGCTAGCTAAGAAAATAAGCATTGGCCCCATGTACCTAGGCTCTATTTAACAGCATTGTTGTGAAAGTAAATGAACAAAATGGATCTAGAGCACTTTGGGGGAAAGGAACAACGGTGCTATACATAGATAAAGAATTATAATAAAAATAATAACAGTCATCAGATGTGACCTAATGGAAATTGGACAGCAGAACTAAAAGCAATTTCACAAACCTTTCATAACTATCTTCTTCTTCTTTGTTTTCTTTGGTTTCCATGGCGATCTGTATTTTCGTAAAAGGCTCACCATTTAGATTAATTGCCCCATTAGTCCAACCTTTCTCTCCACCTCACTCTCCAAAATCCCTCTACCAACTATCTATTTAACCAAATACCCAGGTAAATTCAACTAAACAGCTAGCTAGCTCAGTAGAAATGACCAAAATACATTAAGACTTAACTATCTCAAGATGATTTTGAAGAAGTTGAATGGAAGTTTATCTTTGAAATGATATTGTAGGTAACATGGCCAATTATGCATACTAGAAATGGGTTTCTTCTGGTACAATTGGCAACTTTATGAAGGATAGGTTGGCAGTGCCAAAAGAAGGAGAATCAACAGAAATAAGTGCTATAGGAAAAGTGGAAATTTTATGATTCTGATATTTTTTCTTTATTATATCTAAAAGTGTAATATGTATACATATGAACTATAACTATATATATACATATATATATATAGCTATATATATACACACATACACACACACACGTTTCCCCTCGGTTTTTGTACTTTGTCTATTCAAACTAGTGTTTTTCCTAATTTTTAACATAAATTTAGACTTAGAGAAATGTTGCAAGATTAGTATAAAATATTCTCAGATAATACCTTTCACATTCTCTAAATTTTGACATTTTAGTATATTTGTTCTCTCTCTCTCTATATATATATTACTCTCTATATACTGTACAACTCTCTCCATATATATATATATATATATATATATGCTTTTTTCTGAACGATTTAAGAGTAAATTGAAAATATAATATCCACATCACCCCTAAATATTTAAGTGTATATTTCCTAACAACAAGGAATTCTGATTATTTTTTAAATATGCCTTAAAATGTTACACAAATTTTTAAAAGTACTTTTTTTCATCTTAAATTATTTGTTGTCACAGTAGAAAATATAGGGATGAAGAAAAAAAGAACAGTATCACCAATAATTCTCCACCACATAAAAAAATTACCAGTGTGAACATTTTGTCTGTTTTCTTTGAAGTGCTTTCTATGGGACCTTTATGGGATATCACCATATGTATGTAAAACATATCATAATATTTCTCAAATGCTACATAAAAATAATTCTTAAAAATCCAATGCATGGTAGCTCATGTTTTACAGGGGAAAAATATTTACATTTCTTAGCCCAGGATGAAAAAATGGCGGAAGTTTTGCCTCTCTCACTCATTCTTCCCCAAACAATTTACAGATTCAGTGGTTTCTGTCTTCACAATATCGCTCTTCCTTCCTATTTCAATTTTCATTCACTCGCTTATTCAAAATTTCTGACGCCTTTATAGATAATAGGTACTGAACTATGATAACACAGGTTTTGGAATCAGATGACTTGGATTCAAATTTCAGCTCTACCTCTGACTAACTTGTATTATCCAGCAAAAGTTGCTTAACCTCTCCGGGCCTCAGTTTTCTCATGTGCAATATTAACATATAGCTATTAAGGCAGAGCCTGGCTCACAGTCAGCATTCAACAAATGTTGTCGCTCTTGTTTCTGCTGCTGCTCCTTCTGCTACTGCTGCTGTTGTTATGTAAGCATCTCACGGGAGTGTTGTGAAGGTAAATGTGACAATGTATGGAAAATGGTGCCCAGCAAATGGTAAGCATGTGATAAATAATAGCTATTATTAGCGTTATTTCTGTGTTAGGCACAGGAGATACGCAGATGAGTAAGTCACCCTCTCTACTCTTGGAGAAGTAAGCATCTAGTACTCACAGCTGCCAGATTAATCTGACCATATTTCAGAGTTCAGTTCAAATGTGACCTTATCCACAAGGCTTTTACTGATCCCTCGGCTGAAAAGAATATTAACAATATTGCCCTTTACTAAACTTCCATTACCATTTTTCCTGCACTTTTCTTATCAAACTTTAGCACATTGTACTTTTACTTTTACTTGTTTACATGTCTTTGCTCCACTTCTAGACTTTTAGTTACTAGAATGGGAGTGAATGTGTTATATTAATCTTTGCACTGCCAACGTATGTGCAGAGGATTTTGCATTCTTTTGTCCTTCCTTCCTTCCATCTTTCACCCATCTTATTCCACTAAATATTTGACAGTTCCTTGTTTATAGTGGACATTAAATAAAGGTTAAATGAATAAGCATTGGAATTAACCATTTGAAATTCAAGAAAGTATGTGTTATTAAGTCTATATATTTTCAAAGAGTATAAAATTTAAACTACTTCCTGAGGTCATAAGAACAAATTTCCACTTCAAGTCTGTGCTAAGTTCCACTTGGTAACTTTTTGGCGCCATCTTACAGCTATTTCAAGTGGGATTCTTTCATGGTGTACATATTTTTAAAATATTGTCATGCTGTGCCCAGGATAGTCACAGAACTTCCACAGCAAGTGCTCCTTGTTGAAGTACAGAGTTATTAATAATGACAAGTCATTTGGATACTTTAATTAGTGTCCTGCACTATTTCCATTAGTTAATATATATTTTTAACATCATAGTGCCTAACGACAATTGTAGCGTAGATTTCCTTGTCACTGCAATTTCCCCACTGGATTATGCCATCCTACGTTTCTGGAGATCTTGTGAAAAATACTAAGAAAAACTTTTTTGCAGGGAAAGCTTACACAGTCAATCAAAAAGATCTTTAATGCCAGTGGCCAAACCTTTTCCTTTCCTCCTTTCTAAACATGTAGAAGGCTTTTCATAATCTTTCTCTTACTCTCCAACCCTTCCTCCCCTACTCACTTGATTCTGAAAAAAGTGGTTCAGAGAAAGGAGATTTGATAAGGTCATCCAGAAATCTCTTCAGAGTCATTTACACCCCAACCAATCCCAGACACTACTAAATGACGTCCAAAAATTCAGTTAGCATAATTTGCAGCAAAGCCCAGCTGTGTATCTTTAGTAAAGTTGTGAAAATAGCTTCTTATACTCATGCATTAAAAAATTTATTTACCCAGATATTTAGAAAAATTATTCATTGATTTATATGTGGGGCTTTTTCTGTTTGGTTCTTTCACGTATCCTCAGAACCAGAAAGCAAAGTAGATGTGCAATAAATATTTTTGAATCAATGCACAATGAATAAATTCTATTTGCTTAAGATCTCATAGTACCTAAGTATTCTGAGCACTAAAAGCTGTTTTTTAGTTGTTTTCAATGTAGAGGTACCAAATAGCTGTTCTAATTTTTACTAGGCAAATCCCATCAAATGCTTATACTAATTTCCTGTAGCAATTTTGAGTATTACTGAGAATTCAGATGAGAACTTGAATTTGAATTTACGGCACCTTTTGCATTTGAATTTATTGCACCAAATTTTGATTTTCTCTTCCCTACACATCATCTTCCCCTCTAAACTGTCCTCCTCCAAACCCCATTGACAGTTATCTTCTTGGACACATTGGAGTCTAGGACAGACCCTGATTTAAAAATTACCAGACCTCTGAAAAGGGCCAACCTTTTTGTACATGGATATTTAATTTAAGTAACTCTAATTGTAAAGTACCCCATCTCCAGTTTTTGTTTTCTTTTGAAACAGAAACCTGAACTACTAGGAGCCTGAATTAGAGGGACAGGTGGACAGTCAGCTCAAAAAGTGGCCTCTGAGCCCTGTCCCTGAGGATCTGTGCCCAGGATAGCATAACTAACGTCGGGGAGCATTAGGAGCTAGATAAGGTCATTTTCTGCTTGGTTAGAAGCTCTCCCTTTGCAGCTAGATCATGACCTGGTCTTTCAATTTGGCTCAAATAAGAAATTTTACTAAAAAGTACTATTGGGCACACATGGCCCTTAACTATCTGGATCCTGCCCATGTCTCTAGCCTCATTTCCAGTCACTCTCCACACACTTTGTGCTGCCATACTTTGCACTGCTTTGCCCTGTATTCCAAAAAAAGTGAATTATATGGTGGAATGTCAGGGAGACATCAGGTTAGTGAGGCAGATGTTTTGGAATAGGAAGCCTCATAGGTGCCCTCACCATTCATAATGATAGGGATGCTTGAGACTAGGGAACTTGGATGAAGAACTTCCTAAGTGCTGCCAATCAGAATGAACTGTTTTCTCCTCTCTGCTTCTGTAATGCTTTGTTTGACACTCTGTCTTTTAATGCTTACCATGCTCTGTACTATATTATACTTAGCTGTGATCATGGATAAATCTCCTACTAGATCATACTCTTGAAGGCAGAGTTTATCTTTATTTTCTTATCTCTCACCACTTTCTACAATACTTTGGGTATAATCAAACTGAATACATATTTTTTAATGGTTCAAAAAGAAAGATAGCACTATAGGACCCAAGAGGGTATCCATTTGAGTTCTATTCAAATTTCCTCCTCCCCATCACTGTCCTGTCTCCACTCCCACCATCATCATCAATCTAAACCCCAGTTACCACTGTAAAGAGATTAAAAAAAAAACATAATTAGGCTGAGGATAACAGAGAGTTCTAGATTCAGATTTAACTCACAGTTATTCAATACTCGTTTGACTGATGAGGAGAAGGAGACTTGCCAAATGCCACACAATTACACAGCTAGTAAGTGGCTCTGCCAGGACTGAAATTCAAGCCCCCTGACACAAAGTCAAAATCTCTCTCCACAACCACTGAACATGTAGAAGAACTCCTCTCACTTTCTACTTTATAATCCTAAAGAAACTAGTTGCTAATCAGAAACATATTCTGTGTACCCCCAGACAGGGAGAAGCTAAATATTCTAACTACATGAGGCTCATTTTATGTACATATTTATTTCCATGTTTATATATTTGTGCCCTTATTTATATTTGTATGTGTATATATTTATGTATTCAGGTATTTAGTGCACTTACGTATTTATATATGTGCGTTTATTTTTTATTTATGTATTTCTTTATCTTACCTGTAGGGCTATGAAGCTCTTACTCCCAATGCTATTAGAGGAAAGCACATCAGTAAATCATACCTTAATTTCCTATAGTGTTTCTGAGGATCTCAGTTTAAAATAGGTGCTGAACTTCGATTAAAATACCCCAGGTCTTAAGCTTCTAGAACAGAGGACAGAGAGAACAGCTGTGTGCAGAACCAAATTTCTGAGCTTCAGGAAGCACCTCGAAAGCCAACAGAATCCTCAACTATGAGAGCAGAAAAAAAGAAAACAAAAACTACTTAAGCTTAAAAGAGAATTAGAAAAATGATGAAAATAAGCTTAGGAGCGAGCGAGAAGTATTGTGACACTGCAGAGGAAGCAGGGACCTCAGAGAGTTCAGAGATATAGCTGGACCAGAGGAGCAGCAGGCAGAACCCAAAAAAAAGGCCCAACATGCGGGAGCTGATATCTTCCACTCTCAAAGTGATACAGGATCATGCAGCTATTTTAAAATGCACACAGGAAAAGCTCATCAAAGACTACAGGATACTGATGAATGAGGTCGCAGGATTGGAAGAAATGCTGAGAGAGGAAAATTACCAAATAAATATCATGGAAGAGAGAATCAGTACAAATGAGGACCAAATTGAGCTTCAGTCTCAAAGGACAAAAGTTTTAAGCAAACAACTCTTCACAGTACAAGAAAAGATGATAGATCTTGAAAACACATCAAGGAGGTATAATATTCGTGTATCTGGCACCCCTGAAGGTACAGAAAATGAGAATAATCTTGAAACTATTATTAAGGAAACTACTGAAAAAATTTTTCCAGAGCTAAACATAAATCTCAACTTACATACAGAGAGAATTTACAGGTCCCCACTCAAATACACCTCTCAAACTAAAAGTCCACATAATTGTACAGTTCTTAAACTTGAAAGAAAAAGAAATCATCTTTCAAGCTGCCCAGAAAAAAGAACTGATTT
This sequence comes from Equus caballus, assembly GCF_041296265.1. NCBI lineage: Eukaryota > Metazoa > Chordata > Mammalia > Perissodactyla > Equidae > Equus > Equus caballus. Next base: position 125,622,318 of record NC_091715.1, on the reverse strand, counting down.
TCAACAAGGTAAACATAGGACTGACACCTGACTATACCTTACTTACAGTGGAAGAGCCAAAATTGGAACAAGCTCTACTACCAGCTGAAGTTCCTGGGTCTGAAGCCCTGAGTGAACCATCCAGCCAAGCTATCTTTCCTATCTGAAGATGAGAGAAGAATCTTTGACAATCAAGATGACTTCGAGGCATTTGCCAGCAAAACTCCAAAACTACTGGCTTTACCACAAACAGCTGCAGCCCTGTGAGAGGGAGCTCCCGGAGATAAGTGACTAAATTGACTTACAAAGCCAAGTTTCTTAATAGAATGTAGATCTTAGTTTTATGATTAATTGCATTTTTGCCAGAGTAATTAGTGAAAAATGAAGTAAAAATGTAATGTTGACCAAGTTGTTATTAAGTGTCTCTCTCTGTCTCTCTGTCTCTGTCTCTGTCTCTCTCTCTCCTGCATGACAAGGGGAAACAAGAAAAATAAAAAAGAAGATGGTAAGGGATGGAGGAGGGATAAATGGGAGAAAAGATGTGAATACAGCAAGAGAATAATTAAAGGTGAGTGGAATAGGGAGACATTGAAATATGATAGATAAAATAAGAAAAAATAATTTTTATGGTGAATATGAAAGCAACAAACTATATGAAATTAACAGACTTGTTATGAGAAAGAAAGCCTTCCACTGCCCTCTGTCAAGGGTACTTGGATCTTTTAGAAAATTTGACCATGTTCTAAAGCATAAAATAAGTAGAACTCAAAGAGATGTATGTGCATTGAAATGCTTGCCTGCAAACTGATATTTTTAGAAACAGATTGTAAACAGTGGGTGATGTTGCAGTGATGTGTTTTTAAATTGCTAATTTGTGTTGCTCTTGCAGTTTAGATGTCTCCATTTAACTTTAATTATATAATTGGTAAATCATACAATAAATGGTAATAAAATAAGCCAATTGTTGACTTCTATGCTTTGGTTTGGACAAGTGAATAAAAGTTCCCAAATGACATTCCCCTCCCACATCCTCTTTACCATGCCCATGAAGAATGCCTACAATTTGGACACATTGGAGGCAAGTCAGACTCTGAAGCAGAAAAGAGCTTTCCTGGCACTGGCACTTTAAGGCATCCTACCTGTGTCAGACCTAAACTGCTCATAGGAGCCACTCTGCCTGCCCACCCCAGGCAGTGGAGCTGAGCCCACATCTTCCCTTCTGTGGCCATCAACTTCATCCAACACAGGAAAAGGGAACACTGAAATACTTTGAAGCCTACCCTCAGAGCCCTCTTTCATTTCATAAGTCTATCCCTGAACTCCCATCCCCGTGTACTCAGATGTACACAACGTATAAGCACACACATATCTTCTCGCTGTTTCTCACATAAGTAAAAGGCATCTTGTGATGCTAGAAGGATTATTATTTGGGGTCAGTGGGCCAGTAGTTTACCTTTTTGGTAAAGGTTACATGGGCCAAACAGAACTTTGTGGCCCTGTTAGATTGGAACACAGCAAAACCTCATTTTCTCTAACCACACATTAACCTTAAGTTAAATTCACCTATGTAATCATACTGTTGGTTTGCTTTGTGACAGGCATCCAGAAGCCTGATCACACAGACTTCTATGCCTTTTGGCTCACAATGAGACTATTTTGATTAAATAAGTTTCAGTTCTGGTTCATTATTTGTATTTGATTTATTCTAGGTATCTTCCTTCACAGTCCTGAAAATACCCTCAGTTATAGATTCTGGAAGTGACTTAGTGTCCCAACTTGTGCCCTTAATAATTGAAATGTTTGACAAAGGATAAGTTGAAACCCAAGCTCTGTGGGCAGGTCCCCACTTGCCTTTGCACCTCCAAAAGGAGATACTTCCCACCTCCAAAGCTCAAATTCCCACCAAGTCTTGCTGTTGGAACCTAACCTGTCTGGTTGGGCCTCCTCACTGTCTCAGAACACCACTTGTTTAGTCCCATCTCAGTTCCTTACTTTTCTACTTCACCTACCCTCTCCATTACAGAAGATGATGGCTGAGACTTACTGGGGAGTTGGGAGGGTATTGAAACATATTAGCAAACTTTGAATGCATCAAATTGTCTAGAGATCTGACACAGTCCTTAGGTGGCTTACACAGCAGTGAAGTAGGGGGAGGGGGAGTGGACCACAATGCTCCTGACTCTCTTGAATGTAAGAAAATTACCAGGATTCTTGGTAGTTCTTGTTTACCAGTGAGAATCAGTATCCTAAAACGTAAAGCTGGAAAAATGTGGTTTGCTAGTAAATGTTTAAGAAACAGCACTCTGGAAAAAACTGATTTGTTGCATTTGCTTATTCAGTGGTGTAAATTCTCTGACCATGGACAATTTTAAGCTACCAGTGTGATATTACTGAATGATGAGTTGATAAGATGCACACATTCAGCTCTCCTGAACTAGTGCTAGCCAGCTCCACCACATCACTGGGAAAAGGCTAGCTTTGGCCTGTGCTTCTCCTGGTTGGGCTACTATAAGATAGATTTAGCTTTAAAAATCTCGTCGTCCTACACTGGACTCAGTTATGGAGAAAGGCTCCCCAGATCACCCTTGGTGCCTCACCTCCTTTGAGTTCGACCTTCTTGAAGTTTATTTAGCACTCCTCTGGCCCCCAGTACAGCTTTAGTAAGATAGTTGCTCTTTCCTTCTCTCCAGGCTGAGAGTCTTTGGAGCTTAGAAACCTTGTCTTACAAATCGCATTTAGTCCCAACCCTACAGTCCACCACTCTCCCTACTTCAATGTGTATAGTATGTACTCAATAAAATCTTGTGTTTAACAGTTGTCTCATAATCCATAAGAGGTGATTATGAAGCTTTTTCAGGAGAAACCCTCTTCCAGCCCTTATGCTCAAGGTGTGAAAGTGAGAAGGGGTATGGATCAGGAATATTTTCTGGTATCACCACCTCCCAGGACAGTGAAGGTGGGAACTTCCATAGCAGCCCCCTCCTATTCTTCCCACCAGTTTAAGGGATGGAGAGTCAGAGAGGCCCTGACCGTTAGGAATAAGATGGTAATTCTCAAAACATTTCCTACAAGAAAAGTTGTTTAATATCAGCCAACTCTAGAGTAATAAACCAGAATAAAATCCAGGCTTCTTGGACTGTGTATGCATGAGAGATTCAGAGTCACAGAACCACAGGCCTGCTGTATTCCTCATGGGGGAAGCCCAGAAAAGCCAATGTCAAGAACTCCATCTCAGCTAAGTCACAGCCCCAGGCCCTGTTGGTCTTTACTACCAGCTTTAAAATATTGGGCCATTCAAATTTTCTCTAGGGAGATCAGCCAGAGAATGTTTCTCCTTCTGTAGGCAGGCTGCAAGTTTCAAGACCCACAAAGGTAGCTTGGAGGTGGAGCTTCTAATATCTCAATTGCCAGCCAGAGTTTGAATGAGGGGCTTCTATGAAGCCTGAATAATAACTCCCTTCAAGATTTTACAGTGTCCCAGAGCAAAAGGCAAGAGTGAGTGATCTTCTCACTTACACAGCCCCAGGACCTTTTTCAGGTTTCCGTGGCCAGTTAGTGGGGGAACTGGGCTCTAGATTCAGGCTGCTGGTCCAAGAGCACAATCTTCAGCCCAAAGACTTGCAGAGAGCTGGGGGACACTATCACTGCTTTTTACTAGGCTATTAACAATATATTTGATTGGTGCTTTTCTGTTTCACTAAGCACTTTCACAGCTGTTTTTTAAATTTTTCAGTTTTAGTATTCCAAGCGTCCAATGCAGAGGCAGCATAGGGTAGTGGTTAAGAATATGGGACTGCATTTTGCAGTATATACAAATCAAATCATTCTGTTGTACACCTGAAACTAGTATAATGTGTGTCAATTATACCTCAATAAAAAAAATGAAAGAGCTAGATTGTTCAGTTACTTTGCATAAAAAGTTTTAGAAACCTTGTCTACATAAGACTTTTTATAGATATATTAAAATCAATAAAGTGGTTTAAGTAGGAAAAAAAAGGAGTTGGGGCTGTAGTACAGACTACCTGGATATGAATCCTAGCTCTGCCACTTGCTGGCTGTGTTGGCCTTGAGTGGTTTGCTTAATGACTCTGTTTCAGTTTCTTCATCTGTAAACGGGGCTGATAATGATAGCTATCCCATAGTGTTGTTATGGAAATAAAATGAGTTAATATTTATAAAGCACTTAGTGCCTGGTACTATCATAATGATTTCTTTATAAATGTTTTCAAATTGACATGGATATTTCCACCCTGACAGATAATAATTATCACTACTGTATTCCAAATAACCATCATGTTTGGCCAATTTTACCTCCTAAATGTTTTAGAAATCCTGACTCTCCCTTCCTTCTCTGCTTCCACTGTGCTAGTTTAGGCACACAGTAACAGCAAACAGCTTGCAGTTCTCCATACCTTACTTGCTGGCCTTTCCTATGGCAATCCTCTGACTCTCGCCGCACCCCCTTCTCTGGCTATCTCCTACTTGTTCTCTATCACTGTTTATCCTTGGACCACAAACTTCTTAAGAGCAGAAACTACCATTCTCTGAATTATCAGCGAATAGAACAATGCTTGGCACAAAGAAAATGCTCAACAAACATTTATTAAATTAATAGATGCTTGCTGTGTCCCAGGCACTATGTAATGGTTTATAGGAGGATTTTCATTCAATCCTACCCAAAACTCTGTGTGATGGTAAGCACAATTATTATCCCCATTTTATGAATAAGAAAACTGAGACTTGAAGAGGTTAAATAACTTTCACAGAAAAGTCACATATTTATATTCATATGGCTATTCTATTCCTTATGTGATAATCTGCAGTTTATTATGATGTGTAGGAATAGAGGGTGTCAGGAAGACACAACTGAAAGCACTTGACTCATGAAGATATAGTATTCAATTTGCCTATTAAAAGAACTGTTACTTCATTTTTACATAGTTTGTTTTTAAATTACAGTATTTTTCTTTAGATAATTTTTAATCTTTTATGAGGGTAGAAATGCACATGAAGAAAAAATCTAGCTATTTCTTGCAACAATCAATTGATCTGTGAGTCCATCGGATGCTATACTTTAATCTCATCATATAGTGTATTTCAGGAGCTTCGGTTAGTATCTTATCCATACATTATCATTGCGAAAAGCCTTTCATAGTTGGCTAAATTTGTGAAAGGTTGTCCACATCATTGAAATCACCATACTTTAAGGCATTTTGGGAACGCTTTACAGGTTAATAATAATAAGTAGAACTAGTAGTATGGTAGCAGCAGCTGCTACCATTTATTAAGCACGTCCCATGTACCAGGCCTTCTGTGCTATAAGTTTTATTTGCACTATCTCATCAAACTCCTGTGCAGTAGCTTCTGTTGTTTTCTTTATTTTACAGATGGGGAAACTGGGACTCAGAGAGTTTAACTCACTTACTTGAGGTCACTCAGCAATTGAATAGTGGAATCTAGACTGAACTCCAAATTTGTATGTCTCTGTCTCTAAAGCTTGGGCTTTGATTCGAAGCTGGACTTTGAAGGCTGTCCAAGTTACTTAACCCTCTCTGAGCTTCAGTTTCCTCATCTGTAAAAGTGTGGGAAGTAACACATCTTGTAAGGTTACTATGAAGATTAGAAAAAGTAGGTGCCCAGGGCCCAGAGGCACATAGTAGGCATTTAAACCATGGTGGCAATGTTTCTGCATAAGTGGGACATTAAATGGGCAGAGGAAGATCTGAGATCCCTTTAAAGGCATTGGGGAGCTTGAGAGGAGGGATCTACAGCTTCGGCAGTCTTAAGAGCTGGTCCTCTCCTCTCCAGAATACAGTGACCCAGTGAAACTCTGAGCGACAGGCGAGGTGGCAGGGGCCTGAATTTGGCTCCAGCAACCTCTGCAGGGAGTCAGGAGAGAGGCGGGGAGCTGGGAGGGGCGTAGAAACCCCGGTCGTCAGAGGACTGCAGGTGTCAGGCAGAGTTGGTGTAGGTGGACTCCCAGAGCCTGGCGGAGAGAGGGGAGGAGGTTGGAGCCGGCCAGCGAGCAGGCGGGGGAGAGAGGGAGGCGGGGCGTGGAGCCTGAGAGGCTGTCCTTAGACAGCTCTTCTCATGCCGGGCAGTTTGCTGCATCTGGAGGAGCTCACTGGAGAATCTCCAACATCGGAGCGGGCCTTCAACTACCGTAAGTACCTGCAAATGAGCGCATAGTCCTGTGGCTGAAGATTAAATACTGGCCATCAGATCCTAAACAAAACCCCAAAATAGTCTCCCGGCTGTAATTAATTGCCGTAAATCAAACTGCTCCCCAGTCTGTCCTCCCACCCCCTTTATCCTTCCCTTTCTCCTTCCCTCCCCGGAGCGCAGCCTTGCCTCGCCGAGAATCCCTGGGCACTGTAGATATCTTCCCTTTTCCTTCTCAGTCTTCCCTCCAAACCCTTAGCGGAGCATGTACCCAGCACCCCGCCGAGCCCAACCCCTTTGATTGCTAGAGCCCTCAAAGCTATTCAGGGGGCGAGCCATTAGACATCTCGGATATGACACCCTCAGAAGCACTGCGGCGCTGCCTAAGGGAGGGGAAAGTGCTTGGGTTGGAGTAGAAGCAGAGGGTAAAAAGGCTAGACAGGCGAAGTTGGGGGTGGGGGTTCGAGTGTGAAAGGCCAAAAATGGGCGTGGCCAATTAACCTGAAGCTTGCGGCTGCTTCCCACATTCCCTGGGTATAAGGTTCATCATTTTGGCTGGATATAAATGGTATGGTTTCCTTAGTGATTTGGGGACGTGTCAGCTATGCTGAGAAGCCTAGCTTCCATGATTCCGCTCAAGCCCGGAGGAGGCAAAACTCTGGTTTAGGGGTCCAAGTGGCAAGGCTGGATCTCAGATGAATTCCTGGGCAGAATCCCAGGTTAAACCTTTCCCTTGACAGTAGAATCCAGCTTCCCCAATAAATCCTGGCCCAAAGCCTCAGGGGAACAAAGCAACAGGGTGGCGCCCTAGCCTGGGCCTGGGCCTGGCCCTGAGAGGAGTGGGGACAAGGGGCTCTAGGAGCTGAGACAGAAAGAGCAAATTTAGAGTCCTATACCAGGTTGATGCCTCCTTTGGGAAGAAAAATAGTCACCTCTTTATGAAATGTTCACTTTGCGTCTGGCACTGTACATATGTTATCTCTGATCCAACGTGACAACAATGCTAGGTAGATATTATCCCCCAACTTTACAGATAGGAAAAGTTCAGAGAAGGTAATTTGAGCATCCTTCATGTAAATCTAAGTGTAAAGTGAGAAATGCAAAAGGAAACTGTGTCTCCTTGGATCTCTGACTGTCCACTTGCTTCCTACAGCCCAGATGTTTGAAAATGAATCTTGCCTTTTTCCTGCTCCTCCATCCCACCCCGTGTTAGTGCTGGAGCAAGTTAGACGCTGTGGCACTAGGATCAGTTTGGGGAAGAGAAATCAACTCTTTTCTGTTCTGGGAGTTGCCTTTACCCCACTCCACTGAGATAGGATTAAATAGCTGGGGTCAGCCAGGACCTCAGACTCTGAATAGATTGTTGGTGGAGGAGAATTAGCCTCAGTCTGTGTGGTGGAAATACACCTTCCCTTGGCAAAAGGATACGCTGGGTAGGGGAAGCGGGAGGAGAGACAGGAAAGGGTAAGGGGTCTGTGGTCAATTGTGATTTTGGGGAAAATGAGAAGGCCTCCCTGAACTCAATATTTTTGCCAGATTCCCCAAAATTCAAACAATTATTTTTTTCCTTAGGAGCAATGAACAAAAATGCTTACAAATTATGGGCGGCCAATAAGTCGTTTACACCTCATATTAATTAGCTCAAGCAGCTTGATTCCCCAACACCTACTTGAAATGGGGGTTTTGAGCTTTCGGGGGCAAGAAATAAGAATGAGAGCAATATTGGATCTGAAGCATTCCACAGATGGTAAAGCCTGGATGGGACGAAATGGGAAAGGTGAAGGAGGCTAAGAAAGAGGACAAGGGCTGCCTCTGGGAGTTTAAATGCTGGTTTTAGAGCATAGGCATTGGAGTTTAAAAATTTGAATTTTGGCTCTGATATTTAATATCTTTTGACTTTGGGCAAATTATATATCCTCTCTAAGCCTCAGTTTCCTTGCCAGCAAAATGGGAATGATAGGAATGCTTCCTTTGCTAGGTTGTTGGAGGACTCAGACTATATATATATTTGAAAAGGTGACTCTTTATACCTCTCATCTCCTTCATCCCATGGGGCTTCTGCTGGCCTGGATTAGGTCGTCCTCCGGGCCTCTGAGATCCCAGGGACAAACAGACATCTCAGCAAATCTGACACCCTAGATAACAGACAAGACTTTGGGTGGGAGGAGGGCAAAGTGGGGAAAAGGGGCAAGGAGAGGAAGTAGCAGGTGATCTTGTAATACCCTGTATGCCTGTGAGGGAGTGGAAGGTAGGGTTGTCAAGTGCAGTTTAGTGATTCAGACTAAACTTTAAGGAGCAGGACAAATCCCCTGAGTAAAAACACTTCTGCTTTTAGATCTCACCACCTGCTGAGAGGCAAAGCCCTTCAAGACTCAAAGCGCACATTGAGTCCCAGAGGCCCCATGACCCTGGACAGGCCAGGGAAGGGGGCTACCATGCTGTGGAAATTCACTCTCTTGCTCTTTTGCATTCGTGAGTACAAGGAAGGAGTGAGGGGCAAGTGAGCCTATCATAAGTACCCCTGCGAGTGGGTACCTTGGGGAGGGAGAGGAGAGTATTGAGATTTCAGGGTGGGTAGGGACAACAAGGAGGCACTTCTTTTTTTTTTTTTTTTTTTTTTTACCATACTCTCTCTTTTCAGGGCTGAGTCTGGGTATGACATCAGTGGGTAAGTGAATTCTGCCACCTCAGGTACCTTCCTTCCTGAAGGCTCTTAGACATCGGCCTGCCTGCATGGCCTGGACATAACTGCTTTGCGATCCCAAAGACAATTCCCAGATTGAGTTGGTTGGGAATCAGAGTCCCTCACTTCATGACTTGGTTTCCCGTAGAATAGTAAAGAGCTTTATCTCAGGTGGAAAGGAAGCCAGACTTGACACTTTATTCCCCAACTCACTTGGATTCCTTGAACAAATATCCTGGGTCCCCATCCCACCCCCACACAAGCAGATACTCCTGTCCCCAGGGGAAGACAAAAGGAGGAATCTGGGTAGGGGCTTATTTTAAGGGACATTGAGGGAGCATGTTATGGGGAGGGAGGAGGTTGGACTGCTCACATCTTTGTGATCTTTGGAAATGACAGCGATACAATCTCAACCGGAGCTGTGGATAGAGACCAACTACCCCCAGGCTCCTTGGGAGAACATCACACTTTGGTGCAAAAGCCCCTCTCGGATTTCAAGCAAGTTCCTGCTGCTGAAGGATAAGACACAGATGACCTGGATCCGCCCTTCCTACAAGACCTTCCAAGTTTCATTCCCCATAGGTGCCCTTACTGAGTCCAATACAGGTCTTTACAGGTGCTGCTACTGGAAGGAGACAGGCTGGTCAGAGCCTAGTAAAGTTTTAGAGTTGAAGGCACCAGGTAAGAAGACCGAAAGAGATAATTAAGAATAAACTCCAGCTCCTGGGATTCAAACTTGCCTTCCCAGAGCAGAGTTCATTTAATTAATTCATTTGTTTACCTCAAATGCATGAATGCATGTATACAGACATTCCACAGTTAGTAAATAAGTGCAATGCAGAATAAGGATGCAGACTCTGGAACAGATGTAGAAGGCAGGTTCTCAATGTGGGGGAGACTTGAGCTGGGGGAAGGAGGGGTGGCAAATAAGGATCATACAGGTAAGGTTCATTTAAGTAGAGCTCTCCTCTGCTGTTCCCCAAGCAGTACTATCCTTGCTCTACCTGAATTCCAGTTCATTCTCTCCTTCCAGGCCAGCTGCCCAAGCCGATCTTCTGGATCCAGGCTGAGACCTCCCCTCTTCCTGGATGTAATGTTAATATACTCTGCCATGGCTGGCTGCAGGATTTGGTATTCATGCTGTTCAAAGAGGGATATGCAGAGCCGGTGGATTACCAAGTCCCAACCGGGACAGTGGCCATATTCTCCATTGCCAACATGACACCTGAGAGCGAAGGGGTTTACATCTGCCGCACTCATATCCAGATGCTCCCCACCCTGTGGTCAGAGCCCAGCAACCCCCTGAAGCTGATTGTGGCAGGTGGGTGTGGCTATGGCTGCTGGGGTCTGATGATCATTGTCCCTGGGATCATGGCTGGATGAGCCAGGGTTTCTGATTTTACTTTCCTTGGCCAGTTGCTAGGCCCTGCATGGCCCAAGAGCTAGAGTTATTTGACATTTTACTGAGATGCAAATTAGAATCACACATGATACCAGGCAGATGTGTGGGAGCCAATCGCTTGGCTAGCGAGTGAGCCCAGCCAAATGTCCAGCAGCTTCAGCTCATCACAGCTTTGTTAGTCTCTAGTTGTTGAATATCGTGCATTTATTCATTCCTTTGACTAATATTTATTGAGCACTTAATATGTGCCAGGCACTGCCATTGCAGTCTTATAAACTGATTTTTTAAATTTTAAATGTATTTTTATTGTATTTGTGATTATTATTTTTAAGTGTGGAGAACAGAATGAATTGCTAATGCTGGTGATAAAAAATAAAAAATGACAAAGAAAGTGATAGTTCATATTTTAGAAATGGCTTTATAAATTATTTTAGTCCTTTATATATAAATCCAGTAAGGCAGTACCCCTTACAACAGAAGGCTCCCCAAAATGTCCAACTGCCAGACATACACCCCAGCCCAAACTCCCCCGCTCCATGGCCTGGATGCTTCTAGACAGAATTGGCCACATTTGCTTTAGTTCCTCCATTAAGCTAAATACACTTGGGGAAAGCTGTGGCACTACAGAGAGTACCTTGGACTTAGAAGCAGTAATCCTGGTTTCTAGTTCCACCTCTGACACCACCTCCCTGTGTGATCTTGAGCAAGTCACTTCACCTCTGTGTGCTGTGGTTTCCCCTACTCTAAAATGGGATAATGGAATCTATCCAACCTACTGTATGATGCCTTTCTGTGCCTCAGTTTCCTGATTTGCAAAATTGGTATAATAATAATGCCTACCTCACAGGGTTGTTGTGAGGATTTGCCTAAATATAAAATGTGTACAGTGCCTGGCATATAAGTTCTCAATAAATGGTAGATATTAATTTTATTAGTATAGCTTTTTATTGAGGATCAAAGAACAAAGGGTTGTCTGTTTGAACTGTGTGCCTGGATGTTTGTTGTATGAATGTCCTTCCAGCATAGATTCCAATAACACACACTTCTGCAGTTATCTGTTCACTGGTATACCTCACTAGGCCATGAACTTTTGGCTGGTGGGGACTGTGTCATCTTTACTTATAGATCCCTAGGCCTACAGGATGCCTGACACATCCAAATTCTCAATGAGTATATGATGGAGCTGATCCTTCCAATAATGAATGGGTGGGTCTACCTGGGATTGGGGCGGGTAAGGAGGAGTAGTATGGGAGTGAGGTTTGCCCTCTATTTTGTATTATAATCTCCTTGGAGAATAATACATGGAAATGAGGGTGTGGCCCCACTAACAGAGATTTCTTTGGGTTGCGGATTTACTGTCCTATCCTTCCTTATTGGCCTCTTCCAGTTTCCTGTGGGAAGTAGGGTCTTATGTGGGCTTAATGTGTTCAAAAGCTGTCCTTAATACTGCAGTAGCATTCGTACTCTACAAAGATGGAATCAAAGTTATTTTCAAAAGTTTGGTTTCCAGAGTGGTCAAAGAACTACATTTGGCATTTCAGGGACCTAAAAAGATACAGGGAATTACAGATGTAGATATTCCACTGAGACACACCCCTACACATAGTTAAAGCTCAGTGGAGCTGACAGAGTCTGGTGAGAGAGCAAGGGCACAAGTGAATTTACTACCCTTGATTACCTCCTAGAAGAGGCAGAGATTCAAGGAAGAGAGAGGGAGCAGAGGGTAAAATTCAGCTACTACTTTCTATCTAAAGAAACTAGGAAAATAAAACCAGAAGATAATAGGGAAGAATCATCCTACCTCTAATTCAGGGTCTCTTCCCTTTCTAGGACTCTATCCCAAACCAACTCTGACAGCCTATCCTGGGCCCATCATGGCACCTGGAGAAAGCCTGAATCTCAGGTGTCAAGGGCCAATTTATGGAATGACCTTTGCTTTAATAAGGCTTGAAGACTTGGAGAAGTCCTTTTACCGCAAGAGGCCAATAAAAAATGAGGCACATTTCTTCTTCCGGGCTTTGAAAATCCACGACGCTGGACATTACCTCTGTTTTTACTATGATGGGTCAAACAGGGGTTCACTTCTTAGTGATGTCCTGAAAATCTGGGTAACTGGTAAGAGGGGGATGCCATGGGACCTATGTTAGGGGCCAAGGATAGACAACTCCTTCTGGGACCCCAGGAAACCTAATCATGCAGCGAGGGCTAACAGTGGGGAAGGGAGCAGAATTTGTACAACTCGGTTTAGGGTGGGATTTGCCAAGGGTGGACTGGAGGGAGAGGAGGAAATAAGCTCTATGTAGTGGGAGGGGGAAGTCAGACTATTAGCCCTTTATATTTTGGATCTTGTCCTAGACACTTTCCCCAAGACCTGGCTACTTGCTCAGCCCAGTCCTGTGGTCCAAATGGGTCAGAACGTGAGCCTGTGGTGTCAAGGGCCAGTGGATGGAGTGGGGCTTGCACTCTATAAGAAAGGAGAAGACAAACCACTTCAGCTGTTGGATACCACCAGCATCGATGACAACGAGTCATTCTTCCTCAACAATGTGACCTACAGTGATGCTGGCATCTATAGCTGCCACTATCTCCTCTCCTGGAAGACTTCCATCAGAGTGACATCACACAACACCGTGGAGCTTGTGGTTGTAGGCAAGTCCTAACAACTGTTGTTTGATTTTATCATCATTACAGTGTTCTAAGAATGAGCTAGTGGCCCTGTATCCTCTTGGAGTTATGAGTCAAGGAAAAACACAGTAGGAGTGTGGCATAGAATTTTCTCCAAAAACTTTAGATACCTTTTCTCCTAGGTTTGTTACTTAAGCCCTACCTCTCAGCATGACCTAGCTCCATTGTGACCCTGGAAAAGTTATTTTCCTTCAAGCCAGGGGAAACTTACAGATATGAGGTCTTCCTAAGTGAAAGTAGGCACCCAGAAGTCTTTAGAGCACCAAGGAGTAGGTGAAGGGGTTCTGATGCACATTCAAATTTTGAAGCCACTGATCTTGTGGAAGTGTAAAGGAAGAGAAGACCCGATAGGGACCTGAGAAACATTTGTTGGGGGAGGGAGTAATGAGTGCAAGGTCACTTTTCTAACTCTGGTCTCTGGATTGGTTGCAGACAAGCCATCCAAACCCTCCCTGTCAGCCTGGCCCAGCACCATGTGCAAGCCAGGAAAGGCCATCACCCTTCAGTGCCGAGTACCTTATACAGTACTTGAATTTTCTCTGGAATGGGAAGAAAGAGCAACATTCCAAAAATTCTCGGTGGATGGAGACTTCACCATCAGTAATGTTGAAGGGAAAGGCACAGGGACCTACAGTTGCAGCTATCGCAGAGAGGCACACGCTAACATCTGGTCACATCGCAGTGAGCCCCTGAAGCTGATGGGGCCAGCAGGTGAGAGGACAACTCTCCATAGGGATGCCCCTCCAAGGCTTTGGCCATGACAACCCTGGGATCCCGGATCAATTCGCAGAAAGATATGGAAAGGGGAGTCAAGGGCTTGTAAGTCAGGGCCCTTGGGTTTGGGCATCCTTCTCCTGGGGTGGTCTCACAATCAGTCAAAGGCAGTGAGCAGGATACTTTCAAGGCTCCCATTATTCATGAAAAAGAAGGTCACTGCTGTCTCACCTTCCCTTCACCTTCAGTAACGCCCCCCCCCCCCCATGAATGTGTTTACTGCCCCTGTCCCCATCAAGGCCCCTGCTCTGGTCTTCTCTGGCCACAGGCTTTCTCATCTGGAATTACGTTCTGAATGAAGCTATCAGGTTGTCCCTAATCATTCAGCTTGTTGCCTTGCTGTTGGTAGTGCTGTGGATAAGGTGGAAATGTCGGAGACTCAGAATCAGGTAACTGTCTTGTCCCAGCCCCGTGTTCCTCAATCTAGCTAAGTCCAGGCTCCTCAGAGACTCAGGAATGGGTCATGCCCAGTTGAGACAAGCCACAGGGGCACATCCTTTGTATCCCTTACCTTCTGGGCTTAAGAGACAATACTTTCTCTTCCCGGCTGTTTCTCTTTTGCCTCACAGGAAAGTTAGCACCCAAGCCAGAGGGTGGAGAATTGCATAATTCTCAGAGACTGGAAAGTAATCAAAACCTCATTCACTTATCCCCCTGGGAGAATGCCTAAATCTCCTTCCCAAACCACCCTGCCCCTCAGGGATGATTGATGTCTCCCACATTAACTTGGTCTGAACTTTTTCTTTTGTAAGAAGCCATGCTGTCCTGTCTCCCAGGATATTATCCAATTCACATCCCAACTTTTTACCCTTACCTCTGGCTCTCAAGGGCTAGAGAGCCTTGTGATCCATCCTAGTTGCCATAGAAACCAGTCTCTCTGCCATTCTGGCCTCTAGCCATCTGTGCAGAGCATTCTGAGAATATAATCTTAATCTGGATGGACCTGATGAGGCAATGGATTGGGCCAGGGAATCAGACTTTTTCCTCTGACCTATAAAATGTCAAGCCAAACAGGTTCCCCTACATTTCCTTTGATCTTTTGCTGTCCCCTGGACTATTCTCCTCTCTCCCTGATCCCCATGGCCTGTGCTCAGGCTATTCTGCTTGAAAATAAGAAGAGAAATGGCAGCTCATAGCCTGATGGGGGCTTCAGCTCCTGAATGCCTTACATACTTCCCCCTACCCTCTGCCTCTGGCTATATACCCCCCTCACCATGATCATAGGCCTTTGTGTGCCTGGGAGTATTCAATACACAATGGATGATGAGTATGATTGTGTGTGTCTGTGTTTTCTGCTGAGATCTGGCAAACAGAGTGCTTGGGTAACAAGAAGGGAGCCAGCCACCTAAGTGTTCTGCAAAAACCACCACCCTTTGAGCTTTCAAAAAGTTTTGGTAGGGATCTAGTTCTCCTCAGAATCTGTCACGAGCCCTGCATACATTGGAGTAACCTCCAAGCCAGGGGTTAGAAAAAAATGTAGCTTCAAGGGCCCTACCTCAGCCCAGAACCACTGCATCAAAGAATGAGTTCAGAAACCAGATTTCAGAGAAAGCAGCTTGAAAAGCATGTTTTCCTTGCCAAGAAGGAAGGTCACTGTTTTTTAAGTAAAAATTGTTAAATGGATTTCGGCTTAATATCATCTAATTCTACAAGACCCATAACCCAAAGCTGCTGCACATTTCGAGTCATAATCTGGGTCGGGGTAGAGAGATCCCACTCTCTGACAAGCTTAGCTCAGCACTGACAATCCTGGTAATTCACCACGGCTGCCTAGGCAACCTTTTCATAACAAAAGCAGGTGAGGCAGGTCGGTCTGAGGACCAATACTGCCATAATAAAACTGCTTCCAAACTTAAACTTGATGACAGAGAAACACCCAAAATTTCTCCCTCCACCCCCACACCCACCACCCAGAGCTGCCGATCACACTGAGCTCCAGAGGTTCTGAGAGCTGGGGTTACAAAAGCATTTTCACATCTGACATCTCAGTTCCAGCAACAGCCTAATCAGGGGCCATGGGGAGCTGACACATGATATAGGCTGGGGAGGGGGGAGGGGGCGGGGGGCACGTGGGTCATGAAAGAGCAAGAGGTTTGTAGGTGGTGAGGCCCTCAAAAAGAAAAGTCATCGATGTCAGAAAAGATTATATCCCATTATCCTGGCCATATCCAATCCCTATTGGGTGGTGAGTAAGCCAATGACATAAATTGCCGCCCCCTTCTCTCCGCCCTCCCCCTAATCCCAGCAACTCCTCTCATCTCTTTTCTGGTCTCGCTAGAGAAGCCTGGTTGCTGGGAACAGCTCAAGGGGTCACCATGCTCTTCATAGTCACGGCCCTTCTCTGCTGTGGTGAGTACAAGGGGGTGGGGAAGGGGCCTGGGCAGAAGGCCGGGGTGAAGTCTTGTGCGGGAGGGGGAAGAGCCCTGGCAGCAATTTCTTTTGCAGGACTGTGCAATGGGGTATTGACAGAAGAGACTGGTGAGTTTTTTCCTGCTCCTGACTGGGACATTCCTCTCTGGAGATCCGAAATAACTACAGAGTGTCAGTGTCAGTGGCCAGGGAGTGACTGGTTGAGAGGGAAGGACAGCCAGGAAGGGGCACTTGCTAAAGCTGCTGGCAAAATTCAGCCTCCAACTCTGCTTTTCTGCCTGCAAAATTTCCCCCAAGCTTCTGCACTTTTCTGAGGCTCAGCTGAGACATCAGCTTCCCCTTCCTGCAGCACCTGCAGAAGGAAAGAAAGAATTTGGATTTGGGTTGAAAGGGGAGGTGGGCAGTGTGATCTGGGTAGGGGGTTCAAGGGCAAGGAGAGGGGGAGGGACAAGGGAGGATGGCTTCATTAACTCTGCTGTTTCTAGAAATAATCATGCCAACCCCTAAGCCTGAGCTGTGGGCAGAGACCAACTTCCCTCTGGCCCCGTGGAAGAACTTAACCCTCTGGTGCAGAAGCCCTTCTAGCTCAACTAAGGAGTTTGTGTTGCTGAAGGATGGGACCGGGTGGATCGCAACTCGCCCAGCCTCAGAGCAGGTTCGGGCTGCCTTCCCCCTTGGTGCCCTAACCCAGAGCCACATCGGGAGTTACCACTGCCATTCATGGGAGGAGATGGCTGTGTCGGAGCCCAGTGAAGCACTTGAACTTGTGGGGACAGGTAAGAAAAGGCAGAGGGTCCTTCCGGAGTGATCTCCAGTGCCCCTGGAACTCCAGCACTGTCTCTGGGGGAGGAGAATGCACAGAGACCCAAGGCCAAGGGGTTTGTGCTGCTTGTAGGAGAGGAGGGGCACCTAAATGGGGGAGGGAAGTAGGGAAGAGAGCGAGAGGAGGATGACAGGAAGAGCCAAAAACCAGTCCAGGATGGATTTCTTTTTGGCTAACAAAGTGACTCCAGGTGTCCCATTTGGGCACCTCCAAAGCTCGAACTCCTTTTCCACCCTATTTTGTTTTCTAGACATCCTCCCCAAACCTGTCATTTCTGCTTCCCCCCCAATCCGGGGCCAGGAACTGCAAATCTGGTGCAAAGGATGGCTGGCAGGCATGGGGTTTGCTCTGTATAAGGACGGAGTGCAGGAACCTGTCCAGCAACTTGGTGCTGTTGGGAGAGAAGCCTTCTTTACAATCCAAAGAATGGAGGATAAAGATGAAGGCAATTATAGCTGCCGCACTCATACTGAAAAGCACCCCTTCAAGTGGTCTGAGCCCAGTGAGCCCCTGGAGCTTGTGATAAAAGGTAGAGCTGGAAAGGGTGTGTGAGGGGGGAGGGAAGAGGCCAAACTCTGGGTTAGACACTACTCTCTCCACAGCAAACTTTGCTGCTGGTCCTAGGAGCCTGTGTCCAATCTTAGAGCCAGGCAGGCGTGGCGCTGGGAGTGCCAGGGCCTCTGGCTGCACGATATTAATAGCCATAATCGTTATTAATAGCTGGGGTTTGTGGAGGGTGATTTAATTTTTCTAATTATTTTCATATCAATTATCTCATTTAGCTATAGAGCAAATATTCATGGGAAGTGGAGCAGGTACCATTTCCCCTTCTTGTCCAAATGGGCAAACTGAGGCTCAGGGAACAAGCAGAGCCCCAGTGATAATTCATTCTTTTAGCTAGCCTCTATTGCCTGCCCTGATGACAGGGAGGATTCAGCCCAAGGAGGTGAGGGGTCAGGGTGAGGGGTTCCTGTCCATCTGCAAAGTGGATTTGCCTTGATTTTCATGTGCACCTACCTCTGAGTGAAGTACTATAGAAAACAAAGCAACTTTCTGAAACCAAGATTTGCTATATTGGCTATCTTTCTTTCTTTTTTTTTCTTGATTTTGTTTTGCATTGTGTTTTGTTTTTTGACTTCTAGAAATGTATCCCAAGCCCTTCTTCAAGACATGGGCCAGCCCTGTGGTCACTCCTGGTGCCCGAGTGACTTTCAATTGCTCCACGCCCCACCAGCGCGTGAGCTTTATTCTTTACAAAGATGGAAGTGAAATAGCATCTAGTGACAAGTCTTGGGCAAATCCGGGAGCCAGTGCAGCTCACTTTCTGATCATTTCGGTGGGCATTGGTGATGGAGGGAATTACAGCTGCCGCTATTATGACTTTGCTTTCTGGTCTGAGCCCAGCGACCCTGTGGAGCTCGTGGTGACAGGTCAGGAGTGGGGAAATTCAGGTGGAGGCCGTACTGACCCTGGGACAGTGGGTGGAAGGGCTACCAGCAGGAGAGGAAGAAGTATTTCTTCTAAAAGTCACCGATAAAATGCTTAGGACAGTACCTGACACATGGTAAACAGTCCATGTAAGGCAGCTGCTAGTATTCTTATTAATACAGGAAGAAGAGACAAAGGAGAGGAGGGAGGCAAATAATTCACTTCTGGAGAAAGAAGTGAGGCAGATGGGGGTGTCCAATCCCCGCAGCTAAGTTCACATTGCCTTATTTCTGAAATCATTTTGTGGCTTGGCCTTGAGCTTTAGGCTCAATGGCCACTTTTTCTGTAGCTAGACTGTCAGAGATTGGTGGGCTGGATAGCCCTCAGAGAAAGGGCAAAGACCTTGAAATGTCAGCTGCATATTATGCAGCCATTACAAATGATAGTTTTCAAAGGTTGTTTAACGTCATAGGAAAATGTTTACAATATAAAGTTAAGTGAAAAGTATTCAACTACACAACTATGTATACAGTAGGATCCCAATTATGCAAATAGTTATAGCTACAATGACATAGGCATGTATGGAAAAAAGTAAATGGAAAAGAAATATGTAAAAATGTATAAAGAATGATTATCTTTGAGTGGTAGAATTGTATTTTCTTCATTAGGTTTTTTGTGTATTTTATTTTCTACAATAAACATATATTGGTTCTTATAATAACACCAAAAAAGCAATTTGCAGATTGTGGGGGGCAGATATCTCTCATGTTGTGGTCTCTTTAATTTCAGAATTCTACCCCAAACCCACTCTCCTGGCACAGCCAGGTCCTGTGGTGCTTCCTGGGAAGAATGTGACCCTGCGCTGCCAAGGGGCTTTCCAGGGCATGAGGTTCGCCCTCTTGCAGGAGGGAACCCTGGTTCCGTTACAGTTCCAGAGCACTCCAGGGAACTCAGCTGAGTTCCTCCTCCACACTGTTGGAGCAGAAGACTCTGGGAACTACAGCTGTGTCTACTATGAGACGACCATGTCAAACAGAGGATCACATCTCAGCAAGTCCATTATGATCTGGGTGACTGGTAAGGACAGACAAGACATAGGACTGGAACAAAGACAACTGGGGTAGGAATTAAGGAGGGTAATCCCTCTTGGAAGCCTAGGCTAGGCCACCGAGGGGAACTATTGTGTGTAGAAGGAGAAAGATAAAGGATTAATCCAGCAATTAATGTTTCCATACTCACCACTTTACATCTTTGATTTATTCCTAGACACATTCCCCAAGCCATGGTTGTTTGCTGAGCCCAGTTCTGTGGTTCCCATGGGACAGAATGTTACTCTCTGGTGCCAAGGGCCAGTCCATGGCGTAGGGTACATTCTGCACAAAGAAAGAGAAGCCACTTCAATGCAGCTCTGGGGATCCACCAGTAATGATGGGGCATTTCCCATCACCAATATATCTGGTGCTAGCATAGGGCGTTACAGCTGCTGCTACCACCCTGACTGGACGAGTCCTATCAAGATACAGCCTAGCAACACCCTGGAACTCATAGTCACAGGTAAGGGGAACATGCTCTGGAGTGGGCGTGAGAGTGTAGAATGGAGTAAATAGACTTGGAGATGGTTCATGAGAAATTGTTTTTGAGGAGCTCAAGGACAAGCAAGCAATGAACTTCCCTCTTTATTGAACAGAGACTCCAGGGGTGATGCACTGGAAAGTGGACTCCTCTCTCTGACCATAAGTTAATTTCTTCTAGGTTTGCTCCCCAAACCCAGCCTATTAGCCCAACCTGGTCCCATGGTGGCCCCTGGAGAAAATATGACTCTTCAGTGTCAAGGGGAATTGCCAGACTCAACATTTGTCCTTTTGAAAGAGGGTACTCAAGAGCCCTTAGAGCAACAGAGGCCAAGCGGGTACAGGGCTGACTTCCGGATGCCAGCAGTAAGAGGTGAAGATTCTGGGATCTATAGCTGTATTTATTATTTGGACTCTGCTCCCTTTGCAGCCTCCAATCACAGTGACTCCCTGAAGATCTGGGTGACAGGTAAGGTCCTGGCGACTTCAGTAAGAGTCTGGATTTTGTAGTTTTTAGTAGCTAGCTCTAAGGGTTTAAAGCGCTGGGTTCAGGATGACTTCTTCTAACTCTGTGTCCTGGCTGGTTGCAGATAAGCCCCCTAAACCCTCCCTGTCAGCCTGGCCCAGCACCATGTTCAAGCTAGGGAAGGACATCACCCTTCAGTGCCGTGGACCCCTGCCAGGTGTTGAATTTGTCCTGGAACATGATGGGGAAGAAGCACCTCAGCAGTTCTCAGAAGATGGAGACTTTGTCATCAACAATGTAGAAGGAAAAGGCATTGGAAACTACAGCTGCAGCTACCGCCTCCAGGCCTACCCTGATATCTGGTCAGAGCCTAGTGATCTCCTGGAGCTTGTGGGGGCAGCAGGTGAGAGAATAATCCCTCCATGGTCCTGGCATGACACACCTGGGATCCCAGAGACAGTCCCCATCAAGAGAGCCCAAATATGTAGTTATGAAGGTTTGGGGTCAGAGACCTCAAGTGTGGTCATCTTTCTCCTAGGGATGGTGAGGAGATGGGACCTCAGATTCACTCAGAGGTAGTGAACAGGATACTTTCAAGGCCTCTTCCACCTCCAAAATGGAGGGATGCTTCTGCCTCAGCATAAACACTGCCTCTGACCACCCCCTCTGCAGTCTCAACACATGGCTCCCGAGTGAAACCTGGAGGAGGCCAGATGAGGGGGCAATGAGAGATTAGGGGAACACTATGTGTGCTAACCTCTATGGCCTTGGTTTCCACTCTTTTATCATCACAGGACCTGCTGCTCAGGAATGCACTGTGGGGAACATTGTCCGAAGTAGCCTGATCGTGGTGGTGGTTGTAGCTTTGGGTGTGGTGCTAGCCATAGAGTGGAAGAAGTGGCCTCGACTCCGAACCAGGTAAATGCCTGATGTCAGCCCCCTTCTGTGAACCCAGGTCTGTTGGAAAAACAATGATCTGAATGCTCCTTCAGCATCTGAGCCCCACAATGCAACCTATTTTCGGGTTGATGGTTCTGGATCCTCCCTTAGTTAAGTCTTTTTCTCTACACAGGGATTCAGAGACAGATGGAAGAGACCAAACCATAGCCCTTGAAGAGTGTAACCAAGAAGGAGAACCAGGCACCAGCACTAACTCTCCCTCATCAATCTCTCAGGGAACCTCAGTGGAACTGCCAGTCCCAATATAATAATCTCCTCCTTTACAAGAGCTTTCCTTTCCTCTCTCTTATCTTCAGAGACCTGAAAATCTGACTGGTTACCCTGGGAGTCAGCCCTACCTACCATTCTTGGCCACTAATCACCTGAGCTGAGTCAAGGGATTCTGGGAGTTGAGAGCTCTACCAGGGTGAGATGTTTCCTGAAGAGAGTTCCCTGCCCCTGTAACTCCTCACTGTACTGATTTACTGGTGCATGAAATTCTATTAAAAATGTATTCTTCTGAATAAAGAGAGTATTCACTATTTAACTGCAAAAACTATGGCAGTGATTTTCTATTGGTCTCTTGTCCACTTATAACTTAGCAGAAATGGTGTTTTGGAGCTGACCTCCATGACAGAATAAGAGCACACGGCTGCTAGTACAGAGAAAGGAGCTCAAGGATGGGATGGGGAAGGAGGGAAGGCTCCAAAATAGTACTTTCCAATTTGGTTTGAGACATGGTCACTGAACAGAATGTCCTATTGTCTTTCCATCTTATTATTGAATGAATGGATGAGTGAATGAATGAATGAATAACAATGTTCTCTCCAAGTTAAGCCTGAGGAAGGCAAACACTGAAGTCACACCCTTTTCACCGTGTTACTTCTAGGTCCGTAATACACCTGCTTTCAAACTTCAGGATTAGCCCTCTGCAGAACTCTGAAACTGGCAAAGTGTGCTTTGTGGCCCTTACCTTATAATCACAGGGTGTACACGAATTCACTCTTAAGTTAGGACAATTAATAAAAGATGAATACTTTGCGCCTCCCTAAAGAGTCCCGTTTTCCCAAAGGAATGGGCCTCTGGTGGTGGGATCTCAGGGAGTGAGTAAGCAGGTGAGGTGGTTGGTTTGGAGGAGGGGACCTCCCAGTGTCCCATGCCAGGACTCCAAATGGAAGTCCTGGCTCACATTCTGAGCCCCTGCTCTTTCTCCCTGGATCAGCATGCCACCTTTCCCATGGGTGGGAATTCAGTGTTTAGGGGAATTGGATGGGGGAAGGGGGCTTACCTAATTCCTTGAACCTGTTCAAGACCTCAGAAGAATTGACCTATGGGTCCCAGAAGAGGTCATGACCCCTTCAAACCTGATCCTCAAGTTCCTTACCTGCCAACGCTGTTTAATTGTAAGCCAACACTGTTCAATAGAGCCGTGTAAATGGGTGCTGCACACAGTGAGTTATTTATCCCTGGTTACAACAAAGTTTAGAAAGCAGCTCCTATATGCTTACACTAGGAAGCTTATTTACCCAGCAACTTAATGAAAAAAAAAGCATCCCATTTTACTTAATCCTTACAGAATGAAACACTCTGAGTACTACAGACTAATTTGTACTAAGCTCTTTGGAATGTAGAAGTACAAAGTCTCACTCTGATTTCCATTTGATGAGATTCTATTAGTCGCTTATACTAATTTCTTACAGTGTTTCTAAAAATTGCATCTCAAAAGTGCTTTTACATTTGAATTTAGAAAAACCTAATTGTTGCTTTCTGCTGAACACCACTCTCCGCCTTCAAACTCTCCATCCCTAACCCTCAATCAAGCTGTACATTTTGAACACTGGAGGGAGGCCCATCCTTGGTCCTTGGTTTTAGGATAGAAATCCTTCGATCATCGCTGATTTTGTTTTCCAATCATTGGGTGTTCCAAAGTGTACTGTCAAGGCTAGCGGTAAGGCTGTGCAAGTTAGCAAGTGATCACTTGATTGCTTCAGCTGTTCACCACGAGAAAGAGTAATAGGAAGAAAAGAGCAGAAGGCCAAGGACTGAAATTTAGAGAAGGCTCTGAGTTAGAAAAGCTGAAAGAAGATGAGGCAAAAATGACTGAAAAAGAGTCTTGTGAAATCCAGACATTGAACCCCGGGTCAAAAAGATTCAGAGATACTCATGCAATCAGAAAATTTTGATAAACCTTTCAATGAGAAACAAATAGTGAGAAATATTGTGACACTGGACCGTTAGTTGGTTTTCTAAAAACACTCGCATATACCATTCTTTCACTTAGAGACCCAAGTTCTATGTGTTTTAGAAGGGGGAAAAATAGTTATCAGTTAGCTATGAAATGCTTAAAGAGCGGCTTTGGCATTTAACTTTCCTATTCACTGTCAGAGCTATCTCAATGAATTAAATATCTATTTATAATGCAAAAGTCATCACAAACTATCTCAATGAATTAAATATCTATTTATAATGCAAACGTGGCTTGTTGCTGACAATGCTCCACATGGTATGTTTTTTCAAACTCGTTGCCATGGGAATCAGTCCTTTTACCCCTGGCTGGCCTCTAATCATCAGCCCAGCATCAGGTAATTTCTGGGAAATGGAATCTCAATTAGGGTGGAATGGACCTTTGAGAGGAGAATTTGTCTCTGGGACTCCAGGAACAGAGGTCAAAAATCCTCTCCCCAGTCTAAAAAACAAATTTAAATTACCCCTGACACACCTTTGGCCCCAGCATCTCAGAGCCACAAAGATTTTCAAGGTGGTGTGGTCCAATCCCCAACCCAGTAGAGAATCTCCTTTGTAGCAGAGCTGACAGGTAGGCACACAACCTCTTTCTGTACACCTCCAGGCAAGCGGAGTTCACCTTTTCATGAGACAACCTGAGGTTTCAAATTATTTGATCGATCCCATATCTGCCAGTGTATATTCCCTTCATACTCACCGGCTCTAGTTCTGACTCAAGTTGCAACTCAGATGAAATCTACCTCTTACACGTAATAGTCTTACAATGTTTGGAAGATGAGAGTTGTCCTCCCTGAGTACAGAATATCTCACTCAGTGGTGCTTCCAGATTTGGCCAGGATTTGTTCACAAATGTATCTCTATGTATTTAACTCTCAATTACCCAGGCTTCAAAGAGGGCAGAGTTCATGCCTACCCAACTCCTGCCAGATTCAACTGGAGCGGCTCTTTTTTATATTTTATATACCTATTAATATACAGAATAATATTATATAGAATATTAAACAATTATAAATGATGTGATGAAAAATAAAGCAGCGAAAGAAGATACAGAAGTTTGTGTTTTATGGAGAGATTGTTGCCTTTTAAAAAGGGTGGCTTAGAGGGGCTGGCCTAGTGGTTGGGTTCACACACTCTGCTTGGACGGCCCTGGGTTTGCCGGTTCGGATTCTGGGTGTGGACCCATGCACTGCTCATCAAACCACGCTGTGGCAGGTGTCCCACATATAAAACAGAGGAAGAGGGGCACAGATGTTAGCTCAGGGCCAATCTTCCTCAGCAAAAAAGAGGAGGATTGGCGGCAGGATGTTAGCTCAGGGCTAATCTTCCTGACAAAGAAATAAATAAAAATAAAAAGGGTGACTGAGAATACCTCGCTGAGAAGGTAACATTTGACCTATGATTTGAAGGATATGAAGGAGCAAGCCATGCAGCTATCTAGGCAAAGTGGGGTCTGGTCAGAGAGAACAGCAAGTGGAACAGTCCTGAGACAGGAGAATGCCTGGCTGGTTTAAGGAACTATGGCTAGACTACAGTGGCTGGAGCAGATT
The DNA here is from genome assembly GCF_041296265.1 of Equus caballus. Classification (NCBI taxonomy): domain Eukaryota; kingdom Metazoa; phylum Chordata; class Mammalia; order Perissodactyla; family Equidae; genus Equus; species Equus caballus. The sequence goes on along the minus strand of NC_091715.1, from coordinate 125,597,245 downwards.
AAGCAAGGGTGAAAGTAGAAGGAGATAAGGTCAGACAGGCATTGGGAGCCAGGCCCAGCAAGACCTTTGTAGGTCTTTGTAAGGACTTTGACTTACACTCTGAATGAAATAGGAAGCCATTGGAGTGACATGATTAGACTTGCATTTAATAGGACCATCCAGTTTTCTGCATGGAGAATAGATTGAGGGGCAAGAGTGGAAGCAGACAGATCTGCTAGGAGGTTATTGCAATAATTAGGCAAGAGAGGGTGGGTAAGGTCAGCACAGTAGCAGAAAGGTGAAGAGAAATTGTTGGATTATTGATATACTCTGAAGAAAGAGTCAACAGCATTTGCTGACAGATTGGATGTGGGGTGTGTTCCGTAAACATTTTCGTTAGAATAAAGAACTGTTTCAAATATTGTCTTAATGTTGGAGTTATTTTAATCTCATCCTCAAGAAATGGTTTTCCAATGCCTCCCAAACCGGGTCACTACTTCTGGACTGTTTGTTATTGTCCATTCAGAAACACTGTGGGCAAAATGCAGTCCTACATGTCTAAAGTTATCTGACCAGCACAGAATACAGAGGACAGTGAAACAATCATTTTCTGGGACCTCAATTCACCATTTCTATTAATGCCATCTAAAATTACATTAGCCCTCGGGCAGCCAAATCACTTGGCTCATGGGAAACTTGTGGTCAACTAAAACCCACAGCTCTTTTTCACACGAGCTCTTGCCAACTCAATTCCTTCTTGTCCTTCACTTGTGCAAGTGATAAGTTATTTTGCAATTGAGTTTTTAACTGAGATTTAAGACTTGACACTGACTTCTATTAAGTTTCATCATATAGGTCCCAGCTTACAGGAAGGATATATTACCACTTAGTGAGTCCCCTTCTATCTGCCATACATATAGGCACTACCTAATTTACTCTTAACAGCAATCTTATGTGGCCTCATGCTATTATTATCCCCATTTTACACCTGAGTAAACAGAGGCTCAGAATGGTTATGTAGCATGCCCAAGGCCACCCAGCTCACAGCTAAGGGTAAAGCTAGAATTAGAGTCTAATTTTTCCTGACTCCAAAGGCAGATTCTTCCACACTGAGCCTTGGATAGTACAATAGCCGGAATATAGTAGGTGTGCAATAAATAAATTGACCACCATGGCAGTCTACTTTTTTATTTTATTGAGCTGACATTCATATTCACTTAGTATTTGTTAAGCTCTGTTCTAGAGCTTTATATTTATTAAGCATCTTAATCTTTACAATAAATCTATGAGGTAAGTACCATCATTATTCACATTTTTTACACACACAGACATTAAGCAACCTGCCTTGATGACACAGCCAGCAAGTGTTAGAGACAAGATTTGGACCCAGGCAGCCTGGCTCCAGAGTTTGTGTTTGTAATCACTAAGCTATGCTGTCTCAGGCTATTCTGTGATCCTGACCTTTCACTCTCAAGGGAAGGGAGTGCCTCGATCTAACTCACTGTCCACTGCCTAATGCTAAAGCTGGGGCCCTCTTGTTGAAATCCAGTTCAGTCTCCCCCTTCTTCTCCATTTCCCTTCCTTATCAATGGAAGCTGGCCTCTATGCTTGTTAAGAAGGAAGACTTGTTCATGTCCCCAAACTTAGTCTTGATCTCTCCCCTTCCTTCGCAGAACTCCATGACACTCTGCTCTGCTATAGACCAAATTGTCCAACACTTCAAGCGAATGTGATAAAATGGTCCCCATTCTTTGGAAATCCCCGAAAAGGAAACCACATGACTGGTGGCAGCAGGTCAATAGAGGCCTGGAGAAGAAACACGTTCCCTCAAAACTTTTCAAAATGAGCCAAAGATCCCTTATTTTGCAGGACCATTACTCAAGTAGTTGTTCCATTTTAACTCCAGCAGTCAATCCTGAGGAATTCATCAATTGATGCCCAAGATTGGACTTGGTCATATGCATCTGGACACAGTGAAGGAATCCTAGACTTGAAGAATCTTAGAGCTGTAAGGGCCATTAGAGATGATACAACACACAAACTTAATGCAATATCTTAAAGAAGTGGCTGACCAACCTGTACTTGAACATTTCTAGCCAAGCAGTATGGGGTTGTGAGGGGGTGGGCAGAGGAGACTTACTTCAAATATCAGGTACTGTAATGGTGAGGAAATTCTTTTATTATTCTGAGAGCTGCCTTCTTCCGGCTTTCATGCCCGTTGGCCCACAGAAAATGTATAATACAAAATCCTTCCTTAAGTTTTTGCTTTTCCAAGTAAAACATCCCCATTTTCTTTAAATGCAGCAACTAGAGTAAAACAATACCTTAGAGATGTTCTGATCAACTTTAGATACAAAACAAAAAGGTAGACCAATGTGATGGACACAATACTTCCATTAATATATCCCTGAGATCTCAATAGTATATTAGCAACAACATAACACCACGGGCTCATACTAACTTTGAAGCTAACTGAAATCCCCATGCCTTTTATAAAAGTATTGCCAAGTCTTGCCTTCACTTTGAGTTTATTCAGTTAATTTTAGAGCTGAAATATACAACTTAATATTTGTCCCAACTACATTAGAGTAAGAGGGTTTTTTGATGTTCAGATTCAAAACTGTTTGTCTCCTTTGAAAATTGGTAAATCGTTCAACTTCAATTGTCATAAATTGTAAAATGGAGATAGTCATTATTCTAATTTTGCAGGGTTGTGATAAGGATCAAAGGAAACAATATTGGGGCCAGCCCAGTGGCGTGGTATTTGGGTTCACATGCTCTGCTTTGGTAGCCCTGGGTTCACAGGTTTGGATCCCAGGCACAGGCCTACACACAGCTGATCAAGTCATAGTGTGGCTGTGTCCCACATACAAAATTGGGGAAGATTGGCATGGATGTTAGCTCAGGGACAATCTTCCTCAAGAAAAAAAAAAAGAAACAATACATGTGTAAGTGCCCTGTAATTAGAACAGTATTATGCCAGTATAAGGCCTGATGATGATAACAACAATGATTCTTATTTTCTGTTGTACAATGTGCACAGATATCCCTCCAAGCTTGATCTTAATCCCAAATTTGGTCACTGTCTCATCTTTATCCTTATCAAAGTGTTAGAAAGCACATGTCTTCCTGGGTTTACAATAATTGATTAAATGCATAGATTTTGTGTATGCCCATTTAACGAGTTAAACATTCAGCTATCCATACTATCAGCCTACCCCGTTTCTCCACACTGTCTGAAAGGACATGATGAAAGTGTTTGTCAAGATCCTTGCTGAAGCCCAAGTAAATGATTTTTGCAGCTTCCTCTTGTAAGCCCATCCAAAAGGAAATGAGCTTAGTCTGGCATGACTTGCTCTTAATGAACCCATGCTGGCTCCTAGTGATTAGTAAGTCCCTTTCCAAGGGCTCAGAAATCATCTTCTTAATAATCTATTCTAGAAGTTTGCTGGGGATCAACGTCAAACTCACCAGGCTAGCATTTGTAGATTCTCTTTGCTCTGTGGGGGGAAAAATCACTGTTTTATTTAGTCTTTTGGCACCTCTTTCCTTATCCACAAGTCTTTGAAGACTACCAACAGAGGTAGCGAAGCTTATAAGACAGACTAGAAAGAAAGAATGCTAGATCATAAGCTGCCTAGCAGTTTTCACCATTTTTCTAAAGTGGGAGAACTCATCTTTGCTAGACTGATAAAGACACGCCCTCTGAAAATGAGGTTACAGAGTTTATGGGCCACATTTTAGAAAACTCAGAATGTCAATGGGCAGGTCAGTTGATGATGCAAAAGTGTTCTTTCCGGGGGGTGCTTTATGAGAGCTCACACTTCTTCTAGAGCTGTGCTTCTCAAACTTTAGTGTGCATGTGAATCACCAGTGGATCTTGTTAAAATGCAGATTCTGATTCAGTAGATCTGGGACAGGGCCTGAGTTTAGGCATTTCTCACAAACTCTCAGGGGATATCCATGCTATGGGTACACAGACTATACTTCGTATAGCAGAGCTCTAGATTAATCATTCTAGATGTTGGCTACACACTAGAATCACCTAAAGAACTTTTAAAAATCCCCATGACCAGACTGCTCCCCACATTAATAAATCAGATTCTCTGGGGTTGGAACCTAGGAATGCGTATTCCTAAATCTCCTCGGGTTATTCCAACACACAGTGAAGATTAAGAACACTCTTCTAAAACTAGTTAGCTTTAATCTTTTGGCTAATAGTTTTCAAGAGGACTCAAAATTTATCCCCTGATTCATGCAACTGCTGAAGTGTAGGTTTCCACCTGCCTATTATAGGCTCAGGCATAAAGCCACTCTTTTTTAGTAAACTGTTATTAACCAAGAGTAGTGGAAGTGTTGTAAGCCTTAAGAGACTATATTTCAATGTTGGTGATTTTAGGGTTACTTTTACTTTCCTACTTCTGCCTACTACCATAATCGAGGGGCCAGAAAGGTGGCTTGCATGGTAGGAAGGTTAGGTTAGAAACAGTTTTGTAGCAATAAAAACTCACTTTTCCCAAGTGGGTTATTTTACATAACACTACCACTTGTATAATAATTTAGAAAGTACTATAGAAATGGCCAGGTTGTGGTTTGGCTTGGACCTCCACAGAGAACTCCACTCATAGTAACATCTTCTTCTGCTCAGAGTGAGCATACACATAAAACTGAATATGCTTTATTGTTAAGCAAACTCTGTCTTTATTGATAGTAGGTAAATGACAGTGGAGGTGGGCTAACCCAAGCAACTAAAAGACTTTGAGACACAGAATATTAAACCTAACGATTCAAAGACAAATCATTCAAAGGTAGACTCTTTCACAAAGATTCCCCAACATAAAGGTTAAGGAACAACACTACGAAATAACCAAAACATAACAGAGAGCAAGCATCGGAATTTTACAGAGCTGGGCATTTCTTAGTTGAGCAATCCTGATATAAATCTTCTTCCTGGCAGGCAAGCAAAGGGAGAAAGTATATTGGTCTGCGAGTAGGGTGTGAGAAGGGCAATGGCTTGGCTGGCACTGCAGCTAGGGGCATACCAGAGGGAGAACAGCCAAATGAGTCCAAACTCAAAGTGGTAACAAAGAGCATACTAGATGGTGGCAGGTCTCAAAAAAGTTTTAGGCAAAAATCCTCACTCAGTAGCAATTCTTGCTGGCGCCAGACCTGACAATCTTTTGGGACAACACGGAAAAGGGTTACTTTGAGGTCTGCTCAATGGATCACCATTATTACACTACTGACCATTTTACAGCATTAAGAAGGTCAACTTTCAGCAAATCTCTTCTCTTTACACACGGGGAATACATTAGAGAAACTGAAAAGGGAAGAGCTGGTAGGGAGAATTTGTGGTTCCTCAGGGCTCTTCAGCAAGGGCCTGTCAGAAGATTTTCCAGTGACTCATCTTCCCCTGGAGGACCTCCTGAAAACAAAGAGGTGAGACTTCATTTACCTTTCTCCCCTTCAGAATTCAGCTTGTCCCTATTCCTTGATCCCTTCAAACCTCACACACTTCTTCCAACATTCCATTCTAGACGTTTAATCAGCCTGGTAGTCTAAGAGAAAAATAAATCCATCCTTGTAGCTCATTTTAGTTCCAGATGCCACTCAGTGTGGCATCAGTGGTGCACGGGTTACCCTTCTGAAGGAGGCAAATCCAAGCTGAGAGGTGTGCTGATACAAACTCCTGGGGAAATTTCTTAGTCTTCCAACAGCTCGCCACTCACCTTCTCTCTTCCGTGAACCCTGGGCATTGTTCTGTGCTCTCTGCTAGACTGCCCCCACTCATCCTCCCAAGGTTAACACACAATGATACATTTATTTTTCCTTGTCTGGACAAAAGCAAGCCACAAATGCTTTTGAGGTGGCACAGTACACAAACAGTTCATTTTATGGTGCGGTGAAGAACATGAGCTTTGCAGCGAGCAAGGCCAGGGTTTGAATCCCTCATTTTGCCACTTACCAGGTGCCTGCCCACGAAAACTCTCTGAGGGTCAGTCTCTGCTTATGTGAAATGGAAGTGAGTAATAATAGTACCCAATTCTGAGGGTTGTTATGAAAATTAGCTATGATGTATGTCAAGTGCCTAGTATGTAGTAGATAAACGGTCAATAAACAGCAGCTTTAATTATTTTTTCTACAGACTTTTCTCTTGGAAACTATAGTGAAAACAACTAGTGAAATTGAAAATGTACTAATTGCAGACAAAAGTTGAAGGCTACACAGTCACAACAATTTAAAAGGAAAATACCAGAGAAAATTATAAAAATCACAACCTGAGGTAATCACTGAAATATGAATAGAAATAACCTTGAGCTGTCTCTGCCCCAGGCTTGCTCAGCTTCAAGTTTTTTTTCTTTTTCTTTAAACTGCACCCTAGGGTACAGATGAAAGTCTCTGGCCCAGGAGTCAGACAAGCCTGGGATCACATGCCAGCACTGTCCCTTACCAGCTCTATGACCTTGGACAAGTCCCTTAATTTCTCCTGCCCTCAGTTCCCTCATCTACCGAAGAAGAATCGTTAAGAGTACTCAAGCCACATGAGTTCAGTAAGGATGTCATGTGCTTGTCACAGTGTAAGAGCTCAGTAGAAAGAAGTTGCTCTTGGGGCCGGCCTGGTGGCGCAGCAGTTACGTTCGCATGTTCAGCTTCGGCGGCTCGGGGTTCACCGGTTTGGATCCCGGGTGCAGACATGGCACTGCTCGGCACACCATGCTGTGGCAGGCGTCCCACACATAAAGTAGAGGAAGATGGGCATGGATGTTAGCTCAGGACCAGGCTTCCTCAGCAAAAAGAGGAGAATTGGCAGCAGTTAGCTCAGAGCCAATCTTCCTTAAAAAAAAAAAAAAGAAAGAAAGAAGTTGCTCTCATTAGCTTGTGTTCATATCTCCTGGGTCTCTGAATTTCTGGGGCTGTGTTCATAGATCCCATCCAGATCTGAGGAGTTGCTTTACCTTCTCTTTACTCCTAGACCCTCTTTTGCTTTCTGGGAAAACTTGAACAGACTTATTTCCCCTCAGTGGTTGAGCTTACTTCTTTCAATCACTCCACCAAGAAGGAAAGGAGCAGAGGAGACAGATCCCAAAACTATAGGAGACCCTGTGAACCTGGCAAGCAGAGAAGGGAGGGGCATGATGGGAGGCAGAGAGAGGAAACACTTTCACTTATGCCCTCTTGGGCCCTCCTCTATACCTGCTAAAAGCAAGCTGGGCAGCTCCGGAATAGAGCAAAAGGAGTGGTGTGTCAGCTCTGCTACTCCCTCCAGTGGTGGGGCCTGGACAAGTCATGAGGTGAGACAGGGTGAGGAGTCTAATCCTAGGAGGACCCATGAAGGGGAGCAAATAACATCAGTGACAGCCATAATAATGACAAAAAGAACAATAATCCATGGTAGGCTCATAGGGAAGAAAGAATGATAATAATAAAAACAATAAGAGTAATATTTAGTGGACTTGCGCAGGAATAGGACAAAAGTTCTGGGAAGATTCATGGGTAAGAAGGGATAATGATAATTATAACTAATGTGACAAAGATTATGGTAATTCTTAGTGGGTTCATGTACGAGAGAGAGTAATCATGATTATAAAAGCTTACACTTATCAATTACTCCTACACATCAATGCTAAGTGCTTTGTGTGTATTATTTTACACAACCCTTCTAGGGATTGCACCCCAGAAAGATTAAGTAACTTGCCCATGGTCACAGGGCTAGCAAGTGGCAAAGCCGGCATGAAAATCCAGGTCTGTCTGACTCCAAAACCTGTACACTTTCCCCTGTATCATGTAGCGACATTGGAGGAAAACCAGCCGACCTAGCTGGTTAAGACACCTGTTTGCCTTCCAGCTCCTCTCAGTAACAGATGTCTGCAGGATTCTGAGCACAACTGACTGGTTACCATGGGAGCCACTCTCTCTCCCCTAGCCTCTTATTACCAGTCCTGGACAAGAGGTCTTCTGGAAAACAGAATCCTCCCCTACCTTTAGTAGGGTGGCAGGTTCCTAACTGAGTAGAACAGTCTGGTACCCAGACAACCAGGTGTGTCATCTTCTCATCAATGTGTGAATTGAGGGACATGAGGGAGATCCCTCCTCCCTAATTACTGATGCTTGAAAGTGGACCTTTGGAACATTCTGTCCTTTATTAAAATGTAAATACCTGTTTTGATTCATTTACACCACAGTGTGAATCTTTAGTTCATCATTTCCAAGAAAACTAGTCTCTGAGACTTTAGTCTAACGTAGCTAGCACGGCAGGCAAAGCCCTTCATAATATTTAGTCTCTATCTCTATCTCCAGCTTCAATTGCCCCCACTCTCTGTCCTAACACCTTCCACCACACTCCAGCCCAAACCAACAACTCCTAGTATGTTAATGTCCCCTCTACCTAGAACAACTCCTACGTCTCTCTTTTTCACCTAATTCTTAGTCGTCAATCAAAATTCAGTACAGATGCCACCTCTTTCCAGTGACTTTCTCCCCACCACCCACCCACCACTACACACAGAGCTCCATAGTGGCTTAGGTGACCATCCCTGGTGCTACTAGAGCAGTCTGTGTTTTTTTCTGGCTTTCCATCTATCTATATAATTATACGTATATTTTGTATGTTATAATTATTGTTGGCATGTATTATATTTCAGTCACATAAAAAATACTATTTTAATAAGAATAGCAGTAGTATTAATAATAAATGCACATGGTTAAAATACACAGACAGTGCAGATTATAAAGTAAAAAGTAGAATATTTCCATATCCCTACTAATACAGTCTTAACTCCCAAGGTAATCTCTGTTAACAGTTTCTTATGCATTTTTCAGGAAACGTTTGATACATATACAAGAATATCTGCATAGGCATTTTTTTCACAGACAGGAACATACTGTTCTGCACCTTGCTTCTCTCACTTTATATATCTTAGAAAGCTTCACATATCAGAATATATATATTTGTTCTAATCCGTTACATTATATTCAAATTATGGATTTGATGTATCATGATTTCCTTACCAATTGAAGAGACTATCTTTTTTCTCCGTTGTTTTGATTTGTTGCTGTTGCTCTTGCTTTGGTTTGGTTTTGTTTGCTGTTAGAAATAATGTTGCAGGGGCTGGCCCAGTGGCATAGTGGTTAAGTTCATGCACTCTGCTTCGGTGGCCTGGAGTTCACAGGTTCTGATCCTGGGTATGGACCTACACACTGCCCATCAAGCCATGCTGTGGCAGCATCCCAAATACAAAAATGGAGGAAGATTGTCACAGATGTTCACTCACGGGCAATCTTCCTCACCAAAAAAAAAAAAGAGAGAGAGAAAGAAAGAAAGAATGTTTCAGTGAACATCTTCTCAAAAATGTATATTTGCTTGTTCATATACATGTACCCTTAGGATAAATTCTTAGAAGTAGAATTGCTAGGTTAAAGGGTATGACCTTTTACAAACTTGATAAATGTGTTAAATTGCCTCCAAAAATGTACTTCCAAGTTGTACTCCAGCTGATTATGAATGAGAATTACTGCATCCCTACATCCTCAAAAGAATTAGGTTTTATGAAAGTTTATCGTGTTTTTAAGTGTGGTAGGGGAAATTGTCTCATTGTTTTGATTTGTCCTTAAATAATCATTAGCAAATTTGAGTAGAATATTTATGTTCATTGGAAATTTCTATTTCTTTTTCTATTAAAAATTTGTATCCATTTTTCTGTGGGGTCTTTTCCTTTCATGCATTGTATACAAAAGCTTTTAATATATATGTGTTTAATTATTTTTAAAAGTTTTTAAAGGATTATAAATCCTCTGTTATATGTATAACATATTCTTTCATTTGTCATTTGCTGTTTGACTTAGTTACTTGCTATTGCCATATAGAAATGATAATATTTATGTAGTTAAATATCAGTTTTTTCTTTTATACTATAATATAGTTCTTGTAGCACGCTTAGTTATAAAGGTCTCCTTCATTGCAAGATTATAAAAACAGTCATGTTCTCGTTTAGAACTTTATGGCTTTTCCTCTTTTAAATATTTAAACTGTTGAGCAATCCAGAATTTACTTTGGTGTAAAGGGTCAGGTAGGGATCCAGATATTTTATTCAAATGGCCAGCCAATTGCCCAATCTCTCTGTATTTTTTAATGCTGATTTGTTTTTCCCACTAGAATCTGAACTCTTCCAAGAAAAGAACCATACCTTATTCATTGTTGTGACCCAACATCTAACACTGTGCGTGGCACACAATAGCATTTGCTGAATATACATCGAATGAATGTCACTGTTTCAGTTTCTTCCGTTGGTGAACAAAGCCTGCTTGAAGACAATTAGTAGCCTCTATGTACCACATTTTGCTAACTCTACTGCTAACCCAGTGGGAGCCTCTTCTCATCTGCTACTGCCTGGTACCTATCACCTCTTATCCAAACTGGATGATTAAAAATGTCAGGTAGACGTGACTAGAGCCTAATTAAATATTGCAGGCACTTGGTAAAAGGAAACATAATAAAGCTCCATCTGGCCAAGAAGCCCCCTACTCCATAATTACTAGCGTCTGAAATTCTATCTTTAGGACTTTATGTCCTTTCTTAAAATGCAAATATCTTGTTGAGTTGGGTTTCTTTATTCGTTCACATCACAGTGTGAATTTTTGTTGCCTGATTCAATGAAAAAAAAAGAGCCTATGAAAACAAGTTTTGAGGGGAAGCCTGGAAAAAAAGTACAGGCCTTTGGAGGGCAAGACAGGGATCACAGGAATCGGGGAGCAGGAGGGGTGCATGAAGGAGAGCACTTAAAACTTATGTTCTGGGGCTGGCCCCATGGTCTAGTGGTTAAATTTGTGCACTCCACTTCAGAGACCTGGGTTCGGTTCCCGGATATGGACTTACACCACTCGTTGGCAGTCATGCTGTGGTGGTGACCCACATACAGAGAAGAGGAGGATTGGTGCTGATGTTAGCTCAGAGCGATTCTTCCTGAAGCCAAAAAAATTTTTAAAAAAGAGGAAGATTGGCAACAGATGTTAGCTTTGGGCAAATCTTTCTGAGCAAAAAGAAAAAAAAACTTACGTTCTAACATTGGCACATTAATGTATCAAGCTGCTTAATCACAAAATACATCATCCCACCACCTCTCCCTGAACCTCAGCAATCTAAACTCTAGACTCACTGGACATATTTGTAGGAGACTATTTAGATTGGAGAGGATTATATCAGTCAGTTAGGGGCTAATTTCTTCAGAGTGTTTTTGAGAATTTTATCTTAAAAGAGCATATGAATATTATAGTTTTCTTTAAAGAATCTAATAGTTGATTCTAGTGCCCAAAATGCCTTCTCATCCTCTGCTGACTCCAAATTTAACATCCACCTGATTAAAAATATTCTGGGGAAGGAAATGGCAAAAGCAAAAGGTCAAGATGAACTTTTGCATTCTTCTGATTTGGGGTCTTAAAATGCATATTGTCAAAGTCCCTCTTCCCCATTTTGTCCAGCTGAAAAGAAACCCAAATTTTAAGGATCTTAAATTGGTGTGACTTGAAAGCCTGATCAGCACCTGGGCCTGTGTTTTGGGGGTTGACGTCAGTGAGCAATGGGGGTTAAGAAAGTCATTTTCCTGGTTTATTAGAATCTCTCTCTTTGGGCCCAGGTCATTTCTCACACGCCCTGGTCACATCGGTCTAAGCTTCTTCCATCACAAGCTGTTTTTCATTTCCTAGTTTGTATGAAAAATTGACCATAAAAGTCTGTACATGAGCCACTTGTTTATTGCTAATCCATCCCTGGAGTTTGAAGGGAATGAAATAGCTAATGGACTCTGAAATTAAACCCTTATTAAAAGTGTAAATTCAATGGAAGGTGCAGCATTTAAGTTAATACCCATTCATATGTTAGCATGAATTAGTATTGGAATCTTCCCTACAGAAACTCTGAGACCACAGTTTATGAAAGGGAAAAAATAGAAAGGGAAACAGGGCACCGGATCACTGGGGTGAGAGAACCGTCAGACCTGAAAACATCCTGAAACAAGAAGTAAGATAACACCAGAAAGGATCTTCAGTTTTCCTCAGATTCATCTGAAATTTGGTCCCAAGACTGAGTGTTTTGGAACTTCCAAGTAATTTATTAACCGTAGAGTATAATAATAATAATAAGGAAAAATGTTAGGTAATATTCACAGTAATGAACCAGAATACTCTAGAAATTAAATTGAATTTAAATAACATTTATGGAGAAAAATATAAATATTTTTAAAGATTCTGTAAAATAAATATATGCACAAAGATACTAACAAATAATAATCACAAAAATGGGGATGCTGATGATATTAGTGACAAGTTATATTTACTGAGCACTTACTTTGTGCCAACCACTGTATGCATAATAACTCATTTAAGCCTAACAATAATTCTTAGGAGGGCACTATTGTACTTTCAGTTTTACAGAGGAGGAAATTGAGGTTCAGCGAGATTAGTAGTTTGCCAAATATCATACAACTAATAACAGAGTCCTCCTCCACTGGCTGAGAACCAAGGTTGAGCCAAGAATGCCTCTTCTGAAGCGTCATGCTACTTAACGGCAGGCTTGGGCTGCTGTTGCTGCTTATCTCCAGGCCCCAGATCCACAAAACTCCCCTCTCTGGATATAATTCTAAGTCAGAGTTGGCCTTTCTGTATCTGTCTTGCCCTGGCTGAGGCCCACTCCTCTAGTTACTTTGAAGGCCACTTCTGCACTCTCCCCTTGGCACCTCCCTCCTAAGTTAACTGATACAAATGAAGCGAGGACGCATTGCTTTCATGTCAGGCATTTTCCTAAATACTTTCATATTTGCTCTTCTCATTTAATATGTCAACCTTTGAGGTAGAGGTCATCATCCCCATTTAACAGATGGGCAAACTGACTAGGATAAGTTAAGAATATATCTAAGGCAAGTGGCAATTTGGATATGGGTCTGTCTGATTCCAGAGTTTGAGAAGACTAGTGAGATATGAATAAGCTCTACCTATCAGGAGTATTTGCATGTTAAAAGGTGACTTCTTAAAGGACTAATTCACCAAGTAATGTTGGAATCTCTGGTAAAAGGAACAGACAGATGAGGCCTATAATTTGGGGTACAAGGCCTCTGTCCCAAGGTCCTCTTTACATCAACCCAAACAGGTACTTGCTCCTTAATCTCACCCCTCCACCACACACACACATAACGCTGGCTGGGCTGACCCTGACCCTGGTCCATTCCTTCCCCTGCTAGGATTACTCTGCAACCATGACAGATACTAAGTTCAGGCTCTAGCCTAGCTCCCTTATTCCTAGCTCAGTCTGGCCATTACATAAAAGTAGAGCTCAACATACATTGGAAAAGTTAGATGGAGGTAGTAGGCGGTTTGCTTAGCCCTTCAAATTGGGACAAATGTATCTAGGAAGAATGAATGAGTCCTGGAAGAGTACTGTTAGCTCAAGCACAATTAGGACTCAAACCACCCTTCTTCATCCAGTCAGACTCACCACAATAAAATGACGCCCCCTCCTCTGTCTCCCTAACATTCATGAGTCATTAAATGAGTTCTTTATTTCTAATTTAAATAAATTAGAATAAGAACTCAGACTTTCTAGAATAGACCATTATATTTACCCAGTCACTTAATGAAAAAAATGCATCATCGAAGCCTTGCAGTGCCTAAGCACTTGGAGCGCTATAGGTTAATTTTATTCAGTTGTTTTGCCTTTAGGATAGCAAGCACCCCCTCTCAGTTTTATTAGATGAGAACTCATCAGGTGTATATGCTAATTTTATAGTGAACCTGAAATTTTTAGGTGCAAACCACCTCCCCTTTGGTCTTTAATAAGGCCACTCTGACACTACAAAACACTCTTTCCCCATTTCCACCAAACTGCCTGACCAGTACCACTTCCAATATGACCGGACTCCAGTAAAAGTTCTTGCCTTAACACACAACACATGCTGGATTCATGTCTGATCTTGAATTGAAGATCTTGGATTTATGGAAAGAGTTGAATTTTTAAGATTTGGATGTTTATAAGTTTGAATTTTAAAACTACCCTCTTCTTTATTCTGTTTAAATAGAAGCTCTAAATACAGACCTCCTAAGTCAGTGTTCTATGAGGACAATCAGCCTACAAAGTTGTCTAAGAATTTCGTACATTCTGTGATATATCTGGATTTAGCAAATTTTAAAAGTTATTGCAGGTCATTTTTTGTAGTCTATTAGAATTACTCCCTTTGGGCTCAGGACATTCCTCACAAACCATCACCTTATGGATAGTTCAACTTTGCTCACAGTTTCAAAGTTTGCTTGAAGCACTTCCTAGAAAGTTGTTTCTATATTGGAGGTGAGATGTAGTTGGGAGAGAAGAAAGTATGCCGATAGCTGGCCCATTCCTGCAGAAAATGACTCAAGGTGGACTGGGCTTATCTGTCTGGTTTTCCCTCCAGCCCCAAATCCCCATAAATGGCAGAAAATATATATTTGAAATTAATATCTCTACAACAAAAATTAAAAATAAGTATAATTTGCATAACATAAATTTTGAGGAATCCTTTTCGGTCTTAAGGTGGACAGAATAAGATTAATTGAGAAAAGTACAGCCTAAAATGTACATAGTAAAGGATGGCTGAATAAGTTGGATATGAGTCCAGATGATCTCCAAGCCCAGAAATAAGAGATACAGGTAGTATATGGAAGCCATGGGAAAATCACTGCCTGTTAGAGTACCCCATTTTGAGCAGCTGAGTGGTTTGATCCTCTTCTGCCCAACTGAGTCAGGTAGTGGGCAGCACAGGTGTTTGTCCCAGGCGAGAACAATTATCATGGATCCTTGGGCTTGAGAAGCAAGACAGAAATCCAAGTGGCTGGCCACACCCAGGACAAACAGGAAGCATCCATGCCCAGAAGATAAACTGCTTAAACACTTCACTTAGCAGTATGCCCTGTCCCTCTTGAAACTCTTGATAAGTGTGCAGGCTGTGAGAAGAAGAAACACCATCTGGAGGCAAACAGAGGTTCTCAAAGTCCAAGGTGAGCACTAACAAAAAGTCCACAAACATTTGGGGGAAACAAGCACCACAAAATAGTCGCCAAATTCAAGAATCAGGACTAATGCCCAAGGAAACAGAGTAAATAGGAGTTAATGAGAAAATTGAAGGGAAAATTGAACTAGCAAACAATAACAGTATGAAATTTCTCAGAGGTAAGGAAAGACAAAAATCTGAAAGTAAAAAACACATACCAATTACTGGGAAAGCTATCTTAATGAAAAGGTATCCGTACCTAAGACAAATCATGGTGAAATTTCAGAACTCCAAGGACAGAGAAAGCAAAATCTGTGAATGTTTCCAAAGCAATAAATAAGCTACTACACAGGAATGAGAATCAAGCTAGCATCAGATTGCTCATCAGCAATACTCAACGCTAGGAAATAGTTATGGATTGGCTTCAAATTAATGAGAAAAAATAATTTGGAAGCAAGGACATTATATTGAGAAAAACTAACATTTAAGTTGGAGGGTTGGAGGCTGTGAAAAATATATTTTTCATTGGGTATGCAAAGACTCAGTATTTCACCAACTGCAGTTTATCTTTGAATGAATTACTGGACGATATACTCCAGCAAAATAAAAAAATGGCCCCAAGGGGATGATGTGCAGTAAAAGAAACAATACTGATCAAAGAAGCCAGTAAAAACTATAATGAAGCCTAAACAATTACTGATTGAAAAAAAATAACAATATGGAACTAAATCCCTGATGATCTCTACATGGAAAATTATGGGGTTTAGAAGAAAACAGAAAAGGAAAGTACACTATTGCTATGGTTGTATTCTTTTTCAAGATGATGATACAGATAATTATAAACTCTAGAATTTTATGGAAAATAAATGTTTAAATAACTTTTTTAAGAAATTAAGGCTAACAACTAGAATAAGAAATTTAATATAGAACTTCCAAAAAACTACTAGAGAACAAGAAATAAAACACAGAAAATGCTATCTTCCAATAGGTTGCCGGAAAGGATAAAAACAAAAAATCAAGATAATTAGAAAAGGTAAAACAAAATGGCAAGGATAATCACAAATGTCAGTAACCGTATTAAATCTGAAGGAGTCAAAAATTCTTGTTCAAAAGACATTAATCTCAGGTTGGACAAGTAAGCAAAATCTAACCACAGCTTGTTTAAAAGAGATACATTTTAAACAAAATGGCACATGAAACTTGAAAATAAATTGAGAAAGACATATGAAGAAAATGCTTACAAAAATAAAGTAGGTGTAGCAATAATAAAATCAGGCAAAATAAAACATAGACGAAAGTTAAAAGGGACAACAAGGACACTTTGTATCGGTATAATGCACTAGGAGGATATACCAATTATTAGACTATTCACAAAAACGTAACTTTGAAATAAATGAAATAAATATGGAAAAGAAAACAAGAAGAAATTGGCAATCCAAAACATTAACAGGAAACTTTCACATGCCTTTCTCTCAGAAACCCAACAACAGACCAAGTAGAAGCGTGAATAAAAATTAAGAGAATTTGGAGAACACAATTAATGAGTTTGATACAATACGTATGTACACCCACAAATCCAACAAGCAAAGATTTGACATTCCTTAAACACATATGGGACATGCACAAAATTTGACTATGCGTAAGGTTACAAAAATTTCAACAAATTATGAAAAGTAGAGAACATTAAGGCTCCATATTTGAACACGTATCAATATAATCGGAAATTAGTAATAATGGTTAACCAAAAAAATGTTTCTGTTATTATTTTATTAAGGTCATATTGGCTTATAACATTGTGTAGATTTCAAGTGTACATTATTATATTTCAGTTTCTGTATACACTGCATCATATTCACCACCGATAGTCTAAATGATTCTTTAAAAGCATTCCTCCTCAATGATTCTTCATTAAAGAAAAATAACAAAGTTAAAATTGCAAACTATTTAGAAATGAACAAGAACAGAAGCATTATATAGCAAAACCTACGGAGCATGGCCCAAAAGGCACCAAACAAAATCTAATAGCCTAAATCAACTTACTAGAAAAGTAAAGACGTTAAGAAAAGAACAAGGTTAACTTAGAGAAAGCAAAAGTGAGTATAAACATAAAAGCATCATTTAGAGAAATATTTTGACAAGAACAAAGCAAACAAAAAAGGACAATGCTGATCCATAAAACTTAAAACAATATATTTGAAAAGGCTACTAAAATAGATAAACCTTTGGGGAATTCTGAGCAAGGAAAACAGAGAGAAGGTATAAATAAACAATGTTTGAAACAATACCTGAAGTAAATACATATATGGAGAATATTTAATGTATTAAATGCAGTTATGTACGATTTTATGACAGTAAAATTTTGAAAATCAATACTTAATGAACCATTTTCTAGAAAATCACGTATTGCTAAAATTAACTCAAGAAGATGTGGAAAACCTGAATAGACCAATAATCTTAAAGGTAGTCATAAACCTACATCTTAAAAAGGCACGGGGCCCAAAAGTTTAAATAGACAAGTTCTATCAAATCCTCAAGGAACAAATCACTCTTATGCCCTATAAAATATTATGGAGCACAGAGAAAACAGGGAATATTCTTCATTCATTTTGCAAGCCTAGCATAACTTTGATGTCAAAAATTGGACAAATATAGCAGCAAAAAAGAAAACTATGGGGCCAATCTTGCTTATAAGCATAGATGCAGAATACTAAATAGAATAATAGCACTTCAAATTCAGCAGTATATTAAAAGAAAAATACAGCATGAATCATGACCAATAAGGCTTAATATTAGTTGATTTATTAATGCAGCTCACTACATTGAACTTACAGTTGTAAGACACATTACCAAGTTATGCTCACCCATGTTGATTTCACCTCATTGACTATTTGAATGTGGTCTTTCTGGTTAAATAGTCTTAAAGATTTTCACTCTTTTCATTTCTCTTCCTCTAATGTTCTGTTTTTATTGTCTTGGAGTTTAGTTTCTGTCTTATAGTTTATCTCTCCACTAAAGTTTTATTAGCATTTCTTTTATGATTCCTCAGAGTTCTTACATATAATTCAACCAAGTTTATACTTATTAAATTTTTTTAAACTTTGATTAAATTGACACCGAAATGTATATAATAGTGTAGAGTCATGTTAAAAAATTACTTTTCTTTTTTTAATTTTTATTTTTTTCGGATGTACATCACATTTCAAATTCTGGATACATTACATCATGTTCACCACCCTAACACTAATTATAGTGCATCCCCTCACATGTGACCCTAATCACCCCTTTTGCCCTCCCCCCTCCCCCCTTCCCCAATGGTAACCACCAGTCCAATCTCCAATGTTATGTGGGGTTTTTTTGGTCGTTTTTATCTTCTACTTATGAGTGAGATCATGTGGTGTTTGACTTTCTCCCTCTGACTTATTTCACCCAGCATAATACCCTCAAGGTCCATCCATGTTGTCACAAATGGCTGGATTTCGTCATTTCTTATGGCTGAGTAGTAGTCCATCGTGTATAAATACTACATTTTCTTTATCCATTTGTCCCTTGATGGGCACCTAGGTTGCTTCCAATTCTTGGCTATTGTGTATAATGCCGCAATGAACATAGGGGTTCAAGTATCTTTATGCCTTTGTGTTTTCAAGTTCTTTGGATAAATACCCAGCAGTGGAATAGCTGGATCATATGGTACCTCTATCCTTAATTTTCTGAGGATACTCCAAACTGCTTTCCATAGTGGCTGCACCAGTTTGCACTGCCACCAGCAGTGAACAAGGGTTCCCTTCTCTCCACACCCTCCTCAACATTTGTTGTTTCCTGTCTTGTTAATCATAGCCATTCTGACTGGAGTGAGGTGATACCTCATTGTAGTTTTGATTTGCATTTCCCTGATAGCTAATGATGTTGAGCATCTTTTCATATGCCTGTTGGCCATCTGTATTTCTTCTTTGGAGAAATCTCTGTTCAGATCTTTTGCCCATTTTCTAATTGGATTGTTCGTTTTTGTGTTGCTGAGCTGTATGAGTTCTTTGCATATTTTAGATATTCACCCCTTATCTGATATGTGGTTTGCAAATATCTTCTCAATGGAGAAAAACTGAAAGCTATCCCTCTAAGAACAGGAACCACACAAGGATGCCCACTCTCACCACTCTTATTTAACATAGTATTGGAAGTCCTAGCCAGAGCAATCAGGCAAGAAAAAGAAATAAAAGGGATCCACATTGGAAAAGAAGTAGTGAAACTGTCACTCTTTGCAGATGACATGATTTTATATCTAGAAAACCCTAAAGAGTCCACTAAAAAACTTTTAGAAATAATAAAGGAATACAGTCAAGTTGCGGGATACAAAATCAATGTACAAAAATCCGTTGCGTTTCTATACACTAACAACGAAGTAGCAGAAAGAGAAATTAAGAATACAATCCCATTTACAATTGCAACTAAAAGAATAAAATACCTAGGAATAAACTTAATGAAAGAGGTGAAAGATCTGTACACCAAAAACTATAAAACATTGTTGAAAGAAATCGAAGAAGACACAAAGAAATGGAAAGATATTCCGTGCTCTTGGATTGGAAGAATTAACATTGTTAAAATTTCCATACTTCCTAAAGCAATCTATAGATTCAACGCAATCCCTATCAAAGTTCCACCAACATTTTTTACAGAAATAGAACAAAGAACCCTAAAATTTATATGGAACAACAAAAGACCCCGAATAGCCAAAGGATTCCTGAGAAAAAAGAACAAAGCTGGAGGTATCACACTTCCCGATTTCAAATTATACTACAAAGCTATAGTAACCAAAACAGCATGGTACTGGCACAAAAACAGACACACAGATCAATGGAACAAAATTGAGAGCCCAGAAGTAAACCCACACGTTTATGGACAGCTAATATTCGACAAGGAAGCCAAGAGCATACGATGGAGAAAGGAGAGTCTCTTCAATAAATGGTGTTGGGAAAACTGGACAGCCACATGCAAAAGAATGAAAGTAGACCATTCCCTTACACCATGCACAAAAATCAACTCAAAATGGATTAAAGACTTGCATGTAAGACCCGAAACCATGAGACTTCTAGAAGAAAACATAGGCAGTACGCTCTATGACATTGGTCTGAGCAGCATATTTTCAAGTCCCATGTCTGACCGGGCAAGGGAAACAAAATAAAAAATGAACAAATGGGACTACATCAAACTAAAAAGTTTCTGCACAGCAAAGGAAACCATCAACAAAACAAAAAGACAACCTAACAATTGGGAGAAAATTACTTTTTAAAAACAGTCCCTATCAGTGTCAATATAATCACTGAATGATTAGAAATTCATTAGCTAGAGTGATTCCATGAAAATTTAGGTTCAGCTGAATCTTTGGAAACATACCTCAGCATTTTACAAAGACCTATTAAACACCCATATTCCTAACGAAAAATTTAAGTAAAGATGGAAGAGAATAAAATATCCTTAATCTGTGAAAGGTGTCTTCCATAAACGTGGCGCAAACATCACATTTAATGATGGAACAGAAGAAACCCGATAAAAGTCAAAAACAAAAAAAGCATGTCAACTATAGTTGTTTTTATTCAACATTGTTCTGGAGGTCCAAGTGAATGCAATGACACAAGAAAATTAAATATAAAATGCAAATATTAGGTAAGAAAAGAGAAAAATATAACTGTTTACCTTGAGAAAGCCAAATAAATCAATGAAAACTTACTAGAACTCAAAAAGAAAAAGTCTGTTTTCTTCCTTTTTAATCCCTAGAGCCAAAGAGAGTGTCTGGCACATTGTAGATACTCAAGTAAGATTTGTTGAATGAACAAAGTAAACGAAGCAACCAATTAGAAAATGTAACAAGAAAAAAACCTCATTCACAATAGGAAAAAAAATAGTGAAGTACTTGGGAAGACATGTAATAAGACAATTCAAACTTGAGCAAATCTAATAAGACATATTTAAGACCTATATAAAGAAAATCTAACACTTAACTGAAGGTCTTAAAAGAATAACTGAATAAATAAAGAGACTTACAATATTCATGGATGGGATGAATCACTGTTATAAAAATGTCATTTCCATTCAGATTATTCTATAAATTAAATGTAATTACAATAAAAATCCAGATAGGAATGTTCATAGAATTTGATGCTGATTCTAAAATTCACCCAGAAAAGAAACCATACAAAAAATCTCCAAGACAATTTTGGAAAAGAAAACAAAAAAAGGAGGACTCATTCTGTCAGATATCAAAATATGTTTTAAGAATGTACAGTTATTCAGATAGTGTAGTTCCTGGTATAGGAATAATCAAAGAGATCGATGAAACATAACATAGGTCCTAAAACAGATTCATGTAAACAAATGGAAATTCAGTATATGATTAATAAAGAAGCATCTCAAATCAGTGAGAAGAGGATTAACTCCAATAAATGTTGTTAGGACACGGTGATTGGGAAAAATAATATATGTAGACACACGTACAGAAAGAGATATGGAGACAGAGATGGACAGAGACAAAGATAGAGAGAAATCTCTACCTCACAAGTTTCAGATGGATTAAAAAGCTATATAAAAAAGCAAAACTATTAAAATATGAGAAGAATATATTAGAAAATTTAAAAGAAGAGAAAGACTTTTTAAACAAGACTTAAAATCCAGAAATCATAAAAAATGGATTAATTTGACAGGATCAGTAATTTTTAACTTCTGTACAACAATATTCTCCATAAGCAAAGTTAAGAAATGAGACTGTTGATATGATATGAATGAGCAACTTAGCCAAAAAAAAAAAAGGAGATTCAAATGGACAATAAGCATAGGAAAAATTCTCCAAACTTACAAATAACAAGAAATGTCATTTTCACCCATAGGATTGGCGAATGAAAAAGTGTTGATAAAGTTGCAATGAAACTGCTAATATGTGTGTAAACATTACACACATATTTGTTTAGAGAACATCTGACAATATTTCATAAAACTGAAATATTCAGACCCAGAAATTCCAAATCAGAGCATTTACCCTAAGGAAACATTTGCACATGTGTACAAGGAGATGTCTAAGGTTGTCCATGGCAGAATTGTGACTGTGATCATTTGTAAACAACCTATATATTTATCAATGGAAAAATAGCTAAACAAATGATGGTATACAGATACTATGCAGTAGTTATAAAAAATGAGACAGATTTGCATGTACTGACATGAAAAATCCCCAAGACACGCTGTTGAATGAAAAAAAATCAACTTGCAGAACAATACATACAGTTCGATACCATTTATTTTAAAAATAACCCTCATAAAACTATATATATCCATACATCTGTAGATACATAACAATCATCTGGAAGATTACACTAAAAGTATAATTTCTATCTTGGAAGAGATATGAAGTGGTGGGTTTAAGGGGGACTTTGAAAGGACAAGAAATAACAAGTGTTGGAGAGGATATGAAGAAAGGGAACCCTCATATACTGTTGGTGGGAATGTAAATTGGTGCAGCCACTATGGAAAACAGTAGGGTATTGTTTAATTTTTTCACAAGGAGAAAACACCCACATATTACTTGTGAATTTTTAAAAATACATTTAAAAAATAGAGGCCGGGCCAGTGGCATAGTGGTTAAGTTTGTGTGCTCTGCTTCGGCAGCCCAGGGTTTGACGGTTTGGATCCCAGGTGCAGACTTAGGACCGTACATCAAGCCACGCTGTGGTGGCATCCCACATAAAAATAGAGGAAGGTTGGCACAGATGTTAGCTCAGTGACCATCTTCCTCACAAAATAAATAAATAAAATAAAAATAAACACACACAAAGTGGCAAGGGCAGCAGTCAGAAACTTTACTGCAACTCCCACATTTTATAAGTGAGAAAACTGAGCTGGAGAGAAACTGAGTGACTCTCTCAAGGTTGCACAGTTAATTAGTGGCAGAACTGGAATTGGAATCCAGGCCCCCGGTCTCACAAGCTAGGGAGTGCCACATAGGTAGTTATCTCCATTATTACCTAGAATCTCACTTGTTCCATGCAACAATAGAAGTCATTTTGTGATGTTACCAGGATTGTCATT
Organism: Equus caballus; assembly: GCF_041296265.1. Taxonomy (NCBI): domain Eukaryota; kingdom Metazoa; phylum Chordata; class Mammalia; order Perissodactyla; family Equidae; genus Equus; species Equus caballus. Next base: position 125,574,188 of record NC_091715.1, on the reverse strand, counting down.
TTGGGCTTATTAGACCAGTACCTTCTTTGTAAATTCTATATAAGCCAAACAGAACCTTTTGGCCCCTGTAGAATGGAGCACAACAAAACATCATTTTCTCCTACCACCTATTAACCTTAAGACAAATCACCTTGGTAATCACAATGCTGGATGTTTTCTCTGTGACGCGCAAAGGGAAAACAATTCACAACAGACCTCATCTGATGCCTCATGGTGCTGAATGACTACTTTTATTAAATATTTAGTATTTTATTTATATCCAAAATCTTCTGTACAATTCTGAAAATATTTTCACTTGTATTTTCTGCAAACTTCTATAGCTCCTAAAACTTGGTTTTCAATAATTGAAGTACTAGTTAAAGGATAAAGGATATATTCTTTGGATCAACATTCTGTACCCTTCACAACATGGCCCCAGACAACAATTGCAGGAATTCTATCCTCTATTACCCTACAAGAATTCTTGCCTCTAGTCACATTGGACTGGGATACTTAGTGTCCATGGGGCACATCTTGTCCATTTGTACCCCTAGAACATTGTTCAAACTTGTATCTCTCTCCAGTTTGGAACACTGAACCTTATCCATCTACCCACTTCCATAGAAAGGCAGTACAGTGTATTGGTTGAAAGCACAGGTTCTGAATCAAGACTGAAGTTCAAATCGTGTCTCTTACACTTACTGTGTGATCTTAAGAAACATGTTTAGCATATCCAAATTTCAGTTTCTTCATCTTTAAAATGGCAATAGCAGAACTGGCCCGGCAGCGTAGTAATTAAGTTTGTGTGCTCCACTTCAGTGGCCTGGAGTTCTCAGGTTTGGATCCTGGGTGTGGACCTACACATTGCTCATCAAGCCATGCTGTGGCAGGTGTCCCACATACAAAATAGAGGTAGATTGGCCCAGATGTTAGCTTAGGGCCAATCTTCCTCACCAGTAAATAAATAAATAAAATGGCAATAATAATACCTACCTCATTCGAAGGTTCTAAGGATATATAACTCCCTTGGTACACTGTCCAAAGCATGATAAGCCATTACAGTCATCCCTTGGTATCTTTGGGGGATTAGTTCCAGGACCCCCTGCAGATACCAAAATCCAAGGATGCTCACATCCGTTAGCCAGCCCTCTGTATCCACGGATGAAGAACTCATGGATACAGAGGGCCAACCGTACGTATTATCGTTAACCATCTTTAAGCAATCCCCCCACAACCCTTTTATCCCCCAAAACGTGCAAGAGTACATATGGTCACATGTACATGTGAGCTGACATATGCTCTTACCCTCCCAACAGAACTCATGTGTGGGAAGAGGCTGATTCTCCTCCTGACAACCAACCAGAATCAGGTCAATTGGCCAATAGCCCTGTAATAATATCTTCCTCATCTTCATACCTCAAAGATGACAGAGGCCCACCTTCAGTTCTCGTCTCCACTCTGCATGGACTAGAAACATTCAACGGGTGACTGCAAAGACATAAGAGATGGACTGAGCCAAAAGTACTCCTGGAAGTGAGAAATTACAGATGTTATTCTAAGCAGTTGTGCCAGAGTTGGGACTTGATAAGGACAAGAAAGAGTTATCACTACTCCAAAATATTTCCCATGGATCAAATTTACTGGTGCCTAAAATTTTCCCCTTAAAATTTTAAGGCTGAAAGACCTAAGATTTAGAGCCCTGTGCGTTAGTTTCTAAAAAATAGATTGTGGGCATGAAAATTTTAAAAGAGGGACTTATGTCTCCAAATTGAGTCACTGGTCTTCATTAAAATGCAAATACCTTATGAAAGGTACAACATTAAGCTGTTTTCATCCATTTACACAACAGTGTGAATTTCCAAATCAGGTCTGTTCCAAGAAAAACAACCAGAGAAAACAGGCTTTCAAAGAGGGAGATTAGAGAGAAGAAAAGGTCACTGCTGTGCGCATCGGCACCCACCCCTAGGGAGAAGGACACAAGAAGAGGGTTGTATAGAGGACAGCACTTAAAGATCATATTCTAATGCAGGAACGTTTATTTACAAAGCACATTAGTGAAAAAATGCATCCCATTTACTTCTTTATGTACCAAGGCAATCTAAGCTCTCTCTAGACTGATTGGATATATTTGTACAGGACTATTTCTGTTAGTGGGGATCACATTAATCAGTTGTAGGATAATTTCCTGATATATTTCCCAGAATTTCAGTGGCAAAGAGCATTTGGGCATAATATTTTTCTTTAAAGACATAGATTAATGATTTATATGATGAGCATAGCTCCCCACCCTACCAAAAAGCCCCTATTTTAAAAACAAAGTAGTGACTGAGTATTTGCTACTCATAGGAACTCGGCAAAGGAAAGGGGAGAGAGGTATCTGCAGTCAGGAAAAGTTGATTCCTACAAAGATAAACCCTCACAACTGGCCTCACTCCCTCACTCTGGTTAAAATTTCCATGCTGCAAATCAGTCCATAATTGTATCACTGTTCTTACCATATCATATTGCCATTATCTTCTGAAGTCTCTGAATTCTCCAGAAAACCACAAGCTACAGAGACTATGGCTTCATCATCAATGGATCTTCAACTCTGCATAGTGTCTAGCACCTAAGAGATACTCAATGAAGTTGAATGAATGAATGAATGCACAAATGAAGGAATGAATGACTGAATGGAAATCAAGAAGCCAGAGAGGAGAGAAATCCTGACTCAGGTCATCCAAGGCCTATGGTGGGAACAGGATATTCTTCTGTGGGAGACTGAGAATGAATTATTTATCGTCACCCTGAGCGAAAACATTAGAGGCCCCAAGGTCAAGCACTGCTGCAAAGCCCCTGGAGCTGTAACAGTCAAACAGAATGAGTCTTCAAAGATCCCCTTCCCATGCTCTAGCAGCCTTCAGGAGCGAACAACATCTCCTGGGAGCATGTGGTCCTCAAGGCCCCATGCCCTCCTAAGTGAGTGGGAGAAGAACAAGATTTGGAGCCAGAATACCAGGATTCAAATCCTGATTCTGCATTTAAAGTTCTAATCCCTTGGGGGAAGTCACCTGAATATTGAGAGCCTCAGTTTCATCATCTGTAGAATGGGAATAATTAAGAAAGTCTCTTCTGCTGGGCTATTTTGCAGATACCATGAGTGAGCATATGTGGAGGCACATAGTAGGGATTTAGAAAATGTTACATCCTATCACCCACCCTTGTTCTTCGGTGATACTGTTGGCCTAGATTAGGAATCCATTAAGGCCTCTGAGATTCCAGGGGCAGACAAACAGACATTTCATCAAATCTGACATCTCAGATGTTAGCAAAGGCCTTGGGAATATGTGTGGGAGGAAGATGGGGACAGGTAGGAGCAGGGGTAGAACCACAGAGAAGTAAAAATAGCTGGGGAAAGACAATAACAGAAGATCTTATAATACTTTACTTATGAGAGGAGGGTGGCAGCAGAGAAAGTTTGATAGGGCAGAAGTTGCAGTTTAGGAGTGATCAGGGAAAGCTAGAAAAGTCCCCAAAATAAGAAGCACAGTTCCCCTTGGCTTCAGCTTTTACCCTTACCTCCTGGTGGCTGCCATGAAATAGAACCTTAATCTATTATAAGGGAGTCAGCAGGAAGCCTTCAGCTATACCTCTTCACAAAAGGAGGTGTAGTATCCTGCCACACCTCTCTCAGCACAAGCACTGTCACCCCAAAGATTCTCCCAATCTCATACTGCTTAGAATGGTTGGTCATAAGAGTTTAAGGAGAAGAGGGCAGACCTGTGCGGAGAAAGGAAGGGTCTGGGTGTGATGGATTCACCTGACATCCACACCCACCATGGCACTGAGCAAGCTTGCAAGAATGTCCACAGATACCCTGCTTCCTTTCAGTTATGGCTCCCCTCAAAGGAGGTTGGAATGAGAGGAGTAATCAAATGAAGGAGTGATCCTGAGGCATCAAGAGACTGGACCAGTGTCTAAGATCTTCCCCCAGCACTCACAGAACAACTCTAGAGGTACTTGCACACCACCTTAATTCCTTAAGCACTCCAGTATGCCCCTAAAAAACAAAGGTCTACTATCTCTTCCCTTTGAAAACCCATATTCGTTCTCAAAGCTTCCCCTTCAGAGGCCTCTTTTTGGTCTGAGATAGCCAAATGGTTGCCATGGGAACCTGCCCCTCATTTGCCTCTAATCACCTGTTCTAGAGGGATAAAGCTTCAACTCCCTTTTCTATTAGATGAGATTACATCAATCAGTTACACTAATTTCCTATAGTGTTTCTGAGAATTTCAGCTGGAAATAGCTTTTATGTTTTGTTAAAAGAAGCCAGTTGTTGATCCATTTATTGCATACCGCCACCACCTCTGCCTGCCCCTGTGAAAATCTCTGTTTTTAAGCACACTTGAGTCCAGTCAGATAGTAATTATAAAATTTCAACCCTCTAGAGTGGTTTTAGTCCATCAAATGTCAAAGTTGAAACTTTTATATTGTCAAACTTCCAGTGGCTTTTTAAAATAGAAGCTAGGGAGATAAACATCTTCAATTAGTATTACAGGTGAACCATTAGCACATAAAGTTGTCAGAGAGTCCCACTCATGTGGAACCGGCCTCAGGTCCCTGTGTGTAACATCATACAGCATTGTACCTGAGGAAAAGTACATTTTCCAGATTCTTGGATTTGGTTTGGAAGGAAGATGGGAAACCTACAACCTTTCTCCCTTGCCATTCTTTTCTGTGCTTTTCTCTCATTACTGGGAGCTTAAGTCCTTATGACAGTATAACTGTGAATAATTTTGTACACAGAGACTTGAGGTGAGATGGAAATTACAGCGCCCTCTCCCTAAGATGGCTTTCAACTCTCCAGTTCAACTCCTTCTGTCTACATGATGGAACCCACAGTACTTCTCCCTGCTTCTCTCCCCATCCACCCACCCTGCTCTTCTCACCCCAATCATAGGCCTGAATAGTGCAAAGCACTCCAGCTACTGACCCACAGCAGTTCAGAGGCCATTCTGCTCCCCCTACCCCCACCTCCCTGTACTGCCCCATACAGAGCATTGTGCCTAGCACAAAGCCTCTTGTAGAAGCTTAATACATACAGACAACAAAGCAGGCACATTTGCATTTTCAATTGGGGAGAAATTGGGTTAAGGGGAACTTCAATGCCTGAATCTTGGATAAGGAGTAGGAATAGAGTAAGGAATAAAGTACAGGGTCTTCAGGGAGATGCCAGAATCAGTGGCCCAAGGAGGCTGGACTCTGGAGGCAGGGAGAAGCAAACAGAGCAGCTAGGGTCAGGAGAAGGGACTATAAAGAGGGGGTGCAGTTTGCATTAAGCTGGCTGTTCCTTGTGACTTATTTGTGATTTAGACAGAGTCCAATTTCCCAGCACTGAAAGAGCTGTGGCCACTCCCCATCTTATAAGGGCACAGGAAAGATGAAGATTGGAGGCAGACTCACAAGAGCTATGGAACACTTTGTAGGGAAGAAACTTAGAGCCACCCACAATGTGGTGAATTTTATTAGTAAGCATTATCTCTCTTGCTTTCAGAAAATAACAAATGGCCTTAATAGCTTAAGGCATCGTTACCAAGAAAATATATACTGCAACTTCCTTATGACATTTTTCACTATAGAAGAAAACAAGGCAGGTCCATCATGGACCCCATTAAAGGAGTGTTACTTACTGAAGTATCAAAAGCATCTTGCCATTAGGTGTTCCCAAGGCAAGAAACCTGGGGAAAGTATTACTGTGATACCCTGGGTAATAAAAGCATCTAACACAATGAGATACTTTCCTTTGCACCAATGACTCTACCCACTGCTAGCAGGACATACACTGGCCCAGGTTGCCTCATGGCCAATAGCAACAAATCTGCAGAACAAAGGTAAGCATAGTTTGAGTCAAAGTCATTAGCCTTATCACATTAAATCCAAGCAAGGGCACATAAGGAATTTGACAAATCCACAATGAAAGTATCATATATCTATGTGCTTATTTATTCCTTGTCTACTTTGAAAAAAATTGAGGTGGCTTACAATTGGTAAGGTCTTGGTACAATTAGACTAAAATTTGTTAAAGAATAAAAGCAGTGCAAGGGACGGAGATAGGGACAAGCAAAATATACTGACCCCTCTCCCATATTTCTAGAATGTTAAAACAATCGAGTATCCCATTTAGAACTGAGTTTCCTGGCAACTGAAGTAAAAATCAAAACACAATGTTAACCCTTGGATTATAATAGTACCATTCATGCTGGTCTCTACATGGATTTCTGCAAAATGTGACCCATTAGTCTCATAGTCAATAAAAAAGTATCAATAAAGGATAATTGAACTGGCCTAGGGAGTTAGTGGAATTTAGAAATTCAAATATTTCCTGTACCTCATCACAGCAGGCTCGGTACACTTCTGTGAAGCTATCAGATCGGCGGATCTTCCTGGGCTTCCCATGGACAATTAGGTCTTTCTTCTGCCTGAGTACTACCACTTCCCAGAGCTTTTTGGTCCTTCAAATCAGTAATACTTGAGGGAAAAACCTGCCTGAGATCTGTTTCCTACATATTCCTGGCTCTTCCTAACCCTGGGAGCCAGGCCCAGCTCCTAATTTTCTGCTAGAGAATACCTTATCATGGTTCAGCTTCAATTTGATGGTGCCACCATTGTTTCCTAGAATTCTCTGGATTCCCTATTAGGTCTTGGTATGTGGCTGGTCAGTCCTTCTCTCCAGAAGTTGTGGCTTACCTAGCTTCCCCAGTCTTGAGTGAGCTCTGTAAGGTGTCCTTGGCTCCTCCCTCACCTCTGACACTTCTCCTCTTAGCCAACTCAAAATTCATAAAGCTGGAGAGTTTATGTCAACTCTCTGGCGAGGGTGTAGAGGTGGGTTACTTCTTATGATGGGTTTCATTGTTTTCATTGTCTTTCAGAAGAAAGCAAACATGTTCACTAGGAGAAACAAACTTTTTTCTGTCTCTGATCTTGGAGAATTTGTCATGATGTTTTATAAGAAGGAGGAACATTGAGCAATATAATAGATGATGTCCTGAAACAGGAGCAAAATATGAGGAGCCAGCTGCTAACTGTACAAAAAACATCAGTTCACAACTCTGCATCTGGTGCTCGTAAATCAAAACCTCACTGAGCTGGTGATGCTGTTTATGACACTCCAAGACCATGAAAATTTAGTCTGGGGCCAGGCACACCCCTACACTTCCATCCCAACCAGTCTTTCCATGGCTTTCAGAATCCGAGCTCCTAAAATTCCCATTTTCCACTCTCTTCACTGGGCTTTAGCTCAGACTTGCCAGATGTGATTAAAGCTATTCCTTATGATAAGCATCAGGCAGAGAACCTTATGGAAAGGGATTTTTAAGGATCCTCATATCCTAGATAGAAATATTCAGTGCCAAGGAAAAGAATTTGTTATCAAGGAATGACCCTGTAACTCTTGATCACTCTACTTGGCAGCCATCTCCAATTCCTCACCTCCCTCAGACTGCTGAATGGAGAAGGCTTTTCTCTGTCCTGAAGTAGGGTGACATGGGGCTTCTCCTAAGGACACCTTCTCCTTTTCTCCATTTTCTATTTATTACCCTGGGCTTCACTTTACTGTAGACTCACTTCCCAACAAACAGGAGGAGTCTGATTGGCAACAAGGATAGGGAAGAGTAGGTTGAATATGGAGATGAAGAGGGAGAGTAGAGTTCAACTAGAGAGGGGTCCTAGCTGCCTCCCTTTGTCTCTGGATCCAGTGTCTCACCCTTTCCTCAACTTTCGTCTGCCAGAGAAACGACCCAGGCAAGACGGAAAAAACATTTTGCCTTTTCCAATAAGGCAACCATTTTGGAAAACAGAAGAAGAGAAGTCTTCACCTCTAAGTCCTACCTTCCTTTCTACCTCTCTCTGCAGGGGTAGTGCGCAAGTAAGAACTCTCTTCAGAGAGCAGGAATCATCTGTCCCACATTTGACTTAATTTTAACAAAATTCAAGTTTATATAGCTCTCCTAATTTTGTTCATGCCTATGCCTTCTACTCTAACTCTTGAGGTCCTGGTTCATCTACTCCAAAGGTGAAGGACAACTAGTTCTCGCTATAAGGGTACAATTGTGTGTCTTGGATGCTGTGGTCAGTTGAATAACGGCTCCCAAAGATATCCAAGTCCTAATCCCTGGAAACTCTGAAGGTTACTTTATATAGCAAAAGAGACTTTGCAGGTGTGATTAACAAACTTGAGATGGGGAGATTACCTTGGATTATTCAGGTGGGCCATAATGCAATCACAGGGGTCCTCAAAAAGGAGGCAGAGGGAAATTTGACTACAGAGGAGAAGACGATATGACAGAAGCAAAGATAGATTTGAAGATGCTATACTGCTGGCTTTGAGATAGAAGTGGCCATGAGCCAAGGAATACAAGGAATGCGTTTCTTGAAGCTGGAAAAGGCAAGGAAACAGATTTTCCTCTAGAGCCTCTGGAAAGAAGGAAGCCCTACTGATACCTTGATTTTAGCTCAGTGAAGATGATTTCAGACTTCTGGCCTCCAGAACTGTAAGAGAATAAATTTGTATTGCTTTAAGCCACTAAATTTTGTGGTAATTTGTTACAGAAATAGGAAATGAATACAAGTGTCCTCTGTTCTGCCTATGTCAGGAAAATTAGCCCATTTGGCTCCGCCCCCCACCATGCCATGAAAGATGCCCCATAGAAAAGAAAAGGGATCTACCTGAGAATGTAGGAAAAGTGAGGATTTGGCCAGAGGGAAATCAGAGAGCCTCAGGAGGGTAGAAAGAGGTTACTGAAGAGGGAGAAGGGAGTCTATGAAGGAGAAGGTGATGTCTGAAGAGGGGCCACATTTGAAGGAGAGGGCCTATTCTGGGGGAAAGGCTGTGAGGGATTCCCAGGCACATGGATTGAGGAAAGACTTCTCTGCAGCTCTTACTTTCCTTCAAAAACATGAAGAACCGTAAATCAGTGTAACCTAATGAGATTGTGTTTTGGAAACTCAGATAAAGACTAAGTTGAAATCACAGCTGTGCAATGTTAGGCAAGTCACTTTGCCTCTCTGAGTTTCCATTTCCTTCATCCCTACAGTGTGTCAGGATAATGATTCTTGTTTCATAAGGTTGTTTGAGGGAATTAAATAAAATAAGGGACAGGATATCACTATGGCTGGCAGGTAGTAAACCCTTAATTAACTTAAATTAGTGGCTCTGGCCTCCTTGTCCCCAGAGAGCTTCTTTTAAGCACTCTGCTTTTCTGTTACTCTGTTTCCTCTTTTTCGTTTCTCTTACCTTGGATGTACATGAGGGCCTCTGCATCACCTACACACAGATACTCTGGAACTTGGCATATGGTCCTGGGCTTAGATTCGGGAACATTAGAAGAGGTGAACTGAGAACACATGTCCGGGGCCTAAAACTGCCTGAGAGAAGAGGCTATCAGGCATATCCACAGGTTACCGTGGCAACTAATTCTCATCTTCTGAGCCTGAGACACCCGACTCAGGGGAGAAAGGGTGAGAGAAGCGACAGAGAGAGCAATAGGGCTTGTGCTGCAAGCTTCTTGTGTGGGAGTAAGAGACAACCTAGCAAAGATCAGAGCCTTTACACTCAACTTGGTGTCCTCAAAACTTGTCTCGCCCTCCGGAGCTCAGTGCACTTTGGTTAGGATGTCTCAGAATTGCTTCTTTTATAAAAGCAATGTTTTGAGGGCTGGGAGGGGCCTCTCTGTGAAAAAGATATTAGGATGTGGGAAGTTGGAGTTTACACTAGGGGTGTTCTAGTACTCTTGGCATGGGGAAGAACTAGAGTCCGAGATATTTACCATAAACCTCTGAACACCTCCTATGAGAGGATAATTAGAACTGGAACCCAGATGAATGGGGATAGTTTTGATCTGTTTCCCTGAACTGGATAGCTAAAGCCACTAAGTAACCTCGGGCATGAACACTTCTTTGAGTGTTTAACAAGTCCTCTGCAATGAATAGGTAGATTGTTAAGAAAATAGTTTTAGAGGTCTGTGCACACATGTGTGCACGTATATGTACATGTGTATGTGTTAAATATATGAGTTAGAGGGTTGCCTACAAGAGGTAAGAGGATTGAAAACGGGGATGAGTGGTTACTGCTAAAACCATAGTTGTTCGCTTCACCGGTATACCTAGAGCCATTCTTGGCTCCCAGGCTCTTATAATAAAGTAGATCACAGATAGAAAGATGGGGGTGGACTTTACTTGGCTGTGGCTTTGGTTTTTGCCTTTTTGGCAATCAAGACTAGACTGGCCAGGGTTCTTTCATTGCACCCTTCCTATGTTTCCAACTGTGTCAGTCCACCATACTTCCTTATTAAAACTTCTCGAAACTTGAGAAAAGCCTGCACCCCTGGATGGAAGAGAAAGATCACGGATTTTGGAGCCAGGCAATTCCTAGTTCACACTTCTGCTTTTGGGTGGGAAAAATGTATCCACCGTTTACTAGCCGTGTGAATTTGTGCAAGGAGATTCTGGCCCTTGGTTTGTTAATCTGTAAAATGTAGGTAATACTACACATATTGCAACAATACATGTAAAAAATACATGTAAAGTGCTGGACATAATAAATTACGTCCAGTAGCAATGTGGTTTAGAGGCAAATGCATAGGCTTTATAGTGAGAAAGCCCTGAGTTCAAATCCCAGCTCTACAACTTATGATCTAAGCAACCTCAGGCAGGTCATCATAACCCTTATGAGTGTATTAATTTTCTATGTCTTGCTATGGGGATTCTTGCTGATGTTTTTTGGTGAACTAATACACTCATTTGTATTGGGTATATACCTAAAAATGGAATTGCTGATTCATGGGGCATAGTAGACATTGCTTGCCAAAGTTTTTCTAAGTGATTGCACCAGTTCACACTCTCTCCATCAGTGTGTGACCAATTCAGCTGCTCCGTGTTTCTCACTAACTGTGAAATCATTTATTTTTCTCATTTTAGCGATTCTAGTGGGTGTTGTTCCGCAATACTTTTACTCACTTTCTGTGACATCATAGCTCATGTTTCATAGTGGTTGTTCTAAATCTTGTTCATTTATTCACTTATTTATTGAAAAAAATACACTTATTGAGCACTCTGTGTGCCAGGCGCTGTGCCAGTTGCTGGGGACACATTCCAGAAGCTCTCAGTCCCCTGGCCGCTCTCTTTCCCTACCAGCCACACCAAGACCAGTTAGTATACGGCACACAAACTTCCTCGAAAATTCAGATTGTTTCTAGTTTAATGCCATCTCCCCATCTCCAAATATTTCTGTAACTTCAGTTGGCCTCTTTTCTCTTTTCTTCATCTTCCAAAAAAGTAGATATCACCTCCATATTTGCCAAAGCAAACATTCCACCTAGCTTTTGATTCTACCCTTTCTTACATTCATCAGGGTCTTGTTCTAGTCACTATTACCCCTGACCCCAAATCTTTAATCTCTACATCTGCACTAGCAAATGTTAATTAATAAACATTTTCCTTCAGCTAAGACATGTACTAGGATCATGCTTACCCTAAGATGACCTTTGAGTAGTCCTAGTACCCCTTAAATATCTATTTTGCTCCTTTAATTTCACCACAAAGATTCTCCTGAGCATTTTCTACACCTACTCTCTCCATTGCGGGACCCCTACTCTCCCTCTTCTTCATCTCCTTGAAATCTGGCTCCATTATGGGAACGCTGCTTGTCGATCACTAAAGATCTTCTAATCACCTAAATCAATAGTATTTTCTCATCCTCCTTTTTCTCTGACCCCTTTGCCGTATGTACAATGTTGGTAAATCAACCTTCTTGAAATCCCTTTCTCACAATTTCCTGTTTCTTCCCCCTCCCAATGATGTCTCTTGCCTATCTCCCTTATGACTGTCCCTGTTGCTACACCAATTCAATGGAAGCAGCCTCCAAGCTTTTGCCCTCGGCTATTGTCTCTCCCCAAGGTGATCTCATTTATTTCCACAGTTGCAAGAATCACTTTTTAGAGATTTCTCCCAGTTTCAATCTCGAGTCCAAACTTCCCTCCAGGGTAGCAGTTCCACAACTCTGTGCCTGACATCCCCATTCTTCTAATTTGAAAGCCTCCAAACCTCAGTGCCCCTTATTTAATTCCTACCTCTCCCTCTCCCTCAACCCGCACATCCAGTTAGTCAGGGACTTCTTTTACTTTTCCCTTCACAATGTCTCTTCTCCGACCATTCCCGTCTTTGGCTTCCTTAGTTCAGGTGCTTAATACACTACCTTACACCCACACTATTGTATTGCAATAGCCTCTTAAATGCCTCCAATCTCTCCCCTTTCCCATCCATCTTCTCCACTGCTGACAGATTAATCTTCTTACAGCACCACTTTGACTGTCACTCAACTACTTTAAAACTTCCTTTGGTTTCCCATTGTTTACAAGATCTAGCCCCCACTCCTCAGGCTGCCAATAAGATGTTTGACAGTTTGGCTGTAGCTGCTATTCCTCCTTTCCACATGCTCTGTGCTCCAGCCACACTATGCTTTCACTCCTTTCCATGACCTGACTTGCAAATGGTCTATTGGTTAGTTGCAGGCATGGGCTCTGGACTCAGAGAAGCTCAAGTTAGAAACCTGGCTCTGCCACTTCATAGTTGTGTGACATTGGAGAATTTATACAGCCTTTCTGATCTCAGGTTTCCCTCATCTATTCAATAGGGATAATAGTGGAATCCTGCCTCATAGGGTTATTATAAGGATTAAATTAGGTAATGCATCTAGAGTGCTTAGCACAGTACCTGGTACATACAAAACAGCAAAAAAATATATAGGGCAAGAGTTTACTATAATTTTATCCATATTATACTCTCCTCCTCTGTCTCTTTGCTCAGCCCATTCCTTATACCTTGAATGTCCCCTCCCAATCTCACCTACTAAAGTCCTTCGTACCCTTCAGGGAATACCTCAAATGCTACCTCCTCTAAGAAGTCTTCTCTGCTTTCTCTGGCTAGAGCACTTTGCTTGAATTCTTCTCTCGACATTTTTCATACCACCTTGGAATAAAGTCATCAGCCTTATGTACCAGACTGAAAGCTCTTTTCCACTCTACCATGTTCTAATCACATCTGTATCGCCCACAGCACCTACCACAGTTGGTGGGACAAAAAAGGCACCTAGTAAGTATCTGTTGCCTGGCTGTGGCTGGAGAACACATGGTCAAATGGTAAAGAGAAACTGGAGAGGGTTCAGAGATTGGTAAATTCATGACTATGGAGTGATTAAAGTTTCTTATTGGTGGCGCTGGCACCCCCTTCTTTTCTTTCTTTCTTCCTCTGTCTCCTACTCCCACTTATTTTCTTTTCCATTTTGTTCTTCTTCTAACTGTATGGTCCTTAGTCTTGCCAGTGTGCACCATGGCCATTATTTAATCCTGCTGATGGCCCTTGAGGGAAAAGAGGTTCCTATGACAACCTCAGATCTTGTCCCTTTGTCCTTACCACTTAAGCTTTGATGAAAACCACCCTCCTGTCTACTACAAATTCTTACAAGAGGGGTTCATTAAATTCATGATCCAATTCTCCATTTGGAACCTATGATAAAAATACAGAACAGGAAATTAGACTCCTTTATGTAATGGCACTTACCAGCCTGCCCGGATACCAATCACCACTCTATATCAATAACGTTCTTCAGCTCTTGAAGATTGCCTGGCTCAAACTTTGCTTTTAGTCTACAACTAAACTTTGAGAACTAGTCATCCAATTTTCGAACTTTCCTTTCTTGGCATCTCCTAAGTAAGTCCTGCTAAGTACAAAGTTGTGCCCATATGAAATCACCTGTAAGCTTGATTGGTGTCCTCGGAACTTTCAACTGTTCACCAAGTCACATGATTACAGAGACAGATAAGATACAGTCAGGCTTTGCCCCGAAGGAATGTATAGTCTTGTAAATAAAGCTTTTGTGAACTTTGAATTTTTATGTACCACTTGCTGAGAAATACTGGTTGTCTCAGTTCCTGACTCCTAATCACAGCATCACTCTGGCATTCCAGCTGCCTTTCTTTGCAGTGAATGAAGTCGATCAACTTTTTAAAAATTTTTTCATCAAAGAAACAAAAAATGAGAGGAGAAAAGGAACTAATATTTGTTGAACATTTATTTTAGTAGGTGCTTTGCACACAAGGCACTTGTATTTAAACCATACAACAACCTAACGCAGTAGGTATTGTCCCTATTTTATAGATGAGGTAGTTGACGTGCACTGAACTTAAATAATTTGTCCAAGGTCATCCAACTAGCAAGAGACCAATTGGGATTTGATAGGTTCTTTCTGGTTTCAAAGCCTGTGTTCTCTCCATTCCATTCACTACTGCCCCTGTACTCCGAAGTAAATCCTTTTCTCTTGGCACTCGCACAGTTGATGTGGGCACTTTCCTATAGATTCTGGTACCAGCTTTTCACACTGACTCCCCCATCCTGTGATCCGCTACCACCGATAGAATCAGAATGCTTTCTCCTACAGCCCCATTTACTCAGAAGTGAGTGCCCTGTGTGGGCATCATTTCTGGGAATCTGACAATCTGTCTTCTCTACCATGTGTTCACCCCCGAAATGAGGCTCCTCATTTTTATCGTAAGAAACAAAGATGGAAAAGCCTCTAAAATACATCTAGTGAATTCTCCAAGGATGCATTCTAGAAAGAATGAAGCCAGCTTTTGCTCCTAGTGGCTTCCTTAGAAAAAGAGGTAACATTGTCTGGAAAAAAAGAAAGCATACCCCTTGTATTTGTCTTACCAAAGAGATTTTAGGGGTGTAGAGGTAGATGTTACCATGATGCTATCTGAAACCCACAGAAATCTAGGGTCTTATGTTAACAGATTATAATATTTGTGAATTAAGTCCAGTTTAAATTACGGAGGTAACTCTCTTTAAGAAAATCTGCTATCTAAAAATCTAAATTTATAAAGCAGAGACATAGCTACCAGACAAGTAGTCATATTACAAAATATTCCTCACTCTTCAAAATTTGCTACAGGATTTCTTTTATTAGAAAGCTCCCTTAATGCATTTGAAATTGGAGTAGTTTTACAAAAGTTAAAAGATATACACTTTTTTAAGGAGCACACTTACTATATAATTCAAGATATACCCATCGTGGAACTATGCATGTAGCAGACATTCAGTAAATATTTTCTGACTGAATAATAGAATGGAAATCCAAAATGCAGCTATTTTCATCTTGAGCATATTCAATAACTTGAATTAACAGCTTTAAAAGGTTGTCAAATATCTGAGGTATCTGCTTTAATGAATAGACATAAATTATTTGTAATCAGTAATATTGATTTTTACTAGGTGTGCTCACTTCTCTTGAGGAAGTTAAGCACAACCCCTGCAACCTTGTTTACAATATTAATTTTCTCAGTAAACTCTTCCTACATAGCTAGTTCAGTAGTGAGCCTCTGTAGCTCATCATTCAAAGGATCCCCAAATCATACTGAGTTCAAGAAATTTAACTACAAATCAAAGCCTGAAAAAAAGAACTTATATTTTGAAGGGGTCCCCCAGTAGTATTGAACCAAAGGTGGAAGGGAGGGGTGTAAGTTTGAAAACCCTTTTTGTTAGCTATTGATTTGTTAGTGTCCATACTCAAAAGGAAATAATTCTATTTCTAAATCTTTTCTATTTATTCAGCAAATATTAGTATGTGCAAAGAGTTCCACCACAGGTCTATATTCAGTTTTATATTAAGTGAGCCCCTCAAAAATCGGTGTAATTTAACTACAAATTAAAGAGAGATTAACATTTTGAAAGGAACTCCTAGAAGCACTGAACTCGGGGTTTAGACAGAGGAAAAGTGTTCAGAGATGATATCAAACTGGGATCAACCAAGGCAGAATGTGCTAGAGAAAGAAAGAGGAAATGTAGCTGCAGATCAACCTTTCCCAACATCCCACTGTTGCTGAGGGTTGGCCCTGTTCATCACAGCACACAAGTTTGGCTTTCAGAACAGAAATTGGCTTCTCTGAACCCACAAACTTCAGAGCTCAGGGTTTGGTGAGAAATTTGTTGCCACGAGACATTCTGGATGCTCTTTGTATACTCTACCATTTTATTTAACTGTCCCAGTGTAGGGAGAAAACATTACTCTTGGGAAACAGGCTTAAGGGAAATTGATTTTCACGAGAACAACATATTGAGCAAACAGGCAGGACCTGACTCCCTAATGGGAAGACGTGAAGGCAGGATATTAAGTTGGGCAGTTAGAGCAGCAGCTAGACTGAGAACGCTCTTGGTGGAGCCTGATTTTCCATCAGGATGAACGAAGCATCCGGACTGAGGGGTCGTGGTGGCCAGCCCTTCTGTGGAGGAAAATGAGAATGAGAGGTAAGAAAAATCCATCTGAATTTCTGTTAGCAGCGACCAAAATAGAGCTTGCAGATTTTGGCTGGGGTGGTTAAAAAGTTATACCAATAAATGTTTACTGAGAACCTACTGAACACTCATTTCTTATGCTAGATACATAAAGGACATCAGAGGAGAGCAATAGAAAAACTACAGGATTGCACAGACTTTTGAGGCACTTACAACTTTGAGAGGGAGACAACATGTGAAACGAGTAATCATACACACATGCACACGTTGTAAAATGAGAATGAGATTGAGCACTTATAAAGTGTTGGGTATCTGACCAACACTTCATTTGGATTATCTTATTCAACACTAATGGAAACACTATGAAGTAGTTTTATTATTATAATTATTCTCTATTTTACATATGAGAAAATTGAAGCATTGAGAGGTTAAGTTACTTTCCCAGAGTTACACAGAGTATGTGGTCGAGCCAGAACTCAAATTCAGGTCTGTCTGACCTAAAAGACCATGTTCTTAACTACTACAATATACTACTTCCCTGTGACATGATAAATCCTCTCGTATAGACCAAAGATGCTGTGTTACTGTAACTATTGCAGCTTCCTAACTGCTGTAAATTTGTCACGATCAGCAAAGAAGAGGAGTCTGGGAGCAGAAAAAGCTTCAAAAAGAAAATGCAAGTGGTGACAGGTAGAGCTCTTGAATGCTATGGGGTAGAGATTAGAGAGTAGCAAGTAAGAGGGGTACTGAGGTTTTCTCCATTGTCAGAGTCAAACACCAGGACAAAGAGTGAAGGATGCGAGAAAATAAATGTCACCACTATTCAGATGCCTAGCACTATGAGCGTATGAGCAGATAAGTATTACAATGATGGATCAGGATGTTGCACTTCTCCTGGCTATAATGGAATGGAGCAGGCATGGAAAGTGTAGCAGACACTATTTCTTGATTCAGAGGACCAGATAAACATAAGAAGCCAATTAGAAAAATATAACTGGTTGAAAAGCAAACTCCTCATTCAAACTGGATATTTGGCATTGTGGAGACCTTCCCCCACCTCAGAATGGTTTATTGACAATATGTATTCTGAATTGCATCAATTTCAGATTTTTGCTATAAATAAATAGCCATAATTAGAGGCTATATTGGCAGGATAAATAAGAAATTTAGGTATTTACACATATTATTTAGACCCCAAAATTTTTATATGAAATATCTTGACAGTTGAGACCAAAAGTATGAGCTCGTTATTCTTTGCACAACTTACCAGGATAATTGTTGCCATTCTTCACATTTAGGCTAGATATGTCACATAATGACACATCACATATCATTTGGCTCAAGATATTTCCGGGCCTGTCTCATCGTCTGTCGTGTTGACAAATGGAAGAGAACAGGAAAAAAAGTATTTGGCACCAAAGAATATAGTTGAATTCGAAATTATCTGTCACCAGGTCTCAGTAATGCCTATCTCCCAGTCTGTTTCTGGGTCTCGATACTGCTTGTTTCAGGCATCTCAGCAATGCCTGTTTCCAGGTTTCAATAATGCCTGTCTCCGTGTCTCAAGGTCCAAAAACACAAATAACAAAATCATTCCCCTGGACACCAAGGGAGTTCTCACATTAATGCGCAATTCCTTCAGAAAGTGAGCTATCTACAATGTTCCACAAGTTCTGTTCAAAGGAAAAAGAAACTTTTAACCAAATTTTCCTACTGCATGATACAAACTTGAATTATTCAAGAAAGACACTATTACAAAATAATTCTAAATTCTTCTATTGGTAGAAGAGCTAGTACAGTACCAGTTAAGGATTCTTCTTTTCTCTGCCCTTTCAGATTCTGTCTCTAGGTAGTTTTCCTGCTCACCAGCCTAGTCTCTCTCAGAATCACTTTCGAGAGCAGGTTTATATGTATTTGGACCAAAGGATAACCTAAATAATGAGGCCTGGGCTATCAAGATGATTTTCTGTGCCTACTAATTACCCCTGATATCTAGCATTAAACAATTGTCCCTGTTATCAGCCTGGTATAACTTTGGGGATAATAAAGATCTAAGAGCACATTTGAATGTTATGTATTTGTTGCTTAATAATTTTTTTTAGTGGATAGAGTTATGGGTTTGGAGGAAAGGAGAGCACTGGGTATCTGATTTTTGTTTTACAATGTACAACGTGATGATTTAGTATATGTATACATTATGATTACCACAGTCAAGTTAATTAATGTCCATTATCTCACATAGTTACCTTCTTTTTTGTGGCAAAAACACTTAAAATCTACTCTCTTGGCAAATTTCAAGTATACAAGGCAGTATTATTAACAATAGTCACTATGGTGTACATTAGATTCTCAGAATTTATTCAGCTTATAACTGAAATTTTGAACCCTTTGGCCAACATCTTTCCCTTTCCCCCACCATACCCCCAACCCCTGGTAACCACAGTTCTACCTTCTGGTTCTATGAGCTCATCTTTTTTTAGATTCCACATATAAATGAGATGATATAGCATTTATCTTTCTTTGTCTGACTTATTTGACTTAACATAATGCTCTTTAGGTTCATCCATGTTGTCGTAAATAGCAAGATTTCCTTCTTTTCAAGGCTGAATAATATTCCACTGTATGTATATACCACATTTTTGTTATCCATTCATCCATCAGTGGACATTTAGGTTGTTTCTATATCTTGGCTATTATGAATGATGCTGCAATGAACACGGCAGTGCAGATATCTCTTTGAGATAGTGATTTCATTTCCTTTGGATATATACTCACAAGTGGGATTGCTGAATCATACAGTATCTGATCAGTATAGCTAGATCATTGCTCTCCTTGTCAAGCTGTCTGCTTCTCCCTTCCAGCAGTTAATCTTCAGCCATTCTTCAGATTCCTCCCAAATTCACCACTCCCTTTTCCAGGAGATTTTCCTGGATTGACTCTAGAAGAGGTCATGAGTTTGGGCTTCTACAGTTAGTCTCTCACTCTCTAGTTATGCTGCTACACTTTCATTTTCAAGATTGTACTTTAGCAACTATTAGTATCTCAGAGGTGGTGGAGGAAGGTAAATTTTAGGGGGTTTATTTCATATTGGGCACCAAACAATTTTTTGTGTAATGAATACCTTTTGGTGATTATAAGAATGTAGGAGAGTTAATACCAAGGCAAATCCTGATTAAGAGAATACCAGGGGAAAGAAGGAAAGGGTATATGTTTAATTAGATTTTCTAGATAACTGAAAGTTAAGAACAAAGCTGTTTTCCATTTTCCACACTAGAAAACAGCTTTGTTCTTAACTTTGTTGCTAAAAAAAATTCCTCTAAAATACCTGAGTCCACTGTCTCGACTTAGTAAATCAAGTATAATGATAAACTTGAATCACTCTCTACTGATCAAGGATCTTTCAGAGCCTCTGGCCACTATTTTGAGCACTAATTCTAATTGACTAAAACTACAAATGAAGATAGAGAAGAGAGAAAAAGTAGAACTGAATGTATTTCGACCCCAGGACATCTCCTGAAAATTGTTTTCTTGACTGAGCTCTTTTCATTATCTGTCTCTTTCATGCAAAAGTAAAATGAGACAAAATAGAATTTTTTTTTAAATCTCAGATAATTGAAAGCTCCGAGTAGCTGAATTGCCATTAATGAAGGTTTTTCAGAGAATCACGCTGGAGGGAGTCTAACAGTCCCCATGGAATTTTGCTTTCCTGTGCTTCATATGCAGAAGATGCTCCTGACTTGCGGTTGCTAACCCTGGGCCTTGAGCAACGTTTAGAGGGTGAGTAAAGGTTACACTGACCCATTCACTCTCCTCCCTGGTGTCTTTTGAGACCAAGGACAAGAATTTGTCAGACTTCTTCTTAAGAGCTTGTTGTGTGGCCACAGTGAGAAGTCCATCTCTCAGGGCTGAGGCTCTATCTGTTACCAGATTACTGACCCTTGTGAGGATTGAAGCTGTTATCCCAGCAATGGATCATAACCCACCAGATCTAACAAAAAGGATGGAAGAAAGGAAGGAAGGAAAGAAGCAAGGAAGGAAGGAAGGAAAGAAGGCAGAAGAAAATTCACCCCAAACTAAATTACCTGCTTGGTTTTTCCATCTCAGGAAAAGACATGATCATCCAGGCAGTTGTTTAAGCTAGAAACCTGGGATTCATCCTTAATTCCTTCCTGTCCTTCATACCCTCTTCTAGGGTAATTCATCTGCAACTTAATGTCATTTCATCAAAGTAAACTTTTTATTAAAGTATAATATGCATACGAAAAAGTGCAAAAAAGATATATCAATTCTACTATGCAAAAAGCCCTAAAATTAACCCACATTACTCCATCCCAGCTTAGCCCTAGCCACTATCTCTTACCTGGATTACTGTATTAGCTTCCTCACCAGTTTTCTCACTTTCTTTGTTTAGCCCCTTACAGTCCATTCTCCACATAGAAAAGCCTGAGGAGTCTTTTCAAAATGTAAACCAGAACATGCCTTCCACAAACTCACCTCTTATCACTCTTTCCCTCGTCTGCCTCACCTCTTACGCTCCAGCTACAGTTATTGTTTTTGCTGTTTTCCTGTTTGTTTTAATTCTTCCAGTATTCAAGTGCTCGTCTCACTCAGGGCCTTTGCACATGCTGCCTCTCTATCTGTAATACTTCCCCTCTGTTCTCATAGCTGGCTACTCTGTATCCATTAGGTCTCAGCTTAAATATCACTTCCTCCTCAGAGAGAGCTTCCCTGACCATCTCACCAAAACTAGGTCACCTCTCCAGGCACATTATTCTTTGTGTCAGGACCCTATATTTCTCCCTCGTGGCATTTATCACAATAGTAATTTTACAATTATTTTTAAGATCACCTCCACTACTAGGATGTAAGCTCTGGAGACATTGAAACCATGACTTTCTTGCTCATGATTTTATCCCCAATGCTTACCTAGCCCAGTATATGATACATAGCAGGTGTCCAAAAATATGTGGTGAGTGAATAAATGACTGAATGAAAGAATGAATAGAATTCTGAGCTGAAGCCTCTCTTGTGTCGACATTAATCTGTCTTCTCTTCAAGAAAAGAGAGGATGGGAGAAGATTTAGGGAGGCGGATGTGTCTTTGAATTTGGAGGCACCAAGGAGAATGCCTGTAAGCCAAAAGGGGAAATCAAGTTTATTCCATTTTTAATTAGTGAGACTTGGGATTGAATGATAAAAATCTAATGATGTTAATGTCTGTTCTGAAAGCTGGCTGGTAGTCTCTGAAGATGAGGTAAAATGGTAATAGGACACTGCAGGTTAATCCTCCAGTTAGGAAGCAGCTATCACCCCCAGGGACAACTCTAGTTACTAATTGATTTTCCTTATACACTGTAATTATATTCAGTGCCATCTTAGGCACCCTAAATGTTCTGGTAACTCCCATTATAGGTAGATCTTCCTTTACACAAGCCCAGTGTTTTAACAATCCAGATTGGTACAAAGGATAAATTATGAAGAAATTCTTTCATGTCACAGAAGCAATCTTAATAAGATTCCTTTGAATAGCCAGTTCCCTTAGTGGACTTAAAATAGGATTTCATTTACAAAAATATGACTTAACTGTAACCTTTTAGGGACACATTATCATTACCCAAAGCAAAACAGCAAAGATGGCTTTGCTTTATTCCCTGGCCACAGACTGAGCCTTCAGCCTAGAACACCAACTGAACCTAGCCCCTAACTCTTGCTTCATATTTACCCCTAATTTAGGCCACAATGGAGACTGATTTTTTAATCCTATCACATCCCAGGCACTAAGATCAGACAGCCATTTCACAAATATGGGTCTTTGAGCTCGGGGGGGGGGGGTGGTGGGGTTGTGGGGAAGGGGGAGCCGCATCCATGACTCACCGCTCACCCATCCTCGCTGTTGGAAAAAAAAAATAACTCTAAATGCACATCCTACTGCTTGTGAGTCAGGAATGTCATTTTCATTTATGAAGGATGGAACATTATTTTTCTCTAACATTTCAAGTGAATAACTTTACATACATTTTCCCCCCGATTTCCATAGGAATTTGATGCCATGGCGGCAATCAGCTACATGTCCCCAGAGCCTGGCAGAAACTCTTATTTTTCTTATAGATACTTTAAGATTAAGAGTTCAGAATTCCCCTCCCCCCTCCAATTATGTTCCTGGTGAAACCCACCCTGATTTAAGGGTTCAGTGGGAGATAGGGTGGTCTGAATTCTGATGTTATTTTAGGATTTTGGATTCATATTTCTATGGAGTCTTAAAAACCGAATCTCAGAAGTTCAGGGACGCTTCTGCGCCATGTCCCCATTAAGAGGTGTTTGCCTCCCACTGTGAGACTCCCAAAGGAGATTCATCACCAGTTATGTCAAGAGAAAGAGTGGAAAAGAGCAGAGGAGACGCCCTCTCTGTTCGCTCTCTAGGGCATAGTTTCTGATTCTGCTATAACTATTCTAATACGCCTAGTAGAACAAAACAGAAAATTTGTTCCAGAGGAGAAAAGACACGGCCTTTGAGTTTTATACTATGTGGCATTTCTGGTGCTATTGCTCCCCTCCAGTAGCAGGGCTCTTTTTCCAATTGGCTATATTTCTCTCTTTTTCTCAGGTCTAATGCATGAATCTCACAGATATGGGTAATCTGACTACTGTCGAAGAATTTCTTCTTCTGGGATTTGGGAGTCTCCATGGGTTACAGTTTTTTTTTCTTTTTAGGGTATGTCTGGGAATCTATGTAGTGACCTTGCTGAGGAAAGTTGTCATTCTTTCCATCATTTCCCTTGATCACAGCCTCCAAACCCCCATGTACTTCTTTCTGTCCAATTTCTCCTTCCTTGAGATCTGGTATACTACTTCTATTGCCACTAAGATGCTGAAGACCCTTCTCTCAGGTCCTGAGGCGATTTCTTTTGCAGGCAGTATGGCCCACTTTTACTTCTTTGGTTCCATGGCAGCAATTGAGTGCTTACTGCTGACAGCTGTGTCATATGACCATTACCTTGCTATCTGCAGCCTCCTCCGATACCCATCCCTCATGAACTCCCACACTCGTATCCTGCTTGCAGGTGGGTCTTGGCTGAGTGGGTTCCTAACCCCTGGGGTCACTGTCACCATGACTTTCCATCTGCCATTCTGTGTAGCCTGAAGATTGACCACTTCTTCTGTGACCTGGCCCCTGTGCTGAAGCTGACCTGTTCTGATCCTGAGATGGTGGAGGAAACCATTTTCCTCCTGGCCTCCTTCAACACCAGGGTGTCCTTCCAGCTCACCATAGTCTCCTATGTCCACATTGTTGCTGCTGTGCTCAGGATTCTGTCAGCTACAGGAAGACAACGGGCCTTCTCTACCTGCTCCTCCCACCTCATAGTGGTCACTCTGTATTATGGAATACTGGGAACAGTGTATGCCATTACCACAGCAACCCAGGCTGCTTCCCTGAGCAAGGTCTTCTCCCTGCTCTACAGTGTGGTCACCCCCATGGTCAATCCCATCATGTACAGTCTGAGAAGCAAGCATGTTAAAAAGGCAGTGAGGAGGCTCATGAGTCAGTGGGCATATGCTAAGGGGACCCTAATGGCCTTTACCATTCCCAGGGGGTCTCTTTTCTCAGAGCAGCCTGGGCTTTGGTCAAGGAGGCCAGAAACTAGGCCAAGTACTTGGGAGTTCATACCACTCCTGCTCCCTCCTTCGAAGGAAATGACTAGAGCAGGGACCCTCCCTCAGGTCCTACAGTTTAATACCCTTGGGACCTCCAGGTTAATACTTGCATAGTAAAATTGAGTTTGCAAGCCTGGCTCTTTCAGGCTATACCACCATATATAGATGCCTTTTAGGGGAAAATTCAAGACTCAAGTTCACATGCCACGTAAGTTTCTCTCTCTCTCTCTGTCCCCGTGTGTGTGTGTGTGTGTGTGTGTGTGTGTGTGTGTGTTATAGAAAATCATGGTGACAGTGACCACAGTGGTTAGGAACCCACTCAGCCAAGACCCATCTGTGTGTTTTCGAAATATCTGTTGGCATTAAGGTTTTTGGTTGCATTATATATGTATGCCAATGTGTACACAAACACACACACAAACAAACGCACCCACATACACACATAGTCAAGATTCCTTTCTCATCCAAACTTATCTTCTAGTACTTCCTATTACACCCTCTTAATTTCTGCCTACTCATGCCCTTCACTGTGCCTCTCCTCAGGTTTCCTGTACCTTCACCTCACCTTCTGTTGTTGCTTAGAGTGTCTGCCTCTCCACTGATCAGAACCATCTCTAAAATCCTGGAGCAGCTATTGACTGTTTCACTCACTTGAACAGTTGGTTAATCAAGCCCCTTGAAGACTGGAATAACATCATCCTTATTCCTCTTCATGTCCCCTAGCACAGTTCTCTGCATAGAGCAGATGCAAAATAATTATTTGTTGATTGAGTGAATCAATGACTAATCAAAGCAATGGATGTTCGGTAGATGAATAGAGTGAAGTAAATCATTTTTGTTCTGCCTACACTCGCCTCTCCTCCCCAGCTTCCTCCTTATGGTCATAGACAACCCCAGTTCCTTCTACAGGCAGTTCTGACTGAGCCTCCCCAACCTTGCTCCTTGTCATGTCCCCTCATTCACCCTCCCTACAGTGGTCAGATATATCTTTCTAAAAATCCCAAACTGACCCTATCTTTTCCCTGTTTATCACTCTCAGCAGTTCCCCAGCGCCCCTGGGATGGAGTCAGAGCTCCTCAGTCTGGCTTCTTGCCGCCTCTTGAGCTCACCCCTTACCAGTCCCCTTCTCCTTCTTTGTGTGCCAGCTATACCAAACTTCTCAAATAGACTTGGAAACTCCTTAAAGGCAAGATCATATGCCCACCATGTCTCTCCCACAGTATCTAGATCCAGAGTGGGACAAAAAAAGTAGTTGCTAAAATAAGATGTCTTCAATTAAATTTCAATGCGACCCTCACCTCTGTTTCCTCTTTGTTTCTATTTATTGGCTTCTGGACTATGAAGCACTTTGACTTGAGGAAAAGGTAATCTTGATGGGTTGTCAGTAATGTCGGGGTTTTTTACTTTATTTCACCTGCTCACCCTCCGGGTGGGCACCACTAGGAGCACAGATAGGCCCCCCAAAAATCTTCACCTGCAATACAAGTCAAAGAATGCCAAGCAGCTTGGGAAACACTTTCCCAGCTGGTTCTCCCTACTCCCTTCCCGACCACCCACAGAGCTCCCTCTTGTATAGGGTCTAATTGTCTCTAATCTAGTTTTAACTTCTTGTAATTACCCTCAATTAGGAAATAGAGCCTGCAGAACACACTCGTTGTGGTTAAGACATGGATCCAGAGTAGAAGTGTAATTACTCTGCAGTCTCTCAGGGGTTTCTGCCTAGCCTTCTGTGCAGATGCAGAGCGGAAATGCTTCATCTGCTCCACCCATACGTGTCTTTTTTTTTCTTGAGTCCAGGTTTCTGAGATAGGTTGGGGGGTTTGTTTAGTATGTTGGCCATTGGGAAATCTTTAAAACATCTGCTAGTCTAAGATCAACTAAACTTAGAAACCTTGAACAACTTCCATTGCCCTTAGGATGAAGTCCAACTGCCTCGTGGAAGTGACCAACATTAGCCTGCCACAACATCCAAGGATATGTAGCACATCTAGAGCCTATTTATGGTCCGCAAAGATATAACGCTTTCCTCAATCTCCAGTCTCATCCTTTGCTGCTTTCTTACTCTCTGAACTCCTTTCTTCCCTGGATTTTCTTTAAGTTCCTCAAACCTGCTTGCATCCTTAGAACTTTCACACATGCTGTTCTTTCTCCCCTCCCTCACTCCACTTTTCGCCTGGCTCATTCTTTGGATATGCTCTCTTTATGATATGCTTTTAGAGTACCCTGACTTTTTTACTTTTTCATTATAAATTTCTCACCACTGCAATCGAATAATCTGAGTGATATATGTAGATATCGATAGATATAGATATATAGATATATATCCTCTACCTGGGCTATAAACTTCACAAAGGCTGGATATGTGTCTGCTTAGTTTGAACACTACATCCCCAGTACTCAGCACAGCACTTAACACAGAATAACTGTTCAACAAATATTCATTAATAAAAGAATGAAAAAGAGCCATCTAAAGTCACTTCATTTATTTGATAAAGCATTATGTTACTCTCCCTCAAGATGTAGTTATTTAATCTTCTTGTGGGCCAATTAGTTTCACTCTGCTCCCCAAACCATAGTGTACCTCCATAATCACTGCCAGTCATCTCACAAATGTGTGTAATCCCCCTGGGGGAACTTGAGGCAGGTGTATGGCTCAAGACAGCCAATCCCTACTGGCGAGAAGCATGTCACAGTGCATGCCCTGGTCACAGTGGCAGTACAGTTTCACTGCTGAACACAAAAGGCAACACATTTTCATTATTTTACCTTGGTTGATACATTGCCACGGCAATGTGAATAGATTTTCTCTATTTAGTGAAACATTATGTTAATGATTGGAAAGAGTAATTAATAGCAAATCAGATTAAATTTTCATGTCTCTGTACAAGCCAAAGAGAAATTATCCCCATTAACCTGATCAGTACAAACTGTCATGCTAGATTAGAAGAGCTCCAGCTTGAATTTATACCTTACCCCGCACTGTTTTGGCCAGATGGCTTGTTGGTACCTCAGTGGCCACTCAGGAAAGAGGGACAGGAAACCTGGAATGGGCAAGTCAGGGGCCAAAAGAGGCAAAATGAGCTTCAAGAATGGCCTAAAGGAAGGCTGCCAACAGTACCTGTCTCAACATGAGGAACCTGTCCATATTAGCATTTCTATACAAAGGAGCCAGGCGAGGAAGTGGGAAGGCTGCGTGGCTCTCAGGGCAGTGGCACTAATTGTGAAAGGTTATAAATGTGTTCCAGAGCAGCATATCCGAGAGTAGAACTCCAGAGAGAGGACCTAGAGACAGATTTCAGGACTTTAGGATAAGAGGACCGCCAAGAGTTAGACAGGTATCAGGAACTCAGCCAAGCGAATTGGGATTCAGAGTGGAATTCAAAGGTTAATTGCAGTACAAACCAAGAATTAGAGGCAAACTACAATCAGGGCATTCTGGCAGGGGGCTCCAAGATTTCTAAACTCTAACCTTTTCTCTTTTTTTCTTTCTCTTCTCAAGCTCTACAGGCTCCTCAAGTTTACCTTCTATGCTCGACTTCATCTGTAGTGTAATATCATTGCTGGCATAAATATGAGTGAAGACATAAAGTGTGGTCATGTGGTATCTGGTCTCACTACTCTTCTAGCTTGTCAAGATTGGCGTTTAACAAAGCTGATATCAAACTGTGTTTCATAGTGCTACTAAAGCAATAGGAGGGATTATGTGAAAAACCCCGTCAGAATTTATATATCCAAATGAAAGTTATTCCCTTCACAAGAGCCCACTGGGAAACTATACTTATTCCATTGATACTAAAAACAAAATCAATGGAACTCCTTTTTTCTTTTCTTTTTTTTTTTTTTTTTTGGAGGAAGATTAGCCCTGAGCTAACTACTGCCAATCCTCCACTTTTTGCCGAGGAAGAGTGGCCCTGAGCTAACATCCATGCCCATCTTCCTCTACTTTATACGTAGGATGCCTACTACAGCATGGCTTGCCAAGCGGTGCCATGTCCACACCTGGGATCTGAACAGGTGAACCCTGGGCCACTGAGAAGTAGAACGTGCGAACTTAACCACCGTGCCACCAGGCTGGCCCCGGAACTTCTTTTTGAGTATTTTCTTTAGATCCTTAGACATTCTTTTGGATTTCCCCATCTTTTGAAGATGGATTTGCATTCTACAAATAGTCAAAAGTCTTTTAGAACTTGGTCTGATTAATAACTTTGGAGATTAAGTTGAGTGATACCATTCAAGTAACTTGGATTCTTTAACTATTATACTTACAGTTAGAAATCATTAAATGTTGTCCAGGCCTTTTGGCCAAATCAGAGATGGCCAGGATCTAAAGATAAGACAGACCAATAGGGCTTACGTGAGCTCTAAAAAGGGCTTAAATATTATGGAGCCAGCTCAAGCAGGTGGCCAAAGTGTCAGGGAGACTTGGCAGTGGCAATAGAAGAGGTCAAGGCAAGAAATAGGCAGAAGGAATCCAGGAGTCCCAAGAGTAAATAAAAGCACAGTATTAAAGTAAGGATTAGAAAGGCCTGAAGACAGGCAAGTCAGAACTCTACTCTCTGGGGAAATGGATTATCAGTTGGAGAACCAAATAAGAGGTTTGGATTCTAGAAAAGAGTTATAGGAAATTAAGCAGGACACTGAGTAAACTTATGGGATGACAAGATCAGAATAAGCCTGAATTTCTAATATTTCCTCTGCACAAGACAAGGATTGCTCCAAGAGCCAAGGACAAAGCTGAACCCACAGGAAATTTTGAATACCCTCAGGCACAACTAAAATTGCAAAAGTGATTCGTCAACCATAGCACTGGTGTGGTGAAGAGGCCAATCAAATAATTTCTCCAGCGCTTTAGAATGTTCAGCCTTTTAGCCTGACTGACTGCCTTTAAGATGTGAATTCTACATGGACAATATCATCATTATTAGCAGAATAGCACAAGTTCATTATCCTCATCTGTAGTCTAATTCTGCACCCATTTTGGGGTCTCTGGCATACTAGTTTGCCTCTGAAGATTCTAGCACTTTTGTTTCTTGGTCATACTAGAAAAACTGTTTTCCACTCTGGTTACTATTCTGCTTCATAACGCCTTGTTTTGTCGAGCTTCCCTTCTCAAAACAAGTGCCAAGTCTTTCTTATTTTCATTCATCATTCAAAATGCTTTGACGTCTTTTCAGAAACTTTGCTTGTGTTTAGGGTTTCTTCCAGAGCAAGTTAGCTTCTTCATCCAAACTGGATTCTTCAGCCATAATTTTTACAGTTACAAGGCACTAAGACATTTAATGAAGCAAATTTCTGACCTGTCCAATATTTCTATCAGTCCTGTGGATGACTAGATGACCGATTCGTGCATCATCATGGACACCTTTTCTAAACTTTTTGCGGTAGTCCCAATTTTTTCTCTTGATATTATTCATCCCCTCATAAGTATCTCTTACCACATAAGTATCTCATTTGCAAATTCATTTCACACAATATTTGATATTGATCCTTTGCTCTAAATAATAGCCACTCATTTTTTCAGTGATATAAAAATAGCATGCATTTCACCACCGATGCTAGCTAGTGAAAGACTGATTGGCTGATGTTAACAATTTTGTTCCTGAAAGTTAAAACACGTTGCCAGTTTGGCCTTGGTCATGGTTCCAAACATTGAGTAACAACTTCCCTTTGGGTTATGTAGATGTAGCCTCAAGAATGATTATTTTAGAAATTAAGACACTTATGTTGTCCTTTCTCTTTCGTATATTTTGTAACCACTATGCTGGCCAGGACTAGCTGTAGGTCATTGCCCCATGGGCTTGGAGGTAAGTAAGTAGGGTTTGGGAGGGTCCCTCGCCATGAGTCTCAGCTTAGTTACTGACATGTACCTGTTATAACACCTTAAAATATTTGTCTTATCCTATCCCTTGAGGAACTACAGTATATGGTAGTGATTAAGAGAGCAAGCTGTGGTGTTAGAATTGGGTTTGAAGCCCAATTTGATCATTGACTAACAATGGTCAAGTGAATCATTCACAGAACTGCAGTTTCCTTATTTACATGATGGAAATAATATCCACCTGCAAAGTTCACAAGGCTAAATGAAATAATACGTGTAAAACTCTTAGCATAATACCTGGCACATATTGAGTTATCTGCCATTAATTGGTGGGAATACAAGTCTGACTTCGTGAAAAGTTACAATGTCTTTCAAAGCTATAAAGTAACACCTCTACTAATATTGACTCTTCTTGTTCAGAAATGTCCTTCACCGGGTAGCATCCAAAACATATTCCATTCCAGCCGTGCTCCCAGGGGAGGCTGTGATTCTGTCAGGCTTGTAGGATATATTTCTCTTTCCTTGGGACATTACCTTACACCAGTTATTCTTGAGCTAAAGACACTCCAGAACTTCAACTTCCCCACTGAAATGGCGTTGGTTCTCACTTTTCTTCAGCGGCCACTGCCATGAGCTAAGGACCGAGAGCTCTCTTTGTGTCTCTATGGAGCAAGCTGTCTTTAGTCAAACAAACTTTCTTCTCACTGGATTGATTAATTGAGGTATTATTGTTTGTTATTGTTAATTCCAAATATTATAGTGAATTGTATTACCAAGTAGATGGCTTAATGGGATCCATATTAATAAATAGATAAGTATAGTCAAGTTTCACATGCAAATAGAACTTGCATTATCCTTGTGATTCTATTTAAGGTGTTAATTTACCGAACATATCCTTTATTTTTGTAGCTGGTGAAATAGTAAACTCCAAAGCCTAGTTTATAAACAAGGTTGTCCCATATTATAAACTAGCAAAATTCAAAATAATGAGGTTTACTTTACATATATTAACCCTAACTACAATAATGATATATCACTTATCTGAAGTTCCCTTCCAGGAAACCATAATTGTTTGGCACTCTCAGAGCTAAAAACTAAGAATTAACCTTTTAAAACTTAGAGCAGCCAAAAGAGATGATGCAAAATGTATACACCGAAACTCATGCAGAGTACTTATAAAAAAAAACTGCTAACACTCTCAATCTTACTTTACCCACAATTGTAACTCAGCTTGGTTTCTGAGCCTACGGTAGAATAGAAAATGTCAAAGGGCTACTGGAGGCAAAAACAATGTTATCAGCAAGCAAATACTTTAGAAAGAAGACAGAATACTTCTAAAAAAAATAGACAGCCTGGAGCCATTTATTGGACAAGTAAACAGTCTGATACACCTCAAGATAACTCCTAAGGACACTCCTTACATCCCAGCCTGACTCAATGATTAGTGTTCATGAAGACAGCCTGGAATCAACCTGAAATGGGCAAATTGTGTCAGGTTCCCTTGGCATGAAAAGATAGAGACCTATCCGTTTGAAACAATTACAATATAAAGGACTTGGCCTCTGCAAGGACATTTCTATTATTTAGGACACAGACTTGCAATCATTTCCTTCCTAGTCAATACCAAACAGATCAGGTGTTAAGGTATCTGCCAACCAAGGCATGTCACTGTATGTTCTACTAGCCTGGCTTCAATAAGCAGATAAGCGTTTGTGATGAGCACATTGTTTATTTGTAAATAAAACAGATGCTAGTGAAACCTTCATGAAACGTTTTCTCTCCCCTCCTTGAGGCGGCACACATGTGAATATCACCAGTCTAAGAGTTGTCCAAGTTATTTACAACTTTGAGTTAATGAGGTGGCTGTTTTGCTGCATGTGTATGTGTGTGAGGAGGGGCGGGTAGGGGGAGGTGTTCTCCAGGGATGAGCCCTGAAGCCCCAGGGAGCTTAGTAGAGCTTCCCTTTAGACAAAAAGGATGCTTAGGGCAGGCCATTTTGTCATACCACCTTCCAGTAGAAATGCGTTCCAGAAAGAAAGGAAGGTATTGGCAAGGAAAAGTTGTTTTCCCGGATTTCTAATGAAGTCAGGGAATTTCCTCTCACCTTGTTACCAATAATAAACATGCCCTCTAGGGGGGAGGGGAGAAGCGCAAAATAATGGCCTCCCAAGGAGCTGTTATGCACTTACTTTTAATAACTCCCACTGAGCCCATCTCCCAGTGAAGTTCTTTGTAGTTAAAATGCCTTCTTTAACTAAGTCAGGTGCGACCAATTAAAACCACCAACTCTGCAATGAATGAGGTGCTAACTCCTTAATCCCAACAATTAGTGTGCAAAGGAAGGGGAAAAAAATGACGAAAGAAGCAGGCTATTGGCTATAGGAAAGGGAGCCACTTACAAAACTAGCTGCAAAGAGTGCACAGATTTCTTATAAGTAACTGAACTGTGCATGTACCTACACAGTATGATTTATGCGTGCATCTTGTAGAGACATTTATATGAAAGATGGTGTGTATATATTCATACCCATATATATTTGTGCACATATATGGGAAATATGAGTGTCTGTATAAATAAGATATTTACACTGGGGCCATTTGGTGGAGGGATAAAGAGTCCAATATATCTCAAGATAGCTCCTAACAACACCCTATGTCTCGGCCAAGCCCCCAATAATGAGTGCCCATAAAAAGTGGCTTAGAATCATCCAGAAAAAGTTAAATTGTGTTAGGCTTACTTGGTATAAGAAGATAGAAAGCTACCTGTTTGAAACAATTACAGTGAAAAAGATTTTGTTACTTCAAGGTATGCTTCTATTATTTGGAACATGCGCTTGTAAAGGGTACTTCCTCTCCTGCCAATTGCAAACAGATCAGGTGTTGCAGTATCTGCCAACCAAAGCATGTCACACTAGCTTCTGCCAGTGTGAGTATGGATCTGCGTGTCAGCATTTTGTGTCTGTGGTGTGTGCATGTGTGTGCATGTGTGTGTGTATGTTTGTGTGCACTCGCTCAAGTTGGGGGGGTGTTTATGCCTGTAGAAACGGGTGAGTGTGAAGGGATGTACTTTTTTTAATGAATTCAATCTAATGCAAACACATGGTTTCTTCTCAGCATGTTTCCTTGACTGTCATTCTTCCCAGTTCCCTGTTCCGGTGCCCTATTTTGCCTTTTTCAATGAGGATCCCATGGGTCAAATTTGGCTCAGTTGGAGGTTGCTCGGATTA
This sequence comes from Equus caballus, assembly GCF_041296265.1. Lineage (NCBI taxonomy): Eukaryota > Metazoa > Chordata > Mammalia > Perissodactyla > Equidae > Equus > Equus caballus. The sequence goes on along the minus strand of NC_091715.1, from coordinate 125,541,189 downwards.
TCCGACCCTGCCCACCTGCTGAGCCCAGCAGTCCCATTGCTCTAGCCTGTAGTCTCAACTGCATTCTCTTGCCAAAGCTGCCACCTGTTCTTTGGTCCATTCTGGCCAGAGCTACTTACTTGAAACTGACCTAATGACCCGCTTAGGCTAAGTTAAGCACTAGTCCTGGCAGAACCAGGGGCAGAAGCAAAGTGACAAGGTTGGACTGCAGGGCTTTGCACTGTGTGAACCAGGCTCCCTTGGGGACAATAGGAACCTGCTTGAATGGGAGGCTGCCTCATGTGGGAACTGCTGATTTTGTGTGGGAGAAAGCACACTGAATGCTCCAAGGGTCATTTGTCCAAAGAGGAAATCAAGTGGAGAAGTGAAATGAGAGCCAAGTGTGGAGGGTTCTGGGTCATCAGTGAGAGGAAGGAAGAGGAAAGAAGAACAAAAGCAAAATACGGATCGTCCTGGAGTATCACTCCAGAGAGAGCCAAGAAGTCCCAATGCTGTCCTTAGGAACACACCAGACAGCCATTTATTGAGAGACTGCTATACGTCAAGCACTTGCCAGGCACTGGGCATATCTCAATAAACAGGACATAGCCCCTTCCCTCAAGGAATTTGCTGCATATTTGAGGAGATCAAGAAGCAAGTTTTTTTCCACATTTCTGCAAAGGAGTTCCACAATAGATGTAAGAGACGGCTTCCTGGAAAAATGGAGTTAGGCAAGTGAATAGTGGGGAGGAGAATGAACATTGAAAGGCCACCCACTTGGCTTTAGGATAAAGTCCAAATTCCTTGGCGTGGAATAGAAGGCCCTTCATGAACTGGCTCTAGCTTCTCAGGTCTCAGTTGTCACCACCATCACCCACACACTTTACATCCAGCCACACTGGATTACTTGCAGTAGTTTGGATACTCACACTCTTTCACTTCCAAGCCATAGCAGATGATGATCACTTTACATGGAATGGCCTCCCCAGGCCCCACCTATGCAATGCTATTTATTTATCTTGATTCAGCTCAGATAACACCTCTGCTGTGAAGTCTTCCCTTAACCTGATCAACCTCCCTCCCTCAGACTGGTTTGGGTGCCTGCATTAGTTTGTTAGGGCTGCCACAACAAAGTACCACAAACTGAGTGGCCTAAACAGACATTTATTTTCTCATGGTTCTGGAGGCAAGTAGTCCAAACTCAAGGCAGCATTGATTCCTTTTGAGGGCAATGAGGAATAATCTGTACATGCCTCTCTCCTAGCTTCTGGTCGTTTGCTGGCAACCTTTGGTGTTTCTTGGTTTACAGACACATCATTGCAATCTCTGCCTTCATCTTCACATGGCGTTCTCCCTGTGTGTGTGTCTTGGTGTCTGAATTTCCTTTTTTTATAAAGACACAAATGATATTGAATTAGGGATCACCTTAATGACCTCATTCCAACTTAATTACCTTTGTAAAGACCCTATCTCCAAATAAGGTCATATTCTGAAGTGCTGGGTATTAGAACTCCAACTTATCTTCCTTCAGGGGACAAAATTTGACCCATAATAATGACTTTCCCAAACATTGACGTAAGGCCCTGTACTAATCATAGCATTAATCAGCCTGATTATAATTGTTTACATGTCTGCTTCTCTCATCAAATTGTGAACTCCATGAGGACAGGAACCATTCTGTATTCATTGTTGTACTCCTAGTACTTGAAATAAAACCAAGCCCATAGTAGGTATTCAGTACATATTTGTCACAGTACGAGCATCACTCCTTAGATCAGAGACCAGTCTCCTCACATGTGCTCTGGACCTTATAGCTTCCAGCTTTTGCAGGGACCATAAAACACTACATCTCTCTGGTCTCCTGCATCTTCAACATCTCCCTTTCTAATGAATTCTTCTTCCTAATAGTATTCATTTTTTATTATTTCACATTGTTAAAACAAACATCTTCCCTTAAGCTTCCTGTTACAGCTCTCACCAAATCTATTTCCTTGCAGAACCAGGCTTCTCCAAAGAATTATCTACATATGGTGTCCTTTCTCCTTCACCTTTTACTCATTTCTTTATCTCACTCCACTATGGCTCCTGCATCCATCACTCTACCAAAAGTTCTTTTAGTGAAGTCATCAATGTCCTCCATGTTATCAAATACAACGGACTCTTCTCTGTCCTCAACTTACTCCTCCTCTCAGCAGCCTTCAGTATGGTTTAATAGACTTGAAACACTCTCTTCTCTCTACTTGCATGAGCTTCCACCTTAGGGTTTTCCTCACACCTCTCTATCTCCTCCTCAGGCTTACTTACTAGCTATTCTTCCTCTACATGACCTCCAAATGGTGAAATTTCAGGGCTCCATCTGGGCTCTCTTGTCCCTCTAAACTGTTTCTCTACATGATTTCACTGATTTCCATGTTTCAAATGCCATCTACATGCTGATGGCTTCTAAATGCATATGTCTAGACCAGATATCTCTTATGAGTTTCAGACCAGTATAAATACCTGCTTAACATCTATTGCTATATCAGAATACTCTCATACAAAATTGATCTCATCAGTTCTCTTCTCTCCCAAACCTGGCCCTATTGCAGGGTTCTCCCATCCCAGTGAGTGGCACAAACACATTCAATTCACAAACCAGTAACCTGAAAGTTATTATTGATGCCTCCCTCTATAATCTATCACTAAACCCTATCACTTCTACCTCTGAATATGTTGAGTTAAATTCATTTCTCCCCATCTTTGCCACTATTCTCCTAGTCCACACTACCATCATCTCTCACAAGTAGCATTGTAGTAGTGTCCTAACTTATTTCTCAATGTTTGTCAGCCCTCTAGTCCCATTAAAAGTCATTCTCCACATAACAGCCAGGGAGATCTTAAAACAGAAAATGAATCATGTCGCTCTACCAAAAACCATTCAAAGAGCTCTAATCCCACTTGCAATGAGATCCACTGAGGTCTTGCGTTATTTGGTTCCTGCTTACCTTCCCAGCCTCATCTATGATGCTCTCTCCCTTGGTCACTACATTGTAACCACACTAGCCTTTTCTCTGTTCCCAAAATACTCTAAGGTCTTTACCACTGCAGGACCCTGCTGCTAGGTAGTCCCTCTGTGGAAATGCTCCCATCTCCTACCCTACTTTACAACCTATCTTTGCCTGGATTATTCCTATTTATCTTTCAGGTATCTGATCAAATGTCATATCTTCAGAGAAATCTTCTCTGATATTTCCAACCCAATCCAAATTAGGTATCCTTGTTATATGCCTTCCTAGCAGCCTGTGCTTTTCCTTCACTGCACTTACCACAGTATTAAATTATGGAGGGATAATCAATATATAGGTGGTACTTGAAGCCAAGGAAATAATAATAATCTAGTAAGGGAGGAAGGTATAAACCATTCAGCTATGCACTCATCAAGTATTCTTTGAGTGTCTCCTATGCCAAGCATTCTTCTAGGAACTGAAGATGCAGTGGCAAACCACCAGATAATGCAATTACTGCTTAAGCCTAGGTCCACAAGACTCCCATGGAGAGACAGGAGAGTATCATTTCACTCAATGTTTTGGGTGGTAGAAAACAGTCAGGTAAGGCTTCTTGGTGAGGATGGTGATGGATCCAAGTATTAAAGGATGAAGGGGCATTATCAGGTGAAAAACAAATGTGGGCAGGATTTTCCAGGCAAAGGGCATGAGTAAGGATGCACAGGTGTGATATGATAAATTGTGAGATGGAGCCTGGTAGGAGATGAGAATGGGGAAGGAGACATGAGCAGGGCCATGGAAGACCTTGAATCTACGCTGAGGAACTTGGATTTTATCCTGTGAAGATGGGTATCAAATGTCTGCTGCGTGCAGTGCACTTTGCTGGATACTTGAGGGTACAGCTAGAAATGACTTTATGTCTCTGTTCTTGAAGGATTTATAATCTCACTGGAAAACTAGGGCATATACCTAAAATGTGAAGAGAAGTGAGTGCTACTTGTCAAATGAAGAGAATAAACTACTTCTCAGGGGAAGAAATGACACAAGCAAGACAGTCAGGGAGAGTTCCAAGAGAAGGTAGGACTTGAATTGGGTCTTAAAGAAAAAAATTGGGTGGACTTAGCTAAGCAAGAGACATTATGAGCATTTGTGTTTGTTCATATGTCCTACTAAAAGCTCCATTAGGCCTTTACATCAGGTGGTTTCATATTAATTATATAATTACTCTCAAAATTAAAGTAAATAAGAATATTGGGATTTTATGTGCAGAGATGCTCTTTATAGGCAGCACTTCCAAGAACTACATAGTCTATAAACAATGTAAAAATATAAATTCTGAGCAATTGATCACCAAGGCCCCAGACTGTAATGTTTTTGAGGTCAAAAGCGGTTAAACGTTATTCACTATTCTATTCCTAGCGCCTAGCACAATGCCTGGATAATATTAGGCTCTCAATAAGTATTTTTGATTGAATAAATGAATATATGTATTTTCTCCCTTATCAAATTAGAATCTTTTTGCTTCTTCTTTCTCTTGAAATGTAGCTTGAATATACTGGTTGATAATGTTAGGTAGCTGGTAAGAGATACAAAAATAAGAAACAAAATCACAAGTGAGGCCAGCAAGGTGAACTCAGGTATACAGCAGAAGGAGGATCTGGGAAGAGAACAGAAAGAAAGAAATGAAAACACAGTGGGTAGCTCTAAACACTAGAGAAAACTCAACATAGAAAAGAGTGCCTTGAAGCAATCCACACGTCTAAGAAATTGCTGTAAGTGCTCAATGCACATTTCTCCAAAATCAGTCTTTTGGTGGGTTTGCATATATTTTACTAGATTCCACCTTTTTCTTTTTAAATCCCTGGCCAAGTAGAGGTAGAGTATTGTTATTAGTTATTTAACACAGTCGGTCTCACAGCTAGAACTCTAGCCTGAGTGCTGGAGCAGACAAACATGGCTTCTTCATTTAGGGAGTTCCTCCATTCTTAAGGGTATAGCACAGAGCTTTTTGGGAGATTATATGCAGCAATTATTTGTTATCTATCCCAGAATAGTTCTCCTTCCATCAACTAGGAAGTGCTCCTCCTCTCTCACAGTGTAAATATGCTCAAGGAAAACTAAAGCATTTCAAGGAGACCAAGACAAATCTACTAACTCTTCCCCCAAATCAGCTAGCTGATTTGGAAATTAACCAATATTTCAGGTTATAATGATTATAATCTATCCTACATTTTCCCAATCAGGCTGAGAATTCCCTGTGGATGAGGACAGTGCCTTGACCTTCAGACTGCCATCAGTTTTGTTGATCGAATGGAGATCATTGTACGATCAAATCCTCAGCTTCTTCAGGGCCTCCTTGACGTCTTTGTTTTTGAGGCTGTAGATAAGGGGGTTACACATGGGAGTGACAATAGTATAGAGCAAGGAGAAGGTTTTGTTGAGAACTGATACCTCACCAGCCAAGGGCACAGCATAGACCAGGATCAAGGTCCCATAAAACAAGGTCACAACCACTAGATGAGAGGAACAAGTGGAGAATACCTTCTGCCTACCAGTCACGGAAGGTATATGCAAGACTGTGGAAAGAATCCTCCAGTAGGAGGCTAGGGTTAATCCAAACGGAACTAGAGTCACCAGCACTGTTAAACTCATGCAGACCAGGTTGACCAGGTGGGGATCTGAGCAGGAGAGCTTCTGCAGAGGTTTCAAGTCACAGAAGAAGTGGTCAATCTCATTGCCACCACAGAAGGTAAAACTGGATACCATAGCAACCTGGAATGCAGCTGCCACTGTGAAGCCACCAACCCATGAGCCAATTGCTAGCCCCACACATATGGTCCCATACATTAGTGTTGGATAGTGCAAGGGCCGGCAGACAGCCAGGTACCGGTCACATGACATCACTGCCAGAAGATAACATTCAGTGCTGCCCAGGGCTCCAAAGAAGTAGAGCTGAATAATACAGCCTACTGTGGAGATCACTCTGTTCGTTCTCAACAAGTCTACTAACATCCTGGGCACAATGTTGGATGTATAACAGACCTCCAGGCATGAGAGGTTTGCCAGAAAGAAGTACATTGGTGTCTGGAGTCCCCGCTGAGTGCTCACCAGGACCACAAGGAGGAGATTTCCAGAAATGGTGGCTAAGTAGACAATGCCAAACACCAGGAAGAGCAAGGGACCCAATTCCTTGAGGTCTCCAAATCCCAATATGATAAACTCAGTCACCATCATAGTGGTATTTCTTGGCCCCACAGAAGTCAGAAGTTCCTGGGAACGTGTCAGTTTCTCCATACTGTTATGTCAGATTATGCTACCACTTAGATTTCCTGCATAGTCCAATTCTACCAGTGGTTAGAGCTCTGCACTGATGCAGACATTTCTTGGAGATTGGTCCTCATTGTAGCCAGTTAAGTTTTCCCTCAGAAAAACTCTTTTATAGAAATCAGCTGAACCTGTCCTCTGGTCAGGATGCGGAATAGGGATGAGAAGACTAAATGGGAGATGAATGGCTCAGTGAAAATCTATGCCCATCCCTGAAGGAACATTCCAGAGTACAACTGTACTGGTAGTAAGTCAAGACCACCAAATTCACATTCAAAGCAGACATGTAGAGCCCATGCTTGACATCCTTTTCACCATTTTGGACAGAAGAAATCCCCAAGGAAAATCCTTACGAAATGTTGACAATTCAAAGAAATGGCAGGCAAGATAATAAATCATATTTATGATCTTCTTTATCAGAGCATGAAATGGGAGCTAAAATGCCAGGACTGAAGCAGAGAATCATTCCATTGATGTTACTGGGCCATCCATACTTGTTTGATAGTGACATCCATGACATAGCAGAACAGTAGTTGCCGGAGAGAGAGTAGATTCCGGAAAATCAGGGTACATCCTAGAACAGAATAATGATTTCTTATTTTTAAATCTTGCCCTATAAAAGGCTGGATTTTAGGTTTCTGGGGAGAAAGCCCAGCAGCTGACATCTGAAACTGCTGGTTAGACTCAAGACACACATCTGAGCACACACACACACACACACACATCCATCTGGATCTGCACAGTAAGATATAGATAGCTACACATGCTATCATCTTTGCCATTATTTTTTAAATTTGGTTTCCCCAGAGTAGTCTTCTCAAAGTGAAATATTTTCTCCATAAGACTTTGCCTGTAATTCAGATATGCTGACATTAAGGAGGTAGTGGCCATGGGTTAGATCACAAAATCCAAATAACCAGGCTTTCCATATATATCATGGGCAGTGGAAGAGAAACTAGCCTGTTTTTTCATTCAATTTTTTTGTTGGTCTATTTTGTGAGGTAGTGTAGTATAATGATTAAACACATGCACTCCAGTGCGAGACTGCCCACAATCAACTCCCAGCCTCTCCAGTTAGTGGCTGTGTGACCTTAGGCAAGTTACTTAATCTTTCTGGGCCTCAGTTTTCTCATCTGGAAAGTGAGGATAATAGTAGCACTTCAGTGTTGTTTTGAAGAGTAAATGCATGTAAAGTAATTAAAACAGTGTCTGACAGATAGTAAGCACTAAATAAACATTAAAGATTTTTCTTTACAAAATAAAATTATTTGTAAAAAGAGCCACACAGAAGCATTAACCAACATTAGTAATCACTATACTTAAATAAGATAAAGCAATATAAATGCATGGGAGGAAAACTGTACATCTCTCATTACTTCCTAACCACTGCCTAGCACCACTTAATTTAACTTAAAGATAATTTAAGATGACACTCGTATCTATCTATAGAGTTATGTAAGGATTAGATGAGATTATGAACACAAAGTGCCTGCCATGTAGAAAATGCTCAATAAATTGTGGTAAATAATACTACTAACGAAAATTTGCCTGAAGTCATCAGATGAACATGAGCTGATTCAAACACAGTTCTGTGTGACTCCAACATTCATGATCTTTCCACCACACACACTGATTCACTGCGTGCTATTATTTACATATATATGTGTATGTGTTCATCTTTGTCCATATGAAAAGTACTTTTAGAATTCTGTCTCAAAGGATTAAAGGCAAACTCTCCACCATGATCTTATATGTAGGAAGAAGCCTGGTTTAAATGCCGATTAAAGCACAAATAACACATTTGAGTGATTTGGACCTTGTTCTCATTTCTAAGAAGCTAGATAAGTAACCTTCAAACTAGAGTATACATAACCCAAGATCAGTTGTGCTCAACTGAGGGTAATTTTGCTCCCCACCCCAGACATTTGGCAATATCTGCAGACGTTTCTTGTTGTCACAACTAGAGAGGGAGGCTACTACTGGTATCTAGTAGGTAGAGTCTAGGAATGCTTCTAAACACCCTACAATGCACAGGACAGACCCCTACAGCAAAGAGTTGTCTGGCCTTAAATGTTAATGGTGCCGCTGCGGAGGAACCCTGTTCTAGAGCTACACGATGACTTCCCAAGGAGGTACGCAGAAAGGGAGAGCTTTAAGAGAATTAATTTCCAATTTATACAGACTGTTTTCTCATACTGATCTGCTGTGAATGTACCTGAGGTTGAAGACTCATTCTGCTTCTCCTTTCTCATCTCTCCTTTCACAATTACCGTTCTCCCACTTTACAAGAGAAAGATCTTCCTATTAGACATCTTGAATCTTACCATGGCTGCAGTCACTTTTTTCTCTGAGATCCCAGAGTACAACCAGACAGAGTGGCTAAGATTTTGAAGTTGGAGCATAGTTCTGAGTCTTAATTAATTCTCTGTCATTTACTAACTGTGTAACGTTTATTTATTTATTTATTTGCTTCTTTATCTTAACACTTGGGAGACTTCTGTCCTCGGGGCTTTTTTCGTAGCTTAAAATTTCATTGTATATACATGTTTTTGGTGAGATGTATGATAGGATGACCAAGAGAAGACTTTCAAGTATAAAAACATATACGACATTAGAATAAAGTTCTGTGGGGAAAATGAATGGAAATGCGAGTTCAAGAAGAAAAGGTAATGGTGTTAAATGTCCGACTGTTAGAGAACTTGTTCATTTATATTTTAATGGGTGACAGTGGATATCAAAATACTACAGTATTTAGAATCCTTTGAAGACGTTAAAAGAGTGATGCAAGAGTTTAATTTTAAACTGTCAATATTTACAAGGTGACAAAAAGTATACTGTGCATCTATTTGAACTTACAATGAAAAATTTCTAGATGTCAGTTTGAAAATGTGCAAGAGGACAAAGTATAGTACAAAGTTTAAAGAGCTACGTTACTGCTAAATCCCCTCTGTGTCCTTTCTTGCTTGATGAAAAAACAAAAAGAGGAAAAAAACCAGTCACATCGAGATGTGATTAAAATGCAGGAGCAAGTCCTACTGCACAAGACCGGTTTTCTCCGGTCCCCACTCACCCTGCCAGCTAGCTTTCAAGTGTTTTTTTCCCCTGTTCAAGAAGTTCTTCATGCTCCCCCAGCCTTCCTTTCAAACCAATACCTATTTTTTCCCTTTTTATCAAATAATGACTCTCTTAGTCATCGCTGCAGGTCTCCTGGACTCTTACAACCTGCCTATGACTCAACGTGCTTTTAGCAAGTGGGCCTCCAGATACAATCCGCGATTATCAGGCAGAACTTTGAAAAACATATTATAAGAAAGGGGAAAGTTTTAAAACAGTGCTATAGGGTGGTCCTCACACACTCACCCACACACACAGGCTGTGCTCACAGAAGAGTTTTCTTCCCCGTGCCAGAAACACTACTGGGAAAATGAACAAGTCAATCAAATGAATTAACTCAGTTGTTTGTTTTTATGCAGGAAACGGCAAAACCTGCCTCTTTTTTGGATCGTAACCTTCATTGTTTCAGGCCAATTGTGAAACCTGTGTGTGTTCACAGGCTCAGGAGAGTAATTTCCTATGCACACACAAACATACATCTGTGCACACAGGAGATGGTAGGATTGTGGCTGTAGTGAGCAAGGAAGGTGTATTTGATGCCATCCACAAGCCCAAACCTATATTTTCACATTGAAATCAGAGAACATAATCTTAAAATAGAAATGACAATAAACAAAATAGTTCACTCTCATCCAGTTTGGTTTGCAGAGCATAGTTCTACACTGGACTCTGGCCTGGTAAATGTCCCTTGCCTCACTGGAAGTTTAAGCTGCCCTTTAATTCTTCCCTGTTTGAAGATGGCTTCTTTACAACTCAGAAAGAAGCCAAGGAAGAGAATCCTTCTTTAAGCACTCCCTCAAGACCAATCAATAGGTATTGATTTGATGTCCAGCTTGTCCTGCATTAGCTGTGTGACCCTGAGTAATAGTGTAAACTTCTCTGAGCCTCAGTTTCTTCATCTGTAAAATAGAGATAATGCTATATTCCCTGACTGATACACACAGTGAGTACTGAGAATTAAACGACACATACTGTTTTGAAAAGTTTTTAAGGTACTATATACAAAATACATTAAACATAGTAATTACTAAATTATAATTATTGTTATTATTAGCTCCTAAGACCACATATTCCATAGTTGATAGGTTCCAACTATTAGAAATAAAGCAAAATCAGAATCCCTTTAAATTCTGTCCCATCATCCCTGGTCTGCTCACTGATTCTATACAACATAGATCTATCCAACTCTTTTTCTATATGTAACAGATATCATCTTGATCTATATTATCTTCAGATAATTGAAGAGAGATATTGCGGTCCCATTTTACCCCCACACCTGGATTTTCTCTTCTTTGGGTAAAAGAAAACTTATCAATTGAGAAACTCATGAAGAACAGGAACAGTATAACATCAGTGGACTCACAATTCTGTTCTCAGCATTATTGTTTACTTGAGTGATGGCTACTGTGCCCTTTGGAGGTTATTAACACATGGAAATGATGTTTGTTGAGTCTGGAAAGGTAAAAGATGACGTTTTAGTTTTCTCTTTTATTCCCAGTACTAGACAGCACTTAATACCCGTTTGATGTACTCATGAATAAGTGGATGAAAATCTGTCATCGATTTTGTTTTTCGTAAGCACAATGGCCTGGAGCTCCCAAGTCCTGCCCGACGGCTCCCGCATGATGATCCCCAGGATTCTGAGCCTTGGTTCCAACCCACATTCATAGAACACCTGGCTGTGCCCCTCTATTCTTCCAGGAGGGTATTTTACAAACATTGGGGGGACTGATGGCACCCTGGGACCTTCTGGGTCAGTGTTAGTGACTGATGCTAAGTCATTTTTTCTTTTGAAAAGGAAGTGGGTTGGTGGGGATCCAGCAGCGTGGTCCTAAGTTCTGTTTTAGACATGCAAGTGGATTGACTATCATATTTGCTTACTAGATGTTAATACTGCAGCCTCAACACCAGATCAGATGACTAAAAGAAAAATCGACTAAGCCTTTCAAAGTCAAAAAAAGAAACCTTCTGTGGGGTAAACTAGAAAGAAGAGTTTTATGTGTTTTTATTTCCTGTTTTGCTTTCTTTGTGATTCTGTTTGTTTGCTTGCTTAGTTTGTTTTAATTATACACACCTTGCCTCCTCTCTATAATTTGGATGAGCATAACAAGCAGGAGATTCCTTGAGCTGCGTAAGTTATGAGGCTGTGTCAGAGGCAGGAAGTCAACACCTCCAGTCCCTAGTCCTAGTCCTCTGACACCTCAACTCCATCAGCTCCAGTCTAAAAATTCTCCTTTTGTCTAAGATCTTAAATCCTACAAATTAAAGAAAAGGGAGAAAACTCACATATAAGGAATTGTATATAACACAAGGCTCAAACATGACCAAGGAGCTATCTTTCTCCAACCATCAGGTGGAGTACATCCCAGAAAATTATAAATTGTCACCTCCATGAGAGTAGGAGCAATGTCTGCCTTGATTGTGCTGTACCCTAATGCCTGGCACAGTGCCTAGGCATTTAGTATGCACTCCGTAAATATTTCAGGAAGGAAGAATATAAGAAATATAAGGGAAAGAAGGAAGGAATGAAATTTCTAAGACAAATGCCTAAAGAAGTAATAGTGCTAAAAAGATGCTCTAGAACTCTAAGGCCCTGGAGGTAGAAGGGACCATAAGAGACTACTGGTGTCCAGCCCTCTGCATTCACACAGAAGATTATCTGAACCACTCATCATTCCATTTTTGAGAATTCATTGGAAAAACATCTCCATGGCTCTCTTTGCCTTCCATTTTTATTGCCAATAAAGTCATGCTCACACATTGGTCTGTAACTTATTGAAAATTTCCAGACTACACATCCAGGTTCACTATTCCCCCCTGAGCTATCAATCTGCTACTTAGGAAATTTACTTGTATTAATTTAGTCTCCAGAACAGCCAAACAACTGGTCAGTTTTCAAAAGGAAAAGAATTCAATCAACCTAGTTGTATTCCCTTCTCCCTACTTCCTTGAATATGCATGGCACCTAGGTAAATCTCTCTATATAACAGGCTCTCTGGTTTATTTAGAGACGAGGAAAAGGTTCTTGTAAAATTCTCATTAATTGAGACTCAACAAACTAAGAAAGAGTAATATGCTCTGCTTTTCGGGGAGAAAGAAAAATTAAAATAGAAGCCATCATAATTAAAATCACAAACATTTTCAAGGGCTCTCTTGCATTCAAATTACATTCAATCCAATTTCCTAAACTTTCCATAGCTGAAGCTTTGGACAATGGTAACACAAGATATGAATGATCTTCCTATGGCTCTGAAAGAGTCTCAGTGCATCAGGATGCAATGGTGATCCCAGATTTTTCATAGTAATTCAAGCAACGTGGATGAAGGCCCCTTGAAATTAAGAAAGTTTTCAGCCCACCATTCAGAGATCTGGAATACTTTATGAGACAGAACACCCGATTCTTTAACCATTCTGCAATGATTTTGTCACATCATTATCATTGTGGTGGCAGATGTTGTGGTGGTAGTGGTCACAGCAGTGGCAGCCGTTAACATTTATTGAGGCCTCACCACATGGTGAACTCTATGCTAACGCCTTTAGACAGATTAACTGATTTATTCATAAATTATCATACTTAATTATCAAAACAACCATATCAGGTAAGTATTAATTTACTTTGCAGATGATGAAGCTAAGGAAAAAAAGATGTTAAGTAACTTGTCTGTGGTTACTAACAGGGCAATTCAGAGTAAATTAACCTGGTTTATGACCATGGATCAGATTTTATTTTGGCATGAAGCTCTCTGCTCCAACCACAAATATAATCTACTCTTTGGTTTTCTCTAAATAATATTCTAAGACACAAATTAGTAGAGATTAGATTGTAGGTTGGGAAACCAGGTAAGAGACCAGGTTGAAGTCAGAGGGACTCAACCCCAACCAATCCCCAGTTCTACAAACATAGATCAAAAACTTTCTCTTCATGGTGAGTAAAGAATAGCATTTTTAGATGCTAATGAAAGCATGACATTAATATGTAAAACTATAATTTATATGAAAATGTTTTCCTAATGATTGTTACATTTTGAAATATCAAATTAATCTATTCATAATTCACTATAATGAGGAAGAATTAGGGAAGCACTTTATATCTATCAACTCTGTGATCTTTTGTCATCTTATTAAAATCAACATAATTCTAATTATAGGCCAGGTGTCCAGACTGCCTTCTAAATTGATAACAATATGGGATTAGTACCTCATTCTTTAAAATATTCACATAGTTCATGCAAAAGCACGACTGTTGGCAGGAAAATAATTGGCTTAATTAAGGAAAAGGAGGGGAAAGAAACAAACATTTATTGACAACCTGCATTATATTGTACTAGGTGCCTCCACATACATCATCTCATTATCATGGTAATACATATCTCACAAGGTTGTTCTGGGGGTTAAACAAGTCCACATATGTGAAGGTGCCCAGGGGAGGGAGAGAAAGGGACTTAGCATTATAGAACACGTTCCATGTTCCAAGTCCTGTACTGTGTGCTATCACTTACATTATTTCCTACATTAATCTTCACAACAGACCTGCACACTTGGTCTTGCTGTCCAGATTTTATGCATAAGTATGCTAAGGCTGAGACAAAGTTTTAGCTACTAAGGTGACATAGTTAGTAGATGGTTGAGTTAAGAGTGCAGATGCTGAGTTGACTGAATTACACATCCATGCTCTTACCACTTAATTAAAGGAAAGCAAAAGCCTTTTTACTAGCATTTCATCACAGGGAGGTAGGGAAGCAAAGACACCAATATCCATTCATTCATTCATTCATTCAACAAATATGCCTTCAGCACATATTCTGTGCCAGGAACTGAGCTAAGTTCTTTCCATAAATTATCTCAGTAAATCTTCACAACACACCTAGGAGACAGGTACCAGGATTATCCTAACTTTACAGATGAGGAAAATGAGACTCAAGAAAGTTAAACTGATTTTCTCAGCATCGTAGACCTAGGACATGGCAGAATCTGGATCTAAAATTAAGTTGCTTGTCTTCAAAGCCTGTACTCTTTCCTGAGTATTATGCTACTTCTAGAAGGCAAATTATTCCTCTCTTTATGCAAAGCAAAGTACTTTAAATCATCTTGGACACCATTAGGAATCCTAGGTTGCTGGTTCCCAGAACTAGAGCTCTATTATGTGGAATGACTTCTGTAGCCTACGAGAGAGAGAGCCAGAAACAGAGAAAAAGACAGAGAAGGAGAGAGAGAGAGAGAGAGAGAGAGAGAGAGAAAGAAAAAAACAGAGAGAGAGAGACATAGAGAAGTGCCCAATAATACTGGAGGAGGAAGGGACCACAAGAAATCATCAAGTCTAGCCATCTGCTTTGTGCAACAGCATTTCTGAACTACCTGTTTATTCTCATACTAAAGATATATTGATGTTGTCCTAAACCCAGAATTGCTCTAAGTACACCAGGAGTACAAGACCAGAGTGTGATGTGCTCCACACAAAACCATCTCTACCACTAGAGGTCAAACTCCATGGTCCTTCTACTAAATAACGAACAACACAGGAACGGCTGCTATAAATTGAATAGACTTGATGGATCTTATAAGAAGACTCTTTTCAAGTCATGAAGTTGCCTCCAAGATCAGTCTACTGTCATTCATCTCAGGAAGATCCCATTTAACCCTATTAATATGTGGGCCAATGACCATACCTCTGGGTAGGCAAGCCCCAGCCTACCTTCTTCCTTCCCTAGTGTCAGTGGTTCTTCTCATCTCTGGTTGCAGCTACTCCCATATTCTCCACTCTTGTAACAGTTCTCAATATTCTGCCAGCCAAGGATATGATTTTCTGAATTAAAAATACCTTTCTTTTTATTTAAAAGTGGTCCCCTGGCTCTTCCCCACAAGGCCACCTTGCCATACCTGCATCAGGGAAATGGAACTGGAAGGCATAGTTTCCAGGGAATTCTTGTCTAGGTGACCCAGGGACTGCCCTGGAGGTTGGTTGGCTCAGAATGAGAGTCCGATGATAATGAGGCATAGATGGAAGGTTCAGGCTCTGTGGGAACAGTTATAATCCTGCAGAGGGAAATCTGTGCTGCACCTGAAACCTCTGGGCAGCCTCCTCCCAAACACAGGCCCTGGATCACAATAAGGAACTGGGCCAGAGAGTAGGAAGCCTCCAAGCAAACTCTTCAAACTGTACATGTTAATGGAGCAGGTCCACAGAGGAAATAACTGCAAACTTCACACTCCAGAAGCATTGTAATATAACAGGATACATATGGCCTTTGGAGATGGAAACCTGGGTGACTTGGAGCAGTTACTTAATCCTTCTGAGCTCTATTTCTTTACCTTTTTAAACAGCGGTGAGCTGGGTGGAGAAGAGCGGAAGCGTGAGTCAGGGCATTACATTTACGGAGTGCATACTTTATGCTAGGCATTGTACTCAGTACTTCACATATACATTCATTTCATCTGCCCAAAATTTCTTCAAGTTATGAATTATTATTGAAATAATAATGTACAATATAAGAGAGTGCCTGGCTCATAGCACACTTAATAAATGTCAGCTCCCATCCTTTTCAAGTCTATACGGAAATGACAAGGATTCCAGTTCTCAGAAAAAGATCTATTCAGCGTTCTCCCTAGTGCTTTTGAAATTTGCAGTCTGAAGAGGCTTTGAAGCAATCAGTTTTAGAAGTAATCATAGAATGTCAGAGTAGAATGGACCTTAGAGATTGTTGATGTTCAGCTTCTCAATAGATAGAACAGCGAGATACTTAATTGTTACTGGTTTTGCAGCAAGGACTACACCAGAACCAAGGTGTCCCCGTCGCAAGTGTGTTTTCTCCTTGCCTCTTAAGGGGCTGGCTCAGAAAAAGCTGCTCCTAACCCTACATTAGCAGAAGCGAAAGGCAGTGATCAGACTCAGGGTAGCTGCAGGTCATAGAAGTTCCTTGGGGTTCAATCAATACTACTCCATAGAGGCTTCAGGAAATGACTTTGGGGTAGGGGAGGGAGGGAGGGAGAGAAGAGAAGCTAGAGTCCACAGGATTCACCATGATGGGGTAGCCAATTTGAAAACAAAGGCAGAAATGAAAGAAACAAAGAACCATGACCTCCGGACAGTCCCATCTTTGGAGATTAGGAAACAGCACAGAGTTTCACTTTCCCTGTGGGGTCTTGAAATCCACTTTCCTCTCCCATGGGCTGGTTTACAATGCCCACTGCAAGTCACTTTCAGCCATCATCCCCCAAAGACTTCTGTCAAAAGGAATATGCTGGTAAGGAATATTCTGCTCCTGGAGCTGGAGCTATGCATAACAACTACCCCAGAAATAGCTGCTGAATGAATGAATCAGTGAATCAAGGCCCGCTTATAGAGAGCCTTCTGCTCACTCACTGGAACACAGGAGTAAGGCTGAGTTTCTAAAGTCGCCCATAGGCGTTGTTGGTTAATTCTGTTTCTCACCTCCTGGACTACAGCTGGAGAACGGGCCTTCCCTGGAGCGGTCAAAGCCTTTCTCCAAAAGTGAAAAAGTCCAGTCCCTTGTCTCACTCTGAAATTTTCCTAAGAGAGTGGTAAGCAGACCTCCAGGCAGGCAAACATAAAAGAACTGAGGCCAGAACTACAATTCCTCAATAATCTAAAAGAAGTAGACATGGGGAACAAATCCCACTGCTCATCTGCCACTCGCTCAAAGGAAATGTATGGAATGGTTCCAATCATCCTTCATCAAAACTCTATCCCTTGTAGAGAAATGCCCTGAGTTAAGTTTGCATGCTCAGCTTTGGCGACCTGGGATTCACAGGTTCAGGTCCCTGGCACAGACCTACACACCGCTCATCAAGTCATGCTGTGGCAGCATCCCACATGCAAAAATAGAGGAGGATTGGCACAGATGTTAGCTCAGGGCCAATCTTCCTTACCAGAAAAATAATTAATTAGTTAATTTAAAAAAGTAGAAATGACATGAGTGAGGGTGGGAGCAATCAGAGGGTCACACGTGTTGTGGGGGTGGGGATGGGGAGGAGGCATTGATCAAGGGAATTGTCTTGACATATTAGAGCAAATTTCAGTCTAGTCTGTAACTTTCTCAGCATAAACAAACACCACTTATTTCTCACAAGCTTACCCTATAAGAAAGAGCCCCAAACCTTGAGGGTATTATGTAAAGTGAAATAAGCCAGATAGAGAAAGACAATCTCTGTATGACTCCATTCATATGTGGAAGTTAAACATGTGGACAAGGAGAACAGATTAGTGGTTACCAGGGGAAAGGGAGTGGGGGTGGGCACAAAGGGTGAAGTGGTGCACCTATAATATGACTAACAAATAATAATGTACAACTGAAATTTCACAAGGTTGTAAACTATCATAATCTCAATAAAAAGTAAAAAGAAAAAGAAAGAAAAAAGAAAGAGCCCATAGATTATCAAAGCCTTAAAAGAATCTCAGAACCTCGATATGTACATACACGTACACATAAACTCAAATTTTCACAGGATACACACACAGATTTAAAGATATAAAACATGTAACAAAAACAACCAGGCTGACACGTACTATCACATAGATACAAACCCATAAACATGCACATATTAAATCATACAAATGATACTACACACACACATACACTTTCAGACATGGCCACAGACTAGTCACAGTTCCTTGGCTACTTGTACAAACTGAATGCTCCCCAAAATGGTAGCTTACGATTACTCCCAACCCTTTCTCTACCTGCTCCAGCATTTAAGGTTTTCCCTAACTTGCTCAATTTTTAGAAAGTTGTAATGACTCCCAACACAATTTATCACTTATCCTTGGCAGCTGGTGTTTGAGGACTTCTAGAGTGTTTACTTGAAGAACACCCTTCTCCAGAATATAGTAAAACTCAGAGCTGAAAATAGAAAAATACCTCCACAACTAGATTTTTCTCCTCCATTGTATTATTAAATGGCAATTCATCCTACACCATAGTTCGTTGTTCACAGGATATGTTTGCCAGATCCAAATTTTTATGAGCCATGTTTCACTTTCAAATAAACATTTTCCAAATCCTTGCCCCAGTCCTGCTCCTATGGAGGCAACTTTACATCCAGCTTCCCTGAAGCAGCACTAGATCTGAGACAGATGTTAAGGAAAGAACAGGCAATTGAGATCCTAAATCATATACCTATGATCACTGTCCCAAGTCCCTCGCTGGGCAGGAATTGAGTTGGTAGTAACTTGACTTATTATGATTTTGCCAAGATTTGGGGGGCAGGGAACTTGTTTGCTTCACTCTCTGGATCACTATAATTACAAACCCCACACCTTTTTGTGGAGCTCTTTACAGTTTACAGTATGCTGTTGTTGCTTTGTTCCATTACTCCTGCTGTTCCTTTATTGGTCCTTGAGATGGCTCTCTGAAATTATTCATGCAAATTTAATGACTGTCACCATTTTACTGATGAAGAAACTGCAGTCCAAGAGGGTGTGGTGACATGCCTAAGATCCACAAAACTAAGTAGTGTCAGAGCTGTGTCTTGAACCCAGGTTTTTATGACTTTGCTGCCAATGTTTTAAAAACTATATCACTGCATTCCTTGCCGCCTACCCCATGCAACTCCCCCCAACACACACACGTAGTAAGACCCTATTCTAATTTCAACCTTTCCAGGCAACACTCCGGGCTTTTGTCCTCTCTTACTCCGCTCAAACTTAACCTATTTTATATCCCTTCACCCTGGACCATCTTCTCTATGCCCAAGTATAACAGATTATCTCATTTAATCTCTAGGAGGGGTTAAGTAACTTGCCAAAAGTCACACAGCCAATAAATTGTGGAACCAAGATTGCAATCCAAAGCCATTGGGCTTCAATACCTATGCTCTTTCTGCAACATTACACTGTCTTTCAGAACTAATTTAGTAAAGTAATCTGCTAATGGGTTAATATCATGCAAACAGTAACCAAAAGGAAGTTGGAACAGCTGTATTTGTTTTTTTATTGCAGTCAGTGTGACACAAAAGCAGTTTAATACATTTTTTCTAACTAAATTCTATTGTTAGGACATTGGACACCTACTGTATACCTGACTAGACTCTGGCACAATTAAAGAACAATATAACACAGTGTAATAAGGCACTAAATGGTACATGTTTAAACGGCCACTTGTAAATTGGAGGCAATAACAGATTTAAAAATAAGTATAAGGGAGAGCAACAAGGAAGAAATTAAAGTTAGCTGGAATTATCAAGAAGGAAATAAAAGTTGAGCTTGGCTAGGAATGATTTGGGAATTTTAGGAGAAGAAAAGAGGGCTTTCCATACAAGAGAAGCAGCATAAGCAAAGACATAAAGGCAGCTTTGAGTATTTCACGTATGGGGACAATGAAAAGACTGGTTTCATTTCAACATAAGATACAGATTGAGGAGGAGTTCAACATACTGTGTTGGTTTGGAATAGATGATTGTCCCCAACACAAGGGAAGTTTGCATTCACACACATGTTATTTTCCATATACCTACATCGGGTGTTAGTGAAAAGGATGGGGAGTAGGGCTGCCCTGCAAGCTTCCTCAGACGCTTCTCTCACAGGAAGCAAAAGCCTTAAGACAACAGGGGTAGGACAGAAAATCCTCTCACTTCCATGGCACAGGCAAAGATTTATTGCTTCTGGGGGGAGGAGTAGAAGCAAAACTTGTCTGCCTCTGAGGAAAGGATTGGGAATCTTTTACCCAGAACACAAGAAAAATCTTTTGCTCCTGGGGGAAGAATATATACAAAAGCCTTTACTTCTGGATCAGGGTCAGGGAATTTCCTTGAGCCTAGGGTCCTACAAACATACCAAGCATAAGTCTGCTACTACTGGGAGAGAGACAGGAAACTCCTTTCCAAGGCCAAAGACAGATACAAGGAAAAGTTTCATGCCACTGTGAGTGTGGCCAGGAATACTAGGAAGCTCCATTCCTGAAGCCCAGGTACACAGGGCCTGCCTGAGACTGATACTGGACCAAGACAACAGAGAACATGCTATGCCCCCATGAAAAGCCTAGCATCAAATAACAAGCAACAGCATTTTTCTGCTGGAGGAGGGGAAGCAGCATAGAAAGAACTCCCCTCTGTGACCCAGGCTTGCAAGGGCAACTGAAAGCTGAGGGGGAAGCAAGAACACTGAGAAGAATCCTCTGGCCACACAACTCACAATGTAAGGACATGATAACAGCAGCTTACAAGTTCAGGAATTCAAAGCCAGTGGCGCACTGATGTTAATGAAAACCCACATTACGAAGACTGCTCAGCTGTTGAGTGGATTGACTCAATTTCACAATTAAGTGGCCATATAGAAGAAGAGGCAGGACATTTCCAGGCGTAACCATTTACCTTAGTGTCTACAATTCTTCTAAACACATCATCTGGCATTAAATAAAAAATTAAGAGACAAACACAAAAGCAAGAAAAAATAATCCATTGTCAAGAAATAAAGCAATCAACCAAACTTCATTCAGAAATGTTGCAAATATTGGAATGATTAGACAGAGACATTAAAATAACTATCATTAATATAATAAATGACCTATTGAAAAAGATGGACATGTATTCATGAACAGATGAGGAATTTCAGCACAGCAACGGAAACTATATGAAAGAGCAGAATGAAAATGCTATAAATTTTAAAAAACACACAATAACACAGTAATATAGTAATGAGTTTGTACAGACAAAGAAAGCCTTTGATGAGCTCATTAATAGATGGATACAGCCAAAGAAAGAATTAGTGAACTTGAGGACAGTTCATTATAAATTATCCAAAATATGATGCAAAGAGAGAAAAATGTAAAAAGAAAAAAGAGAACAAACATCCAAAAGTTGTGGGACAATATATAGTTGACTAACATACAAGTGATTTGAGTCTCAGAAAAGAAGGCAGAAAAAAGGGGCAGAAGAATCATTTGAAAACATAATGACTAAGAATTTTCCAAAAATAATGAAATACTGTAAACCATGTATCCAAGAAACTCAGAGAAACAGAATGTGGGTAAATATAAATACACACACTTCAAGACAGATCATAGTCAAACTTCTGAAAACCAACTGCAAAACAAAAATATTGATGGTAAAAAGATGCAGTACATACAGAACAAAAATCAGAATCATAGTAGACTTCTCATCAGAAACTATGCAAGCCAGAAGATAATTGAGTGACATCTTTAAAGTAATGAAAGAAAAATCTGTCAACTCACAAATCTACACCTATTGAAAACACTTTTCGATAATGAAGAGAAAATAAAGACTTTCTCAGACAAATAAAAGATGAGAGAATTTACTTCTACTAAACGTGTTACAAGAAATCTTAAGGGAAGTTATTTAGCCAGAAAGAATATGATGCAAGATTGAAACTTGGATCTATAGGAAAAAATGAAGAGTGCCAAGAATGATAAAAATAAAAGTAAATATAAAAGACATTTCTTTGAATATTTTAGTCTCTCTAAAAGAAAATAGGCAGTTTCAAGAAAAAATGGTAACAATATATTTTGGAGTTTATAGCATAAGCATAAGCAAAATGTATGGCAACAGTAGCACAACAGATATGAGAGAGCAATGGGAAACATATTGGTGTCAGGTTCTCATACTTTATGTGAGTTATATAATATTATTTGAAATTGACTCTGATTAATTAATAATTGTAAACTATAGTAAAACCAATAAACACAAATTTTAAAAGAGGCATACATAAGTCAATAGAAGAGATAAACTGACTTCACGAAGACTACTCAACTTATTCAAAGCAAACACAAAAAGAGGAAAAGTGAATAAAGAACAGAAGAGATGAACAAGAAACAGCTAGCAAGATATACATGTAAATGTAACCATATTAATAATTCCACTAAGTATAAATGGTCTAAAGACACACAGAAAAGATAGATATTATCAGATTGGCTATAAAAGCAAGACCCAATTATAGGCTTTTTACAAGAATCTCACTATAAATACAAAAACATTGATAGATAAAAAGTAAAATGAAAGAAAATATATACCATGAAACCTTTAATGAAAAGAAAGCTGGAATGGCTATAGAAATTAATATCAGGCTACGAATACTTCAGAACAAGTAATATTACAACCAGAGACAAAAAAGGACATTACATAATGATAAGGAATTCAGTTCCTTAAGGATACATCATAATCCTAAATGTGTGTGTACATATCAGGAGAATTTCAAAATACATGAAGCAAAAACTGTCAGAACTGAAAAGAGAAAAAGATAAATACACTATTATAGTTGAATACTTCAACAATTCTGTCTCGTTTAACAATAGAATGAGTAGGCAGAAAATGAATAAGGATATAAAAGGTCTGTATAATAAGATCAACAAACTTGACCTAACTGACATTTATAGAATACTCTGCCCAACAACAGAAGAATATGTGTTGGTTTCAGGTACACATGGTACATTCACTAAAAAGGCTTATTTTCTGGTGCACAAAGGAACTATAATAATTTAAAAAAATTGAAGTCATAGAAAGTATTTTCTGACCACAACAGAATTAAACTAGAAATCAATATTCTGGAAAACATCCAATTATTTGGAAATTAAACAATTACCATTATAAAAAATCCACAGGTCAAAGAAGAAGTCACAAAGGAAAGTATAAAATATTTCAAATTTAATTAAAATGAAAATACATCATATCCAAATATGCGGGACAGACATAAAACATGCTTAGAGGGAAATTTATAGCAGTAAAATCTTATATCAGAAGAGATAAAAGCTTTGAAATCAATAATCTAAACTTCCAGCAAAGAAACTAGAAAAAAGAGCAAATTAAATGCCAAAGATAAAAGAAGGTAAGAAAATATAAAGAGCACAAATCGATGGCAGAGAAAACAGAAAAACAATTAAAAAAATCAATGAAACCAAATCCTGACTCTGAGACAAGAACAATAGAATTTATAAGCCTCAAGACAGATGGATTAAGAGGAAAGCAAAAACGACGTAAATTACCAATGTTACAAAGGAAGGAGAGACATTACTACAGTTCTCACAGAAATTAAAAAGTATAACAAAGGACTATTTTGAACAGTTTTGCCGATAAATTTCATCAGTTAGATGAAATGGACAAATTCTTTGAAAGATACTACCATTACTCACTCAAGAAAAAATAAACAATCTAAATGGTCTTATATCTACTACAGAAATCAAATTCATAGTTAGAAACTTCCAAATGAACAGAAATGATAACTTCAATTATAAACAAACTCTTCCAGAAAATATAAGAAATATTGTTCAACACATATTATTATACCACCATTAGTCTGATTCAAAAGTGGACAAAGGCATCAAAATTTTAAAAAAGTACAGACAAATCTCCCTCAGGGACATAGAAGTACAAAGCCTTAACAAAATATCACTAAACTAAATCTAGCAATATTTACAAATAAAAATATATCATGATTGTAGTAGGCAGAATAAGTGCCCTGCAAAGAAGTTCGTGTCCTAAGCCCCAGAACCTGTGAATATATTATGTTATACGGTAGAAGAGAATTAAGGTTTCAGATGGAATTTAGGTTCCTAATTCAGGTAACCTTAAAATAAGGAGATTATTCCAGATTATCTAGTGGGCCCAAGTGGAAACACAAGGATCCTTAAAAGTACAAGAGGGAGGCAGAAGAAGACAGTGTTAGAGTAATGTGACATGAGAAAGACTCGACTGGCCATTGTTAGCTTTGAAGATGGAAAGGGCTCACTATCCAAGTAATGTAGGCAACCTCTAGAAGCCGGAAAAGGCAAGAAAACAAATTCCATCCCCTTGAGCCTTCAGAAAAGAACACAGGCCTGCCAACACCTTCATTTTAGCTCAGAGAGACCTGAGTCAAACTTCTGATCTACAGAGCTATGACATAACAAAGTTGAGTTGTTTTAAGCCACTGAGTTTGCGGTAATTTTTTATAGCAGCAATACAAAATTAATACAGGGGCCTTAATGGGTGGGATCAGGAATTAAGATTGAGGTTATCTATCATGAGGTGCCATTTACTCTTTCCAAATTAAGAACGGGCTAAATTGGGCTGCTAAATGAAGAAGCAGTGGGGATAATCACCCCTTCTCTAAATAGGTCTTGTATAATGAGTTTCAGTCCTTATGGACCCTATTTCATGTTGGGCCAAATTGACTAGAATAGCCAAAAGGATTTTGAAAATGAACAGCATTGGAAGACTTAACCCTACCTGCTTTCAAGACTTCCTATAAAGCTATAGTAATCAAGACAGTGTGGTATTGGCAAAAGGGTAAACATATAGATCAGTAAAATAAAACAGAAGACAGTCTAGAAAGAGACCCAAAATACATATGCTCAATCGATTTTCAGCAAAGGTGAGAAAGTATTTAATGGGAAAATGGATAGTATTTTCAATAAATAATGTTGAAATAATTAGACCACCATATGCATAAAAATGAACTTTAACCCATTTTATGCACCATATTAAAAAATTAACTCCAAGTGTATCACAGTTACAAGTGTAAAACCAAAACCTATGACACTTCTAGAGAATATGACCTGGGTTAGGAGAGGTTTCTTAGAAAGGACACAAAAAGCACAAACAACAAAAGAAAAGTTTGATAAATTTGACTATCATAATTCAAAACTTCTGCTATTCAAATGACACTGTTAAGGAAACACAAAGGCAAGCCACAGGCAAGGAGAAAATATTTCAGAACATATGTCTGATATAGAACTTGCATTGATAATATATAAAAAACTTTCACAACTCAATAATAATAAAACAAACAAATGAAAATTTGAGCAGTTTTAAACAGACAGTCCAAGAAAGATATCCAGTATAATTTTTCTTTAGGAAAATCCGAATTGAAACCACAATAAAATAGCAATACGCATCTCCTAAATGGCAAAAACAAAACAAGACAAAAATACCCTAACAATATCTGGTGAGGATGCAAAGCGACCAGAACTTATATACACTGTTGTTGGGAAAGCAAAATAGTACAGTATAGCCTCTTTGGAAAACAGCTTGTCAGTTTTTTATAAATTTAAATATGTAATTTAACTTATGACCTAGCCACCTCACTTCTATGCACTTATTCAAAAGAAATGAAAACATATGTCCACAAAGACCTACAAGAAAATGCTTATAGCAGTTTTACTCAAAAGAGCTAAGAAAACAGGATAAACCCAAATTTCCATCAACTAACGAATGATCAAATTGTGGTACATTTATCCAACGGAACACTATCTAGCAGCAAAAGGAACAAACT
The DNA here is from genome assembly GCF_041296265.1 of Equus caballus. Taxonomy (NCBI): domain Eukaryota; kingdom Metazoa; phylum Chordata; class Mammalia; order Perissodactyla; family Equidae; genus Equus; species Equus caballus. Next base: position 125,515,572 of record NC_091715.1, on the reverse strand, counting down.
ACTGATATATGCCACAACATGGATGAATCTCAAAAGCATTGTGCTATGTGAAAGAGGGCAGACACAACAGGATGTGTATTCTATGATTCCACTTATGCAACATTCTGGAAAAGGCATGCCTAAAAGGGCGAGATCCCCATTATGCTTCAGTTTCTCCTTTGGAAGCCAGACCCCCAGATAACATAGACTCAAATAGTCCAGAGACTTCAAAGAGATTAGTCTCTGTTCAGCAATCTTTAATCTTCGGAGCTTGAGATAAACTCAGGGAACATTATTTCCCTCCATCAAAGATGTAGGTATCTGGTAGACAACAGCTCAAGATGGGATCTGCAGTTAATTTAACCTCCTTCAAATGGTAGAGACTGTAGTAGGTATGATTTAGAGTCCTGGAGCATAATCAAGATGTGGTTGGAAGCAGGGGTAGCTTTTCTTCTAAATTTTCCATGCTGCATTCAGATTACACTGTAACTCCTCAAGTCTAGCTTAAGCTAGTGCAAAATTTTCAGGGGAAAACCTGGGGAAGTACTTCCCTTCTTCAAATAGTGCCCAGTTTTCTAAAGCAATAATTTTCTCTTTCCCTGAAGGCTTCAGAGGATAGTTTCCCATCTCCCACACTTGCATTTTTAAAACAATCTGATAAGAGGTTATTCCACCAGTGTTCGGAAGTGAGGATGCCCTATCCTCTACCTACCCAAATTTTCCAAAGAGATCAGGATATGTGTCCTGCCTCATGCTAGCCCTGTTGGAGAATTTCAGGTGACATTTTTTATTTAGCATCAGGACAGTTATGACATGATGAAGGCATTAAATCTTCCCCCACTTAAACATCCCTTCTCCCTCTGGAATTATTATAGGCCTTTCCAAAAATACTGACAACACAGGATTTCAATTAAAAATACATCATGCTTTTGAGTAATTCGCCTTCCTTCCCCAGATCCTTTCACAATCTATTAAGTAAGGTTGGGGCTGCCCTAAAGTTGCACTTTAGGTTTGGGGTCTTTAGGAAATGCTACTGGGTCCTGCAATAACAAGCGAGTGTGGGTCATTGGCAATATACCCTAAGTAATGGTAACCCCTTACTTCATGCAACAGGCATGGCTTCCCCCTCCCTGAAAAGTGGTATGTAAGTTGTTTGATTTTTACAAACCATATTCTTTGAAAATGCACCAAGATAATAAATCCTAATAATAGAAAGACTTGGTGTGCATTTGTTTTATAAATCTAGTTTTTCACTTATCAGGCTGCCTTCAGGAAGAGTACAATTCAGTTGTAATTATGCCATGATACCATTCAAGGACAAACAGAAAGCCAAGGTCTTTACCCCATAACCCACCCCTCAACTGGCTCGATGGCATTTTTATCACTGAATCAACTAGTTACTTGAGTGACTACAAATCTGGCCTTAGGTATGACTTAGTTTCAAGCTTTTGCTTTTGATTCCTTGGCTATGTCTTACACATCAACACTGAATACCTGAAAAATAAAATGTTCTTGGGGCCGGCCCGGTTGCAAAGTGGTTAAGTTCACACGTTGCACTTCAGCGGCCTGGGGTTTGCCGGTTCGGATCCGAGGTGCGGACATGGCACTGCTTGGCAAGCCATGCTGTGGCAGGCATCCCACATATAAAGTAGAGGAAGATGGGCACGGATGTGAGCTTAAGGCCAGTCTTCCTCAGCAAAAAGAGGAGGATTGGCAGCAGATGTTAGCTCAGGGCTAATCTTCCTCAAAAAAATAAAAATAATAAAATAAAATGTTCTGTCTCCATGACCCTACAACCTAAATAATAAAATATAACTTCCTATCACTTTACACAACTATTTGAACCAAATTGATTGACTTGGTCAGTTGATCTTTTTATTCTCCTTATTCCATTTTCCTCACCCCCACTGTGGCCTCCTTAGAAATCTTGAGTTTCCTAAATACAAGGTAGAAATTACCAATCAAACAAAAAATAGAAACATGAGGATTGGTGGGCTTTGGAAGGTGGATAGAGGTTGCTAAATAATGGGCTGTAGTCAGAATTTATCTGGCCCCAGACAAAGGCTGAAAAACTTCAGAGGCCTCTGCATTCATTCATTTATTCATGCATTTATTTCATCAAGTCACTGCTCCCTTTTCATGCACTTTGATGGCCTGGGAGAAAGAAATTGTAGGAGGAAACACACCTCCTGTGAGTTCCTGAGATAGTATCCAGATCTGTACAGAGGAAGACAAGGTTAGAGAAGAAGCCTTGGCAATATGTGAGCAAAGACATTTCAAATTTTGATTGGGTGCAGCTCCCTCAGTTAGGGACTTAACCTGTGTTTAGGATACTCAATCTGTAGCTATTTTCATGGGCTCAGAATATGGTCAGGATCTCGGGGATCATTGGTCCAGACAGCCCCCAAATAATCATATAATTATTTCTCCCAGAAAGCCAACCCTGAGGAAGGCAATGGACAGAGAATTCCACGCTCATGACTGCACCTGTTTATCCAATTATTCACAAGTACAAGTACTCTTCTTCAGCATCATACTGCTAGTCTATCTTATCTTTCTTGTTGGCAATATTCTCCTCATCCTGCTCATCTGGCTTAACCAATTGCACAATCTTATGTTTCTTTTCCTCAGCAATCTCTCCTTTCTGGACATCTGCTACTGCAATAGTAGCAACTCACACATACTGCCAATGGCCTGACTTCTACCCTGACTCTTTTCCTGGTCCACTACTTTTCCCAGATGACAAACTCCCCCTCCCCCGGCATCACAGAGTACTTCCACCTGGCTGTCATGGCCTAAATCTGGGCTATAGCCATCTGTAACACTCTGTTACCCACTCATTTAGAGAGGTTCTGCATGAGTCTGGTGGCCAGCTGCTGGAAGACAGCAAACACTCTCAGTGAAATGCTCATATCCACCATGTCATCACTCTACTGTGCCTCCAATGTCTTCAATCATTTCACCTGTAAGATCCAAGACTATGCTAAATCAGACATCCTCTTACACAAGCCTCAGTGAACTGCTGCTGATTGGCAGCAGTACCATAAGCTTACTTTGGCTCTTTAGCTTCATTCTCACATCCTATGGACACTCCTGACTGCTTTCTTGCCCTCCACTATGCACCTTGCCGTCTCAAAGTCTTTTTCATCCATGGTTCCCATTTGTCTCTGGTGGCCATCCTCTATTCACAGTCATCTCTATGTATCTAAAACCTCATTCACAGGCCTTCCAACATGAAAACAAATTCATTGCTATCTTCTATGGCACCATCACACACATGCGCCACACTATCATCTATAGCCTACGGCAAGGATGTGACGAATTCCTTTAGAAAGTAGGGAGCGGGGAAGTAACTTAGACTGATGGACCAAGATTTACTGCATGAGGCTCATATATGTCTAGAGAACCAAGCATTAGATAATTTACTTCTATAAAAACAGATGCCTACCACCACGAAGCACTGTGCCAAACACTTTGAGGGCTACAGACACGGTCCTGGCCCTTAAGGGAGTTGCAATCTAGTTGGAGGGGGAAGATAAGTGTACCAGTAACAAGAATATAAGAACAAAAATATAAGCAGAGCATAGTAAGTGCTACAAAAGATCTAAGTCAAGACCACGGCATCCTGAAGAGGATGAGGAAGAGCTCACTTCACATTGCTTAGGTGGATTCATGTTAAGTTCATGATAGAGTTGGAAACATCAGAATTGCCCTTTTAAGTATGAGGAGAGTTTGGATGGGGGAAGATAAAGCAATGAGGAGAGCATCCCAGGCAAAGGTGACAGAAGAAACAAAAGCACAGGAATGGTAATGAGAATGATACAGGAAGGGGAAAGAGATCCTCTTTGACTAGGAGGGAAGGAAGGTGAAGATGACTGAGAGAAGAGGATGGAGAATTTAGCACTTACCTCAGTGAGGAATTGCCATTTTGGGGACTCTGGAGTCAAACTTCTTGGATTTAAATCCTAGTTCTGCCTCACAGCTGTGTGACCTTAAGCAAGATGTATGGTCTTTCTGGCCTTCATTCATTAAATCATAAAATGGGAAAAATAATAGTACCTATACCTCATAAGGGTATTTTGAGGATAAAAGAAATTAAACCACGGGAAGTAGTAGTTGGAACAATGTAAGTACTCAGTAAATATTAGCTATTATCATTGTTATCTTTGGTTTCCTCATCACCCAGTAGAGTGAGAGGTTCTCCAGGTACTCATCGTTTCTGACTTGCTTCTATTTACACTCACAACTGTTTTGGACATAAAGTATGAGATGAACCCATGTTTGAAGCACAGTTGAATATATGAGTGGTTTAATGAGTGAGTGAGTAATGAGTAAGTGAATGAATTGCACTGGGAGCCTTCTTATATTAGAGTCCGTGATGTAAGATCTGTTGTAAAGTCAAGTTTCCTCCGTGCAGCACATGCCTCTGTTCAACATATGCTGCCTTTGATGTCAGCATTTTCATTTATCCAGTCTTTGGAAAGTGATGGTGGCTAGGTATGCACAGAACTTATGAAGGCAGCCCAGGGTGAGAGGACAGAGCACTGACCAGCAAACAGGAAAACTAGATTTGAGCCCTGGTTTTACTATCACGTGATTTTGAGCAAGCCATTCAACTTGTGAGCCTCAGTTTTCATATCTAAAATGAGAATGATGGTACTTATGTTTCAGAGTTCTAATGAGAATCAAAAAAGATTAATTAGGTGAGAGTGTCTGGCGTTCAACTGAAGTTTCTTCTAAGTTGTATGTGGTAAGAATTGATATTGAAACATGCTTGTCGGTTTTTCTAAAGTTTGACCTATAGTAAGGACAAGGATGCTAAGAACACCAGAAGTAGGCAGAGTAAGGACATTCTGGGGAATATCCACACACTGTCGACAACTGATAACAGTGAACACTTTCCAGTGCTGCTCTCCAACACGGCTGCCAGCCTGCTAGAGCTTGGAACTATTTGTGACTCAGCGCTATGCCTCCAGCCTCTAATTTTCTCAGTACTTGGCAGGCAATAGAGAATCAATAAATGTTTGTCGAATTGATTTCAGTTACAGATTCACTCTTCCACCACTCATACCATTCTCTGTCTCTGTCTCTCTCTCCTGCCAGCCGGCCCCCTGCCCCATTCATACATTCATTCATTCAGCAAATACTCACTGCCTACTTACTGAGTGTCAGACCTTTTACCGGGTTTTCACAGACACTAGTGTAGTGGAAATTACCTTCTCATTCTATTTCCAGTCTCCATCAGTTAGTCTGGCTGTCTGTCTTTTTCTCTCTTTCTTTTGATTCCTTGTATTATTACTGTGATTTTATATCCCCTTTTATCCTCTCCCTGTTTCTCTATCTCTATCTGCCCCAGCCCAGTCACGGACTAACCCACTTCTGTGGTGCTTTGCCCCCAAGCCCTGAGTTCCTGGCTCCTTATTCCTCCTCTGAGCCTCACCTAGTCCCCAGAGACAGCTCCATTCCTGGGGAAATTGGCAAAGACATTCCAAGAGCAGGCCTGTTGGATGGGAGTTATTCTCTCTACCACCAGAGAGGGATCCCAGCTGGTTCCATGCTCTGTATGTGCAATGCAGACTAGACATGCAGGTGAGATGAGACCTCCCTGCAGCCCTTCCTGAAGGTCACCACCTAAATTTCTAGGCTTTCTTGGGAGCCACCAGGAGATTATAGAAAGTTCTTTTCTGCTCCCATTCCTCATTCATGCCGCAAGCATGCCCTGCCTGGATTGTAGCTCCCCATCTGAGCACCTGGTTCTCCTGAAAGGTGCTCAAAATAATCCATTCATAGTCTCATTCAACCAAAATTTCGTAAGCACTTACTTCTTTCAAGATTTTTTTCCATGCAGTAACTCATTTAATCCTCAGAACGACCCCAGGAGATATTAATATTGTCTCCATTTACCAATGAGGAAACCTAGGCTGGGAGTGATGATGTAACTAGCCCAAGTTCCCACAGTTAATAAGTGGCAGAGTGGATTCAGAAATTTGAATCTCTTCCTTACTATCTCTCCCCTCCAACCCTCACCCATCAGTGAACATTACATTATAAGATTGAGTGATAGACACACAGTGATTAGTGTGATTAGTGGCTAAAGAAACAGTGTCGGATTTTATATTGTTCTAGGTCTTGGCATTTATAACTACCAATCCGACATCTCCTCTTTAATACCTTACAAGAATCTTGAACTCAAATGTCCCAAACTGAACTCATCTTTTCACTGACTACTCCATCTACTTCCCTCTGCTCAAACCAGTTTTCCCCTCCCCTGCTAATGTCCCTTGTATTAGTCTATGGCACCATCATCTACCAAGTTGTCTGAGTGAAAATCATCCCCAAGAGGACTTCCTGTGCCCTTCTCTCTCCCTGTCCACCCCTACCCCAGTTCCCAATCCTGATAATTTTACTCCCATGATGCCTTGCTAAACTCTGACCCTGTTTCTACATCCCCACTTCCAGGACTGTAATTCAAAGCCTCACTACTTCTTGTCTTCACTTTTGCAAAACCACCACTCACCATTTCTTTCACCTCTCTTGCTAGTTGCTCCTCATTAATCCAAATGCTTAACACTGGAGCACTTCAGAGCTCAGCCCATAGACCATATCCCTATATACAGTTGTGCTCTTGTGAACTCACCCAGTCTTCTCACGTTAAATATCACCTGTGTGCCATCAACTCCCCAATTTTTAGTTCCAGAATTCACATTGCCCCTAAACTACAGATTCCTATATCCAACTGCCCATTGGACACCTACACTTGGATGGCTAGTAAACATCTTAAACTTAACATGCCCTAAACCAAATTCCAGATCTTCCATAAATCCCAAGCCTCTTCCTATCTTAGGCTTCCTCACCTTGGTAAATGCTGACTCCATTCCTCCTGTTGCTCAGGCCTTGCTGATCCTAGGATATAGCAAGCATACTCTTGCCTCAGTGCTTTGATGTTTTCTCCATCTGAAATGCTCTTCCACTGGATATATATTTGACTCACTCCCTCATTTCATTGGGTATCTATTTAAATGACGTCTTAGCAGCGATGACTTCCCTGACCACCCTATATAAAATAACAGAACCTTTTCCCCATCACTCTCTACCCACTTATTCTGCTTTTTTTCTTCAAAACACTTATTATGGCCTAACAAATTGCATTCTTATTTGTTCATGATCTACCTCAGCCTTCTGGAATGCAACCTCCATGAGGACAAGGAATTCATTTTGTTCACTCCTGTATCCAAAGCACCTAGGAGGGTGCCTGGAACATAATAGGTGCTTAATAAATATTTGCTAAATTAAAAGATAAATATAATAAGTAAACAAACAGATTAATAGTTAGATTAGTAACTATATATACTCTGCTTTTTTTGGCCTCCAATCACTTTCTTATGCTATCCCATCTACCTGGAATGCCCGTGGAAATTTTACTCATTCTCCTAAGTTCCAGCCCAAATGTTGCTTCTTCTATAAAGCTCCATCCAACCCCTCCCTCCCCCAGCAGAATTAATCTTCCCCTTAAGTACCCTTGTACTGCGCTAACATTGCCATATAACTCTCTACAGCACTCATCACTTTCCACCTTAAGTTGTGGCTATCCATGTACCAGGCTGATCCCATGACTAAACACTAAGCTCCTTAAAGGATGGTATTCCCTGAAGTGTCTAGGATAGTGCCTGGAACGTTGTTAAATTGAATGGAAGGGAACTGAATGCTTATTATCAAAGTAGACAACTCTGATTAAGGATAATCAGCCTTGAGAATTGCCGTGTTACCAGCAACTCAATTAATGAACTCTAATTGCTCTTCCCAGACATGGACATTAACTGGTATTCAGCTTTGGGCCATAACATGTATGGATTTCTTCATTGTTAACTTTAGGTCTGTGCGTTGATGCTGCTGCCTTGGAAATGCTAGTGCTTCCCTTGCCCCCTCCTCAGGGCTGCAGACATAAGCAGACGTAAGCACTAGGGAACCCAGAGTCGGGGCCATGATTTCCCCATTAGACTATGGGAGGTTCCCTAGCATGAAATAATGCCTTTCTCTTCAGGTGGGGACTGCTTAGAGTGTGTGGACAATGTCTCCCTAGTCTGGTTGGGAGATCTTTAAAGTAAGGAGACCATTGCTTCTCCATCACATCAGGGGTACATCAGGGTAGCAACAGTTTCTTCCAACTAATGAGCCTCTCCAGAGTGAAGATCATCTCCTCTTAAAAGGTGAAGCCCTCTCCAACTAAAGAAACTGTTTCCTCTATCGGAACTGAAGTTCCACCTTCAACTGAGGGACTGAATAGTCTGTAAGAGATGGGGGAACCATCTCTTGGTGATCTCAACCAGTCTCATGGCTTTAAGTATCATCTATATGCTGAAGACTCCCAAATTAGTATCTCCTTCCCAAGACCTCTCCCTTAAGCTCTAGACTCCTATATCCACTCATCTAATCTTCTCTCAACTGGATTATTAAAAGAACCTCTAATTCATCTCCATGTTTCTATTGTTGCCACCTATCTACCCACTCTTTCTCAACATAGCAGCCAGAATGATCTCTTTAAAATATGAGTTACATCATGACACTTCTTTGTGCAAAACATTTCTTTGGATCTAAATATTTTTTATTGTGGTAAAATACACATAACGTAAAATTCACCTTTAGTGATTTTTAGTGAATTCACAGTGTTATGCAATCATCATCACTATCTGGTTCTAGAACATTTTATCACCCCAAAAAGAAACCTTATACCCAGTAAGCAGTCACTCCCCAGTCTGTGCTCTAACCAGCCCCTGGCAACCGCTAATCCACTTTCTGTCTCTATGAATTTGCCTACTCTAAACATTTCATATAAATGGAACCATACAATACGTGGCCTTTTGTGTCTGGCTTCTGTCACTTAGCATGATGTTTTCAGGGTTCGCTCATCTTCTACCATGTATCAGTACATTATTCCTTTCTATGACTGAATAATATTCCATTGTATGGATATACCATATTTTGTTTATCCGGTCATCTGTTGTTGGACATTTAGGTTGTTTCTACCTTTTGGCTATTGTGAATAATGTTACTATGAATACTCATATACAAGCATCTGTTTGAGTCTTTGTTTTCAATTATTTTGGGTATATACTTAAGGGTAGAATTTCTGGGTCACATGGTAATTATATCTTTAACTTGTTGACAAACCTACAAACTATTTTCCACAGCTGCTGGATCTAAATTTCACTCAGGATAAAATTCCATACAATAACCTAAAAGGGTCTACATGATCTGGTTCACTATGTATTAAGTCTCTGACTTGACTTTGCCTTAGCCATCCTGAGTGCCTTTGCTGCTCCTCAAACTCAGCAGGCACGTCCCCACCTCAGGACCTTTGCACTTACTGTCTCTTCTTCCTGGAACACCCTTCCCCAGATATCTCTCTGTGATGCTCCTTCATTTCCTCCAGATTTTTTGCTTAAATGTCACCTTACTTCTCTTGGTAAAATTGCAACCCTAGTCGCACTCTAGCACTCCTTGTCCCTTTTCCCTGCTGTCTGCTCGGGCTGCCATAACAAAGTACCACAGACTGGGCGGATTAAACAACAAAAATTTATTTTCTCACACTTCTGGAGGCTAGAAGTCTGAGATCAAGCAGGGCTTATTTCTTCTGAAGCCTCTCTTCTTGGCTTGTAGATGGCCACCTTCTCCCTGTGTTGTCACACGGCCTTCCCTTTTTACATGTCTGTGTCCAAATTTCCTCTTCTTATAAGGACACCAGTCATATTGGATGAGGGCCCACCCTAATAACCCCAGTTTAATTTAATTACCTCTTTGAAGCCCCTGTCTCCAAATACACTCATGGCACGAGGTACTGGGGGGTGGAACTTCAACATATGAATTCTGGGGGGGGGGAGGGGGGAGGAGGGAGCAGGTACAATTCTGTTCATAAAATCTGCTTTATATCTTTCCTTAGTACTTATTTCTATCAAACATACTATATATTTTCCTTATGTATTAAATTTATTGTTTATTGTCTTTAGTCCTCACTAAAACGTAAGCTCAATTAAGTCAGTCACATCTATTTTGCTCACTAAGATATCCCCAGTGCCTACAAGAGTTCCTGGAACACAGTAGGTCCCCAATAGATATATATTGGATGAATGAATATTTCCTTCACCAGATTGGAGATTCCTGAAGACTGGGACTTCTTAGAGAAGGAAAACTCTCTCTCCCTCATCAGCCAGGCCTGTTTTCATATTCAGGAGCCACATCTCCTCCAGACTAGGCTGTGATTCTTCTCTCATGAAATACCGAAGGAAGTGTGTTTTGCTTTATAAAAAATCATTCATTGCAAGTCCAATGCTAAAAGAAAAAAATCAATGCCTAGTGAATAAATTCTCTTTAATGTGAGTCATGTTAACAAAACTGTAGATTTATGACCTAACCATCTACCCTCCCCTGCTTTGGTATCGGGCTTTTGATGTTAATTTGATTCATTTATCTCTTACCGATGTACAAAGACTGCTGAGCAGAGGAACTATTTGGTGCAGTGGAAAAAGTATTGAACAAAAACTAAATAAAAAATGAGTCTTGGTTCCCCATTTGTTCCTAAGTTTTTGTGCAATCTTAGGCACACCATTCCCCCTCTATGGGACTCCATTTTCTCATGTGCAAAATGAGAGGATAGGAAAAAATTTATTCCATGTTCCCAATCTTACTTAATGCCACCACATTTACCCAATTGCTTAGGCCAAAGTCCTTATTGTAACCCTGGATTTTCCTCCTTTCCTCATTCCTTATATCCAGTACATCAATAAGTCCTGTCCCATCCATTCTATCTCCTAAATATATCACTTACCAGATATATATTCTCTGTTTCACTACTACTACCCTGGTGTAAGCCAATATCATCTCCAATCTGAACTACTGCAATAATCTCTTACCTGGTGTATCTACTTGAGTCCTTTTAAACATCATATCTAAGTATGTCATTCTCCTATTTAAAGTCAGTCAATTCCCCCCATTACTATCAGGAAAAGTTTCATAATTTGGTGTCTAGGAACTCTCATGACCTGGTCCCTGCTCTCTAACTTCATCCCCTGCCTCATTCTTAATGCTTCAGTCCTTAGGTACTCTTCACACTAGGATCTCTCTTGCTCCAGCATCTTAGCCTAGACATGGACCTTGTCCACAACCTCCACCAGCTACACACTCATACCTCTCCCCTTCATAAGACCACTGTCACTCATCTGACAAGACTCACCTCAAGTGACATCTCATGTAGGAATTCTTTCCTTCATCCTCACTTTGAACCAATTCCTTCTCATTTGTGCTTCCACAAAGTTTTGCATCCACCAACAACAACATTATCTCCTAGCATTGTAATTGTCTCTTTAGCCACTTTTCTCACCCATGACACAGTGAACTCCTCAATGGCAGGAATAATGTCTTGTTCACCTTGGTATCTCCAATGCTGAGCCCCAGTGCCTTACGTATAGTAAATCCTCAGAAGGTAAGTTGAAAATGAACCCGAAGTTCCCTTCTAGGAATGATGGAAAGTAGAAGGATCCACGAACTAATAAATTGGACCAAGTCATAAAACATTGGTTTAAGTCCCTACTTAATCTCTTACCAACTGTGTGATTGAAGTGCTTCTGTGTGAAATAGTTGTTAATCAATAACATTTAGTGAGTTTGTACTATGTGCCAGGCACTCTGTTGGGTGCTTTACTCAGAAATATCTCACTTAATTCTCACAGACAACTACCTGAGATAGATGTTATTATTACTACATTATTACTGTTTTAGAGATAGGAAACAGACTTTATGTTGACAAGTGAACTAATCAAGGTCACAGAAGTTAGGATATGGAGTACTGTGGACTCACTACAAAGAAGTAAGGAAGCACGCAGTCACCAGTCACCTTGCCTCCAAGTCGAGGGCACTGGTGGTGAGAGACAAATAACAAGTTGTGACCTCTGGGGCAGAGAGGGGCAGTCACTGCAGTGGACACAACAGACTGGCATCCAGCCCCAGTACTATAACGCAAATCTGGTAACAGCCTAAGGAAAGTGGTAGGGTTGGGAAAGCAGGAAGAGGTTTTATGTTCCCATTGGAGCTTATTTTCTAACTGACAGCTGTAGATATTGAGAGAAGGTCATCAGCTTCTAGTTTTGCCTCATTTTCCTTTTCTCCCCTGAAAGGATGTGTGTGTGTGTGCACATACACTTGGGGTTGGGAGGAAACAGGTATTGCTGGTTCAGTCTAATTGAGTATGAAATGCATTTATGGACCATGCATGGCATTATTTTTCTTCGCATTAGCTACTGACTGCCTCTCTATCCTCCCCTTCCTTGGCTCCCTTGAGTCATTCTGCATTTATTAGGCACCCTGCTCTCCAAAGCCACAAGTGGCCTCCCAAAGAAGACATCTCCAATTTGTTCCCTCCTCCTTAGAATGTCTCAGGGTTTCTAGAAGAAATGCAAGGGTCATCAACCCTAGGTCTTGGCAGGGATTCACAGGAAAAGTCTGCCTCTTACATCTGATTTGGGTCTGAGGCGTCTGAGGACGACATGGCTCCTTACCAGAATGTCTGGGTTGACAAGCAGAATGTAAGTTGGGGATCGGCACTTATGTGACCTCCTCTTGGCCAGGCACCCTTATGCAGAGAACAGCCTGCACAATTCTTTGTCAGGAATCAGATTCCCACAAAGGCTCACTTACCATTCCACGAAAATATAGCCATATTTCTTATTTTTGTGCCTTTGCACACTCTGTTCTCCCAGCTCAGAATGACCTTCCCCCTCTTCTCAACCTAGCAAGTTCCTACTTATTAATCAACCCTCTGCTCAAGTGTCCTGTCCTTTGTAAAGCCTTCCCTGACCCTTAGGCAGCTGAACAGCTTCTTCTTCCCTTGGAATCCTATAGCGCTGTTTAGATTTCTGCTTTAGCACTCTTACAGGTTTTGATCTAAGGTCTGTCTGCTCTGCTGGATCTCAAGCTCCTCAAGGTAAGGTGCCCTGGCTAACTCAACCTTGTATCTTGCCCCAGCCCCTAATCTCACTCCCCCAATCCCACCACTACTTGAATTTGGCACAGAAACTGGCACCTTGAAGGCACTCAGCAAATAAGGAACTTTGAACAAATGTGGAACAATGTGATCGATACTAGTTGTCAATGGTAGGACACAGAAACAGGAAAATACCAAAAGAAGATTCCAGTTTCCCAATGGAAACTTGAAAAGGCCTTATGATATAGCAAGCTGATCTCTCCCCATGCTGATGAAGTCAAATTCTCACAAGCCCCAGAATTGGCCATTTCATCCAGCACTTAAAAATTCCTTCAATTTAGGGGCTGGCCCCGTGGCCAAGTGGTTAAGTTCGCACGCTCTGCTGCAGGCGGCCCAGTGTTTCGTTGGTTCGAATCCTGGGCGCGGACATGGCACTGCTCATCAAGCCACGCTGAGGCAGCGTCCCACATGCCACAACTAGAAGGACCCACAGCCAAGAATATGCAACTATGTACTGGGGGGCTTTGGGGAGAAAAAGGAAAAAATGAAATCTTAAAAAAAAAAAATTCCTCCAATTTAGCTTTTGGATAAGCTCTTCACTTCCACCTATGGTGCTGTTTCCTGACATTCAGAGCCCAATTGCCGTATTCCTACTTGGCTCATAGTTAGTGAATACAATTCCTTACCTGAAAGTGGAGCCAACCTTCAGGCCTTGTCATAGTTGGGAATGCTTCACACTGGTGCCTTCTGAAGATGGTGTATGAGCCTGGGTCACCTTGAGGATATCCTCCCTTCCTACCACATTCTAAGCTCACTGCTGTGGAGGTAGAATCAGTCCTGAGGAGCTCAAGAGCTCTGGGAGGCTGGAAAAGGCAGAAAGATGACTAACCTCCCTGTTCTCCAGACTCTTCCTTCCGGGTCCCTTACTCTTCACAGTTAATAATGAGTATAGGAGCAACAACTCTACCTACTCATGATGATCAAGATCAATTAACCTTACCAGTATGTTAATCCCCTCTTTACCTGCTGCTCTAGTGGCAGAAAAGACCCAAAATTACCAGGTGACAGTCATGGCTTTATCTTTATTGAGAATCTTACAGTGTACCCTGGTGGAAGCATCCACCCTCTGGAAATCACAACATCTAGAACCACAGAACTTAAAGTTTTCAAGTGGGTCACTGGGAATGATGATGAGTGGGGCCACTCCTACTTCCAATCATTTTCCCCTGCATCTATGCATTCTACCTATTGGAGATAGAGTACCATAGAATGACTGTTGGTTCAAGATATAGACTGCTTCTTAAAGGACAGAGCCCCAAAATCATTAACATCGTATCCAAGATGTTGCCTTATCTGTGCCTTCAAGAGACCACTCCAGTACTCTACTAGGCTGGTAACTTTTGGGTAATGTGGCATATGGTAGAACCAGTGGATCTCATGGTCATGCACCCATTGTCATGCCTCCTTTGTCATGAAGTGGATCCATTAATGCAAAGTAATATTATGCAAGACGTCATGTGGGTTTTCTATGAGAACTCAGATAACAGAGGTGTTGAAGCACTGCAGGCAGGAAAGGCAAATCTTTACTCAGAATACAAGTAAATCCTAGTTATGATAAATCATTGCTCCTTACAAAGCAGGAAGTAGTCAACTTGCCACCAACTGGTTGGTTTGTCACTTTGAGGGACAGTACCATATTGAGAGTTTAGCATTGGCCTCAGACACTGAAAGATCAGAAAGATATTTATTCATGATATCAAGTGGTAATAGTCTTGGTAAGAGGAAGCCCATGTTGTTGGTCCAATTCATACCCTCTATCTCTGATATCATGATTACTCCATTCATAGGTGCATCGTGCAAGTGCTGGTATGTCAAACACAGAGGCTAGCTGACATCTGCTGAACAAGTCATCCTATTGACTTACTATTTAGTGCTTCTTCTTCAGTGAATGCTCTTTCATGGGCATTACTGTGAGACATAAAGATCCTCACACCATCTTCACGCCTGCAGGTCCACCCACATGCCTCTTCTTTGGCCATGTTCTTCCAATCTTGCTTCTCCCAACACCTTGACCAACCAGTCAAACTATTCACCACTGCCCAGAAGTCCATATATGCTTATTTATGTCTTCCCCCAAAGTGAATGATTAATCAGTTCGGCACACTTGAAATATTTTCCCTTACTCTTATGTTTCAGAGTTGCCTCTGAGTGGGGCTATAGTGCAGCTGCCATTCATTTTTGGCTCACATTAACACAGGAACAGACTCAACATTTTTCCTCCCCTTTCAGCAGGTCATAGAGAACGCCTCATGAGGCCATGAATGTGAGCTGAAAGAGAGACCTTATTGCAAATATTAAGGACTGGGCCACAGTCTTATGTAACTTATTCATGCCCTCTGGACATACTCAGATATAATTCCAAATATATTACATCTATCATATTATGGATTGCTGCTGTTATGGCCCAATCTTATGACCTGGTAGGTCTGATAGAATCCAGTGCATGAAGGAAGTTCTGGTTGCATAGTCGATTGATGTCCCATGGACAGAGACTCACTCATTCTCTACTAGGACCCAATAAAATATCTGTAGCTTCTTTCTGAATGGTATATATTTCTCTGCTGCAGACAGTGTAGACTTGCTTCAGAACCCTACAGGTTTGTGCTTCAGCTCTGCTGTTGGAGTTCACCAGAGATTCTACATGGGATCTTCATCTTCCACAAATATCTCTAGCTCCATGGAATCTGCCAGGTAATTTACCCCAAGGGACAGTGCCACTTATACCATCGCCAGACCCTCCTCAATGTTTTTTCTTGCTTTTAGCCCTACTCACAACTGGAAGATTTCAAAGTCAACTCATAAATATGTCAGACCAGTATTCCAAATTACAGTATACATAATCTCCAAAATCCAAAAGACCTACCAGGCAATGTGCTACTTTCTCAGTAGTAGGAGATGCAAAGTGCAATAGCACATCATTTTCATGGAGAAGACATGCTGGTATGGTCCAGATAATCTTATCCTTTAAAAATTCATGAATGTGATAAGTCCCTTTGTCCTTATAAGGTTTATCTACAACCCACTGCAGCTCATGAATCCAGAATATTTGCCACTTCCTCTTTATCAGAGCCAAATAAATTGATGTTATCGACATAGTAGACCAACATGAGGTCCTATAGAATTCCTAGACTATCAAATTATCTTTGGACTACATTCTGACCAAGAGAAGGAAAGCTAAATAGACATGGATTAAGACCATAAACATATACTGCTGTCTATCCAGGTGAAGCAAATAACTTTTCATCCTTCTTCCTAATAGATATTGAAACAAATCCTTTAGCTATATCAAAACCACATACCAAATACTGGAGGATGTATTGATAATGATCCATTATAGTAAGAATACCGTATCTGGCATAGAAGCTTTAATAAGCTCTATTTCTTGTTAAATTTGCATTAGTCCATCATCTACCAAGGTCCATCTGTTTTTTTCAGGATGAATTAAATGGGGACATAATGTGGATTATCACCCTTGGATGTTTTTCTATGCACATAACTTTTCAAATCACTTGAGTAAATACCTGGGAGCATGATTGCTGGATCATATAGTGAGCTTTTGTTTAGCTTTGTAAGAAGCTCTCAAACTGTCTATCAAAGAGGCTATATCATTTTTCATTCTCACCTGCAATGAATGAGAGTTTGTTATGTGTGGAATCTAAAAAGGACAAACTCAGAGAAACAGAGTAGAGTGGTGGTTGCCGGGGGTTGGGAGTTGGGGAAAGGAAGAGATGTTGGTCAAAGGGTACAAACTCCCACTATAAGATTGATAAGTTTTGACATCTAATATACAACATGATGATTATAGCTAATAATACCGTGTCATATACTTGAATGCTGCTAAGAGAGTAGATCTTAAATGTTCTCACCACAAAAAGGAAGTGGTAACTATGCGATGGGATGGAGGTATAAGCTTGTAACCCAAAACCATGAAATAAATATCCATGAGTTCATGCTGATATAAATAAATCACTGAATAAATAAATACATGAGGAGACTAGGCAAATCTCTGATTCAGAAGAATTTCAAATAACTTATACAGATGCTCCATCCTTAAGGTGGTGAAACGTGATTCTCCATTCTCTAAGTGTGGGCTGTGTGTAGTGACTTTCTTCCAAAGAGGACATTATGGAAAGAGAGAAAAAAAAGAATAATTTTACACTGTAGAACCTGATGAACGTTACTTCAAGCCAGACAATGAAGATTAACATGTATTGATAGTATATCTTTGATATGATGTGACGAGAATGGCCATTTACCTCTGAGGTCTTCCTCCCCAAAACACATTAAGCCAGTCTAATCATGAAAAAAATTGGAAAAAAAATAAAATCCATTGTACAAAATGCCTGACCACTAATCCTTAAACCTATTAATGTCAGCAAAAACAAGGGAAGTCTGAAAAACTGTTACAACACAGAGGAACCTAAGTAGATGTGGCATCTGAATGTAATGTAGTATCCTGGATGGAATATCATGGAACAGAGAAGAGACATTATGGAAAAACTGAGGAAATCTGAACAAAGTAGCTACTTTAATAATAATGTGTCGATATTGGTTCATTAATTGTGAAAAATGTACCACATTAATGTAAGATCTTAATAATAATGGAAACTGGGTGTGCAGTGTATGAGAACTCTCTGAACTATCTTTGCATTAATTCTGTATATCTAAAACTTTTCTAACATAAAAACATTTATTAAAAACATATATATATACACAAATATATACACACACACACACATATATATATATAGTCAAAGGGAGATACTTAGTGTAAATATCTTACAGTGTGATAAAACTATAATTGAATTGTATCCTTGGAGCCTTTTGTGAACACAAAAGCTGGAGCAATTGAATTTGCAGGGGGACAGAAGAGTTAGGGAGGGTTCCATGGAGGAAGTGGCTTTTGAGCTGGATTCATTTCATCCTTCTTTGTCCTAATTGCTGGGGATACAGCAGTGAGCAACACAGACATGAGGCCTGCACTCTTGGGGCTTATATTCTAGTTAGGCGTGACTCAAACATAAGTAAAACATTAAAAATTATCTTTCACTATGAGAGAGGAGACGATAGTGAAAACAAGGGAAACACTGCAAAGGCACAGAGATGTAAAGGCACATCATGTGTTTTGGGAGACAGAGTACATCATGAGTGGCTCCCATATAAGCAGGGTTGGAACTTAGGGTAAATGAGTGAAGCACATAGGGCACAAAAATTTTAAGGAGACACTCACTTTTAGGTTCATGTCCTGGGGAACCTCACTCTAATCCTAGCTTCGAGCACAGAGTTTATAACTGGGAGTTAGGAGAAATTAGATCAAGAGACCAGAGGCCATATTGTGATGGGTCTTGTATGCCTTACTAAGAAATTGTGGCTTGAGTTTGTAGGTAGTGGGGAATCATAGGAGGTTTTTAAGAAAGGGTGAGAACTAGTCAAATCTGTGCCTTAGAAAGTTCATTTTAGAAACTATGGAAAAAGGAGTGGGGCAGTATGAGAGAGGAGACAAGATGGCCATTGAGAGGACAACTGGTTTTCTCTATATGGGATACACATATCTGTTCTTGAGGGCTGAGGGGGAGGAGACAGTGCAGAGAAAGACATTTAAGAATTGAACTGGGTGAGCTCCATGAAGGCATGGACAGTTACTGTTTGATACTCGATTGCAAACCCCAGTACCTTGGACAGTGCCTGGACCATTGGAATTGTTTAATAACTATTTGTGAATGGATACATAACTAGGTGGAAAATATAGAAACAAGATTCCTCAAGATCTGAAACAAGAGATTATCAGGGCAGGAATTCTTCTTATAAAGGAGAGGGATATCCCTTTCTTGGGAGGAGAGGCTAACACAAAGGTGATAACTCTCTGCCAGGAGAGTTCCACTGTGAAGACAGATATGAAGGAAGTGATCTTCTTAGACAGTGCAGAGGACAGTGATAAGATTAATGACGGGAAGACAGTGAGGCAAAATATGCATGGCTTTGGGTCAGTGGTAGGGTGACTTGTAAGGAATGACCACAAAAAGACATACATGGCTTCTAAGGGTTTTCTATAGGTCAGGGAATCTCCCAAGATGTTGAACTGTTGTGATTTTCACAGAAGTTAAAGAAGCTATACCTATAAATCAATATTTTCAAGTCTTTCTCTTTCACACACACACACACACACACACAAGGGAACCAGAGCCCTCGTGATGGTAAAGAATGCTTTTCCCTGGGGGCCCCCTGGCCGAGTGGTTAAGTTCGTGCGCTCCACTGCAGGCGGCCCAGTGTTTTGTTGGTTTGAACCTGGGTGCGGACATGGCATTGCTCATCAAACCATGTTGAGGCAGCATCCCACATGCCACAACTAGAAGGACCCACAACGAAGAATGTACAACTACGTACTTGGGGGCTTTGGGGAGAAAAAGGAAAAAAAATAAAATCTTTAAAAAAGAATGCTTTTCCCTGAGATTATTAATGCCAAATTTGAAGAAAAATAATTGATTAGTGCAACTCAAAAAGTTTCTCATTCTATCCAGGGAAAAATAATCAAGCAAACTAATGAGCTACAGTGGGACTGACAATTTAAAAAGAACTTCATTTTTATGGGCAAAAGAAACAGAATGGATCACCTGATATTCCCAAAGGAGACATTGTTATGTAAAGTCACCAAGGGTACCCAGATTCTCTGGGATGAAACAACATTGGACAGACCAAAAGTTAAACTAAGGAGTTGGCCTTTGGATGGCATAGTCATACAAAACTACTAAGAGGTTGTTGAGGTCCTTTGAAAGACATCCTAAGCCTTTCAGGATAACGTCAGGGGTAACCCAAGCCCCCTCCTGCCCTTTATAACTGTCCTACACTTGGCAGTTAGTGTCTGAAGTTGGTCATTTATGAATCATTTTATAGACTGTCTCCAAAATATTCCATTCAGTAGGATGTTAATAGATATCCCATGAAAAAGACTGGTCAGATAAGTGTGGAAAATTCTGGGCTATAAACAGTTAAACTATATGTTTTATTGTAGTATGTTTTAAAAGCTTTAATACAGTAAATGGGTATTATAATTATCCAAGAAGGAGATAAAGTTTGCAGTTTCTGAAGTTAGTTAACCTGGAATATCTGACTAGTGCTCCACAGACTGCCATTTTGGATATGCTATTCTAAAGCATTATCTCTGGAGGGCCATTGTTAAAATGTAAATAGAATAGTTAGGGAAAAGTAATATGTTAACTATTAGCACCCAGTTTCGTATTTGATGACAACATGTTCCTGGAGGGATAGAGTATCAGAAATATACATTGCCCTCAGGGAGCTCACAGTCTATTGATGAGAGACAAGAAAGAATGAAATATACAATAAATATTATGGTAGGGAATTACATATGCTATAAGATGGTGGTGTCTTGGACGAGGGCGGTGGCAATGAAAATGGAAAGACATGGACAGATATAGGATATATTTTAGAGATAAGATCAATAGGACTTAGTAATGGATTGGAAGATGTATGGTGAAGGAAAAGGGGAAGTTAAAAAATGACCCTAAGGTGTTTGATTTTGCAGCTACATGGATGGCAATGCCACTACTGTGACAGAGAATGGAAAAGGGGAGTGGATTGTGGGAAGACAATGAGTTTAACCTGTGGGATTTCTAAAGAAAGTTATTCTCAAGATCACCCTACATGGCTGTTGTTACTCTCTCTGCTCTGCTACATGGTAAAATGAAGAACCAGTTCTCCTGAGGGATGTCACATTAAAGACTCTGTCTAAATCATTTATCTTTTCACTTATTCCTATGGTAGTTTAACTGATTAACTGAAATGTCAGACATAGCCCACAGTAGTTAGGACTTCACAGACAGGACAGAGCTAGCTATTCACAGAATAAGGTTGTTTCTGATCAAATATAGGAGATAACCAGATCAATAGGTTAAAATTGTTAACATTTATAAGATTTCTTAACATTCAAAGAGTGAAAATATAGCAAATTGTATGTAGTTTTTAAAAAAAATGTCTATTTATCCAATCAACCAGTATTTATTGTGTATCCAGTAACTGCCACGTTAAATACTGAATTATACAAAGATGAACCAGTTAAAGTTCTTTATATGAATTGTTCAGAGTCTTGGGGTAGGTGGGTGTCACAGACGTGTAAAATTAAGTGATATAAAGTTTTAGAGGTTTTGTGATAGAAGGCCATATTGGTCTTAGTAAGAGAACAATGGTGGAAGTATCCCATTCTAGTGTACGGTGGGCAAAGAACTTGACACTTGAACTCATTTTTGCACAATGGAAAAGCTGTTTTCCAAGTGGACAAAAGGGTGAGATGGAATACAAGAGTGACGTTCCAGGAAAAAAAACATTATTGCAAAGAATTGGATGTTTGAAATGCATCTTGTAGCTAATAAGAAGCAATTTAAGGATTTTAAATAGAGAAGTAATAAGTCAATTTTATAATTTACAAGAATAACTCAGGCAATTACACGGAAGGGAAATTAAAGAGAGCAGGACACTTTCCGAAGGCAAGAAAGCCAATTAAAATCTTCTGAAAGAGTTCAAATAGGAGATAATGGAGCAGCATCTATGGGGATGGAGAGGGGATAGATCAGCGAGATGTCAAAAAAGTGGAATCTAAAACTTATGACTTTCTGCATGTGCTATGGACATCACGAATGGAGCCTAAAGATAATGCTCTTATTTTTTTCTACATGAACAACTTAATTGATGGCACCTCTTTCAGTAAAATGGGAAGATTGAGAGGGAAAGTTTGAAGTGGAAAATGATAATTTTAGTTTTAACGTGAATGTGAAGTATCTGAGAGATGTAAAGATGCTCAGTAGACAGTTAGATGTATGAGCCTGGACTCAGGTGAAAGGTCTGGGCTGGAAATATATTTTGGAGTTGACAAAGTGTAGATGGTATTTGAGTACAGGAAATGAAGGGACTTCTGCTTCCTAGTGGGATGGACAAGCACTCCTGCCAAAAACACTGCAGAAAAAAAATGGATAAAACACTAACACACACGCACGCACAAATGAGTAAGGACAAAGAAAATATGATCAACGTAATGAAGCAACACCATCTCATTGTCATGCATAAAACACTCCAGCTAAAAATGGCAGGATTCATTTTCTTTGAACGTGTAGCAGGAGCATTTAACAAAATTGATCATATGCTTGGCAGCACAGAAAGCCTCAACACATTTATAAAGATTGAAATTATTCAGAGAATCTTCTTGACTTCAGTGGAAGTAACTTGGAAACGAACAACAAAACAATAAGTAGAATATATTATAGGATATGCTATTAGATAGTCAATGGATAAAAAATGAAATCACAAGTAAAAGTAGAAAATATTTCAAAATGAAATATAATAAATGCAACGAATATATAAAAATTTGTGGTATGCAGCTTTAGCAGACATTAGTGGGATATATATATATTCTCATATTAGACTTGAGGAAACATTGAAAATTAATTTTTAAGCTTACATTTCAAGAAGTTTGAAAAATAACCATAAAATTTAACCTTAGAATATTATAAGGAAGGAAATAACAAAGATTAAGTTATAAATCAATTTAATAAAAAATAAATATAAAATAGAGAAAAGCAAAAGGGACCAAAATTTGTTCTTTGAAAAGCTAAATAAAATTGACAATTGCCTAGTAAAATTGATCAAGAAGAAGAGAAAGCAGAAGTTACTAATATTGGAAATAAAAAGGGACATCACAGGAGATTCTAAGGATGCTTAAAAGTAGTGAGGTTATTATGAACAAATAAGTGCAATTCAATTTAAAATTTAGAGAAAAAGGCAAATTGTTTGAAAATTATAATTTACTAAAATTAAAACAATCTGAATACTCCCATTTATAAAGAAATTTACTCCATTATTTAAGGCCTTCCCATAAAGAAAACCCCAGACCCAGCATTTAAGAAAGAAGTAACATTAATCTTACAAAATTTATACACAGACCTAAATAAGAAGACATTCTAACTCTATTTTTTTGAAGAAGATTAGCCCTGAGTTAACATCTGCTGCCAATCCTCCTCTTTTTGCTGAGGGAGGCTGGCTCTGAGCTCACATCCGTGCCCATCTTCCTCTACTTTATATGTGGGACGCCTACAACAGCATGGCTTGCCAAGCGGTGTCCTGTCCTCACCTGGGATCCGAACCACAGGCCACCAAAGCAGAACATGCACACTTAACTGCTGCGCCACCAGGCCAGCCCCTCTAACTCTTTTTAAGAAGCCAGTAAACCTTTGAAATCAAAATCTGACATGGACATTGAAAGAAAGAATAATTACAGAAAAATCCCTCTCATGAATATAGATGCAAAAAAATCCTTACTAAAAATTTAACCTTTCAAATCTAGAAATAAGTAAAACAAGAGAATATATCATAAACAGGTGATATTCATTCTGGGTATTCAAGGGTGGTTTATCATTCAAAAGTGATTCAATGTAATTCGTCATATTATCAAAGTTAAAAAAAGAAAAACCAGGACCATATTAATAGAAGTATAAATGGTATTTGACAAAATTAAAAACCTGTTCATGATAGACTCTTGTAGCAAAATAATAATAAAAGGAAACTTGCTCATTCTAAGAAAATACATTCCCCAAAACACTTTAACAAGCATCACATTCAAGGGTTAAAACGAAATATTTACTGTGACTAGTAAAAAATCGAGGATGACTATCACTTTTAATCAAATTTGTACTACAGGTCCAAATCAGTGCAATAAAATAAGAAAAAGAAATTAAAAGCATAAGGATTAGAAAGCTTAAAATAAAATTTTCATTATTTGTACACACACAAAATTGGCTACCTAATGATCCCAAGGAACTTATGGCCTAACTATTAGAATTAAGAAGTGAATTTAGCAAGTCAAGATACAAAAATCAATTTTTTTATTTCAGCAACAAACATTTAAGTTGAAAAAGAAATTTAATAACATTGTGAGACAGTTCTTTGTCCACTTAGCTAGACTATAGTCCCCAATTAGATGTTGTTGTGTATGTTTTGTAGATGTGATTATCATCTATAATCAGTTGACTCGAAGTAAAGGAGATTATCCTAAATCTGTTCTCCTGTTGAGTCCCTTGAAAGGCCGTAAGAGCAGAGCTGAGGTTTACCTTAAGAAGATATTCTGCCTGTGTTCTGCAACTTCAGCTATCACTGAAGAGTTCCAGTCTGCCTGTCAGCCTGCCCTGTAGATTTCAGACATGCCTAGCCCCCATATTCACATAAACCATTCTCTCTCTGTGTATCTCTCTGTCTCTTTCTCTCTGCATATATATATACTTATATCCCCCCGGTTCCATTTTTCTGGTGGAATCCTCAAGGATACAGACATTGCTTACAATTGAATCAGAAATCAAATGCCTAGAAATAGATCTGATGACAGATGTGAAAGACCTTTATACTGAATATTAAAATCACATTTTGAGAAAAAAATTAAAGACATAAATAAATGGAGAGACAGACTGTATTATGGATCAGAATACTGAATATTGTTAGGACATAAAATCTCTCCTAATTAATATATAGATTGAACACAACTCCAATGAAAGTTCCATTATGTTTTTGGAAAATTTTCTAGGTAATCCTAAAATTCATAAGGAAATGCAAAGAGCCAAGAATACTGGGGATTATGTAGAAGAGGAGCAAAGGAGAGGAACTCACTATCTGATAAGAATACCTATTGTAATGAGATAGTAATTAAGAGGGTGTAGTATTGACAAAAAGATAAGCAAATTAATTAATGGAACAAAATCTAGAGTCCAGAATCAGACACACACGTATATGATGATCTGATTTATGACAAGAAGACATTGCAGTACTTTAAAGAAAAGATGGTCTGTTTAATAAATTGTTCTAGGCCAAGTGAATATCCACACGTAAAAAATAAACGTAGGATAGAATTCCAGAATGGTAGTTTGAGGAGCACAGTGAACCTTATCCCCAGCAAAACAACCACTTAACCATTGGAAATTACTTTAAAAAAAATATTTAAAGCCCAATATCCTAAGGGCCTAAAGCAGATGGAGAAACATCTAATCAAGAAAATCATCTAAATCTCAGTAAGAACAATGAGAGTTTGTGGAACTTGAGCCTTGTCATGTTTATATCCCCACCACTACCAGCTCAGTGTGATGGAAAGCTTACTTCAGACATCTGCAGTCAAGAAGATGGGCTTCCTCTCCATCTAACTCTCAGTCTAGGACCACAGTTTAATTCTGGGAGAGGCTGACAACCAGCATCACTTATCACTCTAAGCTCCGTATTGCAGAAATTCCATTCTGGGCAGTCATGGTGGACCAGTTCTCCTTCCCCCATTGAGTCCCTATTCATAGGATGGAAGCTCTATTCCAAGCATGGCAGGCAGAATATATTCTACCTGGAACACACCTACTATCCCAACTCTATGGAACAACAGAGGTTACACACTAAAAGTGTCAAACAGAGAAAATCAGGGCTCTCTCTGCTTCATTCCCAGAGCTCTGCTCCTAGAGCATGGGGTATTGCTCTAGGAGAAGCATGGTGTTGTCCCTACTCCTTGCTCCCTTGCATTGGCATTTAAGTTCTTCCCAGGGGAAAGGCAGACATGAAAACAAAAACTCCACAGATCAGACTAAGGGGACTGACTTTATTTTGAAAAGACTATGGGGAAGTTCAAGCCCAAGAGCATTGTTGGAAACAATTCAAATTTTACTGGTGACCAATTAAGAGAATACTGGTAGCTCCATGATACTTATAACAACAAATAAAGGGTAGACCAGCTAGAAGTTTATCAAAGAGAACCAGAGAATGACACACGTAAGAAGAGTCCTTCTTAGGTCCTACAGCAAATGAAGTCAGCTGTGGGTTTTAATAGATGGCCTTTATCAGATTGAGGAACTTTCCTTCTATTCATTGTATGTTGAGCATTTTTTTTTTATGAACAGGTGTTGGATTTTGTCAAATGCTTTTTCAGCAACTGTTGACGTGGTGATGTGGTTTTATCTTTTATTCTATTAATATGCTGTAGCATTAAATTGATTGATTTTCCTATGTTAAACAAACCTAGAATTCCTGAAATAAATCCCACTTGGTCATAATGTATAATCTTTTTTAGATGTTAATGGATTAAGGTTGCTAGTATTTTGTTAAGGATTTTTGGTCTATATTCACCAGGAATACTAGTGTGTAGTTTTATTTTCTTACATTGTCATTCTCTGGTTTTGGTATCAAGGAAATATTGGCTTCAAAGGATTAGTTAGGAGTGTCTTCTCTTATTCTATTTTTTGAAAGAGTTTATAAAGGATATCATTCAAAATGTCCAAGTTTCAACAAAAAATTACAACGCATACGAAGAAGCAGGAAATTATGGCCTAATCACAAGAGAAAAAAAGAAATTAAGGGAAGTTATACTTGAGGAAGCACAGACATGGAACTTTCTAGACAAAAATTTTAAACCAAATGTCTTAAATATGCCACTTTCAACAATGGATAAAACATCTAGACAGAAGATTAATAAAGAAATAGAGGACTTGAACAACATTATAAACCAGCTAAACCTAACAGATATCTATAGAATACTGCACTCATCAAGAACAGAATACACATTCTTTGCAAGTGCACATGGAACATTTTCCAGGATAGACTATATGTCAGGCCACAAAACCAGGCTCAATAAATTTTAAAAGTTTGAAATCTTACAAAGTATCTTCTCTGACAACAATAGAATGAAACTAGAAATCATAATAGCAGGAAAACTCACACATATGTGGAAATTAAATAACACACTGCTAACCAGTGGATCAAAGAAGAAAACAAAAGGGAAATTAGAAAATACTTTGAGATAAATGAATACGAAAACACAACATAGCAAAACTTATGGTAAGCAGTGCTCAGAGGAAAATTTATAGCTGCAAGTGATTCCATTTAAAAAGAAGGAGCTCAAACCAATAGCTTAACTTTTCACTTGAAGGAAGTAGAAAAAGAAGTACAAATTAAGCAAAAGTTGGCAGAAGGATGGAAATTATAAATGTTAAAGCAGAGATAAATGAAATAGAAAATAAAAAAACCAAGAGATAGTCAATAAAACCAACAGTCGGTTCTTTGAAAATATCAACAAAATTGACAAAACTGTAGCCAGGCTGACTAAGAAAAAAGAAAGAAGACACAAATAACCATATTCAGAAATTAAAGTGAGACATTACTAACCAAATTACAGAAATAAAAGATTATAAGAAAGTATTATGAACTGTAAACTAACAAATTAGATAACCTAGACGAAATGGAAAAATTTCTACAAACACACAAAGTACAAAAACTGACTCAAGAAGAAATAGAAAATCTAAACAGATCTATAACAAGTAAAGATATTGAGTCAATGATCAAATCTTTCCCCCCAAAAAAGAAAACCCAGAATTAAATGGCTTCATTGATGAATTCTACCAAACATTTAAAGAAGAATCCACACCAATCCTTCTCAAACTTTTCCAAGAAATAGAAGAATAGGGCACACTTCCTAACTTCTTCTTAGGCCAGCATTAGTCTGATATTAAATCCAAAAGCATCACAAGAAAGTAAAACTACACACCAACACCTCTCATGAATATAGATGCAAAATTCCTCAACAAAATAGTATTAAATTGAATAAGCAACATATTAGAAGGATTATGCACCACGACCAAGTGGAATTTATCTGTAACGCAAGGATGGTTCAACATATGAAAAACAGTCAATGTAATACACTACATTAATAGAATGAAAGAAGAAAAATACATCATCTCAACTGATGTAAAAAAGCTTTTAAGAAAACCCAACACCCTTTCATGATAAAAAACACTCAGCAAATCCTACACTTTAAATTAGGATGTAGAAAATCACAGAAGACCATTGCCCCCACCCCACAAATGAGAACAAACTGGGTAAATATACAAAAGTATGGTATTTTCAAATACAATCAGAGAGTTGGGGTGGCAAAGTAACAAAAATGAACTATTTTCCAGGAAATGATAAGTATTCCTAGGATAGCCATGTCCATTTCATCTCTAGAAGAGTGCCATAGGTGGGGGTAAAGAAGAACCTGTCAAAATTCTTAAAGAATCATTGAATGCCCCATGTTCACTGGTGTGACATTTTAGATTTCCAAGGAGTCTCATTCAATGAGTTAATTTGTATCTACCCAACTACTTCCCAAAGCCTTCATTAAGTGCATGGGACAATATGCTAAAATCTGGTGACAGAGTTAAAGCTGACAGAGATACCCCACCCTAAGTTGTGTTGTGCAGGAGAACTGAGAAACCATTATGAATCACTGCAGATCTTCTATGAGTACAAGTCCGCGGCTGATGAAGGCTAAGAGTGGGTCAGGATAGTTAAAAGACATCTCTCCACAACACTCCATACCTCCAACAAGTAAAAGATAGCAGCTAAAGTAGTCCTCTGAAGACTGGGTCAGGGTATCATTGTAAAGTGATATCTCCTGAAGCACAGAAAACCAAAGGCAGGACTGGGGACCTAGGAGAACTAATTAGAGAACCAAAGAGCTGACATTCAAGCTCTGAAATCTTCCACAGTTCTTGAAGTGGACAGTAGGCTGTAGAGCACAAAGAAATCTTCACAGTCCCATCTGTGCTCAGACCTTAAGCTCTGATATAGGGAAAACCTGAACACAAATGTTTATAGCAGCTTTGTTCATAATTGCCAAAACTTGGAAGTAACCAAGATGCCCTTCAGTAGGCGAATGGGTAAACAAACTGTGTTACATCCATACAATATAAGGTTAAACAGTGTTAAAACGGAATGAGCAACAAGCCATGAAAAATCATGGAGGATCTTTAAATGCACATTGCTAACTGAAAGAAGTCAAATGAAAAGGCTACATGCTATATTATTCCAACTATATGACATTCTGGAAGGCAGAAGTATGGAAACAGTAAAAATATCAGTGGTTGAGAGGAGTTCCAGGGGAGGGAGGAAAGGACGAATAAATCGAGCATTATAACAGGGATTTTTAGAGCAATAAAACTATTCTTCCATATGATACTATAAGGTTGGATACATGTCATTATATACGAGAAAGTGTCAACAATAGGTAAATTTATAGAGACAGAACTTAGATTAGTTATTGCCTAGGGCTTGGGGCTCAGGAGGAATGGGGAGTAAACTGCTAATATGTGTGGCTTTTCTTCCGGGGGGGGGCGATAAACGTTCTAAATTTAGGTAGTGGTGATAGTTGCACAACTCTATTAAAATGCTAAAACATTGAGTAGTAAACGACTTTAAATGGGTACTTTTTATGGTAGTGAAACATACCTTGATAAAGCTGTTTTAAAAAATTAAAGAAAGGAAAGAAATCTGGAATGGCTATATTAATAGCAGACAATATAAACTTTAAAACAAGCAATATTAATAGGGATAAAAAGGATCATTACATAATTATGAAGGGATCAGTTCACCAAGAAAGCAACAATCATAAATGTGTGTGTGCACCTAACAACAGAACTACAAAATAGATGAAGCAAATATAGAACTTAAAAAGAAAAAAATCCACATTTATAATTGGAGATTTCAACACTCCTTCCACAGTAATTGATAGAACAAGTACAGAAAAATAAATATGTACATAAAAGACTTGAATGAAACTTTTAATCAACTTGTCTTAATTGGTATGTAGAAAACACACTACCAAACAGCAGAATAAACATTGTTTTCAAGTGCACATGCAACATTTGCTAAGATATAACATATTCCTGGGTCACAAAATAGACTTCAAGAAATTTAAGAGATTTGAGTCAGATAAAGCATGTTCTGTGAACACACAGAATTAAATTAGAAATAAGTAACAGAAAGATATTAGAAACTCCCTAAACAGTGTGAAATTAATAGATACCTGGGATGTTCCTTTTGACCAAAAGGTAATAACAGAGACCACATTTACCATTCCACTTGAAACAACTTTAAAAACCATCAAAATATACCATATAATAGTTATCAGGACATTGGCTATCATGCAACAAAGGATAATGATCCCTGAAAGATGGGAAACAAATGAGATGAAACTTGACAATTGCTCCACCTTCATGCCTGGAAAAGGTACCAGGGTGCAGTGCCAAGAGGGGAAATCCAAGCATTATCAGAAGTCTCCATGAGTTGAGGTGACAGAACTGGAAGTCCTAGGAGGCCAAGGTAGCTGAAGTTCACAGAGCAGAGTATGTGAGAGGAGAGAGCTGTACAAATAAAGAACTGGGGATATCTGCAGAAGGTCCTAATCCATTATTTATCTCAGGGATGATGGTTTTGTGAATGTAAAGAGATTATCTAAATCCAGGGAAAGCATTACCTAAAGGGATTAGAGGGAATAGTACCTGGCATTCACAGAGGGCTGAAAATAATGCTTATGCCTATTAGCTAGAGTTGAAAACTTCATAATTCATGGGACATAGAGAAGAATACTCAGAAGGATGTTGCCTCAGTGGTGGAAAAATGAAGCCCAGATAAAATGTTTCTCTGGTCCACCTAACAAAGTATAAAAGCAAGTCCTGTAAATATCAACCTGTTTTCCAGTAATGTAACTGCATCCTAGAACAAAGCTCTGGAATATTTATAGGAATACAAAATATGCAGCATTCTACAAGTTGAAATTCACAATATCTGGCATCCAATCAAAAAATTGCAAAACAAACAATGCCACAAGAAAATATTACCTATAATAAGGAGAAAAATCAGCCAAACAGAACAGATGTAAAACTGACACAGATAATAAAGTTAATAGTCAAGGGCATTAGAACAGTTATTATGCTTGTATTTCATTTATTCAAGAAGATAGAAGAAAGATTGAACAGGTCAGCTAGAGAAATGGAAGATATAGAAAACACACAAATCTAACCTCTAGATATGTAAACTAGATAAATCACATAAACTACAATGTATGTGGTGAAGAATGCAGTGGATGGGATTAACAACAGATTAAACATTTCAAAAGAAAAGATAAATGAACATAAAGACATGCAAATCAAAACTCTTCAAAATGAAATGCAAAGAAAAAATAGATGGAAATAAAATGAGGAGCATCACTGAGTTGTAGGATAATTTAAAT
This sequence comes from Equus caballus, assembly GCF_041296265.1. NCBI lineage: Eukaryota > Metazoa > Chordata > Mammalia > Perissodactyla > Equidae > Equus > Equus caballus. The sequence goes on along the minus strand of NC_091715.1, from coordinate 125,484,491 downwards.
ATCCTAATATGTGCATAATTGGAGTCCCTGAAGGAGAGAGAGAGAGAGAGAGAGAAAAAAAATATTTGAAGAGGTGGAAGACATTCCGGAATTGATGAAAACTACATGCTCACAGATCCAAGAACTTCAACACACACCTCAAGCACAAGAAACATGTAGGAGACTGAAACCAAGACATATGATAATAAAATCAATCAAAGGAAATGACAAAGAGAAACTCTTAAAATAAGACATAGAAAAAAAGACACATGCTGTACAGAGGAAGACAGATAAGAATTATAGAAAATTTCTTATTGGAAAACATGAAAGCTAATAAACAGTAAAACTACGTCTTTAAAGTACTGAAAGAAAAACACCATCAATCTGGAATTCTATTCTCAGTCAAATATGTTTCAGATAGGTAGGAAAAATAACGACATTTCAGACATAGAAAAGCTGAAAGAATTAATCCCCATCGGACCTGCACTAAAAGCATTTTTAAAGGAAGTCTTTCAACTATATATGCGTGGAGTGTATGAGTGTGTAAATATGGATACATATAAGAAAATCAAAAGCACTGGAAATAGGGACTGCATGGGAAAATATATATGATTTATTTCTTGTTAATTTACTGTTTCTAAAAGTTTACTCTTTAAACAAAATAATGACAATGTATCATGAGGTAAACTACACGACATTTGCACAAAGGTCAGCAGAGGGGAAATAGCAGTATGCTATTTTAAGATTCTTATACTATGTAGTAGGCAAATTTTAGTATGGTTCTCATGATCTTTAGCCTCTGATTTTATGTCCTGTATAATCCCCTCACCCCGAGTATGGGTGGGACATGTGACTTGTTTCTAGTTAATAGAATATGGCAAGGGTAATGGAATAACACTCCTTTGATTAGGTCATGTTATACAGCAAACATGATGGAATGTCACTCCCATCATTATATTGTGTTACAAAAGATTCTGTCTTAGCAGACTGGTCTTCTATGAGCCTTGAAGAAGCAGACATGTTATGAACTGCCTATGGAGACAACCACATGGTAAGAAACTGAAGGTGGCCTCTAGGATTTGAGGGCCACATCCAGCTTACAGCCAGTAAGAAACAATGGCTCTTAGTCACACAATAAACTCAATGATTTTGACAGCAGATTCTTCCCTAGTTGATCCTCCAGATGAGAATATAGTTTAACCAACACCTTGATTGCTGCTTTATGAGACCCAGAGCAGATGATCCAGCTAAGTCATGCCTAGATTCCTGACTCACAGAAATCATGAGATAATAAATGTGTGTTGTTTTATGCTGCTACACTGGACATTGTAGCCAGTACAATAAGACAAGAAAAATAAGAGGCATCCAGACTTTGAAGGAATAAAGGAGATTTTATTCATTGATAAAATAATCATCAATGCAGAAAATCGAGTGGATTCTACAAAACAAAGCTACTATAACTAATAATATACAAATCCAACTGACAAAAATTAGTTTTATTTCTGTATACTAACAAATAAAATATTTTTAAATACCACTTAACAATCACATAAAAATTGTGAAATACTTACAGATAAATCTGACAGAAGAACTGCAAGACTACTGAAAACTATAAAAAGTTGTTGATAGAAAATAAAGAAGACCTAAATAAATGGAGATTTACTTTTTAGTGAGTCAAAGGATTCAAAATTGATCTAAAGATTCAATGCAATCTCAATCAAAATACTATGAAGCTCTTTTGCCTAAATTGATAAACTAATTCCAAAACTCATATCGAAATCCACTGGACCTAGAATGTTCCCAAAAAACTTTGAAAAAGAAAATAAATTTGGTGACTCAACAAAATATTAGCAAACCAAACTCAACAGCACATTAAAGGGATCATTACCATGATCAAGTGGGATTTATCCCTGAGATGCAGGATGGCTTAACATACACAAATTGATAAATGTGATCCACCACATTGATAGAATGAAAGATAAAAATCATATGATCATCTCAATAGATGCAGAAAAAGCATTCGACAAAATTCAACATCACTTCATGATAAAAACTCGCAATAAATTGAATATAGAAGGAACATATCTCGACATAATAAAGACCATATATGACAAACCCACAGCTAACATTATACTCAATGGTGAAAGGTTGAAAGCTTTTCCTCTAAGATCAGGAAGAAAACCAGGGTGCCCACTCTTCCTACTCTTAGTTAATATAGTATAGGAAGTCTTAGCAAGAGCAATCAGGCAAAATCAAGACTAAAATGCTTCCAAATTGGAAAATAATAAGTAAAATTGTCTTTATGTGCAAATGGCATGATCTTATTATACAAAAAATCCTGAAGACTCCACCAAAAAAAAATTGGAACTAATCCACAAATTCAGTAAAGTTGCAGGATATAAAATCAATGTGCAGAAATCAGTTGCATTTCTATACATTAGCAATGAAATAACTGAAAAAGAAACTAAGAAAACAATCTCATTCACAATAGCATCAAAAAACAATTAAATATTTAAGAATAAATTTAACCAAGGAAGTGAAAGATCTGTGCACTGGGCACTACAAGACTTTGATGAAAGAAATTGAAGAAGACACAAATCAATGGAAAGATATCCTGTGTTCATGAATTGGAAAAATTAATATTGTTAAAGTGTCCATACTTTCCAAAGCCATCTATAGATTCAGAGCAATCCTTATCAAAATTCTCATGGCATTTTTCACAGAAATATAAAAGAAATCCTAAAATTTGTATAGAACCATAAAAGACCGCAAATAGCCAAAGCAATTCTGAGAAAGAAGAATAAGCTGGATGCATCACACTTCCTGATTTCAAATTATATTACAAAGCTACAATAATCAAAACAGTATGGTACAGAGATAAAAACGAGCACATAGACCAATGGAGCAGAGCAGAAAGCCCGGAAATAAGCCTCCACATATACATATGGTCAACTAATATTTGACAAAAGAGCCAAGAATACTCAATGGGGAAAGGATAGTCTTCAATAAATGGCATTGGAAAAACTGGATAAACACAGGCACAAGAATGAAATTGGACCCCTATCTTATGCCACTCACAAAAATTTTCTCAAAATGGATTAAAGACTTAAATGTAAGACCTGAAACTGTGAAACTACTAGAAGAAAACATATGGGAAAGACTCTTCAACATTGGCCTTGGCAAAGGTTTTTTGGATATGACAGCAAAGGTAAACAAGTGAGACTATATCAAATTTAAAAGCTTCTGCACAGCAATAGAAACAATCAGCAAAACGAAAAGGCAACGTACCAAATAGGAGAAAATATTTGCAAACCATACATCTCATAAGGGGTTAATATCCAATATATAAAGAATTCATACAACTCAATAGCAACAACAATCTCATTAAAAAATGGGAAGAGGACTTGAATAGGCGTTTTTCCCAAGAAGACATAGAAATGGCCAACATGTACATGAAAAGATGCTCAACATCACTAATCATCAAGGAAATGCAAATCAAAACCACAATGAGATATCACCTTATACCTCTTAGAATGGCTTTTATCAAAAAGATAAGAGATAATATAAATGCTGGTGAGGATGTGGAGAAAAGAGAAACCTTGTGCGCTGTTGGTGGAAATGTATATTGATACAGCCACTATAGAAAACAGTGTGTGTGGAGGTTCCTCATAAAATTAAAAAAAGAACTACCATGTGATCCAGCAATTCCACTCCTGGGTATATATCCAAAGGAAAGGATATCACTATCTCAAAGAGATATCTGCACTGCCATGTTCACTGCAGTATCATTCATAATAGCCAAGATATGGAAACAACCTAAGTGTCCATTGATGAATAAAGAAAATGTGGTATATACATACAATGGAATATTATTCAGCCTTATGAAAGAAGGAAATCTTGTCATTTGTGACTACCTGGATGAACCTAGACGGCAGTATGCTAAGTGAAATAAGTCAGAGAGAGAAAGATAAATATCATATGATCTCACTTATGTGTAGAATCTAAAAATTGAACTCATAAAAACAGAGAGTAGAATGGTGTTTGCCAGCGGCTGAGGGATGGGAAATAGGGAGATGTTGGTCAAAGGCTATAAACTTTCAGCTATAAGATGAGTAATTTCCGGGGATGTAATGTACAGCATGGTAACTATAGTTATCAACGCTGTATTGTATACTTGAAAGTTGCTGTGAGAGTAGAGCTTTAACTTTCTCACCACCATCACATTGTACACCTTAAACTTACCCAATGGTATATGTCAATTACGTCTCAATAAAGCTGGGAAAAAATTGGCAATTGACACTTCTCAATTTAAATATTTATTATAAATCTACAGCACAATCAAGAGAGATTGTACTGACATAAAAATAGATGAATAGATCCATCAAATAGAGAGGAAATGCAGAAACATACACAAAATGAGTGATCAACTGATTTTTGACAAATCTGTAAAGGCAATTAAATGGAGAAATTATAATCTCTTCAATAAATGGTGCTAGAAAATGTGGATATACGTGTGGAAGAAAAAAACTTCATACCTCACACACTATATAAAATCAACTCAAAAATAAATTGTAGAGAGAAATTTAAAAACTAAAAATATAATTTTTTATTTTTAGTGTTCTAATATGGTCTATCACATTGATTAGTGTCACTAGTCTTTAGAGAAATGCAAATCAAAACCACAATGAGAAAACATTCACGTTACTAGGAGGGCTGTAATCAAAAAAATAGGTAATAAAAATTGTTGGCAAGGATATAAAGAAGTTGGAAATCTCATGCATCATTGGTGGGAATGTAAAATGGTGCAGTCCCTTTAAAAAACTATTTGACACTTTCTCAAAAATGTTAAAAATTGAGTTAACATATAATTCCATTCATAGGTATATACCTAAGAGAAATTCCACTCATAGGTATATACCTAAGAGAAATGAAAACATACCTTCACACAAAAATTTGTACATGAATTTCATAGCAGCATTATTTATAATAAGAAAAAGTGGAAACAACCCATTTGACCCTCAACTGATGATTGGATAAATAAAACTTCTTGGAAAAAACATAGCAGAAAACAGGGCCAGAAATAAAGTGAGGCAAGTGAGGAGCCTAGGGTGCACAAAATTTAAGGATGGCCCCCCTCTCAGGCACTTGCACAACCTTGAGAGTGAGATCCTCCTTAAATTTTGTGCCCTAGGCCACTTTTCTCCTCACTCTAGTGCAGAGTTTGGGAGAAATGCTTAGTGATCTTAATGTAGGCAAAGAATTCTTAGAAATGACGCCAAAATCAAGATCCTACAACTTTTTAACATGATAAACTAAACTTCATTAAAATTAAAAACTCCTGCTTTTCAAAAGATTTCATTAAAAGAATGAAAGACAGGTCACAGACTGGAAAAAATTAATCAGAATGTATAAAGAATGTTTAACATTCAATCAAAAATCTCAATTAAAAATAGGCCGAAGATTTGGACAGGTACACAACCAAAGGATGAGGAAACATGAAAAATGTTCAACCTCATTATTTAATAGGAAAATGCAAATTAAATATATTATATCTATACAATGAAATATTATTTGGCATTAAAAACATGCTATAGGGCCAGCCCTGTGATCCAGTGGTTAAGTTTGTGCACTCTGCTTTGGTGGCCCAGGGTTTCACCAGTTAGGATCCTGGGTGCAGACATGGCACCGCCCATCGGGCCATGCTGAGGTGGGGTCCCACATGCGACAACTAGAAGGACCCACAACTTAAAAAAATATGCAACTATGTACTGGGGGGATTTGGGGAGAAAAAGCAGGAAAGAAAAAAAAGAAGATTGGCAACAGTTGTTAGCTCAGGTGCCAATCTTTTAAAAAATAATGCTATAACATGAATGAATCTTGACTACATTATGCTACATGAAAGAAGCCAGTCGCAAAAGATCACATATTGCATGATTCCATTCATATGAAATTTCCAGAATAAGAAAGTCTGTAGAGATAGAAAGTAATTTGGTGGTTGCCTAGGTTTAGGGGATAGGGAGGATAGAAAGTGACTGCTAATTGTTATGTGATTATGTTTTGGAGTGATGAAAATATTATTAAATTAGATTATGACAATGGTTGAACAACTATGTGAATACACTAAAAATATTGAATTGTGCACTCACGTTATAGACTGTATGATATGGAAATTATATCTAAATATATTTTTTAAAAAATAACCAGGAGACTTCTGCTCAGGACAAGACCACATAGACTTTTTTCCCCAAGCTTCTCCCAACCAAGTACAACTATAAACCCTGGCAATAATTTCAGAGAAAACCAAAGGAGAATTCTGAAAGATGGAAGAGAAAGGTGTACTGTTTTGAGATCCCAGGGCTAGAGAAACAGCACAGCATCAAGACATGTTATGACCTCTCATCCAACAGAAAAAGATGACCCAGGTCTGTCATTTCCTGAACACCAGTTTAGTTTTAGCAACAGAAGGTAGACCCAGTAGGCTCATTCTTCCTCTGCATCAAATGGAAGTCCTACCTACAACAGGTGAACCAGGCACTACAAATCAATAACAGAAAGATAAAAACAATCTTGAAACACTTGGAAACTACACTAACCTTCTAAATAATCCATGGGTCAATGAGAAAGTCTCAAGGAAAATAAAAAATATATACTGAATTGAATGAAAATACAACATATCAAAACTTGTGGTACACTGTTGAAACATTAAATGCTTAGTTAGAAAAGAGAAAATCAATAATATAAGTTTCTACCTAAAGAAACTACAAGAGAAAAATAAACCTAAATAAAGCCAAAGAGGGGATACATTTGATGTGAGTTAGAGAGAAAGATGTTGTTACTTGAGTGGAATGGTGTAGAATGGAATCTGAATGGGAGGAGAAAATTAGAGAAGATGACCTGGGACTTGTAAAAGGATTGCTGAGTGGTCTGAGGGCCCAGCAGAGGTTGGAAACTATTTAGAAGACCAATATTTGGAGTGCTACTTCTTTCTCTCGTGGTGGTCATTATGAGATTGGAGAAATCAAATGTTTGGAGGGACTCAAAACTGAGACTAAATAGTGCAGACATGGTATTTGGAGGGAAAGGGGATGAAGATGCCATCAGTGCTAAATCAATAAGCCCTGAGGTCCTGGCTGGATAAGGAAAGAAGTGAAGAGAAAAGGAAAGGCTTGAGGCACTGGACACCTCAATGAGGTCAAACAGCAGATAACGTGGGATCCAGTCATTGTTAGGAGATTTGAGTCACAATAGGATATTGAAGTTGAGTCTTTTAGAAGTGAAGTCATGCTCAGTGACATCAAGTGGCTGGCGGCAGTTGAAGTGCTAAGAAGTTAAAAGACAGGGAGATGAGGCCAGGGTATGTGGAATGGGTCTTCCACATGGATATTGTCGAGGTCACCTAAGATGAGGACAGGACTTGGAGTGTCAAGGAAGCCTGTTGAGCTGGTCTTTAGAGTATGGGGAAGAATGAGGATAATACCCACATCTACTCACCACTCTCAGTCTCAGTCCCTTGGTTAGGAGTCAGCACTGGGGAGAAATGTAAGGAAAGCAATAAGACGAGGAGAAAACCTAGTTTCAGGGAATGTTTTGAAACAATCTACTTTCCTTTTTGTTATCTTGTTTATTCGCTGGTTTCTCAGCTGAGTGGGAAAAACAGGGGTAAATTTCTCCAGGGGCACATTTTACTTTTGGTCCCATAAAGCCCAAGAGTGGCAGTCAGAAGATCTGTCTGAATCGTAATGCAAATCTCTGACCTCAGGCAAGTCCTTTCCCAATATAAGCCGTAGTGTGACCATTCACATAACAAGAGAGTTGGAATGGATGGGCTCTACATTTTCCACTGGCTATAATATCTGTGCACCATAGATACAACTGCTAAAGTCTGCCTGAGATATCACAGTTATTGTATAACACCTCGTCCCATCTGGAGAGAAAAGCCCTATAAGAAAGGAATCTGAAGGTTGTTTGTTAAAAGTACAAATCTTACCTAAAAAAATGACCACAGACATCATAATGCATCTTTGTGTCACAGGAAGAATCCTAAATGGATGAGCCAGTATAACCTAGTGGTTAAACACTCTAACTTTGGAGACTGGCTGTTTTCCATCAACAAGATGTATAATTTGGTCAGGTTATTTGACCTCTCTTTATCTTATTTTCCTCAAGAAAAAAAATGAGGATGAAAGGAGTATGTATCTCACAGAGTTATTGTGAATATTAAATAAAATGATGCATGTAAAGCTTTAAACACGGGGCCAGACACTTTGGAAGAACCTAATGTGTTAAGATGTGTTAAGATGTGTTAAGTATCATTATAATTATTATTACAAAATCATTATTATTATAGGAGGGACCAATGTTACATTTCTGCTGTCCGTAAAGCTCTATGAAAGGAAATATCCTAAAGCAAAGTGTGCAAAAATAAATAATAAACACCATTCCACTTTCTGGGGCCCTGTCCCTGACATGGGAAATTTCCAAGCATGTCATAAAGTCTTAGCTTTCAAGAAAAGCTGAAGGTCCTGTCAATCAAACAGCAGCACGGGGGCCAGCCCAGTGGCGCAGCGGTTAAGTTTGCACGTTCCACTTCTCGGCGGCCCTGGGTTTGCCGGTTCAGATCCTGGGTGCAGACATGGCACCGCTTGGCAAAAGCCATGCTGTGGTAGGCGTCCCACATATAAAGTAGAGGAAGATGGGCATGGATGTTAGCTCAGGGCGAGTCTTCCTCAGCAAAAAGAGGAGGATTGGCAGTAGTTAGCTCAGGGCTAATCTCCCTCAAAAAAAAAAAAAAAAAAAAAAAACAGCAGCAAGTTCTCTTACCCTTGGAAATCATATGCCTCCAGATGTTTCTAGGTTTTCATTTTTCGCCAGTCCAGGGGGGAATATCTCAGTTAAGAACACCTAGTGATCTCTCCTATTATTCCTCTCCTTCGCCCCTTTAAAGGCCCTCCTCTTAAGCCTCATTCCTTTCCCCTACTTCTCCTTCATCCCTCCTTAACCATTTATTCTACTGTAACCCTCCCATTCCCTTCATTCAATTACAGCTCTTCCTCTTTCTTCCATTTTACTCTCCTTTATTCTCCACCACCCCCTCCTCTTTATTCCACTTCACCCCCCTTTATTCCATTTCTCTCCATCCCCTTATTCCACATCACCCCTTCCTCTTTATTCCGCATCATCTCCTCCCCTTTATCCCACTCACTCCATCCCTTTATGCCAAGTCATCCCTCCCCCTTATTCTACATCACCCACTTCTCCTTTATTCCTCTTCCTCACCTGTCCTTTCCCTTCAGCTCTAGTCAGAGCTTCCCAACTCACCAACAAAATTTCAAATGAAAAAAAAAAAAAAACACAGTAAGCCATGAATATGCTGCTGTCACAATACAGATGTTTATTAATGATTAAATGCCAGAGAAGTTTTAACAATCACAAATCTTCGAGTTCTGCGGTTGTTACCCATTGTGTGATCAATTTCTATCCCTCAATACAATACGTTCTTCATTCTATGGACCTTAGCAGTTGTTACCCATCAATATCAGCTACAGTTTTGGATGTCATACGTAACCCATATCTGTGTTACCAGAGCATGTCCCGCAAATTTGTACCGTCCTGCATAGAGGAACTACAGAGACAATAGATAAGAACATTTGTAATCAGGTGACTTTAACTACTTGGAACTATGTGTCCGTACCTAACTAACTGTTTCACTGACAAGGGGGTGTGAACACCAGCTGTCTGTAAAACAGATCCAGGTAATAAAATCAAATTTTTCCTCTAAATTTTGATCCTAGAAAAGCTAGTTAGGCTTACACTTGAGATGTTTCTGTTGGCATGGCCTGAACAAAACTGCACAGAATTTTGGGAGGGGCTGTTTGACATGCCAGTGGCCTGAATAATTTGGGAAAAAAATATCCTGAGGTGGTGGGGTTGCTGCAGGGACATGGCTATGGGTTGGTTTGACATGGGTTAGCATTAATTGTCAGCTGTCAGTAGGCTGAACTAACGTTCTAGCATGCCTCTTGAGGGCCTTTCCAATTAAGCTCTCGGGAGGAGGGTAGGAAAGTCAGGAAAAACATGCAATCCCCTGTGGGGGAGGGAAAGCACCTCGAGATTTGTGAGCTTCTCTGGGACAGGTGTTTACCACAAATGTCACATCAATTAAAGAAAGAGCAGTAGTGAGGGAAAGCCAGGATCAGGGGTAAAAGAGAAAGGCAAGGTAGCACCAGGGAGCCTGGGCATGACACAGAAACATCTCTGCTTTTACCAACTGAAGGAACCAAGTATCCCCAGTGAAGGGGCTGGCTGTGTGTTTGGAATTCTCAGCCTGACCCGAGCATCAGGTGGAACTCCTTCTCACCCTCAGATCTTTACCTGTAAGACTCTTCTTAATGTTTCCTGTGACATCTCAGGTCTACCCCCACCCTTTTCCCCTGTCCGGCACCTTATAGAAGGAAAAACACCTAAGGAAAGAAGTAGCCGATGCCAGTTTTGGCCTCCTTCTCCCGGGGCACACGGAGCAATGGGCGGTCTTGCTCCAGAATTGGGGGGTTACCCGCTCCTTCCTCATCGTCATGGGAACGGGCAGTGCCGGGAGGCACAGCTGGCTCCTCAGAGGAACCTGGAAAATAGTAACAATGTTAACTCCTTATGCTTCTAGACTCCACACTTTGCACAGCACCCAAAGGACTAAGATCTAATTTTGAGCTTCGAATACACTATGAAGCAAGAAGGTAGGGCAGGAATGATTATCCCCATTTGACATGTAAGAAAACTGCAGCCTATCAGTAGAACATAGACCCACTGTGGAAGCTGGGTATGGATGGCTGAGTTAGAGAACAGAAAGAGTAAGACAGACACCCCATGCTTAGAGCAAATGGACAACACCAACAGGGAGGCGGGGAAGAAGGCAGCCTCCTAACAACAACCACCACCCTACAACAAGCCTGACTAATTTTACTAAGCAAATGAGTAACAAAGCTGGAGCCAGAAGCTTACAGCACTTCATGTAGGAGAGAAAGCAGGTGTCGGTCCTCAATGACTCTGGGGAGGACTTGTAGTCCATGACTCGGCCAGGCTGAGACTTGTTTTTAAGGAGAGTGGTATCTACAAGAAATGTAACATCTGCAACTTCTTTATGGAACTGGATTGCCTTTGGATTCTGAACTTCTTTAGAGTCAAGATCATTAGGCATTGGGACTGCTTCCACATTCATGATTTCTTGAAGATTGACGGCCAGGTCTGGCTGAGGGTCTGGAATTGTATTGAGAATGGAGACCTCTTCAGGCTCTGGAGCCACATCGGTAACTTCATCTTCTTCAAAAGTGTTGGCGCGGTCTTTCTGAGAATCTGGAATTTTGTTGTGAATTTCAGCAGCCTCTGGTTCTGGAACCACATTAAAAACTGAGTTTTTTTCACGATTGGGGTTTTCTTCAGAGTCTTGGATTCCAGTGACATCAGAGGCTTCTTCGTGTCCTGGTATTTCTTCAGCATCTGAGGCTTCTTCATTGTTTGGAACTCCACTCACATCTGAGGATTCTTCCTGGTCTTGAATTTCATCAAAATCAGAGACATCTTCAGGACTCGTTATCACATGGAGAGCTGGGACCTCTTCGGGATTGGAGTCTTCTTCAGAGCCTGCAATTCCATTGACCTCTGGAGTTTCTTCATGATTGGGAATTTCTTCAGTCTCTGAGGTTTCTTCATTATTTGGGACTTCATCAAGAGCTGGGACTTCCTCGAGATTGAGATCTTCAGAGTCTGAGAGTCCATTAACTTCTGGGGATTCTTCATGATTTGGGATTTCATGACCACTTGAGGCTTCTTCAGGGCTTGGGACCACATGAAGAGCTGGGACTTCTTCAAAATCAAGGTCTTCGTCAGAGTCTGAAATCCCATTGACTGCTGGGACTTCTTCGTGGTCTGGAATTTCTGCAGCATTTGAGGTTTCATCATTTGGGATTTCAAGAGCTGGGACCTCTTCAAGATTGGGGTCTTCTTCAGACTCTGGGTTTTCATCACTATCTGAGGCATCTGCATGGTCTGGGATTTCATCAGTGTCTTGGGCTTCTCCATTATCTGGGACTTCATCTGTATCTGAGGCTCCTTCATTGTTCGGAATTACATCAAGATAGGGAACTTCTGCAAGGTCAAGATTTTGGTCGTCTTCAAAATCTGGTCCTTCTTCAAGGTCAGGATTTGGGTTTTCTCCAGGGTTGGGGATTTCTTGCACATGTGGGGCTTCTTCAGGATCTGGGACCATATCAAAGTATGGTATTTCCTCAAAGTCTTGGATTTCAATGAGTTCTGGAATTTCATCATCAGGGTCTAGAATGTCCTCAAGGGGAGGAAGATCATCAAAATTCAAGGTATCATCATCATCGTCATCGTCATCATCATCATCTTCTTCATCAAGCTCTGGTATGCCTTCAAGATGTGGGCCTTGAATCTCAAGGTCATTTGGGATCTCGAGACCTTGGACTTCCCCAAAGACTACTCCTTGATTGAGATATTCAAATACTAGCTCTTCATTGACTGACACATCTTCCTCAGAGGACTCATCTTCCTCAAGGGGCTCATCTTCAGCAAGGACCTGGCCTTCAGGAAGGGCCTGACCTTCACCAAGGGACTGACCTTCAGCAAGGGCCTGACCTTCAGCAAGGGCCTGACCTCCAGCAGGGAACTGACCTTCATCAAAAGGCTTGCTTTGAGCAAGGACAGCAGCCCGGGCTTCAGCAGAGCTTTCTACTGGATCAGAAAGTAAAGCATCCTCTTCCATCTTTATCCGCGCACTCCTGAATGGGAATGAATTTTGAAAAGCAAGTCAGTTTGTATACTAGGGTTGACTAACATAAAGATGGTCTGGGGTTGGAAACTCCCATAGGAGATTCTCCTCAAGGCTAAGCACAAACAAACGAAGAAAACACTCACTGGATCTTCCTCAAATTCCTACGTCTGATAAAATCAAGGGCTTCAGGACTGGATTTCCACACACGCTTAGCAACCTGCCTCTGAATATGGGGAGGCACCTGAAGGTAAAATTAACAATGTTAGCTTTCTTATACAACATTTTAAAATTTATACTCATCTCTATCAGGTACCTAGGACTGAAGGCACCATGACCAGCTAATTGTGGGAAGAATTTCTAGACTGGGAGATTTTGTGACCGCCTGCTTTGGCTACCCTCAGGGATGCACATACAACTCTTCCTTGCCTTGTGAACAGGAGAGAGAGCTGTGAAATAAGTGTGTCCAAAACTTCCACCTACCTGGAAGAGGATATCCCAATTATCAATCATGGCACGGACCACATTGACAGATGCAACATAGTGGTCAATCCCCAGTCTTGTTTTCCTGGACTCCCTTTTGGCAAATCTCCCCTTCTTCAGAAGGGCAGATCCAAACACCAAGGCTAAATTGGTGGAAGTCATACGGTTGCCTGAAACCTAGGTGAAGGAAAGCAGAAAGTGATCCACTCTGAGGTAGTAATGGGAGTTGTACAAATAGAAGTGTCTCTGTTTGTTCTTGTTTCCTTTTCCTTCTGTCTCTGTCTCATATACTCTCACACATGCCCCTACTATGGCTCTCATTACCCTTCCCAGAGCTTTTTACCAACTGTCCATCAAAGCCAATGGAATCTTCGCAGTTCTCAGTGATTTTATGCAGAGCCTTCAGCAGACGCTCCAGAGTGTCACTGTGGCAAGGTGGCATCAGGTAAACCAGCAATTGCAGGGCAGAAAGCTGATCCTGCGGCTTCAGAGCTGGAAAAGGAAAACAGGGGCTGGCTCAGGCAGGGAACTAGTCTTGGCAGCAGCCTGATACCAAAAGAGAGGTGATTCTGCTTGAAAATTGCCAAAGGCTATGGAGAAAGGACCCAGGCATCTTGTCTCTGTTCATTCTCAAAGCATTTGATCTCAGGAGCCTAAAAGCAAGAACTGTTCCCATCAAAATCAGAACCCCTCTACAGAAACTAGGTTCATCTTTGCCCTAAGAGGTCACACACAGCTTCAAGAAGCTCTAGAGAACTTTCCAAACAACAGACTTATAATGGAATATTAAGAGATACAAGGAAAGTAATTTGGAGAGGTGTTTTCATCTTCTGGTGTTCATTATGTCTTAGTTTCTTGGGGTCCTGCAGCTTGGGCTCTGTCCCTAGACCCTCACATCCCCTGTACTATTTCCTTTCCTTGCCTGACAAGGGAGGGCAGAAGACTCACTTGCTGTCAAGAGGAAGGACATGTACAGATCATCTGGCAGCAGAGAGTCCTTCATGTCACGGAAAAACTCCTTGAGAAGCGCAGCCACATCATGCACATTCTGAGTGTCATCCAGCACTATATCCAAACCTTGATCAAATTCTTCACGGAGCTAGAAAAGGGGAGAGAATACATGGACTGTCTACCCCTGACCACCACCAGTGGCCTCCTGGACATTCTTTCAATAAGTCTCAGGCCTCAGTGGAGGTAGCTGACAATATGGTGTCCCTACGGGGCAAGAAAGAAGACCTTGCTCCCCCCATCAGGTATGACACTCCCCTCAGGTCTATGGGAGAGCCCTCACCTCTACCTGCTTTTCACTCGAGGAACAAAAGTGTAAACACAGCCAATTTACCTCACGCACTCTCTCCTCAGAATATTCCAGGGTGAAAATCCCCACTGTGCTTAAGCCTGAAAGAAAAGACCAAGGGATGCTATGGATCTCTGGTCCCCTTTCCCATGGCATTTTTCTTCTCTTCCCCCACTGCATCCCACCCCAACTGGTGGCAGGGGAATGTTCCAAGCCCTTCATCCCAAGGCCTCTTTTCTCTCTCCATTTCTAGAACACAGTTTTTTCCCTTTAATTGCCTCTTACCTTGATTTAACCATCATTTTCGGCCCCCTTACCATGTTTCTCAATGAAGTTGCAGCAAACCTCAACAACTTGGGGGATTTGTTTAGCAATTGGGTTGAGGCTCATTTTCCTTTTGGATCCAAGAAGTCGCTGGCCAATTGGAAAGGAAATCTTGGAAAGCTGCAAGGTCTGCAGCAGCAGGGCCCCATCCTCCAGTTCAGCCAAGCTATCCACAGATACTGCACCCTGTGAAGATACCCAGACTATCTTAAAATGTGGGAGTAGGAAGGTCTCTTTGGACTTCCTGAGGACTGCGACACATTCATAACGGAAGACATTCCTTCCATGGCAAGCCAATTACACCCCACCAACATATTCTGTTCACCTCCCCCTCCTTCTGAGGACACAGGCCTTGACCTTCTCTCCCCACATCCATAGACACCTCGGGAATGGCCCCTGCCTGAAACCTGGAGGATTTAACTCACTCGACGCCCACGGCGAGTGAACTCCCGGGGCAAGGAGGGCTCATCCCGTCTGCGACTGAAAAAGCGCCTAATGCGGCCAAACATCCTTTGCACCACGTTTCCCCGACGACGGCCCGAAGCCTGACCAGTGGATTCTTCAATCTGCATCTCGGCTCTTAGTTCAAGATGCTTGCGGCGGGTAAGCTCATTCACCAACACCTCCTCCAGACGAATGCCAAATGTCTTCAGTGATATGACTGGGAAGCCAGGGAGAAAAAGAACCAGAAACGTCAACGCTCCGCAGCGTTTAAATCAGGAGGAACTGCAGGGGCTGTAGCACTCCTCCAAGCAACCGCCGGCAGCCAACCCCACCCCTCCAGACCCGCGGAGGCCTTCCCTGGGGAGTGAGCCAAAAAGACCCTACAGTGGTTTGGCGGAAGGACTCATCTCCACTCAACTATCCCAAAGGAGCTCAAGGTCCCTGCCTTAAGTCCTGCCAGGAGGTGACCACCTTGAAGCAATGAGGGCAATTTCTTTGGGTGATGTGTCCAGGGTGGACCACTGGGAAGGCTTAGGCAGATCTGATGGGACCGCCCCACACGCCTGCAGCTAGTGCGCCATTTCCTGAAATCACCCTCTAAGGGATTTCTGAGAGGGGGAGGGGGCTTACTCCCAGGGGCAGTGGGTACTGCCCAGCCTCCAGTAGCCAGGGGCACAGTGCAGGAAGGATGCCGCATTCTATTTCTTTCCTAAGGAAAGTATGAGAGCCCCTCACCCCTCTGTTGTCCTCTCAGAATCAGAAACCACTTCTCCAAGGTGTTTGGACGGTCAATAGGTAGAGCTATGGGAAGAGAAAAAGAAAAGACAGGCACACTCACACAAATAGGATTTGATAAGAGACTAAAACATCACACTGCATTGGTCCGCAAGAATTGGAGGGGGGGGGGGGGGGGGCGGGGGGAGGCGCAAACAGCTCTGTCCAGCGCGAGAAAAGTGTTTTGCTTTCTCTCAGCCTCAGTTTCTACATTTGATAAAGGGACCGATATTATCTACCACATACGAGACTCCAAGAATTTAACCAAACCAGAGGATCTAAGGCACCACGTGCACACTGCGCATCTTGTTACGCACTGGTAGTAGCTTAACACTCACTTAAAACAAATTCTGGGTTTCTGAGGCGCTCAGTGCAACAGGCAAGGGGAGGGGCTAGGCCTGCGGCGACACAGCGATTAGGGGTGGCCAAGTTACTGCGGGCGCGCTCGCACTCGGCATGCCAGCGGCTCCCCGCGCTGCGGCGGGAGTAAGAGCAACACCCCAGTCCCGGCGCTCCGACCCCACAGCGGCAGCTGATCGCGGGATCTCCTCGCCCTTTGCTTCACGCATCTCAGGCTGTGCCCGCTATGCGCGCCTAGAGAACCTGCCGCCCCTTGCACTTTTCATTACTGCAGGGGAGCCCCTCGGCCCACGCGACTCCCTCCCTCCTCCCCTCAGCTGCAGAATCTGCGCCTACACTCCTGAGACCCCTGGCACGCTCAAATCCCGTCCAGTGCTTCCTCCCGCTCACTCCCCTGCAGCCAGCTGAGGTGGGCAGCGCTCACAGCGCACCTCCCGCCTCTGCTCCCCTCGCCCGCAGGGCCCTCCCGCTCTTCGCAGGGATTGGCGCGTGTCCCTCTCTCCCACTGTCTCGCTCTCTTTACTTTCAATCTCTCAACCGCGCTGTCTCTGTCTGTCCCAGTCCGCTCTCAGAGTGTCTCTCTGTGCCTCCGTCTCCCTCTGAGTTGTTCTCGCATCGCACCTGGGGCATCTGTCTCTTCACCTGTCCTCTGTCTACCTGTCTGTCCCTGACATCTGCCTGTTTGTCTTACCCGACCCAACTCAACTAATCTTCACTTGTTCAGCAATTCAACAAACACCCTTCAACTCCCACTTCCTCAGTTCTCCAAGCGCCTGGAGAACCGACCAGGTCCGAGACCAGGCACAAGCCGCTCCCACTCTCCTGGACCCCCAACTTGTCGAGTCCCGTCCGGGGGGGTCCACTCGCCCCAAGGCGAGGACGCCACACTCCGGGGTACTGCTCACCTCTATCAGGTTTGAATTCAGAGAGGAAATGTCTGGCCACTAGTTCGTGGTAAGCAGTCTCTTGCAGCTTCAGACGTTCCAGCTCCGAAAGACTGTGTATTGATATCATCTTGGTCCTGCGGTCCGGGTTGTGTCCTGGGGCTCCTCCCAGGACGTTCACTAAAAAAATGAAGGCAGACAACAACAGCAAAGGGGGCATGATTCTGGGGCACAGTGTCCTTGCTGCCTTCAGAAGAGGAATGCAGCCACCCATTCTGGAATCGGATGATTATCAAGGCTGCATCATCCAATTGTCACTGGACCTGGTGGAGGGAACTATGGGGGGGGGGGGTAGAGGGGGAGGGAAAACTGGGAGGCGGCTTCACCCTCAAGCAGAGCTGCCTCTGGTTGCTTTTTTAAAAAATCCAACTTAAAAAACTCAGCCCTGAATCGACAGTCCAGAAAAGAGAAAACCTAATTAGGAAATAAATAAATAACCAAACAACTTTACTCACAATTAAAAATTGTACATTGAGACAAGAATAAGGTAACATTTTCCATTAAACAATTAGAACATTGATGGAATTAATTTTTATTTTTAAACGATAATAATGCTGTCTATATTGAGTGAAATGGGCATGCCCATCCAGGTTAGGAGTCCTGTAAATTTTTACAACTCTTCCAGAAAGCAAACTGGACACATGAGTCTGGAGCCAAAAATCATCCCCAGGCCCTTTGGCCCAGTAATTCCCCTTCTAGGAATCTATCCTAATGAAATCTTCCTACAGACAGGTAAAACGATATGTTCATGAGCCGTAACAGTAAAAAATTAAGGAAAAAAAGCTAGTCCAGCAATGAGACTAGTTATATAAATTATGAAATGGCCAGAGTATGGAAAATTATGCAATCATTAAAGTGATGTTTACCAAGAGCTTTCAAACAGCAAATACAAAATACAGAATTATTTTAATTATGATTAGAACTATATGAAGAGAAGCATGCATAAAAATAAAAGACTGAAAGAAATGCACCCAAATGCTAACAGTATCTGTATTAAGTGGTAGGATTTTGTTTGCCTTCTATTTATTTACCAAAAACAGTGCAATTTGATTATATTATTTCTCCATGAAAAAGCATCAGTTTGTACCAAAACAAACAAACATCATTTCCAGGCTATTTCTAGTGAGACTCCTATACAGGATTGGTGATCAGAGAGAACTTTGTCTTAGTGTACTGGCAAGCCTGTCTTATGTGTCCCTTCTCCATGGTGCCCACTATCTCATACTGCTCCCAGGCTGCACAAGATCCCCCAGTGGGAATCTCCCTGGACCCCACATAGCATTCTTTCCTTTATTATTCATTTTTTCTTTCATTCATTCATTAAAAAAAAGAAACCTGTATCAACTGCCCACTTTGTGCCTGGCACTAAAGATTTAAATATGAGCAAGATAATACTACTCATTTCATAAAGGATTTAACAGTGCAGTGAAGGAGAGATACAGGTTAGTAACAATGTCTAAAATCTTGTGATAAGTCAATTGGCCAAAATATAAACAAAGTACTGTGAGAGCAGAAAGGAGGAAAGATATAAGTTGGCCTGGAGACAAGGTGGGGGGAGTGTCCAGAAAGAGAGAACAGCTTGTGCAAAGGCAAGGAGATGGGAGAGAGGTTATTATATTCTAAAAGCTATATAAAAGGGCTGGAAGGAGATAAATCTGGATAGTCAGGGATGAGGTCATGAATGGCCCTGTAAGCCATGTTAAGAAGCTGTACTTTCTCCTGAAAGTAATAGGGAACTACTGCAGGGTTTTAAGTAGGGAGTGACGGTCAGAGCTGCAGCTTGGAAAAATCACAGAGAGCAATGAAAAGCCTGGTTTAGGTAGACAGCATGAAGTAGGAAGATCAGCCAAGAGGCAAGGGATGCTGACACAAGTCAGTGTCACTGGGGCTGGAACAGGGGATGCATTTTATGGGTAGAATTGACAGGGCTTGGGGGAATTTTTTTATTGTAATGAAAAGGAAAAAATTTATAGGATAGCTCTGAAGTTCATGGTTTGGGTGAGTATGTGGATGCTGGTTCCTGAGAGAGAAGATAATGGGGAACTAAACCTTTTGACAAGAAGGGAAGTGGTTACATGCCACTTTTCTGAGCTCCCCTTTCCCATGGAATTTTATGATAATATTCTGTATATTATTGGGGGGAAAGCTTAAATTCTAAAGATCATGTAATGTGGCTTTGAGAGAGAAAAGGTAGGTAAGAGTTTATCATTCAATAATCTATATACATGAGCTCTGTCCAAAAACAAAAAATCCCACCCTTCTTTCGTTTCCAAAATTCTCTTTTGCCCACTTTCCTTAATGGCCGAAGTCACACATGTCAGAAATACATGCTTGCCAGATAACTGAAATGCAGTATGAGAAAGGATGAGGAGTCTTTCTATGGCTCTTGAACTGAGCTAAAAGGAAAATCCTTAGCATGGAGTTCTTTTAAAGCTCCTTCAACTGCAAAGCATCATCCCCTAGACCCAAAGTGAATCCCTAAGCCCAACCACCAAATTGCATCCACAAAATGACCTTTTTAACCGAAGGGGCATGCACAGCACCTAACCACAGTCCCAGACTAAGCCTCTAGCAATCCCCCATTCACTATAGCAGGTTTGGAACCTATTAGCCAAGGGTCTCATCCTGACACACACAGCCTAGCTCTGGCTTAATTTTTCTAACATCTCTCCCCCCTCCCCTTGCCCCAATCCAGATATTTTTATACCTGTTTTGGAGTTGCAGCTATTTCTTCTTGCTGAGGCTTACCAGATCTGGTCATCCAAAGAGTATAGCTGGCTTTTTCACTCAAAAATCAAGCTGAAAATCAATCCCTCCTCCCCCCCAGAATAAGGTAAGAACAAACAAGAAAACCTCAAAACAACACCAGCCAAAAAAAGAGAGAGAGAAAAGCCTTTGAGAGATGAGTCAGCCTAGATGCTTACAATTCCGAAGGAAATCAAAGGCCTTAGAATAAACCGTTTGTCATTGCCTCCTGCTCAAAGATACAGGCTAAACTTAAGAGCAATCATATGCTGCAGTTCTGCCAGCAAAATTGACACTGTCTTGCTTGCCTTCCACCCTCTTAAGGCACCAGTAGAATACGCGGTAGAAGCAGAGTTGGGAAGGCCAGTGTGCCCAGTGAAGAAGCAGATGGGCAGAGTGGGGAGGGAGGACGAGTAAGCAGGCTTCCACACTATGAGAGTGGCACATAACAGGTTCTTGAGATTTGAGTACTTGTCCTCAGGCCTTTCTTTCCAAACTGAACACAAAAGGAGGCTCCTCACAGGGACCAACGTGCCAAGAGACCTCTCTTGCTCCAAGGGGTCTTTCCTTTCTCCCTTCAGCATGCCATTGCACTGGCCTGAAGGGACCATGACATCAAAAGGATGCTCAAGAAGGAAGATGAAAGCAAACCCTCTTAGTTTCAGCCTCAATTCAAGGCATTTTCAAAAACAATATCCTTAGACAAATATCTGTAGTGGCCACTGGAGTTAGAGCAAAAGAGAACTGAGTTCAAAGACAAGCTTTATAATTTCTTAGCCGTGTGACCTTAGTAAAGTCAGTTGAATTCTCTGAGCCTCAGCGGCTTCCTCTATAAAATGGGGAAATGATGCAGTACTCATTTTAGCAGTTGTCTGAGAATTAAATGAATAATGTAGGTGTGACATTTAGCATTGGGTTTTAATAAACATGTTGATATTGAAGGTTCTTTGCAGAGGGCCTGACTTTACCAGAAAATATCAAGTTTCAAAAATGTAATTACATAAAGTTAGAATTTGTATCAATGCATCCAACGACTTACTCTGTTCAATCTCTACCAAATTTGAATTAAATTAACACAGGTAAAGAGATCTCGGGAGACTGTTGGGAATAGATCTTTCTTCTTCAATCTCCAATGCATCAGGATATATAAAAAATCTTCTCAAAAATTTATAAAAACTAACTGCATAGGTCAATTTTTCAAATGCTATTATTCAGATTAGTGAAATTCCTATGCCTCAAAATTTGTTTCTTTTTCAAACCATCCAATTTTACATTGTGACTAGCAAAAGAACATACAATTTTATTTGTATCAGTAAAGGGACTGGGATATTAGCAGATACCAAGAGAGAGAATTTGAACAAAGAGCAGAGGCACACCCAAATCAAGTCTCCAGCAATACAAAAAGGGGAAACACACATAGAGTGAGTGGCATCAAGATTGTTCCTCACGTCCTCTCGAAATGCATGGCACAGATGGAGAAACAAATTAACGTCAGAAAGGTCACCCTCTTCAACACTGCAGGGACAGAAATGCTTTCAGCTAGGCATAAATCCACAGCCTTCACAATTTGGAGGACTAATTTACTCCATTGCCCCCATCAAGTAGTTAAGGATGGTGCAGTGCTCACTAATAACCACCTATGAGAAAAAAAGAAGGGACTGC
The DNA here is from genome assembly GCF_041296265.1 of Equus caballus. NCBI lineage: Eukaryota > Metazoa > Chordata > Mammalia > Perissodactyla > Equidae > Equus > Equus caballus. The sequence continues at coordinate 125,462,698 of NC_091715.1, read as the reverse complement.
ACGGATGCCATCATTTGAATCCTTATAAATTAGGCACTTTATGGCACCATCACAATTTTGCTCCAAACCTCTGAGAGCTCCTCAGAGTTTGAGAAATTGATAGTGGACGGGGCTGGGTGCCCAGAAGGCATAGCATCTATGTTATTCAAATGTCTACAGGCAGTGACAATGGAAAAAGACATCTTCATTAATATATCACAACATGGGAAAGAGATACAGGTCTCTAGATGAAAACATTTGGGCACCAATTTGGTCTGTTGGCACGTTACCTCACTCATCCTTGAGCATTAATGAGTTAGCCTTTAAGTCATTATCTTATAACCTCCATTTCAGCAAAGGCTGCAGTTGTGATGAACAAAATAGCTCATTTTATCCTATACAGTGATGACGCCCCAAGAAAATTAAATTTGGGGACAGCATGCTTCAGTATGTGGGCTCAGCCTATGCTGTCACAGCAGCAGCTCATAAACTGGAGATAGTATTGTTAAAATATATTGAGGAAAACTCTGGCTTCAAAAAAAGGAATGTTTCAGGAACTGCTTAGAATATTAGAATGAATCAGAGATAAAAGCAACCTTAGCCATCAACTAGTCCAAAGCCTCTGTTCTACATTTAAAAAACTGAGGCTCAGAGAGGGACAGGGGTTTGCCCAAGGCCAAACAGCAATTTGACAGCAGAGTCTAGACAAGAACCCAGTACTTCTCAGTCCTAGGTCTCTTTCCACTGCCCCATCCACCTTTGCTCTTAATAGCTGCAAAATAATGCATAGCTAACTAATAAAATCAAAAGAAAGGACGCATAATCAAAGCCTGATTCAAGAAGCCAGGGGAAGTCATAGCTGAAGGCAGACAGTCACTACAAATTACAACCTCTTTGTAAAACAAGTACAGTCGTCATTCTATAGAACATGGGATGCCCTTCTTAAATTTTATTGACTAAAGAAACAACTCAAGCGCACGATGGGGAAAGGCAATCTTTATGCTATAAACATTCCAAAGGGTAGTATAAACAAAGGTGACGTGACATCAAATACAACAAGATATAGTCTCACTATTATCTTCAGTATGTGTCAGAGTGCATAATAGTGCTGGCATCACAAGCTGTGTCACCGTTTATCTTTTTTTTTTCCCTTTTGGTTGCTGCTTCTATTACGTCATGGTAGAAAAAGTAAAAAAAATAAGATGTTCCATCAATAGGAGGTAAAAATTTTTAAATATCTAATTTGTCTTGCACTTTCCATTTTCTCAAAAGCTTTCCATATGTCCATTATCTCCAGACCCTAGCACACAGTAGGTGTTCAATAAGTATTTCTTGGGTGAATCATAGGATTATAAACTCCAAGCATTTTGAGAGAATATAAAGGTCTTGTAATTAAAACAGCTATTCATGATTCATGGATAAATGAATCATGCCACTTTATTCTCACAACAACCTCTGAAAAAGAGATAGGTTGGGTATTATGTTTCCCGATTTTACAGATAACAACAAACTAGTGTCCTGGAGAGGTTGTGACTTATCTGAAGTTGCACTAAAATGCCATGGAGGAATGTGGTTTGGGAACCAGCTTTCCCTACCTATCCTCAGGCCAGGCCTTGCTCTTCCCACCACACCATGGTATTTTTTGGTATTCACCACCACATCTGCTGTCTAGAACTGGGATGGTCAGATTCAAGATTACTTTCTTTCCTAAGGAGGTGGCTGGATTTTTGAGGTCTTATTTATACACACTATTCTAGGGAAATGAAAATGAAGGTAGATGATAGACAGATAGATATATAGGATAGATAAGTTAGATAGATGATGATGACAGATAAAGAGATACAGATAAATATCGTTTTGAAAAAGACTATTATCAAAGGTAGAGGAGAGGAATGGATAGAGGAGAAAGGCCCCCAAAGCCCTGTGTATTCCTGCCACCACATCTCTCACCCCAGCTCACCCCCAAGCTGACAGCATAGCATCCTGAAAAGGTCCTGAGATATGGACCAGAACTTGGGTTCCAATCCCAGCCTCACACCAGGTGAGTTCACACACTCACCAACCAAGTGACTTGGAGCAAATTATCACACTTTTCTGAGCCTCAGCCCATCACCTTACAAAATAAGAATTATGATACCTTCTAGTTTAGTTGTGGCTATGGTAAAGATTGACTAAAAGGGTGGAAGGAAAGAATCCTCCAAAGGGTACAGTGTTGTACCAAGGTGAGGAGTTGCCCCCCAAAATACCCAAGAGTCAAATTTGAGAGGAAGACTCAGCAGAAGTGCTAATATCTGGAATGAGGCAGATAGCGCCCCCGTTGAAGAATGCTCTTGCACCATCCTTTGAAGGTGAAAATGAGTACTCCCTCCCTGTCAGTAGGAAGCACACAGGGGATAAATTGAACTGTTTCTTCACTGGGTCTTTCATGATCTGAGATGCAAGGTAGCTAACTGTGGGGGTTGGGGAGCTAGTCCAGGCTCTGAAATGTAAAAAAATGTTAACTGGCCCACAAAAGGGAGTCAGTCCCTACCTTCAGCTTCCTCAGCACAGTGTGCAAGCCATCCATGTTAGGGATGGTGGAGGAAAGTGGGGAGCCATCTGGAGTGGAAAGCCCCAGCTCCTGCCCTTGGAATCTTGCAGCATTGTTGGAGGTCACATAAATGTCAAGAGTCTGAAGGACTATCAAGAAAGGCCCATGGGTCTAACAGCATTCTTGCCTGCAAGCCAATAGGAATATTAAGAATTGACTATTTCCTCAGGTCTACCAGAACTGGGCAGGCCCTTACTCAGCTGTCGGTTTTTAGCATGCACTCAGTAAACTCTGATTCATTTTTGTCTTCTCAACCCCGCTTCCCTTCCAGCCCCCCTCTTTAAGACACACTCCCTTTCAGACACACACATTCCCTCTCGTAGTCATCCATGCACACATGCATCCTCATGCTGTCTCACATATGCATTATTATATACACACACACACAGAATAGACCTCTCCATTGTATTGACTACAACAGAGGAAAGGAGAGAAATGAGACTGAATTAAATGGGCAGCCATCAAGCATTTGCCTCTCCAGACCACAGCTGGGGCTTCTACAGAGCCGGCATGAGAGAGAAAAGACTAATGGGGATATTCCCCCAGACAGTCTGAACAGAGGCCTGTCAAGGAACCCTTCCGAATCTGTGCTGAGAGCCACCTCTCCTCCATCTTTGTGCCTCCATCTCCACTTGATTCTCTTTTCCTTTGATTTTATCTTCCCCAACAAGCATCCAATTTTCTGCCAGTTTTCTTTTTCAAAATCCTGTCTGAGTGGCTGTCATAAGGATTTGGGGCTGTGGGAGATGTTCCCCTGGTAGTTTTCATTACAGAAATAGTATTTTTAAACTACATTAAAATAACCATATTTTTAAAAATCTCAATATCTGTCTGTCTGTGTAACTACTTATATATCCCACTTCAAAATTAGACCACTGTCTTGGCTATGATGCAGTGAAAAAAGTCCTAGACCAGGAGTCAGGAGGCCTGCCTGGTTACTAAGCAGATCAGTGGCCTTGGGCAAGTCGGTGAGCATCTCCAAGCCTGAAACACAACCAGCGTAATTTATTATTACCCTGTTTATATAAGAACAAGGTAGAGACAAAGCCCTCATGTCTGCAGAGTCCTTGATCCTTCTAGAAGACTTAGCCAACTCCAGGACACAGGGCCACGCTGCTGCTGTCCCATCTATAGCTGGAAAGAGAGAGCCCCCGCCCCTCCAAGCTTATGGGCATCTGGGTGCTGGGTCGGGGTGGGAGGCGTGGGAGTGTGTGGGAGGAGTGTATCTAAGCGGGTCTCCCTCCCCTCCCTATTGGAGCCCCAGCTCGGCTGCTGGCCCTTGACCCAGAGCTAGGTGATGACGACGGAGGGAGGAGGAGCGGGGGAGGAGGAGAAGGACAGGAACCGGCCCGCGGCGGACTTTGCGCCTCAAAAGGCTGTCCTGGGCCTCTGGCCTCTGTGCTGCAGAGCGCGGCCTTCAGGCTGGGTTGCGCCACGCGCGCCCCGCCCCTATGTGGCTCTAGAGAGTGCAGAACCTGCAAAGTTAAACAAAGCCCCGCGGCGCGCAAAGACCACTCTCTGCTGCCTGCCCCCGCCTAGACTCCGAGAATTCGAAAAATTAAATCATTCTTGCGTGCTCTAGGTATGAGCCATTGAATGCACAAACCTGAGCAACTTGTTCAACACTCACAGGCTTCCTCTCCCTCCCTCACGTCGGGCCCTCCACTTGGAGCGCCCTCACCTCCCACTATAACCCCTCAATAGGCTGCACTCAGTCCCCTGGAGCCCTGCCCCTGCACTACCTCTTGGCGATTCTCCTGGTCCGGCCAGGGAATAAGGGACTGCGTGACCCGCTGGTCAGTCCGGCGGCGTGGCCACGGCCCGTCCTGGGACGAGCTGCAGGCGCTGAGAGCACTTAGCTCTGCCGCTCAGATTCCCCGGCTCTCTGTAAAGCCTTCTGCGACGGGGCAGGGGTGATTCATAGCAATTTTCCACGCAGCAGCCAGCTCAGTGCCTTACGCATACCTGTTTGCTAAATTCCCTGGGCTACTCCCACTGTTTCTCATTGTACCTCACAATCTTCTCTCCCTTTATTTTAAGCCATCTCTCCTTCAAGATTCAGCCCAAGGGTCCCTTCCTCAGAGTGTTCCAAATTGCCCCTCCCCTGGCCATACCACACAATCTCACATTACAGGTGAAAGAAAGGCAGAAGAGGAGGTTCAGATAGCTAAGAAACTTACCAAAGAACACAGCTAATTAGTGGCAGAGCCCAGAGGAAGGCCAACGACGCCTGGATCCCAGCTAAGCAAGCTTTTTGTTACCCCTCATTGCTTCCCTCTGCCCTGACTTGTATGGCACTTGAGGGCAGGCAACATCCCTTGTTGGCTCTTTGCACACAAGAACTGTACAAGGAACAACCCACTCCCCTCCTTGCCTCACTCTTCCTGCTTCTTCTTTCCCATCTTGTCCAGGGCCTCTGCTCTTCTAAGCTCAGAGACAAAAAGATCATTTTGTTCAAAGTTCAATGAGCAGCAAGAGCAAACAGAAGCTGACTTCACAAAGTCCTCTACACATCAGGATAAGAATGGTCTCAGTAACCTACCCCCCTAATACACACACATACACACACACACACACACACACACACTACTGTAGTCTTCGCCTTTTTCTATCCTCTTGGTAACTGAAGAAGTCAGAAGGCCATCTACACCTGCCCAAACCATCTTACTTTCTAATATCTGTTCCAGAAACACCTTCTTCTAATCTGCAGCCCAACAATCATACACACAAATTACTATTCAGCCAAGCAAAAATATATCATTCACAAGCACTAAATATTCTTATTTGAGGCAAAAAAAAAGGCTTATAAATGCAAGATCTCAAGTGGGGAGAATTTCAAATACACAATTACACCCCTTCCCAATTGAATTTTCTCCCCTATTGGAAGAAGCAAATGGACAAAAGGAGAGTGTTGGAGACACAGAGGGACAGGAATGGAAAAGAAAGAGGAGAAGAGAGTCAAAAATGTCAGAGATTGTGGGCGAGCCCCGGCAAGAGGGAAAGAGAGGGAAGCAGAGCCTGGCAAAGGAGAGAAGGAATGAGGGGGGGAGGTTGGGGGGATTTAGGGGGATGGGTGTTGGGGAGTTCCAGAGGGCAGCTGCTGACTCCAGGCATTCATAGGTACTGGGGCAGCCCCAGAAAACATGAACTTATACCCCAGAGACTCAGAGATGTGGCTTTTAGGGACCTGGACTGGAAATAAGATCCAGAAGCCCAGTGGCAAGTCTCTCTTAACCCCTAGTGAAGGTAGAGAGCTTCTGGCTCTGGCAGCAGCATTGGTGGCGCTCTTTTCACTTTAAGTACCACCTCACCATCATCACTACCACAAAGATGCCCTCTTTTCCTCCTCCTCCCTCTCCCTCCCGCCCCAAGCAGTAATTAGATAACTCTTACCCAAAACAGGAATGTAATTTGAATGTTCAGGGCAGTTTTCCCTCCCTTTGAAAGAGAGGATCCCTCCCTCTCCTCTGGCTGAAGAAGGGCTGGGTGCTGCCCCTTTATACATTCTAGAGCACCAGATCAAGAGAGGGGGAGAAAGAGAGGGAGAGGCAGTTTGAGGCTGGTCCAATTTGTCCCTGGCATCCTCCCTCTCTCCCTCTCTCTCTCTCTCTCTCTCTCTCTCTGTCCCCTGTTGGATTTTTTCTGCAGCCCCTCCTTCTGGCCCTGGCAGCTCTGCTCCCCTTCCTCACTGCAGCATCCTGCAGCCAGTTCTCCCACCCTTGTGATAAGGGACTGATATTGGGGTGCATCCTCCTGGTGATGCTTGCTTTCTAATGCGGGATCTTAGACTGATATGCCAGAGAAAGATCTGAGTTGGGGGTGGGTGGATGTCACAGAAGATGAAAAGAGAAACCCACCCAGGTAGCCAACTGATTTGCCGGGAAAACAACGCAGGTTGACACTGGAGGCAACTGGGAGACATGATGTGAACCTGAGTGCATAGGGAGCCAATTTAGGCAGAGGACTGACAGGTTGTTGGCTGGGGTTACAGTGATTGCCTTGGTAACATAAATACATAAAGACCGCATGATATATTAGAGAGAAGGTAGATGACTGAATATCACTCAACCTCAGTTTTCTCAACTGCAAAATAAGGGAATAAATGCTCACCCCATAGCACTGTGGGGAAGAGTGTGTGAAATAACATCAGAAAAGTACTTAGCACATGGCCTGGCACAGAGCCCCTTGCCCCCTTAACTTCCTTCTAGTGTTGGGCAGAGGAAGGGAAAGGGCTTGCCCAAGGTAACACAGCAAGTAGTGGAGTCAGGATTGGAACCCAGGTCTCCCAAACATCCCTCGAAGAAGGGTACTTTCCACTCCACTTCCTTCTCTAAGGCTGCCAAGGCTTTCCTTCAGGACTTGGCTGGGGTGGAAGTGGGGGGGGGGGGGCGGGTCAGGAGCTGACTCTATGCATATGTATATAGACACTCTATCACTTAGTGCCAGCCTCAAGGGCTCAGGCTTCTTCCTCATCCCTCTTCTCATCATCACTCAGGTAATCTCCCCCATGCCATCTTGGATTGATTCATTGTCACTTTAGTGCCACCTCTGCTGCCCAACTCTGAGACAGTGACTCACCCTCTAGCTGGCCAGGGCCTCTGCCCTCCAGGAAAAGGACTTTCTTCTTAATTGACTGCAGAAGTTTCAGCCACAGAGATAACGCCCTACCAGGCAGACTTAGAGCTGGAGGGATTTGAGGAGGAATCGAATAGCCCCCTATTCAAAAGCCACAGGCCCTTCATCCCCACAGTGCTTGGGGTGTTGCCATCAGAGTCTTCTCTCTAGATTCCTTATGATAACTCCTTAGGTGCCCTCAAGTCTCAGTGTTTCCAAAGGACTTCACTCGGGGCATCACTTTGCCGCATGTATACTGCCTGTGCTGTCTCTGGCACTGTGCTAGGCACTGGCGAGACATAAGGTAAGAGATGTCGTTGGCACCCAATGAGTGTTCACTACAAATTAAAAAAAAATAATAACATGGCAACTTGGAAAGGGGGAGAAGAACGCAGGGAGGGGTGAATTAGGAAGTCCCTATGAGGGGTGGAGGTGATGGGCAGAATGACTTCACATCAGCCCCAAGGATGGGTGTTGCGACCTGGAATTTCTTGTGGCCAGTGAGTGGTATTGCTAAAATTACCGGTGCAGGCATTTCTCTTAAACATAGCACGTTGATTAGGAAACGGAATGCTAACTGAACCCCTGTCCATCCTGTGCCTTTCTGGTCTGGCTTGGGGGCATCACCTGGTGGCCATATCTCCCTCCCAACCTCTGACCCCTCCTTCCCCAAAGGCCCAAATCTTTATGTTTGAAGAGAGTCAGGGAGAGGAGGAAGGAATGGAGGAGGAAGGAATGGACATCTTTAGGATTTTAACAGAGATAAGCACTTTACATATGTTTCCTCCTTTAAACTTCACAACCACCCCGCGACCTAAACCAGCGACTTGCCGAAGTGGCAGAGCTGGGATTCGAACCTATAATGACTCCGAAGCCTGCGCACTTTGCGCTGCAATGCGCTTTACACATGCACCGCAGCGAGTGCGGCGCGTCCTCTTCCTCCACCTCTACTTCACCTATTGTCCATCGCAACAGAAAGGAGGCAAGCGGAAGATAGGATCCAGATGTTTATCTGGCCGCGGAGCATTCTGGAGTGACCCTGTAGTCTGCTACAGTGGGAGGGGGCCTTAGAGTTTCCCCTAAAACTCTCCCCAGAGCTGCGCCGCCAGAAGTGCAAAGCACCTTCGGCGGCTCTACCGCCCCCTGCCGCTGGTGGCTCCCCGGGCCAAGGCTGCCGTTCTCAGGAGGGCTTGTGTGCTAAGAAAAAAAGCTCATCGACTGTCCAAGAGCTGTCGCGGACTGGTACTGGGCTACGGATAGCCTTGCCAGATTTAGTGACGTAAACGGGAGGAACACTTATAACACCCTACTATGTGTCCAGCATAGTGTCGGTGATTTCTAACAGCCATTCCCTTTTATGTAGAAAATTAGTTGCTTTGCAAAATAGTGAGCTCTCCATTAAGAGAAGTCTCCAAGCTAGATTAGAACAGGTTTCGCAAAGAGCTTGTCTGCAGATCCAAACTCCTTACGTCTTGAAACCAATAAAGCCCTCCACCCCTAACAGTTGCTCACTCTCTCCAATAGGGTAGGGAGAAGCACCCCCGCCCCCAGGGGCAGAGGTCAAGGCATGTGAAAGGGTCTGGGGGAGGGCTCAGGGAGGAGGAGCCTCGGGCGGGGTCGACAGTACGCTGAATCTGGGTCCCCGTGGAGCTCTCGCGCCCGGCGCCCGCCGGCGGATTCCTCGGACCTCCCAGTTTTCCTTGGTTCCGACTGGACCCCGCCTGGACCCAACTCATTCACTCCCTTTGCTTAAGAATGGCGCGTCAATAGGGGCAACACCCCGGGTCAAAGGGAAAAGAGCATCTGTGCCCGCAACGCTTCGGCCGCCCATCCCCCTTCCTTCCTTCCCCTCCTCCCCTCCGCGCCCCCTTCTCTTCCGCTGGGAGGGAAGGAGGGGGCGGGCTGTGTGTGTATGTATGTATGCACGCGTGTGTGTGCGCGCGCGCGCGCGAGTGCGGTACGTGTGTGTGTGCGTTCGGTGTGTGGCTGGGTGTGGGGTGTGTGTGAGCGGTGCATGTTTTAGTCCGAGTGCTTGGTGTAGAGTGTATTTGGTTTGCGGTCGGACGTCGAGCGTGTATTTGTGTGTGCAGGCTTGTAGGTTGTATGTTTCTGCAAGATTATAATGTGACTATGTGGGTGCAGTCTGGATGTGGGTGTGTTCGATGTATGTTTCTACCAGGGTTTGTGGTCATCCTGTGGTGTGTATGCATATGTGTGCAGTGTGTATATGTGCCCGTTGAAGCTTGTGTGTCTAAGTGTGTTTGGTGTGTGTTTATCCTTAGATGCGCTGTGTCAATGTGGGTTTACGGGTGGTGTTTGTTGTGGTGTGTAGTGTGTGAGTGTTTTCATGAGCAAAGTGTCTTTATTTGTGAGCCTACTTAAGGTGTATGTGTTCAAAGGTTTATGTGTGTGAGCATGCGGTGTGTGTGTGTCTTTGAGTGTGATGTGTTCATGTGTGTGGTGGGAATGCATGTGGCCAGTGTATGTGCTTAGTTGGAGGGCTGGAGACCATGTGTGTCTTGGAAGGGGGTTGCCGTGTGAGTGTATGAGTGTGGCGTGTGGGAGCACGGGGCTGTCTAAATAACCCAGGTGACCGTGTGTGTGCTTGATGTGTGTGTGTGTGAGAAAGAGAGTACTGAGGTGGGGGGCGTTGCATCAGGATTGGGACGAGGAAGGAGGTAGGGTCTGGCGACCAGGGCTGGGTCGCCTGCTGGCCTGATCCTCCCCCTCTGAGTCCGCCTGCCCAGCGCTGTGCATGCAAGGCCCGCTGGGGCAGGGTGTGAGCTTACCTGGCTGCTTAGAGGAAAGAAGAGGAGGGCGTCGCACCTGATTGGCCAGGTAGGGTGCCTAGAGCGCGGTCCAGGGGCTGGTGGGAGTAAACTGGAGAGATTCTTGGTCACTAACCTGACACCTCCCAGGAGATCCCAGTTGGTGCCCAGTGGAGCCCAACTATTTTCTTGGGGCCTGGCTGTTTCACACCTCCTTAGCTTTGTGTGGGTAGATCCAGTTGCCTGGAATCCCACCTGGGCCTCGGGTCAAAATTCCTACTTATATTTTTAAGACCTAACCCAAGAGTCACAAAACTTTCTCTGCTTTTCTGTACCCCTCCCTCCCCATTGAGGGCTACCTCTTTTGAGCCACCATAGTTACACTCTCCATACTTCTCATGACACAGCCATACATAACTGCAATTATTTGTCTCTCCTTTTAAATTCTGAGCTCCAGTAGAAAATGCCTAGTATAGAGTAAGAATAACAATAGTGATAACAATAATGTTACCATTTATTAAGTACTTGTGTACTAGGCACTGTGCTAAGTGCTCTTACATGCATTATCTTCTTGAGTCATCACAATGAGCCTGTGAGGTAGATAGAGGTATGATCATCGCTATTTTACACATCATACATCAAGCTCAGAGTAGTTAAGTAACTTCCCCAAGGTCACACAGCCAGTAGGTGGCAGAGCTGGAATTTGAACCCAGGTCGGCCATGCTTCTTAAACCTTTCTTCTATACCAGGCAGCCGTACCCAAAGTCCCCTGACTCCTGACAGGCATTGAAGTCTCTATCAAACAGTATCAATTCCCAACAGATCTTTCTTTTGAGTTTAGTGACAACAAGCACCAAGAGTGCTCAGTATAATTACTTTCTTTGTCTCTCAGACAGCTGATACCTTCTGCACCTAATTACCTGCTTTGTTGACACCTCAAAATCTTTAATTACTCTAGGCTCATAAGCACCTCACCAGCTCCAGTTCTGGGAGCTCTCCTTGGGTTGGTGCTGAAAGAAAGAGCAGAGAATGAGCATTTTCTCACCATAGGGTCAGGAGAATTTGGTATACAAGGGAATGGGGATGACGAGTCAGGATGGAATAAGGGAATAGTTTCATAGCTCCCCCGCCCAATTTTTATAGAATTACCCCCAGAAATTGGTATCCAGCGTATTTCAAGCAGAACAGTCATCTCCATATCAAACTGCACATAGAAAAATAAGCGGAGCCCTCCTCAGAAAAAATTCCTGAAAGGGCCCTATTTTGTATTATTCATGATTGGGGGGAGCACTGTGCTTGCCTAATGGGGCTCATGCTGCTCTAATGCCTTCCAAGCAGCCTCATCTGAGAAATCCAAATTAAAACAATACATCGCATTTTTTGGGGGAACACATTTATTGGTTGGGGGGGGGATTCTCAGCCAAGTCACAGCTAAAGGGCTGCTGGAAGCACTGGCTTCCAGCTCAGCCCCGAGGGAACCAGCCTAGACTGCTGCAAAGAGGTCAAGGGGTGGATAGAGAGGGACAATTCAACAGTGGTGAGTCACTTTGCCACTTTTCAGGGGAGAAAGTGAGAAGCATAATTTAAATTGCTACTGTTATTATTGTGCCCTTTCAACGGGCACAAATGAGCCTGGTGTGTGGACGAGAAGCAGCTGGAACATCCAGAAAGCTTCCCCCCAGCTGGGCCTGGGTCAGCACCTCATCCTGGGTGGGCAGAAAAATCATTGCCTAAACTACTACATAGCCAGAAAGTCTCCTTTTGAAAAAAAAAAAAAAAAAAGGCGGGGGGGGGCTAGAGAGGCAGTCTGAGTCACACGCAGCACAGACTAGCTGAAGCCCCTTCGTAAGTCCGTACAAAAACTTCATGCAAACTTTGGTGTCTCCCAGCATCTGGTCTCCGGCACTTGGCTTTCCTGCTGATGTGGAGCCAATCTGACACCTCCTCACTCTCCTCTGAATATACCAGCTTCACTTCCACTTCCTTACAGTCACTCCTGTGAGTCCTCTCCCTCTTCAAAGGCTCTCTCCCTGCCTCGCACCCCGATACACACACACACACACACAGAGCACTGGACCACCTATCTAAATCCTATTGTAAGTCCCACCTGGATTCATGAAGACTGTCTGGTTCACTCTAGCTCCTACCTGTAAACAATAGGGAACAAACTTCAACTTTGAAGAAGCCAAAAGCTCCAAGGTCGTGGCTCCAAAGATGCAGTCCTGGACCAGAGGCTCTAAAGTAGTGTGATGGAAGGCTGTCCTTGCTCCCCTGCAACCCATATAAATGGCAGGGTAGGAGGGGCCACGAGGACCCCTGTCAACACCGTCACCACCATGGATTAAACACGTAGACACACACAAACACACACTTTCCTTGGAGCTTAAAATCCTCACTAGAGGTCTCTCTCTCTCTTTGGAGTTCATAACGTGAGGATTACATGGGGAATTGTAAAGGTAAGAAAAATGCTTTAATAACTCCTATTACTGCCAAAAGTTTTAATAACCCCCATTGCTGCCAAATGTAAACAGAGATTTGCTTGTTTTCACCCTCAAAACAAGAACCTGTAGGAGCAGGGCACCAAAATGTGAATTTTATTGAGAGACATCTTGGTTTCCCCATGAGAGTAAAACCCTTTAAAGATCAGGACCTTCATCTTTTTCACGGGGGCACAGGAGCTTTGCAGTGAGAGAGCTTTGAGTTCGTATCCCAGCTCCATCACTTCCTTGCTGTGTGATCTTGAGAAGGTTATTTCATCTCTCTGAACCTCAGTTTTCTCATCTGCAAATTGGAGATGTTAACACCTGTCTTAGAAATGCTCAGATGACTGAAGGAGGTAAAATATTGAAAGCTTCAGCCAGATGCCTAACATGTACAGCAAATGTTCAAGAAAAGGTTAGTTGATTCCCTCCCTTGCTCTACGCCCCCCCCCCCCCATATAGCCCAGAGTGTCTCAACCAGTGTGTTCAGGGACTGAAGCCGACTGACTGAGCTGCCAATTTTCCTCATTACTGGTGTGTCTGACACTCTTGAAATAGCCCCTCTTCTTTTAGGATGATGTTTTGATCAGCCAAATGCAGCCCCGGAAGAACTGGACCCTAAGTCCAATTCTCACTCTGCAGTTTCCCCTGGCAGTGTTAATGAGACCAGGGTTTCAGATGTAATACTCCATACAGGAAAGTTTCAAACTACCTGCTCAGCGTCTAAAGTTCCCCACACCCCAACTACGGACTGAGCTCCCCAAGCCTTGCTGCAGACCCAGTCTCGGCCCCATCTCCTAAATAAGTGCCATTGTACTTAAGAGAATGGCAGCGTGAATATTTCCTGGCCAAACTGCCCCATGACTCCTGGGTTTTTTTTTTTTCTCACTTATACCCTAGACATTAAGAAGTGTTCCCAAGGCCACCCTTCTTCTAGCAGCCACCAAGGTTGGGGTATAGATGGGCCAATGAGGGGAGAGACGATGTTTCTCTGAGATAGTCTTTGCAGCACCTAAAACACAGCTCCAATTAGTTGTTATCTGTTCTCAGTTAAAGGAAAATAAAATCTACTCTTGGCAAAAAAATGGTAAAGTGAAAGAAGACCCCCATCTGTGCCCTTTCCTCCCTGATGCTGTTGCCTCCCTCTAGAGACAAAAACAAGTCACTGCAAGCCAGACCTGTATTTAAGGGGGGTGAAGGGAAGGTTAAGAAGTTGAGGGTAGAGGGTGGATATAATCCTAGAGAGGGATAAAGAGGCTACCAAGCAGAGAAGTGTTGAGATTCATGGCAGAAAAAGCTCCGAGAGGCCGGGCTTTGGGTGTTCCCAGTCTCTGGAAGATACCTTCACCTCCTCCCTTTCCTTCACCCCTCTTACTCATCCTGCATGCTACCCCTCACCCACCCTGGACTCCACCATGGAAGATAATCTATTAGTGAATCCCTCTGAGGATTTAGGAATTTAGAAAAACTTCTCCAGCTCCTACCCCTGTCTGCTTCTGAGGAGGTCAGAAGTAGCCTCTGCTTTGAGGAGGGAAGTGGTAAGGGTAAAAATTAAGGGTCAGCCATATACCATACAGAGAATAGTTGAAGCAGGGGTTCAGAATAGGCCCCTGCAATTTAAGGAGCTTCCCTGAGTGCAGGGACCTACTGGTTGCTGGGTGGTGGGTGCCCATCCCAAGGAAGCTGCGTGGTTTCTCAAGAGGTATATCTGGGACGTGACAGTAGCTGCCAAGGCTCATCAAACATGCCATCTACCTACTGCTGCTGATACATGTGAGAACAAATGATACTGCCAGAAGGAAACAGAAATCGTTTCCTAGTGACTCAGAGCCCCTGTGATGAGGACACAGGTGGTGTTTGCATTGCATCTTCCAGTTGAAATGTGTACCTTTTCATAGAAAGGAATCTATAAGTAATCAAATAAGTCAAAGACCAGAATTTGGACTCTGGACAAGGGAATATGACCAACATCACACTGACCACGTAGTAAATGTCAGCTGTATATCAGCATAGTGCCAGGAGCTTCGCAATTGTTATCTTTTTCAATCTCACTCAAGCTTTGAAATCAAACCAAAAGGGGTTGTAATCCTTGCTCAGCCACTGTGTGGCAGTGAGCAAGTTACTGAACTTCTCTGAGCTTTTTACTTTAAAAGAAAGATAATACTTAACCTCAGAGAGTTCTTATAAAAGTGAAATGAGGTTGTTTATGTAAAATGACTAGTACATAGTAAATATTTGCAGAAGGAATAAAACACATCTTTTGATAACTGAGCCATAGAAGGCATTTAGTGTAATGATATCTACAATAATAATAATAATAACTATTATTATTATTTATAACCTGGAAATGCAGGCATTATTATATCATTTTAAGAGAGGTTAAGTAACTTGCTCACAGCAACACTATAAAAGCAGTACTGCCTCCTTCCACCCAGTGTTAGGGGACATTTCATGGTCATTGGGAAGATCACATTTGGCTGACCTGGTCTAGTCATTACATTTAAACTAAAATTTGAAGAAAAAAAAATCCCTCAGATTAAACTATGTATAGTAGGATTGTAGATCATTGTGTTGACTATTTGCATGCCATGGGCCTTCAATTAGTCTTTTTAAAACCTTCTTAAATTAGAAGCGTAATTTAAGAAAAAATTTTATATCGAATTTAGGAAACAGAGAAAAAAGTAACTATTATCCCACCAACTTAATAGAATCTCTTACTTTATTTTGTTGCTGGATTTTCTTCTAGTCTTTTAAAAATGCATATTTGACACAGTTATAATCATACTGTTTTCCATGTTGCTACATATTCTTCATAAACACCATTTTTCTGGTTGTATACTAGTCCAACAAGTGGATATGTCACATAGTTTATTTCACCATTCCACTATTGTTGGACATTTAGGTTGTCTTAGTAGATAAGCGTGAAAAAAGGAATGATGTTGCTTTCACCATTGCCATAATCACCCTCAGAGACCTGATGTCCTGCTCTATCAATGCCCAATATGCTTTCTGTCATTTGATAGTTAAGCTTGATGAATGTCAGCTGTACTGCTGGAGCCTAAGGTACAATTGCAAGAGCATTATTTTCCGCCAGTTTTCATCACACAGATTCTGCATTTTATCCTCATGGTGGGTAAAGCGTGGGGCTAACCTAGGAACCTAAGCTCTAGAGTGTCACATTTTTTTCCTACGGAGAAATGTCTTTTGAGGTGCAAACAAGTGATTTATGAAGGAACTTTGAGAAGTCCTGCCGTTGGTGAAGGAGAGTGCTAGTCTGATACCATGACCAGGGGAGTAGGATGTCTCATTGGCCAACTTGCTGCAGCTCTGGAAAATAATCCTGTTGCAGCTCAACCAGGCCTGGCCTCAGCAAATCAACTGGGTCCCATCTCCAAGAAAAGATCAAATTTGTATGTAAAGTGGGCCCCAGGGTCTCTTCAGCTTTAGAATTTTGGCTGCTTTACAGAAGTCCAATTGTCTGAGGCTAAATCCAATGCCAAGAGTGAACTGGGGAGAGAATTTCAAGTGGGTCAATTGTGCTGTCCCTTTCTCTGGGAAAGAGGACCTTTTCTGGGCCCTCATTCTTCCCAGATCTCAATGATGCCTTTCCCAAATGTCTTCATATGGTCATCCATTGCCCATTGCCACCCTCAAAAGATTGCTCTGACATACCACCTATCTCCTGGGCAAGGTGAGGTGGGTGAAGAAACATTTAGAATATGTCCCCCACTCTTCCTAGTCAGTGGCCAGCCACTTCCCCCCACCCCTGACTCCTGAGGATTTCTGGAAGGCATTTGAGGGGAGGCACCAAGGGAAATTATAGCCCTACAGAATATCACTAGTTACCCACAAAGTTACCCTTCATGTTGCACAGCATTTCTTAGGGGGAGTGTAATGAATGGGTTCTTACCTGGTCAAAAAACTGTAGCCAAAGACTAATTTCTTATTTCAAAGTGATGTTGTGTGACCTAAGTGGGATCACACTTGTAAAGGACTGAGCCTAGGGCCCAGCATCTGGGAAGTGCTTCACAGTTATTAGCTGCTGTTGTATGAGGAATAGAGTTGGTGTAGACAGTGGTGTGCCACTGGCATATGTAGGGGGATACGTAGTCTCACCAGACTGGAAATATAGTAGCGAATATAAGGTTTTGCACTTGGGTTCAAACACCAACTAAATACAGAATGGCAACTCTAAAAAGAACTTGAGTTTACTTAAAAAAAAAAACGTAGCTTCAGTTGAAAGTACTTCCAATATAAATAAACTATTTTTGTGAATTGTGTAGCATGTACATGGGATTTGTGTGTGGTGTGTGCATGTGTGATGTGGATATATTGTGTTGTGTGTGAAAAGTATGTGATTCATGTGAAGTACGTGTGTCTGCATTCGTGACTTTGTATGTGGACACGTGTGGGTGTGGGAATGTGTCACTTGACGGGGATATGTTCTGAGAAATGCGTCAGGTGACTTCATTGTTGTGCGAACATCATAGAGTGTACTTACACAAACGTAGATGGTATAGCCTACTACATACCTAGGCTATATGGTACTAATCTTATGGGACCACCATCATACATGCACTCTGTCATTAACGGAAATGTCGCTATGCGGCACATAACTGAAGGTATGTGTGTGTTTATGGCTATGTATCTGTGTACCATGAGTGTGATGTGGGCTTCCAAAAGAGAGAAAGTCAGTCCTCCAGGATTATATTTATGGGGGCACAGTTGGAAATCCTCTTTTGGCCAGGTCACTGGGCATTCACAACTTGGAGCATGTACAAAGAAGAGCAGCTACATGCAGGTAGGAGCCTTGCAGCCATTTCATATGTTAAACAGATGAAGGAACTGGGAGGTTTGGCCTGGATAAAAACAGGCGAGTGGGGATGGGGGAATGAGGAGGGCTGGTACTGTTCCCTCGGAAGGATCAGCACCAGGGCCAGAAGGACATAGATTTGGTTTTAGTTTAGAGAAAAGCCTTCTACTTCTAATAGACATGGTTGTCTTTAGATGGCGATGGGTTTCCTTCTGTGATGGTGACCCCCTCTCAATGGAGTAATTTATAAAGAAGTGTTTATATCCTTGATCTCATTGGAGTCACACAACAGCCTTATAGGCCAGGCAGGGGTGGAATGGTTCCGACTAACCCCTTTTTAAGGGTAGGGTGTTTCAAGAGTAGGGGAAAGCCTTAAAATCCATCTTATAAAACTCCCTTATTTTTCTTTTTTGATTCACTAGGATGACAAACTTGAAAAAATATACAGAACAAAAAATTAAACTCTCTGTGTGTATGCAGATTACTTTCCTTTTAAGAGATCTTGTGGCCTGCCAGAGACTGTACTCGAAGCTGCTAAGCATGCTGCCATCCCTTACAGTAGGTCAGACTCCTGGGATGGCTCTTAGCAGGGTGCTGAGGCTGGCAAGAACTAAAAGCAGCTTTCTGCTGAATTAAGTTGCTGAGGCCCCTTCTCTTTCTGCCTCCCCTCCTCCACCCGTGAGAGAGCAGAGGAAAGAGGAGACAACCCCAGGTTTGGTCTGGCTGGTGACCAATGACGCACTTTCACCAATATAGATTTTGGAGGTGGAGACTATGGAAAAACAGGTGGCAGTGGGGGCAGGTGGCAGCCTGGAGGGGGTGGGGCCTATCAAGGGGGAGTGAAGGACAGTGTGGGTGGGGGTCCTGGGAAATCTCAAAAAGAAAATATCAGTCTCCTGAAACTTTAAGGAGGAAAAAACATTGGTTTCTAAAATGTACTTTATAGAAGCAGTTACAGGAAAGGGGTGAAATGCCACCCACATATTTAGACCCGTGCTGTGATCTTTGCACACCTATGTCCTCAACTCTACAGGAATAGGGGAACCAAGTATTTATCTCAAGTACCCAAGGAAAGATCCATACTAAAGACCCCAGGCCTCTGCCATTGGGCAGTTTGGGGCAGTGGGCAGTTGGCCCAGCCTCAGCAGAACCAGATTTGCTGCCAACTCCTTGTCTGACCTTGGGCGGGCCTTTCTCATCTCTGGGCTTCAATGTCACCATCTCTTAAACGAAGGGGTTGAATTCGACGACGCTAAAGGGGCCCATGTCGGCATTCTGTAGTTGAGACTGGGACAAAGGGGACAAGCTTCAAGGCAAAAGGACCTCCCCACCGCCATCTTCAGGGTCCCTGGGCCCTTCTTCCCCTGCCAGGGACGTTTATCCTTGGGCATTTAGGGCCCTTGGGTTGCAGGACAGCGCTCCTGCGCCTCTGGCCCCAATGCTTTGGGTGTCCCTGAGAGAGGCTGAGCCAGCGACTCCGCCCCCGCACTCTCCCCGTGTCCCACTGAGCCATTAGCAGGATTGCTCGCTGTTCCCGGCAAAGCTGGTGATTTATGCGGGGCCTCGACGGGGCAGTCCCTTGAGCCAGGAACAATTAGCTAAAAGCCAGCGGGAAGGGAGGCAAGGGGGCAGCGAGCCAAGCCCCAGGGCTCCTAACCCAGCTGCAGCCGCGGGCCGCCCCGGCCAAGCACCCCAGCCCCCCAACTCGGTGGGCCCCACTCACCACGGCGGGGGCGGGGCTCAAAGGCCGACGCGAAAAGGCAGTCCAGAATCCACGCCATGACCCGCGCTCAGTGCCCGGCAGCCTCGCAGCTAGCTTCCGCGCCGTACCCCGCACGGGCCGCCCTAAGTAGCCCCCGCTGACCACGCCCTGAGCCGCACCCTGCACCCAGCTAAGAGTGTCTTGGTCACCGGACACCTCCAGCATGTCACGAAGGGGGCAGGGCCTCAGGGGAGCCCCCCCCTCCCGCCAGAGGAGAAGCCGCTGGTCCTGCAGCCCCTTCCCCCACGCGGAGGGAGGCCAAGGCTTAGCTCTTATCCCAGGAAGCTTTAACTCTGAGGGCGGGACCCTGCCCCTACCCCAGGGAGCCCAGAGTCTGAGGGGAGACGCCATCTCAGCCCTGGTGAGCCAGGAATCTGAGAGGGAGGGGAGGTCCCTGCCCCTAGAAACCCTTAATCGGCCGCATAAAAGCGGGCCTGTCCCCAGAAGCTGGAATTTGAGGGCGAGATGGTGCACCTGTCCCAGGGAGCCTCAGATTTGAAAGTGAGGCTATCTCAGCCCCAAGAAACCCCACGTTTTAGAGGAGACATCATCTCAGCTCTTAGAAGGCCCAATCTAGGTGGGAAGCGGTGTCTTCCCCAGGAACCCTGAATCGGAAGGGGAGGCACTGCCTCAGCCTTGGGTAGCTCCAAATCTGATTTTAAGTCACTGCTCCATTCTAGAAGACCAAGAATGTGAGTTGGAGAAAAGAGTTTTGTCCCCCTAGGAGCTCCAAAGCTGAGTGGAATTTTACTGTCCCTGCCCTGTGGATCCCTCAGAGAAGAAGGAGATGCTTTCCTGCCGGGGAACCTTTGTTTTGAGGGGGTTGATGACCAGGCGAGATAAAAGAATGCTGTGTCAAGTACGTATATATAAATATGGGGTGCCCGTCAGTTGCTGCTGACTTATGGATTCCACTGCCTATGCTTTTGCTCAGGGCACTGGCATAGGAGGGGCACCAACATTTATTTTTAGAAAGTATTTGATATTTGATATTTCAATGGGGGGTGGTAATGTGTTGGATTTCATTACACTTCTTTTATGGCTTTGTATTTTTAAATTTTAAATACATATGGGGGCACATACTATAATAGGTTCAGTGTTTGGGGCGTCTGATGGTAGTAAACCAGCCCTACCCTTAAATCCTGGGGTAGAGGCAGCCACCAGGGATGGGCCATATTGGGCAAGAGGGGCTTCTAAACAAAATTTCCTTTTCTGTTCAAGTCCAGGGACCCAAATTAATTTCTCCCCAAATTCTCCATTGGCAATTGTACAGACGTGACTCTGTGCCTGTTTTCCTCCAATGAGAAAATGGGGCTCTGTCAATCAAAATGCTAGTGACGAGATAGAAAGAAATATGAAAAATCCTCTTCCAACAGCTCAATTGCAGTCCTGAGGAGTGGAAGCTGCAATCACAGGTCCTTTGGGGAGAGCAGTTATTACATTTGCTTTGGGAACCAATGATATTAGCATTAACGCGGCAAAAGGGGTGCATAAAATGGAAAAATCATCTGTACTTTGCCATGCAATTCTTAGCAAAGTAGAGCTGTAGTCAAGAGTTTAAAGGGCTTCCACATTCTTTTTTCTTCCTTTCTGGGAAACATGGTACCTCTCTGCCTTTGCACCAATTTCTAAATCATTTCCAATTTTCTCTGTTTTTTAAAAGCAATCAAAGATAACAAACATTCACCAGACCTGCCCTTTTACCAATTTCTGCAGTACAAATACCCAGTCATCCAAACCAAACAAGTCTGACATCTAGAAATGTCCAGTTTCAGGCTCTGGATATTGAAATCTTGGCCTTACCTCTTCCCATGAGCTTATCTACCACCCACTTTTGTAATGGCCTCAATACATTTCTTTTTTTTTTTTTCCTGCTGAATGGGCTTTGTGTTTTTGGTTCCCTCTTGGCATAAAGGCTGCTAGTCCTGTCCAATCCCATGGGCCTCAGTAACTAATGTTTCTCTGCTTCCAGAATAGCTCTACCTGAGGTACAAATTCATGACAACTATCCTTCTCTGTTGCTTTTTCTGCAAGAGGTGTGATGTGGTACAGGAAAAAAGCTAAGAATACTCACAGACCTAGATTGGAAGCCCAGTTCTGCTATGTTGTACTGGCTATGTAATCTTAGGAGGCTTGGTCTTATCTGAGGCTTGGTCTTCATCATCTGTGAAATGGGGATGTTAGTAGTCGTGAACAAGCTCCAGGCAAACTAAAGCCTACTCTTTTGGAAAAAAAGAGAAGAGGAAATATAGAGTTCAGAATTCTCAACAAAAATTTATTTAGCAGTCAATATAACAGTTCTTCCCCCTCCTTCTTCTTTGACCCACCTCCTCTGCCACTTAATTACTTAGTGTTAAGTTTCCTTTGAAAATCTTTACTGTAACTGTCACGTAATGGGGGAATGCATTCATCCATCAATCCATCCATTCATTCAACAAATGTTTATTAAATATCCTGTCTGCAAGATATTGAGCTATGTATATAATGTTGATTCACTCAATGAATTATTGCACAATTATTTTTAAATGTATAATTTGGAAACCTATATGATAATCTGAAAATACACTTATGATTATTTTAAATGAAAAATAATCAAAATGCAAAATGTATGCACACTATTATATAAACAATACAAATAAATAATAAGCCTACACATAGAAAAAAAAAAGGCTAACAGGAAGCACACCAGAATCTTAATAGTGATTGTATTTAAGCAATGCAATTATGGGCAATTTTTAACTGCTTTACTATTTGCATATTTTAGTATTATCCAAATTTTCTTTAATAAACATATATTATTTTATGGAGTTAGAAAATACTACTTATAGAAAGAAAATCTATAACCTTGTCTCTGCTGAATAAAGGACTAGGCTAGATAGGGGAATGACTGGGGCCTTTAGGCTGGGGTTGTGCCACTGGTACAGGGCACTGGGGCTGGCTTTGATGACCCAGAACAAGCTGAAAGTTGGTCTGTGAGTAAAATGCAGGACTTTCTTCCTGTGCAGGGGCAAATAACCAGTTATGGCACCTCATTTCCAAGACTGCAGAAGTCCTTAGCACCCTTATTGAGCAGCCAGGAGCCTGCTAGCCTGGACCTACAACTCCTCACCCCAAGATGTGTGCTCACAAGGGACGCGCTGGGTATATCTGCCTTCACCCTGACAGCCCAAGGCCTAGAGTTTGACAGCTTGCTGCTGCATTTTTTTTTTTTTAAAGATTGGCACCTGAGCTAACAACTGTTGCCAATCTTTTTTTTCCCTCTGCTTTTTCTCCCCAAATCCCCCCTGTACCTAGTTGTATATATATTCTTTTAGTTGTAGGTCCTTCTAGTTGCGGCATGTGGGATGCCACCTCAGCATGGCCTGACAAGCGGTGCCATGTCCGCGCCCAGGATCCGAACCAGTGAAACCCTGGGCCGCCGAGGAGGAGTGGGTGAACTTAACCACTGGGCCACGGGGCCGGCCCAAGCTTGCTGCTTCTTAAGGGTCTCTCAGTGCAATTCCAATTAAAAGCCAAGCAATCTTCTCGTTACTTAGGTCATTGTTTACCATGATGTCTTTAGCAGGAAGAAAATATATTCTAACTGGGAAGAAGGCACAATGATGAAGTCAAGCTGGGGGCTTTTTGACTGTGAGAAGAAAGGTTTCAAATCTTCCTATCTTTTTTTCCTGAAGCTCAAAAGTACTTAGCATCTCAGGCAAACAGTTGCTAATTAAATGAGATTCCAAGAACTAAAGGCCCATAAACCTTGTCATGGATCAGGGTTTCCCAAAGTATGGTCCATTGGATAAGATGCATCAGAATCACTGGGATGTGCTATAACAATGCAGATTCCTTGCTCCCACTCAAGACCTACTAAACAAGAATTTCTGGGGGGCGGGACCAGAAAATAGCATTTTTAGCAAGCTCCCCGTGGGGGCTCTTATGCCTAATAAAGTTAAAGAAACTCTAATGTAGAAGAAAGAAGTCCTTCCCTGAAAAAATTCTCCACCACTGTCTCTTCCCATTGCACTCTAGCTGCAAGGAACACTGGGGCAGCCATCTGGACAACTTGATCCCTTTAGCCCCACTCTACTTCCTTTGGTTGCATGGGTAAATACACAGCATGAGAAATTGAGCAAACCTCGAAACTTGAATCCTGGTAGGGTCTAGTGGTATTCAAAATAAGCATACTCCATAAATGTCATCCATTTGGATTTTCTAAGAATCCTTGTGTATGTCTATACAGAATCTTTCAGTCAGGTTATCTCATTTGGACTGCCTACATGTTGGGTTCCTTGCGTCATGCAAGAGGCAGTTGAAGCACAATGGAAAGAGCACGGCATTTAAAATTAAAATATCAGGAGTGAGGCTGGGCATGCTGACTGACCAGCTGGATTATTGCCAAGTATGTCTGCTTCCCAACCTGAACCCCAGGTTCCTCTATGAAATGGGGATCCTTGTCCCTCTGCTTGCCTCCCTCAACAGGTTCTTATGAAGGTCTCCCCAATTTCAGGAGTGAGATAACAAAGGACTCTACCCCCAGGCCCATGGAGAGAATTGGCAGATTAACAACCCTGCCTCCCAACACTTTCTTTTGAGGAGTCCTATCAGAAGGTCCACATGGTGTGTACAGGGATCATATGTGTTCTCTAAAGGAGGCTCTAAGCCTTAGGACCTGAAGACTCTGCCTCCCTGCTTTTCCGTTTGGAAAAGATTTATCTGGGCTCATGGTGAACATATAGTGAAATCATGGGGGACATTTTGGGACCTCTCTAAATCTGAGAAGGGCCTCAGTTTTCTCATTTCTCAAATGGGGTTGTACAAGGAAAACTTGAAGTTCTGTTCCAGCTACTTAGCATTCCTGGGATACATTGCTTCCACAGCACTTTTTCCCCCGCAGCTCTATTACTTCCAAACATTTTCATATCACCAACGCCTGACAAGGTCCTGGCACCATCTTTGTGAGGTAGAAATAGGAGAGAATTATTCCCATTTTTTAAGTTAGAAAAGCTGAGGCAAAAGAGGGCAAGTGACTAACCTAAAGTCACCCAGGGGAGTAGAGATGATCCGAGACCAGCCTCTAGATCTCTTGCCCCTCTGCCCATTATTTTCCTGTACTCCTCACTAGATCCCAAGAGCTGTCTGTCAGTGTGCTGACACCACTCAGGAAAATGCAAGTTTCATCCTGACACCAAGAAGACAGAGCTACGATTACGCTTTAGTCCCCAAGGAGGCAGAGAAATTGCTTTTAGTTGACAAGTGCATCTCCCACACACGTACCCCTCTGGTTGAATGAAAAGATAAAATCAACTTAAAAATCCCAAATGCTCACTTAATTTTGTAAAGCGTTTTGCTCTTTGAGCTAGGGGGTAGGAAGGATGAGAGAATTTTTCAACTCTAGAAGTCTCAACAGGGTGTGGGGGAATAGTAAAAATTAAGGGGGAGCACAGAAAAAAATGCCAGAAAGAAGAAAAAGTAGAGAGGTTGTCTTTTAGTTTTGTGCTGTAATCAATAAGAGAAAGTGGAGTTATCTGAAAAAAAGAAAGAACTGGGGTGTGTATTTATGCCTTTGAAAAACTACAAAAGATGTGAGCCACTGAGGTTTCCATTATAGATGAAAATTCTGTGGCTTCCAGCAGCAAGAGTCTGGGGGCTGGGCAGGGGGACTATCCACTTTCTTGTGTTACCAGAGACCTCCAGGCCTGGGGCCAGGGAAGCATTGCTCCTGAGCTTTACTAGGTCATCTCTGCAAATCACCTGCCCTTATATGTTTAAGTGCGGCAGCTCCCAAGGTGCTCTCATATCTATTTCCTATCTGAGCTTCGTACAGCTTTGGGAGCTTGGCAGGACAGAGATTAGCACAACCCCCGTTTTATAGATGAAGAAACTCGAGCTAAAGGAATGGAAGTGACTTGCCCAAGGTCATTCTGCTGCTTTTGTTTTTGTTTGGAACCTGTACTTAAACCACTGTTTGTGCCTCCTTCTCTTGTGCTTGGCTCCTCACACTACCCATATCCAGACTGAAATCTGGTCTTTAGAACTCATGTACTGCCTGACTCCCTTTGGACTCAAGATTGGAAACTTCCCCCTAGCTGAGAATTGCAGAGCCCTTAAAAAACTTCCCAGCTAAGAACATCCTTATTCTTAGAAGATACGTGCTGGAGTATTTAAGTGTCATGATGCCTGTAATATACTTTCAAAGAGAGAGAGAGGAAGGAGGGTATGCAAATATGGGAAATTGCTAATGAGGGTATGTACAAGTATTTATTGCACTAGTCTTTCAATTTTACTGTATGTTAAAATGTTTGAAAATACAAACTAGGGGGAAATATCACCACCTACGTAGCCACTCCAACTGCCTGTGCTAAAATCTGAGGGTCAGTGGTGCATCTGTTCCCACAGAGTTCCACCTCAGGACTCCACCAGGATGGCCCAGCCCCAAACACAGAACTGGCTCAGCAGGCAGGGCGGGCTAGACTCATGAGTGGTTTTGATGTCTTAAATGGAGTTTGGATGCTGGGAAATGGCTGCATGTACTGAGTGGGAGTTTAGGGGGAAAGATTTGGTGGCAAAGCAGCTAAATGGAAGCCCTAGAAAAGGAGTCCCTCCCAAAATTTTAATCAGAGCTGGAATTTTTCCAAAAATAGGTTTTTTTAAATTTCAGGGTTCGCTCATTAAGGCTGAAAGTATCATTAGGAATAATGTAGTCCAGTCTCCTCACATCCCAGGGGGAACACTGAGATCCAAAGAGGGAAAGTGACTTACCCAGCATCGCCCAGCAAGTTAGTGGCTGAAATGGGACTAGAAGCCAAGTGTCCAGCCTTCTAGTCCAGAGCTCGGTCCATTACATCACACTGTCACCCCACCTTGGGTTTGTGGGTTCTTCAAAGGTCATCTGCCCACCCCAGGATGTGCTCTCTGCAGACCAGCTTGGCACTTGGGGGATTTGCAGTCAGCGACAGTTCCTGCTGCTGAGAGCAGAGCCAGGCACCTGAAGATGGCGCCTGTCACATCCCATTGCAATGAATGACTTCCCTCTGAAACTGAGATGGGCCAGGAGCAATCTGGGAGCGGCACCTGGAGAGCAGTGTCAGTCCAGGCCTGCACAGCTGGAACGCCATGGACATTCAAGGCAGAGGAGGTCATGGAAAATGGCCTGAGAACTGTTTGCTGGGGAGTTTTCCACCTCTCTCAGACCCCAAGTGATTTATTGATTATATTCAGGGCAGCCACTCTGGTTCATTGGTTTAGCTGCCATTACCCCCGAAGGGGCGGGGGCGGGGGCGGTTTGTCTGCCTGCAGCTTCTCCTGGTCGGTCTGCTCACAGGATTGGTTCATGGGACAGCTTAGCTGGACCCTCGTGAGCCTGTCGGTATTAATGGCATTTGACTGTAGATCATGAGAAATCACGTCAATAGCTTCGGGTGGGAGTGAATGGAGCAAGCAGGAGGAGGGCAGAGGAGAGGAAGGGAGAAGAGCAAAAGGGGAGGGAAGAAGAGGAGAAGGGGAGAGGAAAATGCAATGAAGGAATTCTCTTGCATTCTCTTGCATACCAACCTGTGACATTTCTGAGCCTGTAGCTTCTCTCACTTTTAATCACCTCCTTTGTTAATTGCCATTTGTCAATGCAAATAAATCTTTCTCCACTATAACTCAATCCTGGGACAACTCAGGTGTTAAACAGGGATTCAGGGCTAACTCCAGAGCCCTAGTTTTCCTTATCTAGTGAGTTGTTTGTCCTTCTCCCCTGCATTCCTACATCTCAGGCACTGTGGAAACTGGTACATGAACACCAGCGCTGGCCCCAGCACAAAAGATGCTAAGGGTTGACTTTGTCTTCCAAGCTGCTTAAGGTCTGGCACCCACCCAAGGCCCCTCTCTATTGTAGGAGAGTGGGGCCCAGCACTCTCTCCTAGTTTCAAGCACCCAGGGCTTATAACTGCCCTGCTGTTCCACCCTCCAAATCCCAAGAGACTTGTCAGACCGTAAGCTAAAGGGCAAGGCAAGAAGGCAGCATCAGAGCTGTATCTGCCTAGGACCAGAAAGCAGCCATGCTGGAGAGGAGGGGCCATAGCTGGGGCCAGATCAAGTGGCAGTAAAGCCATATGACGCATTTGGCAGATTTTGTGTGCATGTCAAAGAGCTGAAGACCAGGCTGTATTCAGAAAGTCCTTCTATTGCTCTCAATGGAAGAAACATTTGGCTAGATCACAGAACTCTGAGCCCCCTGTGTCTTAGCAAATAACAGGAAGTCCCAAGGGTCTGAGTGACTGTGGACCCTGACTTTGTTTTCAAGAGAGACTCCGAGGTAGCAATTTCAGGGAGGAAAGTGGGGAGGAAGAGACTGTGTGGCATGGGTACATGTCATAGATGAAAGGCTCTTCTAGCTGGGCCATGCTCTGGGGCCCAGTATCCTGGCACTGAGGCTACAGCTCCCTTCTACCTCCTTAGGGAAAGAGCCGCCAGTATAACCCCCCAAATCAGCCACCTTGCTGTCCTCAGAGACTGTCCCTCAAATCTACTCAGTGATAGTGAGATGCCCCAAAAGGTATGGGGGTCAGGAGTGGTGATAATAGTGCTCAAGGCCAGGTTCAAGGACTGAATGCAGAACCTTGGCCTCTGTTTTCTTTGTCATTCCCTCCAACCTCAAAGGAAGAAGGGATCCCATCTGGGACCTTCCTCACTGATGCTCATCCCCTCCTGCTGCTGCCACTAAGGAGCATCTCACTCTCATGTCTCTTCAGCCTCTCCCCTTCTACTCCTTCTTTCTGCCTACACATATCTCAACCTTCCCCATAAAACACAATCTTTCCCTCAGCCTTTCTCTGCTTGCTCTTGAGTCTGCAAAACTTCTCAAATGTAATGTCTCTGCCATCCACTCACTATTTTACTTCTTCCCACTCCACACCCACTATTGAAGGCCCTCATAACTTCCTAATTCTAGATGCAGTGGCCCCTTGTCAATTTTCACTCAGCTTGACTGCTTGGCAGCATTTACTCCCCCATGATCTTTTACTCCTTATTGATTGAAAATCCCTCTTCCCTTACCTGCCCCTCCCAGGTCTCATCTCTCAGACTTCTTCTGCCTGCTCAGTAGTTATCTGTCTTCCCTGCTTAGTCATCTTCTTTTTCCTTATGGGCTTCTTCTTCCTCATAGCCCGAAAGACATTCAAACTCTCCTATATGAAAACAACCTTTCTCTGACCCTGACTCACCTTCTAGGTATCTTCCAGTCTTCCTTTTCTCAGCTTCATTCCTTAACACCTTCAAAGAGTAGTGTAGACTTACTCTCCTCACTTCTCACCATACACTCATTCCTCAGCCCACAGCAATATGGTGCCTTCCCCTCTCTACACACACATATACACATACTCCAACTGCTCTCACTGCAGCTACCAATGTCTTTTTGGAGGCCTAATCCAAGGGCACACTCATCTATGTCCTGATTTTATTTGCCTTCTCTGCAGAATGCTTCGTTGTGAATCCTTCCCTATTTATTGAAACTCTCTCTTCCCTTGGCTCTGAGAATACTGTGCTATACTAGTATTCTTATCACTGATTTCTCCTCTGGCTCTGCATTCTCCTCTGGTACCTTAAAAGGGAGCATCCCTCAAGGTCCTGTCCTTACTGCTCTGTCTTTACATGGAGGGGCTCATCCACTCCAATGGCCCTGATCTCTCTGGATCACTCACAGCACCTAAAACAGTGTCCTGCATGTGAGAGACACTTAATTGGTGTTTACCTAATTGATTAACATTTGATAATTGCACAATGCCTAGTGCATAACAAACGTTCCATGAGGGCTGTTATCTGGGTCTTAAAGTTTACAGACATTTCCTGGATATTTACCTGACTCATCCTTATAATAACCTAGTCAGGTTGATTCTTTTTTATTCCCATTTTTATAGAAGAGAGAAGGGGAATGGAGCTAACATTTGTTTCCTACCTATTCTGTGCCAAGTGCCTCATATACATTTTAATTTAATTTTCACAACAGCCCAGTGAAGTAGGCGTTCTTAGCCACATTTTACAGATGGGAAAACTGAAGCTCAGAGAGGTGCCCAAGATCACAAGAAGTGTATAATTTACCTCCTCTGCTATTTCATTGTTCTGTAAATTTGATCATACCAAATTTAGTGAGCAATACTGAGGAGGCATATAAAAGGTATCACAGAGCGATATTATAATTACTGTTTACATATAAGTATTTCTTGGAGTTTGCATTCCTGTGAAATGTAATGTCAGGCATATAAAGAGCTGAAGAGAAAAAAATCCTCCCATTTCCAAACATTCCTGCCTTTCCCCCTGCATATTATAATAATAGGAACTGATTATTGAGTGCTTAACATGTGCCAGTCATTATGCTTAGTACTTTACATGTGTGCTTTCATTTAATCCTCACCCCCACCCTATGTGGTAGATTTATACATGAAGTAATTGTGCCTCATAGGAGTTAAGTAACTTGTTCAAGGACACCTAGGTAGTTTGTCAGGTCACTGAAATTTTAAGTCTGGTTGGTCTGATTCCAAAGCTAGTGTTCTCTCAATGCCACTAGGCTGCCTTTCCAAGACAATAGGGAAACCAAGGCTCAGAGAGATTAAATGACGTCAAGTCTCCTGACTCAGTAACTTATATTTTTCGACTTTGCTCCAGCTGCTTGCGTCTCTTTGTTGAAGGGACTGCTTTGTGTTGTCAATAATCTTTATATATCTGTGTTCTGTCTCCTCAACCACATTGTCAGTTCTGCCAAACCTCTTTAGATCCCCCACAGAGAGTTCTAACTAAATACTTGTCAATTGATAAGCACGGGGCTCTCTTCAGTTGAGAGAATTATTAATAAACCATCAGGCTTTAACAAAGCCCTTCTCATCTCCAAAGGACTTGAGCCCTTGGTGCTTAGGAGATGTATCAATTCCTCGCCTTCCCGCAGCTTGAAGTCAAGAGCCCACACTCCCCGCCTCCGCGTGGCATCCATTCTCCAGGGAGCCTCAATAGCGTCAGAATCATTTCACCAAAGGTTGAATTACGTGTGTGACTCTGGAAGGATTCGGTCCCGTAAAGGGGGAGAATAATGCGGGCTGTGATTCTGCCTACAGGTGGACCCTGGGGATGTTTCTCACCATCTGAGATGACGTGTGAAACTCTGGCAGCCACGCTCCATAGATCAAGCTCTAAAGATGGATTGTTACACTTATTATTGGGAATATTAATAATCACTCTTACATTTATGTAGTGAACTTCCATTTACGCAAAAGGCTCCTGCACAAGATTTCATTAGGTTTAGTTTGTGCTGGTCTTCTGCAAAACCTTTTTGGCATCAATATTCCCCAAAGAAAAGGTCTTCTATCTGGGTTTTGAGGAAAGGAACGGCCCCAGCAAAACTGACAGCTGAGACCCTGAGAAGGGGAACACTAATGGACTGGAATTGAAGGCTAGCAATTGATCCTGCTGAGCAACATGCTGCTGAGAAATATTTAGGGCCTGAATGCAGATCCCCAACATCCTTCCTTCTCTTTGCCTGTTCCCAGAACCCCAGAACTGGCCCAGTCCTCCCAGCTCAAGCAGAATCCTTAGCTTCTTCCACCATCAGAATTCCCCTTCCAGGTCCCTGCCCCCATGGATGGCTCAGGGACACCTCTGTGAAAGCCGGCTCAATTGTCTCTTCCCCTCCCCCAGACCAATTTTCTCATGCACTTGTATGAGTTTGCTCAGCATCCTGCAAAGAGACAGACAGTAGTAATAATCATAGCTAAAACTCATGAAGCTTTTACCGTGAGCCAGGCACCATATTAAGCAATTTACATGCATAATCTCTCTTCATCCTCATAACAGTCCTATGAGGAAAGTTTATTGGGATTCCCATTTTACAGAGGAAGAAATTGAGGTTTTAAGTGAGTAAGTAACCTGCCCAAGGCCACACAACTAGCTAATGCAGAGGCAGGATTCAAACCCAGGTCTGTCTGACAATGAACCTCTACAGTATACTGTCTCTCAGTATTGGCTTCCATTTCCTGGATAGGAACAGTGAGACAGAGAGATCAGGTCATCTCGCATTCAGAGGAAAGAGTCTCAAGAAGTCAGAAAAACAAAGTTTTTCTCCCGTTTCTGCCAGTAACAGATTCTGGGTGAGTCACTTAAAAGCCCCTGCTTCTGAATTTGCAAGCAGGATCCACAGTGTGTGAGATTCGAAAGTGATGAGCCACAGAAGGTTAATCTCCTTCAAATTTATAAAGTTTAAAAGCACCATGCAAATGCAAAGTGTTCCTTATCATAATCCTTAACATTATTATTCCAGCCTATTCATCTACCAATGAACCAGGGATAGAGTCCTGGCTCTGCCCCTGGATTCTGCTGCCATTTAAGTGCCAAGACAAATGGTCTCAGGGAGTCAGGGTGATCCATTATCTGGATATGGATTATTTCTCAGGAGTAAATCGTTAGCCCTGTCGGGCAGCTGATGAATTCTCCCACAGCACCTGGGGGCTCATTGCTCTGCATGGGACGTGTAGGGAATTCAAGTAGCAGCTGGAGTCTCAGTGTGACTCTGCAGACAGGGTCCTGGGAGCAGGGAACAAAGATGTTCGGGTTAGGTTCCAAGGAGCAGCAACAAGCCCACCCAACTGTGAATGTGAAGACAGATAATGAACCTCACCTACCCACAGCCCACCCCAGGGCAGAAAAGGATAACTTCTTTTCTTTCCTAATGCGTGAAGCATCTTTGGGCAAGACAAAGCACAAAATAGACTGACAGATTCATACACAAGGACCTACTGACAGAGAGATGAGAAGCATGGGCAGCAGAAAGAGAAACAAAGAAATGGAGAAAGACAAATAGGGATAAAAAGAGAGACAGGGAAAGAGGAAGACAAAAAGT
This sequence comes from Equus caballus, assembly GCF_041296265.1. Lineage (NCBI taxonomy): Eukaryota > Metazoa > Chordata > Mammalia > Perissodactyla > Equidae > Equus > Equus caballus. Next base: position 125,430,836 of record NC_091715.1, on the reverse strand, counting down.
CAATAAAATAAAGGACCACAAAAAAGAGACACATGGAGTAAGAGGAATAAAGAGAAATCCAGAAAGAGGAGCTGAGAGGAAAGGGAGAAAGAAATAAAAACAGATTAAAACAGAAGCAAAAAAAATTTTAAGGAACAAAAGAGTAAGAAAGGTTTTTTAAAAAGGAAAATGTATGGGGAAAGAATAACGTAGAGAAAAAATAGATAGAAAAAGAGAAAGGGGGAGACATAACATAGCAAAAATAAGAAAAGGATAAAGGGAAAAAGAAAAATAGAACAATCAGAGATAAAGAGTAAAAGAAAATGAGAGGAGGGAGTGGAGAGCGGCGGGGAAAACAGATGAGGAAAGTAGAGAAACGTGGAAGATGAGACCGAGGTCTTTAGGAGGGGCACCAGAAGTGTTTTTTTGTTTCTGTTTTTCCCATCTGTGTCTTTTCTCGTTTGTTGTATGGCACACATGAGTTCAATCTGATGCCTTAGGGCTGGTCTTAAGAGTGGTCAGAATCACCACGTTTCCATTTCCCTCCTAGTTCAGAAAGCTCTTTTCCTCCCACTTCCACTGTTAGCCATTCTTGTCTGGTAAAGCATTGAAGGCAGAAACAGAAAGGTGGAGACAATCACCTACTGAAATGAAAGCCACAGCTACAGAGGGCTGAGCACGTAGATCACATTCATACACACACACTGTGTGCAAAGTCAGACAGACACAGAGACACATTCTGAAGCAAACAAGAGCACAAGTACTGAAAGACTTGAGCCATCGACAGGGATAGACTCACAGCACATAGGTATCAGCAGAGCCAACCCGAACACAAGGATGGGCAGGGGGAGAAACTGACAAAGAACTAGATACACTGCTGTGGAACATGACAGAGAGGTACAGAAAAAGATGGACACACGACCAGACAGATGGAGAAACAGACACCAGCCAGAGTGGTAGGAGGAGGTTCCACCTTAGCTCTGTTCTTCCTCCCTTCTCTCTGCCTGTGTGAAGTATCCTACTAAAAGGCATTTATCTCCCTGTGTCTCCTGCCCTCAGGATTTTCCTCTGGGCTTTGTGACAATTGGTAGCAAAGTGTTTTATTTAAATAAACTCACTTCTGCTAACCTGTCTGTTAGTTACTGTGTCATTCTTCCCAGGGAACAGATGTCCCTAACCAGTTTAAATGACCATATCCAAAAGGCCCCTTCGGGCATCAGTTTAAATGGTGGAATATCAGGTCCTGTGACTAAGACACATTTGGAGTCTGTCTTGGCTTCTACTCCAAGACTAGGACTTTTCCCCGCAGTATTCCATGATGCCTTTTGACTTCGTTGGACTGTCCTTTTCTCCTCTGCAGTTTGCAGCAGATGAGAGGGGGAGGTCAAGCAGCCAGATCTAATACCTGCACCCCCACTTGAATGAGAAGAACACCATAAGATTTCACTTGATAAAAAGTGTTTCCTGCAAAAGAAAAGTTTGAAAGGCTCAAGGATACACAGGGCCAGATGAGTTCTAAGGGTCTTTCCAGCTCTGACATTCTAGGATTCTATGACTGAGAGTTAATTCCTTCAAATTTAAACCTGCAGTAATAGGACAAACCTTGATTGGATTTTCCAAGCAAACGTGGTGTCATTGTCTGCCGCAATACATATTTAGCTATGGCCCAAGTTTATTAATTTTGTGCAGTATCGACATTTCTTGGTGCAGTTTCCAACACTGACTGGTAGACCCACGAGGATGTGAAACATGAAGGCTCAAGATGCCCTCCCAGGAAAGCCACAGATGGTTGTTGGTGTGTTCACCTGGCTGGGGCTGACACACAGACTCCACCACCACCCCCTGGCTTGTGCTGGGTACATGAAAGGGTGAGACAACTGCCTATGAAAGGGGCATAATGAATCAAATTGGCTTAGAAGCTCAGGGATAGTGTAGCCAACTGATCACCAAGAGAACCTAAGGGAGTGAGGCTTGCTTCGTGCAGTTCTACTTTGATGATAGGAAACACCCCCTAGAGCTTCTTTCTCATTTACTACTCATTTATTCTTTCTTTCCTTCTTTCCTTCCTTCCTTCTCGCTTTCTTTCTTACTTTCTTCTTCCTCCATCTCTCCCTCCCTCTCTGTCTCTCTCTCTCTTTCTCTCTTTCCTTCCTTCCTGCCTTTCTTTCTTTTTTTTTTTCTTTCTTTCTATAGTGAGTATTTTCTCCATGCCAAGCTCTGTACTACAGCTAGGGATACAGCTACGAACAAGATACAATCAAATATCTCCCAAATATCTCATTTGTGGATCGGAATTATGGTATAGTTGGGGGGGCAGTATATGAGCTAAAGCTGAGAAATATAGATGTTGCTCAGTGTCCACAAACTTAGGTTATGGATAAATATTTATGAGAATAAATAATTTGAGAGGAATATTACAGTGTATGCACACTTTTAATTATTCCCACTGGCAAAACTGATGAATCAGAGATCTGTTTTTGTATGCAATATTGAAGATGCATAGAAGTCTTATAATTAGTTCAGGTAAAATAATTTGATTGTTTTTTATGTACAATTCTAAAAAATACAAGTTAACTTAATACTTTTTATCTTTTAGTTACACATTCTTGGTGACAGGGTTTCATTTGTTGGTGATGGTTTGAGAGCGTTGGTTTTTGAGAGAATTAAGGCATTTACTGGAAGAGAAGGGAAGATTCATTTCTGTCTTTGATGCTGACTTGACATTAACTCTGTCATTCCCAGACAGAGATACATTTGTGTAAGTCTGTTCTCCTGGTCATTCATTTTTTTGCTTGTTTAGTTTTTCATCCATCCACCAACCATACGCCAAGCACCTAGTCTGAAGCATGTACTGGGTCAGTGTGGGTATATTGGAAAGATTTAAACACAGTCCCTGTCCTTGAGGGGCATATGCTCCAGAAGGGGAGCCAACAAATAACTTGAGGACTTTATGATGAGTGCCATAGGAAAGGTGTGGACAAAGGGAAGCTGTGAAGAACAAGGACTAAGAGGTGAGGGTAGCTGGAGAAGCTTTAAGAGACCAGGTGACCCATGGGTCGGGGGAGGTCTGAAGGTCAGCCCTATTCATCACTGTGGGGCTACACAGAGCCATCCCTGTTCCCCAAGTTCCTTTTTTTTATTTTAAGTCAGCAGCATGGATTTATAAGAGCCATAGAAGTACACAACAAGCAAATCAGTTTGTGGCTGGGGTTAACCCAGTAGCCTGCATCTGTTTAACTGCTTCAATTTAAGGTGAAATATACCTACTTCTTTTAAAAAACACAGTGAAAGGGTTGGTCAGAGACTAGTTCCTATCCTCTAACTCCAGCTTCTTGAAATCAGACTCTCCTTTCCCACTCTATACCCCTTTCTTGCAGAATTCTCTCATGGGAGCAAAGGGGCTTGAGTAGTACTGGGTACTGTGGCAGCTTTCAAATTATTCACATTCCAAAGGAGCCTTAATGATTTCTAAGATAATTGGTTGTAGAAATAAGTCCTTCTAAAAACCCAGCAATAGAATGTTCGTGATGCCACAGGATGATTCAGAGCATTTGGCCTTAATTACTTTGATTGTCCGCCAGGATTTAATATATGAATATTACATTGCGATCTTCAATTTAATTTCTTGTGTAAATGGATTGTGGCAGAATCCTGTAGTCCTGGAACTGGCACATAATTCAGCGTGGGAGACACTATCTTAACTCATCTCATTACTCAACCCATTTGTTGTCGTTCAGGCTTTGACAGCCAGGAGATGGGAAAGCAGCAGAGGTGATGTGATCTCTCAACCTAGGTCCAGACAGACATGAGCCATAGTCTCTACCGATTACGTTGTTACACAGACAGAGAGAGCACTTACTTTCAGAAGGAAAAATACCACTCTTGCCAATGTGCAGCTGTGTACCCTGGTCCTTCTTAGCATAGTGGAGTGGAAAAAGCTGGGACACACATGCAAGAGGCCTGGGTTCTAGTCCTAGCTTGGCCACGAACTTGCAGTATGACCTTGGACAAGTCCCTTAATTTCTGTGAGCTTTCAACTCCTCATCATTAAAGGGAGAACTACATGAGCTCCAAGTGCTTTGCGGGTGAAGATTTTTCTGACCTATGAGTAGCACACAGCAAATCTGACAATCTTGGCACCATGGCAGGAATAATGTTGTTTCTATCCATCCTATAAATGATAATCAGCCCCCTAAGAACAGACAAAATAACAAGGAAGCAAGGGAGAAAGAGACAGGGAAGATCTGTGGGAGGGAGAGAAAGAAAAAGGGAAGGTGAAGGAAATAGCTCTGCAACATTAGTGAGGTCTCCCCCAGGGCCTGGGAGCGCTTGTTAAGACCTTAGCAAAATGGAGTCATTTAGGCCCAGGGAGCTTGACAGAAACTAGAGGAAGAAGATGAGACTCAACAAGTGTTAAATGGGACTCCACAGTGCTGGAGAATTTATTTGTAATACATATAACAGACAAAGAGCTTTCATCTAGACTGTATAAAGAACCCCTACAAATGAATAAGAAAAAGGCAGTCAATCTAGCAGGAAAAAAAGTGGACAAAATACTTAAATAGGAATTGTACAAAAAAGTAAATCCAAAAGGCCAGTAAATATATGAAGAGGTACTCAACCTTATTAGCCACCAGGAGAAATGCAAATTAAACCATGATGAGATACTACTGCACACCCACTAGAATGATTACAATTTAAAAAGCTGACAGTACTAAGTGTTGATAACAATTTGGCACAATGAAAGAGTGTAAATTGATATAACACTCTGGAAAACTGTTTGGCAGCATCTACCAAAGTGGAACATGTGCAGCCCCTATGACTCAGTGATTCCTCTACTAACAGAAATGCATGCACATGAGCACCAAAAGTCCAACAAAATATCCACAGTAATATAGTCATAATAGCTCCAAATGGGAAATGGTCCATATGCCCATTTACAGTGGAATGGATAAATAAATTGTGGCATGTTCACAAAAGGGAATATTATACAGCAATGAGAAGGAACAAAATAAGCTTCATGCAGCAGCATAGATAAATCTCACAAACATAATGTTGAATGAAAGAAGCCAGACTCAAAAGAGTAAACACTGAATGATTATATAAAAACCAATAAGTGGTAAAACTATAGTGTTTAGGGATGCATGCTAAAGAACACAAGTATAAATAAAAGCACAGAAGTAATTTACGTAGAAGTCAGAATAGTTGTTACCTTTAGGAGGGAAGAAAGGAGTTGTGATTAGGGAAGGAGCATAAGTTGGGCATCAGGGGTGCTGATAATATTCTATTTTTTGACTGAGTGATCGTTAACACAGACGTTTCACTGACTAAGCTGTACAATTATGATTTATACACTTTTCTTTATGTGTGGCATAGTTCACACACACAAGAAAAATCTTTAAAAATAGAAAGGCAGGAAAAAGCCAAAGACAAATCTTTGTCTCAGACTATTGTGACCCCCAAGTTCTATCCATCTTCTCAGGACGCTGCTTCCAGCTAATGGGATTCTAGACTTTAGACAAAGAGAAGGCCAAGATTGTATCTCATTCCTCTCTATCTATCTGTCACAACTCTCCATCTTTAAAGCCTGCCTGACCCACACTTATACCTAAATAGCTGTCAACCAACTGACTGGAGTCAAAGATACTATCTATGCTCCTTCTCATTCCTCCCATTCTCAAACTATTCTTGCTTCATTTCGCTTCTATCTTTCCCCTGAGTCTTTATTTTGTTTTCTATTTTCAGCCTTGTTCTTGCCCTATGGACCAATGACTGAGTAACCCAACTGAGTTTCCTTGGCTTGAACCTCAGAGAGCCCTCCCTCTCCAAAGACTTGCGTGCCTACTCGTTTCGCTGCGCAGCTTCCACTACTCCTGGCCGACTCAGGTAGGGTACCAACCCCACTGTGCCCCCGAATCTTACAAGGCTAAAGTGCCTTATCCAAAATCCTTGGGGACAGATATTTTTCAGAATTTTAGGGATTTTATCAAGGTAATCCTGTGTATTTGCCTATATCACATAATACCTCCAGCAGGTTATGGCATAGCTCCCCATAATCAAATACATTAATATTTCTGTCATGAAATACATGAATATTCATACTAAATGGGACAAAAAAGACTATCAATATCTTAATGTAAGTTAAAATGAGTTTGGGGCTGGCCCAATGACGTAGTGGTTAAGTTCACATGCTCTGCTTCGGCAGCCCAGGGTTTGCGGGTTCGGATCCTGGGCACGGGCCTACACGCCACTCATCCAGCCATGCTGTGGCAACATCCCACATACAAAACATGGAGGCATATTGGCACAGATGTTAGCTCAGGGAAAATCTTCCTCAAGCAAAAAGAGGAAGATTAGCAACAGTTGTTAGCTGAGGGCCAATCTTCCTCACCACACACACAAAAAATGAGTTTTAGCATCAAACTTGTAAGAAAGTTTTTGATTTTCATAGCTTTGTGGTTTTGGAGGTGCAAATAAAGATTAATTATCTGTAGTAAGAACTCAATGCTTGTTTGGTGGATGGATGGAAGTGTGGATGAATGCAATACCTGTGTTTATCCTCCCAAATAAGTAACAAATGGGCATTTAACAAGAGTCTTCATAGCTTTAACCAAGAGTCTCAACTGTGAGTACATTAGATTTCACTGCAGGCAAGAGGAACACTATTAGAAAAATCCATCACATAGGTCTGTTACCACATCATGGATGGCCTGCCTTGGGTCAGTTGGCCACCATTGGGCCAATCAGTGGCCACTCCTGTGTATAAAACAGCCAGCCTTTTTCCTGACTATGGACCTGTGAAATAAACCTAACTAGAAGGGAAAGATGGACATGGCAAGTACCTGGGGCTATTCTGTTGGGTCCAATATGAAAGGAATGAATGGGCTGTATGTATCTTCAGGTGATCCTCTTTAAATAGCATTGCTCTGAACCAGGCTTCGCAAAGGTATTGAGTGGCAGTTAGTTTGAAACCACCCTTCCCAGCAGCTACTCAGAGTGCAGTGAGTTTATATTGCCAGTTAAGGGCAGAGATAGGTGTTTTTACTTCCAGTCACCTAAATACAGGGATACTATATCCTTTTGTACTAGGATGCTCCAGATGGAAAGCAGGGAGTTCCAGAAGAGACTAGCAAGGAACTAGAGCATGAGTCAAAATCAAACTTTCAGGCTCCCCTACCCAGGAGATGCCAAGGAATCATGGGAAAATTCAGCAGGAGAAAAATCATTCAGCTACTTCCAGGACCAATGCCTAGAGGGGGAACCCGGTGAGGAAGGAGAATTTGAGGAGAGGTTAGAAAGCTCCAGGACACTGGGCTGTTCGCTCCTAGAAAGTAGAGACTGAGTTACTAGCTTGCTATCTCCCATAGCAATGCCCCAGACTTTTCAATGTTAAAACAAAGGGACAGGACTTACATGATGTCTGAGATCTCTTCCTACTCTAGTTTTCAGCAGCCATGAATTTCTGATATTCTTTTGAAAACTACTTATTGTTTCTCATAAGAGTAATCATACTCTTTGGTGAAAACTTGGAAAATCAGGCAAACATATGAAAGTTTACATTCATCTATCATCCCATCTTTCACACATTTGAGCATATTTCATTTTTGCTTGCTTGCTTTTATTTTACATCTTTTTATAAAATTGTGATCATAGCTTTATATTTTGAGTTATACACTTAAGTGTATCGTGAGTGTTTCCATGTCATTACAAAAGGTATGATTCCAGTCTAACTTGGATGTTCACCAGACATTGTGGGGCACACTAAAAAGTATAAAATGTGTACCTTGACCTTATGGAACTTACAATCTGGTTGAGAGGATGAGATTAACATACATGAAACCAATAATGAAAAATTTTTAAAAATGGGATGTAATTAAATGTCATTTCTTGTGACAAGCTGGAAGGACAGTAAGAATCCAAAGGAGGGAGAGATTGATGTGGACAACACTAGTGAGGGAAGGCTCCCAGAGAAGGCGGGACTTAAGGTGGCCTTTAACAGATAAGAAAAGGAGAATGAAGAAAGCAGGAGCATCAAGGAAATAGAAGCAATGGAGGGAGACTGGACAGAGCAATCAAAATCCCTTTATGTTTTCGTGTTGTTGGTGATACAGAGCTACCCACGGCCAGGATTTCAGCACTCTCCGGGGGCTCATCTTAGATAGGAAAGAACAGACCAAGGTCTCTCACCTAAAGGGGACTTGGAGGATAAATGCATGATAAATGAAGCACTCATATTAATGTGGCAGTAGCTTAGGCTCAGACCTTGTTCAATTTAGTAATTAACTTGCTCCTTTGCTGCATCTCGAACAGTGATGGCTCAAACGTCATGGTGCTAGTGGCTAGAGTCCCCAGTTGGACAACTTCCTATGTAGATAGTTGATTATATGACTTCAGAGCCCTGGTAACAGTCAGTTCACTACCGTGGGTTGGTAATCACAAGAAGAGGAAATGAGAGAATGCTTATGGCATAAGCTTCCTTCTCCATCCACTGAAGACACAGCTGAAAACTTCATTGAAAAAAAGTTAATTAAGTCACATCTGTGGTCTGAAATGCTCCCCGGTAGGACTAGGAGTTTCTCAGGGCAGACAATCTGTGGTTTGTCTAGAAATAGACAGGTAGAGACAGGTTTGTCTAGAAATAGAAAGGTACCCTTACATGAAATACCACAGTTCGAGATTCATTTGTGATGCATCAGAAACTGCCCTTGTCTATGGTCAGGAGGCTTGCCACTAACTAGCTGTATGACTTTGACCAAATTCTATTACCTCTCTGAGTTCACCTCAGTTTTCTTCCTCATCTGTAAAATGGGAAATATTCCAAAGTTCCCTTTTGGCACAAAAATTCTGTGAAGCTATGATTTCTCTGGACTGTCACAGCCTTTCAGATTTCAGGAATCCCCTGAATGCAATGCAAATAACCCTGAAAAAAGGCTACTTCTTACCCTTGTGTTGCCAGTCACCACCATACCTGGAAATCGAAGTCCTTTGGGGAATGGGACCAGGAGAGCAAGCAGGCTCAGCCCGAGGGGAGAGGCACAGAAAGGAGAAGTGAGTGGGCCCCCAAGATGTCACCAGTTAAGCAGAGGGAGGAGGATCTTGATACCTCCTCCTCTATCTGCCTCTTAACTGAATGCCCAGCAGCAGACTGTGCCTGACTGCATGCCTACGTAGGTGCCTGCTCACCACAGGATGCCCTGGCTGCCAGCATGCTGTTCCAAGCCAATGGGAGAAACCTGAGGTGAAGTACCCCAGGGCCAATCATAGGTGGAAGTATCTCTTTAATGGCCAGAGAGACTGTATCTTTGGCTCCTTTTCATTGGTTCAGACCAACTGAAGGCTCTCTGGACTCTCAGCCAATGCTGAGCCATCAGCCAACTGAAGTGGGCTCGGCTGCTGGATCCTGTTTTCCTCTGAGGCTGATGGGTAGCCCTGCCTCAAGGGCTGCCTGTCTCCCCATTGGCATCCCTGACCGAAAACTTTTGCCATGAAGCACAGAAGGCATGAGCAGTGGGACCTAATCGAGGCAGCCTGATGAGAGGTAGGCATGCTGGGGGCCAGGAGCCACGCCCAGGCCCAGTCCCTGCAGGTGAGTGCAGGTGAACTGGCAAAGGGAGAGAACAAGCAGGTAGAACTGCTGGGAGTGGGCGTTGTAGGACTGAAGCTAAGGGCAGATCCTAACAGGCGAGACTCTTACTATTTCCTTCCCATAAGCTACAAATATCCAAGTGGTTTGTCCAAAACCCTATGGTGCCCTCTATATTCCTACCCTATATCCAAAACTACAGCCAGGGAAGAGTTCCTCCTCCCAAGAGAGTGAGAGAAGTTTGTTAGAGAAGGTATGTTGGCTCCCAATTAGAAGCTGTATTTCCTGTCTTAGGATGCCCATGATGCTCAAAGATAGACTTGGTGGCTCTGGACTCCAAGGACACATGGATACCATGATCTTTGCTTCATACATCTCAGACCAGTTCTTTATATGCTACAAGGAAGGCTAAGATTGTGGCTTCAACCCTGAGTAGACTGGGTAACTTTCATTTTGCTCCATAACTACTGACACTATTATTTGTGTCACCCAAGAGCAAAGCCCCAAACCTAGGCAGCCATTTAAGTGGTGTGTACACAGGAGGCACAGTGAGATGTACAGAGAGTTCAGTGTAAAGCTTTCTTATTTCTGGAGACATTCAGTCACTCATCAAACACTTGCTGAATGCCTTTTATGTGGCAAGCAAGCCCTCTGCTAGATGCTAAGGGGACAAAGAGGAATAAATTATATGGGCTATTGTCGAATACCACCAGGGCATGGCTGAGGGAAGAGTGTGTTTTGAGCATTGATGATAGACTACTTTATGTCCTTTAGTGATTGACCTGATGTTATAGTTGAGTTTAGAATGCTCCAGAACTGCCCCTTCATAACACCATCAGAAATATTTGTCTTCAATGCCTTTAAGGTGCTCCCCAATTAAAACCTTTCAGAAAAGAATCTGCTACAAAATTGCTATAGGACTTTGGGCTAGTCAATTCTCAATTTCCTCCTCCTTAAAACAGGAGTTTGGGCTAGGGGTTTGTGAAGCCATTTTCAAATCTGAGAGACCATCTAGGAGTCTGTAGTAGCAGTCAATTACTCCTTAGTATAAATTTAATTATCTGTGTTCTTTCTCCCTGGGCTTAGCTACATTTTAAGCTAAAATTTTTAAGCTTTTTTTTCTCCAATTGTGGCGTGAAAGCTTTGTCAATCGGTAAAGAAATTTCAGGGAACTGCCTATAAGAAGGAGAAGTATTTGGGGAAGGAAAATGCCAAGGAAATGGGATATAATAAACCTCTCCAATATCCTAACATTCTCTTTCCTCAGGCTGTAGGGCCCTGCATTCTGTTGAGGCTAATCCCAAACCACAGTTTCTGATAAAAAGAATCATTCAAGAAACAAAGCCCCCTTTGGGGCTTACAATGCTTTAACACCAAGGAGCTCTTGTAACAATGAGGGTGAAGGGCTTGGTGAAAAGCTCTATGTACATATTCCACAGGCCCAGGATGCCCGGATTGAAACAGCATCTTTGCCCATTACTCTTCCCTCCTGCCTATTTCAGGTTCCTTTAGAGCCCAGATCTCACTCCCACTGGCCACAAGTATTTTGAATGACACAAGGTCAGGAAAAAGGACAGTGATTCAGAAATGCACATCATTCCTTAAGTACATTTAATTGTAAAAGACATCTAATCAATCCAGTCCTCTGCTCGAACATGGCAGCTAGAAGAGGCAAAGCACATCTTTTGCATTTCACTCCAAACCAAAATAAGAAGCCAAAGTGGGGAGGGGGAGAGGGAGAGGGTGGGATCAATGAATCCAATCAATGGTCTATATTAATGTTTCCTATATGGCTGTGCTGATTTGCAGCTCTCCAGGTGCCAAATGACATCTGGGAAACATTACTCCATCCCCCAATTGACGTAATAATTAGATTGCATAAATGGCTCCTCTGTGCTCACTGCCAGCGCAAGAGACAAATGTTATCGGTGAGCCAATCAATCTTTCTCCCTGTTAAATTTCCAACCTGTGTCAGCAATTATGCTGTAGAGGTCAAAAACCACCCAAATGAGTGAAAACTGGCAAAGATGAATTTTGGGAGTGGATTATACTGCACTATTTCACAGCAGGGTGTGTAGGGTCAGGACCCAGACAGGTACATGAACAAATCCACAACTGGACATACCACCAGAGGCCAAAAGAGGGAAAGAAGGCTAGTAGTATCTTCTGCAAGACTTTGCTTTTCTCTATTCCTGTTGTCTGTTTTGTACTTAGATAAACCGAGAGGCTGAGAACAGTATGACAGGGGAAAGCATTAGTCATTTCGTATTAGTCTTTGTGGTAGGCTGAATAATGCCCCTCCCCCAGTATCCACATTCTAATCCCCAGAATTTATGAATATTACCTTAAATGGGACTTTATAGATGTGTTTAAGGATCTTGAGATGGAGAGATTATCTTGAATTATCCAGCCGGACCCTGAACGCAATCACAGTGTCCTTATAAGAGTAAGTCAGAGGAAGATTATAGACGGAAGAAGAGGAGAAGGCAATATGACCAGGGATACAGAGATTGGAGTGATGAGGCCACAGGCCAAGGAATGTCGGCAGCCATCATAAGGGGAAGAAGCAAAAAATATATTCTCCCCTAGAGCATCTGGAGAGAGTATGGCCCTGCCAACATTTTGATCTTGGCCCAGTGAAACTGATATCAGACTTCTGGCCTCTAGATTATGAGATAATAAATTTATGTTGTGTTGAGTCACACAATTTGTGGTAATTTATTACAGCAGCCATAGGAAACTAACATTGTCCTCCATTATTAAGCTCAGGTCACAGGTAGAATGATAAAGAAGCTTCCTGTAGTATGAAGAGCATCAAAATCCTCCTCTACCCAAAATATGTCCTCCATCTATCACAATGCAATGTCAAGCACTAGGAATCCAAAATTCACATGTGCATGGCAACATTTCTACTTTTAGGGTAATTCTTTCCTGCTGCTATATTGCAAAGAGTACATATAAGCCTTTGTTTTCCATTAGTACTTTTGCATGAATTTATATATGCGATTACCTCCAGCGACCAGGCAGACCTTGGGGGGACGGGGGGGGGGATGCTGAGCAGGTAGGGAAATACAGTAAATATGTCTAAAATGAAACCACAATTGGGCTCAAATCAAATCTCTTTTAGTAATAACACTAAGTAGGGCCTTTAGGAAAACAAGTCATGGCAGAACTAACTTAATTTGCTCTTCTGATAAGGTTACAAGGCTTGTGGATTGGGAGAATGTTGTAGACAGGATGCATCTGGACTTTAACAAGGCTTTTGACTTAGACTCTCATGATTCCTTTGTAGATCAAGTGAAGAAATACAGGCACCAGGTGAGACTCTAGAGCAAGCAGGAGACTGCTGATATGTAGATCAGGGTCTTTGGTGACTGGTCACAGATCTCTACATCAGTCCCAGTCAAGTCACCGTTCTTATCCACGGCTCACACAAAGATAAATATTCATTCTCTCTGGGAGTGAGGATGCGGGGAAGCTAGAGAGTCCAGGTGACAGATTGGATGTGAGAATCAGGATACAAAACAATATTGGTAGCCTGGAACATTGGCTGACCTCTGTGAAATGCAATGTCCAGCACTAAGAATACAAAATTCACATGTACAAAGGTTTATATACAGAGCAGCCATCAGAGTACAGAAGGCAGAGGGGATCAGCAGGCAGACAGCTCAGTGAGTCAGAAGAATGGTGAGGCTGGCACACACACACACAAAAAGCTAAATGTAGCCGGAGTGTGCCTATCCAGGAATGGGAGAGAACAATACTCCTACCCACTTGAGTATTCCTCGTTGTCCAGGCTATACTCAGGTTCCATTCTGGGCAAGATACTTTTTTTTTTTTTTTTTTTTTTTGCTGAGGAAGATCTGCCCTGGGCTAACATATGTTGCCAATCTTCCTCTTTTTTTGCTGAGGAAGATTCGTCCTGAGCTAACATCTGTTGCCAATCTATGAGCCACCACCATAGCATGGCCACTGATAGACAAATGGTGTAGGTCCATGCCTGGGAACCAAACCCAGGCCACTGAAGCAGAGTGTGCCAAACTTAACCATTAGGCCAGTGGGGCTGGCCCCTGGGCAATATTCTTTTTATCTCCCAGATGTGTGTTTTCTTTAAAAAGAAAAACTCACCAAATTATTTAGAATAAAAAGTGGAAGTCTGATTCTGTCCCAACCTCTAACCCCAAAGATAACCATTGTTAACAGAATAGTAAATATCCTTCTAAACTCGTTTTTCTGCAAACTTATTTATTATATGCAATTTATTAACACAAATGAAAGCATGCTATACATATTATTCCTGGCCTTGTTTTTTATTTAAGAATATGCCATGGGAATTTTCCCATGCGAGTGATCATAAGAGCTAATAATTATTGCGCATTTTCCATGTGGCAAGTAAATTTTTAAGAAGTGTTTCATGTTTTAATTCATTTAAAACTCACAATAACCCCATGAGATGCGTACTATTACTACTATCCCCATTGTAGAGAAAAGAAAACAGCTTCAGAGAATTTTCTCAAGCTCACACAGTAATTAAATGACATAGGTTGGATTTGAGTTCAGGCCTCTCTAGTTCTAGAGCCTATGCTCTTAATATCTACACCATGCTGTTTCTCAGTACTTTGAGGGCTACCTGATTTTAAAAAATACAGCGTAAGAGTTTATTTGTATCCATATCACAATTTATTTAATCTTATATTAGTGGACATAAGATTGTTGCCTTATAGAAGGACTTCTCAGGGCTTTTAATATGCTAATATACATTATGACTCTCCTAAGAAGGGGACGCAGTAGGCACTGTGTCAGTCCAAAACTTCTCTAACCATGACATCCATTTTTTCTCACAGAGCATTTCAGGGACTGGAATATCAGGGATCAAATTTTGATGTGCATCTGCATCACTTGGGATGTTTTTCCAATGCGGATTCCTAGGTCTCGACTAAAGTGCTTCTGATATAGATAGTTCATGGACCACACACTGAGAAATGCTGCTTTGTGCCGTAGGATTGATCTTTGATGTATAAAATAAATATAAGTGGCTACATAACCATAGTTTTGGGTAGATCAAGGGCATGAGTATCTGGGGGAAAGAAGCACTCTTCCCGCTTCCCTCCTTGAGCTACCTGATCATCTGAAACTTATCCACTCCAATGCCAGAAACCCATAGCTCAATGAAGCATTAATCTAGGATTCTCAGTGATCTCAGTTCCCAGGGGACTAAGCCACAGTGGCCATCACACCACTCTACCTCTCTCAATGAAGAACTGTCCCACGACTGAAAGTATAAGCTAACAATTGATGAATATTTCTAGGGAGTTTATTCCATATAGATTTGAACTCTTACTCCAGGGACCACTCACTTCCTGTTTCTGTCATCTATAGAAACATTAATAACAGTCAAATATCTGCAGACAAAGAATTAACCCAATAGGGAAAAAAACCCATGAGTCAATAAGAGTTTGTTTTTTTAAACTGTGAGCTTGGAAAAGTACAAGAGGACCTGTTCATGCTCTTAAGTTATATTTAATATCATCAAATCCCATTCACCCTTGCAGGTGATTGCTTAAGCGTCACCTGAGTTTGGATTGGAGACAAGAGAGGGAAGACTTAAGGGGAAAGGAGTCTCCTGGAAAGTTTCGCCTCCAGTGAGTGGACAGGAGACAGGAGTTTTACTAAAGAAGGGGCCAGAGTAGCCTGTCGTTGGTGTAAGCCAAAGTCCTGCACTTGAGACCCTCTCCACATATCACATGCTGAGATTTTCAAAATACTCTTACCTTTCAAATTTCAAAGGATGCTCACTTCAGCTGTGAGAGGCTGGTGGGGTATTACTACAAACCCTATTTGACAAACGGAGATCTTGAAGAGTTTGGAAGAGGGTATGCATGAAGGTTAGTAGTAGAGAAGAGAACTACACAGATCCTAACGCACTAGAAAGTATGCTGGAGTGCACAATTTTATATTTAGTAGAATCTTGAGCATGTCAAATTGCATAGAAAAAAGCTGGAAGGAGATGTGGACCCAGTATTGACAGTTACCTCTGAGAGATTGGATTATAAGTGAATTATATTTTCTTCTTTGTACTTGCCTTGGTCTCCCCTTTCCTCAAATGTTCTACAGCAAGCATTGTAGCTTTTATGCACAGGAAAAAAGGTAAATATTAAAGAAAAATAGGACATCAGACTAAAATTCTAGTTCCAGCTTTGCCCCTTGGACAAGTTGCTTCACTCTCTGAGACTGTTTCTATAATCTTCCTGAGGGCCCTAAGTTTGGGTGAAGCTATTGGCTGAGAGAAAAGGTGAAGAGAGGATAGGGGAGGAAAGGAAAGGTTAAGACTGAGATGCTGCTCTAGTTGAGGTTATCTTGGGAAGTAGAAATACTGTTTTCTGACATCAGAGATGGGGGCTGTGAGAATGCTTTGCAAGTTGTCAAGGGCTATTATGCAAGTGATGAGAGTTACTGCTGTTAATGATCCCTGATTCCCCCTCAGACACACACATATACACATACATACACACACCCCCTCCCCAAAGTGCTTGAAAATCCACACTTTGGCTCAATTTTCTCTTCCATTTCCCTGTAATATTGCCCTGATGATCTCATTACCAACTCCAGGCAGAGTCTCTTTTCTACTTGTCACTAGCCAATCTAGCTACCTTAGACTCTCCACCATATTTGAGCTCATCCTCCTATAGATTGTTCTGTCATTAACAAGTGTCATCTACATAACTCAAAGTCATGTCCCAGGGCTCTGCAGCAGCCAGCATAGTGATTAGAAAAACATCCTGGTTCAACCAGGACAGGATCCGGATCTCCTTTTTCCAAACCAGATTAATTGCCTTGTTAATGACAACACCTCACCTAAGTCCAGAGTCTATTTTTGCAAAAAGCCTGTATACACCATATAATTCTGGGGCCTCACAGCAGCACTGGGAGGGAAGCAAAGTAAGGAGGGACACTCCTGTTTACAGAACACAGAGAGAGCAAGTGACCTATCCTAGATTCACAGAGGGTAGGTAACAGACAATATCAGCATTCCAACCCAGGCAAGGCTCTTTCCCCTACATCACAGCATTAGTTCACAGTTGGATGTGGATAAATGAAAACACAGAAAATAGGTTACTGTGCACCTGACCACAGACAGATTTGGCATGATATATAGCAAAACCTTTTTCTTGCTGGAGTAAGTCAAGACCTATGACTTGTAATAAGACCACATTTGGGATCTGGGGGCCGGGGATGGGAAAGTGTTCTTTCTGAGATTAGCACTGAGCTCTTCGACAAATCATTTATTCTTTCCTTTGTTCATTCACTCATTCATTCTATAAACATTTATTGAACATTTTGTATGTGCCACGCATTGCACTTGGCACTAGTGGGTAAGACACAAGGAAGGGCAGGACATGGTCCAGGCCCTCAAGGAATTCACCACAGTCTAGGGAGAAAAATTGGAAACAGACACGACTAATTCCAAATACATAGCAAAGTAGGATTCATGACATAAGAGAGCAAAATGCTCTGGTAGTCTAGAAAGAAGACTCACATCTGTTTGAGGGATGAGCTTGACTTATGAAAGATAAATAGAATTTAAAGGAATGGTAAATGGGTGGGAGTAGGGGACTTCCAGGGAAAGAAAACGACATAGGCACAGAGGTAATAAATCAGATGAGTTAGATGGATATCAGTGCATAGTTGTATTTTGATGGAGCTGGAATTGGACACAAGAAAGGAAAGACAAGATGGGAAGATAAGTTTGGGCCAGATTGTGGTAGGCTTTGAATACTGCAAGCCCAGCCTCATCTTCCATCCTTCTCAGAGGCCAGCAGCACTGACTGCACAAGGAAGAATTTGGGGAAGGCAGGAAAAGATGGATTCTGCTCTCTGGGAGCCAGAGGCCAAGGAAAAAAGGTGATACCTACGTGAACTCCAGAATGGGAGAAGTCATACTGAGGTTCCTTGACAGGGTGGGAAATGATGGCAAACTATTTTCGGAGAAAAAGCTTAATTTAGTTCGCTGAAATTCTTGCTTTGACATCTTCCCCAATTCACCTTTTGTGCCTTTGCTTGTGCTAAACCCTAAATCTGCAGTGTCTTCCTCAGCCCCTCTCCCACCAATCCTGCTTATTGAGAAGGCTGATTCATTTTCCAAGACGTCCTCCCCGTCCTTTGCCTCACTGGTCCTCAGTTCCCCACAGTTAAAGCCACCCATAGCTGTTTCTGCTCAGTCTCCTTCCTGGCTCATCCCTTTAGAGTTATTCTTCCCCTGAGTTAAGTTCTCTTTTCATTGTCTAATTTAAACACTATATCCTTGGTCCACATCCATGGCTGCAAATACTATGTCAATGACTTCTAAATTTATATCTTCCCTTTTCTGAGTCTTAGACCCACACATCCAGCTGCCTGTTAGACATCTCTGCCTTGATGTGCCACAGTTAAATCGAACTCAAAATCTTCTCCACCTTTCTAGAAGAAATAATCTTCTCATACAAAACATACTTTATCACCTAATCTACCATAATATGCCCTATCACCCAAATTAAGCATCTGGAAATTTTCCTTGACTCTCCCAACTCACTGTCCTCCAAACATCCAACCAGTCAACAATTCCTTCAGTTTTTTACTTCTTTAATATTGGCTGAATATGTCTGTTTCTCTCCATCCCTACTACTGATCTCTCACTTGGATTACTAAAATAAACTTCTAACTGATTTCCTTGACCCCAAACCATGTGCCATTCTCATGCAAGCCTTGAGTCAGTGCTCTTCTCAAATATCACCTTTTCCAGGAAGCATTTCCTGATCCCTCCCAACCAGTCCTCTCTTCACGTAGATCTTGCTTCGGAAATATTGCCAAAGAACCTTTAAAATGCTGATATTATGCCCTGTTTCTGTAAGAGGAAATAAGGGAAATAAGTGCTTCCAGAAATGTTTCCAGGTGTACACTGCTGTGGAGAATCCTGAAGTACATATGTCCCCAAGGGAACCGAGTCTTGGAAGTGGGTTCCAAGGGAAAAGCCAACTCTAGAGAGGCAATACTAATCTACCTTATAACACTCTGAATTTTCTAATTTTACAATTTTTCTTTGGCTTTCTCACTGAAGTTGTGACCCACTGCTGCAGGGATTTGGGAAATAAAATGCATCATTAATCAAAACTTACTCTTCCCCAAAATAAAATATTAGCTCTGTTGGGTAGTTAATTGTATTATCAGAGTGAACAGCTCATCCTCTTTTACAAGGGCTTTAAACCCTGATCGCCTAATAAGTGCAGGAATTACAGTTAATCTAGCTCAAAATTTAATTATGGTGAGTCATACATCACAAAGCAAAGCACATAGGGGCAAAACTCTGGTGAAGTCATGTCCAACTGACCTTGACCCTGGGCCTGCTGGCTCTTTCTAGAAGGGAAATTGGAAATCCTTCCTTTTTGTAAGATAACAGGGCCATCCAAACAAGACCCACCCCAGTCTACCTGAGCAGTTTTACAGGAAAGCCTGCCTTAATCAAATCTTACCATGAGAAAGCCCAGAAGCAATTTTCCCTCTGGACTCTGCCTTTCCAGATCTTGTTATAGTATTATGCAGTTGGATTTAAAGAACACCACTACAGTGGATCCAGGCCAGGGCATGGTATTAAGGAATTGCATGAGACCTTCAGAATTTTAAGAGTGCATCTAAATCTACATTTGGAGACTCTGAGTTGACAGAGACCTAAAAGATCAACAGTTCCTGCAGGTCATGTGGCTTTTAGTCTGCTCATTCTCCCGATTTCTCACAGAACTGAGGACAATATTCCAAGTGTTTTTTGAGTGAAAAAGGATGATCAGACTCCTTGATTGGACTTCTCCACTTCTAATAATGTGGTTTAAGAAGTTATTACCTCTCTGAGTAGTTACTGGCACCTAAATTATTACTTCACAGGTTGCGCTAATTATTTATTTTTATACATATGCAGGTTGGACTTGATTGCATCATTTTTAATTAATACTTGCTAAATTCTATCTTTTATATTTATCCCATTATTCCAGCCTGTCCTGACTTTGGGGAACACTCTCTCTGCCCTCCAAAATAACTGTTACCTTTCCTTGCTCCTTGCCATCTGTACTATTGAAAATCAATCCTTTTTTTCCTGCCTGTTTGGAACTCATTTATATTTTGTCTCTGCCACTTCAAGGGATGCTTAGCTCTACATGTTTATTTCCTGCTAAAGGTATTATGAGGGCCTCTTATTTGTTCTTATTTTGCTTTTCAGACTCTAGGTTGACTTCCTCTTCTTGATATTTTGGGTCTTAGGGAAAAAGTTTTTACTCTAAGCCTTCTGTGATGACAGACATGTTAGTCATATTCCCTTCCCCTCCATTTTGGTTATCTGTTGCTGTGTAACAAACCACCCAAAGTTTATTGACCTAAAGCAACAGTTTTATTTTATTCACAATTTCAGCAACCAAGAATTTTGGAAGGCCTTGGTTGGTGGTTTGTCTCTGATTCATCTGGAGTCTGCTGAAGAACTAGGACTGGACACTCCACTTTCAATATAGCTTCTTCATCTGCATGTCTGGCATCTCAAGGTCTGAAACCTTGGACTTTCTCATTCTCTCTTAATGCGACATCTCATCCTCCAGGGCCTCTCCACATGACTTGAGCTTCTCATAGCGTTGGTGGTCTCAGAGAAGTGACATGTTGGCTGGCTTTCAAGATGTAGGAAGTGGAAACTGACAGATCAGTTAAGAGATATTCCAAAAACAGTAACAGCATCACTTTTATTGTGTTTTATTGGTCAAAGCAGTCACAGGTCCCATGCAGACTCAAAGAACTGGAGAAATAGACTCTACTTCTTGATGGAAGAGTGACATTG
Source organism: Equus caballus (assembly GCF_041296265.1). NCBI lineage: Eukaryota > Metazoa > Chordata > Mammalia > Perissodactyla > Equidae > Equus > Equus caballus. Next base: position 125,410,428 of record NC_091715.1, on the reverse strand, counting down.
CAGAACAGCATATGGAATATGAGATATTGTTGCAGCTATATTTGGAAAATACAAACTTCCATATGTTCTATAGATTTCCAGACTTAAAAATATTACACTTTAAAATGCCTGTAGACAAAACTGGACAATGAGGAAGAGAGAAAGTGTGTGTTAGAGTTCGAGATGATCAAATAAGTCCAAATAGAGGAAACTTCAAGAAGAAAGATTCAAGGAATTGGGGCATTTAACTTAAAAACAGAATGTTATAGTGGGTGAAACAAGGATTTGAATTCATAAAAATCTGGACTCAAATCCTGCCATACCTCTTACCAATTTTATATGCATGGAAAAATATACATCAATACACATTTATTGAGCACTTTTTATTTTTATTTATTGAGCACTTTTTATTTATTGAGCACTTGTTAAGCACTGTATTAGAAACCTAGGGATACAGAAATGAAACAAAGTTTAAGCTTTCAAGAAGCACAAAATATAGTAAGGAAGACTGACATGAATAAATATTTGCAACAGAGTGTAAAAATGATATAATAGAGGCACCATGTACTTTGGCGGCTCGAAAGAAAGGAGTTATTACTTTGGGTGGCTCAGGAAATACTTCACGGAAAAATGAACTCTTGAGCTGGGTTTGAAAGGATGAGTGAGAGTTTGCTATACAAAAAGGTGAAAAGGATACTTTAGGAGGAGGGAACAGCTTAAGAAAAGACACAGAGGTATGAAACAATATAGCTTCTTCAAGGAAATGCAAATAGTCGTCAGGGATTTCTTGCATAGAGGATCTATAAAAGCTTATGTAAGTGAAGTAGGCAAAGGATCATGGGAGTCTTTGTACCCTATGTGAAGAAATTTGAACTATATCTTGTCCATAAGAATTTAAAGAATGACATGATCAGATTTGCATAATAGAAAATCATTCTGCAGAAGGCAGAGCGCAGGAAATGTTGGAAGAGACTTATAAAGGACGGGAGACTGTTGCAATAATATACATGAGAAAAACCTAGAGCTTGAGCCAATAGAGCGGTAATTTTAATAGAGAGAAGCAGAACAACCTGAGTCATATTAAGCAGATAAAATTGACAGAATGTAGTCATCAAATAGGTGTTGGGGTTGGAGAAAAAGGAGGTCTTCCACGAGACCCATACTTCTGGTTTTGGTAACTAGATGTTTTGTGTAGCTATTTACTATAGTACAACATACAGGAGAAGAAAATAGTTTCTATGTGAGGTGAAGTGACTTTAGGTCAAGGTGGGGAAGATGTCAAATAGGCAGTCAGAAAAATTGGAATATTGAATGGCCTGGACTAAAGATACAGTTTTAGCAGTGATCGGAATAGAAATGGTAACTGAAGCCCTGGAAATGGATGAGTACACAGAGTGAGAAGAAAAAGTGACATGGGAAAGATCTGGAGGATTATCAGTGTTTAAGTTATAAATAGAGGAAGTGGAATTTGCAGAGAAAGGATTACTGGATTTGAAGAGATAGCATTAGAAACTATGAAAAATTGAACAAAGGGAGGAAAAAAAGAAAAAGTTAACATAGTGTTAGTGAGCAGTGGGACAATTGTAATCATCCTAATGAACATTTAATTTAATTAGAGGGATAGAAAAGGAGGAGGTAGGACAGGAAGAATACTGGAAGAAATAATGGCTGAACATTTTCCAAATTAGATGAGAATTATGAACTTACAAATTCAAGAATATCAATAAATCCCAAGCACAAAAAGCATGAAAAAAAACTACACTGAGGCACATCAGAATCTAATTGATTAAAATTAGTGATAAAGGGGGCTGGCTCCATGGCCGAGTGGTTAAGTTCGTGCCTGCCTTCCGCCGCAGTGGCCCAGGGTTTGGATTCTGGGCGCGGACATGCCACCACTCGTCAGGCCACGATGAGGCGGCGTCCCACATCCCACAACTAGAAGGACCTGCAACTAAGATAAACAACTATGTACGGGGGGTTTGGGAAGATAAAGCAGAAAAAAAAAAAAAAGATTGGCAACAGTTGTTAGCTCAGGTGCCAATCTTGAAAAGAAAATTAGTGATAAAGAGAAACCTTAAAAGAAGTCAGTGGGGAAAAAAAACACAAGTTACATACAGAGGAACAAATATAAGAATGACTGCAGACTTCTTATCGGAAACAACACAAGTCAGAAGACATCAGAAAAAAAAGTCTTTAAAAACATTGAAAGAACTATGGTTAATCATTCTAACAATAAACAAAAGAAAACTAGAGTGGCCATATCAGTATACACAAAGTAGCTTTCAGACCAAAGAGGGTCATTTCATAATGTCAAAGGAGTCAATTCATCAAAAATACATAACAATCTTACATATTATGCACCTAATAACAGAGATTCAAAAATACATAATGTAAACACTGATAAAGCTAGAAGGAAAAATAGACATATCTACAATTATACTTGGAGAGTTCAATACCTGTCTCTCAATAATTGGTAAAACAAGTAGACAGAAAGTCAGTGAAGTTAGAGAAGACTGGAACAGTACAATCCACAAAATTGATCTAAATGACATTTATAGAATACTCCACCAACAAGTATCAGAATAAATAATTTCCCAAGTACATTTAATTTATCATGATAGAACATATTCTGGCCCATAAAACAAGCCCAAATACATTTTTTAAAGATTAAAATCATACAAATATATTCTCTGATCAAAATAAAATTGAATTAGAAATCAATAACAGAAAGATATATGAAGAATCTCTGAATATTTAAAAACTAAATGATACACTTCTGTTGGTCAAGTTATTTTGAACTAAATGAACATGATAATGCAAGATATCAAAATTTGTGGATTTCAGTTGAAGCAGTGCTTAGAGAGAAATTTATACCATGAAAGGCTATATTAGAAAATAAGAAATGTCTCACATCAATAATCTAAACTCCTACCTTAAGAAACTATAAAGTAAAAGCAAATTAAGCCCAAAATAAGAAGAGGGAAGGAAATAATAAAGATAACAGCAAAAATCAATAAAATGTAAAATATAAACACAGTAGAGAAAATCAATGTGACCAAAGCTAGTCCTTTGAGACAATAAATAAAACTGATAAACCTCTAACAAGACTGATCAAGAAAAAAAGAAAGAAGAAACATCAGGAAAGAGGTGACACCACCATAGATTCTACAAATAATAAGGGATAAAAAAATTATAAACAATTTTAAGCCAATAATTTAGGTAAAATGGACAAATCTTTAAAAGACATAAACTACCAAAGCTCACTCAAAAAGAAAGAGATAACTTGAAGTGCCCAATATCAAAGATATTAAAGAATTTGTAGTTAAAAACCTTCCCACAAAGAAAACTCTAGGACTAGATGGCTTTTCTGATAAATTTGACCAAACTTTGAAGTAAGAAATAATACCAGTTCTATACAAACATTTCCAGAAAAATTAAAATGAGGGCATACTTTACAACTCCATCTGTGTGCCAGCATTACACTGATACCAAAACCAGTCAAAGTCATTACAAAACTATAGACCAGTATCCTGCAGAAACATATACACAAAATTCTTGACAAATTTTAGCAAATCAAACTTAGTAATATATTTAAACGATATTACATCATGGCCACGTGGAATTTATCCAAGGATCACAAAGCTGGATTAGCACTTGAAAATCAATGTAATTCACCATATTAAAAAACAAAAAACCATACAATTATCTCAGTATACACAGAAAAATGCATTAAATAAAATTCAACATCCATTCTTAATGTTTAAAGAAACTCTTTGCAAACTATCCATAGAAGAGAACATCCTCAGACTGATAAAGGGCATCTATGAAAAAACCCACAGCTAACAGTATACTGAATATTGAAAGACTTGACACTTCTCCCCTAAAAGAAGGAATAAGGTAAAGATATCCACCCTTGACACTTCTATTCAACACTGTACTGGAGGCCATATTCAACATGATGAGGAGTGAAAAAGAAACAAAAGACATACAGATTAGAAACAGATATTTTATTACCAGGCTACATGATCATCTCTGTAGAAAATCATAAGGGATCTACAAAAAAAACATACTAGAAGTGACAAGTGAGTTTAGCAAGGTTGAAGGATACAAGGTCAATATACGGAAATCTATTGTACCCTAGCAACAGACAAAAGGAAATTGAAAATTTAAAAAATATTATTTTCAATAGCATCAAATAATATAAAATACTCAAGAATAAATTTGACAAATTATGTGGAAGACACATACACAACATTGCTGAGAGAATTTAAAAAGACCTAAATAAATGGAGAGCTATACCATGTTTATGGATTAGAAGGCTCAATATTGTTAAGATATCAGTTCTCTCTAAGTTGGTCTATAGAATCGTCACAGTCACAAAAAAAAATTTCAGCAGACTTCTTTGTGGATATTTACAAGTTGATTCTAAAATTTACATAGAATTAAAAGGATCTACACATGCCAAAAACAACTTTGATAAAGAACAAAAAACAAACTACCAGGTTTTAAAATTCATTATAAAGGTATAGTAATCAAGACATTGCAGTATTGGTGTAAAGACAGACATATATTATCAATGGAAGAGAAAAGAGGCTGTAAATAGACCAGCATATAGGGTCAGTTGAATTTTGACAATGTGGAAAACTTTTTCAACAAATAGTCCTGAAACAATGGGATGACTACGTGCAAAACATTTGACCTCAGCCCTTATCTCACACTATAAACAAAAATTGACTCAAAATGGGTCAAAGATTTAAAACAGTAAAATTCCTAGCAGAACACACAGTAGAAACTCTAAGTGGCTTTGCATTTGGCAAAAAAATTCTAAATAGAATACAATAAGCACAAACTATAAAAGCAAAATGGATAATTGGACTTCATCAAAATGAAACATTATTACTCCCCAAAAACACTGTTACAAAAATGAAAAAGCAAACTACAGATTGGGGAAAGTATTTGCAAATCACATATCCAATAAAGAGCTTATATAAAGAACTCTTATAACTCAATAATAAGAACACAAACAATGCAATTTAAATAGGCAAAAGAGGAAAATAGACACTTCACAAAAGAAGAAATACAGATGGCAAATGAATACATGAAAAGACCCTCAACATCATTAGTCATTATAGAAATGCAAATCAAAACCACAATGAGATACCACTATACTCCCATTAGAATGTCTAAAATGAAGAAGACTGACCACACCAATTTTGGTAAGGATGTGGAACAACTGGAACTTTCATTCAGTTCTGGTGGGAATATAAAATGTTGTATCCACTTTGGAAAACAGTCTAGCAGTTTATTAAAAAGTTGGAAATACCTTACAACCCACTCATTCCTCTCCTAAGATATTTACCCAAGAGAAATGAAGGCATATGTCCATGCAATGACCCACAAATGTTCATTGAAGTTTTATTAAAAATAGCCTTAAATTGTAAACAACCCAAATGTTCATCATCAGGTAAAGGGATAAATAATTTGTGGCATATTTGTACACAATGAAATGCTATTCAGCAATTTAAAAGAGCAAACTCTTGACACATGCACAACATGGATGAATCTCAGAATAATTATCTTGAGTCAAATAAGCTAAACAACAAAGAGCAGAAAGCAGCAGGGGACTTTGATCAAGATGGCAGAGTAGGAAGATCCTTAGCTCACCTCCTCCCACAGAAACACCAAAACTACAACTACTTATGAACCACCATCAATGAGAATGACCTGAAGACTAGCAGAACAGATTTTCCACAACTAAGGATACAGAGAAAAAGACACATCAAGATGGGTAGGAAGGGCAGAGATACAGTCTAGTCAGGACACACATCTCTGCACAGCAACCCTCAAGTGGGAAGGATATCACAACCATGGAGGTCCTTCCAGATGAGCAAGGGGCCTGAGCTCCACATTGGGCTCACCAGCCCCAGGAACCTGCACCAGGAAGATGAGCCCCAATAATGTCTGGCTTTGAAAACCTGCAGGGCTTATGTCCAGGAGAGCCAGAGGGCTATAAGAAACCAAGACTCTGCTCTTACAAAGGTGCATGCACAAATGTGCTTGCTCCAAGTCCCAGTGAAAAGGCAACAATTTGACAAGTGCCTGGGTTATGTGTGAAGAAGATTCATTGACTAATTTTAGGGCATGTGCTGAAGGGGCAGGGATCTGTTGGAACATCCTCTGGTCACAGAAGCACTGGCAGGTGCCATTCTTTTTATTCTCCTTCTACCTAGCTGACTGGGTCCTGGTGGGTACCATTTCTGACACTCTCCATCTACCTTTCAAGCTCCTTTCACCCTGCAGCATTCCCCCATAGATCCACCCCAGCTGATGCCCCTCCAAAGCAGCCCTTGCCCCACCCTACCCAGCAGGCAGCCCTGGCCAACACCAGAGCCACCCCAAAGTGTCCCCCACCCAGGGAGGCTGGCCTTGCATACCAGTGTACCTGCAGCAATCATGGTCCAGGCACAACAAGAAGGTGCACACAGCCTACATAGGGGACACACCTGGAACACCTGGCTCTGGTGACCAAAGAGAATTGCACTACTAGGTTTCAGAGGACACCTTCTACATAAGGACATCCCTTCAAGACTGGGAGACATAGCTGATCTACCTAATACATAGAAACAAACACAGAGTGTTAGGTGAAATGAAGAGATAAAGGAATATGTTCCAAACAAAAGAATAAGACAAAGTCTCATAAAAAGAACTAAATGAAATGAGGATAAGCAATCTACTAGATAAAGAATTCAAAGTAATGGTCATAAAGATGCTTACCAAACTCGAGAGAAGTATGGATGAACACAGCGAGAGCTTCAACAAAAAGAAAGAAGACGTAAAAAGAACCAATAAGAGCTAAAGAATAAAATAACTGAAATTAAAAATACACTAGAGGGAATCAACAGCAGATTAGATGATGGAGAAGAATAGATCAGTGGTCTAGAAGGTAGTGTAGTGGAAATCACCTAATTGGAACAACAAAAAGAAAACAAATTTTTAAAAAATGAGGATAGCTTAAAGGACCTCTGGTACAACATCAAGCATACTAACATCAACATTATAGGGGTCCCAGAAGGATAAGAGTGAGAGAAAGGAACAGAAAATTTATTTGAAGAAACAATGGCTGAAAAATTCTCCAACTTGGTGAAAGAAACAGACATCCAAATTCAGGAAGCACAGAGCGTCCCACACAAGAGGAACCCACAGACACTCACGGCAAGACACATTATAATTAAAATGTCAAAAGTTAAAGATAAAGAGAGAATTTTAAAAGCAGCAAGAGAAAAACAACTAGTTACGTACTGAGGAACCCTCATAAGACTACCAGCTGATTTTTCAGCAGAAACTTTACAAGCAAGAAGGGAGTGGCATCATATATTCAAAGTGCTAGAAGGAAAAAAAAAACTTACAACCAAGAATACTCTACCCAGCAACGTTTTCATTAAGAATTGAAGGAGAGATAAAGAGTTTCTCAGAAAAGCACTATTAAAGGAGATTATCACCACTGAACCTGCCTTACAAGAAATGTTAAAGGGACTTCTTTAAATGTAAAAAAAAAGGCCATGACTAGAAATAAGGAAATTATGAAAGAATAAAATCTCACTGGTGATGGCAAACACATAGTAACGATAGTGGTTCAACCATCCATATAGCTAGTTTGAAGGTTAAAAGACAAAAGTAGTAAAACCTATATCTATAATAGTTAAGGGATACAGAAAACAAAAAGATGTAAAATATGATGGTAACAACATAAAACATGAGGCAGGTAGTAAAAATGTAGTGCTTTTAGAACGCACTTAAAGTTAAGCGACCATCAACTTAAAATAGCCTGCTTTATATATAGCTTGTTATATATGAACTTCACGGTAAGCACCAATCAATAACCTGTAATAGATACACAAAAAGTAAAAAGAAAATAATACAAACATAACACTAAAGAAAGTCATCAAATTACAAGGGAAAAGAGCAGGAGAAGAAGAAAAGAACAGAGAGGAACTACAAAACAGCAGAAAACAATTGAAAAAATGGTAATAAATACATACCTATCAATAATTATTTTAAGTGTAAATGCACTAAATGCTCCAATCAAAAGACATAGGGTGGCTGAATGGATAAAAAACCAAGACCCACATATATGCTGCCTACAGGAGACTCGCTTCAGAGCTAAAGACACACCCAGACTGAAAGAGATGGAAAAAGATATTCCATGCAAATGGAAATGGAAAGAAAACTAGGTAGCAGTATTTACATCAGACAAAATAGACTTTAAAACAAAGACTGTAACAAGAGACAAAGAAGGACATTACATAATGATAAAGGGATCAACCCAACAAGAGGATATAACACTTGTAAATATCTATGCACCCAACATATCGACACCTAAATACATAAAGCAAATAGCAACAGACATAAAGGGAGAAATTGACAGTAATACAATAATAGTAGGGGACTTTAACACCCAATTTACATTAATGGATAGATCATCAAGACAAAATCAACAACGAAACATTGGCCTTAAATGATAAATTAGACCAGTTGGATTTAATGGATATGTACATAACATTCCATCCAAAACCAGCAGAATAAGCATTCTTTTCATGTGCACATGGAACATTCTTCAGGATAGATCACATGTAAGGCCATAAAACAAGTCTCGATAAATTTAAGAAAATTGAAATCATATCCAGCATCTTTTCTGACCACAATGCTATGAAACTAGAAATCAATTACAAGAAGAAAACTGGAAGAAAAAAAAAACACGTGGAGGCCAAACAGCATGCTACTAAACAACCAATGGATCAACAAAGAAATCAGAGGAAATAAAAAAATACCTTGGTACAAATGAAAATGGAAACAATGTTCAAAAATCTACTAGACACAGCAAAGAGAGAAGTTTATAGTGATACAGACCTACCTCAGGGAACAATAAAAATTTCAAATAAACAATCTAACCTTACACCTAAGGAAACTAGAAAAAGAAGAACAAAGCCCAAAGTTAGCAGACGGAAGGAATTAAGATCAGAGCAGAAATAAATGAAATGGAGACTTAAAAAAAACTGTAAAAAGATCAATGAAACTAAGATCTAGTTCTTTGAAAAGATACACAAAACCGATGAACCTTTAGCCAGACTCATTCAAGAAAAAACAGAGAGGGCCCAAAACAATAAAATCAGGAGGGAAAGAGAAGATGTTACAACCAAAACCACAGAAATGCAAAGGATCATAAGAGATTACTACAAACAATTATATGTCAAAAAATTGGACAACTTAGAAAAAATGGATACATTTTTAGAAACATACGATTTTCTAAGACTGAATCAGGAAGAAATAGAAAACCTGAACAGACCAATTACTAGTAATAAAATTTAATCAGTAATCAAAACCTTCTAACAAATAAATGTCCAAGACCAGATGGCTTCACAGGTGAATTCTACCATACATTTAAATAAGAGTTTATAGCTATCATTCTCAAACTATTTCAAAAACTCGAAGAGGAAAGAATGCTTCTAAACTCATTAGATGATGCTAGCATTACTCTAATACCAAAACCAGGCAAAGACACATGTAAAAAATTACAGTCCCATATCCCTGATGAACAAAGATGCAAAAATCCTCAACAAAATATTAGCAAACCAAATTCAACAATACATTAAAAGGATCATACACCATATCAAGTGGGATTCATCCCAGGGATGAAGGATGGTTCAATATTTGCAAATGAATCAATGTGGTACACCACATTAATGAAATGAAGGATAAAAATCATATGATCACCTCAGATGCAGAAAAAGCATTTGACAAAATTCAACATCCATTTATGATAAAAAACTTTCAACAAAGTGGGTATATAAGGAACATACCTCAACATATATGGGGCAAATATGTAAAACACACAGCTAACATCATACTCAATGGTGAAAAGCTGAAAGTATTCCCTCTAAGATCAGGAACAAGACAATGATGTCTACTCACGACTTTTATAGTACCCGAAGTCCTAGTCACAAAATCAGACAAGAGAAAGAAATAAAGGGCATCTAAATTGGAAAGGAAGAAGTGAAAATGTCACTATTTGCAGATGACATGATTCTATATGTAGAAAACCATAAGACTACCAAAAGAATATATTAGAGTTAAGAAAGGAATTGAGTCAAGTTGCAAGATACAAAATCAATATACAGAAATCTGTGGTATTTCTATGCACTAATAACAAACAATAAGAAAGAGAAAATAAGAAAACAATCCCATTTACAATTGCACCAAAAAGAATAAAATACCTAGGAATAAATTTAACCAAGGAGGTGAGAGACCTGTACTCTCAAAACTGTAAGATATTGATGGTAGAAATTGAAGATAACATAAATAAATGAAAAGATATACTGTGCTCATAGATCAGAAGAATTAATATCGTTAAAATGTCCATACTGGGGCCAGCCCCGTGGCCGAGTGGTTAAGTTCACATGCTCTGCTTTGGCAGCCCGGGGTTTCACCAGTTCAGATCCTGGGCACGGACGTGGCACCACTCATCAAGCCATTTTGAGGTGGTGTCCCACATATCACAGCCAGAAGGTCCAACAACTAGAATATACAACTAGGTACTGACGGCTTTGAGGAAAAGAAGAAGAAGAAAAAAAGAAGATTGGCAACACATGTTAGCTAAGGTGTCAATCTTTAAAAGAGAAAAAAGTCCGTACTACCCTAAGCAATCTACAGATTCAGTGAAATTCTTTTTTTTGGGGGGGGGGGGAGATTATCCCTGAGCTAACTGCTGCCAATCCTTCTCTTTTCGCTGAGGAAGACTGACCCTGAGCTAACACCCATGCCCATCTTCCTCTGCTTTATATGTGGGATGCCTACCACAGCATGGCATGCCAAGCGGTGCCATGTCCACACCCAGGATCCGAACCAGCGAATCCCCGGCCACCGAAGCAGAACGTGTGCACTTAACCGCTGCGCAACCGGCTGGCCCTCAGTGAAATTCTTATAAAAAAACCAATGGCATTTTTCACACAACTAGAACAAAGAACCCTAAAATTTCTATGAAACCACAACAAACCCTGAATAGCCAAAGCAATCTTGAGAAAGAAAAACAAAGCTGGAGGTATCACGCTCCCCGGTTTCAAACTATACTGCAAAGCTGTAGTAATCAAAATTGTATGGTACTGGCATAAAAAAGACACATAGATTAATGAAACAGAATAAAGAGCTCAGAAATAAACCCATGCTTATATGGTCAATTAATTTACAAGAAAGGAGGGAGGAATATACAATGAAGAAAGGACAGTCTCTTCAATAAATGATACTGGGAAAACCGGACAGCTACATGCAAAAGAATGAAACTGGACCACTTTCTTACACCATATACAAAAATAAACTCAAAATGGATTAAAGACTTAAATGTAAGACCTGAAACCATAAACTCCTAGAAGAAAACATAGTCAGTCAGTAAGCTCTTTGACATTGGTCTTAGCCATATTATTTTTTGGATCTGTCTCTTCAGACAAAGGCAAAAATAAACAAATGAAAATATGTCAAACTAAAAACCTTTTGCACAACACAGGAAACTATCAACAAAACAAAAAGATAATCTACTGAATGGGAAAAGATATTTGCAAATATTATATCTGATAAGGGGTTAATATCCAAAATATACAAAAAACACATACACTTAATATCAAAAAATAAACAATTAGATTAAAAAATGGGCAGAAGACCTGGACAGACATTCTTCCAAAGAAGACATACAGATGGCCAACAGACACGTGAAAAGTTACTCAGTACCACTAGTCATCAGGGAAATGCAAATCATAACCACAATGAGGTATAACCTCACACCTGTCAGAATGGCTATTATCAAAAAGACAAGAAATAAGTATTGGCAAGGATATGGAGAAAAGGCAACCCTTGTACCCTGTTGGTGGGAATGTAAATTGGTGTAGCCATTATGGAAAACAGTATGAAGGTTCCTCAAAAAATTAAAAATAGAACTACCATATGATCCAATGATTCTACTTCTGGGCATTTATCTGAAAAAAAACAAAAACACTAATTCAAAAAGATATATGCACCCCTATGTTCATTTCACCATTATTTACAATAGCCAAGATATGGAAGTAGCCTAAGTGCCCATCAATAGATGAATGGATAAAGAAGATGTGGTGTATATTTACAATGGAATATTAGCCATAAAAACAACAAAATCTTGCCATTTGCAACAACATGGATGGACCTAGAGGGTATTATGCTAAATGAAATAAGTCAGGCAGAGAAAAACAGATACTGTATGATTTCACTTATGTGTGGAATCTAAAAACAAAACCAAGAAATAAACAAAACAGAAACAAACTCATAGATACAAAGAACAAACTGGTGGTCGCCAGAGGGGAGAGGATAGGAAGATGAATGAAATAGGTGAAGGGGATTAAGAGGTGCAGTTACAAAATAAGTAAGTCATGGGGATGTAATGTACAGCATAGGGAATATAGTCAATAATATTGCAATAACTTTGTATGATGACAGATGGTTACTAGACTTGTCATGGTGATCATTTTTTAATATATATATAAATGTCAAATCACTGTTATTCACTTGAAACTAATATATATTCTATGTCAATTATACTTCAATAAAAAGAGTGCATACTGAGTTCATTTATATAAACTTCTAGAAAATGCAAATTAATCTATGTTGACAAAAAGCAGATCAACGGTTGCTTAGGGACAGTATAGGGGATGTTTGGTTTACAAGGGGTATCTTGAAACTTTTGTTAGGATGGATATGTTTATTATCTTGATTGGGATGATAGTTTCATGGATGTATACATGTGTCAAAACTCACGAAAATGTTTATTTAATATATATGTACAATTTATTGTATGCCTCAATAAAGCTGTATTTCAAAATAAGATCATGACTAAAGAGTAATCATGGTGAGTTCAGTGCCTTTGGAGCGGTATGACTGAAGGCCAGATCATACCAGCCTGAGAAGAGAATAGGAAGTGAGGATGTAGAGATTGAGTATAAATCATTGATTTTAAAAACTTAAAAGATGCGTAGAGCTTTAATAGTAGATGAAGGTGGCAATGGCATCAAGAAAATATTTTTAAAGAAGAGGGACAGTTAAGTATGTTAATAATTTAAGGTAAGGGGACTAGTAGGGAAGGAGAGAATGAAGATTCAGGATAGAGAACAGATAATATTGTAAGCAAGGTTTTAGGGAAGATGGGAAGGGGAAGGGACTAGGAGAGGATACAGAACAAGGGTGAAGAAACTATAAAATGAAGGTCATTTCTTCTGAGACTGAGGAGAAATATGAAGTGATGGCTGGTGAAGCTAAAGAGATCTTTGTAGATTTGGGGATGAGGAGTTGAGGGTGGCTTCAATTTCCTTTAGGAAATAAGAGTCTAACTGATGGTTGAGGGGTGGAGAGAGAATAGAATGAAGGGAGCCGTTACTTGAGGGGAGTGATGAAGAAACTTGGGATATAATTGGGAAGGGAAAGGAAGAAAGAGATGACCTGGGGCTTTTGAAAGGATAACTGAGTAGCCTGAGGGCCTAGCTGAGGTTTAAAACTGACTGTTATAGGCACCAATGTTTGGGGTGCTGCTCCTTTCTCCCAAAGTGGACATTATTGCATTTGAGAAATCAGATGTTTGGAGGGATCCAAGGCCGAGGCTAAATAGCACTGACATAGTATTTGGAAGGCAAGGAGATTAAGATGCAGTCAGTGCTAAACAAATGTGCCCCATAATCCTGGCTGGTCAAGGAAGGAATTGAAGAGAAAAGGAAGGATTTGAGGTACTGGAGGTCTCAGTGAGGCCAAAGCAGATGACATGGAACTCAGCCATTGCCAGGAGATTTTGGTCACAATGGGATATTGGAGTTGAATCTCTTAGGAGTAAAGCCATGTCCAGGGGCATCAAATGGCTGACGACGGTTGAGGTAGTAAGAGGTTAAAGGTCAGGGAGGTGGTAGACCAGGGTATGTGGGATGGGTCTACCATGTGGATATTGTTGAGGTCACTTAGGATGATGGCAGGACCTGGGATGTCAAGGAAGCCTGAGAGCTAGTCCTCAGAAAATGAGGAAGAGTGACCAAGATTTCAGGAAATGATAATCACAAAGAGAGGTAGACATTGGTATAACAGACTACCCAATGCCTTGAGAGCATCATGCCTTCATATCTCATGCAAACGTAATACTACTACTGAAAAGATTCGTCCTAATTTGATTAAATTGTTGAGGCAGAGTTTTTCAATGCAGCCAATTTTATTTTTCTCTTATGCCAGTTTTTGGAAGAGTTGGTTTGAACACTTAGCTCATTGCATCTCTGAGGGAATGAATTAAGATAATGGATTTAAAGTTCTCAGCACAGAGCCGAGCACCTAGTAAGTGATTAGTAAACAGAAGCTGTGACTATTAATATTATTATACTGTTGATTTATGTTACCCATTAAGTAATGTTATCCCTTTGTGGAGTTCCTCCTATGGGCTAGGGGTTTTCCCTCTGAGCTACAAGGCACAGTTCTGTCTCTGCAAATGCCAAATCCTCAGACATCTAGAGACAACCAAGACATCCCTCCTCTCTAGGCAAAATATTCCCAATTCTTCCATTTCTCCAAGGACCCCCTTTCCAGAATCCCAATGAAAGAATATATAACAAGCTCAGTCATGGGGCCTGATACACAAGTTCTCTGTATATCTTCTTTCCCTTCCCCACTGCACTGGTGACCATTCGTAGCCCCAACCCCTAAAAAGGTGGCACAGGTGTGACTATATATTGATTGATTGACTTCAAAATGTCAATGCTAGGTTAAGTTTTGAGAATCTAGAAAATTGATTGACTATGAATTCTCTGAAAATTGGGGATCAAGGGTTTTGGGTTTTCTAACTCAGTTCTAGGTTTACAGAGGATATTCAATAATGTTCCTTAAAATGAAAAAAATCCTGGTTCCATGTCATCTCTTATTTTATTAGTAAAATCCAATGGGCAAAGAACATATTTTATGCTTAAAGTCAATTAACTGGGATATCCACTCAGAATTATGATTTTGGAACTTTCATGGTACACCAAGTGCATTTTATTCATAAGTGTCTCATTATCTCTCTCCCACCAGAATGGAACGCAGTGAGCTAGGCAAGCCAATTTTGACAGTGATTGCATGCCCCATCCCCATCAGCTTTCAAACCGCACTCTATTGTCACACTCAAGGGAGAAAAATAATACCGCACAATGGAGTGGGGGGGATGGGGTTATCAGGATAATTTCTCTCAGACTGATGGGCACCTAGGCATGGGAGAGTGAGAGTCAGTTAAATCTTAGACTTTCAGTTCCCATTTAGAAAAGTCTCTCTACCCCCAAACCCCCAAGCTAGCACAATCTCTAATCTCCAAGTTTCTCTGATCAACACAACCTCTACTCTCACTCTTCCCATTCACAACTATTTTTCCTCCATCCAGCTCCTCATTTTGGAAGAACTTTCTCTCTGTCCCAAATAATTTTCTTTTTCAATCATGCCTGCTTCCTACCACCTCCATCCCTACACAAGCCAGACAGTAGCATCCACACCATGCATCATTTATCTACCTTTTGGGGGCTGAATACTCCTGAATTGAATTTTGAGATGCTCTTCTTCAGAGATCACTGTCCTGCCTACACACAACCTTCCACCATTGCAATATCTTTGTAAAAAATTATGCCCCACTTCAGACCTCATTCTCATTCTGAAAATAAGGTAAGGCTTGATTTTAGAATCCAATCTCTCATTTCTGTAGAAATCATCTTGACAGCTTGCACACCATTCCTATGAACCTGAAGTAGGCATAGAGGTTTCTTCATCTGCAGAATTAAAAAGTCCATATCTTAAAGGCCAGAAAAGATTTCTTGTTTATTTATGAGAACTAGCATTGAAACACTATAATAGACCCTTTAAATTTATAAATATTTTTCTGGTTAGTTTGACCTCAGGATTCACAGACTTGAGTCACTCATATTCCTTGGTTAATGGTGCACAGTGTTCATTACAAGGACTCTCTTTTTTGTTTTAATTAATTTTATTTTTCCTCTTTATTTCTCACCTCCAATGCCATTTTCTTTCTGCCCTCATAGACATCCGTTATAATATACTTAATAAACATCCTTTCAATCTATGACCTATATATTTATTTAGATACATGTGTGATCTTGAAATTTTATACTGTTTTTTGCATAAATTGTATTGCACTATGAAATTCCCTTTACTAGTTTTTCACTCAACATCATTTTTGCTTAAGATCTATTCATGTTGCTTTGAGTGTATTGTTATGGACTGAATGTTTATGTTCCCCCAAAATTCATATGTTGAAGCCCTAAACCTCAATGCGATGGTAGTTGGAGATGGGGCCCTTTGGGAAGTAATTAGAGTTAGATGAGGTCATGAAGGTGGGGACCTCATGCTGAGATTAGTGCTCTTATAAGAAGAGACACCAGAGAGCTTGCTTTCTCTTTCTCTACCGCATGAGGACACA
The DNA here is from genome assembly GCF_041296265.1 of Equus caballus. Classification (NCBI taxonomy): domain Eukaryota; kingdom Metazoa; phylum Chordata; class Mammalia; order Perissodactyla; family Equidae; genus Equus; species Equus caballus. The sequence continues at coordinate 125,393,951 of NC_091715.1, read as the reverse complement.
GGGAAAAGACAGCCATCTACAAGTCAGGAAGAGAGCCCTCACCTTACTGAAAATGACCATGCCATCACCCTGATCTTGGACTTCCAGCCTTCAGAACTGTGAAACAATAAATGTCTGTTATTTAAGCTGCCCAGTCTATAGTATTTTGTTATGGTAGACTGAGCTGATTAAAACAAGTATCTAGACTATTAGTTCTGATCTTACATGGTATTCTCATCATGTGCATATATCACATTTTACTTAGCCAGTCCCCTAGTTATAGATATCTAGGTTGCCTTCATTGCTATCACAAAAAAAAATTTCATAAACAACCTTGCACACGTCCCTTAATGGATCTGTTCCAGAATTATAAACTTGGTCATAGGGTTTATGCACATTTAATTTCATTAAACTCCTCCAGATTACTCTCCAGAGTGGCTGTACCAGTTCACATTCTCACCAGCAGTACATGAGAATATATGATTCTCCATATTGTTATCTACTCATAATATTATCTGACTTTTTTTTCCTTTTTTAAAAATTGGCACCTAATATCTGTTGCCAATCCCTTTTTTTTCCTTCTTCTTCTCCCCAAAGTCCCCCAGTACATAGTGAGTGCCTCTGGTTGTGCTATGTGGGATGCTGCCACAGCATGGCCTGACTAGTGGTGCCCCGTCTGCACCCGGGATCTGAACCAGCAAAACCCTGAGCCACCAAAGCGAAGCACACGGACTTAACCACTTGGCCACAGGGCCGGACCCCTGACTTTCTAAATTTGCCATTTGAATGTTTGTTAAGCAATATCTCACAGTTTTTCAAATTCACATTTATCTGAGTACTACTGCAATTGAACATTTTCCCATAAGTTCAGATTTCTTATTCTGTGAAATGCCAATTCAAATATTTTGCTCATTTTCTACTGAGTAGATTTTTTTGTTGTTTGTAGATTTTGAAAGATTTATGTTTGATATGTTATTAATAACTCCATCTACTTCCAAAGTGGATTTGAGGCAGATTAACATAAAAATTTAGAGAAATAGGGCACATGAATAAAGATCAAAATGATAGGAAAACCATGTAGAAATATCTATCCAAGTGCTTTGTCTATTTTTTAAATCAGGTTGTTTGATTTTTTGCTATTGGATTTTAGGAGTTCCTTACACATTTTGGATATTAACCTCTTATCAGATATATAATATGAAAATATTTTCTCCCAGTGTATAGATTACCTTTTCATTCTGTTGATTGTTTCCTTTGCTGTGCAGAAGCATTTTAGTTTGATGTAGTCCCCACTTACCTATTTTTGCTTTTATTGCTTGTGCTTTTGGTGTCATATCCAAAATATCATTGCCAAGACCAAAGTCAAGAAGTTTTTTCCCTGTGTTTTCTTCTAGGAATTTCACAGATAGGCACTGAAATATTTATTAAGATTGTAGATCTCATGTTAAGTGTTCTTGCCACACGCAAAAAAAGAGACACAAGGAAACTTTTGGATGTGATGGATATGTCTGTTACCTTTATTGTGGTGATGGTTTCACAGGCATATACATGTATCCAAACTCATTGAATTGTATACATTAAATATATGCCACTTTTTCTATGTCAATTATAACCTCAATAAAGCTGTTATTTTAAAAAAAATGTAGAGAAAGGCAGAACCAAGAATGAAGTATTTACCTCTACCTAACCAAGGATGAAATAGTTACTTCTACCTAACATAACTCTGAGTCTCTTGGCATCCAAGACAAAAAAGAAAAGATGATTCATTTATTCAACAAATGTTTTATGTTGAATCTTTAAGGATTTAAATTTCCTTGGTCTCTTGGCTGAGTCTGAAGATAGAAAATAAATGTGGTTTTGAGACAATAATCTGACTAAATCAAGTCTACAAAATACAATCATTAGAACAACACTAGAGAAAATATTCTTTGGGGCTGAATCATCTCACTAATCATCATATCTGCAAAAAGCTTTTGAAGCGTTTGCTTTGGTATGAAAAATATTTTCAAGACGTTGATTTTTAAGTTTTTTTTAAAAACACTTTTGTTTTGAATAGTGGGAAGCAGAATGCATAAAATCATTTTGAAAATGTTTTCTCAAAACACTGTGATGCTAAACAGTGTTTAAAGAATTCTGATTTCCAAATGTTGACTTCAAATGGCCATGAAAATTGCACTCCTCGGTGACAAATGAGTCTTCAACTCCTATACTGGGGCCAGCTTGCCTAGGCTCCTGAAGGAAGGCTGCACAGAGTCAGTCTTCCAAGGGGGAGTCCTCGTTGGGGACCTGGATCACTAGAAGTTAAACCTATGGACAATAAAAAAACATGCTTGGGGGTTTAGAGGCAGAGTCCATAGACTAATGGTCACTGCTAGTGTCTCGAGTGTCTACTAGAGAACGGTAGAGGGATAAGTGAAAAAGTGGCCCCTTGGGCTTCAACAGTAAGTTTGGGGGTTCTGCTACCTGTTCAGCTGGAGTAGGTGAGGTTTTGCAAGCCACTCAGCTAACCATGGTTGACTAATATTTTTGGATCTTCATAAATCCTAGTATCCCAAAGCAGGAAAAAAGAGTCAGCAAATACCATTGTGTACTGTGTTCCGGGCCTTGTGGCAGGCACTTGACATATGTTGTTGTATTCAATGTTCTCAGCAATCCCACGAGGTAGACAATAGTATTATTCCCATTCTATAGATGAGGAAACTGAGGCTTAAAGACTTATGTGACATCCCCAAGGTCTCATGGCTGATAAGTGAGGAAAGTGTAGCTAGAAGTGAAGTCCAAAAACTCTAAAACCTATGCTTTTAACCATTTCACTATATTGCCTTCCTCCTCTCCAATCAGCAGTGGGATTTGTAATTGATATCATTATATTCATTATATTAATAGCATTTTATATTAGCATTGTCCTTTACTGCTTACCAAGCAGTTTACATCCTTGTCTCCCCAACTAGATTATAACTCCTTAACGGTATGAGCTGCCTTTTATACTTCGCTTGTACCCCAATAGTGCCTAATACAGCTCTAGGAACTTAGAAGGCAAAGAAGGAAGGAAAGGACTAATATTTATTCAGTACACACTATGTCCCAGGCACTATCCTGAGCATTTTATATGCTTTCTCTCATTAAACTTCACACCTCTATAATGTAAGTGCTATTAGTATTCCTGTTATATAGACAAGGAAACTGAGGCTTAAAGAGTCTAAATGGCTTGCTCAGAAAGAGGTCAGGCACAAAAGAGTGCATTCTGTATAATTCCATTTACATGAAGTTTAAAAACAAGCAAAGCTACTGTATGGTGATAGAGGATATAAGAGTAGCTACCTCTCTAGGGGGTACTGACTGTGAAAGGTCATGAAGGAGTCTCCTGGGATGGTGGAAATGTTCTATATTTTGATCTTGGAGATGCTTACATGAGTGTATGCATCTGTAAAAATTCATCACATTATACACTTAAGATTGATGCACTTTTTTGAATATAAATTGAACCTCAATTAAAAACAAACAAGGGGCCAGCCCCATGGTGTAGTGGTTGAGTTCGGCACACTCCACTTCAGCAGCCCAGGTTTGTAGGTTCAGATCCCAGGTGCAAACCTACACCACTCATCAGCCATGCTGTGGTGACAACCCACATATGTGGGGGTTGTGGAGGAATATTGGCACAGATATTAGCTCAGGGCTAATCTTCCTCAAGCAAAAAAAAACAGAGGAAGATTGGCAACAGATGTTAGTTCAGGGCTAATCTTCCTTAGTAAAAAGAAAACCAAAACCATAATTCTTTAAAAATTACTTCCTTAGAGTACCATGACTAGTAAATGGTAGAACTGAAATTTGAACCCAGGTCCATGTGCGTCAACTCTCAGGCTTCCAAAATCCCTTCCTCCTTTCACTTCTGACATTTTTATGAGTATCAGTTTAGTCCTCCTCTAGATAGTTTTCACTTCTCCTCACAGTTTCTCTAGCTGAACATGAGCTGTGAGAAAAGTGTTCACTCAATACCCCACCCTCCAGTGCCCTCCATGTCCCTCACTCAACACATGAGCTTCCTTTTAATCAAGGTACCATATTTTAAGCCTCATGATGTCAATCACTCAAGAAGAGGCATCTATCAAATAGCCTTTAGTAATTAAAAGCTGGTGATGTTGAAATAACTCTTCTACTTACCTTCTAATGATTGGAGAGTTTTGTAACCATATACTGGAAGCAATAATAAACAGCTTCAACTTAGTTAATCTATTCAATCTCATCAGTATTTATTGGTCAAATATTCTGCATAAGCCATTGTGCTTGGTCCAGTGAAGACTACAAAGATGACAATGACAGAGTCCATGGGGAGCTCTAAATCAAGTTGGGGAGGTAGATGTGCATGGGTAGCTCTCCTCTGCCAGAAGATAGAATGCTCTTGTTAGCATTATACAGCTGCAAAATGCTACAGTAATGGAGGGGGAGACATTGATTTTAATGGTGGTAAGGTAGGGTGTATCAGGGAAGGCTTCCCAAAGAACATGGCTTTGAACTGAGCCATGAAATGGGACTTGGACTGGATAAATCTTCAGACACATCCCTGAGTCCTTTCTATCTCTTTCTCTCATGCCCTATATCCAAACTATCCATATGTCTGTTGGCTGTGCATTCAAAATATATCTTGTCCAACCACTCTCTCCTCACTTCCACTACTAACACTCTGGACCAAGCCGTGATCATTTGTCACGTGGCCTACTGCACTAGCTTTCTAACTGAGTTCTCCCCTTCCACTCTTGACCCAAGATTTTCTTTATCAGGGTTCACAGATCTATTAAAAACATCAATCAATTGTTGTAATTTGCCTACATATAAATCTTTTGTTGGCTTTCAATTTTATTTAGAATAATATCTCAACTCTTTACTGTAGTCTCCATAACCCCACATGATCTGGCCCCTGCCTAGCTCTCTGACCTTGTCTTCTCTCCATCTCCTTGCTCGTTATGCTTAACCACATCGGCCTCCTTACATTTCCTGAAACTTGCCAAGCACATTCCTGCATCAGGACCTTTGCACTCCTAGTTCCATTTGCTTGGAATACTTCATCCTTCACCTCATTCCGGTCTGTGTTCGTATGTCACCTCCTCAAAGAGGTCCTCCCCAAAGTCCCCAGCTAAACTAGGAACCTCCTCTGCTATTCTCTATTACTTTGCCCTGCTTCATCTTTCTTCATAGCACTTATCACTACTTGACATTTGCTTATATAAGTATATGTCCATTGAGTTATTGACTATCTTCCCCACTAGAATATAAGCTCCACCAAAGCAGGAGTTTTTATCTGTTTTGTTCACTGCTAAATTTCCAGTGCCTAGAACACTGCCTGGTAAGTAGGTGCCGAATGAATAACTGCTGAATGTATAGTCAGAGATGGAGGGAAAATACATTCCTGGTGGAAAATTCATTCGTGCATTCATTCCAAACAGTGTAAGGTATGTCAGGAAAGGTGAACCTGACATATGTGGTCCCTATCCTCACAGACTTCCCAGCCTACAAAACAAGCAATTACGAACTATGGGATAAATTATTTGATAGGGATGAACACTGTGGGCTGTGGGAGCACATGGGAGGACCACACTACAATGACTAGCACAGTGACTGGCCCCTGGTATTTATTCATTCCTTTATTCATCTACTAAGCATTTGTTGAGCACCTCCTCTTTGAAAAACATGGTGCTTGGCAAAGGGAATTAATTAGCTAACAAGATGACTCAGTTCCTCCTCTCGCATAGCTCACAGTCAAGTAGAGGAGACATATGATCAATGTTTGGATATAGAAAGATAAAGGTGAAGGGTTGTGAATAGAAAGGAAGCAAGAAGCTTGAGGCAAAGCTAGCTGGGAAGAGGCTGTTGCAATAATCCAGCCACAAAAGATGGGGCCAGAGGAGTTGGGGGATGGGAAGGAGGGGTTTGACCTTGCCCATGACCAGTCAAGTAAGATATGGCCATTTTCCCTAAGGCACCCTTAACATGGTCTGAAGAACCCCATATCGCGCTTTTTACTCTGTCTCCCATCCCACCATCATGCATGCTAGTTTCTCAATCAGGAGTCCCCATTAATCTTTCCTGACGTTTCATGAGGTCCTCAACACTGTTATATTCCATTGCACAGAGCTTAAATCTTCCACTGGAAATAAAAATGGTGTGTGGAGGTGTTTCCCGAATGCAAGGCAGGCTTTATTAGGCCTACTGAGCAGTGAAGTGGAAGGGAGGTGGAAGGCAGACAGAAGGCAGACAGAAGCCAAGAGGGATGTGAGAGGAGGAAGGCCCCTCCCTTGAACCAGCCAACTGGGACAAAAGAGCCTGATCCAGGGCTGAGTTTCCAGGGCCCCATTCCATTTCAGATGACTTATTTAGGCATGACTTTATTTATACCCCTGCCTTATTCCACACTGCCTTCTGATCTGGTCTGTTGATCCCCTTCCCTCCCCTCACCCTTTCAAATTAAAGGTCATCAGGATAGATTTCCTTGGGGGCCCTGGCTACACCTGTTTCTTGCACGTGCTCAAATGGGAAAATGGCCAAGGACTAAATACAACTACTTCATCATTGGGGAGAAAACTGAGACCCAGAGAAGTTGGTGAAACAGTTCAAGGTCACACAGCTAAAAAATTGCTAAATCCTGCTTTTGCCTAGATGTGAGCCTAGGGCTTCTGATATTCATAGTTTGGGGATAACATTTTATGGTTCGAATGACAGGAACTTACTTCCCAGTGGAGATCTGTCCTAAATGAAGTGAGAATGTCATTTGCCGGGAAAAGAGGATTCCCAAGTTGAGTTGCATTCAACTTTGCAAGAAGCCAGGATTTTAAGTGTGACAGTGTGGGAAAGGGGTATGCACATGCCTATGTGGTGATTTCTGTCAATTCCACACACATGCACCCACGCGTGCACACTTATTCAGTATTCAGCTGCCCAGAAAACTGGGCCAATCGCTAGTGCAAGAAGCTCTTTTTAGGATGTGGTAACCATTTGAAGCCTGATCCCATAGTGTTCTTTAGGGCTTCGAAGTGGGTGAGAGGTGACCTCATCATCTGAGCCTCCTCCTGTCCAACTGCAAGCCTCAGCCTTTCCTTTTCTCCCTCTCACTCCCCCTACTATCTCTCATTTTATCTGTCACACTTTGTTGCTCTGGTCTCTGTCACACTTAGTCTGTTTCTTTCCTCTATCCCTTGCTCTCTCCTCTTTTTTCTCTATCTCTGTCTTTCTCTCTTTGCCATCTCTGTCTGTATCTCTCAGTGTCTCTCTCTTTCTCTCTCTCTCCATCACGTTTTTTTTTGTCTTACTCACCTGCCCACCCTCTGTCTCTCTCACCTTCCCTTCCTCTCTCTTTTCCAAGAAGCCCTCAAAGAATCCCAGGCTTCTAAGCAGACCAGCTAGAACTGCCCTATTCAGCTCTTAACTGGCTATCTTCCTTAATCATTCCATAAAAATAAGGCACATTTCCAACCTAGATTAAAATACTCCCTGGGAGAAAAACAAGTCTTTGCTCCTGGGTACCCCCTGCCAGGACTTGGCATAGGATTGGGAACACACCAGGCCCTCAGAGAATACCCATTGCCTTGCCTTAGCCCACCCTATTGACTGTTCAGCAATCATAAAGCTATTCTTAACCCCAATTATCACCACTTTGGAGCTGAAATAATTCACAGCAGCTGGGAAGAAGAAGAACCTCACAGAGTGCAATGAGCCCATATGCTTCAAAAGGTCTTCAACTCTCCTCCGACCCCCACCAGCAGTACATCATTTGTCCCAGGGCCTGGCCTCCTGGAGTCAAAGTAGGCCAGACATGAGCAAGGGTATTCTGGTCTGATTCCCATAATACCTGTCACCCCAGTCCCCTCACCATCCTACCTACAGCTTTTCACTATAATCAGATCCTAGTACTAGTCTTAGTCTTGCCGCTTACTAGTTGTGTGGGCTCACATTTAATGTTTGTCTCCCCCATTAGACAGTGGGCTCCATGTGACCAAAGTCTGTACCTGTCTTTTTAACATTATATACTCAGCACCTAGCACACTGTTTGGCACAGAGTGGCCATGCAATACACATTTGTTGAATAAATCAGCAAATAAACCAATTATGCTCTGTAAATCTCCGTTTTCTGTCCTGTAGGATGGGCAAAATACCAACTACATCCTAGGACTCTAAGAAGAGGGAAAGACAATATATGTAAAGTGACTCACATACAACAGGTGCTCAATAAATGTAAGAACCTTGCAGTGTTGTTGGGAGGACAAAATAGGATGACACATATAGGACTGACCAGCACAGTGCCTGGCACAGAGGAGGCCCTCAATAAATGTCCATGCCCTTCCATGCCTTTGTCAACAGCCTGCAGCCAAAGCTGCGGGGGGAGACCAGCTGGGAGTGAGCCCCCTCCTAACTGCCTTTGGGAATGGGGGCCTGTGCCCTCTAGTAGCCTCTTTCGACAGCCCTAAGCGGGTGGACACTTAGACTATAGTCCCCAAGGCCCTGTCTTCAGCCCCTGCCCAGGCTTTCCTGGCTAATTAGATGAGTAACGGTGTTTACTGTCTCTGGCTGGGCAGCTGACGGATGGTCGAGGCTGCAGATCATTAACCTTTCCCGGGTTCCCAAATGTTCTCATTAAGGAGCCCTGTCCTATGTCTTTTTTCAGCCCAGAGCTGAAGGCTGCAGGGCTGGCTGGCAGGTTGGGACGTGACTGCAGCAGTTCTGGGCAGAGTTCTCTACTACAGCCACAAGGATTCTGTCTGCTCATTTTCCCCCTTGTCCCTTTCTTCAGAAAGCCTCCTCCTAGAGATATATGCTCTTGGGAAACCCCTACCAAGAATATATCACCTTTCTTGTCTCCTCTATATCTCACGAGGGTGGAATGATCAATTTGGGACTTGAAGAGCTGCTGGAAAGACCCTCAGAACTCTAGGACGTAGGTAATAGATCCTCAGGACACCTGAGGCTTACCCTGATTCTGCCTCTAATTGGCACTGTGACTTTGGACAAACTACCTTGCCTCTCTCTGCCCTGTTTCCCTACCTTTGGAATGAGACTCTTTGCTCTTGAAGGGCTCTTATAGCTCTTAGGATCTCTATTTCAGAGGCAGGGGTGGTAGCATATTACTATAAGACAGGACTCAAGAGATGGAGCTCACAAATGATGACCCCTCTCCAGTCCACCAGCCTGTCTAGTTTCTATTTAAGGGGACTCTACTTCCTCGATGTTTCTCAAAAGGTCCCTACACAGGATCCCCTGTGATCACAGAGGCATACCATGTGATGAGACTGTAGGGAAGGGAGACCAAACTGCTGGTGGTCAGGATTACTATGAAAGGTAGTGACTGGTTTGGGGAAGCTGAGCATGTAGCAGGACAGAGTATGGAGGACAGCTATAAATAAACAAATAAATTCTGTAAGCACTCATGGCAGAAATGTGCTTCTGGGTTCTGCATAACACTAATTGCATGCCTCTGGATGAGTTGCTTAATCCTTCTGGGCCTTAGTTTCTTTAACTGTAAAATAGAAATAATAACAACCAGAGTGGTTTAGAATATTCAATGAGACAATGGATGTAAAACTCCTAGCTCAGAGCCTGCATTTTCTCAAAGGGAGTCAGAACTCACCCCATTTTATCTTAATCAAGCCATCTCCTTCTCCTTGAAATTGAAGGGGCAAAATTTTAGCACAGTTTCTCTCAATCTTTCCCCAACAGTCAGCCACAGAGGCTTGAAATACTCACCAGAAGAGCCATTCTTTGAAGACCTATGGTACATGTGTATTTTAGCTGGGTAAATTTAGTAATGGATGGGAAGATGGAATAGAGTGAGCTAACACATTTGCAGGAAGAAGTTTATCTGATTAGCCTTTTAGTACCCAGAGCATAGGGATGGGACACAAACCAGAGACGTGTAAATGACCAAGATGAGTCATGAAAAGGCTGAAATATAGGACATTAAAGAAGGGAATCCTCCATGGCTCTTCCTTTCCCTCTCCCCTCATCGTATCCAATCCATTATGGAGTCCTGTCTACCTCCCTGGATAGCTCATTTATCTTAAACTCAATACATCCAAAACCAAACTCACAGTCCCACCGCCAACCTGCTCCTCCTCCCTCAGATCTCCATTTTAATGAATGGCCTCATCATCTACTGTAAGTCCTACATAAGACACTTGACCACATCTTTCACTCATTCTTCTCCCTATAGTCCATAGTCAGTCTCCACACCCAGTATATTCCACATCCAAAATATGTCTCAAATCTGTCCACTTCTCTCTGTCTTCACTTTCAATGCCCAGGCTGTACTCCAGGCCAATTGAATCAGAATTTCAGGAGGTAAGATTCAGGAATCAGTATTTTTTAAAGCTCCCCATATGAGTCCAACATGCAGCCAAGGATGAAAACCACTGCTCTACACATCATCCAGAGTGATATTTTCAAAACATAAATCATACCCTGTCACTCTCCTGCCAAAAACCCTTTATTGGATTGCCAATTATGCTTAGAATAAATTCCAAGCTCTTTCCTGTGGCGTACAAGATCCTCTAAAAGATGGTCCCTGTTGAACTTTCTAACATCATCAATATCCTCCCCTTCTTTTGTTACGCTTCAACCATATTGGCTTTCTTTTTGTACTTCCAATATACCAAATTCATTCCCATCTCAAGGACTGACATTAACTGTCTCAGTATTCCCAAGCTCAAAGGCCAACCTTGAGGTCCCTGCTCCATTCGAAGGAGAGAACTGTCTTGTCTGTACGAGGGAGGAAGGTAAACCCAAAGAACAGTGCAGAAGCTTGGATTTTTCCCTTGAACTTTTCCTCATCCCTTCTCCATCCAGTGCTCCACCACAGCATTTGAGCTGGTTTGTACAGTGTTTACCATACTATCTGTCACTGGTTTGAGGGCCCTCTGCTGAGCATTCCCATCTCTCCTAACAGTTTTACACTATACAATTTAGTTAAAATGTCCATCTAAAATGCAAATAAAAACCACAATGAGACACCACTACACACACACACTCCAAAATGGCTAAAATTTAAAACAATAACATCAATACCAAATGTTGGCAAGGATAAGTAGTGACTGGAACTTTCATACACTGCTGGTGGGAATACAGATATGCACAATCACTTTGGAAAATTATTTGGCAGTATATAACAAATTGAAAAAATATATAGTTACCTTATGATCCAGCTAGTCTATACATAGGTATATAGAGAAATGAGTGCATATGTCCACCAAAAACATGTACAAGAATGTTCACAGCAACATTATTTACAGTAGCCGCTAACTGTAAATAACTCAAATATCTATCAACAATAGAATGAATAAGTAAAATGTGCTACACTGATATGATGAAATGTGACAAATGCAGCAAAAAAGGAAAAAAGAAAAGAAAAAAGAGCTACTGGTACACTCAACAACATAAGGATGAGTAAACTAAGGCAGACACAAGAGTACATTGAAGAACAAGCAAAACTGATCAATGCTGATTGAAATCAGACTAGTGCAGTGGTTCTCAAGGCACCAGCAGCACCTGAGAACTTGTTATAATACAAATTCTTGGGCCCCACCCAGACCTACTGCATCAGAATCTCTGAAGGCAAGGCCAAGTCATCCATGCTTTAACAAGTCCTCCAGATGATTCTTGACTAGTTGTTACCTTTTAGGGGAGTATTGACTGGGAAGGGGCATGAGAGAGCCTTCTCTGGTACCTGAAATACTCCACAGCACCCAAGACAATAAGTGCAATCATATAAACAGAGAGGACAAATTCAGAGAGGAATGGGAGTGGGCTGGAGTTGGAAACAGGACATGGAGTGGCTGAGGGAATTAGAAGTGGCAGGGGTGAGGAGTGGAAGAGGGTAGCTCCAACTGATGCTAATTGTATTTGCCAGGCTGGTGCTCTCCATTTGAACTCAGCTGCTTCCTTGCTCTCCAAGCCTCACCATCAAGCCTGCAGAATCCCTCCATTTTTTCTACCCACAGAGTAGTGTTTAGCCATGGACCCTGGTTGCTGACCTCTCTGCCTTTGAAAGTTTCTTCCCAATTAATAGAACTCTCATCTCCTTAATGGGATGAGCCAGTTCTGTTCCAAGAGCCATTTCATTTGGCTGTGGATCTAGGTGGTGGGGGGGGGGGCAGTAAGGGATCTCCCTGAGCCTGCCAGAGTCGTCATTTTCCTTTCCATTCCATCAGTTCATTTACTTTAAGAGCCTGTCAAGAAGAAGATAAAGTACCTTGCTGGGGTGCTATGTCCAAAGCTAACTGCTGGGGTACATGCCCCTGCTGACACTGACCTGGGAGCTGGCCCAGGAAATTCACAGCACTCAACAGGTTAACAGCCAATCATGTTGGCTTTGTGGGGAGCTAGAACTATAGAAGATTCAAACTAGAGGGACCTTAGAGGATTTCTGGTCTGTTTCCTCATTGGGTTCATGGGAAACTGAGGTCCAGGAACACGAAGCAAGCTGGTAGCTCTAGGGAAGGATGCTTAGTAAATGTTCCAGCTATATCATCCTTGTGTCTCCCAAAAGAGGACATCTGGAAAAGTAAGTGACTGCAGTTTTAGTGCCTATCTCTGCTCACTTTTTCTCAGCAAAGGTTGTCTCTCAGAGTAATGGGATTGTGATGGGAATGTTTCCTTATTGAAAACTTACTTCCATTCCCAGAGAAGTGGCTTCCCTCCAGAACCCTGAAAGTTGAAGGCGTTTACCTCAGGAACCTGAAGAGTCAGGGCCATGTGCTACAAAATGACCTGACTCTCCCAAAGACCGTATTCACATCAGTACCCGGCCCTAAATTTTGAATAGGAGCAGCCTGGCTCTCATTCCCTAGTTTGTCTGTGCCTCATACTAAGCAGCACTGTGAGCAATGGCTGTCTTTGCCATGGGAGACATAGCCCTCCTACTTGGAGAACTCTGATCTGATTAGAGAAAAAGAGATTGTGTAGTGTAGTAGAGAGATTACCAGACCTAAAGGCAGACAGACATGGGTACGTAGTCCCAGCTCTGTCACTTATTAATCATGAGATATTGGTCAAATCACATCATCTCACTAAGTCCCATATTCTCCAACTTTAAAATGGAGATCATATTATCTACTTTCCAGAGTTGTGGTATAGGTAAAACAATGCCCATGGAGTACTTTATACAGTGCCAGGCACATATTAAGAACTCACTAAATTTTATCTATTTTTTATTAGCTGGATAACCTTAAGCAAGTCCTTCCACCTCTGGAGGCATAAGGCCCCATATCATATTTCAAATGGAGATGATGATATCCACCAGATAGCATTGTTATGATGATTAAATGAGTTCATGTTTCTAAAATGCCTTTCAAGATACCTGGCACATGGCAAGCACTCAACACCTTTCCATTGAATTTGAATAGAGACCACCGGAGGAGGAGGGAATAGAGGAGGGAACATACACCTAGGTAGGGGGTGGGCAGGGAGGACCTAAGCGGCTGGTTTTCCAAAAGCAGGGGTCTCAACATTCAATTAGAAGAGCTGATAATTGCAGAGCCATCAGTGCTGGGTCATTTATCTTGAAGACAGGAAGCTGATCTGGGCTTGTTAGGAGAAGATTTTATCCAGTAGCACTAGCTTGTTCAACATCAGTTCCTGACACCTGGATTTTCTATGTTTCTCAAGTTCCCTAGGGGCCTGTGACAGTGTTTATTTTGGAGAAACAGGAAGATCAGAGTCTAGGACACAGACTGACCACAGCCAGATGCCTTGATTCTATTTCTTGGACTATGGCAGCTTAGTCTGACTACTGCAGGGGGATAGGGAGCACTCAAGCAGGTGGAATAAACAGGCACTCTTTAGACAGCAGGAGCAGTGCTGGACATGGGGCCTGAATAAGTGCTTTGGGAGTATAAGGAGGGCACTAAAATGTCTCCTTGGGAGGGACAGGAAGGAATTCCCAAAGGAGGGCACATTTGAGCCTTGCTTTGAAGGATGAGTAGGAGTTAAACAAGTAACGGCAGGGGAAAGAAACAGCATACACAGAGGCACGGAGAAGTGAAGTAGCATGGCATGTTTGGGAAAGGGATTCAATGAGGCTCAAGTGCAGAATCTCTGAGGGGTAGACAGAGGGCTGGACGGGAAAAGAATTGTGAATTTCCTTGTAGGACAAAATAAGGAGTGTGTATTTGATCTTTAAAGAAATGGAGAATATGGAAAGTTTTAAGCTGGGGCACAGTGACATGATCAGATTTGTGTTTTGGAAAGTTTGTCTGGCTACACTGGAGAACGGGCTGCAGAGAGAAGAGACACAGGCATGGGAACCAGTTAGGAGACTGTTGCAATAGTCTTGGTGAGAAACAATGAAGGTCTCTACTAGTGTAGAGGCAATGTGGGGCAACAAGGATAGAGAAGAGGAACTAGACCTTGGTAATCATGTTGAATGTGAGCACTGAAGGAAAGCAGGGGTGAGAATGTCTCTGAAGTTTATAGTTTAAGAAACTGGGCTAATGGTGATACGGTAAACCGAGATAGGGAAGATACTGATTCGGAAGTTATAAATTATGCCAAGTTTGAGGTATACAAAAGATATCTAGGTGAAAATGACAAAGGCTTCCATTTATTTTCTACATGCCAAGCATGGTATTTTATCCACTTTTTTTTTTACTTGGATACTATAGGTTTATTTTTTCCAGATTTTTTTAGATATTACTGACATATACATAAGTTTATGGTATACAACTTGAGGATTTGATACTTGTATATATTACCAAATAATTACCACAATAAGGTTAGTTAACACTTCCATCTCCTCACATAATTACCATATTTTTGTGGTAATAACATTTAATATCTACTCTCTTAACAACTTTCAAGTATATAATATAGTATTGTCAATTATGGTCACCATGCTGCATATTAAAAACAACCTATGAAATAGACACTATAATTATTCCCATTTAATGGATGAAGAAACTAAGGCCCAGAGAGTTGAATGACATGTCAAGTCTACTCTGACTCCATATTTCTAGTATTTGTACTTTATCACTCTGCCTAGAGAGACAAAGCCGTAAGGGCTGGTCCCTGCATATAAGCTGTGAGATACCCATCAGTGCTCTACACATGGCCACCCAGAACCAAAATTGGTGCTGAGCCAATTTCCAAAGTCATTTTTTATCATTCCATTGGGAAGAACTTCTAGGGGCTAATCTAGGGACCGGTACACTCCAGCTTGGGAGGCTCTATGCCACTTGGCTATTGACAACAGAAAAGACCCTCAGATGCCCTTCCATCTGACCAATGTCTAGAGGCTTTCATGGAGCCCCATAGCTCCTCTCATTTGCTCTGGACCTACGCCCAGGCCCATTCCCAGTAGCTGCTAGGAAAACAACTATGGTCACTGAAACACACACAGGCATCACACCATTTATAAGGAAGCATGTAAGTATTGGGGACCTTTTAGTACCAAGGGGAGGTATATCAGGGAAGACTTTTTGGACTTGCAGTATTTTGTCTGTTTGCCTTTTTCCCAGTCTTAGACACCTATTCATGCAAGAAACATCTCTTCAACGATTACCCCCTGAATGGCCTTTCTTGGCGTTATTCTTTATTTGCCTCCTATCGACAACTTCCATCCTCAGGGATTTTTCAGAGTCACTCCAAGACCTCTGTGGTTTTAATTAACCAAGTGGTTTGGTGCCATCAGCCTGCTTCCATCAATTTATTAGTCATTTCCTTCTTGGGCTCATTAATGAACATACTTAATAATACCGTTTCCAGCCCTAACTCTCAGGAGCCCTCCCCCTGCACCCCACAATGCCTTTCTCCTTGCCAGTAACTGCTGGACACTCACACCCTGGCTGCTTTCTTCTGCACCAGTTTGAAATTCATAAATATGAACTTATTCTCCTGGGCTGGAGAAGAGTCTCTGAACACATGTGTGGGTGTGGGGATGCATACGTATGTGTGAGAGAGGGAGGGAGGGGGGCAAGTCTGAGAAAAACAGCCATAAAGAGAACAACAACGAAAGATCATGAAAAATTTTCCATAATAGGATTTTTATCCACAGGCCTTTTGAAAATCAATTACGTATAATGCATATCCTTTATACCCTCATCCACAACCTGCTCTCACTACTGTCACTGTGCCACCTCTCCCTCAAAACCATGAATCACAGGCTCATAAAATGCTGCAACTGGAAGGGGCCTTAAAGACTATCTAGCACAAATTCCTGATTGTTCAGATGAGAAAATTGGGGCTCAGAGGGGGCCAGGTTATTACTCACCTGGAGTCACCAGTAGAGGCCCCCAACCACCTTCCCCAACTGCGTGTGAGAGGTAGTAGACAGGCTATTGGCTGTTGACAACAGAATGCACACACAGGCACCTTTCATCCAAACTCCAGGAGCAAATCCCTGCCCTGGGGTTAAGAGGACAGATTCAGGAGCCTGCTGTTCAGGTTCAAATCTTAGCTCTGTAAGTCATTGCATTAGTTTCCTAGGGCTGATGTAACAAATTACCACAAACTGAAGGGCTTAAAACAACAGAAATTTATTCTCTCACAGTTCAGGAAGCAAGAAGTCCAAAATCTTGGCATTGCAGGGTTGGTTCTTTTTGGAAGCTGTGAAGGAGAAATGGTCCTATGCCTCCCTCCTAACTTCTGCTGGTTGCCTACAATCCTTGGTGCTCCTTGGCTTATAGCCACATAACTCCAATCTCTGCATACATCTTTTTATGGCCTTCCCTGTATTTCTGTGTGTCCTCTCCTCTTCTATAAGGAAATGAGTCATTGGACTTAGGGCCTACCCTAAATCCAGGATGATTTCATCTCAAGATCATTAACCAATTACATCTGCAAAGACCCTATTTCCAAATAAGGTCACATTCTAAAATTCCAGGTGGACTTAAATTTGGGGGGACACAAATCAACTTACTACAATCATGAAACCTCTCTGAGCCTCAGCTTCTTCATCTGTAAAATGGCAATAATATTCCTTATACTCCTCATTTAAGGATCTGAAGATTAAATAAGTTCATACGTGGTACAGCTCTCAGAATAGTGCCTGGCACATAGTAAACAATACTGGCATTCTAACCTCATTGAATCCTGAGGTCTCTAGAGGATTCTGTCTGTTTTTTCCTTTCCTCTTCTTTTCTTTTCCTTTTCTTTTCTTTTTCTTTTTCTTTTTTAACTTTGTGTCTCCTAGACTGAGAACAATGTTTGGCACATAATAGGAGCTCATTAATCACTTGTGAAATAAATATATGAGTGTTTTTGAATCACACCCAAGGGAAGCCCATCTCCACAAGCTGATGGGATCCTAGAGGACTCACCCACACAATCCTCCACCTGGAGAAGCTGAAATTCATCCAACCCCTTGGAGAAACAACTGAAATGGCATGGGGTTGTTGGGGTTGCAGGCTCGCAAACACTGATGAAGGGCACCCCTAGGCCACACACAGTGCTATGGGAGACCACAGGTTAGGGATATTTGAATCACTTATCTCTGTGGATACAGCTACAGCTATTGGGGCAGAAGGAGAGATGGAGAGGGGAGGCAGGCAGGCAAGCACCAGCTGCTGGCTGACCCGGTCAATGAGTGCCAGTAGGTCTCTAAATACAATGCCCCAAAAGAGTTCTGGAGACATTGCTAGCGGGGCTAAGAGAAACAGTAATGGAGCTCCCTATGTGCTGTGTCTTCAACTGGATATTGTTGCCCAAAGGATGCCCTTACTAGGAAAAGTGCCTGGCAGGGGCTGAGGCAGCTGCCCAGCTGTCCCCCAGAGCTCAGTTGCTTTTCCCTCCCTCCCCTCCACCCCGGGCAGGAATTTGCTCCTGAAGTTTGGGTGGAGGATGCCTCTGTGTGCATGTGTGTGTGTGTTTCTGTGTGTGTGTGTGTGTGGCAGTGTGAGGTATTCAAGTACCTGTTTGTTTGAGGGGGGTTGCTCTCCAGTGCAGGACTGAGTAATCTAAGCCAGCCTCTAAGACCAAGGCTAGCAGAGGAGCTGAGATCCAAAATTAGCACACCAACCTGAAGCCTTAGCCTGAATACATAAGGGTGCACATGACAAGGGGCTGGCTCGGGTGGGCATGGGAGAGAGGCATCAGGGAACCTGGAACTTGGTCACCCTTAGAGGGAATCGGAGTTCACGGAGCCATCCCCAGCCGTCCTTCCCAGGGCTGTGCAGTTCACACTGGCCAGTTGAGAGACAATTAGTAGCTGGGATTTGGAACTCAGTGTGTGATCTGACTGGGAATTCAGTTGGGGATCAGGATAAGGACTCAGAAATAGCTAGCATTCATCGAGTATATACCAAGTACTGTATTAAACTCTTTACAGACATTGACCATTTGTTCCTCAGAATCTTCCTGAGATACTTACCAATGGTATCCCCTTTTGCTAGTGAAAAAGCTGAGCCTTAGAGGGCGCACAGCTAGGAAGTGATAGAGCCAGAATCAGAACCTAAGCAGGTTGACTCCAAAACCCACGCTCTTAACCATCAAGCTGTACTGTCCTCAGAACAGGGCCCATCCTGAGGCCAGGATACAAGGCTGGGCTGTGGCCAATGTTGGGGCTTTGGTCTTTAGACAAATTTGGGGTTCTGCTTACTCGTGGCTAATAATCTGCCAGTCTCCGTTTTTGATTAATCAGGGCCGCAAAAATGTAAGGATTATATGTGAGGTAGCGCCCCCTTGTGGGTAGAGTGGTGGTAACTAGTAAATGAGGGATTTTTTTGAAGATTTTGTTTTTCTTTACTGATTCTGGGTGAGTGGTTGGGCCCCGGGTGCTTGGTGAGACGTAGGGTGCTTGCAGTCTCAGGAGAGCTGGCTGATAAAAAGGACAGAGTTGTCGTGAAAGTACTGAGAGAAAGGCTTTAAAATGAGCCGAGCTCAAGACGGGTCTGGGGCATCTAATGGGCTTTAAAATTAAAGATGTAAAAGGGAGTTGAGAGCAGAAACCAAGAGATCAGGCTCAGTTTCTCAGGGAAACTGAGAAAACAGAAATGAAGGAAAACCTGGTCAGGAAACCCCTACGTCCCATCTGTTACAATAGTAATCCTATGTTATTATAAATCAATCAATAAGTATTCAATAATATTAAATGTTATTAATGGTAATAGCTCTAATTTATGGAATTCCTACTATGTACTAGGTTTTTGCACATATAATCTTCATAAAAATCCTGCACAGTGGGAATTGTTCTTTCCATTTTCCAACTGAGGAAACTGAACCTCAGAAGCTAAGTGACTTGGCCAAGGCCACAGAGTTAGGAAATGGCAGAGCCTGGACCTAGACTCAGATCTGTCTGGCTTCAGATACCAGACCTTTTCTGTTGTAGAATATATCCCCTCAAATTGTTATTAGCATCTTCAAATTCTGTCACTCTGTTTAATTTCAAATGGCATATTATTACATGTCTTCTGTGTGCCTGGTACTAATTTAGACTCATTTAATTCTCACAACAACCCAGTGAGGCAGGCACGATTGTTATCCCCTTTCTACAGATTAGGAAACTGAAACACAGAGAAGGTATGTAACTTGCCAAAGGTCACACAGCTAGCAAGTGGCAGTATCAATATTCTAACTCATGCCTGTCTGACTTGAGGAGCCATGTTCCTACTAGTCTCATGCACTGCTCCTCCAGAGACAAACCAGACCTCCAAAAGGCCTCAATGGACAGTTCGTTCTGTAGATGTCCTCAGAATCAACTTGAGGAACTAAGGAGTGACCAGATTTGAGATTTCTAAAATAGTGCCCTCTCCTACCCCTTCCCTCTATATTTCCTTACCTTGCTTCCATTGTCTTCATAGCACGTCATCTGCTGATATTATGATTTCTATATTTTTGTTCATTGTCTTTCTCTCCCATAAGGCTGTAAGCTCCTGAAGACAGGGACTTTGGCTGTCCTGCTCTGTCCTCAGCCCATAGAATGGTGCATGGAATATGGTAGGTGTTCGGTAAATGTGGACAGGCTGAATCCTAACCTGCAGGTTCTCCTTGACTTCTTTGACAACCTCTCTTCTAGGTTGAAGCTGAACTGGATGGATTTGTTAAGGCCATCAGTGACCTACATGTCACCATAGCCAGCAAATATTTTCATCTCCAAATTATTGGACCGCTCAGTAGCATTTGGCCCAGCTGACTCCCTCATCATTCATTCAACAAATATTTCTTGAGCACTGCATAGTGATTAAGTGCACAGACTCCGAAGCCAGACTGCCTGAGCTTGAGTCTCAGCTCTGCCACTGACTAGTTCTATGACTTTGAGCAAGTTATTTAACTTCTCTGTGCTTTAATGTCTTCATCTATAAAAATGAAGATAGTAAAAGTATCCACCACATTCAGTTGTTAGTGAGAATTAAATGAGCTAATATTTTTAAAGATCTTGGAATATGCTATGTATGTATTTGCTAATTAAAATAAAGTCATGGCAGCTACAGGGGACAACAGTGACCAAAATAGACAAAAGTATCTGCCCTCTTGGAACTTACCATGTATTAAGAGAGAGAGGTGGTAAACAAAGAAATCCATAACTTTGCTACCTTTCTCTCTTCTATCTAGCCATTAAATGTTGGAATTCCCAGACAATCCTTTTCTCTGCCTCCTTTATTCATATTCATTCTCTCTCTCTCTCCACGATCCCATTCATCCATTGTGTTCAGAGCAGAGCATCCTGGCCCTAGATTCAGACTGCCTCTGCCTGAATCTTGCCTCTGCAATTTACCAGCTGTATGATCCTGGGTAAGTCATTTAACCTCTCTGTGCCTCAGTTTCCTCATCTTTAAAATAAGGGTAATAAAGCACCAACTTCATAGGGTCGCCATGAGAATTAAATTAGAGTTGTTAATCCACATAAATCTCTTAGCATAACACTGGCACATAGTGAGTGCCTAATAAGTTATTATTTTTATCTATGTGGTGAAGAGTCCCAAATATCTCCGCGTTCCAAATCACATAGCCACCTGTCTTGTTAGCATCTCCAATTGTATATCTCAAAGGCACCTCAAACTTGATATATCCAAAAGTTAAACTCATGACCCTTCCGCACATCCCAAACTAGTCCTCTTCTAGTGCTGTTGTCTTCATGAATAACACCATCAACCACATAGTTACACAAATCCTATCCTAGCAGTTGTTGTTACCCCTTCCTCTCACTCAGTCCCCATAACAATCCATCAATAAGTCCTGTAATAATGAGTGTAAGGAGTTTAGCATCATGGTTAAGAACAGACTCTTTGGAGTCAAACATGGTTAAAATCCTAGTTCTACCACTTATTAGCTGTGTAACCAGCCTTCTCTGAGTCTCAATTTCTTCATCTGTACAATAGGGACAATATGGTATCTATCTCACTGGACTATTATAAAGATTAAATGAATTAGTACACGTAAATGACTTAGAACACTAGCTAGGATATAGAAGGCAGTCAATAACTGTTAGGTGCTATTTTTTTTAATGTGGCTTTTTTTGGTAGCTGTAGCTTGGCTTCCTCATTACTGTGACTGTCCCTCCATGTGTTTACTTCTTCTGTAGAAAGCAGAACTGCAGCAAATGAATATATGAAATGCTAGTGGTAAAATCTATATGGTGAAGCCATAGATGACCTTAAATCAAATGGAACAGCACAGATGGCTCAGACTCTCATCTACATTCCATATTTGTTAGAGAGAGGTTGGTGCCCACCTGGTACATGGTGAAACCTGGCATTTAGAGGAGACCAGAGCCAGCCCAGATTAAAATGAATAGAAGCATTCGTTCAATCATAAAATTTTATTTACTGAATCCCTACTATGGGCTAACCACTGGGGAGATAATTGGATCAGACCCAGCCCTGCTCTCAAAGACCTCACAGTATCTGAAGACTGGACAAGGACTGTGGAGGCTTCTAGTCACTTCTCCACTCCCCACCAGGCTCTGATTTAAGCTAGTCATTGACGATTGCTCAGCATCAACTTCCTCATCTTTGCAATGAGACAATTGCTAGACAAATCTCTCTATTAAAACCCTCAATTGCCTGCTTCAGAATCCCTGCCTTGAGGAATAGATCACAACCTCAAATCTGGAGTCACACGGGCCAAGGGTCAAATTCCAGCTTTGCTACTTAGTAGCTGTGTGACGTGGATGTAGCCATTCAACCTCCCTAAACCTCTGTCGCTTCATTTGTACAATAGAGTTAATAATAGTACCTACCTCATAGGATTGTGGAGGAGTAAAAGAGCTCATCAGTACAAAGCAGTGAAAACAGTGCAAACAGTAAGCTCTCGATTCCTATTGGCCATTATTCTTAACCTACAAGTATACAGAAATATTCTGAAAAGGAATGGAAAAGACCATGAAAATGTTCATATACTGAAAACATGGGAGGATGTTCACAAAAGAAAATATTGTCTAATGTGCAAAAACTTTGACCACAGCCCAGGTTTACCACACAACACCCAGCTGGGTCATAACAGGGCTCCCAGTGTGAGTGGTTGAGCTAACCTAGGGGTTTAATATAATAAGATTAGAGGTCAGCAAATCCTGGCTTTGAATCCCACTTTGGTATTCCAAGGACAGCTTTCTAGAGGTGACACATTTGCTCCACAGTAGTTTGCAGTTCAAATATGCTGTCACTAGGGAGGAAGTGGCCCTGGATAGGGGTCTCATGGGCCATATAAGCAGGATTTTCATACTTCTTTGGTGGTAGGACAGAAATAGCACTTTTTTTCCATTCAGTTTTGTCATTGTTATTGTTTGGTTTGCTTGCAAGGAGGCAGTGTAAGATAATTGCCATGAGCATGGTCTCTGGAGCCAGACGGCCTGGGCTCAAGTTCCAGCTCTGCCACTTACTGGCTCTGTGAACTTGGGCAAGTTACTAAGCTCTTCTGAGCCTTAATTCCATCATTTATCAAATAGTAATGATAATATACCTCACAGGATTGCCCCGAGAGATCACATATATAAAAATCAGCTAGGCCCATGCCTGGCACTCAGTGAGCTGACAGTTCCACCATGCAGATGAGATATCAAAGACGGGGGAGGCTAACAAATCCTCTTTACCACAAAGCCTGTCCTCAACAGTGCTTAAAATTCTATTATTACAGCCTAATAGCTTCAGTTAAGTTCTCCAGATGCTTCCTATTGAAGGCAAATACACCTGGAAGAGGCCACACCCTCAACTAGGACCAAACTGAGTAGAGATTGGGTGACTGGCAACGGATAACTGGGCACAGAGCTGAGGTAGACACCAAGGAGAGAGGGGCCCAGAACAGAGGTGAGCAGATATCAGGAAAGAACATCACCAACTTCTAGACTGTACCTGCAGATGCCCCGGACACTGGGAGGATTGGAAAGGCCCTTGTGTTAGGCGAAGGTCCAGATACCCACTTGCCAAGCTCATCACTTGTACAATTATGAGATGGAGTGATAGCATGCAATATTTCTCTCTATATATGCAGAGTTTTCTTAATTAACTTGTCTTTGCACCATTAATTTTTATTGCTTGTTCTCTCCTCATCCCCAATGGCTCAGCCAATGGGCACATCAACCTGGCATTTTCAATCTTGTTCCTACAAAGACTTTCCTCAGAATTGCATTGAACAGTCCACTCATGCCTGACTCTAGTGGATCCCAAATAAGCAGAATTTCAGTCAACAAGTATTTTTTGGATGTTCCTGGGATCCTGCCTGGCACAGTGGAAGGAAAATGGACTGAGTAGCCAGGGATTTCTAAGTTTGAACCTCAGCTTTGCTGTGTGATCTTGGCTAAGTCACCTAACCTCTCTGAGTTTCCATTTCTTCAACTTTAAAATAGGTATCATGATACCCACTGCAGACAATTGCTATGAGGATGAAACAGTATGGCATGTGTTAATACAGCCTTCTCAGAGACTACCTCTTCTAGGTTCTGGAATCATTTAGCATGTAAAAGGGGATGAAGAATAGATAGGGGCAGTGAACAGAGCCTGGAGGGAAAAGGAGAATAATAAAAAGAGATGTAGGTGTGAAGATAGGGGTGATGGGGGTATGTCCCACCTGATAGCTTCTATGTTCTCTGTGAGAAAAGAGAGGCCAATGACTGAGTGCAAGAGAGTGGGGTGGGCAGGGGGCTGGAGGACACTTGGGATCAGTCTTCAGTGCCAATTTTCACACGTTGATTGTTATAGCTGTTGGCCCTCTCCAGTGGCCTCATTGCCCACAGCTCTTGAAACTTCCTCCTGCTCAGAACACCTGCTTGGATTGAGCACAGCGTGGATTCTCAATACAAACATTGTCTCTGCATGCAACTGCTACTCTTTCCAATCTCCTTGTTCCACAGTGACTTTGGCCCCACTCTGAGCTATTCCAGACACCTCGTATGCTGTGGCTTGTCCTGAATTTTTCTCTTCCACTGTCCTCATGTCTGAGAATGCAGTGACTCATCAGCAGGTCTGTTCGACTGGAAGCTTCCTGAAGACAGGATCAGTCTGGTGTAGTTCTCTCCATGCAAAAGGTACAAGCACAGAGACTCGCTGACTCTTTCTCTGTCCTCACTGACTCTTCTTCTTTCACCCCGATAGCAGAGTCTTTCTCAGAATTTCTTGAACTCCGTGGAATTCCCTCACAACAGATGGAGAATCCAAGAAAATGCTCAAAGTGGGTGGTGGTGGCCGTGGCTGAGGAAGATTTCCAGCTGCCAAAGAAGGAGACAGAAGGAGCTTTTCGTCCCTCCATCTATAAATGGCCTGAAACAAGTCCTTTGGAACAACCCCTTCCCCTTCAACTACCCAGCTTCACAGGAGCTGGTAGGACACCATACTATCTGCTGCAGCCCCTCTGCCCTATGGTAAACAGGCTGCCCTCCAGGTTGCAATACAGTGAGAAGAGCCTGGAGGGTGTATGTCATCATAGGCTAAGGGAGGCTGTGGCAGATGATCATGGCTGGGCTTACTAGGGGCAAGGGAGGGGATACATTTCCATACATTTGGCCCCAGGACCGTTTCCGCTTGTCAAATGTTCACATGAACATACTCAGAAAATATCTCAAGGACTCTTGGTGTCAGGGACATAATGTTTGAATCAACCTTGCCCCCAAATGCTTCTTTATGTCACCCTAAACTGCCAACCTTATCCTCACTCCCTGACCCAGTCGCTTGGCTTATAGAGAGGCTCAAGCTTCAGGCAGGATGCATGCCGTGTGACCTTTATGAGCTCCTCCAATGTTAGACTCCTCTGATCATATGCTATGTTTAGGTTCAACACCTGTTTTTCAGCCAGTTCTGCCTCCTCCTCACCAGCACTGGGGTGGTGGTGTGAAAAGAACCCTGAAACTGAAGCCAGAAGCCCTTGTTGGGGGTTCCAACTCCCACCGTTCTCCTGTTTGCTACAATAGTCCCCAGTGGTTTCAGGAAGCATTTCCCAGTTGAGTTAGCCACTTAAAAGGAAAATATATATATATATAATCTCAATTGTTGACTCATTTTCATTACAGTGTTAAACTAGGTGCAAAGAGAAAACAAGCTGCGAACTCCTGATGCTTATGACTGATACACAATTATAAAGCTGAAACAAACTTCCAAATGAAGTGTAAACAAAACTACAAAACCAATAAAAATCCAATGAACAACAATGATTTTAACAAGGTGGATGATGTTGTTTTTCTAAAATTAAATTGCTCTCCGGATCGTGACTGCAGTGCCGACTGGGATTCAGGTTCTTTTGAGTTCGTCGTGCTATGACTCAGCTCTGGCATCACTTTTTTTCCTATCAGATCCACTGCTAAACTGTCATTCCTACAGCCCTCAGAGACATCATTTGGTCTTCAATGGGACTAAGCCATCATTTATGTATTGTCTTCCCATGTTCTTTTCTTATTTGTCCTGGACAATTCAAGTAGGACAATTTGAAGCTAATGAGATCCTTTACACGAAATGTGGCAAAGATTGCTAGTTATCTACCACACAAGCCACCTCTTTCCTCCCCTAATGTGCCCAACTAAAGTGCTATATTCCACATCCTCCCTTGTAGCTAGGTGTGCCCGTACCACAAAGCTCTGACCAATGAGATTAAGTGGAAATGTTATTTGGGGTTTCTTGGAAATCTCCGAAAAGGGGAGGGGGCTGGCCTTTCTTTGCCCTTTCCTCCATATTACTGCTTGGAATGAGCAAGTATTAACTGGAGCTACAGCAATCAACTTGGATCATGAGAACGAAGGTCATGCCCTAAGGATGGCACAGCAGAGAGCTGGGAGCAGTTGCAGTCCCTAACAACTTCATGGAGCTACCACACCAAACCTGCACGTCCTATCTCCAGAGTCCTTTGACATGACAGAGAATTAACCTTCCATTTTGTTAAAACCACTGTCATTTTGGATTTTTTTTCTATTACGTGCAGCCTAATCTGATCCTAATACACCAAGGCAGATGTAAATGAGGGCCCAGAAATTCTATGGCTGCCCTTAATTTTATAACGTGGCCAACCAGATGTATGATACAGAATAGGGTTATATCATTCAGTTCAGATTTTCATTGTAATAAAAACACAGTTTTAAAATTATCACAGAAAAGTCTCTAACCTTTAAGACTATTCCATACTCCAAGAGATTGTCAGAGCCCAGAAGAAAATCTGGCTTAGTAGCTGGCACCCAGAAAAGGATCTAGGAACCTAACACTCAGGTGATGAGGTACAGACCATTGAGGTTCTATCGGGCATCACCTGACCTTGAGCTTGTGTCTCAGGATAGAAGAGCGCTAAGCGGGAAGCTTGGATGAGGGCACTAGTTTGGGGAAAGAGGGCAGACAGTAGCCCCATCCTACCTAAACCTACTTCCCAGCCCTTTGTCAGACCCAGGTCCCTTTTTCCTCACCCCACAGAGCTGCACAGAAGACGGCTCCTGATGGTATGAGAAACCATAGCCAAGAGAGTGACTCTCATTGCTTCCTAGAACGCCAGGGGCATGGAGCAGGTGACAGGAAGGTTGGGGCCAAAGCACTAGCCAGGAAGGGTCAGCTTTCTATCCCTCCATGGGGCCTCAGCTGCTGGACTTAGCCATGGCCCTGGAAACTTGACTCCTCTGACTGAAATCCCCATGCTAATTTCAAATTTAGCCCTGGGCCTTAGGCCACTTCATAAACTGCCTCCTCATTTGTTCCCCTCCCCAGCACCTCCTCAGAGTTCAGGGCCAGAATTTGGTGGGGGGGGGGGGGCGCTATGAAATATGAACCTCGGTTTGGCCTGCTTAACCTGTCTCCAAAAAATAAATCTTAATCACGGCATTGGAGAGAATCCCTCCTTGCCTCACCACAATTATTTCTCTCTCTGTTCCCCTTGTCCACCTTCCACTCCCACCCCCCCTTGCTGACTTCCTAGAGACCTTGCCCTTGGCCAGCCAGCTTTCCTTTCCCTTGCAGGCTTTGCTGAGCCCCTCAGGGTGAAGAAGTGGAAAAAGCATATTTTTGGGCTACAGAATAAAAATTAATCCCAGATCTGCCACTAACTAGCTGTGAGATCCAGGGCAAGTCACTTCAATCCTCTGAGTCTGTTTCTACTCCTGGAAAATGGGAATAGTAATTCTCCTAATAAAGCTGCCATCATGACTTAATTAAGTGAGACAAAATGTGTAAATGTCCCCAACACTTAGTAAGGGCTTTCGATCAATGTGTGTGTGTGCATGCACATGCATGTGTAGCCCCCACCAGTCATAGCTATTCCCCAAACCTGACCTTCCACTGCTTCCAGCCTCAGTGAATGGCACTTGTTGCAAGCCAGAAAGCAAGGAATTACTCCTGACTCATTCTTCTACCTTATCTTCCACCTTCAATCCATCACCAAGTAAATACTGTCAATTTTACCTCCCTGTCTAGGTCAGATACTGTCTAATAATACCATGTGCCTCTATCAATGCTTTGAAAAGTTACAATTTTACATTTATGGTATGATTATTCATGCTTATCTCCCTTCTCATCATTGTATTCCCGGTGCCTGATACAATGCCTGTCATGCAGCTGGGTGCTTAATAAATATTGTTGAATAAATGAATGAAGTAGAGGTAAGCCATTTGAGATTCAGAGAAGTTAACTTTCCCAGAGTCACACAGATAGTAAGCAGCCAAGCCAGGGTTTGAACTAAGATTTGCCTGATTCCTGAGTTGTGCTCTTATCCACAGCGCTAGCAGTGATAAGAATGCTATACCGCCAAAGTGGGACGTGGTACAGGTATGAGGCAGGGCAGAGGGGCTCTAAAGCAGCCTTTTGTATATTTTTGCCTGGGGACTGAAATTTTAAGTTGAACTCTTTCTCTTTCCTGGTTAGAGGCTGTGTCTGTGAGTCTGGATCAGGATTCTAATCTGGTCAACATGAGGTCTTCACCCTTTTCCATGTCCATGCCACCTTGACCTGGGCATGGTATAGGTATATGTGCGAAGGTGGAGGGATCAAGGAAAAGGGACAGGCAGGCCTAGACCTGGTAAAATGGAGCAAGACCTAGACCTACACAGAGCCTCCCTAAAGCCTGAAGGCAGTAGGGATGGGAGGTTAGCACCTCCAGGTGGACACACAGCAATTCCTTGACGCTCCAGGCTCATTTCAAGTGGAAAATGAGTGAAGAGGGAAGTGTTGGAGAGTCTGGGGTGGAAATGTGGGAGAAGAGTAAGAATAAGAACTATATTCATTATCGAGAGCTTAGTGTGCTAGACGCTAGTTTAATCCCCACACCAACCCAGATCAGGAAGCAATGACCAGAGTGGTTAAGTGACTTGCTTGAGATCATACAGCCAGGGGGTCTTGGCTAGGACTTGGATCCAAGTTTGTCTCTCCAGAGCTCACACTTTTTCTGCTATACCATAATGCTGTGTGCTGAAACGATGAGGAACATAGGAAGGAAATTTGAAGGAAGAACAGAAGTCAAATCTCAGGCCAGTTCTGCTCAAGAAAAGCACCAAGCCACAGGGCTCTGTGCTCTGATGCTCGCAGCTTCCCTCACAAGCTGCAGATGAACAGCTGACAGTAATGTCAAGATGACCTGTCATGTTCACAGGGACTGCCACACTGGCCCAGCACCCTAACCCAATGCCATCCCCCTCACTCTGCTTCTCATTTGCAGCAAGTTCTTGATACCCTGTGTGTCTCAAAATGTTAAGGGCTATTCTCTTGGACCCCTTTCTGTCCTGGCATCTCTAGGGCAAGAGAGTAAAGTGTTTTAGGAAGGCCACTCATAAATCATAGAAATTTAGATTAAATTAAATAAAAAACAATTGAGTGTCATTTTAGCACAACATTCTAGTCTGGGTTTATATGGTCTTTAAGGTTGTGAAATAGACTGAAATATTTAACTCCTGGCTCTACCACTTACCAACTATGGGATCTTAGGGAAGTCACTTCCTTTCTCTGATTCTTGGATCCCTCATCTGTAAATGGACATAATCATTTCTTCCTTTCAGGAGCATTGGGAAAATTAACAGAGATTGTATATAAAACGCTCTAGCACACGGGGCTGGCCCCGTGGCCGAGTGGTTGAGTTCGCGCGCTCCGCTGCAGGCGGCCCAGTGTTTCGTTGGTTCAAATCCTGGGCGCGGACATGGCACTGCTCGTCAGACCACACTGAGGCAGCGTCCCACATACCACAACTAGAAGAACCCACAATGAGAAATATACAACTATGTACCGGGGGGCTTTGGGGAGAAAAAGGAAAAAATAAAATCTTAAAAAAAAAAAAAAACACTCTAGCACAGTACAGGCACATGGAATGCTGTTATTAATGACCAGCTGCACCCAGCATAACACATCCTGCTCTAGCAGATCTTAATAGCTATTAACAAAATTTTAAAGGATTACATTTATTTATTCATTCATATGTTTCATTGTAAACACAATTAGCAATCTCATTGTATTCAGTATGGACCCTACTGAACATAATGACCAAACGTCTGAGTGATCAAAGTCCTGACAGCAGTCAGTGTATCTGTGACAAAAAATGGGTTGGAAAGGTGTAAGCACTTTCTGTCAAAGGTCTACACTTAGACCCAGAAGCACATACAATTCTAATAAATTCTTTCATCCACTGATTAATTTTCAAATAGGTAAAACACATTTAAAATTACACATGAGAGAGAAACTGTGATTCATTTTTAAAACAGTAAGAAAATAAATGGTGAGAAAGCCCTATAGTCTTATCCTTGAAATCTGTCAGTTTCAACATTTATAAATTGAAAGGCTTAGTTTTCTCTTGATCACCGGATGTGTGGCACACATATTGGCCAAAGAGATCTGTGACAACCTCACCAAGCTGAATATTAGAGACCACACCTGAGTGTTTTATCTTGCTAGCAAAGAAGATAGCAAATGGCAATCTGGAGGCTCCCAGTGATTACAGCTGGGCCTATATAGGCTTTGAGGATGGGATGGGGAGGGAACTCCTGGGTTGAATGAACCCATAGCAAGACACGCAAGTGAAACTGCAGCACCAGAGCCACCATAGACATTAGTAACAGCTCCAGGGCCACCGTTTACATTATAGGCGCACCTTGGGGAAACTGCGAGTTCGGTTTCAAACAACTGCAATAAAGTGAATATCACAGTAAAGCAAGTCACATGAATTTTTTGGTTTCCCAGCGCATATAAAAGTTATGTTTACACTATACTGTAATCTATTAGGTGTGCAATAGCATTATGTCTAACAAAACAATGTAAATACCTTAATTAAACATACTTTATTGCTAAAAAAATGCTAACCTTCATCTGAGCCTTCAGCAAGTTGTAATCCTTTTGCTGGTGGAGGGTCTTGCTTCCATGTTGATGACTGTTGACTGATCAGGGTGGTGTTTGCTGAAGGTTGGGGTGGCTGTGGCAATTTCATAAAATGAGACAACAATGAAGTTTGCGGCATCAATTGACTCTTCATTTCACGCATGATTTCTCTGTAGCATGTGACGCTATTTGGTAACATTTTACCCACAGTAGAACTTCTTTCAAAATCGAAGTCAAACCTCTCAAACTCTGCCACTGTATTATCAACTAAGTTTCTGTAATATTCTAAATCCTTTGTTGTCATTTCCACAATCTTCACAGTATCATCACCAGGAGTAGATTCCATCTCAAGAAACCACTTTCTTTGCTCATCCATAAGAAGCAACTCTTTCTCTAAGTCTCATCATGAGATTTCAGCAATTCAGTCCCATCTTCAGGCTCCACTTCTAATTCTGGTTCTCTTGTCATTTCTACCACATCAGCAGTTACTTCCTTCACTGAAGTCTTGAACCCCTCAGAGTCATCCATGAGGATTGAAATCAACTTCTTCCAAGCTCCTGTTAATGTTCATATTTAGACCTTTTCCCATGAATCACAAATGTTCTTCATGACATCTAGAATGGTGAATCTTCTTCAGAAAGTTTTCAATTTACTTTGCCCAGATCTATCACAAGAATCACTATCTATGACAGCTATAGCCTTCCAAAATGTATTTCTTAAATGATAAGACTTGAAAGTTGAAATGACTCCTTGATCCATGGGCTGCAGAATGGATGTGTCAGCAGGCATGAAAACAACATTAATCTCGTTGTACATCTCCATCAGAGCTCTTGGGTGACCAGGTGCACTGTTAGTGAGCAGTAATATTTTGAAAGGAATCTTTTTTTCAGAGCAGTAGGTCTCAACAGTAGACTTAAAATAGTCAATAAACCATGTCGTAAAGAGAAGTGCTGTCATCCAGGCTTTGTTGTTCCATTTATAGAGCACAGGCAGAGAAGATTTAACATAATTCTTGAAGGCCCTAGGATTTTTGGAATGGTAAATGAACATTGGCTTCAACTTAAAACCACCAGCTGCATTAGTCCCTAACAAGAAAGTCAGCCTGTCTTTTGAAGCTTTGAAGCCAGACATTGACTTCTCCTCTCTAATTGTGAAAGTCCTAGATGACATTTTCCAATATAAGGCTATTCTGTCTACATTGAAAATCTGTGGTTTAGCGAAGCCACCTTCATTAATGGTCTTAGCTAGATCTTGTGGATAGCTCGCTGCAGCTTCTACATCAGCGCTTGCTGCTTCCCCTTGCACGTTTATGTTGTGGAGACGGCTTCTTTCCTTAAACCTCATGAACCAACCTCTGCTAGCTTCAGACTTTTATTCTGCAGCTTCCTCACCTCTCTCAGCCTTCACAGAATTGCAGAGAGTTAGGGCCTTGCTCTGGATTAGGCTTTGGCTTAAGGGAATGTTGTGGCTGGTTTGATCTTCTATCCACACCACTAACACTTTCTCCATATCAGCAATAAGGCTGTTTTGCTCTCTTGTCATTCATGTGTTCACTGGAGTAGCACTTCTAATTTCCTTCAAGAACTTTTCCTTTGCATTCACAACTTGGCTAACTTTTTTGGCTTACCTTGGCTTTTGATATGCCTTCCTTACTAAGCTTAGTCATTTCTAGCTTTTGATTTAAAGTGAGAAACTTGTGACTCTTTTTTTCACTTGAACATTTAGAGGCCATGGTAGAGCTATTAATTGGCCTAACTTCAATATTGTTGTGTCTCAGAGAATAGGGAGGCCCAAGGAGAGAGAGATAGATGGGGCAACAGCCGGTCGCTGAGGCAGTCAGAACACACACAACATTTATCGATTAAGTTCATCTTACATGGGTGTAAAACAATTACAATAGTAACATCAAAGATCAGTGATCATAGATCACCATAACAAATTATAATAATAATGAGAAAGTTTGAAATATTGCAAGAATTCCCAAAGTGTGACACAGAGACGTAAACTGAGCAAATGCTGTTGGAAAAATGGTGCCAATACACTTGCTCAATGCAGGGTTGCCACAAACCTTCAATTTCTAAAAAAGGTATCTGCAAAACACGTTAAAGTAAAATGCAGTAACACGACGTATGTCCGTATACCATGAAATGAATGACTCTCTCTGGAGTTGTGCAGTGTGGTGGTCCTGTGAATAACAGTGGAGAAAAAGGGAAGATATTCTAGGCAAACAAATAGATAATACACTATCTAGACCCGTCTCGGTTGGCCAGTGTCTAGCCTGACTGTCCAGGCCAGTCCATGGCACTGCCTGGTGGGTGAAGTTATCTGCTTGGTATGTCTGGAGTTATCAGTCCCTCTAGAGTGGTCATTGTTTTTAGTTTGTCAATGTGTCTGAAGTGTGCTATCTGTCCAGCAATGCCAACTATTGGTCATACCTCTGGATTTCTCCTATATCTTTCTTAGGCCTGTATGATGTTTCTCCAGCTGGATGTACAACCTAAGAGTGGCCATGGTTGAGCCTGGAACAGGGAAAGATTTGGGGTGGCTCAACAGTTCTTTCTGGGACTCCAGCTCCTTTGGCCCCAGCCCCTTAAAGGAACTGTCTCCAATGGGAGGCAGGGATATAAGCCAGCTTCAGAGGAAGACCTGACCACTCTAGCATATACTCCAGGAGGTTGGGCAAAACGGTTCCCCCCTCCCTCAACTACAATTTCTCCCCAAACCAGCCTTTCACCCCAGTACAGCCTTGCCTGCTACATGACCTCTGTGGACCCAGGACCTGCCCTCTCCGACCTTCCAGGCTTTGTACAGAAAGGGCAGGTAAGGCAGTTCTACAATAACCACAGCCATCCAGTCACAAGGAACAGGGTTCTAGGGCCACATACTCTGGATTTGAGGTCCTGCTTTGCTACTTAACCAGCTGTGTGACCATAGGCAAGTTGCTTAACTTCTCTAAGTCTTCGTTTCCTTGTCTATAAAAAGGGGTAATAATAGCATCTGCTTTGTAGAGTCATTGGTAGGATTAAAAGAGATAATCCATGTAAACTATGGCATAGCCTTGGGAAAGGTACTTAGCTTCTCTCTGCCTCTGTTTCCTTGTCTTTAAAATGGGAAAAATAATAGTGTCTATCTCATAAGGATGTTATGAGAATTAAATGAGTTAAAATTCGCAATGCGCTTAGAGAAGAAACGGAGTAAGTGCTATATAGGTGTATGTTAAATAATTCAATGTCAAATTCTTCACTCATTCTACAAATATCTATCAATTACCTATTATGTACCAGGCATTGTTCTAGTCACTAGGGATGCAGAAATGAACAAGATCAACAAGATTCCCTACTTTTGTGGAGCTCAGAGTCCAGTGAAGTAAGACAAAAAATAAATAAGCCAACAATAAAATAAACAAGACAAATATAATATATTGCATTTCCAGGAAGGAAATGGAACAAGGTAATAGGAAGGAGAGTGATGGGGAGAAGGTATGGGGCGCTGTTTCGTAAAGTGGTCAGAGAAGGCCTTTATGAGAAGATAACATTTAATCTGAGACTTGAGTACAAAAACAGAGCCAGATCTCAGGAGACAACTTTTCAGGCAGGGGGGAGAGATAGTGCAAGGTACTGAGGTGTGATTGGAATAGTATAAGTCAAAGAGAAAGTAGTAAGAGAGGGAGACAGAGGCCGGATCATGTAGGACTCTGGGGTTCATGTAAAGAAGTTTAAGTTTTATTATACATGCAATAGGGACCTAATATTATAGCCCAACTGCTTGTTTTCCATTTGGGGAAACCAAAGCCCAGTAAAAGAATTCTCCAAGATCACACAAAGAATTAGTAGCAAACCTGGGAATAAGACCAACCCTCCCTCCTTCCCCAGCATCATGCGTTTGATTCCCTACCATGTCATATTCTGTGCAAATTCTATCAGACCAGAACGTTAAAGATTTGTTGAATGCAGTTTCCATGAATTAAATTGATGACCCGAAAAGGAGTTTCAAGTCATTTGTTCAGCAAATCTTACTAAGCACATACTAGTGCTCAGCCCCGTGCCAGACACTGATGATGGGTAAGCGTCACAGAGTTTCTGCACAGAAAGGCACTGAAAGCTGCCAGCCCAGCCCCTCTCTTTCCAGTCCCCTGGGAAGTAGCAGGAATTGTGCACTAGTAGGTAGGGCATAGGAGTCTGATAGGAAGAAACTAGAACCTGGTCCTGCACATGAGCAGGTAGATAAAGTATCTATCCTCTGGAGGTCAGTCTGACAGAGGGAATTGACTGTATGTTCATTACCTCTCAAGGCAACTAAAAGAAAAGCACTTATTTGTAAGGGAATGCCACCTCACATTGCAGAGTCCAGCATTAGCCAAAGAGAAAGCATCAGCCTAGCAGCCTGGACTGCTAGTTCCTTCAGGCTACTGCAGCCATCTCCTTGCTGGCCACAGGAAAGTCAATGCTCTACTTTTATAATACTCCACTAATTCAGTCAAGCGCATCTGGGGCATCTTGTCATTCTCTCCCCAGAGCTTAAATAATCTGCATTTTCAAAAAAAAATCTGATAAATAATTATTTATAACAAAAGGTAAATAAGTTTAGAATGCATGGGAGGGACAAACAATTTGGCTTACAAAATATTGGTCTATGATATATATTCTTTTCAGGTTAGTTAAATAATATATTAACTTTGTAAACCATTAAGAAATTACAAAATAGAGGCCAGCCCCATGACCGAGTGGTTAAGTTCGTGCACTCTGCTTCGGCTGCCCGGCGTTTCGCTTGTTCAGATCCTGGGCGTGGACATGGCACTGCTCATCAGGCCGTGCTGAGGCAGTGTCCCACACAGCACAACCAGAGGCACCCACAACTAGAATATACAACTATGTACTGGGGGGCTTTAGGGAGAAGAAGGTGGGGGAAGAAAAAGAAGATTGGCAACAGTTGTTAGCTCGGGTGCCAATCTTAAAAAAATAAATAAATTACGAAATTATACAAGGTTATAAAATTACCTGTAACTCCACAACCCAGAGATAACCAGTTTTAACTTTGTGGTCTCTCTACTGTATTTTCCTATGCATAGAAAATAATTAAACAAGACTATATTGGATATACAAATGTGTATTTTGTTTTCGCTATCTAAAATTGTGAATATTTTCCCAATTCGTTACATATTCTCAAAAAACATCATTTCACTAATTTCTATATAAAATCCCAATAAAAATACATGCCGTAACTTATATAGTCCAACCTCTAGTGCAGCAGTTCCCAAAGTGTGAAGATATTAGCAGCATTGGTTAAAAAAAATAAAATCATACTAAAAAAAGCGATCCATGGTCCAATGAGTTTTCAAACCCTGGTTCAAACAGAAATTTACAATGTTTCTTTTCTGCAAGACTGCTCTCAGAGCCTTATTACATCAGTGTCTATTGGACTCTCCAAGGGAATACTGTATGCAACATTTCCTGTTTGTTCATGGATTCCTTTACTTGTGAAGCATCTCATTGGACTGACACTCTAAAGAACAAACATAGTGAGATACTGCCCCAGTGTGGACATTTAGGATATTGCAGTGTTTTACAAATCATTCTGCCATAACCATACTTCCATAGACATCTTTGCGCACTCATCTGGCTTTCTCTTTAGGAGAGATTCATCAAAAAGAAACTATTGGGCCAAAATCATAGAGTCCTGATTCTGCCCTATCTAGCTTTTTTGTTGGGTCTCCATAGACCCCATCTCACAAGAGACCCCAAGAAAAAGAGTCCCAGTCTGAGTTTCTTTATACCCAGTTCAAGGTCTGCCTCTTTGTAGTCAAGGATTTTTTTTTAATAAAACTTTTTGATTTTAGAACAATTTTAGGTTTTAGGTAAAAACCGGGAAGATAGTACAAAAAGTTCCCATATACTCAACACCCACTTTTCCCTAATATTAACGTCCTATATTTGTATGGCACATTTGTTACAACTTGTGAACCAATATTAATACATTATAATTAACTAAAGTCCAAGCTTTATTCATATTTCCTTAGTTTTTGCCTAATGTCCTATTTTTGCTCCAGGATACCCTATTACATCTACTCATAATATCTCCTTAGGTTCCTCTTTGTTGTGATGGTTTATCTGACTTTCCTTATTTTCAATGACCTTGAAAGTCAGATATTTTGTAGAATGTCCCTCAGTTGGAATTTATCTGATGTTTTTCTCAGAATTAGACTGTGGTGATGTGTTTTGGCAGGAAGAAGTCAGAGGTCAATTGCCATTCTCATCACATCATATCAAGAGTACATACTATTAATATAACATCGCTATTGATGTTAATGATGATTAACTGGCTTGAGATACTATTTGTCAAGTTTCTCCACTATAAAGTTACTCTTTTTCCTCCTTCTTATACTGTACTCTTTGGAAGGAAGTCATTCTACAGAGCCCAGACTTAAAGAGTGGGAGTTATGCTCCACTTTGGAGGTCATTTTCAAATAGAAGATATAGCTATTTATTTGTGCATTCATTCTTTGAATGATTTTTGGGGACCATATAGTATGCACGGTGTCATGGTTTTATTAAATCGAGTCTTCCTCCTCTAATAACTTAATATCTATTTGGGCACATGGTCCGGATATGATATCATACAGGTGCAATGTAGCATTGGCAACTATGAAAGGTGTTTTCCTGGAATTCAAAATTACCCTCAAGTTATAGAGAAAAGCAGGCATCAAAAAAATATGTGATAATTCACTTCCCCGTAAAGCAAGCATAACTGGTAAAGTTATTTAAAGAAACCAACCATTTAAAGCCTCTCGAAATTGTCCTAAGACAATATAGGTGATGAAAAAATATTTAAGAAAATCTACTAAATCTTGGTAAGAACAGTGAGAGTCTGTGGCACTTGAGCCATGACCGAGTCCCTTTCTCCACCCCTCTCCCCAGCTGATCCTGACAAGGCTTCTTCTCCCTTCAGCTCCCAGTGAAGGGTTTCAGTATCTCACCAGGAGAAACAGAACTCCAGCATTTATCTTCCCCCTCTCCAACTATTAGTCGCAAAGGCTAAGTTCCTGGTGACTGTGGCCAAGAAGAATGGTGACGAATCCTTTCCTCCACCCAGTCCCCACTCATAGGGCAGAGGCTCTACTCCAGGTATGGCTGGATAAGAATACTGGGGTCCCAATTTCTCTTGCCCCAGCTCCTTTATAAGGCACAGGTCTCACACTGGGAGAGGTAAACAGAGAAAGCCAGAGGCTACCGCCCCTGCCAAGCAGCCTGGCATAAAGCATAGGTGTCATTCGAAGAAAAATGGTCCACTGTCCCCACACCTGGCTCTGGAGCTGTGACTCAGAGATTTTTGCCCAGTGGCATTGGCAAAAATCATGAAGGAATGACTGATCCTTGGAAAATATATTTTAATATACTACCAGAGTCATCATAGTTCTAGAAGAAGAGAGATACATATGCAGTAATCAAGCCTCATTGCCCCACAGAAACTTCCCCAGCTCTCTGACCCCTGCCGCCATCAACACACACACGCAGAGTGAAAGAACAGCCCATCCTTTGAGAGTGCAAGTCCTCTGTGGGCCCCGTCACAGTTCACAGTGCGATCATTCTAGAGAGCAGAGAAAGGGTGGCAGACCTAGAGCTGGACCACACATCTCCAGCCTGGGTTTCTACAAGTTTAATCGCCTCTTCTTTGTGTCTCTGCTAGTGCTCCTCATTTTTTGCCTTATAGTTTAGGAAATGGGGCATGGTTTGTGAGGAATATATGAGCTCATGGGAAATGCTTTTAGCCTATAACTGGCACACAGTAGGTACTCAATAAATGGAAGCCATTATTACCTCTCCTACTAGATTGAATTTCCTTCAGACAGTAATTCTTATTCTAGGTAAGTGGTTCTTAATCTTATGAGACCTATTCTTTTTTAATATACTTTGTGACATCTCCATTATTATTCTGAAATGAAATTCACAGATAATAAAACCCACCTACACATTTGATTTCAGAAATATCAATATAATGCTCTATGACGTGAAAAAGAACAAAAGGAAAACAATTTATAATTATTTACATATTTATATAACACATAAAGCAATATGTAAATCTCAGGCATTGACTACAGTAAAACACAAAAGATGAAGAGGTCAGTATAAAATCACCAATAAAAACACAAATTACAAAGGCAGACTGGCACAGGTATGCCATATCAATGACTCTAATACTTTGAATGTTATTGACATTGGTAACATGATTTTTCAAAATGGAGAAAAACTTGTATAGTCCCTAAGAAGTACAATTCCCTCTCGATTTACAGTGTTGGATTCCTGAAAAATTCAGTCTTCCAAAACACTTTGTCATGTAAAACAGATTTCAATTCTAGGCTCTGATATTTATAAAAAAGTTTTTCACCTTCATAAATGTCTAGCATGATATCTGAAAGTCTAGTGACACATAGAAGCATTTCTCATTGTGAAGACTGTCCTGCAATTGTCTTCCTGGATTCTACTTGCCATGTGTCAATAAGAACCCCCGTTAACTCTAAAATACTCCTTAAGATATGATATGGTCCCATTGAGAAACTTTGGAACCACTGACTCAAAGCTGAAATCGTAAGCAAAACTGTATGCACATAAGTGCACATATGTTAATTCATGCCTTGGGGGGTGCATGACTTTCAGGTTCTTGAGGGGGTCCTTT
This sequence comes from Equus caballus, assembly GCF_041296265.1. Lineage (NCBI taxonomy): Eukaryota > Metazoa > Chordata > Mammalia > Perissodactyla > Equidae > Equus > Equus caballus. Next base: position 125,354,646 of record NC_091715.1, on the reverse strand, counting down.
ACCCAAAAAAGGACTAAGAATGCCTGCAAAGATCCTGCCACATACATTTCTGTGTCCTCATGCCCACAATGCACTCAAACAATACGTCAGTACGTAACTGAATTGAACAGAATAATATAGGTGCTGCCCAGTAGCGTGAGATGGGTATGAGGCTAGCTCAGTCAGGTGTCAGAACAGAACGTGCCTCTACAGGGGGCCATGCAGCTTATTGTTTAGGAGTGGTGGCTCTTGGAGTCACATTGCCTATTACTGTACACCTTGATATGTGAAGATTTAATCCCTCTCCTTGCTGCTTCTCCCCTCCCCAACCAAATAAAAACTCTTGCTTTCATAGCCGATTACAAATCTTCAAAGGCCCGTTAGAGTCAATCCTCTGCTTAAGGCCCTAAGGCTCCAAGAAGCCCCTGAAAACGTGCACCTGTATTTCCTGAGAGGAGAACCACAGCAGTGCTTCATTCACCTCAGTGCCACCATGCTGGATGCAGGCGTTCAACCTGTGAGTGGTGAGCAAAAGCAAAGAGCAAGGCCCTGAGGGCTGTGTCGCAGGATAAGGAGGTGACTGGAGGCTAGGGTGGGAGGCAGGCGTAGAAGCGTCAGGAGAACAGGGGTGAAGGTGCTGCCCAGAAAGAAGCGAAAAGTTATGAAAGGGAATTTTCAACCATTTACACCTTCCTATTCTGATCAATTAGTAAGCCAGTCACTTAGGCTTCAAATACTAGTTAGAGTGGGAATATATCCCAGTGGTAAGAGAACAGGTTCTGCATTCAGGCTGTCTGGGTTCAAATCCTACCTCCACTATGTACTGTGTGATCTCTCTTTCCTCACTTTCCCCTTTTGCACATTGGAGAGGGCAGTAGTACTTACCTCATAGTGTTATTGAGAAAATTAAGACTGGTAAAGGCCTTAGAATAGTGCCTCATGCATAGCATGCACTCAATAAACATTAGCTTCTAATTTGTACCTACTGTGCACACCACCCTGGAATCCTATGTGTACCGTGGTTTGAGAGAAGGAAGAACCTGAGAACATTGGTCTCATCTACCCTCTTTGGGAGGGGCTATGGTTGACATCTTCTTACTTTTAACATTCAACAGATACTTTGCGCCAAACACCACTCCAGGTGCCGTGGAGACTATAAAGATGAACAAGCTAGGTCAAGGCTTCAATAACTACTTACATGCTAACAGTTCCCAAATCTATAGCTCCGGCTCAGACATCTTTCTTGAGCTCTACACACATCAATTTATTCTTGCTGAAGCTTTCTACCCAAAATTCCAACATGTACCTCCATGTCACTATGTCAAAAAGAAAACTCACTTTCACACACCTCCCAAACCGGCCTCTTCTGTGCACTTTATTGAAGTTAATGGCCCCCTTTTTCACCAGTCACCCAAGCTAGACATCTAGAAACCATCCTTGAGGCCTTGCTCACTCCCCACATCTCATAAAACACTAAAATGATTGATTCTACCTACTAGATACTCCTCAAATACATCCACATCTCTCAGAACACCCTGCAACTACCTTAAGCTAACTCATCATCATTACTTGCCTGGATGACTTTAACAGTAATACTCTTGCTCCAGTTCCCTCCACTGTATCCTCCAGTGAACAGGTGCAATGAACTTAAAAACAAAAATCACATCACCCATCCCCCCCCCACACACACACACACTTAAAAACTCTATGGAACACAGTGTGAATTCCTTATCCTGGCCAACAAAGCCCTCCTGTCTCTCAAGTTTCATCTCAACTATGACCTATCCCACTTCCCTGGCACCTTCAATCCTAATGTTTCAGCCAGACTGCCCTTCCTTCACTTCTTCCCATATGTCAAGCTTTTTCCTGCCCCAAGACATTCACCATGATGTTTTCCCACCCCCACAACTAACTTTCAGTAGTCATTCAAGTTTCAGATAAAAGAACACATCATTCTGGAATTCTTCCCTAGCCCCTCAGATTAGGTCAGACGTCCCAGTTAAATGCTTTTGTTCCCCAACACTTATCATGCATGTTTAATGTCTGTCTTCCTTAGTAGGCTGTGAGCACACTAGAACATGCTTTAGTCACCATTCCATCCCCAAATACCTAGCACAGTGCCTTTGCACACAGTAGATGCTCAACAAAAATTTTGGTGAGGAAGGAAGGAAGGGAGAGGAGGAAAGGTGGAGGGAGAAAAAGAGGGAGAAAACAAGAGAAGGAGAAGAGACATTGTAAGAGGTAAGAAATAAATAAGACATGTTCCCTTCCCTTGAGGAGATCCTAAAATGGGACAAGGAGACAATTCCATACAGGGGTGTAAGTGCTATGGCAGAAGTAAGTACAAGATGCTAGGAGAACTCAGAGGAAGAAAAGGCTACCCTGTCTAGGAGAGCAGGAAAGGCCCCACAAAGGAGATGACATTTTGGCTGGTTCTTTTTCTAACAACCTTACTGAGACTTAATTCACATACTATCCAATTCACATATTAAAGTGTAAAATTCAATGGTTTTTAGTATATTCATAAAATTATGCAACCTTCACCAACAATCAATTTTAGAACATTTTAATCACCCCTAAAAGAAGCTCCATACCTGTTAGCAATCACTCCCATTGCACCCTTCCCCCAGGTCTTGGCAATCACTAAACTAATCTATTTGCTGTCTCCATAGATTTACCTATTCTGGACGCTTCTTATGAGTGGAATCATACAATATGTGTTCTTTTGTGTCTAGTTTCTTTCAGGTAGCATAATGTTTTCAATGTTCATCCATGTTGTAGCGTGTATCAACACTCCATCTCTTTTGATGACTGAATAATATTCCACAGTGTGGATATATCAATTTTGTTTATCCATTCATCAGTTGATGGACATTTGATTTGTTTCCACTTTTTGGCTATTATTAAAAAACTGATATAAACGTTTGTGTACAAGTTTTTGTGTGAACACTTTTTCAGTTTGGGAGAGTATATAGCCACAGAATTCCTGGGTTATATAGTAACACTGAGTTTAACATTTTGAGAAACTTCCAAATTTTTCCAAAGAAGCATCACCATTTTACATTTCAATCAGCAAAATACGAGGGTTCCAATTTCTCCACATCCTTGACAACACTTGTTATTGTCTGTCGTTTTTTATTACAGCCATCCTCGTAGGTGTGAAGTGGTATCTCATTTTGGCTTTGATTTGCATTTCCCCAGTGGCTAATGATGTTGAGCATCTTTTCATGAACTTATCAGCCATTTATATATCCTCTTTGGAGTAACGTATATTCAGATCATTTGCTGAATTTTTAGTTGTGCTACTTTTATTCTTATTGAGTTGGAAGTGTTCTTTATACATTTTGGATGCAAGTCCCTTATCAGATATATGATTTTCGACATTTTGTCCCATTCTATGGGTTGTCTTATCACTTTTTTGATGGTGTCATTTGAAGCACAAAAGCTTTTAGCTTTGATGAAGTCCAATTTATCTATTTTTTGCTTTTGTTACTTGTGCTTTAGGTGTCATATGTAAGAAACCATTGCCTAATCCAAGGTCAAGAGGATTTAAGGTCATTAAGAGCACTCTTCTGAACATGTAGCCCATTTGCTGGACTGTTCCTTTTAATCCCCACATCCACCCAATTGTCTTCTCTTGACCACAAAACTTTATCCAACACTTTCTGGTTTTCTTAATTAATAGGTACTGCCTTGGGAGCAACACTGAAAATGGCCTCACTAATTCCCTGCTCTGCACTGATCAAGACTTAGGCAGCTGGTTCTGTAGATACCAGCATAGTGATGAGATTGATTCCACCATTACCTACATCTGTGTTGACCAGTGTCCACCCACTTCACAGTGCTGTTGAGAGCATTTAATGAGATATGAGGCCTTCCCTGACCACCCCATCCAATGTAGCTTCCACCCCCAAGTCTCTCTATATTATATTACCGTGTTTTATTTTGTTTATAGCAGAATCACTATATAACATCTTATTTGTTTTTGTGTTTACAGTCACAATCCTCTAAGACATCTAAGACTCCATCTAAGGGTACGCATCAAGTTTGTCTTCTTCATCTCTGTATCCCTAGTACCTCTAATATTCTCTTGTGTATAGTAAGTTCTCAATAAATGTGTTTTTAAAGAATGAATAAATGAGTGTACATATAAAGTAGCTATTACAGTGCCTAGCACATAATAGATGCTCAATAATTACTAGCTGCTGCTGCTGTTGTCATTACTGTCATTATCATTATCATTACTACAAGACCTGAGCTACATCTGTAAAATGAGACTTTCCTGTATTCTTCACTTGCTGTGGGCATACTGGATTCACTCCAAGAATAAATGGTATGTAGGCCCACTAATCAGTTGGGTGGCCTTGGGCAGGTCACATTTCTTTCCTTCCCAGAGCCTCAGGTTCATTCATATATGTATATGGCAGCATTGTATAGTAGTTTCATGCACGGGCTCCAGAGCTAACATTTGGGCTTAATACCAGGCTTTGCTTTTTACAATTGATGTGACCTTGGACAAGTTACTAAGCTTCCTTAGTCTAAGTTTTATTATCTGTAAAATGAAGATAATAATAGTATCTAGTTCCACAGGCTGGTTGTGAGGATTAAATGAGATCGTACAGGTAAAATGCTTACTGTGGTACACGATACCAAGTCGACATTCAAATAATAACTATGACTCAAAGCCTCAGCCTCTGGCAGATCTTATAAGAAAGCCCTCATCTAATTATGTGAACTTAGGTCAGTGGGTGGAAAACTGCCAGCTCTCAAATGCTACTCCTGGCTTGGAGATTCTGGGGTACTATCTCTGCAGCAGACAGTGCCCTTGGCCATTTGATCACGACCTCCTGGTGGTCTACTTCTTCCCACTGTCAGGACATCATGATTTAAGCCAAGACAAAATGGCAGAAGAAAGTGAAAGTCACATTCTCCATTCCGATGCACACCCCACATCCCTGAACCTTCCTCCATCAAAATATCATGGTGTGTGTCTCTAAATCCCAAGAGAAATCGTTTGGGCACCGTTGCTATTCAGGATTATCTGCAAACGTGTTCACCTCCATCAGAGGAAATAATTAAAATCTCACATAGAGCCTTATAGCAATATTGTGTTGCTCTTGATTCAGTTGGATGATCACGATGACAATTCCTTACATTTGTATAGCTTGATAGCTTTCAAAGAAATTTCACATTAGTCACTTGGAACGATACAACCAACTGCAAGATGAAAAGGATTGGACTCACTCAGCCACTTTAAAACTGAATAAACAGGTGTCTCAAAACTCCTGTCTTCTAGTCTGGAGAATTTCTCTTTGGTACTCTAACTCCCTGGGGAAAACTAAATCATTTACTCCTCTCAACAGCTGGAAGGTGATCTCTTCATCTTGTAACAAAATCTCCCCACTTCTCCACCTACCAAATTCTGGCCACTTTGTGAGTAATCTATATCTGGCCGTCAGTGTGGGTGACCCTGCTGGATTATTGATGCTCTCATTCCTTTCCCTCATCACCTCTGCATGCAAACTGCACTTCATCCCTCTCTGTCTTGGTCTCTGCCAGTTTGACCCATTTGTCAATTTTCAATCTTTAGTTATCACTCCCCACCCAGGTGCTTATTATAAGCTGTCAGTATATTTCCATCTTGTCCATCTTCTCAGCCTCTGAATCTACCACTTGAAAGGTCATATTTCTCTATTCCAATTTCTGCTAATGTTCTTAACAACATGTAATGGGAACAAAGGATTTCACCTTTCAAAAGGTGTCGATCAACTTTCAACAAGTACCCCATTAATTCTGACTGTTTTTCCAAGGATTAATCAAGCAAGACTGTTGACGTCCACTACCCCGGGGCTGCTTCATGATGTGCAATGTTCCACTGGATCCCTTCTGCTGTCTGAGGGACACTTGTAGTCTAGCGAGTTATATTTGATTACAATCACCCTGCCTGACAAATGGTCTTAGGAGGCAGTTATCTCCCAACACATTAGCTGTTCTCTTACAATTGGGTGGCACCCAAGAGCTACCAAACCACTCTCCCTTTCTCTCACAAAGCCCAGAACAGACTTTCCAAGCTCAGGAGTAGCTACCATATTGCTAGTGTGTTTGGGGGAGTTGAAGCAAGCAGAGGTACTCAACATACAGTGCTCATTGAGTTGGTGGTGGGAGGCTAGGAAAATGGAGCAGCATATACATGGAGCCTTACAAAGGAGCCTTTTTGTTCTTGCAAACAGAGTTCTGAGACAAGACCAGCAAGAGCTCTAAAGAGTTGTTCAGAGGGGCTGCAAGTGGCTCACGTGGCATTTTGGAGACACGTTCCTTATCTATTGTTGCAACTCCTGCCCACTATACAACTGGTTCCAGCAAATTTATATAGGATAACAGGAAGAAAAGTGAGGATCACTGAAGGGAGAGTGTGTCCATTTGTTGCATCAGACCTCTTGCAAGTCCATCGGGAGACAAAGTTGAAGACAGACATGTTCTGTGCCCTCAAGCACTAGTCAAGTGAAGGAGACACACAAGTAAGTCATTACATTAGAGGACAGTGTGGAAATAACTATCAAGGGGGAGATACAAGGTGCTGTAGAAACACAAAAAAAAGGGTACCTGAGAGATCAGGGAAGATCTCTTTGAAGAAGTAACATCTAAGCTAAGCTCCAAAGGATGCCAAAGAGGTAGATCAATCCGTGAAGGTGAGTGGGAAGGAAGAGTGTCCCAAACATTCAGAACAACAAGTGCATGCAGCCAGAGGAGCAAGAGAGACAGAGAGAAACAGAGAGAGAGAGAGAAACGCCTGGTATAATGTTACTGAGTATGGCTGAAGGTCAAAATGAGGCTGGCACAGTGTGCAGAGACCAGACCACAGAATCCCACCTGCATAGGCTGTGCTTGGAAATGAGCTGGGATTTGAATAGCTCTACAATTTCTGTCATCTGCTATGTATTTAGCATCAGTATGAGGTATCTCAGGGCCAGAAGAAGATAGAGAAATTGAAGATGTGGCCTCTGTCCTCAAGGTGTTCAGAGTTCATTTGGAATGCAGAGTCCAGATTTGAAAAAGATTTTAGAAACCTACAAGGCATGGTGGCAGGGATCTGGTATGTTTGTAAGGCCTGGATGGATATAGTAGCTGAGGCACCTGAGTGTGCCCTAGGGAGTAAGGAAAGGCTTAAGGAAAGGAGGGAGCCCTACTCAGAGACTCAGGCACTGTCAGCTCCCTCATATCAGCCCCTTGGCCCCAGACTCCTGTCTCCTTTGGGGTTAGTCATATACTTCCAGCAAGCCAGCTAAGGTCCTTGTCAACACTGTGAGGCAGACATTAACCTTCAGTAGCTTCTCCTAATGCTCTGAGCCTCAATATAATTATCTATAAAATAGGCACAGGTGAAAACAAAGTTGGCTTCAATCACACTGAAAGTTTTTTCCGGAGAAAACCTTCTACACTCTGCTCGCCAAGAACCTCATACTACTTCCCCATGGTGGTAGCTTGTCTTCAATTTAATCAGCATTAATACCGTCCTATCATGTACACTGTTGCCCTTCCCTTACGCAGAGGTAGAGTTTATTCCTCAAGCCCTCTTGAATGTGGGCTGGCCTGTCACTGTTTTGACCAACTGAATAAGGTGGAAGTGTCATTATGCCAGCTCCAAGCCTAGCCTTTAAGACAGCTGGCAGTATCTACTTCCAACTCCTGAAATGATTCCTCTGGGAACCTGGCAGCCATGCTGTGAGAAATCCAATCTAAAGGTGCTCTAGTCAACAGCCCCTGCTGAGCTCCCAGCTGAAATCCAAAATCAACTGCCAGCCATGTGAGTGAACCATCTTGGATGTTCAGCCCAGTTGAGCCTTCAGATGATGGTAGCCCCAGCTGCCATCTGATTGTAACTGCATGAAAGACACCAAATGAGAACTTCCCAGCTGAGTCCACTCAATTCACAGGACCATGAGAAATAATAATAGATCGTTGCCAGCTACCAACTTTTGTTGTCATTTTTTAGGCAGCAATAGATAAATCTCATGGCCTTGCTAATGGGTAAATCCAAGGCTCAGCAAACTTTTTCTGTAAAGGGTCAGACAGTAAATATTTTTGGCTTTGCTGACCGTACATCTCTGTCACAACTACTCAATTCTACACTGTAATGAGAAAGCAGCCAGAGACAAATGAACATAGCTATGTTCTGATAAATTTTTATTACAAAATCAAGTGGAGGGCTAGGCCTTTGCCATGGTTTGCCAACCTCTGGGCTAATTGGATAAAATAATCATCACAGAGTAAGAAAGACTCTGTAAGGTAAGGCCTTTCCAGTAATATTAGCCTTTTAGCAGGAGTTTTCTGGAAACAACAAAGCTTTAACCCAATGTTTCCCAAAGTGAATTTTGTGGGATAGGCTTTAGGGAAGGGAATGTGCTGTTGTCAAATAATTTTTTAAAGCTCTGGATTAAATCTAAGTTATACATGATTTTATACTGCCAGATTCCTCAGAACCTTTACATGCTTATCCTGAAGAGGTACACTGCTAGAATTTCAGACTCAGTGCCAGGCTGCTGGGAGAGAGATTTTAAAATGAGGGAATTTGGGGTGTCAGTTCTTCCTGTACATAAAACCAGAGCTGCTGCTGTTTATCTCTCTTCATTCACCTTCTCTCACTGCTCTTATTGAGGCTCGCTTTTCTCCATAACACCCTGGCTCTACCAATAATAACACTGTTTGTTATTGGCATTTTCCCTCTCCAGGCCTTGGCTTCCCTCTTAAATAAAACTAACAATTCTTGAAATAACTGTACCCCAAACTCCCAATCCAAGTTGGAGGAGCATTCCTAGCAGAATGAAGAGTTAAAGTAAAAGCCCTAAGGAGGCAATCTGCCTGTTCTCCTCTAGGAAGATCAAGGCGGCCAGTGTAGCTGAGCAGAGTAAGTGAGGGAGAGAACAGTGAGAAACGAAGTTAGAGAGGTAGCCAAGAGCCAGATCTTATGGAGCCCTGTAGACTACTATAAGGACTTTATCTACAGTTCTGAATGAAATCGGGAATCATTGTGAGATTTTGCAGCAGAGGAGAAGCATGATATAAATAAGATTTAAAAGCATCACCCTGTATGCATCAAAATACAGAACCTCAAAATAAATGAAACAAAAATGTACAGAGCTTAAAAGAGAAATAGCTTAATTGTAGTTGAGGACTTCAACAGTCTCCTCTCAACAACCAGTACAATAATTAGACAGAAGATCATCAAAGATGAAAAGATCTGAAAAACACAATCAACCAACAGGTTCTAATTGACACATTAGAACACTTCACCCAACAACAGCAGAATACACATCCTTTTCAAGAGCCTATGGAACGTTCACCAAGATATATCCTGGTACATATAACAAGCCTCAATAAATTGAAAAGAATTGAAATTATATAGAGCGTGTTCAATGACCACAATGAAATCAAACCAAAAATCAATAACAGAAAAATAACAAGTAAATACCCGAGCACTTGGAAATTAAACAACACTCTTCTAAATAATCCATGGGTCAAAGAGCAAGTCTAAAGGGAAATCAAAACATAGCTTGAAGTGAATGAAAATGAAAATGCAACATATAAAAATTTGTGGTAAGCAGCTAAAGTAGTGCTGAGAAAGAAATTCCTAATACTAACTGCTTACAGTAGAAATAAGAAAATGTCTCAGATTGATCATCTAAGTTCCTATCTCAAGAAACTAGAAGAATTAAATGGATTCTAAGCAAGGAAAAGGAAATACATAATAAAGACAAGAATAGAAATCAGTGAAATAGAAAACAATAGAGAAAATCAATGAAACAAAAAGTAGATTCTTTGAAAAAACCAATAAAATCGACAAATGATTAAGAAGACTGACAAAGAAAAAAAGAAAAGATGCAAATTACCAATAGCAGGAATAAAACAAGGGATATCATCACAGTCCCTGAAAACATCGAAAGAGAATAAGGGAATACTACAAAAAAAACTCTATACACATGGGGCTGGCCCCGTGGCCGAGTGGTTAAGTTCACGCGCTCTGCTGCAGGCGGACCAGTGTTTCGTTGGGTCGAATCCTGGGCGCGGACATGGCACTGCTCATCAAACCACGCTGAGGCAGCGTCCCACATGCCACAACTAGAAGGACCCACAACAAAGAATATACAACTACGTACTGGGGGGCTTTGGGGAGAAAAAGGAAAAAATAAAAAATCTAAAAAAAAAAACAACTCTATACACATAAATTTGACAACTTAGATTAAATAGGTCAACTCTGCAAAAAACACGAACTATCAAAACTCAGTCAAGTTGAAATAGGCAAACTGAATATACCTATAATTATCAAAGAAATTGAATTCATAATTAAAAACCTCCCAGGAAAAAATTGCTTGCTAAACATTTACAGAAGAATTAACACTGATTTTACACAAACTCTTTCAAAAACATAGAACAGGGAGGAAAATGAAAATGAAATATAACAGGGAGGAAATAGAAAATGAGTTGGGAGTTCCTTCCCAACTCATTTTCTGAAGCCAGTATTGCTCTGATACCAAAAAACAGGCAAAGACAGTACAAAAAAAGAAAGCTAAAGAACAACATCTCTGATGATCTTAGGTGCAAAAATCCTCAAGAAAACATTAGCAAACTGAATCTAGCACTGTAAGAAAAGAATTATACATCAATAAAAAGTGATATTCATTCCAGGCATGTGAGACTAGTTCAATATTTGAAAATTAAGTAATATAATTCACCATATCAATAGGCTAAAGAATGAAAAGCATATGCTTATATCGATTAGTGCATATAAAGCATTTAACAAAATCCTACTCCCATTCATGGTAAAAACTCTTAGAAAAATAGGAATAGAGAAGACTTAACCTATAGATCATTTGGAGGTGAATTGATCTATTTACTATGACTCTTCTAATTGTAGTCTTCTAACCCATGAACATGATGTGTCTCTTGATATTATATGAACATGTGCTAAAGAGCATTTACAAAAAAAACCTACAGCTAACATTATACTCAATCATGAAAGGCTGAATGCTTCCCTCTGAGGTCAAGAACAAGGCAAGGATATGTACTCTCACCACTCTTATCCAACATAATACTGGAAGTTGTAGTTACTGCGTTAAGGCAAGAAAAAGAAATAAAGGGCCTACAGATTAGAAAGGAAGAAATAAAATTGTCCCTATTTGCAGATGACATGATGGTCTAGGTAGGAAATCCAAGGGAATATATCTTTAAAACTCCCAGAAATAATTGGTAATTCAGCAAAGTTACAGGCTACAAAGTCAACACACAAAATTCAATTGCTTTCCTATATACTAACAATGAACATACAGACCCTGACATTAAAAACACAATACCATTGGCAGTCACTGAAAAGAAAATGAAATACTTTTGTATGCACTTAAAATTTATGTAGATCTGTATACTGAAAATAACCATATCCTAACAAAACAAATTTTTGAAAGACCTAAATAAATGGAGAGGCATACTGTGCTCATGGATTAGAAGACTCAACATAGTAAAAATGTCAGTTTTACCCAAAATGATTTATAGGTTTAATACAATTCCTATAAAAATCCATGCAAGTTCTCTTGCAGACTTAGGCAAGCTTATTCTAAAATGTATATGGAAAGGTGCAAGCCCTAGAATAGCTAAAACAATCTTGACAAGGAAAAACAAAGTGGGAGGAATCACTCTACTCAATATTAAAGCTTACCCTATAGCTACAGTAATCAAGACTGTGTGATATTGGCAGAGGGATAGATACATAGATCAATGGAACTGAATAGAGAACTCAGAAATAGACCCACCCAAATATGCCTAACTGATTTGTGACAAAAATTGCCAAAATGTTTCAACAGAGGAAGGATGAACTTTTCAACAAATGGTGCTGGAGCCATTGGACGTTCATAGGGGACAAAAAAAAAGAACGTCAATTAATCTCACATCTTATACAAAGAAAACAAAACACTCAAAATGGATCATGGATGTCAAGCAGAAACACCAGTTACCAATGCCAGGGGAGGACTCCAACTTAAAAGAAGATAGCAAAGATCATAACTATGTCAACCACCAGGATACCCACTGCATCTTGGTATTGGAGTCATCAAGGAAAGCACAACACAGTCAAGCACTGAATGGAGCAATGCTTTACTTACATAGAGAAGAGAGAGAAAGCTCCAACAATGGGCATTGGTCCCTCGCAGCCACCACAGCAGGGCAATTGACCTGCATTCATCACTCATGTCCCTGGCAGGGGACAGATATAGCAGTGGGGTTGGCCAGGTGCCATATGACGCACAGGCTTAAGCAGAAAAAAGGAGTCACATTGAGTCTGAAACAGGGAAAAATATTCCCACACAAGGTGATAAGCACAGCACAGGCTGTGAGGGCTTCTTATCTCTTGGTAAGAAAATGTTTCAGGTCCAAGGCTGTGAGTGGGCAAGCCTGGGGAGGGGTAGGTTGTGCGATGGCTGCTTTCCTAACAATGGACTTAAATGTAAAACATAAAACTATAAAACTTCAAGAAAAACGTAGAAAAAAATCTTGAGAGTCTAGGGCTAGGCAAAGATTTATTAGATTTGACACCAAAAACACAATCCATAAAAGGAAAAACTGATAAATTAGACTTCATCAAAATAAAAATCTTTTGCTCTGCACAACTCTGTAAAGAGGATGAATCAACAAGCTACAAAATGGGAGAAAATATTTGCAAACCACATATCCAACAAAGGACAAGTACTGAACATATAAATAACTCTCAAAACTCAAAACTCAACAGTTAAAAAATTCAATTAGAAAATGGGCAAAATACACAAACAGAGATTTCACTGAAGAGGATACATATATGGTAAATAAGGATCCTTGTGGAACTGTTCTGTATCTTGACTGTGATGGTGGATACAGGAACCTATGTAAGTGATAAAATTGTACAGAACTTAATACACACATACACAAGTACAAGTAAAACTGGGAAAATAGGAATAAAATCAGTGAATTATATGTCAATATCCTGGTTGTGATATTACACTACAGATTTGCAAAATGTTACCATCTGGGAAATTGAGCAAGGTGTCAGTGGGTCTTTCTGAATTATTTCTTACAACCGCATGTGAACCTATAATTATAACAATAAAATTTTCAATTAAAATAAAGCATCACTTAGCTGTTAAGAACAGACTTTAAAGGTCAAGGGTGACAGAAGAGAGAACAGTTAGGAAACTTTTGCAGAAATTCGGGAAAGAAGTGGACGATGGCTTCAACTAGGACTCTAGGAATAGGGTAGAACCAGTAGGGAGAAATAGTTGGATTCCAGATATATAGTATTTTGAAAGTAGAACTAACAGAATTTGCTGAGAGATGCATGTAGAATGTGAGAGAAGAGAAGTGTCAAGGATGACTTCGAGGTTTTAAGATGGAGAAGGCTGTAGGTGGAGAGGGTTTGGCGGTAGAGTGGGGGAAAGGGATTAAGATGGTAAAGCTAGGGGACTGTATATCATCAAGAGAATAATTGTAGATAGAGAAAAGAAAAGCTAAGAACTGAGACTTGAAAGAAGGTTTCCAGAAAAGGACCTCAAAAAGGTATTTCAAAAAGTTTAGGTTACCCAATTATGAGAGTACAGAATATCCAAGTGTGTGGATTCACAGACTACTTGCAATAAGGAGTCTGCAGCCCACAGGCTAGAGATTATTGGGCTAGGATATCTTGAGTGGGGGCAAGGCCTCATGACTTGAGTTCATGTACCACCCAAGAAACCCAGGAGAAAAGTACCCTCTCCCCCCTCCCGCAAAAAACCCTCAAACAACACAAAACAAAAAACAGCAGGTCCAAAGTAGCTGCTTTCATATTATGCAGAGACATCCCTAAGTGGGCAGAGACTTACTGTATAAATATTACAAAGGATTACTTCATTCTGCCACCTGATCTTATCTTTCCACTGGGAGCTTGGCTGCTTCCTCCAGATCCAGCCTGTCAGTCTTATAGTTGATACAGACTCCAAGAGACATGCAGCCCTGGCTGCCACTCTCCCCATCATGCTTCTCACACCATCTGTCGGCTGGTTCTTATTTCTGTGTACTGGTATTAGAATTTCCCTCTGAGAACCCAATTAGGGCATGCTCACCAAGCAAAACTAATGTGCCCTCTGTACGAAGTGTATACAGCAATGTTCAACATGTTGGTTTGGAGGACTTGAAGTAGCAAACAGACGGTGCTCCCATAACACCTGTCACTCCTGAACAAGACCAGAAGGAGAGTAGAAAGGAGGGAAGAAAGAAGAAAATGGGGACACTTTGGGACATAGCCGCCACCTACTGCTGCTCCATCATGCCTGGAAAACCATGAAAGCTGATGGCAATTGCTCAGTTTCCTAGGCCCCTGGTGAGACAGCAATATCTCTAAGCCAATTAGTTACATAGAGCGTGGTAAGTTTGCTGAGTCTGGAGAAGCAAAGCATGAAGAGGGTTGAGGAGGAGATAGGAGCTGTTTTCAGTTTTGAGGAACATGGCTGTCACTGTTCATGACATGGGAATGAGGGAGAAAATTGGTTTCTGCATTATGGTTTCAAAGCTCAGACCTGGTCATGTCAGCAAGGTATGGGAGGCAGAGGAAATGGGCTTAGGTGAGGGAAAGTCTTTCTACAGCCAGAGCCTGCCTTCCTGTCAACCTGCGTCCCCAACCCTGACGTATATAGTTGGTGCCCTCTAGGGCATTCCATGATTGAAGATATGAGGGAGCAGGGGCAGAGGACCAGAATCATCTGGGGCACTAGTCAAAAGCAGATTCACAAGTCCCACCCCAGGCCTCCTGAAAAAGACTCTCTATAGGAGGGCTCTGGGAAACCTGCATTTTAACAAGCTCCTCCCAATGGTGCTAATCTGAAGCTTATCCACACAGTAGTCTTTGGAAATCCCTGAGCCAGAGGCCCTTTAAGATCCCTTCCCGCTCCAAGAAGCCAGGACTATAGTCTCTAGCCCCAATGCCGGCCAATGTAACCTGGAGAGAAGCGGGTCCAGAAAGAAGTTGCTTTGCAGAGCCAAGGAAAAGGAGACGAATGCCCCCAAGAAAAAGACTGACTTTCAAGAGGCTCCAGCTCTCCTGGTAAGGGAAGGTACAACTGCAGGAGCACTGTGTCAGAAGTCACACACCACTCCTGCCTTTGGTGACTACACTTTAAGCATTAATAATAGCTTACAAGTCTATTATGTGCCAAATACTTGGCTAAGCACTTTACATTCCTTCTCCTTCCTTGTGACAACCCTCTGAGATAGATATCATTGCCCTACCTTATAAAAGAAAAAGCTAAGACTCAGAAAAGGAAGTCAACCTGCTCAAGGTCACATAGCTCTTAATCACCGTGCTGGCCTGGGTTGTCTCACTCTGTTAATAAAGGAATACTTCGGAAAGGCCTTTTGAAGTCATTAAAACTAAAGTAGCCACTCTCATTCACTGCTGGTGGCCGTGCAAACTGGTGCAGCCACTATGGAAAGCAGTTGGGAGTATCCTCAGAAAATTAAGGATAGATCTACCATATGATCCAGCTATTCCACTGCTGGGTATTTATCCAAACAACTTGAAAACGCAAAGGCATAAAGATACTTGCACCCCTATGTTCATTGCGGCATTATACACAATAGCCAAGACTTGGAAGCAACCTAGGTGCTCATCAAGGGACGAATGGATAAAGAAGATGTGGTATTTATACACGATGGACTACTACTCAGCCATAAGAAATGACGAAATCCAGCTATTTGTGACAACATAGATGGACCTTGATGGTATTATGCTGAGTGAAATAAGTCAGAGGGAGAAAGTCAAACACCACATGATCTCACTCATAAGTAGAAGATAAAAACGACCAAAAAAAAAAAAAAGCCACATAGCATTGGAGATTGGACTGGTGGTTACCATTGGGGAAGGGGGGAAGGGGGAGGGCAAAGGGGGTGATTTGGGTCACATGTGAGGGGATGCACTATAATTAGTGTTTGGGTGGTGAACATGATGTAATGTATCCAGAATTTGAAATATGATGTACATCCGAAAAAAATAAAAATTAAAAAAATAAATAAATAAAAATAAATTAATTAATTAATTAAATTAAGTAGCCACTCTTATGATTGGACACTCAAGTCCCAGGCAGAGTTGAAGGTAAGGTTTGGGGATGACCTAAGTTTTAGTAACCCTCAAGTCCCACCTGGTTGATTGTATCGGTGATTGCATACCTCTGTGAAGTGACATTTCTATCTGCCCTGAGTCCCACCACTTTATTCCTACCTCCACACCAGCACCCACACTTATCCACACAGTGCCTTTGTGAGAATTAGAAAAAGATGTCCCTTCTAATTCATGTAGCCCAGTGGTCACAGGGCTTGGAGCATGGTTTGAGACTTTGGTCAAATTAGAAAAGGATGGCTCAGTAGTTCTCTCTGGGTGGACGCATCAGGTGTATAGTTTAGGAAGTAAAGAATGGACTGGATTACAGCCTCCTTGGACTCCCTTGTCCTTATACCTTTGTGCAGGGTCCAATATGCTCAAATCTACACAGTAGAACTTCTGGACACCTTGCCCAATACTTCCTCTGGTCTATAGAGCCAAAGATTGCCCAGCCTCAGGGAGGTGAGAAAGGAGGGAGCCCCTCACTGAAGGACACACAGTCATGGGAGAAGAGAACCAGAGAAGGGCTTATTGAGCTTCTTGGATGTGTGGATCAATATTTTTTTGTCAGATTTGGACAGCATTCAGTCATTAGCTCTTCAAATATGATTTCTGCCCCTTTCTCTCCTTTCTTTCTGGGACTCTTATTATACATATGGTGGTTCTTGATGGTGCTTCACAGGTCTCTGAGACTTTGTTTAGTTTTTTTATTCTTATTTCTTTTCTGTTCCTCAGACTCTATAATCTTGGTTGATCTATCTTCAAGTTCACTAATTCTTTCTTTCGCCACCTCAAATCTGTTATTGAGACATTCTACTGAATTTTTCATTTCAACGATTATACTCTTCAACTTCAGAATTTCCACTGTGTTATTTTTTATGTCTCTCTCTTTATTTAATCAGAAATTATCTCCAGACCTTCCTTTAATTCTTCAAATGTGGTTTCCTTTACTTCTTTGAACATATTTCTAATAGTTACTTTAAAGTGTTTGTCTGTTAAGACCAACATCTGGGCCCATTGAAATATAACTTCTATTTGCTTTTGTTCCCCCTGTGTATGGGTCACACTTCTCTGTTTCCTTGCATATCTCATAGTTGTGTTTGTTTGTTTGTTTGGGGTTTGTTTGTTGACAAAGATTTGCCCTCAGCTAACATCCACGCCAATCTTCCTCTATTTTTTAATGTGTGGGCTGCCAGCACAGCCAGAAGTTGTGCATAAATCCCCAGATACAGTGAAGTTTTCACCCTTAACCTTTAGATCTGTGTGTGACTTGGAGACCACTTTTACAGCTCAGGGGAAAACTGTTCAGTCAGGGACTTGTAGTTTGGAAGTGCTTTCTCTAGTCATTCCAAAGAAAGTGCAGCCTTGAGCATAGAAGTCTTCCAGATCACAGGAGATGAGTGTGATTTTAGCAGGATTCTCTTAGACTGTCTCTTTCCCTGACGTACCTGTTAAACTATGACTGGTCTCTCTCTGTTGGTATCACAAAGCTATTATCCTTCTCTGATTGCTAGCCACTGTGATCTTTATAGTGTTCAACAACACCCTGGGGGGCATGAATTCTTCCACTCTCTGACCCAAATAAAGTCTACTCTCTCTGGTTGAACCAGACCTGCCAGTCTTTGCAGCTTGCCCCACATCTCCTCCCAGGAAGATCCTCAGTGCTATGATTTGGGAGGTGAAAGCGATTTTGGGGAAACTGTTATTCACTGACTGCTCCACCCAGATATTCCCTATGGAGCAGGTGCTGTGGGTTGAGGAAACAGTTACCACCAGCTAGCTGCTGCCACCCACTCAGTGTAGATGTCTGCAGCACAGAGATGGGAGAGATAGGATATCCACCAGCTTCCACCACCTTTCCAGTATGGATCTTTCATACCAAGAAACTGGGGAAGATACAAACTGCTTACTAGGCCACAGCTGCTGAGTCCACCCAGTCTTCCCAGGGTGCTTGGGGTAGTTTTTTCACACATGGAGCTGGGGGAGGGATGGGCGCAACTCAAGCGCTATGGGCTGCCATTTTTCTTACAAATTTCAGTGAAATAAATACCTCTCAATTTTGTGTAAGCCCATTGGTCAATCTCCAGAGACTTTCAAAAGTTTTCTTTGAAAATTTTGACCAGTTTAATAGATGTCTCCCTGCAGAAGAGGATTTCGTGAGCTCCTCACACCAGAGAAGGGATTGTGTGAACTTTTTCTCTAAGC
This sequence comes from Equus caballus, assembly GCF_041296265.1. Classification (NCBI taxonomy): domain Eukaryota; kingdom Metazoa; phylum Chordata; class Mammalia; order Perissodactyla; family Equidae; genus Equus; species Equus caballus. The sequence goes on along the minus strand of NC_091715.1, from coordinate 125,336,318 downwards.
CTGAGATCAAGACCATGGCTGAGGGTGATTGACAACCAGAACCAAGGCTAGGTAACTAGCTGGGTGGAAAAGTAAAAACCGCCATCATTAATAGCATAGAACAATAGAGAAGCAGACAGGAAGAAAATGCAGCTATGACACATGAAAATATATATGCTATAGCCACTCATGAACTGAGTTTAGGCCTATTTCATCTTCATAAGATGTCACAAATTGTTCTGTTCGTATAGCCATTAATAGACTCATAATTCATTGAACTTGTATAGCACCTGCCTTTTGGGAAGCATGATGCTTTCTTTGGGTTCACTCTCTCACCCTCACCATAGCCAATGAGTGCACATTCTGACACAGTCTTAGCCAGCACTAGGAAGAGGAAAAAGCCCTTGGAGCTTCCTCTCTCTGATGGGGGAGACAAGACACACATCAGGAAAAAAAAAAAAAAAACCCAAGTTGCATGGAACAGAGGGAGGCAACATAATGAGGCTAAACCCTGGCTTGACCTCTTACCAACTTTGTGACCTTCAGCAAGGCACTTAACTTCTCAATTTCTTCATCTTGTCCCCATTTTTAAAATGGAGATATTGATGCTTACTTCACAGGGGTCCTGAGATAATTGAATAAAATGCCCCCTGCTTAACTCCTAAACCCGTCTCAGAACTAACACTCCTTCTTGCTTGATACACTCAAGCTACACTGATTTCTTTGTGTTATTTGAAAGTACCAAGTTCTTGCCTGCCTTGGGATCTTTGCAAATTGTATTCCCTATGTCTGAAGTGTATTTTTACTAATTCTTCATGAGATTAGCTCTCCTCTCACCATTTAAGTCACACTTAAATCTCACCTCTGCAGAGTAGCCTACCCTGACAATTCAATCTAAAACAAAACAAAACAAAAAATCTCTGGCTGCTTCCCACTCCAGTCACTCTATTGTATTATTTTATTTTATTTCCCTCATAACCTTTACTAATACCTGAACATAGAAGCAATATAGCTTGGTGTTATAGTGCCAAATTGCCTGGGTTTGGATCCTGGCTCTTCCACTTCCCAGCTCTGTGATTTGGGGAAAGTTATTTAACCAGTCTGAGCCTTAGTTTCTTTATCTGTAAAACAGGAATAATAATAGTATCTGCCTCACAGTGTTGTTGTGAATACTAATGAGTTAATATAGGTAAAGTGTTCAGCGCAGTGTCTGGCACTGGTAAGATTGTCTCTCAATGGTAGCTATTATGGTAGCCAGCCTCCAAAGTGGCCCTCCAATGATCCCTGCCTCCTAGTAGTCACACCAGAGTTGGTCTGTGTGATAAAGCAGAAGTGATGGTATGTCACTTTTGAGATAAGGTTATAAAAAAATTTGTCTTCCATCTTGGACACTGTCACTCATTTCTGCTCTCTCTTGGATCACTCACTCTGAGAGAAGGAAACTAGCTGACATGGAAAAGTCTACACAGCATGTCAAAACATAGAGGCCTCTGGCCAACAGCTGGAGAGGCACTGAGGCCTTCCCACAAACACATGAGTGAACTTGGTAGCATATTCTCAATCCCTCATTGACAGCTTGACTGCAACCTCATGAAAGATCCAGGTCCAAAACTATCCAATTAAGTCATTCCTGGATTCTGGAGCCTCATATACTGTATAAAATAATAAATATTTGTTGTTTTAAGTCATTAAGCTTTAGGGTAATTTGTTATGCAGCAATAGTTAACTAATAGAGTTTTTAAATTATCTTCTCGGTCTACCTGATGATTATCAGCCTTCTCTACTCTATCCTTAGACCCTTTTAGTGGACTGCTGAGTTTAGAGTGAGCACAAGCATTTTGGGGTGAGTATACTTCCAAATTTCACTACAGGGCTTGGGTAGGCCTTATTTGATTGTTATTATACTATTTTGGGTGTCATCGAAAGAGCACTGGGCTAGGAATGGAAAGTATTTTCACTGGACACCTGAGTGATGTTGGATAAGTCACTTCACACCTCTGAACATTCTGATCTCTCACATAGGGAAAATAATACCTGCCGTACACACCTGTAAGTGTAGTTACGAAAGTGAAATGAGATAATAGATGGGAAACCCAGTAAAAGAATAAGCAGCATCAGGACAACATCTAATCCCCTCTAACAACTGTTTCTGTATTGCTGTGGTTGTCGCTCATAGCTAGGTGTAAAAACACCTGAATTTTAAAAATATATATTATTATTAATTTCTATAGTTATATGTGGAATTAAAGACTCTGGGGTAGTTATGCCAGTGTGTTTCATTCAGCCTGCAATTTGGCAGTTTCTCAAGTAGCTATCTTTACGTCAAAGCAAAGATTTTCCCCTAATGAACTTAGGCATCATTCTCTTTCAATAATTGTAATTTTCCTCCATCATATTAATTCCCTTCACAGTTAGTCTGATTATGTAATTCCTTCTCACCAGGAGACAGCTCAAGATTGAAATAATGACCTCATCAACCGAGCAATTTCCTTTTTGAGCAAATAACTGCCCATAATTTGGAACTGACATTTTTTCTTAATGCCCTTGGTGCCACATTCCCAGGTCTGCTGCGTGACACTCTTCCTATGGAAGTACTTGCTTTAGGGACTGATTGAATAACCTACTCGTGCCTGTACAAAGGAAAATTATGCAGCAATAAAAAGAAATAGAGAATCTTTCTATGTACTGCTATTAAGTGATGTTCAGGATATACTGTTGGGTTAAAAAAAGTTACAGAATAATGTGTAGAGTAGGCTACCTTTTATCTGAGAAAGAGAGAGAATAAGAATGTGCATTTATATCTATAATTTGAAACAATACTAAAGGGATAAGCCAAAAATAATATAATTAGCTACCTAAAAGAGGAGAGAGAGAGCAGGATGAAAAGAACAAGGATCAAAGCTAAACGTATGTAAATGTACCTTATTTTGTATATTTGTCTTTGGAATCATGTAGTTGTTTTACAAGTTATTAAAAAATTAAGTAAATCAAAATATCAAAGCAATCACTAAAAATCAAAACATAAAATGAAACTGATGAATCTAACTGTGTATCTGGATGGTGACCTAACCTTAACTACACAGAAAGGAATTATTTCAAGTGATTTTAAAACAATTCGACTACACATCGCTAGTAAGATATAGCTCAGGAACAAAAGCACATGCAACGAATCTTAAAGTGTTATCAATGACCATGCTGTTAGTAAAATATTGGTATTATTATAAAACTATAATAAATATCTTAGAATAAAGCAGATAAATAATTTTTCTAATGTCACTGGGAACCAAGGTTTTCAGCATTTGAGAAAAGAGATACAAATATAAAACAGAACAAGAAAAAACCTTACAACCCTATATTTGAATTGGAAATATTAGTATGAATTCATAATTAGTTCTCCTTAACAAATATTTATGTCGTAGTTCTAAGCATAGAAAAATCCTGGAAAATATGAATATAGAAGCAAACTAACTGCCACAGCACTCAGACTGTGGTCTCTAAATACTATTTCCAATTAAAAGGAATCAGGGATGATTGAAGAATTGGCTGGTCTGTGGTAAGAAATATACAAAATGAGACCAGAAATAAGCAGATCAACCATCTTTCTTATCACACCAGAAAGTAAGAAAACTAACACTATAAATATTTTCTCAAAAAGGACGCAGAAGCCAGCCTGAAAGGTTTCTAGTGGAAGATGGGACAATTTGGTCATTAAAAAGAACAATAATTGCAATGATTGCAACACGTAAAAATGTTTAAATATATAAATTAATAATGATATTAAAACAAAACAAAACGTAACATAATAAATTTCATTGGTCATCATTGGGAGATGCTAGCGTGACAACTCATTATTCTAAAGTAGAGAAATAAAAAAGAAAGAATCAAAAACTTATTCTGACGATTTTGAATGAACTATACCTTAGGATAACCAAATAGTTAATGAGGGAATGCTTTTTTTAGAATAATTTCAATTAATAAAAAAGAATTGGTGGAATTTGAACACCTATGAAATAATTGTCAATGGCTGCTAAAATCATTTCAGGAAAAGCAGAGGCGGTGCTTTATAAAGAATGGATCATGCTGACTACTCCTGATCTCATTCATCAATCTCAACATCACAAAAAAAGAGAACCAAAAATTATATGCCTCCTGGTGCAGAGAACTAAGAACTACACAGAACTATCAATGATGTATACTCATCAAAAATCAAACCTGAATCCGCCCACTTTACAGGAAATTCAAAGAGGAGAGGAACATGTATGAATAATGCTACATAACTGCAACTAGAAAAAAACCCAAACATTTTGGAAGCTCTATAGAGAAAATAAATTTATTTAAAAAAAATAAATTGTAAAGAAAAAAGTGGGAGAGATTAAATTGAGAGATTTCAGAAGATTTCTATTTTATGAAGATAACAGTGGCCACCTAAATATGAATCTCTCCACACATCCTGTGAAAACAAAAAATAAATATGTATGTGTGTCTTCTGTACATATAAAATATATATACACACACACATCTCAAAAAGGAGAGAGAATTAAACCAACCATACCCCATGCCTGCAGCATACCCAGGAGACAGAGAACTTTAGCAACTTCAAACTACCTATAAGTGAGCAAACAAATGCCCAAATCCACCAGACCCCACTTTGGAACCCAAGCCTGAGTGGAAAGATGAAGATAAGCTATAGAGAGTGAATATAAAAGAGGAAAGAAGTATGGGGATCCTAGGGATAAGAAAACACAGATACAATCACCCACAGAAAGGTTAAATGTGACCCAAAATAGGAAAATATTGAGAATATGTCTATTTGGCACATCAAAGCACTAGCCACTGGGAAATCTAAAAGAAGAGAATTAAAATTTCATGGGATGGACTTCTGCTTCTGGGAAGATAGAGTAGATGTGTGTTCCTCTATTCTTTCCACGAAGTACAACAGAAAATCCTTGACAGTATATGTAAAACAAACAGAACACTCTGAAAGGTAGAGAGAAGAAGTCAGACTAGCTAGGGAATTTAGGACCCAAAGAATGAAACAATGGTGAGTTTCCTGGGGTTTTTTTTGCCTCATATATCCCAGAGTTGCAGCTAAAGAAGCTAGCAATCTGGAAATGCTAATAGACACAAACAAAAAATGCCCCAACAAAAGTCTGCTCTCTCTAGCCAAAGGACTACAAAAAAGGCAGCCTAGAAAAAGAGAAAACTTTTAAACGATAACCATTCTACATTAGGCAAACACTGCCAAAAAAACTGTGGCCCCCACCCCAACTTGTGCCAGCAAAGGCTAAGCAAAAGCCTTGATTTCCACCCTTGCTGGGTTGTATTGAGGTATTCTAACATCCACCACTGTATGGTATTAGAGAAGGCCAAGTAGAGACCAAGACTTTCATCTCCATTGGGTAGCAGTGATCCCACTCCACTTCCCTGCAGTGTCAGCAGAAACCGTGCATGAACTTCCACCCCCTGCCTGGCAGTAATGAAGCACTCCTCTCCTCCACACTGAAGAGATATCAGAAGAAGCCTAATTGGAGTATCATGACAATCACCATGATTGAAGTGGTAAAGAGGTCATCCCACCTCATGTTGTCAATAGAGGCAAAGTAGGAAGGAATAAGGATGCACTCTTACCCCTCCCAGCCAAGGAGGGAGAAGTTGAGGCCTAATGGGGAGCTAGAATTCCCACTCACACCCAACAGTAAAGAGGAACTCCTTCCCTTGGTATCAATAGAGTCCAAGTGGGGGACCTAGACTTCTACCATAACCTGGCAGTAGCAAATTGGCATGCCCCTACCCCTGCCAGAGCAGTATTAGAGGAAACCAGCTAAAACAGAATGTTTTAATAAGATCCAGAGTCTATTAAAATAATATCCAAAATGTCCAAGTTTCAATAAAAAAATCACCCATCATATCAAGAACCAGGAGGATCTCAAACTGAATGAGAAAAGACAATCAACAGATGCCAACACTGAGATGACACTGACATTAGAATTATCTGATAAAGATTATAAGCAGCAATACTGAACATACGTCAATGACCAATAGCAAACACACTTGAAACAAATGAAAAAACAAAGAGACTTGGGAAAGAAATAGAAAGTCTCAAACAAGAAATGGAAGATATAAAGGAGAATAAAGTGGGAGTTTCAGAACTGGAAAAAATACTATGAAAAAGTTAAATACTCAATGGACGGACCCTACAGCAGAATGAAGAAGATGAAAAAATCAATGAACTAGAAGATAGAACAGAGAATTAGAAAATAGAACAATATAGGGGCTGGCCCTGTGGCCGAGTGGTTAAGTTCGCATGCTCCACTGCAGCAGCCCAGTGTTTCATTGGTTTGAATCCTGGGTGCAGACATGGCACTGTTCATCAAACCATGCTGAGGCAGCGTCCCACACGGCACAACTAGAAGAACCCACAACGAAGAATATACAACTATGTACTGGGAGGCTTTGGGGAGAAAAAGGAAAAAAATAAAATCTTAAAAAAAAAGAAACTAGAACAATATAAATCCGACAATCAAGATAAAATAGACTAAAAAGTAATGAACAGAGCCTTCAAGTGGAACTAGGACAAAAGATATAACATTCAGGGCATTGGGGTCCTACAGGGAGTGGAGAGAGAGGCTGAATAAGTACTAAAAGAAATAACAGCTCCCACAGGCAACGTCACACTCAACAGTGAAAGGTTGAAAGCTTTTCTTCTAAGATCAGGAACAAAGCCAAGGTGCTCACTCTCACCACTCTTATTCAACACAGTACTGAAAGTCCTAGCCAGAGTGATCAGACAAGAAAAATAAATAAAAGACATCCAAATTGGAAAGGAAGAAGCAAAGTTGTCTTTGCAGATGATATGATCTTATATAGAGAAAATACTAAAAACTCCACCAAATAACTGTTAGGACTAACCAACGAACTCAGTAAAGTTGCAGGATACAAAGTCAACATACAGAAATCAGTTGCGTTTCTCTACACTAGCAACAAAACATCTGGAACAAATTAAGAAACTAATCCTATTCATAATAGCATCAAAAACAATAAAATATTTGGGAATAAATTCTACCAAGAAGGTGAAAGACCTGTACACTGAAAACTATGACTCTGATGAAAGAAATTGAAGAAAACACAAACAAATGGAAAGATATCCTGTGTTCATGGAACAAAAGAATTAATATTGTTAAAATGTCCATATTACCCAAAGGCATCTATGGATTGAATGCACTCTCTATCAAAATCCCAAAGGCATTTTTCACAGAAATAAAAAAAAAATTCTGAAGTTTCTGAACCACAAAAGACTCTGAACAGCCAAAGCAATCCTGAGAAAGAAGAATAAAGCTGGAGGCATCACAGATCCTGACTTCAAAATATACAACAATCAAAACAGTATGGTATTGATATAAAAATAGACATATAGGCCAATGAAACAGAATTGAAAGACTGGAAAGAAACCCTCGCATATGCAGTCAGCTAAAATTTGACAAGAGAGACAAGAATACCTAATGAGAAAAGGATAGTCTTGTCAACAAATGGTGCTGGGAAAACTGGATTAGCTACATAAAGAAAAATGAAATTGGACCTCTATCTTACACCACTCACAAAAATTAACTTGAAATGGATTAAAGATTTAAACATAAAACTTGAAACTGTAAAACTCCTGAAAGAAAACATAGGGGAAGAGCTCCTTGACATTGGTCATGGCAATGATCTTTTGGATATGACACCAAAAGTACAAGCAACAAAGGCAAAAATTAATAAGTGAGACTACATCAAACTAAAAAGCTTCTGCACAGCAAAAGAAACAATTGACAAAATGAAAAGGCAACCTGTGGAATGGGAGAAAATATTTGCAAATCATGTATCTGATGAGAGATTAATAACCAAAATATATAAAGGACTCATACAACTCAATAGCAAAAAAAAAAACCCCAACCCAATTAAAAAATGGGCAGAGAAACTGAATTTTTCCAAAGAAGACATAAAAATGGCCAAGAAGTAGATGAAAACTTTCTCGACATCACTAGTCATCAGGGAAATGCAAATCAAAACCACAATGAGATATCACCTCACACTTGTTAGAATGGCTATCAGCAATAAGATAAGCGTTGGTACTCAACGGGCAAAAACTGAACGCCATCCCCCTGAAAACAGGAACAAGACAAGGATGCCCTCTATCACCACTCTTGTTTAACATAGTACTGGAGGTCCTGGCCAGAGCAATCAGGCAAGAAAAAGGAATAAAAGGAATCCAAATAGGGAGGGAAGACGTGAAACTCTCGCTGTTTGCAGATGACATGATCTTATATATAGAAAACCCCAAAGAATCCATTGGAAAACTCTTAGAAGTAATCAACAACTACAGCAAATTTGCAGGGTACAAAATCAACTTGCATAAATCAGTAGCATTTCTATACTCCAATAACAAACTAACAGAAAAAGAACTCAAAAACACAATACCATTCACAATCGCAACAAAAAGAATAAAATACCTTGGGGTAAATTTAACTAAGGAAGTGAAGGACCTATATAATGAAAATTACAAGGCCTTTCTGAGAGAATTGGATGACGACATAAGGAGATGGAAAGACATTCCAAGTACATGGATTGGAAGAATAAACATAGTTAAAATGTCCGTTCTACCTAAAGCAATCTACAGATTCAACGCCATCCCAATCAGAATCCCAATGACATTCTTTACAGAATTAGAACAAAGAATCCTAAAATTCATATGGGGCAACAAAAGACCCCGAATATCTAAAGCAATCCTGAGAAAAAAGAACGAAACGGGAGGCATCACAATCCCTGACTTCAAAACATACTACAAAGCTACAGTAATCAAAACAGCATGGTACTGGTACAAAAACAGGTGCACAGATCAATGGAACAGAATTGAAAGCCCAGAAATAAAACCACACATCTGTGGACAGCTTATCTTTGACAAAGGAACTGAGGGCATACAATGGAGAAAAGAAAGTCTTTTCAACAAATGGTGCTGGGAAAACTGGAAAGCCACATGTAAAAGAATGAAAATTGACCATTCTTTTTCACCATTCACCAAAATAAACTCAAAATGGATCGAAGACCTAAAGGTGAGACTTGAAACCATAAGGCTTCTGGAAGAAAACGTAGGCAGTACACTCTTTGACATCAGTATTAAAAGGATCTTTTCGGACACCATGCCTTCTCAGAGAAGGGAAACAATAGAAAGAATAAACAAGTGGGACTTCATCAGACTAAAGAGCTTCTTCAAGGCAAATGAAAACAGGATTGAAACAAAAAACAACCCACTAACTGGGAAAAAATATTTGCAAGTCATATATCTGACAAAGGCTTAATATCCATAATATATAAAGAACTCTCACAACTCAACAACAAAAAATCAAACAACCTGGTCAAAAAATGGGCTGGAGACATGAACAGACATTTCTCCAAAGAAGATATACTGATGGCCAATAGGCACATCAAAAGATGCTCATCATCGCTGATCATCAGGGAAATGCAAATCAAAACTACACTAAGATATCACCTTACACCCGTTAGAATGACAAAAATATCTAAAACTAATAGCAACAAATGTTGGAGAGGTTGTGGAGGAAAAGGAACCCTCATACACTGCTGGTGGGAATGCAAACTGGTGCAGCCACTATGGAAAACAGTATGGAGATTCCTCAAAAAATTAAAAATAGAACTACCATATGATCCAGCCATCCCACTACTGGGTATTTATCCAAAGAGCTTGAAGTCAGCAATCCCAAAAGTCCTATGCACCCCAGTGTTCATTGCAGCATTATTTACAATAGCCAAGACATGGAAGCAACCTAAGTGCCCATCAACAGACGAATGGATAAAGAAGATGTGGTACATATATACAATGGAATACTACTCAGCTGCAAAACAGAACAAAATCATTCCATTTGCAATAACATGGATGGACCTTGAGAGAATTATGTTAAGTGAAATAAGCCAGCGAAAGAAGGACAATCTGTGTATGACTCCACTCATATGAGGAATTTAAAATTATGGACTAAGAACAGTTTAGTGGATACCAGGGGAAAGGTGGGGTGGGAGGTGGGCACAAAGGGTGAAGTGGTGCACCTACAACACGAATGACAAACATTAATGTACAACTGAAATTTCACAAGATTGTAACCTATCATTAACTCAATAAAAAAAAAAGATAAGTTTTGGTGAGAATGTGGAGAAAAGAGAACCTTTGTGCACTGTTGGTGGGAATGTAAATTGGTATAGCTGCTACGGAAAACACTATGGAGATTCCTCAAAAAATTAAAACTTGACCTACCATATGATCCAGCAATCTGACTTGTGGGCATATATCCAAAGTGAATTAAATCAGGATCTTGAAGACATATGTGCATTTCCATATTCATTGCAGCATTATTCGCAATAGCCAAGATATGAAAACAACCTAGGTGTCCATCAATGGATGGAGAAAGAATATCTACATACAATGGAATATTATTCAGCCATAAGAAGAAATCCTTCTATTTGCAACAACTTGGATGAACCTTGAGGGTGTTATGCTAATTGAAATGTCACACAGAGAAAGATAAATACTGTATGATATCACTTATATGTGGAATCTAAAAATATCAAAGTCGTAGGACAGAGAATAGAGTCGTGGTTTTCAGAGGCTAGGGGGTGGGGGAAATGGGGAGATATTGGTCAAGAGGTAGAGACATCCAGTTATAAGAGGAATAAGCTCTGGGGATCTAATGCACAGCATAGTGATTATAGTTAATAATACTGTATTATATACTTAAAAGTTGCTAAGTCAGTAGATCTTAAATGTTTCTCACCACAAAAAAGAAATGGTAATTATGTGATGTGATGGAGGTGTCAGCTAACGCTACGGTGTTGACCGTTTTGCAATATCTAAGTGTATGAAATCAACATGTTGTATACCTTAAACTTACACAATGTTTTATGTCAATTATATCTCATTATATTTCAAGAAAGCTGGAAATTTTTTTTAAGAAAAACAAAAGAATGGCTGAAAACCTCCCAAGTTTGTCACAAGACATAAACCTGCAGATTTCAGAGGCTAAGCAAACCCCAAACAATATACACCTCAAGAAATCCACACTAAAACACATCATAGCCAAACTTCTGAAAACTAAAGACCAAGAAAAATCATGAGAGCAGTGAGAAAGAAATGACACTTTATCTGTGGAAGTAAAACAATTCAAATGACATCAAATTTTTCATCAGAAACCACCGAGGCCAGAAGAAAGTGGTACAACATTTTTCAACTGCTGAAACAGAACTGTCCACTCAGAATCCTATTTCAAGGAAAAATATTCTTAAGAATGCAGGGGAAATCAAGATATTCTCAGATGAAAGAAAAGTAAAAAAAATTATTGCCAGCAGGACTACCCTAAAAGAATGGTTTAAAGAAGGCTCTAAACAGAAATGAAACAACAAAAGAAGAAATCTTGGAACACAGAGACAGAATAAAGAACACAAAAGCCAAAAAATGTGAGTAAATACAGCAGGTTTTCTTTCTTAAGTTTTCACATTGTGTATTACATGTGGAGCAAAAATTATAAGACTGCCTTATATTGTTCTAAATATATGTAAAAGAAATAGTAAAGTCAAGTATAAATGGGGGAGGACTCAGGGACATAAAGAGATGTAAGGTTTCTACACTTCACTTGAACTGATAAAATAATGCCTCCTATAAACTGTGATTATATATGTTTACAGTTGGTTCTCGTTACTCACAATAGTTAGGGTCTATAAAGCTGCACTGAATGTTGAATTCATGACTACTGAAACATTGTTCCTAGTATAATAAATTGTACTATGTATTTATAGTATAGAATAGTATTCTAGATATTACTGTATTTGATTAGCTGAAAATTTTAGAATATTTGCATTTATGTTGATGACAGACATTGGCCTTAATTATCCAATGTTTATAATGTCTGCCACATTTTGATTAAAAGTTATGCTGGCCTTATAAACAAGTTGCTAAGTGTACCCTGTTTTTCTTTCCTCAGGAAAAACTTGTGTTAGATTTCTTCCTCAAATATTTAGAATAATTCATCAGCGTTGTCATCTGTCCTGGTATATTTTTTTCCCGGGACATGGTTTTTAATTACGGTTTTGTATTTCTGTAATAGATACAAGATGCTTCATATTTTCAGTGTTGGTTTTGGTAAATTATGTTTTTAAATGAATTTTTCCATTTCATCTAAATTTTCAAAGTTGTTCGTATAAATCATTTTAGTATCTGTAAAACATATAGTGAATATCTCCCTTTTTAATCATGGCGTTGGTATATTTTTGGTGTCTTTTCTTTTCATGACCAGTCTTGCTAGGGGGTCTATCATTTTTCTTAATATTTTCAAAGAACCATCTTTTAACTTTGTTGATTTTCTCTACATTTGTATTTTCTATTTTATTGATTTCTGCTGTTTTTTTATTCTTGTCTTTTAAGTCTCTTTGGGTATACTTTTCTAGCTTCTTGAGTTAGATACCTGATTTTTCATCTTTCATATGTGTGTGTGTGTATGTGTGTTTAACTTAGCATCTCCCTATAAGCACTGTTTTAACTATATCCCATAAACTTTAATGTGGATTTCATTTAGATATAGTTACCAGTTGGTAAAATGAACCTATCTTAAATGTACAGTTTGATGAGTTTTAACAAGTGAATACACCTGTGTAATCAAAACCCCGTCACCTTAGAAAGCTCCCACGTGTCCCCTTACAATTATCATCCTTCTTTCACTCAGAGGCAACCACTATTTTGAGTCCTGTTCAATTATGTGAATATACCACAGTTTACTTATGCATTCTCCTTTTGACGGACATTTAAACTGCTTCTATTGTTCAGTTATTCTGAACAAAGCCACAATAAACATACTTGTTTAAGAGTTTTTGCAGACATATGTTTTAATATTTTTTTAGTAACTATCCAGCAGTAGAATTACTAGATCGTAAGGTAGCTATATGAGATGGTTAATTTTATGTATCCACTTGACTGGATCACCAGGTGCCCAGATATTTAGCTAAATCTATCTCAGTGTGTCTGTGAAGGTGTTTCTGGATGAGATTAGCTTTTGATTTGGTAGACTGAGTGAAGTAGATTGCCCTCTCTAATGTAGGTGGGCATCATCCAATCCATTGAAGGTCTGAATAGAACAAAATGGCGCAGGAAGAGCGAATTTGCTATGTCTGACCGCTTGAGCTTGGGTATCAGTCTTCTCCTGCCCTCAGATTGGGACTTACACCATTGGCCCTCAGGTTCTGAGAACTATACCACTGACTTTCCTGGGTCTCCAGCTTGCAGATGGCAGCTTGTGGGATTTCTCAGATAATCACATGAGCCAATTCCTTATAATAAATTTCTTTCTGTGTGCGTATATATATCCATTTGCTCTGTAGCCTCTGAAACATTTGATATTGACAGTCTTCTTAACTTTATTCATTTTAGTGTGTGTGTAGTGGTATATCATTATGATTTTAACTTAATGACTAACGTTGCTGAGCATAATTATTAGCCATTGGTGGATAGTCCTCTGTGACATGTCTAAGTATTAAGTCCATCTTTTATTGGGTTGCTTATTTTTATTATTGATTTTTAAGAGTTCTTTAAATGTTCTGGTTGTGAGCCATTTGTCAGTTATATATTTTGCACAAATACTTTCCACTACAGTGGTTTTTCTGTGTATTTTCTTACTGTCGTTTGATGTCTAGACATTTTTTAATTTTATGAAATACAGATATCATTTTTTTCCTTTTATTTTCAGTGCATTATGCATTTGATTTAACAAATTGTTGCCTACCTTCCAGTTTACAAAGATAATGTCCTATGGTTTCTTCTAAGAGTTTTAAAGTTTTAATTTTTATATTTAAGTTTATGATCCATTTTGAATTAATTTTTAATTATGGTGTAAAAGATGAACCAAGGCTTATTTTTTTTTAATATCTATATCTAGTTATTCCAGCACCTTTCATTTGGTGATATGTGAATTGGTTTATTTCTTGATTCCATTTTCTTCCACCAATCTATTTTTCTTATATAAATACCACATTGCCTTAAGTACTGGAGCGTTATTGTAGATATTAATATCAGATAGTGTAAATTCTCCTACTTTAATCATTTTTTCAAGATTATTTTGACTATTCTAGCTGAGATGTATTTCTATATAAATTTTAGAAACAGGCTACCAATTTCTCCCAAAAAAGCCAGCTGAAATTTTATTCAGAATTCCATTGAAAGCAGAGATCAATTGGTGGAGAATTCAAATCTTAAAAATTTTGAGTCTTTTCTAAGTTGTGAACATGTTGTCTCCCTCACTTTGTTTGCCTTCAATGGGTTGAGTGTTCGATGTAGAAGACCTTCACGATTTTCATTAAATACATGCCTATGCATCTTACACTTTTTGATGTTTTTCTAAATATTTTCTCTTTTCATATTCCAATTATTTGTTGCATAAATGCAATTGATTTATATATATTTACCTTTTATCTTTTAATTTGGCTATTATTTGAAATTCCTTAGGATTTACATGTAAACCGTCACATCGAATGTGAAAAAAAACAAAACAAGTCAACTTTCCCTCTTTCCAATCTTTGTGTTTTTTATTTATTTTTATTTCTGTATTGCAATTAGTCTGGCTTCCAGTGCAATGTTGAATAGAAATGGTGAGAGCAGACATTTTTACCTTCTTCCTAATCTTTTTTTATTGCAGTAACATTGGATTATAACATTATATAGCTTTCAGATGTACATCATAATATATTTTGAATTCTGTGTAGATTACATCATGTTCACCACCCAAAAACTAATTATAGTCCATCACCTCACATGTGAGCCTAATCACCCTTTTAGCCCTCTCCCATACCCCCTTCCCCTATGGTAACCACCAATCCAATCTCCGTTGCTATGTGTATGTTTGTCGTTGTTTTTATCTTCTACTTATGAGTGAGATCATACGGTATTTGACTTTCTGAGATCATACGGTATTTGACTTTCTCCACCTGACTTATTTCACTCAGCATAATACCCTCAAGGTCCATCCATGTTGTCACAAATGGCCGGATTTCATCATTTCTTATGGCTGAGTAGTATTCCATTGTGTTCATTGTGTCCATTGTGTGTGTAGATATACTACATCTTCTTTATCCATTCGTCCCTTGATGGGCACCTAGGTTGCTTCCAAGTCTTGACTATTGTGAATAATGCTGCGATGAACATAGGGGTGCATGTATCTTTATGCATTTGTGTTTTCAAGTTCTTTGGATAAATACTCAGCAGTGGGATAGCTGGATCATATGGTAGATCTATTCTTAATTTTCCGAGGATACTCCATACCGCTTTCCATAGTGGCTACACCAGTTTGTACTCCCACCAGCAGTGTACAAGGGTTCCCTTCTCTCCACATCCTCTCCAACACTTGTTGTTTCCTGTCTTGTTAATTATAGCTATTCAGACCGGAATGAGATGATACCTCATTGTAGTATTGATTTGCATTTCCCTGATAGCTACTGATGTTGAGCATCTTTTCATATGCCTGTTGGCCATCCGTATATCTTCTTTGGAGAAATCTCTGTTCAGATCATTTGCCCATTTTTTAATCGGGTTTTTGGTTTTTTTGTTGTTGAGATGTAGGTGTTCTTTGTATATTTTGGATATTAACCCCTTATCTGATATATGGTTTGCAAATATCTTCTCCCAATTGTTAGCTTGTCTTTTCATTTTGTTGATGGTTTCCTTTGCTGTGCAGAAGCTTTTTAGTTTGATGTACTCCCATTTGTTCATTTTTTTTCTTTTGTTTCCCTTGCCTGGTTAGACATGGTACTTGAAAATATGCTGCTAAGACTGATGTCAAAGAGTGTACTGCCTATGTTTTCTTCTAGAGGTTTCATGTTTTCGGGTCTTACATTCAAGTCTTTAATCCCTTTTGAGTTGATTTTTGTGCATAGTATAAAGTAATGGTCTAATTTCATTCTTTTGCATGTGGCTGTCCAGTTTTTCCAACACCATTTATTGAAGAGACTCTCCTTTCTCCATTGTATGCTCTTGGCTCCCTTATCGAATATTAGCTGTCCATAAATGTGTGGGTTTATTTCTGGGCTCTCGATTCTGTCCCATTGATCTGTGTGTCTGTTTTTGTGCCAGTACCATGCTGTTTTGGTTACTATGGCTTTGTAGTATATTTTGAAATCAGGGAGTGTGATACCTCCAGCTTTATTCTTTTTTCTCAGGAATCCTTTGGCTATTCGAGGTCTTTTGTTGTTCCACACAAATTTTAGGATTCTTTGTTCTATTTCTGTGAAAAATGTTTTTGGAACTTTGATAGGGATTGCATTGAATCTATAGATTGCTTTAGGAAGTACAGACATTTTAACTATATTGATTCTTCCAATCCAAGAGCACAGAATATCTTTTCATTTCTTTGTTTCTTCTTTGATTTCTTTCAACAATGTTTTATAGTTTTCGGTGTACAGATCTTTCACCTCTTTGATTAAGTTTCTTCCTAGGTATTTTATCCTGCAACTTGACTGTATTCATTTATTATTTCTAAAGGTTTTTTAGTGGATTCTTTAGGGTTTTCAATATATAAAATCATGTCATCTGTAAAGAGTGACAGTTTCACTTTTTTTTTTTCCAATGTGGATCCTTCTTTTCTCTTTCTTGGCTGGTTGCTCTGGCTAGGACTTCCAATACTATGTTAAATTAGTGCTGACAGAGTGCATCCTCGTCTGGTTCTTAGAGGGATAGCTTTCAGTGTTTCCCCATTGAGAATGATATTTGCTGTGGGTTTGTCATATATGGCCTTTATTATGTTGAGGTATTTTCCTTCTATACACATTTTATGCAGAGTTTTTATCATAAATGGATTGTGTATCTTGTCAAATGCTTTCTCTGCATCTATTGAGATGATCAAGTGATTCTTATTCTTCATTTTGTTAATGTGGTGTATCACGTTGATAGATTTGCAGATGTTGAACCATCCCTGCATCCCTGGAATGAAACCCACTTGATCAGGATGTATGATCTTTTTAATGTATTGTTGTATTCTATTTGCTAGTATTTTGTTGAGGATTTTTGCATTGATGTTCATCAGTGATATTGGCCTATAAGTTTCTTTTTTTGTATTGTCTTTGTCTGGTTTTGGTATCAGGATAATGTTAGCTTTGTAGACAGAGTTAGGAAGCCTCCCTTCCTCTTCAATTTTTTGGAAGAGTTTGAGAAGGATAGGTATTAAGTCTTCTTTGACTGTTTGGTAGAATTCACCAGGGAAGCCATCTGGTCCCTGACTTTTATTTTTTGGGAAGTTTTTGATTGCTGTTTCAATCTCCTTACTGTTGATTGGTCTATTCAAATTCTCTGCTTCTTCTTGGTCCAGTTTTGGAAGGTTGTATGTTTCTAAGAATTTATCCATTTCTTCTAGATTATCCAATTTGTTTGCGTATACATTTTCATAGTATTCTCTTATTGTCTTTTGTATTTCTGAGGTGTCTGTTGTAATCTGTGGGTGCCTGGAATTGGCCACCCCAACATCTGTCTCTTTGGCATGATTATTTGGCGCTGGTTACTTTGCAGGCAGGAAAGCAACTGAAAAGTAGAATTTACTTACCCTTTGTAAGAGACATTTACATTGTAAAGGAAATCTCCATCTGTAAAGATATCTCCCTCTCTACCAGGAAGAAGGGGGTATGACCTTATCTCTAGAAACTCTTAATCAATGGGGAAGGCAAGGACTTAAATCTGCATTTGTTTATTGTGCTTGTCTGGTAACCTCCTGTAACTGACTCCCCCCACCCCCAACACCCTCCTTTGTCTTTAGCTGGATATGATATTTAAGGTGGGGGCTTCAGCCATTTTGGTGAGTTGCTCAGCTTGCCTGAGCCTCTCCCATGTATACATGTTATAAAGCTTTGTTTAATTTTCTCCTGCTATTCTGTCTCATGTGAATTTAATTCGTTCTCCAGCCAGACGAACCCAGACTGGGTATAGGAAATATCTTCCTCCCCTACAAATCTCTCCTCCTTCATTTCTGATTTTATTTGAGCCTTCTCTTTTTTCTTGGTGAGTCTAGCTAAGGGTTTGTCAATTTTGTTTATCTTTTCAAAGAACCAGCTCTTGGCTTCATTAATTTTTTTTATTGTCTTTTTAGTCTCTATTTCATTTATTTCTGCTCTGATTTTTATTATTTCCTTCCTTCTGCTGATTTTGGGATTTGTTTGTTCTTCTTTTTCCAGTACCTTTAGATGTGCTTTTAGATTGTTTATTTAGGTTTTTTCTTCTTTGTTGAAGTAGGCCTTAATTGCTATAAACTTCCCTCTTAGAAACGCTTTTGCTGTATCCCCTAGATTTTGGCATATCATATTTTCATTTTCATTTGTCTCCAGGAATTTTTTGATTTCTCCTTTAATTTCTTCTTTGATCCAATGGTTGTTCAGTAGCATTTTGTTTAATCTCCACATTTTTGTGGCTTTTCTGGTTTTCTCCCTGTAGTTGATTTCTAGTTTCATATCTCTGTGGTCAGAAAAGATGCATGGTATTATTTCAATCTTCTTAAATTTATTGAGACTTGTTTTGTGGCCTAATATGTGATCAATCCTGCAGAATGTTCCATGTGCATTTGAGAAGAATTGTAATCTGTGGTTTTTGGATGGAATGTTCTATATATATCCACTAAGTACATCTGGTCAAACCTGTTGCTTAAGGCAAGTGTTTCCTTATTGATCTTCTGTTTGGATGATCCATCCATTGGTGTAATTGGAGTGTTAAAGTCCCCTACTACTATTGTGTTACTGTCTACTTCTCCTTCTATGTCTGTTAATAATTGCTCTATGTATTTAGGTGCTCCTGTGTTGGGTGCATAGATATTTACAAGTGTTGTATCTTCTTGTTGGATTGTTCCCTTTATCATTTTGTAGTGCCCTTCTTTGTCTCTTGTTACAGTTTTTGTTTTAAAGTCTATTTTGTCTGATATAAGTATTGCTATCCCTGCTTTCTTTTCTTTGCCATTTGCATGGAATATCTTTTTCCATCCTTTCACTTTCAGTTTGTGAGTGTCTTTAGGTCTGAAGTATGTCTCTTTTATGCAGCATATATATGGGTCTTGTTTTTTTTATCCAACTGGCCACCCTATGCCTTTTGATTGGAACATTTAATCCATTGACATTTAAAGTAGTTATTGATAAATATGTATTTATTGCCATTTTGTTACTTTTTTTTCTGGGTGTTTTAGTAGTTCTTCTCTGTTCCTTTCTTTTTCTCTTGCTCTCTTCCCTTGTGGTCTAATGGCTATCTTTAGTAATATGTTTGATTTCTGTTGTCTTACTTATTTGCTTACTTATTACAAGTTTCCGATTTGTGATTACCATGACGATCCTATATAATATTCTATGTATATAACAGTCTATATCAAGTTGATAGACTCTTTAACTTGACCTCTTTCTAAAATCTGTAATTTTTCACTCCCCCCTCCCACATTTTATGTTTTTAAAATCATATATAATCTCTTGTTTTGTGTGTGTCTATCCATTACCCTCTTATCATTGAAATAGGTAATTTTAGTACTTTTGTCTTTTAACCTTCTTATTATCTTAACAGGTGATTGATCTGCTACGTTTACTCTATTTTTACTTTGACCAGTGATTTTATTGCCTGATTTTTGGGGGGTATTTTATTTTAATAATTTTTTTATCCCTATTTCTGGTCATAGCTTTCCCACTTAAATAAGTCCCTTCAGCATTTCTTGTATAACTGGCTTCTTGGTGATAAACTCCTTCAATTTTTCTTGTCTGGGAAACTCTTTATCTCTCCTTCAATTCTGAATGACAACCTTGATAGATAGAGTATTCTTGGCTGTAGGTTTTTTCCTGCTAGTACTTTAAATATGTCATGCCATTGTCTTCTCACCTGTAGGATTTTGGCTGAGAAGTCCACTGATAGCCTTATGGGCTTTCCTTTATATGTCACTTGTTGCCTTTCTCTTGCTGCTTTTAGGATTCTCTCTTTTTCTTTAATTTTGGACATTTTAATTATAATGTGTCTTCGTATGGGCCTCTTTGGCTTATCTTGTTTGGAGCTCTCTGTGCTTCCTGTACTTGGATGTCTGTTTCCTTCCTTAGGTTAGGAAAATTTTCATCTATTATTTCTTCAAATAAATTTTCTGCCCCTTTGTCTCTCTCTTCTCCTTCTGGGACACCTATAATATGAAAGTTAGTATGCTTGATATTGTCCCAGATTTCCCTTAAACTGTTCTCATTTTGTCTAATTCTTTTTTCTTCTTTCTGTTCAGCTTGAGTGATTTCCTCTAGTCTTTCATCTACCTTTCTAATCCATCCTTCTGTATCCTCTACTCTGTTATTGAGTCCCTCTAGTGAATTTTTCATTTCCAGTATTGTATTCTTCATTTCTGATTGGTTCTTTTTTATATTTTCCAGTTCTTTGTTGATGAGCTCACTGTGTTCATCCAGTCTTCTCCCAATATCTGTGAGCATCCTTATGAGATTTTGTTTGAACTCTTTGTCAGGTAGGTCACTTGTTTCTGTTTCATATGGTCCTTTTTCTGGGGTTTTGTCCTGTTCCTTTGCTTGGAATGTATTCCTTTGTCTCCTCATTATGCCTCTTTCTCTGTGCTTATTTCTATGTATTAGGTGAGTCGGCTATGTCTCCTGATGTTGGAGAAGTAGCCTTATGTAAGGGATGACTTTTGAGATCCAGCAGTGTTCTCCCCTCTTGTCACCAGTCCAAATGATTCAGGAGTCACCCCTTTGTGGGCTCCTGGTGTCCTTCTGCTGTGGCAGGGTTGCTCCCACTGCAGGTACCCAGGGAGTCTAGTCTTTTCTTCCCTGGCCAGCTGTTTGTCAATCTGGCTTGGGGAGCCTCTGCATTGTTGGCTACCAGGCCTAACAGCACACTGTTTTTGCAGTTTTCCTGTTAATTGGGTAGGTACCCAGTGTAGCTGGTTACTAGGCTCCCGGGACTTACAGCTACTATAGGCCTCAGGCCTACAAGGCTGTTGTCAGTTCTTTTGGGAGTGCAGCTGAGTGGGGCTGGCCCTAGGCATGGGAGCATTCAATTGTTTCAGGCTTTGGAAGGTGGGGCTGATCCTTTTTATGGCTATTTGTGAAGCACAGGTCTTCTGCTGCTGGCTGATAAGCCTCACCCCCCACAGGACCACACACACTGTCAACACAGTCCTGGTCCCTGCACACTTCCCAACCCCCTTGAGCGTACCCTGACACCCCACTGCAGAGGCCCCCACCTCTCCACCAATGCTCCCCACAGTTCACTTTGTCCTCACACAGGCCCTGCCTCACAGAGGCAGATACAATTGCGTGCCCGTAGAGGATCAAGGCACCAGTCAATGCAGGCTGACAAGTAGCCTGAGGGCTTGCTGTTGGGTGGGGCCAGTCCCTAGGGTGGGCTGCCAGCCCTGGCTGGACTGGATTAAATCTGTTCTCTAGGGGGTGTGGCAGACCCCTGGGCTAACAGGCCAGGGGAAGAACCTCAATGGCTTCTGCTGGGGTCTGATCAGCATGCCTGGACCAGGTGAGAACAATGGCCCCCACTAATGTCTCAGTCTCCAGAGAGGTCCCTCCTCTCACTGAGATGCCCCCCAGAGCCCACCAGGTGAGTCTCTTTTCACCAAAGGACTGTCAGCCTTCTCTTTGGTGATTTTAGTTGCTGAGACAGGTGAGTTTGTGCATGGGCCCTTTAAGATCTGAGTCTTTTTGGCTTTCATCCAATAGCTTTTCTGGGGGTACCCCTGCTGCAGTTAATAGCAGGCAAAGCCAGATAGTAAGACCCTTGTCTCTGTTGTGCTGAGTCTGAAGGAATCTTATAGTAGTATCGGCCCCCACTCCAGACCTCACTGCTCCAGGGAGGGCTGCGTACCTTAGGGTGGCTCCTGCCTGGCTGGCTGAGAAACTCTGCTGCTCCTGAAGATGCCTTTTTTTCTCTCCAGCAGGAATTTCTACCTCTTCCACCTTAGTCAGGACTGTCCCTTGTTGTGTGGGTTCTTTTTACAGTTTTCAGTTTTCTATCTAAGGTAATTTTTCCAAAATCAGTTGTAACCTCGTTGTGCTCGTGGGAGGAGATGAGTTCAGAGTCTGCCTATGCCACCATCTTGACAAGATCTCCCTTCATAATCTTAAGAGAAAAGCATTTCATATTTCACCATTAAGTGTTCTATTAGCTGTTGGTTTTTCTAGATACTTTTTATCAGATTGAAGAGGTTCCTTAGTCTGCTAATTTTTTTCTTTTCATTTTGAATTGATGTTGAATTTTGTCAATTTTTTCTGCCTTTGCTGTGATTATCATATGGTTTTTTATCTTTATTCTGTTAATATTATGAACTACATTGATTGATTTTTGAATATTAAATAAAACTTTGACTCGAGGTAATCACTAATTATTTATGATGTATTATCCCTTTTCTATATCTATGGATTCAAGTTGTTAATATTTATTAAAGATTTTGTGTCTGTGTTCATGAGGGATATTGGTTTGTAATTTGCTTTTCTTGTAATGTTCTTGTCAGATACCCAAGTCTAGGCACATAATTTGTGGGACCCAGTGCAAAATGAACATGCAGGGACCCTTGTTCATAAACAAGAAAAAAAGTGGTGTTAAAGGTACAAAAATATGAGTTGAGTTTAGGATCTTTGTCTTTTTTATGAAATTGCTTATTGCATTTGCATTTTTAAATGTATTGTTGAAGTATAACTTACATTTAATAAAGTGCACAGATCTTAACTGTACAGCTTAATGAATTTTTATACATGTAAACACCTTGTCACTACCATCAGAACAAGACATAGAATATTTCCAGCATCCAGCAGGTTTGTGGTGCTCCATCCCAATCAGTTATCCCCATTTAAAACCACCATTGTGACCTCTATCATAGATTAGTTTTACCTGTTTTTAATGTAATGCTTATAGAATCACACAGTATGTACTCTCTATTTCTGCTTCTTTCACTCAATATATTTCAGAGAGATTTATCCATGCTGTTGCATGTACTAGTAATCTACTTTTTATTCCTGTGTAGTATTCCACTGTACAAATTTAACATTAATCTTATCTACTGTTAATGGAATTTTGAGTTGCTTTCCGTTTGGAGTGATTATGACTAAAGCAACTGAGAACATTTTTGTGCATATTTTTTGACACATATACTCATTTCTCTTGGGAAATATATGTAGGAGTGGAATTAACTGCATCATAGGGTAGACATTTGAATAATTTCAATATTTTCTGCCAAATGGCTTTCAAAAGTGGCTATACTAATTTTCATCCATACCACCAATATATAAATGTTCCAGTTGCTTCACCTACATGCTGACACTTGCTATTGTTAGTGTTTTAATTTTACTCATTCTTATGATTATGTAGTTATAACTCATTGGTGGGTTTAATTTGCATTTACCTAATGAGTATTGATATTGAGCACCTTTTGACATGGCCTGTAGGCCATCTGAATATCCCTTTTTCGAGAAGTGCCTGTTCAAGTATTTTGCTCATTTAAAAAAATCAGGTTTATTAAATTATAAGTTACATAAAATAAAATACGCTCATTTAAAGTGTAGATTTTAATGAGTTTTGACAAATATATTCACCTGTGTAACCAATGCAATTAAAATATAGGACACTTCCATCACTCCCTCCCACTCAAATTTTCTCATGCCCCTATGCAGTCAGTTCCTTCATCCCTAATTCCAGGCAATCATTGATCTACTTTCTTGCACTGCAGTTTGCTTTTTCTAGAATTGTATATAAATGGATCTATACAGTATGCACTCCTTCATTCTTGCTTCTTTCACTCAACAGAATGTTTTTGAGATTCATCTATCTTGTTGCATGTTTTAGGAGTATGTTACTTTTAATTGCTCAGTAGTATTTCATTGCTTGGCTATACAGATATTTGTTTATTCATTCACTTGTTGATGGGCATTTGGGTTATTTCCAGTTTTGTGTTATTTTGAATAAAGGTGCTATGAACATTTATGTACAAGTCTTTATGTGTGCATATGCTTTCATTTCTCTTGGGTAAATATGTTAAGAGTTTAATTGCTAAGTCATATGATAAGTATATGTTCAACTTTGTAAATGCTCTCAAACTCTTTTCCAAAGTGGTTGTACCACTTAACATTCCTTCTAGCATTTATTAGATTTCCTGTTTCTCTATATCCTCGTCACCCCTTTTTGCCTGTCTTATTGTTATGAGATCATTATGTATTTTAGATATAATTCTTTTGTTAGATGTTTGTTTTTTATATGCTTTCTCCTAATCTGTGGCTTTCTATTTAATTTTATTTTTGCTGTCTTTCAAAGAGAAAATACTTTAATGTTGATATAGTTCAATTTATTATAGTATGAGCAACTATATATTTATTGCTCCTAGTACTTATCTGTACATTTCTCACGTAGGTTATAATCTTAAGTCCTAAAATCAACCCATCCTGATAGAATCTATTTTCTTTATTTTACAAAAGAGAATAAATAAGAGGTTCAGAAGTCTTAAGTGACTTGCCTGAAGCTGCCCGCATTAATAAGTGCCGGAGTTGGGATTCAAACTCCATCCAACTGTCCCCAGAGCTGGAGCTTCTTACACTACTCTGCACTCCCTCATACTATCTCCGACATTTGGTCATCAACTCTGTGCTGTATTTTGTCATCAGCTCTGTGCTTTGTAAAAGAGACAATTTGCTTAAAGCACAGAGAAAAGTCAAAAGTAATAGAGTGGGAAAAGATATACACCATGCAAGCACTAACTAAAAAAAAGCTGATATAGTTATATTATTATGATTCAAAGTATACTTAAGGAAAGAGGGATATTTCATAATGAAAAAGGGTCATTTTAACAAAGGAATTCAAAGAAAGATAGAAAAATCATTAATTTGTATGGACATAATACATCTCCAACAGAGAAATATAAAAATCATTAATTTTTTTTCATACAATCTAATATCTTCAAAATATATAACATAAGTTGACATAACCTAAAGCAGAAATAGACTAACTTACAACTATAGCTGGATATTTTAACACATTTATGAAAGTAACTCATAGAAAATGCACAGAAAAAGTCAATAATTTATACAAAGATATAAGCAAGACAACAGATAAAGTTGACCTAATTGATATATATAGAACACCACTTGCAAAATTTGCAGAAAACACATTATATTCAAGAGCTCACAGAATATTTCCCCAAAGAGACCATATGTTGGATAATGAAGCAAGTTTCAATAATTTTTTAAAGATTGAAATAATACAGGAGAGCTTCTGTTACCAAAACGGAAATAAACTAGAAACCAATAACAGACGAATAACCAAAAATTCTCAAATGTTTGGAAATTAAGCGACACCTTATAAATAACCCATGAGTCAAAACATTACAATAGCAAGTCTAAAATATTTTGAACTGGATGATAAAAATAACACAAACTATAAAAATGCAGGATTCAGCAAAATCAGTTTTCAATGAGAAGATTATAGATTCAAGTGAATGTGTTAAAATGAAAAAGATTGAACTTCAATGATCTAATCTTCCTCCTCAAAAAGTCAGTAAAAATATCAACCTAAAAGTGTAGAAGACAGGAAATCATAACAAGAACAGAAGTCATTGCAATAGGAAGTCAACGTACAATAGAAAAATTTAAAAAATAAGTCTTTTAAGAAAATAGAATTGACAAAATTATAGTAAGGCAGATCAAGATTAAAAAGGACAGAAATCATACATAATAATAAAAAGGAGATATGTCTACAGATTTTTCCATACATTAAAATAATAGAGGAAATATGAAAACTTTATATCAGTACATATGATAGGTTAGATAAAATGGACAAATTCTTTGAAAAACACCCCTTACCAATACTGGCATTAGAATAAATAGAAAATATGAGCAGTCATATCTATTAAAGAGAGTGAATCTGTTATTAAAACCCTTCTCACAAAGAAAACTCCAGGCCCAGTTGGTTTCATAAATGAATTCTATCAGATGTTGAAGGAAAAAAGTGATATTATTATAAAACACATTCTTTAAAAAATAGAGGAGGAAACAACACTTGTCAAGTCAGCATTATCTTGATACCAAAACTAGACAAAGATATTACAAGAAAATATTATTTTTTATGAACATACGTGCAAAAATCCTTAACAAAAATATTAGAAAATTCAATCTACCAATATATAAAAAGTATAAGATATGTGACAAAGTGAGTTTTATCCCACAAATGCAATGTTGATTTAACATTTGAAAGTCAATATAATCTATTATATTAATGGAATAAAGGAGAACATCTATATAATAGTCTTAACATTTGCAGAAAACACATTTGATAAAATTCAGCACTCATATCTTGGCAATTAGGAACAGAAAAGAACTTCTTCAAATTGATAAAAGACATCCACAGAAACCTAAAACCAGCATCATAGCTAATAGGGAAAGACTAAATGTTCTTCCCCTAATATCAGGAACAAGGCAATGATGTCCACTCTCACTACTTTTATTCAACATTGTACTGGAAGTCCTAGCCAGCACAATAAGGCAAGAAAATGAAATAAAAGGAATTCAGATTAGAAAGAAAGAAGTCAAAACTGTGTATTTGCAGACAATATGATTATGCTCAGAGAAATTTTCAGGGAACCTACCCAAAAAAGCTAGAAGAACTAATAAGTGAATTTATCAAGGTCACTGGATAAATGGTCAATATACAAGTATAAGTTGTATTTCTGTATCATAACAATGAAAAAATAGATAATGATCTTAAGAGAATAATTCCATTTACAATAGAAGTTAAACATAAAAAACACGAATAAATTTTACAAAATATTTTACATGATCTGTACAGTCAAAACTACAAAACACAGCCAAGAGAAAATAAAGAATACAGAAATAAATGTAATAATGTGCTGGGTTCATGAATGGGAAGACTCAATATTGAAAGATCTCAATTCTTCCCAGTTTCATCTCTACATTCAATGTAATAGGATTCAAAATTGCAGCAGGTTTTTAGAAATTGAAAAGCTAATTTAAAAATGTATATGAAAAGTCAAAGAACCTAGAATAGCCAAGATAACAAGAGGAGGTGAAAGGAGGGAGAGGGAGAAGAGAGATATAATCACCATCTCTGCCACCACCACCAAGCTGGAGTACTTATACCAGTAGATAGCAATAATTAATATAATGCTATAGTAGCTACACAGTGTGTTACTGGTGAAACCATAGATAAACAGATGAGTGGAATAGAATAGAAAGCCAAGAAACCGTTCTATACATGCAGTAACTTGCTTTATGACAGAGGCCTTGCTACTTAGTGGTGAAAACATAATGCTGGGCGAAGTGAATATCCATATGGAAAAATTAACTTTGACCTCTACTTCACATCAAATACAAACATTAATTCTAGAAAAAAATTCCATTACATTCCAGGAGACAAATTTTTCTTAAATAGGGCACATAAAACACTAACCAAAAAAGGAAAGATTGATAAATTAGACTTCATTAAAGCTAAGAATATCTTTTAATCAAAAGACAAGATAAAAATAAAGAGAGTGAAAGGACCAGCCAGACTGGGAGAAGATATGTATACGTTCTTTTTTTTTTTAAGATTTTTTATTTTTTCCTTTTTCTCCCCAAAGCCCCCCGGTACACAGTTGTATATTCCTAGTTGTGGGTCCTTCTAGTTGTCGCATATGGGACGCCGCCTCAGTGTGGTTCGATGAGCAGTGCCATGTCCGCGCCCAGGATTCGAACTGACGAAACACTGGGCCGCCTGCAGCGGAGCGCGTGAACTTAACCACTCAGCCACAGGGCCAGCCCCATATACATTCTGATGAATATCCAGAACATATAAAGAACTCCTACATGTCAATAAGAATGTCAAACCAGGGCTTTTTAACATTAGACATACAAAATGGACATACAAAAAGGTGTTCTCAACATCATTATTCATCAGAGAAACATAAAGCAATAAAGAGATACATTTACCCTATCCCCTTCTAAGACAAAATGGTTAAAATTAAAGATGCTGATAATACCAAGTGTTAGTGAGGATGTTAAGCAATTTGAACTCTCACGTATCGCTGGCAGAAGTATAAATTTGATGTAACCACTCCGGAATATATTTTGGTTATGTAGATGTATATCCATGTAAAAATTTGCCAAGGTGTACATTTGAAATCTGTGCATCTTACCATCTATAATTTACATCTCAATAAATAAGAAAAAATCAGAAAAATGAGAAAAGACATGAGATGATAGGAGAAATCTGAACACAAAATGTGTATTTGCTCATATGAAGGAATTAGTGTGAATTTTGCAGGTGTCAAAACAATATTGTAGTCATTTTTTGTTAAAAGTCCATATATTTTAGAGATGCATTCTGAAGATTTTGTGGATAAAATAACATGATGTATGGAATTTACTTCAAAATAATCCAATTTGGTGGGAAGGAATAGATGGAAGCACAGATGAAATAAGATTGACTGTGTGCTAACATTACTGAAACTGAATGATGAGTAAAAGGGATTTCATTACACTATTCTCTCTACTTTTCATTTGATTGAACTTTTCCATAATAAAAAGAAAAAAATCCCCTTTATTATAAAAGAGCATAGGTTTTGTGGTCATACAGAGCTCCCCTACTGAGTGTGTGAATATAGAATAGTTGCCTAATCTCTCTGAACCTCAGTTATCCTCGTTTTTAAATGGGGATACTTACAGAAGCAGCTTCACAGAGGTTGGGAGGATTAGATAAGATTGTGAAGTTAAGCGCTCAGCATATAGCAGGTGCTCAGTGCTTGCTGATTGTCTTAGCTACTCCTTTTTTACTAAGTGTTCCCTAATTTCCCTGTCAATATAGATGACATCTGCTTTTGATCTTTTGTTCCCTGTGGAGCAATGTTTTCTAAAAGACACATTGACATGCTACTCAACCTGAGGGCTTTGGAAGACCTAGAGTGTGTGTGTGTGTGGGGGGGGGGGGCGGGGGGCAGGGAGATCAAGTAACACTGGCATAGCAGGACTCTTGAGGAGAAAATGCCCTTAGATTCCACAAAGCCCTGGATAGAGTAGGTGCCTAAAATGTGCTTACTGGCTCAGGGGTGGGTGGGTGAACTCCAGATCAGACTTTGTTTGCTTTCTCCATATTTGAAGGTGGAGATGGTGGAGGCAGGGTGTGTATGATACTACGCCTTCTCGTCCCCTAACTGGCATCAGAGCCTACCTGGCCCAAACTTGAAGTACTTAAGTCTCCTCCTTGGTCTCTCTAATTTCACATCATATAATTACCATTGGAAGTTGCTACAATTTATGACATCATGATTAAAAACCTAAACACTGTCTCTGCCACTAACTAGATCTGTGAGTTACTTAACCTTTCTGAGCCTCACTTTACTTATCTGAAAAATGGGGATGCTGAAAAATGTGCCTGTAAAAATGATTTAATTTTAAAAATGCACGTAAAATTTTTAGCTCAGTCCTTGTATGTTGTAAGCACTCAGTAGTACCTTTTGATGCAGTTGGGTCTGTAGGCCAGGAGCTTTACACATATTGTCTCTAAGATTCTGCGTTCTTCGGCTCCCTTTCCATGTACCACTAGCCTCATCAGGCACTCAATTGTCCTTAGGTACCCTGGACTCCCACAGTGCCTGCCCACCATAATATTACTTTTTGGTCCAGCCCCACTTCCTCTCTCTTTCCCTCCCATTTCATATACCCTATTCATTACCTCCTGTTCTCCACCAGGTGGCACCAGAGAACGCAAGAAGCGCATGAGCCCCGAGCAAAACATCCCAGAGGCTTTTGAATTCTGAGGGGGCTTCCTGAAGAACCGAACAGGACTTGCTTATGGGAGTAGATGTTTGTTTTTTTGTTTGTTTAAAGCCTGCTCCAAACCACACTGCATGGACCATCTTAGCCCTTAAGTCAGGTTACAGCCCTGCCCATACGTTTCATTCATGTGCTTCCACCTTCCCTCACCCTTCCTTTCCAGCATTTGGGTCAGGAGGCCTTTCTTTTAAGACAAAGTAGTCCCCTGATACACTTTCAAAAGGTTCTGTAAATCCTCTTAATCCCTTCTGCTGGGAGAGAGCCACTCCACCAGCACTTCTAGCTTCTCCCTGTTTCTCCAAAGCCACTCACTGGTACTTCCTGGAAGATGTCCTGTTGAGGATGTTTCTATGAGGTTGGGAAGGGCAGAAGGGAAGATTAGTTAGCTATGGTTGACTCGATTTCCAAGGCACCTTGACTCTGGAATCCTCAAAATTCTAGACTTTGAGCATTTTATCTTATACAATAGAACATTATTGGAATAAAATATTATCCAAAGATAAGGCAGATCATAAGTGAGGTTCAGGGTAGAGGGAGAGAATCAAGAAGAGAAAAGAGCTCTGAGAAAACGAGGTGGATAGAGAGTGCTTAATATGCTTCAGTTTCCACAACTATAAATGGGGAAAATAATAGTTGTTATCACATAAGGTTATTATAATGAATAAAAGATTTACTCCTTGTAAAGCATTTGTAATAGCACCTGGCATGTAGAGAGTGCTATTCTAATTTATATAATTGTGGTACTATAATTATCTTATTACTACCAGTTCTTGGTCACACTAAAGCCCTCCAGTCTGGGTGCTTCAGGAGGCTAACCCTTTCCTAGTTCTTAGTTACTTCAGTGACTCAGCTTCCTACTAATCCTGAATTCTTTCAGATTCAAAATTCACACCACAGCATCTGTGACATCCTCCTCCAAGATGTCCTTGTTGATTAACCCCCACTTTTAGCTAAAATCAACAAGCAGTAAGGGGGCCGGTGATGAATAAGTAGAGAGGTGACTCAAAGAGCCAACATATGGCCTATTTGTTGGACAAGCCCACTGGCAAATGTCAGAGTGAGCAATTTTTAGCACCAACAAGAGAGCTAGAGCCTTCTCCCCAGTCTCATTTCCCCTCTTTCCTCCTTGCTGTAGCTCTAGCCATTGGACTCTGCAGCAGCTTTGCGAGCTGGCCTGAGTGATTATTTCCCCACCCAACCATACAGTGTCATCAGGCACTGCTGTGACTCGATGATAGTTTATTTCTAGGAGGTTGAGGAATGTGAAAACCACCATTTTACAGAAAAAGCTTCAACCCAGCGATGGAAGGGGACTTGCTTAAAGACAAAATGCTAGTGTTTGTTTCTTCCAAAGGCTCTAGGATACTTGACTGCAGGGACCATGATTTCTACTTGATTAGTATTTCTCTCTACATAGCATCTTATATGGTGGAAGGTCAGTGATATTGTGGAAACAGAACTCATCTTAAAGTCAGGAAACTTGGGTTGTGAGCAGACAATACTTACTAACTGCATGACCTAGGTTGAGTCACCATGCTCCTTAGATTTAGTTTCTGCCTCTGATATGGGGCTCATCATCGCTAACTTTTCTTCTTCACAGAGCATGGTCAGGATGAAGTGAGAGAATGGACACAGATGTTACTTATAATCCATGAGGTGTCAGCCAAACTGAGGCAATTAATAGGTCTGAGCTAGTCAAAAAGAAGCTACCAAATAAATGCTCTCTAAGTGAATGGAAACCTTCTTCTGCCATAGGGCTACCAGCAAAGTGGCCAGGACCTCAGAAGGCAAGGGTACAGGCAAGGTGTCCAGAGTCTTGGGTACTGTGTCTCCCTCTCCTATTTTGGAAAAGGGATACAGGAGCAGCACCTCACCTCCAGTTTTCCTTGGACACAGGACCCATTGTCCCAAACCTACCTTCACTGCCATGCATGCTGTCTGCAAACCCTTCCACCTTTTCAGCATTCCAGGTTCTTTAAATCCTTCTCAGGGAGTGAGGTTATAGGCTACAAGCAAAATTTCCGGTCATAGTAGCTCCCCAGAAATTGACCCCTGTCCACTTCTGCGTTATTTACTAGCATGCACTAAGGGCAACTGCACTGCACAATTGCGGGAGGCGGGGTAGGGAGGGCAGTGAGCACCATGATGGTTGCCATTATCATTGTGATCTATGTGACTAGCGCCCTGTGGTGCACAACTCCAGGAACACAATGTGACTGGTGCTCTCTGCATGTATTCTCCATTCCCTTCTCTATGGCCATACACAGGCTATTTCCTTCTCTTGGAATGTCCTATTCCCCTCTTCTCCACCAATTCAAACCCTCCCCATCCATTGAGGTCCTGCTCAACTTCTAACTCCTCCATGAAGCTTTCACTGATTTCTCCAGCCCTAGTTGACCTCTTGTTTCTATGAACACTTGATATGTTGAAAGTGCTATCTTAATTTATACAATTGTAGTATAACACTTTTCTTATTATTAGCAGTCCTTGGTCATACTGAAGCCCTCCAGACAAGGTGCTAACCCTTTTCTAGCTCTCAGTGACTTCAGTCTCAAGATTTCTATTTACTACTCACCCTTCAAGTCAGCATCCCACAATTTAACATGTTTAAATGTTCTCGAGTTTCTTCACGTGCTTTAGCTTTCTCTCCTTAATTGTAAGTACTAGGGGGCAGAGATCATGTTTTAAATTCCTCGTAGTGTAATGATTAATATAAATAATGTTACAGGAATAATAAGAGCTACTATTTATCGAGCACTTATAATGGCTCGGGCACATCAAATGAGACAAACTTTAAATAAATATGTCATTCGATCCTCACAGCAACCTCGTGAAGCAGGTATTATTATTCATTTTTCACAGATGAGAAAACTGAGGTTAACAGAGGCAAGTTGACATGCCTAAGCTAGAACCACTCACTAGCAGCCTGGCTCCAGAGCTCACTCTAAACGATTATCCCATGGTTTCTCAAAAATGTGGTCTGCATAAACCACTTGCATTAGAATCACTTCAGCTGCATATACAACTGTTGCATCCCACCCCAACTGAGTTGAAGCAGAATCTCTGAGGATAGGCTTCTGGTGTTTTCGAGGTTCTATCAGGTATTCGATATTAGACTAAAGTTTAACAGCCAATGTACTATACATAACACATACGTGCTGACTGACACAGGATCATGCGTGTAAAGCATACTCATGCATGCATGTAAATAACAACATATCCATTCACACATAATGTTTTACATGAGAGTGGTCTTTAGGGATCAGTGAAGGAAGATTTCCATAGAGTCTGCTTTTCCAGCTAAATCATCACATCAAGATGTCCTCATAGTGAATTCCACATTCCTGCCTCCATAGGAAAAATGGGTATGAAAATATCTTGGCCCTGCTGGATTCTAGCAGTGAAAGGTGGGTGGCTGGCTACCCAGACTCACAGCCCATCCTACCACCACCTCTCCACACACTAGCACACTGTCTGTGAGTCTTTCCATTAGGTTATGCCATAAGCCAACTTCAAAAGAAAGTAGCAGTGCAAAAGAGGCACAAGGTAAATAAAAATCTTTGCTTGGCTAATTCTTAGCTGTGTAGACTTGAATAAGTTAGTTAATCTCTCTTGCTTCAGTTTCTTCATCTATAAAGTTGAGAGAATAATTATAACAGTACCCATTTCGTAAGATTGTTATGAAGTTTAAATGAGCCAATATATTTAAAGAGCTTGGATTCTAAGTCTTAGAACAAGAATTCGGCAAGTTGTACTTAATGTTAGTGTAGTAGCAGTAGTAATCAAGTTTTGAGCTTAGCATCCAGGTTCTGCTTCTAGCTGGATTAAAAGTTGGTCCTTAGGTACAGGACCCTGGAGAGTTTGTCAATATGGTGTGGGAGAATATCTTTTTGGATATGAATCGGGGATGGAAGAAAAAAATAAAGATATTATTTTGCTTAGCACTTCCTCCCCTGTTATACTAATTTTAATTATTTATGACATGCAGGTTTACTACAAAAAAATTCAGTGTCCCCATTCCCTGTCCTTGGCTGACTTTGCCAGATTTGGGATGAAGTGAGGAAGGTGACATCAGAATGAGACAGCAAGAAGGAAAGGCTATACATGTCCAAAATTCCTCATACAAAACCCTTAGGGTTAGACTTTTTCTGAAATTCAGAATTTGGGGCATTTTAGACAGGTAATATAGTGAATATATAGTATACCATGTAACACCCCTGGTAGGTGTTAAAAAACTTTAGTATTTCATGGCGAAATGGATAGTTACATAAAGAGGTTAAATATACACTATAAATAGCTTCACACAAGTTCAGGTTAAGTTTTGCTGCCTAATGAGTTTTGGTGGCAAACTTATGAAAACTTCTGGTTTTTAGAGATTGATGAATTTTGGAATTACAGATAATGGATCATGGTCCATGGGTGGGTAGGTCAAGGATGTGAGCAAAGAAAAGAAGTTGAGATCCACTAATGAGGCCATGCTGAAGGCTATTTGGTTGAGGTTTGGAGGTCCATTCTTCACTTTCTCCAGCCATAGATTGCACTTGTCCTCCAGCCCGATGCCCCTAAAGTGCATGTCACTTTGAGTGTCAGGTTGTGGATCCCTTAAGGCAAAGGTATGCCCACTATACATGCAGAGAACATGACTTTGAGATAGCAGCACCTCATATGCCATGGCCAAGTGTTGGACGTGGGTGGCATCAGGAAGTAAAGGACTGGAACAGAACTGCTCTGATTTGCTCTTTTAATGTATTAAGTTCATGCACAAGATCTCATCTGAAAAAAGGGTACTATACTATAGCCAAAGATCATGTATTGTCCATAGCATTGAAAAGTACATTGGATTGTATAATCGAAATTTCCTAAGAGAGTAGAATTTAAATGTTCTTACAAAAAAAAAGATAGTGAGGTGGTGGATGTGTTACTTAACTCGATCGGAGGGAATCCTTTCACAATATATATGTATTTCAAGTCTACATGTTATACGCTTTAAACATCTTACAATTTTGTTTGTCAATTATACCTCAATAAAGCTGGAGAAAAAAAGGAAAAGTGGGTCTCTTTGATTTTATTCTATTTGGAGTTTGTTGAGTTCTTGG
Organism: Equus caballus; assembly: GCF_041296265.1. Lineage (NCBI taxonomy): Eukaryota > Metazoa > Chordata > Mammalia > Perissodactyla > Equidae > Equus > Equus caballus. The sequence goes on along the minus strand of NC_091715.1, from coordinate 125,301,414 downwards.
ATGTGTAGATTCATGTATTTCATAAAATTAGGGAAGTTTTGAGCCATTATTTCCTCAAATAGTCTTTCTGCCCCTTTATCTCTCCTTTCTCCTTCTAGGACTCCCATTATGATTATGTCGGTCTACTTGATGGAGTCCCATAGGTCCAGGAGGAATTTACTGCCATACTGAAGACAGAAATATAATCAATCCCTCTTGACCTCAGCATATAAACTTCCTAGGAGAATATGTGAATGCCTGATACAATGTAGATAAGCCAAATCAAGAACCGACTATGGAAATGATGGAAAGTTGGCTGTAAGTTCCCTTAGAACTACTGTTGGCAGGGCTGGTCCTTAGGCATAGACAAACATATGGAGGCCTACTTCAGAGATCATCTACCTTTTTTCTACTCCCATACTTTCCATACTCACAACACACCATCAGTAATTCTCACTTTACACTTAGTGATTTTCACGGAGGTGGTGCCCTACAGCGACATGTACCCCGATGGAGCTTATGGTACACCCCCTTCTGTGCACTCCCAGCCCCTCACAGCTTCAAATCACTGTAGTGAATGGCATAGTGGAAGTCTAACATATTCATACCACTAAATCCTTCCCTACATCAGCCTATACCAAAGTCCAAAATGTCCACCAAAAGTCATTCCTGGAGGCTGAGGTATTTTGAGGCAGCATGATAAACCAGGAAAACACTTCAGTTGAGAGTCAGACATATTTAGGTTCTAATCTCAGCTCTGCCACTTATTAGCTATGTGACTTTGAGAAAAATCACTTAACCTCTCTGAACATGTTTTCTCAACTGTAAAAAAGGGGATGATAATAATAATACAAACCACTTTACAGGGGTGTTGTGAGAATTAAATGAGACAAAGTTTATAAAGTCAAGGGGTGAAGGTGAGATGTAAATCTCACAAACTTAATACAGGCAAAGCAATGGCATGCAAAGAGCATAGGAGATTGGGGTAAGATAAAACTGGATTTGGAACCTGGCTCTGCATTTACTAGCTGTGTGACCCTTTCAAGTCTCTTAATTAGCTTAACTGATTTCCTTGTCTGTATAATGGGGATTAGAACACTTACCATAAGGACTGTCATGAAGATTCAATGGGAGAATGTAAGTGGAAATAAATATGCATGCATGCATTTCACAAATATTTATTGAACATATAATGAGTATGATATAATGGAGATCAGGGGAGTGTGGGGAAAGGTGGAGGAATACTTTAGAAAGGGTGCTCAGGAAAGCCCATTACTGGCACGAAGCATGTGATGGAAGAGCTTAGCAAACGGGAGTTTCCATCTTTTGCAAATTTTTCCAACTTGCACTACTTCCACCCAGACAACTTATAAAAATTTCTCTCCTTCAAGAGGCACGTATCCACTTCCCTGGGGGTACCAGCTCCCTATTTGCCAGTTTTTTCCTTTCCCATCAGTCTCATGTACTCACCCTCCCCTCCTAAGCATAAAATTCGGAGACACCAAGGACATTGCTGGTCCTGATTCAGTAATCAGTCCCTTTCCATGATTCCTTCCTTGCGTCATGCCTGCTATTTCATTTGTAGGAATCCTATTTTTTTCTACCTTTTAATGATAAATTTATTCAGATATAATTAACAAACTTCTATCACTGACCACAGGCTGAACAGCAAGTCTCTTAAGACTGGTCATAGAGCAAGCTGCCAACACTGAATACAGTTCCTGTGTTTAACTCTGGGCACCAACCAAACAACTGACCCAAAATGTAGCCTGAGCACCTAACTCTGGACTTGGAGACAACCCTCATTTCAGACTAAACCCTTAACCCAGGCCCCAGATGGAGACCTGAATTCTACCCATAAACTGAGCCTCCTTCTGGTCACATTCTAAGGCCTTACCCCTGATTAAATTGAGTCCCTGGGTCTAGTCACATACTCACTGCCTATGCCTGGGCCAAGAGTAAGTACCTATGACTGGTCCCAGACTGAGTCTCTAACCTTGATCTGCTGTCGAACCCTAATTATGGCCACTGATAAGCTCTTGGTTCATAACACAGAGATCCAACCTATCATTAGCCATAGCCCCTAAACCTGTCCCAGGCTGAGTCTCAAGCCTGAGCTACAGACTGTGCCCTAACTCTGGGATATACTTAATATCCTACACTGACCACAAAATGAGTGCTCAGCAGAGATACTGACTGAGCTCTAACCCTAACCACAATCTGAAGCTCTGACTCCGTCACAGCCTGAGATCTGATCTTGGAAACCAACCCAGCTACAATTTCCACAGACTTAGCACTAACCAGAAAATGACCCCAACATTGGCAACAGAAGGACTACTAAACTTGGCCTTATACAGAGACAAAAACATGTACAGAGACTGAACGCTAAACTTGGCCTAAGACTGTGCCTTAATCCTGGCCAAGAAGTGAAACCAAATCGTCTATGAAACTTGAGGATATATTCTGACCACATCATATGCTCTAATCCTGCTCACAGATAGAATCCTGAACATAGCCACAGCCTGAGACTTAACTCCGTTCAAAGCCTAAATTCCAAACCTGGTCAGTATTGGGTTTATAAATCTGACCATAGAATAATCCACTGAACCTGGGACAGACTGAACCCCATCACTGGCCACTGGTTTGGCCCCTAAATCATATAGCCTCTAACCAGGTATAAACTGAGTCTCTGGCCACAGACTGAATTCCTAACTCTCATCACAGACTGAACCCATAAGCCTAAACTCCAACCTGAGTTTTCAATTTGAAAATAAAAATGATCCTCCAAAATGGCTAATGACTGACCCCAAATCTTTGAGATAGACTGAACCCTATCTCTGGGTAAATGCTAGCCCCAGACTGAATCCCACCTCCAACCACAGCTTTAACCTTAACCCTAGCCACAGACAGACTCCCGATACCAGAAACTGAACGGTTCATCAACACTGGGCGAAGACTGAACCCAAGTCTTGAACATGAACTAAGGACAAAACAAGACGAATACTTTTCATTCTTTGCCTGAAACCTAGCAAGAGATTTAACTCTAACCCTGAGCACACACACAACTCACCATGGCCAAGATCTGAGCCCTATTCCTGGCCACATTATGAGCACTGCCCTGGCATGAAAACTATAAATCCTGCCCACAGTCTGAGACCCAAAGACTGAACCCTAAGCCAGGCTAAATAATCATTCCTAACACTAGAAGGCTGAATCAAAATTCTCCTCATATTATTTGATCTAACAACAGGCTAAGACTGAGTACAAACCTTTGTCACAGACTGTCTTAAACCCATAAACAAAGCTCACTATGTTAGTGGCCACAGACAGAGTCCTAGCACTAGCTTGAGGTTGAGCAATCAGTCTGGCCACAAACCTAGCCCTAAATTGGGGAGAGATGTACCCACAACACTGGGCACAGTAAGGGCATGAAAAATCAGCACAGAGTGAACACTACTACTAATCCAAGAATGCCTGCTTCCCTAGCCAGAGTCTAAGTCCCAAACTGACACTAGGACATGAACACTCTGAACTCAAACCCTCGCAACAGCCAGAGCCCAAAACCCTGATTGCAGCCTGAGTTTCTAAACCTGAACACAAGCTGGATCCTATGTGTTGTCCATTCTGACACTAACCTTATTTGTAGACTGACATATAACAACAACAGCCAATCAGAGAAACAGGCTTACCTTCTTAGCCCTAAAACCTTCTTCACAGTAAGCCTTAACCTGGCCATTGGCAACCCCCAAACTCTGGTAAAAGCTTAATCAGATTAAAAAATTAGTTGCATTTCTATATATTAACAACGAACTATCTGAAAATGAAATTAAGAAAACATCCCATTTATAATAGCACCAACATAATGAAATATTTAGGAATAAACTTAACCAAGGAGGAGAAAGATTTGTACACTGAAAACTATAAAACACTCATCAAAGAAGTTAAAGCAGACACAAATAAATGGAAAGACATCCCTTGTTCATGGATTGAAGAATTGATGTCGACAAAATGTCTGCACTGCCCAAAGTGATCTACAGATCCAATGCAATCCCTATCAAAATCCCAATGGCATTTTAAACAGAAATAGAAAAACCAATCATAAAATTCATATGGAACTGAACAGACAGTTCTCCAAAGAATACATACAAATGGCCAACATGTACATGAAAAGATGCTCAGTGTCACTAATAAGGGAAATGCAAATCAAAACCACAATGAGATATCACCTCACATCTGTTAGGATGGCTATTATCAAAAAGCAAGAGACAACAAGTGTTACTGAGGATGTGGAGAAATTGGAACTCTTATACTCTGTTCGTAAGAATGGAGAATGGTGCAGTCACTATAGAAAACAGTATGGAGGTTCCTCAAAAAATTAAAAATAGAACTACCATATGATCCATCAATCTCATTTCTGGGTATATACTCAAAGAAAATGAAATCAGTGTCTCAAAAAGATATTTGCACTCCCATGTTCATTTCAGCATTATTCCCAATAGCCAAGATATGGAAACAACATAAATGTCCATCGACAAATGAACAGATAAAGAAAATGTGGTACATGCATACAATGGAATATTACTCAGCCTTAAAGAAGAAGAAAATCGAACCATTTGTGAGGTACAGGACTTAAGTGAAAAAGCCAATCAAAGAAGGACGAATATTGCATGATTGCACTTATATGAGGTATTTAAAATAGTCAGACTCATACAAGCAGAGAGTAGAATGGTGGTTGCCAGGGACTAGGGGAGGGGGAAATGGGGAGTTGTTGCTCAATGTGTATAAAGTTTCAGTTTTGCAAGACGAATAATTTCTAGAGATCTGTTCTACAACATAGTGCCTATAGTTTAAAAAATGGCCTTGTGTACTTTAAAATATGTTAAGAAGATAGAGCTCATGTTAAATGTTCTTATCACAAAAATAAAAACTCACAAAAGAACACAAGGAAATGTCTGAAGGTGATGTATATGTTTAGTGCCTTGATCGTGGTGATGGTATCATGGGTATATGCATATGTCCAAACTCATCAAAATGTATACATTAAATATATGGATTTTTTGTATATTAATTATACCTCAATGAAGCTTTAAAAAATGGAAGGACATTGTTCATGATATCTCTCTCCTTAATCAGCAAAATAAATTTTTCCATAAGTCAAGGTGTATTTCTTTTTGTGCCTCATTGATGCAAAAAGCACCTGAGAAAAGTAGTGTTAGCTTTTAGAGTCTGTATTTTGAGGAAGATAAGGAAAAAGAGTGCTTTAAAGGTATTGGGTTAACCAATCAACAGTATTTGCCACAGCCAGAGCTCTCTAAAATTCATATCATTATTAAAGAACCTCTCTAAAAATGTTTGACAAATTGTTGTCCCCAAACTCAATCCAGCTACTAATTATCAGCCTCCTTCAAGTGTCTAAGTAAGCAAAAATAAGCGTATCGTATATGGAACAACCCTGGAATTATATAAACCAAAATGTTAATAGAAAAATAAAAGCTTAATCAGATAGCACCAATACCAGCACTCAGTGAACAAAAACTCTACACAAAACCAAAATTGGACCACTACCTGCAGAGTCAATTCTGATACAAGCGAAGCTGAAGTGCTAACACAGGTCACCAACTGAGCCATGCTCTGGCTGCAGAATGAGGTACAACACTGGCCACCATGACTTACCTCCACAGACCATTCCTGATATGGGCTACCAACAAAGACAGAACCCTGACACTGGCTAAAGTCAGAAAACATACCTTGGACATACTCTGGCCAAATATGCATCTCAAATCCTGTTCATATTCATAGTTGAAATCCTGGCCACAATCTATACTCTAATATTGTCCATGGGTGAAATGCTAACTTTGGTCTGAGACAAACTCTCGGGCACATCCAGGTAATGTCATAACATGTCAACAGACTGAATATTAAATTTAGACACTGACTGTGCCTTAACACTGGCCACAGACTGAGGCCTAATGCTAGACCAAGAATAAACTTCAACCATGAACACTAATTGAAACTTCACCTGATCAAAGAGTGAACATAAATCCTGTTCAAATTCTTATTTAGCTTTTCCGCAGGCAACAAAATCAGCATAAACAGTAAGCCCCAGCAAAGCCATAATGCTGGCCTTTACTGATTCCCAAACCTAGAATTAAGAGTGTTTCCAACACTGACAAAAAACTAAATTCAAACCTTGAGCTGAGCCCTAACCCTAGCTGTGGTCTGTGTAAGGCTGGTCTACAGACTGAGCCCCAACACTGATCTTAGAGTGAGGCCTCTTCCTACATGCAGACTAAATCCTAATACTGGTCAAAATTTGAACCCAAATCTTGTACATTGACTTTACAATGAGGTATAATACAGGCCACACTGACTGATGGCAGCCTCAGAGTGAGCTTTCACACTGGTCAGAAATGCACTCTGATCCTTGTCACAGATTGAACCATAGCTATAACTCTGGGCCCTAACATTGGTATCAGGCTGAGCTCTAAACGTGGCTCCATGGTCTTCTAACCAGGGATCCACACTGACTTGTAAAAATAGTGACAAATTGACTGAACCTTAACCGAAGGAAAGACTGAAGCCAAACACATTTCACACTATAAACCTGAACCCTGGCCATGACTTGAGCTGTACACTGGCTCTTGATAGAGCCTTAACCTTGACCTACTAATTGATCTATAAATCCAGCTAGACTGATTTACCGTGGGCCACTATTTCACAAATTCATCTTCTTATACTCAAGTATTCGTTTCCTGGATATATTTTCAAGCATACTTTCTACAACAATAGATCAAGAGTTTCACCTTTGTATGCATAAGCACACAGACACACACACAGATTCTAACAAGCCTTACAGAAATATTACTTGTCACAGCTATGTATGTTAATAACTAATTTGTTTATTGATGGTTCTCGCTACTAGAATATAAGCTCCAAAGGGCAGGAACGTTATCTGGGTTTTTTCCCCACTTCTCTATTGCCAACATCTAGAACTATGCCAGGAATGCTCTAAGTACTCAATAAATGTTTGTTGAATAGATGAATGAGCAGTTCCTTGTTACTCTTCTATCCTTCTCTCATTGGACCTCTCTGTGCTATATTCTGGTAATTTTACTTTGTTTTCTCTCAGTTCATCTATCTGGCCATTTCTTCTCAGCTTCCTTTGAAGGCACCTCTTCCTCTACCTACCACTTGAATATCATTATTTTCTAGAGTTCCTTACTTAGTCTTTATCCTGTTAAAAATTACTATTCTAAACACTCTCTGAGTGAAATTTAATCCATATTTGCTTATTTAATTACCATCTACATACTGATGTCTCCCAAATGTTTAGACCTCTCTCTTGTGCTTCAGACGTACATTTCCTTGCAGCCTATCAGGCATCTCCACCCAAATGTTCCACAGACTCCTCAAATTATAAATGTCCAAAACTGAATTCCTCCTATCCCTCACAAAACTTGCTACTCTTTCTGGGTTTCCTATCTCAATGAATGGTACCACCATACACGCAGTCTTCCAAACCAGAACTTGGGAGTCACAACAGAACCCCTTCCCTTTCCCTCACTTTCCATGTCCAAATTATCACCAAGTCCATCTGATCATACCATTTCCCTGCTTAAAATCCTTTCATGGTTCTCTACTGCTTTCAGGTTAAATTTTGAACTCATTTGTATAGGCCCCCTATTTCTACCTAATCTAGTTCCTGAAATATGGAACTTTGTTTTGTTTTGTTTTTTGGTTTCTGCTTTGGTTCCCATTCTTATTTCTCTGTATGGAATGTGGTTGACCTCCATGCCCCAAAACTGACAAATATCTTACTAGTTCTTCAAGTCTTATCATTCAAACATGATTTCCTGCAGAAGAGGAATGAGTTCTTCCTCCTCTATGGTCCTATGGAACGCTATGTAGACCTTTTTAGAACTCTTTGCACACTGTATATCTCCCTTCCTAGATTGTGAGGTACTTGAGGGCAACGACTGTTTTCCAATTCTGTAGCAATAGTGCCTAGCCTAGTGCCTCGCACAAAGCAGTTTGCTGAATAAATTACTGAATCTATTAAATCCTCTTTTTCCTTCACTTCTCTTTTTAAAATTTTAGGCAATTACCTTAGCAAAATGCAATTCCTTTTTCTTTCCCTTTATTTCTTTTGTGAGAAAAAAGTTGTCCCTATCAGTAAAATTGTAGTAACACAACTGTAACAGCCCATTCAGCTACAAGGATTCGTCCCTAACAAAGAAAAGTCAAAAGTTAGGAGTGATTTTAGCCCTAATGAACAACCATTTTCTTCACCCTTTAAATCACTTGAAAGTGCTTAGGTGTCCCCGCTTATTGCTTTATCCACCTCTGTTAACATATATTTTTTTTTTACTAAAAAGATAGTTTCTTAAAGACGTATACAGTTTTTTCTTATTATTCAAGTAGTATTGTCTATCTGTTCTAAACTATTGCATTACACCAGTGTACGTGGCCACTATTATTCATGGCAACAATGCGGCTTCATTATGGGTTAAATAGGCTTCTTCTGGGCTGACTTTTCATAGATCACATTTCTATGCCTGTTATGACACCATTTCAAAGGAAAAAATAGGATTGCCAATTAGAAACAAAATATAAATTTTTTTCCAGAACCTTTGAAGTGATTCTAACGCAGATGGGTTAGACAGAACACATTTTGATAGTTTTAAAGGACCATTTAAAATTCTAAATTTATCAGCGCATAAATAACATTTTTTAAAAGTCAATCAAAACTCAATGAAAATTTCAAATCACGATACAACGAGCTTCTTCCAAAATGCTAATACCTTAACCAACAGTGAAATAAATCTAGAACCTTCATCTGTCCCACACAAGCACAACTCAATACCCTAAAGAAGGGAGATTTTGTAAGACAGTACGCTCCAAACTACTACAACACCCAGAATACTCTCCTCCATTTGAACTGTGGGGACCATCGGACCGGAGGGAGGAATTGTGGGTATATAGAAAGAAGTGTCTCGACTCCGTCTCCCACAATCCTCTTGTCTTCACTTGACTCTCTCTGCCAATACCAATATTGGATCCCGCACCCCAGGTAGAACAGCCTCTAGCGACCTGAAACTACATTTCCCATGAGGAGAAGGCTTGGGCCTCCGGCTTCCCTGGTGACCAGGAACCAATAGGAGACGCCGCAGCCGCCACGGTGTGGGTGAGCGTCCAGCCTTGGGCCTGAGGTGCCGGGCCCAAGCGGGCTCACGCGTGGCGGGGAGTTCAGAAGACAGTTGCGCGGCGCGTGAGGGCACTAGCCGCCCAGGAGCTGCCGCGCCGGCCCGATTTTCCGCGGCTGTATAAGGAGTAGCGCTTCGGTAGCCGGGGAGCTGGAGGTCAGAGAGGCAGAAAGCCTGAGCGGCTGTGGCTGGGGACTGTGGGACCGAGGGGGCCTAGGGAGGAGGGTGCTTCCGGGACCGCTTTCCTCAGCGCCTAGCTCCGCCCAGCTCCGCCTCTCCGGGAGAGGGGGTGTGGGGACTGGGAGTCGGGGGTGGGCTTCTGAGCTTTCCGCGCCCGTTCCCGTGAGTCTCGGGAGCGCGCTCTCTTTTTTTCTCCCCCGCCCCCCCACAACCCGCTCGCTATCTTTCTTTGTCCACCACGGCACCCCTTCATCCGCCCCCCCCGCCCCGCCTTGTGCCTCCTCAGAGGTCTGAAGTTAGGGTTCTCGACCAGGATCTTCCCCATGCGGCGTGTGGACTCTGTTTCTTATTGCTTAGAGGAGTTGTTTGATCTCTTTCCTCTCTTCCCTCAATTTGCATTTCAGGTTTGGGCACACACCCCTCACAGTGCACACACTCTCTATTTCCTCTAGGGGCGTGGGAATTTCTTGCCACGCTCAGAGCGTGACTTTTTGTCAAATTTTCACTTTGCCTCCTTGATGGTGAGATAAAGATCATTGCCATCTCTTTATTGACCCCTCCAGCAACCCAGCACTTGCGTGACCAGATCTTTCGAGTGGAAAGGGTTTCACCTCGATTTCCAGAAGGGGTGGGGACCAGAAGAGGGAAGGAATCTCGCAGCAGTTGAGAAATACATGTTTAAGATTCAGTACAGTGTTCTGTGAGAGTAAAAGGCAATTTAGACCTGTTTTAAAAACCGAGTTTTGTAGGGATTTCCAGCAAGAACTGATAGCACTAATGTTAACAAGTAGGGAGCACACTGACTACAGAATAAAGTAGACAGTGCAAAGCAAACTGTATTGATTATTTTATTATTACAAACACATGAAAAAAGTGCTGAGGGGTTAGTGGAAGGGGATACTGATGAGGTTGGGGGTTGATCTATGGAAGGTCAAGCCTAACCTTGAAAGTGCTGAAGGCTTGAAACTTTCATCTGTCTTCCAGATCAATCCTGGTAGGCTTTGTGAAGGAGGTGAATTTTAATTTGGCCTCCAGAAGAGTAAAGGGGATTTGAAATGGGCAAAGAGGAATAAGAAAATGCTTCCTGATACTGGAGTTAGAATTTGAGAAGGGTAGATAGAAGAGGGAGCGTTTGCGTGACAGGTGGGCTTGCCTGACTCGAGTAAAAGATTTCAACAGGGATAGATTGGGAAAGAAATATCGTTGAAAAGCATAGGGTCATAATAACAGGACACTTTGAAGGATCCACATAGTTTGGATATTATTCTGTATCAAATAAAATTAAAGGCAAAAAATTAAGATTGAGTGATTTTTGTTTTCTCATCCTAGGGGAACCTGATTTGAGATCAATTCTTGGAGAACACAAGGAAGTGTGGTGGTACGTTCCAGGTGTGAGTTTAATTTAAACCCTAGGAGAACATTGTCTTATAGACTGTTTTGTTTGTAGCTATTCTTAGCTACACTCTGTAGATTTCAATTTTAAAGGCTGATGACATAAGTTTATTTTCTTAAGAAATGCATTTGTTGTCCTTGTACATCATATTATCTGAATTGTAGTCATTTCGTTGGGCAACTATAATGACTGCTATTTATTGAGTCCCTATAATTTCCAGGCACTATCATTAAAGTCTGTCCACCATGGTTTGCTGGGCCCGCTGTTCACTTTTGTTCTGGACTTTCCATTTGTGGAAAGGAGAGATTATTGTGAAGTCTAGTTGATCGTCCTGGCAGAAACCCAAATGATTCACTTTTAGTTTCTGTGTCCGTATGTGTCTGCTGTAAAGTAGCTGCCAAAACCAAATTAGCTTAACTGCTATTGCAGCCATAGCTAATTGTGTCTGCCAAAACTATAGTCAGTATGGCTATTTCTGAATTAGATGATTCTCTTTATAAAGCATGTCATGCCTCTAAGCTGTTTGGACCTGGACAGTGCTTTGGGGTTTATTTTATTTTAGCTTTTATTTTAAATGACCTTTTGGGTCACTAGGTCTCCTCCATGACCTTTGCCACATTAAGAGTTGGGGATGCAACAGAGCACGAGGTGTGAGCTCTCCCTGGGTCTGGTTGGTGAGATGGATGCCTGTAATTCTGAGGTAATGTAGTGTGTATAACAGAGACAGGCACAAAGTGCTATGGAAGGATAAAGGAAGGGGTGACTAACTGCAAGGCAGAGTCAGGGAGAAGGCTTCTGTGAGGAGATGACATGACAGATAGGTCTTAAAGGATAATGAGTTTGCCAGGCAGAGAAGAGTGGAGGGGAGGCATTCCAGATAGAGGGAGCATCTGTAAAAGACATGTGGCTATATGAGAGCAAGGCATGTCCATGCAATATTGAGGAATTCAGCATGTCTGGGGTGCAGATTGTTTGGGAAAAGGAAGGTATAATGGTAGAAGAGTCTGGGAAGATAGGTCGGGGCTGATTTATGAAGAACCTTGAATTCAAGGCTAAGAAGTTTGGATGTGCCCTCATAGACCAGTGTTTCTCAAAAGGTAGGGCATCTGCCAGCAGTGGTTGTGTTGCACTCCCACAAACGTTAAAAATTTTATTAATTATATATTCTAATACATCATTTAAAAGATAAAACTGAACTGGAAATCAAATCTAAGGGTACTTAGGATATAGCTTTGTAAAAATAGAAGATGAACCAGTTTTAAGTTGATTTAAAGACAAATATTAAATACTAGTGCACATAGTGTGTGACTATCACCAAGTAATACTCAAATAACTGAAATACTCAATACTGAAATACTCAAATAACTGAAGTTCGGGAAATACTTCCTGTAGGCAATAGAAAACCATTAAAATGTTTTAGAAGAAGAGCATCGTGATCAGGTTTTCACTTTACGATGTACTGGAGGAGGGCATGACCAGTTAGGAGGTTGGTGCTCTGTCCCACAGAGAGATGATGAAGACCTGAGGAAGTAAGATATGAGAGAGAGGGGAACAGATTTGAGAGCTATCTAGAAGGTAGAATCAGTAGGACTTGGTAGATGTGAATGTTATTATTCTATCAATGTCATCAGAATTATTTTAAAAGTCTGTATGTCACTTGCCTGTTATCCTTTATATTCTAAGATGAGCATATTCTTGCCCAAACAGGCTATGTACATGTATGCATTAAGGTAACAGTGGAGGCTGTTGTCATGAATGGGTTTGGATTACACACAAGCATCTTTGCTGCCTTACTGAGTGTCCTTTAGAGCAGTGTCACAAATATTCAAGGCGCTGGTGAGGAATATGAGTATGATCTGTGACCCTTAGCCGTGTGAGGAACTCCTTCTTCAAGACCCACTCAAATATCAACACCTCTGTGAAGCCTTTCCTGAACTCTCTTTATCCCACCCCTGACACTCACACATGCATGTACACACAAAGCAATGTTAGGCCCTGGCTTCCATAGGACCCTGCACTTACCTCTGTCCTAGCCTGTACCACACTATAGTGTGTCGGTCTGTGGATATGTCTTTTTCCCCTCTAGACTGTGATCCCCTTTAGCATAGGGGCCAGTTCTCACTCACCTCCATACCCATAGCATCCAGAACAGCACCTGGCACATGGTAGGCACCTAATAGATGGTTATTGGATGAAAAGAATGGATGAGCATATTCCCATGAATATAACTCTGGACCTTGGTACCACAGAGTGCCAAATGCTACAAAAGACTAACTGTTTGCTACATTTGCTGAACAAAGCAGTAAATTAAAGTGACCTGGGTACATAACTTCACTAAAGGTTTCTTTTTTTTTTCACATTTTTCCCCTCCCTTCTGTGGTTACCTTACCTTTCTGTTTCTCATCATTTATCCACCCATCCACCTGTTCCTTAGTCCTTCCCATTGCTTTGCTCCTCTTGACAGAGTTCACATTGCTCCTGCCCTGATATTCTGTCAAGGATCCATCCCTTCCTCTCCACCCACCAAGTCCAGTTGACTCCATCCTTGAAATCACTCTCAAATGGGTCTCCTCCTACTCATAGACACTGCTAGTGGGAGTGTAATTTGAAACAGCCTTCTGGAGAGCAATTTGTCAATATGTATCAAAAATCTTAAGATTGAACATAGCTTTCAATCTACCACTTCAACTTCTAGGGCTCTATGCTGAGAAAATAAATGTGATGTTTTCAAAATTTTAGCTCTCAGGATATCCATCCCAGAATTATTTATAATAGCAAAAACAAAAAGAAAAGCAAAAGAAAAAAGAAAAAAATAACATTTTAGATGTCCAATACTAGAGGTTTAAATTAAATCAACTATGGTACATCTATAAATTGGGTTACTAACTAGCCATGTAAGTTGATGTTACCACAGGATATTTAATGCTGTGGAAAGTTGTTTATGATATATTTAGAGAAAATTGAGCTTATAAAGCTGACAGATCCAGTTTAAACGTGCACACACATATCACACATGCACGTGTACACACACACATAGGAAAAATCCTGTGATGGTAAACACACAAAAAATATTAATAGAGGTTTGCTATCAATGCTAAGATTACATATAAGTTCTATTTTTAATCTTTGCAGATTTTTATTTTCTAATCATCTATAATGATATATTAGTTAGTTTTTAAAAAGTTATTAAAAAATGTTTTCCCCATATTTACCCCTATTACCATTGCCTTAGTTTGGGGCACACTGCCCCCCGCCCCCTGCAACACACACATGACTTCTAGCCTGGATTGCTACTGCCTCTAGTCTGCCTCCCTTCCAATCCGGTCTCCACCAATACTGACACAATGATTTTTCTAAATCACAGATCTGAAGCTATCCAACTTTATATAAAATAGTTCAAAGGCTGCCCATTGTCCTCAAGATGCAATCCAAGCTTCTTAGAGTGGCTTATAAAACCTTTGAAAATCAGCTCCCTGCTTTTCTCGCCAGCCTCACTTTTTCCTACTACAATGTACTTTTTCTTGGAGTCTTAGACCGGAGCCTGGCACATCCTGGTTGTTTAGTTAATGCTAGCCAAATGTTGATGTGGACTGTATGGATTAACTATTGTGTGCCAGACAATCCACCAGTATTACATTTCATCCTAAAAGTAGAAATATTAAATGCATAAAAGTTATCCCTATTTTACAGATGAGGAAAATTAAAATAAATAAAACTTGGAAGAAAAATAATTATAATAACATTTTTTATAGGAAAAAAAATCAAAACCCTCTGCCATAACACAGCTCTCTTCATTTTCCTGCAGCCTGTGCCAGTCTTTGTCAGTATGCATACAGACTTTGTTCATTCCCTTGGGTGAGTTATATGTGACCACTGCATAACAAGAGCAGTCCAGACTGATGCGATCTCACCATGTCATGGTTCACATTGTGCTAATGTACAGAAATCTTTCCTTTGTGTACATAACACTTCATGCAGGAGAGACGGAATAGCTCCAATTGCTGTGTTTTTCTTTGTGTTTTGAATTTCTATGTCTTTTGGGATGAGGATGTCAGCAGAGAGCTACGAAAAACTGATAGAATTGAATGTACAAGAAACAATGTGTCTCATGGGAGCCAATGTCATTGGTTAATTTATTTTTTTAAATGTCATGTAGATGTATTTTCCAGCAATCTGTCCCCTGGGAAGACCTTGGTTGAATTTAACTGTTAATCCTATTTACAGAATGCAGCCCATGTGTGCACTATATTCTTGCATTGTTAAGTGATCTTAGACATATGTAGTGGATTACCATAACGACATACAATCAGGTGAAAAAGTGTATCAGTGTTCATTTTGTCATTCAGGATCCTGCAGCTTGGTCTTGCCTTCATTTTCCTTACAAATAATACCCATTGTGCAAAAACGGATGCTCTTTAAAGGACAGAAGTCCTAAGTATGAATCATCTGAATAAAATGATATTACCTTGTAAGGAATTGTCACTTTTCAATACTTCAGGAAAAAGAATCTATAGTTCTGCCGCTCCATCATCAGATAAGTTGAACATGGGAATTAGAATTTCAGTTCATTAGATGCATTATTGTGGGCGTACTATGTGCGAAGCACTCTGTTAGGCACTGTGCTAGATACTTAAAAATACCCACTTTTAATGCCTTCCAGGCAGAGAGAGAGAGAAAGAGGAGATCTGTTACACACCAGAATGAGTGTGCAAGAGCAAATGAAAGAAATAGAGTTTAACAAGCAGGCCCATCATATAAATGAAAATTTGCCCAGGTGGAAATTGAGATATGTGCCAATAGGGGTTTGTTCTTTCGTTTTCTGTCTCTTTCCTCTGTGGGATATATAAGCAAAAATGAACTGCTAGATAGCTGATAAGCAAATGATGTAGTTCTCTGTTTACAAACAGTTGGAGAGGAGGAACGGTGACTTTCTGTCCGTCTAGTCCTGCACAAGCCTGCTGGGGATGTTGTAAGAGTTATGACTATGTCAGCTTTTCCAGGGTTTCTGTCTCTGCTGCAGAGATTTGGCAGACACCTCAGACAAATTTTATGTCTCTTAAATCTTCCTCAAGCTAGGCTTGGCTCTTAGATTTATATGTACAAAAAAAGCAAAGTGTTTACCAGTTTGACATTTTTGAAGATCAAAACAGACTCAATTTTTTTTTAATTCAGCATACACCTCAGTTTAGTCTACAGAAAGGGCTAATTGCTTTTGCTATTTGTTTAAAACAGCCGAAATCTTTACTTTCCAGAAGTGGCGACTGATCATATGTCTAAAGATTTCTATTCCAGGCCTCTGTTGCTTCCTCTTTTTCTTGCCTACAAAATGTAAAGTTTTGCTAAAGTCTTCATTTTTCTTTTTTGCCTTTACTGATACATGGTATGAAACAATGTGGGATGGGAGGTGTGGTGAAATATATTGGCAATCTAGGAGAAAAATAAAAGATCATTTTTATTAATTCCATCCTGCCCCCCTTTTTGGCTCTCAGTTTTTCAGTGGTCCTTTACCCACAAAATGTTCTTTGGTATTCTCTGCGTAATAATGATAGGTGAGAATAAGAACTGAAGAACTTTCAATGACTACGCATTAACAAGGCTTGTTCAAATGTATCTGTAGGCAAAGCACAAATGAAAGTTTGGCTGTAATTCAGAAGAGTTGAAACACGGTGTGGAGAATGTTCTATAAACAACATTGCTTCAGTGGTGAACTGTGAAAGATAATAATGGGGAAATCCCCAGTAAGGGCCCTTCTCATCCGCTCCAGCTGCTCTTCTTTTTAGCCAGCAACAACTGCCAGTTAGAGCTTCCTGGGCTAGAAACTGTCCCACAGTAAGGCCCCATAATATGTCCTCTTACCATTTCTTCTTCAGTCAAGTCCTCGAACACACTTCACCAGGATTACTTTGGTTACATAATCTAATTTTCACCTTTCAAGAGATGCTGAGTTTGAATTCAAGGAGCACTTGATATAAAGCTCATTCATTCAATGGACATTTGAGCACATATACAGGACCAGACCCTAAGCTAAGCACTAGGAATACAGTGATGTATTAGAAGTAGTCCCTCCTACCCTTAAGGAGCTCACAGTGTAACTTAAAGGCCAGAGTCTCACTATGCTGAATCATGAAGGATAAGTGGGCATTGCCTGGAATCTAGGTGGACAAAGAAGTGGTGAGCAAGTATTCCAGGCAGAGGGACCACCAACACATGCGAGGCAGTCATATGTATAAAAATGGATAGTTTAGAAAAGAGTAAGATAATGTGTATGAACCAATGGGAGTGTGGGAGAGGGGACAGGATAAGAATCTGGAAAGATATCCTGTGGCCAGTTGGTGAAGGAGGTCTGCTTGGTAAGGAGCTTGGCCTTTATCCTGTAGGCAGGGGTGAGCCAGCACAGGGTTTTAAGTGGAAGAGTAACATGATTGGAGGATGGGCTTTATGGGGAAAAAAACAGAGAATGTTCACCTTTTAATTTGGCAGTCTTTGAGAGGTCTTACCCTAATCACTTGCCACTATTCAGCAATACCATCTCCGCTAGGTTTTCTTTCAGTATACAAAGATCACTTTGAACAAGTGTTTCCTTCTACACACGAGACATACCTTCCTGCACTCCTTCACATGTTGCTTAGCTGAATATTCATTTTTTCTAACTCAAATCAATGATCCTAGTAGTGATTGGGGCTTGATTATCATGAAGGAAATCAGAGTTTCAAAGCATAACGGCTTAGTGTAAACAACTATATGAGGCTTATTTATTGCTTACTATCCGCAGGGCTGAGGTGAGTGCTGTTCAGCTCCCCTTCGGGGCTGGGGAGGGAAAGGGACAGAGGCTGAAGAGGTGGCAAGAAGTGGCTGTTTAAAAAATGGGCAGTATCCAGAATCTTGAAAGTCCCTAAAAGCCGCATGCAGATACGAGAAGTAGATATAAGAGCCAGAAGTATATGAATATAAAACAAATGCGTGTTGAAGATACCTGTGCCCAAACAAATTGTACTGTTCCGCCAATCAGTTTTAGAGCCTATCTTTTCCCTGAGTCAGATACTGTAAATGGCTTCCCATTATATGTAGGATGAAGTCCAAACTCTTTAGGCTGGCATTCCGTACTTTCTTCAGTCTGGCTCCAACCTACCTTTCCAATCTTCATACTTCTTTCTTACAGAACTTCTCTGCTCCAGCCAGTTACTCTTTCAGACTGCTTTGACATTTCCTCACCCACACTGTGAGCCCTCTCGGGGCAGGGACTCTGTTTTTTTACCTCTTTGAATCCCCCACAGTGTCTTGCATATAGTAGGCACCGAAGGTATATCTGTAGGTTGATTATTGTTCCCCCATTCTTTCCAATTTCTCTACTACTAGTGACCTAATACTCTTTCTACTAAAAATGGCAACTGAGACACTAGTGTTCAACAAACAATGTTTTAACTTTTTATTTTGAAATAATTTTAAATATAGAAGAATTACAAGAATCATATAAGGACTCCCATATACCATTCACTCAGATTCACTAGCTTTTAACATTTTTCACTATTTGATTTGTGATTCTCTATATAAATATGATTATTTTCTTCTGAAACATTAGAGGTTGAAAAAGATGTACTCCCTACTCCTCTCCTTTTTTCCTCAACATTTTATGATGAAAATTTTTAAATATACAGAAAAGTTGAAAGAATTGTATGGTGAACACCTCTTAACCCACCAGTTAGATTCTATAATTAACACTTCATTCTATTTGCTTTATCACCTATCCATCCATTTATCCATCTTTTTATGCATTTCAGATTAAGTTGCAGACAACTGTACAATTCTAAATTCTTCAGTATGCATATCATTAACTAGATGAACAAACTATTTTGTGCTCTGAAATCAACCGAATCATCCATTTATACCTGCATTTACTGTGTTGCCAGAACTCTGTTCTACCTGTTTGTCTTAGATCTGTTTGGCCATGGAACACATGTCTCTTTGATTAACTTTTGAATGCCCCTCTACTTCACCTAGTTCAGTGCCAGACACACATTCCATAAATACCACTTGATGCTGATGAGCAGAGACAGAGCTAGAACTAGGGGAAGAATTACAATAAAACTAGAATAAACTGAAGGAGGAGAGGAGTATATGAGAAGAGGACCACAAGTGAATGGGAGAGAGAGAAGCTAGGGCTTGAAGAATTGGGGGAAGTAGGGGATCTTAGCCCACTTGGTCCTTCAGCAGTACTTCTATCTGCTACTTTCCACCCCTCTCTTTAGAAGGACAGGCTCCAGGAAACTAGGGACAATTACTGCTCAGCAGAGCACATGGTAAGTCTCCTTGCTACTATTTAGGCACCAATTAGTATATTCATATTTCTTCATGAATATGCTAATCTACTAGAAGATACAGCTTAGTTTTAGACGGTATGGGTGGGCCACTGAAAACCTCTTTCAAACTAAATCTGTGTTACAGGACAAAGAGCACTTGAGTTCAATGAATCCTAGTTTACTTTTTCTTTATAGCCTTTCCTTGTTCTGTTGTTTATGAATGCAAGGATAGCTCTAATATGCATTTATTGAGTAATTATTTTATGCCAAGCACTGTGCTAGCTGCTATCACATCATTAATGCTTTCCACCAACCCAGTGAGGCAGGTACTACTTCTTTTCCCATTTTCCAGATAAGAAAACTTGACACTCAGCGTGGTTATGTACCTTGTCCGTAAGCCAGAATTCAAGAAACTCAGGTTTGTCTGACTTCAGGGCCCAGTGTTCTTAACCACATTGTCAGATGAAATTAAAAAAAGAAAAATTATCAACCCAGTATAAATGCAAGGAAGTATACTTTCACTGTATTGACTCAGCAGGTGATTTATTCACTAAGCAAGTCCAATTAAATCACTGAATTAAGAAGGAATTTAGTCACTCAGACTTTAATCACTAGAATGTTGGTATAGGAATGGATTTAGTTTGCTTGAGTTCAAATCCCAGTTCATCACTTACCAGTTGAGTGACTGTAAGCAAGTCACTTAACATCATAAGCCTCAGTTTCTTCGCCTATAAAATGAGGATAATAATACTGACTATATAGCTATGTTTTCAGGACTAATTAAAAAATATTGTAAAGTATCATGCCGTGTCTTGCATGAAATACGTGCTCAGCATATTCTAGATCACTTTCTTTCCTTCCTTCTTCCTTTTTGGGACCAGACCACTCACCTGTAGCTTTCATTTGAGGAAAACAAACTGCTCCTAAAACATTTTTTTGAAGAGAAACATTCTGAAAGAGAATATTAGGCTGATTATTCCCAAGCCTGAGCAAGGACAGTTGCCCAACTTTTATGTGAAGCATATTTCAAAATAAGCTAGAAACATGAACCCTTAGGAGAGTTGGAGTGGTCCATACCTCTGCTTCCTGGAGATTAGGACCAAATTGTGACATCATCTACTTTGTCGCTAAACTAAATTTCACAATTGGCATAGACTGTTAGATATTGATAAGTAAGGGCCAGCCGTTTCAAGCAAGCTAAGGCTAAGACAGTATAAGTGACTTGACCAAGGTCACACTGAAAAAATCAGGAGAACCCAGTTCTCCCAACTCCCTGTCTAGTGTTCATTCAGTGGTTCCTTTGTGGGCTCTCAGGCAGGTAAAACCTAGTCTTGATGCGTGTTCTTTGCAGGAGCTTGAACTGATTGAACTCTCAGGGTTTGGTACAAGTTTGATTGACTTAGAAAACATGAAGCTCTGTTCTGGTTCATATCAATCCATTAGCTACTGTGGCTTTCAAACTGTTAACATTTCTATTTTGTTTGGAGTTTAGCAAATTAGTATTGTTTCTCCCAGTTTTAGATTCATGGTTTGGTTCAAGTTCTTGCTTCTTTGAAATCTTCCACTGGGATTTTTGTTTTTGACAGAAACACTCGGAATCCAAGGTGGTTAACAGTGGGAATTCATTTGGAAAGATCAGTCAGGCTTGATGACAGCTGCTGAGAAGGAGCTCGGGTGGATTATAGAATCATTAGTGCTTACAGTCTGGAGCTTGAAGTCAGGATAATGGAAACTTGCAATGTTTTTTGGGGTGTATATGTTTGTGTGTTTGTTTTTATCAGGATGCTGTGATGTTTCATTTCCGTTCTTGCTAATCTGAGTTGAAACTGCTGCCTCCCACCTCATTGCCTTTTGGGCATACAGTCATGTTCTTGATATGATCCTCATCTGTTTGCTGTCGGAAAACAAGTTAACAAATAATTGTCTTTCCTGTCCTTATACCTTTAGTTTGAATGGCCCTTCTGAGGAACTTGAGGAATATGAATTTCAAGCTTAAATATGTGAAGGAGTTCAGTTGCAATGTCCAAAGGCAGAGCAGCCTGATTCTGAAATACAGTCTTTGTCCCCTTCAAATGGTTGTGGTTTTAAAAGTCTCAGGCAAGCCTCCTTTGACAGACCTAAAATTGGGCTGACACCTTTTTTAGTGGCCAGCCATGCCACAGGTGAGGCTGTGGTAGAGGGTTGCAGTGATGAGGCCCCTGGAAAACTGTGTTCCACCTGCCTGGCTTTCTGCATGCCAAAGGAAAATGAATTCTGGTGCTAGAGCTGCCAGTGCGTT
This sequence comes from Equus caballus, assembly GCF_041296265.1. Classification (NCBI taxonomy): domain Eukaryota; kingdom Metazoa; phylum Chordata; class Mammalia; order Perissodactyla; family Equidae; genus Equus; species Equus caballus. The sequence goes on along the minus strand of NC_091715.1, from coordinate 125,280,084 downwards.
TTCAAGCCCTTGACTGTTTACCTAGAAGTTGAAAGGCTGGGATTGCAGCTGTGGTGGTAAAAGGACCATTTTCAATATCTCAGAAGGCAGGCACTTTCCCGGAAGTGAGGTTTTGGATGATTCCAGCAAGTGTATTTCTGTTTAGAAAAAAAGGTCTCACTTTAGATTCATTCACTCTCCCCATGCCCTCTCCTCTCTTCTCCACTCCCTGCCCTCTTCTCCCCTTTCCCCTTTTAAGGGCTAACTTGTTCTTAGCAACCAGTCACCTAACTCTTCATGATTCATATTATCCATTTTTCCACATTGATTTAACATAGATTTTGGATACATATTTTATTGACATTTTCAGTGTTGGCAATGACATTCAAGGGGGCAATTAGAAAAAGTTTTCTTTCTTCTCACAGGAGGTGAGCTGGGCACTTGTTTAAGGACGCAGATGGCGTTGGAGGGGGCCAAGGGGAGCTGACATCTGATATTTCTGCTATAGCTCCCACCTTTCTTTGGCTGCTTCAGGATTGGACCATGTGAAAAGATACACACTTGGGTAACCAACATACAGATGGAAATCAGGACATGTGGGATTTGGCTGAACCAAAGGTCCCCAAACATTGCCTGGATCATTTAGTACCCCAGGTGTGGCCACCCCAGGACTTCATGTGCTAAAATTGTGTCCCAGCTTAAGCCAGCTGGTCACTGTATATATAGTATCAGGGCAGCTTGGAGCCTCATAAAGCATGACTTTGGATTTTTACCTTGTGGATTTAGATGTAGCCAATCAACCTGAATTCTTCCCCACAGACTGGGCAGCGAGGATGTACCAGGTTAATAGAAAGATTTAACAAAAGGCGATGTTCATACCCTTGCATTCTAGATGGGACATAATACTAGACCATACAAAGAGAAATGGACTGATTTTCCAGAAAGGAAGGAAGGGATTAGAGGGCTTCAGTTTTCTTTAATAAACGTTTGATGTATTATATATCAGATTTTTATATTTTTCTTTTCAAAAAATTTCCCCTCTGTGGAATTTTAAGAGCAAACAGTGCTCCCTTCTAACTTTAAAATTGGAGGAACTGGAGAATGTTTCCTGAAATTATATTGGTCCTTTCTTTTTGTTTTCCTTATGTGATAGAGGTGCCTCACTTCAGTCATTTAGGAAAGATTTGTTTCAGAGTATAATAATAATAACCCCATACAATTTTATGGCCCTTTACAATTTACAAAAGGGTGTTCATACCTATTATCTCATTAGCTCTTCACAGCAATCCTGTGAAACAGTCAAGATAGGTACTATTATGTCCAATTTATAGATAAGGGCGATTAGACTCGGAGAACTCAAAGGACTTGTCCAGGGTAACAGAGCTAGAAAGTTGTGGAATTGGAACCTAAACCCAGGTTTCCTGACCCAGCGCCAGTACTCCTTCAGTTGTGTCATGTTTCCTTCCTAAGAGCCTATCTCCTTTTTGTTGCTACTCATGATAAATTTTGAATCAGTCTGAAAGAATGTGCTTCAGTTTAGCAGATGGGTAAAACTGAAGCACTTACAGGTAAAGTGCCTTCTTAAGGTCACCTATGGAGAGAGTCCTGCACATGAGTTTTAACTTTTCATCTTGACTTTAACTGAATTATTTTTAGGAATACATAAATTGTTTTTCACTGTTAAATATATGCACAAGAGTTGTGTGATCCACTGGTTATAGGTGTGAAAGCTGTACCTGGCGAAAGGGACTAGGGATGAAAACTTTGCTTAAAATAATTAGCTTCTTGCCTCTTTGTTAAGAGATGCCGTGTTCAATATAATTTAATTTCTTTATACTTCCTTTGCTTCCAGTCTTTTAAATACAATTCTTTAGGGAAAATTAGCAAATATTCATTCTGAATGTTGATTTCTCAGGAACAAGCATAGCTGGAGGAAAGAGAAAGGAGAGAGGTGACTTTCCATGCTCTATGAGTGGGCAAACATTATTTTGTTTGGGGCTGCAAGCTAAGATTTCTTCTAAGGCATGCAAATTGTAAAGTTCTGATTTGTCAACTGCATGCTGTTCTTTAGGCACTGATGTATGAAATCCCGAACGAATTCTCCGATGAACATACTGCTAATTGCTTCTCCACCTGCTCTCCAACCTCCTCCACCCCACCCCCTCCACTTCCAATTCAGCCTATAAGTGTCCGTCATTGGAGATGGATGGTGACACATGCAGTAATAGCAATTCATAAAAGCCAGTTCCAGCCCTTGTCTTCAAGGCTCCTGGATTTTCCACTGCCTGCTTTTGTGTAAGTGAAGTGGATGGAAGTGCTACTGGCATCAGAATCCACCTCCCTATGCTCCGTTGCTAGAGCTCAGTTGCTCGGCTGGAGCTGAGCTAAACAGAAGCATAGGATCTGAGCTGAATTGTAGCTGTTTTTTTTTTTTTTTCCTTAATGGGGGGGTGGGTTAGGGCTAGTGTGTAGTAGGGGTTTGGGGTGTTTTGGCTTTTTTTTTGGTGGAGAGAAGAGAGTAAGAAGAGAATAACTCACAGTAGGATACAACGTGAAACAGTTCCCTGAAGAGTGTCACGATGTTCCTGGTACAATATACAGGTATAGTATGTTTTATTTTATCTGAAATTTCCCTTTTGTTTCAAAGTGCATTTCTCTCTTTTTTTATCTCCAGTTCAACTGTACTGAAGGACAAATAAGGTTCTAATGAGCTAAAGAAAATAGCTGCATAAAACATGCCTGCCCCTAGCTATAATGTTTTCAGCAGATTGCTGTGTAAAATCTGGGTTTTCTGTTAAATTGGTAGTTCCGATCTCTTAATTGTGCATGCTTCTCTGCTGTAGTCTTGTATTGAATTTCTTAAGTCTTATGTCTGCAACTGGTAGTATGTGATATAGCCTAGAGTGTTCGTACGGAAGACAGTGCTTTGGAAACAAAAAGCAATTTTTGAACACTTAGTATGTTGTGTTTCTCTTGAGTTTATTAACTCCTGTATTTGTTAATTGGTTGTCTAGATTTGGGATATAGTTAAGAGTAAGGTAACTTCAAATAGGAAGCATTCCAGAACACATTTGTTTGGTAAATTTATTTTTATTTTATTTAACTCAGATTGATGGACATTATATATTATTGTTGTTTGTTCTGCTAGAAAAAAGTGTTGGAAACAGTAAGGCTAACAATGCCAGCTCCAAACCATCTGTATCATAAGATAGTATTGGACCGGAAGTATTCCTTAAGTATTCTCTTAAGCTTTCAGAAACATGTTGGTCCCTAATAACGAAGAACTTGAAGACTGATCAGGTATTGGTGAATGTTGTTTAAAAGGCTTCTTATACAGCAGTTAGACAGAAAAGATCCTTCCAAATGAAAAAACCTTGAAAAAGTTTCACTTTCTTGCTGAACAGAACAGAAGCTTATAGTTCCTACAACCACATGTTTTGATAAGTTTGAATATCATTTATTGTCAAGGACTTTCATCTCCATTCTTGCTTTATTGTCCTTAAAATATTGTGCTCCTGTGCTTAAGAGCTAAAAGATTGTGTTCTGTTTTGATGCGTGGTTTGACAGTTGATTTTGTTCCTCATTAATTGGACAGCATGCGGATGATGTGGAGAAGTGAGTGAGTGACAATATTTCAAGGTTACACTGAAGAGCATACAGTGAACTTTAGTGCCTGGACCAACAGCTGCTTAATTGAATTGTCTGCAATTAAAGCAACAGCAGGTTTGTGTAGTCTCCCTGCAGCCTGTTTATTTGAATTTATAGCTTCAGTTTCTTCTTTGGGTAGCAGTTGGTTTGTTCACTAAGAGTTGGAGAGTTGTGCTTGTTGGATGTTTTCTCCATACTCCAATGTTTGCTTGACTCTACAAGAGCCATCTCTCTACATTTTTAATGTGAGAAGTTGTTGAGGTTTTTCTCTTTGGATTAAAACCAGAGAATATCTCGTTTTCTCCATTACAAAAGTAAATAGATACATTGTCATGGAAAATATTGCTTTGTTCATTAAACAGAGGTTTCTCATGGACCTGTGTTATTGGTTTAAATTTCTGGCAGTGAAAAATTTTGGACTTTATTATGCTACTGGAATTACTATATCTGGGAAGAACTTCTCTATGCTAATAAAAGTGTTTGTGTTAAAAAAAAATAGTGACATTATCTCCTTGCCATCTCTCAATTCAGAGTGACTTAATGAATAATTTCAAATCCTACTAGGTGGCTTTTATGACTGAACTTTATTTGTACGCTAATAGTGAATACATATTTAATTCCTTCATGGTTTTATGCTATTAAAAACATAATTACAGTATAGTTCTTGGTTATTGATTCATAGTGGGTGTGGTATTAAACATTTACAGAATGATTTAACATTTACTCGATCAGTTTATACTCAAACAACCCTGTGTGAGGTCAGTGGCATTGTGATCTCCATTTCAGAGGTAAGAAAACTGAGACTTAGAGAAGTAATTGGCCCGAGGTCTCACAGCTAACAAGTGGCAGAGCCTGAACTCATGGGTTAGATGATCTGATTCAAGAATCTGTGCTTTTTTCTCCCTCTTACACCAGGCTGCCACTCAGTTAATGGATCTAGGCGAAGTTTGACTTAAGCTACTAGTGAAGAAGACTAAATTCAGTCATTTACTTAAAAAATGTGTTATTTGATAAAATTAGAGATTTTTTTCCAAACTATTTTAACCCAACATTTATTTTACTATGTGAGTGCTTTCCAGAATAATTTTACAGATATCTAAAGAAACATTAGTGTTTTGATTGATTTATTCATCAATATGAATGAAGGTAGAGTCTTGTGAGTTATTGGGAAGTAAAATGTTTTCCAATCTAAAAGATTAATGTGGAATATTTTCCTTCTAAAATAAGCTAGTGTGTTTTTAATTCTGCTTAACAAACGTATACGATTGTTTTCATGAATGTATCTGTATTTTAAAATATATTGGCCATGAATGTGAAGTGCTTTATGTTTTAAAATTTGAGTATTTTATCCAGATCAACAGAAAAAATATACAGCTAACTCAGTTTGACATTTCTCTGTTTATCTTATCTCACATCTAATCTATCTGTCTATCTATCTACCTACCTATTTATCTAAAGTAAACCAGCTTTCTCATCTTTTTAAGTTCCCAAATGGTTTCTCAATTTTAAATTCATTAGTTTAAAGGAAAAAAAACACACTTTCTGTCCCATTGAAGAAGGGAATACTGTGTAAAACTGCATTATCACTTCACCAGATGAACCCAGATACTCGAGTAGCTCATGTGAGTTCTCTGGTAAAACGTTGTTTAAAACCTCTTCAGGAAACATTCTTGAAGCAGTCATTCTTAGATCTGAATTTGTTAGAGACTGTGCCATGTACTGGGGAAATGACTGAATACTCACACCATAGAGAACTCTTCAGCATCTGACAATAAATATTTGAGAACGTTGTCAAGAAAATGAGCCAGAGATAGGGCAAGTATTGTTATGACCTGTTTATGAGACTTTTAGAAATATGATAATGGATATATTGTCTCAGATACCGTGTAATTAGAATTTATTCTTCTCTAAGATGATATCTTTATAATTTAACATATCTTAAAGTAAAGCTATTCTTATATTATTCCCTTCTAGCAAAAAGGAAGAGAGGATGATATAAAGCCCTTTTGTCATTCTTTAAACTTAAATGGAATTTGACGCTTAAAAAACTACAGGAGGGAACTTGGGGGAACCTGTCAGGATTAGAGGGAGGAGAAGTGGGGAACTAGGCATATGATTGGAAGCTCCATGTTAAACTTGGTTTCAGGTGGTAAATTTCCCGTGCAGTTGGAAGCTCTGGCTTACACCCCTCACTCCATTCCTTTTCCTGGGAACAAGCACTCTAAATATACATGAAAAGCAGCTTTTTAGGGCTTTTTAAGAGATTGACATTTTCTGATAGGTGAAAGAAAATGTCTTTCATCTGCAAAATAATATTTTTTCTGTGCTGTTTGAGACCAGGAAAAATTAGAGAGGGAGTCCATTTCTAGGTTCTGGCTGTTTAGAGAGCTGAAGTTGGTCGTCTGATGGATTTTCTGTCAGTACACTGTTGAGTGCATTTTAGGGGAGTGAAAAACAAGTCTTATATATGGGGGTATAAGGACTAGTGTACATCAGCCAGTGGTGTGCTAGAGCTTACTAGCTTACTTAAGGGGATCACTAAGAATATTTACAAATTTAAAAACTTGCTTGTATCTGTCTTCTTCCAAAAAAGAGTTAAGATACTCATTATGAGTAGTAGTTAAGGCATACTGTCTATGCAGGACAGTATACTGCAGATGCCCCTTGGGCTGCTAAACTATACTGATCACCATCCCTTGGATATAGCAGTGATGCCTTCAAGGATTATTGAACATAGCACAATTTAGTGTGTCTCCCACTCACACATACACATGATAACAATAGCTAACATTTATTAAGTGTTTACTGTGTGCCAGGCCATGTTAGAAATAGCTTGTATGTATGAACTCATCAACCTTCACAGCACTCCTATGAGGTAGATAGTATTATTTCCATCTTAAGGGTAGAAAAACTGAGACACAGAGTTTAAGTAATCTGCCTACCAGGTTACACAGTTACTAAGTAGTAGAATCAGGATTCTGTCACAGGAAGTCTGTCTCCAGAGCCTATGCCCTTAACTACTATGCAATATGTTGTATCTCTTTAAGGGCGCTTCACTGAAGAAGCTATTTGACCACTCATGTGCCACCCATAGCAGATATCCCAGTGTCCAGGCCTTCAGAAGACATAGACAGTGTAGAGCTGTCTGTTCACCAGACGGCTGAAAATTCAACTTTCTTTCTGACCCTCATTGCTGCTACTCTCTATTGCCAGAGTCATGGTGGATCCTTGCATCCCCAGCAGCTTCGGAGCACTGCCGCTACTCAAGTTTTGTCTCCAGATTTTCAGCTTAAAAAAGAAACTTCATATTGTGTTGTTTCTCTCTCAATTCTCAGCTTTTTGAAAGAACAAACATTGCCAACCAGAGTGCAGTTTTTCTTCTTTGCAGCCAAATGACCAAATCATAGCACGTCTTCCCTGCATCTACTCTCTCCTCACTCCATTTTATACCTAGCTGTTAGTGTTCTTCCAAAATGAAGATCTTATCATATCACTAGTCTCCTCAAACACCTTGTAAAGGATTTGGGGTTTTTTCTCCAAAGAGGAATTTAGAGCCATCCACAGTCTTGTCCCAGGCACCCAGAATGCACTTACAGCCCTGTGTCCCACTATACAACCTTCTCTAAACCCTATCCACCAGCCACCCTAGACCACTTCTGGGTCGCCAGGTACACTCCAAATTTTCAAGCTCTTGTGCTTTTCCTCATACTGTTCTCTGTATTTTAATTGCCTTCCACATCTTCAACAACCCTCGAGCTAATCAACATTTAAGGTTCACTTCAGATGACACCTGGTACTGTATTATAATACTCATTTTTGGTCTATCTTCCCCCACTAAACTGAGTTTATTAAAGTTAAAATTCTTATTTTACTAGTACTTAGCACATAGCTTAGTGCCTTGTACATATTTAGCCCTTACATGCAAAATTCAGGTCTTCAAACACTGCATCACCAAAGAATTTTTCTCCTGTCCTGCTAAGTCAAGGTTCAAAACTGTTCCTAGAGCCTGAGAGTTCCAGAAACTGGCTAGATAGCTTCTGCTCTGCATATTCTGGAATATTCTGTTCAAAAGATTTGTTTCTGATGCGACTATCTTCTTGATTATTTTTCTCTATATTGATCCTTGCTCAAATCTACTATACCTTGAAAGCTCCTTCTTTTGCCTTTGTAGAACACTTTGCACTCTTGTAGAGATCAAGGGCTTCCCTATGTACACATATTAATACTTATCCATACAAGAAAATGAATCAGAATGTGTAAACTAATCATTGGAATTTTTTGATGCATAATCACAGTGTTTCTCAAAAAGTGGTTTAGAGACTACTCATGTCAGTGTTACCTAGGGCATATGTTTAAAATGCAGATTCCTGGATCCCCATCCCAGACCTACTGTGTCACTCTCTGAGTTATCTGCGTTTAGCAAACTCACCAGATGATTCTTCTGTACAACTGACTTTTGAGAACCACTGTCCAAAGTGAAAATTAAAATGTTAAATCTTAATCTATATTCTCTATGGATATGAATATTAATTACATTGTGGAAAAACTATCATTAAAATGGTTTGAATTTTTTTGTCTGACACTGAAAGTCTTGGTCTCCTGGTGTCTAGCCCAATGCTGTCCAATAGAACTTTCTGTAATGATTAAATATTCTATATCTTCATTGTCCAACACAGTAGCCATTAGCCACATGTGATTACTGATCACTGAAATGTGACTACTGCAACTGAGGAACTGAATTTTTAATTTTATTTAAATTTAATTAAATTGAGATTTAAATAGTTACATGTGGCTCTTGGCCACAATATTGAAAATCTGGAGCTATTGAAGTGCAGCTCCAGAAAACTTGGCTATCCGGGAGAAATAATACTCTTAAGGGTCTACATGGCCACAGTGATCATTATATTGATGGGAAATCAGACAGGAACATTGTCTCCTTTGACATATAGGGCATTGCATTTCTTTTTTTTTAATAGTTTAAATTTTAAAATTGGCCTATGCCCCTGTGGTGTAGTGGTTAAGTTCAGCATGCTCCACTTTGCTTTGTGGCCCAGGTTCGTGGATTTGGATCCTGGATGCGGGCCTACACCATTCATTGGCCGTGCTGTGGTGGTGATCCACATATGAAGTGGAGGAAGATTGGCACAGATATTAGCTCAGGGCTAATCTTTCTCAAGCAGAAAAAGAGGAAGATTGGCAGTGGATGTTAGCTCAGGGCTAATCTTCCTCAGCAAAAAAAAGAAAAAAAAGTGGCCTAAAGTAAGTTATCCTCAGAAGTGATTTAACAAATTATGATCTCAATTAAATTTAAATGAGATCTACACTGCATTTCTCATCAGTACTATTTTTCTAATCATTTTGGCTTGCTATTGAGAGCTGGCTGTTAAGCCTGATTTCTGAGCTAGGCATAAGATAGTTGAGTTAATCAGAAAAAAAAGATCTCCTAGCACCAATGTTTAGGTCATAGACACTTTTATAGATTTAGCTCTCATAGACCCTTTAACTATTCTCTTTATGACTGATCAGCCCCTTAGCCACTCATTACTCATTACTTTTCAGCTTCCATTTCTTTCTCTGGCACATCTTCCTTGAACCAGTAGTGTACCACTTTGAGGATGGTTTCATTATTAAATAGCATTGATACTATGGAAGAATGTGAATCAGAAATGGATTGTAGTTTCCACATAAAGAGACATAAATCTAGGTACTCTGTTTTATGTGGAGTTCATCATATGTATTAGTTGTACTCGGTGGCTTGCTAAAAAGAACCCAATGTCAGAGTCTATAGTATTGCAAAAATCACCATAGCTAGAATACTGTACTTGACTATTGCTGTCTGTGGAAACTGTATGACAAAACATTATTCCTGCTTAGCCTGCCCTCTGTTACCTAGATCCCAGTTCGTTGTATTGTTTCAGTTGCTAAAATTTTTAGGACATCCTGAAATTCCCTTCACTCCCTTCACATTCTTCACTTTCTTTGGCTCTGCTTTCTGTTTTCAATAGACAGCAGATCGCCGCACGCCCCCCCCCCCTTTTGTGCCATTCAAACTCAACTCCCAGAATCTATTGTTGTATCCAGCCTCACTGAACTGCCTAGAGGAGTTTAAAACGGATGTTTTAAAGTGCCACTCAGGGCCACCCTGGAGCACTCTGCAAATAGGTTCTTTTGTTTTGAGGACTAAAGAGATAGTACCACAGTGCAGCTACAGTTTTGAGAAATGTGTAAAGACAAAGCCCATTTGGAACTAAAGTAAATGTTTAACCCCTTCCCTCTCTCTTCCCCCAGACTACATCTGCAATTATCAGTGACATTTTTACTTCGTTTAGGAAGCCAGACATTTCTATCCTCAAAGAAAAAGTTCACTCTGATGGGGACCCTTCATAATTCAAACCAGGATGGAGAAGGCAAATATGTTTTAAAGATATATTATAGGACTATGCTAGGATCTTTACATAAGTTATTTCATTTAATCCTCATTAGCCCCCTCAACGAATGGTGGTTGTCCTCCTTACCCAAGGCTGTATATACCACTAGTCTACAGCTCTGTTTCCAGACTCCAAAGCCTGTATTCCTGTTGCTTTTTTACTTATATGTGTACTTAGGAATAGTTGTCTTTTCTATCTGTGAGTTTGTGTGTCTGTGTGTGTGTGTCGGTGAGAGAGAGGGAAAGAGAGAGAAAAGGAGAGAGAGAGAGAGAGGAGGTTCTCAGCACTAGGTGTTCCCTCACAAAAATCCCAGATCAGAATAAAGTGGGAGAATGTAAAGAAGACGCTCCCTGTGTTAACTGTGTACCAAACAGGAATTGCAATGTGTCCAGTTAAAGCTTCTGATGAAGAGGTTGCAAAGAAATCCTTCTTCAGATTCTTTACACTTTGTATTCATTGGCACTTCCATCCCATATACTAGACTGCTAACTCTTGCTGCTAAGTATGGTTGGCATTTTCCCAAACACTGCCCTTTGCTTTGGAGGTGGGGCAGGAACCGTAAAGAACTACAACTCTAAGATGCTCTTCTGAGTCATAGAAATTTGCCCAGCTTATTCAGTGGAAGTTTTACAATCTTGATTCACTTAAATTTGTGATAAGCAGTGTGAAGAATATAAAATAATTGTGACAACCCGTATTTAATAAAAATTACAATAATCTGCAAGTAAGTCAGACTATTCTGGAAAAGTTTTTTGGATGGCATATTACTTTTTTCTTAGTTATAAATATCATACAAATAGATCATCATCAAAAGTAAATTTGATTCATGCTTTTAAAAAGTCTACAAGTGGTAGGAGATAGTAAACTATATTAAGAGTGCAATATGATATGTCATTTAAAAGGCCAATATGTTTTTGAGTAACTGACATGGATATGGACAAATAACTTCTTAGCGCAAAGTAGTGAGAATCCCTTTTAATTGGTAATAAGACTGTGCCCAAGTTTCCATTCTCTGGAATTGAGATGCTTGAAATGGAAAAGAGCAATTGAAATGCTTAAGGGATCTAGGGAGAGTGGTTTATGAGGGTGGGATACAAAGTAAATACAATAAAGGCAGCTTGAGTAGTTTGTGAATATTGGCCCTCATGGCTATTTTGAGTGGTGTGAGCAATAAAGAGCACAATCTGGCAGAAAAAGGGATAAGCACAGGCAGAAATATGACCATTCGAGCAATGAGCCTGGAATTCCAGTGGTATCTTTTCCCCTCCCAAGTAGTGTTCCCTGAATGCCCTACCCACGGCCCTTGTGAGCCTTTTAACGTGAAGGGAAAGAAATGGTCTGGGAAGAAATGGTCTGAAGGAATTGAAGCGACAAAGGTATAATTGTTTTGTCAAATATATACAGCCATGTAAAATAAAAAGAACCTCCCCCCCCAGCAGCAAACTTTCCAGAACATTTCCTTGGCTGGCCTCATAGCAAGACCAGATGAAGCACAAGCTGTAGAGAAGAACCTCACTCTAACCTGGAATATGATCTAAAGCAATGCCCTTCTTGGAACTACTCCACGGGGATTTATTACTGGAAGTAACAGAAAGGCTATGTTAGAACATTAGAACACAGTTCCAAGGCATGAACCCTGAAGTTGGGATTTATAATAAAGCTCTGGTGTACAAGCTGGTCAATGAGTACAATTTCATTGCAGATGTTTTCCATTTGAGATTTTTGATATACGGCTTTCGTGTATGCCTAAGATGTCAGTGAGTCAGGAGAAGTCAGTCAGCACTACTTAGCTAGTACCTACCATATGTCTTGCCTGTACTTGACCAGTCCAATGAGAGAGGTGCTTGACTTGAAGCTGTTTAGCCATTTCTGATCCCCATGTCACTATTGGTAAGCTGCCCCTCCTAGCATGTTAAACTGTCCTCATCTGTTGTGAGACAGATGATGGATAAGCAGCTTTTCTCGTTGTATCTGAACTTCTCATTTTCAGTATAGAATCATTCCCAGTAGTTCTAAAATGTAAAGTGGAGTAGAGGACTGTTGCCCCAGGAGGTTTTAAATCTACATCATAATGGACCATCTGACAAATGATTCCACTTTATGATCCCAAGTTAAAGTTATTGACAGAGAGAAAAGCATTGCAGAATAGAGTGCCAGTTTCTTATGGCATTTGTGGACTTAGGCCAAAATATTTGAAACCTTCAGCCAAAGAGTTCATTCTGGAACTTTGGAAGCAACTTGTAAAAATGAGCAGCCTGCATATTCCATATCTGGTGAAAGAACAGAGGAGGACGGAAAGAGAGAAAAGAGAGTCCAGAATGATTTGTATTCATTAATTTAACTATTATCAGTGTTAAGTACAATGTATGATCCGATTTTTATTAATATTTATGAAGTGCTACCCTTAAAGCTGTAGACTACAAAAAGAGTAATCCAGTAGGTAGGCCCATTGCTAAATGATTGAGCCAGAGACAGCATATAAATGTTAGAAATGGTCTAAACCACAGCGTCAAGTTTTGTTATTTCATAGGAAATCACTATTGGGACTTATGAATCTAGTGAGAATATGTAAGTACTCATTTATTCCTGACTAACGAGGAAATGATTGAGAATGCAGACAAGGTTTACAAATAAATGTTTGTAATTATGCATTTTAATAGAATCTTACAGTTATAAAAAACCTTAAAGGCTATCAAGAAATATCTCTCCCCCTCCACCACATACGTATACAACCTGTTGCATAAACCCATCTACTCTATCCTCAAGCGGTCATCCAGGTTATGCTTGGATACTTTCAATAGTTTGGCACTTTCCACTATGAGGTAGCTCATTTCATCTTTGAATAGCTCCAGTTATTGAATGTTTGCACAAATGAGCCAAAATCTCTCTCCCTCTAGCCTTCACCCATTGCTCCTACTCTTATGCATAGTACCATTTACACAAACTAAAACAGGAATTGAGCCCTCTGAAGTTGTATTGTCTGGTGGCCCTGATTCTGCTTATCCCTTGGGGCTTACACCAAGCAACCTCACCCAACTTCCATAGGATAACCCCTCAAACGTTGGAAAACAATCATCATGTGCTTTTTTATTAACAGGTTTATTGGGGTATGATTTACATACCACACAATTCACCTGTTTTAGGTATATAATTTAATGATCTTTGGTATGTGTTTTGCAACCAACATCAAAAATCCAATTTTATAACATTTTCTTTACTCAAAGAATAAATAAACCTTGATCTCCTTAGCCATTATCTCCCTATCCCCCCATTCCCTCCAGTACTAGATAACCACTAATCTACTATCTCTCTATAGATTTGCCCGGGCATTCTGTATGAATGGGATCATGAAATATGTGTCCTTTTGTGTTTGGCTTCTTTCATTTTCACTAAGAATAATGTTTTCAAGCCTCATATATGTTGTACTAGATATCAGTACTTCATTTTTGTAACTACATACTATTTCACTATATTGCTATACCACATTTTGTTTATCTATTCATGAACTGGTGAACATTTGGGTCATTTCCACTCTTTGGCTATTGTGAATAATGCTGCTATGAGCATTCACATGTAAGTTTTTGTGTGGACATATGTGTTGATTTCTCTTGGGTATATACCTAGGAGTATATACTTGGGTCATGTGGTAATTCTATGTCTAACATTTTGAGGAGCCATCAAAATTGTTTTCCAAAGTGGCCACACAATTTTACAATCCCACCAGCCGTGAATAAGCATTCCAGTTTCTCCACAATCTTGTCAACTCTTACTATTGTCTAATAATAATAAGCAGCCATTCTAATAGATGTGAAGTGGTATCTCTTGGTTTTGCAAGTATTTTCTACCACTCTGTAGACTGTATTTTCACTTTCATGAGGGTATCATTTGAAGCACAAACACTTTTAATTCTGATGAAGCCAATTTATCTAATTTTTTCTTTTGCCACTATGTTTTGGTATCATATGTAAGAAACCCTTATCTAACTCAAGATCATAAAGATTTACTCCTATGTTTCCTTCTAAGAGTTTTACATTTTCAGTCCTTAAATATAGGTCTGTGATCCATTTTTAGTTAATTGTTGTGTGTAATATGAGGTTGGGGTTCCTCTTTATTCTTTTGTATGTGGATATCCAGTTGTCCCAGGACCATTTGTTGAAAAAGACTATTCTTTCTCCATTGTGTGATCTTAGCATTCTTGTCAAAAATCAATTGATGATAAATATAAGGGTTCATTTTTGCATGCTGAGTTCTGTTCCATTGTTCTGTATGCCTGCCTTGATGCCAGTACCACACTGTCTTGATTGCTATAGCTTTGTATTAATTTTTGAAGTTGGGAAGTGAGAGTCCTGCAACTATGTTTTTCTTTGCTGAGATTGTTTTGTTTATTCTTGGTCTCTTACATTTCCATATGAATTTTAGAATCAGTGTGTCAATTTCTTTAAAAAAAAGTCAGCTTGGATTTTGAAAGGGATTGCATTGAATTAATAGAGGGATTTTTAAAAGAACAAATCTCACTTAGAATGGGACCCCATGAAGGGTGGCTCCATACACAATTTCCATATACCCTTTCTCACCAGTAATGTCACTTCAGAACCAAAGCTTACATCTTTTACAACTAACTTTTTGTTTCTGAAGTATCCAGAATCCCCATGCTATAAATATGTAATAAAAGACAAACAAAATGAAATGCCCTGTCCAGTGGCCAACACTTCCCTTGCCTTTGACTGGGATTATTCCTGTCTACGTGAAGAAACCAAGAAACAAAGTTGAAGGAGAAAATTGGCTAAGTCAGAGATAGTTTCTTTTCATTCAGTCCCATCCTGGAGTGAGGGCATGTGTATATGTGTGTGTGTGTACGTGTCGGTGTCTATGTGGATGGTAAGTGGCTGTGTATGTGAGTCTCTTTGCATGTTTCTGTTTTATTTCTCTGCTTTCCCTCCTCTACTTTATTCCATTACTTAACACTAGTTTTTGCATTTGCTTCTTGGTTGTTAAGCTGTAGCTCTATATGATCTCCAGAGTTTGAACTATCTCCCTGTACTGCTTTGATCGCCTGTGCTGCCAACCTTGTGATGCTGGCTTATTGGCCTTTGTCCTTTCTTCCCACCTCTTACTACTAAGGAGTCAGTTGCTCTACAGAGCCTTTCTAGTTCCCTCACACACCATGCCTCAGATGGTGCCAACATTGTTTCCCAATTACAGATAAAACAGAGCATTTACCATTCTAGGCCATGACAAACACTTCTCAAAGTAAGGAGAGTAAAAGCCAGTCCTTAAGAATGAAGAGAATTCAATCAGGATTTTAAAGCTTAGTCAACTAGAAAGCTGGTGTTATATATTTCCTCTAGCTTTTTAAAAATAAATTCTCCCTGCCTTTCTTCCTTCCTTCTTTTCCCTTCTTCATTGCTCCCATTAGCATGATGATTGCAATGCAGAGGCAGATTGGGAATGAAGGTAGGTAATAGTAAGTATTAAGTCTAGGCTGATGCTGAAATCAAGTAGAGAGAGGATATGCCACCTTGGGGAAATATCAAAATATCAGAGGTTGGGGAGACATAGTTTGAAAAAGATTTCTTGCAGATTCTGGTATGATCTTCAATAGGTATTATACTAGCCTGGTTGAGAATCACTGAGAGAAGTAAAAATGACTGCTGTATCATCCATGAACATTTTATTTTTTATCAACGTAAAATGACTGCATATATCTTAATAAATGCTTTTACCTTACAAAATAAAACAAAAAAAAAACCCTGATGATGAAAAGAATAGAAAGTTACTTAGAACAACTTCACAGATGGTTTCCAATATTTGCAGTTTGCTATATCCTGGGGCCTAATGGGGTAAAAAGTTCTTGTAAATAAGGAGAATAGGCATGTGATACTGGCGGTGATACTGCATCTCTTGAGTTCTAGCAGATTATGTGGGGTAAGGGAACACCAACTGTCTGAAATGGACAAAGAGAAGAAAAATGCTCTAGGGGGCCTCTTCTGGCTTCAAAATACCTTCTCCACATACTTGTACTACTTAGAGATTCTGTATTGGTTGATGATCTCTTTTAAGATACAAATGTCTCATGGGAAGGTTAAGCCTCAATCATATTTTAGCATCAATTACTTTAATCAGATATTCAGATCCATTCCTATCTGAGGTTTCTGTTCCCCAGTGGCTTAGAAGGAAGGTATAAGGGAGGTGTGTGCATCTCTTTATCTTCTCCTTTACCTGTTTGATGATAGTATGGGGAGGAACTTTCAAAACACTTTTGTAGTAAAGAACTGAAGCATTGGAATAGGATGAAGGTGCAGGATATAGATTAATTTGACTAGTTTGTCGTCCTTCTTCACCTTTTAAAATCCTATCCAATTTACCAAACTCAAGTTCTACACGTCACAGAAAGCCTCCCCATCTTCTGCCAGCCAGCATTTATTTGCCCCTTCTCTGAACTGAAACAATATTAACTATCTATACCACCAAATCCAATGTTCAGTTGGTACTATCTCTCCTCCTATTCTTTAGTGAGTTTATATGTGCTAAACTTGTTCTCCTTATGCAAGACTAGTGATGGATGTGTACTATAATTGACTGTTGGAAGGAAATGATTGTAAGTTCTTGAAGGTAAGGACTGTACCTTCCTTATTCCTTACATTATTATTCTCCATGGCATATTGGACTATATATTTGGATCTAGGGAAAGATCAACCATAACTACTGTTATAATTAAGATCTTATTCTTTACTGTTGTCTACCTTAAAACCTGCATTTGCAAGTGGATGCTATGATGGATATGCTTCCAGAAATGACTTCAGTCACTCTGCCTAAGCTGGCAGCATTTTTTCTCTGCTTTGCACTAGCCTTAGTTTGTGGCACTGGCTGTTCCTGATGGCTAAGGCCTTGATACTGGCTCCTTCTCATAATCAATAGTGGGAGCACTTAGAAATGCCATTCGGTAGCTTCATGCAATAGGATAGGAGCAATGAAGAAAATATAATAGCTCTCTCTTGTTTCCCTTTTCGAAGTGTTAACTAATCTTATTGTGGTAATCGTTTCACAGTATATACATATATCAAATCATCATGTTGTACACCTTAAACTTACACAATGTTGTATGTCAGTTATATCTCAGTAAATCTGGGAAAAAAGATCTATATCTGATAATCTCCCTAGTTGTTTCTTTGTTAAATTTCTCTCTGTAGAACATAGAGGAAAAAAGTTTACTTAGAAAAAACCATTGGTTTTTTGACATAAACTCAAGCAGGTGAAAAAAAAAACACCCTTCTAGAAAGATAGGGCAGCTTTTAATTCTCCTAGGCAGTTGCTGGAACAGTAAAACACAGTAGCCATTGGCGGAGTGTGTGTTAAAGGGATTTATATATTTAATCATTTTCCCTCTGCACTTCCTTACGCTTGTACTACCTTGTAACATCAGGTAGAAAACAGTGCTGACGATTGCTTCTCTTTCCCCCAGTTGAAGTTTAAAATTATGAACGCTGTGTAATGAAATGGTGATTTTTATTCTGTCCTGGTGGTAAAAAGGGATTTGCTGATGTGTAAAATGAGACAAAGATAAATAACAAACAGATGTTCTCACAAAATGTTCATTAAATCTCTGCCTAGTGGAAGATGCTAGATTACATGTGTTCAAACTCTAAATGTGTTAGAGAATAAGGAGCTTTTATACCTTAATGCTCAATTTAGGAAAGACTATATAGCTTTCTCTGTAAAAATCATAGTAATCAGTGACTTATAGTCTCTTACTCATTTCACAGTGGCTTGTCATGACTGTTTTTAAACTTTTCTTATTGATTTTGACAGTTCCAATTATCCAAACAGACATCACCTTATTGAGAGATTATGAAGTGTGTTTAAGCCTGTATTGTAAGACCCTAAATAGGAGTTATCCAACATGTAGAAGTTATGACTTTTGCTTGGATCATCTCTAAAGAACTATCAGCCATGGAGATGTGATAGTGATTGCGGGAGCAGAGGGGTGTGGTTAGAAATGGGGAGCAGGAACAAAACCACCCTCACCTTGTTCCTCTTGCTCTTGCATAAAAAGTAGAAATTATAGTTCTTGACATAGTGTATTGCTTACAGCAAGGACTTCCTGCTACTGTAAGCCACTGTTCTGCTGTGCTAAGTGCTAGGCAGGTGTTCATTTCTGGTAAGTTGAAATATGTAGCTTATGTTACAAAGGTGGGAAGGAATGCCCAGCTTTACCTGGGGAAGAGGGTAGCCAGAGAAGGTAGCTCAAAGAGATGATATTTAATCTGAATCTTGAAAAATGGTGGCAGTTCCTTAGACAACATAAAACATTTCATTCAGAGCTAAGGGCATATGGAAAGACACAGAATCCTGAAACAACATGAGAAACTTTAGATGAACTCCCAGTGATTCAATTTGGTTTTGTGCTTCAGTTTCCTCATCTGTAAAATGGGCTTAATAATGATACCTATCTTACATGTTTGTGAGGACTAAGAAGTTAATATATGTAATTTGGAATAGTGTCTGGCATATATGAAGTGATTAATGTCTTAGGACTTATCATGATATTAATAGCTGGAGTTTGGCATTTCCATAGGAAAGTGGAGAAAAGTGAAACTGAAGTAATAAGTGGAGGGGGGCAGATTATAGATTAACACTGTGACGAAGAAGGTGTATTTTTTTCTTACAGATGATTGGGAACTAGTATGGAGTTTTAAGCTGGAATTTCAAATAAGTGACCAGATTTGCATTGCAGATCACTCTGTTTGCTTTCTGAAAGATAAATCTGGATGGAACAGGGCGGGGGAAGTATTTGTGGAAATTGAGTCCAGAGAGATCAGTTATAAGGCTATTGCAGTAGTTTACGTAAGAGATAATGGAGGATCTAAATTAGAAGAATAGCAGTGGAAATGGAAAGATAGGTGCAAATTCAAGAGATATTTCAGAGTAACCAGGTATCACAGACTGGCAACTAACAAATATGTTTTGTTTGACCCACACGGTATTTGAATTTGAATGCCTTTAGATGGAACCTGCATTCTCTAGTTTGACTTAGGCTTCGCCACTCCCTATTGTGTTACCATATTGATGTTATCACAGTGTCACAAGTTGATGTTACTTGGCTGATCCTTTATCGGTGAGGGAAAGGAAGGAGTTAAGGATGACCCCTAGATTTCTAGATTAGGTGACTGGATGAACAAAGGTGCTAACAGCCTGGATCAGGAATTCAAAAGTCTGAAAGAATTGGGAGAAAAGATGAATTATCATTTGGGTATATCAAGTTGGAGGTATCTACAGGATATTAATTAGAACTGTAGATCTGTGAGTCAGGAGATAAGTCTACATTAGAGATATAGATTTAGGGAAATCATTAGTTTATAGGTGGTAGCTGAAACTATTTAGGTGGATGATATCACTCATAGAGTATAATTAGAATGCTAAAAGGAGAGGACTGAGCTCAACGAGAAACCAGTGAAGTGACCAGAGGTAATGCTAAAGGAGAAAAGAGTTCTAGGCATAATGTAGACCTCAATGTGTAGACTTATACCGTAGATTCAAGTGTTGACTCATAGTATAGAACCACTTTGAGTGATCCGTGGACCCCTGTGCTCCCCAAGACTCTTTCAGATAGTCTGAGAGGTCAAAACTGTTTTCACAGTAATTCTAAGATGTTATTTTCCTTTTTCCCTATGTTGACATTTTCACTGATAATGCAAGAGCAATGGTGGTTAAAACTGCTGGCACCTTGGGCACAAATCAAGGGAGTGGCACCAAATTGTACCAGTTTGTAATTGTATTCTTTACCACCACACACTCATAGTTAAAAAACGAAGCCATTTCACTTAATGATGTCCTTGATAAACCAGTAAATGTTATTAGTTTTATTAAATCTTGACCCTTGTGTATTATCTTTTTTAACAGCTTTATTGAGGTATAATTGATATACAAAGAACTGCACATATTTAACATACACAATTTGATGAATGCATATCTTTTTAATAATCTGTTTATCAAAATGGGAAGTATGCATAAAACACTTCTGATGCATAGTAAAGTATGCTAGTATCTCGAGGTAAAGCACTTGCATGACTGAATTGCAAACTGAACTAGCAGCTTTTTAACATAGAACTCCAATTTTACTTGAAAGAACAAATGACAAACTATGGTTATTCAGACTTGGGTATTTAGCAACCGTTTTCTCAGAAATAAAATAAACCAATCACTTTAAGGAAAATAACTGACAGTGTATGTTGTCAATGATAAAATTGAGCTTTCAAGTGATAATTAGAATTTTGGAACAGTTGTATCTGTCACCATAAGCTTGAGAGCTTCCCAATACTTATAGTCTTTTCTGATGAGATCAGCAGTGATATTAACTAATGTGATTTTTAAAATATTGTATAATGAAATATGTCACCATTTGGAAGATCTGCATAACTCAGTGAAACAATATTTGTCAAATGATCAATGCATGATATTGTAAAATCTTGCCTGTGTAAAAGATCCGTTTAAAGTATAAGACTGACCAGTGGATTTTAGTATAACAAATTGCAAGTTCATTGACAGAAACTCAGATTCCCCATTGCATTTATGTTAAAGAAACTACCACTGTCAAGTTTTGGTGTAGTATTAAAGAATATCCACAATTATCTGAAAAGACTATTGAAATACTTCTCCATTTTCCAGTTACATATTTACATGAAGCTAGATTTTCTTCATATACTTTAACCAAAGAACATATCACAACAGATTGAATACAGAGCAGACATAAGAATCTAGCTGTCTTCTAGTAAACTCTCTTCTATAAAAATGACTCGCAAATTTGTAAAACATTGACATTATTCTCACTGTTTTTATTGTTTTGGAAAATATAATTATTTTTCATAAACGTTTATGCTAATATGTATTGGATTTATTGTTGTTATATTTAAATGAATAAATCAATACTTTAAAAATGTCACAGTTATAATTTCTAATGTAGTAGGTATTGATAGATATAACCTACAGAAACCAAGGGCTTTTTGAGATCCTCAGTATTTTTTAGAAGTATAAAGGCGTCTTAATACCAAAATGTTTTGGAACTGCTCTTGTAGACTACCAAACAAAAGTGATGGGGAGAGCAATTGATCACGCTCGCCTTACTGTTAAGTAGCCTAGACTCCTACAAGGGAAACTGAGACAATGAAAAAACATAATATGGAAAAGTATGTGTAAGTGCCACAGCAAGTGACATAGACAGTAGGCACTAAACAAGAAGAAGAGTTTGGACTAAAGAGTGGTAAGGGATTTGTTGGAAAGAGAGATTTGAGTATAGGTAGGATTTTGTAGAACAAAAGAATTTGGAAGACTCTTCCTGATCTTGATGACCACCATAAGCAAATTTCTAGAGGCCAACATAACCATAATATACTCTAGGAACAGTAAGGAGACCATCCTTACTGGAGTAAATAGTTTGCATTGATGAATAGCAATAAATTAGTTGAATAAATAGGCTAGAGACAGATTATGGAGAGCTTTAGATGTCAGGATGAGGAATTTAGATTTTATGGACAATGTGAAGCTATTAAAGGTTCATGATTCAGGATGATAACATGATGACAATGATATTTCATGAAAATTAGAAGTAGTGTAAAGGAGAGATTGGAAGTAGAAAGACTAGAAATCAATTAGGACAATATTGTAGTCATCCATGCATGAAGTGATGAGGACCTAGTCATAGGAATGGAAAGTAAATAATGGATACAATAGATATTGTAGAGGCAAAATGAGCAGGACTTGATTGATTAGCAAGAGGGGATTAATTTTGAGACTGGATGACTGAGAGAATAGTGCTGTTATTGATGGAAAATAAAAGAGTATAGGGAGACCCATTTTAAGTAGTTGATGATGACTAGGTTATTAACTCATTTGTCAAAAGTGTAGGATTATCCTAATAGAAATATGTATGCATAGGGAGTCACTAGATAGGAAGTTGGTTGAGAAGTATAAAATTGAGAGGCTACATTAGATAGGTGATCATTGGGTTTAAGGAAATGAATGTGTTTTCTGAGAAACACATTATATAAATCAGGAGCCCAGGAACTAAGACTTTTGATCTAAAGCTATTAGGTTGTTTTTTTTTTTTTTTTTTTTGAGGAAGATGAGCCCTGAGCTAACATCTGCCACCAATCCTCCTCTTTTTGCTGAGGAAGACTGGCCCTGAGCTAACATCCATGCCCATCTTCCTCTATTTTAGGTGGGACACCTGCCACGGCATGGCTTGACAGGCGGTGCATATGTCCACACCTGGGATTCGAACCGGTGAACCCTAGGCCGCCAAAGCAGAATGTGCAAACTTAACCGCTGCACCACTGGGCCCGCCCCTAAATCTATTAGGTTTTTATAGGTGGAGCCAGTGAAGAAGACTGAAGAAACAATTGAAGACTATTAGGAGAACAGAATAATATCAGATTGCAGAAGCCAAGGGAGGACAGAGTTTCAAGAAGAAGATGGAAATCAGCCATGTCAGATTCTACGAAGAATAGAAGATTTAATATATATTGTAAGCTCTGTGAAAGCAGGAGTCACTGTATTGTATGCTTTACTGAATGATCTTTTCTAAGTGCCTAGAATTGTACTTGGTACATAGTAGGTGATGAATAAATAAATAAACATACTTGGCTACTGCTGCTAAAAGTTTTGCAAACCTTATAAATATAACTACATTGGAGGAAAGTAATTAATGAGCCGCATCTTCAGATACAAACCTCTGTAGAGATATTGATTCTCTTTATTTGCCTATCAGGCACAGTTATTGGAAGCTAGCAATTGTTGATATGCACAGTGAAAATGGAGGTGGATTGCTTAGCTTTGTTGATTCACATGTGAGGCAGGCAGAAAGAGGTAGATGATGTATATCTATTTGCATAACTCTAAAGACTAAAACACAGCTAGTAGCCTTACCTTCTAGTCCTGTTAGGATGTACTATTCATCGGAATAGAATATATTCTTATGCTGGTGGTGTCTGGTGAAATAATCCTGCATCAAAATGAATAACCACTTTGGAATTTAAATAGTCATAATTATAGCCACTAAGAAATTTTATTTTAGTATAAATTTATTTTGGTATTGGTTTATAAATTTTAGTTGTAAGTCTTTTAGAAGACCAGTGCATTGGTTGGGTTGAAAAGAATAGGTCCAATTTGGTGGTTAAAGTAGTTTGTTTATTTCAATTTTTGGCATGGGTTTCCATAATGGATACTGGAGAAATATAGATGATTTTACTGGAGGAAACAAGTTATTTGATACTAATGGATTTTTTTCATAATCTAGTTATATAGCAATGACTGTGTTTTGAGCTTGGATTTTTGTGTTAGTTATCAACTGCTGTGTAACAAGCTATCCCAAAAGTTAGCATGTTAAAAAAACAAACATTATCTCACAATTTCTGTGTGTCAGGATTCTAGGCATGGTTTAGCTTGATGCCTCTGGCTCAAGATTTCTCATGAGGTTGCAGTCAGGCTGTTGGCTGAGGCTGTGGTCTCATCTAAAGGATTGAATGGAGGGGGAGTCCACTTTCAAGCTCACTTGTGTGGTTGTTGGTAGACTTCAGTCCCTTGCCACTTGGGCCTTTCCACAGGGCTGCCCCATGACATGGCAGCTTGCTACCCCAGAAAGAGCAATTCAAAAACATGAGAAAGAATACCCCAAATAGAATCCAGAGTCATTTTATAACCTAATCTCAGATGTGACATCCCATCACTTCAGCCATATCTAATTGTTAGAAGTAAGTCAGTACTTCCAGACCACATTTAAGCAGAGGAGATTACACAGGGTTTGTGAATACCAAGGAGTTAGGGATCATTGGGGACCATCTTAGAAGCTTCCTACCACAGATTTGTTGACACATTTTACCTTCAAAACACACAACTGAAGTTGGAGAAAGAGAGAAGTACAGAGCTAAAGTCAGCTTTTTAGTGATAAAATCAGGAACATGTCCTGTCTCCTGGAGTATGAAAACTTATATCTTCCTCTATGAAGCATAAATAATTTTAGAAAAATACCTAAAGCTTAAATACATATATATTAAATTATATGTAATTTTATGTATATATATTATACACACACATATATATGATTTTTAGACATATTGCATTTACTGAAAAACAATGTGAGAAGAAACTGAAAAGCCAAGTGAGAATAAAAAGTTAACATGAAGATATAAAATTTATCTTCAAACCATTTCTTCAATTACAAAACCACCCAGAAAGACAGCAGAAAATGTTTGACATTAGCAGTAACTCCATTTTAATTTCAATGCTGTTGTTTAATTAATGTAAGTTAATATGAAATAAGATACAAACTAGTTAAATGTAGCCCCCATATATTGTTTTCAGTGCATATTTGAAGGCAGAGATAGAAAAAGTAGACTAAACAGTGAGAAACTGAGTTCTAGAAACAGATATTATAGATTCCCTCATAGTTCATATGTCAGAACTATGTCTTCCTCTTACCTTTTCTTTACTTCCATTACATTTTAGATTTAATAACTGAAATTATAAAAATATACATTTTTGATGATAAAATGATAATTTAGCAGGAAGCAGAATAGTACTGTCTTGCAGCAAATCTTTAAATTCAATTTTTAACTAAATTAATTTCATGAGGTCTGGTCTATCTAAATCCAGAAATTATAGGTATTCATTTAGATTCACAAACCATATCCCATTTACTTCAAATAAAAAACATAACCCTGTCTTTGTCTACAGAGACAAAGAAAGGAATAAGGTAAGAGAGAAAATTATTAATCATAACAAAAATTTTTAACGTGAACAAAATTTATTAATCATAACAAAATCAGATGCCTATTTGAAACTAAGGAAGGAGAAAATATGTATAATATTTAAAACAGGTGTGTTTGTGCATGTATATTTCAAAAGGGATACATTTCTGAAGTAGTCATGTCTTGTTTGGAATGACAGACATCTTTGCTCTCGAGAAGGAAAATAAATGAAAGAGGAAGAGTTTGCATTAGATGATGTCTAAGGTCCCTCCTAGCTTTAACATTCGATGAGTCCATGTTCAGATTATACATTTGAGGTCTTGGTTATTTGTGGTAAGGAGAGTGAGCAAACATGCATAATTAAACCTATAGATGTACAGATCATCTCTAAACTTCATTTTAGCCTAAACTTTATTAGAGCAAATACCAAGTGTGTAAATGTGTGTGTGTGCACGCATGCACACGTGTTCAAGGTATCTGGGCTTAGAGGTTATGGGAGTGGGGCGGTGCTGTGTACCTTGCAATAGGATGCTCAGTCTTTTTGTGTCCTACTAGGAAATGTAGATAATTGCTTTATAGACATAAACCACCTTCGTATTCTCTGTAGCTCAGGAATCTATTAGAATAGGAAGGAAGCTCTGATTAGCCCTCCTTATGCCCCTTGGAAATTCTCTTCAAAGAGGCTTTTTTTCTTTCTTTTTTTTTTATTTTTTGAGGAAGATTAGCCCTGAGCTAACATCTGCCGCCAATCCTTCTCTTTTTTGCTGAGGGAGATTGGTCCTGAGCTAACGTCTGTGCCCATCTTCCTCTATTTACATGTGGGATTCCTGCCACAGCATGGCTTGATAAGCAGTGCGTAAGTCCACACCCGGGATCCGAACCGGCAAACCCCAGGCCCCTGAAGCGAAACGAGTGAACTTAACCACTGAGCAACCGGGCTGGCACCAAAATAGGCTTTTTTTCTCAAATACCCCTATTCTTCTCAGGTTTAACTGAGGTAGTTGCTTCATAGTTTCTCATCCCCCAATAGGCTCTGTTTCACATTCATTCATTTATTCATTGAATATTTATTGAGTGCCTACTATGTGCCAGGCATGGTCCTAGGTGCTGGAAAAACATTTGAGTACAAAAAAAAGCCTCTGCCTTATTGCGTAGGTTCTAGGAGAGGAGATGGGCAAATATTACACCCATACACACACACACACACATACACATATAGTCTTAAGCGATATATTCATGTATATCTATAAGGTGATAAGTGATTGCGTATGTGTGTATATATATATAGTCAGTGGTGTGGAAGAAACAGAGCATGATTGGGGCATTGAGAGCATTGGTGGGATGCAAGTTGCAGTTTTAAATAGAATGTTCAGCGTAACCTCATTGATGAGGGACATTTAAACGATTATTTGAAGGAGAGTGGCTATCTGAGGAAAGGACATTCAAGCAGAGGAAACAAGAAGCACAAAGACCTTCAGTCGAGAAAGTGTCTGGATTGCTTAAGGAATTAGTGTTCGAGGAGCTGGTGTGGCTAGAGCAGAGTGAGCAAGAGGAATGACAGAAGATAATTCAGAAAGGTGTAATTAGGGGACAAGGCAGATCTTATAAGGCCTTGAGAACACTGTAAGGATTTTGACTTTTACTCTGAATAAAATGAGAAAACTTTGGAGGGTTTTGAGCACAAGAGTGGTGTGATCTGGCTTTTAAAAGGATCGTGCTGGCCGCTATCTTGATAAGGGATTATAGGGGTATGAGCAAGGTAAAAGCATGGAGACCAGATAGGAAGCTGCTACAATGATTCAAGCAAGAGATGATGATGACTGGGAACAGGGTGGAAACAGTGTTAGATGTTGAGAAGTGGATAGATTCAGGATATATTATAAGACTGCAACAAACAGGATGTGCTCATTGAATATGGGGTGTGCAAGGGAGAAGTCAAGGATGAACTCAAGGGTTTTTGCCCTGAGGAAGGAGGTGACATTTACTGAGATGGGAAAAAATATAGGCAGAGTAAGCTTGACATGCAAGAGCTCAGTTTTGGATGTGTTCGTTTGAGATGTTTGTTAGAGATCTAAGTGGAAATATCAAGCAGGTAGGTAGGTATATGTGTCTGGAGTGCAGTGGAAAGGTTTGGACGAGAACTATGCATTTGGGAGTCTTTAGCACATACATAGTATTTAAAGCCGAGGGAGTAAAGACAGAGAATAGATCCAAAGACCGAACCCTGCAATCCACTTTTTAAAAGATGAGGAGAAGAGGAGGAACCAGCAAAGAAAACTGAGAAGGACTGGCCAGTGAGAGATAGGAGGAAAGTCAAGAGAGTATGGCATTTTGAAAGACAAATTAAGGAAATTGACCATTGACTATAATCTTTTCTGTCCTCTGTGTTACTATTGCCCTCCCTAATTCAGCACCACATCATTACTTGTCTGAACCACAACCATCTCTTTAGTTGTGTCTTGTACATGTTTTTATTGTTGCCTTGACCATACTACTTTATAATTATCTGTTTCTCACATTTAGGCTGTTATTTCTTGGAGGGCAGTGATGATATTTTACCCATCTTTAAATGTTTGGCACCTAGCATGGGGTCTGATACATAGTAGGCACTTAATAAATGTTTGCTGAATGAATGAATAAATGAGTGGTCACTTTTTATCCTTGCTCTGGAAATGCCAGTTTCAGTTTAGAGGATTATAAATTTTTCCCTACTACTTTGAATTGTTTCCAATTCTTCAATTTAAGATTCTAATATAACTAGTAATAGGATAGAATAACTGATTTGCATCTCAGATGCAGGAGCAGCATGCTGAATAACAATGTGCTATGAGTTTGATAGCATTGGGATATCGTGTCCCCTAGTATTATCGATGTACATCTGAGTTACTGTAATACAGCCAATCCTCACAAGTTGAATTTGTTAGGTTATTTTCATTTACCTCTCTGGGATACCTTTACCATGTAAAATTAGTTTTTATGAGAAGATTCAAATTTGTTTGTACCTCTGGGGAGAAAGAAGGAAGGTATTGCCATCCTGGACTTTTTAAAGGATATTTAATACTCATTTATCATAATCTAAAAGGATAAAACTAGATTTTTTCATTGGTGGCCTTTATTTCTTAGGTAGAAATGTAAAAAATGTCCATGATGAGGCATACCTGTTATCCAGCCAGTTCAGTATTCTATTTCTGAGAGGGCTTTATTAGGAAATCATCGTATCTCCCTAATACCAATCTCAAAATAGGTAGAAGTATCTCGGGGAGGAAAACATTCTAATTTCTTTCAATAATACATTGTGAATCTATTGTCTGTGATGTCATCTAACATTATCTGAATTTGTTCATTTGTAAACTTTTAAAAATTTCTGCCATATTTGAGACACAAGAGTTCTCTAGTTACATTTTGTTATTTAAAGAAATACTTTTTAAATATTGAGGTAAAACTTACACAGTGATATGCACAGATCTTAAGTGTACAATTGGATGACTTTTAACAAACGCATGTACTCTTCTAATCAACGCCACAATGAAGACATAAAACATTTTCATCACAACAGAAGGTTCCCCTATGGTCCCTTCCAGTCAATCTCCAACCTACACTTTCAACTACTCTTCTGACTTCTATCACCATAAATTCGTTGTCTGCTACTAAACTTTATATAAGTGAAATCATACACTATGTCTTTTTTGTGTCTGGCTTCTTTCCCTCAGCATTTTTATTTTTTAGATTGATCCATATTGCTGGGTATTATCAGTAGTATGTTCCTTTTTGTTGTTGAGTAATATTCCATTGTATGAATTAACTACAAATTGATTTGTCCATTCACCAATTGATGCACATTTGGGTTGTTTCTAATTGTTGTCTATTAGGAATAAGTCTGCTATGAACATATAAGCACTTAATGCCAAATATTCCACTCTAAGCACTGCTTTAGCTTATTCCACAAATTTTGATGTGGTCTGTTTTCATGTTCATTCAGTTCAAATACTTTTTAATATCCTATGTGCTTTCTTCTTTGACACATGGATTATTTATATTTTCCAGGTATCTTTCTATTATTGATTTCTAATTTAATTCTGTTGTGTCAATGAACATGCTCTATATAATTGAAATGTTTCAGATTTTAGACTTCTTTTATGGACTTAAATATAGTCTATCTGGGAGAATGTTCCAGGAGCTGTAACCTTAGTTCCCTTTGGAACTAAGTCCTCTAGACCAGCAGAACCTAACATCATGGGGACAGAAAACAAAAAATTTGCTAGTGGATTACCAGGGATAGTAGTAAGTCAATCTACTATCGTTTTCACCTCTAATAATTATTCCTGGATCCATAAATCCTGACTATTGGAGAAATAATGCCATATATTGGACATTGATTTAGAACATATACTGTATCCTAGAAGGCATTGCTACTGTGTAGCTCGATCTTCAATAGGCCATTCCACCATTGTAGCAAGCCTGCTGCTTCAGGATCATGGAGAACATGGTAAAACTAGCCAATTCCATGAGCATGGACTCATTACCACTCTTCATTTACTGTGAGTGAGTTCCTTGATGAAAGGGATTCTATATGGAACACCATGATGGTGGATAAGGCATCCCGTACGTTCTTATGAAACTGACAAACTACTTTCCAGACTGTCTATACCATTTTACATTCCCACCAGCAATATAAGTGATCCAGTGTCTCTGCATTCTTGGCAGCGTTTGGTGGTGTCACTGTTTTTTATTTTAGCTATTTTGATAGGTGTGAATGATATCTCCTTGTGATCTTAATTTGCATTTCCCTAAAGGCTAATGGTGTTGAATATCTTTTCATTTGCTTATTTGCCATCCGTATATCCTCTTTGCTGAAATGTGTCTTCATGTCCTTTGGCCTTTTTCTAATTGGATTGTTTCTATTTTTACAGGTGAGCTTTGAAAGTTCTTTATATATTCTATGTACATGAGTACTTTGTCAGATATGTGCTTGCAAATATTTGCTTTTTGCCAGTCTATAGCTTGTCTTTTCATCTGCTTAATAGTCTTTCACAGAGCAAAAGTTTAAAATTTTGATGAAGTGTAATTTATCAATTTTTTCTTTGATGGATTGTGCTTTCGTTGTTCTAAAGTCTAAGAAATCTTCACCAAGCCCTAGATCCCAAAGATTTTCCCCTATGTTTTCTTCTAAAAGTCTTACAGTTTTACATTTTATACTTATAGTCCATGATCCAAATTGAATTAATTTTTGCTTGATGTATGAGGTTTCATTAGGGTTCATTTTATTGCCTATGACTATCTAAGTGCTCTAGCACCACTTGTTGATTACTGGAGCTATATAAATCTTGATGGATAGGCTAATTTCTCTCATGTTGTTCTTCTTTTTCAAAATCGTTTTTGCTATTCTAGTTTCTTTGTCTATCCATATAAATTTTAGGATGTTTGTCTACATCTAGAAAAAATCTTGCTGAGATTTTGACAGATATTACATCCAACCTATCTGTCACTTTGAGGGAGAATTGACATCTTTGCTGTGTCTTCTAATCCTTGAGAACAGTAGGTGTCTCCCATTAATTGATATCTTCTTTGATTTCTTTCATCATTTTTTGTAGTTTTCAGCATATATTGTTTACACATTTTGTTAAATTTATACCTAAGTATTTCTTTGTTTTTTTAAACAATTGTAAATGATATTGTATTTTTAATTTTGGAGTTCACATACTACTATTTCTATATGCATAGTATATAGAAATACAATTGATTTTTGTATGCTGGTATTGTATCATCTGACCTTGCTAAATTCCAAATTAGTTCTGGGAGATGTTCTACGTAAACCATCATGCCACCTGCAAATAGGGATGGCTTTGTTTCTTCCTTTCTGATTTGTATCTTTTATGTATGTCTTTTCTTGCCTTATTGCACTGGCTGGAACTTCCACTATTATATCAAATAAGAGTGGTGACAGAATATATCTTTGCCTTGTTCCTAATAACTAGAGGAAAGTATTCAATCCTTCACCTTTAAGTAAGATGTTAGATGTAGATTTTTTGTAAATATTTTTTACTAAGTTGAGGAAGTTCCTTTTTACTCACGTTTTCTGAGACTTTTTATCATGAATTGCTATTGAATTTTTCAAATTCTTTTTCTGCATCAGCTTGTTTATATGGTGAATTCCATTGATGGATTTTTAAATACTAAACCAGGTTTGCATCCCTGGAATAAACCGCCCTTGGACATGATATATAATCCTGCTTATATATCTGCTATCATTCTAGTTTTTTTCTCTTATAGGTAAAGATGTTGTTTTTCTCTGACTGCTATCGATGTTTTTTTTTTTGTCTTTAGTTTTCAGTACTTTGATTATGATGTGTCTTGGTGTGGATTTTTTTGTTTGTCCTATTTGGGGTTACCTCATCTTTTTGATTCTGTAGGTTTATGTCTTTGGCCAAATTTCTGAAATTTTTATTTATTATTTCTTTGAATACCTTCTCTCCTTTTCTCCTTCTTTTGGGTATTCAGTCATACGAATGTTAGAGCTTTTGTTATTGTCCCACTGGTCCCTGAGAATCTGTTCTTGTTTTTCGGTCTATTTTCTCTTTATTACTCATATTAGGTAATTTCTATTATTTTATCTTCAAGTCCACTGATTTTTTTCCTCTGTCATCTCCTTTCTACTTTTGAGCATATTTAGTGGGTTTCTTATTTTGGTTAATGTATTTTTCACTTCTAAAATTTCCATTTCATTTATCTTTATATCCTCTATTACTTTGCTGAAACTTTCTATTTTTTCATTTGCATTTAGCATGTTCATAATTGCTTGTTCAAACATTTTTATGATGGCTGATTAAAAATGCTTGTCAGATAATTTCAGTGTTTGTGTCATCTTGATATTGGTGTCCATTCTCCTTTAAGTTGACATTTTCCAGGTTCTTGATATGACAAGTGATTCCTTGACATTTTGGGTATTATGTTCCAAGACTCTGGAACTTATTTAAATCTTCCATTTTAGTAGGTTTACTCTGACATCATGCTGGCAGGGGAAGTGGTTACCACTTTGTTACTCCCTCATGGAAATAGAAGTCCAGGTTCTCCACTCAGCCTCCACTGACACTCAGGGGAAGTGGAGGGGCACCCCATTACTGCTGGTTGGTGTAGAAGTTGAAGCTCCCTTCTAGGTCTTTGCTGACACCACCCTGGCTGATAGAGGGAGGGGCACCTGATTTCTGCTCACCATGTGGCTTTCTTTGATACACCACCCCAGTAGGCAAGTTGAGTCACCTCATTAGAGTCTGGAGTGTGTGGAAGTCTATCTTCCTTACTATCCTTTTCTCACAGGGGTGAAAGTAAGGCCCATGTTCTTTCTATGTTGTTTGGCTGGAGTAGGGTGGTTATTATCTAGAAGTTGTTTGAATTGCTGTTTGCACCTTTCTTGGTCTTTTGACTAGAGAGAGCAGGCTTTCTTGAAACTATTTTTGTCTGTGCCCATTGGTGTCTCTGGGTTGTTGGCTTCTCCAGTACCCAGTCTGGGATATCTGAAGTAAGCGAATACCCAGGGAATTCACCACATTGTCATTCCTTGGATCTAGAAGTCCCTGGCCATTCTGCCTTCTTTTCTCCACCTTTCAGTCTTCTTATGTTTGTTTTATATATAATGCCTGGATTTTTAGCTATACTTATTTGGAGAAATAGGGAGAAGTTCATCTCTTTAACTTGTCCTGGAACCAGAAACTCAAATATACTTTTTTATTATTCTAATTTACTATTTGTAAGGTGTTTTTCTAGAATTGGATATATTGGCCTTCAGACCCTCATTTGTAATGTTCATAATGGTTATTGAAATGATATATTTCAATCATGTCCCTTCTCAGCTTTCTTTCATCCCTTGAATCATTTAGTTGACCTTTGGTGGATGATCTTCAGCTTCCTTATGACTTGTTTGAATATGCTGATGATATTTCCCAAATTTCTCAACTCTCTGACTGTTCTTACTTCCAACTCCAAACATAGTAATTTTACCAACCTCCTAGATTTTTTTGAAGGAAGAGAAAAACTAAGATGAGTCCTCACTTCATTCAAAGCTGTGCTCAAATGTCTCCTCTTCAAAATGTCCTTTCATGACCATTGTCTGTACACTTACTCTGCTTTATTTTCTTCATATCACTTATCTGATATTTTATTCTTTATATTACTTATCAGAATCTGATATTTTATATCTATGTATTTGTTCATTGTCTCTCTCACTCCAAATATAAAAGCTTTATAAGGGCAGGGTCTGTGTTTTGTTCACTGTTACATCCCTAGTGCTTAGAAAACTCCCTGGCATATAGTAGGCACTAAATAACTATTTTAACTGATTGAATAAATACTTTACAAGAGATTTGGGTGGAAAGGAGGGGAGAGAATAGAAAAATCTAGGCACTTAGTCTAAAGACGTCTAACTAACTTGTGTGATACTAGACAGTAACCTTTAGACTAGACATATACAGACCAAGCTTAGATCAAAATGTATGAGGGGAAGAAAATAACTTTTCTCTCATTTCTTGTTCTTTTTTTCCTCTCCTCTAAGCCACATTTTTTGTTCTCTGAAAATACTTTAGCATAGGAGCAAATTCTTTCTAAAGGTGGCAATTGTAGCCCTTTGATGGGAAATGGAAAATTCAGAAGTTGAAGACTCCTGACCAGAGATTTCCACATCTCCCTTAGATGATGGAAGCAAGTGACAGTTTGGCTGGCTGCCCCAGGTGCATTAAAACTCATATGGTCCCTGAAGTAACTGGATTCATTCCAAATGCAGGTCTTCCAAATGAAGCTCAAGACCTTGAATTGAAACCAGTTTTTACAGAGGAGTAGTTAAAATGAATAGAAGAAAGCAGTGATGTCATCTATTCTGTGCAGTCAAAACTCTGCCATATTTCTCCACCCAATATGACTTTTGTTGCAGCTACCTCTGGATCCCCACATAGACTGGGATCTCCTTACTTGTCACAGCAGAGGAAGGGATGCAGCCTTTTCCCTAACATATCATTGCACCTTGAAGGAAGACTAGAAAGGGATGAGATATTTCTCACTTCATCCATTAATTTCATATCTCTCCAAGCGACTCAGGTATCAGGCACCATAGGTTGAATAACTGTTTTACACCCTCCCAGTATGTTTAAAAATACGTCTATTCATCAGGCACACTCAGAATAGGAATAGTATATGGTATACCATAATAAAATATTAGGGCTATGCTAAAACAAAAATGGAATTTAAGTTCACCTTAATGTCCTTTCAAATGTAATAGCTTTCTAGGGAAACACAATTCAGGTTTGAGAACATTAGTTATATACAACACTTGTCCCGGATAACTGATATCACCTGAGCAATAAAACTACAGAGCCACCTGGCCCTTTCCAGAAAGATTTCCTCCAGAAACTATATTGTTCCTTGAACAGGCAAAGCTTTTACTCAAATGAACTGTCTCCAACAAGCTTTCCATCAAATTCTCTGCCATTGGTGCAGTTGTCTTAATTTTACTTAAGTGCCTGCTGGCTGACTTTGAGTCCAAAAACACAAATCATATCTTATGGGACAGAATTTAAGCTTGGGAAGAAAAAGAAAAATAGCTGCCTTCTTCTTGACCTCCCTGCCTTCTTCCCACTCCTGATGGAGATGAGAAGGAGGACAAAGAAAATGCCCCTCGTTTCTAACTTGATTTACCTACTTTGGGGACTTGTTTACTTGCAGCATATGAATGGCCTCTATATAAACAGGTTTGTTGAAAGAAAGATTTCCTGCCAAAGAAAAATTTAGTCTAATGAATTGCTCCCACAAAATTATATTTCAAATGGTCGGGCAGAATTTTGCCTTTATTTGCTCTGCTGATCAAGTTGGGGGGCTAACATAATGGGGTGTACTTTTTTGCTTTCTTTTTATTCTAATAAAATAGCACCATTTATAAGTAATTGTAGGTAGTGGATAATAGAATGAATAATGAATAAATTTGGTTGCTTTTCTTGTAACACTGTGCTTATAAGAAAAAAATTCTGTAAAATATGGAAAGTACTTTTAACTGTATACCATTTGGCTGAATTTCAATGAACACAACTAAGATAATAGCCTTATCCACCCATCCATCCATCTATTCATTCATTTACTCAATATTTATTGAGCACCTGCTACCCTAGGCACTGATGATACAACCATAAAAAAGAGAGAGAAATGAGTCTTTTATTCCAGTAGGCCCTTAATGGTGTCCTACTCCTTAAAACTCTCTTTCTTCTGAAGTCCATCCCTGTTTTACTTATTTTGTTTTCTTCAGCAAGCTGGTGAGCTCCTCCAAGGTGGAAATCTTATCTTGCGTTTTCTGTGATGCTAGACATTTAACAAATACTTGTTGGACTAGATTGAACAAAGATTTTTGAAGATGTAGGTGAGGAAAGTCACAGAGTTAGTCATAGTCGTAGTCTAACTCTGAAACTTTAGCTCTAATTCTAGATTTAGATCTAGAAGGCCCCTTAAAGATCCTCTGTCCCATAGATATTCAAAAGATATCTGTATAGATACCTTTAGGGCTGCTTCCAGGGAATGGGTGAGGACCAGCAGAGGGATCCTGAGACTGTTATGACCTTCACTGGGCTTCAAGCATAAGATTTGCACTTTCAGCCCTTTTGTATATAGGGCATTCCTGTAAGATTTTATTTGAAGAAAGGGTTGGCTGCTTGAAAAACAAAAACAAAAATAACTAAAACCACTGACTGGTCCAACACTTCTATCTTATGGATTTTTTAGATAGGACTGAGAAGGTTAAGTAATTTGTTCAAGGTCACACATCTAGTTAGCAATACTCTCAGAACTAAAACCTAAATCCAATTTCCAACCTGAGGTTCTTTCTATAACATTCTGCTGTTTACTAGTTCACAACTCTTGCATGACCAACACAATGTTTGACACATAGAAGACATAACTGAAAGAAAGAAAGAATGTTAAAATCTACTTTGGCAACACTTCATCTTTCCTTGAACATAGTTCAATATCTCTGTGCTTAGCCAAGTGACAGTAAGTGCTTAATAGTGGTGGTTGTACTGGTGGTGGTTATCCATGATTGATTGTTTCATCTTTCCAGATTAATGCACTCTAATCCTTTTAGTCTGTTCTCATAGTCCCCCTACCACCCAACATCCCTTCAGACAACTTTCTTGCGCTTTTTCTCTGATTGCAGTCCTTGGAGTGGACTGGATGTGGAAACTAGGACATTTATAGGAAGTTCTAACCATAGCTACTGCTTAAGTGCTTTTAGCTTACATGTTTAATTATGCAGCACTTAACAGTTGTCTATTGTCAAAATTAAGAAAATAAAGAAATGATTGTAAAACACAGGTTGTACTAAAAATGCTTTTGAGAATTCAGGGTTTTTTTGTTTGATTGCTTTAAAGTGAAAGTATCATTGCACAATCATTTGACTGTACCTTTTTCACTGCATCTGTACAGATGCAAGTTTTAATTAGTGCTTTTAGCTCTTGCTGTGGTAGCTTCCCTAGCTGTGTGAGTTTGGTTGGTTCCTCCTTTCTTCGCCTCCTCTGTTGCCTGCTTACTCTGTTTTTCAATTGGATGTCTTCTCCCATCCGGATTACCGACATTACTGACAAGGATTTTGAACTTCCTCAAGGGGAGGTTACTTAGGATTGCAGTTCTTCACATCTTGCAGATAGATCCTTCAGGACCAGTTTGGCCAAAATGTTTTCTCTCTGACATGGATATTAAGACTGCTTTCGAGAGGATCTGCCTGCCTTTGCCAGTGCAGTGGGAGAGGGTGGATTGGCTTTGTGGCCAGACACAATTGGGTTTTGTTTGGTTTTCTAGTTTATTCTTGCCTTTGGATGCTGTTACCTCTTTCTTATTAGCACCTTAGTAATAGAGAAAAGCATTATAACAAAAGTTTACAATTGACAGGTAGAACTTTGGTCTCCATTTGGTAAAAAAATAAGACCTCCACTTTAAAAGTGCATGCTAGGTTTGCAATATTTAATTTAAGGCTACTTTTACAATTGTCTTTTGCTCTCCCCTTTTTTTTTTGCCTTAGGGATGACTTTGTTATAGTGAATGACAAGTACATCCTATTCTTGCCCATCAATTTTAAATGGATGGATTTTCACAGAGCAGTGTATCTATCGTGGTGTACATTTTGATATTATGTATTGAGAGTTTATAATTCAGTCTTTTCAGGTGTTCATTTTTATTTGATGACATTGATAAATAGAACGGTGGCTTTTATATTCATAAGATCTTCTAACTATATTTTATTGTAATTATTGTACAGTTATTTTTAAAGCCTAGAGGTTTAGAGAAACCTGGACCAGTTTCATCATTTCCGGATAGAAAGTGACCAAGCTTTTTTTTTTTTTCAAGGAAGGTTAGCTCTGAGCTAACATCTGCCGCCAATCCTCTTTTTTGCTGAGGAAAACTGGCCCTGAGCTAACGTCTGTGCCCATCTTCCTCTACTTTATATGTGGGATGCCTGCCACAGCATGGCTTGACAAGTGGTGCATAAGTCCACACCTGGGATCTGAACTGGCGAACCCCAGGCCGCTGAAGTAGAATGTGCAAACTTAACCGCTGTGCCACCGGGCTGGCCCCGTGATCAAGCTATTTTCAGAAGAGATTTAAAACTGAGGTTATTAGATGATTTGAGTCTGTGAGACTATGACTAAGTAAATTAGAAACTTGGGTGGTTTATCAGACTGAAAGCTTGTTTTCTACCCTAGAATTATGCTGGAACTAGGATTTACTTAGAGTGACTTTTATCTTTAACACAATAGAATCCTTGAATGTAATGTAAGACGATAGTTTGTATTTATCATAGACAACAAACATTTATTATCTATGACCCTTCATCTTAGGAGTTAAGGGTTTAAGGAGTTAAGGAATTAAACAGCCGATTTAGATGTGTTCTGTTACTAATTCAAGTTTTCATACTGTTGATGTAAATAGATTATTCTTTAGGATGTATGTCTGGCTTAGACAGAAGAACCGGCCGCTGTTTGAGTTTTAGTCCTGACTTTTCTACGCGTCCTCTGTCTTCTGGCCTTTTTTTCTTAGAGACTACCTAATAGATACCACTTTGCGAATGCATCAGCTTGACTCAACTGGACTCAAGGAAACATCTATCACAAACGAAATTAATATCTAAGTACTCTCTCTACGCACTAGAATAATATATTTTTATAAACTTGGGATATTTTTTAACACCATATTCAGATAGAAGCTACCAGTTGCACACACAACTAAAAATTCTGCTTGTATATTAATATACATAGACAACCAAGAACAGACTTGAGGTTTCCTCAACACAATCCTGTTTATTTTTATTTATTCATGGATCTTAGATATCTCAGACCAATGCTTAGATATAGTATAAAAAACACTTTATCCTCCATTAAAATAGACCTCAGTGCTTACCTCACTCTGTGCTTTCCATAGAGATTTATCTTTAACCCAAATGTGAAAACACACTTCTTTCCAAACATAGACAATACAGTTTACCCTTTTCAGGAGATTTTTAGGTACCTTCTTACCTCTCATCTATTACATTCTCCTGAATTTGGCCTCAGCCCTTTAAAATGTTTCAAGAATGTTTTCTCATTCACTTTTGTCATGAAACTCTACTTTCTCAATGGGGGCAGTGACTTATTGGACATAGTCTCAACCTCCTGGTTTTGAAGTATGGATTTCCTTCCTCTGCCTGCCCCCCACAGTACAGGCATTCTAAGCTTTAAGGAAACTCAGTATGTCAATATTCAAATTTACAAAAGAAAAATCAAAAGCAAGTCCACATGAAGCTTGGTGGTACAGGGATAACACACTTTATTTAGAAAAATGTGTTTCTAAGAAACTGAATATATAAATTCCATGTTTATAAAAACAAATCTTACTTAAATGTGCGATGTTAGCTTGGTATTTTAAAATATTGCTATGTGGAATACTTCTGTAATACAAATAACCATTCCTAACTTCTCTGATTTGTGGGTTGGATATGAGTTTTCTTAAAATAGGGCACCCCTATAATCTGTGTGTATCCTCACACAGAATTTTTCAAGGAATGACCCCTTTGTTAGACCCTGATTTCTCAACCTGATCTCCCATGGTCTCTTGTGGTTGCTTCTACTTCATTAGCCCAGTGACTCAGATGTACTTTCCTGCCTCCTGATCTCTGCTTGGTTATCATATATTAATATAGCAAAATAAAATTATGTGTTTGCATATTTATATGTGAGATATGGTGGAGATTTGTATAGTAGCCCTATAAGCCTATGTATTTATCTATGTCCCCAAGTTCCATGGTATCCAAGATCAGCAGGCACAGTGCATATTGCGAGAGTTTTTTTTCTTTTTTTCTTTATCTTCCTCTTTATTCTGAACATTTTTATTTTGCCTCTTAACCTTTTACATGACATACTAACTCTATCCGCCACTGAAGTGTAATCACTTCTGAAGTGAAATGGCATCTATGCAGCAGTGTTGAAAATGCTATTGGTTTTGTTTAGAATAGAAAGTGGACACTCTTCTTTCTTCTTTGCACTGAAAAAGCTTAACATATCTCCAATGTTGGCAAGGATAATGGTTCTTTTGATTTGTTTTTAAAGGGGTATGCACTAGTAATTTCATTTTCCTCCTTACTACTTTGCCCCTTGGCTTCATTTGCCTCTTTATGGGGAAGAATGCATCTGAGGTTTTCTTTGCTTCTACTCTTGCCATGATATGTAGACTAGTTTATGGAGAAATACATTACCTGCCTGCTGTGCATTTAAATTCCCCACTTCCCTGCTGCATTTGTGTGCAGCAACTGAAAGACAAATAGATGAATGCAGGGCCATTTTTGTCAGTGAAAGTTTTTGGATGCATACATTCCCAAGCACACATACCATTAAATACAAATTTAATATCTGGAAGCAAAAGTGGTAGTATATCAACTTTGTCCACAGAGGAGAAAAGGGGTCACTGTTTTTCAGAACTAAATGGAAGTGTATCCTTCCTTATCAATCAAAGAAATTAAGAGATAAGAATTGGTGTTTTAGGCCATCTGGTTCCTGTCCCGGGGACCAGTAGAGGATTGGTCCTTGCATTATTCTTAGTGCTGGGTATTTTTGTTACATATTTCCATAGCTTTGCAGTAACTTCAAATGCTTCTGTAACCATAGTTCCTCCACTTCTCTTGGCCAGAGAAGTTCAGGTTGTATTTCATTTCAAAAGAGGTGTCCTTCTTTCTTTTCCACTTTTAGTAAGCCTTATTCACCAAACTGTGTCAAGTTACTGGGATTCAGCCTTTTTAAGATAACTTATGTCTACTTGGCCCTAAAGTTTTACTTACCTTTTTTCCTGATCTGAGTGTTCTTAAACAGTATTAGGAATTTTGTTACCATATAGTAATTTAAGGTCATGACCTTCTTAAAATTAGATCTCTGGCACCAACTATAATTCTTTACAAAGTATAGAAAAAGGGAAGGGAAAGGTGTCCAGGAATTTACACAATATCTCTCCTTTCTTTCTCCCTCTCCCCCTCACTCCCTCCCTTCCTCCCTTCCTCTTCTTCCTCTTCTCCCCCCCCCCCCACCGCTACAAACACACACACGCACACACATACGCACACACACACACACATATTGGCTATATATTAAACCAGATCCTCACAGTGCCATTTGGATGGAAGTGGGGCATGTAGGGAAGGGATTGGAGGGCCTGAAGTTGGATTTGGGGCATTAAAATCAGATATGTTAAGGAAGCAGCAAATTAGAGAATTTCCAAGCAATAAGGAACCATAGAGAACATTTCCTTAGTTTTGCAAATGAAGAACATGAGGCCCAAGAAGTTAATACCTAACTCGACTGACTTCTTGGAGTTCACTGTTTTGTTTCTTACACCAAGCTAAAGGCAAAGATTGTGGGGATTAAGAGTACAATGCTAAAATCCTGGATTTGCCATCTGTCAATTCATTCATTTAGTTAATCAACATATATTTATTGACTAACTACAATGTGCCAGACACTGTGCTAGATGCTAAGGACACCATATGGTCCCTGACCACAAGGAGCTTATAATTTATTCACCAAACTCTAGTGGGAAGTAGAGAAGCAGAGAAATAGGCAATCACAATACAGAATGATATGTTTCCACAGCACGTGTAGGATGCTGGCCAAGCACATAAGAGGCGCCCCCTAACCTAACTTTAGGTGGCTAGGGATAGCATCCTGGCAGAGGTTACTCAGGCCAAGGTGGGGCAGAGTGTTCCAGGCTGATGTTAAAGTATATTCAGTCCCTGAGGCAAGAGCTGAAAACAGTTCAGTATGGCTAGAGAATATAGAGCAGTCAAGGGTTGGGGAGAGAGGTGGTTAAGAGGGGTGGTTAAGAGGACTATAGAGTATGAATGAGACTGTAGAGATAAGTGAGAGCCAGGTCATAAAAGACCTTATTTGCTATGTCAGGGAGTTTGACGTTCTGTGGTCTAAGAGCAATAAAGAAGTCACTGAAGAATTTTTAAGTAAGAAAGTGACATGATCATATTTGCCTTTAAGAAGGATGACTCTATCTGCAGCTGGAGAGTTGATTGGAGGCAGAAAGACATGTGAGGAGGCTGTTGCAGTAATCCACCTGGTCTGTGATAATGATGGTTGGGATGAAGAGAAGAGTTCACATTTGAGATAGGAGGTAGAGTCCATAGGACTTGATTACTGGATGTAGAGAATGAGGTAGAAGGAAAAATATGGATAACTCCTAGGCTCCTGGACTGAACAGCTACGTGTGTTGTGTGCCATTTATTGACATGGAGAACATGGGAAAAAGAGTAGGATTATTGAGTAAAGACACTGAGTTAAGTTTGAGGTACCCATGGGATGCCCATACTGAGAACAATCTAGACTGGAGATATAGATGTGGTAGTTATCAGCATATATAGAGATATGATTTGAAGTCATGGGATCACCCAGAGCCAGTCTGAAGATCAGTTGCCCTTAGACTTTATTTGGCCTTAGACTTGTGGGGGATCAGAGTATCTGATAAATAGAGACCCTCTCCCCATAAAATTTACATATACAATTGTGCTTGCAGTTTTAGGAGGTTCATAGACCTCTTGAAGCACATCCATGAGCCCTTATGTCTAGATTAAGAACTCCTGGTTGTGGAATAAGAAGAAAAGAGGCATAAAGATGAAACACTGGCATTTAAGAAATGAGTAGAGGCGGAGAAGTCTGTAAAGGAAACTAAGAAAGAGGAACCAGAAAGTTAGAGGGTGTCACAAAAGATAAGGGAAGAGTTTTAAGAAAGCAGGAATGATCAGCAGAGTTAAGTGCTGCAGAGAGAAAAAAAGGAAGATAAAAACTAAAAAGTCATCATTGGCTTTAGCAACAAAGAATGTCAGTGACCTTTGCAAGGGTTGTCTCAGTTAAATGCTATGTACAGAATCCAGAATGCAATGATTAAGGAGTGGATGAGAGGAGAGGAAGAGGGAACAGCAAGTGCTGGCCACATGTTTCCAAGGGAGCGGGGTGGGAGGGAGAAGCTTATCTTTTGTTCATTTAAGACTGAATTGAGGATGTTGAGTTTCTTTTAGTATTTTCTTTAAATTTGTCATGTAATTTTCTGATTTCTTGCCATTAAAAAAAAGAACAAATAAACCAAAGAAATCAGGTCCATAAGAAATAGAGTTTCACAGATTTCCAATGCTTCTGTCTGATATTAATAAATGATAAATTGTGGTTTTAAATCCCTACAGTTCTATATCTCTTCCTCAGCTTTGCTTAAGGTGTCTATCTACCCAGAATCCACAATGCCTCAGGCAGTACTAAATTAGCACTATAGGTGTATTCAGGCCAGCCTGGCTGGGGATAAGAGAGACAATAAGGCTGGCTTTAGACCCTTGATTGAGGAGCCAGCTTTGTAATACTCAGCTTAGTAATTATTGGGGCTTTATGTTTGCATGCGTGAACCTTAGTTAAGCTTTGTCATAGGTTTTCCAAAACAGCTGGGGCTTTTGGTCTATGAAGACATTAATTTGCGTCTCAAGGGGCTATGCATAAATCAAACTGGGAAAGAGGGGAGGAGGAACGAATTTCTTTGTGTGAATCCCAGCTCCCTGTTAACTGTTTAATTGAGGAGAAGGAAAGAGTCCTATGACAATTACTGAATTAGGGATGCACTATTATCTTCTGCTTGATGTATTCTTGCTTGGTGTATTTATGCTAAGAAAGGCAGTAAACCCTGTCTCCCCTAAGAAGGCCCTGCTTTGTTGATCTTCAACAGAAATGTAGACTCAGATTTCACAGTTCCTGTTGTTTCAAAGAGAGGCTGAATGTTGGTGGTGATGGTTGTTAGTTTAAACTTTAGTCCTCTTTTCTTACCATCTGCTGTTTAGTAGCCTCTCAGTCACAGTTCAGGAATAACAGCAAGGATCCCACCTGGGGAAGCAGAGTAATGACATAGCCTTTGGAAATTCTGCTATTTCTTCCCCTCTAGCCACAGAGAAGATTATTGGGAGACCTTGTCATTGTAGAAGCAATTGTCATGTTGGAGTGAACTAACAATGGAAAGTGAGCCTGGACCTAAATTCTTCTGACCTTTAGAAATATCAGCATAAATGATGCTGTGGTGAGGAAGATTTTCCCCTCCCCCACTATTTTGGATATATCTTTCAGCCACTGTGTGACTCTAACTGAAGAATGCCCAAATGTAGAAAAATGGAGATTCTTTGTTGTTTTCTTGTTTTTATATGTGCTGCCTTTTTAGTCTGATGGAGAAATAGATGATAGCAAATAGGATATAGTCTGCAAAATACTATCAGAACTCCCACCCCACCAGTGTGTGTGTGTGTGTGAGAGAGAGAGAGATTAACTAAACATTCCTAACTCAGGAGCATGCTCATAGAGGAAAAGGACCATGTTCTTGTCTAAAACAGTCCTGTGATGCCACTGTCAGAGTCCAAATATGAAAATTCATAGTC
Source organism: Equus caballus (assembly GCF_041296265.1). Taxonomy (NCBI): domain Eukaryota; kingdom Metazoa; phylum Chordata; class Mammalia; order Perissodactyla; family Equidae; genus Equus; species Equus caballus. The sequence goes on along the minus strand of NC_091715.1, from coordinate 125,236,339 downwards.
CCATGACTCAAAATGGTGTTTCTTGAGTTAGATGCCAAAAAGACACAAGTTTTATCAGTATTTTATGGGACATTTTTATTAATAAATATAACCAGCAATGTTGATTCTTAAAACTTCTGTTGGGTAATGTGTCTATAGGTTTGCACAAGTAGAGTAAAAGCTTTAATAGACTGTTTTCTCAGAGGATTGTAAAAAAAAGTATAGCCTGTCCAAAAGATCAGCCTGCACATTGGAAACCTCTTATAAACCAATATTTTTATATGCACTAGGGGCCAAAAGGCATTGCTTTACAATAGTTTTGACTACTATCTTAAGATTTAAATTAATAACAAAAGTTTTTAACGTGCTCTTTGTATGATGGCTGACGCAGGTCGTGTGTGATATGTGTTCTAAGATGTTCTCACAGCATATTACTAGGTTGAACTGTGAGGAATATAGTGTCTACTCAAGGTCAGGTTCAAGCAATTTCCTATGGTTATTACATTATAAACAGTTTCCTGAGTGCAGCTCTCTCTGTTGTTCTTCAACTGTAGATGTTGAATTCTCCCCTTTAGCTTGGATATATAATGATAATCTTTGTAGAACGCAATTTAATTAAGTGCTTTAAAATTATATAAGCAGAAGTTTAGGAGAAGAAGTATTCAACTGTTTCAGTCCTCTATTAAAAGTACAAAAGTTATTTAAAAATCCCATTTTTTCTGGGCTATTCCTCAGCAATAACTGATTAAAAAGGTAAGTATTGTGTGGGAAAGTAGAATTCTTTAATTAGCCATAAGCCTACAGAATATAACCATACGTTATTGGACCCAGAAGAGACATTAAAATTTATCTAATCTAATCTAATCCTGTCATTTTACGGGTAAGGAAACTATGATCCAAATAGGTTAAATGACTTATCGAGGATCATACACTAAGTTAGTGGCATAGATAGGGCTCTATCTCAAGTTTCATGACTCTTAGTTAGTGATCTTCTCAATATTCTATACTGCCTCCAGAAAATCTGAAAGGTGGAAATAGAACTCCAGCCTTATACTTTCAAAGCATGCGCTCTACCTCTCTACATGCCTGGAAGTGCTTAATCAGTATTAACCAACAGGATTAAAATTATTATTTTTTTAATTCAGTACGTTGCTTTGGAAAGTAACCACATAACATGGATTGGAAGAGACACTTTGGCAGTAATGCCCCTCAATATATGTGGCAGGAATTAGATTCACTGCATTATGTATGCATCACAACCTGCTAAGAGAGCAGAGTCCTGGGAAAGAGCTACTTGAGCTGGCCAGTACATCTGCTCTGATTCAATAAATAACTTGAAGTTTTGATGGAATAGATTACTCACTAGCTTGTGGGCCAGGAAAAAAGAAATCAATGAGCAAAAAGAATCATAATGGTAAGAGAATACACCTACCCCCTGCCTTGCCCACTATGCCTTTAGCTGAGTTGTATCTTCCCAAGATTAAAGACCTACTGTACTCTGCCTGGCATACTTGGGTCACACCTCTGGAATAATGCTTTCTATGCCAGGTACTACGTCTTAAGAAAGACACTTGACAAACTAGAATAAAACAAAGATGGTTAGGGCCTGGAAACCCCTGTCATATAAAGAAAGGTTAGAAATTGGGGCTTTTCGTGCCTAGGAAAGAGAAAACTTAGGCATGGAAAAGGGTAAGAGAACTGACACATTTTTAAGTATCTACTCTGTGCCACTTTGCATGTATTATCTCCCTTCATCCTCATACCACCTATGCATGAGGTATTATCTTTCTTGGAGGAATCTGGGGTGAAGTTGTCAGATAACTTGCCTATTATAGAGTTAATAAGGAGTAGAGATAGATGCACAACTCTAAAGCTCATGCTTTAGATAAGAGTCTTCAAATATTTGAATAGCTGATATAAAGAAGAGGATTTAGGAATGATATGGTCATGATAGTAGTAGTTGTTTTAAAAACAGCAGTAGTATTAGCAATAAAAACAATAGCTGATGCTTATTGAGCACTTATTTTGTGCCAGGAACTGTGCTAAGCACTTGACTTATATTAACGTGTTTAGTCCCTATAATAATCCTATGATGTAGGTACTATTATTATTACCATTTTACATATAAGGAAACTGAAGCACAGATTAAGTAATGTACCCAACATCGTATAAGTGAGGGAGCCTGGATATGAACCCGGGTAGCCATAGGAAGGCAGATTTTAGCCTAGCATAAGAATAGAAAAGGGAAAACTTTCTATTCAAATTGTCTGGCAGTGGAATGAGTGTTCTGGTGAAACAGGGAGTTTTCCATCCCTGAAAGTATTTAAGCAATGTCTAGGTGCTGTCAGATATGCTGTGCATGAGATTTCTTCACTGGGAGCAAAGGTAAGCATAAGATAAACTCAAAGGCCAGTTTCAACTCTAAAATTATATGAATCTAAGTTGACACATCTACTTGTTAGTGAGCAGCCATGCCCTTTCTAGGCCTTTTGTGGACTTAGTTGGATACTCAGAGCTCATAGACAGACGAGCTTTACTTCTATTACTATGTAGATGAGCTATTGCCACAGGAGAAGTATGAGTTAATGCACTGGCCCACCGAATGGAGAGAAGCCATTCCTGTTGCAAGAACAGATTTAGAAATCACTGGACAAGGTCAAAAATCCATTAATAAAAATTGATTAGCCTCCAGGGTTCTCTTTTCTAATTGCAGTAGTTTATAATCTAAATGAATTTTGTACCCACTTTCAAATTCCAGCTTTTTCATTTTATCTTAATAATTCCTTGCATTAATCTGCCATATGGTTCTTCCATTTCCAATCTTGTGATAATGTCACTTATCTATTCATTCAGACACCTTTGTATTTCTGATATTGGCCAATTATAAAAGCCATCTGTGATTCGTATAGCACTCTCACCTAGAGCACAAAGGGTTTCATTTATTTTAAAAGTAAAATGTACCAGGCCATGAAGAAAATAACCCGTAGGTATAGCTAAATAGCTAACCCTTTCTCCTTCTCTCTCAGCCTTTCTTTACCTTTCTTTGGTTACCTTTCTAAAATAAAGTATTTCAGGAGAAAAATGAGCTCTTTAGGAATTCCGTCACCAGCAATGGTAGAAGTGAAAAGACGCTATCATTAACCTTTGCTCAGTGGCTCTTGAGAGAATTGGAAAGGCAGCTAGGAGTGTGGCTTATCATTACTTCTTACGGCAAAGATGACAGTCGCATGGTCACCTTGGAAGGCAATGGGGCAGAGAGAAGCTAGTCAAAAATTGCCTTGGAGAAATACAAACATAAAACTTAAGTCTTTCCAATTAGTTGCTCCTCAAAACTGGCTGGAATCCCCATAGGAGGGCACTTGAGTCTTTGAATGTTTCCATTGTTTCTAGAGACTCACTGATCAATTTGGCATTGCGCACTTTACAAAGGATCAAAAATCAAAGTCTGCCTACACTGATTTTGAGTCCATGTGTCTTGCCAAAGGTACCTGAAGTTTTTATAAAATTCCCAGATGCTCAACCCCCTGGGGAAGGGAATCTCTAACTGTGGTCTGGTTATGTTTCATAGCTAGCCTTTCTCTCAATTCAACTTTATTTAAAGCAGCAATGATATTTCAGAAACAATGTATCAAGTTTATATTATTAGAACCATTTTTATTGACCTAACTGAGGCCTTTGATTTAGTCACCCATAAACACTTTCTTCAGAAATCCCATGATTCTAGGCTTACCAGTGACCCCGTAAAATGATTTTCTCTCCATTTAGTTCTTGCCAACTTAGCCTCGACCTGGAGGTCCAGAATGCTTGTAGACTGTCATTTTTAGTGAAGATTAACTGAAGCCTCTCTTTGGCTGATGGTGAAGGAGAGTTCAAAGACTATGCTGGCAGCTCCATTTGCTATCACAAAAAGGTTCTCCTTTTGAAATCATCTCCCTCTTTCTAGCGAATCTGCTTTTGTCAAGGGTACACTTTTTAGTAGAACTTGTTCCTTGAGTTGCTTTCAGTGTATGTTATCCCCAAAGGCAAAATATTCATGGTAATACATGTGACGTAACTTGTTTCAGTAGGGTAATAGAATGGCAGAACCAAATGTGATATTACAGAACCTTTAGCTTAATATCCTTGTTTTATAGATGGGGAAACTGAGGCCCAGAGGTGTTAAATGACTCATCTGAAGCCATACAGCTAATTAATGTCAGAGCCTAGGGTAGAACCCAGGTCTTAGGACTCCTAATCAAGTGCTTTTTCTACTATATCATGTTGCTTCATGCCTAGCTAATTCATTTAGAATTTATCTATTATATATATATTGTATATAAGTATATATTATATAGATATATCTGTTATATATTCTATGAGTGTGAACATAGTCTAGCAGTTAAGAGCAGACCTGGGTCTGAACTTTACCCTTTATTACTTGTGTGAATTTACACACCAGACTTAATCTCTGAACTTCAGTTGCCTCATCTATAAAACTGAGATAATAAGAACCACCCACCTGTTAAAATTATGGTGAGAATTAAATGAGAAAATTCAAAACTTAAATTGTAAAGTGTCTTGCACATAGTCAACTCTCAGTGAATGGTAGCTGTTTTTACTATGTAGCTGTTTTCTATATAACTCATTCAGTCCCCCCTCTCCACTCGCCAGGATGATAATTCTTTTGGAATCTTAATTTTATTAAACTAGTTGCAAATGTGTTAAAATGCAGCAACATTCTTCTAGCTAACCTGAGTCTAGTGTATCAGGTTTTTTTCCTAAGTTAATTGCAGCCTGATTTGGTTCTGTTCAGTATCACATCTATTTCCACAAACAGGAAATTGTCTTTTCTAGATTTTGATTGGCAGGGATGGTTTTATAAACTTTATTGAATTACATTAGTGTTGCTCCACGGTGGAGGAGACACTTTCATTACAAGCCTCTGTTCCTAGGTGCTTATCTTTTTCATAAAATTACCCTTTGGACTGAAATATTTTCAACTTGTTTTCTATTTCAGATGGGATGGAAAAAATTGTAAGGTGGGAAAAATGGAGAAATTTCTTATAACATTTTATTTGACTACTGAGTAATCACATTTTAAGATTTTCCTGTTTGTCCCCATGGTTTCAAAATGTTAAAACCTTATAAGAACCCAGGAAAAAGAACAGCACAATTATTTTAAAGAACAGCTTGTAGAAATTCCACAGGAAGTAACAGTGTATATATGAGATCATGGTCTTATGAAAACATGGCACCTGGCCCCAGAAGCTTGCTTTTTCAAATCATCTTTGACAATCCAGATTTTTAAAAATTATTTTATTGAGGTCATATTGGCTTATAACATTGTGTAAATTTCAGGTGTACATTATTATATATCACTTTCTGTATAGACTGCATCATGTTCACCACCAATAGTCTAGTGTTTATCCATCACCATACATATGTGCCCCTTTACCCCTTTTTGTCCTCCCCCAACCCCCTTCTCCTCTGGTAACCACTAATCTCTTTTCCTTATCCATGTGTTAGTTTATCTTCCGCACGTGAGTGAAATCATATGGTGTTTGTCCTTCTCTGTCTGGCTTATTTCTTAGCCTAATACCCTTAAAATCCATCCCATGTTGTCACAAATGGTACAATTTTGTCTTTTTTTATGGCTGAGTAGTATTCCATTGTATATATATATATACCACATCTTCTTTATCCATTCATCCATTGATGGGCACTTGGGTTGCTTCCACATCTTGGCTATTGTGAAGAATGCTGCAATGAACATAGGGATGCATAAATCTCTTTGAATTGTTGATTTCATGTTCTTTGGATGAATACCCAGTAATGGGATGCTGGGATCATATGGTATTTCTGTTTTTAATGTTTTGAGAAATCTCCATACTGTGTTCCATAGTGGCTCCACCAGTTTGCATTCCTGCCAGCAATGGATAAAGGTTCCCTTTTCTCCACATCCTCTCCAACATTTGTTATTTCTTGACAATCCAGACTTTTTAAACAAATATTATTTAAATTGGAGCCTGACCTTTCATATTCCCAGCTATTTTCCTTTCCCAACTTTGTTGAGAAATGTTTTTCAGGAAAAAATAGAGGTACAAAGTAAACAAAAAGAAAAGATTAGAGAGGCGTTAAGGAAAACAAGGATTTGTAAATGGAGTTGGAGACTCAGCTAAGAGGCTAAGAAAAGGCTAATCAGGGATTCCCAAGACCAGAACCCAAAGCCCAGTGTTCTGGTGATTTTGGTCAAGTTGCTGTCACCAGGAACTAAGAAAGATAGGGTACCATTGTAAGGAGAACTCTATTCATTAGGAATAATCACAACTAAAGGGGATGTGCCTGAGGATCTGAGAGGGGAGTAGAGGCAGCTGAAAGAGGGCATCAAGGCTAGACCTAGGAGTGGAAGTGGAGGATGGAAACATCAGAAGCAGCAAGAAGACATAGGCCCAGAGGTTGGGCTGTCTAGTAGAAGCTAGGGAAAGGAGGAACAAGAAGGGACTGTGTAATCACCTGAATCAGTATTAAGCTCTGTGGTCACTGCAAAATTGACTATAACTTATCTTAACAACTGACATTTAAATTGTAAACTCCATGAGAGTAGGACTTATTATCTGTTTGTTCATCGAGATATCCCCAGGACCAAGAGCCATCCCTGGGGCATAGTAGGTACTCACTAAATATTTGTCAAATGAATGAATGATCTGCATAGAAATTTAGTTTAAGGTTTCTTCCCACCAGAGTAAAGATAATTGTGTACTTGAACTGCCTCTATGTGCTGTACTGAAGTGATGGAGAGAACAAGGTGAAGAAGGACCTTAAACCCTAGATGTAAAGCAAGTAACAGTGGAGACCTGGGCTCAGGGCAGGGATGGTCTTGGGGAGCTTCCCTTAGAGAGTATTCTGTTTGCCTGAGTTACTCAGCACAAAATTGCCTTCACTTTTCAGATCTCCTTTCCCTGGATCTTGTGGTATGCTATGCTGGAATTAGAAAGGAGAGAAGCCAAAGTCAGTTTGCCCTGAGGAAGAGACTCCCTATTTGACATCTCACCTGCTACTGACAGCCTATGGAAGTTGCTGTTCCATTGCCTGATTAAAAATAAAAAGGGAACAGCCTTAAAAATCAGAAATCCTTCTTTCCTTGTTACTTTCTTAAACTCATTTGAACCTGTGCATCGCCTCTGTGGGCTTGTTATCCCAGCTTCTAGAGCAGTGCCTGGCATCTAGTAGGCACTCAGTAAACATTTTTTGAATGAATGATGCTGCCTAGTCATGCGATTTTGAAAGACCACCCTGTGTGTTGGGCCCCTTTCCACACTCCCCTAAAGAACATAGAACTATGTCAGGAAGAGCAATTATGAGGAACTTGGAGAAAAGGAATGGAAAGTAATTGCCATTTCATATATGCCCAAATTCTGGTGCACTTTGGGGAATCCCCTAAGTGTCTCAGATGAGTTGCAACTCCAAATGAACATGTAAAGCAGTTATTTTAAATATGCAATGCTAGACTCGAGAAAGTTTAGCACCTGCTTTCCTTCTAGGGTGAAAAGGAAATTTAGTGCTGTACGTGTGTGTCATTGTGCATGAATACTGATAGTTGCTGTGACACTGTTAAAACATTTGTGTCTTTCTTGTGTTTCTCTGGCCCATCAGATAATGGGTTATACTTAGATATGTAATTCAAGACTTCCTCACTCCTAATCCCAAAGCATTTGAGCATAACCAACATTTTGCTAGAAGAGGGTGGTGTGTGTAGGCAGATGTGCTTTCTACAGATGAATGTTGGAATTTGAATCCCAAAAGGTTTATAGGCAGGCCTTGGATTCTCCTGCTCTAGAAGCCAGGAAGTAAAATATCATGGACCACATTTTTAATACTAGGGCTAGAAGTGTAGGATGTGAAACTAGTACAGGAAATGTAGAACAAGAACATTTGGCAACCTTGTGCTTCCTGTCTAAAATAACTATTATGGAACATTAGTGGGAGGTAGTAGGTTATAGTGAATTCTAACACTTTCCTTATTAGACTCCTTATACTACCGAATTTTTCTTATGTTATAGATTTTTTTCTCTTTTATTTTCTGTTCTTACAAAGGTCATATCTCAAGTGTGTGTGTGTGTGTATGTAAGGGGATATCTATATTTAGTTTCTACCTTTAGGTGCATTTGTTTTCCTGAGTTATATCTTCAACAACTGACATGGTATTGTTTGGGCCAGACATTTATTTTGAGCACTATATGATTTCTGATGGGAGTGCTGTAAACTCCAGCTCTAAATTGATGTTGAAGAATCGATAAACTACTTAGCAGAGGAATAAATGACTTGAGGTAAAAATAACCAAGTAAAATGTAACTCCCACTTTCAAGTGTGCAGAGTGAGAAGGAGCATATTTGACAAGGAGAGCCTTAAGCAGTTATCATCCTCAAGGTCCTGTCCCTCATCTGGGTTAACTTTGCAGATACTGTTTTTTTTTTTTTAGAAAGAGATTACCGTGAAAGGAAATCAGAATCTGCTGATTATAGTTTGGCAAAAAGTTTGGGTCGTGACACCAGCCAGATTCTTTTCCTAAGGAGGTCAGAATTGTTTTCCCCTGTTTTGAGTATCTTTAGTTGATATCGAAGTGTTGAATAGTGATTATAGAGGACCTGAAGAAGATCTCTTTAGGTGAACACTTTGGATGGCACTAATTGACTTCTTCCCTTTTTTGGTTTATTCTAAGGCCTGTGTCTCTCCCCATTTGGCTATTGTCCCAGATATTTTTCAGCAGGATCCAGGAATTAATTCATTCATTTTGTAATTCAGCAAAAACTTATTGAGCACCTGCTTGGTACCAGATACTCTGTTAGATATGGTAAATAAAACAGTGAAAAAAGATACACAGAGGTCCCCGACCTCATTGAGCTTTGAGGCAGACAAGTGAACAAAGAAACAAATAAGTACTACATACATAAAGTTCTTACTGATGGTGGTAAGTGCTAGAACAGCTATGGATGAGAAAAATAGGCAGGACCTGCTTAGAGTCATGGTAGGAAGGTTTCTCCGAAAAGATGCATTTCGGGCTGAGATCTGATGAACGAGAAGGCATCTGTCTCACAAAGAGCATGGGGAACAGCACACACAGTCTCTGAGGCAAGACAGGACTGGGTATGTTGCAGAAACAGAGGGAAGGCCCGCATAGTTGAGTGAAAGGGAACATGGCATGAGATGAAGTTCAGAGAAGTAAACAGAGGCCACATTATACAGGGTTTCTAGGCCTCTCGAAGTTTGAATTTTATTCTAAAAGCAGTGAGAACCTGCACTAAGGTTTTAAGCACGGGAGTAATATGAATTGTTTTATATTTTTTGTAAAGGGTACTTTGGCTGCTCTGTGAAGAATGAGTCAAAGGTGGGCAAGAATGGAAGCATGATAGCCTATTAGGAAGCTATTTGTTTATTGCAGGAGCGTAGGTAAGAGGAAATGGTGGCTTGGGTAAAGATGATGTTAGCAAAGATGAAGAGAGAGAGAGAGATTCAAGATGTATTTTGAAGTTAGAATCAAAAGGCAGGATTTACTGATAGTTGGGAAATACAGGATGTTCAAAGAGTAGGAGTTGAAGCTGACTTCCCATAGAAAGGGAAAAAATGATGCAGAAGAAAAGGGATATCTGCAGGAGCAGTGTCTTTGAGCAGGCAAGAGAGGATTAGATTCAGGGCCACTCTTTTCATTTTAACAGGACAGAAGAGTTGAGAATATAGATAAAGATGTAGGTCAGTTTGTGGATTTGGCCGTGGGAAGATGAGAGAGCTCTTTCTGATGGCTTTTGTTTTCTCCATAAAGCATGAGGCAAGATCAGCAGTTAAAGGCAGGAAACGGGAGAGGAGTGGGGAAGATGTGGGAGGAAAGGGGAGAGAGGTGAAGATATATCATAGTCACTTTGAATCAAAGTGGGAAAGCAAGTTTAATGCAGAAGTAGCATTGCTGGGCAGAGATGAGTGCTCAGTTGAGGCTTGTGATCATGAATACTTTAAATGAAAGTGAAGCCCATCAGCTCAGCTATGTGAATTTTCTCCAACTATGTTCAATAGCTCCAATGCAGGCCCAGAAAAGGCTGTTTAACTGAATTCTACTTATATTTTACCATGTAAATATATCTGGGAGAGCATAATATGATATAATGGAACAAACACTTGACTAGGGTCTGGAAGACCTGGAGTATAGTGTAGGCTCAAGCTACTTGCAAACCATGTAACCTTGGGCAGGTCAGTTAACCTTTCTCTGCCTCCCTTTTCTGAATAATCTTTAAGATTCTTTCCAGTTGTAAAACTGTGTGATTACTTTTTTCCTTCGGGACAATTTCTGATCTCAACCAGTTTCTCATTAATATAGTGTTGTGGTTAAGCGAGTAGGCTTGAGACAGACTGCTTGGATTTGAATTCTAGTTCCACTACTTCCCAGCTGTGTGACCTTGAGTAAGTCATTTCACCTTTCAGTGCCAGTTTCTTCATCTTTGTATTGGGCATTAAAATAGCACATACTTTCATTAAGAGAGTTATTGTAAGGATGAAAGGAGTCAATGCATGTGAAGCCCTTAGAACACTGCCTGTACTGTGCCCTCAATAAATGTTAGCCATTATTACAATCCCAAGCTCTACAGCATCCCTTTAGCCAAAGATCTGAAAGCTTGGAATTTCTTCTGCTTGCAGGCACGCATGCCACCTGACACCACATTTAGAGGAGATCATTTTGCTTCAGGGCAGTGGTGTGGCATAGGAAAACAATTTTATAACCAAATAAACCTTGGTTTAAATCCTGAGTCTGCCATTTACTTAACTGTGAGACCTTGAGTAAATAAATTAACCAGGGGCAGGCCCGGTGGCGCAGCAGTTAAGTTCACATGTTCCACTTCTTAGCAGCCCAGGGTTCGCCGGTTCAGATCCCGGATACAGACATGGCACTGCTTGGCAAAAAGCCATGCTGTGGTGGGCGTCTCACATATAAAGTAGAGGAAGATGGGCACGGATGTTAGCTCAGGGCCAGTCTCCCTCAGCAAAAAGAGGAGGATTGGCAGTAGTTAGCTCAGGGCTAATCTTCCTCAAAAATTAATTAATTAATTAACCAGCTGATATTCAAATTCCTCTTCTGTAAAATGAGGACAACAGTAATATTTATCTGATAATTTCTAGAGAAAAATTAAATGATGTAGTACATGTAAAGTACCTGATAGTACAGGGCTTGGCATGTAGTAAGCATTTAATCAAAGCAGTTATCATAATTACGGTACCCTGCCCTAATATTTACCTTCTTATGTCAGCTCTTGAGGCACAGGCAACTTTTGTCCTTGTTACTGGTTATTTTCCTGGAGCACAGAGGAGCAATAAGTAGCCCATCAGTGAGAAAGACCTGAAAGAAGAAAGCAGTATCAGTCAGTACATTAGAAACAGGGTGAAGTTAGAAGGTCTAGAATAAAAGGGGCACGTGTTATTTGTTACAATAAATATTATAGACACATAGATTTCTCCTTTTTTCTTCTTCTTTCTTTTTTTTTTTTTTTGAGGAACATTAGCCCTGAGCTAACATCCACCGCCAATCTTCCTCTTTTTGCTGAGGAAGATTGGCTCTGAGCTAACATCTGTGCCCATCTTCCTGTATTTTATATGTGGGACGCCTGCCACAGCATGACTTGATAAGTGGTGCCTAGGTCCACACCCGGGATCTGAACTGGCAAACCTGGGCCGCTGAAGCGGAGCGTGCAAACTTAACTGCTACACCACTGGGCTGGCCCCACACATAGGTTTCTTTTAACATTGAAATCTTCCTTTATAGTTTGAATATTGTCTGCCAGTAAGAATGGGTTAATAGAACCCAAGACAATAGTATGCCTGATCTCCTCTCTCAGTCTAAGAAGGTCACCATTGCCTTTCATGTCTGGACAAAGGCACCTTCCACGGATCCCTGCTGATCAAGCTCCAGGGAAGTGGCCATTCCAGTGAGGTCCTTGAGCCCCTTGATGGAAAGGCATCATGTGAGACTGAAAATGTAATAAAAGCTTATTTATAGCTGACCCTCAGTATTGCTTTGTGAGCAGCATCTACTCTGCTTCCCAGGTTTAAAAACACCTTACTGAATTGTATTGAGAATTTTAAGGAAAAGAAATATGGAGGAGGGCAGCTCATTTCAATGCTTTCATGTAATGATAATCAAACTAGACCTTATAGGGCTCAAAAAGGAGCTCAGTTAATATAGGTGTTTTAATCTCAATGTTATTTTCCACAGGGCATTAATTACAAAGATAAATCAGACTCAACTTTTTTTTCTAATCAATTATATTTCAGAAAAATATTAGATTTAATTCTTCCAGCTGAAATCTTGGTCATTCTTGTTAAATGCATTTCCTATTATCAGCCTGCTGATTTCTTCTACTAAACTGAATGATCAATGTTAATGCAAAATTTTATCAACTTAAAAATGAAAAGTAAGCTTCCATCTCAGCCCTAATATCCCCTTGTATGTGCTAGTTAAATAAGTAACATGAACTCAGAAGCTAAATTACCTTTACTAGAGCCTGGAAAGCAGATTAGTCAGTATGAATTATGGGCTCTCTTTCTGTCTCAGACATTTGCCCATATCTGTTTCTTGCACTCTAAAAAGATTGTGATAATAATTGTGATCTTACCAGGATACACTGTTCTAGTGGCTGGAGCATCACCTCAGATATTGGGATACCATTTGTAGTTGGGCAAGTTCACTTCACTGCTCAATCCATTTCCCCTTCAGAAAAATGACAATGATAATATCTCTCCTTATCTATTTTGCTTGGAGATTGTAGGAATAAATGTAACATGGATGGGAGCAGTTTGAGCATAAATACATAAATCTGAAAAATTATGACTCCTCAGGAATTTTTTAGGCATACTGGTATTTCTGTTTTTAGAAAGTCTCTCCTTCCCCATAAACATATGCATAATACACCCCATCACCATGAAATTTAAAGAAACACACACACACAAACTGTCATATTATCTAATATACTTTAAAAAAATGGTTACTTTGCACTCTGGAGAATTTGATCACACATTCATATACTTATATCTGGCTATCTATGCATCCACCCATTTATTCATCAAGGTATTCAACAGACATTTGACCTGTTCCTACTATGTGTCGGGTATTATGCTTTGCTAAGGAAAAACTGTAATAATCAAGACAGGATTGATTCTTGGCTCACAAGCTTCTGGGCTAGTAAGGAAGACAGCAAACAGTTAATATAAAGTTTAAGTACTGTAATGGGTGACTGTCAGAGTGTAATAGAATACCTAGCAGGAGTACAGAACCTGAGATGTAGAGGGTAGAGAAGGTAAAAAGAATTCCCATGGAAATGATGTTCTTGCTGAGACTTAAAGAATGAGTCATTGTAGCCTAGCAAAGAGAAATGGGGAAGAGTATTCCAATCAGAGGGTACAGTATCACTGCAAAGCTTTGTAGTATTTTGGAGCATGTATCCACATTTAGAAATTAGCCCATTTTTAGGTAGCTGTACTTAAATCTAGAGGAACTTCATGGCTTTTCAGACCTTATGGATTATTGTCTCTGATCCTGGATATACTGTGTGAATGAAACCCTGCCCTAGCATGAACTAGTTTTGCTCTTTGATTACTAGTCTAACTCCTAAAAGTCACGTTCTCAATCTCAAATGTTTTATTAGGGCCTTCTTATGGTTCTGAGTATTGTTTATTTTAGTTACCACAATTTCAGATAATTGCATATTTGCATTTAACATGAATTTAAATGCTTTTAATGAGTTTCTGCATTTTGATTGGGTTAACTAGTCTATTAGTAGAGAGTTGTGTCCATCAACACACAGTCTGTTTTATCTCTATAAGCCCCAGCAAGCATGCATAATTTCCTGATATTAACATGAACTCAGAAACCACTAGTCAATGTGATTTCAGTAGTGACCATTTATTTATAAACCATTTTTAAGACCACGTAAATCACTTTCTAAAATTAGTTGAAGTCATTTCCCTCCCAAACTTTCTAGGGTTTTCTTCTTCACTGAGCTCTGGCTACTACATAGCTTTCAATTGTGTATGTTTGAACTATTTCTTGTTGACTTTTAAGAATTTTTCTACACCATTTGCCTTGTATTTTCCTCAAACTAAAGACAGTTTACCCTCCAATTTAAGGTCTGGACCTAATCAAGGCACGGCAAAGTTTACCTGAAAGTAGAGAACATTGTTTGTAATTAACAAAGGGCATGGTGGCTTATCTCACTGGCTTGGACATGGAGTTAATGTCTGCGCATACTTTTGAGGCACAACAAATCAAGGATTTAAAATGTGATCCTGTTATGCACTTGACAGTATATATAGTGAAAGTTTATGATATGTAATTACATATGCTTATCTCTTTGTGGGACTTTATTTAAAATAAAAAAGGGCCTCTAAGCCCAACTCTCTCTTGATTTGGACTGCATAAGCTGATGGTTGACAAAACAGCGTTCAGAGTTAACATAATGTCTACCATATAGCTAACTTTAGTTTTTGAATGTGAGCATCAATAGTTGTAAAGGAAATGTACTTCTCTATTCTTTCATAAAAGTATTGTATTATCAAAAACTTCAAATAGAGAGGAAAACATGGTATACAGTTATACCCACCATACAGAGTTACCAAACATTAATATTTTCCATATTTATTTCCAATTCTTTAAGAATACAGATGTTGTTGATCAGTTAAAGTTTACTCTGTGCCCCTCCTTGATCACATTTTTCTCCCTTCCTCCCCAGAGGAACTACCATCCCAAAGTAGGCGTACGTCTTTCCCATTCATGTGTTTGTACACGTATGCATCTAGAAACAGTATTTGGCATAGTTTTAGTGTTTACAAAATTTATATCATACTGTGTGTATCATTAGGCAACTTGCTTTTTTCACTCAATATTTCTGAGATTTATCTATATCAATATACATACCTATTCATTTTAACAGCTGTAAAGTATTTCATTTATGAATGGCTGTTTCTCAGCATATTTATGCATTTCCTTGTTGATCGGCTTTTTAGCTTTTTTCACTACTACAAAAAAATATTCCAGTACACATCATCGTATGTCTCCTTCTCTATATGTGTGAGATGTTTTTCACCTCGAAGTGGCGTTGCTGGGTTTCAGAGTGTGTGCATCTTCAACTTGACTAGACACTGCCACATTGCTCTCCAAAGTTGTTATACTACTGTCTTACAGCTCGGGCTGCTATTAGTAATATACACCTGAAATTTACACAATGTCATAGGTCAATATGACCTCAATAAAATTAAAAAAATAAAAATAAAAACCAAAGTTCCATGGACTGGCTTATAAACAACAGAAAATTATTTCTCTCAGTTCTGGAGACTGGAAGTCCAAGATCAGGGTGCCAGCATGGTTAGGTTCTGGTGAGAGCCCTCTTCCAGGTTTCAAATTGCCAACTTATATATCCTCATGTGGTGGAAAAGAAGGCTGGAGAGCTCTCTGGGGTTTCTTTCATAAGGACACTAGTCTCATTCCTGAGAGATCCACCTTCATGATTTCGTTACTTCACAAAGGCTCCGCCTCCTAATACTAACACATTGGGAGTAAGGATTTCAACATATGAATTTGGGGCAACATAAACATTCAGTCCATAACAACCACTTTATGCTTCCACGAGTAGTATGTGAGGGTTTCTGTTTCTCCATATCCTCCAGTGCTGTAATGTCAGACTTAAAACATTTTGCCAATTTTGTGAGTATGAAATGATGTCTCACTGTGTTTTAATATTCATTTTCTCATTTACTAGTAAGGTTTAATATCTTTCCATGTGTTTATTGGTCATGTGGATTTCCTTTTCTATGAATTGCCTGTTCATATCATTTACCCATTATTCTATTTGGCTTTTAGTGTTTATCTTATTGGTTTGAAGGATATTATCTATTCTGCCTACTAATCCCTTATGCTTTGAAAATATGATCTCCTAGTCTGCAGTTTGTCTTTTAACTTTGCTTATGCTGCCTCTGTTGAACAGAAGTTTTTTATTTTAATTGAATAAAATTTATCAAGGTCCCTATTCTTTAAATATGAATCTATGTGGAAGAGAGTTTCATTCCCATACAACCTGGAGTTATTCTCATTAAATAAAAATGAAGCAACTTGAAGTAAGACACCAGATTATATTTATATGATTGCATATAAGATAAGCTTGGGAGGTTACCTAGAAATGTACAGGAGTCGCCATCACTAAAAATGTAGCTTCAGCAGACCACCAAAGAAACTAAGTAAGTTATGCAAGATGAAAAAGTTTTAGACATCTGCTCTACAAGAATGCGCATACTGTACGGTGGGCAACAACACTGTACTACTGTACACTTAAGAATTTGTTGAGGGTGCATAGGAGCACCTAAATATATAAAGCAATTATTAACAGACATAAAAGGAGAAATAGACAGTAACACAATAATAGTAGGGGACTTTAACACTCCTCTTACACCAATGGATAGATCATCCAAACAGAAGATCAATAAGGAAACACTGGCCTTAAAGGACACATTACACCAGATGGTCTTAGTAGATATATACAGAAAATTCCGTCCAAAAACCACAGAATACACATTTTTTCAAATGCACATGGAACATTCTCCAGGATTGATCACATCTTAGGCTACAAAACAAGTCTCAATAAATTTAAGAAGATCGAAATAATACCATGCATCTTTTCTGACCACAAAGGTATGAAAATAGAAATCAACTACAGGAAGAAAATAAGAAAAGCCACAAGAATGTGCAGATTAAACAAAATGCTACCGAACGATTGAGTCAATGAAGAAATCAAAGGAGAGATCAAAAAATTCCTGGAGACAAATGAAAATGAAAACACAACATGCCAAAATCTGTGGGATACAGGAAAAGCGTTTCTAAGAGGGAAGTTTACAGCAATTCAGGCCTACCTCAACAAAGAAGAAAAATCCCAAATAGACGATCTAAAAGCACATCTAAAGGTACTGGAAAAGAACAACAAAGCCCAAAATCAGCAGAAGGAAGGCAATAAGAAAAGTCAGAGCAGAAATAAATGAAATAGAGATTAAAAAAAATAGAAAAAATTAATGAAACCAAGAGCTGGTTCTTTGAAAAGATAAACAAAATTGACAAACCCTTAGCTAGACTCACCAGGAAAAAAAGAGAGAAGGCTCAAATAAATAAAATCAGAAATGAAAGAGGAGAGATTACAACGGACACCTCAGAAATACAAAAGATAATAAGAGAATACTATGAAAAGCTATATGCCAACAAATTGGATAATCTAGAAGAAATGGATAAATTCTTAGAAACATACAACCTTCCAAAACTGGACCAAAAAGAAGTAGATTATTTGAATAGACTGATCACCAGTAAGGAGATTGAAACAGCAATCAAAAACCTCCCAGAAAATAGAAGTCCAGGACCAGATGGCTTCCCTGGTGAATTCTACCAAAGAGTCAAAGAAGACTTAATACCTATCCTTCTCAAACTCTTCCAAAAAATTGAAGAGGAGGGGATGCTTCCTAACTCATTCTATGAAGCCAACATTATCCTCATACCAAAACCAGACAACGACAACACAAAAAAAGAAAATTACAGGCCAATATCACTGAGGAACATCGATGCAAAAATCCTCAACAAAATTCTAGCAAATCGAATACAACAATACATTAAAAAAATCATACATCATGATCAAGTGGATTTCATTCCAGGGATGCAGGGATGGTTCAAAATCCACAAATCTA
Source organism: Equus caballus (assembly GCF_041296265.1). Classification (NCBI taxonomy): domain Eukaryota; kingdom Metazoa; phylum Chordata; class Mammalia; order Perissodactyla; family Equidae; genus Equus; species Equus caballus. Next base: position 125,218,630 of record NC_091715.1, on the reverse strand, counting down.
TCAACGTGCTACACCACATCAAGAAAATGAAGAATAAAAATCACATGATCTTCTCAATAGATGTAGAGAAAGCATTTGACAAGATACACCATCCATTTATGATAAAAACTCTAAATAAAATGGGTATAGAAGGAAAATACCTCAACCTAATACGGGCCATATATGACAAACCCACAGCAAATATCATTCTCAATGGAGAAAAACTGAAAGCTATCCCTTCAAGAACATGAACCAGACAAGGATGCCCATTGTCACCACTCTTATTTAAGAGTCCTAGCCAGAGAAATCAGGCAAGAAAAAGAAATAAAAGGGATCCACATTGGAAAAGAAGAAGTGAAACTGTCACTCTTTGCAGACAGCATGATTTTATATACAGAAAACCCTAAAGAATCCACTAAAAAACTTTTAGAAACAATAAAGGAATACAATCAAGCCGTGGGATAGAAAATCAACAAACGAAAATCGGTTGTGTTTCCATACACTAACAATGAAGTAGCAGAAATAGAAATTAAGAATACAATCCCATTTACAATTGCAACAAAAAGAATAAAACACCTAGGAATAAATTTCACCAAAGACGTGAAAGATCTGTACACCGAAAACTATAAAACATTGTTGAAAGAAATCGAAGAAGACACAAAGAAATGGAAAGATATTCCCTACTCTTGGATTGGAAGAATTTACATTGTTAAAATGTCCATACTTCCTAAAGCAATCTATAGATTCAACGCAATCCCTATGAATGTTCCAACAACATTTTTCACAGAAATAGAACAAAGAATCCTAAAATTTATGTGGAACAACAAAAGACCCCGAATAGCCAAAGGATTCCTGAGAAAAAAGAACAAAGCTGGAGGTATCACACTCCCTGATTTCAAAATATACTACAAAGCCATAGTAACCAAAACAGCATGGTACTGGCACAAAAACAGACACACAGATCAATGGAACAGAATTGAGAGCCCAGAAATAAACCCACACATTTATGGACAGCTAATATTCGACAAGGGAGCCAAGAGCATACAATGGAGAAAGGAGAGTCTCTTCAATAAATGGTGTTGGGAAAACTGGACAGCCACATGCAAAAGAATGAAATTAGACCATTCCCTTACACCATGCACAAAAATCAACTCAAAATGGATTAAAGACTTGGATGTAAGACCCGAAAACATGAAACTTCTAGAAGAAAACATAGGCAGTACACTCTTTGGCATCAGTCTTAGCAGCATATTCTCAAGTACCATGTCTGACCAGGCAAGGGAAACAAAAGAAAAAATGAACAAATGGGACTACATCAAACTAAAAAGCTTCTGCACAGCAAAGGAAACCATCAACAAAATGAAAAGACAAGCTAACAATTGGGAGAAGATATTTGCAAACCATATATCAGATAAGGGGTTAATATCCAAAATATACAAAGAACACATACAGCTCAACAACAACAAAAACAACCACCCAATTAAAACATGGGCAAAAGATCTGAACAGAGATTTCTCCAAAGAAGATATGTGGATGGCCAAACAGTCATATGAAAAGATGCTCAACATCATTAGCTATTAGGGAAATGCAAATCAAAACTACAATGTGGTATCACCTCACTCTGGTCAGAATGGCTATAATTAATAAGACAGGAAACAACAGATATTGGAGAGGATGTGGAGGGATGGGAACCCTTGTACACTGCTGGTGGGAATGCAAACTGGTGCAGCCACTATGGAAAGCAGTATGGAGTATCCTCAGAAAATTAAGAATAGATCTACTATATGATCCAGCTATCCCACTGCTGGGTATTTATCCAAAGAACTTGATAATGCAAAGGCATAAAGATACATGCGCTCCTATGTTCATTGCAGCATTATACACAATAGCCAAGACTTGGAAGCAACCTAGGTGCCCATCAAGGGATGAATGGATAAAGAAGATATGGTATTTATACAGAATGGAATACTACTCAGCCATAAGAAATGATAAAATCCGGCCATTTGTGACAACATGGACGGACCTTGAGGGTATTATGCTGACTGAAATTAGAGGGAGATCTCACTCATAAGTAGAAGATAAAAACAACCACAAACAAACACATAGCAAGGGCGAATGTATTGGTTCTTACCATCGGGGAAGAGGGGGAGGGCAAAAGGGGTGATTAGGCTGACATGTGAGGGGATGGACTGTAATTAGTTTTTGGGTGGTGAACATGATGTAATCTACACAGAATTCCAAATATCTTATGACGTACATCCGAAAGCTATATAATGTTATAATCCAATGTTACTGCAATTAAAAAATAAAATTAAATTAAAAAAAAGAATTTGTTGAGGGTCGATCTCATGTTATATCTTTTCTTTGCCATAATGAAGAAAAAGAAACTAATTCAGTACATGTACTTTTAGCCTTAAAAAATAGTAATTTCATAGGAAATCTAAGTGTTAGTTTATTTATCAATAACTATATTCCTTAGACAAATCATCTTACTTGTCTTCAATTTTTTTTCCTATATAAAGTGAGGAAATTGTATTATATGGTTTCCAGGGCCTATTCCAACTCTCAAAGTTCTATGGTATGTGGAAATAAAGTATGGTTTAAGTGTATTCTAATGATTTCAAACATTCATTAAGAATTTTCCCAATTTCAGATCGTGCAGATTTTCAAGAATTCCACTAGTATTTCTTGGAAGCCTTCTAATAGACATCCGTACTCCCTTTTGAACCTTGGGGGTCATCAGTACTGCTAAAACTGTTCCCATAGACGCTCTTGGAAGACCTAAGCTAAGAGAAGATAAAAGAATGAAGAAAAAAGACAAGTTGTAGAAGATCAGAAAGGGAAGAGAGAGTGAAGATAGTGAGGTGTATTTGGAGAGGAAGCCTCAGGACTATTCTGTAACACCAAAGCCATTCGTTGCTGTCCTGTGTTCCAAAAGTCAGAAAAAATGCCTTTACTTTGATAAAGAACAGAAGGTATACTATGTGGAGGTGAACTGGTCAAACGTGGATCTTGGTCGAATGCATCCATCAGTTGTATTGGACTTACAAAACTCTGCCCTTGACATTTAAAGATGACCCTTATCATTGCTACTGATCTCTCTTGGCAAATGACTACCTTTTGTATGCTGCTTCCCTGTGAAAACTACCCCTTGATTTGCAGTCAAAGCCACTATTTGAAGATTTTTTTTTATGTGCCTGTGCTTCTGATACTCTGGGCCCAAATCCTGGCTCAGAAACAACAATCCTCTCCCTAAGGTCTGCTGCCACATCCCAACACTGTCTCAGGGGTGTTTGAGGTGAGCATCCTTAAATCCTTCCTCTACTTTCCATTGTCCAATTTGTTTTTCACTTTGCATTTTTCTGCCCCTTTGTCTATCTGGTAGCCTGGTTTCATTAGAGAATCTTAGTGTGAGTGATATTCTTCTGTAAGACTTCTAGGTGATGCCAATGAAACTATGCAAGAAGCCAGTTAGCGTACAAGTCTCATAGCAAAATAAAAGGATAGGCATGACTTCTCTGCTCCTCAGCACCCTCTTACATTATACTCAAGTGCCACAGGGTCACTAAGATTTCCTTGAATTTACTTTTGCACTCTCTGCACTCTGTGCCTTTGCTCCAGCGATCTCTTTTTCCCGAAATACTCTCTTCTCTTTTTCCTTCCCCCCATCTGCTTTACAAATATGACTTACTGAAGAGGTCACCAAAGAATAAGGCGCTCCATTTTTGAGCACTTTGTTTATACTCATCACATTGTATTATGGCTACTTGTTTACATCTGTTCTGTAGGACCCCCAAACACACACACTATGCACATTCTATAAACTTTTTGTGAGTGGAGACTTAATTTTAACTTGTAATAAAAATGTACCCATTTCCTAACAGCAGCTGTCATCTTCCTTGTAAATTGTTCTACCCACAACTTTCACACATAAAGAATGAGAAGAGGGGGACAAATATAAAGAATGACTTACTTGGCGACAATCAAAATAAACTTCATGTTATCCCAGTCCGAGTGGTATAAAGCTTATATCATAAGAAGAGAATAAAAAACAGCATTCTTGGATGTATGCCTTGGCCTTGTTTAAAGGACCATGAAAAGAGTGAAATTTCACTGCCACCTCAGTAGAACCCAGTACTATAGCAGTGACACTGATCTTGGCAAATGTGGAACCAGCATCATTACTTTAGGTAGTGTACTGTAAACTTTCTTCATGACAGCGTTATAGATGCTATCTGAAGTGGGTATTCCAGCATCAACACTTGTTAAAATTGTGGTGACTGGTTCATTGTGTTTTTAACAGCTGCACATAAATCAATTCTTCTGTAATAGAATAGCTAGTGCAGCTACCAACAAAGATGAAACAAATTGTAATTTTCTGATATCTTTAGGTAACTAAAGAAGTATGCCTCTGTTAATAAACTTAACAAAACTCCCATGAATATTGTCACTTGCTCCTTTTATCACCTTTATCACCATGTCTTATTGGTCAATAGGAACATAACAGGAACTCACTTCCAGGCCAGAGGATTTTCAAGAAAATATTGACCAGCCTTAGCTAATTGAGAACAACTAAAAACCTACTGATCTTTATATCACACGCTAGGGCAATTAGGAACCTACCGTTAAGTGTGCACTCTGTGGTGTGCTAAGAGAGATATAAAATTGGTAGTTTAGTCTCCAGTTCTGTGAAGTGGGTGACAATATACAAAATCTTGAAGATCTGTACATTCTACTGCTCAATAAGGTGATAGAAACTGCAAGTGCTTGGAGAATACAAATTAAGGAGAGGTCCTTATAATATAGGGTTATTCCCAGAAGGCTTTTTTCATCTTACTCAGCTATTTACTATCCCACCCAAATCATATTTGCCAAAATTTGGGGTCTATCCTTCCTCCTATGGGTAGCAGATATCTGAGAGCTTTGCAGATGTTACAGATTTTGACCTTTCTTTCCAAAGTTGCATATGCCCTTATTTATACCCAATTGGTGGTGCTTTTATGCACATTTTTGTTTAATTATTCCAGCTTTATGCCTAAATATTGGAACCTGCTCTCTTTTTAATTCAATGGACAAGAAACATTTTCTGACCCTTTCACATATCCAACTTACCTGCCCATATTCTATTCCATTCATCTTCACACCTCAAGATTAGAAGGGACTATGTAAGGAGGTCTTAGCCTTTTGTTGTCCTAGCACTTAAAAAAACAAGTAGAGAAGACAAGAGACACCAAATATTTCCTAGAAAATGAGTAGGTCAAAGCTTTTGCCAATAGACCTGATCTAATCTACTTCTTCTATTTGGACAAAGCGTTTTATCAATATTTGACATACAATATATTTTACTTATTTATTTTCTTTATTTTTTGTATCTGCTACTAGAATATGAGCGCCATGAGGGCAGGGATTTTTATCTCTTTTGTTCACTGTTGTATTTCTAGAGGCGAGCATGTAATAATTGCTCAATAAGTATCTGTTAACTGAGTGAAAGGAAAGTTATCCGAGTCTCACTGAGGCCAGTGTTAGCTCAGGTACCTAGGGTAACTACAGGTAAGGAGGAGTGAGTAAAAGGTAACACATTTTTACTGAGTATTTTACTATGTATCAGATCCTCTGTTGACTATGTTTTACTTGGATTATCTCAAAAGCTCTGTGAAGTAGATAATATCTCCATTTGCAGATAAAGAAATTAATGTTCAGGGAGTTAATTATCTTGCCCAAAGTTGCACAATCAGTAAGTGGCAGGGCAGGATTGTTATGCTAGAAGTTTGATTCCAGAGCCTTTGCTCTTCTACCACACACCTCTGATCTTCTGGGAAGGCCAGGGAAGCATTTATCTATAATACAACCTGCTGCCACTTAAGTCGTACTCTCAGGAAGCCATATGTTCCCAAGTAGGGCTATAGGATGGTCACTGTGGTTAGGGAAGGACTTAAGACGATAGGAAATCTCTTTAGGTGGCACCTGTAGAGAAGATACGAGTCCCAGCAGCTCACATGAGGAGTTCTGTCAGTAAGGAAACTGGAGTCTAGCCTTGAATCTCCCATTATTGAGACATGACATCCCCTCCCAACCACCCCAAAATTCTCAGCAGAATGGCAGTAGGGGGTGGGGATGATTAGACCAGGTGACTGCCAAGGGCCCTGCCAACTCTAGGACTTCTTTTCTCTGACTGTGAATGAAAGGCATAACAATTAAGAGGCATTGTTATTTTCCTATCAGGGGCTCAAATGCTTTTCCAAATTTTACTTTTCCCATTGAGTCTTGTTGAAAGGTCCCTCCCCCACAAAATAATACTGATAATTGGTCCATCATTTTTTAAACATCCTACAAAATTTTCACCAACTCTATTCCAAATTTCACAGTGTCTGGACACTGAATATCTTACTTTTTCAGCTCACAGGCCTTATACTACCAAAATACATGGCTACATTAATCTTCACAGTAGCTTCTTGCTTCCTTATTGGGAAGTAAATAACCTTATCAACTACTCTGAAACGTAGCTATATAGGACTGTTTGCAAATGAGTAAATGTAGTTAGGGGAGGTGGTGTGATATATTCATTCAGTCAGTCAACAAATATTGATTGAGTATACCCATATGTGTCAGGCACTAAGTTAGGTGGTAAAATACTAAAGTTGCAGTCTTGAGACCAGTTTAACTCCTTATAAGCTATATTGGGCAAATTAATCTCTTTAAACCCCGTTCTCTCGTTTTTAAAAGAAAATAATAATAGTACCTGGTCTACCTACTCCAACCCCCAGAGTTATAAAATTTAAATATGAAATGATATGAAATACCTTTGTAAACTGTAATGCACTATTTAGTGTTGGTAGTTTTTATCTTGGACTCCATGTGTAGAATTTTAGTTAATGAGAGTCTTTTAGTTCTTGGACCCCATTTGTATATTTCATAAAATATCCTAAAATAAAAAATCACAAACAAGAACTCTAGTTTAGTGATTTGCCCAAAGTCTCTTAGTAAGTCATTGGTAATTTTAGAAGCAGAACTCAAGCTCTACTAAAGATAAAAGTTACATTGTAGTACCCCTTGCTGATTTGGAAAAACGTCTTTAAAAAATCCTAATGATGCCTTGTTAATATTTTAACATTCTACAGCCCACTCATTGCTCTTCTTTTCCAGAGGAATTTATATAAATATTTATGCAATTATGCATTCCTTATTCATTTGTTTTTAATTACTTTTGTTTAGTTTGTACATGGTGTTAAATTTATTTGAATCTGTTAAATGGAAGGTGCTTTTTCAGTAAGTCAGAGATAGCAATTCCCTACTCAGTCATACAATGGCAGTATTAATAGTGGTGATGTTCTGTAACAGAAAGGTTTGAATGAAGTAAGAAACTGTGCTTATAGGCTGCTGGCATAACAGCTTGTAAATGTTTCCTCTTCCCCTAGCAAAAGTTAAATATCAGCCAAACTTTGTATACTAGAGCAAGAGCTGTGCTGGTTCTATCTGCTGTAATCCATAGCATCCTTTATTTAAGTGATAATGCACTCTAAGGCCACGCCCTGCCCAGTCTGGTAAAGAGAATCACCTACAAACAGATGCCAGTATGTCTGTGTGAACTCTACCAGTTAAGCGTATCACTGCAGTTGATGTATGGCAAACTGTGGATCACTTGTTTCTGATAAAATTCCTTGTGTCTTTATGGTAAAGGCTTAGGGATAAACATTTCCAATTTGGTTTTCCTCTCTTCCCCTTCGCCTGCAAGCAGGAACAATAATTGTCGTTACAAAATAGAACTCTCCTTTGGGTTTTGACATTGACATCGCTCCCTAAGTGAAGAAGACAGTAACTTTGTTCACTATGTCTACCTCAGTTCCGTGTCTCTAAAGAAGTGAGAATAAGAAGTGGTAGAAAGAGAATGAGATGTTACCGGGGGAAGGTGTCCAGAGGACCATTCTAAAATATGTCATGAGGCGTATATTGACTGTCTGTGGAGGCCACAGTGTGGAATGATGAACTGCAGTGTGTGAGTGTGTGTACACCTGAGCCAGGCGTGGGGGTGTAGTGAGCAGATAAGATGCCATCTACTTAGGAGAAAGAAACTGTACTTACTTAACGTGACTTGGAAACAGTTGTAAAACAAAAAGGAATGCAGCTAGAGCACAGGATGAGCAACCAGGGTAGGAAAAAAGTGCTAATAGTGTTGGCATGGTCACAAGGAATACTTAGTTACTGATGTCGGCTCAGACATCTTCCTTAGGAAGCTACCTTTCTGTAAGTTAAGGCATCCTAGACTATTATTCCTTGCCCTTGCATCACATTCAGCTTAAATTTCTTCCAGAAGTAGTAACTGTTTTCCTTTTGTTGATGACATTATTTGTAGAAAAAACATTTTTAAAACATGGAAAAGCAGTTTTGAAGTCCACAGGTGCCTTGAAACCATAATTGTGGTGAAAGAGGCAATTTTATCAGGAAGTGTGAGATCTCTGGGAATTGAGATATTAATGGTTTATTGTAGCAGGGAAGATACCAGGTTTGGGAATATGGAGTTGAGAAATGGATCTGGATCTAGGTAGAGTAGCTATAGCAGGAAACCTGTCGTAGATTGAAATGAATTCTAAAGATGAAATCAACTACTCAGGGGATAGATAGTATTTTTGTGCAGAGGCCCCATTACATTAGAGAATGAGAAGGAGAAAAGCTTTAAAGCAAAGTCAAAGAGAAGAATTTTAGGTGAATGCAAAGGAGCAGATCCCCCACAGCTGACGTGTGGTATACGCACTGAGAGAGAAATGTGATTCTTCAGTCTTAAAAGGCAATTAGCCAATATAACAGTAGACTGATGTTCTTGGAATCTTCACTCCTAATGAATCAATTCACCCTTGCCTAAGGGAACAAGAGGTACTACTCCAGTTATCAACCACCTCTTATAGTGTTCAGAGCTCCTACAAAGGTTAGCAACACCTTTGTGTGGCCAAGATAAGGGAAATTATAGAGGAGTGCCAAGAGAGGCTACTAACAATGGTCCCAGTGCCAAAGTTTGGATATCACTCCCTGCCCTCATTCCTCCAAACAAGGACTTAGAGATAAACTGCAATTCTGTTTAAGACACTAAAGAAAAGTATAGAATGATGGGTCTAAGTAAGAAACAATTGAGGTTTAAGTCAAATCTTGATTATTCAGGAGCTTATTATCTGGTTTGTGGGTTCGCCATACCCTTGGTATTCTTTATTCTCCGTTCTGCTGCCTGCCTTTTGGTAATTTTCTTGCTCAGTAGTTCTTTTACCAGGGGCTGGACAGGGAAGGAATAGGAGAATGACACTTTTATCAGTCAGTTTTTCTCCCTGTTAGTGCTTTGGTGAAGATTCTAATGGGGAAGGAGGCAGAAACCATGCACCAAAATGAGAGGTTTGAGGTCTCTGTGAATTTCATTTTTCTTCACAACCTCTATCCCTTGTGAAAAGGTGAACTAAGTGTATAATGTTTTGGGGGGGGGAAAAATCCCACTTCCTATTAAGGGAGGAAAATCAACCCCTTAAAGAAAGTGCTGAAAGTTCTGTTTTTCAGACCCTTTTATCACTATATTGGGCTAGAAAATATGCTATTCCAGGCAAACTTTAATTGCTCCCCGAAGAGGGATAGATTAAACAATTTAATGTGACATTTACAATAATATGTTGTGGAATTTTTGGTGGTGGTGGTGGTCAGCATTTTTCATTTTTCCGAATCACCTCTAACAAGTTTGTTATTCACTAACACTATCGTACATGTTTGACCTCTATCTTAGTTATCCTAGCTCCTATCTGTAATCTCCTTTGCTAGGATGACTATGCTGTGTTCCATTTAATTCATCTCCTTACTCTCAATCTAATTATTTGGGGTTGTAACTAAGCCACATACGTCATTTTCTAGCTTATTTATGAAGTACAGATCTAATCATGTTATAAAACATGTTTTTGAAAGGTAAAGAATTTTCGTCATGGGTAAATTAACTTGGATCACAAAGGGCTATCCTTTGTGGTGGTCCAGGAAGCAATAAAAGTGTCATTTATTTTAATAAAATGTATGTGTGTAATATAGCTTATGGTTTACTTATGGTGAGGGAGAAGGAAGTCAGAGGCTTAGAAAAATCAGTTAATAAAATCCTAGGTAATTTTTAAGAAGAAAAGGATTAGAAAGACGAAGAAATGTAATTGTGTTTAATAAAGTATTTTAGAAACAAAATGTTGGGCTTATCTATTTTGTAGAATTAAATAACAAGTGATGATAAAAATCAGAAGACCCTTGGTTTTTTTTTAAGTTCTTGACTTCTTAAAATACTGTATATGCTCCAACAAAAAATATTTGTGTCAAATATAAGTGAAGCCAATATTCTTATATTTTAAAGGGAGTCTAGAAACAACAGAAATGCCTCATAAGTGATGTCAGCTATGTATTCATTATTTTTGAGTAAAAGATCTGTCATGGCATAACTAGTTCCATCCTTGCAGAACTGAAAAGGATTCTAATACAGAGAAAATATTTGTACCATTGTTTTTGTTTATTAAATCCTACCCTTTGGGGCTTAATTAGCGTTCATTTTGGAAGGATTGCAATTGCTGCTTGAAAGAAGTTTCTTGTTCAGAATTGCCTACTTACCATGCTGGTTTCCTCACTTCTTGTTTCTAGAAAATCATTTCTAAATAATAAACTATACAATGGTACGCACTGAGACAACTGATTAGTTTTTTGTGACTCCTTATAATTCTTAAAAATACAGCTTTCCTGGGGCTGGCCCCGTGGCCGAGTGGTTGAGTTCGCGCGCTCTGCTGCAGGTGGCCCAGTGTTTCATTAGTTCGAATCCTGGGCGCGGACATGGCACTGCTCATCAGACCACGCTGAGGCGGCGTCCCACATGCCACAACTAGAAGAACCCACAATGAATAATACACAACTATGTACCAGGGGGCTTTGGGGAGAAAAAGGAAAAAATAAAATCTTTAAAAAAAAAAAATACAGCTTTCCTGGGGACCAGCCCTGTGGCCAAGTGGTTAACTTGGTGTGCTCTGCTTCAGCGGCCTGGGGTTTCACCAGTTTGGATCTGGAGCGTGGACATGGCACTGCTCATCAGGCCGTGTTGAGGCGGCATCCCACATGGAAGAACTAGAAGAACCTACAACTAGAATATATAACTATGGACTGGGGGGCTTTGGGGAGAAGAGGAAGAAGAAGGAAAAAAGGAAAAGAAGATTGGCAACAGATGTTAGCTCATGTGCCAATCTATAAGAAAAAAAAATACAGCTTTCCTGATGACCAGGAGCCCTAACAGCCTGATCCCTGGAGTGATAGATGGGAGACCCAACTCTCCCACTAGCTTGCTGTGGAACTTTAAACAAGTCACTTAGCCTCTCTCAGCTTTACAGTTTCATATAATCTATAATCACGCCTTCTCTGGTCACCTCACAAGGGAGCTGTGAAGTGGATGTGAAGGAAAGTTGAAAAGCTAAGAACACTCTCTGAATATAAGTTATTATTCTTAATATAAGCTGTCAAGCATCTGTTTAGTGACAGCAATAAGGGAATGTTCCTGCGTTTGCAGCTTTTTCGAATTTATCAATATTACATCTTTAAGCTCCAACTCTTCACTGAATCACACAAGATAGTACTTTGGTAATACAGTTCACCACTATGCTGAAGGGCAGAAGCAACCATTTAAAAAAATGTAGCTTGCTAGAAGATATCTGGGAAGAAGCAACAGATATATTGCCACATTGAGCTGAATCATTTTGTTGACCACAAGGCAGAACAGCAGCAAGCTCAGAAGGGAGAACTGTAGTCATTATCCAAAGGTCAGGCTTGATAAGAAGACTTGGCTGTTTCCTCCCCTGACTCCCAGATGTCTGAGGGGGTATGTGGGCAGCAGGGGGAGCCAGAAATCTCAATGTAGAAGAAAATGTTTAAGTGATTTTCTGCGAATAGAATTGGCTATGTTCTGTGCAGAATGACAAGATTCCTGTCTTCAAGGAGTTCTTAGTCTAAGGAAGTAAGGATTTCAGGGAAGCAGGGATTTCAGGCAGAGTCCACATCTGTCTTGTTGCTTGGCTCAAATAGGCATTCCAAAAATGGCATTTGGATGATTGGATAGATGAATGGGTGGACAGACGAGTAATGAATGAACAATAAACTTTGAAAGGTAATTCCTTGGAGTTACTATTTGGAAAAGCAGAGGTGACAACTTGAAAACTTTTAACAGTGTGACTTAGAGTCAAACATATACTTCAGCTAAAAATTTCAATACCTGAAATTCAGACCAAGGGTGGGGAATACATTTTTTTATTAGTTTGTATGTAAAATGAAAACAAAACTAAAAATCAAGGATTCCAGCTCTTATATGTAAAGCTACACTCCAATGAAGTATATTACGAACTATATTATGAAGATATGTTGAATAATTTATCATAATTATTTTTAATCAATTTGATTTATTTCCTACCAAAACATCTTGGAGGTAACATTTATACTTTTTCTTTAATCGATGGTGAGCCATACATCAGTAAAAACATTAATCCCAACACAAACCCCACAGGGTGAGGCAACATAGTACAGGAGAAAGATTTGTAGCCAGAAAATCTGGGTTCCAGCTTCTCCACATATTCATGTTATGACTTCAGGTAAATCACTGAAGCTCCCCTGAGCTGCGATTTTCTCAACTACAAACCAAGGACATTAATTCCTTCTCCCGTCATAGAGATGTTGTGGAAGCCCCTGGTAAGCTGTAAAATTCGATGCTTATATCAGTTATTGTTAGAGCAGGAGTTAGAAATAATGTCCTAGTGCTCCAAGACTTTGGTTTCTGGCATTCTGGTGTAGAGGGTGGAGTGCAGTTCTGGAATGTTAGCCACCACCCTGAGAACATTCAACTTAAAGATAGTGATGTGAAAGATTCCTCAAAGTTAATATTAAACAGAATACATTTAACATGACAGTTGAACAGATTCTAAGGTACAAGTTTAGACTCCATTTAGATGGTGCTCCTCTTTTGAAGACTTCTCTAGACTTCACTTATATTTGCCAATCCACGTGGCTTATACCATGCACTACTCTGCTTTGCAATGACCAGAAGGGAATTGTTTTCATTGATGGACCCTCATAGGATTTGACAAGCTCCAAAGTTGTTAGAAGTTTTGCTTTAATATAATTGTCACTCCCACTAAACTGTAAAATGACCACTTCAATTTGGAGGATTATTATCCTACTAAACATAAATCAATTCACTATCCTCTAAAATGTAACCGTGTTTAAGAGCAATAGGCAAGACATAGCCATTCTCTGTGTGTTGGATGAGGTTGTAAATGTGTCACCAAATGCTCGAATCAGGTTGTTACTGTAGCACAATCCTATTTCCAAGAGGGAAGACAACTATTAAGAAAGAGCTTAGAAAAAATGACATTTTATAGATGTATTAAAATAGAAAACATAAGCTGATTAGGCAAAGTTCCAAAGATTCATTAGTTTATTAAAGTAGATTGAAATGAATGTTTGAGAGATTTAAATAAATTAACCTTTAATGAGTACCCAGGGGCCAAGGAAAAAGAATGACAGAGGATTAGGAGTATTTTGTCTGATTGTTGCATAATGCACACTGATTAGTTTTTTTTCTGAATGCTCATTGCTGTATAACAATACTAATAAATAAAAAAGATTAAATTTAAAATATCTCTAGATTGTAATTGTTGCCTGGTCTTATGTGTACACAAATACCATGCTTAGATTTAATAGCAGTCCCTATAACTTCGGCAGAGGGAGACAGGAGTTTTTGTCATTACATCATTACGTTTTGAAATGTCTTACATGTGAGCAAAGCTTCAGTCAATTAGGATAATTTATTCCTAACACGTTGGACATGCTTTTAGCATTTCTGCATTAGATTCTTATTCTGAGTTTCACAATACTTGTACTCTAAATAGTGATAATTGATAGCAAGTTACTTAGAAGATTTATTGGTATTTAAATATCCTATTTAAAAAAAAACTTTGTGCTCCCTCACAAGTTCTGGTTCATAATTAGCAAAATTCTTAAAGAGATTGTTTTTGGAGCAGTGTCGGAAATGCTTTGATTTTTTCAGGGTTCCTTCACTGTGCTACTATTAAATCATTTACTGACTGTGAAGTCAGTTTCGAGTAGTTGATACTAGGAAGGTATTCTTCCAGGCCTCCCTCCTCTCTTGTTTTCTACCCCTATTACTGAGTTTTATATTGGGTTTCTATTAATGTCCACCGTCTAGACTTTTGTTATTGCTGTTTTATCTTAAACTCAGAGCTTAGATAGTGTATGGTTCAATTCTCGTTTTTTAAGTGAGGAAACCTCAACCAAGAATGACTTGCCCAATGTTCCCCACTGAGTTGATGGAAGACCAGAGACCAGAGCCTGTGTCTTTGTGGCCTGTTCTTCCACTATACTTGACTGCTTCCTTTGCATTTTTTACTTTACCAAATTCTTCCTAAAGTTCAGTGGGATCACTGAGGAATCGTTGAGGTGACAGGTGACATAGGCAAACCACGGCAGCCTGATTTTATTAAATTTTAGTTGTAGTTTAGATGCAATGCTTCCCAACATTCTTCATGACATTGTGCATGTAGTGGCATAAATGAATGGTCTACTTGAGGGCAGGGGTGACTGGCCTGGAGTCCCAAGGATCGTGAGATTGGAGGCCAATCCCTGAAGCAGTTTGAATCTTTCTCTGGAGGTAAGAAAGCAGACATAATATTTCTGAAGTATTTTAGCTGGTATCTCCTGGAGCAAGGAAAGGAATATAATCCTATAATTATGCTTTGCCTAATTTTTTCCCAGAACTTCAGTTTCTTTGCTTGTTTGTCAGAAACTCTTCTAATCATTCTTTCCATCTTTTCCATAGAAGCATCATAAACTGGACACGTTTAAGGCTAACCTATTTATACAACACAACCAATACAGTTCCCTGCATATTATAGGTAATGAGTAAATGAACTTCCCTCCAAGTGTTATCTGGTTTTAACATAAAAAATACAGCACTTTGGGGAGTGCATACTCATTTGCTCCATTTAGAGCAGTGGTTTTCAGTCCTGGCTACACATTAGAATCACTTTTTAAAAACCAGATGTGTAGGCCCCACCCTGACCAATAAAATCAGAATTTCTGCGGGGTGGGGGGGGGTGGTGTGGAACTCAGGCATTGGTATTTTTAAAAAATTTTCCCCAGGTGATTTTAATCTGTTGCCAAGGATGAGACACACTGCCTTAAAGTCTCAATCTCTTCTGGGGACGCTCCTAACAAATCTATGATGTCAGGGACTGAGTCGAGCAGGAAGTAGCTGGTGAAAAACAAAAGAATATGGGAGCTGCTTTTGGTGCTGTTCATTTTGTAGAAAACCAGATGTAGATCACATGTGTACCAAAGTAAACATTTGCCTTTTAGAATCCCAAGAGGAGGACCCTTAAATAGAATTGGTTTACTGCACTGTGGCTATATTGTCCTGCTGGGCATCTGCTCAGGAGGCTAGGCTGCTTGGTCAGGTATCTAAGGCCTTACTTCATTGCAATTCATTTCTTCTTTCCACCATCATCCTAGACAGGTGCCCAATTTCCAGGAAATTCTAAGCATGTAAATTTACGAAGGCTGTAAAGTTACCAATCCAAATCTGTCTCCAAGGGATGCATTTCCCCACATCTAAGGGGGAGGGGCTGAAAAAAATAACAAAACAACCACAATGGAAGATGGAGATGGATTCAATTAGGGAGGGAGTAAAAGTAGAAATGATCTTCTAAATCAGAGTAACACTTTGGCTTTTGAGACCCATTCCAAGATCCCAGTGACATCAGTTGGATTGAGAGGATGTTTAGGACTTTTCCAGTCCTGGATTCTTCTTAAAGCAGTTTTGGAAAGTTACCATGCTGTCACACTCCTGTGACTTCGCTTGGTACAACAGCTTCCTCTATTGTTTAATCAGAATAATTGGATTGTATGCTTGCTGCCTCTCGGGTGCCTAAAACTCTCAGATGTTAAGAATCTGTGCAATGTTCAAGGCCCATCTCACACCATGTAACATGACTAACTCCCATACAGTGCTATTTTGTTACAGAGAAACTCTTAAGTTGAAAATGTTCATAGAATTGTATTCAGCTATGGCATTCTCTTCAACTTAGTCCATCACTTCACAATCTCCTAGGAGCTCTGATTTGCTCTGTCAGTTGTTTGTCTCAAAGCATCTTCCTAAAATGAATTTACTTTAAAGTTAAAGATGATTATAGTGCTTCTTCTCAAGGAGACAATTACATTGCTATATTCTTTGGCAGGGAGGAAAACAACGTAGCATTAATTTTTCCAAGCTTTCTTTGAGTGTTGTTAAAAGGAGAATTGTCAGCTTAATCCAACAAACTATAATAACCAAAAGACAACTGCTATTAAAATGCAAGATTTTCTAATAAGACCATTTTGAGGAGTCGTTTGGAAGGAGAAGAAGAGGGAGAAATATGAAAGGAGAAAGGGAAGGAATCTATTAAGTATTCCTGACCTTCAGAGACACTTTTGTCAGTGAATGCTGTAGACAAAATAAACCAAGTCTGAGACCTATTATTAAAACGTTTTTCTCCCTCCTTAGCCCAATACTATGTTATCCTGCCTCTTAGACTGTTATGCTTTTTTTTTTTCTGGAGGGATTGATATCTTTTGACAGGCTTTGTTAAGAATACATAGTAAAGGTCAAGTAAGCCATTCACTGGTGTTTCCTGGCAGCCTTTATGCCATGGTAAATGGAGATTAGAAGTGGTTTTATTTTTCAGCATAGCTTTGTGGATGTGCTTCCTATAGATTGTGCATTTTCTCATATTGAAGCCCACAAACCTTGCAGGATTTTCAGAACTGTGACTTTGGTTTTAAAATGGAGTCATCACAGACTCCTCTCTTTCCCTCAACTTCCAGGTCCAATCAGATACTAAATCCACATGATTCTAGTTCATGAATATCTCTGAAATCCATTCATTTCTTTCCATCCATTGCCACAGTCTGAAGTGACACTGCTGTCATCTCTCTGCTCTATCACTGTGGTATCTAACTGCTCTCTCTGCCTCTGGTGCCTTCTCACCTCCACTGCATCCTTCGTTCTGCCATAAGCCTGAGTTTTCTAAGGCACAGATCAGATGTTGACAACCCCCCACGCAGATCACACACAAACCCACAAACATGCAGCATGAACCCTGAGGTCCTGCAGTAAGTGCTCTGATAAAAAGACTCTGTACTCCTGTGGAAAGAGCCTTTGGGGAATAGAAAACATTTCAGTGAAGAGGTGACATTTGAGCAGGGTTTTGAAGGATAAGTAAAAGTTCTCCAGGTGAAGAAAAGGGAAAATTATAGTTCAAGCACAGGGAATGGTATGTACAGAAGCACAGAATAGAGAGCCCAGAAATAAATCCACATATGCTGTCAATTGATCTTCAGCAAGGGTGCCAAGAATGCATAACGAGAAAAAGATATGGGGGCCGGCCCCATGGCTGAGTGGTTAAGTTCACACACTGCACTTTGGCAGCCTGGGGTTCCCCGGTTGAGATCCTGGGGGTGGACCTACACACCTCTCATCAAGTCATGCTGTGGCAGCATCCCTGATAGAGGAACTAGAATGATCTACAACGAGGATATACAACTATGTACTGAGGCTTTGGGGAGAAAAAAAAGAGGAAGATTGGCAACAGATATTAGCTCAGGGCCAATCTTCCTCACCAAAAAAACCCAAAAACCACGAAACAGAGATAATCTCTTTAACAAATGGTATTGAGAAAACTGATATCCACAAGCAAAAGAATGAATTTGGACCCAAATCTTACACCATACACAAAAATCAACTTAAAATGGATTAAACCTTTAGACATAAAACCTGAAACTGAAAAATTCCTAGAAGAAGATATAGGGGGAAACCTTCATGACACTGATCTTGGCAGTGATTTCATGATATGACACCAAAAGCAAAGGCAACAAAAGCAAAAATAGACAAGTGGTACCACATCAAACTAAAAAAGTTTTAGCACAGCAAAGAAAACAATCTACAGAATAAAAAGGAAACCTACTGAGTGGGAGAAAACATAGGGGATTAAAAATTTTCCAAAATATATAAAGAACTCCTACAACTCAATAGCAAAAAATCCCCTAATAACCCAATTGAAAAATGGGCTAAAGACTTGAATAGACATTTCTCCAAAGAAGATATACAAATGGCCAAAGCTACATGAAAATGTGTACTCAGCATCACTAATCATAAGGGAGATGCAAATCAAAACTACAATAAGATATCACCTCACACCTGTGAAGATGGCTATTATCAAAAAAGAAAAAAAAGATAAGTGTTGGTGAGGATATGGAGTAATTGGAACCCTTGTGCTCTATTGGTGGGAATGCAAAATTGTGCAGCTGCTATGGAAAACATATGGAGGTTCCTCAAAAGATTAGGAATAGAACTGACATATGATCCAGCAATCCCACTTCTGGGTATTTATCCAAAATAATTGGCATCAGGATCTCAGAAACATATTGGCACCCCAATGTTCATTGCAGCATTATTCACAATAGCTAAAATTTGGAAACAACGTAAATGTCTGACAGATGAATGGATAAAGAGAGTGTGGTATATATATACAATGGAATATTATTCAGCTTTGAAAAAGAAGGAAATCTTGCAATATGCTAGAACATGGATGAACCTTGAAGACATTATGCTAAGTGAAATAAGTCAGTCAAAGAAGGCCAACTGTTGCATGATTCCACTTACATGAGGTATCCAAAATATTTAAACGCATAGGATCAGAGAGTAGAGTGGTGATTACCAGTGGCTTGAGTGGCAGTGGAAATGGAAAATTGCTAATCAACAAGCATAAAGTTTGAAATATGCAAGATGAATAAATTCTAGAGATCTGCTGTACAGCATCATGCCTGTTAATGATACCATATTGTACACTTAAAAATTAAGAGGGTAGGTCTCATGTTAAGTGTTATTACCACAATAAAATAAATTTTTTTTAAAAAAGCAAAGAGACACGAGAAGACATAGCATGTTTGAGGAATTTGAGAAGTGTAGTATGACTGAAGCAAGGATGCTTGGGGGAAGTGGCAAGGAATGAAGCTGATGCAGTAATTTGGGCCAGATTTCCTGTGTATTTATCTGCCTTTCTTTCTGGTTGTGATCTCTTTGAGGAAAGAAGCTTTGTCTTATCAAGTACTGAAATCCTTGTGCCTAGTACACTGCCAGGCACACAGAATTGTTTGAATGAATTGGATAAATAAGGAGAGAGACTATCTGTCAGTATTATTTCATTGATTCATTCATTCCAATATGTATTGAATACCTCAGTTAGACTCCAGAATAGAGCAAAATTAAGATCCTACTTTTTCTTTTATACTATAACAGTACTAAAACTTATTTCAAACACAGATTAGTTCTTTTTTGCAGGCTTTTTCCTTTATAGTTACAGTGTTTTCTGAAGGAGTAGATTCTGGCTTTCCCCTAGGTAGTAGGTTTGTCTTCAGCCCAGGGACTTCTCTAAAGGAGTTAATCACTTGTTAACACCCGGGATTGATACTCCTGAGGTAGAACTGTTATAGGAGAGGTATAGATCTCTAAAGATGCATTAGCATGTTACAGGAACCTCTGTTTTCTCCTGTATGTTTAATTTCACAGCCAATAGCAGGGCTATTTATCATACATTCTTGGAAAACTAGTTCAAATGAGGATCAAAGACAGGAATGCAGAAAGCATAACTCCAGAACATTAATGATACACTATAGCAAAATTAATGGGATGGGGGGAATGAGGGAGGATAAAACTTTTGAACATGTAAGTGAAGATTTACTGTATTTATGTAGTTCTATCTTTAGGAAATGCTAAATCACAAACTCATCATTGGTTAATTAGAAGGTAATTAAAATTGTAGCACAGTGATTGGATAAATAGTTAATGAAGCCTGAATGAATGAAGAAAGGAAATCTGGTGAAATCACTGTGTAATTTTGGGAAAAGCAAAGATATAAATGTTATTCATTCCATCAGTCTTAAAGGATGCCAATATCTTTCTAACATTAATTGATAAAATTAACTCTCCAAAGACCAATAGAGTTGCAGCTCTCACTCTCCCTTTCAAAACACCCTACACTGAAATGCAGATTTATCTGACTGCTCCTTCAATTTTCACTCACTTACAGCACGTGAAATTATTTTGCTGAACCTTGTTTATAATTTATTTACTGGCATCTTAAGAATCTACTAGAGGAAATTTGTGTACTCTGTGTGTAGTAACTGTTCCTACTCAAAGAACTGGCTCAGCCTAGGCTCCTGACCAGATCCAGCTGACTAGCTGGTTTTCAAAAGCAGTAGAGTGGTTTCTGAAGGAAGAACTGTGCTTACTTTTGATAATTACTTCAGCTTTATGAAATCAATCAGCCTGAAGGGAAGACCTCATTACGTATCTGACAAGATAGACACTAATTTCAATACCAGAACAACTCTCTATCCTCAGGCTCTGAAATCTGCAATTATTTATTTTATTTAGACAGAGACACCCATAATACAGTACCTCTGGGAACGTTCTCAGGCAAGTATTAAACAGATAACCTAATGGTCAGTGTGTTAGGAACCTGCCCTTTTCCTGTCACTCAGGTGGAAAATTGGTCAACAGGAATTGCAGCATGGCCTAGAGCCAGCTCAAAGCAGCCACTGATGAATCACCATCTTCTCATCCCCCACCCCAAAAGATGTGGAGAGAAGGGTAATTGCTGTTACTGTTCCCAGGGCTAAAGTACAGGAAAATAAAGCTTTCTCTTCTCAGTTCCTCTGAAGACTGCCAGACTTTATCCTAAGGAAAATGATAGATTGCCCATCTACCATCTGTCACTTTGAACTGTTCTATCAAATCAACAATTTTTTTGAACTTTGTTTTCATTGAGGAATGTGATTTTACTGTGTTTCCAGGCCTTAAATTGTACAGGGGACAAAAGTCCTGAAGCATTCTTCTTCTTGAAGTTGGAAATATGTATTTTGCTTTCCTGCTCATGGAACTCAAACGCCTTAACAGATTTAGTTCAGGCTTTTCTCAAATAATTCACCTTTATCAGGCCTGGGAGATGTCAGCCCTACAGGAAAAACAGAGAACATTCGGAGCATAGGAAAATATGGATTTAGAGAGAAATGGTCCTTCTCCATTCCAGCTCTAGTGTCACCATTAGCAGTATTCTAATAATACAGCACCCAGCTGAAACTGAGCACTGATTAAAGCTTTGAGAGGAGGCATTTTAGTTGTAAGGGGAAAATGTGGTTCTTTCATGTTGGAAAGTTCAAGGTGGTGACAAATATGGTCTCTCCTCCTAAAAATAGTGGAAGCAAAGAGCAGTCAGTGACTACTCCCAGCATTATTTATTAAGGATTTACCTTGATGGCTGTGTATTATCTGAAAGAAAAAGGCTTATAAAAGGAATGCAAGGCTAACATCTTCCAAGCAATAAATAGAATGTAGTCTGAGGGCCTAAGGAGACACACTACTCAAATTTTCTTATTCCATTTTTGAGGCAAATGCATATAAGTCCAAGACTGGGTTAGAAGAAGGGAGCTAACACTTATTTAGTGTCTAATACATGCTAGATCCTAAACATACATTCTCTTATTTAATTTTCCTCACTTCCCTGTGAGGAAGTGAGGAAAATTATCAGCCCTATTTTATACTGCAGAAACAGTCCCAGAGAGATCAAGTGACTTGTCTTATACACCTTGTAAGTGGCACACCTAGTAAGTGGCAGATGTGGTTTGAATCCAGGTCTTACTCTAGGGCAGAGCTGTCTAGTAAAACTTCCTGTGATGATGGAAATATGCTATACCATGCTGTCCAATACACTAGCCACTAACCACGTGTGGCTATTGAGCACTTGAAATGTGACTAGTGTAACTGAAGAACTGAGCTTTTCATTTTATTTAATTTTAATTCATTTAAACTTAGATTTAAATAGCTACATGTGGCTAATGGCTACTGTATCGGACAGCACATCTCTAGAGATTGCCTTTTCTTAACTGTAGTTTGTAAAGCAGGAATCTGTAACCTGGTGTCTATAGAACTATTAAGAAAAGATCCATATGTGGGGTTTCTTTTATAGTGTTTTCTCATATAAGGGTCTTAGTGGAAGGACTGTTCTGTCTCTTGGAAAGGGAGAACGAAGTTATGCAGAGTCAAGGTTAAGGGTAGAGTGTATGATAGTCTACCACTACTCTCGAAAGAGTCTTCAGGGATCCTAGGATGGAGGGGATACCAAGAATGCTGAAGGAACCCCAAAGTCATCCTTCCTTCTTCCCTTAATATGAGCCCCAGCAGCAGGTTGGTTGGCATCTGGGATGGGAAACACAACTGTTCCACTGAAATTTGTAGCTGTGTTCAGTTCAGTGCACATTTCTTGAGAGCTTATGATATTATACAAGGTACCATGCCAGGCATCTTGGGGTAGGAGAGGTTTAAAAAATGGGATGTAAAGTCTGTCCTCAAGGAATTTACAACTTTAATGGTGGTAGGGCAAGGCAAGGCGGGAAGGGGGAAGATAAGACAAATACTCAAAGAATTATAACACAAGGCATGCTCTAAAAGTCATAGAAAAAGTACAGGTTAAGATCTGAGGAAGGCAAGAATAGTGTTTTAAAAAATCCCAAGTTCCTTATTCTACTGCTTATTAGCTGTGTGACCTTGGGAAATTTACTTAAACTCTGTTCCTTGTTGTAAAATGGGAATAATAACTAGAAAATAAAATAATGGGATGATATATGTAAAGCAGGGCACATTCTTAACAGCCAATGAATGGTAGTTCCCCTGCGGGCCCTGCTCCATTGCTGTGTGTGAATTGGGTTCGGTGAAAGTGGATTAAGGAAAGGCATCATGAAAGAAATAGTATCTAAGGTAAACTCTAAAGGAAGGATAGTATTTTGAAGGTTGGAAATCAAGAAAGAGATGGAGGAGCAGCATGAGCCAAAGGTGTGGAAGTAGGAAAGTACTGGAATGATTCGATGAATGCTAGATAGTCCCATAAGTGTCAGCCTTTTCTACTCAGTGTGATTCCCCACACCAGCAGGATCAGCGTCATCTGGGAACTTAGAAAAGCAGACCACAACCCAGACTCACTGAATCAAAATCTACATTTTAACAAGATCTCCAGGGAACGTGTGTGCACATTAAAGTTTGAGAAGTGTTGGGGTAGAGTACAAGATGGGGCGCGTAGCCTGACCAGGAAGTTTGGGGAATCACTACAAGTTGCTGAAGGGTCACCGTAAATGAAAATCTGCCTGTGACCTGTATCACACCTTGAAAAAGGTGACTTAAGCGTAAATTTTGTTCTGAAAGTTCTTATCTTCACCACCATTCAAACAAGCACCTTAACAGAAGAGGACTTTGGCCCTTTTCTTTTTCGTCACCTCCCCGTTACCCTCACTCACCCGTTAATCTTTTTCAATTACCCTTGCTTCAGCTAAACCAGTTATACAGAATATTGAACTCATGAAATTGACAAAGTAGGTTTCATTTGTTTGACATCAGCTAAGACCTGGAACTGAGAAATGTTCATTTTTTTTGGCCGTTAACCCCTGTGGCTGGAGAGTGATATTGCAGTTCAACTCTTGTAGACATTGTAAATATTCCCTCAGAAGTAGCAGGTGGAGCGGCTGGGTAGTGAGAGCTGAAAATGTAAAGTCAGAGGTTTTCACGCCTAAAGTGAGGAAGGAGGAGGGGCTCCCAGGCATGGATAAATCCTACAAAAGCATCTGACAGCACATTAAGGGCCTGGCCATTACCCTCACCCCTTATTTCTGCAAAAGTTTTGAATTAAAAACTAATTTGGAGACCCTCTCCTTTCCTTTACCATCGAGTCCCATATCTGATTTTAAACTGAAGTCAATTGGAAAATAGGACCCAGGTTACAGAAATTTGTTTTATACACAAATTAGCTACAATGTTCCTTTTGCCAAAAACTGATATTCTATTTTTTCAACATGAATGTCTGTCTGGAGATTGCTGCCTTGAATTGAATTTACCAGATTTCACAGGACCTATCCATTTTATTTTGAAGGGAACTAATCCAGAGAATAATTGTGTTCCTTTTTTGCTAAGGTTGTACCACCTTAAGTCTGTGGGCCACAGCTGCAAATAAGTGGCAGGAACCCAAGGGTCACATTTCAGTACTATAACCTGGGGCAACCATTAAAAGTGTTAGATTGCATCATGAAGGTTAGTCCTAATTTAACTTGATAGTGGAAAGCTCTGTAAAGTGAATTGTCACAGTAACGATAACAGCAGCTGAGCACAAAGAGATCATTGATCTTCTTTCACAAGAATCATGAAAATTCTTCAGTGCTGTCCTCAAAGCCCAGGCATTATTTGCATCTGTATGGCAGACATCATTGCATGTGAACTCCTTGACCTGCAGATTGGAGGATTCACTGAGAATCACACTTCATTCTGAGATGTTTAATCCCCTGGTTCCATTGGGTGAGAAATGTCATTCTCCAAGGACCCCACCCCCACGCTTTCCAATATGCATACTTTCTAAAGTGACTTCATGTGTGTTATGAAGTCAGATAATCTGTATTTTGACATGACATGAAATAGCAGCTGGTCAGCTGTCTAAACCAGTCAACCTGCTTTTAGATGAGATTACATTACAAGATGGACTTGTTTAATTGTGAGCATAAGATACAGAAATAGCAGAAATCTACGACACTAATGTTTATTATCTATTTTCCTTTATTTTATCAATTCGTGATTCCTTTTAGACAAACTGCATGTTGTGGAGTTAGGCAATGAGGGGAAACGATGTGAGGAGAAATGAATAGGCAAGTTTCAAAGTTTTATTAAATATATCCTCAGGAATGAAAAGGCGAGGACTATGAAAAATGTATAAGACATTAGAAAATTTCTAACTTTGCTCTGTTAATTATCTATGACTCCTTCATTTGGTTTTTGTTTTCTTGGAGTTTGTTTGCAGTGATTATCAGTAGAACCCTTAAAAAGTTAGACATCCCATGTGCTCACTCTAGGGACAACAAGCAAGTTAACAATTCAACAAAATGCATCCTACTTCATAGGCAGGGAGATGAAAGGAACCCTCAAAATAGAATAGATGATGGTTTTTAAAAAGGTAAGGAAAGCAAGCTGAATCTTGAAGAGGATAGCATGGAATGGTCCCCAGGCTAAAAAGTGCCGCCTGGATTTAGGCCTGTCAGGAATTCTATAGATAAGATTCCTGCATTGCATAGAAGAATGAACTAGATAACCTCGAAAGTTTCTTCCTAATCTAATATTTTCCAGTTTCATCATGTCTAGTAGAAATATGATATAGCTTCCATAAGAGATTTAAGGATAAAGTCTGTAGTTGGGGTGAGAAGTACAATATAGTAATTGCTAATATTTTACATTTAAATCATAATTGAAATTTCAGCAACGACAATTCTTGAAATTAAAGTGATGGCTTTCTTTTTAGAATTTAGATAGTTTTAATGGGATTCTTTTACTTAAAATAGCATTTGGCATGTATCACACATACATGACACAGAAAAGATCCTGTAAGTACCTATTAATTTACTGATTTATTGGATTATGTAGTGCTATCTTAGGGAAGGAATGAAACAATACAATAAAAGTAGCTAGGAAGCACTGATGTCATAGGATTTTGCTATCTCTATATCCCTTGTTCTCAACTACAAATCTTTGGAGACTGTATTGGGTCCTGGATAACGTAAAATTTGGATTTGTATTCAATGAATCAGCTTACTGAGTCGGATGTCTTTCTCTCCTTGATATCAGATCTTTTTCTATAAAAAACAAGGCCTGAGATAGTGTGCCAAATTTTCAGGATTTTCATATATCTGGATCATATATGAGGTGGATATACAGAAAATACCTGAAATCTCAGTCTTATTCAGTGCCAAATAAAAATCTGTACGTTAGTATCAAGAAACAAATACCTAAATCCCCAGAGTTATCATCTGGGACTAAATAAAAGGCAAGTACAATTATAGTCAAATGCCTATGACTGAATACCTTTAATTTGTCAGATTTTTTTCCTGGACTCCTTCAACTTTTAGAAAAAAGTACAAATAGCAATGAAAAGGTTCAGTGGGGAAAGAAGGGTATATCCTTGGATCAGGGCAAATTCAGACCAGTCTCCTCACATTGTACATTAACAGTTCTAGAAATTAAAAATGGAAATTCAAAATTATGATAAAAAGCAGTTAATATTTATTGAACATCTACTATATGCCAGATGTGATGCAGAATGTCCTACATACATTATCTCATTTAATCCTTTTAACAGTCTGATGAGTTAGGTACTGTTATTAGCCTCCTTTTACAGATCATGGCTCTGAAGCTCTGTAAGATCCTCAGTCATCTACTTAAGGAAGGAAAATGGACTAACATATTATTCTGTAAAATTACCAAATGCAAAACAAAATAAGAATAAAATTTTCTGATTAACCATCATTAATCAGAACCTTTTAATCTCTGAGCATTCCTTTTGATCAAGATGTCACCATCCTGTAGTATAGTACTCAAATAGTGGAACTGCATTTGAAATCTAATTAGTTTAAGTAATGTTAATATAATCAGCACCAGAACTTTTAAGTTGTGGCATTAATTCTTGATTATCAGCTGTCAAGTGTTTAACTACTACGTGCGTTAATACAATGAGTTACCTACTTGCACCTATTGAGCATTCATTCAACACTCACTACATGCCAGACATGGTGCTAGGCACCAAGGATACAGTTGTGTGGGGGGGACAGAGATCGAGAGAGATCGAGATCCTCCTTAGAAGAACTTACAAACTTACAGGGAAAGTTTACTTTAATTCACTTAGAATAATAAGATAGGGGCTGGCCCCCGTGGCTGAGTGGTTAAGTTCACGCGCTCCGCTGCAGGCGGCCCAGTGTTTCGTCGGTTTGAATCCTGGGCTCAGACATGGCACTGCTCATCAAACCACGCTGAGGCAGCGTCCCACGTGCCACAACTAGAAGGACCCACAACTAAGAATATACAACTATGTATCGGGGGGCTTTGGGGAGAAAAAGGAAAAAAATAAAATCTTTTAAAAAAAAAGAATAATAAGATAATCATAGCTTTAAATATATGTTATGCAAAGTATGTTTATCTTTGCAGCAACCCTGTGCAATGTTATCACATCCCTTCTACACCTTGTGAAACTAAGACTAAGGCAGATTACATGAATTGCCAAAAGCTACCCAGCTAGTAAAAGACAGAGTCAGGATTTGAACCCTCATCTGTCAGGCTCCAACATACATAGTTTCCACTATACCATCCTACCCTCCGTCAAACTTGTTTTGGTCAGTATGATATTGCAGAAAGAAATACCAAGAAAAGTTTTGGAATGCTACACATATTTGACTCTGGGACTACTCAGGTACAAGAAATAACTTCATGTGTAAACTATATAAAAATCTAGTCTTTGAAAATAGTCTTGGTCATGATCTGAATGTTTTCTAATACATAGCAATCAGTGTTTGTTTCTTTAGTTCTAGTCATAGTAGGGATTTAATGGGACATAGATATGATACAGTGAATGGTTGACTTACAGAAGCAAGTTTTCATTCTTTCACTTAGTTAGATAATGTAAAGGAAGAATGTTTGACGGGTTCCAGAAGACATTTAATGGAGGTGTACCTAGTGGAGTCTGATTGCTGAAGAACTACTACTTGTTACGCGGCCTGAAAACGTTAGCATAGGGGTACTTTTTATTAAAAATAGTACAGTCATGCATCCCTTAACAATGGGAATACGTTCTGAGAAATGCATTGTTAGGAGATTTCATTGTTGTGCAAACATCGTAGAGCATACTTACAGAAACCTAGATGGTGTAGCTTACTACACACCTAGGCTATATGGTACTAATCTTATGGGACCACCATTATATATGCGATTGGTTATTGACTGAAACATTATGTGGCACATGACTGTAACATAAAGTCATTTTATTAGAACTTTAGCATTCATTTTAATGAAACTTGATTGACCTGTAGCTGACTGAATTCCAAGCCTTTATTGATATTTTACATTGCCTCAAGAATTGTACGGCTGCAGGCCATAGAAAAATTGAGGGTTAAAGAATGAGCCATGGCAAGCCAACCTGATTCCTCTTTTGATAGGATTAGGGAACTAGTATATAAAAGGCTTAGGAGAGGTCGCTTAACTTTGAGTTTTGACAAAGCTTTTGATTCCACATTTCATGAAGTTTTAATTGAAACACTTGAAATTCTAGGTGCTGCTGCCAAAGGAGTAAGAAAGTCTCTCTGCTCGTCCCTTGCTGAACCGTGTAAGACTTGGAGAGTAGAAAATGCCTTTTGCCATTTTATATGGTGCAGCAGCAACTAGTAAAGTGACCATGCTTCTGACATTATTTGAAGAGGATGGAATTAACACTACCCAAACCTGGGTCGTAACTCCCCATCACTCCAACTACTAAATAACCCCCTTGCGAGTTCTGTATCTTTGTTTCCTTTTCTTATTTGCTGTGAAGTTATGGTGTGCTTCTTTGGAAACCTCTATATTATGGTTGGAAGTGACTTTAACACCAGGATAGTCTAATGATTATATCTGCATCAATTCAACAACCCTTGGAAAGATGTCAACAGATAATCTAAGGAACAAGTGGCCAAGTTTTTTCAAAGGAAGAGTGGGACCAACCATAGCCACAGTTAAAGAGTATCCTATCTCTTTAAGGGAGGAAGTAGAAGACAATTAATAGCTTGTGGGCAAAAATGTTAATTTCCCAGAAACAGTAGGGAATTTACAAATGCAAGAGCCACAGTCCTATAAAAGCCTATATTTTAATTCTATACTTGTCAACAAGAACTGTAAAAATTATAGAGGGCAACTGGCTTTAAGGAGTTCACCTGTTACTCCCAGGCTCTTAAGAGTGAGAGAATTTTCCTCTAGAGGCTCATATAATAAAATCTGGAGACATCCCAGTCCTCAATGGAGTCTGGATTTTGGCTTTCTTTTTTTTCTTTAGGATTGAACCAGCTGCCCTTTGACCCTGCCAACAACAACGAGCCCCTGCAGTTTGGTAGTGCCAGTGGCCCTCTGGTCACAGAAGGCCTCATTGAGAATGGAGGGGAGTCAAGCAAGAAAAGAAAGAGAACAAATGCTCCTTCAGGTAAGCTAGGTGATAATGCACTCTGTTAAGCCAGTGCTATTGAGTCAACACTTTCCTACAGCCTAGTATGTGGTGGGCACTGTGCTAGGGTTTGTAGAAACTACAGAAATGAGAAAGAGTCCCCGGCCCTCAAGGAACTCATGGTGGGATAGAGGAGGGAAAAACACATACATAAATAACTCTAATAACAAGATAGAGTATCATCAGTGATGTGGTAAATGTGTAAAAGGAAAAAAAAAAGCATATGGAGCACAAATCGGGGAGGAGTTTAATTCAGCCTTGGGCATCACGGAACACTTCACGGCAGAAGTGACATTTGTAGTTGTCCTTTGAATGGATAGGCTTGAGATAAGAAGAGATGAATAAAGAACATTGATTTAGGTAGAAAGAATTGCATGAGTAAATAGTTTCACTGTACAGTTTTCTTTGTGTGTACATGTGGCAGGCTACCCTTACTTGTGTTTCTAATGCACATAACTGCTTATGTTTGCATCTCCCTACCCCACCACTCTTTCCCCCATTACGCACTAAGCCCACATGTGTTTTGTGCCCTCGTAGCTCTCTTAGAACAGCTGACAAACAGATTTTTCAAATCCTCTATAACAGCCAACTGAATTTTTAGCCTCCCCTGCAATACCCCCTCTCTTTCATGCTCCATTGGCCTATTCTCATGTTAAATTTCTCCAAAATGAGTGAGGAAACAATAGGAGAATCAGATCTTAATTGGTAATTTGATATGTTAAAATTTCATCTCTTTGTTGTGTGGCTGTTCATTTGAAAATATTATCTGTGGTATATAGAGAGTGATCTGAGATTATGGGATGGGCCTAAGAGACATGTCATATTGTTTTCGTTTTTGTTTTGTTCTGTTTTTTACTATTACTTTTACATTCAGTTTATAACATGGAGCATGTTTACAAACATATTACATCATATCTGACACTTAGATCAGAGGTCTTCCTGCTTATAAATCAAGATATCTGTTAAATATGAGTTTGGAAAAACGAAAATACAGTAAAACATTAGCTATCTGAAGTGCTCAGGAAAAGAGTGATTCTTAGAGAGCTGTGTTTTCTGGAGCATTGAAAGGCCTAGCGTGTAGCCGAGGAACTGGCCTGAGTCCTAATCCCAGCTCTATCTCTGTCAGTGGCCTGGGGTTGGTTCCTTAAACTCTTGAGTTTCACTTTCTTCAATTGTAAAGTAGAAATGATACTAAAACCTACCTCTTAGGTTTGTTAGCAGAATAAAATGAAATTAATAGGTAAAGTGCTTAGCATGAGATCTGCACACAGTAATCACTTAATAAATGTTGCTATTATTTTATCATTATTATTATATAATACTATGAACTTCATATTTTTGAGTGTCAATACATTTCACATTTTTAGGTTAACCATTATAGATAGAAATCATATATGTATGTGTGTATAAAGTTGTCTGCCTTTTTAAGGCATATATTCAACATAATTTCAACTTTTCTTGATCATTTAGAGGTGTAATTCCAGTCATTGGTTATTGTACTGCACTCTAATACTCTATTATAGTTTTCAAGGTTTCTAAGGAAATAGGCCTTTTAACTCTACACTGAGTTGTTCTAGATTGTGGTGTTTTTTTAGTTATTACAGCCACATTTTATACATGTCCTGTCTCCTTTCTGCAGTCTGCAGCCACTTCTAGTTCTCTCAGTGTGCGTTCATGTAGCAGCCTTTTTTCTCCTTCTGGTTAGTTATGAACTTTAAAAAAAAAACAACAAAAAACAGCCTGCTTTCCAAGTTGGTGGATCAGGTTAGTATGTTAAGTAAGAGGCAAATCAGCTGTAAGAGAACCTACGCTGGAGAGTGTTACAGGATTTAGGGCATCAACTTTAAGACATCTGTTTTGCTCTGAGGCCTTTATTGATCACTTATTAGTTTTTCCATTGTGTTCATGATAAGTGATGTGCTAGTTCACAGTAATACCTCCTGAACTGTTAGCGTGTGAGGGTGGGGAAGGAGTACATATGCGTTCATCTGAATTGTGATCTAACTTTAAAGAATTGCAGTTTTATTTCTAATGAGTGTATTCAGTGAGAGCAAAGTAACTGTTGCAGATACAGGATTTTAGCAGTAGATTATGCTAATCTATAATTAGCAGAATCAATTTACATTCAGATAATGAATATGCTGAAGTTCTTAAAAAACAGTATGTTCTTTAAAATAGGTGAAATAGGCCCCTGGCAGGCTAAATTAGCTCCCTTGCAATCTTTTTCACATTATTTGCGTAGTGAACCCTTTCGTTGTAAGTAGTATAAAGGTAACTCCAGCCCGGGTTAAATTACCACAAATTCCAAATTAGTGTGGTCCAAATTAATGAGGTTTTACTATACAGGGAGTCTCTTATAATTGTTCAGCTGGCAATCTTATGCTATTATAAATGGGTAGATTGCATTATAATAGTCTTTTCTTCCTATGCAGTGCTAGACAAAAGGAAGAGGGAAGATATTTTATGAGTAGGAACTTCTTTCTTCCTTTGTCACCATTCCCTGCATCTTGGCAAGAAGGAACTGTAGAGTTGGAAGTCTTTACAGGAGCTACCAGCTATTTCAGTTCCTAGCTGAGCTACATATCCAGCCATTACATCACTTAAACCCTCTGACCCCTTTGAAATAAAGCCCTCTCTCTCCCTCTCCTGTCACTGCAAATGAGGGAGGGGACTTTGCCTGCAACTCCAGTTCCTCACTACACATTCTTTTTTTCTTCCTTTCCCATCCCTCCTACCTCTCCCTTTTCTACAAACTGCCTCTCTCCTTTTATATGTATATACTTAAGTATAAAACTATACCTTTTATGCTTAAGAAAATTGATTTCTTAAAGGTCACTAGGGACCTGCAAATTGTCAAAGTCCATGGCCTTTTGGCAGGTCTCAACCGCCTTGAGCTGTTTGCTTTATTTGTTGCTGTTAACAACCTCCCCTTCCTTGACTCCTCTCTACTTCTGCCTTCCTGGCCTCCTCTCTACTTCTGCCTTCTTTGGCAATACACTTTGCAGATTCCTCTTCCTTTTCTGTCTCCTTCAAGCATTCTTTCTCCTTTTCTTCCTACCTCCACTCAAAGTTGGTGCACTATTATCCACATTTATAAGGGATGATATAAAGGTTAAATACACTTACCCAAGGGTGAGTATCCAGCAAGTGGTTTAGCTAGGCCTCCAACTCCAAAGCCTATCTCTAACTGCTGTTTGAAAATTACTATGTCTGTAGATATTAGGAATCTGGACCCATTACTAAAATGTGTAGTAAACATTGGTGGCACACTGGGAAAGCTGTGTTTATGTGAGAATAAGGTGGGCAGAGCTTGGATTTGATCATCCCTAGGATCCCTTCAAACTCTGAGATCCCATGGTTCCTTCTTTTCAGCTTTCTTTTCTGCTACTCCTCAAAATGTCTTCTATTTCAGCCAAGGTGATCTGCTACCTTTCTTCAAACAGGCGCTGCGCCTGCCTACTTCAGTGCCTTGCTCATGCCATTTCCTTTGCCTAGCATGCCCTGCCTCCTCTTTCACCTGTCAAAATCCTGTCCAACTGACAGCACCCTAGTACAAGTCCTACCTTCTCCAGGAAGCCTTATGGATAATCCAGGTTAGAATTGTTCACTTATACCTTGGAAACCCATTGGTCATTATGTTCATATGAATCACTTGACACTGATTATAGACCACCTTGAACTATTGGTTATCTGTTCATACAGATACGTCTCAGCCTTTTAACTCAGTCATCAGCCCCTTGTTGGAAGAACCCCTGACTCTTATGTCTTTTAGAAGAGATACAGTGTCTTGCACACAATAGATGCTCAAGAAATATTTGTCAATTGATCACATATCTGGCTGAAGAATTGCTTTCCCTTTGCCTTAATATTCCCTGTTATTCTCTTGTCACTCCCATGGTGGAGCTATGCACAAAACTGGGCACTTGGTATCTAATGTTGATCAACTGACATGACAGCCTCACTTGTCCCTAAAGGTCAAACTCCAGATATTTGTGAGATTACATCCTTAGAGCAGCTAGACATCAAATTTGGGTGCTTATGAAAAGAACACCTGGCCCTAATGTAATCTTTACCTCTTTACTAGGTGAAATTTCATGAGCACTCAAAGGAAACTGATAGGTGGAGTTTGGATGTCCTGTCACAACTCCTCTGTTAAGTAGATCAGTAATCTGGATTAGATATTACTGCAACATTTGACCACAAGCTCTTTCTTTGTGGACCTGGTTGCTTTGCAGCTTTTATCTTAAGGTGAGCTCAGAATTCTTCAGAATGTGTTTGCTCTCGAATTTCACCCTTTTTCCCATGGAAATGTTTCCTCGGTGATGCTGCAGCTGCAAAAATTATCTAAGATTGCAGTGAGTCCACTTATCCAGATGATACCATACGGCTACAGTGTAGAAGGCTGTTAAACCCTTGTCACATCATAAGTTCCTGACCAGAAGATGCCGACTGCCTTCTGCTTTGAAATCCATCTGGTTTTGTAGCAGGAGAAATACCATCTCTCTTCTCAAATACTGCCGCTAAAGTGGAAGAATCCATGAGTCAACAAGGCCAATTGGATGATGACTAAAATTGAATGCATTGTTTTAAGCAACATCATGGTACACTAGTAGTCAAAGAAAGTGTGAGCTCTCTGGAAGAGTGGGCAATTCACCTGGGGTAATTATGATACCAGAGTGGTCATCCAGATGTAGACATAGTCCTGTTTCCATTGTCTTCTCTCCTGGGCCTGTATTGAAAGATAGGTTTGCACTTAAATATGTGCTGCCCAATACTAAGCAATATTGCCAAAGTTCATGTTAATTATGAATAGCTCAGTATGAAGAGGGATCTTCAACTGTTTTCCATGTGCAGTAATGATTGAATCCCAAGAGTTCAAGATCTCCAGGAAGACCCTTTGATTTAATAATAATTTGTATTGGTACAGTGATTCTTTATCTTAATGTATTTTCATATTAATTTCATTTTACAGATGAGATACTAATAACCAGAGAGGAGAAATGACTTTGACTAAGGTGGACTAACATCATCAGGGATGTTATGATACGATAAGGACCTCTAGATGGTATCTAAACTTGGTCATAGACTCCCTAACTCAGTTCTCAAGGTTTCCTTTAGAATTTCTGGAAGTCAAAATGAGATTTGACAATATGGAAGACGGTGAACAGTTCCAGCATGCCAAAGCCAGATTGATCAGAGGAAGTGGGCCTGCAGAGCAGCAAGGAGAGGTTCAGTCAGACATAAGAAAGAACTATATTGGAATGAGTTATCAGGGGAAGTTGTTTAGGGCCACTTGGAAGAGAAATATAAAACGAGATGAGCACCTGTCTGCCTGGGAATACTTTTGTTTCTTTTCTTACCTAGAAGAAGGACAATGAACCAGGAAACTTTTCTCTGACACTACAGTCCTTTGATTTACCTCAGATTTGCAGGACTGAGACTTTTATTTCATGTGTACTTTGAAGTCCACAAATGAAAGCATTGATTGTTTTTACAGAGAGAAAATGCCACCGTTCTATAGCTTGGTGTGTGGCATTTCTAGCATGTCAGCTGAATTATTATATTGCCAAAGGCAAGAAGAGCCTATTGTTCCTTCAGATGGAATTAAAATATGAAAAAGAGTAGACTAATAGCTTCTTTAGTCCTTTAGACATTTTTATCTGATTACAGTTTCAAGAAATAAAACCATTTCTTGATAACTAGAGGATCAAAAAAGTAAGCTGACTTCTTTCTCAGGTCTGTTAGAAACTCAGTGTGAAATTTTTCATCTTCAAGGACTGTCATGGGGGCGGGAGAGATTGAGAATGGCACAAAAGAGGCAGGATAGAAAAATGCAAATATATCTCTCTTAAGTTGCCCCAAACATTGGAATAGGTTTGGAATGATTTCGTGACTTCATTGTACCTGAACCTCTAGGAGTTCTTCTCTCGGCAGACATGAAGTGTGAGTCACCCTCATGTGTTGGTAATATAGAGGCTAGTAGTAGATGTCGAATCATAGTATTTTAGAGTTGGAGGCAACCTTGTCTAACTCCATCATTTTTACAAATGAAGAAAATTAGACCCAGAAAAGGGACTTGTCTAAACTCACGTGGTTAATTAGTGGCAGAACCAGAACTAATTATTACCAGGCCTAAATAATCATTTCAAGTTGGCTAGGACTGTGGCATGTGATTGATTTATTTGTACTGCAGAAAGTGTATCTATAACCTAGAGGAGCTGCCTTTCCCCATGCTAATAGTATTACATGATTTGTGGCAAGCTAACCCAGTGGTACATGAGGTCCCATATCTGTTCTGCCTACCACACAGGGGAGGGCCCTTTGATCTCAAGCCTAGAAAAGGAATTTGAGACTGGGAAACACCTATGAGGGAATTGCTTGTGTGGCGCTGAACTCCAGCAGCTCAGCAAATCACAGAAGAAACTCTTTGTGACACCTGCTTACTTGGCAGGGGACAGTTTGTGTCCCCAACCAAGCCCACCTTAGGGCCACTCCATCCTAATAGGCAAAAAAAATTATAATCATGTTTTAAACTTTGTTACATAATTTTGTCTGGAGGATTTCTTTCAATTTCTTGATTTTTAGATAAAGATTTGTCTGGAAAAAAAATCAGTGTTACGTCAGTAAAATTCAGTTTCATGGTAGTAAGATTCTTAGATTTGGGGAGGCTTTTTTCTCTCCTGCTAGCTTAGTGAAGTTATCACAGCAGCTGTCATTCTTGACCTTGGGATCTTTAAGTGCCTCTCTGACCTTCATAAGAGAAAGGAGTGTACTCAGACATGCAGTGAAAAGAATACAGAAGACTGTAATTTTAGTGCTGGATTTGCCACTTATTATTAGTATTTGACCCTGGGTAAATCACAGAAGCCTTTTATTAAGCCTCAGTTTTCATATCTGTTAAATGGGGAAAGTGTTTTGAAAACTGTCAGATATTACTTTTACAGTTACTGCTGCTGCTTGTTAGGGTTTGCAAGTGTGAGTGCTTTTCTCCTTCCAGTTCTGAATCAAAATGAGAATAAACACAAAGAGCCATGTAAGAAACAAAGTGTAGTATCGGCTTTATTATAGGTAAAATGGGATCCAAGAACATGATTTGACCCTAAGCCCTAATGAGGCTTCCTACCATCTCCAGCTGCAAATCTGTACCTTGATACCCACCTGTGGGGAAGATTGAGTCTGCAGAACAGACGACTTACCCTTCCAGTGTCATTGAGAGTAGTGGCCTGTGTCCCAATTCAGTGGAAGCTAGAAATTAAGAGCAAGGTGGACCTGTAGGCCTGCCACTGGAAAACAGTGCCTGACTAAGCTCTGCTCTCTTTACAAGAGACAAAGGGTCCTCAACTCAAGGGCATTCTGACCTGAGAGCCAGAATACAGAGGTTAAGCCGTGAATGGGCGTTTATTTTTGTTCGAATACTACTAATCAGATAAGTCAATCCTCCTCCTGTACCAAGGAGCAAGCAGGGGTAGGGTAAAAGCCCAGAGAAGTTTCTATGGTACTGCCTGTCCTATCTCACAAATACAATAGATGTTCCTTCCTCTCCATGGAATGGTGACAGGTGTGACAAGAATCCCCAGAATCTCAACATTGCTGTTTATTTGAAGATTAGCATGACTTTTGATTTTTCAAAGTCCTTTCCTTAAATTTTTTTTTTTAAACCAGGGGAAACTAGCAATGACAGTCCATTGTGTGGTACAAATAAGTAGAGTTGTTCTAGTACACGTGTGTTACATTTAGAATTTTGGTTCTCCATGTATAACATCAAGACAAATTCCAGATGGAACTCAGCCTCATATCATCTGATTTAGCCTAAAAGTAGTACGTTAGAGTGAAGAGATTTCATTTTTGTGAATTTCAAACACGGAATACCTCTGCTGCCATTTCAACATCATCATTCACATGGGTCACAAACTCTACAAGTCTTCCTTTCTCTTCCATGACACCAAAGTATAATAATGAAAATACTTTATTACTACTAATAATGATAGCTAATACTATGGAACACCTACTATGTGCCAGATACTCTTTTAAGTATTTCAAATGTGTTAATTTATTTGATTTTCACAGCAACTCTATGATTATCCGTTTAGTGATTTTAGTGGTAAGGAAACTTAAATACAGAGAAGTTAAGTAATTTGTCCAAATTGTAAGTAGAGGAGATGAGATCCAAACGCAGGCAGAGTAGCTGCAAAATTAGTGTCCAGAATCAATTGAATCAGAATGGAAATTTGGGGGGGGGGAGGCAATCAGTGTTATTTAAAAGCACCTCAAATAACACCATGCAGCCAGACTTAAGAACCAGTGCAGCTACCCACACTGTATCAGAGTAACTACATATACCTAGGCCACCGTGGTTCAGAATGTTGGATATTTGTAGTATTCTATGACAAGGTATATCTAGAGTCTTGTGTCAAGAACTGAAGTGACAGTGAAACAGTAGACCAAAAGGTGGTAAGCAAAGTGGTTGTATAAAGGTTGACTGCTCTAGGTATTTCAACAAAGAAGGAAAAGACTGCCTAATTTGCCGTTTTCTCTTTCTCTGCTCTATTTCCTGATATCCATTTATTATCTATTGAAATAAAAATCCATAATGATGAAATTCCCTCTGGTAATGGGCTAGGAGACAGTTTTGATTTTTTTTTCCAATCTTCAATTTCCTTGATAATGTGAGCTATTTAATTTCAGCCATGCAGGTTGTAGCATTTCACAATGAGCAATTGCTTATGTAATAGAATTAATTTTAAAATATTTTGCTTATTCTATGTTTGAATTTTAAGCAAAGTGACTTTTATGTGCAAGGTATTTTATGGAATATGGTGAGTGAAGGTTGACGAGAGTGGTGCAGAAAGCCATTAGAGATATGTTCAACTGCTGAAATGGAATGTACTATTTTTTGGTAGGGGGAGGACAGGTTTCCGCAAGTGGCATTTCCTAGCTACAGTTGCTTTCTTCTTCATTTTATTAGACTGAACAACAACAACAGGAGTAGCAGCTTTTATTAAATATTGATGGTATGCCAACTACTATAAACAAGTGCTTTACATATATAAACTCAAGCAAACTTCACAACAAGTTTATAAAGTAGAAACCATTTTCTCCTTTGTTTATAGATAAAAAAACAGGCTTGGAAAACTTAGGAAACTTTCTCAGGCTATGGCTAGTAAGTAGTAGAACAAGACTTAAAAGGAGGGAGGCAGGATAACATAGATGTTAAGAGCACATGCTCAGAATCCTGGCTCTGACCTTAAGCAAGTTATTGCAGCTCTTAGTGCTTAGTGCTTAGTACGCGATGTTCTTTTGTTCAATGAATATTTATTTAGTCTTAATAGATGTGAGACATTGTGGTAGGCATTAAGAGTACAGCTGTGAATACGAAAAACTCTAACCCTGGCCTTGTGACACTCACAGTCTAGTGAGGAAGACAGACATTAAGCAAATAATTACACAAATAATTATTTGCAATTACGCTGAGTGCTAGGAAAAAGCAATTGCTTATAGTGAATACTCAGTAAATAAGAGCAAATATTTCCTGTGTGGCAATTATGTGCTGGGCACTATACCAGGTAGAGAATTGAGTGCAAATATACAGTTGGATGAAGACTCGAGTCATTTTCATGGAATTTTATTTCAGATCAGGGTGAGGTTAATGAAGACATCTTTTTTTCTCTGGTCAATCAAGAAAGCTTTGGAGGGAAGGAGTTCAAATTTCAGAAGATGCCTAGTGGAGTTCACTGGGAAAAGGAGAGATCAAGTTGAGAATGTGTCTTCTTTCCACAAAATTAGTTCTTGGGATCATGCAAGTTGTTTACTGTGAGGGACATCCCCAGCATGAATGGCCTTTGTATCTGGCAAGATAGAGATTTGAAAAGGCTTGTGTGACAAGCCACAGAGACCAGGCTTTCCCTCAGTGGTGAACTCTAAGTGCTGAATTAGCTTCAGAACTTGGCATAAAGTCTGAACAGGCAGCAAGTCATAACTGTGTCCTGTTTTCAGATGCTGATTTAAATATCATCCCATACAAATACAGTGATTCTACTGGCAAGCTATTTTCTACCCTGACCTTTTTTAATCCTCTCTGTAATTACCCTGATCTAGGATAAACAGACTGAGAAACATTGACTGATGCATCCTGTGTTACCCCCGCAGGGTAACCACAAGTTTTCATCTTCTCTTGATTTTGTGCCAGGTCTCTGTTAAGCAATTCCTACCAAAACTAGGTGTGTGCAGAGAGGACTACAGATCTCCCAGTCTGGGGCTTGCCATCAGTTCAGATTGTCGTCCTTTGCTGTGAGATGCCACTCTCTCTGTGGCAGTCTGCAAAGAGGGAGATGCCTTTCACTTTTTGTCCTCCTGTATACAGCCAGTCAGTTGAAGAGCTTTGTGTTGAAGCTCAGACTGCCCGGAAGTGTTCTCTGTTTTGATTGGAGTGAGTCAGGTAAAGGTAGTTAGGGAACTTGATTCTCTGCCTTTACTCTGGGCCCCTAGCCAATGAAGTTAAATGTGACTTGGGACTTGACGTATCAGTAGCTAAAAGTCTGTTCTATGTAACTGTGAAAAAGGTCCCATTGCTACTCTCATTTTACAGATGAAGTAATAGAGATTCAGTGGCTCAATGGCTTGCCCAAGATTAGACAGTCAGTAAGCTACTCAAACCCAGGTTTTTATTTTTTTTATTTTTATTTTTTTATTGAGTTATTGATAGGTTACAATCTTGTGAAATTTCAGTTGTACATTAATGTTTGTCAGTCATGTTGTAGGTGCACCACTTCACCCTTTGTGCCCACCCCCCACCCCACCTTTCCCCTGGTAT
The DNA here is from genome assembly GCF_041296265.1 of Equus caballus. Lineage (NCBI taxonomy): Eukaryota > Metazoa > Chordata > Mammalia > Perissodactyla > Equidae > Equus > Equus caballus. Next base: position 125,178,667 of record NC_091715.1, on the reverse strand, counting down.
CCACTAAACTGTTCTTGGTCCATAGTTTTAAATTCCTCATATGAGTGGAGTCATACACAGATTATCTTTCTCTTGCTGGCTTATTTCACTTAACATAATTCTCAAGGTCCATCCATGTTATTGCAAATGGAATGATTTTGTTCTGTTTTGCAGCTGAGTAGTATTCCATTGTATATATGTACCACATCTTCTTTATCCATTCGTCTGTTGATGGGCAGTTAGGTTGCTTCCACGTCTTGGCTATTGTAAACAGTGCTGCAATAAACATTGGGGTGCACAGGACTTTTGGGATTGCTGACTTCAGGCTCTTTGGATAAATACCCAGTAGTGGGATGGCTGGATCGTATGGTAGTTCTATTTTTAGTTTTTTGAGGAATCTCCATACTGTTTTCCATAGTGGCTGCACCAGTTTGCATTCCCACCAGCAGTGTATGAGGGTTCCTTTTTCTCCGCAACCTCTCCAACATTTGTTGCTATTAGTTTTAGATATTTTTGTCATTCTAACGGGTGTAAGGTGATATCTTAGTGTAGTTTTGATTTGCATTTCCCTGATGATCAGCGATGATGAGCATCTTTTGATGTGCCTATTGGCCATCAGTATATCTTCTTTGGAGAAATGTCTGTTCATGTCTCCAGCCCATTTTTTGATTGGGTTGTTTGATGTTTTGTGATTGAGTTGTGAGAGTTCTTTATATATTAAGGATATTAAGCCTTTGTCAGATATCTGACTTGCAAATATTTTTTCCCAGTTAGTGGGTTGTTTTTTTGTTTCAATCCTGTTTTCATTTGCCTTGAAGAAGCTCTTTAATCTGATGAAGTCCCATTTGTTTATTCTTTCTATTGTTTCCCTTCTCTGAGAAGGCATGGTGTCCGAAAAGATCCTTTTACTACTGATGTCAAAGAGTGTACTGCCTACGTTTTCTTCCAGAAGCCTTATGGTTTCAGGTCTCACCTTTAGGTCTTTAATCCATTTTGAGTTTATTTTGGTGAATGGTGAAAAAGAATGGTCAGTTTTCATTCTTTTACATGTGGCTTTCCAGTTTTCCCAGCACCATTTGTTGAAAAGACTTTCTTTTCTCCATTGTATGCCCTCAGCTCCTTTGTCAAAGATAAGCTGTCCATAGATGTGTGGTTTTATTTCTGGGCTTTCAATTTTGTTCCATTGATCTGTGCACCTGTTTTTATACCAGTACCATGCTGTTTTGATTACTGTAGCTTTGTAGTATGTTTTGAAGTCAGGGATTGTGATGCCTCCCGTTTTGTTCTTTTTTCTCAGGATTGCTTTAGCAATTCGGGGTCTTTTGTTGCCCCATATGAATTTTAGGATTCTTTGTTCTAATTCTGTAAAGAATGTCATTGGGATTCTGATTGGGATGGCGTTGAATCTGTAGATTGCTTTAGGTAGAATAGACATTTTAACTATGTTTGTTCTTCCAATCCATGTACATGGAATGTCTTTCCATCTCCTTATGTCGTCATCCAATTCTCTCAGAAAGGCCTTGTAATTTTCATTATATAAGTCCTTCACTTCCTTAGTTAAATTTACCCCAAGGTATTTTATTCTCTTTGTTGCGATTGTGAATGGTATTGTATTCTTGAGTTCTTTTTCTGTTGGTTCATTACTGGAGTATAGAAATGCTACTGATTTATGCAAATTGATTTTATACCCTGCAACTTTGCTGTAGTTGTTGATTACTTCTAACAGTTTTCCAATTGATTCTTTGGGGTTTTCTATATATAAGATCATGTCGTCTGCAAACAGCAAGAGTTTCACTTCTTCCTTCCCTATTTGGACTCCTTTTATTCCTTTTTCTTGCCTGATTGCTCTGGCCAGGACCTCCAGTACTATGTTAAATAAGAGTGGTGATAGAGGGCATCCTTGTCTTGTTCCTGTTTTCAGGGGGATGGGGTTCAGTTTTTGCCCATTGAGTATGATGTTGGCTATGGGTGTGTCGTATATGGCCTTTATTATGTTGAGGTAGTTTCCTTCTATGCCCATTTTGTTCAGAGTTTTTATCATAAATGGCTGTCAAACCCAGGTTTTTAGATGAATGGGTCTGTGTACTTTGTACCATGCCCCACTGCTTTCTAAGCTTTCTGAAGAAGGTGGTGATGTGACCTGAGCTGTACTTTCAAAAGATACTCTACCCAAAGTGTTTTTATTACAGATTGTAAAGAAGCAGAGCTAGATCTGGAGAGACAAGCTTGAAGACTTCTGAAGTAGCCCAGGGAAGTGAAATATGGTCCTGAATCAGTGTTATGGGAGTAGGGATGGAGAAGAGGGGATAGATAAAAGAAACTTAATGGAGGTAAATCATCCTGAACTGTTATAGCTTAAAGAGTCATAAAGCCTAGAAATGAAAAAGATATAAAAATCGTTGGGCCCAGTTCTTTCTTTCAGAATATAATTATCCCCACTTTTACAGGTGAGTCAACCACAATACAGCCCAAGTGACTTGCCCAAGGTTCCAAAGTAGTTTGGGCAGAAAGGAGCTGGAACTCAGAACTCCTTCTTCCTAGTACAGTCCTCTTTCTACTAAAGCATGAGGTCTCCCAAATCTGCTTTTTGGTTTGTTTTTTTTAAAAGAAATATTTTATTGACATGCATAAGAGTGAAAAATCATACATGTACACCAATGAACTTTCACAAACAGCACACTTATGTAACCAGCACCTGAGACACAGCACAGACCATTTCTGGTACCCCAGAAGACCCTGGTACTCTTTTCTAGTCACTTATTTCCCTGTCAAAGATGACTTCTGCCCTAACTTTCTCTCTCTCTTTTTAATAATAATTTTCTGGTGGGCCATGTCAGAGATTGGGAAATTCACTATTGGGATCCTCTGGTTGATGGATATTTACATTTTTCCTATCTTTTGTCTGTCACAAACTATACTGCAAGGAACATCCATGAACACACTTCTGTTACAGGTGAGCAAGTATTACTCTAGAACAGAGTCCAAGAAGTAGGATTGCAGAATTGCAGTGTTATGGGCTTTGTATATTTGATGGCTAATACCATCATGACTTCTAGAAAGGCTTCACTAAGTCACACTTCCAATCCTGGTGTTGAGAGGGCCATTCCCTGTCTTCTTGCCAGCATGCAATATCATCAATTCTATGATTTTTTTGTCCATTAGACTGGCAAGAAATTGTAGTTTATTATTGCTTCAGTTTGCTTTTCTCTGAGTAGTGGGTTTGAGCATCTTTTTCAAATGTTTACTAATCCTTTCTGTTTCTTTTATAAATCATCTGTGATATCCTTTGCCTATTTTTCTATGATTATTTGTTTTTTAATTTTGGACTTGTAAGAGTTCTTTTTATGTCATGGAAATTCATCTTTTTTGTGTTAAATGTGTTGCAATGTCTTCCCATGTATCTTAACATTGTTTATGCTGTGTTCTTTCATATAAAATCTATTTCATAAAGTTCTTTCCCTCCTGTAGATTCTCTGCCATTCCTGTAAGTATGGAAAACCACATATTCTGGATTTTTCAGAGCAGCCCCAGTGTAACGTGTTCCATCCTGTTGTCCCCAAAAGTTCAAGTGCCTATGTCTAATCATTCTTTTCCAATTATAGAGTCAGAAAATTTAGTCATCCCACCTACAGTGGTTGGCAGTGCAGTTCTTGATCTGTTTTCCAGACAGGATCCAGGTACTTTTTGAGGGGGAAAAAAAACAGGGTAGCAGGACACACCTGTCTTGTAGCTGTGGAATCTGGTGTGTGCTAAAGGGAATGTGAATATGGTGTAAACACTGGTCATCCTCGATATCATGTTCCCAGCTGTCTTCAGCTATGACACTCAGACAGCTTAGGCCTTTTGGAATGTTTGATTGTTAACTTGAAAGTGTTTGGTTACACAGAAGGAGGTCTGGAAAAGTTCTGTCTAGTGTCTATAAAGGAAAATAGAACAACTTCTTTTGGCACATAGAAAAAATCTCTTAAATTCTCATCCATATTCTTTAAGACTATAATAACTAGTTGTATGTAAGAAATAAAAAGTTTGCTAATCGAATCTTAAAAGCTGTCAGGATAGTATTTAGCCTATTTATGCAACCAGTTTAAAAGCATTCTCAGCAGCAGACATTTGCAAACAAATAGTATGCTAATATGTTTATTTAGCAAACATTTATTGGATGCCTACTGTGTGTTGGGTGATACTGGATGGAAGGGTAGATGGATATGCTAATTTCTAGCAGAAACTTAGAGATGAATAAGACCTGGCTCTCATCTGCAAGGTGCCTACATGTGGTAAATAGAAATTATTCTCTTCCACTGAGGAAAAACACATCCCTAGGAATTCTAAAGGAACCACATTGCTTAGTTTTTATTTGGAATTACTGAGTTTGCTTGAAAGCAGTAAAACTGAATTCACCATTATTTAATCAGTACCAGTGCCTGTTTCCTGTATTTTTCTCTCGGGAGCCCCATTATTACACTCTGTTTTCAGGAAAAGCTAGTATGAGCATTCAAGAAAGCAAAAAAGATGCCGGGTCTTTTGCCAAAATTTCATTTGTCCAAGTGTCAGTGGCACCTTTAGGATATGAAATGGTGAAAATGATCTTGGTTTGGATTGATGGATATTTAGATAGTAAAAATAAGAGAAAACAGTGAAATGGGGGTTTTAAGCCTGCTTAAGCCTTAAGTGTCCTAAGGAATGACACATTTTTCACTGAGAAATGTTCTGGGGTGATAATTGGCTTCCTGTTGCACACTGAACATGGCTTGAGAGGAAAATGCTTCCCCTCGATTATGAAATAGGCTGTGTTGGTATTGTATTTTTAAAATTAATCAGTAAACATTTGCTCTGATAATTAGGCCTCGTAGAGCTTCATGCTGAGGGTACATTTTCATTTGTGTGTGCAATTTAAAAGTCTCGTATGAGTAGGTCAGCTTAAAAAAATGACCATGAATATTGGACTGATCATTTTTTTCCCCTTTCTACCCTACGCTCTCACCTCCATCCAAGCTTTATTTGAAGTTTAGACCCACTGGGGAAGTTCTAAAGCCTCAGAACTTCAAGGATAGCTCTGCGATTTGGAGTTCCAGCTCTCTGCACCCTGCCTTCGCCAGAACACACATCTCACACCATTTCTCACATTGTTCTTTGAAAGCATCAAGGTGCCTTTGCTTCCAGGAGAGCTCCTGAGTTATTTTTGAAAGTTAGCAGCAGCCCAATAGTTCTGTCCCTTTTCCTGTGGAGCAGGTACTCAAGTCTTTCAGATTTCTTTGGCCGTTCTTGGCTAGTTTTCTTTCAAGACAAGAGTATGCAGCCCTGAGCATCTCCAGAAGGTCCAAGCAGCCCCCTTAGAAGGGTCCATTGTTGTACTGAAATCTTAGTTGGGAATAAGAAAAGAATCAGAGCACACAGGGATAGTGGGGAGAAGAGGTAGGATGGTGTGGAAGAGTGGGGGCATTTAGAGATCATCTAGTCCAGTGTTTCTCAGCTAACATGCCTGAGGGATGTATTCACGTTTGTAACTTTCTGGCACTACTGCAGTGAGCCTTGTGAGGAAGTGGTGGTGGCTAGAAGCAGGCATTCCTATTGGAGTGGCTTCTAAGAAATATTTCCAGGAGGAAAGGCTAATGTGTAGTTTTTTTAAAAAATGCCCTCTCCTCCAGCTTTAATTGAACTAAGTTTCCAAACATCACGCAACAGTTCAGTGTCAGGACTGTGACTTGATCCCATTTCTCTGGACTCCCTATCCTCTTTTCTTTTTCGCTGTGCTCTGCTATGAAAAAAAGAAAGAAGACAAAAGACAGTAGGTGAGAAAGGAGCAAAAGGAAAATAACTACCTGCAATAGCATGCCTGTCTTTACTATCACTTAGTCCCTAAAAAGTTTCAAATAGCCTGGTCTTTTGATTTCAGATCCCAGCCAGATTACCTTTCCAACCTCATCTCCTACCAACAACCCTCCCTAAGCCTTGTTACAGCAACACTGGACTCCTTGACAGAACATTCCCTGTGCTTTCAATCTGTTCCCTGTACCTGGAATATCCTCTTTGTCTTTCCCAGGGAAAGTCCAATTTGCTCCCCACAATGAAAATTACTTATCATGACACTGGGTACTTCATGCCAAGATATCAGCAAGTATCAGCTTTTAGCTAAATAAATATGCATTAAACTTCCACAATTTTCATCTTATTTGAAGGAAAACATTGCCAAGGCTCAGCTTCAATATGGCCACCTGTACCATTAAGCTTACCCTGATCTCCCAGTCTGAATTAAATTCTTCCTCCTATGTTCAAATCAGCATTTTGTTCCTCTTGTAGGACTTACTATTTCTTGTACTATAGAAATTTATAAACACTAAGATTTTGCTAGCTTGTAAGTTTATGAAGGCAAGGATCGTGTCTTATTCATCTTTATGTCTCTTGCCTCAGTACCCATCACAGTGCTATACATATAATAGGTACCCAGTAAATGTACTAAATTAGTGAGTAAATATTTCTTATTTTCATAAGAGTTCTTTTCTTGAAGTCAACATATTCCCTGTCTGATTGTCAGCTTTCCAATGACAGAGCCTTATCTTTTTTATTCATTCATTCATTCATACATACACTCATTCATTCTGTAAATACTTATCACATGCCTGCTATGTGCCAGGCACTGTTTTAGGTGATAGACATACAACAGTAAATAATGTCTGTCTGTGCCCTCATGGAGCATTCATTCTAATGAGCAAGACAGATAGTAAACAAATAAGTATGTAAGTTTAGGTACTTAGTTACCAAAAAAAATAATAATAAAGAAGGTTAGGGGTACACAGAATGAACAAGGGTTGCAATTTAGATAGGGTGGTCAAAGAAAGACTGTGTGAGTAGGTGATGTTTGAACAGTCCTTGTCTTTCCTTTACAACACTACCCACAACCCTACCTCAAACGACTGAGTAGCTAGTACAGAGCTAAACATACAGTTTACTGCCTGTGATATTTACTGACTTTCACAACATCCTTATGAGGCAGTAGGGTAAGATCCAGTATTGATTACTGCTTAAAACTGTGGGCTCTGGAGTCTTGGGCTTAGAGCTGCCATAAACTAAAGTAGTCTATGAACTTGAACTAACATCCCTAAGTCATAGTTTCCTAAATCTGTAAAATGGAGAAAATAGTATCTACCTCATAGGCTTATTTTGTGGGTCACATGAAATAATTGAGGTTAGATTGTTTATTATGAAGACTGCATGAAATAATGAATTTAAAATTTTTAAAAATGTAATAGAGAGTCCAGAAATAGACCCATACATGTTTGGAGCTCTGATATATAACAGAGGTAGCATATCAGATCAGTGGGAAATGTAGAGACTATTTAATAAATGAAGCTGGAAAAATGGTTATTCACATGGAAAAAGATGAAAATCTATCTCACACCATACACAGGATCACTTAAGAGTATACATTTCAAAAATAAAATTTTAAAACTCTTATTAGAAAATGTCAGTGAATATCTTTCTAACTTTTGAATAGAGTAAGATGTCTTAAGGCACAAAAATAATTGACTAAAATAAAAGATTGATGCATTTAGCTATTTAAAATTTAAAATGTTTGTCAAAATACACCTTAAAGAATGAGAAAAGACGAGTTATAATCTGGGAGAAAATATTCACAAAACATAACTGACAAAGAAGTAATATAAAGAATACGTAAGGAAGTTGTAAAAATTATTAAGAAAACACAGGCAATCTCATAGAAAAATCGACAAAGGCATGAACACATACATCACAGAATTGCAAACACATATGGCCAATTAATTTGCAATTCAAAATCATTATTAACCAGGAAAATACAAATCAAATCATAATAAGATATCATTTTACATCAAATTGGTTGGCAAAAAAGTAAAAGGTGACAATACCAATCAGCCTTTCTCAATTGGGGTTCTTGGAGAAAACAAAGTGCTAATGCCCTAAGGCATTCATTATATGTAAAGAATTAATGTTTTTTCCTATGTACTACAATGGTACCAGTTATATACCATCCTTATGAGAATTGAGGAGATAGTCTATGCTCTGTGGTTCAGATGGATGAACTCTGGCTTAGAAAGGCAAGTATTGCAGAAGATGTGGAGTCACATAATTTCTTATATGTTACTAGTAGGATTATACACTGCTGCAAGCACTTTGGAATGAATTTTGACATTATCTCCTAAAGCTCAACATTCATATGCACTGTACCCAGAAATTCTACTCCTAGATAAATACCTAAGAGAACCTCTTATTCATGTATGGCAGGAGACACATACAAGTATGTTCGTAACAGCATAGTTCACAATACAAAAGTCTAGAAACAACCTGAATTCCATCAACATTAATCATGGATTATTAAAGTGTGAAATATTCATATAGTGGAATATTATACAGCATTCAGAACAAATGAACTACAACCACACACAAAAATATGGATTAATCTTAGCAATATAATCTTGGATGAAAAGTAAGCCCTAAAAGATAACATATAGCATGTTATATTTTTATATATTTTTATTACATATAGGTGTAATAAAACTAATTTTAAAAAAGCAAAAGGTTAATGAACACAGGATTCAGGATGATGGTTACCTTGGCTGGGATGTGGGAGGACGTGTAGGATGGGGATGGAGGAAGGCTTATAGTTAGATGTAGATTACTGTCAAGGTCTTAGTTTTTCTTTGGGCTTCTGAGTTTGCAGGTGCTTATTACATTATTAAAAATAACTAGCTAAATGATGAGGGGACCAGTGCTGAGAGTGTGTCATGAACCAAATACCATGATTAATCCAATTGTATGCACCTGAGAGCCTAAAATAAATACATGAATAATAAAGTGCTTAGCTCAGTGCTTTTGATGTAAAATAAAGCTGGATAAATGGCAGTTGTCATTGCTAGCATCTCTTCCTCCTACCCTTCCACATTTTGCCTCCTATCAAGCAATCATTATTTTCCTGTTGTGCTTGAGAATTAATGATTACAAATATTAATTTGCATGAGGTTACCCCAAATGACTGTGAGAACTAGGTTCAAAATTTAATGGTTCCTGAGTTTTCAACATTTTATAAATCCATTAGACTTCTTTCATTGAATTGTGCTGTTTTTTAATCATCAAAGTACTCTGCACATGTACTTTTAGGATGTTACTAACACGAAAAAGCTTTAACCTCTGCATATTATGACTTTGGTACTCAAAATCATAATAGTAATTTAGTCTAAAAGTGGCAGATGGTACTGAATTAGGGCACTGTGTTAGAAGATTATAGTGTGTGATGAATAGATAGTTAGAAAAAATTGCACTCCTAGCCTGGATCTGTAAGTCTGTTAGCTATGATTATTTATTTATTAGACCTTACACTGTACCTTCTCTTCATTCCCTACCACAAACATTTCTCTCATCCCACTATCAAAAGAGCTGAACTATAGCTTTTTAGGAGAACAAGTTTTTAATGTCACAATGGGGGGAAAATGACTTGGAGCTTGTTGTCTGATTTCAATGTGTTTTTGTGGTGGAGAGTTCAGTGCGTAACAGGAACAAAAACCTGAAGGACTAGCAGAAGGTGAAATTGTATGAAAGAAAACAGGGTAGAGGCAAAAAAGACAGGGTAGTATAGGGGGAAAAGTATAGAAATGGGAAGTCAGAAGACCTGGAGTATAGTTTAAGCTCTGCTTTTGTATCATTTTTGGTTTTAGGCAAGTTACTTACCTTCTCTAAGTCTCCATTTTCTGAGATATAGTCAGGAGACTACGGAGTGGGCCCCATGGCTGAGTGGTTAAATTTCCATGTGCTCCACTTAAGCAGCCCAGATCCACAAGTTCAGATCCTAGGCACAGACCTACTCCACTCATCAGCCATGCTGTTGAGGCATCTCACATACAAAGGAGAGGAAGATTGGCACAGATGTAGGCTCAGGGCTAATCTTTCTCACCATAAAGAAAAGCAAAGAAGAGATTAGACTATATATGTCCCTTCAAGCATGAGCATCTTAAATTGTAAGTCAAATAGGGGGACTTCTAGGAAGATGGAGTAGGCATACTTTTCTCTATTCTTCTCATTAAGTACAACTGGAAACTCTTGATATTATGTATAAACAAGTCATAAGAAGGCTGAAATGTGCAGAGGAGAAGGCAGACTGTCTAGGGACCTGAGAACCTGAAGAATGACATGATGGGGAGTTCCCTGGGTTTTCTTTTTGTCTCATATGTCTTGCACTTGGAGCTGAAGAAACTGGCAATCAAGAAACACCAATGAGTGCAGACCAAAAAAGCCCTAAGAAAAGCCTGCTCTCTCTAGCTGAAGGACTAGGAATGAGCAGCCTAGTAAGATGGCAAATTTGTAGACATTAGCTAAGTGCTCTACTCCAGCCATACAGCACAGAAAAAACTGTAGCTCTATTCTCACCAACTCCCAGCTAAGAGGGGAACCTAGATTTCCATCTTCACAGGGCTTTAATCAGGGACTCTGATACCCCTGCCAGGGACCCCTGCCAGAATAGTGTCAGAGAAGATAAGGTACCTAGCTGGAACTTTCATCCCCACTGGCCAGCAATGAACAACCCATCTCCACCGTTTTCCCACTGTGTCAGGGACACCATCTGGGGATCTTGGACTACCACTTCTCTCTGACAGTTGAAAATTTGTAGTATCAGAGGAGGTAGTAAAGACTTATAACTATTATCATCACTCAGCAGTAACAAAGAAACCCCCACCGGGTATCAATAGAGACTACATGGAGAGCTGGAACTCACACCACTGCGAATCAGTAATAAGGAGACCACCTCCCTCTGATGTCAGTGGAGGCTAAGTGGGGAACCTGGACTTCTACCTCTACCTTGCAGTAATGAGGCAGTGTCCCCTTCCCCCTGTTAGAATAATGCTAAACAATGCTAACTAAGACAGAAAGTTTAAACGAGATCCAGAGTCTCATAACATAATATCCAAAATGTACAGGTTTCAGTTGAAAATCACTCATCATACCGAGAACCAGGAAGATTTCAAAATGAATGAAAAACAACTATCAATAGATGAAAACACTGAGATGACAGAGACATTAGAATTATCTGGTAGAGATTTCAAAGCAGCCATGAAAAAATTTTTCAGTGAGCAATTATAAACACGTTTGAAACAAATGAGAAAATAGAAAGGATCAGCAAAGGAATAGAAAGTCTCAGCAAAGATATAGAAGTTATAAAGAAGAGCCAAATGGAAAATTTTAAACCAGAAGATGTAGCAATATCCATAATAAAAAGCTCCATGGATGAGATTAACAGCAGAATGGGGACAACAGAGGAAAGAATTACTGAACTGAGAGATAGAATGATAGAAATTAGTCAATGTGAACAATAGAGAGAAAATAGACTAAAATATAAGGAACAGAGCCCCAGGGTCCTGCGGCACTATAATAAAAGATGTAACATTTATTTGATCAGCATTCAGGAAGGAAAGAAGAAAGAGGGTGGGACTGAAAAAATACCCAAAGAAATAATCTCTGGAAGCTTCCCAAATTTGGCAAGAGATAGAAACTTACAAATTCAAGAAGGTGTGCAAACTCAAAACATGGTAAACCAAAAGAAATCCACACCCAAGACACATCATAATTAAACTGTTGAAAACTAAAGACAAAGGAAAAATCTTGAAAGAAGACAGAGAAAAACAACACCTTACCTACAGGGGAAAAAGAATTAAAATGACAGCATATTTTGCATCACAAACCAAGGATGCCAGAAGGAAGTAGCACAATATTTTTCAGGTGCTGAGAGAAAAGAAGTGCCAACCCAGAATCCTATACCCAGTGAAAATATTCTTCAGGAATGAAAGAGAAATCAGTACTTTCCTAGGTGGAAGAAAACTAAGAGAATCTGTCATGAGTAGACCTCCTGTAAAAGAGTGGCTAAAGAAAGTTCCCTAAGCCGAAAAGAAATGATAAAAGAAGGAACCTTGGAACATCAAGAAGAAAGGACACAGAAAGTAAAAATATAGGTAAACATTAATCAAATGAAAACCACAGTTGTTATGTTAATATAAGATAAAGTAGACTTAAGAGAAAGGAAAATTTCTAGGGATAAAGAGGGAGACTATATAATAATAGAAGTGTCAATTCACCAAGAAGACAGAGTAATCCTAAATGCATATGCACCAAACAGAAGTGCTGCAAAATGTGTGAAACAAATACTGATAGAACTGAAAGGAGAAACAGACAAATCCATAATTATAGTTAGGTAGCTCACCACCCTTCTCTCAACAATTGACACAACAACTAGACAGAAAATACATATGGATATAGAAGAATTCAGGAATACCATCAAACAATAGGATCTAACTAACGTTTATAGAACACTCCACCAAAGCAAAAGCAAAATACACATTCTTTTCAAGTGCTCACAGAACTTATACCAAGATAGACTATATCCTGGGACATAGAGCAAACTTCAAAAATTAAAAAGAGTTGCAGTCATACAGTGTGTGTTCTCCAACCACAAAGGAATCAAACTAGAATTCAGTAACAGAAAGATAAAAGAAATGTCTCCAAACACTTGAAAACTAAACAACACACTGTTAAATAACCCATGGGTCAAAGTAGAAGTCTCAAGTAAAATTTTTAAAAAACACATTGAACTGAAGGAAATGAAAATACAACATATCAAAATTTTGTGATAGGCAGCTAAAGCAGTGCTGAGAGGAAAATTTATAGCCCCAAATAAATACATTAGAAAAGAGGAAAACTCTCACATCAACAATCTAAGATCCCACCTTAAGAATGTAAAAAAAAAAAAAAAACAATAAGAGCAAAGTAAACCCAAATAAAGACAAGGAGGAAATAATAAAGTTAACAGCAGAAATCAATGAAATTTGAAAGCAGAGAAACAATAGAGAAAATCATTGAAACAACTGAATTTTTGAAAAAATAAAATTGACACTTTAGCAAGACTGATGGGAAAAAAGAGAAGATACAAATTACCTATATGAAGAATGAAGCAGGGGATGTCACTACAAACTCTGCAGGTATCAAAAGGATAGTAAGGGAATACTATGAACAACTTTACCCATGTAAATTTTTTCCAGCTTTATTGAGAAATAATTGACATATAATATTGTGTACGTTTAAAATGTACAATGTAATGATTTGATACACATATATGTTGTAAAATGTATACCACAATAAAGTTAGTTAACACATTTCTCACCTCACACAGTTACCATTTTGTTGTTGTTGTGGTGGTGGTGAGAGCATTAAAGCTCTACTCTCATAGCAACTTTCAAGTATATAATACAGCACTGATAACTATAGTCACTGTGCTGTACATTAGATCCCTGGAACTTATTCATCTTATAACTGAAAGTTGTACCCTTTGACCAACAGCTCCCTATTTCTCCCACCCCTCAGCTCCTGGCAACCAATATTCTATACTCTGTTTCAGTAAGTTTGGCTTTTTTTAGATTCAACATGTAAGTAGAATCATACAATATTTGTCTTTCTCTGTCTGACTTATTTCACTTAGCATAGTGCCCTCAAGATACATCCATTTTGTTGCAAATGGCAGGATTCTCTTCTTTTTGTGGATAAATAATATTCCATTATGTATATGTGTGTGTGTGTATGTATATATAGTATCATATACTATAATATATGTATGATATATATAGTATATATATATATAGTATCTCCTTTATCCAGTCATCCATTGATGGACACATAGGTTGTTTCTATGTCTTGGCTATTGTGAATAAAGCTGTGATCCATGGAAGTGCAGACATCTCTTTGAAATAGAGATTTCATCTTCAGATAGATACTTAGAAGTGGGATTGCTGAATCGTATGGTAGTTATATTTTTAATTTATTGAGGAACCTCCACACTGTTTTCCATAGTGGCTATACCAATTTACATTCCCACCAACAGTACACCAGGGTTCCCTTTTCTGTACATCCTCACTGGTGTTTGTTATCTCTTGTCTTTTTTGATAATAGCCTTTCTAATAGATATGAGCTGATATGTCATTATGGTTTTGATTTGCATTTCCTTGATGATCAGTGATGCTGAGAACCTTTTCATATATTTGTTGGCCATTTGCGTGTCTTCTTTGGAAAAGTGTCTATTCAAGTCCTGTGTGCATTTTTCAATTGGATTGTTTGAGTTTTTTGATATTGAGTTATGACTTCCTTACATATTTTGGATATTAACCCTTTATCAGATAGATGGTTTGCAAATATTTTCTCCCGTTCTGTAGGTTGCCTTTTTATTTTTATGTTTCTTTTCCTGTGCAGAAGTTTTCTAGTTTGATGTAGTCTCACATTTATTTTTGCTTTTGTTATTTGCACTTTCGGTGTCATGTCCAAAAAGACGTTGCCAGGGCCAATGTGAAGGAGCTCTTACCCTATGTTTTCTTCTAGTGTTTTTATAATTTTGGGTCATACATTTAAGTCTTCAATCCATTTTGAGTTAATTTTGTGTATGGTGTAAGATAGGGATACAATTTCATTCTTTTGCATGTGGATATCCAGTTTTCCCAACACCTTTTCTTAAAGATATTTTCCTTCCTTCATAGAATATTCTTGGCTCCCTTGTCAAACATTAGTTGACCATATATACCTGGATATATTTCTGGGCTTTCGATTCTGTTCCATGGGTCTATGTGTCTGTGTATATGTCAGTACCATAATGTTTTGATTACTATAGCTTTGTAATTTAGTTTGAAATCAGGAACTATGATGCCTCCAACTTTGTTCTCCTTTCTCAGGATTGCTTTGGCTATTTGAGGTCTTTTGTGATTCCATGTGAATTTTAGGATTGTTTATTCTATTTCTGTGAAAAATGCATTTGCAAATGTTGTAGGGATTGCATTGAATCTATAGATGGCTTTAGGTAGTGTGGCCATTTTAAAACTATTAATTCTCTGATCCATGAACATGGAATATCTTTCCATTTGATTATGTTTTCTTCAATGTCTTTCACTAATGTATTACGGGTTTTGGTGCATTGATATTTTATTTCCTTGGTTCAATTTATTCCTGAGTATTTATTGTTTTTGATGCTATTGTAAATGAGATTGTTTTCTTCATTTCTTTTTCAGATAGTTCATTGTTAATGTATGGAAATGCAACTGATTTTGTATCCTGCAACTTTACTGCATTTATTAGTACTAACAGTGTTTTGGTGGAGTCTTTAGGATTTTCTGTATATATGATCATGTCATCAGCAAACAGAGATAATTTTACTTCTTCCTTTCTGATTTGGATGTCTTTTATTTCTTTTTCTTGCCTAATTGCCCTTTCTAGGACTTCCAGTACTATCTTGAATAGGAGGGTTGAGAGTGGGCACCCTTTTCTTGTTCCTGGTCTTATAGGGATAGCATTCAACCTTTCACCATTGAGTATGGTGTTACCTTTGGGCTTGTCATATATGACCTTTATTATGTTGAAATATGTTCCTTTTATACTCAATTTGTTCAGAGTTTTTATAATGAAATGATGTTTGGTTTTATCAAATGCTGTTTATATCTATTGAGATGATTGTATGATTTTTGTCTTTCATTCTAGTACTGTTATGTGTCAGATTTATCGATTAGCATATGTTGACCCATCCTGTATCCCAGGGATAAATATCCCATGATCATGGTGTATGATCCCTTTAATGTGCTGTTGAATTCACTTTCCTAGTATTTTGTTGAGAATTCTTGTATCTGCATTCACCAGGGCTATTGGTCTGAAGTTTTCTTTTCTTGTAGTATCCTTATCTGGCTTTGGTATCAGGGTAATGCTGGCCTTGTAAAATGAGTTTGAGAGTGTTTCCTCCTTTCTATTTTTGGAAGATTTTGAGAATAATTAGCATTAAATCTGATTTCAATGTTTGGTAGCATTCACTTGTGAAACCATCTGGTCTTGGACTTTCTTTGTTAAGAGGTTTTTGATTACTGATTCAATCACCTTATTTGTTATTGCTCTGTTCTTGTTTTCTGTTTTTTCATGATTCAGTCATGGTAGGTTGTATGTTCCTAGAAATCTGTCTATTTCTTCTAGGTTGTCCAATTTGTTGCTGTATAATTGTTCATGATTGTCTCTTACAATGCTTTGAGTTTTTCTATGGTATCAGTTATAATGTCTCCTCTTTCATATCAGATTTTATTCATTTGAATCTTCTCTCTTTTTGCTTAGTCTAGCTAAAGGTTTGTCAATTTGGTTTCTCTTTTCAAAAAACCAACTCAGTTTCATTAATCTTCTCTATTCTTCTTTTTTCTTTTTTTCTTTTTATTTTTTTAATGGCAGTAACATTGGATTATAACATTATATAGCTTTCAGATGTATGTCATAATATATTTGGAATTCTGTATAGATTACATCATGTTCACCACCCAAAAACTAATTATAGTCCATCCCCTCACACGTGAGCCTAATCACCCCTTTTGCCCTCCACCCCCCTTCCACTATGGTAACCACCAATCCATTCACCGTTGCTATGTGTTTGTTTGTCGTTGTTTTTATCTTCTACTTATGAGTGAGATCATACGGTATTTGACTTTCTCCCTATGACTAATTTCACTCAGCATAATACCCTCAAGGAGCATCCATGTTGTCACAAATGTCCGGATTTCATCATTTCTTATGTCTGGGTAGTGTTCCATTGTGTATAAATACCATATCTTCTTTATCCATTCATCCCTTGATGGGCACCTAGGTTGCTTCCAAGTCTTGGCTATTGTGTATAATGCTGCAATGAGCATAGGGGTGCATGTATCTTTATGCCTTTGAATTATCAAGTTCTTTGGATAAATACCCAGCAGTGGGATAGCTGGATCATATGGTACATCTATTCTTAATTTTCTGAGGATACTCCGTATTGCTTCCCATAGTGGTAGCAGCGGTTTGCACTCCCACCAGCAGTGTACGAGGGTTCCCTTCTCTCCACATCCTCTCCAATATCTGTTGTTTCCTGTCTTGTTAATTATAGCCATTCTGAGTGGAGCGAGGTGATACCTCATTGTAGTTTTGATTTGCATTTCCCTGATAGCTACTGATGTTGAGCATCTTTTCATATGCCTGTTGGCCATCCATATATCTTCTTTGGAGAAATCTCTGTTCAGATCTTTTGCCCATGTTTTAATTGGGTGGTTGGTGTTTTTGTTATTGAGCTGTATGAGTTCTTTGTATATTTTGGATATTAACCCCTTATCTGATATATGGTTTGCAAATATCTTCTCCCAATTGTTAGGTTGTCTTTTCATTTTGTTGATGGTTTCCTTTGCTGTGCAGAAGATTTTTAGTTTGATGTCGTTCCATTTGTTCATTTTTTCTTTTGTTTCCCTTGCCTGGTCAGACGTGGTACTTGAGAATATGCTGCTAAGACCGATGTCAAAGAGCTTACTGCCTATGTTTTCTTCTAGAAGTTTCATGATTTTGGATCTTACATTCAAGTCTTTAATCCCTTTTGAGTTGATTTTTGTGCATGGTGTAAGGGAATGGTCTACTTTCATTCTTTTGCATGTAGCTATCCAGTTTTCCCAACACCATTTATTGAAGAGCCTCTCCTTTCTCCATTGTATGCTCTTGGCTCCATTTTCAAATATTAGCTCTCCATAAATGTGTGGGTTTATTCCTGGGCTCTTGATTATGTTGCATTGATCTGTGTGTCTGTTTTTCTGCCAGTACCATGCTGTTTTGGTTACTATGGCTTTGTAGTATATTTTGAAATCAGGGAGTGTGATACCTCCAGCTTTATTCTTTTTTCTCAGGAATCCTTTGGCTATTCGGGGTCTTTTGTTGCTCCATATAAATTTTAGGATTCTTTGTTCTATTTCTGTGAAAAATGTTGTTGGAACATTCATAGGGATTGCGTTGAATCTATAGATTGCTTTAGGAAGTATGGACATTTTAACGATGTTAATTCTTCCAATCCAAGAGCACGGAATATCTTTCCATTTCTTTGTGTCGTCTTTGATTTCTTTCAACAATGTTTTACAGTTTTCAGTGTACTCATCTTTCACCTCTTTGGTTAAGTTTATTCCTAGGTGTTTTATTCTTTTTGTTGCAATTGTAAATGGGATTGTATTCTTAATTTCTCTTTATGCTACTTTGTTGTTAGTGTATAGAAACACAACTGATTTTTGTATGTTGATTTTGCATCCCACGACTTGACTGTATTCCTTTATTGTTTCTAAAAGATTTTTAGTGGATTCTTTAGGGTTTTCTGTATATAAAATCATGTCATGTGCAAAGAGTAAAAGTTTCACTTCTTCTTTTCCAATGTGGATCCCTTTTATTTCTTTTTCTTGCCCCATTGCTCTGGCTAGGACTTCTAATACTATGTTAAATTAGTGGTGACAGAGTGCATCCTTGTCTGCTTCCCGTTCTTAGAGGGATAGCTTTCAGTTTTTCTCCATTGAGAATGATATTTTCTGTGGGTTTGCCATATATGGCCTTTATTATGTTGAGGTAATTTCCTTCTATACCCATTTTATTTAGAGTTTTTATCATAAATGGATGCTGTATCTTGTCAAATGCTTTCTCTGCATCTTTTGAGATGATCATGTGGTTCTTATTCTTCATTTTGTTAATGTGCTTTATCACGTTGATAGATTTGCGGATGTTGAACCATCCCTGTATCCCTGGAATGAAACTCTCTTGGTCATGATGTATGATCTTTTTAATGTATTGTCATATTTGATTTGCTAGAATTTTGTTGAGTATTTTTGCATCAATGTTCCTCAGTGATATTGGCCTGTAATTTTCTTTTTTTTGTGTTGTCCTTTCCTGGTTTTGGTATCAGGATAATGTTGACTTTGTAGAATGAGTTAGGAAGCCTCCCCTCCTCTTCAATTTTTTGGAAGAGTTTGAGAAGGATAGGTATTAAGTCTTCTTTGAATCTTTGGTAGAATTCACCAGGGAAGCCATCTAGTCCTGGACTTTTATTTTTTGGGAGGTTTTTGATTGCTGTTTCCATCCCCTTACTGGTGATTGGTCTATTCAAATTCTCTACTTCTTCTTGGTCCAGTTTTGGAAGGTTGTATGTTTCTAAGACTTTATCCGTTTCTTCTAAATTATCCAATTTGTTGGCATATAGCTTTTCATAGTATTCTCTTATTATCTTTTGTATTTTTGAGGTGTCCATTGTAATATCTCCTCTTTCATTTCTGATTTTATTTATTTGAGCCTTCTCTCTTTTTTCTTGGTGAGTCTAGCAAAGGGTTTGTCAATTTTGTTTATCTTTTCAAAGAACCAGCTCTTGGTTTCATTAGTTTTCTCTACTGTTTTTTTACTCTCTATTTCATTTATTCCTGCTCTGATTTTTATTATTTCCTACCTTCTGCTGATTTTCAGCTTTGTTTGTTCTTCTTTTTCTGGTACCTTTAGATGCACTTTTAGATTGTTTATTTGGGATTTTTCTTATTGGTTGAATAGGCCTGAATTGCTTTAAACTTCCCTCTTGGAAATGCTTTTGCTGTATCCCACAGATTTCGGCATGTTGTATTTTCATTTTCATTTGTCTCTAGGAGTTTTTTGATTTGTTCTTTGATTTTTCCATTGACCCAATCGTTGTTCAGTAGCATTGTATTTAATCTCCACATTTTTTCTGGCTTTTCTCATTTTCTTCCTGTAGTTGATTTCTAGTTGCACACATTTGTGGCCAGAAAAGTTGCATGGTATTATTTCAGTCTTCTTAAATTTATTGAGACTTGTTTTGTGGCCTAATATGTGATCAATCCTGGATAATGTTCCATGTGCATTTGAAAATAATGTGTAGTCTGTGGTTTTTGGATGGAACGTTCTGTATATATCTACTAAGTCCATCGAGTCAAGTGTGTCTTTTAAGGCCACTGTTTCTTTATCTGTCTTCTGTTTGGGTGATCTATCCATTGATGTAAGTGGAGTGTTAAAGTCCCCTACTCTTATTGTGTTACTGTCTATTTCTCCTTTTATGTCTGTTAATAGTTGCTTTATATATTTAGGTGCTACTAGGTTGGGTGCATAGATATTTACAAGTGTTATATTTTCTTGTTGGATTGTTCCCTTTATCATTATGCTGTGCCCATCTTTGTCTCTTGTTACGTTTTTTGTTTTAAAGCCTATTTTGTCTGACATAAGTATTCCTACCCCTCTTTCTTTTCTTTGCCATTTGCATGGAATATCTTTTTCCATTCTTTCACTTTCAGTTTGTGAGTTTCTTTAGGTCTGAAGTGTGTCTCTTGTATGCAGCATATACATGAGTCTTGTTTTTTTATCCAGTTGGCCACCCTATGGCATTTGATTGGAACATTTAGTCCATTGACGTTTAAAGTAGGTATTGATAAATATGTATTTATTGCCATTTTGTTACTTTTTCTCCTGGGTGTTTTAGTAGTTCTTCTCTGTTTCATTCTTTTTCTCTTGCTCTCTTCCCTTGTGTTTTGATGGCTATCTTTAGTAATATGTTTGATTTCTTTTGTCTTACTTTTTTGCTTACTTATTATAGGTTTCTGATTTGTGATTACCATGAGGATCCTATTTAATATTCTATGCATATAACAGTCTATATCGAGTTGATAGACTCTTCAGCTTGACCTCTTTCTAAAAGCTCTACTTTTTCACTCCCCTCCTCCCACATTTTTTGTTTTTGAAATCATATATAGTCTCTTGTTTAGTGTGTGTCTGTCCGCTACCCTCTTATCATTGAAATAGTTGATTTTAGTACATTTCTCTTTTAATCTTCATATTATATTCACAGGTAATTGATCTGCTACCTTTACCATATTTTTACCTTTACAAGTGATTTTATTGCCTGGGTTTTTTTGTGTGTGTGTGGGTTCTTTGATAATTTTTTTTATCTCTATTTGTGGTCATCGCTTTCCCACTTAAATAAGTCCCTTCAGCATTTCTTGTAGAACTGTTTTCTTGGTGATAAACTCCTTTAATTTTTGATTATCTGGGAAACTCTTTATCTCTCCTTCAATTCTGAATGACCACCTTGATGGATAGAGTATTCTTGGCTGTAGGTTTTTTCCTTTTAGCACTTTAAATACGTCATTCGATTCTCTTCTTGCCTGTAGGGTCTCGGCTGAGAAGTCTGCTGATAGCCTTATGGGCTTCCCTGTGTATGTCACTTATGGCCTTTCTCTTGCTGCTTTTAGGATTCTCTCTTTAGCTTTAATGTTGGACATTTCAATTATATTACGTCTTGGTGTGGGCCTCTTTGGGCTTATCTTGTTTGGAGCTCTCTGTGCTTCCTGTACTTGGATGTCTGTTTCCTTCCTTAGGTTAGGAAAATTTTCATCTATTACTTCTTCAAATAAATTTTCTGCCCCTTTGTCTCTCTCTTCTCCTTCTGGGGCACCTATAATCCAAATGTTAGCATGCTTGATATTGTCCCAGAGTTCCCTTAGACTGTTCTCATTCTGTCTAATTCTTTTTTCTTTTTTCTCTTCAGCTTAGGTGATTTCCTCTAGTCTTTCGTCTAGCTCACTGATCTGTTCTTCTGCATCCTCTAGTCTGCTATTGAGTCCCTCTAGTGAATTTTTCATTTCCGTTATTGTATTCTTCATTTCTGATTGGTTCTCTTTTATATTTTCCAGTTCTTTGCTGATGAGCTCACTGTGTTCATCCAGTCTTTTCCCAATATCTGTGAGCATCCTTGTGATATTTTGTTTGAACTCTTTGTCAAGCAGGTCACTTATTTGTGTTTCATTTAGTCCTTTTTCTGGGTTTTTGTCCTGTTCCCTTGCTTGGAAAGTATTCCTTTGTATCCTCATTATGCCTCTTTCTCTGTGCTTATTTCTATGTATTAGGTGAGTCGGCTATGTCTCCTGATCTTTGAGAAGTGGCCTTGTTTATGAGATTATGAGGCCCAGCAGTGTGCTTCCCTCTTGTCTCCAGTCCAAATGATCCAGGCGTGACCCCTTTGTGGGCTACTTGTGTCTTTCCGCTGTGGCAGTTTTTCTATTACTGCAGGTACCCAGGGAGTCGAGTCTTTCCTTCCCTGGCCAGCTGTTTGTAAATCCGTTTTGGGGAGCCTCAGCACTGTTGGCTACAAAGTCTTTCAGCATACTCCTATTGCAGTTTTCCTGTTAATTGGGTTGGTATGCAGTAGCTGGTTGCTAGGCTCAGGAGCTTACAGTTGTGATAGGCCTCAGGCCTACAAGGCTGTTGTCAGTTCTCTTAGGAGTGCAGCTGAGTGGGGCTGGCCCTAGGCACGGAAGCACTCAATTGTTTCAGGCTTTGGAAGGTGGGGCTGATCCTTTTTATGGCTATTTGTGAAGAGCAGGTCTTCTGCTGCTGGCTGATAAGCCTCACCCCCCACAGGACCACACACACTGTCAACAGAGTCCCAGTCCGTGCACACCTCCCAACCCCCTGGAGCGCACCCTGACACTGCACTGCAGAGGCTCCCACCTCTCCACCAATACCCCCCAGAGTTCACCCAGTCTCCACACAGGTCCCGCCCCACAGAGGCAGACACACTTGCCTACCCGCAGAGGATCAAGGCACCTAGTCAAAGCAGGCCGAAAAGTAGCCTGAGGGATTGCTGTTAGGCAGGACCAGTCCCCAGGGCGACCGCCTGCCCTGGCTGAACTGGTTTAAATCTGTGCTCCAGTGGGTCTGACAGGTCCCTGGGCCAACAGGCCAAGGGAAGAACCTCAATGTCGTCCGCCTGGACCAGGTCAGAACAATGGCCCCCACCAATGTCTCAGTCTCCAGAGAGGTCCCTCCTCTCACCAAGATGCCACCGGAGCCCACTAGGTGAGTCTTGTTTCACCAAAGGACTGTCAGCCTTCTCTCTGGTGATTTTTGGTTGCTGCAATGAGTGAGTTTGTGCATGGGCCTTTAAGACCCGGGTCTTTTGGGCTTTCAGCAGATAGCTTTTCTGGGCATATCCTTGCTGCAGTTAATAGCCAGTGAAGCCAGACCGTCTCAGTTGGACTGAGTCTGAAGTGTGCTTATAGCAGTATTGCCTCTGCTCCAGCCCTCACTCCCCCAGGGAGGGCTGTGAACCTTAGGGTGGCTCCTGTTTGGCCAGCTGAGAAGCTCCGCTGCTCCCAAAGGTGGCTTTTTTCCTCTCCGGCAGGTATTTCTGCCTCTTCTGCCTTAGTCAGGACTGTCCCTTGTTGTGGGGGTTCTTTTTATCCAGTTTTCAGTTTTCTCTTCAGGGTAGTTTTTCCAAAAATAGTTGTAACCTTGTTGTGTTCGTGGGAGGAGATGAGTTCAGAGTCTGCTTACAGCGCCATCTTGATGAGATCTGCCCTGTTTTTCTATTCTGTATTTCATTTTTTTTCTTCTCCGATGTTTGTTGTCTGCTTCCTTCTGCTAACTTTGGGCTTAGTTTGTGCTTATTTTTCTAGTTCTTTGAAGTACAAAATTAAGTCATTTATTTGAGGTCTTTTTTCTTAATGTAGACAGTTATCATTATAAACTTCCCTCTTACCACTGCTTTTGCTGAATCCCATTAAGTTTTGGTATGTTGTGTTTCCCTTTTTGTTTGTTTCAAGGTATTTTTTGATTTCCCTTTTGATTTCGTCTTTGACTTGTTGGTTATTTAGGAGTGTATTGTTTGGTTTCCATGTATTTGTGAATTTTCTAGTTTTCCTCCCGTTATTGATTTCTATTTTCATAGCATTCTGTTTGGAAAAGATACTTGGTATGATTTCAGTCTTTTTAAATTTATTGAGACTTGTTTTGTGACCTAATATATGTTCTATCCTGGAGAATGTTCAATGTGTGCTTGAGAAGGGTATATATTCAGGTGCTTCAGGATGGAATATTCTGTATGTGTCTGTTAGGTCCATTTGGCCTGTGAGGTTTCTACTTATAAATCTGCTGTAGTCTTATGGGGGTTCCCTTCTAGGAACTAATTTTTCTTACTGCTTTTAAAATTCTGTCTTTGTTTTGACTTTAGACAGTTTTTTTATAATGTGTTTTAGAGAACATTGTTTTGGATGGAAATTTTGGGGTGACCTATTAACTTCATCAACTTGGAATGCAAATCTTTCCCCAGGTTTTGGAAGTTCTCAATCATTATTTAAATAAGCTTTGTACTCCCTTCTTCCTCTTTTCTCCTTCTGGGCCTTCAGTAATGTACAGATTGTTCCTTTTAATGGTGTCCTATATGTTCTGTCGGCTTTTTTCATTCTTTTTTCTCTTTGGTTCTCTGAAAGGATAATTTCAAATGATCTGTCATCAGTCTCGCTGCTTCTTTCTTTTGCTTGGTCCAGTATCCTGTTGCAGCTCTTGATTCGATTCTTCAGTTCAGTCATTGTATTCTTCAGATCCAAAATTTCTGTTTGATTCTTTTTATGTTTTCTCTTTGTTGAACTTCTCATTTTGTTCTTATATCGTTTTCCTGATTTCATTTGTTTATCTGTTTGTTTGTAGCTATCTGAGCATCTTTAGAATGATTATTTTGAATTTTTTGTCAAGCAATTCATTTATTGCCATTTCTTTGGAGTCCATTATTGCAAGTTTACTGAGTTCCTTTGGTGGTGTTGTTTCCCTGATTCTTCATGATCCCAATATCCTTGCATAGGTGTCTGCATTTGAAGATGCAGTCATCTCTTCTAGACTTTATGGCCTAACTTCAGTAAGGAAAGACTTTCACCTGCATATGGGGTCATGCTGGAACATGCTGTGACCCCAAGTCTAGTGGTGTAGCAAACCATGTGTGGGGGCCTGTGGCAGCTCAGGGTCCAGGGGATCATGGTGACTCATCAGCTCAGTTTGCTGAGGTCCACAGCATTGACAATTGCATGGTCCTTAGCAACTGTTGGCAGGGGTCTGTAGAGGCAGCAAGGGTGTTGCGGTCCTCAGCCGTTCCTCCAGGTCCAACTGCTAGGGACTATGGCATGCAGCAGTGGTGGCCAGAGCCAGTGATTTGCATACACTCAGCTGCAAAAGCCAGCTACAGGTGCCTGTGTCGTGGTAGGGACCAGTTATAACAGATACATGTGCATGATGGGGCCAGGGCAAGGGGCAATGGCTAGAACCAAATGCAGGCATAGTAGGCCCTGACTGTCAGCATGCACTACTGTGGCTGCTGGGTCTCAACACAGGCAAACAGCAATGGAGGCTGGTGTTGAAATTCAAGTCAGGGATGTGGAGGTGCACAGCTGGAGGGGCTAGCTGTAAGTGAGCCCAGTGGTCCAGGCCAGTGACAGAAGACAGAGCCAGAGCTGGGCCCACAAGCAGGTGCAGGGGCCCTGGCTATCAGTGTGTACTCCTGTGACTGCACAGTCTCCTTATAGGCAGGAACATAGCAGTAGAGACTAATGATGGGGTTCAGGCTTGGAGCATGCAGGAGCACAGCTAAGGGAGCTAGTTACAGGTAAGCCCAATAGTGCAGGCCAGTGACAAGATTTATGGCTGAATCCTGACCCACAAGCAGCTGTCGGGGCCTTGACTGTCAGGGTGCACTTTCATGGCTGCAGGATCTTGCCATGGCTGTACACATAGCCATGGAGACTGGTGATGGGCATCAGTCCAGTGGCATGAAAGTGCACAACTGGAGGGGCTAGCCCTGAGTGTACTCATGGCAGTGGGGGTCAGCCACAGGGGTCTAAGCTGGCATCTTGCTAGATCCCAGCCTCTAGTAGGAGAGGGAAGGTGCAGGAAGAGACTCAGGAAGCTGGCATAAGTGAACGTGAATACCTAAGAAGCAAAAAAGGTGAAATTTGCAGATTCGTGGTAGTTGTGCTGGCCATTGGTTTCTCCTGTGGCAAATGCTATTCAGGTCATCTGCAGAGCAAGTCACTGGGAACCACAGTTGCTCCAGCTGTATGGCTGATATTGGTAGCCCCTGCTTTTCTTTCTTGTTCCTAACCGTTGCTGTACATCTCAGCTTTGCCAGTTTTGAGGTGAACCCAAAGTGGGGCCTTCATGTGGTACCCCAAAAGGCTGGGGAACCTTGTTGCTCATCCTGCTTTTCCTTTCACAGAAAGGGAAACTCTTTCTAGCTGTGACATTTCCTCTTGGCACTAAGCAGGGCTGGCTTGGGGGATGGGATGATGCAGGCAAAATGAAGATGTTCTTGCTTTCCTTTTTGTGCAGTTATTCTCAGGTTTTTTGTTCCACTGTGTTGCTGAAGTTTCTTAAGTGGACTCCAGAGCTCTCCCAGAGCTGTTTTTGATTGTGGATAGCTATATAATTGTTGATCTTTGTGAGCGGATAGAGGTTGGGGTCTCCCACACCACCATCTTGGTGTACTCTTGTAAATTTGACAATTTATATGAAATGGGCCACTTCCTTGAAAAACGCAAACTACCATACCATGGAATACTAATCAGCAATAAAGAGAATTAAAGTATTGATACATTTAACAACATGGGTGAATCTCCAAAGAATTATGGTGAGTGAAAAAAAGCCAATCCTGAAAGGTTACACACTATATGATTCCATTTATATAACATTCTTGGAACTACAAAATCATAGAAATGAAGAAAAGATTGGTGGTTCCCAGGGGTTAAGAAGGGAGTTAGTGAGAGACAGAAGTGGATATGACTATAAAAGGGCAACTTGAGGGATCCTTGTGACAGAAATGTTCTGTCTCTTGACCATATCAATATCAATATCCTGGTTGTTATATTGTACTATAGTTTTGCAAGATGTTACCGTTGGGGGAAATGGGTAAAGGATACCTACTATCTCTCTGTACTATTTCTTATAACTGCAGGTGAATCTACAATTGTCTCTAACTAAAAGTTTAATTAAAAAGAAAAAAATTAAGGCAAATAAATGACCACTTGAGTGTCAGGACACTTAAGAACACCTGAATCCCCATTCTGAAAAGCAGTGGTAAAAAATTTGAAAGAAGAGGAATTGGACAGAGCTGTTTTTCAATTTGATAACCCCTTCACCTTTTCCTCTCTGGCCATGTTGAGGCACAAAGACTTCAGCCACGACAGGTTATTTTTCTGCTACCTGTCTATTATTGCAGAGAATGTGCTGGTGTATAAACTAAGCAGGATGCTTCCTGGAGGCATACTGTGTAAATTGTGTGGATCTTCTCCCTAAGGCCAAGATTCCTTAGTACATGACCTTCTTCTTTCACCTGTACAGCTTGGACAAAATGCATTCTGCATGACTGCAGAGGTGAGGGGCATGAATTTATAAGGAAGCAAGTATGTATATGAATGAGCACAGGTATGCTAATGCTAGCAAGACCAAGAAAGCAGGGACAAGACAGATGTTGAGTATAGATGAATGTTGCCACATACCCACAGGGAATTTGATATCCTCATTCCAAGGAAAATATTGAAGATGAAGAAAATAGAAGATGGGTAATTAAGATTTGAGAATTCTTGTAGAATGTATAGAAGTTCTATGCTTTAGTCATTGGAAGTATTCTGAAAAATTATGTAGCATTGTGCCTCCAAAGGTGAAAATTCATTTACCACAGTGCAGGGTAGATTATGCCAAGACATTTGGAAGTAACGGCTTTTGCCTGAATAAATATGCTTTGTGCTTCCACAGTTTTCATCTTTTTCAGAGGCAACCATTGCCAATTGCTTAGCCTAGCTAATAAGTAGAATTTTTATGCCACAGGCTGTTTACCCAGGCCCAAGGTCAATTTTCTGATTAATATTCTTTCTTTTCCCCATAGGCCCCCACCCTATTATCCATTCAGAAAATGGGAATAGTATGCCAAGAGATTATATTTATTGAGCACAATTTTAAGTCTGAGATCCACTCAGTCTGGAGAAAGTATTACTGAGCTTGCCAGTAGTCAAGTTACAGACCCAAAATATCAGACATTTAAATCACAGGTATACACTAACACAGTTCTCCTTCCGAAACTTCACAGAAGAAGCCCCTTTGAAGAGGATATCAATGTTGAACAATGTTTGAGAGTACCTCAGCTTGGGAGATGATTTAGTCACAAATTGCATCCAAAGTAAAGTACACTGTCCACAGACAGTATTCCAAGGCAACGTGCAACATCTATGGACAACATTCCTGGGGAAGGTAGAACATCCACAGACAGCATTCCCAAGAAAGATACAGCATCCATGAATACCACTCCCAGGACAAGTAGAACATACACAGATAGCAGTTTGAAGCAAAGTACAACAACCCTGTTGAACAGTATGACACTCTAGCTAATAAGGGATCCAAATCTCTGTAGAAATGACAACTACCCCAGTTGTCTGATACGAGCAGCATTGGAGAAAGAATTAGATTGAAAGTTGTTCTTGAATTTATGTTTTTTATTGTGATCCTGTGAGAGGTAAGTAAGTCAATGAGAAAGCAGATGTTTGCAGATGTCATGTTGGCTTTAGAAATGTTTGAAAATTAAAAGTTTATCCTCGAGGCTTTTTCCTTTCCTTTGTAACTTACACATATGACAAACTTTTGAGGATAAAAATTATATCATGGAACCTGATCTAAGACATGACCCCATGTGCTTAGTACTCAGAGACACATGGAATTATAGAACCATAGAACCATAAATGATCTTAAAGGTACATCTTCATCTTTTAGATATGAAAACTGCCCAGAGAGCAGACTTGCTGTTTAGGTGTTCATATAGTAATTGCAAGGACAACAATTATAATAATAACAACTATAGAAGTAATAATAACTAACGTTTTTTGAGTCCTTACTGTGCCAAGCACTGTTCTAAGAGCTTTATATGGATTATTTCATTTAGTCCTCGTAACAATCCTCTGAGCTCATTTATGATCATAAGCCCCATTTTGCAGACAAAGAAACTGAGACAACAGAGAGGTTTAATGATATTGTTCCATAATACCTCTAAAGATTTACTTATTATTGGGGCTTAGATCATAAGATTACCAAACTAGACTCTCAGGCAAAAATCAAGCGATTGTTCTGATGTAATACAGTATGCAGAATTCTGGATTGTTCTATGTTTTCATAAAGATATAATTTTCAAGGACAATGTCTTCAGGATTTATATTTTATGTGATCAGTCCCTTAACTCCTATTCCCATTAGAATAGAGTTTCTCAACCTTCTTGACTTCTGGAAGCTTGCTTAAGATATGAGCCCAGTGGAAGGTTTACAAGACGTGCTTTGAGCACATAGATTTTGTTATATATTTTAATAATGGACAAATAAGTAACAGTTCTTGAAAGACATAACAGTTAGTATATTCCTGTGTTTTAAAGGTACCCAATTGACACATTAGACTTAGATTTTAGAAAGTCAGTACAATCCATGCATTTTTGACAAGCCAGGGACTGTAAGTCCTTTCTCTGAGATGCATATTTCAACCAGCAGAAGTTGGAAAGAGATTTACATTTCAGCTTCTATAAAAAAATCAGTGCCATTAATGTCAATTTCCATAGTGGCTTCAAAGGAGAGGCAGAGATGGACAGACAGGTGGCCAGGGAGAGATAGACCTGCACAGAAATAGGAATGGACAGAATTGGACAGAGGTAGGCATGGGAAGACAGTGAAGGTAGACCAAGAAAGAGAGACAGATGGAAAAAGAAGAGAACCAGAGGGAAACGGATAGATAAACGGATAGAGATCAACAGACAAATATAAAGAGATGGAAGCATATCAAGAGGGATGGACAAACAGACACAGAAAGGCAGACAAGTGGAGAGGCAGACACACTGGAAGACAGGGAGACAGAAAAAGAAAGGAAAGAGGGACAGAGACAGCAGTGAGGAACAGGGAGAGAGAGATGGAGATAGACTGAAACATATGGAAAAGATAGAATGAGGGAGAGAGTCAAAAAGAGAGAGAGAAAGGGGTACAAAGAGAAAGACCCAGAAACAGAAAAAGCTAAAGAACTAGAGGGAGACGGAAGGAGAGACAAACTGAGGGAGGAAGAGAGTCAAGAAGAAAAGAGAGAGAATGAAACTGACTCAGAGAGAAAGAAAGAGAGTCGTGCTCATAAAGACAGCCTGAGGAACAGATAGTCAGATAGAAAAGTGGGGAGGAGGTGTTGCAGAGAGAAAAGGAAACAGATTGGGAGACAGGAAGACAGAGAGAGAATATACAGACTAAGTGTGAGATGAGATGCAGATGGAGAGAGACAGACCGAGAGAGACAGAGTGATCAACCAACTGACAAAGAGACAAACCAACAGTGAGACAATCAGAAAGACAAAGAGCAAGACAACAAGTGGATAGAGAGATATAAAGAGAGCCAACCAAATAGACAGACAGACAGACTGAGAGATGGGAGGGGGGAGAGAAAAATAGTGAGAAAGAGAGAGTCTGACAGACTTAGAGACTGACACAAAGACAGAGATAGAGAAACTGAAAAGGAGAGAGGTAGGGAGAAAGAGGGAGGAAAAAGAGAGAGCGGGAGGGAGAGGGAGAAAGAACAAATAGAGACATGACAGAGAGAGACTGATATAAAAAGAACAACAGGAAAATAGTCAGAAACAGACAATCAGACAGAAAGATTCAAACTGTCAGAAAATGAGTTAAGGATTTTAATAGACATTTCTCCAAAGAAGATATGCTAATGGCCACTAAGCACATGAAAAGATGCTCAACATCATTAGTCATTAGGGAAATGCAAATCAAAACCACAAGATACCACTTCACATCCACTTGCGTGCCTACAATATAAAAAATGAGAAATATCAATTGTTTTCAAGGATGTAGGAAACTGGCACCCTCCTAAATTGCTAGTAAGGATGTAAAATGGTTCAGCTACTGTGGATAAGTTTGGTGGCTCCTCAAAAAGTTAAACAGAATTACCATATGACCTAGCACTTTCACTCCTAGATATATATACACAAGAGAATCGAAAATAGGTACTCAAATAAATACACGTACATGGATGTTCATAACAGCAGTATTCAAAGTAACCAACAGGTAGAAGCAGCTCAAATGTTCAACAGTGGATGAATGGATAAACAAATTGTAATGTAGCTCTACAATGGAATATTATTCAGACATAAAAGGAAATAAAATAGGACTTCCAATGTCCAGTTCTGCATGTAAGGAGCTTGGAATTCACCACTCTGTCCTAACAAGTTTAGATGTTTATGGCAGTTTTATAATTGTCAAAACTTGGAAGCAACCAACATGTCCTTCCGTAGGTGAATTGATAAATACACTATGGTACATCCAGACAATAAAATATTATTCAGAACTAAAAAGAAATGAGCTATCAAGCTGTGAAAAGACATGGAGAAAACTTAAATGCATATTACTAAGTGAAAGAAGCCAATTTAAGAAGGCTACATACAGTATGATTCCAAGTATATAACATTCTGTAAAAGGCACAGCTGTGGAGAGACTAAAAAGATCAGTGGTTGTCCTGGGTTGGGAGAGGGTGAGAGACGAATAGGCAGAGCACTGAGGATTTAAAGGGCAGTGAAAATAACTCTGTATAGTACTATAATGATTGATACATGCCATTATGTATTTGCCCAAACACATAGAATGTACAACACCAAAATAAACCCTAATGTGAACTATGGATCTTGAATAAGTATGTGTCAATATAGGTTCATCTATTCTAACAAATGTACCACTCTGGTGGGGGATGTTCATAATGGAGGAGGCCATGCATGTGTGGGGTTAGGGAGTATATGGAAAATCTCTGTATCTTCCTCTTAATTTTCCTGTGAACCTAAAACTTCCCTAAAAAAATAGTCTTAATAGAAAAGGGGAAAAACAGAAATGAAATACTTGAAATATTTGTAGCTACAATGTGGATGAATCTCAAAAACATTCAGTTAAAAGAAGAAGCCAGACCCACAATTTGACTGGTTATATGATTTCATTTATATGAAATGCCAGAATAGGCAAACCTATAGAGACAGAAAGCAGAGGAGTGGTTGCCAGGGGCTGGGAGGAGGAAATGGGGAGCAATTGCTTAATGAGTACTAGCTTTCCTTTTGGGGTGGTTGAAAATATTCTGAGACTAGATAGAGGTCGTGGTTGTACATTATGAATGTATTAAATGCTACTGAATTGTTCACTTTAAAACGGTTAATTTTATCTTATGTGACTCACCTCAATAAAAAGAAAGTGACAGAGACAGAGAGAGAAGAAAAAGTGAGACCAAGAGAGAGAGAGAGACAGAGACAGAGATACAGAAAAAGAAAGACAGACAGCAACAATGATAGACAAAGTGACAGAAACAGAGCCAGGATGACAGCCTGAGAGACAAAGAACCAGGCAGACAGACAAACTATTAAAGGAAAAGGTAAACAAAAACAGATGGACAGATGGATACACAGACAGGCAGTCAGGCAGAGAGAGGGAGGGAGACAGAGTGAGATATTGACAAAAAAAGAGAAGGACAAATAGAGTAAAAAGACAGGGAAATAGAGAGATGGAACATGTAGACATGGAGAGGGAAGAATGCAGAGACAGGGACTAAGGTGGTAAGATACACAGAGTAGGACACAGGCAGAAAGAAACAGATACAGAGAAGGAAAGAGAGAAAAGAAAACTAACAGGGACAGACAAACTGACAGAGAGAAAGAAGTAAATAGACCAAGAGACAGACCATGAGACAGAGAGACAAACAGACTATTGGAAAGAGAGAGAGAGCAACAGACAAACAGAGACAGACAAGAGTCTGACAGAGACAGACAAAGAGACAGAGAAACAGACAGAGGGAGACTGACAGAGAGTGTGTGATAGACCAAAAGACAAGAAACAGAGAAAAACAGCAAGACAGAGAGCCCTACAGAGAGACACCGAGCCACAAAAAAAGGCAGAGAAACAGTCAGATAGATACAGACGGAAGAAGAGAGAGAAAAAAATAGAGAGAGAAAGATAGTCAGCTAGACAAAGAGACAGATGGAAGTTCAGACTGATATAAATACTGGCAGATAATCAAAGAAACAAGCAGACAGAGACAGGCTGATGGAGAGACAGGTTGACAGATTGGACAGATAGCCAGAGCATATGCAGACAGACAGAGAGACAGACAGGTACAGAAATAGCTGACAGAGAGAAACAAAAACAGATATACAGTCAGTTGTCCCTCGGTATCCACTGAGGTTTGGTTCCAGGACCCCCGTGGATACCAATATCTGAAGATGCTCAAGTTCCTTATATAAAATGTAGCTTTTGCATATAACCTACAAACAGCCTTGCGTATACTTTAAATCATCTCTAGGTTACTTATACCTACTACAGTGTAAATGCTATGTAAATAGTTGTTCTACTGTATTGTTTAGGGAGTAATGACAAGAAAAAAGTCTGTACATATTCAGTACAGATGCAACCATCGTAGGCCTATCTGTGGTTGGTTGAAGCCACAGATATGGAACCCACGGATACCGAGGGCCACATGTATACAGGGATAGAATGACAGAAAAAATTGACAGACAGAAACAGAGACAGAGAAGCAAATGAACAGAAAGAGGCACAGAGTTGCAGAGAGACTGACAAAGAGACAGGAAGGCAGACATACAGTGCCAGACAGAAGAAAAGAAAGACAGACTGAGCACCAGACGTGGGCAGTTAAATAGGCACAGATATCCAACAGAGAAAAAGAAAGAGAAAGAGATGGTCAGTGGTCATTGATCAGAGAGAGACAGAGACAGACCAGAAAGCAGGCAGGCAGAGAGAAACACAGACTGATAGACAGTGAGATGCAGACAGGCAGAGGGAGGGAGGGATAGAGAGAGAGAGATTGAGAGAGGAAGAATGCACGATGGAGATCCGCAGTCAGAGCAACAAGCAGAGAAAGACAGATTAACAGAGCGATGGACAGAACCTGAGAGAGACAGAGACAAGAAGCAAAAAGGTAGGCAGACAGAGTGTCAGGACAAACAGGGACAGACAGAAAGAGACACAGACAGATGGGGAGACAGAGTCAGAGTCAGGGAAGCAGACAGAACAAAAAAACAGACAGAAAAACAGACATGCTGATATAGAGACAGACAGGCAAAAATGCAGGCAGAGAAACAAATTGCAAAATAAACAGAGGTACCCTCTTATGCCTCACCCCCTGTTTCCCCACCATCACCACCACAAATGCCCTTCATTGTTGAGCCTTAGATGGGGGATAACAGGGAGGAATTTTAGCACAGTGCCTGGACCATGGTAGAGATTTGGGGGAAGGTGGTATCTGGCAAAAATCGTTCAAATCATGCTGGGAAGGAGATGGAGTCTGAACTTCTTTGCCTTTTGGAAATATCCTAGGGCCCATGTACTATTAGGTGGGAGAGCACTTATCTCTTGTCAATGAGCATTTGTCCCTCATCAGTAAGGGGGGCTTTGGGTTGTTGTTGTTTTTGTTTTTAAGAAAACACATGAAATCTCTCAAAATCCATTGTTTGCAGATTTCCCATCATGCTTCCTTCCTCCCTGGAGGAAAATGCTTTGTTTCTTTGATAAAGCAAACTTATCGCTTTTCTCTTTTACAGTTTTCTATTGAGTGTCTTGTTTTCATAGTTTAGAATTCATATAGCTCTCAGGCAAGTTTCTCTAAGATGTTTCTATTTAATATTCAGCTGTAGCTCCAAGGAGTTTAACATTATTTTTATTTTTTTAAATGAAAAGTCTAGGGGAAACTTCTCTTCTTCCTACAGGCACTTCACCTTAAATGTCTTCAATGGACTAATTTTTCTTAATTATGACTGTCATTTGATATTTGCTGCCCCCAACTGTGTAAACAATGTGCAGATAAGTAAGCTGGGCTCCGCTCTGTAGGTGGCCTCTTTGTTGCTCCAGACTCTCAGGTGATCTTAGCCCAGATCCTGCCCCGAAGGAGAAAGGTGTGGAAAGTGAGCTAGATGCTGAGGACCAGCTCAGCCGCCCTCCTAGAACCACTGGGCACTTGTCATTTGGCCTGAGGAAACTAGAGAGTGAGAGAGAGTCTGCATGGTTTGTGTTTTGCTAATGTAAGGTACAAGGAGCAGAAGTGGCCTGGTCTCCTGGAAAGTTCCCCAGCCTTCTCTGTGGAGGCCACTCACCCTATAGAGAAACGAACAGGAAAGTCAGTCCTTCAGGGCATCGAGCACCTAATATTCGCAGGAGAAGAAGTTACACAGGATGCGATTTAAGATCCATGCTGGAATGCTGTCTACCAGAATTGTATCCACACTTACTTTGGAAAAAGGATAACTTTTCTTCTCTCACTCTTTATGAAATTACTTGATTTTTAGAATTAGGAAGATTCTAAGATCATCCAGTCCATAAGTCCCACTTATAAGTGAGGAAATGAAGGAAGAGTGGCAATATAGTAAATAATCAGTGTAGCCTAGTAAGTAGGGAGTTTAGTGTGGAACACTGGCAGTGATACAAAGAAGTTAGGCATCAGACTAACCTGGGCTCTGTTCAGCAAATGTTTGACCTCTCTGTGCTTCCTGTAAAATGGGGGAGATAATAGGACTCATCAGGTGGTTGTAAAGAAAGAAATGAGTTAACATAGTGGGGAGTAATATGCTTACCACAGTATTTGGCACTTAGTAGGTACCTAATATGTTAGCTCTTATTAGCTCAGAAAGAAGTGACTCAATAGAACTATGGCCTCTTGATTCCTCATTCAATTCTCTTTGAAGACTGGGATGTATGGAGTTCTCACGGAGTGTGTAGTGGTGTACTTAATATACACTCCGCCTTTGCAGCACTGACCCTCTGTACGCTTTGTTGTTGTTATTCTGA
This sequence comes from Equus caballus, assembly GCF_041296265.1. Classification (NCBI taxonomy): domain Eukaryota; kingdom Metazoa; phylum Chordata; class Mammalia; order Perissodactyla; family Equidae; genus Equus; species Equus caballus. The sequence goes on along the minus strand of NC_091715.1, from coordinate 125,143,188 downwards.
ATTTTCACAACTTCGGGGGAAACAAGAGTCTCATGAGCATGGTCCTCTAACTACATCACTCCACTTTTGCTTCTAATCTTTGGTTATTGTCTGCAGACCTTCTTAAATAGTGGCTAGAGCCAGAGCAAGAATCCAAATTGTCCACAGGCCTCCACATGTTAAATAAATACATCCGTCCAAAGACACTGAAGACTCCAAACTCCATCAGAGCCGCTACGCCAGTCTGGGGACTTGGTAGATCTGAATAATACTCCACGTCTGGTACTCATTACTGCAAATCTCTGTTATTGGAAGACGCATAGGGAACCGTTTGTCTGCTGGTTGAGCCTAATTGTGGTGTGCAAAGAGCTTGCTCAGCAGAGAAGCTCTTTGAAAAGCCCAGCTTGAGGGGTACTAGGCCCACAGCCTAGAGCTACTTTGTGTCTTAAAACAGGTCATCTGTACACAGTACAGAGTCACCTGAGGGGTGAAACTCCAAAGTAAATTCAGAGAGAGATAGTGATATTCTGTTAAAACCAGAACGCACTTGAGCTCCTTTTATCTGCATGGACTGTTACAGAGTTGAACAGGGAAATTAAATTCTGAAAATAAGTTGAAACTCCTGCTATTGAAAGGGTCTTAAGGTGGAAATTGATTCCAAGGTTTTTTTTATAGTTCAGCCTTTTTCATTTGAAAGGCCATTGCCTGTATAAATAGGTTTAGGGGAATTCAAAATTTCTGCTAAATGCTATTTGCTGTCTTAGGTGTATTGGGAAAAAAAATAGAAACTTGGTAGACATGTTTCCTGTCTGCTAGGAGAGTACAATCTAAGACCATATGTAACTTACAAGGGCTTCATTTAGAGTGCTTGTTTAAGTTGTAATTTGCAGATATTTTTCATAACTTGACTTCCCTGCCTCCCTGGGCAAGGAAAATGCCTCAAATCACCCTTCTACCCAAATTTAAAGCTTGAGTTTCATGGTGCTAGCTGCCACCATCAAACAACTTTGATCGACTCCATCATGCCAGTTTCCTTCTTCATATTCCAGTTAATATTTAAGAGTGGGAGATAAGCATGGATAGCACTCCTTTCACATTTTCACTGTCACCAGCCTATATTGTACTCTAGCAGCCTCGTAACTGGCCTCCTGGCCTCTGCATGTTTAGTCATCTCTGGCTTGCACACAGCTGTCCTATTATGATGGAAAGAGAAGACTCACTCACATGGGAGCCCTAGTTCTGGCTGTGCCAGTGCCCTCCCCGCATGGACATAACCGCCTAGCTTGGCTTGGAGCTGGGAATAAGGGACAAAAAAATGTAATTGTCTTCCCCATTCACCCTTGAATAGACCCTAGTCTCACTTTCACATTCCTTATCAGCTAGCTGGAAATAGGATTGCTTCATGCTTGGAAACTAGCTTAATTGTTCTTTCCCTTGTGATAGGCAGTTTTGGTAATGGGAAATACTTTCTGGAGGGAAATGGGGATCTCAGGTCCATATCAAGTTGAAGATGATGGCAGGGCTATTTAAAAGCAGTGCTAATTAAGGGAGAAAGAAATCTGGCCTCTGGTAAACACCAAGAACTGGATTGCGTTGTTACATTACTATCCTCAGTACCTAAAAGGAGCAAAGCATCTTAACTGAAACATAAGAGAAGGCAAAAAGCAAGGTCCCAATATAAAGAAAGATGAAGCTGTGAGTTTATAAGGACTCTTGTGTTGGCAGTGAAGCAGTTACACATTAGTCCACCAAGAAAATGATGCTGTGTCAGGCTATGGATGTGGCTCAAGTTCATGATTCCATAATTGTTCCTGGAGTGTCCTGTCTGGATGGGAAAAATGGTGAGTACAAACAGTGTCTGTTGGCAAGCTCACTGACTCTCATTAACGGGAAGCTTAAAAGGAATGTGTAAGCTGGGAAATGCACTGGCCTTTCACCAATTGCTTGAATTGTCACAGTAGCAATTTCTCTTCACACTACTAATGCCTTCTCGGAAGTGAGAACTTGTGGTCTGTTTGATTCAGGGGTTATAATTCATCACAGGCTGTGGGGAACAAATGACATGTTCTGAAAAAGGGTTTAAAGTTGGAGCTGGCCAACCAAATCTTTCCTGGCAGTCTTTAGTACTTTATTGTCATCCTTGTCTCTACTCTTTAAATCCTTAGTTGAGAACCAGTTGAACTCAGGACTTTCTCTAAACTTTATTCATTTATATTAAAGGAGGAGGGAGGGTGAGCATGAAGCTCCATCAAAAGGACGACCACCTTTGCAGCAGTAGATCTTAGACTGATCAGGAAACTCACTGAATTGCTTTAGAACTTTCATTAATGGCACTCCTTGACTAGGAGCTCCCCCATGGAGGGAACTCAGTCCTTCTTCTCCCTCTGGATCTTTTTACAATAACCATTGCAGGGTTCTGCAGATGGTGAACAAGCAATAAGTGATATCATATGGACTGTTTGGACTCCCATCTTTCTCATCTCTCAGCAATTTAGAATCTAGACTGTGGGAAATAGAGGAGCACCTTTTACTGTGCTTTCTTCCCCTCGTAGTTCTTCAAGCACATTCTTCTGATCTTAAAATCAAGCCTATAGAATAGGCCAAGAGTCTCCAATTTCTCCCCATCTGTGCTAGAGAAACCGAACTTTCTGTTAGAGTGTAAATTTTTTTCAAGGCAGGGATGATGCGAATCTGGATGTTGGATGTTGTTGTTGTTTATCAATAACAGCCATTACCATTTGTGCTATACTTTACATTTTCAAAGTGCTTTGTGTTAACAGAGAAAAGAAAAGGGAAAGAGGGTACTGATTTAGCATAGTAGACCATGCGAAGTCAGAAGTGCCTGTGTTCAAATCATGGCACTGCTATGTCCTAACCGTATGATCCTGGATTAGTTGCTTTTCTTTGAGAATGTTTCTTCAACTTTTACATCGAAATAATATCTTCATACCAACTTTGTCAGGTTGTTTCAAGAGCTAAAGAAACTAATACACTGAAATCCTCTAGTGCAGTGACAAAGTCAAAGCTGGGTCTCAGTAAATTATTATTATGTCTATGCTCCACTAAGATGGAGCAAGAGAATCATCCTATGATTCAGCCACTGAGATGAAATCATTTTGAAATTTACATTTTCTTTTTTTGAGGAAGATCAGCCCTGAGCTAACATCTGCCGCCCATCCTCCTCTTTTTCCTGAGGAAGACTGGTCCTGAGCTAACATCCATGCCCATCTTCCTCTACTTTATATGTGGGACGCCTACCACAGCATGGCTTGCCGAGTGGTGCTGTGTCCGCACCCGGGATCCGAACCGGAGAACCCTGGGCTGCCGAAGCAGAACAGGTGACCTTAACCACTGCACCACCAGGCCAGCCCCCGAAATTTACATTTTCTAATTTTTTCTCATCATCTGTTTTTGAGGACATGACGTATATTTCAATTGCTGCCCATCATAAATGCAGCATATGCTATTTTCTCACTTTATTGCATGGGCTTAATTAATAGATTGAGTATTGTTAGAATTCCAAATTACTCAAAGCCTTCACATATCCAGATGGTATCCCTGTCTTTCTCGTTAAAACCTCGCTTGTGTATGATTAAAAAAATAAATGTAGGGGCCAGCCCCATGGCATAGTGGTTAAGTTCATGCACTCCACTTTGGCAGCCTGGTGTTCATGGGTTCAAATCCCAGGTGCAGACCTATACACCACTCATCAAGCCATGCTGTGGCAGCATCCCACATACAAAATAGAGGAATATTGGCATACATGTTAGCTCAGCTACAATCTTTCTCAAGCAAAAAGAGGAAGATTGGCAACAGATGTTAGCTCAGGGCCAACCTTCCTCACCAAAGCAAACAAACAAGCAAACAAATAATGTGTGTGTGTGTGTATGCACATAGACACACAGACACGTAGCTCTCTTATGAAGCATTTAGAATGCTGTGTTTGGACTGTCATATTACAGTATTTAATGTTATAAAATTGAAAACAGGTAAAGTAGAAGATTTACTGAGTCTTAGATTGGACAAAGTCTCATACAGTCATCTAATTCAATTCCTGCTCCAACCCTGCTACCTCAGTACAAAATTACATGTGACACATTTCTGACAGGCATTCATATAGCTTGTGTTTAAATACTCCAAGTGACATTAAGATCACTGCCTTACAATGTAACCACTCCCTCTCCACAGACCTCATGGGTTCTTGTGGGGATCCCGTGAGATACATCAACAGTGGACCATAGTGGTGGGTACCTAAATGTTACCTATTATTGTTATCACTCCATGGTTGGACCACTTTAATTAGGAATTTCCTTCTTAGGTTGAGCCTTAAGCTGCCTGCTAGGTCCTAGCTTTGCACTATAAAACACATCAGACCAAGTGTAATCTTTTCTCCACATCATGGTCCTTCAAATATTTAAATACAGCTTCCATGCCCCCAATTTTTCTCCTCACTAAGCTAAATATTCTGGTTACTTTAAAATGTCCCTCAGAGGAGATGGTTTACAGACTCTTCACTCCAGTGACTTCCCTCTGGTCATGTTCAATATTTCTCTTATTACCTGCCCATCACAAGAGAACACAGTGGCCAGAGCAGAAGACAGTGTGTCTGTTACTCCTTGGGCTCTAGAGAGTCCATTTATTGCTTCTATGAATACAGCCTGAGTTATAGCTGCTTTTCTGGAAGCATTTTCATATTGTTATCTCTGGATTCCTAGTTGGTTGAAGAATTGTGCTCAAAGAGTGGTGATGAACGGACTGACAACAATTTGGAGGGAGGTCTCTAATAGCTGCTATCGAGTTCTCTACATGCCCATGTCTTGTTCAATAATTTAATCAATGATTTTTGGATGAAGATATAACAGGCTTGCTCATCACAACTGTAGATAAGACAAAGCTGGGGAGTATACTTAACTTACTCGATAATAGAATTGAGTTTCAAAAATAATTGTCACCACCATTTATTGAGTATCTTAAAGTTGCAAACTAAACCCCCTAGATCTTTGTAACATGAGTTACAATGAAATCATATTTCCTCCATTCTGTTCTTCTATGGCTACCTCCCTTATTTTTCTTATGTTACATTCCATGTTCATAGTTTTGAGCTCGTCATTCCAGCCACTTTTCCTCATACAAATAAAGATAGATATAGGAACAAAGCCGGGAAGTAGTGACACTCACTGTTTTCTAGCTCAGAATCTTCTCAGCAGATTATTAGTCCAAGTGCTGGTTTTCACCATCACCTTAGCACCACTCTGATCCTTTATGAAATCCATAGCAAATCTATGTGATCTGATTCTATCTTGTTTCCCAGAGCTTTCAGCCTCTGCTCAGTTCTGTCCTATCTTCAGGAGAAATATTCTAGTCTAGGTTGTCAAGCCAATGTAGAGTAGTGGCTGGCAGTGTAGTACATGAGAAAGAGCATGAGCTTTAATAGCAGACAGATTTGGGGTTAAATCCTGGCAGTGCCATTTTCTAGCTGTGTAGCTTTGGACGAACTACTTAAAACTTCTTAGTTTTCTGTGGCTTTAAGGTTTCAGCGAGATAGTAGTGCCTGGAAGATACTCAATAAATGGTGGTGACAATTATTTTTGAAACTCAATTCTATTATCGAGTAAGTTAAGTATACTCCCCAGCTTTGTCTTATCTACAGTTGTGATGAGCAAGCCTGTTATATCTTCATCCAAAAATCATTGATTAAATTATTGAACAAGACATGGGCATGTAGAGAACTCGATAGTAGCTATTAGAGACCTCCCTCCAAATTGTTGTCAGTCCATTCATCACCACTCTTTGAGCACAATTCTTCAACCAACTAGGAATCCAGGTAACTAAGTTATCATCTGATCCATATTTCTCCATCTCTTTTATAAGGCAATTGTGAAAGATTTACTGTAAAGCTGTCATTCTAGTGTCCTTTTCAAAGAAAAAAATAAACAAAATTATCCTTGCTTAACCAGATATGTTCTTATACTGGCTTCTCTAGTCACCACTTACTTTCCTAAGTGCTTGTACATCATCTGTTTAATAGGCCATTCTTTAACAGTGACAGCCAACAAGCTTAGCAAGCTGTCATTTTTAGAATCTATGTTTCCCTTCCCTTTGAGAAAGAAAGGAAAGAAAAACATAAGAAAGATGGTATGTGTGGTCATAGAGGATGGCTTCCCAAGCTTCCTTTACTTCAGAAGCAGCACTGCAGTCTACCCTGGACCAAGCAAAATTGTATATGAAGACTATTTGAAAACAAACCTGGCATAGGTTTCTAGGTGGTTAGAGCTACCTGGAGTTAACAGCATAATTTTATTTATCAGAAACAGAGCTAGTTTGACTCTCTTGAGGTCCTCACATTTAAATATTACATTGTTCCCTGTCTCTCCCTCTCTATCCCCCTTTAATTAGTGTATCCATCTGTTTTCCTTGTACTAAGGGAGGCTCATTGGTTGGTAATTACAGCGATGTCCCTGGGCTCCTATTTCGAAAATGTACTCCACATTCATGACCTTCCAGGCTCAGGTAACAGTTGCTCTTTCCTGGGATTCTGTTGCTTATCGTTGTTGGCACCTGTTATTTCCTCCTGCTTCACTCAAGCCAGGAATTTACTTCCCTAGAGTTTCTCAGACTACTCCTCAGTGAATCTGGCTCTTTGCTTAAATGTCCCTGACCTCTTATTAGAAAGTGATTGTACCCAGGGCCTCTAGGACAAAATGCTGATCCAAACTTCCCATCCATCAGAAAGTATATGAGGGAAGGCAAATGTGCCCAGCATACCGTACCTGTAAGAAATGTCCCTTACAGAGAAAATGATAGGAGCCGAGAGTGTCAAATGAATGAGTGGATGGAGCTAAGTATGAGCAGTTAGCAAGTTTGGGACACTTCTGCAAGCAGTTGGCTAAGTTCACTTGAGCTGATTCCTCTGGCTCCTTCTCCTTAGTCAGAAGGCATATGTATTTCCCACAGGGCAATCTCCTCAAACCAACCATGAAGGTCCTACAGGATCTGATCTTAACTCTCCTATTCAACACCGTCTCCCACTCTGTCCCCACTACTATGGTCATCATGTTTTTTAATCAAAATTTGGATAAAAAATTAAAACAAGTGGTTGGACCAGAACCACTTTTTACATTTTAATTTATCTGTATGAAAAGACTTAACAAGGGTATAAAAATGAAGTCTCATTCAATGGATCACCTCTATTATAGTTCCCATTTAATGAGTGTTTACCATGTGCCAGCACTTTGCTGAGTGCTTGATGGACGTTATATCATAGGCTCCGCATTACAGACACATTTTACAGAGGAGGAAACTAAACTCCAAGAGGTTAATTAATTAACCCAAGTTGATACAGGAAGTAAGTGGTAATCCTGGGACTCAAAGCCAAGTTTGTCTGACTCCAGAGCCCAAGCTTTTAAGTAACCATCATTATGCGTACCTTCAATACCATTTTATTCATGAGTAAATAGAATGCTATGAAAGGCAGACAACCTTCTGCCTGAACACTTAGGATGAACTGTGGCTTTACCAGACACTCCCCCACTGCTCTCTACTCAGATCAGTATCCTCACAGATATCCAATCTCACGGATGCCTGCCCCTTTGGTTTAGCTCATGCTATTCTCTTCCCTTACCATTCACTCACCCTTTAACCTAGAATCATCCTCTTTCTCCTCTCTGCCAATGAAATTCTACCCATCCTTTAAATGCTTAATTCAATTCCATTTCTTCCATGAAGACTTTCCTCACTGACTTCTATCTTCCCCATGCCTTTATAGCACTTATTATTGCAACTACAATATTTAGCACTTTATTATATACTATTTGGTGTTTATGAATCTCTTTGAGGTCAGGAATCATATTTCATATTTTTGTGTATCTCCATATCACCTTGTGCAGAGTCAGTTATATAGATATTCAATAAACATTTGCTTTGACTCTAGTAGATATATAGTGATCAATTGAATTCATTGTGTACTATGTGTTTTCTCAGAATTCTCCTAGCCACTGACCTCATTATGAGAAATTAAACCTATGTCAGAAGTCTTCAAATGGGTGTAAAACTACTTTGTAATATCTACACATAGTACTAAAATCTCTGATCTTTAACTTGCACTCCTGACAACACCTATTAGTGTAACAGGATAGTTGAAAAAGTGATTTGGTGAATTAGGTGAACCAGTCAAGATGTGGGTTCTACTGTTGGCTCTGCCACTTACTGTGAGACCTGGGACAAGTCCTTAACTTCTCTCAGCCCTGGTTTCCCTATCTGGTGTATGGGGATAATAATACCTATTTTCCTCATCTCAGTGGGTTGTTAAGAAAATGTAAATGAGAAAATGGCATTTATTGTCATGTGTTGTAAGATGTAAAGCACTATGCAAAACTGGGCTATTGTAATTATTATTATATTTTCTAAGCATTTTTATTATCTAGGAAAGAGAGCCACAGTTATCAATTATTTAGAAGTAACTCCATCACTTCCTGTGGAAAGGAGTCCAACTTAGTCCTCAAAGCAAGTGTTAGACTTGGCACAGGGTTTCTGTGAGTTGGCCAGGATTCCCTCAGTGATAGAATCATATGTTCCTGATCTAAAAATTAACCAGTGTGGGCACAAAGAGGAAACCACTTTGTTTTCACTAGGTAATAGGGCAGCTCTCTCTGGCTGCACAGTTGGGGCCTTTTGTAATAGTACTTGCTTGCTGAGCTGCCCATGGGGTGAGTTAATGAACCACTAGAGAGCTGCTCTGAATTAAAAAGGTCATACCTGACATGAGCCATTTCAGCACAAACATCCTGTTCTTTCCCCTCTTCAAGGGGGAGATTTTATTTAAGACCATCTGTGATTTACTGAAAACTTAAATTGTGTGGATGGCAGAAAGGCCCTTGCAAATAAATGTCAGGAGAGAAAACCCACCAGGAATTACAGAATCATAAAATGTGAAAGGTAAAGAACCTTTAGAGATTATGGAGTACAACCTCTTCATCTCACAGGTGAGGAAACTAACATCCAGAGAGCAGAAGTGGCTTAGTCCAGATCACACAGGAAACTTAGTGACAGAGCTGACACTACAAGCCAAGTTTCCCCAAGTCTCCATACTTCCTGTTCACTGTACTTTCCTCTACATCAGTTCATTTAAGTTATATGTTTGAAACTTTTTAGATAGTAATAGCAGTTTTAGTGTCATTCTCTAAATTGGAAATGCTGCCTCTAATCCACTAGCCAAGAACAGCTGGAACGTCCTATCCCCATTTATTCAACATCAGGCGCTTACAAGTTTTAGAGTAATCAGTTTGCACACCTTAAAACGTCTGCCATCTCCGCAGAGGAGTCAAGCAACCATTCCTTACCTACATACTACCCAGTATTTCTAGTTGTTTAAGTCTTCAGGAAAATGAACAGGCACCAGCTTCGTGAGCAGTTGGGTGGCATGGTAGGATATAACATTAGAGTAGAAACTGAAAAAGTGAATTTATGTTTCAAGATAACTGACAGGGACCTTGCACAAGTCATTTAACCTGCCTCTGTCAAATAGAACCACAGTACTAGCAGCATGTCTATGTCCCCTCTCTGGTCCTCCTTTTTGCCGTTAGATCACACTTACCTCAACCAGCACCTTGACACCATCACCCACTCCCTTTGAAATACTGTTCATTGAATTTTCTTGGTTTTCTGGAAGACCTTTTCCTGCTTCCCTTTCCTTCTGCCCACCTTAACCAACTCCCCACTCTTCAGAATGGCCTGTTGTAGTGGGCTGCTCCACAAGTGCCCTGGGCCGCCTGCAAGTCTTGAGATTCTATCAGTAAGTTTTTGGTGCTATATGTGAGATTTTCCCCGGTTAGGAATTCAGGACATCTAGCTCTGCTGTAACCCAGAATCCTGAGTATCTGGCTTTGGTTCCTGGGATCCTGTACTTAATACATTATATTCTTAAGTGACTTTGAGTGACCAGATCATTAAATATGATTGAATAATATTTTAGATAGCAGGATTGGGGTAATCTGGAAGCTATGTAATTTGGAAGCATTTCAGGGGTGTGTGTGTGTGTGTGTGTGTGTAAGCAATAATCTAATCCTCTTTACTTTGAAAAGAAGTAGAAAATACTCTTTACAGATTTAACATGTCAAGTAAAGTGCTTTAAGAAACTGCCACACTGATTGTAACTTAAGGCAAAGGCAAAAGTGTGAACTAAATCCACACAGTTAACCTCATTCCACTGCTCTTCTGGGAATCAGGGGTGCTGTCTGTGACTTGAAGCGCCTGACCATCTTCAGCTAAAGCTGCTTTTTTCTCCATGTGTATTTTGCCTCAGCTATGTAAGTCTTTTAAATTCCTAAATTAGGCTGTTGTTGAACATTTTAAGGCTCCTTAAAAGCTTTCCTGTGGGCAGACTATAATAATCCATCTCCCCAGAAAATTGGTTTATGGAGTGCATTAATACTGGTAGGCTGTAGGAAGCACTGATTCTTTGGGGCTTTCTGGTTCTAGGTAAAGTCACCCAGTTGGTGGTTGTGAATTCTTCAACCCTTTTGAGTCACTTAGGGGACTTCTGTAACCATGGCTTTATCTATGGCAGATCTGGGGTTCACTTTGGTCGGCAGGGCCACCCTAGATAAAGCATAGCCCAAGTATGGAGTAGGAAAATTCTCAAACCAAGTAGCAAAAAGTATGAGGTTCCGGTGATGTCTTCAAGCCATTTTGGCTTCAACTTTGGAGAGCAGCGACTAGTAATATAACCTGCATTGACCGAGGAGAACAGAGGAAACCACATTAATTTTCAAGGCACATGAGACTCCTGTATTTAGCACTCTAGAGTATGGTTGGGTAAACTACAGCCTGTGGGTGAAATCCAGCCCACTGCCTGTTTCTATAAATAAAGTTTTATTGGAACATATCCTTGCCGATTGTTTACATATTGTGTCTGACTGCTTTAGCACTAAAGGGGCTGAGTGAAGTAGTTACAACAGAGGCTACATGGCCCACAAAGCCTGAAATATTTATGATCTGGCTCTTTACAGGAAAGTTGCCAACCTCTGCTCTAGATTAAAAACTGGATCTTGAATGGAAATAAAAAGGTCTCTTACATTGCACTTTCAAGTAAAAGTAATTTGTGTTATAGCTACAATCCCACAGTATTTTTTAACAAAATAATTTTGCTGTGCATGCTTTTTAAAAATTCAGACAGTAAAGAAATATGTAAAGAAAGATGTGAAAATCGCTCACAATCACAACACCCAGAGAGAACATCTATTAACATTTTGGTGTATACCTTTACTGGCTTTTTGGCTAGTGTGACTATGTTTTTTAATAAAAACAATTGAATCATATTGTACATAGTGTTCTTTAGCCTGATTTTTTTCACTTATTAAAGTATCTTGGCATTTTTCCATATCAATAAACAGATCTACATCATCATTCCTACTGACTACAAAGTATTCCGTTATATTTCATTTAATTTATTTAACCAATCCTTTATTATTGGACAGTTGGGTTGTTCCTAGTTTATTTTCTTCTTATAGCAATGCCGTAATAGACATTCATCATATGTACATCTTTTCATGCTTGTATTTTTAATATTCTTTTTCAATTTTTTAGAAATCATCAGTGACTTTCATGATGTCTGAAAAAAATCCTACAGCCCTCTCTTCTTTGGTGAACAGATGCTTTCATAAGTGGCAAGAGGTGTCAGTTATATTAATGTAGACACAGAGCCAGAGGGACTAGGAGGTCACCTTCCCTCATGGGTAGGTTGAATTAGTGTACCCACCCGAGATCATTAAATAACAGCTTTGCCACTTAAAGCATGTGCATCTCAATAGGTTTTTGTGAAAGCTTCTAGTCACATTAAATATTAATGACTGACAGCAAAGCATTGCTTCAGGAGGACATAATGGCCTAAAGGAAACTGGAAGACTGTATTAAAAAATAGACAAAAAAAACCTCACAGCACTTCTAGCAGTATCAAATTTCTGATGGAGGTAATAGAGCCAGCAACCAGAAGAGAAGGTGGGAAAGGCAGGAAGGTGCTATGCCTGTGGAAATGGGATGAGCACAAAATGGACTTGGAGGCCCAAGAAGCTCCTGTGTGTCCCTGGAGCATTAGGAAGACAGGAAATGGGCGCAGACGTGGAGCTATCCCTGTACTGCTCCTGTGAGCAGCCGCATCCCCATTGCTGCCGCGGGTGTTCCCATGAACGGGGATTTCTGTTCATCTCAGAATGCCTTCATTCAGACACAGTGGATATTCATCTGACCCCAGGGAACTCTGCTGATTGTAGGTAGACTTCCAGGACTGGGCATTTCTCAGTGGATTTGGTAGACAAGGAGTCAGGTGTGGGGAGGCCTAAGAGTCAGTATTAATCAAATTAAATAGTTTAATAACATCACGGAAAAGAAGAGAGCAGCAAGACTATTGTGTCTGTTTGAAAATGCTCAGCTAGTAGTATAAATTCTCCCTGTAGTGATCCATCGTCCAGATGGAAGAGCAGACTGGTCTTTAATATTCTGTGCAATCATTCGCCTGTGAGGAGTTAGCCTTTAAAAATGAGATGTCAGCAGTCAGTTGGTCTTTACCCAACACTTTTCTTCCAAGTTGCCTGAAATACTGCATGGCATCCATGATAGGTAAAGAGATGTCCAATTACCCAGACACGTGGAGGCAGAGAAATTTCTGCTCTCTTTCATGTCAAGCTTGCGATCCTCAGTCTTTTCTCCCCTACCACTCTCAGGCCTCCCTTTTCCCTCTCCATGCTGTCTTCAGAGCCATCCTGTGGCTTCTCTCTCTTGTCTCTCTTCTTCAGAGACCAAGCAAAAGAATACTGTTTCGTGAGATTCCCTCTGCTTAAATGGTCTCAGAGGAGGCTTCTTCAGTACCAGCAACAGAACTGCTTGAAGGACTCTCAGAAACTTTACTAGTTCTGACTCTAACCCAGAGCTTCTTAACCTTCATTAATTATGTCGTATACCTCCCTGTTTCCAAATTTGTAAGAGCAATAAGTAATACCCCAGTAAGAGGAGCAAGTACTATTTCTGCAGGAAAAGCCTGCCTTACTTTCCTCCACCCGGGAGATCTCTGCAGTACCTTGGATTAGCCTCCCAAACTGGAAACCCTGCTGTAATCTGGGGCACATAGCTGAACTGTATGGGAAACAGCACGGTCTGTCTCTCCTCTGCTTCTTCTGTCTATCCACATCATTTTTCTCTTCCTTTTTTAAAAAATGAAACTTTTTTTAGATAATTGAAGACTCACATGCAGTTTTAAGAAATAATACAGAGAGATCCCATATGTCCTTCGCCCAGTAACATTTTATAAAACTGTAGTACAATAGCACAACCAAGATATTGACATTGGTGCAGTCAAGATGCAGAACAGTTCCATCACCACAAGGATCCCTCCTGTTGCCCCACCTCCTTCCTGCCTTAACACCAGCCAGTAATAGGTTCTACATTTCTATAACTTTGGCATTTCAAGAATATCATACAAGTGGAATCATATAGTATGTAACCTTTCTGGATTGGCTCTTTTTACTCCGCATAATTCCCAAGAAATTCATTCAGATAATTGTGTGTATCAGTAGTTGATTGTATAATATTCCATTGTATGGATATGCTACGGTTTAACATTCGCATGTTGAGAACATCTTGATTTTTTCCGGTTTTTTCCTATTATGAATAAAGCTACTATACATATTCATGTACATGTTTTTGGGTGAACATAGTCTTCATTTCTCTGAGATAAATTCCCAGAGTGCAATTGCTGGGTCATTTGGTAGTTGCACATTTAATTTTTTTAAAGAAACAACCAAACTTTTCTGAAGTTGACTGTACTGTTCATTTCACATTTCCACCAGTAATGTGTGAGTGATCCGGTCTCTTAACATCCTTGCCAGCATTTGGTGTAGTCACTTTTCTCCAGCTTTATTGAGGTATAATTAACGAATAAAATTGTAAGATATTTAAAGTGTACAACATGATGATTTGATATACATATATGTTGTGAAAGGATTTGCTCCATCAAGTTAATTAACACATCCATCAGCTCACATAGGTACTTTTTTTTGGTGAGAACAGGTAAGTTCTACTCTCTTAGCAAATTTCAATTATACAACACAGTGCTATCAACTATAGTCATCATGTTATACATTAGCTTCTCAGACCTTATTCATCTTATATCTGAAAGTTTGTGCCCTTTTACCAACTTCTTCTTATTTCTCCCAATGCCCAGCCCCCGGCAACCACTTTTCTACTGTTTCTCTGAGTTTGACTTTTTCTTTTTTTTAGAATCCCCATATAATTGATACCATGAGGTATTTGTCTTTCTGACTAACTTTAATTAGCATAATGCCCTCAAGGTTCATCCATGTTGTCGCAAATGACAGGATTTCCTTCTTTTTTAAGGTTGAATAATATTCCTTTGTATGAAAGTATACCACATCTTCTTTATCCATTCATCCATTAACAAACTCTTAGGTTGCTTCCATGCTTTGGCTATTGTGAATAATGTTGCTATGAGCATGGGACTACAGATACCTCTTTCAGATAGTGATTTTGTTCCTTTGGATATACACTCAGAAGTGGGATTCCTGGATCATATGGTAGTTCTATTTTTAATTTCTTGAAGCTCCTCCTTACTGTTTTCCATAGTGGCTGTAGCAGTTTACATTCCCACCAACAGTGCACAAGGGTCCCCTTTCTCCACATCCTTGCCAGTACTTGTTATCTCTATCTTTTGGGTAATAGACATCCTAACAGATGTAAGACGATGTCTCATTTGGTTTTCATTTGCATTTCCCTGATGGTTAGTGATGTTGAGTACCTTTCCATGTACCCGTTTGTCTATCTATTTGTATATCTATCTTCTTTGAAAAAATGTCTGTGTAGGTCTTTTGCCCATTTTTAATTGGGTTATTTGTTTTTCACTATTGAGTTGTATGAGTTTCTTATATATTTTGGAAATTAACCCCTTACTGGATATGTGGTTTACAAATTTTTTTTATTTTAGCCATTCTGACAGGTGTGTAGTGATGTCTTATTGTGGTTTTAATTTGCATTTCCCTAATAGTTAATGGTGTTGAACATCTCTTCATGTGCAAATTTGCCATTGGTCTATCCTCTTTGATAAAATGTCTCTTGCCCAATTTCTAATTTAATCCTTTTGTTTTATTTTGTTTTTCTGTTGAATTTTGAGTATTCTTTATATATTCTAGATACTGCTCTTTCATCGAGTATATGGCTTGCAAGTATTTTCTACCACTCTGTAGCATGTCTTTTCATCCTTAACAGGGTCTTTCACAGATGAAAAGTTTTTAATTTTGACGAGATCTAATTTATCAGTTTTTCCCTTTAACAGTCATGCTTTTGGTGTCAAGCCTAAGGACTTTGCCCACCACTAGATCTCAAAGATTTTCCCCTAATGTTTTACATTTAATGTTTAAGTCCATGTTTCATTTTGAGTTTTTTTTTTTGTATAAAGTATATGTGACTTAGGTCCAGTTTCTTTTCCTTTTCCTTTTTTGCTTATGAATGTCCAATTGCCCCAGCAGCATTTGTTGAAAATCATTGAATTGGTTTTGTACCTTTGTCAAAAGTCAATTGTGAATATATGTGTGGGTCACATGTTTTTATCCCTGACAACACCACCTCCATACCACACCTCCAAAACTGGCAAAAGAGCGAAAGGCAACTGAGGATATTATGACAGTGTGCTTTTTGGTAAATAATACTATCGAAATAATAGTAGCTAACATATATGGAATTTTTGCTCTATGCCAGAAACTTTATGCACCTTATTTTATTTATTCCTTACAATATCCTATAATGTGCATAATATTATCACCATTTTATAGACGAGAAAAATGGCTCAGAGAGGTTAAGTACCTTGCTCATGGTTAGTGATGAATCTGGTCAAAACCAGGTCTTGATCCTAGAGTGCATCTTAAACACTAGGCTACCCCACCTCTCAACACCAGTTCTTCATATGCCAGAGCACCCAACCACCCTGGCTAAGAACCAATGCTCTAATCTATAATCATTATAATGGCAGCAAAAGAGTACTGATTCTTGTTTTGAAAGTGAAGACACGTCTGTACTGGTTTACAGTAAACCCTGGTTTATATCAATGGCATTCTAACTCTTCAGGAAGACATTCTAACTGGGACAACAAACCCCTACATATCACCTGTTTCACCTGTCCCCACCATCTGCTATAGTATAAACCATCAAACTGCTCTGAGGCAGTGCTTCTTTTCCCATTCCATTCTTGACTTGTGATCCCTGTGTTTATATGTGTGCATATATGTTGGGGAAGGAGGGCAGGCTATGAAGGTTTTCAGGAACTTGGACCAGGGCTAAGGGTAGAAGGAGCAAACACAAGTAGAGAAGCAGAGACTATAGTTGGACTGATTTTCTGAAATTCCAGTTGGTTAGTTTTCTAGCATAAGATTCATAGTATGTAAAATGGTTCAAACTTCTCTTTTTCACCCATGCTCATTGGGATCTTCACCCAAACATGAACACATGGTGCCCTGGATGGTCCAGAAGGCCACCTGGAAGCCTCTCAGAGACCATAGGTATTATAGGCAACTCTGGCTAAACACCCTTTACTGAAAGATGCTATGGCTCACAGTTGTTATTGCTGTGAGGCGTCTTATATACTGGAAACTGCCTAGCGATTGAGCATACTGACTGATTAGCTATGATGCTTTTAGTGTCTCTGAATTTGATTTGGGCCAGTGCTTTCTAAATTCTCCAAAGATGACCTTGTATTACGTACAGGGGACATTTTAGTTGATTATCAGTGCTTGAGATTTACATTTCCTTATTCTCTCCTACTTAACTGCTTGCCTTCCATTTTGCATTCATTGAGCTTTGGGGAGGCAGTATTGCAGTTTGAGGCGATTGGAGGGGCGGGGAAACATGAAGATATGGAAAGAACAAAAGTAGAAAGGCAGTGGTTAATTACCAACACATATTTTGGAAAATGTTTTATTCAAATTCAAAAAGAACTCAGCTGCACAAATCCATGAGTAATATAAAAATTGTGATGGTGTTCTATCACTGGAAAACCATTTCTCCTTGTGGCACTTGGAAAACATCCTGACACACCAACTCCAAACACCTAACTTCTATTCTGAGGTTTCAGAAGTTTTTGTAGAATTCGTGACAGTGTGAGTTGTCTGAAATTTTTTATAAATGTGTCCACAGGAAAGCCAAGTGGAAAAAAAGGTAAGATATTTTATCTCTGGTAGTAGAGGGAACACAACCTTGAACTTTGAAGAAGGGTTCTGTGGGCAATCATAGAGATTTTGAGTTCAATATTTGTAATTTTCTTAAAGAGGGTGGTCATTCTGAGGCTGTCTTCACAAATACTCACTTCTCCCTTGGAGCACCCAACCTAGAGAATTTCAAGTACAGTTTGAACTAAGAATCATCATAAGCCGTTTAAGTCTCATGGCCTAAGCAGCCCTCAGACTCCACTGCCTTTCTTGTCTAACAGGTTTTTCCTCCTCATTGAAAGAATTCCAGCAGCTGAGAGGCCATAGTTGTTCTGATTTATTTTCTTGTACTGGAGAGCAAGACCATAAAGATGTCTCCTGCCTCCTGAAAAAATAAGATATTCTTTTCTCTTTAGACCTCATCCCTATAAAAAGGCCATCCTCTTTACCTGTATTCCCCTCATAGAAGCATCCCTTTGCCCTAGGAATCACCTTACTTTGAGATCTTGGAAGAAGGAGTTAATTGTATTGGTCTGGGAAAAATCAGGAAAGAGAAACCACACAGTAATTAAAACAGAAAATTTTAATATAAGTATTAACTATAACAGGGGTTTGACTAGTAAGAAGAGAACTGTAAAGATGAAAGATGTAGGAATAGCAGATATAAGGAGCATCCACTACCCTTAGGGCTGAGTTAGAGCGCCCAAAGGACAACCGTTCCCGAGTCATGAGATCCAGACCTAGTAGGAAAGAGCACAGTTGTGGCTCACTGGATAGCAGAATAATTGCTGTGGTGCTGTGCTGGCAGAACTTGCTGGAATTCTGCCTCCTGGAACTTTCTAGAAATCTGCCCTGTGGGATTTGTGAGAAATCCACCCTCTACAGTGCCAGTGAAAGCTGTTCACAAGGAGGTATCTCAGCATAGGCACTCCACTACAAAGCCATCTAAGGGAGGGCTACTGGGAGAAGCTGCTGGATGCTGCTCATCACCATGTTTTGCATGCTGGGAAAGCTGCAGGCACTGTAGGAACCAGGTGCTGGGGAAGCTGTGTGTGCTGTTGGAGCTAGGGATTGGGGAAAGTGAGTGCTTGCACTGCAGGGGCCTGCCAGGCAGCATACCAGCACACCCGAACCAGGAAGAAAAGCCTCTTCTTTCTGAAATGTCTCTCTTGTGCACCCTACTAACAAAGCTTAACATTGTGCCTGGTGGCAAAGATAAAATGTTATAAGGGCCCAGAACCCTTTTCACAAAGCGAGCAACAAGGGTGAATTTGGATCTAAGAGGCAATACATTGATACCTGGCACACCAATCCAGCTCAGGTTACTATTACCTTTAATTAACTCTTAACTTTATTACTATTAACTCTAATAGTGTTAGCCCCTAGCCCCAGCCTATGTTCTGAGTGGTCTCTCTTCCTTTTATAATTTTGGGATGAAGGGATAGAAATCAGTTACTCTTTGCCTCCCGATGTCTTTTATTACCCCCTCCCCACATCCTGTATGGCACCAGCCCCAGGGGAAAATAACAGCCATAGCTCTAGCTCTACTACTCAACCTCTCTTGCTCTGACTACTAAATTTAGGTTACCTTCAACTCTTTGTTCTCCACTTACCTTCGCTGTACCAGTCAGGATGGGGACAAACATTTACTGAATGTCTAACATGTATCAGATTGTGGTAGAGGTGGCAGAATTCAGTGGTTAAGAGCATGGGCTTTGAAGTCAGGCTTGGATTAGAACCCTCGCTCTGCCACTTACTGCCTTTGTGATCTTGGGCAAGTTGCTTAACTTCTTTGAACCATTTCTTCAGATGTAAATGGAGATAATCATACCTGCTACTCAAGAGTATTGTGAGGATTAGTCAGTAGCTGATTAAGTAGTGTACCACATAGAATACCTGACACCTAGGGTCAAAAGAAAAAATCCTGGATTCAAATCTTGGCCTGTCGTTTACTAGTTGTGAAGCCTTTGAGCAAGTTACTTAAACTTCCAAGACTCAGTTTACTCCTCCATGTACTGAGAATCATAATAATACCTATCTCATAAGGCTTTTGTAAGAATAAAATGCATATAAAACACTTAGTGCAGTAATTTACACAAAGAAGGTGCTCAATAAGTGGTAGCTGTACATAGAGAGGTACCCGTCAGGCATTGTGCTGTATACTTTACATCTGCTTTGGTTTACTTGTCTTATTTACTTTGTCTTCCCCACACTCACCCTAGCCTCCCTACTCCAGTGGTTCTGCCTACAGAATGATCACAAACAATATTCTTGACCAGCTGACTGCCTGCTTGCTCTAGTGAACAAATCTAGACCATCAGCCAGACACTCCTGTCAGCCCAGAGGCCCTCTTGAGGTAGAGACAGAAGGGCTTAGTTATTCATTCTGGCTTATGACAAAAGGTCTCCATCCTTTGGCAAAGAACTAATTTCCTTAGTAGTTATGCAGTTGCTTCTTTGAAGTTGGTCACACACCAAGGGAAGAAAGAGCCAAGTCATAGACCTCTAAATCACCCTGAAATCGAAGTGTCATTCTACTTCCAGTCATTAGAGAGAGACTGGGAAGAAGAGGGAAATGAGACTAAATCTTGTTGAAATGAGCACGTTTTTCTAATGTCAGCGTGATATGCCCCTGGCAGAGTACAGACCAAGCGACACACAGTAACTCCTCCTTTCTTGAAAAAAATTTCAGGTGCTTCACAAGCAGCCATTTATACTCATGTATAAATACTTGGTTGGTCTATTGCATAAGTGAAATCCCTGGGAAAGACATCTTAACCTTGTGTTTGAAGCTCACACAATTTAGCAGGAGGCAGGGGTAGGTGCAAAAATTGGAGAAGTCTGTAACTGTCCAATCGGTCTCTGCCACTGGGCATGCATGTCAGAGCTCTTCTGTGCAGTGGAGCCCCCAACCATTATTTTCAGTGTATATTTCATAGGCATCACTCCTGCCTGAGGAGCGCTGCCTCACAAGGAAATCCCATACATAAGGGAGAAGGCTTTGCTTTGTTGGAGATCTCTTTATAATGAACTCGATGAGGAGTAAAGGGGCCATTTCTGGGATATTCCCTTGGAATTCACAAATAAAGACTTGTAGCGCCTCCTCTGCCTCCAAGCCACTATATGACATCCCATTTGCAACTGTTCTTTAGTGTGTAGGCCAAATGCCTTTGTCTGTCTAGCTTGCAACCTGAGACGTATTCCAGAAAGTAAGGTATACATGATGCTCCTGAGCTTTTCTTTTAAACATACATTTGTGAGAATTCCTCCTTTCTCATTTGATGTTATTACTAAGTGAGAATCTCAGGTTTGACTCACCAGCACTAGCGTGTGCTGAACACCTCATGCCCAATATTGTTGCTTAGACCTTCTGTCCAGGCAGAAATTATAATTCCAACTCATCCTTTTACCCAGCCTATACCTAAGGAACCTTGCAATTGGCATCTACTCACAATAACTAGTATAGCTGCAGCCATCATCTCTAGACAAACAGGAATTAGTCACCTTGCCAATTTCCCATTTGTCCTATCCAACTTTCTGAGCAATTTCACTAGCATTCCTACAAAGTGAACTTAAGACTAAATGGCAAAGACAAGCTTACCCAAGCCAAGGCCTAGGAACCCAGCCAGTCTTCCAACAGAGAAGCAATTGCTACTCATTGTGGCACAACCCCTGTGAGTGGGTATGTGCAAGTGGGGCTAGGTGACAACAAGGTACCTAAGCAGCTACTGTGTGTTGAGGTGGAGTAGATCTACTACTCGGAGACCTGGATGTTGGACTAGGATAAAAATGATTTTACAAGGGCACAAAAACATTGCACTTCTATTTCCATTGCTTCTAATGGTTTGAAGGGAAAGCTCCCTGTTGTCCAGCCTCTGCCATTTTTAAAAAATTTTTGTTTTCTCCACTCAAGCAGGAGACAACAAGGATAGCTACTCAGACTTCTCTGCTTCCCAGCTACCCCTACCTGACTGACCTTGTATTACATGTGGTGGACAAGCTGTAGATTTGGGGATTTGTTTTTCTTTTTAGGTGCAAAAAACCACTAGGAGGCAATTTTAAATAATAATTTCTTTAAAGGGGAAACGCATTTTAACAGATAAAGAGTGATTAGCAGTTCATCCCCTGGGAAGACAGAATAAGAGGAGATAGATTAACATTTCTGTAGAAAAGTTTCTGCGTTTGGGTTTAATATAAGGAATAACTTTGATCACAAATGTTTCCGTGAACATTAACACAATGCTTAAGGTGACTGCAGCTGTGAGCGGGAGTATCTGCTTATTTATGCTGCATGTTCACTTGAAAATAGGTCCCCCACCTCCAGGCTAATATTCAGCCAGCATGCACCGAATGGCCATATCGGTTTAATAATATTGAAAAATTTCTGTACCAGCTGGTAAATAGATACTGCTAGGAGTCCCCTAAGTGATTACTGGTCACCTCAGCCAATGATCACTGTCCAGATCTCCCTAGGTGACCACCTGTCACCCAGGCCACCCTGATCCTCCTGGTATCCCCCAGGTTTCTCTACAGTCTAGCAATAATGGATTGACCCGTGGCACAGCAAAGGGGTCTCTCCGGCCGTGCTCCACTGCTAAGGTTCGATGTCCAGTTCTGTTTGGTTGCTCATGCCATACTGGTGTTTGAATATTTTGAATATCACCTCTTGTTCCTCCGATCTTATTCCCATGACTTGAGGTCATTTTTGTGGACAGAACCAACCAGCTTATCAGAGGACCCCTAGTAAAGTTTGTTGTTCTTTGTAGGCTAAGTTCAGTAAGTGAAAGAAGAAATTAATATGGAAAATATTAGCAAGATTAACTTGGGGAAATTTTTGTAAAAGTTGGAGAAAGCCTTTCTACTTAAAAAAATAACAAATAGTGTGAGCCACAGTTATTGTCAGGCATTACAATGCTGTCAGCAGATTGAAGGAGGTACAAATTGATAGCACTATACTGGCTATTTGTTCATTCACTATGCCATATCCTGGGGGTAAGTTAATAGTATATAAGGTACCATCCTTGCCCTCAGAATTCTTACAGTCCAGCAGAGGAAATGTCACAAACATCCAGTTAACTATTCATACAAGGTAAAATGCTGATAGCCATTTAGAGAATCACATTAGTGCTAAGTATGTCTTAGAGAGGTACAAAGTGAGCATACTTTCTGTGGTACAAGAGAACCCACAGACTGGAAAATGTTCAGTTTCTGTGAAACAAATAAGGGGAGGGTTCACTTAAACGAAACCAGATTATCTCTGTGAAATTAAATTAGTACCGACTCTGCAATGACGAGTAACATTTAATGCTACAAATCCTGACTATTAAAGAAAACTTATTGAAATCAGTAGAATGATGCAAAACAGACCACTGAAGTATTCCTTCTGTTCCTGTGATGGAAACAAATTGGATAATTTTGATTCCCTTATCATCTTCTATGAAATCATATTTGCTAATAGAACGCAAATATCATTGGTAAAGAAAGAAGAGCAGAGATGAATCATTATAATGAATGTTCAAATAAAGAGCATCAGAAAGTTATGTTATTATATTGCCTATATAAAACCAACCAGAATTTCCCACCGCAAACAGTCTTAGGCCTTTATGTATAACACACTTGTTAAGTACAGCAACTAGAATACTGATTCCCGCTGGGTACTGCTGGAGTTGGTACTACTGTTGTAGAGGATTTCTGGAAACCCAAAATCATCCTGTTTGAGGTTCTCTTAGTCATCTTGGGGAGAATGCATCCTTCTTAATTTGGTGGTATCTATTTGACTTTCTTCATTTCTGATTAGCAATCTCCTACTGCAGACTTCCTACCACCGGCTGGAATGGGAAAGGGAATGCAGAAGGAGTGCATGTCTTGTACCATCTCCAACCCACTCACCTTCCAGCCTCCCCCTGGGGGCTCTGGCACTTGCCAGTGGTTTCCCTGTATGAGAGGCTCATAGGGATTGAAGTTCTATCTGTGGGTGGTAGGGAAGAGGCTCTCCAGGTGTCAAACATCAAATTGTCTTACTCTTTTGGCTCATCCACTGAATTAGTTTTCGTTGAGTGCCTTTCATTGAGCCTCTTTCACTTTATTCCTAGAAGTCTGTCTGCCTTTTCTTTCCCACACGACTTGGCCAATTCGCTGGTATCCTGAAATGCATCAACCTCAATTCTCCCCCTCTGATGAGCTTAAGTGGAATTTAATAATCCCTGCTAAATTGTCTTGTGGCTCTGTCATATGAATAAAGGCTACAGACTCTAGGTTAGATTGTAAGCATCAAATTAATTTTATTGCAAAGGTCAGGCTGCTCTCCTGGCGTTCTGTTGTGCTTGAAGGTTAGTCACTGCATGCTTAACCAAAACCTTCCTGCTTGTGCTGTATTCAAAACATATATCAAGATATAGCCAGATTGAAAACCAGACATTTGAAGATAAAAGACTGTGTACTCTGACCCCCTGGAAATAGCAAGCAGCTGCAGTGATTTTATGTGTATAAACAATACATCATCATCTCCGGGAGATGATGGGCATAAAGCTCAGCACCTCTTGCTCCCAAAGCAAATGTCTGCTGATCTTTTCCACCTAGCTGCTCATGTCAGAGGAAAGAAATATTTCTTCCCAAATGACTTCTAAGCTTGCTTGCCTGAGAAGTGCTGCCCCTGGGGAAGCCCGACCCATCAATGGAGTTTGGCTCAAAAAAGACATAATTGTATTCAGATAATGGCAGACACCTCCATCCTGGTTCCCTTTAACCTTCATCTGTCTTCCTAATTTACCACAGGCTCTCTCTTTCCGGCTCACCTCCTTTGGCCAACCCTGTTGTGAGTTCATGCACTCCTGATGGATGTGTCTAATATACTCATTAGTTCAAGTTCTACAAGTAACGTTCATGTAATAACTTGCCATTTATATTCCTGGAAAAATCCAAAGATGGACTCTGAGGCTATAAAGCAGCACCCGGGCTATTGTCAGAGCTACAATACACCTTGCAGCTATAGGGGCTGGGGTCACAAACTTTTCGTAGTGTGACAGTTTCTTTGGGTGTAATTGTGGTCTCTCAAATTTCCTGAAAAGAGATAGCAATGGTCAATTTTCTATTCCAGATAGTAGGTCCTATAGAGGGAGATCTAGTCAGGTTGCAATTCTGAATTTAATTTTTCTCAATGGGAAATTTACAAGTAGATCTAGGAAAGCTCCGTAGCCCGTTGCTCCTTACAACATTCAGCTTTCACCTGTGACAGTCACGCCACTGACCCACTGTGTGCAGGACAATGTGTGTGTTCAGTGGTTGAGTTTTCTAGAGTAATCCACATCCCCTGCCCAAATCTCCTACAGCCAGTTGTGACAAGGCAAGGTGAGGTGTGTAGCCTGAGGCTGTGGAACAGAGGAATGTGGAAAGTGAAGTAGCTAAGGAAGGCATCATCTGGAATACCGATGAACACCAGCTAAGTCACTAAAACAGATCCCAAATGCTTCTTTCAGGAAAATTCAACCCCTCCTTCCAGATACCCTATGAGTAGGCTAACACTCTGTCTGGACAGGCACACAAGTCAAACACCTTAATTTCTGAAACAGAATGACAACTTGGCCACTTTGTATGTCTAATAGCTAAAACACGTGGACCTCGCTTCGGCCCACAACACAGACAGTCTATCTTCCACGTGATCACCAGAGCACTCCATCTTGAATTATCTCCCCTCTAGCTCTTAGCTGTATAGGGACCTGCCAACCAGATGTGCTTGTCTAAGAAATGCTGTCCCCAGGGAAGCAGGCCCTATCAGTGTTTGGTTCAAAAATGACATGATCATATTCAAATAGTGGCAGACACCTCCATCCTGGTTCCCTTTAACTTCATCTGTTCTTCTAGTTTACCTCATGTTCTCTCCCGTTCATCTGCTTTGGCCACCCCTATTGTGAGTACATTCACCGCTAAAGGCAGTGTCTGATATACTTGTCAGTTTAAGTTCTACTGGTAACATTCATGTAGGAACTTGCCAACATCCATCTTTCAGGTTTTCTCATTCTTTTCCTCTAACCAGTTGGACAAACAGGATTGTTACTTTATACCTAGGCCTTCTATGGAGTCTTGTTTGGTCTTTATTTTGTGTGTGAATTTGCCTACCTCCACCCCTACATACATTATAAGCTCTCTGAGGGAAATAACTGTCTTTTCCTTCTCTTGTGTCCCTCAGTCACTAACAAAAAGCATGATAGGGGCTCAATAAGTACTGTTTGTTTATTTGTGAAACTAGGAAATACTATCCAAATGGATTATAGTGTTTTCTGAATTCAAGTGTACTTTTTTTTCTTTTCAGAAGTAAAATTTTACTCTGAGCTTGTGTTGTACTCTTCCAGAAGTAAAAATGCACTCCGGGGTAGCTTCAAGCTACAGCCAGATATTCCAACTGTGGTGGCTTAAGGAATCTACACTTTTCGCTGTAGCTGAGAGAATGACTGAAAATTTGGATCCACTGCATTCAGTAGGCACTGCCATCATCGGGAAAGCAGCCCAAAGCCCTTTTCCTCTGTACCTTGGCTCCCTCTGTAACCCAAATACTGTTATGGAATGGTGGCACCGCCTCTGCTAATTTTCACTTAACCTCTCCATGCCTCCCTGTTCTCTTCAGAAAAGCCCATCAATATCGACCTGCCTTCCAGGGATGTTTTGAGGACATAGTGCTGATAAGAAAACATTCTCTATGAGAGAATATTGATGACAGTTGTTTTGTAGCCACAAAAGGAGAGGGCACTCAACAGTAATTGGGGGCCATGTTTAGCCACGCAACCACCCATTATCATTAGTACTCAGATTGATTCTAATGCATCATAATAATGTAGGTCGTAGTCCACATATGGGGGGTAATTTATTGTCAGGTGGTGATTGTTATTAATAATAAGCTGTCTGAACATATTCAGAACATAGTTGTACACATCTCTTGTTTTTCTCCCTTCCTTTGTTTGCAAGTCTAATTTTATACACTTTTGCCTACCCTATTTTCTCCTTTTACACTGCACATTATAGTATTGTTTTTGTTCTTTAAATAAGCTTAGTGTCTCAATGAACAGCTAGAACATGAGAGACTGCTTTGGAAAAGGAGTTTAAGTAGTCAAGTCCAATTTAAGAATGGCGGTGGATTTTACCACTCAGCTTTATTAATGGATCTCATTCCCACTGTATAGCATTTCTTTCCTTAATGCATTTGTATAAAAGCCCTTGCTTCACTCATTAACCCCTCTGGCTGGTGTTAACTCATTCCTGGGCATTTGTTGCCATAGCTGCAGCCGCCCCTCAGCTGGAGCCATCATGCTAGTCCCTGCAGAGGCCATGAGGGGCTGGCCTGCTTATTCCAGGCGTCAGCTGTTAGGCGGAGGGCAAGAGCCTTGCAACCTCAGAGGTCAAACAGCCTGTCCCATGTGCTTAAGCCCTGTCTGGTTTTTTTCCTTAGCAGCAGATGGGCGTGTAGCTGTCCAGCCTCAAGGCTGGGAAACATGTGTGGGAACATTACCAGCACTCTTCCTCCCTTACCCCCTCCTGGGTACCCAAGCAAGTAGCCTAGCTCCATATTCAGAAAGATGATCGATATTTCCCCTCTGTTGTTTGAATCTCTTCCTCCAACACCTGCGGCAGCTGTGGGGAATCGTACACAACTTGCGTGTGTTCACTGAAATAATTGCCAGCAGTTTTATGGAACATCTCTTGTGTGTATTTTTGCCCATTTACAGATTTGATTATATCGTTTGCAGAATGGAAACGTGGCTTTCCACTGCTTACTCTCATTCTCCTAGATCTTCAAGGAGAGACCCTTTTAAAAACAAAATGGAAATGACATGCAAATGGTTATGTTAATATCACACAGGCAAAAGTCAGGACCTTCAGAAGGTTCCTCAGGCGCAAACTGATCAGGTGATGAGCACATCTTGCATACATTTCTATTTGAATTACCAGCTGGAACCGTCCTATGAGAAATGACTAGGAAGAGAAAATGTTAGATGCCTGTAATGTGTGGCTACTTTCTGCCCTAGGCTCCAGCCCTGATGTAGGCCAGAGCAAACACAACACCCACACATGCAGGTTGGGCAGGTACAGTGGGATGTGAGGAAGATGTTTGAAGGTGGAAAGTTACCACATAGACCGATAATACAGAGTTGGAAAAGAAAATTTAATTTTGTCTGTGCTTTGCCAGCTGTGCTGGCGAGGATAAATCTGTGGATTAGCTCCAGACTTAGAAAATTCATAACCATCTTGTCCTTTACCCTGACTTTAACAGAACTCATATTATAGTATCAACAACAGCAGCGAAACGGCAGCATCATTAACAACTAACATTTATAGAGTATCTTACAGCTCTCAAAACACTTTAACAATTAATATCTCTTGTTTAACCATCTCACCAACCTTGTAAGATCAGTATTATGCTTGTCTGCATTTTTGTGACAAGGGAACCAAGGATCAGAGACATTAAGTGACTTGCCCAAAGTCACACAGCCAATAAATAGTATGGCCTTCTGACTCCAAAACTCTGAGGTACCCAGGCTAGACAATACACACAGCCCTATTACCCTGCTCTCTAGCTCACTGCCACTTCTATGTTCCCAAACCTCTGGGTAAACAAATTAGGGCCCATGCAGGGATTCACTTAAGAAAAACAAAAGGAAAGTAGCCATGTTACAAAAGAATTCCTGTCTTTCCATATGGTTTCACTACTAAATGATGTCTTTGACAACCACTTTGTTCATAGATCACTAACTACAAAGCTTCAGGGAGGGAGGGGGAGGAGTATGAGGGAGAATAGCACAAATTCAAGCTCCTGGCAATGAAAGAATCCTTCAGAAATTCAGATAAAAAATTCCTGAAGAGACAGCATCATCATATGTAGTAGTATTGTAAAAATAAACAAGGAATGATTAACACAAAACTCAGAATAATGGTTACCTCTGAGGAGAGATGGAAGGAATTAGTGAGGGGCACATGGTGGCCTTTAAAGATAATAGTTATATTCTTTTTCTTAAACTGCGTGTTGGGTACACAATTTTCGTTGTACCATTGTCTCTTATACTTTGCACTTATCTCTTAGAAATTCCCCTTTGCACCTACTCAATATTCAATTTAAAAAATTAGAAAAAGACATTGTGAGTCAGTGGAAAAATAGGATTTGATATACAGAAATTAGCCTTACATTTTTAAAGATAGCCGCCATTGAAAGCTAGGTGCACTTTGATCAAAACCTTAGCCAGTTTGCTCTGACAGCGTCTCCCAGTGACATACCAGTTAGTTTCTCATGAAGTTGTGCTTTGTGAGTAGAGCATGCTTTCCCAGAATTTTCCCAGGGTCTTTGAGTATTTCAGATGCCTCTCCCCTCCTTTCTGACAGTGAACTTCTAGCTTCTGGGAGAGGAAATAACAGTGGTGTGGTCATTTGGGAATTTGAAGTTAAGTGCTTGAACCGTAACCATGGATTTATAGGTTGTTACCCAAAGACTTACTATCTTTATGGCTTTTTTTGGTGTTGGGCCTGACAGAGAATGCAGTGAGTAAGTGGGCTTGTGTATTTATTTTCATCACTGGTTGGTTTCTCTCTGACCAATGTAGGCATGCTGTAAGCACAGGCTGACAGGAATTACGGTTTTTCTTCCATTTGGAAATAAGTGGATAAGCAAATACTCCCAGCTTGATTTTTTTTCCAATTCATTATTTACAGGGAATTTGCCCTTTGTAATCATTTTCAAATCAAATTTGTTCTACTAGTCCCTGTAAGGTTTGCTCTGGAGATCATCACCAACCTAGACGTTTTTTATTTTTTAGCAGCTTATGTCTCCTCCATGTTAATGCCAATTAAAAAAAAAACTCAAATGGATTAAAGGTGATGTCACTAGGGGCCTGGAGATTCACTCAGGAAGAAAATTTAAGTTACAGCAGAAATGGATAAAAGGAAGGAAAGTCAATAACTCACATGTGTTTGCTATTTGGACTACTATTGCTGTATTAAAATATTCAGGAGAACTATTATATTAAATGGAGAAAAATACGTCATATATAAGATAGATTCCAGGAAAGGCACGATTATTAATACTTCCCCAGAATCACAAACTGCCAGCCAAATCACTTGCATATGGATTGTTCCCGAAGTAGGCTAATACAGTGGGTGTCCTCTGCCCAGCTGTCAACAGAGGTCACAGCTATGGCCATAACCTCCTTTTGTCTTATTTGGAAAGCTGGCCATGAAGAGAAAGTTCTTCTCCTGCCTACCCCATTGCCCTTCCATCATTCTTATGGATAATGGATGTAATACTAAGTAATTCTGGCTTTCCTCCACCACAGATGAGGTGATCACGAGTGAGAGCAGGGATGCGAATGCCATCCATGCTTTTGGAACAAAGGAGTTTTGGCAGCAGGTCTGATGGGTTTGGGGTATATACAGTGGAGGAGGAGGAGAGTGACACCGGAAAATCTTTTGAGGATTTTATTAGCAGTACCACTTTTAGAAAATGCATCAGTCAGATGATAGGAATATAAATCAGTCCCACTGTTCTTTCTGGCAGTGCTTTTGGTAAAGTTACAGAGAAGCCATCTTGTTCTTTTTTCTTTAAGTACATTCCCCACTATAATTAATGGCTAGTTCCCGTATTGGTAGTTTCCTGCCCTTTTCACCTGAGGGAATTATAACATTCTCCTCTCTCCCCACCCCCAGTGGCCCCTGTTTTCCATAAGATATCAGAGGCAATGCCCACTATTGTTAATATATTAATAATAATTACTAGTATTCTACAACCACTTACTGAGCTAGATGTTGCAATGGGCTTTTCTTTCTTTCTTTCTTTCTTTTTTTTACATATTTTCTCCCTTAATCCTTACCACAGCCCTATGAGATAGGTACTATTATTTTCGTCATTTTTCAGATGTAGAAAATGAAGAACAGAGACATTAAGTCACTTCCCTAGCATCACACAGCTAATAAGTGGTGGGCCAGGATTAGAACTCAGATCTAATCCAAAGACCAAGATCTTAACTACTATTACAAACTCCATTATTTTTTTCATTCAGGGTCACACAGCATTAAAGATTGAGAGTTTCTCATGCTTGGTCTGGCCAAAAGCATGATGGGGGTTAGTGAGAGTGCGTTGCAGTTTAAAAAAAAAATCAGTCATTTTGAAACAGGGTGGTGGGGGCAGTGTGAAATTCTGTATAGTGAAGACTATTGTTTTCTGATTATTTGTCAAATTGAAGTGGAATTTGAAAACTTGAGTTAGGCTGCCTTCAGAGGTAAAGAAGCTAGAAAGGGGCCAGGGCTGCTGGTCCAAGGCAGAGCCATTACTCACTGCCTCCCGCGGCTGGATGTGTATATATAGCATTGCCCTTAATATTTGAGGATGACTCTGCTGAGGCAGCTAGTTCTCAAGCCAAAGTTCCCATTATCGGTAGGATTTAACACTTGACTTGTTTATAGTGGTCATGGCCAGTGTCCCACCCCCCTGACTTAGACCATGGCCTTGTAGTTAGTGACCTGCAAAGCAATTCAACAATATGGTCTAATACCCATCCTCTTAGAGTCCAACCAACAGAAGAACACAAAAGACTCCAGTGTTTTAACCTTCAACTTTTAGGAGAGAGGAATAATAAGTAAAGTGATATGGAAAATATTCTTCACTCATGCCCATCTCCCCAAACAAGGACAATATCTATTCTGGGATTTAGACTTAGCACAAATACAGCCTTATCTCCTATACCTTTTAAGACACTGATGGTACCATAATAATTGGCTTTTCTCTCAAAACTCACTTTAAAGTCACCTTCACCAGCTTAACATCATGTCCTCTATGCTCCCCTCCCTCCTCCACCACCACCTCTCCTCCTAGCAGAGTAACTGCCTCCCCCTTCTTCATATGTCTGTTTAGCCATTATCAAACTATACAGTAGTTTTTCTTTTCGTGTCTATCTCTCGCACTAGTCTATGAGCCCTTCAAAGGGCAGGGAAACATGAATTTTTCACCTTGGTACCACCAAGTAGTGCATGGATTTAGCACATTTGTTAAATTAATATTCAGAATGTATCCTGAAGCCCTGCCATAATCTCATTCAAAGATTCAGGTACAGCTGGCACATATCGCCCACCTGTGTTGTTTTCACCACAACCCTGTGAAAGGGGTTCTATCATTCTTATTTATGGATAGGGAAACTGAAGCTCTGTGTTTCTCAAATTTGCAGTGGGCATAAGAATTATCTAGGGTGCTTGTTCAACAAGATTCCCCAGCACCACCAGGTAAAAACCTCAGTCACGGGCCCTGAAACTTGGCTATTTAGCAAGCATGCCAGGTGATTCTGATGTACTTGGTTGGACCGCACTTTGACAAACATGGGTGTAAGTGATTGCCACACAGCGAGTAAACAGTAGAGCCAGAGTTCAAACTCAGCCCTCCTAATTCCAGATCTAGTCCATGCTATATTTATCTTTGTTGTACTCTATCTCCTATGGCCAGGAACTAGACTGAAACATGTTGGAAAAATTTTCAGCAACAAGGGCTAAAGCAGAACGGCTTGTGGATTAACTTCAGGGCTGTTTATTTTTTCCTCCAGGAGATCTTGCCAGACTTCCAACAGCGTAGCACAAGGTTGCCAAGTCATCTCTTACACAACTTCCCTCAGGAAAGCGTAGACCACAGAATTTGCGGAACTTACAGAGTTTATGCTTCTGTTTTTCTTTCTCCATTCCCTCTCTACCATCAGCCACACCATTAACTTAAAGAGCATACTCAGTACCTGAAATGCAATTAGTTTTGTTAAATATTAAGATTTCTAGCTGAAAACCAGTAGCTACAACATTTGGGATCCTGACAGTAATATTAATGCATCTGTTCCAAAACAATGAAAAGGAATGTGTGGCTTAACAGGCAATTAGTGCAGATGTTAAAGGAACTGGAGTAAGTAACATTTTTGCGGCCCATTTATGCTTCCGGTGTTCTTTAAATATCAGGTGAGGAAATATGGAACAAATGTGATGATGCGATCTTAAAGATTAGAGGGCCACAGTCAGCCATTCACCCTAGATCAGGGTAATGTGATTTCACTGGTAACTCAGAAGCCCAAGAAGCCAGGGGTGGAGAATTATGGACGTTAGTCCAGAAAAGCTCAAGAGAGCCTCTCTAGTGCAGCTAGCCACTGCTCTTGGAGGAAGCCTCCCAGGTTCCCATGCTGGAGCCTGCCTAGGGTTCCAGGACCCCTGCATCCAACCTCAGCCCATTCTCCTGGCTCACATTCAGCTAATAACCTTGAAGTGACAAAGACTTTCCCTGAAATTCTTTAACCATGCCAGCCCACCTTAAAATAACAAAGGAGGCCCCTGGCTCCAGCTCAGAGAAATGGGAGGAGTCCTTCACAGGGCAGCTGAATGGTTTCTTTCTTAACCTGAAAAAAAGGAAGGGAAAGATAAAGGAAGTGGGGTTAAGATCACAACTGAGTACTTGCTCGGCATTCTTTATACTGTAGTGATGGTATATAGCTCAGTGCTTAAAAGTGTGGGCTCTGGAGCCCTACTGCCTAAATTTGAATTTCAACTCCAACATTAACTCCATCTGTGACTTTGGGCAACTTCCTAACTTCCTTGTGTTTCATTTTCCTTATCTGTAAAATGGGTATAATGATAAATATTTCCTATCTTATAGGATTTTTGTGAGGATTAGATTACATAATACATATAAAGCCTTAAAATACTGTTAGACGCATAATAAGCACTTAATGTTAGGAATCAACATCATTAGCTTAGTACTTGAAAGATAGGTATCATCATCTCTAACTATAGGTGAATAAACAGGCTAAAAAGTGTATGGAACCTGCCTAAAGTCACACAGCTAGTAAATAATAGAGCCAAAATTTGATTTTAGATCTGTCTGGCCCCAAGTTCTGTATTTCTTCCACTATACCCTATTGCCTTCGTGAATGTAGGATATATGCTGTGAGTTCCTTGGAGAGGCATATGCCAAAACCTGTGGCTTTCTTCTTCCTCGCTGTACCCTCATGCCCACTGCAACTGCCATCTGGAGGGCTGGTTTGGCACTCTAGCTTCTCATAGATCTAGTTAAAAACCTTGAACATCCTTATAACTGCTCCAATATGGAGTTGGCTGTCTCCAGGACACTCTAGCCTATAGACTAAAACAATGAATCTTGTGGAGGGCCCCATGGCCGAGTGGTTAAGTTCGCGCGCTCTGCTTCAACGGCCCAGGGTTTCACCAGTTTGGATCCTGGGCACAGACATGGCACCGCTCATCAAGCCATGCTGAGAGGGTGTCCCACATAGCACAACCAGAGGCACTCACAACTAGAATGTACAACTATGTACTGGGGGACTTCGGGGAGAAGAAGAAGGAGGAAAAAAAAAAGAAGATTGGCAATGGATGTTAGCTCAGGTACCAATCTTCAAAAAATAAAAAAATGAATCTTCCAGGATGAGGGTCAGTTTGTGAAAGCACCCTCTACCCTGAGGTTCTCATCTGCATAGTTGAGGATCAAGCTACTGTCCCCCACCTATACCCTGCCGTAATCACAGCCCATGTCAGAATGATTACCTACTATATAGACTAGCATAAAAGCCCTTTCCTTTCCCTTTCCCTTTCCCCTCACTCCCGTGCCGTCCTCTCCTCTTCCCCAAGGAAGAATATGTTGTGACGTCCTGATCCCCTTGAGTAGCTCTTTGATCAATCCTTGGTACCTCTCATAAGGAGATAAAGTCCCTGCTTGTCCTAATAGTGTCATCTTCCTCAAGCTGCCTGGGAGCCTTGTCTTGCAAAAGCCCCTGTCAGTTCTCTCACCCTGCATAGCCATGATGCAAGCTGTGGCGTCACTGCTGGTGACGTCTGTGATCTGAGAGAGAGTGGGATGTGCCTGGGGCTTCAGTGCATTGTTCACACACAGTGATGGATTGTTAATTTTCAAAGAAAATGAAGAGGGATTCAAAATAACACCTGCAACACGCAATATATTGCTTCATGAGCAATAAATACCAAACAGAAGATAAAACCTTGAGCCTTAGGCTTAATGCAGACCCAAAACATGATTTATCCTACTATTTCCTTTCCCTTAGCCAGAGCACAGAAAGCACAATGTTATTCAGTTCTAGGACACCCAACCCTGCCCTTGTGCCATAATCTTATACAACAAATACTTCTTGAGTGCCTACTGTATGCAAAGTCCCGTGTGATATGCTAGAGATGGGACTTTCTTCTGTGTTTCATGCAAGCATTTTCTAAACTTCTTCTCTCTCTTCCTTTTGTCATGGTATTCCTAGTGCTATTCCCAGAACCATTCTCTAAACAGTACTCCATCAGCCTTCCATGGCACCTGGCCTCCCCATCATGAGGATCATTTCTTTGTTGTGAAGAATAAAAGTAACCACACTGGGGCCGGCCCGGTGGCATAGTGGTTAAGTTTGCACACTCTGCTTTGGTGGCCCAGGGTCCACGGGATCAGATCCCGGGCATGGACGTGCACACCACCCATCAAGCCATGCTATGGTGGCGTCCCATATACAAAGTAGAGGAAGATTGGCACAGATGTTAGCTCAGGGATGATCTTCCTCAAGCAAAAGGGGAAGATTGGTGACAGATGCTAGGTCACCAATCTTCCTCACCAAAAAAAAGTAACCATGCTAAAAATGTTAATAGACTCTGTGAGGGGTGGGCAATCAGATTAGTCTTAGCACAGTGGCATAAGGGAGTAGGGCATAAATAAACTGCAGAAGTTGGGATTGGCTGCACATGTAATAGATGGAAAGGGATTGTCAAGAAACTAGAGATATAAGGCACTCTTCGGTAAGAACACACTAAAATTGCTTCAATAGAACATGGTTTCTGAACCGTGGCACTATTGACATTTTGGGTCAGATAATTGTTTGTTGTGGGGGACTGTCCTATACAGTGTAGGATATTTACCAGTATCCCTGGCTTCTATCCACTAGATGTCAGTAGCACCTCCCAGCCCTCAGTGGTGACAACCAAAGATGTCTCCAAATACGTCCCCTGGTGGGGGCAAACTTAGCCCCAGTTAAGCACAACTGCACTAGATGACCCAGGGAGCAGCCATCTGTATAGTGATGAGCTCTATAGCCCTCCCAGCTCCAATATTCTATAACTTTATGACTTCCCTAGTTTAGCAGAGTGGTTAAGAGCATGAATTGTGGAGCCAGACTGCCTGGATTTGAATCCCAGCTCCACTACAAGCTAACCGTATGAACATCAACAGGTTGTTTAACCTCTCTGTTTCTGTCACCTCATCAGTAAAATGAGGATAATGAGAGGTCCTACTTTATAGAGTTGTTATAAGTTTTAAATTAATGTACATAAAGTGCCTAGAACAGTGTGCAGCACATAATAAGTATTAAGTGTTAACCAGTATTAGTTTTGTTATGATCACTATCATTAACACTATTATTTACCATTTATCTAAATCCTGGTATGTTCCAGAGGTCTGATGTTTCACCCAGCTTTGGACCACTATCTTCCTTCCGCAGAAATGACTAGGGAGCTAAGTCTACCATTCAGGACTACACAATGCAGAGATTTTTTTGGCTGTGGGTCTATGAAATGCACATCGCCGGCAAGCCCCACTTTGTACAATTGCTGACTTCTTGCAGAGTTCACTTATTTAAAAGCACACTTATTGGCACATACTTTGAGCTAATCACTGTAGAATATACAAAAGTAAATGAGGTTTATGTCCTCTTCCCTCAGGAACTAACAAATATGGCTGCTGCACACACATTTATTTTAGTAAATTTAATTACCTTAAATTCCCAAAGAAATTCCAGTCAGTTCCTTCTTAACCATGAAGAATTTATCTGTGATGTAAATTATCTCCCCATCTCCAGATTTATCTTTCTTAAAGTTTGTATTTCTGTAATTGTGATTTTCTTGTGTTATCAGCATGTTAGAATTATATACTTCAATTAATACTTCAAATTATCACCATTTTATTTATCTTCCTCTCTCTCGCCGTTAAACATGTTTAATATTCAATCTCAGAAGAAAGCCACCAAAAGAGATTTTATCTTAATACAAGAACAGAGTAGTAGCCCATTCTAAGTAGCTTGGCACCTGCTTCTGGGAAGAAGAATGTCTGTGCAGGACTCTCTTACATATACTCATATATTTCCTCATTCATTTATTTAAAATAGTTTATCGAACATCTACTCTATGTCAGACATGGTGTATAGGCACTGGGAATAACAAGAAGGAATAAGGGATTCCAGAGTCTACGAGGAGAGACAGACATGGAAAGAGATGATAAAAATATAATGTAGTAGGGGCTATTGTAATGTGTTCAGTGAGCTAGGGGAGCACAGAAAGTAAAGGGGTTCTTTGGGAGAGAGTTCAGTGTGATGGAGAAGACTGTGGGCATCGGCATCAGAGCTGCCTGGGTTTGTATTCTTGTTCTGCCACTTATTAGCTGTGTGATACTGAGCTGATTACTTAAACTCTCTGTGCCTGTTTCATTATTTGTATAATGTATTGTAATAATTCATATATATACTGTGTCTCTCAGTAGACTTTGAGCCCTTCAAGGGCTGGGAGTACTTCATCATCGTCTTCTTAACTATTCCCATGTTATTATTATCACTTACCAGGTGCACAATATGAGCCAGAAGCCATACTAAATTCTTTACCCACATTATCTAATTTAATCTTCAACAAACCCGTAAGGTAGATACTATCATTTTCCTAATTTTGTAGCTTGCGTTTTTCTCATCAAACCCAGTTCTCTATTCAGAGCACTTATCACAATGTGTAATTATTTTATATTTATTTGTATTTTACTATCTCCCTCCTGCACTAGAGTGTTAGTGTCATAAGACCAAGGATGAAGCCTTTTTGACTCACCATAATGTCTTCAATATCTAGAATGATGCCTGACACATAGAAAATGTTCAATGAACAGACAGTAAATATGAAAGGAAGGCTGGAAGGCAGGCTGGCAAGAAGAGAAGAAAAGAAAAAAAAGAAAGATAATGAGTACATTACAGCTACTAAGTAGTAGAACTAAACTCTAGCCCAGAGCCGTCTGCTTCCCAAACCCATCCTCTCGATCACTAAGCAGGATTGCTTCCTACTCTTAACACACTTTCAATAGACGTTTGTTGACAAAATCCTCTCCTCAACTTTGCACAATACTGGGTAACAAAATTACAGCAAGCATGACAACCAACTGGACATAAGAAAGAGAATTATAGGAGAGTAATTTGTCAGAGAAGGAGACCATTTGTCTTAAAAAAAGACCGCGATTGGCGAGCTGGCACCAACATACTGAACTTATTTCACAGAAAATAAAGAAAACGTTTGAAATAATTAACTCCACTACAGGATAGGTGTATTACAGAATGTGTGTGCCTGTGTGCCTGCATGTGTGTGCGTGTGTGTGTGTATTGTCTTCAAGATCAAATAACTTTGACAGTAATTGACTAATCAGGGAAGCATAAACAATAAAAAACAGATGGCAATGATTTGATAGTTATGGAGTGATACCAAGTTAAAGTGGATGATCACTTCCAAATCTTTTGTTCTTTTGATGCTAATGAACTCTTGTTCCAAAATGCCATGTCTTCAATCTACTTACCTGGAAGGCACTCATTCACAACCACTCTACAACCTGTGATCTCTTGAGGAATCGCCACACAAGCACACAAGCAGAACAGAGAACCGGAATAGCAGGACATGTTCTTCAGACTTGGGTGAGGTATTCTGAAGACCATTTGACAACCACAAGGACTTGCCTTCTGAATATTCTTGGCCACTGCCAGTGAGTGTAGAACTCATGAGAAAATGAGCAATCTCTTCCTTTAGTGAAGTGAGACTACTTTTATAAAACACTTAAGGAAATTGCTAGATATCCATTTTTAGTCTGGAAAGTGAATCAGGCCAGGAATTAACTTTTCCACCATTAAGTGATGATTCGGAACAGATGTTTAACACAGCATGTTTTGTTAGTGCAGACCTTAAATCCATATTGCTGCCAGAGAGAGGTGATCATCTGGGATTTTTCATTGAAAGTGAAAATTTACAAGCTTGTTTAGATTTATGACTATGCCTATATGGGAAAAAGATTATAGCTAATGAGATCAAACTGAATAATTAGTTGGGTGCTTCTATCCCTGGTTGTAACTCTAAGTAAATTCCTACATTTAAACTCAGTTGTTCTCGAGAGAGAGAACCAGTTTAGCAATTGTCATCCCTTTTAAGACAATTTATCATTCTGAAAAGGTATACAAATAATCAATGATTGTCATTGCCTAGATTGCTTATTGTGCCCCAAATCAATATAAGTTGATTTTCTTTATTCATTCATTCAAATATTTC
Source organism: Equus caballus (assembly GCF_041296265.1). Taxonomy (NCBI): domain Eukaryota; kingdom Metazoa; phylum Chordata; class Mammalia; order Perissodactyla; family Equidae; genus Equus; species Equus caballus. Next base: position 125,104,679 of record NC_091715.1, on the reverse strand, counting down.
TTGAATACCTACTTTATACCAGACACTGAACTAAGAAATGGAGAAAGAAAGATACCTAAAACCCAGTCCCTGACCTAAAGGAGCATGCAGGCTAGCAGAAGAGAGACATGTCTCCAATAACTGTAATTCAAGGCAGTCAATGGTAAATGTTCGCTTGTTCTTGCCTCCTGGAATGCTTTTCAACCCTATTCCTCCATTTACTATGTGGAGGAAAATCCTGTTTCTCCTTAAAGTCCCATTTCAAATGATTCTTTCCTGGTGAAGGGTTCCCTGGCATTTCTCATCCCCCTACCCCCCCACCCCAAGCACATACATCCAAACCCATTCCCACAGATTTAATTACTCCTTCTCTGTTCCAATAGCACTTTACTCATAGTTTTATTACAGTACTTATTACAATAATTTGTATTTGGTTGTTTACGTGTCATGCCGCTCACTGTGTTTTGAGTTCTTCTGGAGCAGCAAGTGAGTTTGGTTCATCTCTGTATTCCTAGTCACTAGCACACAACTTGGTGTATAGTAAGACAATAAAAGTTTGGTTTGGGGAAAAGGAGTGAGAGAATAAGCAAACATATAAAAATCGAATTCTGGATAAAGTGTTATGATAACACATAGAAGAGAGTAATTAATTCCAATGAGGTGGCTTCACCTACAAGGTGGCATTTGAGATGACCCTTGAAAAATGAGTAGGATTTGACAGGTGGAGATGGGTGGTGGAGGAGGGAAGGGACATGAGAAGGCAGAACTCCTTAAGAATTTAAGAACCAAATTCATTGTAGCAAAATAATGCTGTTAATTACACATTGTCCTTATCTGTTCATGTAAACAAGCCTAGCAGGAACTCTACCTGCTAACATTTTTACAGGCAATTTGAATTAATATCTATTTTGAAAATAGTAATACTCTGCTATCCTTTAAAAAAATTGATAATTTAGATAATTCTCTCCCCTCCCCGCAAAATTAGTCCAGGGTTTGGCTAGGTTGGTACATTGTAAATTCTCATTCTTTGATCTCGGAATTCTTTATTGAGAATAATTCCTGATTCTCTTATATTTCCCAGGACTGCAGAGTCAATGAGTAGCCAAGCCATTGTAAGAAATTAGTTTTGGCATTGGGGCCCAGTCCTTCTAAACCTAGCTGTTTCCTCTGGGAATCATTCTCCAGCCACTAGAGAAAATCAGAGTGCAGACTCAGTGATCTCTAAAGGTCCCTTCCAGCTAAGGCATTTCCTAAATCTTGTCTCCCCTGGCTGGAGATTGGGAGTTCCGATGACCCTAATAATCACTATATAAACTCTTAACCCAAAGGATATTTGATGCCCCATATTTGTTTTCTTGATAATATTTACAAGCAGTCTATTTCTAGCCTTCTAATATGCCTTCATGGGAGTGCACTGAAAACTGGATGTGAGAACTAGAGTTCCTACAGATGGAAAAATCACCAGTTCTGAAATGTGACTTCTGACTGCAGTAACGAATGCTGAGGGCCATCAATCACTCTGTGTGTGTGGTGAGGGAGGGTGTCTGTGTGTGTGGTTTATGGAGAGGAGGCGTAGGCAGCATAGAAAAATAATAAAAACTAATATTTCAAAAGTAATGCTTTTGGACATTTGCATTTGCTTGTTCTGACCAATCAGTGACCAAAATAGCACTTGTATAAGTAACTCAGCCAAGGATCATCCCTGATGTTGCCAGGTTGGAAGGATGTGATAGACGTTAGCAAGCTACTATTAGAACAGAGTTGCCTTTGGAGGTATAATTGGCAGGAGTACCTACTGGGAGGTAGGGGAAAAGCCATGGAAAGTTTTTCCTATGGAAATTAGTAGTCAGAGGGAAATTTCCCCAAATAAAAGTCTCTTTGTGTTCAGATGACTTATGACTACCTCTCTCCCAACTGTGCAGTATATACATTCACATGCATATATAACCCACTTCAATGTCTTTGCTTATGTTATCCCTACTTCTGAAATGTTTTTTCCCCTCTTCTTTACCTATATAATAGCTACCCATCACTCAAGACATGTTGTATAGAAATCTGGCCCATTCCTTCAAATCCTATCTTTTCGATAAAGCATTTCCCACCTACCCCACCTACTCAAGCCACAATAGTTCTTCATTCCTTAAACTTCAGTAAAATTTCTTGTCTATACCATTCAAGTCTTTCATTGTTTCCTAATTGTTTAGTTGGAGATAGTAAAGCATAGTGGCTAAAAGTACACATCTTAATGTTATCTTGGGCAATATATATGACCTTTCAAAGCCTCTCATCTGTTAAATGGAGATATAAATAGTCCCTATCTTATAGGGTTGTTTTGAAAGTTTAATGGTTCTAATGTATGCCAGGTGCTTTATCTAGCATATGATGTGTACAATAATTAGTGATAATAGTAATAATCATCACCATGATCATTGGTCTCTTCAATTAGATTATATAACCTTTGAAGGCAGAGACTATGTCTCCTATCTACTTATTCTCTGGTGTCCCTGTAAGCCCCCAAAATACTCAATTGGCTAATTTGATGTCTCTTGATTGTGTGTCCAGCTCTATTCAATATTATTGCCTCAAAGATAGGAAATTGCATCAGGAATATAATTTTTATTGCTACTCTGGAAACCCTTGGATGTTTTGTCTTGGTTTTCATGCATGAGTAGTATGGATGGATGCTGCTGAAGTAATCATATACAACTAGACGATGACAAGAATGGGAAACCTCTTAATCATCCCAAGCTCCTGTGGTGTGTATGCTTGAAAAAAATCCAGAAAACTCTGATGAACAAAATCAAAGAACCAAATAAATGGAGAGATATTTCATGTTTATTCATAGGAAGACTCAATATTGTCAAGATGTCAGTTCCTCCCAAGTTGATTCAATGCAATTCCAATCAAAATCCAAGCAAGCAATTTTGTGGATATCAACAAACTGATTCCAAAGTTTATATGAAGAGACAATAGAGCCAGAATAGCCAGCACAATATTGAATGAGAACAAAGTTGGAAGAATGATGCTACCCAACTTCAAGACTTACTACAAAACTACAGTAATCAAGACAATGTGGTATTGGTGAAAGAATAGACAAATAGATCAATGGAATAGAAGAGAGGGCCCAGAAATAGACCCTCAAAAATACAGTCAACTGATCTTTGACAAAGGAGCAAATGCAATACAATGTAGCAAGATAGTCTCTTCAACAGATGTGCCAGAACAACTGGACATCCACATGCAAAAAAAGCAATCTAGACACAGATCTCATACCCATCACAAAAATTAACTCAAAGTGAATCATAGACCTAATGTGAAATATAAAATTATAAAACTCCTAGAAGATAACATGAGGAAACTTAGATGACCTTGAATATGATGATGACTTTTTAAATACAGCACCAAAGACATGTCCATGAAAGAAATTATTGATAAGTTAGACTTCATTACAATTAAAATCTTCTGCTCTACAAAAGACAATGTCAAGAGAATGAGAAGACAAGCCACAGACTGAGAGAAAGTATTTGCAAAATACACATCTGATAAAGGACTGTTAGCTAAAATGCACAAAGAACTCTTAAAACTCAACAATGAGAAAACAGAAAACCTGATTAAAAAATGGGCCAAAGACTTTAATAGACATCTCACCAAAGAAAATATACAGATGGCAAATAAGCATATGAAAAGATTCTCCACATACTATGTCATCAGGGCAATGCAATTAAAACAACAATGAAATACCACTACACACCTATTGGAATGGCCAGAATCCAAAACACTGACAACACAAATGCTGGTGAGGATGTGGAGCAACAGGAAATCTCATTCATTGCTAGTAGGAATGCAAAATGGTACAGCCACTTTGGAAGACAGATTGACGGTTTCTTACAAAACTAAATATGCTCTTACTATATGATCCAGTGATTGTGCGGCGTGGCATTTACCCAAAGGAGTTAAAAAACTTATGTCCACACAAAAATGTGCACAAGGGTGTTTATAGCAGTTTTATTCATAATTGACAAAATTTGGAAGCGATCAAGATGTCCTTCAGTAGGTGAACAGATAAATAAACTGTTGTACATCCAAACAATGGAATATTTTTCAGAACTAAAAGGAAATGAGTTATCAGCCATGAAAAGACATGGAGGAACCTTAAATGCATATTACTAAGTGAAAATAGCCAGTCTGAAAAGGCTGCCTATTGTACGAATCCAACTATATGACATTCTATAAAAGGCAAAACTATAGAGAGAGTAAAAAGATCAGGGGTTAGAGCGCTGGGAGGGATGAATAAGCAGAGCACAGAAGATTTTTAGGGTAGCAAAAATACTCTCTCTGATAGCATAATGATGTATACATGTCATTATACATTTGTCCAAACCCATGGAATATACAACACCAAGAGTGAACCCTAATGTAAAGGATGGCTTTTGAGTGATTACAATGTGTCAATGTAGGTTCATCAGTTGTAACAAATGTACCACTCTGGTGGAGGATGTTGTTAATGGGGGAGGCTACGCATGTGTGGGAGCAGGGTGTATATGTGAAATCTCTGTACCTTCCCCTCCATTTTACTGTGAACCTAAAAATCCTCTTAAAAAAAAAGTCTTCATAAAAAAAAAAAACAAGAGGGAAGGAATGGAGGGAGGGGAGAGCATGGGGAGAGAGAGAGAGAGGGAGAAAGAGAAAGAGAGAAAGAAACACACTAAAATGCCATATGGTAAACTGCTTTCAAATTCTATGACTTCCTACCAGTTCAAGTATATTGTTTTAACCCTTGTAAAGAGCTGGAATTAAGGCCCTATCCACCACTTGTCCATCAGTCCAAATCTGTAAAGAGTTTACCAGAGTTTCCCTTGATAAGTAAACTAGATACTGAAATCTTAATAGAAAAAATTATTTTGCTTGTCATTTCTTTTTAGCTGATAATAGTAGAACTCTGAATGTGGATTCCACTGCAATGACACTACCTATGTCTGATCCAACTGCATGGGCCACAGCAATGAATAATCTTGGAATGACACCGCTGGGAATTGCTGGACAACCAATTTTACCTGGTATGCTATTTTTAATCAACTCACAAGTGTTTCTTTTTATTGACCATGTGGTAATAAATATAACAGTATGACACAATTTATTTTGAAGTTGACATTTACCAGATTCTGCCTAGAGTGTGCGTTTTTGTAATACGAGCTTTATGGACTGGGTGGCCAGTAGTTACTAGTATACTTCCTATTGCACTATGAGCAAGCTGGGGGTATATCTGATGCGGGATATGGTCATTGAACATTTAAATAGCTCATTGAAATAAGAGGCAACAGAATTTGGCAAGGAATTACAAAGCTTGTCCAGTTTTATAGATTTCTTAGAGGAGGCAAATAAACAGCAGCTGGAATGAGAACTGACTTAGACATCCCCAAAATCTTAGATTCCTAAAGGGGAGGAACGGAGATGGTGGGGAACATCTCAAAGACTATTGTTAACATTGAATAACTGTTCATATTTTTTTAAACAATGTAACCTGTAAGAGAATGGGCACGGTGTACCAAATATATTTTCGCTAAAGATAAAATTAGAAGAAAAATGTCACAGCATCTGAAAGGTTTAGTTTAGACACAAAAAAAAGCTTCCTGTAGTGTCAAAGCTATAAAACATTAAAATAAGTTTGTGAAGACATTAGGGAATTGCCATCTCAGGAAACCTGGGCTGCTTTTTAAATATCCTAAACCATTTAATTAATGTTCATTTAATTGTGATCCTACTTAAAAGCATGACAGGACCAGGCCAATCCAGGACCTCGCTACTCAAATGTGGTCTGCATAACCTGGGAGTTAAGAATCCCAGAATCTCAGGCCACAAGTCAGATGTACTGAATCAGAAGCTACATTTTAACGTGATCCCCAGGTTATTCACAAGCACATTAAAGATGAGAAACAGATCTAGGGTGATGCTACTTTGTTGTGCCATTCATTTATATAATTAGCTAACCCCACCCCCCAAAAAATAATTTCACAATTCCAGCCCAGATTTTGAATCCTTCTGTGTTATAATGGGGGTGAGGTAGGGTAAGCAATGATACTTAATAATAAATTAAGAAATGTTATTACGTTGAAAACTAGGAAAGAAGCATAAAAGCAGCGAAACATAAAGAAAAAATGATACATGAATGAGAAATGGGTGGAGAAAAAAGGAGCTGGGATTCTATATGTGGCAAAGGCAAAAAACTGTCCCACCACACTGTAACTTATACTATGGACTGCAGTCGACTAGACTGCATCCTACTCCATTACACCAACAATAATTGAAATGAGCAACCAGGGATCCTTTGAGGGCTAGAATGATTGGACCATGGATCTCCTTCGGTTTTAAATGACTAGTGGGGCCAATCTGGGATCAGCGGGTGTTATGACAGGAGCCCTTATTAATAGTGGTTAAGAGCTCAGACTCTGGAGTCAATCTGGCTGACTTCCAAGCCTATTTCTTTCACTACTTCATCTTGGATAGTTAAATATCTTCTATGAGACTCAATTTCCTCATTCATAAAATCAAACTAATAGTACCTAACCTGAAGCTTGTTGTGAGAATTAAATTGTGCTCAGCACAATGCCTGGCACATAGTTAGTGCTCAAACATGTTGGCTATTAAAATACCTTAAAGATCATTATTAATATATTTCTTATAGACATTTCTAAATGGGCTTTTCAGCTTTTCTTCGTTATTTCATTATAATAAAATTTAAACCAAAATATTCTATATTATTTTATAGCTCCATATAGAGTGGTCCCAAGTCACAATCTCTTATAGTCTAGAGTGACCAGACAATCTGGTTTGGCTTAAATAGTGTCAGTTTATGGAAATCTGAACTATATGGGTATATGTTCCAGGAAAAATCTTGAGGCCAGATCTGCTCTAATGCCAGGAGACTAAATGTTAGCTTATATCATATTGTTTGGAAATTATCACATCTAAACATAAATCTATGTTCACAAAGTACTCTTCAATGCTTAGCCACCCGTCTATAATGTAGAGCAAAAAAGGCCTAACACTGAGAGTAAAAAATCATCCAAGCCATCATTACAGGCTCAGAGCTTGCACTGGGGTCAATAATAGGCCTAAAAAATTGGGGTAGATTTTCTTAACAGTAGCTCAGAGGGCTATTTCTGCAGAGACAGTACCTTGCTTAGTATTTAACAACACAAGCCTCAAAGATGGACTGCACTTGGGTTTGAATCTTTGCTCTACCACTTGCTAGCTATGTGACCTTGCACAAGTTACTTGACTTTTCTGTACCTCAGTTTCTTCATCTGTAAAATGGGGATAGATAGGTATAGTATCTACTTCATAGGATTTCTGTGGAGATTAAATAAAATGCTTAGCACAATGCTTGGCATATAATAAGCAGTCCATAAAGGTTAACTGTCATCATTATTATTACTGTTAGTAGTACTATATGCTCTTTAAGGTAAAGGAAATGCTAACATATTTCCTTCAAATAGCTGCTAAGCTGCCACTTAAATTGAAAATATTTGGGTGCCGTTCCACTACTGCCAGCTCCAATGACTGTTCTTCACGTCCACCTCCCACTGGCCATCTGAAACTTCAAGAGTCATTTTATTTTCTACCTCTATCCTTCTTTGCCTACATCTTGTTTTCTTAAGGACTGTGAAGAAATGGCTTCCCAGGGTCCCCTTCAACCTTGTGATTCAGTGATTGCTCAGCTATGCTCTAGGAAAACTTACTTGACTTTTTAGAAACCAGGTCTTCGGAATACTGGTATTTAGTTCAGTAGTGCCCTTCTAGTCTTAAAAGTTCAAGGGGCAATAGCATTGAGCTAAGACATACTTGTAAAGCTGTGTTTAAAATCACTTGAGTTTTGTGTGAACTGACTTTTCTCTTGTCTGTATTATTTTAGGAAGGCAGTTTAACCGTTGAGATTAGAACGTGAGTTCTGGATCAAGAGTGCCTAGGTTCAAATAAATCCCTGCTCCGCCATTAAGTAGCTAGTGTTACCATTGGCAAGTTACTTAACGTCTCTATGCCTCAGTTTCCTCATCTGCAAAGCAGATAATAATAGCACCCTCAGTCATAGGGTTATTGTGAAGATTAATGAGGTAACACATGTAAAGTCTTAGAATGATACATGGCTCACAGTAATTCCTCCATGAACTTAGCTATTATTATTATTCTTTCAAGTTCACATCTGATATATGGCTCACAAAAAGTTGAATTATGGCTCATTTGTATTCTCAACAACAGTGAAGGATAATGAATGCAGAGGTGAAATTTTTCCCTGGAGAAGCACTGGACAATGGCAGGTGAAGAGAAGAGTGTCTGATTGTGCTGATGATTGCTCCCTGTAAATCTGGTGACGTGTCCACAGAAACGGAAGGTTGGCACCACACTCCAGTGTTGCCAAGGTTTGGGGAACACAGTGCCTTCTATCTTTATTATGTAATATTTTAACTGAATGGGATGCCTCTAATCCTTCCCCCACCCCCCAAGATTCCTTAAAATGGAAAAGACAGCAGATGAGCCACATGTAACTGTTCCCTCAGGTTACCCACTGATGGCTCAGTAATTCAGCTACTTTCTGCCCCTTAGGAGGTTTCCTACTGAGCCAACAAACTTTTCTTTGTCCTGTCTCATCTGGCCTGTAACAATAGAAAATGCTTTTAGCATTGATGAAAAGCAAATGATACATAAGCATCCTTGACTTCCCCTAGAGAGCTCAAATCCATCCTGTCATGGAAGCTGAGTCCTTTGGACACATACTTGTCATCATGGCGATGTCTGACTTATTATGTTCATTGAGTGGGGAGCAGAGACAGGCTAGCTCTGGGGTTTGGTGTGGAGCTCCCTTTCATCTAACATAGTGTTTTGTACAGCTGCTTTTCAATCCAGTTAATCCAAAATGATGGCAGATTAGGAGGTCCCCTCTGGCTGGCAGCTGTCTTTCTTGCAAGAGTATTTGCTTTTCCACGCTGGTCAAATGAGACTAATGTTTTCACATGAAGAGAGGTACCAAAAAGAGTCAGGCCTTCTGTTTAAGGAGTATTGTTCTGCTCATCATCCCAGATGAATCCAAGGGTGGACCCATTAAGGTGTACTCATTAAATACTGTGTGCTGCTTCCTTTATTTTCCCCTCAATTAAAATATACTTAGCATGCAAATGTGGTGCCTGTGAAGTCCCAATGGAAGAGAAGAGTCTATCATTATGGTGTCTCCACTGTATTGACTATGACACCTCCATAATGAGAGATGTTGGAAAATATGGACTCATGGACGTTATTCCCACAGCAAGACCTTGCCCATCTATAGCCATTATCATTCTTAAGGAGGCAGTTCTCTCTATACCCAGCAGGCCAACTCTGATGGAAACAGAAAAAAATGAGGATGTGTGACACATGACAGGCCACTGTTCTACAAGCTTCTCAAGGAGGCTCAGACTTGGGTTTCTATTATTTCTAATATTTTCCACAAGTAGAATGTGCCTTCAGTGGCAGATAAGGTTGAGATCTTGAGAAAGGAGAGCACTGTTCATTATCATGTGGACACTTCACCGAAAGGCAGTGATATGTAAAACACTGTACCAAAAAGAACTGATGTCTCTTCAAAACAAGCTTGAATCCTACATAGTGATAGTAATCTGAGGGCTCTTCACAGAAACTATTATGAAGAGTGGCCAAGTGAGACCATTTATTCGTTCATTCATATAAGAAGTAATTACTAAGGCCCGCTGTATGCAAGGTACTTCAAGAAGCCCTGGGGATAAAGCAATCAACAAAAAAGAGGAAGATGCTTGTCCTCGTTATGACTCCAGTACTTTTAGAACCCCCATATTTTCTCCTTAATAAAATCTGTTCTCATCTATGAGGTGCCTCTTGACTGACAGCAGCTCAAAGGCTTCCCATCTGTTTTGTCCATTTGTGCTTTTATTCACCCATCTATTTGTTAAAAATATATTGAGTTAGGTCAAGGGGATCGAAACTGGGCTTGGCTCAATCCTTGCCTTTGAACCCGGAATCCAGTGGCAGAGGCAGCAAAGTCAATATCACTATACCACAATGTAGCAAGTGTCATAGTAGAAATATGTAGAAAAGTATTGTTTTAGCCTGGGTAGGATGAGGGGGAGTGCCAGATAGGCCATGGTGGTCAGGGAAGGTTCACAGAAGTGGTAACATTTGAGCTCAGTGTCCGGGGATATGTAGGTATGTGTGAGATGAAAAAAAAGAACCAAGGACAGTCCAGGCAGAGGAAATGGTGCATCAGTGACTGGAAGGTGTACAAGAGTATACAGTATGGGGACAATGGTTAAATACTGACTTGAATTACGTTACCTCATTCCACAAACGCTTTGAGGCAACTTATAAGAAAGATTACAATAAAAGAGAAAAATTACAAGTAAAATAAACAAGCATCTAGGAAAATATAAATGAGACTAGAAGGTGAAGACCAGGTGGGGAGGTTAATTAGAATTCAGATGTGCAGGTCATAGGAACCCATGGAGTTTCTAAAGTTGAGCTGCACCTGTGACCAGATAGCCAAAACAAAAAGGGAAACCTGATCAGTCATACAATTTGCATTTTCCATGAAGAGAAAATATACCAATCCAGGGGAGAGGTCAGACGTTTCATGGGCCTCAACACTTTTGTGTGTGTGTTTGACATTTTAGTTCAGAGAGAATTTTTCATAGGGAGCTTCACATATGGGAGTGCACACTAAGTGAGGTAGTTGAATGATCTCTAAAGCCCAAACACTGGTGCATAGCCCAGGACCCGTCAATATTACTTTCCCTAGTTTGCTGCAAAATGTAAAAACTAAAAATATAGTGAATTTTTCATGAAGGTAAATTTGCTCAATTGAAAGAGCTATTCTTTATTCTGAAATTATAGACTTCCTATATTTTTGGTTTTAAAACGTTCTGTCTTTTATGAACTGTGTGAATAGTACATTGGTTAGTTTCTGTTATTTTTTCCCCACATCTTTTCTTTGCAAATTAAGAGGTTGGCAACCTTAAATATGTGTATTTATATAATTTTATTTTATTCATCTCTAAAATCCATAAATTTTGGAACCACAATTGTAGTGTGCAATGTCCCCACTAATGCCCCTCCAAAAGTGTTCACAGCATCCCTGGATGAGAAGCGAGGGCATGACCCTGAATCTGTCAAATGTTCTAACAAGGCGAGAGCACAGTGTAAATAAACAGGAAGGAGTAGGGGGAAGGTGGGCTAGAAAGGTAGATATTTGCAAAAACTTACATTAAAGAAATAAAGCTTCATTGGTGGCAATTTGGGTTCAAAGTGGAGACTTATTGGAGAGTCTTTGTGAACTGAAATTATGACACAGAACCCACCCAAGCCCAGTTTGCTACCTTGTTTGCCGTTGTACATGAGCCAGGCCCTGCCACAGTTTTATAGCTGGCCTGAAACAAGGATTGAGATGATCTTCTGGGGAAGCAGGGCAGATGTTGGTAGAATTTGAGAGTCATTGTACAACAACTTGGAAACTTCTGCTCTGTTTCCAAGAGGGCTAGTGATAAGTCCAGGATCATCTTGCAGCTCAGCCAGGCTGTCCTTAGAAATCTGTGTTCTCTCTTCAGGTTGGCTGCCTGAAAAGTCTTTTCAAGGATCTACATAGAGAGGAGGCAGTCAGGACCATAGTAGGTTAAAATTTCTCCATACCCAGGTATAATTCTTAATTTTACAGTGAATTTTGTAGGAACGCTAAAGAAATAGCGATAATGTATTCAGAAATATATACCTGAATTGAAATAATAATTTTCTATAAAATAACTGAATTGTGCATATATAATTAGATCCTATTGGGAACACTTATTTTAGACTAATCTATGGTTGCATTTCAATGGTTTTACTGTGAGTGCAAACTACTTCCTGGTACTCAAAGGGTCTCTGGAACACCTAAAAGATTGGAAATGCCTTTATAGGCCTGGGGGGAATGAGTAGGGAGAAGTCACTAAGTGCAGGGACAGCCTTTCTGAGGGTATGAAGGGGCTTCCAGCCAGCCAGAATCAGGGTCTAATTCTGAAAAAGCAAGCAAGATAGTAAATATGTCACCTCCTACCTTTGCCTACCTCCAGTTCATGCAGTGCCATAATTCCACCTTCTCCTGTGGGTCAAAGTTGAGACAAAAGATTTAAAACAGAGGTCTCTAAATTACCTAACACTGTGGCAATACATATATTGAATATCTCAACAGGAAATTCTAGGTGTAGAGATAAGCAACCCCAAGGTAGCCTCTTGTACAGGACTAATTGGAGGTGCGCTACAGGCTCAGTAGGTAGATACAGAGCTTAACCTGACAAGGAGCATCTTCTTTTCCTGTGGACCCATGGACTTTGTGGGAAGTGGTATAGACTGATGATTGAGAGCATGGTTAGTAAAAGCCACCTACTTTGTGGTGTTACTGTTTTATCTCTAGGAACTTGAATTTCCTCATCTGTAAAATAGGGAATAATAATACTGCCCATTCCTTACAATTGTTGTAAATACGACGTACATCCGAAAAAAATAAAAATTAAAAAAAAATAAATAAAAAATTTTTAAAAAAAGAATTGTTGTGAAGATTAAGTGTGATCATGTGTTTAAAACCTGGACATTCATACACACTCAATTAATGGGTAGTAGTATTATGGATACCACCACCCCACCCACCCCTGCTACAAAAGTGGAGGTTGCATTTTACAAGAAGAAAGCCAGTGTGAACTGACCTCCCAGAAAATACCAAAGGTTGAATCATAAAATTGGCTTGTGTGGTGTCTTTGTCAGACATCAAAGATGGGCAAGCTCTAAGGTTTCTAGTATCTTGTAGACATCTGTAGTCTTAGTGTCAGTCATCTGGCCTTGTTCCAGCTGGCCCTTCCACACAGCAACCGTACAGTGACAACAATTGCTCAAGACAGTGGCTCTGGGGCCCTGCAAGGTCCCAAAGCACCTTTTCAATAAGCTGAGAAAAATCTTAGTCAGTCTAGTCGGACTGCTTATTGTACTTTCTATTTTCATTCTTTGAAAGTAACTAACTCTATTAACCAATCACAACCTCTCCCTAGGCATGTTGCTGCATGTTCTGCTTATCTATTGCTGTATGACAAACTACTTTATAACTTAGTGGCTTAAAAAATAATTCTTTTATTCTGTTTTAAGATTTTCTGGATCAAGAATTTTGGCAGGACTCAGATGGCTAATTCTTCTGTTCCGTATGATATCAACAGGGATGCCTCAGCTGTGGCAGGCTAGTCTGGAGGTTCCAAGACAACTTTACTCATACACACGGCATTTTGGCAGGGACAGATAAAAACGGTGGATTCAGCTGGATCCTTCCCATTCCATTTACTCTAAGACCATCCCCACGTGGTCTCTCCATCACAGTAGTTGGACGTGTTATATGGTTATTCAGAGCTCCCATAGCACATGTTCCTGGAAACAAGAAGTGGGAATTGTATTTCTCTTAAGGCCTGAGCCTAAAAACAGGCACAACATCCCTTCTGTCATATTCTATTGGTCAAAGCAGTTGTAGAGCCTGTCCAGATTCAAAAGGGAAGGAGGACATAGAACTCATTTCTTTTTTTGAGGAAGATTAGCCCTGAGCTAACATCCACCACCAATCCTCCTCTTTTTGCTGAGGAAGACTGGCCCTGAGCTAACATCCGTGCCCATCTTCCTCCACTTTATACGTGGGACGCCTGCCACAGCATGCCTTGCCAAGTGGTGCATAGGTCTGCACCCAGGATCTGAACCGGCACACCCTGGGCCACTGAAGCAGAACATGCAAACTTAACCACTGTGCCACTGGGCCAGCCCGTAGACCTCATTTCTTGGTGAGAGGAGTGTCAAAGAATTTGTATCCACCTTTAATCTGCCACACTAGGAAAAAAGAATTGTATGGAAGCATTTTGTTGTTCATCTGCCATGTTTTTCACCATACTTGCTTCAACTTATACCTACAATTAAATTAATTTGTTAAAACGATTGTCATACTACATTGAGAGGCAATGTAGTGGTCAAGAGCATTAGAGTTAGACTAACCTGGATTTGAATCCTAGTTCTGCCTGTTACTGGCTGTGTAACCTTGGGCAAGTAACTAAACCCTTGAGCCCCAGTTCCTTTATAAAATGAAGGATAATACCAATAACTAGCTCACAGGTCTATTGGAATGAGATTATATAAAATGCTTAGCATAGTGCCTATCTCATTGTAGGCATCCAGTAAGTAATTTGGCGATGAGAATTGGTGGTAGAGCATTGTAACTGTTTGCGTGGCTATTTCTGAACTAGACTGTGAGGTCAAGGATTTTTGTCTTACTCATTTCTTCAACCCCAACACCTGGCAAAGGGGCTGGCATCAAAATATTGAATGGATGGACATATGGATGACTGGATGGCAGCATAGAAACGATATGTGCCTCCAATGTAACTCTCTGGCTCAGATGTTGGAATAGAATGGAGGATAATACTATTGCCATGTAACTACTCTGAGTGAGCACAAGTTGCTGGCAGTAGGAAGGCTTAAAGCTACGCTGAAGCATTACTTGAAACCATGTAGTAGAGCTACAACTCTGAGGAGCAAGCCGGCCCAACTAGCATGCAACATTGCAGGATTTACAGTAAGCTGGGACTTTGGGAAGTACATGAATCAGAAGAAGCAATACAAACCCACATCTTATAACATTTCCACCAATGGTTATGCCAAGAGTCAAGATGGCCATAGGGAAAGGGTGCTAGAAGAAGAGATGGTAAAAGCAAAACAGAACAGGGATTTATTGTGAAAAGGACTTTGGAGGAATACCTTGACCTTTTCCACAATTCTTTTATAAAACGATTTCAAATCTTCTTCAGAAGTTTGAGTAATGCTACATACTTGTTGGTATACTCCTCAGGCCCAGGCCAGGTCAGGGGCTGGAAAAGAGAGAGAATTTCTCTGGTGTTCTATTCCCAATGTGTTTTAAATTGTTGAACTTCTTTGGTTTTTCAGATTATTTAATACTTGTATAAGGCCCATGATTTCAAATGGTTGTTTTCTTGGTTGGCTTTGGAAATTCACATCTACTTTGGTGCTTAATGGTGAAAAATAAACAAAAGAAATAAACAATGTGATAGGAGCCTTTGAAATGTCATGTACAACCTGCCCTCTAGCAAGCCCTGCTGGGCAGTGGAGCCTATGGAACTCTTGGCATATTGAATGCAAGGAAGAAAGGGAGTTTATCTACTACTCTAGCTTTAGCCATATGTCGTGAATACATTTGGTTTTAAATGAATTTCATAAAATATTAATGTAATAATGCCAAACAGCAGAGTGGTGAGTGACTACATCAGTCAGGACTTATATTTATCCTGTGTATTTGTTTTTTGTTTTTCTCCATTTATTAGTAGACAGTACATGGAGACAGGCATTTCTTTCTCAGTTGAAGTGGCAGAACTTGTTTAATGAACTGATGTTTCTGTAATCTCTGGTAAGGTAGAGTTGTGAGTGACAGAGCTATATGAATAACAATGAGGAGGCAGACAGAACAATAAAAGAAAGACAAACATTTCAGTAGGAGAGAAAAATAGATGGGATTGTTTAGTTGGCACACAATCTAATCTGATCTTTTTCTACTGAAAATTAGCAGTTTGTAAATGGGTGAGATAATGTTACCAATTTTTCCAAAATCTTATGCACAAGGAATCAAATTTTCCAAAGACATAAATGGCATTCTCAACCACAGTGCTCTTATTCTACAGCATAGGACCACAGGCTATCAGGGCCCTTAAGGTCTCCAACATGGAAGGGAAGACCTGGACCCCCTGCCCCTACCTGCATAAAGCCTGACATATAGGAGGCTGTCACAAATGTTGGTGGAATGTGGGATGAATGCCTGAATAAGTGAATTTATTGATGTGTGTATGCATGTTTTGAATAGAAAGAAGGAAACCTACCTATCAGGACTACCACCTATCATGACAGATGTTTTCATATCTGTTCTGTCCTTTCATCCTTTGAGCTAAATGTCATTATTTATCCCTACTTTTACCAAAAGGAAATGGAGGCACACAAATATTAAGAAACCTTCCTCAAGGTTATATAACTAGTGTGTGGAGCTACAGGGAAGAAGAGAGGGGGGTGTGTGTGTGTGTGTGCGTGCGCTCACTCACATGAGAGCGTATGTGCGTGTTGAGTGAGATGGTGTGCGAGGGCTAAAAGTAAATTTGTTTTCAGAAAAATAAAATATCCTCTTTGAAGAAATTTTTTTCTTCTCAAACACATCCAGGGTCTTGACATCTCGGCATGACAAGCATGTTGGAGGATGGGGAATGCCCTAGTTCTCTTGGGCTGGCTTGCACTGGGGAATGCCCATGTGTCACCCATCTGCCGATCTGCCCAGTTACAAGACTCTCTCCTACTGGTCCTATTGTACCTGAAGTTCTGCTTCTGTAGGAACCACAGATTCTTCCCACTGTTTAGATCCACCTCCTTCAACATCTTAGAGATACACCCAAGAGATTCAGAGCCACCTTGAGGACATGCTTACAGGCATTGCCCTTCAGTCCTTTGTGGTGAGCAGGGTAAAGTTTTTGGAAGTGGGACCCACTACTGCTGCAGTAACTGCCCCTATATTATCAGAACTCCTTATGCAATACTTTCTCTGTTTGCAGCAAACTGTGCATTCTGTAGCAGAAGACGGAAGTGAGAGGTGGAGAAATAAAGAGGTAGAATGCACTCCCCTCTCTCAAAGAACTTGCAGTTTGATATAGAGACAAAATTTAAACAATGAAATCAGTATCACCCTTAGACCCAGGCAAGCAGGGCCCCTGCCCTGGGCCCGCATCTCAGGGGACTCCATGCTTTGGAATGCCTGCCTCCATATTTTCTAAGTCCCCCTCTAGTGCTGAGGACTGTCCAGGTAGGTAGTGCCGTCAGGGTAGGCGCCCCGAGTCCAGAGCAGGTCCTACGTGGGTTCTGATCATAAGAAGCACCTTTCTCAAAATTTTCTAAGTTCCCCTCCAGTGTCTGGGACTGCCCAGGGTTTGCAGTGTCATCTAAGCAAGGAGTCTCAATCTCAAACTGAACCTATGTAGACCCCAGCCCCCATTTCTCCCCTTTGGAGCACCCTCTAATCCTCCCCCCTACATGTGGAGTCAAGAAGCTTCAGAACTCATGCCTGTGGAGTCCCCCCAGAGTCTTGATTCCAGAAAGGTAGCCTGGCAGTAAATCATTCTAGCTGGGTGGTATGGTATTTCTTTGATGGTATCATGTGAGATTGCACCACCGAAATAGTGTTGATGCTGATTTTAGGTGAATCAAATTGTGTATATAGATGAGCCCCACAAAAGGTATTTGTTTGGGGGCCCCCACACATCCTAGAAGCATTCCTGAATGAAACAAAGGGTGATGCAAAATAAAATTCTGTGGCAACAGGTATAGAACAAACAGTTTTTAGACACAGAGTTAAGAATGAACCAGAATTATCTGGAAAGGGTTCTTTAGGGAGGATGGGACTTAAAGTATGGCCTTTAAGTATGGGGAGAATTTGGGGAGGCTCAAATGATTCCAGGCAGGGAGAACTTCATGAACAAAGGCACAGAGAATAGTTACTTATTGAGCATTTCTGTGCTGTGCATTATGCTAAGCACATTGCATTCATCATTTTGTTTATTCCTCACAGCTCCCTATAAGGTAGGTGGAATTAACCCTATTTTGCAAGTGAGGAAGTGGAGGTTCAAAGATTCATCCTGCTGAGCAAATGGTCTGCCTGATCCCCCAAATTGTATGCTCTTAACACCATGCTGTACTGCAAAAAGACAGAAAGTGTTACAAGAGATAGCAAGAAGCCTTGTCTGAATGGAGCAGAGGGTGTGTGTTGGGAGCTAGTGGAAGGCAAGATTGATAGACAAGGTGCAGCCATGTTAGGAAAGGCCTTGGATGTCAAAATGAGACGTACAGACAAGTAGGCCACTGGTCAAACTAAAACAAACAGCCCCATCCCAAAACGCAAATGCATGTGTATAAGGTAATATTTAAAACCTGGTAATGCTAATACCAAGTTTCCTTAAATATTTTGCCTCTATCTCAGAAAGACCTCTTATTTGAAGCTTACAAGGTAACATTCTGCCTCCACTTGACTTTGCCTGGTGTCATTTATTGTTCTCTCTTTCCTCTCCTTTTTTAGACTTTGATCCTGCTCTTGGAATGATGACTGGAATTCCACCAATAACTCCAATGATGCCTGGCCTGGGAATAGTACCTCCTCCCATTCCACCAGATATGCCAGTCGTGAAGGAGATCATACACTGTAAAAGTTGCACACTCTTCCCTCCAAATCCAAGTAATATTCTGCTTTTTCTCTACACAAGTCACAATATTTTGGTGTCTAGGAACACTTTCTTCTTTTTCAAAAGAATACCCAAGGGCTTCATATCTGTATGTACAGAAGCTTCACCTAGAAAAGAGAAGACAGGAAATTTTTCTCTTACTAGGCAAGGCTGAATTTTATGCACAGAATGGTAGGTTTCTGTGTGCTGGTTGAAGTACAAATGATAAAACATGTTTCTAATGCTGCCTGGTAAGGAATTCAAGTGTGTTAGTATAGAAGGAGGCACCTGACACAAATTACTCAACACTGTCGTTTGCAGTCTCTTCTTGTCATAACTGGCCTGCATGCTGATGATAGCAGAAATAGAGTGTGGTCTGAGCCTACTTGAGGCACATGAGAATATACATTTCATGCTAAGAATCCTCCACTGCTACCAGCTATTCACACATCACTCCAACTACTGCTGTTCAACTGATGGGCTGCGATCGAGAGTGAGGTGAAGTTCAACTTACTGTGAAAGCAAAGAGGAATATTGAGTCTAAGTCAAACTACTTGCAGCCATCTGGTCAATGCAGTTCATGTGTAAATGATCTAGGCATCTATCTTGTCAGTAATGAATAGGTTTCCCTTTAGACTCTTAAAACCATCTGCAGGGGCTTCCCCGTGGCCAAGTGGTTAAGTTCACATGCTCCACTTCAGCATCTCAGGGTTCACTGGTTCAGATCCTGGTTCACTGGTTCAGATCCACCACTCCTCAAGCCATGCTGTGGTGGCATCCCACATAGAAGAACTAGAATGACTTACAACTAGGTTATACAATTATGTACTGGGGCTTTGGGGAGGAAAAAAAAGGAGGAAGATTGGCAATAGATGTTAGCTCAGGGCCAATCTTCCTCGCCAAAAAAAGAAAAAAACATTAAAAAAATCTGCAAAGATATGGTAGCCATATTTCAGGTAAAATGTAGCAGCAATAATAATTAAACTTTTTTTCTGGATCTATTTGGGGTTTTATTTACTTTAAATAATCAGAAGCTGCTTCTGCACATGACCCAAGCCTCCTTAAAGCTTTTTCCACAGTTCTAGTGATGCTGGGTGGCCTACTTAAGGGAGCTGCCACTATGGTGCCGAAAGGTTAAAGCTGTTTGTTAACAGACACACTCAGGGGTTCAGGCCGTAGATCAAATGAACTTGCCTTATCACAATAAACATGAACTTTTGACAGGTGACTTCAGACAACTGTTTAATCTCCTACCTTACATGGGAATCAGTTAATCATGGAATCAGGCCCTGGCAGGGACCCAGATTCTACTTAGTATGGTCTGCTCATAACCAAGAGGATTTTAGAATCAGTCAGGGTTGGTTGGACAAATCATCTTGGCCCCTTTTGCTAGTGAAAAATGTTCTTAATGCCTTCGAACTTGGTTGTCAGCAGGGTACTTCCTTCCAGACCAATAAGAAATCTAGGAGGCCAGCATCTAATTGGGAAAAGAGCTAGCATGTCACAGGAGAGTTAGCGAATGGAGATTAAGATGGCCCTAGTAGGCCCTACCTGTCAGCTCAAGTGGCCATTCCTGGATTTGTGTTTAGTGCCTAGGTGAATGAGCGGCACTGTTGTACCCTTGTCTCCTTCTCTTAGTGCCACTGTCCCAAAAGCACAATGGACTTTTTTCTCTTTATTCCAATGTATTGCTTTTGGATTAGAGAAAGCTGTGCATCCCTGATACTATCTTTTTTCACTTCAAAAGCCATGAATTTAGGCATTGTCAGTGTTAAAAATCTGCTGCTTATGTAAAGGTGGAATCCTGCTGGTTTAATCACTTATTTATCGCATAATCAGCCTGTACTAGGCTTTCATTGTTTCAAGCAAGTTTAACCTAACAGGATGGCTCATAACTTATAGGTTGGGTGCAAGAGATGACTTTACAGGATGTTCCATTTCTGAATTTCCAAAGAATAGCACATAGATCCTTGTGTATAACACATAGATCACATTATTGAGCAGTCTTTAAATGAATGTAGAAATACATTGCTTAAAGAGGCTCTAACTTTTTATAGTCTCTAGTAAAAGAAACGGACAGACATCCCTCAGACACATTTATCTTTTCCCACCTACAGCCATGCTTTCTCAGTTCTGAGTTGGTAGGGCCACAGAGTGAGAGGGAAGCATTTTACCTTCACGGCTCCATCCTTTAGTTCTTCATCTTTGTGCTAAGAATGCTGACAGGGCAATTAGTGCTAGTAAAGTGGTGGCTTCTGGGAAGGAACCTGGCTTTGGAATTGAATTCAAAAAATAGCACTCTTGACACAGCTTAAAGTCAACTGGTGTTCTATTTTCTTTTTAGAACTTGAATTTTGTTAAATTCAGGCTCAGGTTAATTGGGTGGGGAAAACATGCAGTAGACCCCCTTAGTTCTCTGCTGAAAGCACTGCAAAAGTGCCATGTTTGTTAACAGCCCCAAGACTTTGTCAAGATGAGATGGGAAGAGCAGGAATTTGGTATGATCCCTTATCCTCTCCAGAGCCCACCAACCCTGTCTGATAAGGCCTTGATTATAAACCCCAGTACTTACTTTTGCCTGTCTCTGGTATATTCTCTTGTGCTCACTGGCCTCTCAACATTAAGGTCCTGTGATTTAGGGACTCTCATGGACTTTTTATGTACCATCCAATCTGCTTCTGTCTTGTTCCTTTATTAGGAACTATCTTTACCAGCAGTTCATTCCCCTTTCTCCCACCTGATGCTTCATCCAGACAATTGTCATATATACAGAACCCTAAAAGTCCTGGGGCTCCCATTGCCCACAAATTCAGAGTTCAACTTCTAACTTCAAAAGCCTTTCACTGGTCTGCTTCACGTGACTGTCTTCAATCCATCATTTCTACTTGCCACTTACCCACCCTTAAGTCAAGTTCAACTGATCTCACATTCCTCTCCAGCCCAACTCCAGGCCTACCCTCTCCTGGAACACTGCCATGTGGAAGGTACTGAAATTAAAACAGTAGTTAATCATCCATCACTCTAATGCATTTCCACTTAAATACTGGATGCTAAATCCAATGGATGCTTTTTAGTCCTTAAATTACTTTATCTCTCTGCTATATTTAGTACTAGTGACCCCTTCATCCTTCTTGAAACATTAGGTCATTTGAAGGTGTAAGAATTACTGAGACCACCAGAGAGATTATATAGATCAAGAAGGGAAGACAACCAAGCAGAGTGCTCTGGGGAATTCCAGCATATCAAAATTTAAAAGAGAAAGAGGAGTTTGCATTTCTATATACCCCTTAGCAGCAAAAGTCCTCAGAAGACTTAATCTTTACTAGCCATTTCCAGTTCTTCTTCTCTTCTCCCTTAAATTCTCATTTATGCTTTTGCCCCACTCCTCTGCCAAAGTGTCCCTTGTTTAAGAATACTTGTGACCTTACAATACTAAGTCCACTGGTCAGTTTTCAACTTTCTTCATAGTTGACCTTATAGCCATAAATGGCACTTGAGTACTCCTGACTCATTGGTTTATTTTCTTCACTTGGCTTCCATGACACCGCACTATTGGTTTTCCTGCCACCACACTAGTTGCTCTTTCTCCGTCTCCTTTGCTGATAACCATCTGCTCTCCCTGACTTCTTATCATTGGAAAGCCCCATGGCTCAGTCCTTGGACCTCTTCTCTATCTATATTCATACCTTTGATGATCTCATCTAGTCTCATGGCTGGAAAAACTATCTGTATGCCAATGATACCCCAAATTATATCTTTGGCTCAGATCTTGAGAACCCCCAAACTTATATCCAACTGCCTACTTGATATTTCCGCTTAGACGTCAAATAGACATCTCAAAATTAATATGTTCAAAGCAAAACTCCTAATCTTTGCCCCAAACCTTATCCATTAGTATCCTTCTCCATATCAGATGGTGGCAACTGCATCCTTTCAGTTGCTCAGGTCAAAACTTAAGGATCATCTTTACCTACTTTCTTTCCCTCACACACCATATTTAATCTGTTAGAAAACTCTATTAGATCTACCTTAAAATATATATCTAGAATCATACTACTCTCGTGATAACCACTGCTGCGATACAGTTTATATCCACCATGATACATTTTCTGAACTATTGCAATAGCCCTCTAATTGATCTTCCTCTTTCACC
Organism: Equus caballus; assembly: GCF_041296265.1. Classification (NCBI taxonomy): domain Eukaryota; kingdom Metazoa; phylum Chordata; class Mammalia; order Perissodactyla; family Equidae; genus Equus; species Equus caballus. The sequence goes on along the minus strand of NC_091715.1, from coordinate 125,082,239 downwards.
CCTGCCCCCTACAGTCTATTCTCAAGAGAGCAGGCAGAGTGATCCTTTTTAAAACCTAAGTCAGATCATGTCCCTCCTCTACTCAAAACCCTGCAATGGCTCCCTGTTTTACTCACAATAAAGGCCAAAGTCCATTTAATGGCATAGAAGGTCCTTTACGATCTGCCTTCCCTCTCCCACATCGTGTCTGACTTTGTCTCCTAGTACTCTCCTTCCCATCACTCCATGCTGTCCTGTGAACACACCAGGCATTCTTCCATCATAAGGCCTTTGCACTGGCTCTTCCCTCTGCCTGGAATACTCTTCCCCTAAATATCTACATAGCTATCTCACTTACCTCCTTCACGTCTTTGCTCAAATGTCTCTTTCTTGGTGAGCCTGGCAGCCTGTTTAAAAGTGCAGCCCTCCCTGCCACACTCCCAATCCTACTTACCTTCTCTATTTTTTACATAACACTTACTACCTTTTAACAAACTATGTTATTTATAGAATGTAAACACCAGAAAAGGCAGGGATTTTTGTCTGTTTTGTTCACTGAGGTATCACCAGCCCTTAGAAAAGTATCTGACATATAATAGGTGTTCAATAAATATTTCTTGAGTGATCGAAGGATGGATGGATGGATGCAAAAGGAGAGGTCAGAGGTCTAGAAAGGAAACCAAGAGAGCATGAGGTGGTTAACCTACGTGCTGACAACTTCCAAATCTATGTTTTCACTCCATATCTCTCTTCTGAGCTTCAGACACATAGCCAACTGACCACTAGACTTTTCAGGGTGAATCTACATCAAACGTGCAAAGAATTGTGATATAGTATAGTGGACAAACTACCAGATTAAAAGTCAATAGAATTGTATTCTACTCCCAGCACTGTCACCAACTACCTGTGGCATCTTGGGCTAGTCACATAACCTCCCTGTGTCTCAGTTTCCTTTGTAAAGCGAAGATATTAGGTTAGGTTAGCCTACATACCTCCAAGCTTTCATCCAGCTCTAAAAATATGATTCTTGACATTAAAAATGTAGCTACCACAATAATTATTCACCTGGAGAAAAGACTCTCAAAATGTATTAGGAAAAGCAAGAGAAAATTGGTAGGTGGCACCTCGAGCTCCGTACCTTCAGTGGAGCAGGCAGTATGGTATAATGGGCTAAGCGCTCGAGCCCTGAAGTGACACAGGCCCAGTTTCATATCCAAGATCTATACCTCTAAATAGCCATAAGATTTTGAGTAAGTAACAACCTCTCTGATCGAGACTGGGCAGAATCAGTTCTGGTCTAAAAATTCAATGGATCAAATTAGACTGGAGCTGAGTGTGCACAGTCTCCTAAAGATAAATGATGAGTGAGTACCCCATTGTCTTAAAAGCAACATCCTCTGATTCCCAGGGGTCAGAGATATGGCAAAAGAGAGCTCTCTGGAACACAATTACTTTTTTTCACAGAGTGGCTATCAGGGGTTTACTGTAATCCCAATTAGCAATTCTCGATTGGTGGTATAAGAAGAAAGCAGCACCATCTCTCCAAAGAAGTCAATTTTGCCAAGATTTTTTCCTTCACCTGATAGACCTTCTATATGGAGGGGGTGCATTTTGAGTCTACTGTCAAATAACAATGAACATGGAATAAATGGTGGAATGTCATCTGCTATCTGTGAGGGCACGTCGGAAAGTACCCAGGAGCCAGAAAAAGACCAATATTTTCATTTTACCATCTCAAAATAGGCCGACCTCCTGTTTTGGCTCCTAGAGCTGGGTTGTATAGGCTGGGTTCTAGAAAGTGGGTAAATTGAATATTAATAAAGATTCACCAGCCTTCTGATTATTTTTAATCTGTTGGGATTACATTAAAATATATCTGACCCCTGCTGGTTGTCTAGGGGGCCTTCAACCTTAGGCTATCTAATAAAACCAACTCAAAGACTTTGCAGTATGTAAATACGGCAAACCAGCTGAATGATCTGTGATGCTCCTTTGAAAAGAAGTAAGATGCAAGTGGTTTATAGGTCCTCTATGCTGTTCCCTGCCTCACTTCTCAGAGATCAGCAGTGACTTTGATCTTAATGCTGATTGCCCCAACACAGCTCCCCAGTGTGGGTATTTAGTTGTGATTAGAATTGCTAGAAGCTCCCCCTGTTCCATTACCAGAGATTAGAGTTCTTTATACTCCCAGTTATCTTGACTCTTTTTACATGGAAGTTTTCTCCTTCTCCATCCAGAGTGGGGATTGGAGTGTTACAAGAGTTTAGCACCTTACCTGATTAATAGGTGGACTTTGAATTTGAATATGGAGTTACGTTGCTGTGCCCAGATCACTGTATTTCAGTGGGATTAGAAAATCAGGCCCAGACAATAAAGTGCTTTGAGCTGTTAATTAAAGAACAAGTACTATCCATTAAGGAAGATAGTACAGCCCATTGCCTTGCTTGGTGGCATACACCTAAATCTCAGCAAATGCTATAAAAGAGGCTTTCTACATTTACCCAAGGAGAATAAATAAATCCTTAGCATTCTTGACGCCGCTCTTAGTGGCTTTTATGTGCCTTTACTTAGCAGACAGTCACCACAGAATAATCACAGCATCTAAATAGGGCGATGACTTCATCACAGAAAATTTAAATCCACAAATGTAGTCCAAGGAAAGAGCCTTCATATTTTCAGTATTACATGTAACTGCTGCAGTAACCAGATACTCCTCAGAGTCTCTCAATGAACCTAAAGGTAGGCCTAACTAAGCAAACTCAACGTAAAAAGGTGATTATTTGCTTCACAAAAAGATTTTTTACTATCAAATTCCTTTAAATAGTAAATTTCAGAAGGATTCTAAAACAGGATTTTATTCTAAAGCCTCTGATTTGAAAACATGGCTCTAACTATATGAATGCTCTTGAAAATTCTTTACCTAGATAGTCAATGGCCGGGTTGTATTCCATGGTCAAAACCATGTGTGTCTTCACAACTGTAGAATCCTATATGGATAAGACTGATTCCCTCCCAAACCCAGCCTTGACTAAAGATCTGGATAAAGCAAGGAGCTGGGAGTTTAGAGGTGCAGGTCTTAGCTACCACTCCACTCCAGACTTGTGATAAGAATTTAGAAAGCCCCAGATTGGTAATTAGGAAACCTGGGTTCTATAATAGTAAATAATAATAATACTATAACAACTACTGTTTATTGGGAACCTATCAAGTTCTAGGCCTTGCACCACAGGCAGTATAGACAGTAGATTATGAATTATCCTCCAATAACCCTTGTAAGGTAGAGGACAGTATCCCTATTTTACAGATGACAAAACGAGGTTCTCAGAGGTTGTGTAATTTTCTCAAAGTCATACAGACAGTGCGTAATTGAGCCGAGGTTTAAATCCCAGTTTGCCTGCTCCGAGCTCCTGCTCCTTCTCTTCCTGTTTAAGTCAGTGACTTTGAATGATTCACTCAACCTCACTCAGCTAAAGTTGTTCCTCTGTAATAGGAGTTTAGACCAAGTCGGTCGTTTTCAACTCTAGCTGCACATTAGAGTTGCCTGAGGAGCTTTAAGGAAAACAATGCACAGGCGGCACCCCAGACTCATTAAATCAGATGCACTGGAATGGGGCCCAGGCATTTGTTTGTTTGCTTGTTTGACTCCCAAGTTGATTCTAAGATGCTGCCAGAGTTGAGAACCACTGTGTGTGATTTCTAGAATCCTTTCCAGTTCTTAAAAGTTCAGAAGCATAAGTCTCAAGAGATTCTGGACCTCATTTCCCCCTTTTTGGCTAAAAGTTTAACTTCTCCAGTATCCCTGACTAAGACATTTCAGATTCCTGCTCACTGGGTTCTCTTCTTTTTCCTTTTAAACTTCTCATATGGAACAAAAAACCAATACAGCGAGTTCTTGAAATTAGAGACATTTAAGAAATTAACAGGAACTCTGTAAGTTCCCTGAATCCCTCTACCCCTTTTGTTGACTAAACAGAAGGAAAGAGCATTATGAGAACCTGATTATTCTGAGCCACACTGGTAAGACAGACAATGTTAGCAAAGTGAGGAAGCTAGAAATGCTGATACCCATGAAAGCTCCCAAATCATCCGCTTGCCAGCTTGGATAGGAGTCAGGTGGGGGCCTTGCCCTAATCTACAAGTGAGACTCATTTATTTTTGCGTGTGAGCTGTAATCACTGGTTGCTGAGCTCTCCAAATCTTGAGCTGGGAGAATTATTGTTAAGAGCTGAATGGAAAGAACGGATTACACCAAATAAATTCTTGCTGATACAAAACCAACACTAGAAAAACCCTTGACCATCATGCTTTGTTTTGTTGGGCTATGAACTGTAGGATTTTGCTTGGAAAATACTTTCATACATATAAATAGCAACAAGGAGCTGGCAGATAGAACAGGCTTTATGTATAAGATGAGTGAGTAGAAGGATATTTTTTAAGCAGAGAGGGAATCATCTCATTAAGTAGGTTTTTAATGACTCTATAGCCAAATTTATCTCACTTTAGTTAATGATTTCCCATATGAGCTTCCTTTCTCTGCTGTCTTTCATACTTCCCTCTAAATGCTGCATGACTGGCTCTGGACGTCACCTCTCCAGCAAGGAATTTGAGGAAGGGCTCACTGGTACGAAAAAACAAAAAAACCTAGAAGGGATGGTTTGTACTCAGGTTGACTTTGTCAACCAAATCATTCTGATAGCTATAAATATTTTTGTAAATGTTCACCCCATCATTATCAAATTAATCCTGAAACAGTTTTTTCAGCAAGCACGAACAGAAAGAATATTGAAACTACAAACTAAATTAAACAAACCCTTCTCTCAGGGACCCTGATTCTGAGAATTCCTGAAAGTAAGAGTTTAAACTGAGTGGGATTTCCCCCCACTCACTGTCTTCTTAATAAAAATGACTGAAAATTGGACATAGCTGGGTTGTCACAACAAAAGTAAAGAACAAAATTAAATAACTCTAGATGGGACAGACAGACAGGTCTGAGTCTTTATCCTGTAGACATCATGGTCACAAAATCATTGAATAAAATGATTTTCAGATTCATGCAACCAATTTGCTGTGGAGCAGAGAGCACCTTGGAGACAATGTGCTTCTGGCACTCACAGGCAAAAGTCTGATGGGGACAGACAGTAGGCTATATCTGGTTCATGTTAGGTTTCTAAGAGGTCTGTCGCAAAGATTTTAATTTCAAATCCTTTTGCACTTATGCTTAGATCTTCCACCTCCTGCAACCCGAGAACGACCACCAGGATGCAAAACAGTCTTTGTGGGCGGCCTGCCTGAAAATGGAACAGAGCAGATCATTGTGGAAGTGTTTGAACAGTGTGGAGAGATCATTGCTATTCGGAAGAGCAAAAAGAATTTTTGTCACATTCGCTTTGCAGAGGAGTACATGGTGGACAAAGCCCTTTATCTTTCTGGTAGGTGTTTGGTCATGAGGACTGTGCCCACCACACACAGTGCAGAGTTGGGGATCAGTGTATTTGCATCTGTGGCAGCTAAAGCTAATGGTACCCCTTCTTGCCTTCAGAGATGGAAAATGCATGTTACAACCCAACTTCTTTCTTTAAAGTTCTTCAGTAGTTCCCACTTCTCTATGGGGTAACTCCAAAACTCCTTACTTGTAGCATCTACCAAGGCCCTGATTATCTGTTTTATCTTTCAGTGACGTCTCTCAATCCTTCCCTCACAAACCATGTGCTAACCACACTAAACTAATTCTAGTTCCCAGAATGTGCCATGGTGTTTTATGCCTTTTCCTCTGACTAGAATTACCTTTTCCACCCCCATCCACCATACACATATCTTCACACCCTAAAGTTCCAGCTTAAGCATAACCTCTTCTGGAAAGCTTTCTCTGACTTTTCTCTCCAGTCTGTTCCAGGCTGGTTTGGGCAACCCTTCCTCAGTGCTTCCGTAGTACCTGGTTCTTCATCCTAACATGACACCTATAACACCATGCTAGAACTATCTCTTTACACATCTGTCTCCCCCACCAGAGTGTGAATTCCTTAGGGGAAGGGACTATGTCTTATTTAACGTTGAATCCCCAACATCTAGTGCATAACCTGGCACAAAAGTAGATGCTCAAAACTGTCTATGGAAGTCAGTTAGTTGTCAAATATTCATTGACTGCTAGGCAGAATGCTATGTTGCTGAGGCTATAGCAGAGACTGAGACAGACAAACTTCCTGCCATCAGGAATATATTCTGAAGATGGCAAAATATGATATATATGTAAACAAATAAATTAATATCAGGTACCAATAAGTGCTGTGAAGAAGATAAAAATGCTAATATACCTAGGGTTGTTAGGAAAGCAAGTCTTCTCTGACATTTGAATTGAGATCTGAACAATATGAAGGGAATTGCCATGTGAACATCTGGAGAAGGGCATTCCAAAATAAAGAAGAGCAAGTCAAAGGCCCTGAGATGAAAATGGACTTGGCATGTTCAAGCAGCAGAGAGAAGGTTAGCATGACTGGAGCATAGTAAATAAGAGAGAGGCAATGAAGTGAAATGAGGTCTGAGAGGTAAGCAATGCCAAATCATGTTGGGCCTTGTAATCTATAGTAATGAGCTTATTATTCTGGATGCAATGGGAATCCATTGGAGGATTTTAAGGAGTGGAGTGACACGATCTGATATACATTTTAGAAATAACACTTCTGGGTGAAGGATGGACTAAGGGGTACGGGCAAGGATGTTGACTGGGAGATAAGTTAGCCAACTGTAGCATTAGTCTAATCCAGAATTGATAGTGGCTTATATACTATGGTAGTTGGAGTGGAGATAGTAAGAACTACTTTGCATAGTCTCTTGTTCATGGTAAAAGTTCAGATTTGGGGAGACTGACGTAAGGAATTATAATTGGAATGATTTCTGTTAAATATTATAAAGTGAAGCCCTTTACCTTTTGGGGTGATTTCCAGATAAAATTTCATGCTGATCCTTTGCTTATTTTGTATTGGTATTGTTCTTTATGGGGCAGTGGGGTGGACAAATAAGCCTGAAGGCAGAAGACATGGTAATTGAAAAGGGCATAAAACAATTAACTACTTCCTTGCTTAAGAGTAATGGTTTGGAAGAATTGAATCCAACTGCTAGATATTTGACGGTGGCAGAATCTTCATTCATGTAACAGGTGCTTGTTGGACATCTCCTTCGTGTAAGTTATTGTACTAAATATTGAGCAGAGTAGAGAAAGAGTAAAACCCAGTTCTTTCCCTTAATAAACAGGGTTAGCCTGCAGTCATACATTCATCTAATAAGGAAACATTCAGCACCAGGCATTGCTCAAGACTCTGATAAGACACACTCAATGTTAATAATAATAATAAGAGGTTGAAAGTTATGAGTGCTGTAGGAGAAGTATGGATAAAGTGGTATGGAAGTTCAGAGGAGAGAGAGAGAGAGAAAGAAGAGAAATTTTCTGACTCCTGACTCGGGTATCAAGAAAGGTAGCATTTGAACCAAGTCTTTGACACAGAGAAAGCATTTGAATGTGGACAGTGGAGCTTAGATACAGCATGAGCAAAGGTACAAAGGTGGTAAGTTTTGATGAACATTCAAGGGAGCAATGAGTAGTGGTTTTGTGTACCGAGTAGACACGAAAGGAGGAGGGGAAATATCAGCTGTTAGCACACTTTGAAAGGCTTAACAGTTGGGTCTTTACTCCTCAGGTAATTCCATAGGGAATTGTTGAAAACTTTTTTTAACAAGGAAGATGATTGTTTCTGAAAGATTAATCTGACAGCTCTGTATAAAAATGGATTAGAGGAGAGCACGTCAGTTAGACACCTGTTGCAATAGGCCAGAGAAAAGATCATGAGGGTTTGAAAAAGTAGGCAGGTAACATGGGAAAGGAGAGGAGGAGACAGATGTTGAATACTCTTATTACATTTGCTAAGTGCTGTAAAATCTAACTACTCAAGATTCCACAGCACTTAGCAATGATAACAGAACATTCACAGTAGACTATTTTAATAAGAACTTAAAGGTCTTGAAAAGCCCTGAACGGTAAAGACAACATACTGCTCAGGAGGCTTCCACCCAAACATCATTGAAGTCAGCTCTCTGGTAACAACCACCTCCTGGAAAGGTTCTCAGGACTGTGAAAGGAAAGAGGATTGCAATCAGTGATCTGAAAACAACTAAATTTTGCCCTTTAAATTTGAACCTGCTCCCTGAAAGCTCACAAGTGCTAGGAACCTCCTGAATTGGATGGCTATTCTCCCACATTGTAAAAGAAAGAGATTAAAACAAAGTCCCTTAGAAAAGCGGGTAGAAATGTAGAAATAATCATTTTTTTCTATTGGAGTTTGGGCACCTTTGGGAGCTGGCATTGTGCACAGCACCCCAACTTCATAGCATCAGTATCTTTTGTGTGTTTACACAAAGCTTTCATAACGTCTTCTCATTTGATCCTCTCCACGATCCTGCAAGAATAGACAAAGTAATCATTAATAGCCCCATTTTTCTGATGGCTCTGATGATCAAATAAAATGAATGGGTGTGAAGGTCATTGTAAACTGTAAAGGGCTCTAGTAAAATTTGCTTATGAAATGTATTTATTCTTCCTCTTTCTGAAAAAAGTGTGGTAGTTTTAGTGTTACTGGGCATTATTCTTTATAACAGCTTTATTGAAGTATAATAATTGACATACAATAAACTTCACATATTTTAAAAATACAATTTGATATTATTGACGTATACATACATCTGTGAAACCATCACTATGGTCAAAATAATGACTATGTCCACCTCCCCTAAAAGCTTCCTTCATGTCCTTTTTGTAATCTCTTTCTCCTATCCCTCTCCTCTTCCCTCCCCAGGCATCCACTGATCCGTTTTCTCTCAGATTAGTGTGCATTTTCTAGGGTTTCATATAATGGAATCATATATTATGTATGTTCCTCCTTCCGTTGTATAGATCCAGATTTCCATTTGGTATCATTTTCCCTGTGCTTGAATTTCCTTTAACATTTTTTGTAGTGCACCTTTGCTCCTGATGAATTCTTTCAGCATCTGTATGTATCAAAAAGCATTTATTCCACTTTTCTTTTTGAAAGATCTGTCTGGGCGTAGAATTCTAGGTGGACAGTTTCTTTTTTCTCTCAGATGTTGCTCCACTATCTCCTTGCTTGCATTGTTTCCAATAAGAAATATGTTATCCTTATCTTTTGTTTCTCTATACATAATAAATCTTTTGTATGTGACAGCTTTTAAGATATTTTCTTTATTGCTGGTGTTGAGCAGTTTGGTTATGATGTACCTTGGTGTAATTTCCTTCATGTCTCTTGTGCTTGGGGTTCATTGAAATTCTTAGGTTTCTGAGTTTTCATTAAATTTGGGAATTTTTCTGCCCTTATTTTTTTCAAACATTTTTCCTATTCCCTCCTCTGTCTCCAATCAGGGCTCCAATTAGGCATATTTTAGGCCCCTTGAAGTTGTCCCACAGCTCACTGGTACTCTGTTTTTGTTCTCCATCTTTTTTCTCTCTATTTCATTTTGAATAGTTTCTATTGCTGTGTCTTCAAGTTTATTAATCTTTTTTTCTGTAATGTCTAATTTGCCATTGGTCCTACCCAGTAATTTTTTTTTAACTCAGACATTATAGTTTAAATCTCCAGAAGTTTGATTTTGGTTCTTTTTTACGTCCTTTGTATTTCTACTTAATATGTTCAATCTTTTCTCTAGTTTATTAAGCATATCAAATCCAACTATAATAGTTGTTTTATGTCCCTATCTATTAATTATATTATCTGTGTCACTTCTGGGTCTGTTAGGACTGAATGATTTTTTAAATTTTTCTTACGATTTTTCTGCTTTTTTGCATATTGGGTAATTTTTTATTGCATACCAGACATTGTGAATTTTACCTTATTGAGTGCCAGATATTTTTCATTCCTACAAATATTCTTGAGCTTTGTTCTGGGATGCAGTTAGGAAAAATTTGATCCTTTCAGGTGTTGTTTTTAAAGCTTTATTCAGCAGAACCAGAGCAGGGTTTAGTCTAGGGCTAATTTTTCTCCACCAACTGAGGCAAAACCCTTCTGGTTATTCTCCCCAGTACTCTGTGAATTATTAGTTTTTCTACTCTAGCTGGTAGGAAAAGGAACTCGTCCCAGCCCTGTGTAAGCTCCAGGGGTTGTTAGCTCTGACGCTCAGGTAATTTCCATATATACACGTAGACGGCAATACTCAGCTAAACGATAGTGGAGGACCCTCTGCAGATCTCTGCATTTCTTTCTTTATGTGGCTTTCTTCTTTCCAGTTCTCTGCCATACAAACTCTGTCTGCCATAGTCTCCCTGGATTCCCAGTTTAAACTCCTCAACTCAGGGAGATCACCACGCTTTGCCTGACTTCCCCTTCCTGTGTTGAGGCCTGGAAACCCTCTCCAGGCAATAAGCTGGGGAAATTATAGGGATCACGTCATTTGGTTCTTGTCTCTCAGTGATCTCTGTCTTCATTGCCCAAGGTCCAATGTCTTAAAAACCATTGTTTCATATATTTTGTCCATACTTTTAGTTGTTTAAGGCAGGAGTTACTCTGCAAGCTTGTGCTGAGAATGAAATGAGATAAATGTGTTTGAAAGCAGCTAGCTCAGCTTCTGAAACTTAAAAATAAGTTAATAAAAACTTAATAAATGTTTTTTAAGGGCTGGCCCCATGGCATAGTGGTTAAGTTTACACACTCCACTTCAGCGGTCCTGGGTTCTCGGCTTCAGATCCAAGGTACAGACCTACACACTGCTCATCAACCTTTACGGCACCCCACATACAAAGTAGAGGAAGATTAGCACAGATGTTAGCTCAGCAACAATCTTCCTCAAGCAAAAAGAGGAAGATTGGCAACATATGTTAGCTCAGGACCAGTCTTCCTCCCCCCCCCCCCAAAAAAAAAGCAACTTAATAAATGTCTTTTTCCATTTTTTGTTAAGAGACAACTTGGGTAGTATAACTGGCACAAAAAGTGGAGATGTGGACTTGAATCCTGGTTCTCTGAATCCTAGTCATATACCACTATATTACAAGCATGCAACCTCTTTTTTTAAGGATCCCAAATTATATGTCACCTGAATCACATACCACTCCCCATCATATCTATTTTTTTCACCGGAAAATAATAGTTCAGAATCACTAAGCATGTCTAAGAAGCAATTTCTGAGATTAAAATGATGAGCTGATACACTTAGATTTATTCAAAATTCTGTGTATTGGTATGACTGACACTTGAAGTCATCCAAAGACACCACAGTTTGAGGCCACCTTTTCCATTCTTCCCAGCCTATGGTGCCACATAAGGCTCAATCTCGATACCGTTACCCAGTGAGCCTCCCTCCACCAGAGGAAAGGTGGCTGATGGAGGAATGGAACTTCCATGAACAGGACTGACCCAACCCACAGAATAGTAAACTGTTATCAGAGCTGAGACTATAATCTGAGTCTTTTGATGGTTCACCTTGCGAGTATTGGGGAGAGAATTTGGGGTTATGTGGTCACTTGAAACTGCTGCAACCGCAGCTGGAACACTGAACTTGGAAAAGTAGTTACAGTTACTTACTGGGCTGCTCTTGTCCTCCTCTCTCCTTCTTGTGCACTTAGGTTACCGCATTCGCCTGGGCTCTAGCACTGACAAGAAGGACACAGGCCGGCTCCACGTTGATTTTGCACAGGCTCGGGACGACCTGTATGAGTGGGAATGCAAACAGCGTATGCTTGCAAGGGAGGAGCGCCATCGTAGAAGGATGGAAGAAGAAAGATTGCGCCCACCATCCCCACCCCCAGTGGTCCACTATTCAGATCATGAATGCAGCATTGTTGCTGAAAAACTGAAAGGTATAGAAAGCATTTGAGCTTGGTGATTAAAAGAACTCCTTTCTTTGCAGAAATTTAATAAATACATTTGTATTGTTGGCAGTTATCCTTTGAATTTCCCACTGACTAATTCTAAGCATTTCTTGTGTTGGAGCCTTGCAGATAGAGAGGTGTGCCTAGTAACTCAAGAACCATAAAATTTATTCCTCCACTGTGTCTCTGCTCCTTTACTGTCTCAAGGGATGGCATTTTTTTCTCCACACATCAGGTGACTAGGAAGAAACAAGTTTTTCCCACTTCTCCACATCAGAGAATTTTAGCTGTGACCCATGACTTGGGACCTGTAAGCACCCTTCCTTCCATCATGGATAACAAGCTAGTTTTGAATTCGAAATCAGAATAAATAAGAATGATAGAATTTGATGTAACCCTGGAAAACTCTGGCAAAAAATCCCCATTTTACGTATGAGAAAACGGAGACCTAGAGAGTAGTCACAGTATACATTCTTCTTAGATTATTCAAAGACTTAGCTACCACCAACTAAAAGAGGACTTGTTTAATCACTTAAAATGGCGAAGTTATTTCACACAGTGACTATGGAGACTTTTAGACATTGCTAAATCAGACTGCTTTCCCTTTGGTTTTGATTCCTGTACCCCTTGCTTGACTCTAAGAGCCATTTTGCTAATTTAACATTAATTGCCCTGCCTGGTCTCCTGTGTTAGTAGCTCAAATCCAGTCTTTTTCATTCTCTGAGAATGTTTGATTTTATTGGATGAATGCGGATGTCCCATTGATCTAATTGATGGCACCAACCCAGCTCTAACGGTATGAATTTTCCCTGCTTCTTGGGCTCTAGGCTCAGCAAGCTGCTGCTAATTCCACTTTCCAGATAGGTCTCGTTCACCATACTTGTTTCTACCATGTAGCTGAAGGGATTCACACATGTAAAAAATCTTTTGTTTGGCTTGATTTTGTCTTCCTGGAAGAGAAAAGCAGAAAACAGAATCTATAATAGAGACACAGAAATAATGGAACATTTTGAAAAGCTAGAAAGGCTGAAAGCATTGGTAAGATGCCAGGTCCACGACTTACGTATTCACATGACACCAAACAGGTCAGGTTGAATTTTTTTTAAAAAAATGACTTTGCTGTGGACCTCAAATGATTTTACATGTGGACCTCAAGCAAAAAGTGAGCATCAACATAAAGACTGTGTGCAAGCAATGAAATGAAAAGCTACTATAAAGGGGAGGCTGACCTCTCTATATGTCTACACTAAACAAAGGTAAAAGGCAAGAAGTTCAAATTGCAGTGAAAGATATTTCTACTGAACATGAGCGTTTCAGACCAGAGAGGGATGTGGAGCCCTAGAAGGGGCCTTCAATGGGATGTTAATGGATTCTCCCTCTCATGGGTCTTTAACAGCAGAATATATAAGTGGCTATCTTAGGAAGCTGGACCAGAAGCTTTGAAAGAGTTGTGCTACTATTTTAACATCAGAGAGTAACTCCTAACTAGCTGCAGGAATCTACTTGGATTGTTCCTCAGGCAAGAGAAACAGGATGTGGAGAAATGTAGAAATAGAATTAATTACTTCAGAACAGATTGTGACTGGCACTGAGTGGAAGGCCCGGGGCTGTGGACTGAATGCAGGAATGCTGTTATAAGGGGCCAAAGATGTAAGTGTTTATATCTAAAGAATTACTCACTTAACTCTTTCTTAAGCCTCCTTCCAACACTATAATTCCATGGACCTAGGATAAAGTTACTGTCAAATTCAAGTTAAACTCAAGACTCAAGTTTTCTTTTCCTTACTAAAAAACAGGATTGTAGAATTCTGAAGTTCTCTCACTGCTAATTCATACATTACACATATGCACATGCACACACAATCAGAAAGGTTAAGAAATTTATAAGAGGTGAAAACTATATTGGTAAAAAAAACTTTTTTTAAGGAAAGAAGAAGTAATTCTCTTTCTGAAAATTCTTCATAGACTGCAGCCAATCAGACTACCTTTGAGTCTTCCATTCTTTCAGTCTGTCTGTCTGTCTGCCTGCTGCCTCTGGGTACATGTACGTGCGTGGCTCTTCATCCTCAGTAGTTTATTTAACAACCACTGCCAAAAAGCCATGGTGGCCTCCTTGCTAGTATGTTGGGAAAATAGATTGAGATTTGGTTACTTTTGATTTTTCTAAAAATAAATTCTCTATTTTCAGATGATTCCAAATTCTCAGAAGCTGTACAGACCTTACTCACCTGGATTGAGCGAGGAGAGGTGAACCGTCGCAGCGCCAACAACTTCTACTCCATGATCCAGTCGGCTAACAGCCACGTCCGCCGCCTGGTAAATGAGAAAGCTGCCCATGAGAAAGACATGGAAGAAGCAAAGGAGAAGTTCAAGCAAGCCCTTTCTGGAATTCTCATTCAATGTGAGTGGAAGTCAGAGTTGTGCTGGAAGGGTGAGAGGGCATTTCACTTAGTCACCACTTTCTCTATACAGGAGCCAGGCCTACAGACCCATCCTGTGTCAAGGGGCAAGGCTTCATTCTTCACTGCCTTGTGCTCTCCTTATATGCCAAATGCCCAAGCTCTAGTCTCATGGTATACATGTGGCACCTCCTATGTTTGTTTTCCCTGGTATGTCTACTTCATTCCTTGGAAACACTGACACTTAGGCCACAATCTTGTGCCTTTACTTTTGCTTGTTCTTAAAGTTACAAGCACCCCAGGCCTCAGTGGAAAGTTGGGGATCTCATTGCTGAAGTTAGAATGTAGAATTAGCACGTGTAACCTTCTTTGCTTCAGATTTGCATCATTATTATATAATATGCTTTTTAGGTACTCCATTCTAGTAAGAAATGTAATTATGTTTCCCAAGTGGATTGAATAAACGCCAAATGTGCTGCTTCTACCTTTTGTTTTTAGTTTCCTTTCTTCTACATTTCCTTTGCTGGATGTCCTAGACAGTGGGATAGGATGGGAAACCACTGAAATGGCCATTTTCAAAAAGAAGTACCACTCCAAACCTATCTGGGGTCTCTTAAATGAGACAGGTCAGAAAAATTCTCAAGTAAAGTTTTTGTTCACCATATTATAAAACTATGCACTCATATCTTTTGAGTAAGAAACTGTATTCACTCTAAGAATAAGGGTATAGTTTCATGATTTTGCTTTTAAACAATTATGGCCCACTCTTCTCACACTTGACTTCCCATACTTGACTCATACACAATTGGGATTAAGGAGGAGTTGTTTCATTTTTATTTGGAAAGTGTATATGAGCATAGAATCCAGGGGGAGAAAGCACATGTTTTTAGGACTTCAGAATAAAGAGAAAAAGAAAGCAGCAAGCATCGTGAAAATATAAATCCTTAAATCATTAGTAGACAGGGTACAAACAGAGCTGTAAAGAAAGAAATAACACCTCCGGATTTTCTTACTGTGAACACCCAGCCAGGCAGAGGCTCTTGCCCTTCTTTTCTTTTCCCAAAAAAGTCATGTCTAAGCTTCCTTTCTCTTGAGCTGGTTAGGATAAAGCTCCAGAATATTTGTACACATTTCTCCATTTGACATTTTAAGAGACGCAGAAAAATACCTCTAGGACTGCGCCTACACGGTATTCTTCCATAAAACATATTTCTCCAGTCAAGGAGCCTGTTTAGGTAGATTTAAAATAGATTCCATCCATCTTAGATTTTGATTTGATGCTTCTGGTCAAACACACCTCAGAATATTAAAAGAATGGATTCTGTTGAAGTAAACCATCTGCACTCATTTTGGAGGGCTAGTTTATGAAAGAAGCCAGTGGTTGAAAGGTACTGGTATAGTTTGCCACTTGCTGCTGTGCTGTGCAGAGGCAATAGTACTAAATCACATTCACTGCAACTCTTGCCTCTCCTGCCTCAATGAATACAGACTGCCTGTATTAGAACTTTAGTCACCATTTCACCCTAAACCTTCTGGAGTTCCCTTTTTCCTTTCTGTATATTGATGTCTCTGCCTTTGAGCCTCCTTTAAAATCACAGTGCTCCAACACACATAGCCTTTTCCAAACACAACTACGATCTAATAGTTTCATAACAAGAAGATACAACAAGCCTGATGCTTCTCTTATTTGTTTTCTCCTCTCTTTTGCCATCCCTGGATGATACTCTGGCCTGATTCAACTGCTGATCTGACGCTGCAGTTGAGCAGATAGTAGCTGTGTACCATTCCGCCTCCAAACAAAAGGCATGGGACCACTTCACAAAAGCCCAGCGTAAAAACATCAGCGTTTGGTGCAAACAAGCTGAGGTTGGTAACTTGTTACTGTGGTAGCCCCTCAAGGGGACAGTTTCTTTCTTTAACAAGTTATTGATTTAGAGTTTAGTCAGAATTAAAAAGTGCCAAGCTCCTATGGTCACAAGGCCCTAATGAAACACTAAGATGTGTTCTATAGCCTGTCACTGTGTCCAGACCACCTGCTGCCAAAAGGGTAATAAATGTGCCTGTATTGTCTTGACTGCATTCTGCTGGGTAGAAACCTTAGTAGTAAAAATGTAGCTGTGATAATTATAAGTTTACTTCTCTAAGCTAGCAAGCCTTGAATACAACAATAATTACTGACCTGTTAGTAATTTTAGGGCTGTCTTACATTTATTAGAGCGTCTTGATAGTTGAAGCTGGAAGTTGCCTGGTGTTATATTGGAGCATTGAAATTTCTAAGCTGCTTTTATCAAACCCGCTCAGCCATCTCTATAGGTGGCAGCTTGAAAGGTAATAGAGGACTCTGATTTCAGATTAAGATTGCCACACACCTCACTGCTTATGATCAAGTGACATTTTTAGCGTAACACTAGAATATGTCTGATGTGATTAGGTTGCTATTTTGAATCCGAGATTAAAAACCAAGATGGGAAGTTTGTTTTCACTGATCTCCCCTTGGAATGGTGTTACATATGCCTCAAGTTCTTCTCTTCTATGGGCAGCTTCCTTACCTAGCCCTGACACTTTCGATCTTTATATGTAGCAACTTTTCAACTTCGTTTCTGAGTCCTCTTTGCCAGTCTGGTAGCAATCCTATTATAGCTATCAATGCAGATTGATATATTCCGTAATATTTAAAGAGCATTTGTAAGACGCATTTTGTAAAGCACTTTCACATTCATTATCTCACCTACACGAGCCTCGCAATAGATGTGGTCTGGTGGAAAGAACATGAGACTTGGAGTCAGATGTGAATCCAAATCTCAGCTCTGACGTGTTATAGCTGTGTGACTTTGAGCAAGTTACTCAGTCTTTCTCAGTCTCTATTTCTTCACTTGAAAATTGGAGATAATAATGAAACCAGTCTTACATGATTAAATGAGATGAGAGATATATAGACAGTTGAAAAAATGTAAATGCTATTTAATGGTAAATAGTATTATTTCAATTTATCATTAACAATTCCGTAAGCGATAATGGGTAGGAGTAGCATCCATGTTTCACATGTAAGGAAACAGACACAGAAATGTTAAGTAATGTACACAAAATTACACAGCTAGCAAGTGGGCAGTTCAGGACTAGAAATTCTTCTCGTTCTGAGATCTGGTACAATTGCCTTGTGGTCTTGCGCGAGTCATTTAACCTTTGTAGATCTCAGTTTCCTAACCTATAAAACAAAGATAATCATCTGTTCTTTCTGTCCTTCATGAGAAGACGTAACATAGTTTGTGTGGCCACAATTTAAAAACCATAAAGAGCATTTAGAACCAAACCCTATTCATAAAACTAATAGTCTCTGAGCCATCAATTCTGATACAGCAAAGGGAACTGAGAGTCACTGGGGAGAAATCCGTGAAGACACACCAGCCAATGGATGGGTAGAGTCATAAAAAGCAAATAATGTTTTTAATTATTTTTTTAAAAAAGAATTAAGAACAAAAAAGGGAGCTATTGTCTTACTGTAATACACAATGATTTTAGAATCCTAGGGCTACCCCATGTTATTGAGCCTCAACAAAAAAAATTCAACATTTCGGTTCAAACGTTTACTGAGCACATTCTGTGTCTTGGGCATTATGACAGGCAACACAGGATGAGATAGTCTTTGCCCTCAGGGAGCTAGAATGGTAACAGAAGTAATCAAGGGGAGGAATGGGGCTTAATACCCTAAATTAAAAATATCCAAACTCTTCAGTTTAGTTTGAATGATTCAAAAGAATAAAGATTGAGAGAAAAATGCCCAATATGTCTTACAATTGTAGAAAAGCAGTCTCTACCTTCCCTTGAATACATGTACACATGAATCCCTTTGAGGGGGTGGAAGAAGCTACCTGAACTGCCCTGCCCATTATGAAAAGCCCTGCCGGTAAAATATTGCCTTTTCGTAGGAGGAAGAGATCACTGACTTCCCTAGGCCACAACCCTTTTATAAATAGGTTTGCAATATAATATTCTCCATTAATATTATTCATCAAGGCTCTCTGTAGTCATATCAAGCCTACCTATCTGGTGGGTATATACTTGAATTTAATTACCTTCTCAGTAAAGCTAGCTATGCCAGTGAGCTATACATTTCACTGGGTCTGTAGAGAACTGAGTGTTATGCGCCCCATCACCTAATATTGTATCAGAGCTTCCTTGGCAGAGTGATGAGGATAAAATACTTGGCCAGCATGACTTGCCAAGAGCTACATTTTTCATTATGTGCCTTGTATTCTTTTTAGAAACCCAGAAAAATGCTTCCTGCCTGTTGGATTGGACTAAATTAAAGTCCACCTCGAATACCTCAATCTTGATAAGTAAAACTACTGAGAGTGGAACATAGCTCATGACCCTCCTCTGGCTTTGCATTCCCTAAACCTAAAAGACCTCTTCTACTTTATAGTGGTGCCTCTTTAAATCATGTCTGTTTTTTAATCTGTGCATACTTTCACTTGATACCAGTCAACTCTGAGGACTAAAAGGAGGTATTGTGTAGAAAAAGACAAAACTATCCTTTAAATTGGGGTACCTCTTAGCACTCCACCGAGAATCAGAGCATCTCAATGACTTAATCAACCAGACTGGCTTTTTCTTGACTTAAGCATCAAAGCTACAACTCCTAAGTCTGGGGTTTCATCAAGGTGAAAGTTTCTGACATTGAACCTTTTTTACCAGTTGCCTCTGGGAATAAGCCAGCTGCTGACCTCCTCATGTCACAAAGTACTTGTTCCTTGTCTTCACTGTCATCTTCCTACCAGCAGCCAACACTGTCTTACTCTGGTGAGAGAAAAGTTATGGAGTAAGAAGAAAAAGACCCCGCCTTCGAGGAGCTCAGGCACTCCCTTTGGTAGCATATGCCAGGCAGACTAGTTTGCCAATGAGTCATTTTCATTGGTTTGCTTTCCTGATTTATATGTGTGTGAGGCTCCTGGTGATACAATTGGAAAGAGAAATAAGAGAAGGCTGAGGTCCCTCCCCTTTCTAAAAGATAGTGTCCACAGTGACTTTACTGACAGTTCTATATGTTGTGGGAACTCTTTTTCTAAAGAATCATTTAAAACCTGCATGTTTCTCTTACTGAGAAGATAGCCTAGATTAGAAGCTAAACCTTGGATGATATATAGAAACTATAACCATAGCTGTGGGCACTAGAAGATACCCGCCGGCATCCTCCCTATTGTGAGGTTTCATACCAATGGGCCAGAGTAAAAGGGATTTGGTGATTGCTAGCATTCTCATAAAATGAAATACTGTGATTGCTAAAATAACTTTCTCTCCAGATTTCCAGGCCTACCATTCCAAACTCTGAAGAACTGTTTGCAGATAGATGTTCACGTCATCTGCATACCCTTGTTTTAGGACCCATTTGTACTAACACTAGCTATTGGCTTTTAGCCATCAAAACACATACTAACACAATATGAATCAACCTAATTTGTATTTCCATTATGTATCATACAATAGACATTGATTAAGAACCTGTGTTTGTGCTTTGCTTCATTGTGTTAAGTGATATCTCAGAATCAAATTTCTACATAAGGGTAGAAGCTATCTCCCTATCTTCTGCTCCTTTCCATTCCTTCATCTGACCCTTTCCCCACCAAGTATCCTGTTAATGTTGAAAGTCTGGGTAAGTACAATTTCATTACACAATTAATAAGGAATTTTGCTTTTCTGATAATCATGTTCCTATCATAAAACATGACTACGATGAATTTAAGTCCACATAAATTTTTGTGAAACTATATAGTTAGATAATTAATGTGCAGTGATTTATGATCTGCTTACTTTATGATAAATCAAAAATGTCAGCTGGTACAAAGGTGATTCTCTTTGTGCATTTTCCTCTGTCTAGCGTTTCAGCTTTATTCTATGTTGAAAGTGCTTTGTTCTCCATTGTGAAGTAGCAGGTGAATTTCTAAGCTTCAGAAAAAGTTACCATTAGAACAGACTCAAAGTTATTATAATGCATTTTCAGAAATCACTAACACTTCACTGTTTAAATGAAAAATGTCACAGGTCTACTCTGGGCAAGAGAGTAGTATAGAAACTTTAGGAGGGCTCTCTTACCTTTCTTAATGTAGTCTATCAGTGATGTGATCCAGTCAATTTCAGGTAGAGATTTACAAATGAAAATTTCTGTAAAATGTCTTTGCATGCCATTGCCACTCTTTTGGTTTCAGCACTGGATCCAAATGTCAGGATGGGAAGAAGGGCAAATCTTGGAGGCAGCTGCTTCCCTTGCTGCCTGCACTTCGGTGACTCAGAGTTCTCCTCCTACCTGTACCTATGTCTAAGCTAGGTAGAATGCCATCCTTAGGTAAATGGTACTCTTTAGCCCTTCATTCTGAAGGTATTTGTTGGGGTTTGCTTTACGAAGCGGAACCTTTTGATTCGCCATAGAATACAGAAAACAGATATGTTAAATATCTTGGATATCAAGTGCTTTAATGGTAAGGTTTCCAAAGAATTAAAATCTCACCTGCTTTACTGAGGGGTACTGTCATTTACTAAATGCTCTCCATAACTTTACTGTAGTATGGTACCCTGTAACCTCTGATGTTCTTTTTTCCCTCTATCCCATTCATGTGACTTAGTATTGGATATTTGTAGAAGAGTAATGATACAGGCCTAAGTTCCTTTGTAGCTAAGAAGGATTGTCTAGTAGTTAGAGGGCTCTAAGTTCTGCCACTTTGCCTACCTGACTGAATAACATAGAGCAAGCTTCTCCTAAGTTTTTCTTACCCTCATTTCATTATCAGCTAAAGGAACTGGTAAGTCTTGTTCCCGAAGTATTTTGAGGCATTGGGGTAAAATTTGCCTGTAGATCTGTTATATTTCTAGGAACTTTTTGAAGATGTGAAAGACCTCTCCATAAGCTGTATCACTTAGTTATTGAACTTTTTATACTTCTAAGAAGAGGTTATGCTTTCTTGCCCAGCTGGAAGCAGAAAGATGCCTTGTGGATGCTGAGCAGCTACAGGGCATGTCTTAGCTCTCAGTTAGATCTTCCTGTCCTGGGACACTTCCCTCAAAGGAACACAATTTCCTCCTCTGAGAAGCACAGTAACTTTCCCAGAGTTAGATGACATGTTTGTAAATTGAGACTTGGTCTCTACTTATACCCTCTGACAGTGTACAGTTTTGTTAGGCAACTAGGAGAGCCATGACTTTTCCTGATGCAGTAAGTTGTACAACATTCAAATTTGCCAGTGTCAGACCTCATTATAATCACCTTTCCAGTAACAGTTCTTTGATGATAACTGAAATCCAGGCTCCTGAGATAGAATAAATTCTTAGAAATGAGCAATTCCTTTATTGTTCTCTGTGCAATGAGTTTGAATAAGACATCGCAAATCTCTCTCTTGACACAGCCCTTTAATGTTCACTTTTCTCAAGTAAGTCATCATTTTTTTCTATTTTAAGTAATGCCCCTGCAGCACATGAGAGATACTGTTAGTATTTCTAATTTTTTTTTTGCTTCTTAGCTATCAGTGATAACACAGAATAGCTCACTATTTTTTTTTTAAAGATCGGCACCTGAGCTAACTGTTGCCAATTTTTTTTTCTGCTTTACCTCCCCAAATCCCCCCGGTACGTAGTTGTATATCTTAGTTTCACGTCCTTCTACTTGTGTTATGTGGGATGCCACCTCAGCGTGGCCTGACCAGCAATGCCATGTCTACGCCCAGGATCTGAACCTGCTAAACCCTGGGCCGCCGCAGCAGAGTGCGCAAACTTAACCACTCGGCCACGGCCGGCCCTGTAGCTCACTTTTTAAAAAGCTACTTTTATTTATCTTTAATGAAAACTTAACTTGATATAGAAATCATTATTTTTCCTAATAAAAGGAATAAGAAGGAGGATATTAGTTGAGATAGTGATTAACTATAGCATTAATTATTAAGAAACCCATTTGACATATTTATAATCCCCCTAAATGGAAACAATTTTTGCCAGATAGCTTTGGATATTTCCTATATTACAGCCCAATTGGGACTAACATAGGCAAGGACTTCTCAATTCAGTGCTGAGGAGCCTCTGACAGGCATCAAGTGGCATCTAAATGGTTGCAAGCTACTCCAGAACGCACGGTTCTCATGCTTACGTTTTTTTAAAGTGACTTTTTCAGTGTGATCTTAATCATTTCCAGTGTTCTTCATGCCTTCCTGAAGATCTGTGTTTATGTTTGGTAGCACTTGCCTTCAGCCCAAAGAACTTTCTGCAGCATTTCTTATAGTGCAAGTCTTTGGGTGACAAATTCTTGCATTTATATTCATCTGAAAGTATGTTTATCTCATTTTCATTCTTGAAAGAATTTTTCTCTGAGTATGGAATTCTGAATAAACAAATATTTTTTTTCTTTTTGCTTGCACTTTAAAGATGTTATTCCTCTGACTTCTGGCGTTTATTGTTTTTGAAAGAAATCCAAGTATTCAAATTGTTGTTCCTTTGTATATAATGTGTTGTTTTTTTCTGGCTGCTTTTATAAGAGTTTCTCTTTTTTTCCCAGTTTTATTAAGATATAATTGATATGCAACACTGTGTAAGTCTAAGGTGTACAGCATAATGATTTGACTTACATATATTGTGAAATGATTATCACAATAAGTTTAGTTAACTAAAGAGTTAAAGTGTTTCTCTTTATGTTTAGTTTCCAGCAGTTTGACTATGGTGTTCCTAGATATACTTTTTTTCACACGTGTCCTGCTTGGGATTCACTGAGTTCTTTGAATATGTAGATTAATATATTTCATCGAATTTGATAAATCTTCAACTATTTTTTACAAATATTTTTAATCATTTAATCTCGCCTCTCTTTGTATGATTCTACTTAGTTTCTCCTTGTTCTTCAGATTGGGTAAATTTGTATTGTTCTCTCTTTAAGTTCTCTCCTATTCTGGCATCTCTATTCTACTGTTAGGCTTATCTAATTACTTTTATTTCAGGTATTGTATTTTTCAGTTTTAGAATTTCCATTTGGTTCTTTTTAAAAGTTTCTATTTCTCTGCTGCGATTTCCTATCTTTGCATTCATTGTGAGCATATTTCCTTTACATCATTGAGATAGTTGCTTTAGCTCCTTGTCTGCGAATTGCCATATCTGGTTCATTTCAAGTTTGATCTCTGTTGATTGTTTTTTCTTTTGAAAATGAATCATCTCATCCTAGTTCTTTGTATGTCAAGTAATTTGGGGCTTTTCCTGCATATTGTGAATATTTTGCTTTTAAGATTCTGGATTCTGTTATGTTCTTCCAAAGAATGTTGGTTTTTGTTTTCTTTTGTCTTAATGATCAATTTACTTCACTGGATTTAAGCTGGAAACTCTCTTAGGTGGCAGCTCAAATCTCAGTTCAGATCTTTTAGCCTTAGCTATATTGTTTGGAATCTGCCCTGTGCTTTTGTGGTTCAGAGTTCATACAGAAATTTGAACAGATCTTAGACATAGAATTTGGGTCTCTCTCCCTTTGGCTGTCTCCTTTCTGGGATCCACTCCTCACTTTCCAGTGGCTGTGGTTGCCCCAAACTCTCTCCTTGATTTATTTAGGATGTAAGGACTGTGAATTTTCTATTAAAAATTTAGCTGCCCTGTGAGGTACTAACTGTTGTCTCAGACTAAAAGGCCCTTAAAAAACTGGGAGACTCACACCCTTCTTCTGAGTGTCAGCTCCTCTTCAGAATATGCCTGCTTTTGTTCACTCTCCAATGCCATCAAGTAGTTAGAGGTTTGGTTTGGTTTGGTTTTGTATTTTGTTCAGAGAGTATAGTTATTATCCATGGAAGGGTTGATTTGGTAGAAGTTCTCTCCTGACAGCTCTTTTTTGCTCTAACTTCTAAACCTGCAAAAGTTTGATTAAGAGTTCTGTCAAGTAAGACTGTAAGGGGAAGGGGAAGAGAATGTAAAGCGGTAAAATCAAAGGATTTGACATGGGAAGGTGAAAATGGCAGAACTCTTAAGGGAAAGTGCAAACATTCATCTGAGTAAGAGGTGAGGTCTTTCCTGGCCAACAGTGCTTTCTAACATGGGAGGGATACAATAATCATTGACTGCCAGATCTCTGGGTGTGGAAAGAAAGCTTTATGCAAGACAGAGTGTACAAAGTCTGCCTTGTCTGTTGAGACTGTTTTGGCCTCAGCATGCTCCTTTGCCTTCACCTTAAGAGAAAATTGAAGTTTTGTTACATGTCAAAAAACCATGCTTTATCTTGTCCTTAACTCTGTTCATTTCCTCAACATTTCCAAGGCTTTCCCACCTAAAAAGCATACCTTTAAACCTTAGGAAATTCGCAACATACATAATGATGAATTAATGGGAATCAGGAGAGAAGAAGAAATGGAGATGTCTGATGATGAAATAGAAGAAACAACAGAAACAAAAGAAACTGAGGAATCAGGTAAAGATAATTTTGCTCTATTTTATTTAACTAACATGCACTTGCAGGGATGATATTTTCAAACTGTGAGTACCCACTAAGGCATGGGCACAAACCCATCAGACTGGAACCGGCTGGAAACAAGTGGTGAGGCCATATAAGTACATACTCGCTGAATATCAACCATGTGGCTACAGGATTTCCTGTGGTCTTCATTTACCTTCATCTTCCATCACAGTGCCTAATTGAAAGTGGGCTTTCTTTTCCTAGTAGTGCTGGACATTTAGGCAGCATTGTTCTCAATTTGTTTTGGATTTATTAATAATATGTTCTACAGGAGGAGCCATAAGAGAGCTTATGCTTAAATAGGTAACTAGCCAAACTGTTAGGGAAAATAGTTAGAGCCCTACAGCTCTTATATCTTACACCAAAATTAATAACAGATAGATTTAAAATTCAAATGTAAAAAAATACGTATAGCAAAAGAAATTCTGGAAAGTATAGGAATTGGCTATATAATTTGGGATGAAGGTCACCATAGATAGAAATCAAAAAATATATTTTTGATAAATTTATCTTCATAAAAATTGAATATTTCTCTTAAAAATCACAAATTTAAAAGAGAATCTACAAACTAAAGGGCAATATCTGCAATACATGACAGTGTACCTGGCTGCTGCCTTCCATTGTGGTTATTTGGGAGTTTATTGGGAACTAAACAGAACTCTACAAACAGTTGTCTGGGCAAAGGCTTTTGCTCTTACCTAGTATAGACAGGACTTCACTGTGAGACAGAAGCCACAGTGTGGATCCCCAGTGGAACTCATAAGGCAAAATGGTTTAGCAATATGACAACACTACCCTTTAATTTCATAAAAAAAATCTTGGAGGGAGGTTACCATGGGGAGATTAAGATATCAGCCAAAAGACCCGTGTTTTCAGGTAAACCATTCCAGACAATCTTAGGAGTCAGCAAGGTATAGCAGACAAAAGCATTGGACCTAAAGTTAGAACACCTAAGTTCTAGTCCCAGCTCTCTCCTCCTTGACATAGGAAGAAATTCTTCCCGACTGAACCTCGGCTTCCACACTTGTAAAAAGTACATTATAAAAACCATCTAACAGGGATTTTATGATGGTTAAATGAATTCATTCATTCATTTAATAACTATTACATGCCAGGCACTGTGCTAGACCTTGGACATATGCTAGTATACTATCCCTACTGTGCATATGTTTGTGTGTGTGTGTGAGAGAGAGACAGAGAGAGAGATGGAGACAGAGAACAGAGTGATTATAATGCAAATCAGAATTTCGTAGTTCCAGTACTTGCATATTGAAGTCAGCAGCTCCTATAGCCATTTATGTGGTCCTAGAATCTTCACTCCATGAACAGAAACTCTTAAGGAAAGAAAACCATCAAGCCAGACCTTTTTTAAAGGTATTCGTTAACTGTTACTTCTGAGTTTCCTCTAGTTTTGCCATATGTTAGATTCCTAAACATATAAACCTTCATATGTTTTGAATAAACCCTTTGTAATCAGTGGATAGTTAGCATTTTCAGAACAGTGAACTAATTACTGCAAACACATACTATAAACTTATAGCCAAAATAAATAAAAGAGTTTAATAATAATTGAAGTATTCAGATTACTTAACTGGTTAGCCAGGATGTTTTATAGCTGATTAATCTTTGACTTATTAATCTTTGACCTCAGTATCTACAGTGTTGTATATAGTGTTAATCCAGTGTTACCCTAAAAGGAATGCAACCATAAGTTTGAGCATCCACTTGATAAATTGCTGAGTTTGAGGAGTTACTGGGGGAGGAGAGGGGTGTATGGGAGATTCGGATTGAATGCACTTACTAGGGTTATATAATTGCATTTTGCTTCTGTATCTCTTTTGAGTTAAAAGCTGTATTGGCTACTGCACAGAATCTTATTCGTTTAGAGACTGGAAACTCCCTGACAGATCATCTTATAGCTATTTTCTTTCCTGTTCCACATGCCAGGATGCTGCTTTGTCAAATAAAGCTATCTACAATAGACTTAATGGAGCTTACCAAATAGCTTTTCTCCCAGAAGGTTTCAATTCATTTTAATTCAAGGACTTTTGTGCATTTTTCTTCCCCTGGATCATATCTAATTTTGTTATCTTGCTTCTGTAGTACTCAACTGCAGAAATCCTGCTCGGTGTGAGTCAGTGAGTGGGTCCTCAGTTTTTATCTAAATCAGCTACATGTTTTAGTTATCGTTTGGTTCCAATTAAAAGCTTAAGCAACTAGATTTCAGAGTTGTTTTTTTCTCTCTCCATGCTACCAAGCTTGAATTCCAGGAGCCTGTCTCTGTCTCTGGTTAAATTTTACTTCCCAGAAAAAGTAGGAGTCAAAGCTAGCCTAGCAGTCTCACTTACCTTTCCTTGGAGTGCCACAAAATTTCTGTTCTTCAAAACTCTTTACTAGCCAGCCCATATTTGTGATACAGTACTGGAAATACTCTTGCCATAGAAGAAAGGACTGCTGTGCTCAAAGCAATGTGTTGAAGAAAGAGAATCACATCAAAATAAATCATGATAGTGTGAAACTATTTTATTCTATTGTTAGCCATGACGGAAAGTACGTGTACCCAGTAAACATAAGAACAGTTGTTCCCTTTCAGCATATATCTTCTGCCTTCCTCATTTAAACTGCTGGTTCTCATATTTGGTATGTATAACAATCATTGTGTTACCTTTAAAAAGTCAGGTTTCTGGGCTGCAGAGTCTGATTGAGTAGGTCTGTAATGGGGTTCTGGAATCTGCATTTTATCAGGCATCCCAGATGATTTAGATGCTGGAGGTCCAGGGAGCACATTTGGAAAACATTGACTTAGACTAATTCTCCTTCATTGTTATAGTCAAAGTTTTCTTCCTTTGGTATACAATCTCCTTCCTTCTCTCCCTCTAACTACCATTATTTCCACTTTAGGAGTTTGATCAATTAATTAACAAGCACTGTGTCCTATAAGCTGGTGGAAATAGAGATGTAATATATGTAAATCCACATAAAATATAAGAAATACTACTTGGGGCTAACCTGGCAAGTACTGATTAGAATGCAGCAAGGGCAAGAGATATTAGCTTGGGCTAGATAGTCAGAGTCAGTGAAAATTGATCAGGGATTTGAAAGATGAACAAACAGGTTTGATGAGAAGAGGGAAAGTAAGAAAGCATCTTGATGCAGAGACAGGAAAGGAGAAAAAGCAGGGCTCAAAGATGATGTGTATAGGGGGATAAAAGATTGAGTGGGCAAGATGGGTCCAGATTATGGGGAACCATGGATGCCAAGCTTAGGCTCATCATAGTAAGCAATATGGCACCATAAGTATGTCTCAACAATGGCACTAGTATGATAAAAGCAACATGAATTATATATTTTGGGAAATAATTTTGGATTAAGAGAGAACTAATAATGGCAGGATATGAAAAGAGACTTTTGTAGGAATTTAGATATGAAATGATGAAAGTTGAGACTAGAGTGAAGACAACAGGAACTGAGAAAAAATGGTAGAAGAAAAGGAGGCAACAGAGACTATGAGATTAAAGATGCTAGGAGTCATTTTAAAGGAATAACTGAAGTCTTTGGTGCCAGATTGGATGTAGATGATGAAGAAAAAGAAAGAACACAGAATGAGTCTAGGTTTTCTAGTCTAGGAGATTGCAGGGTTGGTGGTTGTATTAGTTCACTAGGGCTGCTATAACAAAGTTCCACCAACTAAGTGCCTTAAACAACAGAAATTTATTGTCTCAGATTTCTGGAGACTAGAAGTCTTAGATCAAGCTGTCAGCAGAGTTGGTCCCTTCTGAGGACTATGAGGGAGAATCTGTTCCAGGCCTCTCTCCTAGCTCCTGGTGGTTTGCTGGTAATCTTTGACATTCTTTGGCTTGTATATGCATCACCCCAATCTCTACGTTCATGCTCACATGACATTCTCTCTTGTGTGCATGCCTGCCTCTATGTCCAAATTTCCCCTTTCTATAAGGACACCAGTCATATAAATCTGTAAGCCCACCCTAACGACCTCATTTTAACTTGATTACCTCTGTAAAGATGCTATTTCCAAATAAGGTCACATTCTGAGGGCTTCAAAATATCTCTTTTGTGGGGGGGCGGGGCAAATTCAACCCATAACAGTAGAACTGACAGAAACACACTGATGGATGGGACTGATTTGCAGAATATGACAAGATCAGTTTCAGACAGTAGGTAGTTAGGAAATAGATATAAAGGATTCGTATTCAAATCAGGGTTGAAGAAAGTAGAAGGAATAGAAGATGGTAGTACAGAGTTGTTGGCCAAAACCCAGAGAATACGAATAATGAGTATGAAAGGCAAGTGAGAGAAAGACCAGCAAAAGGCTGAATACAGAACTTTGGTGGCTACCCACAGTAAGGGAGAAGGAAAGAAAGAGGAGATTTCAGAGGAGTTAGAAAAAGAGCAGTCTGAGAGGCTGGAAGAAAACTAGAAAAGAATTGGATTATAGAACCCACAAGAAGAATTTATAGAAGTAGAAATAATCAACATTATCAGATATTATAAAGAAGAAAGGATTGAGGAGAGTGCTAAGCAAGAGCTATTTTAGTAGAGTGATGGAGGTAGGGGCCAGAACATGTGACATTAAGGAGAGAAAGTGGGCAAAGACCACAGGCCAAGAAGTTGGGTACTGAGCAAAGCAACTACGGCAATATAAATGATGGCTAGAATTGGTAACAAAGTTAAAGTTAAGTTGTTGTTTGTTGTTCAATAGAAGGGAAGGAGGCCATGGAGAGGGTGGAGTTGAAGGTGCTCGAGTATGAAAGAGTACTTATGGGTAATTATGGGAATGGAATCTAGAGAGGAAGAATAGGAGGTGATCCAAATTCGGCTGGAGTTTGCTCTTCCTTTGAGACAAGAGAGATGAAGCTAAAAGTATAGATGTAGGTCACACTTCTCCATTTGGCAAGTGATTAGTCAACCATTGATTAGCTAAATGATTTGGAAATGAGACAATGAGGAAAGAGGAGCAGATCTGGAATAAACGTTCTGGGCAATATGGAAGAAAGAAATCAGTGAGAGGTGAGAGACCCATCAGCAAGGACCAACATGAGTCTGGAACTTCCTATAAGAGCCTTCTGCAACCCAGGATAAGGAGCAGAGGAAGTTGAGTTGATTAGAGATTGGCATGGTAAGCCTGGCCAAAGGTTTTCAGGAGGATGAAGGAATACAGGGTACTGAGGAGTTTGCAGTGGAATCTGTTTAGCC
Source organism: Equus caballus (assembly GCF_041296265.1). Lineage (NCBI taxonomy): Eukaryota > Metazoa > Chordata > Mammalia > Perissodactyla > Equidae > Equus > Equus caballus. Next base: position 125,052,325 of record NC_091715.1, on the reverse strand, counting down.
AGAAAGCAATTAGGGGACTGGGTGAAGTTGGCCACTCCAAGAGATTAAAGGTCTCAGCAAGGAAAGAACAGAGTCTCAGGGTGATGAGGGACAGCAAGATAACTGACAGATGAAGATAGTGTATTTGAGAGAGGAATTGAGAGACCTGGGAGGAGAAACAATGAAGTCCCAGGTGCATCCATGCTGGCAGAAGCCTGACTGGAGTAATGACCTGCAGAGGCAGGGAAAGCAAGGCATTGTGAGGTCAGGGAACTCACTTGAGATTTTGCCTAAACTGGCCTGCAACCACTCCCAGTGGGCCGTGCTCATATCATCTCCCTCTCTTTCTTCCTACTCTTTGTTCTTTTTGGCTTTATCTCTTTGTGAATCACTCCAGCTCAAACTTTTTTATGAACTTTGAGAGGAATGTTGCACATTTTTCCTTCTATAATTTAGTAATTTTTTTAGCTTCTCTTGTAATGCAGCTTTGTAAGGGTGGCCAACTCCCTGAATTTACTTCCATTAAAATTTTTTTGTTTTCTTTGTACCATTGAAGAAACCTAGGCATTAAATTTTTAATGGTACAAAATCCTTTTAGATCTTTTGTTATAGAAAAACACGTCTATGATTTTGCTCTGAGTGACTCCTCTGAAAGGAGTTCACAGATGCCTTCATACTTACATATTGCCATGATGAACTGGCAGCCTTCAGATCTGAGGAGCAATCCCCATAAAGAGAAACATTTTTTCCACATAGGAAATAGGCAGAAAGGAGAAACCAAGAACTAATGATGGCAGGATATGAATAAATTCACTGCACTGTACTCTTTAGTATCAGGACTGATGGATTCACCTACTCAAACATACTATTAAAAGGTAATATTGAACTTTTCAGTGTTCTGGCAATGCACAAAGAACTCCAACTTCAGAAATAGACCAATTAATATTAAGTCTGTGAAACTAAAGACTTGGTGTCCTCATTAAAATGACAAAAACCCTCATTTCAGAGAGTGGGAAATACATTTGTAAGTAGGGTCCCCTAGTAACACTATAGGAGATCCCATTTTCTTTTTCTTAGTGACAAGTCCAAACTGAAGAGATTATTATCTGCTCCCACTTGGCTGCACGCACCCATCTCTGGTCATCAGCATGCCCTTTGCCCCAGGAGGGAAGCAGTTTGTCCTCCTCATTTTCTCAGAGGGAAAATATTTTCATATTTAAACTGGAGAATATGCCTCTAACCATTCTACTAGATCTCTGCCCTTTTCTCTTCCATGTTTCTCCACATGACTTGCAGGACATGAGCATAATTACTGGCCTGCAGTACAAGAAGAAACAAAAGGAGGAAGATGAAATATCACTATTTTGTATTGAGCCATGTGGCTTGCTAGAGGACAAACATGCAAACCAAAGCAGAAATAAATAACCGTCCATCTGTAGCAGTCACTTGATTTACAGAGTAACCTCTATGCTATTCAGCCGAACTCCAGCTCGAGATGCTATCCTTGGTACTGACCCAGCAAGCAAATCAAATATTTCTTCCCGTTTGACAGATAGTCAATGTCTCTTTTTCCATACAGTTTTCTATATACAGTCATCTTCACTTTTAGCATCTCCTTTTATTATTGTGATTATTAGGAACACTGCCTGTCCAGTGACAAGTATCCCAGCCCCTGGGAGAGATGGCAAGGATAGATATTATTTGGAGTGCTGAGAATCCAAGTCTGTGTAACAGCTTTCTCTTCAAAGACACAAATCTGTGTGGTTACAGCAAGAATTAAAATCAGCAATAAAACCAAACATAAAATGAATGTGGCATGCCAAAGGTCTTTTGTAATTTTTTTAAACTAAAATGCAGAGTATCAACTGCCATATCAGGGTAATTGATGGCCATCCACAGAAAACAAATGTGGACACTAAGGACATATCTCAACATTACCAGGAAATATTTCTCACCAGAACCCTTCCTATTACATTGTCATTCTCTGCTTTGGATAGACAATCTGACTACATCAGCCTACCTCAGTACTTGACTGATTTAGGAAGACCCTCAGGCTCAAGGCATCGAATTAAACCCAGCACCTCCCTAGAGGCAGCTTCCTTTTAGGACTAGGGAATGTTTTCACCCTCAGAATATGGTTTTCTTCTATATATTTCATCTTTGTATAACACGACTTCTTTCCATTCATTAGGTAAAGGATGAATCTTGTCTTTGAAGAAAACTCTTCTTCCACTATTTATAGCTAATAATCATGAAGATTTTATTTCCATTACTTACTTTTACTTTCTTCTACCCCAAGTCCCTCCCCATGGGTAGCTGAAAGAATGCACAGCTTTGTCAAATTGCTTTTTAACATGCTTGTATATTTAATAGACAGGTTTGTCATTTTGATCCATTTTGATAATGTCTCGTTTCTGGGCTGTATGCTCTGTTAGGAATCAAAAAAAGAATAAACTACAAATGTTTCCATTAATTTGGAGTGTAAACAATAGAGATTAGTGAAATCTCATTTTTTACCACAATCATAAGCCTGGAACGTGGAAGGTACTCAATACATGTTTGTTGAATGAATGAAAATCCTCTGATTAAATATTTTGAAATAGCTTTTATGATTTCTGACCTTGAAAAATGTGCCATAAATAATTAAATTTAACATAGATTTCCTCATGGGTCTTAGTTTTTTTAATTAATAAACTTTAATTTTTAGATCAGTTTCAGGTTCATAACAAAATTGAACAGGAAGTACAGAGAGTTTCCAAGTACCCCGGTCCCCCCACCACACACAGTCTCCCCTATTGACATCTTGCAACACAGTGGTACATTGTTACGATCAATGAATACATTGTTATCACCCAAAGTCCCTAGTTTACGTTAGAGTTCACTCGATGTTGTATAGTCTCTGGATTTGGACAAATGTTTAAAATGTATGTATCCACCATTGTAATATCATACAGAAGAGTTTCACTGCCCTAAAAATCCTCTGTGGTCTGCCTATCCACCCCTCCCTCCTTTCAACCCCTGACAACCACCGATCTTTTTACTGACTCTATAGTTTTGCCTTTTCCAGAATGTCATATAGTTGGAATCATACTGTATGTAGCCTTTTCAGATTGGCTTCTTTCACGTATCAATATGCATTTACATTTCCTCCAGGTCTTTTCATGGCTTCATAGCTCATTTCTTTTTAGTGCTGAATAATATTCCATTGTCTGAATGTACTACAGTTTAGTTATCCATTCGCCTACTGAAGGACATTGCAGTTGTTTCCAAATTTTAGCAATTATGAATAAAGCTGATATAAAATCTGTGTTCATGTTTTTGCGGGGATGTAAGTTTTAAGCTCACTTGGATAAATACCAAGCAGCATGATTGTTGGATTATATGGTAAGAGTATGTTTAGTTTTATAAGAAACTGCCAAACTGTCTTCCAAAGTGGCTGTACCATTTTGCATTCCCACCAGCAATAAAGGAGAGTTCTTGTTTGCGCTACATCCTTGTCAGCACTTGATGGTGTTGTTGTTTTGGATTGTGGCAATTCTAATAAGTGTGTAGTACATTGTTGTTTTAATTGGCAATTTCCTAATGACATATGATGCAGCCAGCCCTAGTGGTCTAGAGATTAAGATTTGGTGCTCTCACTACTGCAGCCCAGGTTCATTTCCTAGTCAGGGAACCACACCACCCGTCTGTCAGTTGTCATACTGTGTGGCTGCGTGTGGCTGAAAGCTATGCCACCAGTATTTCAAACACCAGCACAGTCACCCATGGTGGACAGGTTTCAGTGGAGCTCTTAGAGTAAGACAGACTAGGAAGAAGGAACTGGCCACACATTTCCGAAAAAGTTGGCCATGAAAACCCTACGAATGGCAGCAGGACATTGTCTGATATAGTGCAGAAGGTGAGGGGATGGCTCAAAAAGACCAGGCTGGGTTCCGCTCTGCTGTACACAGGGTCTCTAGAAGTTGGAATTGACTCCACAGCACTAACAACAACAAATGACATATGACATAAGATGATGCTTACTTGCCATTGGTATATCTTTGGTGAGGTATCTGTTCAGGTCTAATTTTTTTGACATTTATCCTGTTTGATGTTGTCTGAGCTTCCTGGATCTGTGATTTGGTGTCTGACGTTAAGTAAGGGAAAATTTCAGGCGTTATTCCTTCACTTATTGCTTCTGTTCCTGTCTCTCTTTCTTCTCCTTCTGATATTCTCATTACACGTATGTTACATCTTTTGTAGTTGTCCCACAGTTCTTGGATATTTGGTTTGGTTTTTTTCAGGCTTTTTTCTCTTTGCTTTTCAGTTTAGGCAGTTTCTATTGTCATATCCTCAAGCTCAGAGATTTTTTCCACATCCATATCCGGTCTATTAATAAGCTCATCAAAAACATTTTTCATTTCTGTTACAGTGTTTTCTATCTCTAGCCTTTCTATTTGATTCTTTCTTAGAATTTCCATGTTTCTCCTTGCATTATCCATCTGTTCTTGTATGTTATCTACTTTTTTCATTGAAGCCCTTAGCATGCTAATCATAGTTGTTTTAAATTCCTGGTCTGATAATTCCAACATTTCTGCTATATCTGACTCTGGTTGTGATCCCTATTCAAACTGTTCTTTTTACCTTTTAGTATGTCTTGTAATTTATTTGTTGAAATCTGGAAATGATGTACTAGGTGAAAGTAACTCCGGTAAATAGGACTTTAATGGTGTGGTGGTCAGGTGTGGGGGGAGGGGAAGAATTCTATAGTCCTATGATTAGGTCTCAGTCTTTTAGTGAGCCTGTGCCTCTGGACTGTGAACTTCACAAGTGCTTCTCAGTTTTTTTCTCCCTTCACATGGGCCAAGATGGCTAGAGGGGACTAGAGTTGGGTATTTCCTTTCCCGAGATCAGTTAGGCTCTGGTAAACCCCAGCAGGTTAGGCTCCTGGTAAAATAGTTCCTTCTGAAGGTAGATGTTGTTAAGAGGAACAGGATGCTCTGGCATATTTCAAAATGGTTCCTCTTTCCTCCCCTTGCTAAAAGCACAAGGGGATTTTTCTCCAGCGTTCTCTGTGAAGACCCACTTGAGCACCTGGATATAAAACTCACAAAAGTATGGGGACCTTATTATGACTGGGTTCCCCTGGACTTTTTACCTCTCAGCCTTGTCCACACTGAGCCTCCAGCAATTTGCCAATTACAGTTTAGGTTTTCCTGCCCTGGCACTGGTTCCTGTGGAGGTTTCTGCTCATGAGTTTCTGGTCTGGTAAGTTGTGATTCTCTCCAGTTGTCGGGACAGCAGTTTGCCCTGTGATCTCACTTCTCTGCTGGATCTAAGAAGAGTTGTCGATTTTTCAGTTTGTTCTGCTTTTGGCTTGTTGTTAGGACAGAGTGGCAACTTCTAAGCTCCTTACATGCTAGACCAGAAACCAGAAGTCTTGTGTCTTAATTTTTACATTTGCCTTTCCTCTTTAGGAACAGACAAGGCTATATTTTTTAAAACAACTGTCAGCAAAATTATTGTGTGGACAGTCGTCAGTTCTAGACAATTAGTCCTGTATTTTATTATTACAAGGCTTTTTACTATTTGTTGCATTGCAAATAAAAATAACCAATGTTCCCTGAAAATATCTTAATTATATTTGGGGTAAAGAACATGAAACCTGATGAGGACTTTCATGGGGTGGAATCCTGTGTTCCTTTACAAAAATGGGTCTGTGTGCTTTTGTGTCCATCTCTTGCTGACATGGCCAATTCAGTTTTTCATTGAGATGTGTTTTATGCATGTCAATTTAAAATACCAAATTTTCGTGACACTAAGGGTAAACCACAAAGGAATCTGGATGTGTGGTTTTACTACTTTATATTTACTGCTTAGCTTTAGTATCACAGACAGAAGCACTGAAGGAAGAAAATGACAGCCTCCGTTGGCAGCTCGATGCCTATCGGAATGAGGTAGAGCTGCTCAAGCAAGAACAAGGCAAAGCCCACAGAGAAGATGACCCAAACAAGGAGCAGCAGCTAAAACTCCTGCAACAAGCCCTTCAAGGAATGCAACAGGTAAAGGCATTTTGGTCTTCTGAGCTTTTTGGAAGGATAGCATTAGCTTTTCACCTGCAAAAGGGTAACCTGCAAGCAACTAGAATAGCAGACCTCTTATTCTTCTTGATATTCTGTTCTTCGGCCTAGCTGAGGAAGGGATTATGTGTTGTGGTTAATGAAATATTCTGGTTAATACAGAGATAGCAATGGATCACTGATTTTCAAAGAATGAGCATTCAGTGAAAAATACTTAACAATAAAACTATTCTAACTTAATCTAATATTTTCTTTATGCTTCAGAAGGCACTTTGGGATCTGGACCTCAGGGTCCTTATGAAGAACCTCAGTTACTTAGATGTGGAAAAGTGCTAGTGATTAAGTATCTAGTTGATATAATGCAGAGTAATACAGCCTTTTAGAAGGAATGACAGGAATCCTACCCTTGATTTGGGTGGAAGCAGGGGTGTTACGGGTTTGTTAAGTATCAATGCTTTGGACACATAATACCAATTTGCTTTTATTTTGTTTTGTTTTCACAGTCATTTATGTGAATGAGTTTACCTGCACATTATTCCAAGTATAAAAAGTAAAGTAAATAAGTGCATCCAACTGTAATTGCATTCAATACAACATTGTGTAATAGATGCTCAATATCTAGAAGTTTTCTATAACCACCACCACAGTGAGCCTACAGTTCAAAAGGTGTCAACATCTGTTCTCGTTATAGTAAGGGAGTAGTACTTCTGAGTAAGGGTACTATCCTCTTCTGTCTTGCCAGACTACCACCCATTTTCCTTACAACTGAAATTTTGCAATAGGTTTTTAATTGTGTGCCTTGGAATTATCTAGGGCAAAGCTTATTGCTGGTTGGAAATCACAAATTGTGAACAGGGAGTCTCTTCTGGCATTAGGAGCCCCATGTTCCTAATTCTGCTACCATTGTCTTCATGTGTGACAAGCAATGTCACGTTAATATTTCACCTTTCCTGTTAGCAAAATGTGTGAAGTAATCCTTACTTTCCTTTTATTGTCACCATGTAGTTTAATTGGAACATGTAAATTACATTAGAGATCTTTCCACCAAAAAATGCATCTCCTCAGCTAGACTTCAAAGAATGTTGACAATGTACATTGTACTGTGTCTTTTAGCCCTTCCAAAGGTCTTTTGCAAGCCTCTGAAAAGCAAGACTTTGGAAACGTTTTCTTGTTGTTTTCCCCTCTTACCTAGATTTTGAAACCGTACAGAAGGACAGTTCTGCTATTAAAATGCAATTGAAAGATGATGAACTTTTTTTTTCATTTCATCACTTCAAAGACTTCAGTGAGACAATTAGGTTTCTATCTCCTGAAAAATTGATTTCACTCATTTTGATTACTTTTTATTGGAAAATAGCCTTGTAAACAGTGATAAAATCCCTCTCATCTTATCCCAGAAAGATATATAGTGTAATATGGTGGTTAACAGCATGGGCCGTGGGTTTCACCCAACCTGGGTTTAAATCCCACTTCCGCTACTTGCTATCTGAATGGCCTTAGGCAAACCACTAAACTTCTTTAAGGCTCAGGATTATGAATCATAAGGTTATTGTGAGGTTTAAATGAGATCATGCATATGAAACCCTTTGCACAATGCTTGGCACATGTTAAATGCTAAAAAAATAGTATTTATTATAATCATTAATAATGATAAGTCCAGTTCCTTGCCTACTGATATGGAAACTAACATTTGTGAAATTTGGATTCTTTACTACTTTCCTCACTGAAGTTGAACTTGGCTTGGAAAATGGCTATTTGCAAGAATGCTTTACATTAAGTTCAGTTCTATGTAACAATCAAGATGTTGTCTACACCGTATTAACTGCACCTTACCCTTTCCGCCGGCTGGAATAGGAAAGTGAAGTGATTAGATCAGTTAGTTTCTCAGACTCTTTCTAAAATATGAGCAAGTCCAATGGAAGTTCATAAGAGCCAGATGAAATAACTTAAAGTGAAAAGTATCGTGATTTTCCCTTTAGTGTCTCTGCATGGAGAAATGATGTGTGTGCTGGGGGAGAGTGAGGCAGGCCAGCCTAATATCTAACTTCAGCCAGAGTTTTTAAGCGAAGTGTGACTCCTTAAGACTTGATTGTCTTTGGTCTTTCTTGTAGCATCTACTCAAAGTCCAAGAGGAATACAAAAGGAAAGAAGCTGAACTGGAAAAAATCAAAGATGACAAATTACAGGTGGAAAAAATGTTGGAAAATCTTAAAGAAAAGGTACATGAGTCCTAAGTGAACCTTTTTCCTTGCCCCTTTCCCCCCTTTTCAGTGACAATGAGAATGCCCTAGAAGTTACTGCAAGAGAAATCAATGTGGGATGTTTGGCCGATTGGGGATTAAAAGCCCCATCTCCAGGATAATTCTTGAATCAAGGGCTCTGCTTTTACGTGTAAGTCATTGGCATTTCTAAGGGTTCTGGAGAGTATACTTTTCAGGAATAAAAAGTCCATCCCTATTCCTCAGTCTTCTCTCTTGGAGAAGACCAGAGTGTACACCTCATCCCTTCTTCAATGTGTCAAGCAGATAGCAGCCTGGAAAATTCGTGTGACACAAAATGCCTTTAATTAAGCATTTCATTAAAGGAAGAAACACCAGTGCAACTAGAACGTTGACATTTCTTCGCAGACACTCCATCTAGTGTAATAATGAGTAGTTGCAGATGAAATGGCCAAAACCAAAAGGTGGGGAAACCTTGGAAAGCAAACAAGGGGACACATTATTCTAAAGCTAGATAATAGCAACAGGGAAGGCAAGATGGAACTTTGCCTAGTGAGAGCCTACAGCAGTACGAACTACCAGCGAGGACCTCTGAGAGAGTCTCCTAACATCTGGGTGGATTAATGTATCACAACTATGAATCAGGTGCCCAGCCTATTTAAAATGTGTGAAGTGTACTCATGGTGTCTCCCTGTCATACCTCTCTGATCTCCTTTATGTCTGAACATTTATCTGAAGTTATCCTCTAAAAAGGAAGGCCCGTTGACCAGAACTGCCTGATTTTAATGTCTCAGAAGGAAGAGAAGATTAGGAGCTTAGACCAAGAGCCAGAAATCAACAGTGCTACAGTGCCAGAAGTCAGCAGTGCTACAATTCCACAAGAGCTCATGCTCTTTATCTTCAGTGCTCAACTCAGGAAGATGCAATGCGTAAAGGCCCTGGGTGTTTTTGCCAGCATAGTGACTTCCCCCGGAGTGCCATTAAGCACTGGCAACCTTGGTGTAGTTGAAACAAATGATTGAAAGTGTTTTCTGCTGGAGGCCATTTGCAATATGCTTTTAATTCTTCCACTTCATAAAACCAACTGTCTTCCCACTTTTGTGGGTGCTATTAAAGAAACAAGCACAATCCCAGAGAAATTCATTTATCAAGCATTTAATTGAAAAGTGCCAAATCTGCTCTATTTAGCAGGACTTTCCTCATACTATGAGAGCTTCTAAAATGTCCCAGAGCTGCTACATAGCTCTGTTTCGCTTCTTGCATAAAATGGAGTGTGTAGCCAGAAGACTAGATAGATGTGGGTTTGTGCTAATGACATTATGCTTAGAAATCACTCTTCAGGATTGACGTCACAAATTGACTTAAGGGCATTTTTAGTGATTTAATGTAAGCAGTTTTCTGCTTTGTAAAGTATTTCATTTAAACAAGCAAGAGGTCAGATGGCATAGGGGAAACTTGCCATGTTGTACTTAAGACTAAGTGTTTCCCGTTCTGAAACTGAATATACCATGAACTGGCAGCTAAAGAGCACAAGGAAAGAGATCCAACTGATAATCAGGAAAATGTGTCAGAATATGTTTTTTCCTGTTATTTTAAACAAAGCTTTTTTCAGAGAAAGTTGTGACAGTTCATTATAAACTGATCTTCTCTGGGAAGCTGATTCGTGACCAAATATTTCAACCTGACACAATTAGGTTAGGAAGCAAAGTACCACCACATTAGACTGCAAAATAATTTCAGGATGAAAGGAAAGCAATAAGTTTTGGTGAGGAGAGATCTTTTTTGTTTTTGTTTGGGTTTCTTGACAGTAAAGCACAGTGTGAGTTATTGTCAGTGTTTTGCAATATAACAATGTGACTTATATTTGTCTTGCTGCAGGAAGAACTAGCTCTTTGAATCTGCTAGTAAAATCCAAGGTGATAAGCATCCCTTCAATATACCTTCTAATTTTTTAAATGCCAACTATAATAAAATTGAAGTCAGGTTTCAGTAAGGCTGCATTTCCATTCAAGATGGCTAAAACCTCTCACATGTCTTCACATCTTAAATCAACCCCAATCTGTTAAACTCTCACACTTAAGATATGGCTTACTGGATCATTTAATGTTTTAAGAGAGTTAGAAGCACATGTGCACCCTGTGGCTTAGAAGTGAGCCAGTAGTTTAAGTCAAACTTGGCATGATGCTTACTGCCTGGATTGGATTCTAAAGGCCGAAGATTGAGTAGATCATCAAGAAAGGTTTCCCTTCTGACTACAGCCAGGAAGCCTGTAAATCCACAAAACAACATGTCTTGGAGCATAGACCATTTGTTTCATTCAGGGGCAGCATCCTGGAAGCTTTGAAGACACCTTTAAGGAAAACAGAAGGTAACCTGTCCCTGCTGAGGGCTTGTGGAAGGGAAGAAGTGACAAAGCATCTGAGTCAGCCATGCTCTGCCCCACAGGAGCATTTCCCCCCCTGCATTTTCTTGTATAATAACAGTGAGATTGAAGCAGTGATCTCTTTTGTTCCTTCTTCTGAAGGTTCTTCCTTCACATTCATAAAACAGAAAAGATGTTCTCAGTATCCAAAGAGAGAAAGAAAGATCCATGAAAGGTCTGGAGGTATTTGTCAGTTTGTTTGCTGGTCATGGATTTCACCTGAATATCTCATATGAAACATACCTGCTATGCTCAGAAAGAGAAAATTTTCAACAACAAAGAAGGTCACTGAGTAATGACATTTTTGGTCGTGGTCATTTCTTGCTATAAAGTCAGGAGAATACTAACTGATGATGTTCTTATCACAGAGAAGAGAGAGAGAGTTGATAGTCAATAAATAGAGGCTCTAACTTTTAGTTCCAAGTTGATTACCTGCCAGTGGATGAGCTACATTGTAGATTTTCCAGTCAGAGATGGGACTTAACCTTTAGCAGAGTCTAGACCTAAAATAAAAGAGAATGGTTTTTTAACAGTGGATGGCCTGGGATGAAATCCAGGCTCTACACTTCCTAGGAATGTGATCTTACGCAATTTACCTAATTTATCTGAGCCTTGCTTTCCTCATCTGTAGCATGGAGAGAATACATACCTAACAGTGCCTGGTACGTAGTAAACAGTAAATGTTTGGTCTGGTTCCCCAGATTACTTGTATAGAGTCAAGAATGGTGAAGGCAGAAAAAAAAGCTGGTGAAGATGAATGCCTTAATTTTTCTGTGTTTTGAAGCCATATAAAGAGGCTATGGATTATGTGTGATGCTTTTGTAATTTATGCTGTTTTCCCTCCCATTCAGTAATCAAAATTGGACAGTATTGCTTTTAGGATGCTGTGTTAAGAAGTTCCTATTGTGTAAGTGAAACCAAGTCTGTCACCAAATAAGGTGAACTGACCTGAGAATCATGTTATTTCCACAGGAAAGCTGTGCTTCTAGACTGTGTGCATCAAGCCAGGATAGTGACTACCCTCTGGAGAAGACTCTCAACAGCAGTCCTATCAAATCTGAACGTGAAGCACTGCTAGTGGGTAAGGAAGCTGACACACACACACAATGTAGAGAGGGCCGTGGAGGAGGGAAGGGGTTTACCTAAGATGAATAAGCACACACCAAACATTTATGAAGCATGACAGTGCGAGGACCCAGAGTCCTGAAGATGACAGGGTAAGAACAAGTACAGGTTCAATGAAAATGGTAGCAGCAGCTCCCAGCCCTCTTCAAGCCCTTTGTGGCCACTGCCACATCAAGTGTGTCAGTATAAGAACTATGCTAAGAGAGGATCAGCTGGAGAAACACGTAGGTTTTTTAAATCTCTATGCGAGGATACCTGAGCCCTCCCACTCCCACTCAAGGGATACTGCGGACACTCTCTGGCAGAGAGCTTTTCCAGATGAGCCTCCGGAGGAAGCATGTGCCTCTCTTAAGTTTTTCCAGGTTCCTGGCAGATGACTCAGGAGGCCGTCTGTGGGGTGTTGGACGCTGGTGGGCTTTGATGAGATCAGTGCTACGATTGCTCTCATTATATAAAAATTCATTCAGAGAGGCAAGATAGCATAAATAGTTAAGGCATTAGACAGACCTCTCTTCCCGTCTTGACCCTACCATTTCCATCCTGAGCTACAGTTCCTCCATCTGCAAAATGGGCATGATAATATTACTCACCTCAAGGGCAACTGCAAATTTTAAATACAATATTTCATCAAAATCGCTTAGCAAAGTGCCCAGCCCATAGTAAGCCCTCCATATATGGAAATCATTTTGCACTTACAGCACTATTCACAAATATTTGTTGACCTCTTATTCTATTTGGAGAATACTGGCAGATTGAGGTCTTAAAATATTCACTCATCTAAAAGGGGCTGGTCTTGGGCCTCAGCAAATAATCCCAACTCCCTTCTTGGAAGCTGAGCCACATAGTAGCCCCATCCCAGTCTCAAAAGTCCTCCACAGTGATTGGGTTCTGCATATTTTAAGATATATCTGCCTCCTTTGGTAATGGATGTTGTACTGAGATTTGACACTTTGATATGTTAATGAGGATGCACAGGGAGATCTGCCATTGAGTCTTCAAGAAAAGTAACAATTTATTTCCATTTTCCAACTCAAAGTTCTTTAACAAATTGGCATGGCAACGGGGAGACCTGTCAGAGAAGAGCCGGGGGTAGGAGGAAGCCTCTGTAAATGGATAGTTCTAGAAACAAAGATTCTTAAGATAAGTGTTGCTTGTTTTTTAAAGAAAGTATTCTTGGGCTGACAGAAAGAAAGGAAAATCTGTTTTTTAAATTGGTTCTTTGGGTGTGAACCCACAAAAGCTGCCTAGTGTTTTGAAACCTATGGAGTTATTTCTTGGCATTTGACAGCCTTTCTTGGCCACAGCATCTAGAATTCCTTTGAACATGGACTGTCTTCTTCAGAATTTAAGTTTCTCAGCTTGAGTCAGTGTTTAGAAATTCAATTTACCTAGTCATTTAAGAACACTGTCATAAGTGGCAGCATGCATTTTGAACAGATTTTGAACCCTACCATCAGTTCCTTTTGGATCCTCCAACCCAGCCCCTTGCCATCTAATATTTCGACAATTTTCACAAAGAACTGATTTGAACTTCAAGCTACAATCTAAACTTGATATGTTTTTAGTTGCTTAAAAGGATAGACAAGTTGTGATTTATAAACCAAATCAAATTTAGTTTGTATTTCTTAGCAGTTTTCAGCAAATTCAATTCTAGGTATATTTGATGTCCCTTTGATTTTATGAAGGGAGGTGAATTCAAAAAATTTAAAGAAATAAATAGTAGACTTCTGAACAATTTATATTCCACCCGTTGCCAGAGAAAGAAATATTAGAACAATTAACCTGATGGCCAGAACAGTCAAGGCAGTAGGTATAGCTGTCAATCACCCCAGAGTTATGTTGAGTAAAAATCATGCACATTCCTGGAGGCTGTAAACTGCTGTAAGAATTCTGTTGCTTCAAGAAATTCAGAGCTCTTAGCACAAACAGAACGCTAGTGACTACTTGAGTGAATGAAATGTTTGGTTTTTCTTTACAGAGCTACTCAGAGAGTAAAACCCAAATATAATCAGCAGATTCTCTTGTGAGAGGCTCGAGGTTAATCAGGCAAAGTGCATGATTTGTACTTTTGCCACAACAGCGAGACGTTATTAACGCATAAGAGGCTAAAGTCCAATTAAAGAATGTGCAGAAGAGCTGCAAGACCCAGCACAATCTAAATTCATTGTAAAATTCTAAATTCATGGTAAAACGTAGAATTCAAATTGTCTTTGGCCAGCATGAATGATGGCACTGACTCCTCAGATGCCACCTTTTCTACATGTGATCTAGTGTGGTAAGAGGCGGTATGTGTAGTGGTTAAGAGCAACTGCCTGGGTTTAAATACCAGCTCTGCCACTTACCAGCTGTGTGACCTTGGGCAAGTTGCTTAAACTTTCTGTGCCTCAGTGTTCTCACCTGTGAAATGGGTATGGTAATACCTACCTCACAGGATTGTTGTAAAGATTAAATGAGTAACATATATGTCAACTCAGAGTAGTGCTCAGTGTGTAGTATGTTGTACGTGCGAGTTAGCTCTTGCCATACACTGTCACGTGGCATCATAAAGAATACAATGCTCAAGTGTAACCTCCATGGTATTGTCTCTCTAGGGATTATCTCCACATTCCTTCATGTCCACCCATTTGGAGCAAGCATTGAATACATTTGTTCCTACTTGCACCGTCTAGATAATAAGGTATGTGGGGGCCTGAAATTGGTGTGCAAGGGGATGTAGGGTTCTTTGTGAACAGGTGACCTTACTCTCTTCAAGCATAAATAAGTCATTAGTAATCACTCTAAGGAAATTTCCCTTGCCTATTCTCTCACTGTGATTCAGTGTAGAGCTTCTGTCTTGCAAGTAAGATGACCGTCTGTCCCTATTTGCCTGAGACTGAGGGGTTTCCTGGGACTTGGGACTTCCAATGCTAAAACTGAGGAAGTCCCAGGCAAACCTGAATGAGTTGGCCACCCTACTTCCAAGATCCATCTTAGAAGAATTTTCCTCCTTTCTCTTAATTTACATATAAGCTGCAGATTAACCATATTTCTCACCAGTCAAACTTTTGCCCTGGGTCTTTAGCCATTAGCAAATGTTAGATTTCAAAATTGTAAGTCTTCCTCCAGCCCCTTCCCCAGCCATCCTCATCACCACTGCCATTATCTGTAATGAAACAATCAAGGCAGGGGTGAAAAAAGATGGAACTATAAGTCTATAACACAGACTGAATATTTGCTCACAGCTGATCTCGTGGGCCAGTTCCTTCCCTGGATCCTATCCTGTGGGGGAACTCACAGAGCAATCAGGAGCAAGAGGAAGTGCTAGATCCCTAGAAAGTCAAGGATGTCTCATAGAGGCAGGAGGGGACTCTTGACCCCTCAGAAGAAATAACCTCATGATACATATTTTCAGAAGCAGGTTCAGTTAAACCTGCTCATGGGTTGTACTCACTCTTGCACAAAATCTGGGCCTTTTGAGCAATGCCGTTGAAATGCAGATTCCTGACAGTTGAATGTCCTACATGTTAAACCATTGAAGCATATGTCCTCTTAACAACAGCACTGGCCCATTTTGGAATCCAACTGTGGTGATACATCCTCCTCATGGCGTGGGTTCTAGTTCTAGCTAGAACTCCCCCTCATTTCCCTCTAGGAAGTGATGCTATTCTGCAATTAAGTAGCCCATTTGGCAGTGAAGGGAGGGATGGAATGAGCGCCAGGACCAAGTGGTTGGTTGAAGTGGTAAGAAATTGAACTATATGTCAGTAAAAATGATCTGGTTCTTTTTTTAAATTACAAAAATAATGCATACGTATTGTCTTTAAAATATAAGCAATATAGAAATATAGTAAAGGGAAAGTGAAAGTTACCCACCATCCCACCCCTCAAGGATAACCACTGTTAACAGTTTGGCCTGTCTTATCTCAGATCTTTTTCTATGCATATGCTGCACCTACATTGTATGTGCATATATATATAACATTATGTATTTACGGTTTTTGAAATGGGGATTTGACTCTATGTCATACTCTGTAATGTGCTTCTTTCGCTCAACTGGGTACAGTCTACTACCAGCACTGGGAAGAAGACATGACTTCACTCCTGGCCTAGGCCCAGTTCCTCCTGAGCAGCTTCCTACCAGAGTAGTGCCAGGGCCTCCCAAAGGGAGCCTGCAGTGGTACCAGCAGAATTGGGGGGCTCCTTCCCTCCAGCTTCAGAAACATTCAGTGTGGTGGCGACTCAGGGTTTCTTTAAGGATCACCTAGTACTATTCAGTCAAGCCCTAGCGCCCAGGTTCACAGTTAGGAAGGTTGCTACCAATGTAAAGATGACTACCGGAAGCAAGCCCTAAAGGCTCCACAGATTTTGGTTTTGTATTGATGTGTGTGCATGTGTGTGCGTGTGCGTGTGTGTGTGAGTGTAGTGTGTATAGACAATGCACAGAAGCAGGAACATGGAGTCCTCCCTTCTCCTGTCACTTTTTCTTTGTGAACTAATGTGTGTGTGCAGAATTCTTCTCTGGTGGCAGCCATTTCTGCCTTCTTCTCCTCCCAAAAGACTTCACAGCTTCAGTAGGCCTGTACGTTGCATCACCAGCACTGATTACTGTCATTCAGCTGGCTACAAACCCAAGCCTCTCCACACGGCTGACACCACTAGCTCTTTCCAATAGAAAGCTCGGTCACAATCAATCTCAAAAACATCATACCAAGGGAAGGAAACTAGTCACAAAGGACTATATATTGTATGATTACACTTATATGAAATTTCAAGAAAATGCAAAACCACAGTGAGAAAATCTGAGTCAGGGATTGGAAGTGAGGATTGATTGCAAAGGGGCATGAAGGAACTTTTTTGAGGTGATGGAATGTTCTAAAACTGAATTGTAGTAACACTTGCACAATTGCATATATTTACTAAAACTCATCAAACTGTACATATGAAATAGGTGAATTTGTTGTATGTAAGTTATACCTAAATAAAGCAATTATGAAATATATAAACAAAAATAAAGCTCAGTGGTCTGGTGATCACAGCAGAGGAAGGCTGCCATCTGGAAGCCACTCAACCAACACATACACATGCACAAGGAGGAGGAAGGGGTCAACCCCACCCACAACATGCACATGTATGCGTGTATGCATCAGCGTTCTAAAGCAGGCAACATTGGGGAAAAAGACCCAGATTAGAAAGGTAGCACTGGTTTTGAATGGAGATGTCCTCTGTCCCACAGATCTGCACCAGTGATGTGGAATGTCTCATGAGCAGACTCCAGCATACCTTCAAGCAGGAAATGACTGGAGTTGGAGCCAGTCTGGAGAAAAGGTGGAAATTCTGTGGCTTTGAGGGCTTGAAACTGACCTGATTCCCTTTCCCTAACAACCTTGGATCCTGAAAATTAAATGTGTCTTGGACAAGCCTAGAAAGTGATTTGTATTTTCAATGGTTTTCAAGTGGAAATTGCTTTAAATTTGTCAATTCATTCCTGGAATATCTTTTGAGTTAAAACAAGGATCCTAGAGCAGCACCTCGAGCTACAGGCCCTAAAAGAAATTGACTCAAACCTCAAGTGCTGTAACTTCCTTTCTGTCAAATTGGTTGTCTTTTTTATTAATAGTATCGAGAAAGGCCTGAGGCTAAAGAGTATTTGAGGTGTTTTCGGTGTCTGTACTACTGTTGTAGACTTTGGTATTTTTTTAAACACTGTTAACTGAAATGTTTTGATGATTTGTATGTGATTTGTGTTTCGAAAGTTCCCTTCACGTTAATGTTACTACTGGTGAGAGGAATGAAAGGAGCACGAGGTACTCCATAACTGACATTGTCTTTCCAATCCCCAGTAGGCCAGTGAATGAAGAATACGTCAGTGTCTTCTAGAAGGTGCTTGACCAGGTTCACCTTTTAAAAGACAAAGCATGGTTTGTGGCTTTTTGCAAAATTACTGTGAACCAAAAGTTGACAAATGTTCCAAAGTTATTTTCTCTAATATATCAGATAAAAGGTTTATTTCAGAATTTTAAAAATGTCTATATGTATTTGCAGAAAGCAAGTGTCCAGTATGACTGGCATGTGTACGTGCTATTCAGAATCACCTTGTAAATAGTCTGCTTTTAAAGAAGGGCATGTTTAGTTTTCTATGAATTAAAACACACATGTGCACACACGCACATGTGCACATAAAACACACACACATTAGCAAAAGGGATTTATTTTAATATGCTTTCCTCCCTGGCCTTCTTACAAAGTCTGTTGGTCTCTTTTCTTCTGCTGTCAGCGTGTTGAATTGCAAACCGTGTACTGCTGTAAATAATATGTTTACTTCATGCTGAATGTTTGCAAAGGCTTGATATGCGTATTAATGGAAAATTCTCGGTTATGAATAAATAATGGACCAGGGTGTGTGAGGCCTCCTGCACATAGGTCAGCTCCACCTGGAGTGCCAATTTGCCAGGGACACCTCCGGTTCTGTGGTGCCCATCAGCAGATTGCAATGGCAGAATTTGCGTGGACCAGTCAGGAAGTCCTGCGTGATGGAAAAGAAAGGGAATGGATGGGGATTTGGGGCTAATATCCCGAGGCAGAGATGGTCTTTTCTTTTGTGGTGTTGGTGGTGCTTATAATAACACAAGCATGCCCTCCCTTGAGTCTTGATTCAAAATAAGAGAATGTACTGAGTAAGCAAAGCCAATGAAGAGTATTTCAGGAAAATACTTTGTAAATGAGATGTCAGTAGTGTTCAAAGTTGTATTTTTAAAAGATAAATATTCCTTTTTTATACCTCAGTTTGGTGTTCTGTTTTGAATTATTTGCTCGCGAAGTAATCCTTTCGTAAGTCATCTCAATTTCTTCCTTTGAGTTACCAGGATGTTGGAAAAGATGCTAAACCTTCTGCCTTGACAACTAGAAATTGAGTTCCATGGCAGCCCATTAATGCTGAAAGCTGGCTTCCCCCTTAAGCACCCAGCTGTGGCACCAGCAGGAAGCTAGGGTTATTTTTACACTGGCTTCCTCACTGAAGCATCTCTGTCATCAATGCTACAGAAGGCTTTGATTCATCAGTCTCATGGGTCCTGGAATGCCTTATTTTAATAATATCTAAAAATCAAGAGAAATTAGCCACTTATCAATTATTTCTTATTTAAACAAGTTAAATAAAATGAAATTTTAAAGCAACAGCTGCCATACCTGGGCCTCTTGCTCTCCTTCACTGCTTGTACTACATATGGTCTCTTCCTGTTATTCCTGTCAATTTAGTCCAGGTGTACTCCTCCCAGCCTGCTGGAAAACACAGTTGTGATGGTTACTTTTGTGTGTCAAGTTGGCTAGGCTATAGTGCTCAGTTGCTTGGCCAAACACCAGTCTAGATGTTGCTGTGAAGGTATTTTTGGGATGTGATTAACATTTAAACCAGTACAATTTGAGTAAAGAGATTGCCCTGCATAATGTGGGTAGGCCTCATCCAATCAGTTGAAGGCCTTAAGAGAAAACACTGAAGCACTCTAAGGAGAAAGGAATTGTGCCTCCAAATTGCCTTTGGACTCACGACTGAAGCATTAACACCTGCCAGAATTTCCAGACTGCTGGCCAGCCCTACAAATTTCAGACTTTCCAGCCTCCACAATCACATTAGCCAATTTCTTAAAATAAATTTCTCTCTCTGCAAAGGAAACCCTCATACACCGCTGGTGGGAATGCAAACTGGTGCAGCCACTATGGAAAACAGTATGGAGATTTCTCAAAAAATTAAAAATAGATCTACCATACGATCCAGCTATCCCACTACTGAGTAGTTATCCAAAGAACATGAAATCAACAATATGAAGAGATCTATGCACCCCTATGTTCATCGCAGCGTTATTCACAATAGCCAAGATGTGGAAGCAACCCAAGTGTCCATCAATGGATGAATGGATAAAGAAGATGTGGCATATAAAAACAGTGGACTACTACTCAGCCATGAAAAAGACAAAATCGTCCCATTTGCAACAACATGGATGGGCCTTGAGGGTATGATGTTAAGTGAAATAAGCCAGACAGAGAAGGACAAACACTGCATGATTTCACTCATATGTGGAAGGTTAATAAACACATGGATAAAGAGAACAGATTAGTGGTTATCAGAGGGGAAGGGGGTAGAGGAAGGGCGAAAGGGATAAAGGGGTACATATATATGGTGATGGATAAAGACTAGACGATTGGTGATGAGCACAATGCAGTCTATACAGAAACTGATAAATAATAAGATACACTTGAAATTACACAGTGTTATAAACCAATATGACCTCAATAAAATAATTGAAAAAATCTTTATATACACATATACATACATACATATATATGTATGTATATATCCCACTGTGTATACATATACATATGTATATACATTTATATGTATGTATGTATATATAGATCCCATTGGTTCTGTTTCTTTGAAGAATCTGAATACACTAATCCAGAGTTGTTATAATGTGTAAAAATAGAATATTTTTGCTTTATATTATGTAATCAAATTGCAGCAGATACCATCTCTCATAATCCTTTCCATTCACCATAGAAATCTACTAATGAAGCTATTTTTCCTTACACATGCTCAGTGCTATTTATTGTCCTGTTGTTCCTCCTGAATTTTGGAATATTACTGTTTTGTTATTTTTAGGAGATACAGTAGTTAGATTTTTCCAGATAATAATGAATAGAAGCATTCTTTTATTTTACAAATGGTTGTTTTATCTCCCTTCCTAGTCCTGTGACATCTCCAGTTCTGATTTTTTAATATTACCAACTTTCCTGTTAAATGTCTTCAGTGCAAATGAGAAAGTTAGTTTTCAGAGCAAATTAGACACATATCTGTTTTCAGGTTATATAGAGCTTTGTTTTTAATTTGACCCCAAAATATATGCTTTTCATGTAATACAGAATAAACTGTATTACATGAAAAGACAGGATAGATGTGCAAGACCTTTTGACTCAGCTGGTAGAACTGGGTGAGCCGTTGGACTCTTAGCTGTCTTGGACAGCCCATCGGATAGACCTAGATTCACTTTTCACCACAATTGCTACCGTCTGCTGAGCACCCATCATGCTCTCATGATGCCCAAAGTCACTTCTTGCCTATATGTCTATAGGCAAGGTACATGGACACAATGATAGTTTCAATTGCCTTTTAGGTAAAATTAAGGAGAAAAAGTACCTACCTCAGAGAGTGGTAGTAAAGATTCAACAAGCTAGCTTCTGTAAATTGCCCAGCAAGTACCTGGCCCATAGTGAGTTCACAATACAGTTATGATTATGATTATGATTCAGTCAAAAGTAATTATAAGTCATGACCTTACCCTCATATTAGGAAAAATGTTTTTATATTCACACCTAGAATTGTGGAGCTACATCGTGTTGCTAGGCCTCAAGAAGGGAAATTCAGCTGTTCAAATGTGTTCCAAACTTTGACTCAGTCCCAGACACTCTGCCGGGCACTGTGGGATAGAAAAGGAGTAGGGTTTGGCCCTGCCCTCAAGGAGCTCTAGAGAACGGTAGGCTTTAACACGCTGAACTTAAATCCTTCACCCTTTAGCCAAGACCGTAAAAGCTCAGCATGAAAATATTCAATGTTGACCAACCACGAATGGTGTGGATAATGTGGTAATGAGAGCTTGCTCTTGAGATGTGAACTATTACATTCTGTGCCCCCTACCACCCCCATCCAGCTCCAGAGTGTAAATTCCATGGGAGTATGGTCCTCATTTGTTTTGTTCACTGCCATTTCCCCAAAACCTGGTGCATTGTAGGTGCTCAGTAAATATTTGTTCAATGAGTATTTTTGTAGCACTCTATACAAACTACATTCATATACACTAATAATAAAAGCTAACATTGATTAGTGATTCCTACTTACCAGTAATCATGTATGTATAGAATCATTCATTTTTACTACAACTGTGAAAAGTAGATAATATTATTCTGTGCTTCAGCTGAGACTCTGAGATGTAAACTAACCTTCCTAAGTTTCTAAGAGGCAGAGATGACAATTGAATCTTGGTCTGTCCAACTGCAAACTCAAAACTTTCTATGGCACCAATATTTTATTTAACCTTCATGTCAACCTAATTGGTCAGTATTATTATAAATCCCACATTGTTCATTCACGTGCCACTGTAGAGCACCTGACATGTGCAAGTCTTGGTCCTAGAAATTCTGAGAGGAAGAAAGCATAACCTCATCCCTCAAGAGTCTACACTGCTAAATGATACAGTGACATACAAGGTGCTGCAAGAGCGACATCAGGGAAGGCCTTACAAATATTAGGCAGCTTGAAATAGGGTAAGAGGAGAAAACAGGCTCAGAAAGTCTAAATTATTTGCCCGAGTTACAAGGCCAATATGTGACAAAGCCTAGGATTTGACCCAAGTCTACCTGGCTTCAATTTAGGCTTTTTCTATTATACCATGGTGCCCAAGGTCACTTACTAACACTGTCACTGAACCTCTCTGAGCCTTTGGTTTTTCATATATAAAATGGAAATCTAAGTACTTCCTTCAAGGGGTCATTTATGAGGCTTTGCTCAGTTCGTAAAGTGCCCGGTACTAACTATCCCTAGCAAAATAAATGCTCAGTAAATGGCTATAATTATTACCCAACTAATAATCACATTAACAATGCTTTAATGACACCATAGCTACATTTCCAGTATTGGGAATCCCATAGGGCCACAGGGTAACTTAAAAGAAGAATGATAACTGCTGGCTCAGAGAAATTCAGGAGATTTTACTGAACAATACTCCCTCCGAGGTAAGTAATGCCTGGCCCAAGCCTGACGTAGGGAAGAAACTTCCTTCTGCTGTGTTATGATATAGTCTCCAGCATCCTTCCAACTTCACCCCCTCCCATCACAGGACAGACCACATCCCATTAACAAAGAGGCCACAGGGGCCTTATCTCCTCTCTCATATCCCAAGATCCATAACATTATTCCATTCTTTCAATTTGGCAGGAAGCTTTGAAGATCTCATTTGCCTAAATGTTCTCTCTGGGTGGAAGGTCTCAAAGGCATACTGAAGCATTTACTTGGGGCAACAGAAGGAAGGAAAAGGAATTGATTGCACACAAACATGAGCATTCAAGGCTATAGAGCCTCATGGAAATGATCTCAGATCTTGGGTGGAAAGTAGGATGCAGGGCATATTAAAGAGTGTTCTAGCTAGCTGCATTCACTCCAAGTCTGAATATTAGACTACCCTAAAATTAATAGTCCTCTGGGGTATCAGACTTCTGCAAACTTAACTCATTAATATTCCTCAACAAAAATCTTATATCATGCTTTAAAGTGTTTTCAAAACAACTCTGTACACAGAATTGTGTCAGCTGATCTTCACAACACCCTGTGAGCTAGCAGGGGCAAAAGGTTCCTTCACCATTCTTGCAGCTAAGGATAACAAGTCTCAGAAGGATGAAGAGCCATGCCATAGGTCTCACAGCTAAGTGCATGGTGGAGCTGGGATGAGAAGGCAGGACTCCTGAGTCCTCCCAGTTTTCACCCCACTTCAGCTCCAGCCCCTGCCAAGTATGGCTAGGAGAATTCAAAATAGGGATCCTTAACAATTTGGGAAGTTATGCACCCTTTGGGAAGTCTGGTGAAGACTGTGAACCCCTTATCAGAATAACATTTTTAAGTGTATGAAATAAAATACAAAGAAAACCAACTCTATTGAAATAATACAGTTATCAAAACATTTTTGATACAGGGATATATGTGTCCCTTTAACACATTGAATAGCAATGTGTAATGACAGGTCTAATAAGTACTATAATTTTGAAGTAGTGATGAGCAAATATTTCAAGAAATCTGCAAAAACTTGTGATATGAGATTTATGATACTGCTGAAAAAGCGACAGATCCCACTACGTTTATAATGGAAGAAAATGCTAAATTTCGGTGAGGTTAGTGAAAATCTCAATGTAATTTTTCCATCCAAAATCCCCCACTTCCTAAATTCTATCCACAGTCTCTAGGTAAAACACGCCTGATAGAGGAGATCAATGAAGCGTAAAGTGAGAGCCCCCAAAGTGGGGCCAGGATTAATTTCATTAAACATTAATATTTATAAATTACTTAAAACAGTGTCCATCCCATAGTAAGCTCTATATGTGTTTATTAAATAGAAAAATATTTTAAACAATAAATTTTATAAATGATAGAGATACTGATTCTTTGGACGTTTTGAAATAGTGAAATCCTAAGTCAATGAGCTTCAGTGTGAGCAAACACAAGTACTGCATTGAGGAGAAAATGAGCCAAATGCCATTCACAAGATGTTCGTCTCCAAACCATCAGTTCTGGCACAGGAAAGAGATCTGGGAGTTGTTGGAGAGATGTCCCTGAAGACAACTGTCCAATGTGTGGTTGGAATCATAAAAAGGCAACCAATTCTAAACACAGTAAAGGAAAAAACAAAACAAAGCAAAACCAGAAACAAACTATAAGACATTATCTTATTCCCTCTGAAAAAAAGAAAATGTGTACCCACACCAGTGAAACAGTGTGTTTCACGTGGCTGGGCCTCAAGATGTGAAACTCAACATTTCAATGCAGATGATATTCAAGTGCTTACTCTCTCCAAGACACTCAGTCAGCCAATCAGGGATCCAAGGATGAATATGACATGGTACTTGCCCTTGAAGAGTTTAAGAGAAGTTTAAGGAATCAAGAGTGTGGGTGGGTTTTAATACATTAGCAAAACATGTTCTATCCTCTAGACCAGAACCGTATAGTCTGGGAGAGAAAAACCTGGAATGTTGAATTCAATATTTTTCACATAATAAGCACTCTCCCTCTCTCGCACACACACACACACACACACTCACACACACACAGCAGTGTGTGCAGCACTTGGTAAAGCTAGTATTACAATCATGCCTTGTTTATTCAGCAAGTAAAGCTATCTGGGTATTTAATATAAGTGAGTTTGCTAGATAACTGAAACATGCCCCTTCCGGTACCAATCTTTTTATTTTAATCATTTTAAATGAAAACATTTCTAAGATGTTTTACATCCTTTCCTGTGCTATTAAATAGAGGGTTCTAGACCTGTCCTGACCTTGCCGTGATGCCTCCCTATTGCCACTAAGAACGTTAGTTATGATAAAACTGCTGAGAAAGAATATTCTTCCCACTAACTCAACTGTACATGGAACAGTGAAAGAGCTGATTCCCTGATAAACCTCGTTCCTCATTAAAGGGCTAGAACCGGCCTCCAGCAGCCTTGACTCCCCGTGTTAACCCTGGGTTACTGTTCTAGAAATGCTGAGGCTAAGAGATGCTTGCAGGACCACTGACAGGGATAGTATTCTGAATCTCAACTATCTAAGGGGCCAAAGGTGTCTGCCTCTCTGCTGGCCTAACAACGTGGGGAAAAGGAGATCGTATTGTCTCTCCATTCTCCAACCTCTGCTTAACTATGCTAGTAAGAAATACTACCATGAAAAGGCAGTTTGGTTTATCAGACAGCAAAGTCAGGGGAATTGGACTTCCTGGTTCTGTCACTGGCCCTGAGACTTTACACAAGTCACTCAGCCTCTGAGTCCCATGAGTAGGACAGCAGGAGAGAGGATGCTGGCAGTGCTGGCTAGATTTTTCTTTCTTGCTCACTTAATAGAACCAGATAGGGCCATGATACAGTCCATCCGCCTGTGGTAGCCCAGGTTGATGAGCATTGTCTCCTGGCCAGTGTTCAGAAAGTGAATCTTCACAGTTATCAACTTGGTGAGCCAGTGACAATGCAGGGCCTGTGGCACACAGGAGTCCTGAGGGCTGTGGGTGGAGGGAGGCACAGGTAGAGAAAGACTTTGTTGCCACCATCTCCAGTGTGAACCCTCCAGCAACTGTACTCACACCTTCTGCCCCGAGTTAGCCCATGACTCCTTCCTTCTTCGCTTGGAAGAGCACAGGGACAAAATAAAATCATTCCTACTGTGGACACCAAGCCCCAAGGCCAGTCTGGAATAAGACTCTCTATGGTTACCTTAGTATGACTCCCTGCTGCATCCAGCATCAGAGTTGGGGCCTTCACCAGCAGCTGCTTCAGCTGGTGCCCATTCTTGAGGCTGTCCTCTGCAGGGGAGTGAAGGAGACTTGTTGAGCCTGTCTGACTCCCAAGGCAGGCTGCTCTCACCCAACTCACTCATAGTGACGGTGGGCTGGAATAGAAACATCCCAGCTCATGGGTGCAAAGGCTGATACCAAATTGTTAGCAATGGCTGCTTCCAAATGGTAGATAGACACAGGGGGCTTTTTTCTGTGTTGTTCTGTTTTCCAAATGTCTCATACAGAATATGCATTACTTTTGTAATCAGAAAAAAGTTATTAAAAGAATGTTTAAATGCAAAAACAAAAAAATGGTTTATTAGATCTTACAGTAACAGAGGTTCTAAGCCTACAATTTCAATTTCCGCCTTCATCCTTTAGGCTAGCAGCCGTCTAGTCCTTCTCTCCCTGGAGGCGTCTTTGTTTTCAGATTAAATCTCTCCTCCCTCTTTTTCGTGTTTGCTTCTTATCTTTTGTAGGTTAGAAACCATATCATCAATACTGTAAGGAACTCAGAGCTAAATAAAAGAAACTGAGTAAAGGAAACGAAAGTTAAATCAGAGAAAACCATTGATTTATAACTCAAATTTTTATTCCCAAACCTATAACTTTCATATCCACTGTATTTCACACCACACCTAAAGGCAGAACTCCTTAACCTGGCATTTGGGGCCTTCAGGATTTGGTCCCAGACTTCATTTCTAATCTTATTTCTCACTTTGTCTATCCTTCATGTACCCTACTTCAGCCTGACTGAACTCTCTGTGCTTCTCCATACATCCACAAGTCCAAATACTACCTGTCCTTCAAGGCCCAACTCAAAATGCTGCATCTTCCATTAAGCCCTCCTAGATTACCCCAACTTCCTCCCCATATCTGAATGACCTCTCCCTTCTTTGAGCCCGCCCAGAACCCCTTATCTGTACCTCCAATGTGGGACTTAACCACTGTCTACTTTATAATATGATGATGTACCTGTAATCCTCTCTGCAAGGACCATATCTGATTCATTCATTCACTTGGCAAATATTTATGAAGCACCTACCACATCCTGACAATTATCCCAGGCATTGATGATGCAACAGTAAACAATCAGACAAACTCCTTGTCCTTATTGAGCTTGTGTTCTAGTGAGGGAGGTTGTCTTAGATCAGGCTGCCATAACAAAACATCAGAGTCTGGGTGGCTTAAACAACAGGAATTTATTTCTCACAGTTCTAGAGGCTGGGAAGTGCAAGATTGAGGTGCTCGCTGGTTCAGTTACCCAGTGAGGCCTCTCTTCCTGGCTTGCAGATGTCAGCCATCTCATTGTGTCCTCACATGAGAGAGAGAGAAAGGGAGAGAGAGAGAGAAGCAACCTCTTTCAGGTGTCTCTTGTTATAAGGGCACTAATCCCATCATGAGGGCCCCACCCTCATGACCTCATCCAAACTTAATCACCTCCCAAAGGCCCCATCTCCAAATACCATCACATTGGGGATTAGGACCTCAACATATGAATTTGACAGGGGGTGTGCATGCACACAATTCAATCTATAGCAGGAAGTAAGTAAATCATATAGTATATGAGAAAGTACTAAGTGCTAGGGGAAAAGATAAGAAAGGAAGGAGAATAGGGAATGTTGGTGAGGGGGTGTTAAATTTTAAATAGAGTGATATCTGAACACCAATACAATGAGAAAACATCATTTGAGCAAAGATTTTTAAAAGGTAGGGGAATGAGCTATGTATCTATCTGGAAGGGAAGTATGCTAGCAGAGGGAAATGCAAGTGCACAGACATAGTCAAGGAACAGCAAGAAACACAATATGCCTGCAGTACAGGGAGAGGAGGGGAGAGCAGCAGATGAGGTCAGAAAGGTAACAGGGGCCCAGATCCTAAGGGTCAATATCGGCCACCATAAGGACTTTGGAATTTATTCTGAGTGAAAAGTAGAACCATCATAGGGTTTTGAGAATAGGAGAAACACAAGATAACTAGCATTTTCAAAGGATCACTGGATGCTAAGTGGAAAGTAGATTCTAAGTGGTAAGAGGGGAAATAGGGAGACCAGTTGGAGGTAATTGCGGCAATCTAGGTGAGAAATAAAGGTGGCTTTAGACCACGGTGGTAGCAGTGGATGTAATGAGAAATGGTAGGATTCTAGATGCATTTTGAGGATGCAAAATAATTGAATATAAGATACAAGAGAAAGAGTGGAATGAAGAATGAAGCTTCTTGGCCTGAGTAATTGGAATTTACTGAGATGGGGGAGACTATGGAAGGAGCAGGTTTGGGAAGGAAGATCAGATGTGGATGTGTTAAGTTTGAGATCCCTATCTCTCTTTCAGGTAGAAATTTCAAGCAGGTAGTTGGATAAAGGAATCTGAAAGTCAGAAGAGGTCCAAGATGAGGATATACAATTGGAATCATCGGTTTTAGCTGGTATTTAAAGTCTGAAAACTAAATGAGATCACCCAGGGAATGACCAAGGTCCAAGAACTGAGCCCAAAAGAATTCTAAAATTGAAAGGTCAGGGATATAAGAAAAATCAACAAGCGATACTGAAAAGGAGCAGTCATTGAAAACCAAGTGAGTGTAGCATCCTAGAAGTCAAGTGAAGGAAGTGTTTGAATGAGGAAAGAGTGAATGTTTCAAATGTTGCTGAAAAGTCAAGTAATGTGAGAACTGAGGCCTGACCACTGGATTGAGCAATGTGGAGGCAGTGATGACCTTGTAGTTTCAGTAGGAATGGGGACAAAAGCCCGACTGGAGTGGGTTTAGGAGAGAATGAAAGGAGAAGAATTTGAGACTGAATATGTATAACCCGTTTGAAGAGTTTTGCTATACAGAGGAGCAGAGAAATGCTGAAGCTGAAAGGGGAAATGAAGTCAAGAGAGGATTTTTTAAGAAAGAAAAGTGACAATATTATTTCATGCTGTTGAGAATAATGAAGAAGATAGGGAAAATGGTCAACAAGTGAATTTCAAAAAGAAAGAGAGTGAACTAGAGAGAAGGAAGGAAAAAAATAAGAGGAGAAAGGAAGGGCAAGTGAAAAGAAGGATAAGGGAGGCAGCAAGGGAGACAGAGAGCCAGAGAGAATTAACTTTTAAAGTTGAGCGTATAAAAGGTAAGCTTGTCCATTAGGACTTTCTCTCTTGCCTGGGGGTGACTGTAGGGCACTTGAACTGGCTTAGGCAAGGGGGCTTCAGAGATTTGCTACTGGATTGACAGTATAATGTTAACAGCATGGAACCTGATTGCAAGGGTACAAGTCCTGACTGTGACCTTTAGCAAGCTACTCAACCTCCCTGTGCCTCAATTTCTTCATCTGTAAAATGGGAATAATAATATCTTCCTCATAAGGTTGTTATGAGGCTTAAATAAATTATTTAAAGTGCTTGGGGCATGATATACATGAAGCTATCATCATTACTATCTCAGGAAATCAAAGGCCAGGGATCCCCCTGGACCTCAGAAACAACTGGACTAGAGCCACATAATGAGCCAGGCCTCTGCATGTCTCTTATCTCTACTCCCTGTCTGCAGCATGGCTTCATTTTTCCTCTCACTACTGTCACCAATAATTCCAGAGCTTCGCATTTTAACAGACCCTGCTACTCAGAGGAGGGATAACTGAACTACTCTCTTATCTTAAATACAGTAACTCTGCGGAAGGGACTCAGTGACCAACTTGATTCAAGTGCCCAGACCAGGTGGCCATGGGGCTAGTGTCATGTAATAAAGTGAACACTCCTGGGGGAACCGTATAAGTATATTGGGATCTTGAGTGATGTCGAGGAGAAATGAAGGTAGCTGGGGGCTGTGGAGGGTGGAGAGATTGAAAAAGATTGGAAAGGGAAGTGCTAGTCAGCCAGAACAATAATTGCCACACTCTCCTCTCCCCATATCCCTTGTTAGTGCCACCATCAAAGAAAGGTGAGCACAGGGAAAGTATGAAGATTCGCCATGGAGATTCTGCTAATAAGCAGAAGGTTCTCTCTGGTCCAGACCCTTGATAAAAATTGCAGCCTGGGTGTTAGGAGCAATGAACCTCCTATTATAGGGAGTCTCTAGAAGGCCTGCATGATGGTGTACTTAGTTCCTCTGCTCATAGCCCTTGACAAGTTGCAGCCTAGGTACTAGACCTCTACTCCTACCCTAGCCCAGAAGATTTCGACAAGACTGCCCACCTGAGGACTGATGGTTGTCTCTAGACCAGTTGGGTCTGCAGGCTGATGAATGTTCTGCCCTCCTTTCCTGATCTCCCCATCTTAAGCAGTCTCTGCTGCCTGCTAAGCCCCCAAATTCTAAAATCACAGTCTTTCCAAGATACAGGATAATTAGAATGCCAAGATACATCACAGAGAAAAAGCAACTGGAAGCCAGGGAGTCAAGTAGAAGGCTGTTAAAGTTTGCCAGGCACAAGATGATTAAGGCGTGGACCAGAGTGATGTAAGTACAACTGAAGAGGAAGAGAAAGATTTGAGGGACAGTCCACAAAAAAAGAAAATGGAGAAGTGGTCCCAGAAGTAGTTGTCCTAAGAGAAAAGAGTAAAAGAATGTTTCAAAATGAGAAGGTGATTACTAACAGCAGAGCTGACAAAAAGGAGAAATATTAGACAATATCGATTTAAACCAAGTTTGTCATTGGTTGCTCTGTCATTACTCTCAGGTACACAGGAATGAAAATATATAATAAAAAACTACCAAGAGTTGCATGTCTGGTCTCCCACACTTGATAATTTCTTCTATAACTTGCCCTGTTGGTTAGGAAAGAATGTTGAGGATGGTGGGGAGAATGAGGGATTGCAAAGCCATTATATGAATAAATGTAAAGTAAGTGTATTATTCAGGGCTCTCCAGAAAAACTGAACCAATAGGAGATATATATATTCTAAGGAATTGTCTCACATAATTATAAGGATGAGAAGTCCCACAATCTGTAGTCAGCAAGCTGGAGACCCAGGAAAGCCAGTAGTGTAGTTCTGTCTGAGTCCAGGAGAACTGATGGTGAAAACTTCCAGTCTTGAGTTTGAAGGGCTGAGAACCAGGAGAGTCAATGGTGTAGTTCCAGGCCAAAGGCCAGCAGGCTCAAGACCCAGAAGGGTCACTGTTTCAGTTTGAGTCCAAAGGTAGGAAAAATCCAATGTCCCAGTTCCAAGGCAGTCAGGTAGAAGGAGTTGTCTCTTACTCACAGGAGCGTCAGCCTGTTCTATTCACACCTTCAGCTGACTGGATGGGGCCCACTCACATTAGGGAGGGCAATCTGCTTGACTCAGTCCGCTAATTCAAATGCTAATCTCATCCAGAAACACACTCAGAGACACACCCAGAAATAACATTTAACCAAATATCTGGGCACTCAGTGGCCCAGTAAAGTTGACACATAAAATTAACCATCACAGTAAGCTATCACCACAAACCTTCCTAGTTCAAGGCAACTTGACCGGACTTTTCACTGAGTGCTTATACTTCAATTTATTCCATTATTACAAGTTTTCTATTTTTATATATTCATTATAAATTCACTAGAAAAAAACCATTATTTTTGCAATTCCGTTATTTGATCTAAGCAGATACTGAGCAACATACAGCCTCTAGGTTGTGTGGGCCCCGATCCTACATTACATCAAGTCAGGATAACCTTTCCTTTTTGTATTGTCCCATTGAGGCCTGGCTCCCACACTGGTCACCAGGCTTGTATAATGCTTTCATTCAATCATTATGCATTCATTCATCAAATTGAGCATCTATTTGCCTACTATGGTTCTGGCAACTGGGAATACAGAGGCAAACAAAACAGAAAAGATCATTTTTGTACTCTTCTTTTGGAGTTAACATTCTAGTAGAAGGAAACAATAAATAAAAACATTTATTTATGTGTTATATATATATATTATTAGATGATTATGTGTGCTATATAAAAACTAAAGCAGGGAACACTCATAAGGAAGAAGAGAAAATGAGCCATACTGATAGGGGAAGGACATTCCTGCAGAGGGAACAGCAAATACAAAGGCTCTGAGACAAGAAAGCACCTAGTGTGTTTGAGGAACATAAAGGAGCAGAGTGAGTGAGGGGGGCATTATTAAGAGATGAAGTCAGAGAGTAACTGGAAGAGAGGGGGGACATCAAGTTGGCCCTTGTAGACCCTGACAGCCTTTGGTGAGATGAGGAACATTGAGGGGGTTTTGAGTAAAGAAGCAACATGATCTAGTCTACTCCTTCAAAAAATCACTCTGAAAGCTACATTAAGAACACACTGTGGGGGTGAGGGAGGTGGGGGAAAACAGGAACACCAGTGAGGAGGCTATTGCAATAATCCAAGAGAGAGATGATGGTAGCTTCAGTGTGATAGCAGTGGAGGCCAAAAGTGGTCAAATGAAGGAGATATAGATACTGAAGTTGGAACCAACAGGATTTCCTGATGGATTAGTTGTGAGGTGTCAGAAAAAGACAGGAGTCAAGATAACTTTGAGGTTTTTAGCTTGAGAAATGGAGAGCCATTCCCTAAGATAGGGAAGACTATGGGATGATCAGATTTGAGGGGGGATTCAGTTTTTGCCATGTTAAGTTTGAGACATCTAGTACAAATCCAAGTAAAATGTCAAGTAGGCAGTTAGATAGATGTCTGGAGTTGAGAAGAGACATCTGTGCTAGAGATATAAGTTTGGGAGTTCTTAGCATATGGATGATATTTAAAGATATAATACTGTATGAAATCACAAAAGGAGTGGGCATTGCTAGAGAAGAAAGGAAGTTCAAGGACTAAGGCTTGAGGCGCTCCAATGTTAACAAGTTGAAGAGGTGAGTAGGAAATTGCAAAGGAGACTGAGAAGGAGCAGACAGAAATGTAGGAGGAAATCATTTTAAAGGTTGTTTTGCGAAACTCTCTACTCTATCTGCATGAAAAGCAGCAGAGCCTCGAGTGTTCCCTGCAGAAATAAATGAGTGAATGAGTGAATGAATCAAAATTAAAATCTCTCACCATTCTTGAGTAGCCTTTATGCACACGCCGGTATATTTAGTAGCTACATGGACTTTGGAGGAGGACTTGAGATTACCAGGCAATTTTGCCAAATTAAACACACAAGCCATCATTTGGGGCATCCCACTTATTGTTCAACTCCCGCCTTCCTCCCAAAGTTCTAGGAATCAAGTCCCTGGTTCTTATTTGATCCATATCTAGATTCCCTTTCACCAGAATCTGCCCAAGCCTGGACTTGGAAAATTAGCCCACTCTGAAATACTTAGGGAGCTTCTTAATGAGCTTGATTTTTCAGCTGTTAAACTTGATGGAACTCACAGAAATGTAAAAAAAAATCAATTGTGACAGCCATGACAGGAGATGGGAACACTATTAGCAGCCCCTATTAGCAGTAAATGAGCGCCAGTACTACTCCGATCTCCGCCAACAGTAAAACACAGGTGGTTTCGCTGAGAAACAATCACGGAGATGAGTTGGGGCAAAAATAAAAGGAGGGGGCTTTATCTTCCCTCACTCATTACACTTCCACTTTTCTTACCACTGAGATATTAGTTATATAAACACCTCTGGATAAAGAACCCACAGGGAAACAGCAAAAAGATCTTCAAACGTTATTTGCTTTTCTAGATATACACAAATAAGAATATTAAGTCTAATAGTTCTCCTGTGATGGTTGTATCATAATGGCTGCAGCTTGTAGGAAATTCTAATTTTGAAATCCCACCTCTGAGACGTATTATTGCGAGAAAAGAAAGATAAAACAAAAAGCCATCCTGCTAATGCCAGTGTTACAAATTCAGTTTGGTGTAAAAAATTCATGAAAATAGCCTATTTGATTGGAATTGCAAAGCGTCAAAGCTGGAGGGGCCCTTCAAGATCATGCAGTGCAAGCCCCTCTTTTTATAAATAAAGAAATTGAGGCCCAGAGAGGGAAAATGACCTGACCATGGTCACACAGTGAGAGAATAGCAGAGCTGGAACATTCTCAGCCTCCCACTCCCAGCTCAGTGCTCTTTCTTTTCACTACACTTGAGCATGTGCTAATGGAAAACAAATTAAAGCAGAAGATTGGAAAAGGGTTAGAAAACCTGAAATTGCTCATAAAGGATTGTTATTTTCTCAACTGGCTTTCTGCAGCACCAGAAATTCTAGCTGAAGTAATCCACAGAGCAAAACGCAGTGGCTGACAGTCAAATACTAATCACCACTTTCATTTGAAAGCAGTGTATTTACAGGCTTTTTTTTCTTCACAGGGTGAGACTCCACATATGTAAAAAGTGAATTTAATGCCATTGGAAGTTTGTTATAATGACCACTGAGAATCACAGGTGGTTCATGGTCCCTGAGGCACACTTGTTACGCCAGCAAGGAGCTAAAATTCTTCACCAGCAAGGTTGGAACCCAAGAGTCAGTTCTCCTGTAAGATAGCTGGAGCAGATCAAAGCACTGATGCCATCGGACTGGAATTTCTATGAGCAAGGACAGGGAAAGAAAGGGCTAAGGAGACTGATTGTGTGTGCATGCGTATGGGGCCAAGTGTGTGGAACTCCATAGCGCTCTCTCCTGAGCTCCACAGGAAGGACTGGGAGCCCCCTGGCGTGTGCTATCCCTCATAGCTCACCTGGGAGCTGAGAGCGCAGGGAGAGCCTCTTTCACTGACGATGGGGACAGAAGGAGGGAAGTAGTAGTGTGTTTCCTTGCATACTTTTTCTCTCACATATTTTCTATGTGCATTTTAAGAATAATAATTTTAAAAAGCACTTTCCCGATTAAGTTTCCCCCTTCCCTTTGGTAAAGCCAGGAAACAGTCCTTTGAAGGGAACGGTCTTTGTCTTGGCTAGGGCAACCAAGGGTTAAATTAGTGGGCCAGTTAGGGCAAAATTAGTCTTGCCTTTTCTTATGTTTGAGAGAGTGTATTCACTCTCCAGCCATCTGTCTCTTACTTTCCAGTTCACTTCTGGCCTATAATTAGAGAATATTGGCTCCCCATCCGCCTCCAAACCTGTAGAGAGAATCAAGAAGTTGAGTTGGGTTGCCATAGTCGTCCTTCCATGGAAGTCCTTCCTCTTCCAGGAGAACAAAGGCACCAATGCTGACAGATGAAATGAAAAGACAACTCTAAAAGTAAAAAGTATCTTTTGGATTTAAAATTGACACTTACTCTAATCAGTGAAAAAATGCTAAAAATAAGCTGGGGAGGCATTTATGTGCTTAGCATTGCAAGAAATAGAAGGATACAGGATAAAGTCTTTGCGTTCACACAGCCACTATTCTGCTTGGGGAGACAAGATGTACACATTCAATAATAGCAAACAACATAAGAAAATCCAGAGGCTGAGTGGGGAAAGTGATAGGAATTCACAGTAAAAGGAGAGCGATTAGGCTAGAGAACTCAATGAAGTCTTTGTAGAGGAGGTAGCATGTGAGGAAAGACAGGAGAAGTGCGTGAACAAAAAGTACAATGGCAGGGATAAATACAAGTGTCTATGGAAACGCAAGGACACTAGCCTATTAGGAAGAAAGTTAGGTAGAAGAGGGGCCTTGAGAGCCAGACAGAGGAGTCTGGACCTGATGGAGCTAGAGAACATGGCACTGTGAAGGTCTGAGCTAAGGAACAATTTAGGGAAAGCGGCATTGCAAAAAAAAAGTAGTCAGGCAGAATGGACTTACGAGAGAACTGGCCAGAAAGGAGCCAGCAGGAGACGATGAGGGCTTAGATTATAGAACTGGAAAGAGACCCGGAGCTAGCAGGGTAAAATGTGCCAGAGCTGAAAGTAGAAGAAAGAAAGGTTACACAATTTGGATTTAAACTAATTTTGTCAATGGCTGCTGTGTAACTATGATGATGCTGTATGTCATTACTCTGGGGTAAACAGGAACAAGAATCTCTCTTTCTCTTCGTGTGTGTGTGTGTGTGTGTGTGTGTGTCTTACACACTTAGGTAATTTCCCCTATGCCTTCTCCTGCTGTTCTGAGTGGAAATGTTAGAGGGATAATAGGGAGGTGGTCATAGAAATTAACACATACAGATAGTTTTTTGGCTCAAATTAATGACATTTATTATTTATTATTTCACATAATAATAAGTCCAGAGTAAAGCAGACTCCAAGCATATTCCAATCAAGTGCTGGAACAATTAGCTATCTGTATGATGGAAAATGAATGCCAATCCTTTCCTCACACCCTACACAAAAATCAACTCAAAATGATATCCACACTCCAAATACCTGACATAGGACTTCTATCCAGAATATATAAAGAACTCTTACAACTCAATAATAACAAAGCAAACAATCTAATCTTTCAAATGGACAACAGATTTAAATAAACATTTCACAGATAACACATAGAAATGGCCAATAGGCATGTAAAAAGATGCTTAATGTCATTAGTCATGAGCAGAATGAAAATTAAACCACAAATTACCCATTTGAATGGCTAAAATTAAAAAGACTGATAATGCCAAGTGTTGCTGAGCATGCAGATCAACTGGAACTTTCACACATTTCTGGTGGGAATGTAAAATGGGACAAGCACTTTGCAAAACAGTTTGGTAGCATCTGGTAAAGTTAAGCGTACACTTATCTTGTGTCTCAGAAATTCCACTCCTGGCTATTTACCCAAGAGAAATGGAAACTTATGTCCACAAAAAAGACTTCCATATGAATGTTCACAGTAGCTTTATTTAAAATGGCCAAAACCAGGAAACAACTTAAATGTCCCACAGCAGAAGAATAAATAAATGTGTATCTCCATACAATGACATACTAGCCAGCAATACAAAGGGATATACTACTGACACACTTATTACATGTATGAATCTCAAAATCCATATGCTGAGCAAAGGAAGCCGGACACAAAAGCAAACATAGTGTATAATTTATATCAATTGCTATAAAAGGTAAAACTAATCCACAGTGCAGATCCATGGTTGCCTGGGGCCAGAGGTGGTAGAACTGACTGCAAAGGGGCATGAGGGAACTTCTGGAGTGATGGGCATATTCGACATTTTGATTGCGGTGATGGTGTCATGGATGTATATATTTGTCAATGCTCATCAACTGTACAATTTAAAAGGGTGTATTTTAGTGTATGTAAATATTTTTTAAATCTTTATTGTTGATCATGTCCCCCAAAATGGACATGGTATATTGTAGTGATTAGAGTGCATATCTAATACTTCCCTCTTTTATTTATTAAAAATTATAAAATATGAATTAACTCAAGCATGCAAATTACAGAAAATAATACAGCAGACACCTTTGTGCCTACCACTAAGATAAAATATATGTGGGGCTGGCCCCGTGGCCGAGTGGTTAAGTTCGCGTGCTCCACTGCAGGTGGCCCAGTGTTTCCTTGGTTTGGGTCCTGGGCACGGACATGGCACTGCTCATCAAACCACACTGAGGCGGTGTCCCACATGCCACAGCTAGAAGGGCCCACAACGAAGAATATACAACTATGTACCGGGGGGCTTTGGGGAAAAAAAGGAAAAAAATAAAATCTTTAAAAAGAAAAAGATAAAATATATGTAAACACTTGTTTTAGGGAGTTCTACAAAAAGAAAGAACAAAAGAGATAAAACATACTATCACAGGTAAAGCACCACTTCCAACCCTTCTCCTGCCCTCTCTCCTCCCCAGAGAGAACCATTTTCCTGAAGTTGGTCTTTATGAGTCACTTGCTTGGTTTTATATATTTACCATAAAAATGTGTGTCCATAAATAATGCATAGCATTATTTTGTATATTTTGAATGTATATAAATGGAATCTACTGCATGTATCTTCTTGCAAATCGCTATCACTTAACATTATTTTTTAGATTATACATATTGATACAGATATATCTAGTTCATTCATTTCAACCACTGTGTGACTGAGCCACAGTTTATTTAGCCATTCCCCAGCTGAGGAATGGTACGTTGTTTCAACTTTCTCACTTTTATATAGAGTAGGCATATAGGTATGGAATTGCTGGTTTGAGGAATGTTTTGGTTGTTTATGCTGCATAACAAATTGCCCTGAAACTTAATGGCTTAAAACAGTAACTGTCATGTATTTTTCTCATGAATCTGCAATTTGGGTGGGTTTGGCTCATCTCTACTCCACTCGGCATCACCAGATGGCTCTACTGAAACTGGAATATCCACTTCCAAAATAGATCATTCTCATTATTGGCAAATTGGTGTTGGGTGTCAGCAGGGAGCTCAGCTAGTGCTGTCAGCTGGGGACCTCAGTTCCTTTCTACATGTTACTCTCCATGTGGCTGCTTAGCTTTCTCACAGCATGGTAGATGGATTCCAAAATGCCCCAGGCAGAAGATCAAGGTTTCTTCTGATCTTGTAACTAAAATCCTAGAACATCATATCCATTGTGTTCCATTAGTCAAGCAAGTCACTAAAGTAAGCCAAGATTCCATGGGAGGAGGGACTAAGAATTTGCAGCCATTTTAAATCTACCACATTTCTCCCTCTAACCATAAATTATTTACATTCCTCATACATGCAAAATACACTCACCCTCTCACAAGGCCTCCAGAAATCTCAGCCTATTTTGACATCAGTTTCAGGTTCTCATCAGTTAATCAGGTCTAGGTAAGAATAAGGCTCCTCAAGTGAAATTCCTTGAGTACAGATCCCCTAGATCTGAAGACCTGTGAAATAAAGAAAAAAGTTATGTGCCCCACATTCTCCACATAATGGTCAGATAGAAGTATGATAACCACAGAAGACACTCTCATTCACAAAAGAGGGGAACCGTAGACAGATGGTAGTCCATAGCAATTCTGAAATCCAGCTGGGCATGTATCACTAGTTTTTTTTCTTTTTTTTAAATTAGGCCCCTTTCTTCATTCAACTCCCACTCATAGGGCAAGGGCTCTGCCCAAGGAGAGACAGGATGAGAACACTGGCACCCAATTGGCTCCACTTGAGCTTACTCATATGATAGAGATTCCATTATGGCAGAGGCAAGCTACCATCATCCCCAGTGCCCATTAGTAAAACAGGAGTGTCACTCCAGAAGAAGCAGGCCACTGTCCCTGCCCCCAGCTCCAATGCAGTGGTGCAGAGGTTCTGCCATGGGGAGGGTCAGGAGATAAGGACTGAGAGCTTGACAGCTCTGCCTAAGATGATGGACTTTATTTAAAAGAGAACATGGAGAAGTTCATACCTAAGGGCATTGTTGAAAACAATGGAGATTTTGGTGGCAAGCATTTAAGAGAGACTGGTAGCTACATGATAGCAATAAGCAAAAATGGCAGATTAGTCAGAAGATTAATAGAGAGAATCTGGGACAGAGACAACCAAGAAGAGCCTGTCCTAGGATCACACTCTCCACACAGCCCTAGCTAGATCTCCTTGATGAGACATTGTCATTATACTTTACTTCTTTAAGCATGGCTTACTTTGATTCTTTGAACATATTTGTAATAACTGTTTTGAAGTCTTTGTGTTTTTCCCATTACTTCACACCCAAAGACAAATATCAGTTTGTTCCATTATCAGTGATGCTAATTTGATCATTTGTTTAAGGTAGTGTACTTCAGACCTCTGCACCGTAACAGTATTTTTTCCCCTTTGAAAATAATGCTAAAATTGTCCTAAGATTGACCAGTGAGAGCCCATTTGAGTCAGTTCTTATGTCTTTTTGCTTTGTCCTCCTAGTCTTCAAGTGCTTCATTTCTTCCCGGCACCATAAATTATTCCAGGCTCACCTGCTTTCTACCCTACCACAGATCTGAACTCAGTCATTTCTCCAAGGAACTACGAGGGGAGTGTAACCCTTTGAGGGCTCTAGTTTTATGTAGAGGTCTCAATTCTATCTCCTCACTTCATTCAGGCCAATGGAATTGTCTCCTATACTTACAAAACCTCCTATAAACGCAGACCCTTGGATTGCCAAGACTAGCTTTCATCCATGCCAGGTAAGCCTTAGGTTCAGTTCACATGCTTTCCACTTGGTTTCAGTTTCCATTTTAGGCCCTGACTCCTAGAGATTTCTCTTCTTAATTGTGTACTCAACTATGCGTTTTAACACATGATTTTATCTAGCAATAAGTGTTTTATAGTCAGAGAATCTGAAAGCTATCTAATTTGTCAAATCACCTTTATTTCTAATTGCAGCCTTTGGAAGTATTCAGGACCTGAGGAATAAATCCAGACAGAGTTCTATTGGGTTCCTTCTTTCCTGGACAATTTTATGGACAATTTTTATCTCCAGGTTGAATGAAAGACTACAAGAGCCCTTCTGAGTCCTAGGCCATTCTCCATGTTCCTTTCTTTACAGCAGGCTATAAACCTCAGCTTCCTCTCATCTCCTCTCCATAGTTGCTACCTCTTCTGCTCTCCCATAGTTGTGCTTATGAAAGGGCCTCCCTAGCTTCCCCCCTTCTTTGGGGTTCCAGATATTTACCTGCATTTAAGCCCATCTCATTTTAAGGGCTTTATAGCTGATCATGTGAAGAAACACAGAGAGCCTAGCAAACCACGAGAATGGTACACAACTCTTAGTTATGGTCCCTGTTCTGTTGACCATTTACATAAGAGGGTCCTGGACACAAGTTTGTCCACTGAAGACCAGTGGACAATTGACCCCAAAGAATCAGCTTGGATTCCCAACACAGGATGGACTCATCTTGGCTCAGCCATGCCTCTCTCCTTACTCAATGAATGATGATTCTGTTATAGGGGATATTGGCATTTAAAAAGATATCATTAATTATGAATCGACATCTATGTGGCAAATGCACCATGCAGCAACAGCAAGTAGGGCACATTGAAATTCTGATTTGATAACCAATAAAGAAAGAATGATGTTCTTCAGAGATCCATGTATGTGCCAGAAGACCAGAACTATTGGACGATCTGCAGCACATTGTATTATCTTAGGATTTTGCTTTATATTAGAGGAAGGTGAGGTGTGTGTGTTCAGAGAGGGGTTGCTAGTTTAATCCCTATGTATTTAAGTAAGTATTAAAAATATATATTTCTATAAGTCAATCTCCCAGAATTTGATGAAATCTTCCTTGGGTAGTTTCATGCCAGCTCTCCACAGACAACCAAATCAAAGAATTAGGACTAGTATCTCCCCCACACATTTTGCATAAATGAGCCATTTCATTTTGGTTCTTGAAACCAAGCCTTTTTAATGCATCCTCAAGTGTACAAGCATCATTCTGGAAAAGAAGGGCAAACCAGGAGTAAAATAAAATTTTTGAGCCCGTGAATTTACTGTTCATGTGCCCTGAAGCCATGAGTGAAATGTTCTATGGCCAAAATCCCATAATTAAAAAAAGTTCTGTTCCACTAATCTAGAGATTCCTATCCTGGGGTCTATGAACCCCTAAAGGGACCATAGCAGACTTCAGAAGCACTTTGAGCTCCCCCAAATTGTGTACTAAATTGTGGAGGAGGCGGATTAGAGCTTATGTGCATTCTTTTGGGAGGGAAGCCCACGGATTTCATCAGATTCCCCAAAATATTTAGAACGCTTAGCAAAATGCCTGCCAGGTAGGTCAAGAAAAATGATTAAGCCTCTGTTCCTTTCTACCAAGGCCTTGGGTCTGGTCTCCTGTGGTTTAGGAGCCTTTCCAAGTGGCTAGAGTTCATGAATAAACAGTGGTTGTAAATAGACTCAGACTTGCCAAATACTATCGAAAATGGCATGCGTGGGTCGTAGGTCCCGCACTCATCAAAAGTTATTTTGATGTCCTACAAAACATGCTGAATGTGGGCACTGATGAGCTTGGGGCAGATGAGTCGTACAGTCCGGCCCCTTCCTCTGCAGGCTCATAGAACTCTGCCGAGCCCTAACAGACAGTGTATGCACTGTGTTCTACAATTCAATATCTTGGCATCCAGCTGGCTATTGTGCTTCTGACTCAAGGTGTCCAATTTCAAAGGGAAAAATAATTTTTTAAATATTTATTTTCTAATATTTTTGGCTAATATTTATTAAGCATTTACTCAGTGTTAAGCACTGTGCTCAGTGTTTTATATGTTTTATATGTCATTTAGTCCTCATAACAACCCCGTGAGTTAGTATTATTAGCTCCATTTTAATGATGAGGAAACTTCAGGCTCAAAATTGAGGTTATGACTACAAGGTCACAAAGCTAGTAATAGAGGAAGGTGCCAAAGCTAATGGTATTTACCACTAGAATATTCTGCTCCCCCCCCATTCCCCAAATTACCTCCTCCAAAATACCTTCTCTTATACCTGCTCAGTACAGTCTGTATACTCTCTCCAGTTATTGGTATCCCCGGAAACAGTAACAAAGGCATTCTTTAAATACTTACTATGAGCCAAACACTTTGCTAAGTATTTTTCATACAGTATCTTATTTAATACTAACCACGAAATCCAGTACCCTATTTCATAGTGCATAATGAAACAATATAGCTCACAGTTAAGAGTACAGGTTTAGGAGTCTGACTAACATTTTACAGAAGATGAAGAAGCTGACATTCAGAAGTTAACTTGCCCAAGGTCCCACAGGTAGTAAGTGGCAGAGCTGAAACGTGAACTTAAGATTATCTGACTCCAGGGGCCGCCCCAGTGGCACAGCTGTTAAGTGCGCGTGTTCCACTTCGGCAGCCTGGGGTTTGCCGGTTCAGATCCCGGGTGCGGACTGGCACCACTTGGCACACCATGCTGTGGTAGGGGTCCCACATATAAAGCAGAGGAAGACGGGCATGGATGTTAGCTCAGGGCCAGTCTTCCTCAGCAAAAAGAGGAGGATTGGCAGTAGTTAGCTCAGAGCTAATCTTCCTCAAAAAAAAGATTATCTGATTCCAGAGGCTGTGCTCTTATACACAAGAAAAATCTTGTTTAAATATTTTAATGTAATGTTAAGATAATTGTTCATCAAAGTTTAAACTATTTTAATGAGGTGGACAGAAAGTGTAGACACGTTGCTTCATTTTCCCTTTCCCGTGACATGTTCCCTTTCCTCTGTCCCTCTCCAGGTGACAGAGCCTCACACGCGGTAATTTGTGCAAACATGAACATAATGAGACAGAGGCTAGGCAGTGTGCATACATAAGTCAAACAATGCACAAAACTTCCAGTCAGCTGAAGCAGTCATGCCGGATTTATGAAAAGAAAAGGGCAGAAGACGTGACCAAAATACACTCTCACTGAGAAGCACTTTTTGTCCACCCCCATCCCTGCTTTATTGCATTGTTAAACAAGAATTATGGCATAAAGCACATGCCTCATATCACAAGCAGGTCACATGTGGTGCTGGTGACCCGCAGCTCTTATCTACCTCTAGCAGATTCACTTACAGCCCTCTTCGGTCTCCGCACACTTTCCTGAATATAAACATGCTTGCTGAGCGTTCTGTACTTTGCTTCCATTCCTTCCCTGCACTTGCCTTGGGTAGGGAACACACAACATTCTAGGACCAGACATGAGGATCCGTAGTGAGACAATACTCTTCGTCTTAATGAAAAGGAGGAGGGCTACTGTGTCCCTGTTGCAGATGGCATTAGGAGAAGGGGAGAAGTAGTCAGAATACTAAATCGCTTTTCTTTGTATGCATGGTCAGATTTTCTTCTCGAAATTCAGCAAGCTTTGAAAACATGTCACTGTGCACTGCCTCCAGGCTTGGCAGCTAGTTCTTCCTTTTCTGTTGGGATGAGTGCCTGGCCTCAGGGAATAGTTCCCCTAGATGTCAGCCACATACCTTGCCCAGACAAAGCTTCTAACGGCTTGACTTTCCCGAAGCACCCCCATAGCAACTGAGAGGCTATTAGCACGGTTAGATGTCAGGTAGGCTGAGCTGCATCTGCAGAAAGGTAGAGAAATGGAGATGAGAGGAATATTGTTGCTAAAAGCTTTGCAAGTGGGAAAAAGCCACCGGGAATTTGTTGTAGAAGAATCTTGGGCTCTTTTCACCAAGGTGCTATGAGGGTCTACACTGAGATTAGCTTCTGGGGAATTTTTCAACTTCAGATTTTAGTGTCCCGAGAAAAGAATACTCCTTAGGAAAGACTGGAACCTTTCTAGCTTGATACTTGAAAATAGCATCATGAGAGTGTCAACCTGAGGATGTCAGCATTGCCACTA
The DNA here is from genome assembly GCF_041296265.1 of Equus caballus. Taxonomy (NCBI): domain Eukaryota; kingdom Metazoa; phylum Chordata; class Mammalia; order Perissodactyla; family Equidae; genus Equus; species Equus caballus. Next base: position 125,008,424 of record NC_091715.1, on the reverse strand, counting down.
TACACATTCACTCATTTGCACAATCCTTAAGCAAATATTACAAAAATATCTCCACATTTATAGAGCAGTGGGAGTTTTTCAAGCTCTTCCACAGGGTTTACTTTATCAGACAAAAGCAGAATTTGTTATCTGCATTTTACAGGCTAATGAATCAAAAATATTTATTGTGAGCCTACTACATACATAAGATACACACACCATACTAGTGTAGGGTGCATAATGAAGCAGTGCCTTTAGTGGTTAAGAGAACAGGTTTAGGAGTTAGACTTACCCGGCTTTGAGTCCCCTCTCTGCCACTCACCAACTGTATGACCGTGAACAGATGGCTCAACCTCTCTCTAACTCAAGCTCCTCATCTGTAGAATGGAGATCATAACAATCTTATAGAGTTGATGTGAGTATTAAATGAGGAGACAATATATGTAAAGTGCTTGGCACTGCACCTAGCACATATCAAAGATTCAATAAATCGTAGCTGTAAGTAGTGGTGGTGTTTTTATCAAGAGTCACAGTAGGTAAAAAAAATAGGTATGAGACACAACCCCTTTCCTCAAAGATCTCCCTGTCTAGTTAGGAAAATAAGTTATTCATGCATGAAAAAAAATACTACCACCAACACTAGGCAGTAAACGTTAAGTGCCACATGAGTGGTGAAGAAGAAATTACTACTCAATAACAAAAAAGAAAAATAACCCAATTTAAAAATGTACAAAAGATCTGAACAGACGTTTCTTCAAAGAAGATATACAAATGGCCAATACAGCCATGAAAAGATGCTCAACATCGTTAGTCATGGGGAAAATGTAAATCAAAATTACAATGAGACATTGCTTCACATCCACTAGCATGGCTAGAATCAAAAAGACAGATAACGAGTGTTGGTGAGTCCTCATACACTGCTGGTAAGAATGTAAAATGGTACAGGCACTTTGGAAAACAGTCTGGCAGTTCCTCAAAAAGTGAAAGAGTTACATTGACTCAGCAATTCCACGCCTAGGTATATACTCAAGAGAATTGAAAACATATATTCACACAAAAACTTGTACGCAAACGTTCATGCCAGCATTATTCACAATAACAAAAGGTGTAAACAACCCAAGTTTCTATAAACTGATGAATGGAAAAATAAAATCTGGCATATCCATATAATGAAGTATTATTTAGTAATAAAAAGAAATGAAGTACTGATATATGGTACAACATGGATAGATCTTGTGAAAGAAGCCAGATGCAAAAAGCCACATTCCATTCAAATGATTTCATTCATATGATTCCACTCACATGGAATGTCTAGAATAGGCAAATCCACAGACAGATTTGTGGTTGCCTATCACCAGGGGGTGGTGGTGGCGGTAGTGATGGTTGGGGAGTGATGACCAAGGTGTGTGAGTTTTGTGAGGAGGTAATGAAAATGTTCTAAAATCAATTTGCGGTGATGAATGCACATCTCTGTGAATAAACCAAAAGCCATTAAATTGTACACCTTAAATGAGTGAATTGTATGCTATATGAATTATATCTTAATAAAGCTATTAAAAAAGAGAAAGTGCTGTAAGAATTTCGAGGGTGATGAAATCACTGTATATTAGTAAAGCAATTCTTGAGATGAATTGAGGATGGGCAGTATTTTGAGAGCTAGAAAGGAAAGATAGGGCATATGTATCAGTTGGCTTTACTGCATAACAAACTACCCTATAACTTGTGGCTTAAAACAACAAACATTTATTCTCACTCACATAGCTGAGTGTCAGGTGGGGATCAGTTGATCTCAGCTGGGCATGGCTCCAAATAGCGAATACAAATCCAGGTCTTTTCCACATTTCTCTCATCGTCCTTGAACCGGCAAGCTACCCAGGGCAGGTTCTTCTCATGTGATGGCAGAAGCATGTGAGGGCAAGCCCAATCACACAAGCCTTTGCTTACATCATATCTACTACTATCGCATTGGTCAAAGCAAATCACATGGACAAGGCCAAGGTCAAAAGTAGGGAAGAACTGAAAGTCTCATGGCAAAGGGAAAAACAGGGAGGAGTAGAAAATTGGGACCAAAAATCCAATCTACCACAGTATTCCAGATAGAGAGAACATTCGTTCATCTGACAAACCTTTATTGTCTACTCTGAGAACCAGGATACAACAGACAACGAGTCACGTCCCTGCCTTCATGTAAATCATAGGCAGTGATCCCAAAACAGCAGGTTTAAGATGGACCTATAAACTAAGGGCAACAAACTCTAGAGCCCAGAAGGTCCAGACTTCTGAGGTAAATGAGTCGAAATGAGGGGCAAGACTAAGATGAGTTGGAAGGTGCAAGTGCAGTCAAAAGGAGGCAGCTACTACTCAGCTCCAGCTGACTGTTACCAGGAGGAAACATGAGCTTAGGCCTTATATCATTCACATAATAAACCCCTCTATGCGAGCCAAACAAAACTCCTGAGCGCAGGTAGCCTGAGAGTCACAACTTTGTTGACCTCTGATGTGAAAAAATAATTGGAACAAATAACACTAATTGCCTTAATGGAGGTCCATATAATGTACAATTGGACCAAAAGAAAAGTATTGCCTGTGACTGTTTGGGGGAATCTAGGATGGCAGCAAAGAAGAGGTGACACCTAAGTGGACTCTCTAAGAGCAGAAGGCAGGGAGCCCAGGTAGAAAGAATGCATGTACAAAGGTATGGAAGATTGAGAGAACATAGTGTATTCAAGAAACCGCCAGTAAGTTGATACAATTTGAACGTAGGATTTTAGAGAAGGAGGTAGGTGGCAAGAAGTGAAGCTGATGAGTTAGACAGGCAGCGGTTCACGTTCTTTCAGGTCATGCTAAATTGTTTAGACTTTATTCTGAAGAGTGGTGAGTGGGGTAGGGATATGATCAGATTATCTGCTATAGATGTGATGGATTTGAGGGAGGCAAGAATGGAAACAAGGAAGACCAGTTAGAAGACTATTGCAGTAGTCCAAGTGAGAAAGAACAAGAACTGAATCAAGGCAGTGACAGTAGAGTTGGAAAGGTCAGACAGATAGGAGAGGTGACAAGCAGGCAGAATCTACTGAATTTGGTTACACATTAGATGTTGGTAGTAAAAAAAGAAAACAATAGAATGAGACCTAGATTTCTTTGTTGGGCAACTTGACATAATAAAATGCCATCCGTGGAGATAAGGAAAATAGAAGGAAAACGTTGGGGTGGCAGATTGAGATGATAAGCTTAGTCTTGGACATGTTATGTTTGGGGAGAGATGTCTAACACATGGTTGGAGGTGCATGTCTAGAGCTTAGGGAAAAGGTTGGGCCTAGGGATGTGGATTTGGCATCTCCAGCTACCAGATGGTAGTTGAAGCCAAAAGTTTGAATGGACCTACTCACAGAGAGTTGGAGGTATAAAAAAAAGTGAAATCTGAGAGAAGAACTGCATTTAAGGGGTAGACTAAAAAAGAGTTTGCATAGTACACTGAGGAATAGTCAGAGACATACGAGGAGAACCAAGAAAGAGTGTCACCAGGGAAATGAACTGTAAAGATAATTTCAGGAAAAGAATGATCTTAGTCACAGTAGCAAAGATATGGAAACAACCTAAGCGTTCGTCAAAAGATGAATGGATAAAGAAGATGTAGTATATAGTATAGATATATAAAGATACAGATCTCGATAAATATAAGATATATAGGCATATCTTGGAGATATTATGGGCGGTTCCAGACCACTGTTATAATGCTATAAAGCAAATATCTCAATAAAGCAAGTCACACAAAATTTTTGGTTTCCCAGTGGATATAAAAGTTATGTTTACACTATACTGTAACCTATTAAGGGTGCAATAGCATTATATCTAAAAAAATAATGTACATACTTTAATGAAAAATACTTTATTGCTAAAAAATACTAAGTATCCTCCAAACCTTCATCGAGTCATAACCTTTTTCCTGGTAAAGTGTTTTGCCTCAGTGTTGATAGCTGCTGACTGATCAGGGTGGTGATCACTGAAGGCTGGCGTAGCTGTGGCAATTTCTTAAAATAAGACAACAATGAAGCTTGCTGCATCGATTGGCTGTTCCTTTCAAGAATGAGTTCTCTGTAGCATGCGATGCCGTTTGATAGCATTTTACGCATAGTAGAACTTCTTTCAAAATTGGAGTCAATCTTCTCAAAACCTGCCACTGCATTATCAACTAAGTTTCTGTAATATTCTAAATCCTTTGTTGTCATTCCAACAATCTTCACAGCATCTTCATGAGGAGTAGTTTTCATCTCAAGAAACCAATTTCTTTGTTCATCCACGGGAAGTAACTCCTCATCCATTAAATTGTTATCGTGAGATTGCAGCAATTCAGTTACATCTTCAGGCTCCGCTTCTAATTCTAGTTCTCTTGCCATTTGCACCATATCTGCAGTTACTTCCTCCGGTGAAGTCTTGAACTCCTCAGAGTCATCCATGAGGGTTGGAAGCAACCAAACTCCTGTTCATGTTGACATTTTGACCTTTTCTCATAAATTATGAATATTCTTAATGGCATCTAGAATGATGAATCTTTTCCAGAAGTTTTTCAATTTACTTTGCCCAGATCCATCAGAGGAATCAGTATCTATGGCAGCTATGTGTAGTCTTACAAAATATATTTCTTAAATAAAAATACTTGAAAGTTGAAATTACTCCTGATCCATGGGCTGCAGAATGGATGTGTTAGCGGGCATGAAAACAACATTCATCTCATTGTACATCTCCATCAGAGCTCCTGGGTGACCAGGTGCACTGTTAGTGAGCAGTAACATTTTGAAAGGAATCTTTTTTTTGAGCAGTAGGTCTCAACAGTGAGCTTAAAATATTCAGTGAACCATGTTGTGAACAAATGTGCTGTCATCCAGGCTTTGTTGTTCCATTTATAGAGCACAGGCAGAGTAGATTTAGCATAATTCTTAAGGGCCCTAGGATTTTCAGAATGGTAAATGAGCATTGGCTTCAACTTAAGGCCACCAGCTGCATTAGTCCCTAACAAGAGAGTCAGCCGTCCTTTGAAGCCTTGAAGCCAGGCATTGACTTCTCCTCTCTAGCTATGAAAGTCCTAGATGACTTCTTTCTCCAGTATAAGGCTGTTTTGTCTACATTGAAAATCTGCTGCTTAGCGAAGCCACCTTCATTAATGATCTTAGCTAGATCCTGTGGATAACTCGGGGCAGCTTCTACATCAGCGCTTGCTGCTTCCCCTTGCACATCCATGTTGTGGAGATGGCTTCTTTCCTTAAACCTCATGAACCAACCTCTGCTAGCTTCAGACTTTTATTCTGCAGCTTTCTCACCTCTCTCAGCCTTCACAGAATTGAAGAGAGTTAGGGCCTTGCTCTGGACTAGGCTTTGGCTTAAGGGAATGTTGTGGCTGGTTTGATTTTGTATCCAGACCGCTAAAACTTTCTCCATATCAGCAATAAGGCTGTTTCACTTTCTTATCATGCATGTGTTCACTGGAGTAGCACTTTTAATTTCCTTTAAGAACTTTTCCTTTGCATTCACAACTTAGCTAATTATTTGGTGCAAGAGTCTTAGCTTTCAGCCTGTCTCGGCTTTCAACATGCCTTCCTCACTAAGCTTAATCATTTCTAGCTTTTGATTTAAAGTGAGAGACGTGCAACTCTTCCTTTCACTTGAACACTTAGAGCACATTGTAGGGTTATAATATATTGGCCTAATTTCAATATTGTTGTGTCTCAGGGAATAGGGAGGCCCAAGGAGAGGGAGAGAGATGGGGGAACAACTGGTCAGAGGAGCAGTCAGAACACACACGTTTATCAATTAAGTTTGCTGTCTCATAAGGGCTCGGTTCCTGGTGCCCGGAAACAATTATAATAGTAACATCAAAGATCACTGATCACAGACCACCCTGACAAATATAATAATAATGAAAAAGTTTGAAATTTTGCAAGAATTACCCAAATGTGACACAGAGACAAGAAGTGAGCATATGCTGTTGGAAAAATGGCACTGATAGACTTGCTCAATGCAGGGCTAGCACAAACCTTCAATTGTAAAAACACAATATCTGCAAAGCACCATAAAGTGAGGTATGCCTGTAGATATAGATACAAATATAGATATACATATAGATCTGTCTATATGTATAATGGAATATTATTCAACCATGAGAAAGGAAGACATCCTGCCATTTGTGACAACATGCGTGGACCTTAAGGGCATTATGCTAAGTGAAATAATTCAGATAGAGAAATACTGTATGATCTCACCTAAATGTGGAATCTGAAAAAGCCTAACTCAGAAACAGAGAGTAGAATGGTGGGGGGAGGCAAAAAACGGATACAAGGGTACAAACTTCCAGTTATAAGATGAATTAGTTCTGGGGATCTAATGTACAGCATAGTGATTATAGTTAATAATATCATATTATATACTTGAAAGATGCTAAGAGAGTAGATCTTAAATATTCTCACCACACAAATAAATGGTAATTATATGACAATGATGCAGGTGTTAGCTAATGCTATGGTGGTGATGATTTTGCAATATATAAATGCATCAAGTCAACAAGTTGTACACCCTAAACTTATACAATGTTATATGTCAATTATATCTCAATAAAAAAAGAAACGAATGGTCATCATTAACAATTGCCAAAATAGATTGAGTCAGGTAGGAATGAAGAGTACATTGGGTCTGCCAAAAATGAAATAATTGGAGCCCTTGATCTGAACTCAGAGGAGTGATGGGGAGTAGGGGTGGGAAAGAAGAAGCCTGGTGCTGATGATTAAAGAGGAAGTGGAAAATGAGAAAAAGAATATGGTGAAGGTAGGCCATTCTCTGGAGAAGCTTGGACGGAAAGTAAAGAACATAGATAGGAGGTAGTAAAGAGTTAGAGACATCCAGAGTTAAGGAAGTTCTGTTTCATTTTGGTTTGGGTTGTTGTTTTTTATTTTTTAAGATGGAATATCTCTGAACTTGCTAAATAAATATCCAACGGAGAAGGAGTAATTTAATGCACAGGAGTTAAAAACAATACTATATTGGCTAAAGTTCCTGAGATTGCCAGTGGGGAGGATGGAACAATGGCTCTGATGGTATGAAAAGCAAAGTGAGAGGGACTGGTGTTAACAGACAAATCTTCTCTGATAATGGGAGGAGAGCAAGTTCCTGTAGATTAAATGTGTGTAGATGTAAAAAGATCGGTGGGTTTAGTAGTGAGGAATTGAGGGAGTTCTTGTTTGGTGGCTTCTATTTAATATGTATAGTAGATCAACTTTATCTTCTGAGGTTAAGGAGGGAAGTGGTGGGGTAAAGGGTTTGAGAAGAGTGGAGAAAGTTTAACAATAGCCCCTGAAAAGAATGGAAGAGGATTCTGACTAAAAACAAAGAGTAGGGTAGCTGGGCTGCATGTAGCACTAAGGGCCCTACTAAGGTTAGAAACCACAAACTTGCAATGATCCCAATCTGAACAACTGTGTGATGTTTCTCCAGTAGTGTTCAGCAGCCTGGAGAAAGGAATAAAAGAGCTGGAAGTCTGGATTGATTTGGAGTTTGGATATCATATTGTGGGCAAGCAGGTGGGATAAAAGCAAGACTGAAGGACTGTCATGATAAGACATGGGGTCTGTGCTACAGAAGGAAAAAATGAATCTAGAAGGGAGAGGATAATTAGGAGAAAAATGAAGTTGTTTCAACTAGATCAAGGAATGGATATGGTTTGGATATGAGGGTGAGAGGTGTGGGGGAGTAAAAGCTTGTGGACAGAGGGATGTCAGAGGTTAGATATCAAAAGTGGAACATGACAAGTTCCAAGGTGTGGTCTTGGGAGTGAATAGCTGAGGTAGAGTGGAGGTGAAGTGAAAGAAGGGTAGAGAAGAGAAAGACCAGGAGATTGGATGGATCATCCAAAGTGATGGAACTTGCATGGAGATGAAGATAGTGATCTGGCTGGCAAACGCTTCACCAAATAAAAGGAAGTATTCAGGAAGTTGGAAAACAACAGAGGTAAGAAAGGATAGACAATGGTGTACCTGTACCTGGATAACATGAGCCTTAAAGGGGAAAAGTTTCCACATAAAGCAAGAGGAAAAGTCATTTGGAAGTGGCCCTTGAATCAAATATAATACTGACCTGATCCCAGTCCTGAAGTTTGTGGCCACGGAAGAATGAGTAGCAAGTACTCAGAGAGTCACAGGGAGCTCCTACCCTGGAAGAGAGCTAGGACTCAGTTTGAAGCCTCCAGAAGGCACTGTGGAAAGTGTTGGTAGAAGGGGAAGCAGGTGAGTGAGTCCAGAGTGTGGTTGGTGTGGGGGAAGCATAAGTTTGTTTGAGAACGATCAGAGATGAGACTTTAGATAGGATGACCAGCGGCGTCAGCATTTGGGGAAATTTCAAAGAGGAGAGATGAGAAATCTAATGAAATTGACTGGTATCAATGTTCTGAAAGGAACTATGAGGAACATTTCCATGCCAACACGGATCCATGCACTGAGTGCCACTGAAGCTGTTTGTCATTAGCCGTGTGTGCTCTCATCAGCATTCTATGGCTGAACTTCTTTGGCCCAAGGTTTCAAAAGACCATGGGCTTGAAGTCAGATTCTTGGGGTTCTAATTGCAGCTCTATTGTTTCCTAGCTGTGTGACTTCAGAGAAGTCACTTAACCTCTATAATCTTCCTGGATAGAATAGGGATAATAGTAGTACTGACCTCACAGAGTTGTCAAAAAAGATTAGAAGAGATACTATGTGTGAAATGCCTGGTATGTGGTAGCCATTCAATAAATTTTAGCCATATTTTCAAATGTTGATGAAAAGTAATCTTGGCCTCTCCACTGAGCTCCAGGCTTATGTAGCCACAGCCTACTTTACATCGCTACTTGGATGTGTCACAGGTACCTTCAACTGTCCGACACTCTCTTTATGGTCTTCCCCACCTAATCTTGTCTTCTTATAGCATTCCCCACTTCACTGAATGACACTTCCACCCATCCTATTCTCCAAATCAGAAACCTAGATATTATCCTAGATTCCTCCCTATGGAGTGACTCTTCATATCAAACTTATCACCAAACCCTGCCACTTTTACATACTAAATATGACTCAAATCCACCCACCTCTCTCCATCTCCACTGCCACAGATTTTACTCCAGGAGCCTGAAAATCATCTTGGTTCTTCTCTTTCATAACACCCCACACCAATTATAAGTAAGTTCCTTTAATTCTTTTTTCAATTATTTTTAAACCTTTAAAAGTGATTTATATCATATTTGAAGAAGAGTATATAAATCATATGTACAGTTTGAAGAATAATTACAAAGGGAACATCCATTAACCACCATACAGATAGACCCTACCAGTACTTTAGCAGTGCCCCTACCCTATTCTGCCCCATGATCACATTATTGTTTTCTCCCCAAAGGTAATCATTACCCAAATTTTGAATAATAAAGCCCTTCCTTTTCTTCATAGCTTTACTACCTAAGTAGGCATTCTTAAACAATATAGTTTAGTTCTGCTTATCTTTAAAGTTCAAAGAAATGGAATCATACTCATATATTCTTTGGTTACTTATTTATTTTACTCAACCAATATATTAGTGAGATTCGTTTATGTTGGCTTGTGTAAATTTAGTGTGCTCACTTCCATTGCTATATTGTATTCTATTTTATAAAGATACCACAATTGATTTGTTCATTCTACCATTTCTTTTGGTGAGGAAGATTTGCCCTGAGCCAACATCTGTTGCCAATCTTCCTCTATTTTGTATGTGGGTCACCACCACAGCATGGCTGCTGATGAGTGGTGTAGGTCCATGCCTGGGAACCAAACCTGGGCTGCTGAAGCAGAGCATGCCAAACTTAACCACTAGGCCACGGAGCCAGCCCCAGTTCATGCTACTCTTGATGGACATTTGCATTTTTCCTGTTTGGGGCTATTACAAACAATGCACCCATGAACATATAAGATACCCTAGGGTACACATCTAGTGTTTGAAATCCTGAGTCATGAGGTCTGAGCATCTTTTATCAGATAGTGATGATCTATTTCAAAGGTCTTTGTACCAATTTACACTCTTGTTGGCAATGTATGAGATTTGCCATTGCACCTCCTTACAAACATTTGGTATTTATTTTTACCATTTTTAGAATTTTTAACAATTTTTCTGAAGTATCATTTAAATAGCACATTTATTCATTGTAAGTGTACAAATTTTTGATTTTAGTAAATGCATAGTTATACAACTATCAGCATAATGCAGTTTTAGAACATTTTCATCACTTCAAAGATTTCCCTCATTGCCCTTTACAGTTAATCCTCGCTCCCACCTTAGCCTTAGACCAGCACTCTTTTGCTTTTTGTCTCTATAAACTTGCCTATTCTCCATATTTCAAAGAAATGGAGTCATACAATATGTAGTTTTCGTGTCTATCTTCTTTCACTTAGCATAATATTTTTGAGATTCATCCATGGTATAGCATGTATCAGCAGTTTGTTTTCTTTAATTACTTAATGGTACTCCATTGTATGAAAACATCAGTTTTTCTCTCCATCCTCTGGTTAATGGGCATTTGGATTATTTCCACTTTTTCAATGTTTGGGGCATTCATATAAATGTCTGTGTGGACAAACGTTTGAATTTCTCTTGGGTCACTACCTAGGCATGAGACTGCTGAGTAAATTTGTGTTTGACTTTTTAAGAAATTGCCAGAGGCTGTTCTATTTTACATTTCCACCAGCTCCGGTTTCTCCACATAGCATTTTCTCTCTTCTTCATTATAGCCATTCTAGTGGGTGTTGTAGTGGTATCTCACTAAGGTTTTAGTTTACATTCTCCTAATGATTAATGATGTTAAACATATTTTTATGTGCTTATTAGCCATTCATATATCTTCTTTGGAGAAATGTCTATTAAGAAACTTTTTTATTTTTTGCCAATTTTTTATTTGATTTCTCTTTTTATTACTGAGTTGTAAGAATTCTTTCAATTTTTTTTAACATAAACCCTTCATCAAATATATTATTTGCAAACATCTCCCAATCTGTGGCTTATATTTTCACTTGCTTAATGGTATCTTCTTTTTTTTTCAATTATTTTATTGAGGTCATAATGGTTTATGACATTGTGTAATCTCAGGTGTACATTATTGTTTATCAGTTGCTATATAGACTGCATCATGCTCACTACCAATTGTCTAATTTTTATCCATCACCATACATATGTGCCCCTTTACCCCTTTCACCCACCCCCAATCCCTTCCCCTCTGGTAACCACTAATCTGTTTTCTTTATCCGTGTGTTTGTTTATCTTCCAAATATGAGTGAAATCATGTGGTGTTTGTTTTTCTCTGTCTGGTTTATTTCACTTAACATCATACCCTCAAGGTCCATACATGTTGTTGCAAATGGTATGATTTTGTCTTTTTTATGACTGAGTAGTATTCCACTGTATATATATATACTACATCTTCTTTATCCATTCATCCATTGATGGGCACTTAGATTGCTTTCATGTCTTGGCTGTTGTGAATAATGCTGCAATGAACATAGGGGTGCATAAATCTCTTTCAATTGTTGATTCCAAGTTCTTTGGATAAATATCCAGCATCTTTTTAAATGAAACTTTTTATTCTGTGATAAATATAGGTTCACATGAAGCTGTAAGAAAAATACAGAGAGATCCCATGTATCCTTTACCCACTTTCCTCCAATGGTAACATCTTGCAAAACTATGCAATATTGCAACTGGGATATTGATATTGATATCGTCAAGATGCTGAACAGTTCCATCCCCACATGGATCCCTCATATTGCCTTTTTATAACCACACCCAACTCCCTCCCAATCCTCCTTGCTCATCCTTAACTCCTGGAAAACGCTAATTTGTTCTCCATTTTTATACTTTTTCCTTTTAAGAACGTTACATAAGTTGAATCATATAGTATGTAGCCTTTCAGGATTGGCTTTTTTCTCTCTTTTTTTGTCAACTTTATTGAAGTATAATTAACAAATAAATTGTAATATATTTAAAGGGTACAATGTGATGATTTACATATATGTACATTGTGAAAGGATTCCCATTCTCGAGTTAACACATCCATCACATCACATACTTACTTTTTTTTTGGTGAGAACACAAGTTCTACTTTCCTAGCAAATTTCGATTATACAATACAATATTATCAACTATAGTCACCATGTTACACATTAGATTCTCAGTTCTTATTCATCTTATAACTGAAAATTACTACCCTATTAGTAGCTTCTCCCTATTTCCCCCACCTCCACCCTACACCAATTATCAGTATCTTTCTGTAATTCTTTTTTTGCCACCTTTTTTATGGATTATGTTTTTGATGTTGTATCTAAGAACTCAAGGTCATGAGTTCTCAAGGTCATGAAGATTTCCTTCTATGTTTTCCTCTATAAGATTTACAGTTTTAGCTCTTACATTTAGTTTGCTTAACTGAGTGGATTTTTGTTTATGGATTTTGATGGGGTCCAAGTTCATTCCTTTTCTAAGTGGATATTCAATTACTCCAGCATCATTTGTTAAAAAGACTTTCCCATTGAATTGCCTTGACACTTTTGTGGAAAATCAGTTGACCATAAGTGTAAAGATTTATTTCTGGACCCTCAGTTCTGTTTTATTGATCTATACGTGTATCCTTGTATCATCACCATACTGTCTTGTTAAATGTGGCTTTACAGTAAATTTTGAAGTTGAGTAATGTATGTCCTCAAACTTTGTCTGTCTTTTTCAAAATTGTTTTGGCTCTTCTAGGTCTTTGCATACCCATATAAATTTAGGATCCATTTATCAGTTTTTACAAAAAAAAAGTCCTGCTAGGATTTTGATAGGGATTGCAATGACTTATAGATCAATTTTGTGAGAATGGCCACCTTGACAATATTGAATATTTTAATCCATGAACATGAAATGTCTCTCCATTTATTTAGGTCTTCTTTAATTTCTCTCAACAATGTTTTGTAGTTGTTATTGTACAAAACTTACTCTTCTTTTGCTAAATGTATTCCTAAGTATTTTATTCCTTTTGATACTATTATGAATGGAATTCTTTTCTTAATTTCAATATCTGATGATTTATTGCTAGTATGTAGCAATACAATTGACGTTTGTACATTGATCTTATATCATGCAAGCTTGCTAAACTTGTTTATTAGTCCTAGTAAATGTTTTGTGGAGTACTTTGAATTTTTTACATCATGCAATCTGCAAATAACAGCGGTTTTAATTCTTCTATTCCAATCTTAATGCATTTTATTTCTTTGTTTTGTTTATTTCTTTTTATTTTTGCCTTATTGCATTAGTTAGATACTCCAGTACAATGCTGAAAGAAACGGTGAAAACAGACATCCTTGTCTTGTTCTTAAACTTATGGGAAAGCATTCAGTTTTCTCTGTTAAGTATGATGTTAACTATGGATTTTTTTTGTAGAAATTCTTTATTAGGTTGAGGAAATTCCTTTTTATATCTCATTTCTCGAATCATGAATGGATGTTAGCTTTTGTCAAATTCTTTTTCTGCTTCTCTTGAGATGATCATGTGTTTTTTCCTTTATTCTATTAATATAGTATATTACATTAATTGATTTTCAGATATTAAACCAATCTAGCATTACTAGACTAAATCTCATTCGTGTCATGGTGTATAATCCTTTTCATATGTTGCTGAATTTGGTTTGCTAATTGTATTAGTTATTTATTGCTGCATAACAAATTGCCACAAACTCAGCAGCTTAAAACAACACCCATTTATTAGCTCATAGTCTTGTAGCTCAGAAGTCTGGCATGTCATGACTGGATTCTCTGCTCAGGGTCTCACAAGGCTGAAATCAAGGCACCAGCTAGATTGAGTCTCTGGACTCAGACTGAGTCTCTGGAGGCTCTGGGGCATAATATGCTTTCAAGTTCATTCCTGTTGGGAAAATTGAGTTCCTTGTCATTGTAGGACTAGGAACTCGTTTCGTTTCTGGTTAACATCTGGGGACTGCTCTGAGCTCCTAGAGACTGATGATATCCTTGCCCTCTCCATTTTCAAGTAGCAATAGCATATAAAACCCTTGTCATGCTTCAAATTTCTGACTTTCTTGTCTGAGATCAGCCAGTGAAAATCTCTGCTTTTAAAGGGCTCATGTTATTAAGTCAGGTCCACTTGGATCATCTCCCTATCAGCCAACTGAATTAGGATCTTAATTACATCTGCAAAACCCCTTCACAGCATACTTAGATGAGTGTTTGATTAACTAATGTGTACACTAAGGTCATGTGTATGGGGGACTATGTTAGAATTCTGCCCATCACGCTAATATTTTGTTAAGGGTATTTGCGTCTATGTTCATGAGGTACATTTGTTTGTACTTTTCTTTCATTGGGATATCTTCATCTGACTTTGGTATTGGGTAATATTAGCCTCATAGAATAAGTTAGGAAATGATCATTTTTCCTTCTATTTCTGAAAGTTTTTGTGAATGATTGGTATTATTTCTTCTTTAAATATTTGATAGTGAAGCCATCTGGATGTAGACGTTTCTTTTTTGAAAAATTTAATTACTATTTCATTTTCTTTACATGTTATAGGTCACTTCAGATTTTCTATTTCTTCCAGAATCAGCTTCATTAATTTGTCTCTTTCCAGAAATTTGTACATTTCATGTAAGTTGTCCAATTTGTTGACACAAAGTTGTTTATAATACATTATGCACTGGATTTAACAGTGTCCCCCAAAAATTCACGTCCACCCAGAACCTCAGAATATGACCTCATTTGGAAATAGGTTTTTGCATATGTAATTAATATGAGGTCATACTGGATTAGAGTGGACTCTAAATCCAATAACTAGTGTCCTTATGAGAAGGCCGTGTGAAGACACAAAGTAGACACACAGTGGAGAAGGCCAGATGAAGACAAGATAGTAATTATGATGCCACAACCCATGGAATGCTAAGGATTGCCAGCAATCATTGGAGCTGGAAAATGAAAGGAAAGATCATCTCCTGGAGCTTTTGGAGGAAGTATGGCTCTGACAACACCTTGCTTTCAGACTTCTAGCCTCTAGAACTGTGAAAGAATAAATTTGTGTTGTTTTAAGCCACCCAATTTTGGTAATTTGTTACAGCAGCCCTAGGAAACTATTATACTTTCTTATAGTCCTTTTAATTTCTGTAGGGTCAGTAGTGGTATTTTCTTTCATTCCTGGCTTTGGTAATTTGTGTCTTTCCTCGTTTTTTTTTTTTTTTGTTGGTCAGTCTTGTTAAAGGTTTATTCATTTTGTTGATCTTTTCAAAGATCAACTGTTGTCTTTATTGATTTTTCTCTATCATTTTTCTCCTTTCTTTTTCATCGATTTCTGTCTAATCATTATTATTTCCTTCTGGTTACCTTGGGTTTAGTTTGCTCCTCTTTTTTTTTTTTTTTTTTTTTTTTTTTGATTCCTATGGTTGAAGTTTAGATTATTGATTTGATTCTATTTTCTGATATACTTTTTGATGTAGGCATTAAAGCTATAATTTTCCCACAAAGCACTGCCTTTAGCCACATCTCACAAATTTTGGTATTGTGTGTTTCACTTCCATTCAATTAAAAATATTTTTGAGTTTTCCTTGTGATTTCTCCTTTTCCCCATAGGTTATTTAGAAGTGTGCTGTTTAATTTCCAAATATTTGGGGATTTCCAAGGTTTCTTTCTTTTGTTGATTTCTAGTTTAATTATATTGTAATCAGAGAATATACTTTGTATATTTCAATTCTTTCCAATTTATTAAGACTGGTTTTATGGCCTAACATGTTCTATCTTGAAGAATATGCCATGTGTACTTGAAAAGAATATTTATTCTGCAAATGTTGAGTGGAGTATTCTATAAATATCAGTTAGGTTGAGTTGGTTGATAGTGTTCAAGTCTTCTATATCCTTGCTAATTTTCTATCTAGCTGTTCTATTAACTATTGAGAGTATTGAAATCTCCAACTACAATTGTGAAATTATCTATTTTTCCTGAGTCGCTGTGTTTATGTGAATATATATACATTTATAATTGCTATATCTTCCTTATATATTGACTCTTTTATTCTTTTGATCTGTCTTTTTCTCTAATATTTCTTGTCTTAAAATCTGGTTTGTCCGATATTAATATAGCCACTCCAGCTCTGTTATGGTTACTGTTCACATGGTATATCTTTTACCATTCTTTTACTTTTAACCCACTTGTGTCTTTGAACCTAAAGCATGTCTCTTGTAATCAACATATAGTTGGATTTTGTTTTTTATCCAGTCTGAATATCTCTACCTTTTGCTTATCGTATTTAGACTATTCACATTTAATTTAATTCTTCTTATAATTTAATTACATTTGCCATTCTCAATTCTTTTCTGTATGACTCTTGCCTTTGCTGTTCTCCGTTGATTGCTTTCTTTTGTGTTAAATACATATTTTCCGTTGGGCCATTTTAATTCCTCTGGTGGTTTTTTTTTACTACATTTTTTGTTGTTTTGTTAGTGAGTGCCCTAGGGACTACAATGTTTATCACAATCTACTAATTTATCACAATCTATTTCAAATTAATACTAAATTCTTGTAAACTAGAGAAACGTTGCTCCAATATAATTCCATTTAGTCCTCCCACTTTTGTGCTATTATTGTCATGCGTATTACATCTCTGTATATTTTAAGCCCAGCAATATAATAATTATTGCTTTATATGATCTTTTATATGGCCACTGATGTCTCTGGTTTTCCATATTCTTGTTTTTATTTTTAAGCCTGGCTTCCAAGAAGTTGCCTCTGTATCTTTGTAGCTTAGTGGTCAGAGTTTCTGCTCAAATACCTCAAGCCAGTATCATCTGTGGATCTATGCCTTGGTAGGAGATGGCATTCAAAGTTCAGGCTGTTTTCAGATCTGTCACTGGTTTTATTTTCTGGAAGGCCCTTTTGAATCTCCTGTAAGCATGCATACAGCCTCAGAGCTGGCCAATAGTGGGTGACTAGCTTGGAGTCTCTCAAGGTCTTTGTTGTGCATGTGAGCAGCCTCAGCTAGGAATGTGTTAGCCACAACCACAGCTACAACCTCAAGCTATGAGTTCTTTGTATATTTTGGATATTAACCCCTTATCTGACATATGGCTTGCAAACATCTTCTCCCAGTTGTTAGGTTGTCTTTTCATTTGTTGATGGTTTCCTTTGCTGTTCAGAAGATTCTTAGTTTGACATAGTTACCTTTGTTTATTTTTCTATTGTTTCCCTTGCCCGGGCAGACACGGTAGTTGAAAAGATGCTTCTAAGACTGATGTCGAAGAGTGTACTGCCTATGTTATCTTCTAGAAGTTTAATGGTTTCAGGTCTTACATTCAAGTCTTTAATCCATTTTGAGTTGATTTTTGTGTATAGTGTAAGATAATGGTCTACTTTCATTCTTTCGCATCTGGCTGTCCAGTTTTTCCACCACCATTTATTGAAGAGACTTTCCTTTCTCCGTTTTACGTTCTTGGCTCCCTTGCCGAAAATTAGTTGTCCAAAATATGTGGGTTTATTTCTGGGCTCTCAATTCTGTTTCTAGAGTTGATTTTTATATATGGTGTGCTATAGGGGTCCATTTTCATTTTTTTTCCCTGTGGAGATCCAATTTTTTCATCATTATTACTTGAAAAATGCATACTTTCCATGCCACTTCAGGTTTTTTTTAGAGGAAGATTAGCCCTGAGCTAACATCTGCTGCCAATCTTCTTCTTTTTTTTGTTTGCTAAGGAAGAGTGGCCCTGAGATAACATCAGTGCCTACCCTCCTCTTCCTTATATGTTGGACTCCTGCCACAGCATGGCTTGATAAGTGGTGGACAGGTTCACGCCCAGGATGCAAACCAGTGATCCTCGGGCCGCTGAAGCAGAGTGCATGAAATTAACCACTACACCACCAGCCAGCCCACCACTTCAGTTTTATATGAAGTATCAACAGATGTATGTGTCTCTGGACTCTACTTTGTTCTATTGAGTTATTTGTTTCTCCCTATGAAAATACTACCTGTCTTCATTACTATAGTTTTGTAATAAATCTTGATTATGTTAAAACTATAGATTGACTTGGGAAAGAATTGACATCTTTCATATATTAAGATTACATCGATTTTTCTCCTTGAACTTGTCAAAATGGCAGAATTACATCAATTTACTTTCTTGTGTTAAGCCAACTTTGCAGTCCTAGGATGAACCCAGCTTAGTCATTCTATTTTTAAACACTGCTGGATTAAATTTGCTAATATTTTGCTTAAGATTTTTGCATCAATGTTTATGAATGAGATTGGCCTATAATTTTTTCGTAGTTTCCTTGTTGGGTTTTGTTATCGAGGTTAAGCTAGTTTCATAAAATAAGCTGTGACGTATCCACTCTATCCATTCTCTGGATATGTTTGTGCAAGTTTGGCGTTCATTCTTGAATATTTGGTAAAACTCACTGCTAAAGTCATCTGTTTTAAGAACATTAAAAATGTTTTTAATGCTTATAAGAAAAATCAGGCTTTCTGCTCCTTATTGAGTCAGTTTTAGTAAGATGTCTTTTTGCCTCCACTCTAGCTCTCCCAAAACCACCTTCTACACATCACGTGATGAAATTCTTGCTCCAAAAAGCAAAACAGATTGTATCACTCCTCTAATTAAAACCTTTTAATGGCTTTTGATTTCATTAAAAAAGAAAAACTACTTGTCTTCGCCTACAATATCTTGCATGAACTGGTCCCTGCCTAACTCTCCAGGCTTGTGTTCCATTCTTCCCCTTGCTCACTTCAGTCACGCTGGCCTTCCTTCTGGTCCACAACACAGAACCACGCTTGTTCCTACCTCAGGGCTTTGTGTTTGTTGTTTCTTCTCTGTAGAAGGCTCTTCTCTCAAAAAGTAACAATGCTGACTCCTTGTCATTCTTTATAGCTCTCTGCTTAAATATCAAATCCTCAGACAGACCTTTCCCGACCATCCCATCTAAAGTAGGCTCCTCTGTCATTATTTTCCTTCGTGGCACTTAATTATAATTTGCAGTCCTAATTGTCTTTTTAAAATTCATTTGGCCTCTATTTCTTGCTCCAGACTGTAAAGTCTTTGAGGTCTGGGATGTTATTTGGCTTATAAACTGTCATATTCCTAGTACCTAGCCCAGTGCCTAGTAGGCACTCAATAATTTTTTATGAATAATTAATGAGCCAAATCAGACTTCAGATATGGATGGAGGGCATAGATTGGTTATGGATGAGTCAGGACATAAGCAAATCCATCCCAAAGTGTTAGCAGTGTAGAGACAGGAAAGTTTAAGTGTTTCTGATATTCAACAACAGTGAACAAACCAGAATTGAATAGAGGCGTTGAATGCCAGACTAAGACACTTGGATTTTTATCCTAAAGGCAATTGAGAGTCATTGAAATTGTAGCAGGAAGAGATTGAACAAGGTGCTCAAGCTCTAATGGCTAATTACAGGCTGAACCAAAGTTAAAATCAAGGTCCTTGACTAGAATTCTTTACTTTTGGATTGCTTCTCTAAGTAATAACACTTGGGATAGAAATATAAAAGTACAGTCAGTAAGAAATTGGGCTGTGGACTCAGACTGTCTGTGTTCACATCTCAACTCCACCACCTCTTGACTATGTGAACTTGCACCCTGGTTTCTCCGTGGGGATAATAAGAGTACTTATGTCATCAGATTGTTTTGAGGATTAAATGAGATAATGTATGAGGACATACTATTTCATTAACTACCTATCTTCCTGTTTCTTTTTACTTAGCAGTATTTTCTAATTTTTCTACAATGGGTGTATTTTGTGTAAAAAAACTAAATGGTGGAAATTAAAAAATAGTATTCCTTCAACCGAGAAGGACAACCTCATCCCATTTTTTAGATCCTGACCTGCATCAACTTTTGTTGGGTTTTTTTGAGGAAGATTAGCCCTGAGTTAATATCTGCTGCCAATCCTACTCTTTTTGCTGAGGAACATTGGCCCTGAGCTAACATCTGTGCCCATCTTCCTCTACTTTATATGTGGGATGCCTGCCACACCATGGCTTGATAAGCGGTGCAGAGGTCCACACCTGGGATCTGAACCAGCAAACCCTGGGCTGCCGAAGCGGAGTGCACGAACTTAAGCACTACACCACCAGGCTGGTGCATCAACTTTTCAAGTGACTTATATGAATTCCTGGCAAGAAAATCTCCTCATTTTCTCTCCTGAACTCTTTCTGATACAATATTAGAGGGAAGAGCACCAGGTTGGATTTGGAGCTGCGTTTTCAAAGATTACAATTCATAAGGATCTAAGATACAGGAGAGAGAAAATTTTAAAGGGGAGGCTTCAGTCTTTTGATTCATAAATACAATTTCTGAATTTCAACTCATGCCCTTGTTAAAAGGAGTAAGAAGTACGCAAAGAGAGAGTTCTCCAGCTGAAGATTTAACTTCCAAACTGCTTGGAATTTCAGGAACCACTCATGTGAACAAGCTCAATTTCACACTCTGTTCTTCTCATCTTCAATATCCAAGAAAGTAAATTCAACAGGAAACAGTTCTTTCAGGCTAGTGCCACATCAATTTACTTTGTGTTACTCAAGTGTTGATGCAGCGGGGAGAAGGCAATTTTGCTCTATCCAAAACTGTGTTAGCATGAGTATTCCTCCTTGCTGGCCTGCAATGCCCCTACCAGCCTAACAGGTTTATAAAACATGTTAGCCCACTTCTTTTGGTTCCTTTTCTGTAGGATTGCTGGTTTCCAGAGTTAAGGGGCCTAGGTACTTTCTACAAGACAGCCTTTTTAACCCGGGACCCATGGATGGGTTTCAGCACTCTATGAACCCACTAAAATTGTATGCTCAGTTTTGTGCATATGTACTCTCATCAGATTTCCAAAGGATGACCCAAAAGCAAGCGCTGCTGTAAAATATGTGGCTTTATAGCTATCATTGGTATAGTTTATAAGTGCAAAGAATTGAAATATTACTGTATTTTTAAAACCATAATGAGTCGAGCCAACAACATGGATTAGACAGCTGCATAAACACATAAACAGTTTAAGTGGAGAGACTCTGAAAAGGCCATTTGCCTTAAATATAGCCACTCCATTGGTTTACCAAGGTGCTCCAAATTCTTTCCATCGGTATACCCTTTTGGGGGCCTCCTTTGATTAGGTTCAAAAGCTTCTGGAGACTTCCATTTCATTTAATGACAGGCTAGTTTATTGTGAAGAACCTTCCTGCTGAAAACAAGAAAAAGTGCTGGATAATATACAAAAAAAATTCCCTTAAAAATATTTATGTGATTAAAAGATAGTGTGAGAACTTCCAGGTCATATTTTTAGGGGAAAGCCCTATCCCAGAGACATAAGTTGAAGATCAGAACACCAAGGCCTCTTTAGCCCTGAGAGAATCTGCTGATACTGGACACTCTGAGCATCAGTTCTGCAGTTTCAAGGGGCAAAGGGCAGAGAAGTCAAGGCCCAGGGCCCACTTAAGGTAAGGAATCTTGAAGGAGACTAGGGCCCACATGAAGCTGACATTCTAAAGGGCTCAAAGTTAGGGTATGGAAGAACCATAATTAAAATAGCCCCCCTATATTAATCAGGGTTCGGTCAGGAAAACAGAAGTCACTTTACATATACCAAGTATGAAGAGTTTTAATACAAGGAAATAGAGACACATCTGTCGGAAGGGCCATGGGGACAAAGGTCAGGGAAGCTGCTGCCAGCATTCTCAGCCCGCAGCACCAAAGCAGGTAATTCTTAAGAGCTGGCCTGGAAACCACTGTGAATCTCAAGAATCTCTGGATAGCTCCCATCAACATAACTTGTATTTCTGACTCCTTTACAATGAAAATCTCACTTCCTAATAACATAGCATCCTTATTTGCTTTATCCTATGATATACATAAAATTGTTTCAAAATTGAATTGCTGTTAACAATAAGCCTAATGATGAAAGCTAAGATGTCTTTGTAGTTCTTCGTCCTTGGAATATATTTCACAGAGTACTATGTTCAAAAGTTACTTGAAAAAATTATTTACTTTGCATGTACAATTAGATTCTTTGAATATGTGGTAGAACTATGGTGGAGTCATCTAGTCTAGAAGTTTCTTTACAGAACAATTTCCCCACAATTAAAAGAAATTTTCAAACAGAAAAGTTAAAGAAATTGTACAATGCACAGTCGTATACCCTCTACCTAGATCCAACATTTTAAAAAATATTTTGCCATATTTGCTTTATGTAGATAGATGTAAATACATGCATTTTAATTTTTGCTGAGCCGTTTGAAAGTTGCAGGGATCATGAGAGTTCACCCCTAAATTTTTCGGCATGCATCTCCTAAGAATAGATATTCTCTTGCATAACCACAAAATTGTCATACCCAAGACGATTAACAGTAATTCCCTAGTAACATCTAACATCCAGTTCATATTAAAATTTCCCCAGTTGTCCCAAAAATTTTTATAGCTTTTGTAAAAACATGATACGATCAAAGTTTGTGAAATGCATTTGGTTTTTATGTCTCTTTAGTCTCTCTCTCTCTTTTCTTTTTTGCAAGGGAAGATTCGCCCTAAGCTGACATCTGTTGCCAATCTTCCTCCCCTTTTCCTCCTTCTCCCCTCCAAAGCCCCAGTACATAGTTGTGTGTAGTTGTAAGTTCTTCTGATTCTTCTATGTGAGCCACTACCACAGCATGGCTACTGACAGACAAGTGGTGTGGTTCCATGCCTGGAAACTGAGCCTGGGCCACCGAAGTGGAGTGCACTGAACTGTAATTGCTAGGCCATCAGGGCTGGCACTCTTTAGTCTCTTTTAATCAGGAACATTTCCTCTACCTTTTTCCTCATGACATTCACTTTTCGTGGAGTCCAGGCACATTTTCTCACAGAATGTCTCACGTTCTGGATTTATGTGATTGTTTCCTTCTGATGGCTTTAACTTGTTTCTCTAGTCCTGAATTCCTTATGAACGTGAAGTTAGATCCAGAGCTGTGCTGTCCACTATGTTAGCCATTAGCTATGTGTGACTATTGAGGGTTTTCAATGTTGTTAGACTAAAATGAAATGGACTATAAGTTTAAAACACACAATAGAACTTGAAGGCATTGCAAAAAAAGAATGTAAAATATCTCATTAATAATTTTATATTGATTTCATGCTGAAATAATACTTTGAATGTATTTGGTTAGGTAAAATATATTATCAACATTAATATCATCTATTTCCTTTCACTTTTA
Organism: Equus caballus; assembly: GCF_041296265.1. Taxonomy (NCBI): domain Eukaryota; kingdom Metazoa; phylum Chordata; class Mammalia; order Perissodactyla; family Equidae; genus Equus; species Equus caballus. Next base: position 124,985,215 of record NC_091715.1, on the reverse strand, counting down.
GTACGGCTACCAGAAATGTAAAATTACATGTGTGGCTTGCATTAGATTTCTTTGGACAACATTGGTAGGGGCTTGAACAGTTAAACATTTGGGGCAAGAAAACTTCACTAGTAGTATTGCGTACTTCATATTGCATCACATAAAGAGACTGCCTTAGTTCGTTCAGACTGCTGTAAAAAAATACCATACACTGGATGGCTCAAAAAACAAACATTTATTTCTCACGCTCAGGAGGCTGGAAAGTCCAAGATCAGGCACTGACAGATTCAGTGTCTGGTGATGACCCACCTCCTTGTTCATAGATGGCTGTCTTCTTACTGTGTTCTCACATGGTAGAAGGGGAGAACTCTGGTCTTTTCAGTCCCTTGTAAGGGCACTAAATCCCATTCATAGGGCTCCACTGTCATGACTTAATTACCTTCCAAATGTGCCACCTGCAAATACCATCACAGTGGAGGTTAGGATTTCAACATATGAATTTTGGGAGCCAACACAAACATTCAGTCCATAACAGAGGCATAAAGATCAGGTCATCCCACTGTTAATTATTTGATTTTTAGGTTAAGGTGGTGACCTCCAGATATCTCTCCATCATTAAGGCACAGTTTTCCTTTTGTATTATTAGGTAAACTATGGAGCGATTCTTCGTCACTGAGCGAATATGCTTTTTCCCAGCAATCTTTCATCCAATGGTTTTCAAATACACTGATAATCTCCGCCTGACTCAATCAGCAACTATGACACTAAGTGTTATAAAATGATATTTCTAATTCTATCATTCTTTGACATTGAATGATGAAGAAGAGCTTTTCAGTTTTTCTGCTATTCTTTTAGATAGATAGATAGACAGACAGATAGATGATAGGTAGACAGAGAGATACATATATAGATATATATATATATATATCACAATGGACTCAAGAATTTTTAGAAAGTCAATGTGTTATAAACAATTCTTATCATTATTCTTTTGATACTCAGATTGTCCTAAATTTGACCAAAGGCTTCCCCTTCAAGCTGTCTCCTATGGTCTTTTGATATGACTTCATTACTCTTTGAGTACTTGGTTGCTTTCTGGCACAACAAGATGTCCCAGGCTCACTTTATACTTTCCCTCCTCCAGACTTGGTATCAGCTATTTCTATACAGAGCCTTTGCTTTCTTTTACTAGTGAACAATATTTAGAAACCAAGATCTGAGTGCTAGGTATGCTCATTGATACTTGGGTATCATTACTTCTGGGCCATTTTAGTGGCCAGAGACAGAAAATATGTTTTGTGAGTCATGAGTTCATATTCATACAAGTAAAATTACTGTGACAAACATCTTTAAGAAAAGCACATTTTTTTCAATAAATTTTATATTCTTAATACCTATATTTTTCTTACTTTCTTGGGGTTACACTTAATTATTTCTGGTTCTCAAATGAATCTATTCTCATTCTAGAAAATGTATATGAAAACGTGTAAAAAGAGCAAAAGAAGAAATCACACAAAATCCCAGCGACAACCCCTTTTGACATGCTAGAATATTTCTTTCCAGTCTCTATATATTTTCCTTGGCACTCTTAAGAGCATATTGTGTGTAACATTTTATCTTTATTTTTAATCTTGTAAGTAGTTTCAAAAGTCACTGAATAAATTTTCATAAACACATTTTTAAATGGCTATTGTGTTAGTTTTCTATTGCTGAATAGCAAATTACCACAAAATTACTAGTTTAAAACACAAATTTATTATCTCACACTTTCTATGGGTCAGGATTCGAGGCATGAGTTAGCCAGGTCATCTACTCAAGGTCTCACCAGGCTGAAATCAATTTTCAGCCGGGGCTGTGATCTCTTCTAAGGCTCAGGGCCCTCTTCTGAGCTCATTCAGGTTTGTGGCAGAATTCAGTACCTCGCAGTTGTTTTCTTGTTAGCCATCTGTCAAGGACTGTTCTTAGCTCTTAGAGGCCATTCCCAGGTCCTAGCACATGGGACTCTCATGACATGACAACTTACTTCTCCAAAACATACAAGAGAATCTCGATCCAGTCTGCTACAATATAATCACGGGAGTGACGATCTCATCACCTTTGTCACATAACGTAACCTAATCAAGGGAGCAATTATCTCATCACATTCATATGTCTTTCCCACACTTTATGGAAGGGGTTTATGCCAAGTGTGTGTATACTGGGGGCTGGAAACTTGGAGGCCATCTTAGAATTCTGCCAACCACAGCTATATAATATTTCATTCTATCATTGTACCATGAACTATTTAACAAAACTCCTATTGTATGCTATTTAGCTTGATTCCAAATTTTCAAAATTATAAGGAATATCGCACCGACTATTACTGAGAACATGTTCTTTATCAAAAGTTTTATATAGTTTACATATTTATTTATGTATCCAATTATAATTCTGAAGATGAGAATTTGTATTAACATCTCATCTTTATAATGAGGCTTTTGACAGGGGATTGCCCCTTTCATATCACACAACCCTTGAACTTTTAGCCACTGATTTATGAACGGAATGTACCAGCAACAGACATCATAAAATTTTTACTCAACTCTTCCAAGGGTCTCCAAAACAGCCACTGATAACTGCGATGCTTTTGTTATATGGGCAAATGGCAAATCTTTTGGCATTTTTCACTAAGATTTGGACATTAAGACACTTGATCCAATGCATATGTAAATTGATTCCTGGAAATTACTATTCTGCCAGAAATATCAAGAACATTTTGCCCATCCTTAAATATAGTGCAAGAAAAGAGCTCTGAATAAACTCTGTAAAATATGAACGGGAGGAAAACAAGCATCTTGTGTACGGTTTAAGGAGAAACACTAGTCAAAACTAGAGGGATTGAACTGAAATTTAATTTGGACATTTGGTGTTCATTGCTCCAAGAATTCACCCACATGCAGCATTTGAGAACTGGGTTCCTAGAATCAGAGATCTGAAATGACAGCATGGTGTCTCAGGTGGCTTTCCAAGCCTTCCCTCACCTCACCCCCTCCTATATAGAAAACACGGAAAGTGACGCATGAGAGGATATTCAGGAGGACCTGAGGACAAAGTCTCACCTGTAAGAGTGGGCTCTACTGATGTCCTGTACATCTTGCCCTCAGTTATACGCAAAGGCCTCTTCTAGCTCTAGACTGCAATGTTTCTATGATACTCTGATTTGGGATTCATACCTACTTCCCAAATAGTTTGAAATGAGCTTTAAAATTAAAACATGAAAGTAGAACAGAGGCCATTAAGGAAGTAGAGACACTTGTGCTTATCAGAAACCTAAGGAGACAAATATCAAGGTAACATTTTTCAGAATAGTGAAAAACTCTGAGACATTTGGAAACCATCATCAATATTCATCTAAACAAGCACTGGTGCCATTGTCTTTTTTCTTCTGCAGAAGAGGATTTTGAACCACTGGTCCCAGGACCACACTGCCTATGCTACAATATTCCTAGCACAATGGGTGCCCCGACACCATGATCTTTCCCATACCTGTTCTCCAGCCTCATGTCTCCCAGAATTCCCCTCTCACACGAGGCTCTGGACATACAGAAGCATTTGAACTTACCCACATATGCCATGCTACTTCAAACCTATATGCTTTTGCTCCTGTTGTCCCTTTGCCTGGAATAGCCTCGCCTCCACCCCGATCCACCTGTCTAGTAAACACCTAGTCATCTCTCATCCATGAAGCCTTCGCTGAATCTCTCTGGTAGAACTGACCATTTCCTCATCTACTGCCCTGCCATGCGTTGCACCACTTTAGAACACTTAGATATTTCCTGCTGCAACACTATGAGCCCCTGAAGGAGAAAGAACATGTCTTTTCATCTCGGTATCCCCAGTGCCTGGCACATAGTAAATGACTAAATTAATCAATTTTGAGGTTGGGTTGTAAAAGTAATTTCATAACTGTTTTTAGCATCATTTAAATTATTATATAATCCCACAGTGACTACTTTGAAGGCAAGAACATTAATTTGGGGGAACATAAATTCTGGCAAGTTGTTAAAAATCAGTCACATTAACTTTATCCTCACTTTTCATACTGTGTCCTCAAAGACACTAGTAGGTTTTAAATTAAGGGATGCTTTGCTTTTACTTTTTGGGGCTTATAAATCAAGATAGGCCAGGTCATGCTACAATAGTAAATGATTTCAAGATCTCAGTGAGTTAAAACAGCATGAGTTTCTTTCTTTCCTAAATAGTCCACTGCAGGTCTGGGTTACTGTCTAGGGCACTGGTCCTCCATTAGATGGTAACTCAGCATTGCGTTTCCATTAATGAGGGCTGCCCCGTTTGACAAGGCCAAAGAAGAGAGCATTGCCGAGCTGAGAACCAGCAATTAAATGCTTCCACTTTGAAGTGACACATGTCACTTCTGCTCATATTCCATTTACCAAAGCAAGTCATATGGCCACATCTAACTTCAAGAGAGGAGAAAAGTATAGTCCTACTCTGTGCCCTGAAGGAAAAGCACCCACAATATTAGTGAGCTGCACTCTCACCTACCACAGTGGGGCACTAGTTGACCCAATCTAAGCAAGGGACAATATTCCTTAAACTACATTTTGAATTATGAGCCCAGTTCATATGTGCTAACTCAATTTCACTCCTCCCAGTATCTCTGCATTTTCCTTCATCATCCCTTTATTGAGCACTCCTAGGTGCCAGACCCCATGCTAGGTGCTTTCCCACCTATCATCTCTCATTGGATTCTACAAATCCCTAAGAAATAGGAACTACCATTACCTCCATTTAACAATTATGGAGACTGAGGCTGAGAGAGATTAAGTGACTTCAATAAGGCCACAAGTTATTAAGTAGTTGAACCGAGAACAAAGAGTCAAGTCTGTAATAGTATAAAACCTGTGCTGTGTCCGTTGCACCACACGTATACTCCTGTCCAAAGCTGAGCTCTCTCACTCTGCTAGGTCCCCTTCCCCTCTCAGCTCCTCCAGGAACTCGCTCCGTTAATGATTTACCACCTTCCCTCGCTGATTTGCTTAAACCTCGGTCTCTCCTCTATCCCCTTCCTGTCAATCGTTCAAAATCACTTAGTATCTCTCATCCAAAATTTGCTTTCTTTAACCAAAGAGCTCCCCTTCCTCTCTCTGCCCTGTCTCTACCCAACCTCTGCAATCACCTGTGCTCTGTTCTCTCCTTCCTTAATTCTCGGCAGTCTGTCCTCAGTCCCCACTACGCTGTTGGCTGCAACTGCCCTGAAGCACCCTCAGTGACCAAATCCAATCTTTGGGCACTTCCATGTGACCCTGTCCACTGCAGTGACTTAGAAGCATTCAACACTCTCGGCCCACCCCTCGTAGAAACGCATTCCCTGCCTCTTCCCCCAGGGCATGGCACTCCTCTGCACATTTTCTCTGTCTCCACTGGTTCCTTTGCCTCCTTCTCTCTCTTCACGTAGATAATCTCTCAGGTTCTCTTCCCATTTTCATTCTCTCTTTCTCTTCCCTTCCCTTCTGCTATGGACTGAAGTGTGTCCCCTCAAAATTCACATGTTGAAGCCCTAACCCTCAATATGATGGTATTTGGAGATGGGGCTTTGGGGCGGTGATAAGGGTTAGATGAGGTCATAAGGGGGAGACACTCACCATGGGATTAGTACCCTTATAAGCTTCTCGTCTTTCTCTCCCCCATGTGAGGACACAGCAAGAAGGTGCTCTTCTACAAAGCAGGAAGAGAACCTTCACCAGGTAACCAAATCTGCCAGCACCTTGATCTTGAACTTCTACTTTCCAGAACTTTACAAAAAAATTCCTGTCATTTAAGTATCCCTGGTCTCTAGTATTTTGTTCTGGCAGCCCAAGCAGGCTAATACACTTTCACTTCCCTTTTCTTTGCATCTCCTCTGCTCTCTCTCTCTGTCCCCCTCATTATCCTCCTCAGTGACCACATCTACTCCTGGAGCTTCAACTATTACCGTTACGTTCACAGCTACGTGATCTACTCACAGGACAACGTTCAGGCGAGTTCCTCTACCTGAGACACAGTTTCCTCATTTATAAAATGAGAGGAAATATAGAGCTCTCCTCTACAGCACTACTGGGAGGACTAAATGAGCTACTGAATGCAGAGCAGTTTGCATAGCTTGTGGCACATAGTAAGCGCTCAAAATATTTGGAGCTTTTTGTGGATGACTGAGGAGATACAGCCAGTGCAGAAGGAGGCAGTTGAAGGTACAGTAGGGAAGTAGTTTTGAGGAAATGGTACAGACCTCAGACTCTGGCTCCAGTTAAATCTCAGTTAAATTCCAGTCCTACCACTTGCTAACCTTGAAACCATGGATGATTTTCTTAGCTTTTTGAGCTTCAGCTTCCTCATCTGTAAAAGCAAAATAATTAAGTGTAGATTCTTCAGGTGGGCATTTAAGTGCCCCACCTCATAATCTGGCCTCAGTGTACTTTCCTAGTTTTCTGACCCACCATTTTCCTATATATAGCATATGTTGTAGCTAAGCCAGACTACTCAGCGTTCCCTATGAACTGAATGCTGAAATTGGATTCTTACAAGGTGGCATGGTGAAGTAGAGTCAAACAAACCTGGATTAGAATCGGAGCTCTGCCACTTAGCAGCTGTGAAACCATGGGCAAATTATTTACCCTCTCTGAGACTCAGTTTCCTCACATGTAGAAAGAAGATAATAATGATAATAAAACCCATCTCAGCACCTCAACTTTAGTAGCAGAAACTACAAAGCCCATTATGATCCAGCCAGCTTAATGCTCCAGCTTTATCACTCATCTATCCATGCTCATATTTATTTTTTTCCTTATTCTCCCCAAAGCCCCCCAGTACATAGTTGTGTATTCTACTTGTAGGTCCTTCTGGTTGTGCTATGTGGGACGCTGCCTCAGCATGGCTTGGTGAGTGGTGTGTAGGTCCACATCCAGGATCCGAACTGGCAAAACCATGGGCTGCCGAAGCGGAGTGTTTGAACTTAACCACTCAGACACAGGGCCGGCCCCTCCATGTTCATATTTAAGTTTCAACCTACTAAACTATTTTTTTCCCCAAAAGTCATATCCTTCCTCTCCTCTGGATATTCGTACAAACTACTCCTTCTGCCTGGAGTGTTCTCCCCTCTTCCTTTGTCTCTCTCTCTTACTATCTGTACACACACACACACCCCTTTTAGGTTTTGTTTCTCTGAAGAATCCTGACTAATACAGTGGGTTAGGCAGCCCCTCTCTTGTTTTCCAAATGGTAAAATGGTGGGTGCTTTCCAATCATCCTGTTGGTTCCTATGTTTCCAATATGTATGCACAGCTGTACATACCTTACATAGCATAAGCTAAGTCCTACTTATGCTTTAGATCTCAGCCTAAATGTCACTTTTCCAGGACGCATTCTCTGCCCCATCCTAGCCCATGTTAGGCACCCCTTCTTTGTACTCCCACATAACATTCATGCCCCTAAATTATATCTTCTGTTTTCTTCCCTGTGTTCCCAACTAGTTGTGAGATCTACGAGGGCAAGGGCCATAACTGCTCTAATGTCATCCCCACAGTGAGGGCATCTCTGGCCACCAATCTAAAGCCACTCTCTACATAATACCCTATTTCAGTTTCTTCAGAGTCTTAATCATTATCTGAAATTATCATATTTTCTTATTCATTTAATTTGTTTGTTCTTTGCCTTCCTCACCAGAGTATAAGCTCCATGAGAAAAGGGATCATGTCTGTCTTGTTCCCACAAATTTTCAGCTTCTAGAAGAGAATCTGAAACATGAGAGGGTTTGTCTGTTATTAGGTTTAGGATATGCGGGGGTAAAGGGAATATCATCCAGGTTTAAGAAAAGTTACATGCAGAGGTGTTTGATACAATTTATTTGGAGTTTAAGGACATAGTGAACAGGAAACCTGGACAGTTTGGAATGCTGGGCCAAGGCATTTTTTTACTTAACTGGTAAGCAGAGGGAGTCATGGAGAGACACAAGGTGTAAGGTATGTACAGCTGTGCATACATATTGGAAACATAGGAACCAACAGGATGATTAGAAAGCACCCACCATTTTACCATTTGGAAAACCAAAGAGGCACTGCCTAACCCACTGTCTTAGGATTCTTCAGAGAAACAAAAACAAAAAGGTGCGTGTGTGTGTGTGTGTGTGTGTGTACAGATAGAGACAAAGAGAGAGTGACAAAGAGAGAGAGAGATTATCAAGAATTGGCTTACATGATTGTGGAGGTTTGGTAAGTCCAAAATCTGCAGGGCAAGCCAGCAGGCTGGAGATCCAGGGAAGAGCTGATGTTGCAGCTCTAATCCAAAGGCACTCTGGAGGCAGAATTCCTTCTTGCTCAGGGGAAGACAATCTTTGTTCTCTTACAGCCTTCAACTGATCAGATGAGGCTCACCCACATTATGGAGGGTAATCTGCTTTACTCAAAGTCTACCAATTTAAATGTTAATCTCGTCTAAAAAACACCTTCATAGAAACATCCAGAATAATTTTTGACCAAATATCAGGGCACTGTGACCCAGCCACATTGATACAGAAACTTAACCATCAAAGCCACACAGAGCCAATGTATATACTGTGAACTCATTACAGGGACTGACTAACCTGGTCTTGTTCAGAAAACCACACAGCCTACTAGAAATCTAAAAGTTTCCTGGCAGATTCTAATTTATATTTTAAAAGTAGAAATACCATCCATGACTTCCTCAAACAAGCCCTTTTGTTAATTTTTCTGCTAGATATATTAATTAACCCTGCAATACTAGTGTCTCTACCAACCCCTGCCATTTCAGAAGCAATTTTACTTTCTATATGTCAGAGTCTTTTTTTAGTTTTCAGTATTAATTAGTTTGAGTGTGTGCGTGGTGGAACTGGGGAGAGTGGCAGGGTCCAGAGGCAAGGAAGTGAATGTGTTTGGGGAAGGATATATATGGGGCTACAACTGTATTTGTAATATATAATTATTCAAAAATTTGGTGGTGAGTACATTTATGTTTGCTATATTATTCTTTTTTTTTACCTTTGGAATGTTTGAAATTTTTCATATTTTTTTAAAAATCTGAGGCTCGGTAAATATAGGTCATATTTTTAAAGTCACACAGAATTCAAACCCAAGACTGGGTGATGCCATAGCCCTTGCTATTTTCATTCTGCCTCACAGTACCCATTAATAACGCCCTCTATAAAATTATACCAATTTTCATTATCAGCTGTTTTAGTCATGGCTAGATAACCCCTGTTTCTCCTTCTTGACCTCAGTGCAGTCTTCACAGCACGTTGTTAGCCATCTAAGTTTCAGCAGCACTACAAACACGACCCTGGGAAAACACCATAAAGAGTATTAAAAGTGAAGATCCCCTTTTATGAAAATTTCCAAGCACCTGTCATGAGGTCTGATGTGGGTATTTCCCAGTGTAGGTTAGCACTACACGTGTATTAACAATTCTTAGTAACTGCGTCAGTGCCAGGAGGGGATGAGGGTAGTTATTGGTATGAATTTCTTGGCTTTGATGCTTGGCAAAAAAAATCCCCTGGATCCTGTCACTGTCCTGTGAGATTGCAGTGACAGTTGCATCACCAAGGCAACAATATAAAAGACCTTAAGTTAGCGTGGCCCGGATGTATTGGCTTGAAAGCAAGGTGAGAGAACAAAGGTATATCTAGAGAGTGCCACAAAAAAGGGGACCTATAAAAATCCTCAAAACTACAATTATGCCTAGAGGAACAGTGTTGGCCAGAACATCTTCAGTATGAAACCGCCAACCAAAACATATTCCTCAGAAATCCTCCAGGTCTCAGGATAAGAACAAGCAACAAAACAACAAAATGATTTTACAGATTCAATAGAAGGCATGGGCAGCAATCATAACACTGACACCATGGATATTTTCTTTGGCTCCCAGGTACAAATACAATGTAATCTAAAGCAGACAAGTCATAAGATACTTGCTAGATACCTGCTCTTTCAAGAAATTTCTCTCTCTGGCTTTAATAATATTTATACTTTGGGGATTATAAAAGTATCCAAGGTGGGTTTATCAGTTTTCTAGGGCTGCCATAACTAAGTATCACAAACTGAGTGGCATAAAACTGCAGAAATTTATTGTCTTACAGTTCTGGAGGCTAAAAGTCCAAAATCAAGGTGTCAGCAGGGCTATGCTTTCTCTGATGGCTCTGAAGGAGAATCCTCCCTTGCCTTAGCTTCTGGCACTGGATGGCAATTGTTGGCATTCCTTGGCTTGCAGATGCATCATTCCAGTCACACGGCCATCTTCTCCTCATGTGTTTTTGCATCATCTTCCCTCTGTGCGTGCGTGTCTCTGTGCCCAATTTCCCTTTTTAATAAAGACACCAGTCACACTGGATGAGGGCCCACCCTAATGGTCCCATTTTAATTTGATGACCTCTGCAAAGATCCTATTTCCAAATAAGGTCACATTCGGAAGTACTGAGGGTTAGGACATCAACAAATCATTTTTGAGAAACACAATTCAATCCAGAACAGTAGGGGAGCCAGAAACAATAGAAAAACAAAATGAAGGACTTCGAAATAAATAAAAAGAGTAGACTTGTCTGTAACTTAAGGCTTAATAAATAAAAAAGATCTTAAAAGGCAGTGTGATGTAGAGGGATATGCACTTGACTAGTGTCAGGGGCTTGGCCTCTAGCCTCGGATATGTCATGAATGCCCTGCCCGGGCCTGAACAAATAAGTTGACATCTCTGAGTGTTAATTTCCTTTAAAGTAAGTGGCTTGGACTTATGGTCTCTAAATGCCCTCCAAACTCTGATATACCATGATTTTCTCATTTTTAGAAAAAATAACTAAAAATCAAGTTCAATAAAGTACACAGTGGATGTCATAGGAATACGGTACTTGGTTTAGCATTCTCTCCAGTCTTGAATACCACCATCAGGGTTATGCAGGGTAAAGAGAGGCAAGGATGAGAAAAGAAAGAGGTGGAGAGCAGACAATGATTTCCAAAGATGACCTTTGTATCAACCATCACCTACACAGGGAGCGACACAGAGTATAATGTAATGGTTGCTAGAAGGGAGCCTGGGCCATACCGTGAGGAAAACAGAGCCTTCTAAGGAGTAGTGGGAAATGTGGTCTACTGCACTAATTAGGTCAGCTACGCTGGAACCATTGGACAGTTTGACCACCTTAATGCAGGATGGCCTGATTATGAGGAATCCTCAAATCCTTGGTTTGGCATCCAATGATATTTCTTCTTCCTCCCCATTCTGGATCCTATTTTCCATGAAATCAACTGGGAGAGGAGCAGTTACTTGTTGTGCAACTTCCTAGGCTCTATTATAAGCTATTTACACACATTATCTCATTTTTTAAAAACCCTGTGTGGTAGGTATTAAAACAATGACCAGCATTTATTGAGTGTTCACTCTGAGCCTGGCACTTTCATATGTATAATTTATTCCTCCAAACAATACTTCAAAGTACAAAATACTAGAAGCACAATGATTTCCATCTTGTAGACAAAGAACCTTAGGCTCAGAGAAGTGAGATAATTTGTCCAGGTTCACACAGCCAGTAAATGGCAGAACTGGACCATCTGACTTCTAAGCCTACACTCTTTATACTCTACCATGCTAAGTCCCCATTTACAGATGAGGAGAGATGGGGGGTGAGGGCGAAGGAGGGAATGAGAGAGAGAGAACCATAGACCTGATTATGTTAAGAGAGAGAAGAGACAATGAGAAGAAGGAAAAGAGATGCTAAATAGTGATAGAGAAAAATGAGTCACAGATCTCTTCTATCAATTCCATTCTAAGTGACCAGAAGGATTAGAGGGATTGTTGGAGGAAAGAGAGAGTACAAGAAGGAGGACTAGCCATGAGAGGCAGTCAATTAGCAACAGATGCACCAAATCAGATTGCGTGTGTGTGCGTGTGTGTGTGTGTGTGTGTGTGTGTTTGATAAGAAAATCAAGGCAAAATCAGCAGCAGATGCTGAAGTCATGCCCTTCTTTTGGGGGAAGGGAAGTTGAGACAGGACATGCAGCTATAAGGCAAAAGCAAAAACATCCCAAGGAGAGTGTTACTGTGAGTACTTATTATCCCATGGAGATGACCTTCGATCAAGATGCATAATCACCATATTGCATCCAATTACAAGTTGAAGATGAAACATGATTGCTGGTGTCATGTTTGTATCTAATCAGAAGTTGGGAGACAATTATGGTAATGATGCGGGGTGCCAGGGCGAGCTCATATCAGGAGGAGAGGGCAAACCTCGCTTAAGGACTCATCTCTACTCTGCAGGAGACAAGTAGAGGTGAACCAGGGCTCTAAAGTCATGCCAACTAAGGGATCTCAGACTGCAGAGTGATTTGCAGCACGGATTGGCCAGGAGGGTAAGGAGAGGATGGATCCCACTGACCCTTGGTTTCAAAATCTGACCTTTGGACCCTGGCATCTCAAGCACCTGTGGCGTTTCTGATTCCTGTGCCCCATTCCAATCCTCCTGAACCTGAACCTCTGAGGATGGAGGCCCAAGGGACTGAATTTTTCCAGGATATCCAGGTGCCAAATCTTCTGATGTGTCCATTACAAAAATGATGGATCAAAGAGAAATGATGCTGCATACCTCTGCTAATGCCAAGTACAGGCCACTGAGTTCCCTCACTTGGTATATTTAAAAAAATGTCTTCTTACCAATAGTAATAGTGACGTTATAAATTATAGGTGACAAAACAGAAGTTCTTTGCAGTCTTCTCTTGAGTTCTGAGGATTTTAGCAAGGGCAGAATATTGCACCTTTCTCATTGTTAACTTATTTTAAAATCTTATTTATGAAACCCTCAGATGCAAAGAAAATAGGCATGTGGATATATACTTTTTTACATGCCCCTCTGTCCTCACATTTATGCTTTCCTTTTCAAAGCACCTTTAATCAGCTCAAACAAAATGAATCAACCCTCAAAGCACACACACATCCAATTCGTTACATATTTGCTTTAAATGGCTGTTATTATTATCATTAAACAACTGTAATTTACTTAGTGCCTACTGTGTGTTAGGCAGTGTGCTAACCACTCCAGATGCATTGCTTCACTGAACACTCTCAACAGTCCTCAGGGGTCAGTCCCATTACTATCTCCATCTCACACAGGAGAACCTGAGGTTCAGAGGAGGTAAGTAATTCAGTCAAAGTCACACACCAGTCAGTGGGGGAGCCAGGATAATAAGCTCCCGTGTGCCCAGTCCTGCAGGAAAGAAGGAAAGCAGTAGTGTAGACAATACAAACAACAGAAAATCCACAAGCCTCTCAGCTTGGCTTTGGAATGCAGTAGGTGTTTTTTGGCAGCAGAACACCTCCCTTAATTAAGTTTGTTTGGGCCAGGATTAAAATTAGTCTGCTGGGGCTGAACTCTTGTCAGCTGAGGCCACTTGAGAGTAAGGCCTGACCTTGTTTTAAACCAACCAATGAACGGTCCAAGCTTGATGGTATTTCAAAGAGGAAAAAGTGATAGGAGGCTAGAGCAAAGCAGGGATCTGAGCAGGCCGCAGCGGGGCTTGGTGTTCATATCTTGAATAGAAGCACTTACTTTCACATTGAAATCTCCTACTTCTTCTAGCCAATTTATAGCTTTCATTTTCGTGCTCCCCACAGATTTACTCTTTATAGTAATATCCATGTCATCTAATGACAAGATGCAATAACTAATGTGAGGTTGTGCCTGACCCCTAATATTCCCACACTGAAACTCTTTAGATTCCACATTGACAGCTCCTTCTGACTCCAATCTACCAGCTTCTCACTGAGCCAAAGAGTACAAGGACCCTCAAGAGCAAAGCAATTTATTTAAATAACACATTTAAGTAGATGAGAAAGTGTGCTGCATTCAGAAAGTCAAATTCTCCTGTGGAAAGCGAAAGACCCAGTGTGGCCACTCCTGGTGCAGTGGTGTAACTGGCACAGGTCCCTCTGCCCCCCACGTTAGGCCTTCTGTTGGGTCATTTCCAAGTTCATTTCAGTGGAACCAGCTAAATTAGTTTCTGAAAGATGTGTTTGCCAGAGGGCTGTAGCCTTTCTATGGGGAAACCCAGACTTTGGTTACTGCACTCAACACCCAGAGACCTCACTTAAGAACCCCCAGGAAGGACAGATATGGAGGAATTGACATGCCTGTGTCCAGATGGGTGCAACAGAGCAAAAAGCTTGAGCTTCCCACTGTTTAAGAGCTGCCTGGACTCCTTTCTATTCAGAAAGATTAAAGGGATCTTGCCTGCCATCTAATGAGTAAGATCTTCTGGGACTCCCCCTTAGAGAAAGTGAAAGAATCTACTGTTTCTAAGGTCATGTTTACATCTTCCCCTAGTAGTTGGGAACTCCTTGACTATAAGACTGCAATATGTGTGAACTTGGAAATGTAAAGTCTACTCAGGTAGACCTTGAACTGCCATTGATTCCTTTCAAGTGATAGCAGTTTAATTGGTTGTGTAATGAGGCTGCCTGGGTGCCGAGCGTAGCGTGCTCTCAGGGGAAAGCCATTTATACTGTCTTTGAAGCCCACCAGAAATGGTGTCAACTCACTGCAAGAAGGGCTGAGCCGACTGCAGCTGTCAGGTTGTCTCTGACTGAAGCTGAAGAGAATCAATCAGGCCGTAAATCTTTTGGAAGAAGCCTGGGTGATGGGCAGGCTTTGAGAAGTGTGCTCTGAGCATTGCGCCAAGAGAGCAAGGCTCTATATGTAGGCCTGAAAAAACTTTTGTTACTCTTTCCTTTTCTTGTGGCTCATTCTCTTCCTCAAAGCATTTCCTTTCATCTCTCTTCCTTTAGTCCCATATCTGAAAAAGGAAACAATGCTCTTTTCCAAGGAAAATCCTTCCACTAATTCCCATCTCAGCCTTCCTCCTCCATGATCTCTTTGTATGAATTAGCCAGTCTCCCCCACGTTTCCAGTGTCTCCCTCTCCACGGGGCCATTCCTGTCTGCCTTCAAAGATGCTCGACTCCACAAGCCTTCCCGTCAGGCCCCTGGGCCCTCGAGTTGCTAAGGCTTGCTCGCCCCCCTTGCACTATCACACTCATCCTTTATATATCTGAAATTTGGCTTCTACCCCTACCGTTCTACCAAAAGTACTCTTTAGGGAGGTCTTGAATGCATCTTGATCAAATATAGTGTCCCTTTTTCTTTATGCTCGTTCTCTTGACCTCTCAACATTCTGCCATCAGACCTATCTTAGGATTAAATCCATGTCATTGTTCTGGTGCTCCAAAATCCTCAATGGCTCCCTAATGCTTGCTAAATAAAGGGCAAAATCCTTAGCCTGGCATTCCAGGCCATGACCCTCCTTCCCAGGCTCACTCCCCATGCCTCCCTGACGTATGTTTTACTCTGGTATAAACCGCTTCCTGTTTCCAGTACACATTGTGACCATTCTTTTTTTATTTTATTTTATTGTGGCAAAAACACTTAACATGAGATCTACCCTCTTAACAAATTTTAAATGTGCAATACAGTGATGTTGACTATAAGCACTATGTTGTACAGCCGATCTCCAGGGCTTATTCATCTTGCTTAACTGAGACGTTATGGCGATTGATTAGTAACTCCCCATTTCTTCCTCCCCTGAGCCCCTGGCACCACTCTTTGATTCTATGAATTTGACTATTTCAGATACATGATATAAGTGAAATCATGCAGTACTTGTCTTTCTGTGACTAGTTTATTTCACTTAGCATAATGTCCTGAAGTTTCATCCATGTTGTCATATATTGCAGAATTTCCTTCTTTTTAAAGGCTGAATAGTATTCCATTTATGTATATACCACATTTTCTTTACCAATTCATGTATCAATGGACATTTAGGTTGTTTCCACTTCTTGGTTATTGTGAATAATGCTGCCATGAACACGGGGATGGAGATATCTCTTCGAGATCCTGATTTCAATTCTTTTAGATAAATACTCAGAAGTAGGATTGCTGGACCATATTTTTTTATTTCTACTTTCTATTTAGTGAGGAAGCTTCGTACTGTTTTCCATAGTGGCTGCACCAGTTTGCATTCCTACCAACAGTGTGGAAGGCCTCCAATTTTTCCACATCCTCGCCAACACTTGTTGCCTTTTTGGTTTTTTTTTTTTGGTAATAGCCATCCTGACATTGTGAGTGCTCTTGCCTCCACAATATTGCACACGCCATTTCCTCCATTCATGATGCCCTTTCTCAGATTGCATCTGACTAACTCCAATTTAATCAATATTCCTTGAGCACCTATTTGTGCCAGAACCAGAGTAGATCCACTTCTTTTGTGAAGCTTTTTCTGCTACTACAGACCCTGGATCCCCAAAAAACTTTTTTCTCTTTTTGGTATTCTCCTTGTGGAACTTCAAACTCTACAGAGACTTGAAAGGTTGTTTTAGTCCTCTGTTAACTCATATGCTCTATAAGCACAGAGACCACATCTTTGTATTCCTGCAGCATTCAGCCCAATATGTTCTTCATAGTACACATCAATAATTTTCCATGATGTAAATTCAGACCATTGCAATTAATAATGATTCTCACTCATAATTCCAATAATTTCCCTAAGACATTAATTCTACTGAATCCTTGCTCTCCCCAAGTTCAGCAAGATAAATGTGCCCCTTTTAATCCCTGTGCTGGGGAAGAATAGTGAGGCTCTAGGAACACCAGACGCCAGCAGTACTAAATGGGACATATGTGAGCAATACCCAAAAGGGCATGCTATTTCAAAAAGAGAAGCAACACCAAAGCTGCAGAGATTATCAGATGCCAGAGCCAGCAATGCCATATGCCAAAAAATTGCAGCCAAAGGTGTGGGTGGGGCATCACGTAGGGGATGAGAAAAGCATGTAGGTCTTCTGAAAATGTGATGTCTAGAATTCTCTATAGAATCCGAGCCCAGCATTAGCATCATTCTCACAAAGATACTGAAGCTCCAGCAAATCCTTAGACTCAAAGCCCTTGGGTTTGGGGCAGCAATAATCTACCTGAAAATAAAAAGCTGCCAGAAAGTGGATGCTTAGCAGGAGATGAAAAGGCTGAAACATCAGAAACACCTTTGTTTCATGGAAATAACACTAATTTAGTGAATAGGGGAAATAGGCTTTGGAGAAGAAAGAAAAGAGCTTCACCAAACTGTAGGTAACAAACAGCTCCTTTTCCCTGGAGTTGAAAGCAAGTGAAATGAGCAGCCAGGGTACCTCAGGGGCTAAGGAGCATGTTTGGGGGTTGTTATTGTTATTATTTTAAGGTGATAGCTGACCTTGTGCTTCTCATTTCTGGAATAAGAACAATGTTTCTGGGAAACGTCACGGAGTAGTGGAAAGATTGATCTCGATTGAAATTCTAGCCTTGTGCTTATTAATTGTACTTTGAACAAGCTCGTTAAGCCCTCCAAGCCTAAGTTTTCTCAGCTGTAAACTGGGGGCAATCATACCTACTTTGCAGCATGGTTGGAAGGATAATGATAACCACAACAGCATTTGCTAGGGGGCAGGCACTCTAAGGTCACTTCCCATGGATTATATCTCACATGTGTTATCACACAACCATCAGAACGAGTTTCTCTTAGCTCCCCCAGTTTACAGATAAGGAAACTGAGGCTATGAATAGTTAAGTGATTTATCCAAGGTCATACTGCTGGTGAATGACACAGCCAGGCCTGAAACCCAAATCTGGATGTGCTCTTAGTCACTACAATAGTCAGCCTTGCTAGACACCATCTTCAAAAGTAGTCTCACCTTATTCCCAGGGCTGGGAGTGGGGACTGTTGTCAATCTATTCCTTACACCTTCTGTTGCTTCCACACCACTGTTCTTCTGCCTCATCCCAAGAAATTTGTACTCTCCTACTCCCAGCTGTCTTACTGTATCTATCAAGAATTTTGGTTATTAGACCCTGAACTTAGCTTTTTCAAAGCCATTGGATGTGTCTTGTTCCAGTTTCTCAAAAGTAGTAATAGTAGTAATAACAATAACAGTTATAATAGTTCACTTTTATTGACAGCTCGCTATACGCCAGGCACTGCACTAAACACTTCATATACATGAGCTTGCTCAATCTTTACAACAACCCTAACAGGGGTGGGTGCTACTATTAAACAAGATAATGGATGTTAAGTCCCTGGCACAGAGTAAGCTCAATAATTGCTAGTTCTTATTACGAGTAAGCCCCAAAGAAGGGACGGGCAATCTTTTTTCTATTAAGAGCAACTGTCCCAAAGGGCGTAAAAAAAACACCTTGAAAAAAATTATCTAGGTTATGTTTTATGGGCAAAAAATATAAGAAATTGCATTCACTTGCTTTTACAACAAAAGGTAAAACTCCGTCAAATAAATAAAAGTGAACAAAGAAAACTTTGCTTCCATTTACATAAGGGAGAGAGGAACTAAGGGAAAGAAAAGCCTTAAAGAAAGGGGAACTTTCAAAGAAGAGGTCTCTGAAGGTGCACACTGAGACAGTGGATTAGACGGGAGGCCGAGCAGAGAGGAGAAGCGGCTCTCAGTCTTTTGGGGGTTCTGGATCTGGGCAACTCTGAGAAGCTTATGCAAACTACTGAAATTCCAAGGAGGTCATAGCCTCTCTGAGCTCATCCCTGGCACTCCTACCCTGGGAAGAAGAGGAAGAGAGAATGAAATCAAGCCAGAGATTGGAGGAGAGAATCAGAGAAGAAAGAGAAAAAAAAATTTTAAAACAGCCAGAATATCTTCCCTCAGCCACTGTTTCAGAAGCCTTGACCCCTAAACTCCTTCCAGCTTTGCCACCTGCATGTCACCTCCAGTTAGCACTCAGCAAGCTTGACATACCCAAGATCAGCAACTCCCACCTTCATTAACTTCCTCTCAAATTTAATCACACTCAGCCCAAAGGTGGTGCGGACTCCATCACTTCTCCCATTGCTATTATCCACCAACTCCTCCCCTTGAAAACTAGGTCTCTGTGCAAAGCATCTCTCTCTCTCAAAGTCACCTCAGGGCACTGGCGTCTGCCTTTTAACACCCAGAGGTCTCTTGAATTCATGCAACATTCATGTTGGACTCAACTTGAAGAAATCGTCTGCATATGTTTGTGGGTCAGTGTAAGGTGAGAAGGGGAAGAACTCAGAAAATTGCTTCAAGCTGTACTAAGTTAAGCCCAGGGTCACATCCAAGTGATAAGCCAAAGGTTTCTTATCTTTACACTATGGTATAAAAATAGCTTCTTCTTCTGGCTTTTGATTCTTCTCTACGGCAGTGGAAATAGAATTATTTTTCCCAGACAATCTATTTTCAATTCAAGGCTTTGGTGCACTAACCTACTTTACTTCTCTGAGCAAGCCTAATACTATGATGCTTTATAAGACTTTCAGGGATTCTAAGCACTAGAATTCAAGTGTCTTCGCAATTCACTGATGCAGAAGAGAAACAGGTGGATATTTATAATCTGTATGTGAACAATGAATATTAGCAATCAGAAGATCAAGGTCATAAACTGCTACATGAAAAGCCATTGCCTTAATACGTTCTGCTTGTGCAATATTCATGATAAAAGGTGAACTCTTTTTTAAAATGAAATTTCTTCTTCAGTCAGAAGGAGCATCTGCTGGGCGAGTAATTTTCTGGAAGGAGTGGAATTTTACACCTGTCACAGAGACCATTCCCTGTTAGGCTTTTTAAATTAGAAAAGGTTAATTATTTCCTATCTGGTTATAACAACTTCATTGAGGTTTCTTGTGAAATCTGATTAGAAGGCAAATATCTGATTGCTGGCATGATGGAGATCACCACTGCGTCTTCTGTAGCCGGGTCAGTATGTCCAAACTGAAAGAAGAGCACATGTGGTGTTTCGTAATGAAGAGTAGTGAGTTGACATTAAAGTGTTTAGAGAGTTGGCATTTACTGAACATACATTACTGTGGCTTATTCTTTGTATCTAAGGAATTTAAGAAATGAAAATCTTGGAGCTTTCCAATTGTAGGCAGGATAGAAGCCAGTCTTATTTAGACCATATCAGGGTATTTTTTCTTTGTTGTTTGGCAACACACTAATTTAGCAATTGAGGTTAAAAGGCTATCAGGCTCTAAGTATTGCTTCCATTTCCAAAATTATAGGAATTTCGGGACACTGCTCCAGATGATGTGGCTCCCATGGCCCATCAACTTGCAATCAATGCTGGCGTGCTCTTTATTTGCCTACCCCCTTGCCAGCTGCTCAGTTGGCCACTACATTCAACTTTGGCCTTGTGTCTATAACATACATGAATAGGCCTCCCTTCAAGGGCTTCGTTAATAGCTTTCAGCATCTGCTCACATTCCAAGCATGGAGTACTAAATCCAGAGAGGCACTGGCATATGGCTGCATTGTTCTACTTGTAGAAAATGAAAAACACAAAAATGTGCCTTCAACTACTGAACTTTAAACTTCCCACAATTGCTGGCTTAAAAGAAAAAAATTAAAGAGCCCCTTTTGTTTGCCTGTGCGTGTGGGTGCACACGTGTGCATATGCACATTTGTTTGTAAATACATAGAAAAAGATCTGAAAGCATTCATGTCAAATACATATCAATATGTTAATAGTTATCCATGAGGACCAGGATTGGGGTGAGGATATGAGCGAATTTCATTCTTTATGCTATATAGGTCTTTCTGTATTGTTTGAATTTTTTTACAATTACACAATCTTTTTATTATTAAAAGCAAAAACTGAAATACATATAAGCATAGAAAAAAGTTGGTTAGGCCTAACATCAAAATGTTTAGAATTGTTACCTCTGGGGGGTAGGATGAGAGAAGGACTTTTTCCCCTTTATAAAGTATGTATATTTATAAATTTTAAGTGGTCGGATTATGAGTATGTCTTCTTTTTTTACATGTAACATGATATTTTTAAATTAGACTTTTAAATTGCATTAAAAAGAACCATAGTTATAGAAAAGTGTTCTAGACCTCATGAATTTTGTTAATATCTACACTTGCAAGTACCCATTTGGTACTCCCATGAGCTAGTGGTATGATTTTAAGTCTAACAATTTCCATTTTGTTTTCCCATTATCATTGAAGGATTTGGGGTTATAAACAAATCATGGTCATGTAGTGCTCCCCTCACTGGAGAAAGTTGAGGAGTGAAGCATAAACTTTCTGTGCATTCTGTAGAATGTAGGCTGCATCAGATCAGAGATCTTGTCTGCTTTGTTCACCACCACATCCTCAATGGCTAGCATTTTTGTCTGGCATATAAGAGGTGTTCAACAAATATCTGTTGAATGACTAGATGAACGAATGTCCAAATCTAAAGACAAAGTGAGCCACTCGGAGATCTATATGGTGAAAGAGCAGGGGTATGCCATGTAGATGGTAAGAGAAGAGGAAAGGAGCATGGTTTAGTGGAAAAAAAAACACTGAACTGCGGAGTCAAGATACATGAGTCTAACTGACTGGATGAGTCACCTTGGACAGGCCTTTTCCTGTCTCCAGAACTTGATGTCCTCATTAGTAAAGTGAGAGGATTAGGATAAATCTATAGTATTCAAACTGTTTACAACAATGGGCCCATATTATTTCAAAGAAACCCAAGAGCATGTAAAATAGTTACAAATATAAAAATTCATACAGCCATCTGAGATGATGTTCACTTAGTGTTAATGATGGTTCTTTGCAGAAGTTTTTAAAGTTTCATTTTACTTTTGTCAATTACTTGAATATTTTATAATGATCATGTATTATTTTCACAAAAACAAATATCACTGTACTATTTTAAAGTGATGACAGCCTATGAAAATGAAAGAAACAAAAGAAGCATTACAATTATCCAACAGGATTAGAAGGGAGGCCCTGAGGGTCACAATCCCTCCTGGTAAGATCAAGCCTCCTCCAGATTTGACACCTCTGCGGAGAAGACCAAAGGGTGTCCTGCATGCTCTTGGTGAGACCACCACTACTCCTCCGCCTATAGCCCCTGTTATCAACCACTGTGCACTACATAAGACACCAGCCCAAGAAGAAGCTACATTTAAACCAACCATCTGCCCCCAGCCAAGAGATCACTGGGCCTCGACATGCTCTAAATGCCTATTTAGTTCAGTCATCACAAAAAGTTCAAACCACCTACATCATCCGTTAACCACTCACAATCTTGTCCACATGGAACAAATTCCTACATCCCCTATCTGACAATCTACCACCCCTCCCTAACCATCCCAAACCCTTCTGTCCTGCTCTATGCAAAATCCCCAAGATCCTCATCTTCTCCAAAATTTCCCTTGAACTACTTGCTTTATGAAAAACTTGGCTCCCCTCTGAGGACACTGCTTCCTATATAGCCCTCTCAAGTGGTAGCCATTTTTTCTCATACCTGATGTACCAGTGGGCCCAGAGGTGGGGTATGTGTCCTTGCTCCTCCTTGCCACTTTCTGTCTGTGGTCTTCCTTAACCCGCCCCGGCCTAGCTCCTTTCAATCACGTTGCTATCAGACTATATCACCTACTACATCCTTTATTGCAGTCATAAAGCCTCCTCCTGTTCCAACTCCCTTATTCATTGATGATTTTAGCCTATGGTTCACTGTCTTTCTCACAACTGCTCATGTCATCATTCTTGTAGATTTCAATATCTGTGTGGAGTCTACATACATACATTGTAAACAATCCAGATAATACTCTGGCCTCTCAGTTGCTTGTTTTCTACTCCAAAGATCTTATCCTCTTACCAATCTCAGCCACCCACACCCATAATCATTTCCTAGACCTTGCCATTACAAATTACCATACCACCTTAAAAATCTCAATTTTAAGCACCCCACTCTCTTCTCTTTCTATATAATTCCTAATACCTCCACTCCAACGATTCTCCCACCTCTGACCATTTTTTTGGCTCTCCATCACCCCCCTCATATCTTCATTTCCATGTTTATCCAACTTAGATACCATGGTCCATGATTATAATCCCTCCTCGGCATCCATCCTCAACTCCTCAACTCCCTCTCTCACCATCATACTTACCTGGAAAAACCTGAACCAAGGTTAAATTCAACTCTCCATCTTCTCTACATCTGCATGCCAGCAACTGATCCTGGCTGCAGCAAGTTTCATTTTAAGCTTTATGATCTCAAATCTGAGTGGGCTCTCATGCTCCCTAAAAATCACTTCCAAATTTTTGTCTCTAGCTCTGAACTCTTTCCTGAACTCCAGGCTCATATAGCTAACTGCCTACTGTACTGGACATCTTCACTTGAATGTCTAATAGGCATCTCAAATTAATTCGTCCAAAATCAAACCATGATTCTCCCCTAAATCTGCTCTTCTACATTCACCATCTCAGTTGTTGCTAACTTTATCCTCCCGGTTCCTCAAGCTAAACACCTTGGACTCAACTTTGATCCATCTCTTTATCTTGGGCCTCACTCCTTATTCATCAACAAAGTTTCTGGCTCTACCTTCAGTATACATTCATAACCAGATCACTTCTCACTAACACTATCGCTGCCACTCTGGCCCAAGCTCCCCTTATCTCTTGCCTGAATTACTGCAGTATCCTTTTGTTATGGGTTAAATGTGTCCCCAAAAAAAGACATGTCGAAATCCTAACCCCTAGTATCTCAGAATGTGAATTTAGTTGGAAATAGAGTCATCGCAGATGTAATTAGATAAGTTAAGATGAGGTCATAGTGGAATAGGATGGGCCCTTAATACAATGTGATTGGTGTCCTTATAAGAAGAGGAGAGAGGCTCAGAGAAGAGACAGCCATGTGAAGATAGAGACATACAGGGAGAAAGCCATACGATGACAGAGGCACAGATTGAAGTGCTGCAGTTAAAGCCAAGGAATTCCAAGGATCAAGAGCCACCATCAGAAGCTGGGAAGAGGCAAGGAAGGATTCTACCCAGAGTCTCAGAGGGAGCGTGGGCTTGATGACATCTTGATTTCAGACTTCTAGCTTCCAGATCTGTGAGGCAATACATTTCTATTGTTTTAAGCCACTCAGTTTGTCGTACTTTGTTATGGTCCTAGGAAACTAAAACACCTCCTAACTGGTTTCCTTGTTTCTACCCTGAACTACCTATGCATGGTTGCAACACAGCATCCAGAACAATCCTGTTAAAACTTTAAGTCAGATTATGTCTCTCATTTGTTCAAAGCCCTGCAATGGCTCCACTTCTCATTCAGAGTAAAAGTTTTACAAAGGTCCATAAGTTCCTATAGAACCTGCTCCCCTTTTATTAATCTGGTCCCTTCGATTACTCTCTCCCCGACTCACTCTCCTCCAGCCACACTGGCCTAGTTTGCTGCCCCTCAAACTTTCACACAGCCCTGCATAAGGTCTTTTCGTTCAGTGTTCTCTGTTGCAACAAGAGCATGCACTCAGGGCAAATTCCCAATGGCTTGTCTAGCTTTAAGCTGAGTGTGGCCCATATGCGGTTTTGTGGCTTACTTGCTTATACAACTTTGCATAAACAGACGCATACAGGCTGGAATTGGGGCGAGGGAAGCACGGTGTCACAAACTACCTGTTTGGGAAGGCCATATAGTTTAATAGTTAAGTAAATAAGACAAAATCTGGCAGACCTAAGTTAACTGATCAAATAACTTACAGGTGAAAAAAGGAAAATAACCTATCTGATTTTAACTTTAAAAAATCGCCCCCCTGGGCCTCTGTTCCCTCACCTGTAAAGTGGGAAAATAACAGTGTTAACCACACTGTTAAATCAGATAATGCATGCAAGATACTTGCCACATAGTAAGCATCAGTAAATATCAGCTATTATTATTATTAATCAATGAAATTTAAAAGAAGTTTACATATGAGCACTGAGATACCAAGAGCAATTATTTTGAGGTATACCCCAGAATAAGCTAGCCTGGCATTTGAGTGGACACATTTTCCTTTAATACAAGTTTAGGCTTAAAAACTTAATGCAATTCATATCAAACATTTGTGAAACCCTAGGATTTCACCAAATTCAGATAGGAAACAGAATTGTCTATTTAGGTCTTTCTCATCGCTCACACTCTCTGTGTCTCAATGATGTATTCATCATAGTGACAGTGAACTGGCATTGTCTTGGGTCTGCAATGGGCTTGATTCCTCAAAGTTCCCCCAGCAAGTACTGCCACCCCCAACACCTCTCCAAATAAACGCAGCTCCTGCCCCCTCCCATATACCCCAATATCGGGATTGATCTGGCTCTCAAACAAGGAAAAAATCCTTTACCTTTTTCTCAAAAACCATCAAATGCCCAAAAGAAAACTTTTAATTTATGAAAATAAAAATCAGTCTCATAGCTCCAAAGGGAGGGTGACATATTTAGGGAAGGACAACTCACAGAGTAGCTGTGACAATTCCACCTCCGTGGAAGTGCAAGAAAATTGTATGGCGAACCTACAGAACCGCGAGAGCGTTCGCACTACTACCTGGGGCAAAGAGGTGCATTAGACTTAATTTAAAAAGCCAATATTTTGCCAACCATGACACAGACAACAGTAGATTCCACATCTTCTTATTCTAAAAGTAAAGCAGGCAGACATAAGACAAATAAAAAGGATACCAGGATTCCACGCTGGTGTTTTAAAAGATGGATGGAGGTTTATGTGAAGGGATTTTTACATTTCAAAGAATGTTACAATATTTTATTTTCCCAACCTTGTATGGTCTTTGATGGGAGTGCGCCCTCTCGTGACTCCAGCGATAACTTGCAAGTGAACAGGCACCTTAAATCTAACACACTGAGTAATTTCAACTTATCCTCGAAAGGTGAAAAAAGGAAAATAACAGATTTGATTTTAACTTTAAAAAATCACCCTCCCTTCAAAAACTTATACCATAAAGTTTAGCTTACTTTTATAATTCTCTTTTTTCAACACAATGGAAATATATCCAGTGTTAAGAGTGTCTTTGGGCAGTGAGTTCATGAACGATTCATTTTCTTCTTTTCTGTAATAAGCATGCATTACCTTTCACTTTTGAATATTTTTATTTTGAAATTTTATAATCAGAATGCAACTAGAAATATCATAATAAGCACCTGTGTATACCACCCAGGTCTCTAGAATTATAATACTTTGCCATGTTTACTTCAGAGTTTTCAATTATTTTCTATTTTGAAACTCACAGGAAAGTTACAATTCAAAGAGCTTTCTTCTAGTTGCCGATTTGATGCCCCAAATACTTTAATATTCAATATGAGCAAAGAGATTTTCCTACATAACCACAATACAACCATGAAAATTTTCAGAGCTGGTGTAAGTTCTGCCAGTTGTCTCAATAATGTCCCGTGATGACTCTGATAACCCATGCCAGGCTGTCCACACAGATAGTCACCTCCTTCACTTTGTTTGGACTCCAACACTCCAAGTTAGGTGGTCCCTCCTACATGGATGCCTTTCTCATCCCATCAGGCTCCGACAGCCTATACCAGACCCCTCCCTTCCTGCACCCACGTAGAGCACAACCTTGCTCGCCTTGCTCAGGCTCAGAAACCTGGCACACCACTCATAGATGCTCTCCTCATCTTGCTTGGGCTCCAACCCCCTCACCAGGCTTTCCCCTGCATAGATGCTCTGCTCACACTGCTCAGGATCTGACACCCCATACCATGCCACTCACATACGTGGCTGCCCTCCTCACCTTGCTCCGGCTCTGATTCCCTGTTCCAGGCTGCATGAGAAGGCCCTCCTCACCTTGTTGAGCCTCTGTTATGGGCTGAATTGCATCGTCTCAAAAAAGATATGTTGAAGCCCTAATCATAGTACCTCAGGACACTGCAGACGTAATTAGTTAATATGAAATCATATTGGAGTAGGATGGGCCCCAAATCCAATATAACTGATGTCCTTATAAGAAGGTGGCCACATGAAGACAGAAATACAGAAGGAGAATGTCACGTGACAATGAAGGCAGAGATTGGAGTCATGCAATTGAAAGCCAAGGAATCCCAGGGATTGCATGAAAATCACCATAAGCTAGGAAAAGGCAAAGGACTCCCCCACAGGTGTCAGAGGGAGCCTGGTCCTGCTGATGGCTTGATTTCAGACTTCCAGCCTCCAGAACTGAGACAATAAATTTCTGTTGTTTTAAGCCACTCAGCTTGTGGTACTTTAAGGCAGCCCTAGAAAACTAATACAGATTTTGGTATTGGGAAGTGGGGTACTGTAGTGCTCTAACACCTGAAAATGTGGCTTTGGAATTGGATAACGGGTAGAGACTACAAGAATTTTGAGATTCATGATAGAAGAAGCCTAGATTGCTTTGAAGAGAACATATTAATGTTAAAGATGCTTTTGGTGAGGTCCCAGACGGAAATAAGAAACAAGTTGTTGGACACTGGAAGAAAGGTGATCTTTATTATAAAGTGGCAGAAGACTTGGTTGAACCATCCACTACTGTTGGGAGGAAAGTAGAACTTGTAAGCAATGAACTTAGATAAGTTTGCTAAGGAAATTTCCAAGCAAAGTATGCGAGGCACAGCCTGGTTTCTCCTTAGCACTTATAGTAAGATGAGAGAGGAAAGAGATAAATTAACGAATGAGTTGTTAAGCAAAAAGGAACCAGAACTTGAAAATTTGGAATATTCTAAGCCTAACCACATTGGAAAAAATGAGAAAGCATGCTCTGGAGAGAATGACAAAGGTGTGGCTGGACAACCTTTGAGAAAGAGATTATGAGCGTGACTTGAAGGATCCAAGCAACCATCTCAGCAGAAGCTAGGAATAGAGATGCAGTTATCCAGTAAAGATCTGTGGAGAATCCTACTTTCTGATGCCTTGGACTTCTGTGAATTGCAGGGGAGGCTGACAAATTTTTTGAGAATTTTAACCCCAGAAACACTACCAGCCTGAACTAGAAGGAACAGAGAGGGATGAAATGAAGGAAGAATGACTGGCAGAGCCATGGATGCAGACACCTGGGCCAGCTGGGCCTCCTGGGTTCCAGAGGGCAAAGCCACCACTTCCTTCTAGAGGGCAGAACCACTGCCCAGGAATGAGAAGGTGGGACCACCATCCAGGAAGGAGGGTGCTGCGGAGGTGCTACTCAGGGCAAGGGAGCGAGGCCGTTGCCAGGGCTACAGAGGGCGGGGCTGCTGCCCAGGGTGAGGGGGCGGAGCTACTTCCAGAGCTCCAGAGGGAGGAGCTGCTGCCCAACGCGAAAGGGTGGGGCCACGGCAAGGTTCCAGAAGGTATGGCTGCTGCGCAGGGCAGGAACACCGCCAGTGTTCTAAAAGGCAAGGTCACTGCTCAGGCCTGAGAGAGTGGGCTCTCTGCCCAGGCATCAGAGACTGGAGTCACTGCCCAGGGAGTAGGGGACAAAGTTGTCACTCAAGGCCAAGTGGTTCCCAGAGGGCAGGGTTGCCTTCTCATTTGCAGAGGGCAGGCCACCATCCAGGGCCAATGGGGCTGGCCGTGTTCTAGGTTCCAGCGAGTGGTGCTCCCTGCTGGATCCAGGGGGTGGGGCCTCTGCTCAAGAGTCAGGTCACGCTTCGTTTCCAGAGGGTAGGGTTCCTCCTGGGTTCCAGAGGGAGGAGCCACCTTTTGGAACGCAGAGGGCAGGGTGGCTGCCCAGGTCTGAGGGGGTGGGACCTCCACCCGGGGCTCAGGGAGTGGAGTTGCTGTCCAGGGCTGAGGGTAACGGATGCCAACCAGGGCCAGGGAGCCAGGCAATCTTTTCTTTCCAGAGGACAGGCCGCTACCTAGGGCTGAGGAGGTGGGCCCAGTGGACAAAGCCACAGAGAATTATTCTAAAGCCATAAATCCTAATGAAATTTGCCTTATTGTGTTGCAGACTTCTTTAAACCAGTGATACCTTTTTTCCTTCCAATTTTTCCCTTTTGGAATGGAAATCTTTATCCTATGCCTGTGCCACCATTGTATCTGGGAAGCAGGTAACTTGTTTTCTAGGTTTTACATATCCACAGCTGGAAAGGAATTTTGCCCAAGGATGGATCATACCCCAAGTCTCACCCATACCTGATTTAGATGATATTCACATGAGATTTTGGACTTAGAGTTGATGCTGAAATGGGTTAAGACTTTGGGGGCTGTTAGAATGCAGTGAATATATTTTGCATGTGAGAAGGACATGAATTTGGTGGCAGGGGCAAAGGGCAGACTGTTGTTGGTTGAATTGTGTCCCCAGAAAAGGATATATTGAAGTCCTCACCCCCAATGTCTCAGAATTTGACTTTATTTGGAAATAGGGTCATTGCAGATATAATTAATTAGTTAAAATGAGGTCATACTGGAGTAGAGTGGGCCCCTAATGCAGTATGACTAGTGTCTTTGTAAGAATATGACCAAGTGATGACAGAGACACACCAGGAGAATTCCATGTGACAAGGAGCCAGATTCCAATTATGCAGCTGCAAGTCAAGGAAGACCAAAGATTGCCTGCAAATCACCGGAAGCCGGGAAGAGTCAAGGAAGGACTCCTCTACCGGTTTCAGAGGGAGCACGGCCCCGCCACCACCTTGCTTTCAGACTTCCGGCACTAAGAGTGTGAAGCAATAACTTTCTGTTGTTTTAAGTCATCCAGTTTGTGGTACTTTGTTACAGCAGTCCTGAAAAGGTAGTACGGGCTCTGTCAGCCCATGCTGCCCCACACAGGCCGCCCATAAAGGTGGATGCCTTCCTCTCTCCTCCTAGGTTACGATTCTTTACAACAAACCAACCCCCATGGGGGAACCACCTTTTCACTATCCTCAGGCTCTGACTCCACTCCAGGCTGCCTTCATCTGGGGAGTGCTATAGACATGTCTATCGGGTTATGCTGGTTGATAGTGTAGTTCAGGTCTCCTCTCCACATATAAATGTGGATCTATCTGTTGCCTTTCTCATGTCTATTAGTTTTTGCTCCATGTATTTTGAAGCTCTGTTTCTGTTGTTTCTTGTTACTTTGTTTCCCTTTTCTTGCTTTTCTGTGCGTTATGTGAACATGTTTTTAGGATTCCATCTTGATTTATTTATAGATTCTATCAAAACCACCAACATATTTTTAGCTGTGAACCCACAGAAAAAGTAGCGACCCGGAGGCTTCAGCTTTCCTTAGACCTCTCCAACAGTTCCCCCTTCGCTGTCCCACTTAACTGATTAAATGCACTTGGCTTCTCAGATGTCCCTGCAAACTCCTATTTGTTCACCTATGCCAGTGCTTCAGCATGATTAATTAGTGACGCTTTCTCAGATCTTCTGCCTCTCCAACTACTTCAAAAGTTGTGTGAGGTCCAATGCCTGTTTTTAAAAGCCTTTCCATAGAAGGTATAGTTGCTCTGTTTCCCTGGCTGAACCCTGAAGGAGAATAAAAGAACATGTGGAGAGAGGGGCCCAGGCAGTCCAACCTTCATAGCCAAGGCCCCACATGTATGAGTAATGCCATCTTAGACCACTGAAATTAGTACTTAGAAGTAAAGTGCTATTTTAGAAAAAGCAAAAACAAAAAAACCCCAAAATGTAAAACAGGTGCATTAACTTTGGGACTAAGTGGTGGGTGGAGGCTAGAAAAGCAGCAAGGGAACTGTTAGTGAAGACGGGGAAATGGGTGAACAAACTATAGTAGAAGCTGTAAAAGTGATGAGGAAACTGCAATCGAACGCTTGAAAAATGATGTCCCATGTCGTGTAGTACCAAAACAATTGGCAAAGCTGTCACCTGCAGTAACCTGGAAGATGGAAATACATGTACCTAATCAACTTGTGTATCTGACTAAGGAGAATGTCTGGTGATGCAGAATGTTGATAGTGTCATGTGACTTTTAGTTGCACATCATAATGTACAGAAAGAGAGATGTGAAGTTGGCAGAATTTGCAAGCAGAATTTTAGATGAAAGATAGAAGAACCAGGATTTTCTGGGTCAGGAAGTAAAACTGTTTCACGTCTCTAGTTTTCTAAGCCAGCAAAGATTAAGAGCGCAACCGTAAGATCCTTTGTGAAGAGCTCAGAAATATGTAAGTTGGTGCCTAATAGACTCTTTCAGGTAGACAAAGGGCATTGTCCCACAGCCCTTGACATGCTACCCAAAGTAGAGAGAAGCCCATCTCAAAAAGTGTTGTGGGTATAACTTCTGTCCAATGGAGTGGACTCGAATAAGATTCATATGAAACCCACAGTTTTTAAGAGAGTTGAACTAACAAAATACCTTTAAATTCATCTAACAAGGACTGGGATTGGTCAATTTTCAAATTTCCCCTGGGCCTTCAGCTTTCTGTGGGTAGGAAGCAAGCCGAGAAAGCCACTAAGCTGCAAACACAAGACATTATATAAATGTATGACCCATGGGGGTAAGCCAAGAGGCCAGAGGATGGAAATAAGAGCTATGGATAACAGTGGACTAGGAAGCCACTCCCAGGGAGGAGAATCAGGATCTAATCAAGGATTTCTCTGTTTCAAGAGTAGGGTGACCAGGTAACATGTGCCCAGGTGGATTCCAGAGTTGTTATGGGCCAGTGACTCCTTTTCAAATGAGAGTACCTCTCTTTTCAAATGGGAGTGTTTATTGCAGTTATCTTGTCCCTGTATCACCATTGTATGTTGGGGGGCAGTGAAGATAAACTGTGTGGTATATTGTATTTTTCCACAGATGGCCACAAATTTATAGATCATCCCACATGCTGTTCTCACAATGTGACATTGACAGCTCTCCCTCAAGATAGTGGCATCTATGTTCCTTTCCCGCGAACCTGGGTGGACTTTTGTAACTGCTTCAACCACTAAAATGTGGTGAAAGTCATGCTGCATAACTTCTGAGGCTAGGTCATAAAAGACAACATTGCTTTTGCCTGGCGCACTCACTCGCTCTCTCTCTCTCCTTGCCCTTGGAACGTAGATACTATGTTGTGAGGAAGCCCAGTCAATATGGAGAGACCAAGTGTGGGAGTTCTGGCTGACCACCCCAGATAGACTCCTAGCCAACAGCTAGCATCAATTGCCACACATATGAGTAAACAAAGCCTTAAGATGATTCCACCCTCTGCCTTCAAGTCTTCCAACTGAAGCCTCAGACATCATGGAACAGAGACATGCTGAACCTTCTGAGGCCCTGTCTGAAACAGAAGCCAGTGAGGTAATGAGTCTGTATTGTTTAAGCACTAAGCGTAGCGGTAGCTTGTTACATGGCAGTAGATAACTGCTGCAAATTGTTTTATAGTTCATAAGTCTCTGAAATAACAAGAAGCTACCTCTGGATATGATTGTAGATGAGACAAAATCCTGGACTTTGAGCTGATGCTATAATTCGATGAAACCTTTGGAGTCTTAAGAGAGGTAAGTATATTTTGCATATAGAAGGAAAATGAATCATAGGAACCAGAAGGTGGACTGTGCTGTATTGTTATATTAATCACCTCCAATGAACAATACCTCTCTGTTTCCATGCCCTTGGTTAATCCTCTCTTGTATTTACTCTGGGCTTGACCATGTGGCTTGCTTTGGCCAATGTGATGCCAGCAAAATCTTGAAAGTACTTGCATTTTGGGGGCTTTCCCTTTCTCACTGCTGGGAACCCTATGACCACTGTGTGAAGAAGCACGGCCTTACCTCCTAGAGGACGAAAGAACTCATGGAAAGAGAGCCCAATTATCCCAGCTGAGACCCCAGAATTAGCCAGGCAAAGAAGGGGCATAGCCATACAAGATAGAGGGGACAGCATGAGCAAAAGTACAGAGTCATGAGCCAGCAGACTGTGTGAAGAGGACCAACTAAAAGCAGTTCTATATTATGGTAGGATCAAGTTTGAGAGGTGGTATGGCAAAAGTGTCTTAGAGATGTAGTCAGGGACCAAGAAACAAAGATATTTTATGCTTTGTTTTCATTCTTCCTGAGAGTCATTGGGGGTTTTAAGCAGGGGATAGACATAATCAGTTTGCAGTTTAGAAAGATCACTTTGGTGGCAGAATGAAAGTTAGAATGGAGAGGTGAAAGGGAGATATTAGGAGGCTGTGATAACAGTGTGGATAAGAAATGATGAATGGCTTAATTGGAGCAGTGGTGAAGAAATGGCAAGGAGAGAAGAGATATGGGAAATGTTTAGGAGGTAAAACAGTAAGACTTGGGGATAGACTGAATGTCAAGGTTGCAGAGAAAGAGAAGCATCTAGGAGCATTCTATGGCTTCTGGCTTGGGTAGACGTGGTACCAGTCACCGAGGGGAGAAATATAGGAAGAATTATGAGGTCTTCATTTTTTCTGTTTCAGTGAGGGGAGACCAAGTTGAGTTTTGAGCATGTTAATTTCAGTTGCATGTCAGACATTCATGTAGAGATATTTGACTGGCAGTAGAGAATATTGCCAGGCTAAAGTTTTAAATGCAGGAGTTGTAATCATATATGTGGAATTAAAACAAGAACATATATAAGAGTGCAGTGTAGTGACTAACAATACAGCTTTTGTGGTCACTTAACTTGGATTCAAGTCTCAGCTCCATTACATATTAGCCAGTGCCATTGTGAGCAGTCTTCATCTAAAGAGATGGAGTAAGTATAGACGGGGTTGCTGTAAGGATTAAATGAGGTGAGTGTTTAGCATAGCATCTGAAAGTAATGTTTTCAGTAAATGATGGGTATTGTTACTAAATGCCCAAGAGGTAACAAAGAAGTGGACCCTCAACATGGAGACAACAAATGGCCAACAAGCGTATGAAAATCTGCTCCACACCACTAATCATCAGAGAAATGCAAATCAAAACCACAATGAGATATCACCTCACACTCATTAGGAGAGCTACTATCTCCCACCCCCACCCCCAAAAAAAACCAGAAAATAACAAGTGTTGGTGAGGATGTGGAGAAATTGAGACCTTTGTGTACTGTTGGTGGGATCGTTAAATTGTGCAACCATATGGAAAACAGTATAAAGATTCCTCAAAAATTAAAAATAGAATTATCATATGATCTAGCTATCCCACTTCTGGGTATATATCCAAAAAAATTGAAGTAGGGTCTTGAAGAAACATTCACACTCCCTTGTTCATTGCAGCACTATTCACAATAGCCAAGAGGTGGAAGCAACCTAAATGTCCATCATTTTTTGAATGCATAAAGGAAATGTGGTATATACCTATAATGGAATATTATTCAGCCTTAAAAAAGAAAGAAATCCTACTACATGCTACAACACAAATTAACCTTGAGGACATTATGTTATGTGAAATAAGCCAATGGAAAAAAGACAAATACTATACAATTCCACTTATACTACTTAGGTAAGGTATCTGAAGTAGTCAAATTCATAGAAACAAAAGTAGAATGGTGGTTACCAGGAGTTGGGGGGAAGGGAAGAGAGTTGTTTAATGGGCGTAAAGTTTCAGTTTTGCAAGATGAAAAAGTCTGGAGATCTGTTGTACAACAATGTGAGTATACTTAACATTACTGTACTGTACACTTAAAATGGTTAAGATGGTAAATTTTATGTTACGCATTTTTTAGCACAATAAAAAGATGCGTTAAAAAAAATGGAGGTAAACTGCGAACTCCTGACACGTTAGGTGCAGTCTCAGCCCTTAATGTATTTACAGTCTAGTGAGCTCCTATGCAGCAAGCGACATAGCAGGGACTATGTTTTACTCATTACTGTATCCTCAGCACCCAGCACAGTGTCTGGCATAAAGCAAGCACTCGATAAATGTTGGCTAATCTAATGAGAAGGCAGAAAGAAAGAAATAGAAGAAAGGGAAAGAAAGGGAGGGAGAGAAGGGAAGAGAGATGAGGAGCCCAAGACAGAAAAGAGGACAAGGGAAGAAAGCATTGAGCCTTGGAAAAACCAATGTGTCCTAAGTGGGACCTGGGGGATGGCATGCCTAAGGGAAAGGGAGGGTCACAGTGTCTATAACTTGGGCAAATGTAGAAAGCCAGGCCTGTGGCCCTAGTACAAAGTACACAATTACTCATGGACATGTGTTGAACAGAACCATAGCTCCTTCGGGGCTAGCAAGTATTAGAATAACAGCCAGCTACCCGGTGACTAAGCTTGATACATCCTAGTTTAGCTTAAATGAAGGGCGTTGATCTCAGAAAGAAATGGAACCTCAACTGCAGCCCTCTTACAGTCCTCTTGGACCAGTTTCCCAACTCGGAAGCGCTTAAACCTCGAGTCTAGGGTCCTGCGCATGCGCCGAAGGTTGGGGCTTTAGCCTGAGTGGTCGCTGCTCCCCCTCCTCTCACGTGAGGGCGACGCCCGCTGGGGAGACGCCCAATGAGGACGTCAGCGCTCCAGTCTGTACGCGGCACAGTGAGGGGCGTGGCCTGGAGGACGCGTTACCCTGGTGACAACCGTCTTGGGGGCCCAGACTTGGTCAAGGCCCAGAGCAGTAAAGGTGTGAGTGGAGAGGAGAAACGAAGACGCCTTGCTGCCCCAGCCCCCGGCCCCCTGGGGGCTGATGGGTGGCCATGGATCTGTACCTCAGCAACTGCTATAAGGCTGCCCAAGCCGCCGCCACTAAGGCGGCTGCCAGCAGCCTAACTGTCAAGAGGGAAAAGTGCGACACTGTGAGTGGTGGCCAGTCCATCGTCCTCCTCCGCCTCCTGGCTCCTGGGCGGGGTCTAGGAGGGCAGGCGGACAGAAGGGGTGGACGTGTCGGCAGAGCAGGAGGGGGAAGGGGCGGCTCCTTGACGACTCAGCTTCCGGCCTCCAGGCCCCGGGCAGCCAGTGGCTACAGCTGCCACTGGCCAGGACTAGCCTTGGGCGGGCAGGGCCCAGAGATAGGGCTGGTGACCTGGGAAAGCTGGGAGGCTTTCCGGGTTGTCAGCAGGGCAAGTTCTTTGAACCCTGAGTGTATGATTCTTTGGTTTATTTGGAGGTATTAGCCTGTTGAAGTGTGAGTAGATTGGTCTAAACTAAAAGCATAGTTCTAGAAAAAAAGACACTTTCTAATTGTATCTGACAGAGCTCGCAAAAAAACCCCATTCCAGAGGTCGGAGCAGCGCAGCTATTAGATCTTCCTCTTGGGGTCAAGCTGCCTGTTATCCCAGGAAGCAATAATGTATTCTATACTACAAATATAAGT
Source organism: Equus caballus (assembly GCF_041296265.1). Classification (NCBI taxonomy): domain Eukaryota; kingdom Metazoa; phylum Chordata; class Mammalia; order Perissodactyla; family Equidae; genus Equus; species Equus caballus. The sequence continues at coordinate 124,949,273 of NC_091715.1, read as the reverse complement.
GAAAAAGTAAGTTTTAATGTGCTTAAGTGATTTTCTTTAGTTTTCAGCTTGCTGTTAAACTTGAAACACTGCTATGGTTTTGCTTTGAGTCAACTTCAATTTCACACGCCAAGTTAAATGAGTTTAAGTGTTTAGTGTCTGAAACTCCCTTTAATGATATAAGGCCCCATGATATGCCTCAGCCACCCAGTTCAGCCTTATCTCTAGCCCAGAGTCTCAGCTCCTAAAGGTTGGGGGTTTTTCTGTCTACCCACACATACCATACTAATTCCTACTTCTGTGCCTTTGTCCATCTGACTCCTGAAACCTGGCATGCACTCTCGTTCTCAACTTTCAATTTGGGCCATTTGTCAAGAGCTTCTATATGAAGGCTTTCTCAAGTGTCACAACCCCCAATTATGTCATTCCTTAGAATTCACATTGCCCTTGGTCTGCACTATCTCACAGCACTGAATCAGTACTGTTAGTGCTTCAGTGTGCTGCACTCACATTGTTACTCATTTTAAGTCCTCTGCCTACCACTCCCCAACATTCAGGCCAAGCCTGAATGAGGTTCAGAACTTTCTGGGTGAATGTGTGCTTTGAATAGCAAAAGGTTCTACAGGAATAATTCTGACATCCTTACCCTTCCACTGACTAGTGTGTCGTCAAGAATGAGTAGGGGCTCCTTGGTATTTCTGATATTTGTGTAACATATATGATTTTTTAAAGATTTATTGCTGGAAAACAATGTAATTTCTCTTTTGAGAATATGTTCAATTAAATATATGCCAACCTCACAGAAACTGAGTCACACTCCCACAAATCAGCTTTCTTAACACAAACTCAATCTATTTCACTACTAGTAATAATACTCCTTTTTAGTTTGTAACTCTAGCCCTATCTGTTGGTTTCTTCCTTAAATATCTTCTGTTTGCCATATTTCTATTCTGTTCCTTTGTTATTCACTCGTTAGCTACTTCTTACTTCCAGATTTTTCTATACTGAATTATATGGGTTCTCTTTATACTTTATTATATTTATTCCTCCTAAATGTATGCATTTAATCATGACCAGGCACTACATTCAACTCTAAAGACTAGATCCTTCTCTGTCTTTTAGCAGGATCTCCTCAAGGAAGCAAGACTTAACATTTACACCTTTAGTTTTAAAAAGCTCATTTTACCCTCATGACCACCTTGTGAGTAGAACTAGGATTTATCTAAGGTCACAGGTAGATAGCAGCAGAGATCAGACCAGAACCACTGTCTCCTGACTCTTAGGCCACCCTCTTTCACCTGACCTTGCTGCTTCCAGAACTGCAGACCACTTGAGCAAGGCACTACAGGAAAGAGGAATTTAAAGGTCTTTCGTATTGTTTTGAATGCAAGCAGAAATGAAATTATAGGATTCTACTGCCTTGTTTTCAATAAGATTAAAATGTAACAATGCAACCTACCTATCTTTAGCTATGCGTTAATCCAAACCTGACAACTGATCCTATACTTCAACACTTTGATACTGTACCTATTCTCGGGTAATTTGTCTATAAATTAATTTGCATGTTTGTATATCATATTCAGGTAACAACTGTTTACAAACTCCTTAAATTGGTTCTCTTGTAAAGTTTATAGTAAATACTTTGCCAATTAACTTAGACATTTTGCTTTCAAGAAAAGATAACATGTTAAGTGAAAAGAACAACTTGCATACTTTCAAAAGTCTCCGCTATGATCTCCCACAGGCAGGTAGTGATAATATAATAGACTCTTCAGTCTAGGGAAACCAGTGATTTTAATTGACAATAGAAAGCTTACCCTGGCCTTAACGAATGGGTTTGTTCTTTCTTGATAGGTCAGTAGCCCAGGTTTGGTCAACACATGTCTGTCACCAAAAGTCAACATCTAAAAGAAGCAGCAGCAACAATCACTCCACTAATTGCAGCATTGTTTCACTTGCCATCACTGTTGATTGTTTCTCTTCCAGGAAAGATATGGGCTTCCTGTCTAGTCTCACTGTAAATTGACTCATTGCCCAGAAGGATGTTCTTTGCCTTTTTAAGGAAACATTGATAGTCAGGAAATCCAGCTTCCTGATATGGGTCCCTTGGGAGAGACAAGAGGCTGGCATCAATCATGTCAGAAACTTTCAAAGGAAGCTTTTAAGTGAAAAAAAGAAAGCTAGAATCCTATCAGCCCCTCCTGCCTGCCCCTCTGCCTACATATGAAGCATCCTACCTCCCTCAAAGGAAGTCCTAGAGCCACACCTCAGTGTTTAGGACTTGACTGAGTTTGAGGCTACCACCTCCAACCTACAGACAGGTCTGGTCGAGAAGAGAGAAAAGCAGTTACGTTTACCCAAATCAGACCATTGTCTGTATTCCCTTACTTCAGATTCTTCTTGCATGTCTTATTTTCAAGGAACAGCCTAATCATTTCAACAAATGAGGTTTAAATGTGTGATTTCATTCGTTTTCCATATATAATACTTTTGAATTTATGTGTTTGCAGCTTTATCAATCTTCTTATGATTTTAACCTGACTGATCCTTATGGTCGACTTTTGGAAACCAGCTATAAAAGCCTGCATGATCCACACTTAAAAGCATACTACAAGCGAAAAGATATCCTGAGGAGATTAAGGAAAGGCGGCTACATCACCAGCAATAATAAAGTGAGTTGAAGGCTACTTCCTGTTAACCAGCAAAAACCTAGGGACTTCCTAGGCAGTTGCTTCTCTACTTCACTGGGAGCCTGTATCAACTTTTAGTTGATCAATAAAGGACACCTAATACAAAACTCAATGAATTACTCAGTATTTGGGTAAAGAGCAGTCAGGCAGCTGTTGGTAAATAAAACTACTTGTGGGGCTGGCCCCGTGGCCGAGTGGTTAAGTTCGCGCGCTCCGCTGCAGGCGGCCCAGTGTTTCGTTGGTTCGAATCCTGGGCACGGATATGGCACTGCTCATCAGACCACGCTGAGGCAGCGTCCCACATGCCACAACTAGAAGGACCCACAACAAAAAGAATATACAACTATGTACCGGGGGGCTTTGGGGAGAAAAAGGCAAAAAATAAAATCTTAAAAAATAAATAAATAAATAAAACTACTTGTTCCCACTTGACCCTTCTTCTTTGATAACAGCAAAAGATAAGCACCAAATGACTTGAGTATGTAAAGACATATACACATTTATTTATTTATGTATTTTCTCCCACCTGTATTGTAGTGCCTTTCCTCTGGCTCTAAAGGTAATAATTGGCACTGTACACCTGTCAAGGAATATTTCCTATACCCTTTGAGAAGACTAGAGACAAAATAAAAACCTAACAGAACACAGCTTGATAAAATAAATTCTTTTGAGGGTTAAACATCATTATTATACTGGTGTTTTAATAACAGATTCATTGGGAAAAGTAAATTTCTTTTTTTTTTTTTTGAGGAAGATTAGCCCTGAGCTAACTACTGCCAATCCTCCTCTTTTTGCTGAGGAAGACTTGCCCTGAGCTAACATCCGTGCTCATCTTCCTCTGCTTTATACGTGGGATGCCTACCACAGCATGGCTTTTTGCCAAGCGGTACCATGTCCGCACCCGGGATCCGAACTGGCGAACTCCGGGCCACCGAAGCAGAACGTGCACACTAAACGCTGCACCATGGGGCTGGCCCCATAAATTTCTGATTGTGATGTGAACCATATTATTGAAATAATATTATTTAGATAGAAATTTCCTGGTGATAACAACGATTATAGAGAGATACTGTCTTCCAAATTGTTACCAAAATGTACTATTATTACCCTTGATCCCAAAATTATTACTAAAATGAATGTTCTTATGACTCTCTTCTCTGGAAAGTTTTAAGATTGTTACAACTTTTTATTTATGTATTTGTTTTTGTTTTTATAGGTTGTATGTACCTTGAAGGAATTGAATAAATACAGGCAGTATCTGACCAGTTTAAAACTAGACTTTGAAAGAAACTATGTAAGAAAACAAGTAAGTTAAATACTCAAATTTGCTTTTTTTAGGGTCTGTAAAAAATTTTTTATGTAAAGTTTGAAAGAAAGGTTTGGTCCTCTGCAGAATACTTTCTTATAATATTCTGACCTAGAGGTATTAAGGTAACAAATCAAATAAGATCTCTAGAGATCTATAAGAGATAAAAATGAGACCTTTGTCTTTCATTTACAGAGAGAGAAGTTTTAACTTGTCTGGAATGGAGCCACTCTAGGCTTTAATGCAGGTTAACAGAACTAACCATTTGTAAAGTACAGGAAGTTTACCAAGCCCTAAACATAAGAAGGCATATGAAAGGACAGGTTTATTTCTGGCCAATATAAAAACTTAATTCTTTTTTTCCTCTCAGACAATGATTAAAAATCAAGTAAATAAATTGTACGAAATCAAGAGAGCCTATGAAAATTATGAAAATGCACCGTTCCAAAAATGGCTGTTACAGGAAAGTCCAAGAGTAACTCCAGATGAAGAGCTGTTAATAAAGAACAGGTATGATTGAAGCTAATGCATATTTTGTGGAACCCAGAAAGTTGTAAAAGTACTAGAAAGAATTGAAAGCAGGGTGAAAAAAAGTATTAGACTCTTTTTAACTCCCTATAGTCTTCAATGTGGAGAGAAAGGAAAGGAGATTAAGAGGTAACAGGTATTGGGAATCTTGGTACCAAGGCTAGGAAGGAGAGTTTCTACCTGAGAAATTGGAGTCGCCATGAGCCCAAGAGGTAAGCCAAACTGATGTTTGAAAAATAAATCCAAAGTACAAATCCCTGAGCTTGGGAAACCCAAGTCCATAGTAGCAGAGGGAGAGAAGGTGTCTTTAGCATGTTTCAAACTTAAGTTTAAGGAAATCACTGCAAGGTCAAAAAGGGCAAGTTGCTAAAACGTTATCTGATGCTAGTACAAACAGTGTTATTCCCCAACCAACTGTGTATGTTCAGCTATTACCACACACATTCAATGTTACCATTCAGAGGCCAAGCCCATGCCCCAGAAGGCAAAGGGATGAGTTGTAGTTCTTTCTCTTTCTCCTTTATCAGAGGTGAGGGCCAGTTCTCTATCACCTGCCTCTTATATTCCATGAATTCATGTCATGATATGCCAGAATAATTACTGATCCACCAGAGTCCCAGACTGGTGGTCTGAAAACCTATCTGTTACATCAGAAGTCATTGAAGGACTTGAGAATTACAGATTTCAGCTGTCTTTGGAAACTCATGTGCCCCAAACTACTCAGTTATGAATAATCTCTGTGTAAAATGCTTGTAATCACTCCGTTCCACATTTTACCGTTGTCCCAACCACAATAACAGAGACTTGTGTAACAGAGTTGGGTAAAATGTGTAAAGCATGGTGAGTTGGTGGATAAGGCTAGCTTAAAGTGTACATTTCCTGTAGTTTAAGAAATCAGAAGCAACCAAGAAAGTGGTTGGAGGATATCAAAATAGATAGTACCATCATAAGGGAAAGACTCAATTTACCTTCACTTATATTTGCACTTTTATGTAGATATGTAGATATGATTAGTAGGGAATTAGACAAGGTTGAGCACATGGCAGAAGAGCAAAGCGCACTCCAGATGAAGGAAGAAGAAAGACGACATCGGGACCACATTAAAAGAAAACTTAGACACCGAAGACAAATTGAGGAGGTGAGAAAAACCAAATTTTAAATATTGATGGGGAAATTTTGTATAATTGTTTTATTTATAAACATTTTTAGCAGTCCCACTATATTACCCAAAGTTATTTCAGTCTAAAAAAACCTGCTATTAAAATAACAATAATTTTTAAAAATCATAACCCACTATTAATCTTTTATCACTGTTATAATAGACAAGCTTTAGTGAGATTGATACCACAAATTATATATCCATTACATTACAGTCACACCTCATCTGCTCTTAAAGTTTTAGAATTCATGTCTAATGAAAAATAATCATGCCTGTGTTCTCATTCCTCAAAATTCAACCAAGGCTATTTGTTTAGCTTCTCTGTCAAAATACACTTAAGGGCAACAGATTACATATACTGTACCCAACTGAGTCCATAAGAGAGAACCCTCTTGCCAGCATCTTTTTAGAGCCATCTTTGTAACTAGGCTTATGCTTGAATTAAGTTTCCAATATCAAAATCACGTCCTTCCTTTTGCCGTTTCATTGCATCCACCAACACATTCCCAATAAAAAAAAAGTAAGATAACCCCATTCTAAAGCCAATGTAAGATTTTCATTATGGTTGACTGGATTTCCGTAAGGCCCTTGATTTGATCTAAGTTGCTTATTGGTAAAATACAAAAAAAGGATTATGAAAGAGAACTCCTGCTGACCACTTTAAAATTGTGCTCCTTAGGAATGGAAGAAAAAAGAAATGTTACTTCTGTCAAAGATTGAAGAAGAAGTAAAAAGAAAAGCAAGAGTTGAGGAACAACGTCGAAAAACCAGACAAGAAACTCACCAGAAGGTCAAGTGAGCTTTTACCAATAACTTAGGCTATTTGAGAAAAAACTTTTGCCAATTTTTATATATAAAAGCGTGAATTGTCAGAAGTGGCCTCAACTTATAAGGATAGCTATTCATGGAGAGACCCAGGCTGGTCTGAAATAGGACCAGTCTCCAGAAAGTAGGCAATGATTTAAATTGGATTTAGTTGTTAAAATATATTCTTCATGCTGAACAACAAAAGGAAACTTACCCTACTACCTTCCTAGCTTTGTACTCATTATGACTTTAGAAATCTTAAGGCAGAAATAAGGGCTCCCTTCAAATATATCGTCATATTTGAAATATCTGTTTTGCATTTTCCAGTGGCAAGTTGATATTAAATTTTTTTAACATATTAAATGTATATTTTTTAATATTTTAGAAACAAGGACTTCTAGAGAAAAAAATCGCTTATCATTTACAAAAAATGCAAATGAATGAGCTTAAGAAAGTAAAACAGGAGGGAATTACATTTGAAAGCAAAGGACAAGATGAAACAGAAGGTGAGAGAAAGAAAATAAAAGACAAAATAGCCAAGTAGAACATGCATATCTCTATATTAATTATTGGTGGCTCTGTGAAACCCCTCTGTGTGCTTATACAGTGAAGTCACAAGGCCCTTGCAATGGAAAATCCTAGAAGCTCACACTACCTGTGCCAGGCACTGTGCAAGGCATTTCCCAGTTACAGCTCAAGTTGTAAAGTATATACAGACACACACACACACACATATATACACAATATTATTACATTATATACATTATAACAAATTAAACACTTCTATAAAGTGTCTCAGTAGACAAGACTGCCTTACTGTAGATTTAAAAAGAAGACAGTAAGGCGAAACAGTACCCAAAAAAAAGGTAAGACAGAGAGAGCAAGAGAGAGAGAGAGAGATACAGAGGGAGAGAGAGAGAAAAGGAGCCAGTAAGAGAAAACACTACCAAAATAATAGATTAGAGCAAAGAGGGAGACAATGAGAGAGAAATATAGAAAAAAATTTAACTAAGGATCAGTAAGAAAAGATTATACAAAACAGAGAGCAAGCTAGTAAGAGAAAGAAAGAAAAACAGGTTTTTTAAAAAAGGAGATAAGAGACATTTAAAATACACTAAGCAAGAAGAAGAAATAGAAAAAAATAAGAAAAGGTTAAAAAAGAAGAGGCAGTAAGAAAAGATGGTACAAAAAGAAAGAATGAAATGGAGAGAGGGAGAGGAAGAGAATGAATGAATGAATAAGAGAGAAAAGGAAAGAAAATTGAGCAGAAAAAGCCAGTTAAGAAAACACACACACACACACATAGGATGAAGGAGTGGGAGGAAGACAAAGGCAATGAAACAAATAAGAGAGACAAGGAGAAGAAGGAAGAAAGGCGAACAGGCAAAGAAAAGAGAGAGAGAAAGAAAAGCAGCAAGAAAAAGACAGAAAAAAACACAGGAGGAAAGAGTGAGTAGGGAGAGAGAGAAGTTTAAAAAGGCTAAGTCAGTAGGAAAAAGTAAAATAAAAAGAATGTGAGAGTGAGAGAGAAGAATTTGAAAAAGAGGAGCTAGTAAGAAAATCACATACAATCGGGAGGAGAGGTGACAGAGAGAGATGAAAAATAAGAAGTCAGTAAAAGAAGACAAAGATAGATAAGATAGATAGACATTAAAAAGGAGAAGTCAGTAAGAAAAAGTAGTACAATGAAAACAGAATGAATGAAAGAAAAGGACACAGTAGGAGGGGGAGAACAGGAGGAAAAGAAAATATTAAAAGAAGGAGGCAGTAAGAATGGCAGTAAAAGGAAATATGGAAATAAAGCAAAAAAGAAAAAAGACAAAGACAAAGAGCAAAATGAAAAGAGGAGAAATAGAGACAGAGCAAAAGGGAGAGAAAAAAAGAATAGTACAAGAAAGAAAGAGAAAGATTTAAAAAGTAACAAAAGACAGTAACCTTAAATGAGAGAGAGAAAGACATAAAATATGAACAGACTTTAAAAAGGAAGAGCTGGTAGCCAGTAAGAAAGGCAGTACAGGAAAATATAGAAAGAAAATCGAGAAAGAAGGGAGGGAAGGGAGAGAGAAAGAGGGAGATAAAAGAAACATAAAGGGAAAGTAGGTAAATAAAATGAGGTCAAAAAAGAGGAGCCAGTAAAAAGGCAGGACAAAAAAAGATAGAAGGAAAGATGAGAGAGAAAGAGAGAGAGGGAGAAGGAAAGAAAACAGTTGGACGAGAGAAGACTGTAAAAAGAGAATAAAATATGGAGGGAGGGAGAGTGAAGGGAGAGAGGGAGGAAGGCAGGCATGCAGGCAAGCAAAGAAAAGAGAGTAAAGAAAAGGAGTGAGAAGGAGATATTGAAAAAGGGAATAAAGGAGGAAAGGAAGGAAAGAAAAAGAAATTTTAAAAAAAGGATCAGTCAGTAGGAAAAAGAGTAAAATAAAAAAGAAGAGGGAATGTGATTGTGTGAGAGAGAGGCTTGAAAAGGAACCAATAAAAAAACTGTAGGGGCCGGCCCTGTGGGCTAGCGGTTAAGTTCAGCATTCTCCCACTTCACTTCAGCAGCCCAGGTTCCGTTCCTACACCACTCGTTAGTAGCCATGCTATGGCAGCAACCCACATACAAAATAGAGGAAAGTTGGCACAGATATTAGCTCAGGTCCAATCTTTCTCACCAAAAAATAAATAAATAAAGCAGTAAAAAGAATACAGTAAAATGAAGATGGATAGATTACTTGATAGCTAGATAAGCAGGTAGATATAGGTAGGAAGGTAAAAAGAAGCTAGTAAAAAAGATAATACAAAAAAGGAAAGAGTTACAAAGAGAGATAGAAGGAAAGAAAAGAGTTTAAAATTTAAAACTGAAGCCAGTAAGATGAGAGTAGAAGAAGGCAGGGAGAAGGCGAGGAGAGAGGGAGGCTGCAAGGGAGAGGACAGGGCAGTTAGAGGGAGAAAGATAAGAAGGAAAAGAGTAATGAGGGACAAAGTAGGGAGGGAAGGAGGGTGGAGGGCAGGTGGGAGGAATGGTGAGAAGGAGGGAGAGGAAGGAGGGAAACAGGGGAGGGAGGGAGGAAAAATGCTTGCAGGCCAGCAGGTAAAGAAGACAGAAAAGCCAGAAAGAGTGTGAGAGAAGGTCCTCAAGAGGCATACAGAAAGGGAGAGGGAGGAAGGAATCAAAGAAGGAAAGAAGGAAGAGGTCAAGAAAGAAAAGAAAAGGTATAAAAGGGATGAATAACTAGGAAAAAGAAGAATAAAATAGAAAAGAAGAAAGAGACAATGTGAGAGTGAGAGACAGGAAAGTGTTTGAAAAGAGGGAGCACACAACAAAATCAAGTAAAATTGTGAATACATTGCAGGGATAGAGAGACATTTAAAAAGTGAAATTCAGTAAAAATACAGTAAAATTAAGATGATAGATGACTGCTGGCTAGCTAGATGATAGATAGATGGATGCAGATATTTAGAAATAGATAGAATGGACTTTTAAAAGGAGAAGCCAGCAATAAAGACAGTACAAAAAAGAGTTAAAAAGAAAGAAGGAATACAAAGTTTAAGAAGAGGAGCCGATAAAAAGAGAATAGAAGAAGAATGGAAGGCAGGCAGAAAGGAAGGGAGTGTAGAGGGAAGGAGGAGGGAAGGCAGGGTAGAAGGAAGGGCAGGTGAATGAGAAAGAAGGAAAGAATGGAAAGAAAGAAGAAAGGAAGAAGGGAGAAGAGGAAGGATGGAAGGTAGGCAGGCAAAGCCAAAAAGAAAGACAGTTAAAGAAAGGGACTAATAGAGTGACAGATACAAAGGGAATGAAGGAAGGGAGGGAGAGAGAGAGGAAGGGAGATAGAAAAGAGTGAATGAGAAAAAAGGACAAGTCAATACAAAAAGTATAAAGAGATTAAATATGAGAATGAGAGAGAAAGGTGTTTGAAAAGGATGAGCCAGTAAGAAAATCAAGTACCACTGTCTTTGGATGTGAAAGAGATTCAGAGATTAAAAGCAATGATAATTTTTAACAAGCCCTAAAATATAGATAGAATGATAGACAATTTATAGTTAAACAGGTAGATAGATAGACAGGTGGACAGAAAGACTATAAAAGGAAGTACCAGTAAAAATGTAAAAAAAAAAAAAAAAGTACAAGAAAAAATTAAAAGCAGGAGCCAGGAAAAAAAGGAGTTAAAAAAGATGGGAAGGAGGGAGCGAGGAAGGGAGGGAGGAAAGGAAGGTAAACAGGCAAGTTTAAAAAGGATAAGTTAGTAGGAAAAAGTAAATTAAAGGAGAAAGAATTTGAGAGCGAGAGAGAGGAGTTTGGAAAGATGGAGCCAGTAACAAACTTAAGTACAATTGTAGGGGTGAGAGATTAAAGAGTAGAAGCCATTGAAGAAGACAGTAAAAGATAGACAGTTAGATAGGTAGATAGATAGATGGATAGATAGATAGGTAAGTAGGTAGGTAGGTAGGTAGATAGATAGATAACAGATAGATAGATAATAGATGAGAATTTTAAAAGATGCCAGTAAAAAAGACAATAGAAAAAGAGAGGCTTAAAGGAGAAAGAAGGAAACAAAAAAGTGTGAAAATAGGTGCCTGTAAAAATACAGTAAAATCAAGCAAAGAAGGAAGGACAAGATGCATGCATTCATTCAGGCAAAGAAAACAGAAATCCAGAGTATGAAAGAAAAGGAGTAAGAAAGACCCAGGGAACAAAGAAGGAAGGGAGGGAAGAGACAAAACAAAATGCAGAAGTTTAAATGCTATGATTAAGTAGAAAAAGGAGTAAAATAAAGGAGACAAAGCTATTGAGAGTGATAGAAATAGGGAGAGGCCATTGAAAAGGAGGGGCCAGTATGAAAATCAGGCCACTATGGGGGGCAGGGGATTTTAAAAAACCCCCCCAGAAAAGAACATTAAATAAGATAGATATATCAATGATTGATAGATAGGAATGCAGGTAAACAGACATTTAAAAAATTAAACACGTAAGTCAGAAAAATAGGACCAGCAAAGGGAAGGAAAAAGGGAGAGACAGAAAGAGAGGTAAGTGAAGAATATAAGGTCAGGGAGCGAGACAGGAAGGAAGGGGGGGAGGGGGCAAGCATGCAAGCAGGCAAAGAAAAGAGAAAGAGTAAAAGAAAGGAGAGCTAAAGAGACTCAGAAGAGAATAGAGGAAGGGAATTGGGAAGAGATTTAAAAGTAAGAGACTCATGTACAGTTGGGAAAGGGGAGGAGAAAGATTTTTTAAGGCAGTAAAAATACAGTAAAATGAGGATAGATGATTGACAGGTACATAGGATGATAGGAAAGTAGATAGGTAGACATATAGGTAGATAGAATTTTAAAAGGACAATCTAGTAAAAAAAGCATATGAGGGAGAAAGAGGGAGAAAAAGAGAGAGAGAAGTTTAAACAGGAGCCAGTAAAAAACAGTTTAAGAAGGAAAGGGGAAGGGAGGGAGGAAGGGAGAGGGAGAAGGAAGGAAAGCAGGGAGAAAGGAAGAAAAGGGAGAGGGAGGGAAAATTTGGCAAGGGAAGGGATGGAGGGAGAGGGGAGGGAAGGAAAGAAGGAAGGAGATAAGGAAGTTGGTAGTTTACAGTCACGCATTGCTTAATGGGGATATGTTCTGAGAAATGCCTCCTTAAGCGAATTCATCATTGTGCAAACATCATAGAGTGTACTGAAGGGGAGCAAAATTTGCCACCCCAAAATGTATCTCTAACATGAGATTATTTTAGGCTGATTATTTTTAAGAAACAAAAGACTCAGAAAGTTTTTCTCCTTACCTCCCCCTTAACTGCCTAAATTCGGATTAAAAAAAAACATGTCTCAGGAAGCAGCTATCACCTTAGCTTCACATGAACTAGGTGGTAGATGGGGAGGAAATTAGAAAAGCCTGTTTGTTGGCCTTCCCTCTGTGTTCTCTGTTTCCATGTGTTCAAACACTTGTTTTCCAAACATTTGCTCCTTTTCACCTACCTGTGAATTATCTTCTTTTCTTTGAAGTCCTTGACTCTCCCCACCCCTAACTTCTTCTCTTGTCTTTAGCTGAGAACGGTATTTAGGGTGAGAGCATCAGTCATTTTGGCGAGTTACTCAGTTTTCCTGGGTTTCTCCCATGTTTACATGTTATTAAAATTTGTTTTTCTCCTGTTAATCTGTCTCATGTCAATTTAATTCTTAGACCAGGCAGAAGAACCTAGAAGCGTAGAGGAAAATTTCTTCCTCCCCTGCAGGATTTACACAAACCTAGATGGTATAGCCTGTTACACACCTAGCCTATATGGTACTAATCTTATGGGAACACCATCGTATATGTGGTCTGTCATTGACCAAAACATCATTATGCAGTACATGACTATACAGGCAGAGAGAGAAAAAGAATGAAAGAAAGACATAGAAAAAAAACCCCAAAATAAACAAATTGACCTTTAAAATGGATGAAGAAAAAGAGGAAAATAAAAAGAGATGAATATGAGAGTAAGAGGGGAGTTTGAAAAGATTAGTCTGTAAGAAAATCAAATATACTTTTTTCTGTGTGTGATATAAAAAGTAGATGTCAGTTTAAAAATACAGTAAAATAAAAATTAATGATTACTAGATAGCTGAGTGGGTGTACTGGTAGATGATAGTTTTAAAAAGAGGAACCAGTAAAAAATAGTATAAGAAAAAAAGAGAAAGGAAGGAGGAAGGGAAGAAAGGAAAGATGTCAGGCAGGCAGAGAAGGACAAAGGGAGAAGGAAAGGGATCAAGAAAGAGAAAGAGAATAAAAGAACAAAGGAACAAAGAATGAAAAGGAAGAAAATGAAGTTTAAATCATACTAGTGAGTAGGAAGTAGAGAAAAATAAAAAGAATGTGAGAGAGTGGTGGAGGAGTTTGAAAAGAAATCAGGTATGAAGATCAAGTACAATTGTGGAGGATAGGAGGATATTCAAAAAGTAAAATTAAGTTAAAAGTAAAGTGAAATGAAGATGGATAAATAAATAGGTAGAAAGAAAGAATGGACCTTAAGAAGAGAAGTCATTTAAAAGCAGTACAAAAGAAGAAAGAGAGAGAGTTACAAAAGACAGAAGGAAAGAGAAAGTTTAAAAAGAGAAGCCCGTCAAAAAGAGTATAGGAAGAAGGGAGGGAGAGAAGAAGGGAGGAAATTAGTTTATAAAGGATGAGTCAGGGGCGAAAAGAATTACATAAACAAGGAGAGAGAGAAGGGAGTTTGGAAGGGAGGATACAGTAAGAAAATTAAGTACAATTGTGTGGGGTAGGGGAGAAATTTAAAAAGTAAAAGTCAGTACAAAAAGACAGTAAAATGAAGATAGATAGATGATTGACAGCTGGATAGGTAGCTAAGTAAGTATGAAGCTATGTATGTAGGTAGGTATATAGCTATAAAAAGAAAGAGAGGGAGGGAGGAAGGAAGGACAGACTTTAAGTAGAAGCCAGTAAAATAGGCAATACATCCAAGAAAGGGAGAGAGAGCTATAGAAGAGAGAGAAGGAAAGAAAAAAGTTTCAAAATGAAGAGCCAGTAAAAAGAGAGTGAAAGGAGGGAGGGAAGGAAGAAGGAAAAAGACAGAGAAACATAAGTTTAAAAGGGATGAGACTAGAAAAAGTACTAAGATAACAAAGGAGAGACAATGTGAGAGAGAGACAGAGAAGTTTGAAAAGGAGCAGCTAGTAAGAAAATTAAGTACAATATGGAGTGCAGAAAGCAAAAGAGCCATCTAAAAAAGAAGTCAGTTTAAAAATACATTGAAATTAGATAGATGGATCAATCAATACATACATACACACTTACATACATATGTTGATACACAGATACATACAGAGCTGATTTTTAAAAGGATAAACCCATAGTAAAGACAGGACAAAAAATAATGTGAGAAGAAAGAGGAAAAAATTTTTAAAGTAGCCAATATAATGAGAGTAAAAGAAATTGAGAAGAAAGGGATGGAAGGAGGGGTGGACAAAGAGAAGGAAGGGACAGGGAAAAAAAGAATTTTATAAGGGAAGAGTCTCTGGGAAAAGGAGTAACAAAAAGAATGTGAACATGAGTGAGAGTGAGAGGATGCTGACAAGGAGAAGGTAGTGGGAAGATTAAGTACAGTCATGGACAGGAGAGAGAGATCTAAAAAGTAGTTAACAAATACAGTAAAATAAAGATAGATAGGAAGATTAGATAGATAGGGAACAGATTTAAAAAATAGAAGCCAGTAAAAATGGCAGTACATAAAAAGAGAGTTGCAGAAGAGAGAGAAAAATTTTTTTTTGAGCAGAGCTTTTTAAAAACTATAAGGGGGAAGATGAGGAGGGAGGAGGGACAGAGAGGAGGGATGAAAGAGAAAAAGTTTAGAGATGAGTCTGTAGGAAAGAGTTAATTAAAGAAGGAGAGAGTATGTGAGAGTAAGAGGGAGGAGTCAGTAAGAATATCTGGTACAACTGTGTGGTGTGGGAGAGATTTAAAAAGTAGAAGTCATTAAAAAGACACTAAAATATACATAGATGATTTATAGCTAGATAGACAGCGAGGTATATGGATACGTACAAAGGAAGATACGTGATTGACTGAAAGAAAAGAAAGGAGATAGATAGAAAACTAGATAGGTAGGTAGATAGATAGATAGATTCATACATACATACACACATATAGAAAGGACATTAACAGGCAGAAGCCAGTAAAAAAAAAAGAATAGAACGAGAGTTAGAAAGAGAAATGAAAGGAAAGAAAAAGGTTTAAAAAGAGAGTAAAAGAATGGAAGGAAAACAAAGGAGGGACAGATAAGGGAGAGACAGAGGAGGGAGGGAAGGAAGCAGAAAGAGTGAGAAGGCAATGAAGGAAGGTGGAGGGAGGAAGGGCATTGAGGGAGAGGATGGAGAAAGGAAAGAAAAACATTAATAACGAAAGAAACAAGAGAAGGAAGGAAATATGAAGGGGGCAAAGAGAGGGAGGAAGGAAGAAACAAAGAAAGGAAGTAGACAGATGAAAGGAAGAAAGGGGGCTGGAAAGAAAAAGTTCTGAGATGAGTTCCTAGGAAATAGGAAAAAATAAAAAGAAAAAAAATGTGAATGTGAGATGACAGTGAGAGGATGTTGAAAAGTAGGAGGTAGTGAAAAATTAAGTACAGTTGTGAAAAGCAGCCTGAGAGAAAGAGATCTAAAAAGATGAAGTAAGATAACAAATACAGTAAAATAAAATAAGTACAGAGATACAGAGATACATAGATTAAAAAAAGACTAGACTTTAAAAGTAGAGGCCAGTAAAAAAAAAAGGACTGTAAAAATAGATAAATAGAAGGCATTGTAGAACAGAGAAAGAAAGGAAAAAAGTTTAAAAGAGAAGCAGGTAAGAAAGAGTTTAGGAAGGGAGGAAAAGATGGAAGGAAGGGGAAAGAAGGGATGGAGGGAGGGAAGGAGAAAGAAAATTTTGAAAGGGATGAGGCTAGGAAAATTGATAAAATTAAAAAAGTAGCAGAGTGTGAGAGTAGGAGACACAGAGAGGAGTTTAAAGCAGGAGTTACTGTGAAAATTAGGTACAAGTGAAGAAGGCAGGGAGAGAAAGAAAGATCTAAAAAGAAGTAAAAAATAGAGTAAAATAAAAGTGGGTAAATTGATGACAGCTATGCAGTAGGTAGGTGGATAGAAGATAGATAGATACATAGATAGATGGATAGGATTTCAAATAGGAGAAACCAGTAGTAAGATAGGACCAAAAATATAGAAAATGAGAGGGAAGGAAAGAAATTTTTAAAAGAAGTCAGTAAAAGTAGAAAGGAAGAAAGGAAGCGGGTAAGCAGAAGGAAAGAAGGAAGAAAAGTTTATACAGGATGAGTCAGTAAGGAGAAGAGTTACATAAAGGAAAAGGAACGTGAGAGTGTGAGGGAGGACCAGTAAGAAAATCAAGTACAGTTGTGTGGTGTGCGAGAGATTTAAAAAGTATAAGTCAGTAAAGAAAGACAGTACAATAAAGACAGAAAGAAAGATGATTGATTGCTGTATAGCTAGCCAGCCAGCTAGGCAGGTAGGTAGGTAGAAAGAACTGATTTTAAATAGGAGAATGTAGTAGTAAAGACAGGACAAAGAAGTATAAAGAAAGAGAGACGAAGGAAAGAAAAAAGTTTAAAAAGAGGAGTAGTAAAAAGAGAGAAAAAGAAGAATTAAAGAAAGGAGAGAGGAAGGAAGGAAAGAAAGAGGAGGGAGGGAGGAAGAAAAGAGGGATAAAAGGAGGAAGGAGGGAGGGGAAAGACAGGGAGAAATGAATGAAGGAAGACAGAAGGGAGAGATGCCAGGGCAGATGGATAGACAGAAGAAAGAAGGAGGCAGGAGAAAGGAAGAAAGAAATGAGGGAAGGAAGGATGAAGAAAGCAAAAGGGAGGGAAGAGAGAAGAAGGAAGGAAGGTTTGCATGCAGGCAGGGAAAGAAGAGAGAAAGAGAGACAATGAAAGAAATAGAATAAGAAAAGATAAAGGGTATGAGCAAGGAAGGGAGGGAGGGAAGGAAGGTAGAGTGGAGGGCAGAGAGATCTAAAGAGAAGTCAGTTAAAAATAAAGATGGATGGATGGATGAAAACTAGGTAGGTAGGTAGACAGGGTTTTATAAGGAGGGCCTGGTACAAGAGATAATATTAAAAGATAGGAAGAGAGAGAGTGAAGGGAAAAAAGTTTACAAGGGGAACCAATAAAGAAAGGAGTATAACAAGAATAGAGGCAAGAAGGGAGGAAAGGAGTAGGAAGAAAGAGAAGGAAGGGAGGGATGAACTGAGGATGTAAGGAAGGGAGGAGGTATGGAGGAGGTAGGGAAGGAAGGAAGGCAGAAGTGCCGGCTCACAAAGAAAAGACAAAGAAATCCAGAGGGAGAGAGTGAAAGGAGTAAGAAGGAGACATAGAGACAGGCAATGAAGGTAGAAAGGTGGAAGGAAGGGAGAGAGGGAGGGAGGGAGAAAGGGAAGGAGAGATGGAGAAAGGGATGATGGAAAGAAAGTAGAAAAGAAGGAAGAAAGAAAAGTAGTTTATAAATGATGAATCAGTAGGGAAAAGAGTTAAATAAAGGAGAATAAGAAAATGTGAGAGAGAAGGCCAATAAGAAAACGAGGTACAGTTTTGTGTGATGGGGAGGAGATTTAAAAAGTAGTAGTCAATATTTTTAAAAAGACAGTAAAATAAAGAATGATAGACACCTGGGGTAGGGGGAGAGAACAGACTTTAAAAGGCATAAGCCAATATAAAAGACCATACAAAATAGATGTAAAGAGTTAGAACAAAAGAAATAGAGATGAGGGGGGCCGGCTCTGTGGCCGAGTGGTTAAGTTCACACGCTCCACTGTGGCAGCCCAGGGTTTGGATCCTGGGCGTGGACATGGCACCGCTCGTCAGGCCACGTTGAGGCGGTGTCCCACATCCCACAAGTAGAAGGACCTGCAACTAAGATATACAACTATGTACCGGTGCGGGGGGAGGGGGGGTGGGAAATAAAGCAGGAAAAAAATTAAAAAAGGAAGATTGGAAACAGTTGTTAGCCCAGGTGCCAATCCTTACAAAAAAAGAAAGAAATAGAGATGAAAAGAAAAATCTTTAAGAACAGAAGCCAGTAAAAAAAAAAAAAAAAGAAAGAATGGAAGGTATGAATGAGGGAAGGAAGAGAGGGAGGAAGGAATGGAAGAAGGCAAGAGTGAGGGAGAGATAAAGGGATGAAGGAAAGAAGGGAAGGAAGGAACAGAGAAAGAAAGACAGAGAGGAGGACAGTGAATGAAATGGAGCTAGGAAAGACACAGAAAAAGGCTGTTAAAGGAAGAAGAAAAGAAGGAAGGGGCAAGATAGAAAGGAGGAAGTGAGAAGGAAGAAAGTTGTTCAAAGTGATTAGTCTGTAGGAAAGAGTAAAACAAAAGAAATGAAGGAGAATGTGAGAGAAGAGACAGAGGTTTAAAAAGGAGCAGCTAGTAAGAAATTTAAGCACAATTGTGGACAGTGTGGAAAGAAATCTAAAAAGAAGTCAGTTAAAATCTAACAGTGAAATAAGATGGATGAACGACAGTTAAATAGGAAGGCAGGTAGATAGGTGGGTAGGTGTATAAAATATAAATAAAACCATAGATAGATGATAGATAAATGATGGATGGATAGATAGATAAATAGATAGATGGATAAAAAGAACTTATTTTAAAAAGGAGAATCCAGTAAAAAAAAGTCAGTGCATAAGATAGTAAAAGAGTTAGAAAGGGAAAGAAGAAATGAAAAACGTTTTTAAAAGGGGCCAGTACAGGGGCCAGCCCGGTGGCGCAGCAGTTAAGTGCGCATCTTCTGCTTCGGCGGCCCGGGGTTCACCAGTTCGGATCCTGGGTGTGGACATGGCACTGCTTGGCACGCCATGGTGTGGTAGGCGTCCCACATATAAAGTAGAGGAAGATGGGCACGGATGTTACCTCAGGGCCAGTCTTCCTCAGCAAAAAGAGGAGGATTGGCAGCAGTTAGCTCAGGGCTAATCTTCCTTGAAAAAAAATAAAAATAATAAAAAATAATAATAAAAGGGGCCAGTACAAAGAGAGTAAAAGAAAGAGAGAAGATGGGTAAGATAGGATAAAGTAGAGTAGGGTAGGGTAGGATGGGATAGGATAGGGTAGGGTTGGGTAGGATAGGGTAGGATAGAATAGAGTAGGGTAGGGTAGGGTGGGATAGCATAGAGTAGGATGGGATAGGATAGGGTAGGGTTGGGTAGGATAGGGTAGGATAGAATAGAGTAGGGTAGGGTAGGGTGGGATAGGATAGAGTAGGATGGGATAGGATAGGGTAGGATGGGATAGGGTAGGAAGAGAGGAAGGCAGGCTTGCAGACAGGCACAGAGGAGAAATAGAAATACAGAAAGGGAACAAGAAAAAGACATAAAGAAATGGAATAAGAGGAGGAAAGAATGAAGGAAGGGAGGAGGAAACATGAAGAGAAGACGTTTAAAATGGGATAATTTGTAAGAAAATGTAAAATAGAGAAAAATAGAATGAGAGACAGAAAAGAGAAAGAAAAAGGAAAGAGTCAAAGACAGAAAGAGAGGAAGAATGTTTCACAAGCAGGAAGGAACCAGTAAAAATAAAGTGCACAAAAAAGATAAAAGAAAAAAGAGAAAGTCATAGAAGGATAGAAAAGGAAGGAAAGAAACAGAGAACAAAAAATGAGAAAAGTTTAAAAATGAGAAGCCTGTAAGAAGATTTTACATAATAGAGAAAGAAAAAGAAAAGTTTAAAAAAGAAGAGCCAATAATAAATTTGACATAGACATAAAAAAAGAATGAATAAGAAAAGACTACAAAAATGATAGTGTTAGAGAGAAAGAAAAGAGGAAAATAAAGATGTTTAACAAGGAAGAGTTAATAAGAAATGCCACTGCAAAACCAGTGGAACACAGGGAGAAAGTGAATGAAATAAGTTCTAAAAGGAGGAGCAAATAAGAAAACATAGTGCCAAAAAAGAATGAAATAATGGCAATGGAAGTGAAAGAGAGAGGAGGAAGGGATGAAGAAGGAAGAAGGAAGAAAGGAAGGAAGAGAGGGATGGAAGGAGGTAGTAAAGAAAGTGAAGAATTTTAAAAAGGGATGAGGCTGGGGAAAATGGCAAGATAAAAAAGCAGGAGAATGTGAGAGTGAGAGACACAGAGGAATTTAAAAGGAGAGGCTGTGGTGAAAATTAAGTGCAATTGCACAGGGCAGGGAAAAGGGGGGATCTAAAAAGAAGTGAGTTAAAACTAGAGTCAAATAAAGATGTATAGATTGATGACAGCTAGGCGATTAGATAGATAGAATACAGATATATAGATAGATAGGCTTTCAAAAAAGGAGAATCCAGCAGTAAGACAGGACGAAAAATATAGAAAGTGAGAGAAGGGAGAAAGTTCTTAAAAGGAGCTAGTAAAAGAAGGAAGGGAGGGTAGAAGCAAGGAAAGAACGGAGGAAGCAGAAGAAAAAAGGGAGAAAGAACAGTTAATAAAAGTTGAGTCAGTAGGGAAAAGAGTTATATAAAGAAGGAGAAGGAATGTGAGAGAGAGAAAGGACCAGTAAGAAAATCAAATACAATTGTGTGGCGTGTGTGTGATTTAAAAAGTAGAAGTCAGTAAAATAAAGACAGAAAGATAATTGATAGCTGCATAAATAGCCAGCCAGCCAGGTAGGTAGATAGGTAGAAAGAACTCATTTTTAAAAGGAGAAGGCAATAGTAAAGATAGAAAAGAAAAAGGCATAAAGTAAGAGAGAGGGGGAAAGGGAAATTTTAAAAAGCTGTAGTAAAAATAAAGTAAAAGAAGAATGGAGGGAGGGAGGAAAGAAGAAAAGGGGAAGGAAGGAAGAAGAAAGAGGGATGAAAGGAGGAAGGTGACAGGAAGGGATGGAAGGAGGGAGAAACAAATGAAAGAAAACAAGAGGCAGAGGATGGGGTGGATGGATAAAAAAAAGGAAAGAGGGAGGTAGGAGGAAGGAAGAAAGAAATGAGGAAAGGAAGAAAGGACAAGGGAGCTGGTGATAGGGAGGAAGGAGGGAGGAAAGAAAGAAAGAAAAGAGAGGGAGAGAGGAAGGGAGGTATGCATGCACGCAGGCAGGAAAAGAAGAGAGAAAGACAGAGACCATGAAAGAAATGGAGTGAGGAAAAAAGAGAGTAGGAAGGAAAGGAGGGAGGAAGGGAAAGGAGGAGGGAGGAAGTGGAGAACAGAGAAAGAGAGATCTAAAAAAGAAGTCAGTTAAAATACACTGAAATAAAGATGGGTGGATAGATGACAGCTAGCTAGTTTGGTAGGCTGATAGGTAGGTTGATGGATAGATAGGTAAGTAGACAGGATTTCATATGGAAAGACCTTGGTAAAAAAGACAATATTAAAAAGATAAAATGAGAGAGAGTGAAGGAAAAAAAATAGTTTAAAAGAGGAACCAGTGGGGAAAAAAGGATATAAGAGGAAGGGAGGGAAGGAGGGAGGAATAGGGGGAGGGAAGAAAGGAGTAGGAAGGAAGGGAGAGAGGAAAGGAGGAAGGATGTAAGCAAGGCAGGAGGTAGGGGGAGGAAGGGAGGGAAGCAGGAAGGAAGGCAGAAGTGTAGGCTCACAAAGAAAGGACAAAGAAATCCAGAGGGAGAGAACATGAAAGGGTAAGGAGGAGACATAGAGACCAGTAATGAATGCAGAAAGATAGAAGGTAGGTAAAAAGGGAGGAGGAAGGAAAGAAAAAGAAGACTTTTTAAAGGGGGTAAGGTTAGGAAAATAGTAAAATTAAAAAGAAGGGAGAATGTGAAAGTGAGAGAGAAGTTTAAGAGAAGGAGCTAGTAAGAAAATTAAGCACAGTGTGGAGGACAAGGAGAAAGATCTAAAAGAAGTCAGATAAAAACTGAAATAGATAGAAGGATGACAGCTAGATGGTAGCTAGGTAAGTAGGTAGACAGACATAGATAGATAGATAGATAGATAGATAGATAGATAGATAGATGCATGCATAGATAGATAGATAGAAGTGATTTAAAAAGGGGGAAACTTGTAAAAAGTCAGTACATAAAAGAGAGTTAGAAAGGGAAAGAGAAGAAATGAAAAACTTTTTAAAAGTAGGCCAGTAAATAGAGAGTAAAAAAAAGAGAAGAGGATAGGATGGGATGGGATGGGATGGGATGGGATGGGATGGGATGGGGAGGGGAAAGGGAAGCAGGGGAGGGAAGGGAAGGGAAGAGAAAGAGAGATGGAGGGAAAGGAATTGAAAGAGAAGTTTTAAAAGGAGAGCAGAAAAGACTTTTTTTTTTTTTTGAAGAATGAGAGAATGTGCACAAGAGAAAGTTTTTAAAAGATGAGCCGATAAGAATAGTTAAAATGAGAGGGAGGAAGGAATGAAAAGTTTATGAAAGAGGAGTCAGTAAAAAAAGCTCATAATTCAGTTCAGTGAAGTGATGAGGCTGTAACCTCTGCCTCTGGGATAACAAATCGCTTTAACAGCAATATTGCTCTCTCCATCTTCAACTGTTAACTTCTAATTCCAGTAGGAAGAAAGTTTCAGGTAGGCATCTTAAACAGTGCGCACCTCAAATGCTTCTTTTTTTCTGTTTTGCTGAGCAAGATTAGCCCTGAGCAAACATCTGTGCCAATCTTCCTCCACTTTATATGTAGGTCACCACCACAGCATGGATGAAGAGTGGTGTGGGTCCACACCCAGGATCCAAACCTGCAAACCTGGGCCACCAAAGTGGAGTGTGCCGAACTTAACCACTACGCCACAGGGCCGGCCCTTCAAATGCTTTTTGAAGAAGAAAATATAAAATAATTTATGTTCACAATATTACAGAAGTGACAGGAGAATGAAGATGTCTATTTTCCATGTGAAATTAACTTATGCCACTATAAGGTGGCTGTCATCTTCCACCATGTAGACACCAAGGGATGCACATCTTATAACTCTAATGAAAATCCAATTAGCACTCATACAGTTTGGACTCCTTTTGTCTATCTAAATGATTAGAAACAGGAACTGTAGGGGCCGGCCCCATGGACGAGTGGTTAAGTTCCCATGCTCTGCCTCGGCACCCTGGGGTTTTGTCAGTTCAGATCCTGGACGCAGACCTAGCACTGCTTTCAGGCCATGCTGAGGCAGCATCCCACATAGCAGAGCCAGAAAGACCTATGACTAGAATATATAACTATGTACTGGGGGGCTTTGGGGAGAAGAAGAAGAAGAAAAAAAGGAAGATTGGCAACATATGTTAGCTCAGGTGCCAATCTTAAAAAAAAAAAGAAAGAAGCAGGAACTATAGTCACCTCTTTCACAGATGAGATATATGTATATGGTTGCCTCTGCCAAGCTCTGAGACACAACCAAGAATTGTCATGGCCACTGTGGCCCACAGGGTCTCCAGCACAGTCATCACACTGGTCTGCATCCCCACACAGAGAAAAAGCCATGTTCCCTTTGGGCAGGATGGAAGGATGGAGTTTTTCCCTTTTCTCAGAAGATGACCATGTTCCCCCAAGTATAGCTTTAAGTAAACAAGATAATATTATAAAAGTGATTGTCCTGCCTCTCCATCACGTCTCTCCTAGGATTTCTCAGTCTTGCCACTACTGACATTTTGGGCTGGATAATTCTTTGTTGTGGGAACTGTCCTGTGCATTGTAGGATGTTTAGCAGCATCCCTGGCTTCTACCAAGATGCCAGGAGCAACCCCCCCCCCCACCACCATTTGTAACAACCAAAAATGTCTCCAGACATTTCCAAATGTCCCCTGAGGGACAAAATTGCCTCTTATGAACATCCACAATCTATCCTCTCCACTTCCTGCCCACAACACCATACATAGATTAGCATATGGCTCTCCTCCTACCGGGCATGAAAGGATAAGTAGAATCTATCTTGGATAACTGTGTCATCTATTTATTAAAAATAAATATTTTATTGTGTTTCTTTAAGTTTCTTCTGCTCAAATAAAGAAAATGAGTGATGCTACCAGTGACCAGAAATTTCACCATGGACAAAAACGTAATTAAAATGTTATGATTAGAAATACTAAAATAGTAATTTGTGGAATTGGGATTTGGTACTGACCTCTTCTGCTTATAATGCAGATAAATCCTCTATCCTTGTTATAAATGATAGATTTCAAGCAATGCTTGCCAACAGTGCTACAGCCTCTCTTGCCGTCCAGATTAGACTCCCTAATTAGTCAGTTCGTGTCACTCCCTCCACACGCCTATGAGCAGGGCGCCCACGTTTTGCAGCTGACAACTCTGCAAGCCCAGTTCATAGCCCTGTCTTCTCCACAGCCCCTGCTCCTGATCTCATTATTGTACTTTTCCATTCCCAAACAAGATCCTGAGGCATTGTTTTAGCCTGTGCCTCACTGGCTGCTGCGGCCACTGCTGCCACTCCTTGCTCAACAGTTCAGCCTCCTAGGGAAGCTTTACTTGCATCTCATTTGTTTCACCTGGAGAATCATCCTTGCAGATTTCTGATTAGAGGTGCTACTGTTGTTTCTGAAGCCTGTGGCCCTAGGAACCTAGTATGACCACGACCCCGACCAATGCTCTTTCTCTAAACCCTGCCCTCCCTTAGGCTTTGGACTTCTAAGGCCTGAAGTAACTTCTGTCACTTCACTGGCAACAGAAATATTTTATTCTGCCACATATTTTTCTGCAGCAGTGGACTGTGCCGTCAGAGTTGTCCACTCTTGTTCCCCTGTTCTTTTAGAGCAGCCCGACTGAGTAGTAGCTGTTGTCATTTGAACACTTCAGCCTACTTCTTGAGTAGGCTTCTTTAGCTGTAGGATCAGCACTATTTGCTGGATCTAAGTGTCTTCCTTCCTTTTGCTTTCTGGCTCAGTCATTATTTTTCTAGCATACTCCTCTAGATTCGGCCTTTGTGGGGTCTCCAAAATTGCTCAGACTTTCAGGGAGCCTCCCCATCTTTCTGCTTCTTTCCTAAAGATGGTGTCCAGATGTCTGGGACAAGAGGTGTGGCTTATGTTCTGACTGCTCTAAATGTCAGCAGTATGGGCATCACCTAGGAGCTTATTGGAAATGCAGATTCTCAGGCCACACCTCAGACTTACTGAATCAGAATCTGCATTTTCACAACATCCAAAGGGCTTTATATGCACATTAAAGACTGGGAAACACTGGCTTCCATGACCTCACGGAGGTAAAATAAAGTCAGGGTGCTTGGATGAAATGTCTTCTGCCTCCTCTGGTCTCCAGAGAGATGCCCTTATCTCCACTGAGGTAGTGCTTGGCCTGTTGGCATTCACAGTTGAAGTTGGCCATCCGTGCACTGACTCACAGTCTGGTCTCACTGGGCTTAGTAGGGCCCTCTGGCTTTCCCATTCCACGTCAATTCCGGCTGGCTGCTCCATAACTCTCACAGTGGAGCCCTCTCACCTCCACCACAGTGACTTCCCTTGGCAAGCTCCCCAGCTAGACTCTCAGCCCTTTCTGGGCCATGTGTACACCACATGGGAACCAAGAATGGCTTAAGAAAGCAAAACCTCAAGGGGAAACAGGGAGAGGTTGGTAAAAGGAAACAAATTTTCAGCTATAAGATGAAGAAGGTCTGAGGGTCTAATGTATAACATGGTGACTATAGTTGGTAATACTGTATCGCATAATTGAAATTTGCTAAGGGAATAGAACCTAAATGTTTTCAGCAACAATAACAAAAAAAGATAATTATGTGAGGTGATGGATGTGTTAATTAACTAAATTGGAGGAATCCTTTCACAATGTATAAATATATCAAATATATTTATATATTGATATATATAAATATATCAAATCATCATGATGTACACTTTAACTATCTTACAATTTCGTATGTCAATGATACCACAATAAAGCTGACATTAAAAAAAAAGAAAAAGATACGGAGGGGGAAGTGGTGTACCCACAACATGACTAACAAAAATGTACAACTGAAATCTCACAAGGTTGTAATCTATCATAACATTAATAAAAAAAAAAAAAAAAAAACCAAATGATAGAAATACTTTTATGAAACACAAACAACAGTCGCAGAAACCTGCAGAAACAGCACGTGTGGGTTCCTCTCTCCTTCAGGGCCTTCAAATGGCCAGCTTGCTGGAGTCCCTGAGCTGTGGAGCCTCGTCTGCTGGCTCCCCAGTACACAGCCTGGCTCAGCCCACCACCCTGTTCCCCCAGGCACATCCCCAGGGAGCGCAGGCCTGACACCGCGGACCCTGGCCCTGCCCCTGCCCTGCCAGGCAGGATGACCCTCAGTTTCCACATCAGCAACTTTAGGGGGTGTTTGTAGGGGAAAGCACGCAGAAACCCTCGAGCTCCGACTCAGAGCGTCTCTCTACAAATCCAGAGCCCGAGAGCACTCCCAGGACGAGGGAGGGGGCTGCAGACACAGAAGCGGGACGGCCCCACACACGCGCTTCAGCCACTTCCTAACTGTGACCGTGTGGTCGTGGCGTTGGCCAGGCACCATCAGAACACGGCAGCGCACTGCACTTGACAGGGGCTGCCTTCATGCGACTGTGTCTCTCAAGTGGGTGATTGCCTGCTGTCGGCTGTGAGCTGTGACATGCTGCTGCAAACCCAACCTGGAAACACGTCCTAAACCTCCTCCTGCACGAGGAGCTGCCTTCCACCCTGAACCATCACGGCTGGTGGCGGCCAACTTCCCCTCATCTACATTTTTATGGAAACTTCATCACAAAAGACATCGTCAGAAAACGGCTAATTCCAGGACCAAGAAATGGAAGAAAATGTGGCTAAGTGGCACCAGCCAGTCAACAAGTGGGTGACAGCAAACATAATGGCTTTTCCCCGGGTGACCGTTAAGAACACTGCACATGGCCCCTGTTCCGGCACTCGGCTGTGTCTCCCATGTTCCGCTGTTTTCTCAGGGTCTGTCACAGCAACTGGCACATAGTAGGTGTTGCCTAAACGTCTGCCCCATGAATAAATGATTGTGTTATATTGTAAAAAAAAAAAAAAAAAAAAAAAAAAAGAAAAAGAAAAAGAAAAAGAAAGCAAAACCTCAGAGACAGCCTTGCTCTACCTGACCACTCTGTATTACAAAGTTTCTTGGGCATGACCAGGTGAGGAGGAGCAGGCAAAGGTGAGGAGGTAGCCTAAGAGATCTCTTTCTAGAGTCCTAAATGAAAAGAAGAGCAATAGTTCTTTTCTCTCCATGTTATCTGAAGCAACCAAGGCCCAAAATAAGGAAAATGTGAAGCCCCATCTGATGTCTTTGCTCTCCAGCCTCTCCATCACCCTTCCATTTTCCCACCATCTCAGAGCTGCTAAGGAGTGGACTTTTCCCCTCCAATTTTCTTTAAGTCGTATCCTCCTCCTTCCTGAGCCCAGATAACTCTTATTGGTGGGCTAGGGTCTCTCCAGTACACTAAGGGAGAATTTTCTGAGCTAAGTATTCCAGGCTGTTGCTACACAAAAAGGAAGATAAAATTTAGGGAAATTCTTGAGACAATTGCAAGGCTCGCAAGGCGTACTGTCTTGGTTGTGTCATCCTATTTTTGGATGACAGTTCTGAATATTACCTGGGTGTTTATCGTGGCATTCTTCCTGTTAACAATTCTAACCTCCCCTGCCCTAGCTCCATCCCCAGCCAGGTGGATGCCTATGGAAGACTAGGGCAGAGGTCTTGTACTTAGGGGGTCAAAAATGAGAAAATAATATAAAATTTTGAAACAGTAGCTGTTACATAATGGCTCTTTCATATCTGTCAAGCCCCAAAAGTGAGCACAACAAAAGATGGGTCTCCAGACCTAGATCTAGAAGGCATGCTCACTGTAAAAAAATGTAAAATATAGAAAAATATGTAATATATATAATGCGACAACCTAATAAACATGGGCCAAAGGCATGAACAAACATTTTACTGAAGACATACAGATGGCAAATAAGCACATGAAAAGCCATTTAACATTATTAGTCATTAGAGAAATACAAATTAAACCACAATGAGATACCACTACACATGCAGTTAAATGTCTAGAATTTAAACAACTGACCATACCAAGAATTTGCAAGGACGTGAAGCGACTAGAACTATCTGACACTGCAGGTAGGAACATAAAATGATACCACCACTGTGGAAAACAGTTTGGCAACTGAAATTAAACTTACATCTACCATATGATTCAGCCATTCCACTCCTAGGTATGTGCGCAAGAGAAATGAAAATATATGTGCACGTAAAGACTTGTACATCAATGTTCATAGCAGCACTATTCATAATAGCCAAAAAACTGGAAAAAACAGAAATGCCCTTCAGCGGGGAAATGGATAAACTATAGTACATCCATACTATGAACTATTACTCAGTAATAAAAAGGAATAAACTATTAATACAGGTATTAATACTATTAATAAACTACTATTATACAATAAAATACTATTAATATTGATAATCTCAAAAGTAATTATGCTGAATGAAGGAAGCCAGACCAAAAAGAAAAAGAGTATATCCTGTTTGATTCCTTTTATAGCAAACTCTAGAAAGTGCAAACTAATTTATAGTGACAGCAGATCAGTGGTTGCCTGGAGAACAGAGGTGGAGAGAGGGACGAACTATAAGGGGGTACAAGGAAACCTTTGGGGTAGATGGAAATGTCTATCTTTATTGCAGTGATGGTTTCATGGGTTTATACATATGTCAAAACTGAACAAATAGTACATTTTAAATATGTGCAGTTTATTGTACTTCAATATATTTCAATAAAGGTGTTTAAAAATTACGTGATTTCTCTTTCATTTACTTTTAGGATCAACTCACCATTCTCATGGTTTTGTAAAGCTTCCTGCCAAAAAATCAACCTCATCACCTCCTCGGCATGACGTACAGAGTAACACACCAGAACAAAAGGTAGAAAGTTGTATGTCTCAGATGCTTTGTGTTGATAATTAATTTATCTAGTTAACTTATATTTCTATGGGATATCCCCTTCACTGGCATGGCACTGACCGGTCAGAGATAATGGGGTCCTACACAAGTGTGAAGCCTCTCTCGGGCAGAGAAAGTTCTAAGTCAGCTTCCTGCTAAATGTACCATGTAGTTTAGCAGAAACTAACTTAAATATTTGATTATGAAGATGATGCTAGCTAACGTTTATTGAGATCTTACCGTGGGCCAGGTCCTGTGCTAAGCTAGAAGGAAGGGAAAAGAGGGAAAGTAGATGACCTAAGATGTAAAGATGGAAAAGACATCATTGCTGCTCTTGAGGACTCACTGTCAGGGAACAGACACACACAGTAAAATTTGTTTACAG
This sequence comes from Equus caballus, assembly GCF_041296265.1. Classification (NCBI taxonomy): domain Eukaryota; kingdom Metazoa; phylum Chordata; class Mammalia; order Perissodactyla; family Equidae; genus Equus; species Equus caballus. The sequence goes on along the minus strand of NC_091715.1, from coordinate 124,920,103 downwards.
TAAAATGAGAGGACAGTTTTGATTTGTACAAAATGCTGTGGGAGCACAGAAGATTTAGATACTAGACTTGCCTAGACAAGTCTGAAAATAAACAGGCTTTATTAAAGGAGGGATTAATTGGATTAGGTCTTGAAATGTGAGTGGGAAGTTTCCAGATGAATACACGTGAGGATATAGTGAGGCAGTATTGCAGGCAGATGTTCAAGTGTTAAGTGAAAGCAGGGAAGTGCGAGCCAGCAAAGCCAGGGTAGTACAGGAGAGGAGATTGAAAAGGGAGGTTGAACCCAGAGCTTTGTATATCTTGTTGAGTTATAAATTTATCCTCTCAGTTGTAGGCAGCCATTGCATACTTTTGAGTGCAGATATGAAATAAGAATGATTTGGGTTTTAAAAAGACAATCTGTTTGCAGTGTGTGAGATAGATATCTAGAGAGAAGAGATTAGAGGCAAGATAGTTTTGAGACTACTGGGATGGTCCAGATAAAAATGATAAGGGCCCAAACTAAGGCAGTGGCAATGAGGGTGAACCAGAGGCCACAGATTTAAGATATTTCAGAGTCAGACTATGTCCGAATTTGGTGACTCAATAGATGTGCGGATCCAGAAGGAGGGAGATGATGATGATGATGATGATGATGATGATGATTTAACTTTTGTGTATATGTTTTCTTGAAGTGGGATGTCTTTTCTCTCTGCTCCCATAGTGCTCAGGCTTAGCTCTATCTCAGAACTCATTATACTGTATCATATTTGTCTGTCTTTTCTACTGGATGATAAACTTCTGGAAGTCAGGAATTATATATCTTATTTCAGTTCCAAGCAGTGTGCTCAATAAGCACTAGAGTGGGTTGGATTGGTCTTATCTGAAATAAATGGAACAACACAAAGCTTTCTAGAATGGAGGACTGGATAGATTGTTATGCCTTTAACCAAAATATGGAAGACAGAGAAGGAGCAAGTTTGGAAAGATGGGTGTACATAGGTACATGATAAGCTTCATTTTGAACTAGTTAAGTTTAGGTACCTGTAAGAGATATCCAGTAAGAGGCTGCTAATATGTGTTAGCATTGAGACCAGAGCTTAAGAGAGAGGTAGGGGATGGGGAGAAAGAGATGCTACTGTATTAATTTGATTGCTCCAGATTCAGCCAAAAGTCTCTTTTAGAAGTTTATTTACTAATGAATGTCTTTTTTCTTGAATGTTAAACCATACAGAAAGATAAAGAAATGACTAAAGCATCACACCCTTTACATTATGGAGGTAAGAAAAAGAACAATATTTATAATTGTTCTGTTATCGTTCAGTTAAATAATTATAGTTTTGTCATATAGTTTTCCAAGTTATGCTTTTTCCCCCTGATTATAAAATCTGATTACTTTGATAAAGGAAGATATAAAAATTATTCATGATTGTAAATGTTAGTATCCCACATTTTTGAGTGATTGCTGGGTGAACAGGCCCTTCGGACTTTGCAAAGCATGGGTTAGTTGGAGTCCCCGCTGTGGTTGCCTACACTGATAGGTAGAGTCAGTTCCTGACATACTGCGATTTGGGAATCCCAGTGCTGAGAATTCTCCCCAGGAAGGTCTCTACCCTCTAATGCCGTCCTTTCTCCCCAGACATAAAAATATATCCCGTTTCCCATTTCCCCAGGGCTGGGCTAGAGGTTAGTTTAGTCTCTGTTACTCTCTGTAAAAGATTGCCATGCATATTGTACACACACACTGAGAGCACTGGCACATCTCCACCTGGGTGGCCAACAAGCACCTCATCTAATATGCACAAAACAAATTCATCATCTTCTTGTCACCCCAAAACCTGTTCTCTGCCCCTCCTAATTTTATGCAGGCACAAAACCTGAGTCACCTTTGAATCTTTCCTATTGATCATATTCTACATCCAAAAGTTGCTACATTCTGTCCAATCTACCTCCTTAAACTCTCTCATAACCTTCCCTTCCTTTCCATTCATGCCACCCCTATCTTTAACTACTGCAATAATTTATCTCCAATCTCTTCTTCATCCTGTTAATCTTTCCTACATTTTGCTGTGAATGTAATCTTCCCCTAAACAACTATGGCTGTATAATTCCTCTACTTAAACATCCTTGGTGGTTCCCCCTTGCCTGCTATACAAAGTGCAGAACAGTTCATTCAAGGGCAGGGGAGTGGTGGGAAATTAAGCTGACAAAGTAACTTAGAACCAGAGGTTAGGGAGTTCAGGCTTGTCCCTGAGGGCAGTGGTGAGCCACTGGAAGTTTGTAGACAGAGGACTTCAAAAAAGGTGTCTCATATTTGGAGATACTGCCTTAACTTGCATAAATAAATACATGCTTGACTATGGTAATTCTAGACATTATGGCAACCCAGCAAAGAGAATTACATCATCTTTTCATATTTAAAGGCACCTCTTCTTTCCCCCAGGAATTAAAAGTACCTCATCTCAAGCTCCAGATGGTGCTGATAAAACAAAAGATGTCCCCAGACACTCTCCACAGGATATTCTGCAACAAGAGGCAAGTAACATTTCTTTTGTCTCAGATACAGACAGAACAAATGAAGTATGAAATTATTGTCAAGATTGGTATAACACAGTTTCCTTCATTAAATGACAATACAGAACAGCCTTATTCCCTGAAATTAACCACCCTGTAGTAAGATTTTATAAAAATTGAAATGTGAACCCACAGTAATAATCCTTTGCTACTTCAGACTTCCGATACTCATGGCTATCAGTTATGTTGGTGTTGCCATACTGTAAATTGTAGGGAGTATCAATAACAAGTTGTAAGGTAGTGAAAGAAAAGTGGTGAGCTCGAGATTTTTAATGTGCTAAACAGATCCAAAATTTGAATGTTATATTTGCCTCAATTCTTAATAGAGATTTACCAGAAGCAACTTGAGTGTTCCCACTTAGCCCTTAGGTTATAGGGTTCCTAAAGGATGAGCTTCAAGAGTGTCAGGGTACATACACCTGTGTCCTGTGGAGGAAGCAACAAATTGGGCTTTTGTGAATCATGTCTCCTCTAGTGTCTATGGGTTGCGCAGAGACAGCCGTGCTGCCTCACCCTATCCCCTTCATGACCAGTGATCAGATGCTGGAAAGTTGGCAGCAGGCATTCAGGGTGCAGCCTCTGGTCACAACATAGATTGTTTCTGTGGGTGGCCAGCTTGTCATTATAAGAGTCAAATCCACATCCTTGACTCCATTAGCACTGTATTAACTGGCTCAGCTGTTCTAAAAAGTTAACATGGTTTGAAAGAGATGTCATCAAGCAGGAAATTCATTAAAGTCTTCCCAAATGAATTCTACACGACTGAGGTCGAAAGTGGCATCATTTGTCATGTCCTGTGTTAAATGAATAGTAAGTGATAGACTCAATTATGTATAACTGCTCAAATGTAGCATGTTAGCCATAATATGCTTCTTTGTGTAAACAAATATTTATGAAACACCTGCTGTGTACAGGGCAATGTGCTATTATGTTTACGTCCTTAATCAGTATGCTTAGTATCTGAAAAAGGAAACTTCTTAACTACCTTGAGATAGTTTAGTAATTCCACATCAGGAATTAATTCCTTTTTTCACCAGCCTCACTATAGAGCCAGAAAAAAAGTGTCCCCTGAATGTAACATGGATGGAAAACAATACTAAATACTTTACCAAAAAAAAGCCAATAAACAAATTTAGACCATCTGTTTTTAAAGGAGGCTTTAAAATATATTGGGCAATATGAATACATCAGATGGTCACAACTACCTAATTTATTGTGAGAAATAGCATGACCACTTTTATTACAATAGAATATGATACTATTTTGCAGCTTATTTCACCCATCCCATCAGTGTCAGGAAATGTACTTCTGGTGGCTTGTGTTCAGCAGTCTGACCTGGAAAAAAATAAAGTCTACTCGGTTGGATTTATCTTCTTGTATAATTACCCAAGCAGGTAGAGCTCTTGGCCAAATCAAAGAGTCGCATGCCATGTAGGCAGAAAACCTGCTCTCTGCTTTCTAGTTCTCTAAAAACATTTCCCCTATAGTTAACTTTGTTTAAAAACCACACATATTCTTTTTAATTGTTCAGTTGATTACTTCCATCCTGATCAGTGCATTCTTCAGTTAGTTAATTTTATAATACCAATGAATTCTACAAACCTTTGAATTCTCTAAGTAATATAAATCAAGTAAAACATGTATATTTATTATAAATAGAATTTTTAAATCATTTTCTTAAATTTCTGTATTTTAAATGTGAGAAATAGCTGATGTTCCAATTCTTTAAAACTCCCTTGAGAATTTTCTTTGTTTTTATTTTTCTTGTGGCATATATAGGTGACATTTGCTGAGTTGAGTGGAAAAAAGGCCAAGAAATTAAGTTTAAACTGTGATCCAGGTAAACATTAGCAAGTTATTAAGTAAATCCTGAAGTCCATTAATCCATCCATTCAACTAACATTTGTTAAGCTTCTGCTACATGCCAGGCACTAAGCTAATTAATGAACATAGAAAGTAGAAAAGCCGTGGTTCCTACTCTGGATTTTATAGTTTAGTAGGAACAGTCAATAACCACAACCCAACATGCTAAGTGCAATAATGAGGTACATACAAAGTCCAGTGGAAGCAGAGGAAAGCCAGGGAAGCTTTTATAGAAGAGGCCACAACTGAGCTGACACATGAAGCATAAGAAAGAATTTTCTAAGCAGACAAATGGGAGGAGAACCTTCCAGGAGAAGGGAATACGTTTATGAAGATACAGACATTGGAGCATAGTGTGTTTGTGGAAATACAAATTTTCTTATAATTGCTTTAGCTAAAAGTTCAAGTTAGAGAACTGCAGAAGATGAAGCTTGGCTGGTAGATAAGGGTTGGATCATTAAGATTCTGGTAGGCCATGCCAAGAAATCTACCTTTATCTTGTTATCAAAGGGCAAGTATTGAAGAATATGGGCAGGGCCACAATATGATCAGAATTTGCCTTTTCTAAAAAGGGAAAGGAGAATTAGAGGTAAAGAGACTGGAGGCAATGAGACAATAAAAATGTTAGCATTTATTGAATACTTACTGTGTACCAGTTACTATGCTAAACTCTTTATATTCTCTCATTTAACCCTCCCAACAATTTAATGAAGTTAGAACTATTTTTATCTACCATTTTACATATAGGTAAACCAAGTCTGAGAGTGGTAAATTATCTTGCCCAAGTTTCCACATGGTATATGGCAAAGCCAGGGTTTTAACCCAGGGTTTGTCTTATTCAACCAATCCTAACCACGATTCCATGCTGCCTTGTACTACAATTAAAGAGGCTATTACAACAGTCAAGACTAGAAATAAGTCTTGAAAAAGTCAGTGACAGTGAGGATAAAGATCTGGGTACAGATCTGACTCAAACTAAGGAGGTTAAATAGATGAGATTTGGTTACTGATTAAGTGTGGGAGATGAAAGAGGTGAACACAACTCCCAGATTTCTAGACTGGACAACTAAATGGATAGTGAATAGTGGTACCATTCAGCAGATTGGCACTACAGAAGGATGAACAAGTTTGGAAGAAAAAAAGTTAGCTTCGAATATATTGAGTTTGAGGTGCCTGCAGGCATCTAAGTGGCACATCTAAGTGGAACAGTCAAACAGGCAGTTATAGATACTGGTCTGGGACTCATGGGAAAAGCAATGAAAAGAACACCTTATATCAAAACCTATAGGAAATAACAAAAGCCGTTTCCATAGGTTTTGATATAAAGTGTTCTTTTTTAGGTAGATTATACTTTCTCCTTTTATTTCCCTCTTTGATCTAAGAATTATCTATAAGTATATTTCTTAATTATCAAAAAATTAACATTTTGGGTCACATTTTTTTTACTAGGTTCAGCGAATGTAACCTATAAATTCTTAACACATTGAAGTCTTTGTGGCCAAATATGTGACTGATATTTGAAAGTGTTCCATGGATATGCCAAAAAAATGTATATTCTCTATTTGAAGGATATAAGGCTCATATGAATATTAACTTCTATTTATTGATTATATTATTCAATTATTATGTCTTTACTGATTTTTTTTTGTCTACTAGACTCTTTTTCTTACTGTCTACTAGATGTATCCAGCCATCAAAGAGATGTATTGAAGTTCTACATTATAATTGTATTTTTATCAAATTCCCATTGCATTCCTAATAGGTTTTACACAGTTAGGCTCTTTAGGATATTTAATCCACCATATTGCCAGAAATTATAGAAGAGTTCTTTATCTTTTCAACAGTTGCATTAGTTAGTTACAAATCACCCCCAAGCTTGGCACCTTAAAAAAAGAAACATTATTATCCCACATCCTGTAATTAGGATCCTCTGGTTAGGAATTCAGGAGGAACTTGACTAGGTGGGTCTGACTCAGGGTCTCTCATGAGGTTACAGTCAAGATGTCATCTAGGGCTGCTGCAGTCATCTAAAGGCTTGATTGGGACTAGAGGATTCACTTCCAATGTGGCTCATTCACATGGGTGTTGGCAGGAGGCCTCAGTTCCTCACCCTGTGGGCCTCTCCATAGGGCTTCTTGAGTATCTTCGTGATATGGCATCTGGCTTCCCCCAGAGTGAGTAGTCCAACAGAAAGGGGCTGAAGTCACAATATATTTTATAAGCTAGTCTTAGAAGTTATACACCATCACTTCCACCATATACTATTCATTAGAATTAAATCACTAAGACCAACCCACACTTGAGGGTTAGGGTTAGGGTTAGGAAGGAAATTAACCTCCACCTCTTGGAGGGAGTATTATCAAAGAATTGTAGACATATTTTAAAACCAAGACAACAGTATTATTTTCACACTTAATTTTTCAGGTTTATATATTATTAACTCCAGCTCCTTCCTTTCCAAAACCATACACATGCAAAAACATACTATACACAAAGAAACTCAAGAAGGTACATAGAATTTAAGTAAAACTTTCTCAGCAGATCGTTGGAATTTATTGGTTATTCACAGTATACTTTACATTTATTGGGAGAAAAATCAGTAGCAATTCACCTTGACTTTGAACTGGCTCCAACTGGTAATACTACTTTCTATTATTTAGAGCATTCTGTTTGTCTAAGACAGTTTAGTTATGCATGTGCATAATTGACATACACCATCTCAGTATTCCTATGGACATATTTTACATGAAGACTTGCTTTAGTATGATTATCCAGAAATATTTACTAAAATCCACTTATGGAACTTTGCTAGTTGGCATACAAAGCATGTTAGGCAGTATTTGAGTGGGAAGAGATTAATGACAGGCAGACTAATGAGCCAACACGTTTTAAAGAATTAATTCAACAAAAAATGTAATTGAATGCTTACTGTATGCAGGCACTGTAAACTAGTAATCACAGTACAGCATAGTAAGTTCTATAATAGAAGAATGTATAAGGTGCTTCTGGAGCATTGACAGAGGATGCTGTCTACTTAGGTAGATTTCAAGGAAGGCTCTCTGAATGAGTCCTAAAGGATGAGAAATTTAAAAGAGGGACACTAGCATTATAAAGGAAATAGTAAGGGCAAAGGCAAAGGGAAATGCATGTTGTTCAGTATCTCTGAAACATAGAATATATGTAGAATGATGACCAGAGATGAGCCTGGTGAGGTAGGCAATGGCCCCAGATCTTAAGGTATATTTTATGCCTCCCTGAGAGGCCTTAGAGAGTTTAAACAGAGCAGTGATAGCAGAGAATAAAGACCTATTAAGATATGTTAATTACCATTTTACAAGTACTTGTGAAGGATACCAAGAAGTAGTAATTTTCTTTTTCTTTCTGTAGATCCACCTGGAGCTCACCAAATTTTCCCTTCTCGTGATTCATCAGTGAAGTAAGTATCTAAGAAAACAATAAATTGATGTATTATTTTAAATTGACATTTTAATAATTACACAGAAGTGCTGCTTGAGGGCAGATTCTCCCAAGGAGTCCTCCATTCTTGTAGTTCTGCTTGTATGTAGTGAAACGCTCATCTTTTGCAACCTCTCAGGACTAAGCTAAAATTGTCAAGTAGGCAAAGTTAGTCATTCATGCTCTTCCACCTCCTTCCCTCTTTATTCTCACTTTGGTTCTGTGTTCCCCCATATATAAGGCTTTCTCTCCCCTTTCGGATAGCACTACCTCGTCTCTCCAGGTAGTTTTCTGGGATCTGGATCTAATTCTTTACCCCTCTCCTCATTCAAACATGCATTACTTGTGCCTTTTGGGGTTATTGGTTTCCTAATCATGATAAATTAGTTTACTATATAGTATTACTGACCTATTCTGTTGCCCCATCGTAAGGATATTTGCACTGTAATGCAAAGTAACCAATATCTAATGATGCAAAATAAAGACCAGTAGAAAAAAAATTTTTTTTTGGCCTGGGGGCCTTTCAGCCCTCAAACCTTAGTGGCCAACTATTCTGCTGATGTACTGTTCCCCTCAAACTTGAATAATATTTCATGCACATAAAATAACTACCAATGGAACACACAAACCCCACACCATCATCTTTTAAATACTCAACAAAGCAAATGAGGTCCAGGATAGGTTTTATAAATCCAAAACTCTGATGAAAATGGTTGGGTAAAGTGAAGTAGTGTGTGGTGGTAAATGGTACTGACATTCAGACCAAGCTTCCTAGAGAAGGATTTTGAGCTTAGGAGTGATGGAAGTCACTTTGTCTGACTTACTGAGTGCTCATGGGATACAAAGATACTGAAGGAAGGAAATTGAGTACCCCAGTAGTAGGACAGTTTAGAGAAATAAAGGTGAGAGAATAATGACAATGTGCAGTTTTATAAAGTGTTAATTCCTACCTTCCTTTTCCTCTTGCCCACCCCCAACCTTGACTACAGATCTACAGAATTACTTGAGTCTTTTCAATAGCAAATACTCTGGATACCCTTTTACTAAAAATCTTAGCTCAGCTAAGATGAACTCATGCATGACCTGGAGCTTCTCCCCCGTTCCTCTCAAATACCCAGGGTTAAAATACCTTTAGCTATACCTAGGACAATTCCAGGCCAGAGCACAACAAAACATAGCTAACACCATCTGGTCTGGCTCTACCCATTGCACCCATGTCATATTCTCTTACCTTACAGAGAACACAGGTTCAAGGCCTTTGACTTAGTCCTCTTGTTCTCATGCAGCTCCTTGCTTCCCAAGGCTCAACTGTGGAAGCTTCACATCTGTTCCACCATTTACCTCCTCTTTCTTTTCTCCCCTAAACTCCTTAGTTCTCTGTTTTTTCTAATGCTAACACAAAGGACATATACATAAGCTTAATAAAATAGAATTAGGAACCAAAGAAAGGAGGACAAGAGGAAGCAAATGTGATAAGATAGTGGTGCAGTAAACAGTTGTAATAATTAAGCTTTGCATTTAAATACTGAGTATGTTCTTATAATTGGGATGGAAGAAGAGAGGAGAAACAGAATAAAGAAGGCAGTGAGTCTGTTGCCCTGAAGACTGTGCTCATAAGTTTCTATTTCATTCATTGGGTGACAGTCTAATGGTTTTGAGGAGGGATGTGATATTATCAAATCAATAACTCTGCTGAACACTTCTGACAGCAACATGTAGGACAAATTAAAGACAGTTAAATAGATGCCAGTTGCAGAAGCTCATTAATGATTTGTGGCCTGCACAACAGCCTTCGTTTTGGAGTAGAGAGAAGTATGCATAGATCTAAAATACATTAAATGGGAATTTATTTACCAAACTTTCTTGAGAACCTACTGTGTTCAAAATAGAGTGCTGGGTATTAGGGGGATACCAAGATGAATAAAGCACTGCCCTTGACCTCAGTTGTGCTTTGCAAAGCATCAAGAAAAAAGACAGGGAGACATGAGGAATGCCAAAAAGTGAATTGAAGGCAGGGCAGTGGATAAAAAGTCAGGCAAGGGGAGGACCACCCATGGAACTATCCAGTGTTTGGCTTTCAGATTGGAACACTGATGTTAGGCTACAGGGGTGCTGCTTTTAAGTCCCATTCAGCAACTGGAATAAGTAAATGGATTTGGCAATAGAATAGACTACGTGTATGGATGATCAGGAGGTATCAGGCATTACCCCAAAGCTGTGGGCCTGAGATACAAGTAGAAGACCACCAATGAGATAAAAACTGGATATTCAGAAGGATTAGGCAAACAGGCTAAATTTTTTTTCTTTTTTTTTACTGAGTTCATAATAGTTTACATCAGTGTGAGATTTCAGTTGTACATTATCTAGTGACTGACACCACATAAGTGCTCCCCTTCCCCCCCCTGCTCCCCCACCCCCCTTCTCCTGGTAACCACTGAACTGTTTTCTTTGTCCCAGTACTTGTTTATATTCCACATATGAGTGAAATCATCTGGTGTTTGTCTTTCTCGGACTGGCTTATTTCGCTTAGCATCATTCCCTCCAGGTCCTTCCATGTTATTTCAAATGGGATGACTTTGTCTTTTTTTCTGGCTGAGTAGTATTCCATTGTATATATATACCACATCTTCTTTATCCAGTCATCGGTCAATGGGCACTTGGGTTGCTTCCATGTCTTGGCTATTGTGAATAGTGCTGCAGTGAACATAGGGGTGCATATGTTACTTTGGATTGTTGATTTCAAATTGTTTGGGTAGATACCCAGTAGCGGGATAGCTGGGTCATATGGTAGTTCTATTTTTAGTTTTTTGAGGAATCTCCGTACTGTTTTCCATACTGCTTGTACCAGTTTGCATTCTCATCAGCAGTGTATGAGGGTTCCCTTCTCTCCACACCCTCTCCAACATTTGTTATTTTTAGTCTGAGTTATAGCCATTTTAACAGGCCTAAGATGGTATCTTAGTGTAGTTTTGATTTGCATTTCCCTGATGATTAGTGATGTTGAACATCTTTTCATGTGTTTATTGGCCATCTGTATATCATCTTTGGAAAAATGTCCAGACAGGCTAAATTTTTGTCTTGTCATGTTAATCTTCAAGGGGTGGTTGGCCAACCATGTGAGGATATCTTTCAGGTATCTTCTAGATGAAAGTGAAGTTGTGTAGAGGAGAAAGTCAGGAGCAGAAAGGTATATTTATAGTTTTATGACATGGGAAATTAAACTGTGAAAAACCATGCCTTCTCTTTGGGGCTTCTGAACTAATTGTCAATAATATCATTGCCCTCTCTATTTAAGAAATAGAGAGTTGGCAGTACAAATTACCTAAACCTTAGACACTTTAGTAGCATCAGTCTATCAAGGAAAACCACCTAAGACTAGGGAAAAGTGGATGGAATATCATGTCACTCCTGGAATTGTGGTGGAACTTCCCAATATAACAGTGAGTTCATTTGCACATTTCTGCTAGATTGACTTCAACAAGAATCTGACAGTTCGTTGCAAATTGCAGATTCTATCCAAAATTACGACTAGTTTCGAGTGGTCTTATATGAGGCCTTTCTCATTTATTTGGTTAGTTTTGTTCTCAGGTCTTTTCTGTTTCCTTTTATCTAAATGCATGCTTTTGGGACAGAAAGTCTGTGAGGACAGGTAGCAACAAATACAAAGAACTCACTGGCTTCCACTTGCTGCCTGTGGTATGAGGTAAAGAGAGCAGAAAAGAGAATCTGGGTGCAATAGATTGCAGAGGATCTACAAGAAGGAAATTGTGCTGGACTTGGCCTAAGAAACTGGATCTTAGAAAAATAAATGAAGCCAAAGGATAGGAACTATGTCACTTACATCAGCATTCACATTCCAGGTTCCATACTGCAGAAGGTTACTAGTCTGAGGATGGGGTATTGCTACCTAACCCTAGCTGAGACCTATAAGGTTTCCCTTTCCTTCTAGAGGTTAGGCTGTAATTTCACAGTCTGGCTATATTTCTCACAATTGAATTGTAGGCCTTGGGGAAAAAAGTAAACTCGATAACATAAGGGCAGGCCAAGTAAAAATGAAGATAGAGTGCATTTTTTCTTTAAGAAGATCAGGAAGAAGAGAGACAAGGGATCCAAGTAGTCAGGAAAACATGAAAATAAATCAGAATTACAGTCATAGGCCTTAAATTTTTTTACCTTTTTTATTATTCTATAATTTGCATAATTGTGGTGTTCTATTACTACTATTTAGTAAAATATATTTTTGGTTCCACATAGTAGGTTATGATAAATAATTCTGATTAGAACATAGAATAGAATATTGTGACACCTAGAAAAGGGCTACATCTAATTTGGTATTGCATATGATCAAAAACCATTTTAATCCATCACTATCAATAATCATCCATAGATCTTTTCCTGCTATGAGGTGACAGGAGGAGACTAAGAGTTTTGAGGAGGTGGGTAGAAAGTGATTATCAGAAAGCTCTGCAGAACAAGCGGAAAGGCCTAGCTCATCCCCTGTCTCTCCAAGCCCATGCTCTTCCCAACTCACTACAAAACAAACATGGTTAAGGTGGATCAAGAGTAGTAATATCCGATGTTAGTTTATGCAGCAAGTATTATTCTACTGTCTATGTAGCAATTATTCTACTCTTTTGAGTAATAAAGCATGTCCTATACCAAGGGCCAATATCTAAGTAGGAGGCTAAATAGGGAAATTAGACAAAAAATAAAGCTTATTCTTCTTTGTGAATTCCTGGGGAGAAAAAAATCTCCCAAGCACAATGGGGATAATCTGATTCAATGATGAGGAATTTGGGAGAAAGTTACATAAATTATTAATCATAAGGAATAAAATCAATCTCTCTTTACTTTTCAGACAACAAAACTACTATCAAAATCACTGCCAAGAAAAAGTATGTACAATGAAATTCACTGATAAAGCAACATATTAAGGATATTTTCTAATATTTTATTAGAGAAAAATCTGTGTATCAGACAACCAGTGAAATCATCTGTTGACATTAGTCAGTTGCTCTCTTTGCCTTTTTCTCTAACTTGACTTTAACTCTTGGTTAATCTTGAGTTTTGCAGAGGTCCAAAGTTATTGTTAAAATAATTATTGTTAAAAAGGGTCCAGAATTACTGTTATTGGCCCTTTGGGCAGGGGGCTCAGGAAAGCAGATTCGGGGAGCCTTAGGAGGTTTAATCATCATGGTAAAAACATCAAATACCACAAACCCATTCCATAAGGGAAGGCATTAAGAGAAATGCCTTTGCAGACCACTACAGATCTGGCTCAGGGGTGAGGATCCTGCCCCTTGGGCAAGGGAGCCAGGATGCCTAGATCTATCTCAATTTTCCTGGGAGTAAGAAGAATCTTAGGGTGGCTACTCCATCAAAAGAAGTGACCTGGTCACCTGAGAGCTACAACTTGGACTAGGCACAGATAAGAGGGTAAATTTGATGAGCCTCAAGTTTAGGGCTAGACAGAAGAATCATGAACAAGAGATGGGTTCAGGAGCATAGCACATTCACACACTGTTTCACACATACACCTGCTCACTTTATAGAATGTACAACAAACACAAAGACCTAGATATACTGGCACCAAAGGGATATTTTTCAGTTTAACGGTATAGTAAAAATGAGCTGAAAAGTCATATTCCGTTCGTTACTTTTCACTTCCTTAAAAACTTTAGGAATGGCCCTATTTTATATATCTAGAGTGGAAATGCTTCTTCTAAGCTACCCTAACAGCAACAGTGTAGGTTGGCTGTACATTATCTCTGGTAATAAGAAAATAATATATATTGAAATTCTTAGCTCATATGTATTGGAACAGATTTAGGCCAATTCAGACCAAAAAGGTGAGTAATTTACCTATTAATGTTTAGATGTTATTCTTAGAAGTGTTTGATTTAGGACATGTTTATTTAAAACAAGTGTTTTTCAACCATATGCTGTCATCCAAAACTATGTTTTTTAAACTCAATAGCCCTTTCCTGGTCTGGGCAGTAGGTGGAAAAAATGCATTAAGAAAACTAGATAGTGATGTTTGCATGACATTGTGAATGTACTTAATGCCGCTGAACTGTACACTTTAAAATGTTAAAAATGGTAAATTTTGCATTGTGTGTATTTTCTCACAATAAAAATGCATTAAGAGATTTTGGAATTGGAGTGGAATAAAGTGGCTTTTCCCTGAAGTGGCCCCCAAACCTTCTTTAATGGGTCAGAAGAGAGTATGCTATATACAACAAGGTGTTAACTTTTCTTCGAATGTTTGCCTAAACCAGAACAATCTGAGAGCTAACTTTGGAGATAATTGAGAGCAACAACCACATTATAGAGAATCTGGTGCCCAAATGCCAGGATATCAAACAATGCATAGCTAGAATGCCAAGTATCCGGCCTTTATCGCCACTGAGTTGTATCTACAGCCTTGAGAAGTAGAGTTCCTGTGGAAGGTACACACTCTTGGTCTGCTTGTCCTGAGGGTAACAACAACTTTAAAACGAATACTATTTTATTATAAGTAAGAGGATTTTTATGTTCCCAAAGTGTATCTGCAATAAACAGGTACAGAGTTTGGCAGGTACAATTTGCATCTACCCCTGCTCTAGTTTAAGCTGTGACGGTGAGCACAATTAACCACTGAGAAAATGGTCATTCAAGTCTGGTCCCTGGCTTTCTACTTCAGCTCATACTGAAGGAGACCCAAACTTCCCTCCACTGCTCAGCCTTCTGGCTCCTTGAGTCCCAGTTCTAGCTCAACTCTTTTATTCTACCGAAATTAATGTGTTTCTTTACTTCTTGAGCTGTCCTCTGCCTCCCTATCCAACACAGTTTGCACTGGTAATCTCTTTTGGACCCAAAGCCTGTTCATTTTTCCTAAATCATCAGTGCTAATTGTTGCCTATCAATTAAACTTTGACAAGTAGCTGTAGTCATTTGCATATATAAACACAGTCAATTGAAAGAGGAAGGCAGCAACAGGCAGGCCACAGAGCCCACAGGCTGACCCCTCCACTGTGGGGCTTTATTTTTCACCCTCACCTCCTAGCTAAACAGATGCCTAAGTAAAAGGAGGCTATCTCCACCAAGGCACATAAATGTTTTGACTGCAAATCTGTGTCATGAAATACTTTGATAGAGGTAATCTGGTCTGTATTTTAAAGAAATATTGCTTGGATCATAAACACAGTCTTACTTCTTGCCAGAGCATTTGTTTTCTATAAGCCTAGACACCGTCTTGGCTATTTTATTTTTAACCAGGAAGCCATTTATCCTCAACAATAAATGCTGAAAATAAAAGCTCCAAGGGATTTTGAATTAAAAGGAATCTTATTCAAAGAATATCTCACAGCCATAAAGAATAAATCAACTTGAAATTAACCTGATGGTCTAAATAGATCCTTTCCTATATTCTCTCTATACACCATAGCTGGATTCTAGCTGTGCACTGTTTGATATAAGGAATTAAAGGTTAGTCCCTGTCCCTAAAATAGAATAAATTCATACGTGATTTCCCTTGTATCCCTGCTCGCCTCCTTTCCAGGTAACTTCTGAAGAATTGAGCAGTATAATTCACAATATAATGACCTGGGTTGTGGCTGCAGTGACCAATGTATTATACCCAGCCATCACAAAATATGAAGAAAGATTGCGAAATAGTACATACCCAATGCCTGACGATTCCACCGTCTCTTCAGATAGTCCAAGTTGCTATAGCACATGCAGCGAAAAATTGCTGTATGAAACACGTGAGACATTTCAGGCAAAGCCCTGTGCAAAGGCAGCAGACAAGGTAATAGAGCAACCGGCGGCACCTTTAAAACCATCTTCTGCCCATAAAGAAAGAATCGTTGTGGGAAAAACATATCACAGGGAAGAAAAACCTAAAGCCTCTGAACCTAAATATAATGAGACCTCTGAAGCCCCCAAGTGTAAAATCTGTAAATCTGATAGTCACCTTTTCGCACCAATTAAAACAGGTGCAAAGAAATCTAAAGATGCTACCACTGAACCAGATGGCTTAGAACGCCCACTGTCTTCTGATGATAAAGCAAAAGCCGTAAATGAGATGCAGGAGTTAAAGAATGTTTTTGTTAACTGTAAAAATCAACTGAAAGAGGAAACTAAGTTGATTTTAGAAAATGTTTATCATGAAATGGTGTCTGAATTAACCCAGACCATCCCCACCCTTTCCTCTGTTACTGCCAAAGCTTTGGTTGACCAAACTGACACTGACAAAGGAGACTTGCTCTCCAACGTTGATATCTCCTCAGCAGCTGCTGAAATTATAGAAAACGTGCTTGAGAAGCTACAGGCTGCAGTTGAGAAAAAATGTACGGAGGTATTTTCACAAGAAAACTTGTCAGTTCACTTTAAATCAGACTTAACAGCCAGTGGAGAACATTTCATTTCTCCAAAAGAAAAAACTTCAAAAGCTTCATTGGCTTATACTTTGGAGAACATGAATGATATTGCAGAGGATATGGTTCATGTGATTTTAGAAAAGCTGATGGCTCTTGCATCTTCTACACAAAATGAACTTGCTCATCTTGAAATCTCAACTGAACCTGCTTATCAGCAGCACAGGAAAGATCCAACAACTACGTTCCTTCAAAGAGCCAGCAAAAGGAAATTCAGTGCTGAACCCCATGCAGCCAATTTGATTGGCAAAGAAGAGATACAAAATTTAGTGTCAAATATTTTTTCCCAGTCCTCTCTGGTTGGTTATATAGAGGAAGCAATCAGCACTATACTAGGTTATGTACAAATTGGACTTAATAATGAAAGGCTCATTGCAACTGAAGAAACAGTGATCATCCTTCAGCTACTTGATGATATCTTGGCTCAGCTACCTCGGAAACCACAGAAGACAGATGTCCAAAAGAGAAGACACCCCAGACTGAGCAGTCCCTCCAGCACTGAAGAAAAGAACAGACTTGCCAGCACTAGAGTAGCTAATGGTCCTAGACATGGATGTCCACTTCTACCAATTAATGTTCCTGTCATGGTCCTTTATTCTGAAGACAAAAATGAAGAAATAGACAAAATTGTGGAAAATGTACTGATTCCATCTATCAAAGATGAAAAAGCAAAATTACAAGAACAGGTTCCTGATCACTGGTTGACAAGGGAAAATGCTGGTTTTGAGTACAAAAGAAATATGAACTTACTTACGAAGGCTGCTTATCAAGGCAACGTAGCATTTCACGATTGGGAATTAAAGAGTGACCTTCCAATGTTTAATACTAAGGACCTTTTTAAGGACAAACCATGTTTGAATAAAGACATTTTGCTTTTCAGCCAAGATGAAAAGCATCAAATACAAAAATCCTCAGAAAATATAATTACAAGTATTTTAGCCCAGATCCTCGAAGACATATCTTCTGGGCCCTCTAGTCACATAGATTATAAAAACAGGAAAGAAGCTTCACTTCTTACCTCAGGAAAGCCACAAGATCTGTCATATCAACAATGGATGGACCAGATGTTCTCTGTGTCAGAAATCCATACAGTAGCTCAAGAAATTGTAGATGCTGTATTAAAAATACTTCACATAGCTTCTAGTCACATTTTCAGATATTCAGCAGTACATCAAACTTCTCTAGATGATGCTGATGTACCAAAGAAAGAGCCATTAGAAATATGGTTTGAGAGTAAAAAGGAGATGAAATTTTTATCTGCACTTGACATAGACCCTACAAAACATCCCTGGTTAGAACCTAGAGGAAGTGAATCAGCATCCGAACCTGTAGTTCACATTAATGATAAGATCATTGATACAATTTTTAAGAAGCTGAACTCATTTATTTGCCCCAAATTGCAAAATTACTTCAAACCAGAAAGCCATGCTGCCCATTTTAAGCCTGCACCTGGCAAGAAATCTTTGTTTCACTCTCACCTTAGTGCTTACACCACTAAGGTGGTAAAAATTGTTTTGGATGCTATCCAGAAAGAACTGAAATACAACAAGAAGAATCTAAATGTTAGGAAGAGTGGCCTTCCCAAGAACTTTACAGAAACAGGATGTTTTGCTGACACTGAACAGGTATTAGACTCTGTTGTCACAAAGCTAAATAACGACATTATGACAAGTTCATTAGCCACTTGTATTTGTGAGGTATTAAGTGGAAATACAGATAAAAGCAATGTTCTACTCTCTGCAGATAAGCTAAGGTCTAAAATCTCACATGGAACTGCTGACATTGATCAACAAAAACTTTTGCCTTCTCATTGTCCTCATTTGCAAGGGGAAGTCCACAAACGTACCAGGTCACAAGTATTAGATAGAATTCGAGATACCTTATATGACATGTTATGTAAGCTCATAGGAGACCATCTAAATTCTCCCCTGTCTGATGAGCAAAACAGAGAGTGGATCAATGAGAATTTGAGAACAACCACTACATTGCAGTCTAATATTCAGCTCATGTCTCATACAATTCTAGAAGATATCATTACAAAATTATGTAGTGGTGAGATGGATTGCATTTTCACAAATCCAGAATTTAAAGCTGTCTCAGAGTATGTTGATACTGACAGCCTATCATTTACTTTGCTTATTGACGAAATGAGCAGATGCTCTGACATAATCTCCAGCATGGTGTCCAGTGTGATCCAGCCAGGTAGTCAAGAGGTGACTAACAATACAGGAAAAATTGCTGCTCCCAAAACAAGGACCACACAAGAAAAGCATCCAAATAAACTGAAAGTCAGGGCTTCAGATATCCTTGAAATGGTTTTTGCTAAATTAGAAGGGTTTGCCCATAGAAATTTAGAAACTTTGGGCACTATAATCAATAGAAATAAAAAGAGCAAAAAGACATACTGGGAAAGTGAAAGTACCAACATTTGTGCTAACACACACAAAAAACGACTGCAGTCTGCTTTATATGTGCATGCAAAGAAAGTGTCAAGTACTATTTTGAAGGCTGTTCAAACTGAATTAAATGTGAGCTTGCCAGATTTGGAAACATGTATAAGCAAGCCACTACAAGAGAAAAAAATGCTTAAGAATCTAGTCAATTTAATTTTAGATGCAGTGCCAACAGATATGTTTAATGAAACTGAGCCAGAAGAGAAAGGCATTGAAAATTACCGATATAGGCCAATCTATGGAAATTTTCTTCCTGGAGGAGCTGACCCGGAGTCATATCTAGAAGACCCTGCAGATACAGAGAAAGAAAGTGCTGGAGAAGAAAGACCACCAAAAGAAGAAACTAAATCAGATTGTTTTAAGCAACAGGAACTAGAAAGAACATTAAAAATGTTTGAAGTAGAACTCAAAGAGGCACAAAAGTCCCCACTTGTGCCCATTATAAGAAATATTTTGAATGAAATTTTTCAGAATGATTTAGTTGCTCAATTAAACCTGCTTCCTCTCCCCCAGTACCATTTATATGACATTCCTCATGCTGGTGATGAGCCGGTTGCTCAAATACCTGTTCAATCCCTGGATAACATAACGGATTCATTAGTGTCTGAAGCAGATGTCGCTGTTGTTGCAGATAATGTTGTTAGAAGCATATTTCAAAAACTTTATTCTGCTGTCATGACAGATGGAAATGCAAATGAAAATAGGTATAACACTATCACCTTTCCAGCAAATTTCTCTCTTCCTGAACATGCCAGTGGAGGAGAGTCTTCTGTTTATTCTACCATACTGGACAGAAATCCATGTACACTTCAGTCCACATTCAGTTTTAGTAAACTGACCAAAATAAATGTAGTTGAAGATATTATACAGTTAGTATTAACAAGTTTAGAAACATTTACTATTTCGAAAGTAAAAGCTCTCTTTTGTCCCCATATCAATTTCACAGTTCCAATGGCTTTACCTTTACAGCAGGCTGAGACTGCTTTAAGCCAGCCGTGGTTATCAACCAAAGATTCATATTGTGATGAGCAATTTTCCTATTGCTCAGTGGATTGTAATAAATCAGGAAAGACTACCTCAATATGTCAACTGACTGCCTCTAAATTAAATATGTATGCAACAGAAGTGGCTAGACAAATTTTACAAGGGATCAAACATAAGTTAGATAAAGAACTAAAAAGTTCATTAACTCATCATGTTGTGGTTTCTGAAAGTATTCCAAGTCAGATTGTTAACACAGTGTTAGATATTGTGTCTACTAAAGGCAAATATGAAAAAAACATATTTCACAGAGAGATTGATACAGGTTGGTCAGAAGATATTGTTGAAAAGCTGTTCAATAAAAGTGATTATCGAAAAAAACTTCAATTTCAAATACTAGATACCATTGAGGGTATCTTAAGTGACATCTGTGAGAAAACACTAGATGAGCATAATCTCCCACTTGTTGCATCCACTCTTAAACGTAATGAAATTGGGAGACATTTAGAAGCAAACTCTGAACTGGACCCCAACTGTGCAAATAAGGCTATTCCAACGCTTTTAGTTTCTAAATCGTGTGTTGCTATGATTTCCAATGATATGGTGAATATTGTTCTTCAAAATCTCACTTATGCTGTCATGCTTGGCATAAATGCAAAGGATTCTATTTCTCCAAGATTGCCCTTGACATTTTGTGGTGCACTTCCCAAAGCAGAGTGTCAACAATCTCCTGTTAAGAACTCAATGAATAAAAGGAAAAGGGAGAGATTTCTATTTGCAAGAAAAGGAAGAAACGTACAGCTGAAATCAGCTTATTCTGATGATAATCAGACAACTATATTTAAGAAACAAGACACCAAGCAATCTGCTCCTGACCCATGTGAGGAAGATGCTCACTTCATTACTAAAACTATTTTGAATAGATTGAAATCTTTTGCCACAGAAAGAATAGATTTGATACTTACTCTTGATACTCAGACTAGAGGAAAACCATATATTGGTCCAAAATTTCCAAATTGTAAACAAGATGACAGCATATTTCTTGAATCAAACCAAATGCCATCAGATGTGACTATCCTGAAAATATCAACAGCTAAAACCATTCTCAGTCAAGAGGTCACAGATGACACATTAGCTAATTACAAGGGAAAACATGGACCTGCAATTCATATATCAGAAGCTAGCCTTAAGGAATATGCTGACATAATCGCCAGTACCATTTTGATGCTTATAAAAAATGATGTAGACCTAGAAATCCAAAAGATGAATTCATATCCAAACAATGCTTCATCCCAAGCAAACATCATTGTGAGTGAAACTGTCAACAACATCTTAAAGAGTTTACAAGATAAAATATCTTTAAAGGCGAGTAGTTCTTACTCAAAGCAGAACTCCAGCCTTTTTACACAACCAGCTGTACAAAATGAAATATTGCCAGGTCAAAGAAAGGTGGAAGACAACACTGAGCTGTCTCTCTTTTCAGAATACCCAGATCAAAACCAAATTATATCAGAAGCAGAATATCTGAGAATGGTTTTGGAAGAAATATTTAGAAATGTAGAATCTGGACAGAAAAAAACAACTGCTTTGTTAAGTGCAGTTAAGGAAATTTTGAAGAAGATATATCGAAGGGTAATGGAAGACGTAGACAACAGGCCTCCGTTTAACGAACTCCCCTACTTTACATCTGATTCTAAAATTAAAGTAGCAGCAGCAACACGAAAAACAGCCTTGCAGTCACATATAAGCAGTGCTGCAAATGACACAGTTGAAAGTGTTTTCAGAAAAATGTTCTCTATAGTTACGACATGCTTATGTGAAAACAATGAGACCAGGGGAGAATTGGACGCATCTGGCAGTGATGAATTACAAATGAATCCATCGTGCTTTAGGGGGCTGAAACAAGCAGAAACAAGAAGTATTCTCCCTGATCATGTGATACCTCAAGTTTATCCTTACACAGACATTAGAAGTGTCACTTCATCGGAAAACATCTTATTGCAATTTTCCCCATTGCAAGTGGGTGAAGAATTGGTCCAAATGGTTCTCAAAAAGATCACAAATTTTGCTTTACTGAGTCTAGAAGAGAGTTTGTCCCCTAAAGTTCAGTCTGATGAAATTCGATCTCTGAGGCCAAGCAGTTATAAAGTTAGTCCCAAGGGCAGCCCTATGGCAAGTTTTAGAACAAATTTTATAAGAAAATCAAAAGTTACTTCTTTGCCTAAATTTAAAACAAAACCACAGCAAGGACCTAGTGGTGCTAAAGCCAAAAGCAAGACCAAGTTAGGTCCTGAAGAGAAAACTCTAAGAGGCAGCTGGTCCAAGACTGCCATTGGGCTGCCACACCAGCTATCAACAGCAGATGCCAAAAACCCCTTGGTGAGAACAAAACTTCCCACTGCAGAACTAAAAATGTATGCCAAGGATATAGTAAGCAATATTCTGGAAACAATTGTGAATGAATTTCAAAATGTGAGGCACAACGGAGCATTGGTAAATGTAAATGCTTTACCTTCTGATCAAATTGTGACAGCAAGTGAAATAGTTAACGCAGTTTTGCAAGGATTATATGCTACAAAGAACAACAATTTGGCCAACCCAATAAAAGGCTCATACTCAGACCTCAAATTTTCACAGAGCAATTTTAGTACAATCTCTCTTGCAAATCCAGAAACCCATTTCTCTTTGGAGAATGTTTCTCCAAAGATAAAGAAAATCTTTCCTAAAGAGGATATTTTTAAACAAATGTTTGATAAATGGCAAACAGAATCAAGTGACATGGAAAATGAAAAATATAAGCTACTAATGATAGCTGAGACTGTCTTGAATGAAATTTCAATGAAAGCAAAAGAATTAGAACAATCTGTTTCATTTTTAAGTTTGTCACCTCTTGGGGCTTGTGAAAGCAGGTACCATAACTTTAAAAGAGCTGCATCTAGAGCTGAGTGTTCCCAAGCTCAGATTAATATATTTGGCCAGGAAATTGTTGAAAAGCTATTTGGAAAACTAGAGTTGTGCTTCTTGGCTCAAATGTTCATAACAGATAGTAAAGAAACGTTAGAAAACAAGAAAGAAACTACTGCTAGAAGTAAATGTGGTTCCCTAAGAACAAAGAGCCCCAACAATGTATCCACCTATAACACAAAGTTGAAAGACCAAAAATTAGGGGGCACTAGCCACCAAATCGCTCAAGATATCATGGAAGGGGTTCTGAACATCTTTGAGTCATTTGCAGACCTACAGTTTAAACATGTCTTTACATATGCTTTTACTGAAATTGTGAAAATACCTATTGAAAACTTTTTTGGTGTCCAACAGAAACCATTAATGAAAACAATTTTGCCCAAGTTACAACCCTTAAATAAGTTTCCTGATGAATCTAAATCAAGTAGTATGATTTCCCAGGAAAACACACAGAATACCCTTCAACAGCTTCACTCATTTCATTCAGAATTGCTTACATATACTGCTAGTACTGTCAATAACATGCTTGGTATAATTAAGAACAAGCTAGACAAAGAAAAATGCCAAGTGGAACCATCTTTGATTAGTGTTTTTGAAGAAAACATTGTAGCAAGTCAGATCATCAGCACACTGATGGACCAATGTACTCACGTCTACGAGTTGATGATCAAAAGCTATCTAAAGGAGAATCTGTGCCAAGGAGCCGAAAACGCCTACAATGCTAACTGGCCTGAATTTGCAACTGGGATGGGAATGTCCACTTCAAAGTCAAAGGGAGTTAGCTGCAGGGATGATCCTCCACAAATCCCTGGCTTTCTGTTTTATTCAGAGGAAGATATGAAAATAAAGGACAAGTCTTCCTCAAAGATACCTTTGTATGTCAGATACTCTGCAGGAGATAGAACTAAAACTACAGAGCCAATGGAAGGGCTTGAATCAGAACTTAAACCATCATATTCTAGAAGTGAAACCCAATGCCTCAGCCACTTTGATCAAGCCCTGGAAGGAAACAGCTCTCTCCCAAAAGGCAGTGTCTTACAAAAACCATCTCAGAAATCCAGTGACTCTGTACAAGCAGCACTAGAGCACCCCATGTCCTTCAGAGAAATGGAAGAAGGTGAAAATCAAAGAGTGCTTCACTATGAGCCCCCCAAATCAATTGTTAAGCCAAACCAAATACAGACAACCATTTCTCCACTCAAAATATGTTTAGCTGCAGAAAACATCGTCAATACCATGCTGCTGACTTACGGCCTTTCAAGTCAAACCCCACACACTAATGAAAGTACAGAAACAATGAGGCCATTTTTTGTATCAAAGGCAAGGCCTTCATCTGTAATGTCTGAAGAACAAAAAGATGAGGAAAGCTTACTTAAAATGTGGGGGAAAGGAATCAGCTATAAAACCGGAGAAAAAAACAAAAGCCTTGGAGCAAGTGGAGCAGATTTCACCTTACTGGAAAAGAGGAAAAGTAGGTACCCAAAGTTAGAGAAAATAGTAACTCTTGAAGAGGTTGAAGTCATTGCTTTTTCAGATCAGGAACTGGGACCACATGAAATCTATCTAGTAGCAAGATATGTTACTACATCTGTAGTCACACATTTCAAGAACTTCGAAACAAGAGGTGAGTGAGGGATGACTTATAAAGAGTTGGCATCATTTTAGAGGGAAAAAGTCAATGATAATTTTAAGAATTTTGTTTTTAACCCTCACATCCAAGAAGCTGCATTCACTGCTTCTCCGAAAATAGCCTTGGATTTGGGGTGGCTGTTTATCTACTTGTGTAGTTTGTCAACTGGTCAATATGCTAAAATGAAAAAAATGTTACATATTTACATAATTTTTATTTGAAGGAGCATTGTTCAGTTTGCCCTATGTGCAGATGAGATTAAATGGGCACAATTTAAAGTTGGATATTTTGGTTGGGCATGAGATATGACTATGAAATGATGAGACTGGTTGTCTGGTTTGGGACATACAACTGCTCTAAAGGCAGTTCCCAAACAGAAGTTCCAAGAGGGTTTTTTTAAGTTCTTTTAAAAAAACTTCTTACATTATAGTTAAACCTCATGCATAGTTAATTGACTGTAATGAGCCAACTTCTTTTTGAGGTATGCAGTTAAAGTCTTTGTGCATATTGATGATAGAGTTTATAAGAAGGGTGGTCTTACACTTCATGTTCTATTGTTCATGTTCCACCGTTCTGATTTAAATTCTTTATAGGAATAATACTCTAAACCCATGCTTACAAATACAATATCTGCACTCCCTTTCTATAAATGTTTACATGCATATATTGGGTTGAACCATATGAAATAGCCATTTTTGTATGTCAAAAACTCAAACATCAGCAGTTTCATTTGGTTCAATTTACTATATACTGTATAGTCCCAAACTGGATAATTAGCTGAACAGCCGAAAATGTTTTCAAGAATTACATGAGGTCTCTAGATATCACTGGAGTCATTCTAGGGCATTGCAGCACTAAAGCTGGAAACCACTTCTCTGCCCCAGGATTTCCAGCTTCTTAAAGCAACATAGCTATCCAAGGAAGAAACCAGCACTTAGAGATTTGAATTCTACTGGGCTATTTTCTTAACTTCTCAGCTGAAATAAGTTCCACAGGTGGGAAATAGAGTTGAAGAAAACCTAGTTCCTTTCTCGATGAGGTTTTTCTATTTCATGAGTGAGGTACACCCAAGGTGGAGTTCACATATAAAATATTTCCAAGATTTTGAATGGTCATCGTTTTTCCTTAATGCATGTTTAAAATAGTAATGCTTTCTGTTTTAAGGTCCTCTTGATGAAAAAGTATCTATTGCTTCCACACTGTTAAGGAAGAAATATGAATCAAAACAGCCTCTAAGAAGCACAAACAGTGATTCTTCACTTAAACAGTTTTGTGAACATCTCGCTGAATTGGTTATTTTCTATATAATTTCAAGCATTTCTGATTGCACTGAAGATGGTGGAACAAAACAAAACTCACTAGAAAACCAAGATGCAACATTTAGCAAGGTTATTTTAGTTTATTCCGAAGTGTTTGAGAGTCGGTCAATTTCTATCAGAGGGCTTGCATTAAGCATTTCTGAAATCATTATTCAAATCCTTTGCAATAATGACATTTTAAAGGCAGACATTACACAACAAATGGTTTCTATGAAAACAAAATATATTTACTGTGCAAGAACAGCTACGGCTGACTTTGACAATCTCTTTCAAGATCTCAAGGTAGGAGTGATCCATGTTCTGTGCAAAGAAATAGGAATAAATCATCAGCCTGACAGTAATGGAGGAAACAAATCACTTTCCATGCTTAAAAGCCATAGTTTGCCCATTCACAACAAAACCAAAACAATGAAAAGACAGACAGGCCCCAGAGGTTGGAAATCAGCTCCTACTCACCGAATTAATCAAGTGGTACAGAAAAATAAACTAAATTCTCTGGCATGTAAGTTAGACACTCTGGTTGGTAGCCTAAAAACTCATGAATCTAAAGAAGTGGTCAATAAAGTTTTCAATATTGTTTTCGACTTGTTTTCGCCCGATGAATGCCCAAATTGGGATATGGATTCTGGTAAAACAGCAAGAAAAACGTTCCTATCTTCAAATATCCAGCAAAGTCATAGAATACCTAGAAATGACCTAGGGCTCTCCCCAAAATCAGTTTTTCTTCTGAATGCTGTGTGTGAGAAACTTATTAGAACACTTTTGGAAGAATGTACAACCAACAGCTTCCTTACAAATGGTACGTTTTCTGATGAAATACCGGCAGAACATCAACTGTTCAACATACTTCAAAATGTAGAGGATTTTTGCAGGGGAACAATGGACTATGGCTCACCATTTGAAGGATATGACATGTTAGACCTTTGGGAAAATCTGGCAGAAATAAATCAAGAATCTATGCTTAGTATTATTTCCCATAGCTTGGTAAAATCCTTAATGGAAAAACTGTCACATGGTGTAGAGCAACCTCCCGGAAGTCCACCATTTACAAACAAGCATTTAACGTACAGGACAAGAGAGAGACTTCCTAGTTTCCCAAAAGCACAAAGACCAGAATTAAAAGAATCAAGGCACGATAAAGTCTCTGTAAGATTCATGAATTATGACAGCAAGCCTTTGATAGGGCCATTGAATAATCTCAGGGTGGTTCGCTCCAAAATGCAAGCCCCATTTGGTAAGCAATTTTCAGGAAAATTTGCTTGTCTACCTCCTCTTCAAAAACCAGGTAAAAAGCAGGTCAATACAGCAACCCTTCTTAACATGCAACCTCCAGGAGGCATGAGCACTGGAGTTTACTCTGCCACATTTCTGGAGGAAATAATTGCAGACATTTTTCTCAATCTCTCTACCTCACTGCAGGGCAAAAATGTAAACATCACTGAAGCCCAGCTCAATGAGATGAATGTATTAGATGTCAACTCTGTGGTGAATGAGTTTAAAAATGCCCGAGTCACTGTTTTACGGGGTGTTGAAGAAAGGATATATTTTCCACCAATCTATAAAGAAACTGTTAGTAAGATTGTTGACTCCGTTTATAATGATGTTTCATGGGAATATACATTAAAAGTTACCTGTGGCAGTCATCTGGCACAGGCTACCACCTCAATAGCAGAACAGATAACTAATGGCATATTGAAAGAGAGTGTAGACTACCAACTCCCGTTGTGCTTTGTAGGGAAGCTCATGCCCAATTCATATTACCCTCTCAAAGCTGAAAATATACTACAGAAACTTCAAAACAACCTGAGAGAACTTAATTACCAAGGTCTACATTCACAAGCTATACTACCGTGTTATCACACTCACTTTTAGAAGATGTCATCAGAAAGCTGTTAGCTCAGCTCGTTTCTCCACCCAGCGAGGCTTCCTGCTTGGGAAAGAAATATTTAATGACTTCGGATTTTAATGAGATATCCACCTGTATAATAGATCAGATTTTGTTAGCCATTTCAAAGCATAAGATTTGGCTCACTAAATATGATTATCAACATCTATATACAGAAAAAAACCTTCAAAATATGGTGGAGTCTGTTTATAATAATATTTTGCAGATGTCTGACTCTCTTGTATCAATACAGAAAAGTATACTAAGCCAAAGCCCGATTATGGTTGACCGAATGGCCAGTCTCATTATTCAAGAGATTATTGAAAATCATCTTCAACCATTCTTGTGTGGAGCGGGCTTACCTCGTTTAATGACTCCATTGGATGAAATATCAAATATGGTTACAGAGGTTCTCAATGAAGTCACAGAGTCACACAGACCCCAGAAGCCATCATCATTAGGCATGGACTTTTATCCTAATGCATTTGTAGAAGAAATTGTTGTCAGACTGTTACCAAAGATCTTCAATCGAAGATATAACACTGAGCGTGAACTGGATAAAATGACCCCCAAAATAATAAACTCAATTAATGACCATTTTAACAAAGCTAAAATCTGCATTCTTCGTGATGGCCAAGAGCAGTCTTTCACAACTGTAGATATAGACACTGTGGATGAACTTGTTAATTCAGTTTATGAGAATGTTCTGAAACAACATGAGCTGGCCCCTGAGGTTGATAATAAAAAACTCATAGACAGTGATATTTTGGCAGAAAATATTACCAATTTAATTGTAGCAGCTATTTCTGATTATCTTTTTCATCCGCTGTTTTCTGGGGATTTGTCAGCTTCTACCTATGCTACTTTAACAGCAGAGAACACTATTCAGAACCTCTTTAGTGGCATCAGTGAATCTACCAAGCCAAGCCAGCATTTATCTCCATATAACACCTTACTGCCCTACACATTTTTAGAAGACATAATCAGAGAACTATTATCTAGAATCTTTCCTTCTGTATCTAACATGGTTCCATACAGTGAAACTGCAAAAGATAGATCAGGAATTAATTGCAGTGAAATCTCTTCAAAGCTAATCAGTGATATTAGGATGAAAGTTTCCCAACATGAAATTCGATTTTCAAAAGATGAAGAAACCAAATCTGTTTACTCAGAGGAGTATGCTCAGTATCTCGTTGATTCTGTATTCAGAAGTATCTTACAAAACTCTGGGTCTCAAGAAGCAGTTGAGCATGATATCATAAGCAGTAACAGTGTTCTTATTGATAGAATAGCAGGTTTTACTATTAAAAATATCTGTCAACAACATCTCCATCCATTTGTGTATGGCAGCACATTACTTCCTTCATCATACACATACTTTGATGATGTGAGAAGGCAACATTTTTTTGCAAGTGTTTACTCCTCATCATTTTTGGAAGATGTGATCTCTGGGGTTTTAGGCAACATATTCCACAGGGTGTTAGGTATTGTGCAAACAAAATCAATAAGAGATTCAGAAAAAGAACTGCTGGAAACAGCAGAAAAACTCATATATTTGATAACAGAAGAATTCTCAAAAGCTCAAGTTAGCATCCTAGAAAATACTGTGGAACAACTGTGTTTGCCACGAGTAGACAGAGACATAGTAATCGAAATTATTGACATGGCATATAGCAAAGTTTTACAAGAATATGAACTGGAACCTGATAAGGACTTTCTCAGTGACACAAAAACATTGGCAGAGAAGGTAACTAAAATTATCCTGACTGAAGTTTTTGCTTTCCAAATTCACCCAGATTTCATTGCACACCTGCCTTTTAAATCATATTCAAAACTCAATGCCGATGTTTTGATAAAGAGAGTTCATTATGCTATTAGTAAATCAAGACTCAGAAGACAGACTTGTACGAGATATACCACCATATTATCACACACACATTTGGAAAAAATTGTCACTCAGGTTTTATCTCAGATAAGTCCTTTGAACTGCAGTGATGAAGAACCAGACCTTTTGCAGTCAGAGTTCAGCAACACAGTTGTGAGACTGATCGATGAAGTCAAATCAATAATTTCTAAACATGCAATATGCATTATTAAACATGGAAATGAAAAACAAAATGTGATTTCAGGAAAAGATGTCCAGGCTATGGTTGATGCCATTTATGCTGATATTTCTCATTCAAATCTATACCAGTCTCTTACAAAAGATAAAAAAGGCATAAGTAATATACCTGTTACAAAAATAGCAAGTTATATAATAAAAGAAATATTTAACCATCATCTTGAGTTATTTTTATCTGGAGATAAAGCTCTTCCCTCAGGTACAGTGGATCAAACCTCTCAACAGAGAGCAATAGATCCTAAACAAAGAGAATTATCTTTCATTGTGAATTCAGCTGTCTTTTTGGAGGAAGTAATTTCTGAGCTTTTATGCAAAATCCTTTATGTATTCTCACATAATGTCGTGGCTGCCGAAAACCCACATAAAGCAGAAGTCTACATTACTGACATTGTTACAACATTAGTAAAATCAATTGTGCTGGAGTTCACCACATCAGAGATTTTAGTTTCAGATCACTTGGATGAAAATCTTTATTTTTCAGAAGGCTATAATGAAATGGTTACAAAAATTGTCAACCTAATTTATGAAAAAATATTAGATGATTATAAATCTCTGGTTCATATTTATAGAGCTATACAAAGTGATGCTGTCAGCTATGGAAAAATAATATATCATTTGCTGTTAGGGGAAATTTATGACTATCAAGTGGAGTCATTAGTTTCGGGAGAATTAGCAACTTCTTCCTATTCCTCCCTCCAAGAGGAGAACATCATCAGAAATGTGCTCGACACCATCAATGATGATAGCCACGTCTTGCCATCATGCATCACTGTATTGCCCCATGCCCTTTTAGAAGATGTGATTTACAAGCTTCTTGCATATATATTCCCTTCATCTGAGACTGAAACTGAGCTAAATGAGGAAGAGGTGCCACCAGATTATGAGTTTGTGAATGCAGCTTCAAACCTGACTGAAGAAATTATAACAGAAATTTCAGAACATGAGATTAGACTTGCCGCAGCAGAGGAAAATGTAGAAAATATGCAATTGGGAGCAACTGAGAACTTCATTGATTCCATATGTAATAATATTATGAAAAAGTTTAAATTCAAAGATGAAGCACAGAAAGATACATGCAAAAAGGGAGGCTCATTCCTCAGGAGGATAGCTGGTTTCATTATGAAGGAAATTGTGGACCACCATCTGCAGCCATTTTTATGTGATGAAGAATCATCTCCCAATGACTTACCCAAAAATGACCAAGTCATTGAACCCTGGAATCCCAGTAAAGAAAAACTACAGTCCTTCCCACAGTCTTCTGTGTATTCTGCTACATTTTTGGAAGATGTCATAATTGACCTTGTTCACAAATTTTGTAATCTTCCAAGTATTGCTGAAAATCCTAAGGACAAAGAGATATCAGAAAGAGACTTCATGGGTACAGCTATAAAATTTGCCAACGCCTTGATAGGGGAGTTTAGGAAAAGTGAAATTAAAGTTTTAGCAAATGCTGAAGAAATGTTTTTGTTTCCACCAATAGATAAAGAGACAGTCAATAAAGTATCTGATTCTGTGTATGACGAGGTCATAGAAATATATGGATCTAACAATGTTCAGAAAGATGATAGAAGTGACGTTGTTATAGAGATGATTGCTGCTTTAGCCAAGAAGGCAATCTCTGCTTTCAAGATTCAACCACTTTTTTGGGGAGACTGGTCTTCTACCTTGTTCTCATTTCTAGCTGTGGATGACATCATCCAAAGATTTCAACACCTACCATATAAAACCTTTACAAGGAAAAATGGAAGCTTTAAGGGGAACCCAGTTTCTTCTGTAGAACAATCATCTATGCTTACTTCTCTAACTTCAGGCCTGAAAGACAAAATGGAAACTTTGGAAATAGGTAGAGGAGCATTTAACGGAAAAGAGAATTTCAAAAAGGAGGAGACATCAATGAAGACAGGAAGCATCCATGAGCCAATCTTTGCCACTATAACTAGCATTACAAAGAGCAAAGTAACTACCCTAGGATCAGAGTTAGCTGAAAGTGTGGCGAATAAAAAGAAAGGGGATGAAAAGAAAAGGGAAAGTCTAATTGGAAAAGGTAATGAGAAGGTACCAAAAGTTACCAGTGCAAAAAGTAAAGATACTCAGGGTCCAGATGTGTGTACAGCACTTATAAAGAATGAAATCAAGAAGAAAGATAGCTTGGCTAGAAAAGACAAGAAAAGGCAAGGTGATGCGGTGTACAAATGTCTTTCACCAGCTACCAATGATACAAAAGAGAAGGTTGTCTTGGAACCAGATTTTAAAATAGATGATAAAAAGAAGAGTGACAAGAAAAGAGAAAGTTCATTAGAAAAAGAGGATAAACCTTTTGAATTACCATCTCTGAAATCCAAGGTGAGAAATCGAGAGATCCAAGGGAAGATGAGAGATTCTCCAGCTTACAGAGTTCCATATGACAAACAGATCTTGCATCCTAAACATGTCCAAAATGTCACTGAAAGCATTGACAGAAATGTTTTAGAAATATCTTCTATCCAAGAACCAGTAGATAATTCAAAATCCCAAAATCCTCTAGGCGATAAAGCAGCATCTGTAACTCAAGCAGATGGCAAGGATTTTGCACAGCCTGCTTCAAGGAATTCAGCTAAACAAAATGCTCCTGAAAAAGAGGACGAGAATGAGAAAAGTAAAGATAAAGAGATTAAAAGTAAACCTAGTAAACCAGACAATCCTCAGAACCCGCCAGAAAATAACCCCGGGATTTTCCCTGCTAACTTTTTAGAAGTTATCTCTGAAATAGTTAAATTGATTTTTTCTTCCTCACCAGGTATAGATGATACATGTCAAAATGTAACCAATAATGTAAATCAGGCTGAGCTCTATGACACAGCTATGAAACCGACTGACTCCCTCTTAAAGGAGGTTTCAGATGCTCAAATTAAAGTAGTAAACCCAGATCAAGGAAGTCAGCTCCTCTCACCTGCTGATAAAGTTTCCTCACTTCATAAAGTAACTCTCAGGCAAAAAGAACCATCTGTGGATAAAGCACCTCCCGAGAAAAAATTAATTATGGATAAAATACCACCCATGCATAAAATGGCACCTGCAACTAAAACACCTTCTTCAGATGAGGCATCTTTTATGGATAAAATACCATCAATCGATAAAACGTTAGTCAATAAGATTGCTCACTCTTCTATATGCAATATTTTCCAGGAATATAGATCTCAAGATTCCATTTGTAAGGACATAAGTAGCAATGGTGAAAATTTAGCAAGAAAGCTAGCTAATGCAGTAATAGAAGAAATTTTTCAGCATCAGCTAAATTTGCCACTTTATGATGAGGTTCCAGCTTCAGTATGTTTGCCTCTAGAATCTAAGGGGGTTATGAAAAAGGTTCATAAAGTGGTCCAAACAGCCTGCAAAGAATGTCAAACATCATCGCCATATACCATAATGCTGCCTTACGAATTTTTAGAAAGTATAATTTCTTCTCTTCTATCAAAAATTTTCTCAACGGTAGCCAACACAAAAGCAGAAATATCTGAGGATAATTTGTACCCAGAACTGGATTTCCTTCAAATGAAATTAGTAAGTACAATTATGACAGAGATCTCCAACGATGAAGATATGACTATAGAGTATGTAGAATCCTTACATCCTAATGATTATGAAATTATTCAAGTAGTGGTTCAGACTATTTATAATAATCTCTTGCCACAATTTGGAACTCAAGAGTGCATACGAAATTGTGTCAAGAGTGGTTGCAAAATCCTTTCAGAAACCATAGTTAATTTAGTTGTTCAGGAAGTAGCTGGCAATCAGTTGCAGAACTATTTTTCTGGAGAGCTAACACCACATCAATGTACAGAAGTTGACA
This sequence comes from Equus caballus, assembly GCF_041296265.1. Taxonomy (NCBI): domain Eukaryota; kingdom Metazoa; phylum Chordata; class Mammalia; order Perissodactyla; family Equidae; genus Equus; species Equus caballus. Next base: position 124,886,630 of record NC_091715.1, on the reverse strand, counting down.
ATGTTGTTGAAAATATCCTTAAAGATGTTATCCAAACCGCTGAAATTCCCCAGTCTCAGCCATCATGGGCTTACAAACTGCCTTTCAACATAATGGAAGAAATTGCTATAAATTTTTTGTCAAAGCTTTTATTTGTGTTTCCAAAAGCAGATAAGGAACAAAACAATTCTCTAAATTCTCAAATGCAAAAAATAATCTCAAAAATCTTAAATTCATTCCAAGAATATATCTCTAAAAGTCATATTACAGTAGTACCAGAGGCCACAGAATCACCCACTGTATCTTTAGCAGACAGTGCAACTATTGAAAAAGTAGTTACTTCTGTCTATAACAGTGTTTTAAAGCGCTCTGGCTCCCATAGTTCAATGTATAAAGATTTAATGGGTAGGAGCAATGTCCTCTCTGATACAATAGGATTTTTAATGGTGAAGGAAATTTCCAATTCAGAATTTCATCCTCTAGTAGAGGAAGAAGCATCAAGTTTCGAGTTAGTTCTGGAAGCTGTCAAAATTACGGAAAAAGTCGTTAAGATTATCGATGACCTCAAGTTGAAGAAAAAGCCTTCATCTGAAAAAGAGGCTGTGTTAGATGCCAGGATTTTAGAAGAAACACTGGCCTTCTTCTTGGCTAAACTAATAAAGTTGCCAAGTGCCTCAAGCAAAGATGCTAAAAACTTATCAAAGCCTGAGTTAAAAAATATTGCATCTCAATTGGCAAAATCTGTGGCAGCTGAAATTTCCAGAAACAACATTAGCGTTGTAACTGCTAATCCTGAAGAAAAGTTTTTAAGTCCAGAAAGTATAGAAATGATTTCTCAGATGGCTGATTCTGTTTATAATCATGTACTACAACAATCTGGAACACACGAAGAACTTTATTATAACATGAAAGGTGCAAACAATGTCTTCCGTAAAGAGGTCGCTTCTTTAATTATCAGTAAAGTTTTAAATTTTCCGGTAGAAACAATTAGCCCAAAAGACTCATGTGCTGTTCTCTTTGGCGATCTGGACATTGGTCGAATTGTTGAAAAGGTGCATGGGAATACTGTTACAATGAAACGTGAGCTAGAGCAAAAAGCGTTAGATCAAGATTTAAGTGAGGAGGAATTTCCAATTAAAATAATTCCTCACCATAAGAAACGACCAATCAATATTGATCCAGACATTGTTGCAGAACACTTAGGTGTTATTTCTATAAAAACCCAATCTCTTGAGAAACTGCAGATGGAGTGCTTAGCTAGAACTGGACATAGCATCGAAGCACTGAGAAGAATGTCAGCAAGGGGGAGCAGTTACTCGAAAGACGTCCCTGATGCTGGAAAGAGAAAGAGAGAAAAGCGCATCTCTTTGGATGAGGCCGGACGACTGAATGTAAAGCCCTTGGAGGTTAGTGTAAAAGGCAGTGGTGAAAAGAAATGAATAGTTAGTGAGGATTGGTTGTCCTTCTGTGATTTCTTTCCTCCAGTAGGTCTATGGGAATGCATTTGTAAAATATAGTCAATTTTCTCTTGCCCAGCCCAGTAGAATTGGACACTCTGATTCATCCGATACAATTCTCTGCTTTCCTGGGACTTATCCCACCAGCAGTGTGGCTCAGTGTAAAGGGGGCAGGCTAGTTTCCACTAGGCAGTCAGACTGAACTGCCATTTCTTGAAGAATGGGAATACAGGGAAATACCCTTAACAGCAAATAGGACTGATAAGAATTGTAGTCCTCATTTGGCAACTGGGAAGAAATGCAATTTTTACGATCCTCACAGTTCTTTCATAGATATACTATATGGGTCCAAAAGGGCCAGTTAGAATATCAGCTAAACCAGCCTCTATTAGAGATTGAAATCCTCAAACTTAAGGCTCCATAGTAGTATTGTTTTTACTTAGAACATTCATCAACAAACATTATGCTGCAAACTCTTCAGAGTTCGTTTCTTCTTATTTCACTTTCACTACATAATACTTCCTAGTTTGCCATACTCTTACATCCTCAGGACATCCCAGTTTCTTTCCTATACGACCCTTGTACTCAACCCAGTTGTCTTCATGCTGCTATTTTTATGAACTAGATCCTCTGCATCCCCTATTTGGGCTCCAAATGTACTTAAATAATGGGGCCTCGAAATGCCAAAACATTGTCCTTGCACAGTGCAATTATTGAAAAAGCAGGCAGTTCTGTTTACTGATCTTAGGGCATAAGGGCATAGGGATGGTCTTGCCAGGAGATGGAGTTACACTCATGCAGCCCCATGTTCTCATTTAATACCAAATCCCCTAGGGATAAATGAGCCTCTTGCACTGGTGATGTGCACTCACACTAGGGATGTAGCCTGTGGCTTACGAACTGAGCAAAGTTCTATAGAACCAACGTGCCTGGAGCATAAGCCTAGGAGCATGTTTTCCTTAGCATTATTTTCCAACCCATTGAACTAAGTCTCAGAGCTGGTGAAGACATTGATAGGTACTTTTTTTAAGTCTCAGATACTGAGATTGTCATAGACACTGATGGATTCTCCTTGATCTTTAGTTTCTTGGTCCAGATGAAGGTCCTTTCCAGCTCTAAAATGTCCTTTTCTCCTTGGGTTCCAAAAATGACATTAGCATTTACTTAGTAGTCTTCATTTGTATATAAGTAATTCCTTGAGCACAAGGTCTATATGTCTAAACTGTAGAATGTTATCCCCAAGTCATTACTTCTTAATCATCTGCAGAAATATCTATTGGTTCTTCTTCTTGGTTACATGCTGTCTTCTCTTACATCTTTAACGGTACTTTACCTCTTTGTAGCCCAGAGGAAGTTGGAAGAGAATAGATAATCCAAAACAACTACTCCCACTACTATTAAGGGGAGCAAATGCTGTCTTAAGGAAAGTAAACAGACATAGATAGTTCAGCTAAGACAGATGCTTTGTGGGTATCTGGACAGCAGTGCCATCCATCCTCACTGAGGATGGGTTTGCAAAAAGAACAGGAATCAATTTAGGGAACCCAGACAACTCTCTGGCTACCTCAATCAGGAATCCACAAGCAGGGCTTCATTTGCTGTTGTAAGGTACCAAAACTTCCCAACACACCAGTCACATGGCTATTAAAGGCTAATACAGTAACACATTTCCAAGGCCATATAGAATGACTTTTGATTTTTTGAACCACTTTTTCCCTCCACCGGCACAGATAATCAAAATTGATTGACTGTCTCCCATCTATTACAGAAGTTCTTTCATTTTGTTTTGCACAAAAGATATTACTTTAAGGCAGCATTTATCTGAAAATCTGATTTGCAGTGTTACAAAAAGATCTAAGATTGATAACTCAGTTTAAAGCTTTTGTGGCATCATTAAAGGCTACAGAAATGGGAAAAATCATTTATGTAATTATAACTCTTTTCCTTGATCTGTCTTTAACATTGCAGAACAGAAAGTGACATTTGACTAGGGAGGTGCGGAGAAATGAAGATTTACTCTTTGAAATGCCCTTTGGAAAATATGTTCAAAGGATTAGGGTGTGGAGGGGTGAGGAATGAACATTCAAAGTCCTTCACAATTTTGGCTATTCATAACTTTTAAAAATCCAAGTCAGCCAATACCTTGTCTTTTTTCATAAAATATCTGTATTTAGATTGCTCTATGATTAGTTCCCTAATAAGAAGTTTAGAAAAACATGTTATCATGTCTAAATTTGTTGCAAAACTTTCAAGGTAAATGATGAAAACAGAATGTAATTAAAGTATTTGTGTATTTTGCATTTCTTGGAAAGTAAAAAGTAAAATTTGAAGCAAAAGAAAGAACCTTAGTTAGGTTCTCTTCTTTGGACCAGTGATATTATTCTTGAATGCAAAAAATATATATATATATAGAAATGAGCAAATATTGCTTGTAATTTTTATTTATTTCTCCTTTTAAATATATCACTAATAATAAGTGAATGGCATTTGAAGATGAATAATTTTATTAAATTGAAACTAGAAACCATATGAAAATTGCCTTATTACAATAGAACCACAGGAAAAATGACTGAGGCAATTGTTTTTAATATTCATTGTGTCTTCAATTCCAGACTGCTAGTAGGAACTCATTTCAGAATTTAATAAAGCCTGACATCACCAAAGTGGAGCTTTTAAAAGATGTCCAAAGCAAAAAAGATCTTATCATTCGGTTGGTAGCTCATGATATTGAGCAAGAAGAGTCAAAAAATAAAGTAGAAGAGGGTTTAACTTCTGATGAAGATGAAGTTGTTTTACAAGAGGTTGGAAAAGAAAAATTTCCAGAAGGCCCATTTGAAGATCAAGTAAAAGAAGATGTGAAGCCCACTGCAAGCACAGTGGCTTTTCCCAAGCCACTGATGAGCAAGAGCAATCTGAAAAAATGTTTATCACTAGGAAAAAGTTGTCATCCCAAATCCAGTGTAACTACAACAAATACCAAAGCATCACCAACTCAATGGCCAGAATCTGAGGAGACACAAATAAGAAAAATTCTTTCTAAGGCTGATGTGACTACCTTAGAATCCTCAACTGACACAGACTCTTCCTTCTGGGGGAGAAAGACATCACTAAGTGTAAGTGAGAAATGTGACTATCAGCGACTGGGTTTCTGTAGAAAGGGTTGAGAGTTTCACAAACTTAGTTCAAGTAACGTAAGTTAGATAGGAAGAAAAGGGCATAAACTGTATCCAGGCAGTCTCTCCCAACTCTGATGATATTTACAACAAGAGGGAAATGATTAACAGATGAAGTCAGGAGCCTCAATTGAAGAAAATCAGATCATGGAAAGAGTTCTAGGTTAGTTAGAAGGACAAGAAGAACAGAAAATAGGAACCAGTTAGGAGAAATGCAAGCTAATTACTTAAAATATGATAGATTTCATCCGATTTTGTACTCTGACCTATAAATACTCATTGGAAGTTTCGTGCATAGAAACTCATGCCTGTGGGCGGGACCAGAAGATGGGCTGGGAGTAAAAGGATTCATGCAAATTCAGCCTATCTAGGTTTGAATTCTGGCTTTGCCATTTAGTAGTTATGTGACCTTTGGGCAAGTTACTTATCCAACTTTTTTCTTAAAAATTACATACCCAACTTGTTGAAACATAGCCAATTAGTCAAAATATGTTGAATATTCCTCCTGCAATCAGCCCATAAACTCCATTATCACTTTGACACACAGTTCCTGTCCCTGGTTCCTATGCTTCTGAGTGATAGTCTGGGCCTTACTGACCTCTTGAGTTGACCCTAACCAAAAAATGGTACCATACCATGGGTTTGGAGAATACGTATGATTTAGGATTTCCTTGTAAGACAATTCCCTGGATTATCCATTTGCAGTGATTTCCAGTTAACCCAGAAGCTGCAGTGAACCAGAGAAAATAAAACACAGAGATACAACTCTGGCCAATTCAGGAGTTCACCAGGTCAATAGCCTTAACACAAACTCTGATCTATTTATTGAGATCTATTTATTGGGAAGTCATGTGAGATTTCATGACCAAACACAGTGTGCCTGGTCAGAAATGCTAGCCTCATAGATAACTAAGGAAATGTTATAGGATATTTTACTTGATTTATTGCAAACTCTCTTTTGTGTAATACCTGACTTGTACTTTTCCAGGTAGAAGAAATGAAATCTAGTACCAAGCCATCTAGTACCAATCTACATCAAATTATGAGTACATCCTCATACAATGAAGAGGCTCTGCCTTCATTTTCTAGGTATAATCAGTTAAAGCAATACAAGTTGGCTAAGAAATTAGAAGTCTGGAAGTCTGTTGATGGGAAGAATGGGCCCCTCAAATAAACCTGTGAGAAAGTCAGTGTTTAGCCCCTCAACCTCCCCTCACTCCTTCCCCTAGCTCCCCACTGTGGTTACTTCCTGGGCCTCCCCGTCCCATCCTCTCTCTCATTCCTGTTTACCTTGTTTCTACTTTCTTCTTCTGAGATCTGCTTTCTAGTATAGTCATCTAGTTAGTATAGTTAGATTCTTTAATGTGTTAAGTTCTTGAACCTGGGAGGCCCTGGGTCAACAATAGTCCCTGCACTAACGGCCCCCCTAAAGGGATTCCTACTTAGCTCCCTTATGTACCTAAATGCTCAACAGTGTGGCCCTGATTGTCAGAGGAATCCCATGAATGGAGGAGGTGATGTAAATTGGAGCATTCAGGGAAGAATTCTCAAAAGCAGTGGTGTTTGAGTTGGGCCTTAAAGGATGGATAAGATGTAGATAAGACCATCCAAGTTGGGGAAAACTAAAGAGAAAGGCTAGACTACGCATTTGGGGACATGGAGGAACAAAGTACACTGTAGACTTGAAGTTTGATTAACACTTTTTCTAGAATAGCCAAAACATGTCTAAAATTGTTCTTCTATTTTTAAGAATGTTCACAAACTGGGAAGGGTAGCAATTTGCATCATGAGAGAAATAGGCTATAAGGAGAAAAACCTACCTCACTGTAACTATATTTTTTTCCACCTAGTGCTATGAAATTAAGGATTCCTTTTGACCTGATGCCATTTTAGGACATCTACTCCTGGCCCACCATTGACCCCACCTTCCTTCATGATTGTTTTAACATACATAATTAGTAATGCAGGCAACTCTCAATTATGTGTATCATTGGAGAACAGAAGGGGGCACATATAAAATGGAATAAAAGTCAATGTAGCAATCATTTTTATTTGATTTCAGCACTCAGAGACGTACCATTCCAGGTTTGCTTCTATATGAATGACTTTGATAGATTGTTCTTTTACTTAACCAGTATTCCTTCATATATGAAATATATAGAAAATGAAATGTCTTTTATCTTTTTTCAGTGTTGATGACAATAGTCTCCCAGACCCAAGTGCCAAAATAACAGAAGGTCAGATTGATTTTTTTTCTTAATTTAAATTAGTGTTTAAAAGGAGACTTTGTCCATTGCACCAATGAATTTTCTTACTGTCAAACCTGAAGTTAATACTGAGTTGTCCAGTAGTTTGATCCACTTGTGGGGAGTACTGGTTCAGTTAACTAGTTAATATGAACCAACTAGTTTGCTTTTTCTGAATCACTAATAAGATTTCATTAATAATTTTGGTGTAAAGTGTGTGGTATGATATGAGTTTACAATTACCATGCTCCTATGGGAAATATTCAAGAAATAAGAGTTTATCACATTTATATGTCGACTAGAGCCCATGCTACTAGGATTTAATCATCTCTTTAAGAGTGCATGCTTGCTTTGTATAACTGGCTTAGCCCTAGTAAAATATATCAAAAAGCTTTTTAAATCTAAAAATTAAACCTAAATTCATTTGCTTATATTAAAATCTGGCTAGGGTAGACCCCACTTTATTTTTTGTCTCTGTTGGAACTGACTCATTAAAATATTTATGAGTTGAGTTGTGGGTCCTCTATTCTTTTAAACCTCAAAGGATTAATGTGGTTCTAACAATGACAGCACTAGCTTAGAGGGAGGAGTGTCATATTTACTATAAAGGTGGCCTTGAAACTCAGACGACAGGGCTGGAATTGACCTTGATTATTTCAGGCCTACAACCCACTGAAGAAGTTACTCAAGAAAGCTATCCTCTCCACTCGGGAGTGGAAATAACATTCATTCAAAGGTAAACCATAGGGGCTGGCCCCGTGGCCGAGTGGTTAAGTTCGTGTGCTCCGCTGCAGGCAGCCCAGTGTTTCATTGGTTCGAATCCTGGGCGTGGACATGGCACTGCTCATCAAATCACGCTGAGGCAGCGTCCCACATGCCACAACTAGAAGGACCCACAACGAAGAATATACAACTATGTACCAGGGGTCTTTGGGGAGAAAAAGGAAAAAAATCAAATCTTTAAAAAAGAAAAAGATAAACCATAGAATAGTGGTAAGTTTGCCAGAATTCCATGAACAGGTCATAGTCAGAAGATGATATATCACTGATGTGTTTCCTGCAGTATGGAATCATAGGCTGTTAAAGCCAGAAAGAAGCCATCTGGTATAACCTCCATTTCGGAGATGAAGAAACTGAGGTTCAGGGTGGGGAAGTGACTTGTCCAAGTTCATACACTGAGTCAGAGTATAGATCCCAAGTCTCCTAAACCTGAATCCACTGTCATTGTTTTCTTCAACTTCATTGCACTGAGCTATGCTTAGTTCTTATATCCCTTGGTAATATTGCGCCTGTGCAGTTCATTCCTAGTTTCACAGAATAGACAATAAAATCTCAACTTGATTCTGATTATCTGGAACTCTCAAATACCTAGAATTTTTCTGTGCCCTCTTCATCAAAACGGCCTCCTAGATATATCCAGAAGCATTGCTATGCATTTAAGCTAGACACTGAAAAACTGATATTTGGAAAGATGGCCCTGATAAACCCAAATGACCCCAATCGTCAAAAAAATGAGTTTACATATGTGCAGTATACAAGACTTCCTAAGGTAGGAAAGTACATTCAGACACTTTAGAATAACCAGCAACTGATAATAAAATTTAGGGGATATTCTGGTTAACAAATTCCATCAGATAATTCAACTAATGGGATCTCCCTCATATTCAAGGTAACTAAGGTTTTACTAAATTTTTTCTAGAACCCTTGGCTCAAAGGGTAATCCAGAAAGAGTTCTCTCATCTTGGTCCTTTATGATTATACAGGTATAAAATGCATATCACACGCACACATTATTTCATTTGGTCCTCTCGTGAGAAAGTAGTCTCATCCCCATTGTACATACATCTGAGGATACAGAGTTAGAGAAGTTAGAAGTAACTTGGGAAGTTAGAAGTAACTGGCCAGTGTTCACTGAGCTCTAAGTAGTGAAGATAGGACTCACAGTTTTTGTGACTCCAAAGAAGTCCAGAGCTCTTTTTTACTACTAGCCGCCTCCCTAGCTGTAGGTCTTTGTGAAACTTCTCTCTCGGTATCATTTCTACCTCCTTAGGCCAAACTTCAATCACTGATGTCTCCTGGAACTCAGGGTAGTGCCTCAGCACTCTCCTGCTTTGCACAGATTTTCCTAAGACCAGCACCTTCCTTTCTAGCATTCCTTTAACTGGCAGCCTCATTTAATTTTTTAGCTATCTACAACCAGAGTTGTAGGGGTCCTTAGAAATCACCCACAGCCTAATCTCTCACTTTACAGATGAGCAAGGAGGCCCACAGTTTGAGCAGTTGTGCAAAGATGCATAGCTAGTTGCTGAGCCTGCCTCTCCTGACCTTCTGGCCGGTGCCCCTTCCACCACGTCACACTCCATCTTTCCCAGTTTCTAAGTAAAGAGCCACAACCTGTGCCCCGCATTCTAGGGAATCTCACCTCTTTCAGCTTTTTGTTTGCCTAATTTCTGATTCTTTGATGAAATTATTGAGATTATTTCTATGCCAAAATTTGTACATGTCTCAGAAATAACTGTTTTCCAATATTGTGTTTTGATCACAGACAGTCTTGAATGTCCAGATCTGGAGAATGCAAGCAGTATTAAGGTAAATATTTTTCACTGGCCCCTCAGTGAGAGCTAGTGGAGCCCTGATAGAAATAAGGGAGTGCCTTCATTGTGTGCTCTGAGGGGCATCAGAAAGCACTCTCTTTTCATACCTTCCCACACACTAAATCTCTCCCAGCTGGGGCCAACCCCTGGGGCCTGGAAATCCCATCATCAAAATCCTCGCCTTCTTTTAAGCATTTTTTTTATTGTTGAGGTCATATTGGTTTATAACATTGTGTAACTTCAGGTGTGCATTATTATATTTCATTTTCTGTATAGACTGCATCGTGCTCACCACCAATAGTCTAGTTTTTATCCATCACCATACATGTGTGCCCCTTTGCCCCTTTCATCCTCCTCCCACCCCCTTCCCCTCTGGTAACCACTAATCTATTCTCCTTACCTATGTGTTTGTTTATCTTCTACATATGAGTGATATCATATGGTGTTTGTCTTTCTCTGACTTATTTCACTCAGCATAACACCCTCAAGGTCCATCCATGTTGTTGCAAATAGCATGATTTTGTCTTTTTTATGGCTGAGTAGTATTCCATTGTGTGTGTGTGTGTGTGTGTGTGTGTGTATACCACATCTCCTTTATCCATTCATCCATTCATCCATTCATCCCAGACTGTCCCAGCCTGTCTGTGAACTAAGATTCAATCCCCGTTGCCTTGGAGTTTGTTTTGGGGGAGCGTAGGGCTGGTGAACTTCTGATGTGAGCACTTGGGTTGTTTCCACATCTTGGCGATTGTGAATAATGCTACAATGAACATAGGGGTGCATAAATTTCTTTGTACTGTTCATTTCATGTTCTTTGGATAAATACCCAGTAGTGGGATAGCTAGATCATATAGAATTTCTTTTCTCAATTATTTCAGGAATCACCATACTGTTTTCCATAGTGGCTGCACCAGTTTGCATTCCCACCAGCAGTATATGAGGGTTCCCTTTTCTACACAGCCTCTCCAACACTTGTTATTTCTTGTCTTGTTAATTATTAAAAAAAAAATCCTCACCTTTGGGTTAAGTCATTGTCCTTGTGTAAATGCACAGAGTAAGCCACAGCACCCACAGCACATTAGGACAATTCCACTCATTAGCTCAGTTCCTGTAGCCTCTGGAGAGAAGCTGAACAGGAATGAGTCACATTGCACTCCCAGATAGACCCAGGCAAGGGACCTGATGGGGGCAGAGAGAGAACAGATGCTTCGAAAAGGAAGGGGAAGGGAAATGAGTGCTGATTCCAACTACTTCCCAATGTCCCTGAGGACTGGCCCTTTATAGCCAGCTTTCCAAAAGTCTGGTCTGCTCTTCAGTGTGATCCCAGAAATTCCCCTCCCCTAAGCCCCTTAGGAAGTCTCCAATGAGGGCTGAAGCTACAGATCCTCCTCTCTGTTTTGTATCACTTTTGCTTTCCTCGTGGTTCACTTTAACCCCCCTCCCAGCATGTGTGAATACACACACACACACACACATACACAACACGGCCCATCGATATCCCAAGTACTTCTCATTTAGCAATACTAACATCTATCTGACAATCTCAAATTTCAAAGTAAAATATTAAGAGGAGAGAGACTCTCCAGTCTGGAGGCCTACTGGCAGGCTTTTCCTTTTGCCAAGCTGCTTCCCTGGCTCATCTGGACTCTTTTTGCTGATTGTCTTTCTTCTCACTTGCTGGGTTTTTTCCTATTGTAAAACTGTAGTTAAAAGTATGATCCATTAAGATACTCAGCATCCTTTATCGAATAGCACAGAAATTCCTGCTCGCGTTTAGCTCTAGGAGAACATTAGTCTTCGTATATATGAATACATATGCTCTCCACTGTCAGACGTAGAAAAAGAAGTGATCATATTTCCCAGGAAGTATTTACCATGAACTGCCCATCCTCTCTCCTCCATCCCCTATTACTCTTCTGTCACTCTGTTATCGCTCTGTCCACTCACTCTGTCACTCACTCCAGCCACACTGGCCTTACTTCTCCCCTAACATACTAAGCACGCTCCCACCTCAGGACCTTTGCTCTTGCTCTTCCTCTGTGAGGAACGCTCTATCCCCTGATAGCTGTGTATCTTGCTCCCTGCTCCCTTCCAGTCTTCGTTCAAAAGTTACCTTCTCAGTGAGGCCTTCCCTGACCAGCCCAGGTAAAACAGAAACACACACACACACACACAATCCCCCTTATCCCACTTTATTTTTCTTCATAGCGCTTATGGCACCATTCAGTTAATCATTCATTCATTTGGGAATTATTAATCAAGTGCCTTGGCCAGGCACTTGTGCCAGGCACTGGAGATTTAGCAGTAAACAAAGCAGACAGATAGTCCTGCCATCATCCTCTGGAAGACTATATAGTCACTTGAATATAAGCTTCATGATGGCAAGAGCTTCGTATGTTTTGTTCATGACTGTATTCCCAGCACCTAACACAGGACCAAAATAGAGTAAATGTCCAACAAACACTTGTTGGAAGAAAAGCCTTAGCTGTTAAAGCTAAATGTAGTCTCTATGTCAGGAGTTCTCCAGCTCCACTCCCCTTGAATCTGATGCACAGCCATATTCAGGAACTCCTACACAGAGCAGAGGTTCTCAACTCTAGCTATGTTAGAATCATCTGGCAAACTCTAAAAACAACTGACCTGCGGGTTCCACCCCCAGAGATTCTGATCGTTGGTCTGAGTTGCTGCCTGGGCATCGGGAATTCTAAAAGCTGCCCAGGTAATTTTAATATACAGCCAACGTTGAGAACCATTGACCTAACCTACTTGTGTCAGGCCATTTGGTAGCATCTGGCCCTCCTGCTTCCTTCAGAGCAGGCATTCTCAACCTGGCTGCACATTAGAGTCACCAGGGCAACTTAGAAAAGAGACCAATACTTGCCCCACCCTCAGGGATTCCTATTCATTTGAGGTGGGGCCCAAGTATGCCTATTATTACAATTTCTCCAGATGGTTCTCTTGGGCAGCCAGGGTTGAGAACCGGTGCTTTATATTGTCCCTGCCCCAGTTTATCCCTTTAAGCATCCTATTTTGCAATGTCTTAATTCATAAGCTGCCTCAGATTCTCCTAGAAGAATTAAAGTTAAACTTTTACAATAATACTCAGCCCTCCACACCAGCAATACAAAACACTCTTCTCTCATCTTGCGTGCATTTAGGCCTTCATTGATTTGCCACTTCCTTTTTAACTGCCACCACCATGGAGAGGCTACCCTGAAACCCAGCCACCTCCCTATTTTGTGCCCTTCTAGGGTCATGCTGCTTCTGAATCTGATAAAAATCCACAAAGCAAAGCCAGCATCTGAGGCACTGTCACTGCCCTACTGCCTCCAGGCTCCTGCAACCCCACACCGCCACTTACTTGCTCCAGACTTCACAATTGTTAAGAATTCTTTAAAAGGAGATAGGAGCAGTAAAGTGGACATCCCTTTTCCCCATTCTTCTCTTAAGACCTCCCCTATCATCATCTTCTCTCAGAGAAAGATTTAAAATGTTTTATTCATTCCAAACTCCAGGGGCAAGGGAGCAGGCATGGCTGATAATTTTTGCGACCTGGGACACCTGACCCCCTGAAATTATCCTACTGGGGCAGCCCACATCCATGTCAGGGGCCAAACCTGGGTGTTATAATTGGCAAGAATTATAAGAAGTCATGCCTAGGAACAACCAAGTCCTAGACAATAATTCTTTGAGACTGCAGAGCACTGAGATTACTGTGTACAATGCCACAATGGTTGTTCTCTGTCCCTTGAGGGTTTCTAGATATTTCTGGTGTTCACTGTCCAACAAAGGGCAGAGGATTAAGCTAGTATTTCACCTTTGTCTTGGCAGTTTACCACCCTCTTTCAACGCGAAAGTGCTCTGGCTGGCTTGCATTCTTCAAATGATGACATTCCAGGTACAATATATTTAGCATTTTATAATAAAGCGCTCAATTATGTCATTTTGAATATAGAAGTTTGCATTGAATAGAACATTGCAATTTGTTAGTGTATTGTGCAGTTCTCTGACTTGAACCTCACAGCAAAGGGGTGACAGTACTGGAAGTAACATTTATTAGGTACCAGCTACGTACCAGGCCTTCTGTTAAGTGCTTTTCTCACCTGTGAAACATCATCTCCATTGTACTGATGAGGAAACAGAGTCAGTGAAACAAAATAGCTTGCCATACCCGCTCCCTCTGCAAGCCTTAACATCCTATTTTACAGAAGAGAAAATGGAGGCAAATGACCTGCCTGAGGTTGCACAGCCAGCAAGTGGCAGAGCCAGGGATCAAATCTCCCAGGTCTTGTGGCTTTCATCCCACATTCTTTCTTCCCGCCAGACAGGGGCTATATCTAGCAGCCACTGCATCTCAGAAATGGGCAGTGACCAAGGCGAGGCTGCAGAGTTTGGTGGCAAGTAGAAAAGATTCCATCTAGGTTTTCAACTGCATGTCCAATCAAGTCACATTCTTCTGTACCTTCAGTTTGACAGGGACACATCTTCCCAACCCCTGCATTCTGCACATTACAGGAACTCACTGGGGAGCAGTTATAAATTCAAATAACATATTTTTGCTCTGATAAGGGCTTTTGGAGGAAGAAATGCATAAATGGGCAACTTTATGCTAAGATGCTCAAAATAGTACAAAGGCCCAGAGGATAATTTATTAGAAATTACAATGATGCCTGTTTATGACAATCCACCAAAAAAGAGGACTTCACTGGACCGACACATGCCCATTACAGATTTGGGTGTATTTTTTTAAAATATGGTTTTATTAGGAATCTAAATCAGTACATGGTGTGAAGTGTCATTCTATAGCACTTGGCATGAATCGTGACCCATTCACTTTGGCCATAAACACCCCAGGCACTTCTCTCTCTTCACAGTGACCAGTGACAACCAGGGGAACCCCATTACACTGCCCACAAGCTGATCAAAGGAGCATCAGGGTATCTTGAAAGAGAGTTGGTCTCACCAAGCTTTTGTCATAATATTTTACTCTCTTACTTCCAGTACACTGTGAATGCTACACCTACTGCCTGATTTCTCTTTTCAGCAGTTTTGCTTTGAAAGGAGCATGGATTGTTAGCCAAAGCGTTCACTGTGCCCTCAGCGATGAGCTTCACGTGTGCTCTTTTTCTAGCCCAGTGCCAATCTGAACAATATGCAGAGTCTACTAGTGACTACAAGTTGCAGGCAGTGTCTCGGTGTTATTCAGGCACTGCTTGCATCAGGATCACCCAGCTTGCTTATTAACAAGCAGAATCCTAGCCCCTCCCCAGACCTCTCCCAGTATCTCTGGGAAATGGTGTCCAGGCATCTGCATTTTTAACAAGGTCTTCAAACTGCAAAAGCAAAGCTTCGTTTTTTCCCCTCCAGTGAGATTTTCAGTATATGGCCTTGCAGCCCATGCCTCAACCCTGTAACTAAGTCATCTTGTTTTTTCAGACTGTAGACTCTCCTCTTAAGTCTTTGCCTCTGCAGATTTTGGCCTTTTCCTTATTGATTTCTGGATTCTTATTTTTTATAACTACCAGCACATTCCAGTACTGCATTATTAATTTGAAAAACTAAACTATTTTCCTTTATTTGGCGGGTAAATGTGCTATCTGCTACCTTAGTTTTAATCATAGACTCTTGAAGTTCCCAAGGTTATATTGCTGGAGAAGAACTAGGTAACTGCAAGAGGTATAGGAGAACTTTGTCTCTTACTGGAAATCAAGAAAGTATGTGTTTTCTTGCTCTGTGTCTTTTCATGGCATCCTGTCATGATGAGTCAGCAACATAGATAAATGCTCATCTCTGTCCTTACAGATACAATAATCATTTTGTTAACATAAACTATGATATGCTTTAAGAGCCCTTTGCACAAAACAAGTGGTGCAGAAAAATGGGTCCAAATGGCCACTCTTATTGGCAACAGAAGTTCTTTATAGCTCACACAACAAACAGATCACTTGGGGTCAGTCAACTGAAAATTCATCCAAAGTGAGTGAGAAATGATAGCCTTTTTTAATGCACTGCTGCTTTTACCTGGACATTCTAAAATGGACACCCACACTGGTGAGAGGTGAAAGTTACCTTTTTATGTAGAATTAACTCATCAGGCTTTTGTGGACAGTCATCTGCTAGCATGAGGGAGGCAGCCGCTGCTGAGCTGGCTCAAGAGCATCAGGGTGCAAGGAGTGCAGAGCTGGCCTGCGCGTCAGAAAGCCTGGGCCCTAGTGCCAGCTTAACCACTGTCTACCCACGTGACTTTAGACAAGGTGACTGACCTCACTGAATTTCTCCTGCTTCCTTCCCAGGAGTATCAGAAGGAGCAAATAAAGACTCTTTGTGAAAGCACTTTAAAAACCAAAAATTATTATATAAATGCTTCTTTCTGAATCTTACATTATCAATCCCCAAGTCTGACAGCCTCAACTGGAAAGCCCAATAAGTGACCATATTGCTCTTTTCATTCATTCACAGACGCTGATAAGCCCAGTACTTCCAAACAGGGCTCTGAGATGATGAGGAAGGTGTCATCAGCTTTACCCAAGGTGTTTTCCATATGTAATGCCAGTGCTCCCCAAACTCCCTCACCCTCACCCCTCAGCAGGACAGAAGCTGAGGCTACCGCACCTGACATCAGTGAGCATGCTGACCTTCCTCAAAAAATAAATGGTCTTTGAAGGATGATGCTGTGTCCTACACACTGATTCTTATAAATAACTGAAAATAGGAGCAAAGAAGGTACAAAAAGGCAGCTGGAGAGAAGGAGGATTTGATAAATGCTTTTTATAGGCATTTTGGCATGAGAAGAGGGGCTGTGCCTCATATAGAAGCATCTAGCAGGCAGCGTGGGATTTAAGCTCTGCTCTTGAGGGCCCTGCAGGCTTGCTGGGAGATAAGACTTAGAAGCAGTAAGACAGTGTGTCATCACAGCTCCCGGGCGCTCCCGGGGTTCAGAGAAGGGAGTCATCGCTGTGAGCTGGAGCGGTCAGACTGTGTTTCCTGGAGGCTGTGGGATTGAGGCGTCCTCAGAGGACAGGAGGGTTAGGCAGGCACAGAAAGCGCCAGGGAGGCTCTCACCTCGGGCCACACAGCTACGTACGCTGCTGCTGTGCCTGAATGGTCTAGTTCAGTGCTGTCCGACAGAATATTCTACAAGGATAGAAGTGGTGTATATATGCTCAGTCCAGGACAGTAGCCACTATCCCCACATGGTTCTTGAGGCACTCATACGATTGAGGAACTGAATTTTTCATTTTGATTTATTTCAATTTAAATAGCCACATGTGGCTAGTGGCTCCCTTATTGGATGGTGCAAGTCTGGTTAATACATGGACACCAGGACACTAGTCAATTCAGATGAGGTTGAGGGGTCCCCTGAAAGTTCATTTCCAAAGTCTATCCCCAAACACCTAGGGCAATGCCGAGATCCGACTCCTCAGAGGGGCTCTGAAGCCTCCAGGCATCCTCTTGGCCCCTTCAAGACACATGAACCACCAATGTGGCCAGCAGGTAACATGCTTTCCAGTCACACCTGGAACCCTGTGCTTGCCAAAACCCAATTGCTGGAGAGAGGATAGGCCCCATCTAGAACACCAAAGTTAAGGAATAACAAGGAGCAAATCAGAACCTACCCCTGCCAGCTGGCCTCAGACAGTGCTTGGCTGGAAACTGCTCCCATGGAACAGAAACACCACTCTGGTACTGAAACTGCCACTCCGGCCTCCCTCTCTCCACTCAGTTAACAGGAAGATGATCACTCAGCTAGTCATTCTTATACCTCAGCTTTATCCAAGAATTTAGGACAGAGGAAGGTCCCAGCCTTATCTAAAACTCCCCGGGGAAATATTTCAAGGCAAGTAAATTTCCTTTATGCTGTACCTATAGTCTGTAAATGTTATGTTACTGAACTTTAGCAAATAGAATGGCAGGCAGTTCTGCCCAAATAGCACATATACCCAAATTTGGGTGCCTTGATCTACTCGCTCACTCCTGCCCTTACATACTGAAGTTCATCATATGCAGCAGTATAAGTTTTAAAGTTATTTTTTAAAGGTCCACACTAATGACAAACACTGATCTTACATATGGCTTTGTTTTAATAAGCTATACAAATCCAGTTCGAAATTCAAAAGTTACAAAAGGTACAGTGAAAAGTAAGCCTCTTCCCCTCACCCCCCTCCTCTCCCAGCTGCTACCTGGTTCTCCTCTCCAGAAGCAATCTGTTACCACTGGATCGAGTATACCTCCCAAGATAGTCTATGGATAACTAGTGTATTAACGCCTGACTTGAGAAAGAAGTCTAATTGAATATTCTCCCTCAAAAAGACAGAAAACAGAGAGAGAGGAAAAGAGGGGGGGAGGTGAGAATGGAAGGAGAGCGAGCGAATGTGAGCATGCTATTTGACAGCTATTTCCTGATGCCACGGCTTTAGTCTTTTTCTGTAGTTGCATTTGTAGCTTCAAATAAAGTCAGTCCTCATTTTTAAAACTGTTTTTTGTCTAATGAGCTAAATGTCAAAAGGTGAGCACCAGAATCAGAGTAATGTGCCTACCATAGCTGTTCAAAGCCTGCTGGCCAAAATACAAGAATATATGAGCTAGTATCTACAGTCCTTGGAAATGGACTAAATGTAATAGACGAAAACACTAAAAGTAAAAATGCATGGCCTCACTTGCAATGAGAGAAAATACAAATTAGAATAACCTGAAGGTATGACAATATACCTTTCAGAGAAGAAAAAGGGAATAAAATTATAAAATCCAGTGTTGTGCAGAATGTAGGGAAAGAACTACACTTGAACTCTATAGTGCTGATGGTTCCACAAATTTGATCTTTCTGAAAAGCAGCCTGACAATAAGTAAGACAAGCTATGGTTCTATCTGTACATTTGGTCCTGGTAACTCCACTTTGGCGAATGTGGTCCAAGGGAATAATACAAAAGGAGAAGATCTTTAAGACTCTGTATAAAAATGTTCATAGCAATACTATTAATTATGCTGAACAATTAAAACAATCCAAGTGGGGGACTGGTGCAGTGTATATCAGGAAAGAATGCTATACGGCCACTGAAAATGACACGGATACAAATGCACATGTAAGTAAAGTTGGCACACAAAATAAGATGTGCACTCTGATAACAATCAGACGGTCTACTTTATGACTTACAATCATATGGTAAACTAATAAAAAATCCGAAGAACTTAGAGATTTAAATTTATAATCATTTTTTTACTGTTAGCTGCTGCTGCCTTTCTCTTGAAGAAACATCATCTTAATCATCATCAACATCACTTCTTAAGCCAATTCTAACCCTAACCTAAAGTGAACGGAATGATATCAAATGCCTCAGCTTCTTATGAAGCATGAAAAAAAAGAAAGCATTTATTCAGACGTTTTTGAACCATTCTTTCAAGAGGCTGGGTCATCTTCACTCATCCCCAAAGTACCCTTCTAAATTCTAAGCTGGCAAACGGTAACCAAATTTTTGACTGATGTGCATTATAAAAAGTCTATTGGCCTTGGATTAAATATACAATAGCTATATATCTGTGTGACAAGCATACACTTTAGAGTAACTTAATTAACATGTATCATATGGTTTTGTCCTTTTATAGGACCTGGCACATAATTTCAGTATTTTTAATGATTCATCTAGGGACAAATGTGTCTTCTGGTATAGTAGTGGTCATACTTAATCTATAGAATACCAAATGCTTATCATGAATGTAATTGTTGATTATTTCCTACTGGAAAATATGACTTGCTCTTATCATCTATTTTATGACGCAGTTTCCAGTAACAATTGCAGAAATCGGGCCACTTATTTAGAGAAGGAAGAACGCTAGGTTAAATCCTTCTAGTGCAAATAATCACACCCCAAATTACGTCTTCTAAGTTTACATTTTTAGATAAAATAAAAGACACCAGGAAACATTTGACTTTGTTCTTTGCTCCTAACAGCACAGTACAGAGCACTTTACACTTCATTAGAATACCATTTAGACAATGACTAGGTTATTCCTTTCAAAGAGCTTCAAAACATGTTTACAGAAGGGCTGACCTGTACCAGATAAGGATTATTTCCAATTTAAGATTCAATGAGTCCATAAACTGCCAAGACAGATCCTTAGTAGGTACGTGACATGATAGGTTAGAGGAAGCAAAAATGAGACAGACAGAAAGACTAGGGTGTTAATTAGACCACATGAAAGAAATATTGAGAAGCCAACAACTAAAAAGCATTCTTAATGAGTACTTCATTCAACATGGCTGTTTAGCTTTCAGGTCACTGGGAATTTTGTCCACCAATGAATTCCAACTGTCTTATTCACTATTCCCAAAGACCAACTAAAACCAACGACTAGCTGGTCATTTCGGGCTGGGCCTGGTGCAGGATGTCTATGTGCCTCTCAGACCTCTGACTGCAGGGAACATAAGTGACCTCCGGCCACAGCCGCTGAGCCCTGAAATCCATCATTACTGCATTTTCACCAAGGCCAAACTTCCCACGGGCTGCTCTCAGCCAATGACTGGGTATGGCAGAGATACTAAGACAGGCCATTCCTGCGAGACACAGGACGCCCCAACATGCGACTTTGGTCAGGGATGCTATCCAACCTCACAAAGGACAGCAAGGAGTAGACGTGACACTACTTCACAAGTGTAGAAAGTAGACAGTGCAACTTAATGCATTAGAACAAGACAGTTTATTACAACACAGCAAACACCATGAGTATCAGCATAGATTTGCCAGTTCCCCTACCCCCAAGTGCCACAGGGCAATGCAATGGGCTCAGGTGGATGCCACTCATGCAGTGGGAAGAACTGCAGCTGAGGAACCCAGGGTCAAGGACCTGGGACTTTTTGAGCCATGAGCAAACAAACCACTGCCCCTCCCCGGGGAAGCAAGAAGTTAAACGGTAGTCACACTGGTTACCTTGCCCTTCAGAAATGGCTGAGTAACAGGGTACAGATAAGCCTTCCTTTAAGGACCCTCACCAAGAACCTGCAGGGATGCTCAGGGCCCATGGTGGACTGCCTCTCCAGACAGAGTTGCTTTGCCGAAATGTTCTTAGAACTGCACCACATAGTCTGACTTTTCCTACCCACCCTTCCTTCCTTCCCTCTTTCCTGCACAGGGCTCAGACCTGCATCTAGTCCCACAGCTCTCCCTGACTCCTCTGGCTCCCTCCTCATTTTCCCCACAGGCATTTTCCCTAATAAATCTCTCACATGTATAACCCCATCCTGGCATCTGCTTCTCAGAGAACTCAAACTAGCACAAATGGTGCCAGTGCTGGTCCAAGAAAACAGCCTGTGGTAAGATGGAGTTCTGAGACTGCTTTTGTCAGTGCCTGGTGGACAAAATAGACACCGTCCTGAGGCGGGTGTGGGGCACGGATAGTCCAAGGCATAGGGTGGCAGTCCAGCTGCTAAAGATTTCTCTGGAGATGACCTGGGAAAACTGGGAGAGTGGCCTTGGAGATGCAGCGATTCAGGCTTTTGAAAAATATGGGAGAATAAGGCCTACAGAGACAGTGGAGACGGCTGCATACAGTTAAATTGTACCGATGCCCTGCAGCAGGGTAATGAGAAATGATGACAGTTATTAAGTAGCTAAAGATTATGCGTGAGAGCCCAAGGGCTTCCGTGGAGCTTACAAAAAGGCTCTTATTTCCTACAGTGCAGGAGCGAACACAGCTGAGTAGCAAAGAGAGAACATAATAGAGCTGCAGAACTCCAGGGAGATAAATACTCAATGTTTAATATGCGGTAGGTCTGCTTTGCTTAAGTCAGGGCCACATGACTTCATGTGGTTGAAAAATCCTGGGACCCTGAAACAGGGGATGGGAACATCTGGCCAGACACCCCAGAGGGTGTTGGCTCTGTAGATATCCCCACCCAGCCCTCAGAGTGCAGAGGGGGCCACCATTCCCTAGTAATGAGCTAGCACTTCCCCTGTGCCGGAAGACGCTGCAGAGGCTGCTTCCCCAACAAGGCAACTGGTGCCCCTCTCTGAGGAGCTGTGTCCAGCCCCTTTCCCAGTTACTAAGCTGATAACTAGGATTAGATCCCAGCATAACCTGTCTGGGGAAGTGCTGGGTCTAATGAAGAAGAGAGTATACACCAAAGAGCTGCAAAAATTAGCTGGGGGGGGGGTACTAACAGGAGCCAAGGAAGCACTGGGTTTGGATTTCAAGGGTGCTCTATCAAGAGGGCCAGAAAAGCAAGAGTTCACAGGCTTGGGAGCACTTTCTCAGGAGACAGGATTTGACGCCCCTGGCGAGGACCACAGGGGGTAAGTCTCTACTAAGGTGTCACTTAGAGGCCCAGAGGAAATGATGGTCACCACTGAGAAAAGTAGCAATGTCTGAGCTGCCAGGACGAATGGCAGAGGAAGGAATTAAAAGGCAGCGAGAAGTGGGCATGCTGGAGTGGAGATATTATATGAGGTGAAAAACCCCATCAGAGGGTAGTGTTCCACAGAGGAGCCCAGAGGACACCCTATTCACCAAGGCCATCAGGAAGGCACTGGTGAAAAGGGGCACCAGCATCACTAAGTTCAGAGGTGCTGCAGGCCAGAGATGGCAGTAAGAGACCATACAAGGTCTGAAGGGCAGCTGGGGGCGCTTGACCCACAGGGAGTTGTGGAGGAGCGCGACAAACCTACAGCCAACAAAGGTGCTGCTCAAGATTTGAGAGCTGAAAAAGACTAAAGCAGAGGAGCAGGGGACTGAGAGAGGTTTCCCTGTAAAAAGCCCTAATTCCTGGCTCAGTTTCCAGACTTTGGCCCACTTTCACATCTGGCAGAGGGAGCTGGGTCCCTAGGAGGAATGACAATGGTGAGTATGTGCTATTCCCCCAGTACTTCCCCCAAAGTGACCACAGCCACTTACGTGGGGGTATGTACACGGGGGAAAGAACAGCTAGACGTTCGAGGAATGCTAGACTCAAGATCTAAGTTGATGTTGCCACTTAGGGACCTGCAGCAGCATCACGGCTTCTGTTACACTGGGGACTTCAAGGGCTGAGTGATAACTGAAGTCCTGGCTAAAACAGTACTCACAGTGGGCCTGCAGACCTACACAGTGGTCATTTCCCAGTCCTTAACTGTGTAACTGGAACTGAGTTGGTAGCTGGGAGTAACCCCACGTGGGTCCTTGGCCTGCAGGGTAAGAGCTGTCACAGCGAGGAAAGCCAAGTAGAAACCTCTGAAACTGTCCCCACCCCACCCCCACCGCCACCACCATGGACAAGGGAGTAAACTGTGACGCTTACTTTTCTGTGTCAATTTGGCTTAGGCTATAGTACCCAATTAGTCAATCAACTAATCTAGGTGTTGCTGTGAAGGTATTTTGCAGATGTGGTTAACATCTACAATTAGTTGATTTTAAGTAAAGGAGATTGTCCCAGATAATCTGGGTGGGCCTCATCCAATCAGTTGAAGGCCTTAAAAGCAAAATTGAGATTTCCCTGAGGAAGAAATTCTGCCTGTGGACTGCAGTGTCAGTTCCTGCTCAAGAGTTTCCAACCTGCCCTATAAATTTTAGACTTGCCTACCTAGCAACCACAACTACGTAAGTCAATTTCTTGCCATATATATACGTGTGTGTATATATATATACACACACACATATACATGCTTTATCGCAAGGAATTGGCTTACAGTAGGATATATATATCCTACTAATTGTTTCTCTGGTAAAACTCTGATTGATACATAAATCAAACACAGTATTACATCCCAGCGGAGACAGAGTAGATCAGTACCATTATTAAAAACCTAAAAGATGCAGAGTGGTAGCCCTTACCATGTATTTGCACCTACGGCCACATAGGGGTTCCCGTATAACCAGCTGGAGGAAGAGAAAACAGCTTGAGCTTGGTTTACAGACAGGTCAGCTCAGTATGTGGCTGCAAAATGAAGATAGATGGATGGTATCTGCATTACAGCCATGTTCAGGGGTGGAAAAGGAAAATTTTTCCAATGGATGCAACTGTAAGCAGTACAACTGACTTGGTGTGGAAGAAGTGGCCTGAAGTGAGAATATTTATTGAATATGTATAGACTCCTGGGCAGTGTCCAATGGTCTGACCATCTAGTTGGGAGCCTGGAAGGAAAAGTGCTGGAAAATCAGAGACAAGGGGGTCTAGTGTAAAGGCTGTGGATGGACATTTGGGAGCAGGCAAAGTATGAAGATTTCTGCGTCACACGTTAACACTCATCAGAGAGCATCCACCACAGAAGAAGCACTAAACAAGCAGACAAAATGACTCAGACAGGTGCATGTGCCTTCGTCAATGGCTACCACACAACTGGCACGATGGACACATAAGTAGAGTGGCCACCATGGCTGATGGAGGCCCACAGCAAGGACTCCTGCTTACCAAGGCTGATCTAGTGAGAGTCTGATGGCAACTTTGGCTCAAGGACTCACTACTGGTCTTGCTGAAATGTTCTTAGAACTCCACATCAGTCTAAGACTTTTCCTACCCACTTCACTTCTTCCCTTCTCTCTTCTCCGGAGGCTAGACCTGCATCATAGTCTGACAGCTCTCCCAGACGCCTCCAGCTCCCTCTTCATTTTCCTTCATGGCCATTTCCCCCTGCAAAAAATTTCTTACACATCTAATCTAGGATACAAACTAACATACCAGGTAATCTAACTTAGTGTGCTATTAAAGCTTTACTCCTCTGTTTTACAGGGTCAGAAATTCAACTTTAAAAATTCAGCAAGGGTATTAAGGTCTTGTGTAGGTACCAGTTCCTATCAAACTCATAAGGGAATGGTTGATACAAGAGAATGACAAGAATCTCAAAATGAGAAAGAACTGCCAAGCAGACCAGATAGATATGCAATGGAGCTGAAAAAGTGTTCCCTTCTCAACAAGAGTAGCTACTTGAAAATCAGACTAAGCCCAGAAGTAGCCTGGCATGTCTGGAACATGGAAAGGGAGCTGGCTAGCCAAAAGGTGGAAACCCAACTGTCCATCCACTGATGAAGGGATAAACAAAATGTGGTATATCCATACAATGGAATCCTATTCAGCCATAAAATGGAATGAAGTACCGAGGCTTGATACAACACGGATGAACCTTGAAAACATTATGCTATGTGAAGGAAGCCAGACACAAAAGACCACTTATTGTATGATTTCACTTACATGAAATGTCCAGGATAAGTAAATCCATAGAAATGAGAAGCAGATTGGTGGTTGGCAGGGAGGAGGAGGAGGAGGGAATGAGGAATAACTGCTAAATGGGTACGTGGTTTCATTTTAGAGTGACGAAAACATTTTGTAACTAGATAGCAGTGGTGGTTTTAACGGTGGTTTACACTGCGAATGTACCAAATGCCACTAAATTGTTCTCTTTGAAATGGTTTTTATGTTAATTTCATCTCAATAAAAATAAATAAATAAATAAATTGCAAGAAAAAACCGTGGAGACATATCAACCAAAAAAAAAAAACAAAAAGCAAAAAAGAAGACGTTTAAAATTTCAGAAAAAGGGGGGGCAGTGAGCAGGCTGATGTTAAGAATCACTATCACATTCATATCCAGCTGTCCGAACCTAGTCAAGCCATGCTTCTCTATGGTCCCATCTGCCAACAGGAAAGGTCACTGCAAGGGTTCTAAACATCTAGCACAAAGACTAGAATTCTAGAATTGCCTGATATTTCCTCTTTCCTGGACATTTCACCATAAAGTGGGGTCACAAATTCAAGGGCCATATGCTTGAACCCAAATTTAGGATACATACTCTGATTAAGTACCAAGGGTATTCCCAGGGACAACAGCTTTCGCTCAAAACTCCAGGACACTTGACTGTTGAAACTATAGCTCTCTCACTCACTCTACACTCAAGAGATTACAACAATGCAGCCTCAGAGATTTTACATATAGCAACAGTCAAAGCATAATTGAATTTGATTGCATTTTAGAAACATAGCTCATTTCCAATTCTACCGAGCAGCTGAACGGGCTGCGGCTTCAGTGATGCCTGCGGTCACTGGGATTAGAGGACTCCTGGTCCCAGGAGTGCCGGGCCCTTTTATGCCTATGAGATTTATCTCGGCTCCTACTTCGACTTCTGTGGCTGTGCCCCTCAGAGCGCTCACTGTGCCAGCTAGAATGTGTATCTGGGTTTCGGCCTCTGTCTCTATCCCTGTTCCTTTCTTCTCTTTCTTCCCTCCTGCTTGAGGACTTGTGTTCGTGCCTGGGCTTCTCCTTCTTCAGCTCCCTCTCTCGCTCCTCTGCTCCACTGCGGCAAGTCGTCCTGACCTCAGGGGAGCTGGGGTGGTGCTTCCGAACCTCCCTGGACTCTGACTTCTGACCCCTCTCTGAGTTCTTGCTGCTATGCTTTTTAGAGCCAGGGTCATCCTTTTCCTTTATTGTCTTGCTTCTGGGCGATGAAGAGGAGGCTGGCTGCTCTTCCTGTACCTCTCGGTCAGTCTTCTCTTTGTCTTTCTTTCTTTTCTTCTTTTCCTTTTTGTCTGGAGGAAAAAAGGGGCTCAATCAATGAGAAAAGGAAGATGGAGGAGATGTAAAAGAAAAGCATCCCTGGCAGCAGCATGAAGCAGTCACAGCCTATACTTCCAGAAAAGTGCCTCCAAGAAGCCAAGCTGGATGTCTGTCACCCTTGATATGTCAAGTTGCTGTATAACGCAATTCCCACCCTTAATTACCACTTTAAAGACCCTACCTCCGAATACAGTCACATTCTGATGTACTAGGGGTTAGGACTTCAACATAAATATTAGGGGGACAGAATTCAGATGAGAATATTAGCCTTCCGCTGATACATCTCCTTTCCCAATTAAAGTAAGGTTCCCCACACCTTCCCCCTTCACACTTAAGAACTGATTATCAACTCTCAGTGAATGCTAGGAAGAGAAAACACTAAGACCACCCAGAATCTTCCCTTGGGTCTCAATGCTTTACCTTTTTTGTGTTTTTTTGTGGGTTTGTCATCTTCAGAGCCCTCAGATGAACTCGGTGAGGGGGTGCGAGCCCCACAGCCCTTCTCCTGGAGCCCTTTGCTCACGTCATCCATTTCCTCTGAGTCCTTAGGAGCCCGATAGTTAGACACATGATCCACTCGGATAGTTCTTCCTTTGATCTAAGACAGACAGCAATGCTTCAGCACAGACAGCCCTCCTAACAAACTATTTGAACCCAGCTGCAGAAAGCCACGATTTGAACATCCACTACCTTCCTGCTAATTCTATTCCTGGGGAAATCTCTAAAGCAGACCTACCCAACACATATATCTAGATATTAATTCGCTCAGCCCTCAGTGCAGCCAAGTGGGGCCTGGGGCAGCTGGAGCCCTTGAGGCAGTTGTCCTAGCAGTCTCATCAGTTTACCCCAGCGTGCCACACAAATATTTTCATGTTCTACGTGTGCCAAGAAGTGAAAAAAGGCTGAGAAGTACTGGCCGAAAGCACAAGCAGCATGGAAAACTGAGAGAATTCAGACGCACAAACAATGAATTACCCTCAATCTGTAACACTAATTTACAGTGAAACATACCAAGAAAAAGCCTGGCAGCTAGAAGGAATTCCTGAAATCGAGCTCAATGCTACAGCTGCTTTCTCGATACAGCAATTAGGATGAGGCCAAGGCAGACCAACGGTTGGGAGGCGGGAAGGAATCTAGGAAGGACCACTCTTTTCTTTGGCCTTCACACTTTGCTCTACCCCCACCATACTGGAACAACTGGCTCACACTGATACTTACGCTGTGAATCACAACTCTCCGGGTGAACAACACAACAAATTAACCCCTCACTTAAAACAAAAACTTTCAGGCAAATACAGATTTATTCTATAGGCAAAGTCATCTGAAATTTTAAAAGTCTGGCTTTTGTTGTTCCAATACAAGAGCAGATTTTTATTCTTACCTTTAAGCCTGAGGAGCTTCTGTCATCTATCCTATTCCCCATTTCAACACATTTTGAAAACCCTCCTTCTATGGTGACTCCCTTTGACTGCGGGCCCTCTTAAAAATCAAGCCTAGAACCTTGTTTCACCCTGTCCTATAGCCTCCAGCTGTTCCATACTGGTGCAATCAGTGACACACTCTCCAAGTCAAGAGTCAGCTCCCAACCTGTGACAACGCTCGCTCAACTGCAGTGCTTTTCCTAAATGAGCACAGGGACCATGCGGAGCACAGAGAAGCCTCACTTGCCCCATCTCCTTCTCTCAGCCCAATGTCTCCCTTCCCAGGGTGGGAGCGAGAGGGCACAGAGGAGAGAAAACTTCAGAATGAGTTACTTATGTAGAATTTGTCATCAGATTTTAACTAGAGAATTTCCAGGGCCCAGTACTGCTAAGTCAGTGGAGACATATGACAGACATACACAGCTATGTCCTAGGTCATGAAGCCATGATGGAGTCCCAAAACCCCCCAACAGAGAACAGCATGGGAGAGCAGTGTTTGCTAGTCTCTTCATTCTCCAATACATCAGAGATGAGACTAGATTGTGAGGAGCAAAAGTGGAGAAATAGACGCCTGGCTGGGGACGTGGGGCACGATATCCATGCTTCTGGGAAGATGGTTTGCTAACAGATGGGGAAAAGGAACAAGTGCTGGCAGGGTCATGAGCCAACAGAATTATTTCCTGGGATCATTTCCTGGTTAGTGTGTCCCCAAACCTCTGCAACCCTCACAACATACCCCACTGACCAGTACTGTCCTCGAGCCTGTGGCGATCAGGTGGGAAACGAAACCAAACCCCTACACACAGGAGAAGTCAGGCCAAATCCCAGCTTAGTAAGCACACTCACCTTGATCCCATTAAAATTGTCAACGGCCAGAATTGTGCTCCTCTGGTCCTCATAGCAGAGGAAACAGAATCCTTTGGATTTGCCAGTCTTCTTGTCCCGTACCAGATTAATGTTAACAATCTCTCCATATCTATTTATTTTATAAAAGAGTAAGACACTATTGATTTAAAATGCAAAAACTTTCAGATCGGACGACAAAACAAAATTCAAATAATACAGTTTGTACAGGAGACACATCTAAAACAAGATGACATATAAAGGTTAAAAATAAAAATTTAGACAAGGATATAGCAGAAACACCCAATTAAAAAATGGGTGGTAATATTAAGACCAAAGATGAATTCAAAGCAAAAAAAAAAACCATGAAATGGGACTAGGAGAGCTTTTTTACAATGAAAAAGATCCTAATACATAACAAAGGTATAAGTCATGAAACTTTATGCATAAATTAACAAATCAAAAATGTTAATTAAAAAAACTATTAGAAATACAAAGAGAAACTAATAGTTAAAGTTATGAACGATTTTAACACACAACCTTAAGTTTATAACACATAAAGTTGATAAAAACAAGGTCAGAGGAATTACTATAATTAACATATAATTATTTAATATAAATACAAATAAATATATAATTAATAATATAACAATTATATTGTTAACAAATATTAATGTCAGCCTAGTAGATATACAGATAAATTTGAATCTTACAAAAAGATGACAGTTTCTTCTCATGAATTCACGAAACACATATTAAAATTGACTATAGAATAAGGTCTCATAGTAAACTTCAACAACCTCCAAAAATAGAACAGATCATGTTCTCCAATCACAATGTTATAAAGCTGGAAATAATATTTGGAACAAAAAATATGCTACAAACTAGAACTTGAAACCTACTCTCCTAGCTAACAACTGGATGAAGGAGAAAGTAAAACAAAATAAAGAAAAAAAATCAGTGGTAGACTCTTTAGGGAAATAATGAAAATGAGAAGAATATATACCAAAACTTAACGGGTTAACTAAAACCATATTCAGGAAAATCTGTAACCTTAAAGAATTTTATTGTTAAAAAAGAACAAATGAATGTAAAAGCAAGCAAATCTAAAGAAAGAAGATGGGAGTTAATAAAGATAAAAGCAGAAATTAATTAAATAGGAAATAGAAAAAAATTCTACCTTACTCCTTGTACAAAAATAAATTTCAGATAAATTAAAGCTTCATAAATTAAAAAATGAAGTCATAAAAATAAAATAGGAATTGATAGATACATTATAAAATGATCACATACATATACCTTGGCCTGAAATCTAGAATCTTACTTAACAGAAAATACTAGAGATGATTCAACTAAGGTCAGGAACTATTTAACACTGTTTAATTTTGTAGGTATTGGCCAATGCGATTAGGAGAAAATGCATATAAGAAATGAAAAAAGAGGAAGTAAAACTATCTCTGTCTGAAGATTCTATATGATAGTATGTATAGAAAACCCAAGAGAATCAATGATAAACAGTGATAAAAACCAACAGTATTCAGTAAGTTGACAGGATATACAGTTGATAAAAATAAATCACCCTCTTACATTCAAACACTAATCAGTTAGAAGATATAATGAAAGAGAAACTCCATTTATAACAGTAATGAAAAAGATAAAATACTCAGAAATAAACTTAACAACAAGCAATGTACAAAGCCTACATAAAGGAAACTTCTTAAAACTCCTTTAAGACACAAACATAGACTTGAACAAACACAAAGACATCGCTTGTTCTTGGACAGGATGACTCAACATCATAAAGATGGCACAACCTTCCCCCAAGTTTAAGTTAATACTTAAATTTAATATAATCCCAATTAAAAATATAAGTTGTGTTTTCCTTTCCTGGAGGTAGATAAGTTGATTGTAAAGTTGTTGCAGAAAAATGAACATGCAAGGATAGCTGGGAAAACCTTCAAAAAGAACAATGACGGGGAGTAGCTCTCCCAGACATGAAACACCCTGAAGAGCTTCTCTGACTAACTGGTGTGGGACTGGCACACGAAGAGACACACCAACAGAACAGAATAAAGCCAAGAAAGAGACCAAGGACATATGGAAATATTAGTAAGTGATAAGGGTGACATTCCAATTTTCTGGGAAAAATATGGACTTTTTTATAAATGTTGTTGGAACAACTGGACAGCCATTTGAAAAAACATGAAATTGGATCCATATTTCACACTACACATCAGAATAACTCTAAATGGATCAGAGATTTCAATGTATAAAACTGAAATCATACAACTACCAGAAGAGAACACAGATGGGTGGGTGGGGAGAAATACTTTCTAATTATGACTCAAAATCCAGAAACAATAAAAGACTGATAAATTTCACCAAATAAAATACTAGAGGGGTACACTATAAAGGGACAGCATGAGGGAGTGTTTGGGGTGATGGAAGTGCTCTTCATCCTCACTGTGGAGGTGATTACATAAATCTATACCTATATTAAAACTCATAGGACTGTACACTCCCTAAAAAGTCAATTTTACCAAAAAGTCAATTTTACCATAAGATAATTTAAACATATGAATGAATGAAAAAATAGTTTTGCATAGCAAAAAGCAAAGTGAAAAGACAAATGACATTATCAGGAAAACCAGTGAAGTTGAATAAATTCTATATGTTAGAAAATAATACTATTTTATCAGTGTTGATTTCCTGAATTTGATCACTATACTGAGGTTAAACAAAAGTATGTCCTTGTGTTTTGGAAAATACACACTGAAGAATTAAGGGATGAATGGGCATCAGGTCTGCAACTGACTCTCAAATGATTCAGAAAAAATATATTTAAGTGGAGAAAAATAATAAAGCAAATGTGGTAAAATGCTAACATATGGGGCACTCTGGGTGAAGGGGATACAAGTATTCTTTATACTATTTTATAACTTTCCTGTTTTAAGCCTGAAATTATTTCAAACTAAAAAGTAAAAGAAAAAAAGAATATAGGAGCTTGCTTGAAGGGACTCCTACAGACCAAATTGGGACAATTTGAGCATCAAGAAATAATGATGGTAATGTAGTAGGAAACATCAAATTAAAAAAAATAAGTCCATAGTAATACAATACATGACAAAGTGTTATAACAAAGAGTTCATATCCTTAATACATGAAAGGCTCTTATAAAATCAATAAGAAAATGAGGAATACTCCAAAAGAAAAAACAGGCAAAGGATATGAATAGATGATTTACAAAGAAAAATACTAATAATGGCCTGTAAATCTATGAAAAGATGTTCAACCTCACTGATGATGAAATAAAGGCAAAGTAAAATAACAATGAGAAGCCATACAGTAAATATTTTTTTATAACCATTGCTCTTAGGATTCAGAAAAATGGGCATTCTAGTGAGAGTGGAAATTGATACAACCTTTTCAGAGCGCAATTTGGCATGTTTATAAAATATCTTAAAAATGCTAACATATTGATCCAGTAATCTCACTGAGGAAACCAACAAGGATGCATACAAAACTGTATATACTAAGATGTACATTGCAGTATAATTTATAACAGCAAAATATTGGAAATAATACCCAACATTTTTTAAAAAGACAATAAAGAAATGCACCAAAATGTTAACAGTTTTTCCTTAAAGTACATTCTATTTTCTTCTTTATACTTTTTCCTCTCCTGCTATGACTATACATTACCTTGATAATCAGAAAACAAAGTATTTTTTGAAAGCCACTGTTATCAGTGGCAAAGGCAATCTTCATGGACAGCAATGTGTGTAGCCAGAATAGAGAATTAGAATAAATACACACACTACCTGATCATCACTCAATGCAAATAAGACAGAAACAGCTCTTGGAAGGCTGGGCCAAGGAGAGGTACCACGAAGGGATGGAAATTATAGGCTGCACCTGCTGTGAACTTCCCGATGCCCAGAAGTTGGAGGAAGCAGCCTCAGTCCCTGCAGGGCCCTCTGCCTGTGTGCACTGCCCAAGCCCTCGACCATGGCCTTCTTCTCATGTGTACTGCCCAGTTTCTTTCCCTTGGCCTTCTGTCCTATATGCTGCCCAATCACTCAGCCAGAACCTGCTTCCCCCTAAGCTGCATAACCATTCAGCGAGGGCCCTCTGCTTATGGGATGGCCCAACCATCCCCTGCCACGGCAATGCCTCTGTCGGGGGTACTGGCTGTGTTTGCTTGCCCAACCCCTTCTGCCATGGTCCCCTGACTGTACATGCTGTCCGACTTCTCAGCAACCGTCCTCTGCCCCTGAGAGCTACACAACCCAGGGGCCATGGTCCTCTGCTCCTATGAGCTGCCAAGGCCCTCTGGCTCTATGGACTGTCTAGCCACTCTGTGTAGCTCTGGGGTTGTGCCTAGGCCCTCTCCTACCAGCTGCCACTACCAGTGTGAGCTGCCAAGGCCCTCTCCTGCCCAGTGCCACTGCTATCGTCTCATAGCAAAATGAAGACTATAAGGTTCTCCTATTCATTCTTGTTCCTCATCAGCCCGTGATTCTCAGCCTCTAGGTGAAGAGAATGGCTCTCCTCAATAACTTTACACTCATCTAGAAACAAAGAAACCAAACTACAGCGTAAACCTTTTGCTTTTTTCCCAATTCTTCTGTGCTTTGCCCTAATCCTACAATGCCACACAGGTGTGGGCCCAGAAGGGCCCTGTGATCCTATCATGGGTTACTCCTAGTTTGTAGAAACACGAGGAGATGGGCCAACATAGTATCTTCCTGAGAGTTCCAGTGTGTTCCAGTGTAGACCCAGGCTGAACAAGCCCCAGTAAGAAAGGAATGAAAATAGACCAGAATCCCCACGACAGCCTCCTAAATCATCCAACTTCTTGGATTTTCCACATTGGGAGAGTTCTAGAAACCATGTCCTATGACTGATTCAGACTAGAGCAGAGGCTACAGCCCTCCCCATGCAGGGAGGCCGGTCAGCCTAGAATTAAAATAAATGGCTTTCGTGATGCCACAAAATGCATTATGGAAGCAAACTACTTTGATGACCCGAAATGCAGGAAATGAAAGGGGACTTACTGTGAGAACACACAGATGATGTCCCCTTCAGTCAGTTCATAAGGAAGCCCTCCTAGAAGAGAAAACCACATTTCAGTTCAAGAAACATTTACCAAGTGCTGCTACATACCATGCACTAGGCCAGGCACTGAAGGTGCAAAGAAGAGTAAGCCACAGGGCCCGTTCTCAAAGAACTCACAGGCTGATGCAGTGACAGAAGCACATATAAGGCGGAACTAGTACAGAAAAAGCAGTGGTTAACTTTGACTGGAAAGGTCGGGGTCACCACCAACCAAACTAATCCTCCTCACACGCAAAATCTTACAGACAAAGAAGACAGTTTCCAGCACAAAACTCTGCTTCCACAACCATTTCTTAAACTCATCTGCCCCTTACTCACGAATTCATAGCTAAGATCCAAAATCAGTTTAAATAGCCAAATATTAACCCCACCTCACAAAGACCAAGGATTATAAAGACAATTGTTAAGCATTTCACAGAAAATAACTTTCCATGCAAATGTTTCCTTCCTCATCTGTAAAATGGTGATATTAGTACTTACCTCACAGAAGTGTAATAAGAATTAAATAAAACAATAAAATAAAATTTAAAAGAATTTAAAAAAACAATATGGGGAGGGCAAAAGGGGGTAAAGGGGCACATATCTACGGTGACAGGTAAAAACTAGATTATTGGTAGTGAACACGATGCAGTCTATACAGAAACTGAAATATGTAATGTACACCTGAAACTTACACACTGCTATTAGGCAATATGACGTCAATAAAATAATTTAAAAGTTACATTTCAGCAACAATAACAAAAAAAAGTATGGAAAAACTTAGAGAAAATAAACAAGGAGAAAACATTACATACAAAACATATATATAAAAAAGGCTTAGTACAATGGTGCAACAACCTCTTGAACAAACTGTCAAATTACTGGATGTGACACAGTGACTATAGAGATGGTAATACAGCCACGGACAGTACGCAGCAGCAAATTAGACGAGGAAAATTAATTCTGAGCTGGGGGAAAGGAGTGGCGGGGGACGGGGTGTGCGGGCAGTTAGCAGTAATATCGGATGGTGGCTAAGACCTTCAGTTCTAGAATCCCATAGTTTTGGCTGTTCTACTTACTAGCTACGTGACCTTAAGGAAATCCATTACTTTCTCTGCACCACAGTTTCCTCAGCTGTGTAATGGGGGGACGGGGAGTGATAATATTGGTTTCTGAGAAACCAAGTGGCAAGACTCTTAGCACAGTGAACGGCAGACAGTAACTACCACGGGCACTGATTTGGCAGGGAGAGCAAACTAGAAATGGGGGAGAAAAGAGATATAGAAAACCAGGTTATGGGCAGACAGCAGAAGGAAATAAAAGTGGGTGATGAATGTCGGGAGGAATGAAGGGCGGGAATGCTCAAGTACTAGGAAGGAGGCCGAGAGTGAGGAGCTCTGCGGAAGGAGGACGTGGACCTCACCCAGGAAGATCCAGGCGCTGTCCTTGTACTCAGAATGCCAGGACACCTTATCTGCCACGCCAAGCTGGACCTCACGCTCATTCAGCTCGTTGATCAGCTTCACTTTAGTTAAAGGGCTGCAGCGGGGGCAGAAAAGCCGACAAGTAAGCGCGGCCTGCCTGAGGTGAAGGGGAGCAAAACTACGGGACTAGTTTTCTAGTCTCCGCGCTTCTCCCGCCCCTCAGCCCTGCAGACGCTCTGCCACCCGAGCCCGGTGGGCCACCCCGGCGGCCCGCTCCCGCTTCCTCAGGGGGAAGCTGAGGCCTTACTTCATCTCCGCGAGTCCGCGCTCAGCACCGAGGCATTCGCTTCCGGGCGAGGCTGCAGGGCGCACGCGCGACCCGGGCGCCGCGTCCCCATTGGACTAGGCGGAGCTCGCGCTGCGCCGGAAGAGTTCGGCCGCTCCAGGGGTGCGGCGCGTGCGCACTCGCGCGGGAACAGGCTTTCCTCCGGGAGGGGTTCGTTCCTCCCGGGGATTTTACTCTCGTCTCTCGCTTCGTCCCTTTGGGAAGTGAGGCATGGGTGCGAGCCTGGTCTATTACAGGACCCCCAGTTCCTGGACGATGCCTGACATTGATTGAGTTAGCTGTAAATGTTTGTTGAATGAAGACTGAAAAAGAGTCAGCTTTTACCCTCCTCTCAGTCATTTTCACTGTTCTGAGTCAGACTTTTTGTGAGGTGTTCCGTTGCTGAGTCAGATCCTAGGATGACATATTGAGGCCAAGGTGAAGAAGCCAGTTAGCAGGAATGCCAGGTGAAACACTGATCAACGGAGTGGATGACAGTCTGCAGATTAGGGAAAAGAGTGTATAGACCATGGGGCAGAGAAGCCAGATAACTGAGACACATCATTGTAAAGACTAGAGTAGATGGGTGATCTGAGAGGCAAGCAATGACCTCAGAGATGAAGCCCATGGCGGGCCTGTCTTGGCTCAAGTCACAATGATGTTGCATGTAGGCTGGCAGCATTCTTCTCAAGCATGCTGAGGGCTGGCATCCCCCATGAGGTTGGGCACAGGTTTTCAAAGCTGTAGGATGATGCCACATAGCTTTCACTCAATCGCTGGTCAGCAACTTACCTTCTGGAGAGACCAGGTGGCATAGTGAGAAGAATATAGACTCTGAGGCCTGGCAGACCTAAGTTCAAATCCCAGTTCCACCATTTGCTAGCCGTAAAACCTTGGCCAATTGGCTTCAATTAACTTCATTGTGCATTGGTGATAATATCACCTCACAGGGATGTTTTGAGGATTAAATGAGATCATTCACATAAAGTGTGTGTGATAAGAGGTAGGTATTACTAATATTAATAATAATCTTCTTCTCAGGTTCCAAATACCCCCAGCCAGTGTTATAAGCACCCTACCCTCAGCTTCTGCAACCCCCAGATCTTACCCTCGGCTCTCCCTCAGGAAAAAGTTGGAAATGGCTGTCTGAGAGTTGGAGGACTGCAATATAAAATTGAGGCTAGAATGGCCCCTTGAATGCAGTCTTTCTTGAAGGTTCTTCAAGAAAGACTTTCAATGAAAAAAGCAAGAAGTATTAATTGAATATATATTTTCTCCCCTTGACCTACCCCATTCCACAAACCATGGGGATTAACCAAAACTGTGTGTGCCTCATTACCCAACTCCTTTTCTGCAGGGGAGGGAAGGATTTCGATGTACCAGTCCCAACAGTATAAATAAATAAAAGGAGCAAGAAGGTTCTGAGCTCTGAGTGGCAGATGAAAAGGTTTTCATACTCACCATGCTCCTCTGGCCTGCATGACGGCACAGCTAAGATGCAACAGCAACCCAGAAGTGCCTAGCAGGATCTTTCCTTTTAGAGACCCTTCCAATTTGCATAGCTAGACAGAAGCAAAGCCTTTCCAAGGATTGCTTTCTCCCCGCAGGTGCCTGCCCTCTGCTGGGCTTCCTGGTCATTGGCATTTTGGCATCTCAGGCCAGCAATCTGCCCTTTCCTGGCTAAGTAGAAACCTTTGTAGTACCACAACTAAATGTCTCTTGGGCAGTGGGACAGCCAACCAGCAATATAACCAGTACCCAGTTTTTGAATTGTCTCCTCATATTAACCCTTTAGCTCAGTGTATTAGTTTCCTATTGCTGCTGTAACAAATTACCACGAACTTAGTGCTTAAAACACAAATTTATTATCTTACAGTTCTCAAGGTCAGAAGTCCAAAATCAGTTCCACTGGGCTAATATCAAAGTCTCAGCAAGCCTGGTTCCTTCTGGAGCATCTAGGGAAGAATTCGTTTCCTTGCCTTTTCTGGCTTCTAGAAGCCACCTGCATTCCTTGGCTTGTGATCCCTTTCTTGCATCACTCCAACCTCTTGCTTGTCATCACATCCCCTAATACTGCTCACTCTGATCTCCCACTTTCCTCCTATAAGGACCTTTGTGATTATATCATTGGGCCCACCCAGAAAATCCAGGATAATCTCCCCATCTCTAGAACCTTAATTTAATGACATCTACAAAGTCCCTTTTGCCATATAAGATATATATTCACAGATCCCAGGGACTAGGACATGGACATCTTTGGGATCAATTTTCAGCCTACCACACCTAGGCTTCTGCAACACGGAGTAGCAAAAGACCACTGGACCAAGAGTGAGGAGAACTGGATTCCAATCCCAGCTCTGCCACTCCTTCCTAGTTGGGTAACCTTGGGTAGGTCCCTTCACCTCTTCAAGCCTCACCTTCTACTCTTGTAACCTGAAGATAATAACATCTAGCTCACAAGGTGTTACTTGAATGTATGAAAAATCTCTGTCTAAGCATAGTAACTAGCACAGAATAAGGCACTCAATAAACATGCTGGAAGGGGGATGTTAGCATGGGGAGAGAGGATGAGCAGTTAGCAAACAATTGTGCAGATGAAAGATATTAAGGTGCTAAAAGAGACAGGTAATAGTACGAATGGAAAGCAAGAGAGGGGAGATAACTGAAGAAGTACACATGAGTCCAGATTTATAGATTTCCTTGGGCTCAGGGTAAAAATGATCCTCATTTTCCACAATGGCTGGGCTTTAGTAACAAAAAAAAAAGGCTTCCACTTAGTCTCATCTCAAGCACCTTTGAAAAAAACCCAAAGCATAAAAGTGTCAGCTTGAAGGTCAGAGGTAATAGGATGGGCAAAGGCATAGAGGCACAAACTGGCAAGAAAAGGGGACTACATGCAGTCTCCATGGTGGATAAGAGTCAGGACAAGCTCTTGCTGGCTGTCCCACACAAGCTTCTTGCCTGTCTGCAAATTTCCAACACGTATCGCTTACAAGCTGTACAGTCTTAGGGAAATAAGTCACCCTCTCTGTGTGCCTTGGTTTCCTCATCTGTAAAATTGAGGTATTAATAGTACCTAACTTATAGAATTATTGATTAAATGAGAATCTAAGCTGTATATTTAGCACAGTACTCAGCACCTAAAGGCCCCATAAATGTCAGCTGGTATCATCATTGCTACAAGAAGGCTCAGATGCCCCAGAAGTCCAGGGCTGTTTCCTCAAAGTGCCTCCCACTCCAAGAAGAGACCAAAGCCTCAAATACTGATTCTCCTACCCTGTCTTACCCTATCATTTCTCCCAATCCACACACACACCTTTCTACAACTGCAGCACAGGCAGGTAAAAAGAATAAAAGCAAAAGCAAATATATAACTATATATGTACATACATATGTGTGCGTATATATGTGTGTGTGTGTGTGCATTTTTGTGTGGTCTGAAAAAGGCCTTTGCAAAATGGTGCCTGAGCTGGAACAGGGAGGGAGAATTTTGAGGAGGGTTTTTTCTTTTGAAATTACATGAATATATTCTCACTGTGAAAATATATAACAAGTCAATATATATTGTGACAACCACTCTTCACCCCCACCAATCCCACCCCCCTGCTCAAAGTTATTCATTCTCTGTCAACAATCTCCTTTCTATGCATTTATACACACGTATAGCTGGAGTTTGGGGTTTTATTTTCATAAGGGTGTCCAGACTTTGCATATTGATGTGTGACTAGATGTAACAATCAACAAGATGTCTTGGAGGTCTCTCTGTAAGGACATATAAACCTATCCCATTCTTTTCACATCACTGCATAATATTTCATAGTAATGCATGAACCAGATTCAGGAAGAGATATTCAATGTCGCTGCTTGTCCTTGGGGAAGATGCAGCTAAACCATTACAGGCAGACGGCTGCTCTAGGCACCACAAGAAATCAGGCACAACTTGTCTTAGATATCTTCCTAGAGCTCCTCTCGTGGGGGCCTGGCTCCACAGGCAGGCTCTGCTGAAGGCTGGTGTCTCCCCCACTCCCGTTCCAGCTGAAACTCCTGGTCCTCAGTCCCATGCCCTCAGGGTGGATGAAGTACCCCGTTGTATCCTTTTACCTTACATGGCAAAAGGCACTTCGCATTTATGGGATAGCTTAACCAGAGAATAAGCCCTCTCATACTTTACCTTCTTCCCTTTCTCAATCCTGGTTTGTATGCCTTTCAGTGCTCCACTCTAGAGACTCTGAGAGCTCTCAGCCTGCTCCAGTGGGGCAGGACCGCAAGGACCAGCCACCGACCTCCCAGGAGGAACCACATTCTCTGTGGCCTTGACCTTACGGCATGGGCACACCCCTAGGACACACAGCTGAGACCACGTGGTGGTGTGGGAAAGGGGGTAGGAAAGACCAAAGGGGACAAAGAGGTGGGGTAGCTAAGAAAGATGGGAGGGAGCTGAGGGAAGGGAAAAAACTCCCAGGGGCCCATCAAAAACAGACTGTGTAGGGACTCAAAGACAATTCAATGGGAATAATGATGTTTTACACCACTACAGGAATCTCCTCTAAGGCCTTCCTGAAAGGT
Organism: Equus caballus; assembly: GCF_041296265.1. Classification (NCBI taxonomy): domain Eukaryota; kingdom Metazoa; phylum Chordata; class Mammalia; order Perissodactyla; family Equidae; genus Equus; species Equus caballus. The sequence goes on along the minus strand of NC_091715.1, from coordinate 124,846,995 downwards.
GTGCATTTAGCCTTTGCTTGCTTACTTCCAAAGACTGAGAGCTCACTATTTTCCTAGGCTGCCTAAGTTAGTTCGATTCAGCTTGTGGGTTCATGAGAGGACAAGAGAGAAAACAGGAAAGTGTTGATGCCTAAAAGAAAAGAAATATATAGGGCACAAGCAAAGGAAGAGTAAACTAAGAAGAGCATTTGTTGGAGGATGGAGGGAGAAGAGACCTGGGCAGCAGAAAATACCGGTGTAGTAAGCAGCATAATGCCTCTCCCCCCACCACCACCAAAGATGTGCACATCCTAATCCTCGGAACCTGTGGCTATGTTACCTTACACAGCAAAAGGCACTTCGCAGATTGATTAAGTTAAGGACCTTGAGATGGGGAGGATATCAGGGATTATCCAGGTACACTCAATGTAATCACAAAGGTCTTTAAAAGAGGGAGGAGGAAGAGTCAAAGCCAGAGAAGGGGATGTGACTATGGAAGCAGAAGTTGGAGTGATGTGCCATGAGCCAAAGAATGCAGGCAGCTTCTAAAAGCTGAAAAAGGCAAGGAAATTATCCTCCCCTAGAGCCTCCCAAAGGAATGCAGCCCTATCAACAATTTGATTTGAGCCCTGTAAGACCCACTTTGGACTTCTGACTTCAAGAACTGTAAGATAATAAATTTGGGTTAAGTCACTATGTTTGTAGTAGTTTGTTACAGCAGGAAAAGGAAACTAATACAACCAGGCACCTGAGAGTGGGAGAGAGGAAAGGACAACTTTAATGTGCATACAGATCACTGGAGATCTTGTTCAAATGTAGACTCTTCTTCAGTGGGTCTTGAGCTGGGCCTGAGGTTCTGCATTTCCACCCAGCTCTCAGGTCACACCAATGCTCTGGATCTGATACACACTTTGATTAACAAAAGACTAGAAAGAAGACACTCAAAAAAAGTATCTGTGTAATATTTTACAGCTCATGAAGCCTTTTCATATCCATCATACCTCATTTTATCATCCCCAAAACCCTGTGAGGTAGGTATTATTGTCCCCATGTTACACACGAGGAAGCCAAAGCTAAGTCACAGAGGTGAAGACATTTCTCCAAACAAAATCATAGAGGTAGTGTTGGGCTGGCCCCCAGGTATCCTGACTCCAGAGCCTGTGCTTTTGCCATTGAACGCTGATTCTCACCCCTGGCTTCATATTAGAATCACCTGAGGATCTTTTAAAGCTCCAGATGCATAGGACACACCCCAGACTAATGACATCAGAATCTCTTGGTGTGTGACTCAAACATCAATATTTTTGGAATGACCAAGTGAGTCCACTGCACAGTTAAGGCTAAGAACCATTGCACTAGAGCAGTGGTTCTCAAAGTGGGGGCCCTGAACCAGCAGCATCAGCATCACCTGGGAACTTGTTAGAAATGAATATTCTCAGACCCCAGCCCAGGCACAATGAAGCCAAAACTCTGGGAGTGAGGCCCAAGAATCCGGGTGTTAACAAGCCTTCCACGGGATTCTGATGAACACTTGAGTTTGAGCATAGGCATAAAAAGGGCCATCTCGACTCCATGCATGGAGTCAAGGGCTGGAGAAACAAAAATACACCTTACATCCAGGTATAAAATTAGGCCAGGTGCTAAACAACTGAAATCAGCCTCTTAAATGGATGTACCAAAGAATAAGAACTGTTCTAGATTCAATGCAATCCCTATCAAAGTCCCAATGACATTTTTCATTGAAATAGAACAAGGAATCCTAAAATGTAATATGGAACAACACCAGACCCCGAATAGCCAAAGCAATCCCGAGAAAAAAGAACAAAGCTAGAGGTATCATACTCTGATTTCAAAATATACTACAAACCCATAGTAATCAAAACAGCATAGTACTGGCACAAAAACAGACACACAGGTCAATGGAACAGAAGCGGGAGCCCAGAAATAAACCCACACATCTATGGACAGCTAATTTTCAACAAGGGAGCCAAGAACATACAATGGAGAAAGGAAACTCTCTTCAATAAATGGTGCTGGGGGGGCTGGCCCCGTGGCCGAGTGGTTAAGTTCGCGCGCTCCGCTGCAGGCGGCCCAGTGTTTCGTCGGTTCGAATCCTGGGCGCGGACATGGCACTGCTCGTCAGACCACGCTGAGGCAGCGTCCCACATGCCACAACTAGAGGAACCCACAACGAAGAATACACAACTATGTACCGGGGGGCTTTGGGGAGAAAAAGGAAAAAATAAAATCTTTAAAAAAAAAAAAACAAAAAAAAAAACAAAAAAAAAAAATAAATGGTGCTGGGAAAACTGGACAGCCACATGCAAAAGAATGAAAGTAGACCATTATCTCACACCATACACAAAAATTAACTCAAAATGGGTTAAAGACTTGAATGTAAGATCCAAAACCATAAAACTCCTAGAAGAAAACATAGGCAGTATGCTCTTTGATAGGGGTCTTAGCAGTATCTTTTTGAGTATCATGTCTCCTCAGGCAAGAGAAAGAAAAGAAAAAATAAACAAATGGGACTACATCAAACTAAAAAACTTCTGCACATCAAAGGAAACCATCAACAAAACAAAAGGACAACCTAAAAATTGGGAGAAGATATTTAAAAATCATGTATCTGATAAGGGGTTAAGATCTAAAATATATAAATAACACATACAACTCAACAATAAAAAACCCAATTAAAAAATGGGCAGAGGATCTGAACAGACATTTTTCCAAAGAAGATATACAGATGGCCAACAGGTACATAAAAAGATGTTCAACATCACTAATTGTTAGGGAAATGCAAATAAAAACTACAATGAGATAACACCTCATGCCAGTCAGAATGGCTACTATTAAAAAGACAAGAATTAACAAGTGTTGGAGAGGATGTGGCAAAAAGAGAACTCTTATACACTGCTGGTTGGAATGTAAACTGGTGCAGCCACTATGGAAAACAGTATAGAGATTCCTCAAAAGATTAAGATTAGAACTACCATATGATCCAGTTATCCCACTGCTGGGCATTTATCCAAAGAACACAAAAACACTAATCTGAAAAGATATATGCAGCCCTATGTTCATTGCAGCATTATTCACAATAGCCAAGATTTAGAAACAACCTAAGTGCCTATACACACACACACACACACACATACACACACAGTGGAATACTACTCAGCCATTAAAAAGGCGAAATCTTGCCATTTGCAACAACGTGAGTGGACCTTGAGGGCATTATGCTAAGCAAAATAAGTTAGATAGAAAAAGCCAAATACTGTACGATTTCTCTGTGAAATATAAAAACAACAACAAGAAACAAACACATAGACACAGAGAACAGACTGATGGTTACCAGAGGGGAGGCGGGGAGGGATGAGGGCAAAACGGGTAAAAGCCCATATGTGTATGGTGATGGATGGAAACTAGACTTTGGGTGGTGAACACAATGTAGCCTACACAGAAATCGAAATATAATGATGTACACCTCAAATTTATATAATGTTATAAACCAATGTCACCTCAATAAAAAGTAAACAATAATTTTAAAAGGACTATCCTCAGGCTGGCAACGGGAAAACCCAATCCCCACACCAAAGCCTTTCTGATTCTTTGTAGGAGAGTCATCTGCCAAAGGCCCTCTCACACTGTCAAAACATCCTGGAATATATTTGCCTCCAACTCTGCATCTTGCTCACCACTCCCTCACTTAAAACATTAATCTTTCCCATTTGTGCTCTCACCTGAACTGAGTAAATAAGCTTCTAATAGCTCTTCTCCCCACCCCTCTCTTCTTGGTATCCAAGATGAGAGTACCAGGCAAAAGGTTAGTTCTAATGCACCCGAGCAAATGGATATACAACCTAAAATAGGAGTGACATACACAGCTGCCCTCCCTGAGCCCATTTCACCTACCTCAGCAACACTGCCACCCTATCCCTGGAAAATGGAAAATTCCACAACCAAACATTAGTTCACTTTCCAGAATGCAATCCACCTCCTCTTCTCCTGTCCCAAAGATAGCTCTACAGGATCAAGACAGGCAAGGCTTGCAGTGACTACTCATGACCAGAGACATGGCCCGACATGGTGTAGAGAAAGTTCTCAATGAGTAGACCCAAGAGACAGCATCTTTAGACGGGGAACGGGCTCTATTCTAAACTGAATGACAGCTATTAACAATTCTCTGCTTGTTTTTCCTCCCCTTTTGAATCCTCAACTAACTGAGTTCCGAGGGATGAGATACAGGGGAAGAGCATACCCTATTTGAGAGAATTAGAATCTGAGGTGTCAGGAAGCAAAAGATAAGAAACAGCTTAAATGTGTGGTAACCCCCCTGAAAGTATGGTGTGCCCTGAAATAGCTTGCTTGCCTTCACTTCCCACTTCGACTGATTATGATCATCTTGCTTGATTAAAAGAAGTCATAATAGTAACTGAAAATTAGTTATTAAGCAAATGCTTAATCAAGCTGAGATTAGTTGTTAAGGTAGTACTTGAGGTTTAGGAAGAAAGGAAGTCGAAACTTAATATCAAGTTATGGAGGAAGAAAAAGTGTGATTAGAGTCAATTATATCTTCTGCGAGACAGGAGACATGATGAATCCCCAGTCCCTCCAAACAAAGTCCCTGAAGCATCAGTAAAGGGAGAGAGCCTGGCAAGACATTGTGTACCAGGTACTTGGGAGTTGTCTAGTAACTTGGTTGCTGGAGGGGGAGGGACTAGCTCAGGGCCCAGGGGGAGGTCTGCTCTGGAATTGCTGCCTTCAGAGAGCTGGAGAGGCAAGAGGCTGAGGACTGAAAAAGAGAGGGTGACCAGTAGGTTCTTCTTAATGACCAGCAGGATCCCAAAGGTGGAGAGCTGCCAGCCTGGACTGCCAGTGATGATCAGAACTGTGCGGCAGCTCTGAACCCACAGCTCCTTCTTCCCCAGCCCGTGAGAATTTGAGCTGGAGAGCCAGCATGCCCTGGTAAGTGGAAATCCTGCCACTTCAAGACATGGAGTCATCTTTCCTATTTGGAGTGATCCTTGCTGGCCTGGCCTCCCTCATTATTGCCGCTAATGCACTAGTGGCCATAGCTGTGCTGTTGTTAATCCACAAGAATGATGGTGCCGGTCTTTGCTTCACCTTGAATCTGGCTGTGGCTGATGCCTTGCTTGGTGTGGCCATCTCTGGCCTAGTCACAGACCAGCTCTCCACTCCAGCTCAGCCCACACAGAAGACCCTGTGCAGCCTTCGGATGGCATTTGTCACTTCCTCCGCAGCTGCCTCTGTCCTCACGGTCATGCTGATTGCCTTCGACAGGTACCTTGCCATCAAGCAGCCCCTTCGCTACTTACAGATAATGAATGGGCTAGTGGCTGGAGCCTGCATTGCTGGGCTGTGGTTGTTGTCTTACTTCATTGGCTTCCTCCCACTTGGAGTCCCCATATTCCAGCAGACCACCTACCACAGCCCCTGTACCTTCTTTGCTGTGTTTCACCCACTCTTCGTGCTGATCCTCTCCTGCATTGGCTTCTTCCCAGCCCTGCTCCTCTTTGTCTTCTTCTACTGTGACATGCTCAAGGTTGCCTCCATGCACAGCCAGCAGATCCGAAAGATGGAACATGCAGGAGCCACGGCCAGAACTTACCGGCCTCCACGGACTCCTAGTGACTTCAAGGCTGTCCGCACAGTGGCTGTTCTCATTGGGACCTTCACTCTGTCCTGGACCCCATTCCTTATCACCAGCATTGTGCAGGTGGCCTGCCAGGAGTGCCGCCTCTACACAGTGCTGGAACAGTACCTGTGGCTGCTTGGTGTGAGCAACTCCCTGCTCAACCCACTCATCTACGCTTACTGGCAGAAGGAGGTACGGCAGCAGCTCTACCAGATGGCCTTGGGAGTGAAGAAGCGGCTCACCTCATTCCTCTTCCTTCTCTCGGCCAGGGATGGTGCCCCAGAGGGGCCCAGGGAAAGTTCCTATCACATCGCCACTATCTCCCACGCACAGCTTGATGGCTAAGACGGTAAGGGCAGAAAAGCTTCAAAGTGCCTTCTCCCTCCCCTCTCTGGGCCCTAACTAGATCAGATGGAGCTAGGAGAATGAGAGCACTTGCTTCAGGCAATTGACCACTCCCTGCACCCTCTCACTCCAGACTGAGAGGTAACTGAGGCAGAGTGCTGACGTTTTTTATAGTCAGTTTCCCCGTTTGCAAATCTCCATTCCTCTCTGTCCTTCTTTTGCAATGAGTCTGGTTCTCCTGTACAGGTATACTTAATTAAAGCAAGAAATGAACTACTGAAAAGATGCTTAAAAATCAAGTCATATTTTTGAATACACTAGAGCAGCACTGTGTAACAGAAATATAATGCAAGCCACATATATAATTTTAAATGTTCTAGTAGCCATGTTAAAAAGGTAAAAAAAGAATGAGGCAAAATTAATGTTACTGTTTCATTTAACCTAATATATATCCAAAACATCATTTCAACAGGTAATCAATATTAAAAAATTACACTATTTTTTTCATGCTCAATCTTTGAAGTCCGATGTGTATTTTACCCTTACAGAACATCTCAATTCAAACTAGCCATATTTCAAATGCTCCATAGCCACATGTGGCTAGTGGCTACCATACTAGACAGCACAGCACTAGAGAAATTAAGTTCTGTTCTTTTTAACTGTTTACTATAGTGATTGCTTTTGTAAAATGGGTCCTGCCCTCCACAATGTAAATGGGACATCTTATGTAGTGAGTGTGCATAAAATGTAGGAACCTGAATTAGATTCTAAAGCTTGTCTTTTCCCACACTTCATGGTGTTCAAAACAGTGTTTCTTTGGGAAATAGCCTATCTTGTGATTATTTCCATTATTACCCCTCCCAATCCACCACCACCTTTCTAACTCTGTGGTGCCCCGTCCCCTCAGTTGGCCTCTTATGTCACTTGTAACTACTTGCTGATGATAAACCACAAATTCTGAGACAGTGTAAGGGAAGGAAGAAGGAAAGGGGTAGGTACCAAGAAAGGCACTGCCAAGCTTTCCACACTGGACCCACTTTACTCCTCAGAGCTTGACCTTCTTTCATTTACTCCCAAATTTGCATTTTCCTAAGAAACTTAGTCACATAAGAGTACGCCTCCAAATTGGTCCGGGAGACCAGCTGAGGAGCAGGTGCCTCACCCTGCTTTCTGTGGATAAAGAAAATGACTGTTGGCAGCTGGGAACTATGCTCAGGCTTCCTCTGGGCAATCCTGGCAGCAGAAATTCAAGAACAGAATGGGGAAGACACCCAGGAATGACACTCAACCTTCCTGAGCTTCCCTGTAACCCTTTCCTCAACCTCCTGATCTCCAAAGTGGATTCCTAGAAAGTTTGTGTCTTAAGGCCCTAAACTAGATTATTTCCTTAGAAAGCTGCTGAGTGGACAACAAAAGAGGGCAAGAAGAAACCAAAAGGGTATGGATTAATTTGTCTGGGATTTGGTGCCAAAACCACCTTGGAAGGCTAACCCCTCAATATCTCTGAAATGAGGGCCTGAGGATGCACATGAGTCCAATGTGTAATGGCTAATTCCAAGAGGCCCATGAAAATTTCCATTCAAATCTCAAACTACAATGTTCAGAACCTGGATGGAATCCGCCATCCTCCTCTCAAAAGGATGGCACCATACCAAGATGCTTTGCACTTGGGTTTAAATTCCCCTTCAGTCTTAGATTAACTACCGGAGCTTGCTTTCCTTAGTTGTTTAGAGATTAATGATCATCCCTTTCAAATTTTGTACTCTTAAAAATTCCCTTCTCCCTCTCCTCACCCTTTACCTTCACCCCAAAAGGCCTATTTCTCACTGATCTATTCTAACACATACCAACTCTCCTTCGGTAGGCATTCTTCCAGTTGCTCTGCTTACCACTCTGGCCCAGAGGAGGACTGTGCTTGCCTTCATCATAGTAGGTTTTGTGTTCCTACAACTGAAGAACTTTTTGGCTCTCAAGTGGATGATGGAACCCAATATGCCTTGAAGTGCTGAGCACCAGCAAGTACCAGTTATGCCAGCAATAAGGCACACTCTTGGATTGGGTTATGAGTTACTCAAACTAGGTAAAACACAAACAGTAACTGTGTTTTGGGACGGAACTGAAAGCAGGCTCAAATCAATGCCCTCCTTATTGGTGGTTCAAACCTTACTCTCCTGGCCTTGCTGCAAAGGACTGATCTTGCTGAGGTAACAGGTAATGGAAATAAGTTACAGGAGAAAGGCAGGAGCTGATGGGAAGCTAGGTGATTGTTGTGTTATTAGGTTCAGTCTAAGAAACCCTGCTATCCCTGGGAGTCAGTATGCGCAGTGGAAAATTCACAGGCTTTGAAGTCCAACAGACTAGTGTTCAACTTATGATTCAGCTGTTTAAATTCTCAAAGCTACAGTTTCCTCATTTGTAAAATTGGGGTAATAATGCCTACCTTATATGGTTATGCTGAGAATTAACTCAGATAATGTAGGTGAAAATGCCTAGTAAACTACAGCACATTGTTTAATGCTCAGAAAATGTTCTCTTCCTCTTCCTTAAAAATCCTGAATATTAAAACATCCAACTGACCAATTTAAGGGAGTCTGTCATATCTGTAGATATTACGACCTCTAGGGCAAGGACAATTAGGCTCCAAACTGTGAATTCCTCAATGCCTGAATAAGGTTTTTGAAAATGAGTGATGAGAGGTGACAGGTTAAAACAAACAGTAAATATAATACATTAGCAGGATCAAGACAGAGCAGATACAAACAAGTCACTATTATCATACACTTGGGTTTAAGAGTAACCATATAAGAGCACTGTGTTCAATAAGCTACCAAGAGCAAGGATACAGAATGCTATGCAAAAGTCTAATGGCTTTCTTTGGCACAGGCTCCTTCACAGATAAGGGAATGCACTGGAGAGGAAACATTTAGATTTCATTCATGCATCCACTGTTGTCTCCTGATGGACTTGCAAAGAAGCCAAATCCCATTCAGCAATTTGATCAAAGTAAGAAAAAGATATTAAGACCTCATAGGACAGAATGTAGGTCAACCGGTCCCATTTATAAAAACTGTGACACGACTAACTTTTATACTAATTCCTCGGGTAGCTAACAGTATGCATAGCACTCCTCAGTTTCAGAGGACTGCTCTCAAGAACATAAGAACACACAGCCCTCTGTACAGGGGCATTGCGAGTGGTCTCACAAGTGTTAGAAGCAGGTTGCCCTGATCTACCCACACTTTCCTGATTGGCCACATGACCAATAAGGCCATCCCTGAGTGCTGGCCAGCCAGAATTAATTAGCCTTGGGATATCTTCTCCCTACACAGAGAAGTGTTCACTGGTTCAAATGGGAAATGAACTCGTGACTTTGATTTCATTCTCACTTGCTCAGTCACTGGCCAAAGTAAATAGAGACCAGTGAAAACAGCAGGCATAAGAGATAGTTCAAGGATACACATAGAACAAGTGGAAACATGGTGTTTACAGCTGAGCAACAAGAGCAGCAATGGACCCAAGGCCAGACCACAACTACTTGGCTGCTGTCAGCCACTCACTTATTTTGTGACTCCTTCAGTACCTTCCATGTCATCCTTCAAACTGCTGACTGGTCTGGAAATTTTCTCCTTTTAATTAAATCTTCATTTGTTAGTTCTTCAGTCATATAAACTCAATGATAGTACCTACAAGTGTCAACTGTCATTCATCAATCTGTCCATCCATCTGTCTACCTCCCCCACAAACATTTATTGAGAGCTAGGTGCTAAAATTGCCCTAGCTTTGCTGGGATTTCTTTTAGAGATTTACATTGATGCATATATGGTGTTCATTATTTTCTGATTATAAAAGCATTTTGTTTTCATTTCAGAAATTTTTGAAAATACAGAAAATCATAAAGTATCCATAATTGTACAATCCAGAGATGATCACTTTTATTCCCCTCCATCTGTTTTCTTCACTTAACATTATATTGTGCATATTTTCCTATGTCATTAAGTTTTCTTCCAAAACATGACTTGTAATGGTTGCAGGTTCTTTTCAACATATGAGTATATGATATTTTAACCATTTCCCTATAGTCGTACATGTATATTATTTCCAATTTCTCACTGTTATAATATCACTATAAATACCCTTGCTCATAAATCTTTGACACATCTGTTTAATCCCTTAGGATAAATTCTCCAAAGCAGTATTACTAGGTCAAGGAGCATTAAACACTTATAAGAATTTTGACTCATATTTTTGCTGGCATTTCTTGAAGTGTAATGTTTCCTTAGGATATTTGCTAAGAAAAGTCAAAAGTGAGCCACAAATGAACAGACCACACTGATACAATTATCTCAAAGAAATAAAAGTGCATGGCTTCCTGAAAGCATAAACCATACCAAGAGGGCTAACCAGTTATTTTTTACAAAAGGAAATCTATTGATATGTCCTACTGCTGGAGTTAATCTGCAAATTTAGAAATGTGGACTAATGAGACACAGCAGTTTAAGAACACCCCTCACAGTACAACTGCATTATTGACAAAGCACTGTGTGATATGCTGATAGCAATTTCAGTGTGTTTTCACTGTTAAAATTTTCCAAAGTAGTTGCTTTGCGCAATACCATAAAGTGCTAAGTAAGCATAAGAAATGAAAACATGATCACACGGAGCCAGGAGACAGGTCTTGACACAGTTGAATCCTTGAAGCCATAGTCTCGCAGCGTTGCTGAACGGGAAAGATGGGCTCCACCTAATGGATCAACTGCGGCAGGGTAAAGTGCATGACAGTGCAATATGCTACTGCCCAGCCATATGTTCACTGGATTTACAAGCTGTTGGGACCATAATCAGCCACTGAGCTCAAAGAGTCCTCTCATGAGGAGTCCTAGAAACGGCCATTGCAGCTGCTTAGGATGTCAGTCTGTTTTAAGGCACAAAGTAGTTCCTGCTTCCTTCAAAATGCCTTCTACACAATGGGACAAGCAGGATGCATTTGCTCCAGAGCACTGGAGGGACTAAAATCATGTAAGACCAAGAGACTGAGGGAGGTCTCTTTATTTGTTTAGGTTTGTTTTTATTTGTTGTATGTTCCCAACAATCCCATGATCAAATCATATTTCCTATTTTCTATAATAAATCCCTATCGGTTCCAGTTCTGTCTCAATTGTACTGACATTAAGGCACTAAAAAGCTGACAAACACGCTGAGATAACATAGTCATTGGTCCAGTAAAATGCCACACTGTCTTACAAAACTGTTCATTGTGCTTTTACCACTCATAATATTTTTACAGATTTGCCCACTGAGCCATTCAACAAATATTAAGGCACTTCTTATAGAAAAGCAAACTGGTGTCATGTCATCTCAGAGGAGGTTTAAAAAGTAAGAAAACCAGGGGCTGACCCAGTGGTGTTGTAGATAAGTCCAGTGTGTTCCATTTCAACAGCCCGGGTCCCCGGGTTCGGATCCCAGCTGTGGACCTACACCACTCATCAAGCCATACTGTGGCAGCAACCCACATACAAAATAGAGGAAAGATTGGCACAGATGTTAGCTCAGGGCTAATCTTCCTCAAGCAAAAAGAGGAGGATTGGCAACAGATGTTAGCTCAGGGCCAATCTTCCTCACCAAAAAAAAAAAAGTAAGAAAATTAAAACAAGAAATTATAGCTGAATGGCTATGAGGTTATTTCAAATGTGAAAAACAGACTCATAATTCAAAATTCCAATCACCACTTTAAGATTAGTAGGTCCCTTAGTAATTCTATACAATGATGTGTTAAATTGTTTTTCTTATTTACTAAATAAACAGGAGAGACAAGTATGCATGAAGGCTGTTTATAGTGAGTTAGCCACAGCCCGAAATACAAGGGAATTCTGATACCAAGACGTTGAATAGAAAAAATGAAATATCCTTTTAGGGAAACCTCAGGAATTAAGATTAATGAGGAGCAGCTATTCTGAGAAGATGTGAAGATATTTGTTTTTTAAAAAAAGCAATTTTATTACTCTAACTTACATGCAATATCCTGAGTGGGCTAGGCTAACAAAAATATTTATTCCTTAAGTGACATGCTTTAGTGACTAGAAAGGAAGTATTTATAGTCAGGTTCTTAGTTGTTTAATCATCCCCCCCATAAATTTATTTATAGGCCTAACAACATACTTCTTTGCATTGGAGGAGAGAGGGCAAGAAGTCTAGCCCCATGTCCAAATTATTCAATGTAAACTAGTGGCATCTCTATCAATAATTCCAAGTTCTTCAATAAATAGTATAATATACAACAAGAACAAGTTCCTGTGTGTGTGGTGAACTGTGCTTACTTAGACTAGAGGAAGAAGGGGTGGGCTAGTGATGAAGGAGGTTGTGGAGAAGAAAGGCCAACCAGGCAAAGAGAGGGAAGCAGTAGAAAGTGGAGAATAACCGGAAATGATATATTTGCAGTTACAGGTCTCCAGGAAAATAATCCTAACCCAGTACTACAGTTAAGTGTCAAAGAGTGACCAATCATAACAACTAGTGACCTTCTTTCTCCCAGGATGCTAGAAAGAAAGGGGAACTAATGAAATTGATATTCTTTACTGCTCACCTGCCATAAACTTTAAGTGATCCTGGACAAGCCTGAGTCAGTACACCTCCAGCATAGTGATCATAAGCATGGGCTCATGAGCCAGACTGCCTGGCTACAATCCTGGCTCTGCTATTTTCTAGGAACAAAGTATCTTACCTTTCTGTGCCTCGGTTTCTCATCTGAAAAGTACGAATAGTAGTACCTACCTCATAGTGCAGCCGGAAGGATGTAAACAGAGTTTCATAAACACAATACACCTAGAACACTATCTGGCACATAATAAAAGCCATGTATATATTATTACTATTATCTGAGTTGTCTCATGCTCTACCCTCTCAAGAAAAGGGGGAAAAATGTTGAAAGTGTTTCCATCTTATAGCCTACATATTTTGATCATTTTATCCCTTCAAACCTGGGTTCTCCTGATCAGAAATGCCAGTTGTTTGATCTTCAGGTTACTGGTAACATGATGGATCTGCTCATTCCAAAGGAAAATATCCATGTCATCAACTGGAATTAGAGGAACCAATCTATATTTTGCTATCAAGAAGCTCCAGTGAAATCCCTCACAAGCCATCCTAATAAGCTAAACCACATGCTGGATTTTTTTAAAAAACAGCTTTCGGGAGGTATAATTTACAGACTTTAAAGATCACCTGTTTAAAGCATACAATTCAGTGTTTCTTAGTGTATTTACAGAGTTGTGCAACCAACACCATAATCTAATTTTAGAACATTTTCATCCCCAAAAGAAACCTTGCACCCCTTAGTGGTTCCTATTTCCCCCCAGCCCTAAGCAACCACTAATTTACTTTCTGTCTTGATGAATTTGCCTATTCTGGACGTTTCATATAACTGGGGTCATATAATAGGTGGCCTTTTGTGTCTGACTTCTTGCATTTAGCATGTTTTCAAAGTTCATTCATGTTGTAGCTATGTGTCAGTGCTTCATTCCTCTTTAGGGCTGAATAATATTCCATTGTATGGATAGACCATAATTTGTTTATCCATTCATCAGTTGACAGACATCTGGGTTGTTTCCACCCTTTCGTTATTGTGAATAATGCTGCAGTGAACATTGGTGTCCAAGTATCTGTTTGAGTCCGTTTTCAATTCTTTAGGGTATATATGCAGGAGCAGAATTACTGGGTCATATGTAATTTTATGTTTAGCTTTTGAGGAACTGCCCAACCGTCTTCCAAAGGAGCTGCACCATTTCACAGCCTCTTCAGCAACGTACAAGAGTTCAGCTTTCTTCACATCCTCACCAACTCCTGTTATTGTCTGTCTTTTTGATATGCTGGGCTTTTTACCTAGGAAAAAAATTATTTATCTTCCAAATCAGTGGTGCCTACTCATCTTTGTGTAACTCTTTCACTCTGAGTTTTTTTTAATTAATAGACTTATTTTTAGAACAGTTTTAGGTTTATAGATAAATTGAGCAGACAGTGCAGAGTTTGTGTTGTTTTGTTTTTTGACAAACAAGATTTGAACCAAGGTCCTCAGACTCTTTAAAGATACTTTCCTTGTACTCATTGACTCCAAAAGATTTTCCTTCTCAGTCTACCTTCTAAAGACACTGGTGGATCTATTTCATATCCAATGTGCCCCTAAAAAGTTATTTTCCAATCAAATTTGCAATTCAAATATACGACAGCGAGCTTGCTACTTAAGGGAATTCCATGGTGAACACTTCTGTGAAATACTGAATTCTTCATACGTGAAATAATCCCCTTCAAATGTCATATGGCAAGAGGTAGACCCTTGTTTCTCCCCGAGGCACCCTTACTATGTAGCCTATTTCACTATTGAAATGGGTTAACCCTTAGTGTTCTGTCAATCAAAATACTCTATTCCTCCTATTGGCCACCTGAGGGGATAATGGATTGATCCATGACTAAGAATAGGATAGGATACTACACCATAAATAAAAATAACAAGTCAAGGCCCGGCCTGGTGGCCTAGTGGTTAAGTTCATGTGCTCTGCTTCAGCAGCCTGGCGTTCACAGGTTCAATCCCAGGCATGCACCCACACACCACTCGTCAAGCCATGCTGTGGTGGCATCCCATATGCAAAATAGAGGAAGATTGGCACGGATGTCAGCTCAGGGACAATCTTCCTCACCAAAAATAAAATTAGATAAAATACCAAGTCAAATTCTTTAATCTGAACTATCTGCCCATGATTATGGCTACTATAAAGGCAGCAATACTCAAAGCTTTGGTACAGATCTCATCAGCTTCAAACTTTTTCTTCAAATTTTATCTTGAAAATATTGACCCTCCCTGCCCTCTTTACTCTTTTTCTATCAACAGAATATTAGCCTTTTTTAGATAACTTCAGGCTGGGTATTTAGTCATCGCCAGTGTCCTCTGTGATTTTCTCTCCCGATTGTTTTCTACGGGACTGTCTCAGGCTCAGTTCTTGGATCTCTTTTCTTGTCTATTGACACTCACTCTCTTGGGAATTTCATTCAGTATCTCAGGTTTAACAATCATCTATATGCTGATGATTTCCAAATATACATTCCTAGCCTATACCTCTCCCCTGAAACTCCACACTTCTATGGCTCACTGCCTACTCCACATCTCTTAAAGTCTAACAGGCACTTCAAACTTAACACATACAAAAAATTATTGCTTCCTCCTACCTCCCCCCAAAAAATACCTTGTACTTTCCAGAGTCTGCTCCATCTTTATGGCAATACTGCCCTTCCAGTGGCTCAGGCCTTGGACTAATCTTTACCTCTGCTCTCTCTCTCTCTTACAACACACACCCTATCCCCTAGCAAGTCATTATTTGCTCTTTTCCAAAATATAGGAATTTCAACTATTTCTCATGCCTCCACTGCTACTACCCTCATCCAAGCCACCATCACTTCTTGCTTGAATCATCACATTAGACTCCAGGCACACTCTCCCCTCAGAACCTTTGATTTGCTTTAGCCCTAGATTGGCTCCTTCTCTCACCTCCTAGAGACTTCAATCAAATTTGGCTTTCTCAGGGTGCGATCCTGCCAATATTCCCCACTCCTCTTCCCTGTTTTATTTTTCTATAAAGCATTTATCACCATCCAATATACCATATAGTTTACTCAGTAATCTTTTTATTATGTCTTCCTTCTGTAGACTAGAAGCTTCACGAGGCAGGGATATTTGTTGAATGAATGAATGAGTGAATGAATAATCAGTTTAAAAGATTAAATCCATTTCCCCAAGCACCTCTATTTTCCCTTAATAACCTCTTCTTTATCTACCATCCCATCATTATCTAGTAATTCAAAATTTAATTTCATTCCATTTAAATCCCACAGTATTTGAAACTTTGCTATATTTTAGACATTTTATCAGATTTTTGGATATGGATCAATTCATTTATTCATTTCACAAATATTCACTGAGTATATATAACTGTGCTAGGTACTGAGAACACATCAGTAAACAAAATTGGCAGAATCCCTATTTTTATGTAGCTTACAGACTAATAAGAGATATAAATATCAAATAATCATACAAATATAATATGTAGTTATTGAATACATGGTCTAAGAAATTATAATGAGGAAAGTTATTTAGATTGGTGGAGAGAAAATCAATGAAAGGTTTCCCTGAAAGAATAACACTTGAGCTGAGGTAAATGAAGGTCAATTTCCAATATATATAAATCCTTCAAGAAACTATCTTTCAGCTATACCACTGTGAAAAAATGGCTTCCTTTTTGCTCAACTATTTGGGAATGAATAGAGTATCTGACTGGTGTATTAGTCTTAAAAATAAACAACAACATACCACTACACACCTATAAGAGTGGCCAAAATCCAAAACACTGACACCACCAAAAGCTGGCGAGGAGGTGAAGAAACAGGAACTCTCATTCACTGCTGGTGGGAATGCAAAATGGGACAGCCACTTTGGAAGACAGTTTGGCAGTTTCTTACAAAACTAAACATACTCTTACCATACAATCTAGCAATTGCACTCCTTGGAATTTACCCAAATGAGCTGGAAACTGTGTCCACATAAAAACCTGCACACGAATGTTTATAGCAGCTTTATTCATAATGGCCAAAACTTGGAAGTAACCAAGATACCCTTCAGTAAGTAAGTGGATAAATATACTGTGGTACATCCAAAAGAAAAAAAAAGAAAATGAGCTATAAAGCCACGAAAAGACATGCAAGAACCTTAAGTGCATGTTACTAAGTGAAAGAAGCCAATCTGAAAAGACTATGTACTGTATGATTCCAGCTATATGATGCTCTGGAAAAGACAAAATCATAGAGACAGTAAAAAGATCAGTGCATTCCAGGGATTAGAGCAGGGGGAAGAATGAATAGTCAGGGCACACAGGATTTTTAAGACAGTGACACTATTCTGTATGATACTATAATGGTGGACACATGTCATTAGACATTTGTCAAAACTCAGAGAAAGCCAGCCCTGATGGCCTAGGGGTTAAAGTTCAGTGTGCTCTGCTTCAGCGGCCTGGGTTCAGTTTCTGGGCGCAGAACCACACCACTCATCTGTCAGTAGCCATGCTGTGGCGGCAGCTCACATAGGAGAACTAGAAGGACCTATAACTCAAATATACAACTAGGTACTGGGGCTTTGGGGAGAAAAAAAAAAGAGGAAGATTGGCAACAGATGTTAGCTCAGAGCAAATCTTTCCCGGCAAAGAAAAAAAAATTAAATTTACATTTGTAAAAACAACAACAACAACAACAACATAGAATGTATAACATCAGTAGTGAACTTTAATGCAAATGACGGATTTGGGGCGATAATGATGTGCCAATGTAGATTCATTGATTGTAACAAATGAATCACTCTGGAGAGGAATTTTGATGAGGGGGAAGCTGCGCGTATACGGAAGTAGGCAGCATACAGGAAATCTCTGTACTTTCTGCACAATTTTGCTGTGAACCTAAAATTCTCTAAAAAGTAAAGTCTACGAAAATTAATTTTTAAAACGTAGTACTTTAGACTGATACTTAAGAAGGTACTGTGGGGTGGCAGACTGAGACAGGGAAGAAATCCAATAACTATGTGCTAGTCTCAAATATGCCACAATCTGACTATGTGACACAACAAATTTTCTTAGTTTTTCTGGACCCTATTTTGCCTACCTGTACATAAAGGGGAGTAGATTTCAGTGGGTCTTAACCTCTTTTGGGTTGCTCCCCTCCAGGCTACCCTCCACACTAGGGTTATATTCCCCAAAAATAAGCTGGTTACATTATTCCCCTATTTTAAACTTCCTTTGCCTGCCCCCTCCCCCCAGGATAAAAGTCAAACTCTTTCTTAAGAAATATAGAAATTTTGTATCCTACAGGTCTAGGGACCACCTGCGCCAATTGCCTGTGACAAAGCAAATGCCTTTGCCCCAAATAAGGTTAGGATCTCAGGTGATGGGATACAAGAATCTCCATTTTCACAAGATCTCCAGGCAATTCTGCCTCAAGTGGTATTTGAAAACCCCTGCCCTGCATTTCAGCCACACTAAACTTTCCCCCACACTCCCCTGTCTGGAACATTTTTCCCTGCCTTATCCACAGGATAACATCTGCTCTTTAGCACAAATATCACCTCCGTTATGAAGCCTTTGGCCAATCCCCCAGGTAACTGGCTGTTCCCTCCTCTATGCTTCTACAGTACTTTGTTCATCTTTCACATAGTACTAAGTACCCACTATAATTATCTACTTACATGTCTGTTCCTCCTACTATAACGTGAACTTGAAAACAGTGACTATGTCTTACTCATTTTTATACGCGCAGCATCTAGGACATAACAGACACACAATAAATGTTTATTGAACAAACGAACAAATGGATAAAGACAAAGAACTCAACTATTCATTCCACAAATATTTGAGTGCCTACCATGTGCTGGACACTATTATAACACAAGAAAGTAGCCAGACCTTTTTCCCCGTAAGGCAATTAGAATTCTAGACTCCAGGTTCCATTTTAAGCCTCCTTTAGCATTTTATCTGTAGAAACTTCCCAATGAGCCACTTGTTCGCTTATTCATGCTTAGGAAAGAATGACTTGCCTGATGTTTACAAGGGAGTGGTATTATGACAATAAATAGCAGTGGGAAAGCACAATGCAGTTAGTCTATTCCCATAAATGTGCGTTAAGAATCCTGACTCAATTTCACAGTCACCTTCTCTTTATCACTTCTGGAGAATGTAACTTAAAGAGTTGGCAAAGAAGAAAATAGTAAATGAAGACAAAGCCAAAGTGATTCTGCCAATAATTACTTTAATGAGAACCAAGGTCTATAACATACATAGTGGTAACTGCCCTGGCCTATGCCTTCTGCTCTAGCCCAAGTCTGGGGCTAACCAACTGCATTTCATCCACATTTCAAAAGAAGGCCATTTGGAATGTCATCCATCAGTATCCATCTTCACAGAAGATACCAATCTGGGGCCAGAGTCTCAATGTTAACATTTCCTCTCATGGAAAAGTTAACATGGTAACACAAACATATGAACAATTTTGAACCATCCTATCATTCTTCCATCAGGAGGCCCTTGGGAGACCAATGGTTCAGTAAACACAACTCTGTCAAAATACATTACAACACGGAAATAGGGAAAAGAAAAAAGTAGAAAGGTTGGCAGGGCTTGGCTCACATATAATTCAGTCCTTAGATTTGAAGCCTCTTGAGTTGCTCATATGTAATAAAAAACTGAGGAGTAAGTCATGGAAGATCACTGGGTTGATACTAAAAGCCAAACCCAGTTCTAAGACTATGCATTGCATTCTCTTAAACCGAGGTACTTAGTCTGTGCTATTCTAAGCTGCACTTGCTTAAAAATCATTTTTAAAATAATACTTGGCAAATTAAGCATGCGCTGAGTGCCCACCATGTGCCTGTTATGATTGTTGGCATTTAGCAACACAAACAGATTAGAACTCTAACATACTTACAGTCTTAAGGGACAAACAGGACACACACACACACACACACAAATAACCAAGAATGTCAATAACAACATAGGATTCGGTGCTAGAGTAATTGTTACAGACATTAGGAGATCAGAGCAAGAAAGGAGGGAGATACTATCTCCCTCAGCCTACAGACTCCACAAGGGTAGGGAATTACTTTTCAATCCTGCAATGCTTATCACTATACACACGACACCACACACAATATCAAACGCATGGCTCTGCACATAGGAGGCACTCAAACACAGCTAAAGGAAGAAGATTCACCCATGGGGAAAGAGCCCTACTTGGCTCTGGATTCCTTTGCCCTGTGAGCGTTTGCTATCTCATTACTTCCCAACTACTTTGGTCCTATAGTTAGAAGTAGGAAATACTGACCACCTCAGCGAGAACATTCTTGTGGGCATCTCCCAGCAGGGTTTCCAAAAACTTCAGAGCCCCTTCTAGGTTGGCTGTGTTTGTTGTTGTTTTGTTTTAAAGAGGAAACTTTGGCATATCTTTTCTACTCCCTTTAGTTTGTATTGGACTCCAACTGACAGATGCTTCTCTTGGTTCCATCCTCAACAGTCACTATTAGAATGCTTAAGTTTCACGCTTGCCTAAAGGCTTAGATAATCACATTTTCCTCCCCATATCCTACAATTACCTGGGAGCTTGAAGCATTTGCTTTCATTCTCGTGTTCTAAAAGGATACAATGATGTTCCAGGGTCCAAGTCGAAGCCAGTTTGGCCAAAATCCTTTATAGAGTGCAAAAAAGCCCTCATGTTTCCACATCTGAGGAAAAGATATAATCAAAAACAGAGTGAATTTCCCTTTCTTTTTACATCTGACAATTACTTTTATTTTAGTACTCATCTTCCATGGCCCTCCCCAACAACTATGGCACCATGAATGGTCCTTTTTTCTAAAGACATACATTTTAAATTCATATGTAGTCTAAATCCATCCACCCACTCATTCAACAAATATTTACTAAGCACCTACTATATACAAGGCACTCTTGTTGATGCTGGAAATATAATAGCAAACAAGAGAGAAAAAGTGTCCGTGATAGCCAGCCTCCAAGATGGGCCCCAAGGAGAGCCACTTCCAGTTATTCATGCCCTAGTGTAGCCCCTCCCACAATACATCAGGATTGGTCTGAGCCACCAATAGAATATGGCTGTAGTGAACTCATGTCACCTCCAATGCTGTCATAAAAGACATTTTATACATAATAAGGCTTCTGCCTCTCCCTTGTTCTCTCTTGGATGGTTCAATCTGGAGGAAGCCAGCTGCTATGTCACGAAGAGAAAACCACGTGGTGAGAAACTAAGGCCTCCAGCCAACAGCCAGAGAGGAATGGAGGCTTCCTGCTAACAGCCACATCAGTGATTTTTGAAGCAGATATCCCAGCACCAGTCAAGGCTTGAGAAGACTGTAGCCGCAGCTGACATCTGGACTACAACCTCATGAGATACTAAGACAAAGGCACTCAGCTAAGCTGCTAGTGAACTCCTGACCCACAGAAGCTGTGAGATAATAAATGTTTGTTGTTTTAAGGCACTAAGTTTTGGGATAATTTGTTACACAGCAACAGATCGTATACAGTCCCTCCTTCTCATGGAGTGTATACTCTAGTAGGGCTGACAAATACAAATTGATATATATTATATCCAGAAATGATAAGTGCTAATAAGAAGAGTAAAGCAGGGTAAGGGAATAGGGAGTTGGGCAAGTTACTATCCTTCTCGGCGTCTGCTTCATCACTGTAAACTCTGTGTAATGCCATGTTCTACTTCACACGAATGCTTTGAGGATTACATGAGGAACAATGTGAATTGCTTTGAGTTTGGGTTTCCTGTTTTATACACTGGGGCTCCTACACAAAGCAACTGAGTGGTTATGAGAATTAAATGACAAATTATGCATACCAAAAGTGATAAACTGTTGGTGTCTGCTGAATTCAGCCAGCAGAAACAGTTCATACTTAATCAACAAATATCTATTAAGTAACTCCTGTGTTAGGCATTGTCTTAGACATTGAAAAATGTTAATTTGCTGTTCTATTGGTAAGGTAAAACCCACCACTACACTAAAAAATTTATATATTTGGGTAAGACAATAATATGAGAATCCAGACTTGTAAATATCCCTTATCTCATCCTGTAGATTAAGAACACTGGAGATAATTATCCATACTAACCATTTTTTGGAGCAAATAGTAACACAATAAGGGTGCTATTTATGGAAACTTAGTGGTAATATGCTTCCCCCAATGGATCTTCGACAAATGCTGAAGGTCTCGCACTAAAACTGATGTTTGAAAATTGTGAAAATCAGCCAAAAAAAAAAAAGCCCAGGATTCAGAGAACCTAGAATCAGAGACAGCTGAAGTGACATGGGATCTTAGAGATACAATCCAACCCCATCACCTCTCACCTGGACTACCATAATAAGCCTCCTAACTGGTCTACAATCTCCATCTAGAAGCCAAAACAATCTTTTAAAATTATAAATCAAATAGTGTCACTTTCCTGCTTAAAGCTCTCCAATGGCTTCCCAGTGGATTTCATTCCAACTGCAAATTTTCTGCAATGACCTACAGGATCCTACATGATTTAGCCCCTGCCTCTCTCTCCAGCTCCATTTCCTACCACTTTCTCCTTCATTCACCACACTCAGCCACGCCAGCCTCCCTTTTAACCTTTGAACATGTCCAGCTAATTCCTAACCCAGGGCCTTTGTACCTGCTCCCTCTTTAAGAAATGCTTTTCTCTCAGATCTTCACATGGCCGCCACCTTCTCATCATTCAGACCTCTGCTCAAATGTCACCTCCTTACAGCCTTTTCCTGGCCAGCCGAGTTGAAGTAGTTCCCTACCATCATCTCCGAGTCACTATGTCATGCTGTTACTTTCTTCTTAGCACTTACTTCTATCTAAAATTATACTGTTTACTATTTGTGTGTTTATTGTCTGTCTCCCTCAACTAGCATGTGATCTCCAGGAGAGCAGGGACTATGTTTGTCTTAGTCACCATTACATCCCCACCAGCGAACAGTCAGGTACAGTAAAGTGTCCAATAAATATCTGAATAAGTATTTTTTGCACAAATGAACACACACACATAATGAGGGTCTCTAACACTCCCGTGAGCCATCTGAATCCTTATAAAGCTCCAAAACAGTGACCAGCTTCTTCACAACGTTAGAACTTGGAGGCACACTTTTTGGCTTGAGGTAGTTGTGTGTAAACAAATGAACTTCTATAGATAAACAAAGACAACAGGCTACTTCATGAAGTTATGCAGATTCATTCAATCAATAAATAATTTGCTGTGGATCAAGTGATAAACAAGATGCACATGGCCCTGCCTTCACGGAACTTAGAGTCTACTGGGGCAGACAGACATTAAAAGCAATTAGAATAAAATGTAACAAATATGAATAAATGTGATAAAGGCACACAATGGAATATTATCGAGCCATAAAAGGATCAAAGTACTGATACATGCTACAACACGCATGAACTCCGAAACATTACGGTAAGTGAAAGGAGCCAGTCAAGAAGGTCACACATTATATGATTTCATTTATATGAAATATCCAGAATAGGTAAATCTGCAGGGATAGAAAGTAGATTAGTGGTTTCTTAGGGATGTGGGAATGGAGAGATGATCGCTAGAGGGTACAGGGTTTCTTTTTGAGGTCATGAACATGTTCTAAAATTGACTGTGGTGATGATGGTTGCACATATCTGTGAACATACCAAAAGCCACTTAGAAGTGGTGAGTTTTACGATATGTGAATTAGTCTTCAATAAAGATGTTTTTTAAAATATAATAAATGATATATAACAAAGGAAGTACACGAACTATGTACAGATAATCCAGCTCAACAGTCAGGGAAGGCCCTTATGAAAAAGTAATGAGATCTGAAGAATGAGTGGGAGCTAGTCAAGTGAAAGGGTATTTAGGGCAGGGTGAGGGGCATCTAAAAAAGTATCTGGCATGAGTGAAAACTTGGGGATGAAAGTTTAGCACTAGAAATTGTTCAGGATGTCTCGAATGCAGAAAAAAAGTAGCAGAGATAAGGCTGTAGAAGTAAAAAGGGGTCAAATCATATGGAGCCTTGAGTCAATGAGAAGTCATTCAAGGGCTTTAAGATGGAGGTGATAGGATGAGATCTGCAGCTGTTCTTTTCTATGTCAGTGATGAATGCATGACTCCATTCACCAAAGTGTCTTGGGACTCTTACAGATGAAATAATAAAGTATGACGCTATTATATATCATGACAATACAGAGTGAAGTCGTTTTAAAGAACTTGAATAACAAGTGAGTGAGTGAATATAAGTACTTAAAGGTTATTGTCAACACGAAAATATGTCTCTGCTGATATGACAGAGCACAGTGGTTACAAGGACAAACCTCCGAATCAGACAGACCCTGTTTGAAATCCCAGATCTGCCACTTAGTAGGTGTGTAATCTTGAGTAAATACTTAGCTGCTCTGAACCTAAGTCTCCTCATTTATAAAATGGGAAAGAGAATACCTCCTCCGTAGGGTTGCTGTGAGAGTTAAAGGAATACTATAGTATCTGGCACATAGTAAGAATTCAGTAAATGCTAGCTATTACTATATTATTGTACCTTCTCTCTCTTCTTAGCCAACCTTCTTAAAAGAGTATTTTACACTCGTCTACTTATCATCACTTCCTATTAGAATTTAAGTGTCATAAACTTTTTTGTTCACCAACCTAGAACAGTACCTGGCACATAAGACGCTTACACATTTTTTTGCACTGAATGAATGAATGATTAAACACACTCCTCAATGCACAGCAATCTGGCTTTTGCAAACACCAATCCAGCAAAACCTCCTCTAGAAAACATTAAATCCAACACACACTGCAGTTTTTATACTGGATCTCTCTATTGCATTTGACATTAAATAACTACTCACCCCTTCTTGAAACTCATTACACCCTTGGCCTCCATGACATTACGCTCTTCTAAGTTTCCTCATATCTTGAACTGTTATCTTTTGGTGTCCTTCCTGGGTTCCTCATCTGTCCAGCCCTTAAAAACTGGTGTTCCCCAGAGTTCTTTTCTTGGCCCTGCTCTTCTCGATACACCAGTGATTGTCAAGTGAAAGGCTGAGCAAGTCAGAAATACCAAGGGGAGGCTTTTGCCAAACTCTACTCCCCAGAGTCTGACAATCACTGCCTTTGCAAATCACTATTAACAGAAAAGTTTTATAATACTCCAGTGTGCTGGGAAGGCAAAAAGGTTGTGAACTCTTCTACCTGCTCTCCTTGGTCTCCCCCTCCACAGTTATAAAACACCTGTACACCAGTGATTCCCCAGGCTCTTATCTATACCCCTGAACTTTCCCCTAAATTAAGACTGGGGTACCCAAATATATCCACTGAATGTTCCTCACACACCTCAAACTAAGTGTCCAGAACTGTAATGTCCCCCACAAAACCTGATCCTCTTCCTGTGATGCCTCTGTCAATGAATGTCACCACATGGTCATCAAACCCAAAACCCGGGAAGTCATCTTTGACACCTCCTTTCTCCCATACCTTTCCATATCCAGTCAACCAAATCCTGTTGACTTTATCAACTAAATTATTCTCAACTCTATCCCACTTTCTACATTCCCATTATCATGCTCAAGTTCAGGCCCTCATCACCTCTTGCTCCGATTACTATAAGAGGCTTCTAGTCAGCTTCCCTTTCTCCTAGGTCAGTGGTTCTCAAAATGTGGTCCCCAGGCTAGCAGCATCAGTACTGCCTGGGAACTTGTTAGAAACGCAAATTCTCAGATCCTCCAGACCTACTAAATCAGAATCTAGTGATAGGGCCCAGCTATCCGCATTTTAACAAGCCCTCCAGGTGATTCTGATGCACCTTAAAGTTTTAAGAACTACTGATCCAGGCTTATCTCCTTACATTAGTGGTTTTCAACCTTGGGTGAACATTGCAATCACCTGAGGAGTTTTAAAAATATTGACACCTGGATCTTACCCCCAGCGGTTCTGAATTCATTGGTCTAAGGTAGACACAGAAGCTGTGAAGATTCCCCAGATGATTCCAATGTGCACCTAAGATTAAGAACCACTGTCTTAGATCCAGTCTCCACCGGGCCAGAGTGATTTATTTAAAATGAGAATGTGACCTGATTAAAATCTTTCAATAGCTCCCTGTCAAGTAAAAAAATGTCCAAGCTCCTCATCATAGGATTCAAATCTTTTATAACCTAACTAACCCATAGCCACCAACATGAGGAAGGCACCATGGTATAGAGGTTGAGAATGTCAGTTTGATGTCAAACGGTCTGAGTTGAAATTCCAGCTCTCCGACTGACTAGCTGTGAAACCTTGGGCAGATTAGTTAACCTCTCAGTGCTTCAGTATCTACCTCATGGGGTAACGGTGAGGATCAAATAAACGAATACGTGTAAGTCTCCTTAGGACAGTTCCAGATACACAGTAAAGCACTCAACAGATGTAATTTATTATTATTCAAGATGCCACCATTTACAGGGAGCCTATCCCAAACTTCCACATCAGACTGAAATTTCCTCCCATAGATCTCTGAGTTTATCGCTTACCAAGTGGTGTTAACTGTTTATACACATGCAGTACACTATAATTTCTCTGTACCTACTAAAATGATGCCTGATAGATAACAGCTGTTAAACTAAACTAATAGCAGAGAAAGCATATGGCGATATCATATTTTAGTCCCAAATTTGTTTCTTGTAGAAGCATTATCACCAGTGATTATATAATACATTTATGATATTCAGCTTCCTACAAACATGACATAGCAGAAATTTCCAAAGCCAAAGTGTGAACAACACGGAACTGAAATCGAGTACCGGATTTTCTATTACAGGGTCTCTGTCTTGTCTGAAGCAGGCAAATGTGGGATATAAGTCCTTTCTATCAATAATTCTCATGGTGCTACTGATAAAAGTGTCCTACATTCTCAAGCGTTCAAATTGGAATAATTCTATTAAGGACCACTGTGCACCAGCAGATCACCAAGGAGACAGCTTGTCTACCTGAGAATGACTCTCAAAGGCTACTAAAAATATACATAACAATTCTTCTATCTTCAGAATGATTATGTAGCAACTAAGAACAAGGACTG
Organism: Equus caballus; assembly: GCF_041296265.1. Classification (NCBI taxonomy): domain Eukaryota; kingdom Metazoa; phylum Chordata; class Mammalia; order Perissodactyla; family Equidae; genus Equus; species Equus caballus. The sequence continues at coordinate 124,820,350 of NC_091715.1, read as the reverse complement.
AAAGAAGGTCTGAGGCATCAAAGAAAACCAAAAATGCAACCCAAGCCCACAGTGTGCATACCTTTAAAATACCATCCAAAGTGCCCTTATAGAGGTCCACATGTCCCACAATTGCCCTCTGGTTCATCATGCGAGTTCGAACCACGTCAACTGGATTGGAAGCGAGAGCCCCAGCCAAGCCACACGTAAAGCTGGAACTAAAGATGAAAAGTTGAAGACGACAGATCGCCCCACTTCTACCCCTGCTCACTAAACAGAAATTAGGCCAAAGATAAATGTACAATAAGACAGACTCGTCAGATAAAACCTAGCACTTGGCTCTTTCATTACAATCTAAAAAGAAAGGAAATCTTTTGTAAAGAGACATCATTCAAAAGTTATCCCCTTCATCCTTCAATCCGAAACTCAGAGAGCCTTTTTCTTTGTTCGTTTTTTTTTTGTGAGGAAAATTGGCCCTGAGCTAACATCTGTTGCCAATCTTCCTCTTTTTGCCTGAGGAAGATGGTCCCTGAGCTAACATCCATGCCAATCTTCCTCTACTTTGTATATAGGATGCCGCCACAGCATGGCTTGATGAGCAGTGTGTAGGTCCACGTCCGGGATCCAAACCTGCAAAACCTGGGCCACTGAAGCAGAGCACACAAATTTAACCACTAAGCCATTGGGCCAGCCCCAGAGAGCCTTTTTCTTTTTTTAAGGGTGAAGTTTATAAGTCTAGCAAGATTCCTAAGCAGGAAGTGTCATGCATTATCTATTAGTTATGGAAATTTTTCAAACCACAGCATCATATACCAGACGCATCTGAGTAGTAAAATATCATAAAAATTGCAAGATAAAGAAAACGTAGGATGAGATCACCAAAACTGTGGTTTCGTTTCATAGGCCCTACAAAATTTCACCCTTTTTTTCTGATTCTCCTTGAGAAAAGTTTGCTTTCTGATCCAAAATTAACCAAAGCAAATAACAGATGAGCTTACTGGATATAGAGGCCAAGTGTAAGGACAAAGGAGAATCCTACAGACATGTGACAGGCTGCTGTATTAGACGCTGCCCCCAAGTACCAAAGTGCCCGTAGCATCTGGGATCTCTGTACACGTATCAGAAGGCTTGCAGTTTTGGTGCTAAGAGAGACAAGGTATTTAGGCCCTATGTACCCATTATCAATTATACATGAGGACTTCGGTGAAAGATGCTTTTTGTGCTCAAAATATTGGAAATACAGAATGAGAACAACCTATCATACTTACACAAAATGGGTTAAAATTGTGTCTCCCATCACCCCTGACAATATTAGGTGCTTCTTCGTAATATCATAGACTGGTAGCTCTACTCCCACAACGATAGCAGCCCGCTGAGCAGTTGGGACGACACCCTACAAAACATGAGTGACATTAGACACCAAGGAAAAACATACGTAGTGACATAAGTCTAAAAATCAGCAAAATAGGTTGGGAGTTAAAAAGTGACAGAAAAATCCAAGTCTGAAGTACAGAGGTTACTCTTTCAAATCAATGGTTAATACTGGACCACTTATAAATTCCCAATTCACTTACTGTACTAAAAACAAAATCACTGACGACACCCAAAGCACAAATGACAAAAGAAAAAATAGACAAACTGGACTTCATTACAATTAAACATTTTTGTGATTCAAAAGATACCATCAAGAAAGTGAAGACAATTCACATAATGGGAGAAAATATTTGCAAATCATTTATCTAATAAGGGACTAGTATCCAAAATGTATAAAGAAGAGAGAGTCTTTTCCCATTGTATATTCTTGCCTCCTTTGTCGTAGATTAATTGACCATATAAGCATGGGTTTATTTCTGGGCTTTCTATTTTGTTCCATTGATCTATGTGTCTTTTTTTTTCATCAGTACCATACTGCTTATTTTTTTTTAAAAGATTGGCACCTGAGCTAACAACGTTGCCAATCTTCTTTTTTTTTTCTTTCTGCTTTTTCTCCCCAAATCCCCCCAGTACATAGTTGCATATTTTAGTTGTGGATCCTTCCAGTTGTAGCATGTGGGATGCCGCCTCAGCATGGCCTGATGAGCGGTGCCATGTCCACACCCAGGATCCAAACCAGTGAAACCCCTGGTCACCGAAGCAGAGCACGCAAACTTTACTACTCAGCCACAGAGCCGGCCCCAGTACCATAGTGTTTTGACAGCTACATGCAAAAGAATGAAACTGGGCCACTTTCTTACACCATATACAAAAATAAATTCAAAATGGATTAAAACTTAAATGTAAGACCTGAAAGCATAAAACTCCTAGAAGAAAACATAAGCAGTAAACTCTTTGACGTTAGTCCTAGCCATATTCTTTTGCATATGTCTCCTTAGGCAAGGGCAACAGAAGCAAAAATAAACAAATGGGACTACATCAAACTAAAAAGCTTTTGCACAGCAAAGGAAACCATCAACAAAACAAAAAGGCAACCTACTGAATGAGAGAAGATGTTTGCAAATGATATAGCCAATAAGGGGTTAATATCCAAAATATATAAATAACTCATATGACTCAATATAAAAGAACAAACAATCCAGTTAAAAAACAGGCAGAGGACCTGAATAGACATTTTTCAAAAAAAAAGGATACAGATGGCCCACAGGCACATGAAAAGATGCTCAACATCACGAATCATTAGGGAAATGCAAGTCAAACCCGCAATAAATATCACCTCACACCTGTCAGAATGGCTATTATCAAAAAGACAAGAGATAACAAGTGCTGGCAAGGATGTGGAGAAAAGGGAGCCCTCGTGCACTGTTGGTGAGAATGTAAATTGATAAAGCCAATATGAAAAACAGTATGGAAGTTTATCAAAAAATTAAAAATAGAACTACCATACGATCCAATTCTAATTCTAGGTATATATCTGAAGAAAAAAAAAACTAATTTGAAAAGATATATGCACCACTATGTTTACTGAAGCATTATTTACAATAGCCAAGATATGGAAGCAAGCTAAGTGTCAATCAACAGATGAATGGATAAAGAAGATGTGGTGTATATATACAATGGAATATTACTCAGCCATAAAAAGAACGAACTCTTGCCATTTGCAACAACATGGATAGACCTAGATGGTATTATGCTAAGTGAAATAAGTCAGACAGAGAAAAGACAAATACAGTATGATTTCACTTATATGTGTAATCTAAAAAACAAAACAAATGAACAAACAAAACAAAACAGAAATAGATTCATAGATAGAACAAACTGGTGATTGACGGGGGAAGGAGGTCAGGGCACGGGCAAAATAAGTGAAGGGGATTAAGAAATACAAACTTCTAGTCATAAAATAAATAAGTTATGGGGATGTAATGTACAGCATAGGGAATAGTCAATAATCTTGTAATAACTTTGTGTGGTGATAGATGCTAACTAGACATATCATGGCGATCATTTTGTAATGTATAAAAATACTGAGTCACTATGTTGTATGCCTGAAACTAATATAATATTCTATGTTAATTATACTTCAATAAAAGAAAAAATATATATATAAAGAATTCTTACAACAATAAAATACCAAACAACCCAATTAAAAAAATGGGCAAAAGATCTGAATAGACAGTTCCCCAAAGATACACAAATGGCCAATAAGCACATGAAAAGACACATCATAAGTTGTTAGGGAAGGCAAGTCAAAACCATAATGATATACCACTACACACCCACTTGGATGGCTATGAAAAAAACAATAACAAGTGTTGGTAAGGATGTGAAGAAATTAGAACCATTATACACTGCTGGAGGGAATGCAATATGGGGCAGCCACCGTGGAAAACACTTTGGCAATTCCTCAAAAAGTTAAACTTAGGGGGTCGGCCCCGTGGCATAGTGGTTAAGTTTGGCACACTCTGCTTCAGTGGCCTAGGTTCATGGGTTTGGATCCCAGGTGCAGATCTATGCCACTCACCAGCTGTGCTGTGGTGGCAACCCACATATAAAGTAGAGGAAGACTGGCACAGATGTTAGCTCAGGGCTAGTCTTCCTCAAGTAAAAAAGAGGAAGATTGGCAACAGATGTTAGCTCAGGGCTAATCTTCCTCAGCAAACAAACAAAAGTTAAACTTAGAATTACTATATGACCCAATAATTTCACACCTAGATATATACCCAAAAGAAGTGAAAACGTATTCACACAAAAACTTGTACATGAATTTTCATAGCAGCATTATTCATAATGGCCAAAAAAGCACAAACAACCCAAATGTTTATTAATTAATGAAGGGATAAACAAAATTCAGTATATACATACAATAGAATATTATTTAGCCTTTAAAAGGAAGGAAATTCTGACACGTGACAACATGAATGAACCTTGAGGACATTATGCTAAGTGAAATAAGTCAGTCACAAAAAGACAAATACTGTATGATTCCACTTACATGAGGTGTCCAGAACAGTCAAAATCATACAGACAGAAAGTAGAAGGGTGGCTGCCAGGGGCTGAGGGGCGGGGGAGATGGGAAGTTGTTGTTTAATGGGTATGGAGCTCCAGTTTTGCAAGATGAGAAGAATTCTGGTCACACAACAATGTAAATGTACTTAACACTGCTGAACTGTATACTTACAAACGGTTAAGATAGTAAATTTTATGTTATGTGTATTTTACCACAATTAAAATTTTTAATTAAAAATAAAGGAGCTATGTTCCTGTGACAAAATTTCCAAGTATTTATTGCTTTGTCTTTGTCTTTCCCTCAGCATAAGTTTGCGAAAAAGTTCTAGTTAGTTCCATTTTCTGGTTTTAAATTAGACTAATCAAGAAAGAGCATCCTGTATCACATTAAGTGAAATAAGTCAGATGGAAAAAAATAAATACTGTATGATTTCATTCATACGTAAATTATAACAAAACAAACTCATAGAAGCAGACAACAGACTGGCAGTTACCAGAGGGGAAGGGGGGTGGGGGGAGGGCAAAATGGGTAAAGCGGATCAATTGTACGATGACGGATGAAAATTAGATTTTTGGTGGTGACCACACTGTTGTATATACAGACGTCAAATTATAATGTTGCACACCTGAAATCAGTTATAAATCAATGTTACCTCAAAAAAAAAGAAAGTGCATCCTGCTCTTATCAAAAAGCAAACCTCAAGGATCATTAACGGATGCTAAGACCAATTGGTGAAAGGTTATTAGATAACAGGATATATGCATGTTGCTAGAATATCATTGTACAGATTACTTGCTAACTGCAAAGGGGATAAAAACTTATCTTCTATGATTGTGAGACTTGGCGGACATCATCCTACCAAGTAATCAAACTTGGCATCACTAATTGTGGGATAACCTAACATTATGTGCCTCTTGTTTTGATGCAATATGAAATATAGTGTCACCTATGAAGTTCTGTTATCAAAAACGTTTCACATGAATCTAATCAAGCCAATGGACCTAACTTCCAGTTTACAGGAAATACAGGGGACTACGAGGAAACATTCTGTAAGAAAATCGGCCTGGTCTCATCAATAGTGGAAATTTGAATATGGGCTAGATGTTAGGTATTAGGGACTTATTGTTAATTTTCTTAGGTGTGATAATGATATTGCTCTTATGTAGGAGAATGTCCTTATTCTTAGGAGATGGATAATGAAGTATTTAGGGGAATACCATGATGTCTGCAAGTTTCTTTCAAACAGTTTAGCAAAAAGAAGTGTGTGTGTCCACTGCTCTGTTCTTTCAACTTTTCCATAGGTTTGACAATTTTCATAACAAAAAGTTGGGGAAAATTATAAAGGAAGAAAAAAAGCAAAGCTCTCTTCTTTAAGAGTCTATTAATGGATTTCCCATTCTACTCCCACTGCATTTTCTACCAGTAGTCAATACTACAATCTTAAGTGATTAGAATAGGATAAAAAGTTATAGGAACAACAACAACAAAAAACAAAGTCCAGGTAGAAGAATGGAAGATAATACGACAAAATGTTAACAGTGATTATCTCTAGCTAGTGGAACTATTGTATTTTTCTCTTTCATATATTTTCTCAATATTTTGTAATATACCTTTTACCTTTCGTAATGTTAAAAAGTTGCTTTAGGTAACAACTTTTGAACTACAAAGACTATCATAAACATACATTGCTGTGTTAGTACAAAACTGGCAAAAACATATATTGAAAAACTAAATTCACTGTGAATTTGAACCAACCAAAATGGCTATCTCAAATAATGTAATAACTTCTCTTATACATACAACCTCCAAATATTAAGCAGAAACAATAATAACTGATAACTTTTGGTCCTTTCATAGGTGATAAGGAGCTTCTTTGTTTTGAAGGTTACCAAGAATCTTACACACTGTAAGATGACAAATAATAATTTTATGGCTTTATATAAAAAGTATTTGCAAATTCTAGGAACTGAGTACTGAGCAACACCAGGAAGAGTACTCACCCTCCACAGACCCCTGGTACCTTCTTGTTGATATATATCGATGAAGCTGCCAATCATGCTGCCTTGGAACAGGCTTCCTTGAGCCTGCATTCGAATCTAAAATAAGATGAGGTAAACATCTTGCTTTGACAGAGAGAACCAAAAAGAGATGTTTCACTCATTTAAAATTAAGAAAACGGTATTGGGAATTAGGAGAAAAATCAACCTACCATTATGCTAAAATTAATGACAAACTATATATAGAAAGAATGTAATTTGTGTCAACACATATTTTATAAAGATGATTTTCATCAGCCTTATATTCCTCATACTAAGTCCATTATTTCTGGAATTGGAAGAAAATTTGGGGAAACGACAGAACAAGTACTCAGCGTGAGTAGAAAATAATTCACTTAAAATATGATTCGTTTAGTGGAATACTAGAAACAGCCTAAAGCTCCAAAAACAACAACAAAAGATTGGTTGTATAAATTACGACACATCCATTAAACTTTAACATAATACTATGCAGCCATAAAATTCTGGCATACAATTATTATTTGTTGACGTTGGAAAATGTTAACAATTAATTGCTACAGAGAAAAAGCAGGTTGCAAAACAGTATGGATGGGTATATTACTTTTACTAAAAACATATAAACTTAAAAATAACCATATCCGACAAGGGGTTAATTTCCAAAACATATAAATAACTCATACAACTCAAAACAAAAAAATGAACAACCCAATCAAAAAATGGGCAGAAGTTTTGAATAGACATTTTTCCAAAGAAGATATACGGATGGCCAACAGGCACATGAAGAGATGTTCAACATCACTAATTATTAGGGAAATGCAAACCAAAGCTCAATGAGATATCACATCACGCCCATCAGAATGGCTATAATTAACAAGACAAGAAATAACAAGTGTTGGACAGAACATCGAAAAAGGGAACCCTCATACACTACTGGTAGGAATGTAAACTACTGCAGCCACTATGGAAAACAGTACAGAGATTTCTCAAAAAATTAAGAATAGAAATACCACATGATCCAGCTATCCCAGTACTGGGTACTTATCCAAAGAACATGAAATCAACAATTCAAAAAGATTTTTGCATCCCTACGTTCACAGCAGCATTATTCACAATAGCCAAGATGTGGAAGCAACCCAAGTGCCCATCAACAGATGTATGGATAAAGAAGATGTGGTACATATATACAATGGAATACAACTCAGCCATAAAAAAGACAAAATTGTGCCATTTGCAACAACATGGATGACCTTGAGGGTATTATGCTGAACAAATAAGTCAGACAGAGAAAGATAAATACCATATGATATCGCTCATATGTGGAAGACAAACACACACATAGATAAGGGGAACAGATTAGTGGTTACCAGAGTGGAAAAGGGTCCGGGAGGGCGAAACGGGTAAAGGGGCATATATGTATGGTGAGGGATAAAAACTAGACTATTGGTGGGTAACACGACGCAGTCTACATAGAAACTGAAATATAATAATATACACCTGAAATTTACATAATGTTATAAGCCAATATGACCTCAATAAAATTAAAAAAAATAACCACATGCACAACAGAGAGACCGGATGAACAAACACACCCAAATGGTGACAGGGTTAGTTTAAGTCTGAGTGATAAGGCTACAAGTGAGCAGTTTTCTCTTTTGTGTTGTTTTTCCTGCCTTCCACTTTCTTCCACATTGAACATGCATTGCTTACAAGACCTTAAATTGAGTTTTATTTGTAAAGAGTATGATACTATATTGTACAAAGTGGCCTTTGAGAGGCACGAGAAAGGAGATATAGCATTAAAAGCCATGTAAAAGATCTGGTACAATTTCCCACTGACTGTACATAGAGATCACAGCAACCAGTCACTAAATACTAGTGGCCCAAATGTAGACCTGATTTTCCTGAAGCAAAACTCTAGGTTTCAATAAACGTCCTTGGTAAGTCATGTACCAGCACCATTTTGTGTGTGTTTGTGTGTGAAGAGTGGCTATGAGCTAACATCTGTTACCAATCTTCCTCTTTTTTTTTTCTCCCCAAAGCCCCAGTACATAGTTGTATATCCTAGTTGTAGGTCATTCGAGTTCTTCTATGTGGAATGCTGCCACAGGATGACTTGATGAGCGGTGTGTAGGTCCACGCCCAGGATCTGAGCCCATGCACCCCAGGCCGCCAAAGCAGAGCGCACAAACTTAACCACTTGGCCACAGGACTGGCCCAAATAGCAGCATATTTTTATGTGGAAAATCAACTGCTACTACTGAGTTTTGAAATAAAAACCTAAACCAAATTAAATCAGAATAGACACTATCACAAAGACAAATGGAAACCACAAATATCCTATGGTAAGCAGAAGACTTCTTTAAGGAGTTGATTCTTGAGCAGGGCCGGGACTAGGGTAAGGCAAGTGTGGCACTTTCCTCAGGCATAAAAGGTAGGAGGCAGATGCAAAAAACTCTCAGTAATCCAGATAAATAATATATTAATGCAATATTATAAAAAACCAAAATTGGGGCTGGCCCAGTGGCCCACAGTTAAGTTCACACATTCCGCTTCAGCAGCCCAGGGTTCACGGGTTCGGATCCTGGGCGCAGACCCATTCACTGCTTGTCAAGCCATGCTATGGCAGGCATCCCACATATAAAGTAGAGGAAGATGGGCAAAGATGTTAGCTCAGGGCCAGTCTTCCTCAGCAAAAAAGAGGAGGATTGGCAGCAGATGTTAGCTCAGGGCTAACCTTCCTCAAAAAAAACCTGAAAAAAAATCAAAATTAATGCACAAAAATCCTCAATGAACCAAATGTCAAAACTGTAACTAAGGATAGGATCCAACAGGGTGGGATTAGAGTGAGGCAAGTGAGATGAATTGTACAAAATATTGATATTTTGTTCATCATGAATTTTTTGTATTCATTTTAATTTTTGAAAATTACTGCATAAAAATGTGATTTCTCTTGATTACTGAGTTTTTTGGTGCCCCCTTCCAGTCTGCACCCAAAGGGAGTACCTCACTTGTCTCATCCGAGTCGTGGTCCTGTTCTTGAGCAGTCTTGAAGGATAAATTCATGAGGCAAGGGGGAAAAGGCACTGCAGGCAGAAAGAGAACTACGCGCACAAAAGCAAGGAAGCAACACACAGCAGATCAGAGAAAGAGCTGTCCAAGGATAAGCGAAAGGACTGAACAGCCCAACTGTGATCAGAAAGCCTGCATCGGTCCCGTCACAGTCTAAAACTGTGACTCCTCCCCCCCCACTACTCAGCCCTCCTACGTATAAGAAAGGAAAACGCAGATTGTAGCATTGGTCAATGGTTGTAATTGTACCAGACAGATCAGAGGGTCAGGAAACTGAGGCAAATCTCTTAGGTGATTAAGTCTAGGACCCAGCTGGCTAACAAAGGAAGCTTTAGGGAGTCAAGTATTATTGTTTTTGAAAAGCACATTCTAACAAGTATAATTATATTGGAAATATTTTAGAGCTTTAGGATGCAGCAGTTCTCTTCATAAATACTTGTTCGGTAAATTTCTAAAGTGATATAAAAACTCTGTAGCTAAATTACTCTCAATTTAATCCAGAAAGATCATTTCATGTCTTTTCTTCATCAATCAACGGTTTCCTTCGTGTGTGCTGTTTTTCAAGTTACTCTCTCGGTTCTCAAAACTCTGAATTGCAATAGATTTCTCCTTCACTAACCTAGCTACCTCTGGTTTCAAATAAATAAAGCATATGTCCTCCTACTTTTTTCTCACATTCTCCCTAAAATAATTTTTAAAAACTTGAGATCCTCTCACACATTTTAATCATATATTTAGTGCCATTAATTAATCATACGTTTAAAAAAGTTAATAAGTAGGATATGTTTACCATTTTATGAGATAAAATAAGATGAAGATTAATATTATTAAAATAAATGTTTCACTCTGTGTTTGGATAAAAGCTGAAAGTAATCCAATTATATTTTTAAAACTCAGCAACACTAACCTATACTGTTCTAGCTCTGAAATCACAATATCCCAACACAGGCCAAAATATACCATTTAAGGCCAAATCCCACCCTTAACAGAAATATGGATAAGACAGGAAAAGACAGGGGCATTACAGACTTAAGGTACCTCAATTACTTATTAAAGGAGTTTCTCAAAAAAATCTATTTCAATTTATCCCTTTGTTTGGTACCTCAGGTTACACCACAGGTCAGTATACCATAGTAAGACATGGAATGGGTGCAGGACATGCCTTTCTTTTGTAAAGCGGGGAAAGGACTATCATAAACACAAATTCATCCTCAAATCAGTTTTAGAAAAGAGTACAAATGGAAGTCAGGGATTTGGAAATTCAAGGGAAACCAATTCCCTTCAAATTGCATAGCCCTTGGAAAGAACTTATAGAGGTTTGCGTATTCTAGTTCGAAGACCAATGGATTGATGCATATCATAATAAATTGACTACTAGTTATTGAGCATCTACTACCTACCAAGTACAATGAGAGGCGGTTTACATATACTATCTCTAATCCTTAACAACCCCATGTGATAAGTACTGAATTGTCTCCATTTTACAAATGAGGAAACTGAGGCTTAAAGCAGTTAAGTGATTTGCCCAAGGTTTTACAGCTGGCAAGTGACAAAGTGAGGATCTGACCTCAAATCTGACTCAAAGATCATGCTCTTTTCACATCACACTGCATACATCCAACGCTACCAGACCTCTCTTACCTTTAGTACATCGGTGGGATTGGCTATAGTGGAAGATATTACTCCTGACACTACCCCACAGATCATATTAATTAGAAGAGTTTCATCTGTAAAAAGGAACAAGAGAAAGAAAGAAAGGTCCGCTTGTATTAGGTACCAGTTCCTGAGAACAGAGGACTGAGCTATCAGAGGAAGGGAACCCTAGTCAGAGAGATGACGGTAGAAATGAACTACAAAGCTTGTGAAAATAAAGAAACTCAAGCATTTCTAGATCCCAAATCAACATTGAAAAATAAAAATTATAAAACATAAATCACTATTTAAAATAATTATTTCTGAAGGACACTGGAACATGTCCTATTATTCGATATAACTGCCGATACCCACAAATAAATTCAGAATGTGGTATTCCCCCTTCAACCATTTTAAACATCTAAAGAAAATGGTTTTTAAAGTCTTTTTCCAGAGAATAATCAACTCTAAAGATTCAGGAACCAAATGTTAAAACATAAAACTTATGTCTAATAGAAAAAATCTAAATATTAATTATGATGGGCCTTAATATCTACCACCCTCTATTTATTTACAGAAGGTTTCTGTAGTTAAATGTGAAAAACTAGTCATTTGGAATTAAATCCTCTCAGCGAGAAAAAAGAACAAAGAAACCATATTGTTCCAAAGTGAAAAGTCAATCTTCACCACACCTCCTCACCACGAAGAGCCTACAAATAGAAACTGGGTAAACCCAAGTGAAACATCTGGGTAAACCCAAGCGAAGAATCTGTGAAAGGAAATTATTTTGGAAGAGCATCCTTTAGGATCCTCAAAGAAGAGGATCCAGAAAAAGTTGATTTAGGACAATAAAGTGACTCAAAGGACATTACTAACCGAAAGGCTCTCTAGCTGTCCCCAACAATGCAAGAGCCCCAGGCCTATGGTAAAATAACCATTTAGTACAATAGCAGGCTGGAAATGCTGCAGCAGCAAAGAGAGAGACACATGATAATGCTGAATGTGCGCAAGGTAACCATAGGTACATCAGAATCTAGAACATAATAGCCTAAAACTACTCCACCTAACAAAAGCTTATGCAAATTGGCAGCTAGAGAATTCCTTATAGTTGTAGTCCTCTTGTTGATGAAAATAGCATTAATGTTCTGGACAACCTTGGTCCACGTTCCCTCTGTGATGACCAGAAGCTTTTTTTTCCCTTTGATATGAAAACGGACAAACTTGAAGAGCAGGTCCCTCTAACCCATACATCACCTCTGCAAGGATTAATCCCAAGTCAGTACAAGCTCGCTTCTTCCATGAAATGATTGTCACCCATTCTCAGGCATCCTGTAATGAACACTTCCCACTAAGCATGATTTCAATAATCCCTTTGAGTATTACCCCAAAAGAGAATGAGGAGTCCATACTGACCTTCTAAACGTTCTACAAATAATCTCTTCAAGCTTTGGTAAATGCCAATTTTAATGGTGCCATATGATGCCTGTCTTAGTAAGGCAGGAGCGATTCTGCAAAAACAAAAAAGGCAATTATACTCAACATGCACTGGCAGATTATACATATCTAGACAGGCTACTCATTTCCATTACCCACCTCATTCCACCCCACAGCAGAATACGAATTTTCTTCAAGCACCCATGGAACCACCAAGAGGTAGCACATTTGCGTAATAAAACAAACCTCAACAAATTTAAAAGAATTGAAATCATATAGAATATGTGTTCTCTCACCATAATGGAATTAAATTAGAAATCAAAACGGAAAATTCTCAAACACTTGGAAATTATACAACATATTCTAAACAATCCATGGGTCACAGTAAGTCTCAAAGGAAGCTTTAAAAATATACAGAACTGAGTGAAAATGAAAATTCAACCCATTACAATATGTGGGATACAGCCAAAGCAGTGCTGAAAGAGAAATTTATAACACAAAATGTTTATGTTAGAAAAAGGAGAAAGTTTCAAACCAATAATGTAAGTTCCTACCTCAAGAAACTAGAAAAAGAAGAGAAAAATAAACCCAAAGGAAGAAAATAATAAAGAACATAAATTAATAAAATTGCAAACAAGAAAATAAAGAAAAATCAATGACACAAAAAGTCAGCTCTTTTTGAAAAAAAATCAATAAAATTGATAAACCTCTAGCAAGGCTCACACTAATAAAAAGAAAGAACACGTAAGTCACCAATATCAGGAATGAAATGGAATAGCAATACAAATTCTGTGGCCATTAAACGGATAATAAGGGAATACTATACACAACTTTATGCTCATAAATTCAACAACTTAGAAGAAATGGACTAATTCTTTGAAAGCCACAAACTACCAAAACTCCATCAAAATGAAACAGATAATCTGAACAGTCTCGTAACCTTAAAAAATTTTAATTTATAATTTAAAAGTTACCAAAAAGGAAATCTCCAGACCCAGATGATTTCACTGGGGAATTCTATGAAACATTTAAAAAATTAACAGCACTCTTACACAATCTCTTCCAGAAAACAGAAGAGGGAATGCTTCCCAACTCATTTTTGTTTTTGAGGAAGATTAGCCCTGAGCTAACTGCTACCAATCCTCCTTTATTTTTTTGCTGAGGAAGACTGGCCCTGAGCTAACATCCATGCCCATCTTCCTCTACTTTATATGTGGTACGCCTACCACAGCATGGTATGCCAAGCGGTGCCATGTCCGCGCCCTGGATCCGAACCAGCGAACCCCAGGACGCCAAAGCGGAACGTGCGCACTTAACCGCTGCGCCACGGGGCCGGCCCCTTCCCAACTCATTTTATGAGGCTAGTACTACCCTGATCCCAAAACCAGATAAAAACAATACAAAAAAAGGAAAACTATAGGCAAATATCTCTCATGAACTTAGATACAAAAATCCTTAACAAAAAATTACCAAATTGAATCCAACAATGTAGAAAAAGAAGTATACAGCATTATCCATCTCATTAAGATTTACAAAAAAAAATCAACCTTACTTCCCAACAGTTGCAGATGCATCTTTAATCCTATCAAGGAGGAGGTACACAAGGCAAAATTTCATCCTATTTAAGTTTTGCTTACAAATTGGAGACATTCTCACTCGTACCTCCTTTGAGATTCTTCCAAATTGTAGAACTACACTTTAATAGTTATAAATAGAAAGACAGCAGCAGCTCAGTTAAGATTAAAAAAATGATGACTAAATACGCATATTTCTGACTTTATTGCTTCCTATCAGAAAAAAATGATCTTGTGATTATCCATGCTGATGAAAGAACACGCTGAAACAGATGATCCATGATTCACCTGCTTCAGGATGTACTACTCGATTTTTTCCCCAAGAAAATTACCTTTGAAATTAAGTCTAACAGAGATTAATAGTAAAATTGATGTCCATTCACTGAGAAATAAACTGGGACCCCAGAACAGGTGTGGCCTAGGACATCGGCAGCAGATAAATTACAAACTGGACAACCACAAACTTATGGCTAATCAAAGTTAACAAAAAAAGGATGGGTCTCCCTCTCTCTCATTCTGCATTTTCTGTTGAAACTGCCAGAACAGTATTTCTTTAAAGAGGAAAATTTTAAAAGAAGTCAGCATTTGGAAATTCATTAAGAATATCACAGAAATATATACAGTTAATTGGCGCTGCTATTCATAGTGGCTATCGATGACTCGGGAAAACAGGAGAAAGCCAATGTTGCAACAAGATATCCATTTTAAAATGTATCACTTATAGCCAGATGAACAAAAAACCAAAGCTTAAGACTTACAAGCAAGTGAAATATAAACTGGCACATCAGTATTGAATTACAAGTTGAAATGGTGACTACGAAGGGCACAAATTATTGGACAACTGAAACACACGGCTTCTTTAAAAAGTATTTCTATTCATGATGTAAGAAAAGAATCCAGTCTCACCCTGAATATAGAGCCAATACACCTTCTTCTTTATAGATTCGGAACAAGGCATGAAACATTCCTCGGTATTTTATCTCTTTGAAGCGGACATCAATGCTTTGGCCTTGAACCTGAAGTCGCGTTTTGGTTAGGTCCACAGGGAAAGTTCCTATGAAGGGACACACTCAGTCCTAAGTTTTTCCAAAGAGTCACTGCTAAATTTTGGCTGAATTGAAGCCAATGACAATTTTTAAAACATAAGACAGAGTCCTTTTTATAATACATAGAAGATCTCTACTGGAATACCACTGTCAGAGGACAAGAGTTGTATGTGGTAAAATGTGCCATACTGGATCCAGGTAGCAGGATGTGACCCACAGTATAAATAAAACTGTGATATAACAAAGTGCTTTAAGCTGGTCCTAATATGCTGTAAATGCGAAATAATTTAAATGTTTTAATTTCATATGTAACAGACAGTCTGGCATTTATCTCTGTCTCTTGCTTCTGCCCCCTTCCCACCTCAAGTCTCCCCACTTCTCCCTCATAAAATCTCCCCAAACTTTCACAAAGATAAGAAAGCAGGGGACTGCTGCTCGAGATGCTCTTACACACTATTACAAAGTTTTGTGGGTTTTTTCCTTTATCTGTTTACAAAAAACAAACAGTTCCCTAGTATTATGAAAGATAATGGCAAAGCCCTATTTGAGCTACTTATCCTGGTAACTCAGGTAATTCAGGACTAACACCAACACAGTGCTTGGGGGGAAAATTTCTTTAAGCAAACTTCCTTCTCTTATGTCAACACATAGAAGTGGTCATTACACTGACAAAATATGTTTCAAGGAATAGTTCAAGGTCTAAAACTAACAAGGTGATTATATAGCTCTTGTCACTGATGACCTTGATATCATAACACCATAGCATATGCCAAGAAAGTCAACAAAGATTAGTGGATTGAAGTCACCGATGAATAGTTTAGGAAAGAGAAAATTGGGAAGATGAAGACACAATCTAAAAATATTTCAAAATTAAAATCAAACAGAGAAGAACCTGGTTTGATCTTGCTAGTCAA
The DNA here is from genome assembly GCF_041296265.1 of Equus caballus. NCBI lineage: Eukaryota > Metazoa > Chordata > Mammalia > Perissodactyla > Equidae > Equus > Equus caballus. The sequence goes on along the minus strand of NC_091715.1, from coordinate 124,804,243 downwards.
TTTTCTTCTAAAATGGAACAGAGGTTTGAAAAACAGAAGGCTGGATACTTACTAAGAAAGTTATAAACAACTTAGCATAAAAGAAAGACCATTAGTACAGGAATATAGCAGAAACGTCTATCTTATCTAATTCTCTCTCTATTTTTTCATGTATATAACTTAAGCCTAGCAAATAAACAAAGCATTAGACTATCAAAAAAGCTTCCTAAGTCTGACTTTTCTTAACTTCACTTGCCATACCGATTAGCAGTACTTTCTCAGAAAATATTACTCAATGACTTTAGGACAATAATTTTTAAAACAAATAGGGTGACCTTTTTACTTTTTATCTAGTTTTCACCAAAAATAACTATCAGCATAAGCTACCATCTATACCATAAGAAGCAGATTTGTCAGTTTTCACATTCTTACCAAACTCAGCAACAATAGAGGCAAGGCCGCCATATACAAAGGGTTTCCAATTCAGACCAGACATCTCATGGCTTACAGTGGCACTTTTCTGGTGCTAAAAATAAACACAAATCAGAACAAGGCACAAGAGTGAGGAGCATTTGTTAGCATCTGATCACATAATTCATAATTGGTAAATAAAACAGATGTAGAGGAAAACCCCTACCAAGTGGAATGACACAAAATGGGGGATCCTGTTTTATGTGATGGATGATCATGAATGCATTCTTTACTGCCATTCTGTAGGGAGAGGTGTACTACTCACTCAATTTCAACCTGTGCCCTTCGTTCTCTCTAGTTTCTTTAATGCTATCCCCATTCCCACCCAAAGAAGAGGTTTCAGTCCATCCAGCACACCCAACTTAGACATTCAACTAGACAGCTACAAGTGAAGGAACCTGGAGTTCAAATTATATAGGCTGAGGCATCTCATAAAAGCAGTTCATGGTAGTCAGTCAGCTTGATTCAGATGCAAAGCACAGGCTGACACCACTACCTTCTCATATTCTTAGCCTTCTCATCTCTCCACTGAACTTTAGGGTTTTAACTTGTCTAGCTTCTAGATATACACAGCTTCCCCCCACTAGGCCCAGGCTGAGCTAAGCACCTTTTCACCTTCCTTCTGGTTCCCAGAGGAATGACAGCAATATGGATGACGTCTCCCTTTCTCTGACATTTAACACACATCGATCTAGCGAATCTCCTTTTTCCTGGCCTTTTAAAGCACACACATAAAAATATTGTTTTTCTTTGATGTTTGGGTTCTTTAACAATGTATTCTACTCCCTGCCCTCCTCTCCACCTTCCCCATCCCACCCCCATTAAACCTGTCATCCTCAATCTTTTCAGCTCTTTTTTCCTGCCACTCTCAGCTATTTCTCGCTTGGATTTTATTTTTCTCCACAGCTCTGTCCTCTAGATCAGTGGTTTTCACATTTTAATGGGCACCAGAATCATCTACAAGACGAATTAAAACACAGACCTCAAGGCCTTACCCTCAGAGTTTCTGATTGGTGGTCTGAGTCTGGCCTGAGAATTTGCAAGCTTCCAAGTAATGCTGATACTTCCACACTTTAAGAACTACTGCTCTGGGTCCAGCCCGGTGGCGCAGCGGTTAAGTGCGCACGTTCTGCTTCAGCAGCCCGGGGTTTGCTGCTTCGGATGCGGGGTGTGGACACGGCGCTGCTTGGCATGCCATGCTGTGGTAGGCGTCCCACATATAAAGCAGGGGAAGATGGGCATGGATGTTAGCTCAGGGCCAGTCTTCCTCAGCAAAAAGAGGAGGATTGGCAGGAGTTAGCTCAGGGCTAATCTTCCTCAAAAAATAAAAAAATTTTAAAAAAAACAAACAAAAAAGAACTACTGCTCTAGGCGTCACCTCCTAAATCCTGGTCCAGCTGGAAGTAATCTCTTAGGATGGATTCTCGGATTTCTTTTAAATATTCCTTTTTCAGAGCTTCACAGTATGTATACCATTGAATTTCAAAAGCAACCTCAAGTGGTTTATGGTCAGTAATGAAGACTCTGAAGTCAGACTGCCTAGGTTCAAATCCCGACACCACCACGTACTAGTTCTGTGACCTTGGGCATGTTACTTAACCACTCTACGCCTGGGTTTTCTGAACTGTAAAATGCGGATAATAATAAATACTAACTATAGGGTTGTTGTAAAAATTAAACAACATACATACGACACCTAGAAAAGTACCTGGCACCTAGTTCAACAGCTATTAGCTATTATCATTATTACATTTTTGAAAAGTTAAGTACTCAAATTTACATTTTAACAGATATTACTTGCTGCCCACCTCCCCCATTGCCCAATCTGGGGTTAGCACCACTGAGTCGCAGTGTCTTTTTAGGGGAGACCAGGTTTTGCTTTGTTTCCACATAAGGAATTCTCTGTAACTAAGCACAGAACAATTTTCCAGAGAGGATAGCAAACATGCAGACAAATGTTTTAGTTAGAGGCCACAAAAATAATTATGGAAACTTCCTTTCAAGCATAGTGTGATCAGTCAGTCCATCTAAACTACAGAGTCTGGGATAGATAGCTCTTTTGGAGGAAAGTTGTTGAAAGGAATTCTAAAACACAAGGCGGGAATAGCTGCTTGAAACATCAGCTGCAGCTTCAAATAAGAGTCCTGAGGACTAAACACTATCTTATCAGCATTTTCAGCTACGCCCACATTTTAAGATTACAGTTGATGGTAAAACATGACACACATGGCGAGGGGTTAGGCATGCAAAAGCAACGACCACGGCATATCCCCTCTCTGAGTTTGTGGGGAAAAAAGCCCCCTCCATTCACCAATTTAGAAAGTCCCCCAAACAGTCAAACATTGCAAATGGCTGCTTTGTTTCTCTCCAAAGCTTTCTCTCCAAAGCTTTCTCTTTACGACTTCTTTCAACTGTCCTCACTACAGAAAAAGCTTCCATCTGAACTTTACTACCTGTTACCTCGCCTTTTAATAAGGAAGATGTGCTCAGGGTTCAGGGAGCAATAATAAGCTAAATGCAGGAGGCAGAGCCATAGCAGGGAGCAGCAAGACCAGTCACTGGCTCTTAGGTCAGCTAACCCAGTGGTTCTTTAACGAAGTTTTCACAATTCTGAGGTGAAATGAAGAAAAGAAGGGTACCTGGTGCCTTTTTTCCAGCTAAATGTATTTAATTTAAAGGACTATCTATTAGATCATGTTCTCCCTACTCCTGGAGCATTTTTTAAAAATCACCTTTCTTGTATGAAATGATAATAGTAGTTGGTAGTTGATTCTGTTTAGTGTCCTTACTTGGCAAAATAAGACTGGCTACCCTAATTTGTGCGCCCTCCCCAAACTTTCATTTAAATTTTATTGGTCCATGAAATCGCGAAGTCTGGGGACCACTGACCAAATTCAACACTGTTATTACTGCCACCTAACCACCCCCATCTGATAGCAAAATCTCTTTCCTTCCAATGTTAGGAAAGACTCTTGCTATGAAGAAGTCCTGTATCATCTTCGATTAGGTCTGATTTTAGACATTCCTTCCTCGTACTGAGCCAAAAGTCTGCCTTCCTCTAGTTGTCATCCATTTTTTGGAGGTAATATTGAACATATGTACTCTTTTTCCCAAGGGGAGTCCTTCAAATATTTAAAGACAGCTATCGTGTTCTCCTCCATCTCATCTTTCTCTGGCTAAATATCCATGATCATTTTCACCATCCTCTATATTATACTTCAATTTCTACAGCTGAAAATTGCAGTCACTTTTGTGGGGGCCATCACACTACTGAATCATTGAAATGTCAGCTAAAACCACCGAGCCTTTTACATAAGGCCATATACATGCATGCCTGTTATGTCATACCTATTCTACAGCTGTGCAATGTTTTATGGAGCCTTCTTTTATCCCTTCTATAACTTAATCTCAGGGATACAAATAATGACTAGGATGAGATTTATCTTCTAGTTGCCTCATATTATTTTCTCTTAACTAGGTAAGATCCCTGAAGGCAGACACCATGTCTCACAGTGCTTTATATAACCTTTAGAATTTCTTGGACAGAATTAGGTACACATCCATTAAATACTTGGTTGGTTCTAGTGTGATGTCCTTTATCTATGTATGCAGTCTGTATGTAAAAGATCAGGGGAGAAATCAGAAAGTTAATTTGCTGGACTTGACCAATGCTACACACCCTGTCCACAACACTTTGCTGATCCTCAGAGGTTCCCTGCCTACTAATTCTCTTCCCTTACTTTTGTTGCAGAGAATTACTTGTGCAAAATACCTCAAGCACACTAAAAATGATTTTGACTTGTGGGGGCTCTCCCCAGACATGGGTAAAAGGAGAGAAGTCCTATCTGAGTTAAAATAGAAATATAGTGCCTTAGTTTTATCGTATAAAAAAGCTAATGAAAAAATGCCTTTGAAATGCAGATGTGTATTCTGAGGTCCGACTAAGGAAAATTTGATAGCCTAAAAGTGAAAAGAATCTTCTAGAATACAAGTTACACAGCTCTACACTGCTCCAAAGATCTGGTCAGAAAAATCTGGGTGCCTTTCTTGCTTTCTCCTTTAAGAAAGAACAGGCATTAGAGATTCTCAGATTGAGGAGGAAATAGTGGAGAGTTAACCAAATATTTATTGAACGTATACTAAATGCCCAAACCTGCAATGTGCTATGGGTATAAATGTCACATTAAAAAAAACACAGAAGATATGTTCTAACGTTATGACAATATTTATCATTCAACCTGTCTTTCCTGGATAACCAAGGAGATGGGAGTGGGGATAAAAGTTGCATGAAATACAATACTTGCCTTTCAAGAGCTAATAATCTGGTGGAAGAAATCAAAGTAGTTCATTAGAGAAAAAATTAAGTGCTAAACTATATAGTACAAACTATAAGAGCAGGAGAAGCACAGACAAGGAGACAATTAGCACGGGCTTGAATAATCTGAAAAGGCTTGTGGAGGTGAGAACTTAAAATGGGCCTTGACAAAGGGCAGGTAGAATCTGGATAGGTATAGGTAAGGGAGAGGGCGGGGGGAGGGGGGGTTGGGGTGGGGAGGAGAAGAGGATGAACAGAGACACAAATGTGGCAAAAAGCACAGCATGTGAAAGCAGACATCAGTATGGTTTGTTCTGAGAAGGACAAATGCAACCTAACTGGAAAAGAGAATTCCCTTATCTGACTGAAACAATCCTGGGCAAGAAGTATGATAGGGAACAGATTGGGTTGAAAGGCTTGAAATCAAAGTGTGTGTGGCCGGGTGGGAGGGATATTTTAAGTTTTTGAACGGAGGAGCGCCTTGAGGAAATCCACCACATTTTAGCTAGCCTACTGGAGCTGCAGCAAGCGATGGATTACAAACCGGAAAGACAGGGAAACTAGCTTAGGATGGTGTGAAGTAAAGTAGACTAGATGTTTGTTGGCAGTGAGATTAGAGATAAACGCCTAAAATGGAGACACAAAGGAATGATGATGTAGGGAATGAAGGAGAGGGAAGATCCCCAGCCTGGAAAAACCAAGGAAACACTGACAGAAAACTACAAATGTCCCTGCTGTTACCTTGTCTGAGAAACTAATTCATGTTGATAATGGCTGTCACCCCAATTAGTTAGCTGAACTGCATTTTAATAGATGCCTTCAATGCCTCGGCCTCAAGGAGTGGCAGGGGTAGAAACCGAAGGGGAGCATCTTTCAACAGCATCCCTCACACTAATACAATGGAGGTGTTTGCTTACTCCGCTTACAATCACGGCCGCCGTTGCAAACTTCACCCTTAGAAAAATTAGGATTATTCCGGGAAAGATACCCATTCACCCTCTGGGTAGCAGGATCTTGCCAGTTCCTCAGCTGTCAGAGCGAGTTCGTGGAGAGAAGGGAGGCGCCTGAAGGAGGCGGCCTCCCAGGGGGGTCGAGGAAGCAGGGCTCAATCGAAGAAGTAAAACCACCGATGCCAGAAGAGTGAAAGACAGGGAAGGGACTCGGCTGAGGGGAGAGAGAGACCAAAGGACCGTTAAGCCCCTCCCAGGCCGGGAACCAGGCCAGCCCGGCCCCGCGCGGTCTGGCGCGGCCCAGCCCCGCTCCCCAGCCTGGAAGTCCAGGAGCACCCCCTCACCTGCTCGGGCTCATCGGACGACTGGGAAGCCGAGGCTCCCACAGTCGGAAACGCCACCGCAATGCCAACCCGGAAGCATTGAAACCAACGGAAGTAACCAAGTCGTCGCCTCGGCAACAGTGGCGCAGGCATTACAACTCCGCCTCCTCCAAGCCTAAAAAAGAAGGCGCGAAATAAGAGGCAGAAATGGCGGCGGTCTTAGTGGGCACTCAGGCAGGCTTCGGGCGCAAAGACCCAGAGGGAGCAACCTGACTCTCCAGAGGTGTAGGGAGCCGGAGCTAAGGCGTGAGACTTTGGCAGCCTCTGCGGTTAACGTGCTCGCCAGTGGGGGCAGAGATGTCGCCTTGTCACCGCATTACCACCCATCGCGCGAACCAAGAAAGGAGGGGCAGGGTCAGAGGAGAGAGACCAGCGGAGCCAGGGCGATGCGAGGGGCGGGGCAAGCAGCGTGAAGGGGCGGAGCGAGGGGCGGGGCGCCTCACGCAGAGTACGAAAAAACGAGGGAAAGGAATGGGGCGGGGAAAAAGGGCTTAAAACAAAAGTGGCAAAATGAGGGAAAGGGGGTGAGAGGTATTTAGTGAGGCGCCAGAGCTTGAAAAGAAAAGAAAGATCAAGTAAGCAAATAAACCTCAGCACCTACTAGGCTCCAGGCATTAGGGACTGAAGAGTTAGACTCAGGCCCTGTACTCCCAACACACTGGTGAAAGAGCAGGTTGGAAACAGACAAGGGGACCATAATAAATTAAGGAATCCGAAGAGTAGAAATGCTAATGGGGTAGTCCGAGTTAATCCGCACCTCACAATGAGCCAGAAAAAGACGACAGAGCCTGCTGACTGGCTTCTGGCTCTAACCGCTGTGACCAGAAGGAATAGCTGCAAAGCACCCTGGGGGGTTCCCTCAGTCAATGAGCTACGTCTGATTCTTGAGCCTTTCGTGTGAAGGTTCCGTAACCACGCGGGAGTACACAAAAATAGGGTTTATATGATGAGTATAAGTAAAAGTAAGTCACAAGTCAGCCCATCATACTAGTGGGTAACTCTGTTAGAAAGTTTTCACTTATGTTAACCCAAAATATGCCTTTCTCTTTCTATTCTCCCATGAGAAACACCTGGTCTTAAAGAATGAAGAGAGCCTTGTATTTGGAGCCGGAAGACCTTCTTTCAATTATTAATTGAGGTGAAGTTCACACGACTATACGTTATGTCAATTATATGTCAATACAACTGGGGGAAAGAAACAACAAACAAAAAAGATGTAAATAAAATAGAATTGAGAACATTTTTATTTTCATTAAAAGAAACAATTAAGAGAGGGAAAAGGCAAGCTCCAGACTGGGAGAAAGAGATTTTTAATCTACATATACTATAAAATCTCATATCCAGTATAAATAAAGAACTCGTCAACTTAGCAATAAAAAGACAAGCAATTCGAGCCAGCCCTGATGGCCTAGTGGTTAAGGTTGGGTGTGCTCCACTTTGGCAGCCTGGGCCCAGTTCCTGGGCATGGATCATACCACTCGTCTCGTCTGTCAGTAGCCATGCTGTAGTGGTGGCTCACATAGAACTAGAAGGACTTTCAACTAGAACATACAACTATGTACTGGGGCTTTGGGGAGGAGAAAAAAAAGAGAGAGGAAGATTGGCAACAGATGTTAGCTCAGGGTGAATCTTTCCCAGCAAAAAAAAAAAAAAAAGACAGGCAACTCAATTTTTTTTAATGGGAAAATATTTGAAAGGCACTTCATTAAAGAGTATATCCAAATGACCAATAAGCATATGAAAAAGTGCTCAACATTATTAGTCATCTAGAATATTCAAATTAAAATCACAATACACACCCACCAGCATGGCCAAAGTTAAAAAGACTGACAATACGAGGGGTTTGGCAGAAAGCATGTCAAATTCTCACACACTGCTGGTGGGAGGATATATTAGTTTTCTATTGCTGCGTAAAAAACATTGCCACAAATTTAGCAGCTTAAACACCACACATTTACTGTCTCCCGGTTTCTGCAGATCAGGAGTCCAGGCATGACTTAACTGGGTCTTGGGCTCTGGGTCACACAAGGCTGCAACCAAGGTATCCGCCAGCCTGTGTTTTTATCTTGAGGAAGGAATTCACTTCCAAGCTCACTCAGCTTGTTGCCGAATTCACTCCCTCGCAGCTGTAGCACCAACAGATTCAGTTTCTTGCTGGCTGTTGGCCAGAGGTTACTCAGCTCCTGAGGCCGTCCCCAGTTTCCCGCGACGTGGCCCTCTCCATTAGGCAGTTCACAATACAGCCACTTGCTTCTTTCAGGTCAGCAGGAGAGCGAGAGCCTAAGATGTGGTTTTATCAACACAGAATATAATGGGACTATTATTTTTTGTGATGAAGACTACACCTATTTTTTCAAAATTACAGTAGCTTCTTTTTTCTGATTATAAAAAGGTATATACTCATAAAACATTTAAACTATACACAAAAGTGGAAAGAAGGTAAAAATTACCCGAAATCCAGACATCCAAAGACTACTACTCTTCACAGTGTGGAGAGCCTCCTTCTAGTCCTCTCTTGATGCGTGCACACATGCTTACACTATCCTTGTGATGTGCATGTTCCTGTCACATGCTCCTGTGGGGCTGCTTCCCCTGCTGAAGTCAGTGTCCCTGGCTACCTCTAACTTATGGTCCTTCTACGTTTCCCCAATTTTAAAAGTTATGCATCTTTATGGAGGGAAAAGGAAAATACAAAAAACGTACACAAGAAGATAAAAATACAAAAGAAGTAAAAATAAAATGTAAACATCATCCCCACTGCCCAGATACCACCGTTAACATTGCTACATGTTTCCTTCCAGTCTTCCTGTCTCTTATATAATTATATATGTGCCACGTAAGTCTTGCCTTACCCCCTGCCTCCTCGTAGACCTTACTCACTTGCCCTTGCTGATCCTGGAGAGCCAACCTCTCCCTCCATTTATCCTTCCTATTAGCATGTTCTTCCCAGGTTCCCAAAACAAGAAAATCCTCTTCTAACCCCGTGTCACCCTCTAGATACTGTGTGATCACCTTCCATTCATAGCCCTTTTAAAATTTTTAACAATATTTTATTTAACCCAATATATCCAAAATAACCCTATTTCAGATTATAATCAATATAAAAAGTATTAATGACCTATTTTACAGTTTATTTTTATACTAAGTTTTTGCGTATTTTACACTCGGTCCGTCTCAACTCAGACTAGCCACATTTCAAATGCTCAACAGCCACATGTGGTGAGTTGGCCCCAGTACCAGACAACAGAGATGTAAATCACTGCTCCATCTGATGAATTATCATATACCTTCTGCAGCATCCCCCTGAAGAATCATCTAGCTCCCTGCTACTCAAATGTGGTCAACTGGCAGCATAAGATCACCTGGGGCTTGTTAGAAACGCAGACTCTCAGGCCCAACACAGAAGCTGTTTAAATTAGAATTTGCATTCTAACACCATCCGCAGGTGATTCGTTTGCATACAAAACTTAAGAAGTCTGTTCTGCCTCCTATTAAACACTTCCAGTAGCAGGGAACTCACTATCCCATCCCTAAGGGAGCCCATTCCATCTTTAAGTGGTTCTAATAATTAGAAAGACACTTGTCCTTCCTTTATTGAAGATTGTCTATAAACCCAGCATTGTGCTAAGCACGTCACAATCTTATCTCATTTAAGCCCCGCACTCTATGAGACAGAGGCTAATTTTGACTTCTTTTGTTGCTGTTGTTTATTGCAGTAAAATATACATAACATAAAAATTTACCATTTTAATCATTTTTAAGTGTACAATTCAGTGGCATTAAGTACATTCACAATGTTGTGCAACCATCACCACTATCCATTTCCAGAACTTTTCATCCTCACAAACAGAAACCTATTAAACAGTCACTTCCCCTTCTTCTCTCCCTCCAGCCCCTAATAACCACTATTCTTTCTGTCTCTATGAATTTGACTATTCTAGGTACCTCATTTAGGTGAAATCATACAATATTTGTCCTTTTCTGTCTGGTTTATTTTATTTAGCAAAATGTTTTCAACATTCATCCACGTTGTACCCTCCATCAGAATTTCCTTCCTTTTTACAATAATTACTCCATTGTATGCATACACCACATTTTGATTATCCATTCATCTGTTGATGGACACTTGGGCTGTTTCTACTTTTTGGCTATTGTGAATAATGCTGCTATGAACATTGGTATGCAAGAATCTGTTTGAGTCCTTGCTTTGAATTCTTTTGGTTATACTCCTAGGAGTAGAATTGCTGGATCATATGGTAAGTCTATATTTAACTTTTTAAGCAACCGCCAAACTGTTTTCCACAGTGGCTGCACCATTTTTTCACAGCCTTTTAAAAAATATAGCAGTTATCGTGGCTATTGTTCTCATCAGAAAAATTTAAAAACATGCTCTTTTAAGAAAACTGGAATATAGAGACAAAAAAGATTTGAAAAAACTGTAATCCCATTATCCAATGAAACTCTTCACATCTTGATCCACATTCTTCCAGGATTTCTTTTTATGACAACTGTTTCTTAAAATAAAGGTTTCATTTGTTACCATGGAATTCTAAACATGCATTTGAAGGAATAATATTTTAGAAATGTACTTGCCTTAAGAATATACCATTTTTCAAATAATATGCAGTCATCAGAAATTATGTTTATGAGAACGATGCCATAATAATGACAAACTCTAGCTTCCACTGACTGCCTACTGTATTCCAGACACTTTACACGCACCACCTCTAATCCTCAAGACAACCCTGTGTGGGCTTTACCAGTGCACGGGCCGCGCTGTGCCGGCTGTGGGGTCCCTGATAAATACCCAACCTCCCTGATCCTGTCTCCCCACCTGCGGAAACAGAGACCCTCGCAGCACCTACCTCTGGCGTTACCGTGCATTCAAAGGAGACGACCCACGGAAGGCGCTTGGCGCGGGGCGGGCTCATCATAAGCATTCCAGAAACGTCCTTTCACCAGATAAATTCTGCGTGTCTTGAAAATTTAAATCTGAGGAATGACATCAAGCCATGACAGGACTAGAAGACAATGCAGGGGAACACTTTTATAACCCAGGTGGGGAAGACCTTCCGAGCCTTCTCTCAAATGACAGGCAGAAACAATAAAAGCAAAGAATTATTAGAACTGACCACATGATAAAAATCATGTCTGAATGTCAGAAAACCCCCCAAAGTTAGAAGATGAGCAATAATTTTGGCAATAATTTGACAAGCAATAAATTTGTCTCTAATTTGACAGACAAAAAGCTCTTTAATATACAACAAGCTTTACAAATTAAGAAAAAACATACTTGAAGGCATTTTCCCAGAAAAATAGGCAAAGGATATAAACAGCAGAGCGAGACAGGCTGCTGTGGCCGGTTTCTCCGTGGGGACATTTCGATGAGCCCCACCGACGCAGCCGCTGGGCTTCAGCTGCCCCTGTCCGGGCACCGTGCGCTCCCCCTTCACCCTCACCTCCAGTCCGGAGGATGAGGACGTGCGCTTCCTACCTCAGCCCCTTCTGCTTGTTTGCATTTTCTTGCACAAATGTGTTACTTCTAATCAGAAAGAAAAAAAAAAAAACCTTTTCGACAAGGTTAGCTCCTAAGGGGAAACTCAAATCATCTTTATAAAAGAAATTTTATGATCCTAACTGTGATATTTGCATACTCAAATCCCGAGAGGAAAGTTAAGAAGTTAGTGGAGCACTTCCTCTATAGTCTGGAGCTGAGAACAAGGAATCTTATTGTGTTCGAAATACCGTCCGTCCCCCCCCCCCCACTCCGTGTCTCTGTCTACACTGGGTTCATTCACTCATTCACTGGGGAGCTACCTACTGAGCACCTGTTGTGTGCCGGGTGTTGTGCTGGGCCCAGGATCTGGCAGTGGACGGGAAGCGGTCCCTGTCCCCATGCAGCAGGCCGGGCCCGGGACCTGGCAGTGGACGGGAAGCGGTCCCTGTCCCCATGGAGCAGGCAGTCTAGTTGGGGGACAGGCAGGCAAAAAGGAAGGAAGTGTTCAGGTTAAGGACACATTGTCAGGTATGAAGAAAAATGAAGCAGGGAGAGGGCAGAAAGAACGGCCCGGACTGCTATTCTAGAGAAAATGGTCAGGAAGGCCTCTCTGATGGGGTGCTATTTGAGGAGAGGCGTGAAGGAGGTGAGGGAGTGAGCTGTGAGCACTTCTGAGAACATTCCAGGCAAAGAGGACAGTAACAGCAAAGGCCCCAAAGCAGGAGTGCAGCTGGTGTGTTTGAGGAACATCAAGGTCGAGGGGGTGGCTGGAGCAGTGGGATGAAGGGGGAGAGCGGGAGCGGATGAGGTCAGAGAGGTAATGCGTTGGGGGAGATCACGTAGGGCTGTGTAGATGCTGGTAAAGACTTTGGATTTTATTCTAAGAGCCTGGGAAGGTTGACATAGTCAGAAGAAAGCATGCCTACAAAAAGCAGAGTTGTCCGGGCTGGCCCCATGGCCGAGGGGTGAAGTTTGCATGCTCCACTTTGGAAGCCCAGGGTTTCACCAGTTCAGATCCTGGGCACGGATATGGCACCACTCATGAGGCATGCTGAGGCGGCATCCCACATAGCACAACCAGAGGCACTCACAAATAGAATGTACAACTATGTACTGGGGGTCTTTGGGGAGAAGGGAAAAAAAGAGAAGGTTGGCAACAGTTAGCTCAGGTGCCAATCTTTTTTAAAAAAAAGTCAACAACAACAACAAAAAAGGAGAGTTGTCCATTCTTCATATTTTTAAATGAAAAAGAGAGTGATTTCCATCAAAACAAATGACTCCTGGTTATATGTGATTATAGACCAAATAGTGCCCAATCCCTAACCATCCTTCACTCCCCCATCACTGAGACCTGCACCTCAAATTGGCAGGGGTTAGCAATCGGGAAATCTCGTGTTTGGGTGTTATGAGGAAAGAGTTAATACAGCAGATTTAGTGGCTTACTCCTTGCATGTGTCCAAGAGAACGATGATTGTCCCTTAGCAAACCCCTGAGAATGTCTGTCAGAGCTCTTTATATTACCCATGGATTGATGATTTCGTTGTGCACTCCTGCAGTAATAGACCATGCCATACCATCTTATTAGGTTTGCTTTGCACAGACATCAAGATTGATGATGTGAACCTGGTTTCATTGTTGGGGTCAACAACATTTTGGGGTCCTGAGTTTCTTGGTGATGGCCAGTTGTTAACAAGATATGCATATGTAACCAGTTCTCCCATCTGGGCCTCAGACTCTGAGACCCAAAACAAGCTTTACTGGGCATAGATATTCCACACGTTTCCCTGGAGTTCACTGCTACAAAAATTGAAAAGGAAATTAGAAAGTATTTTGAACTAAATGAAAACATGACATAACAAAAGCTGTGGGTTGCAACTTAATCAGTACTTAGAAGGGAATTTATAGCACTAAATCTCTATATACGAAAAGAAGAAAGCCCTCAAATCAGGCTTTGATCTTCTGGAACTAGAAAAATAAGAACAAATTAAACTCAAAGCAAGCAGAAGACAGGAAATAATAAAGGTAAGGGCAGAAATCAATGAAACAGAAAACAAGAAAACATAGAGAAAAATCAATGAAACCAAAAGCTAATTCTTTGAAAAGATCAATGAAATTTGTAAACCTGTATCCAGATTGATCAGGAAAAAAATAGAGAAGAAACAAACTACTGCCATCAGAAATGAGAGATGGGATATCACCACAGAACCTGGAGAGAGCAAAATGATAATAAGGGAATATTATGAACAACAAATGATAAATAAAATTTAGGGGCTGGCCCTGTGGCCGAGTGGTTAAATTTGTGCACTCCGCTGTAGCGGCCCAGGGTTTCGCTGGTTCGGATCCTGGGCGTGGACATGGCACTGCTCATCAGGCCACGTTGAGGCCGCATCCCACGTGCCACAACTAGAAGGACCCACAACTAAAATATACAACTATGTACTGGGGGGATTTGGGGAGAAAAATCAGAAAGAAAAAAAATTTTGGATAAATTGGGAGCCAGCCCAGTGGCAAAGCAGTTAAGTCCACATGTTCTGCTTCGGTGGCCCGGGGCTCAGTGGTTTGGACCCTGGGCATGGACCTATGCACCGCTTGTCAAGCCATGCTGTGGCAGGCGTCCCACATATAAAGTAGAGGAAGATGGGCACAGATGTGAGCTCAGGGCCAGTCTTCCTCAGCAAAAAGAGGAGGATTGGCAGCAGATGTTAGCTCAGGGCTAATCTTCCTCAAAAAAAAAATTTAGATAAATTGCACGTCATTAAAATTTAAAAATTTTTGTGCCTTAAAGGACACTACCAAGAAAGTGAAAAAACAACCGATGGAGGGGCTGGCCCCATGGCCGAATGGTTAAGTTCGCGCGCTCTGCTGCAGGCGGCCCAGTGTTTCATTGGTTTGAATCCTGGGCGCGGACATAGCACCGCTCATCAAGCCACGCTGAGGCAGCGTCCCACATGCCAAAACTAGAAGGACCCACAATGAAGAACATACAACTATGTACCGGGGGCCTTTGGGGAGAAAAAAGGAAAAAAATTTTTTAAAAAATCTTTAAAAAAAAAAACCCATGGAATGGAAGAAAATATTTGCAACTCATATCTCTGATAATAGTTTAGTATCTAGAATATATAAAGAATTCTTATAATTCAACAAAAAGATAAACAATCCAATTAAAAAGCGAGTATAACCAGAGACAGAGAGAGACATTATGTGATTATAAAATGGGAGTAAATTTTAAAAGAGGATATACAATTCTAAACATTTATACACCTAATAACAGAGCTTCAAAATACATGAAACAAAAGCTGATATAATTGAAATGAAAAATAAACAAATACACACTTAGAGATCTCAACACTCTTCTCAGTAACTGATAGTAAAAGTAGACAGAAAATCAGTAAGGATATAGATGATTGAACACTATCTGTCAACCTGTCCTAACTGACATTTGTAAAACGCTCCAATTAACAACAGAATATGCATTCTTTTCACATGGCCAGGAAACATTTACCAAAATAGACCGTATTCTGGGCCATAAGACAATTCACAATGCATTTAAAAGTATTAAAATTATACAAAGTATGTTCTCTGAACACAATAAAATTAAATTAGATTTTATTAGATTAGATTAAATCAATAAAAGAAAGCTTTCTGGAAAATCCCCAAATATTTGTAACCTGAATAACACACTTCTAAATAACATACGGGTCAAGGAAAAAATCAAAAGGGAAATTATAAAACATTTTGAACTGAATGAAAATGAAAACATAGCAAAATTTGTGGGATGCAGCTAAAGCCATTAGTGCTGTAAATTTTCTTCTACAGCACTAAAAGCCTATATTAGAAAACATTAAGATCTTGAAACAATGATTCAACTTTCACCTTAAGAAACTAGAAGACAAACAGCAAATTAAACCTAAAGTAAGCAAAGTTAAACCCAAAGTAAAGACAACAGAAATCAAACACATTGAAAACAAAAAAAAAAAAAACAAAGAAAAGCTGGTTCTTTGAGAATGTCAACAAAACAGATAAACTTCTAGCCAGACTGACCAGGAAAAAAGGACACAATTAACCAATATCAGGATTGAGAAGGGGAACATAAATTATAGATTCCAAAAATATTATGGCAGGTAAACTTCAAAATGGTCCCCATTGATGCCTGCCTTCTGGTGTTCATGCCTCTGTAATCCTCTCCCCTTGAGTGTGGACTGACCTAATGACTTGCTTCTAACGAACAAAATATGACAAAGATAGTGGCATGTCACTTCCGTGACTAGGCTATGACTACCATCTTGCTACACTATCTCTATTGCCAGCTTTAATGAGGCAAGTTGCCATGCTGGAGAGGCAACATGGCAAGGAACTGAGAGCAACCTCTTGCCAACAGCCAACAGGAAATTGAGACCCTCAGTCCAACAGTCCACAAGGAACTGAATCCTGCCAACAACAATGTGAGCTCAAAAGCAGATCCTCCCCCAGTCAAGTCTTTAGATGAGAACCTGGTCCAGGATGACACCTTGATTACAGCACTGTGAGAGACGCTGAATAGAGGACCCAGCTAAGCTGTGCCCAGATTAAGGATTTGCAGAATCTGTGAGATAACAAATGTGTGTTGTTTTAAGCTGCTAAATTTGTGGTAATTTGTTATGCAGAAATAGATTAACTAGTATAAATGTTAAAATGATAAAGAAATATTGTCAACTATTTTATGCAAATAACTTTGATGAAAAGAACAAATGGACAAATTTCTTAAAATACACAAACTATCAAAGCTCGTTCAAGAAGAAATCAATAACCTGCATAGACCTATAACTATTACAAAAATTAATTTGTAGTTAAAAAACTTTCTCATAAAGAAAACTTCGGGCCCAGATGTCTTCACTGGTGAATTTTCCCAAGCATTTAAGTAAGAAATAATTACGATTCTATACAAACTCTTCCAGAAAATAGAAGATAATAGAACACTTCCCTACTCATTCTATGAGACTAGCATTACCCTGATACCAAAATCAAAGACATCATAAGAAAGAGAACAGAGCCAGGTCTGATTGCTTAGTGGTTAAAGTTCAGCACTCTCACCACTTCAGCGGCCCAGGTCTGCTTCCCAATCACAGAACGACACCACCCATCTGTCAGTTGCCACGTTGTGGTGGCGGCTCACATAGAAGAACTAGAAGGACTTACAACTAGGATATACACTATGCACTGGGGCTTTGGGGAGGGGAAAAAAAAAAGAGGAAGAGTGGCAACACATGTTAGCTCAGGGGAATCTTTCCCTGCAAAAAAAAGGAAAAAAGAAAACAAAGACCAATGCCCCTCAAAAACTTAGATGCAAAACTTCTTAGCAAAACTTTAGCAAATTAAATCTAACAACATGTAAAAAGGATACTTCATCATGACTACGTGGGATGTATCTGAGAAATACAAAGTAAGTTTAACAATCGAAAATCAATCGCTGTAGGGGCTGGCCTCGTGGCCGAGTGGTTAAGTTTGAGCGCTCCGCTGCAGGTGGCCCAGTGTATCATTGGTTCAAATCCTGGGTGCGGACATGGCACTGCTCATCAAACCACACTGAGGCAGCGTCCCACATGCCACAACTAGAAGGACCCACGACAAAGAATATACAGCTATGTACTGGGGGACTTTGGGGACAAAAAGAAAAAAATAAAAATCTTTAAGAAAAAAATCAATCGCTGTAATTCACCATATTAACAAAAGAGTAAAGAAAAAACCGAATAATCATCTCATTAGACACAGAGAAATCATTTGACAAAATACAACCTCTTAGTGTAAAGTCTCTTAGATAAAATCTTTTAGCAAACTAGGAGTAGAAGGGATCTCCCTCAATCTGAAAAAAGGTAACAATGAAAGACCTACCGGTAATATCACATTTAATGGTGAGAGACTGAATGCTTTCACCCTAACATCAGGAATAAGGCAAGGCTATTCACTTTGACCACTTCTATTCAACATTATCCTGGAAATTCTAGTCAATGCAATAAGGCAAGAAAAAAATGCATCTAGATTGGAAAGGAAAACATTAAACTCTCATTATTCATGTATGATAAGTTGCCCAAACAGAAAATCTTCCAGAATGTACAAAAAGCTACAACTAATAAGTGAGTCTAGCAGGGTTGCAAGATATAGAGTCAATATACAAGAATCAATTGTGTTTTTATATATTAGTCATGAATAACTGGACGTTTAAATTTTAAAAAACATTTAAAACTGCATCAAAAATATGAAATATTTAGGGATAAATTTGACAAAAAATGTGCAAGACCTGTACATTGAAAACTATATAAGATTACTAAGAGAAATTAAAGAAGACTTCAATAGAAAGATACACTATACTCATGGATTAGAAGACTCAATATTAATAAGATGTCTATTCTCCTCAAATTGATGAATAGATTCAACACAATACCAAGAGAAATCTTAGGAGACTTTCTTGTAAAAATTGACAAGCTGATTCTGAAATTCACAACTGATAAGAATATAGAATAGACATCCAATTTTTTACAAAAAATGTCAAAGTTAAAAGACTTACACTACCTGATTTCAAGATTGATTATAAAGGTACAGTAATCAAGACAGAGTAGTATTGCCAGAAAGATAGACAGATAGATCAGTGGAACAGAATAGAGGGTCCAGAAGTTGACCGATACATGTATGGTCAACTGATTTTCAGCCGAAGTGACAAGGATAATATTTTCAACAAATGATGCTGTCAAAATTGGATAGCCTTATGCAAAAAATTCACTTCACTCTTATTTCATGTCATATATAAAAATAAACTCGTAATGAATCATAGACCTAAAGGAAAATGTTAAAATATTTCTTGAAATCATTATATAGCACTTAATCTTCATTTCTAACTAATACAGAGGGATTCCATAGTATAAAAAAAAGAGTTGTATTGCTTTCCTAAAGATTTATAATTTACAATAACCAATTAAAAACTGAGAAATCCAACAATAAACAAATCTATTTAATTTTATTTAACCAATTAATACACAAACGTATTTGACCATGGACTCCTTATTTGCATATTAGTAATATTCTATGAAACACACTTTGGAAACCATGATCTTGTTCAAAACTTTTACTGTACACGTGAGGAATCTGATGGCCAGAGAGAGTAACTCACTTGACCAAGACCACTTGTCTAATGGGAGATTTCTCCAGGCATAAATCCTCTGCTGCTTGTATTTCATAACAGATGATCATTTTCATTTGGTATGGAATATGCCTTGAAGGTTTCATAAGGAAATATTGCTTCTATTTCTGTGCTTCCACCACTACATGGGCTGTCCCTATTATAGCACTTATCGTCACATAATACAATAGTACAATAGCCTGTCTTCCCCATGAGACTGAGCACTCCTTCTGCCCAGGGAATGTAGACCGATCGTTTTTTTTTGTTTGTTTGTTTGTTTGAGGAAGATTAGGCCTGAGCTAACTGCTGCCAATCCTCCTCTTTTTGCTGAGGAAGACTGGCCCTGAGCTCACATCCGTGCCCATCTTCCTCTACTTTATATGTGGGACGCCTGCCACAGCATGGCATGCCAAGCAGTGCAATGTCTGCATCCGGGATCCGAACCAGCAAACCCTGGGCCGCGGAAGCGGAACGTGCGCACTTAACTGCTGCGCCACTGACCCGCCGGTAGACTGATCGTTTTTGTTTCACCCAGTTAGTTCCAGTAACTAGAACATCGTGGAATCTCAATAAATGTTTCAGGCAGGAAAGAGGGGGGCATTTCCATGTGAACAGCCCAAGAACAAGAGCACAGACAGCCAAGAAAAGAGTACAAGACTCCAAGTTGGGAAGAAAGAAAGTGAGGAAAAGTGATCTAAGGGAGGGAGATAGGATTGGTGGGAAATTAAGAACAGTATTCACACAGCAAAGAATCAGGAAAGTAGACCCAATGAGATATAGTGGTATCATCAATGCAGAGAAGATAATTTGGTCTAGGACAGCTGGTACACTATTGCATAATCTCTAGATAATTAGCTATACTAAACTGCAAGAAAAGGCTATGCTCCATGCAAAAGAAAAATAGCACATTATGACATAATAACCACATTAAAATAATTATTTGAATCGGATAGCACTGGATATATATCATAAGTATCACTTCAATATGTTGAGGGAAATAATTTCAAGCTTGTTATTCTCAAAATAAAAATAGAGCATACAAAAACAAAAGTATGTCACAAAAGGAACTAATATTTATTGATCATGACAAGCTCTTGACATACATAAGCTCGTTTGCATCTCACAGCGCTGTGAGGTCAACATCTCCCTGTTCCTTTTAAAAACATTTAAGGAACTAAAGCATCCTCTCTTCTAGGAATCTGCATTCTGTCATAAGAATCTGGGGTGCCCCAGGTTTTTTCCCCAAAATTTCCAAAATCAAAGTTTTTTTAGTGTAGTGAACTTCTACTATGACCCAAATTTTATAAACAGAGTTTAATTTTCCTGACTCACAGGACCTCTTGTTGAGTATTTAAAAATGATAACAGGTCCATTATCTTGTTTAGCTGAAACGCTAAGAATTCAAAACAGCTGCCTCTCTAAGGAGCAGCCAAGACTTGTAAGAGTTCTGAACATGGCTTCATATCAAAATCAATTTGTAACCTTTCATGGGAACAGAAGTAAAAAGAGGAATGAATGCTTATAGAGTGCTGAATAAATTCCAGATACCGTGCCAAACACTTTATAAAGCTTCCTCTATGTAATTCTCACATGCTCCTTATGAGATAAAATTGACCTTGCTTCCGGAATGTTTATAACAAAGTATGAGTTTTAGAAGTTAGAAAAACAAAATACATAAATGGGACAGCTGTTTAATAATGGAGATTAGTCATAAATATATAGAAAATAAACCTAAAGACAGCACTACTGTAGGATAAGAATCTAATTTAACTTTAAATCTAGATATCTATCTGTATCATTTATTTCATTCACATTTAAAATAAGAGTCCACAAACATAGGGCAAATACATTGAGTGATACTATTGCCTAACACTACTTGGAAATACTGGTTATGTTCTGTTCTGGAGAAACAGCCACTTACACGAGAGATTTTAAGATTACTAAGTTTAAACTGTAAATTTTTGCCTACGATCTTCTCTTTGGAAAGAAGTGAATTTCATTATATTTACTTTACATTTATATGACATTGACATATGTCAAAATCGTGTCCAATGACACTACCACATACAGTCAAGATTCATTATAACACAGTTCTACAGAGCAGGTGTTGGTCCTGCCTCCTACCCAGCAGGTAACAAAGAAATTCGACCCATTCGAAGTAAAGGCAGTGGTCCTTTGGTTTCAGCTGATATTTGTTTAAGGTGTTAAATTATTTCCCATGTCAAAAAAAAAAAAATTCCAAAGCAGTCACAAAATAAAAATGCCCAGCTCAAATGGCTGGACATGTTAGCCCTGTACTGGTTTTCTTATAACTGACCTAGTTCAGTTATCACAAACTACATTAATCTGATCTTGGGGAGGGGAATGGAAAGGGATGTTAAAGAAAAATTAATGTTCCTTTTTCATATGACCCCCAAATCCTTAAATTCCTAATAAACAACAGGGTGAGCGGGTGACTCACGATTATACTGTCCTCCTTTTAACTGGTTAAATCAAATGACTCCTCTGGCATTCAAGTTTTAAATCTGCAAGTCTAAGCATTGCATCAAACTTCAGATGTCCAACTCAGGGAAGCTGGACTACAGCCCCAAGAACTACTGCTCAAATCAGACGGACTTCACGCTGCTAATCTCCACATTGCCTTTTTTTTCTTTTCCTTTCCTTCCTTTTTTTTGTAAGCCTGGGCAGAACTCCAAGATGTCGCGGAAAGTTCTCATGCCGCACTACAGTCGAGCAGGTCGCTCAGCTCCTGTTGGTCCCTACAGCGGCCATGCGCTGCTGCTGGGATTCATCTTTGCCCACTTCTGGCAGGTCCTAAGGCGAGGAAAGGGGCTCAGGAAGAGACCACTGAAGCCCAAAATGGGGAGTGGGGAGATGGGGCAAGGGCGTCTGGAAAGAGGAAGAGGGTTGAGGGTGCCAGGCTGACTTCCAAAGTCCCCTCCTCGTTCCCAAAGCGGTGCAGGCAGGAGTCGGGAGAGCCCGGGCCCTGTGAGGGGTCCATTCGGCGTCCCGCCGGCCAGGCGGAGGCGGCGGCGAGGAGAGACGTGAAGTGACCAGCTCGCCCTGCAAGGAGAGAACTGACAAGTTGCAGGGAATGTGCCTCTGGCAGCGCCGAGTCTGAGCGGCCGCTGGATGTCCCCAGCGAGGTCCAGGGGTCGGAAAGCTGCCCTCTGCAGGTCCAAGGCGCGTAGTTAAAAAGAAAACAGAAACACCGACAGCTAGTCTCGCTTTCGCCAGGCATCCTCCTGCGGCTTGGCCTCCTCCCACTTTTGCCGCCCTGCCCAGACCACTGGGCTCACTCCGTGCCAAAGCCGCCCGCTCTCCCACGTGTTCCGGAGCCCGGGCGCCGGCTCCAGCCGAGCGCAGCGCCTGCGGGCTGGTGATCCGGGACTCGCGCCCGAACTACGCTCCTCAAGGTAGAGCGAACTCCGGGTTCGGCGGCCACAGGCGAGCGCGGGCCAGAGGAGCTCCTCTCCCTCCTGCCAGCCCAAAATTGCCTGCCGTTCGGTGGCCGCATCCAGCCACCGGGATTAAGGATCCCTTTGGCTGGGAGAGCGTCTCGGTTCCCTTTGCCCCGCAGGGGCTCTGGATCCAAGCCGAGTAGGCGCTCTTGGACCTGGCCGCCCCTTTCTCCTGGGACGAGGAGACCGTCCCCCGGAATAGAACTGATGGGTCTCAGGCGGACATTTTTTTCCGCTGGGGTGGTCTCAGCATGGGGCTCAGCTCTAGCTCCAGCTCCAGTTCTGACGCCCTCTATGCCTGGAAAAGCCCCTAGTTAACCCCTTAGTCCCAGGCTCGCTGGTGCCACCTGCGCGGAGGAAGTAGGGGCCCACGGCTGGGGGCCGCGGGAGAGTGGGCGGGAACTTGAAGGGAAAGCTGCGCCGCTGGAGGACAAAGCCCTCAATGGGAGGAGGCAGGCGGAAGAGGAATGCAGGCCCCCTGGGGAGCGCGGGGTGGCGGCACGGCGGCGCCTCCTCCCTCCTGCTCTTCTCGATCCTTCTGCCCCAAAGCGGAACTAGAAGGAGATGCAGCTGTGGACGCATCTGGATCCGCTGCCGATGCGGATGGCTGCCGTCCCCGAGCCAGCGGCTCAGGCCCTGGGAGGCTGTGCTGCGCTCTGCGCTGAATATGCGCGCGTCAGAGAGGGCAGACCAGGCCACCTCGGCCCACTCTTGGAGCAGGTTTCAGTTGGTCAGATTCTGTAAAGAGCCCAATGCAGAATAAGCGGCAAAACCTCCCCCAAAGTCTACAAAGCAGTGTGGGCTTCAGATTTCCAAACACTCACCCAACCCCCGACGTCTGCAATCACTTCCTCCCACCTGAATCCTTCGGGGCCATAGAATTGCACACTGGGTCAGTCCTTGGAAATGGATCAGGATAGTGCTTTTCATCTTACAGAGGAGATCCAGACAGGTTCTTTCACACAGCCACTATCTGGCACAAGTTCTGAACTCGGCTTGAGGAAGACGCTTCAAAAGGAGTAAAAAGAAAAGTAAACCTCCATTCCGTTCAATTCAGAGATGGATGTAAAAATTTCTCCAGCGACTGCCAGTCACTTTTTGGGTCAGTGAATGTAGTAAAGACCAGTAAGGCCCAGGCAGAAGAGACACTGTGGAGAAAGAACACACAACCAGAGTAATAAATTCAAGGAAACAGCCAGTGCCTGAGGGCAATGGCGTGGCAAGAAGAAGCAGTTGATACTCTGATTGGATGGAAACAGGGAAGTAGATTCAATGAAAAATATACGGATATTCTTCCTTATGACGGGAGATGTCCAGCAGGAAAGGCAATTGTAGCTTGGAGGTGGGGATTTCCATGATGTTGTCAATGGCTAAACCAAGACCCTGTGCCAGACAGTCCAGGTGGTAACTTTCCCAATACCCACTCCTCATTATCTTGGTGGCCACCTCCTGTTTTTCAATGTCACATCCCTGCCCTGACTCCTTCCTGGAACATGTAATTCCAATCTTAGCAAATCTGAATTAATCAGCATAGTCCCATTCCTTGCCATTGGTTGGCTATGGCCGTGAAGCAGTTGGGGCCAATGAGAGTAGCAATTTCCCAGGGGCTTTGAGAAAAGATTTTCTTTCATATTCTGGAGGAATTTCAGAGGCAACCTCCTCTTCTGCATGTGCTCAAAGAAACAAGGAGACCCTGATACTGTGAACAGCTATATATCAACCATAAGGAAGATCCAAGTTAAAATGCTGCAGACATCAAGAACGCATAGGCAGAAAGAAACCTGACTTTCATGCCAGTTTTGAGCCTCCGAGTCAAACTGCTTTTGCGTCCATGTCTACCTTCATTGATTAGGTCAGTGAGATTTGAGTTTTCTGTTACTTGTAATCTAGTGTTTCCAACTGTTACTGGCCCGATGGTCGTTTTTAGTAAGGAAAGACCCAAGCATCAGATGGGCAAATGGATTAGATAACGTTTAAGTCCCCATCTCAGTGGCAAGATTCTACTTCACCTCAGTGATAGAGCTAGAGGGAAATCCTGGGGAGAGAGGATGCATGTACTCTGATCTGAGGGATTCATGTCTGTTTTCAAAAGTAATGGAGAACCAACTTTCACCCTTCACATAACAACTCATTCAGTGAAAGAAATAGTCATCTGCCCAAACCCTCAGTCATGGCAGATCCTGTAGGGGACTGACTGGTGGAATTTTTCATATCTATTATGTCCCCTAATGTTTTGTTTTATACTTTCTTTTGCTCACTGGACTGCAAATTCCATGAGGGTTGGGATGCCAGCCACCTTTCTACAGCACACAACCAACAAAGGAGACGCTCAAAAAATGAGGGCTGGAATGAAATATATCAGCTATCTGACATTATAACAGAAAAAAATTCTATGCTGTAATGCAGTCTTTGCATGTGTCATTTTTAATGATTTTGAATGACACATTATTCCCACCAGTGAGTTTCCTATAATAGCTCTGTCCACTCGGGACTAGAGGGAACAATATAATATAAAAATTAGTTTAATAACAATCAAACCATTCCGTTCACAGCATACCAATCATCATCAAACTAAAATCCAAGATTTAGGTCTTCTGCTCTACCATAAGCCAGGTTTCAGCATCTACCAACAGTCCACTCCTGCTATTCTTCTCTACCAGCCAGCAAGAATTCCCACTGCTTGGATTCTCTAGTAGAATATTTATTTACATTTCCTCTCTGAACGTTGGTAGGTACAAAGATTTCTCTAAACGTTGCTAGTAGTTTTGTTTATTTTTAAGGTAAAATTCGCATCACATACAATTAACCATTTTAAAGTGTTCAATTCAGTGGCGTCCAGTATATTAACAATGCTGTGAAACCACCATCTCCTTCCAATTTCAAGTCCTTTCATCATCCCAGAAAAACACTCCATACCCAGTAAGTAATCATTCCTCATTCCCCCCTCTGCCCATGCTCTGGCAACCACTAATCTACTATCTATCTCTATGCATTTGACTGTTCTGGATATTTCACATTTTAAAAATCATAAAATATGTGACGTTTTGTGTCTGGTTTCTTTCACTTAGCGTTATGTTTTCAAGGTTCGTCAAGGTTGTGGCATACATCAGTACTTCATTCCTTTTTAGGGCTGAATAATATTCCATCTTATGATTACACCACATTTTGTCTATCCTTGCATCCATTGATGGACATTTGAGTTGTTTCCACCTTTTGGCTCTTATGAATATTGCTACTACGAACATTCATGTACAAGTTTTGTGTGGATATGTTTTCATTTCTCATGGGAATATACTAGGAATAGAACTGCTGGATCATATGACACTTCTATGTTTAACTATTTGAGGAACTGCCAAACTATTTTCCACAGCACCTGGAACAATTTACATTCCCACAGGAATGTGTGAGGGTTCCTATATCTATACATCCTCACCAAGACTTTAATTATCCTTTATTTATCTTATTAAACCCACCCTAGTGTGTATGAAGTAGTACCACATTGTGATTTTGATTTGCATTTCCTTAAGGACATCTTTTCGTGTGTTTCTTGGCCTTTTGTATGACTTTGGAGAAATGTTTATCCAAGTCCTTTGCCAATTTTTAATTGGGTTGTTTAATTTGAGTTGTAAGAGTTATTTATATATTCTGGATATTAAACCCTTATGAGAAATGTGATTTGCAAATATTTTCTAAAATTCTATGTTTTCTTTTCATATTCCTGATAATGAACTTAGAGGCACAAAAGTTTTTAATTTTCATGAAGTCCAATTTGTTTATTCTTTCGTTGTTCGTGTTTTTGATGTGACTCTAACAAACCATTGCCAAACCCTTATACAATGCTGGTAAGAATGTAAAATGGGGCAGCCAATGTGGAAAACATATTGACCATATCTCACAAAGTTAAACATAGACTTAATATATGATCTAGCAATTCCATTCCTAGGTGTATACCCAAGAGAATTAAAAACATATGTTCCCACAAAAACTTATACACCAATGTTCATAACAGCATTACTGATAATAGCCAAAAATGAAAACACTCAAAGATCCTTCAACTGATAAATAGATTTTTAAAAAGGCAGTATGTCCACACAATGACATATTATATAGCCATAAAAGAGAATAAAGTACTGACACATACTACCACATAGATGAACCTTGAAAACATTATGCTAAGTGAAATAAGCCAGACACAAAGGCCACATGTTGTATAGTTAAATTTATATGAAATGTCAAGCATAAACAAATAGAGAGAGATAGCAAGTAGATTAGTGGTTGATTAACACTGAGAGATCTTAGTGATAAGATGGCAGTACTCCCCAATTCGACCTACAGATTGAATGTAAGACCAGTTATCAAAACACCACTTGCTGCTTTTTTTCCAGAAATGGATGAGCTTATCATAAAATTCATATGGAATTGCAAAGGACCCGGAATAGCCAAAACAAATTTGAAAACAAAGAACAATGTAGGAAGACACCAGTTTCTCTATTTCAAAACATACCACAAAGCTACAGTAATCAAAATAGTATGGTCCTACCATAAGGCTAGAAATATAGACAAATAGAATAGAATGAGAACTCAGAAGGAAGCCCATACAATTATGGTCAATTGTTTTTTGACAAGGATGCCACAACCATTCAACAGTGAAAACTAGTCTTTCCAATGAATGATTCTGGGACAAGTGGATATCCACATACAAAAGAATGATTTTGTCCCTTCTTTCATACTATATACACAAATTAACTCAAAATTGGTGAAAGACCTAATTTTGAGACCTAAAACTATAATATTCTTAGAATAAAATATATGTATAAATCTTGACTGATTATTCAAGTTTCTTAAATATGACACCAAAAACACAGCCAAAGAAGGGAAAAATTGATGAAATGCACTTCATCAAAATTAAAAATGTTTGTGCCTCAAAGGAAACTAATAAGAAAGTGAGGAGACAACCCACAGAACTGGAGAAAATATTTGCAGATCATATATCTCATATGTGTCTAGTATTCATAATACAGAAATAACTTTCCTCAACCACAAAAAGATAAAAAATCAAGTTAAAAATTGGGCAGAGGACTTGAACAGATATTTCTCCAAAAATGGCTAATAAACACTGAAAAGATGTGCAACATCATTCTAATGCAAATCAAAACTACAACGAGATACCACTTCACACACACTATCATGAGTATTCAGAAAAAAAGAAAATAACAAGTGTTTGTGAGGATGTAGAAAAAGTGGAACCCTTGTGCATTGCTGGTGAGAAAGTAAAATGATGCATCCACTGTGGCAAACAGCTTGACAGTTCCTCAAAAGTTAAACACATAATTATTGTCTCAGTCGGCTTCTGTGGCTTAAACAACAGACATTTATTTATCACAGTTCTGGAGGCTGGGAAGCCCAAGATCAAGGTGCCAGCCAATTTTGTTCATGGTGAGAGCTCTCTTCCTGGCTTACAGATGGCTGCCTTCTTGTTGTATCTTCAGATGGTGGGGAGAGAGAGAGAGCAATCTCTCTCCTGTCTCTTCTTATAAGGGCACTAATCCCATCGTGGTGACTACACCCTCATGACCTCATCTAAACCTAACTAGCTCCCAAAACTCCATCTCCTAATACCATCACATGGAGGGGTAGGGCTTCAACATAGAAATTTGGGGGGACACAAACAATACCACATGATCCATCAATTCCACTTCTGGGTATATACCAAAAGAAAATTGATAGCAAGGACTCAAACAGGTATTTGAACACCCATGCTCACAATAGCATTACTCACAATAGCCAAAAGGTAGGAGTAACCTAAGTGTCCGTGACTGATAAAGGGATAAACAAAATGTGGTATATATGCACAAGGGACTATTATTCAGCTTTAAAAAGGAGTGAAATTCTGACACATGCTACAATGTGAATGAAACTTGAAAACATTCTGCTAAATAAAATAAACACAAAAGGACACATATTATATGATTCCACTTATATGAGGTATCTACTATACACAAATTTATAGAGAAAGAAAGTAAAAGAGAGGTTGCCAGGCACTGGGAGACAAGAGGAATGGGGAGTTATTGCTTAATGGTTACAGACTTTTCTTCTGTTTGGGGTGATGAAAAAGTTATGAAATAGATAGTGGTGATGGTTACACAACAGTGTGAGTGCATTTAATGTCACTGAATTGTAAACTTAAAAATGGTTAAAATGAAAAAAAAGGTTAAAATGGAAATTTTTATGTTATACACATTTTGCCACAATTTAAAAAAATAATGTAATATACCAACTATTGCATTGTACTCTTCAAATGAGCAAATTCATTGTGTGTGAATTATATCTCAACAAAGCTGTTTAAAAAATTCATTATCACCCAAAAAAAGTATCAAGAAGGACAAAAATACTTGGGAATATATTTAATCAAGGAAATGCAAGACTTGTACACTGGAAAATACAAACTATTCTTGGAAGAAATTAAAGAAGACCTAAATAAGCAGAAAGCCAACCCAGTTTGATAGACTAGAGAGGTAATATTGTTAAGATGGCAATTCTCCCCAAATCAATCTGTAGTTTGATACAAGAACCATCAAAATAACTTTTTTTTTACAGAAATAGATGAGCTTATCCTAAAATTCATATGGAATTCCAGAAGACCTCAAATAGTGAAAACAATTTTGACAAAGAACAATGGTGGCGGAGGCACACTACTCGATAACACAACTTACTATAAAGCTGAAGCAATCAAAACAGTGTCTTTTCTGCTGTAAGGAAAGAAAATATATAGCAGTGGAATAAAATGAGAACCCAGAGGTAAGCCATATCTCTATGGTCAATTAATTTTCAGTGAGGGTGACACACTGACTCAATGGGTAGTGTTTTCAGCAAATGGATCTGTGACTAGATATTCATATGCAAAAGAGTGAATTTGGCCTCTACCTCACACCATATACAAAACTTGACTCAAAATGGATCAAAGAGTGAAAAGTAACTTAAAATTATAAAAATTTAGAAGGAAACACAGGTTAAATCTTTTGACCTAGGATTAGGCAATAGTTTCTTAGTTATGATCCCAAAAGTACCAGCATGAAAAGGAAAAGTAAATGAATTCGACTTCATCAAAATTAACAACATTTGCACCTCAAAGGACACTGTGAAGAAAGGGATGAGGCAACCTACAGAATGGGAGAAAATATTTGTAAATTATGTATCTCATAAAGGTAGTATCAAGAATACGTAAAGAACTCTTTTACCTACAACAAAAAGATAAAGAGCCCAGTTAAAATGTAGGCAAAGGACTTGAACAAACATTTCTCCAAATAAAATATATAAAATCAATAAACACATGAAAACATTCTCAAATCATTAGTCATTAGGGAAATGCACATGAAAATCACAATGCAATGTCACTTCACAGTCATTAGATAGCTACAATTTTTAAAAAGTTAAAAAACAAGTGTTGGCAAAATTGTGAAGAAATTGGAACCATCATATATTGTGGGTGAGAATATAAAATGGAACAGTCCCTGTGGAAAACAGTTTAGCAGCTCCTCACCAAGTTAAATCTAGAGTTACCATATGACCAAACAGCCTACTTCTAGGTGTATACCCAAAAGAATTGAAAATATATGTTTACACAATAACTTGTCCACGAATGTTCATAGCAGCATTATTAATAATAGCCCAAAAGTGGAAAAACCCAAGTGTCCCTCAACTGATGAGTGGGTAAACAAAATTAGATATATCCATACAATGGAATATTACATAGCCAAAAAAAGGAATGAAGAACTGACATATGCTACCATATGGACAAACGTTGAAAACGCTATGCTAAGTGAAAGAAGCCAGGCACAAAGGCAACTTATTGTATGACTCCATTTATACAAAATGTCCAGGATAGGCAAATCTAAAGAGAGATCAGGAAGATTAATGTTTTATTATGGATAAAAGTTATGTGAGATAGAAAAATGATTGCTAAAGGCTATGGGATTTCTTACTGAGGTGACAAAAATATGTTATAATTGGCTGTGGTGATGGTGCACATATCTATGAGCTTATACTAAAAATTATTGAATTGTACAGTTTAAACGAGTGAATTGTATGTTTGTGAATTATATGTCAATAAAGTCTTTTTTAAAGAAACAATTATATACTTGCGTAGAATAATCAAAAGAAAAATTGAGAAAAGAATTGCGTTTAAAATAGAATCAAAGCTGGTAAAAATACTTAGGAATAATATCAGCCAAGGAAGTACAAAACTTGTACACTGAAAACTACGAAATATTGTTGAAAGAAATTAACGAAGATATAAATAAGGAGAAGACCTTTCCAGTTTCATGGATTAAAGAACATAATATTGTTAAGATGGCAAATTCCTCAAGTGATTTAAAGATGGAATGAAAGGCCTATCAAAACCTGCCTTTTTTGCAGAAATGGACAAACTAATCTTAAAATTCATATGGAATTGAAACATACTCTGAAGAGGAAACATCGTCTTGAAAAAAAGCAATGAAGCAGAACACAGTCTTCTCAGTTTCAAAACTTACTACAAAGCTGAAGTAATCAAAACAGTGTGTCCCTGCCATAAGGATAGAAACATAGAGGAGTGAAATAGAATGAGAGTACAGAAATCAACCCACACGTCTATGGTCAGTTGATTTTCAATGAGGGTGCCACAACCTTTCAATTAGAAAAAATAATCTTTTCAACCAATGGTTCTAGGAGAAATGGATAGCCACGTGCAAAAGAAGGATCTTGTCCCCTACCTCATACCATAAGCAAAAATTAACTCAGAAGGGATCAAAGACCTAAGTACAGGACTTAAAAATCTAAAATTCTTGTAAGGAAACATAAGTGTAAATCCTTGTGATAGTAGATTAGGTAAGCAGTTTCCACTCCTAGCTATATACCTAATGAACTGAAAACATATGTTCACAAAACAACTTGTCCATGAATGTTCATAGCAGCATATTCTTAATGTAGAAAAAGTAGAAACAACCCAGATATCCATCAACTGATGAATGGATAAACAATGAGATCAACCCATGCAATAAAATAGTAGAAAGCCATAAAAGGGAATGAAGTACTGCCACATGCTACCACATGGAGGAACCCTGGATACATTTTGCTAAGGGAAAGAAGCCAGACACAAAAGGCTGCATATTGTATGATGCCATTTATATGAAATATCCAGAATAGACAAATCTATAGAGACAGCAGGTATTTTTGTGTTTGATTAGGGCTGGGGGATCTGGGGGTGAGGGTAATGATAGTTAAAGTGTAGGGAGTTTCTTTTGAAGTGATGAAAATGTGCTATAATCAACTTTGGTAAAGAAGACATACAAATGGCCAATAACACATGAAAAGTTGTTCGACGTCATTAGTCACTAGGAAATGCACATCACATTCACAATGCAATACCACTTCATACTCACTTGGATGGCCATAATTTTTTTTTAAAGAAAATAAGTGTTGGCAAGGACGTGGAGAAATTGGAACCTTCGTGCATTGATGGCAGGAATGTAAAATGGTACAGTCACTGTGGGAAACACTTCCATGACCCAGCAATTCCACTCCTAGATACACACCCTGGGAAAAGGAAAACACATATTCACACAAAAACTTGTACACCAGTGCTCATAGCACCATTATTCATTATAGCAAAAGTGGAAACAATGCAAATGTCCAGCAAACAAAGAATGGATAAACAAAAGGAGGTATACCTATACAGTGGAATATTATATGGCCATAAAAAGGAATGGATTATTACTACATGATACCACATGGATGAACCTTGAAAATATTATGCTGTATGAAAGAAACCAGACACAAAAGACTACACATTGTAAGATTCCATTTACATGAAATGTCCAGAATATGCAAATCTATAGAGACATCAAATAGAATGGAGGTTGCTTACGGCTCAGGGAGAAAAAGAGGTTAGTGAGTGACTGTTTAACGGGTATGGGTTTGCTTCTCAGAATGCTGAAAATATTCTGGCATTAGATTGGTGACAGTTGCACAATATTTTGAATATACTAAAAACCACTGAATTGTACACCTTCAAAAGGGTTAATTTTATGGTATGTGAACTACAACTTAATTAAAAACATGTTTACTATAAATTAACAATACAGAAGCAAGTAAAAAAGTATATTTCACTTCTTTGTTTTTTTTGAAGATTGGCCCTGAGCTAACATCAGTTGCCAATCTTTTTTTTTCCTTCTTCTCCCCAAAGCCCCCCAGTACATAGTTGTATATTCTAGTTGTAGTTCCTTCCAGTTCTGCTATGTGGGACGCCACCTCAGCATGGCTTGATGAGCGGTGCTAGGTCTGAGCCCAGGATCCAAACCGGTAAAATCCTGGGCCGCTGAAAGGGAGCACTTGAGCTTAACCACTGGGCCACAGGGCCAGCCCCTATATTACACTTCTAATCCCACCAGACTGCCAATAAGGACTTTTTGGTATACTTTCTTTCCCTTCTAATCTATGTGTGCATATATATATATGTAATATATATTTCAAAATTAAAAGTGAAATCTTATTCTAAATACAAGTTTATAACCTGATTATATTTTATGAAAAACTCATACCCTTATAATATGTATAGAACAGCATAATTAACCCCCATGAATCTACTTTCTGGTTCAGCAAATATTCAACTCATGGCCAGTTTTACTTCATCCTTACTTGCTGATTCATTTGAAGCAAATCCCAGACATCAATTCATTTTATCTATAAATATTTCAGCATGCAGATCTAAAAGATAAGGATACTTCTTAAAAATGTAACAATAATACCAGTATTATACTTACAATTTTTATAGCAGTTTTTAATGGCATCAACTTTTCAGTCAGTGTTCAGATTTCTCCCAATTGTATCATGAATGTTTTTGTTACAGTTTGTTTGTTCAAACTGGGGTTCAAATAAGTTCCACACACTACAATTGTTTGACATGTCTTAAGTGTCTTTTAATCTAAAACGTCTCCGTCTTTCTGTTTTAATTTATTTGTTGAAACAATACCGAGTTGTCTGTCCTATAGAATCTTCCATAGTCCAGGTTTTCTGATTATGTCATTTACGGTGTTATTTACCCTCTGTACTTTCTGTAAATTATTATTTAGATTTAGCGGCTTAATCAGACTTTGGTATTTCACAAGAATATTTCATATATGGTGTTGTATACATGCAATCAGGAGGCAAATAACATCTACTTGTCTCTGTTTCTGTGAAATTAACAGACACTGAAGATCCTTTCCTAGCTATAATGTGTCATTAAGGATAATAAAATGATGACATCGTTTTTTCTCCATTTATTAGCTGGACTACTGTGGTAAAGAGAAATGTCCCCTTACTAGCTCTGTGTTTACCCTGAGGTACAATATGCAAATGAAAGGTGAGAAATACCTTCTTCATTCACTTTTATTTTGCAGTTTTTAAAATAATGAGTTGGTTCCCTAGCATTGTTTTAGAATATCAATCTGACCTAATGCATTGAAATAGATTTGCTATGTTTCAATCCATTGCACTTATTATTCTCATTGATACTCAAATTGTCCCCCCTTTGAGCAGCAGGAGGATCTTCAGCTTGGCTCCTGAGTCCCATCTGGCATGACCTAGTGGTCTTTGATACTTAACTTCTCATATGACAAGATGCTGCAGGAGCATCTTGTAATTTCCTGCTCCAATCCTGGAATCAGCTATATCTCCAAGGAGACCTGAAAAATATGATTTTTAATGGCTGCATCTTATGGATGTACTATTATTTATTTAACCATCCACTATTTGGAGGGAAAGAGTTTCAGATAGTTTCTCACTATTCTGTATTATAGATTAAATAATGGCTATTTTATAGAAATAGTATATACAAGTGACTGATGGTGTGCTCATAAATGTTTTCTCTATTGTTTCATATGTAACAAAAGCCTAGTCAATTGACCTGTTTGTGGCCTGACCCATAAGCTAGTGTGAATCATTCACCTGTCAGAGACATCTGCCTCTAGAGGGGGGCTTGCAAATGATAAATTAAGAAGTGGTAGCAAAAAAATAAGTAAAAAAAAAGTGGCAGCAAACACGAATAAAATCTGTGGAGGAAAAAGTATGTATATTTAGTCCCTAATACTCATTAGCCCCTAAGGATCTTCTGCTTCCTGAATCTATAATCCCTCTGACAGTCCCTGGGCAAGAGCATAAGACTTGGTTGGGATATGATAACTGAAAGGCTTTTGGGGTTTTTTCCTTTGTTTTTTTTTTTTGTTTTGTTTTGAGGAAGATCAGCCCTCAGTTAACTGCTACCAATCCTCTTTTTGTTGAGGAAGACTGGCCCTGAGCTAACATCCATGCCCACCTTCCTCTGCTTTATATGTGGGACACCTACCATAGCATGCTTTTTGCCAAGCGGTGCCATGTCGGCACCCGGGATCCAAACTGGCGAACCCCAAGGTGCCGAGAAGCGGAACGTGCGAACTTAACTGCTGCGCCACCAGGCCGGCCCCATGGTTTTCGTTTTTAAGCTTCATTGGAGGTGGCTCACTTCTTGTTCGCCTATGCAAGAAGTTTCTATCTAGAAAACTGCTCCCTTACTCCTACGAATTATAAACAGAAAGTCACTCTATCCCAACCACCCAACTTTCCCTATTTGGTTGCTTGGCTATATTTGTTTGGGCTGAAATGTTAGAGTAAGTTAAGCCGTCTTATACTTAGTATATATACCAAGGCAATCTATATATTTTGGAATACTAGAAGTTTTCTCTGATTTTTGAACATGCTGCTTCTAATTCTGATACATCATACAATCTGCATCTTTCTCAAACAGAATGTTTGAAAGCTATTTTTATAAGACTCCTGGACAGGGGCAACAACTCTTTTCTTTAGGAAGAAAATGAAGCATTCTCCAGAGGGAAGCCAGCACATATTTTCATATTTTCTTTATTTACCCTGTATTTTCTATATTTACTTTGACTCATTTCATCTATATTTTCAAAAGAATGTAAGTGAGGTTCTATGGATAAAAGTGCTGTTGGTCAAAACTCATTAAGTAAAAGTAGTTGCAATTCATAGGTATATTTGAAAAAAACCTTTCTTCTATGGAACAGTTAATAGGTAACCACTCACCCTTCAAATCATACAGACCTCAGGCATAGAAAGCTCATGCAGAACACAGTGTTCTTGAAGCTGTGTAGAGTTGCATGTTCTGCTGTCATGCTGTTTATAATCTACCATGCCAAAATAGAAAGTGGATGTGCATGCATTCTTGTAGGCTATTATGCTAATCTTTCTTTCTGTTCCTTTTGTTAATTGTGGGGAGAAGGGTATGTGGATGAATAAGGTTGCAAGATAAAATACAAGACATACTTATACTAAAAAATTATTGTTTAACTCGAAATTCAAATTTAACGGAGAGTCTTCTATTTTTCTTTGCTAAACCTGACAACCCCATAAATGAGTAGAGAGTAGAGGTGACTAGTCTTTGAAAACTAAAAAGGACTACCTATTCTATAATGTGGAGAGGCACTTCTAAACTTTAATGTACATATGAATTATCTGGAGTGCTTGTTAAAAAGCAGATTCTGATTGTGAGGATCTGGAGCAGGACCAATTTTCTGTATTTCTAACAGTTGATGCCAATAAGGCTGGTTTGAGGCCCACATTTTAAGCAAGGCTGTAGTGGAAACTTGAGTGTGTGTGTGTGTGTGTGTGTGTGTGTGTTAGCTGCCCACCATCTGAACTCACTTTCTGCGCATAGGGAATTCACCAATGTACGATTCTTGAAGGAAAGTAGAGCCTGGTTCCCATTATGGAAGCTGATAGAAGGTGTCAAATACTCATTTTACTAGCTTGCCTTGCAGCCTGAATTTAGTTCTGTGATCTACACTGGGCCAATCAGAAGCATCTGCAAAGGAATTTGAGTCAAGAAATAGTACAAATCAAAACTATGATAACAGTGAGTTCTCTCCCTTGCAACAGCCGCAGTTGGGGCCAAGTTGAGCTCCCAGGGCAGTGGCGGTGGCGGAGGAAGAGCGGGGTCCAGCATGCGCAGAAGCATCAGTCACAGTGGTCTCACTGGGCTGAATCTACAGCACGATTTTAGGCACTGTTCCTAGCTGCAAGCTCTGAGCTTGGTTCTTAACCTTCATAGTGATTTTTCGAGCTGCCCAATTCCTTTCCTATTTCAATCATTCAGAACTGATATTTGTTGCCTAAAACTAAGAAGTCTGATCAAGCCAAAGGGTCTGCCAGAGGCTGGCTGGCTTGCACAGCCACATCAGCTGGCAGTATATGTGTGAGATGCCATCTAGGTCATCACTCAGGGCATTTTTGCTTCACTGGGTGAGGACCATTCTGAGAGAGGGGCAACCTCCACTTTTGGGAAGGATATATATTTCCTGACATAGACCTCTATGTTCATTCTTTTATTATTACCTCTGGTGATGACTGGTCTTGGTTTAATAGGACTAGATTCATATGCTAACACTATCACTAACTAGTTAAGTGATATTTGGCAAATCACTTTGTCTCTGTTTCCTTGGCTGTTAAAGGGCGGCAAGATATGACCCTACTATTGCATTTATTCACATTATTTCATAATTATTTGTTTTTTACAACCTTATTGAGGTACAAACTGCACATAATAAAATTCACCCATTTCAAAAGTAAACTTACTGAGTTGTGTAATCGTCACCATAATCCAGTTTTAGAACATTTCATCACCCCAATAAGATCCTTCAGGCCCATTTACAGTTAGTTAATCCCCGTATCCACCCTCAGGCCTGGGCAACCACTAATTTACTTTCTGTGTCTATAGATCTGCTTTTTCTGGCCATTTCAAATAAATGGGATCATGCAATCATAATTATTTATTACACAAGTTTTTTCTGCTATATAGTGAGTTCCTAAAAGCCCTACGTCTAAGAGCAGAAATCAACAAAATTGAAAACAGGAAAACAATTTTAAAAAATCAGTGAAACAAAGACCTGGATCTTTGAAAAGCTCAATAAAACTGACAAACCTCTAGCAAGTCTGACAAAGAAAAAAAAGCCACAATTACTAATATCAGGAATGAAACAGGGAATATCACTATAGATCCTGCAGACATCGAAAAGATAGAAAGAGAGTATTACAAACAATTCTGCACACATATATTTTAGAATTTAGATGTGGGCCAATTGCTTGAAAATCACAAACTAACAAAACTCACTAAAGACAAAATAGATACTCTGAATACTCGTATAACTATTAAAGAATGTTAATTCTTAATTTCAAACCTTCTCAAAAAGAAATCTCCAGGCTCAGATGGTTTCATTGAATAATTATACCAAATATTTAAATGGAAATAATGCCAATTCTATCCAACCTTCTCCAGAAAATAGAATAGGAGGTAATATTTCCCAATTTAATTTATAAGACCAGTAGTACCCTGATACCAAAACCACACAAAGACAGTGCAAAAAAAGAACTCCAGGCCAATACCTTCCACAAACTTAAACACAAAAATCTGCAACAAAATACTAGCAAATCGAATATAACAATATGTAAAAAGAATTATACACCACGACCATGTGGGATTTATTTCATGTACAAAAGGCTGGTTCAACATTTAAAATTCATTCAATGTAACTAACCATATTAACAGGCTAGAGAGGAAAAATCCTATGATCATATCAACTGACTCTGAAAAACATTTGGCAAAATCCAACCCCTGTTCGTGATAAAAACTGTCAGTAAACTAGGATAGATGAGAATTTCCTCAACTTGATAAAGAACGTCTACAAAAACCTACAGCTAACATTACACTTAACAGTGATAGAGCATCATAGTTAACAGTAGAGGACTGCATGCTTTTCTCAGGGGAGTTCAATATTCCCCTGTGGCCACAGGAGAGGAGTTATGGTCCAGTTCACTCATCTATCTCTGCCCCAGCCTCTGGGGGTCAAGCATCCCCGAAGGAGGGACTATTTGTCCTTTCTCGTGTTCCACACAGCAGGAGGTCCACATCTCTGGGGCCCCAGTGCCCTTGTCTGCAGGGATGAGTGGCTGGAGATTAGCCTAGGGCTAATTCAGAATCACCTCATATGAGCAGCCTGAACCCCCTTGAAAGTTGCCCTTCCCAAGGCACTCTTCTTTCTGCCACGTTTCTCCTTTGAAGCTTCACCAGGAAGTCTGGACTCCATCTTCTGAACACGTTAATATTTCTCTCTAAAGTGAAAATGAATGAGGAAAAAGTCAGAGTGTTTGTTAGAATAGTAATTAGCTTTTCTTTTTTTTCCTGAGGAAGATTCGCTGTGAGTTAACATCTGTGCCAATCTTCTTCTATTTTGTAGGTGGGACACCACCACAGCATGGCTAGCAAGTGGAGTAGGTCTGCATCCAGGATCCTAACCCTCAAACCTGGGTCACCAAAGTGGAGCACGTGGAACTTTAGCCACTCAGCCCCAGGGCACAGCTGGTAATTAGCATTTTTGTCAAGATTTACAGTAAACTGTCCAGCTTTCCATCCAGGGTTTCTTAACAGACTGCATGTAGAGCGATGCCACAGAGACTTCTTGATGAGGATGAAGAAAGAGCGTGTCTCTCCTGATTCTTTTTTTTCTTCTTTGCTGAGGAAGGCTGGCCCTGAGCTAACATCTGTTGCCAATCTTCCTCTTTTTGCTGGAGGAAGATTCTCCCTGAGCCAGCATCTGAGCTAATCTTCCTCTATTTTGTATGTGGGTCACTGCCACAGCATGGCCACTGATGAGGGGTGTACATCTGCCCCAGAAACTGAACCTGGCTTGCAGAAGCAGATCACACTGAATTTAATCACTAGTCCACATGGCTGGCCTCCTCTCCTGATTCTTTAGAGATTCAGTGGAGAAATCTTTCAACATTCTTGGGTGGTCTCTATTAAAAGAATCTTAAAATGCTGAATTTCTCACTTGGTTTTCAGCTGTGGTCCATTGAGAGCACTTGATATGTCTTTTTTTTTATATATATATGAAGGGAAAAACAGCACGACTCCCTCCTGTGCACATTTTCAGATTTATGAGGCCACAATTGATGTGCACATTTGAAGCAGGAAAATATTATATCATGCCTTGTTTTCTCACTCGCATTACATCCCCCTGAAACTGGCTGGCCTGTAGGCTCATGGTGTTCCTGAATGTGATTGGCATGGGTAATTAGCAGGCTAGTAAAAGAGAATGAACAAAGTGCTATCAAAACATGTATATGCAGGGCCCTGAGGACAATGGCTCGACAGCCTGAGGACTTGGTTGGCCATCTCAGCTCTGCCATAGACACCCTCTGGGACCTTGGCCAAGTTAGAGCAACTCTTTGTGTCTTTGCTCCTTCCTGGTAAATTAAATTAAACTATTCTTACCATTTCCTATCTCACAAGTATGTCATAAAAATAAACTTAGATAATTGAGGCAAAAATATTGAAGGTTTTGCTTTGGGAGGGAAGGGAGTGTCAGGTGAAAGGTGCTCTCTGAATGGAAGATTCAATAAAAGGAAGCCATTTGACCTTCAGTTTAGAAACTAATCATTTCAATTAAATTCAATGCACATCTGGTTAGTATTGACTCTGTATATGCAGCATTCTGGACTGTGAGCTATATGGCCTTTATAGGAGTTTCGATCTAGCGGAGCCATGTTAACTCCTGCATACTCTTTCTCCCATGCTTGTGCCAGTTCCCAACCCTGAGTCAGGGCCATTTTCTCTCTCCCTCTATTCATACTCAAAGGCAGCAGAGCATTCTAGATACAGGCACAAAATGATGCTGAAGTTTGGGCCCCTCCACTTGAGCCTAAACGTTGGCTTGGTGTTCAGACATGTCTGATTACTCCAGTGACTGAGGAGCCTCCTGAGAGAGAACATGTTCTCAAGAAAGAAGGAGCCAAACACAATTAACTTGAGCCAAAAACAAAGACTAGGTCTTTGGAAGAGCGAGATCCTCTGAGTTCAGTCCTGTGTCTCTTGGCCCTTGTCTGAGTCCAGTGGGAGGTGGGATGGGGTTGGAGTGAAGGGGAAGCAGAGGGAGGGGGCTATAGGTAAAAGTTGAAATATCTCTTTCAAAATTTCAAATCCTGCACTTCATATTTACCACACATGCTCTCACTTCTTACTTTACTAGAAAGGATCAAGGCATCAACACAAGTGCAAGCAACAGAATATTTGATAGAGGTGACTTCTTAAAAATGAGAAATTTATCGTCTCATAAAATAAGTTTGGGGGAAAATGGTTACAAGATTGTTTGAGTAGCTCCAGTATGCCAACAAAGAAGCAAGTGGATTTCTTCTTTCTGCTCTGCCATCCTCAGCATGATGGTAATACAGGCTTACCTGGTTTTATTGTGCTTTGCTTTGTTTCATTTCACAGATATTGTGTTTTTTACAAATTGAAGGTTTGTGGCAATCCCATGGTGAGCAAGTCTATTGGTGCCATTTTTCCACCAGCATTTGCTCACTTTGTGTCTCTGTGCCACATTTTGGTAATTCTTGCGATATTTCAAACATTTTCATTATTATTATATTTGTTATGGTGATCTGTGGTTAGTGATCTTTGATATTACTAC
Source organism: Equus caballus (assembly GCF_041296265.1). Classification (NCBI taxonomy): domain Eukaryota; kingdom Metazoa; phylum Chordata; class Mammalia; order Perissodactyla; family Equidae; genus Equus; species Equus caballus. The sequence goes on along the minus strand of NC_091715.1, from coordinate 124,763,501 downwards.
TGTAATTGTTTTGGGGCACCATGAATTGCACCCATAAAAGATGGAGAATTTAATATACGTTGTGTGTGTTCTGACTGCTCCACTGACTGGCCGTTCCCCCATCTCTCTCCCTCTCCTCTGGCCTCCCTTTTCCCTGAGACACACAATATTGAAATCAGGGCAATTAATAGCTCTACAATGGCCTCTAAGTGTTCAAGTGAAAGGAAGAGTCGCACATCTCTCACTTTAAATCAAAAGCTAGAAAGGATTAAGCTTAGTGGGTAGGTCAAAAGCTAAGGTAAGCCAAAAGCTAGGCCTCTTGCTCCAAACAGTTAGCCAAGTTGTGAATACAAAGGAAAAGTTCTTGAAAGAAATTAAAGTGCTACCCCAGTGGACACATGAATGATAAGAAATGAAACAGCCTCATTGCTGATATGAGGAAAGTTTTAGTGGTCTAGATAGAAAATCAAACCAGCCACAACATCCCCTTAAGCCAAAGCTTAATCCAGAGCAAGGCCCTAAATCTCCTCAATTCTGTGAAGGCTGAGAGAGGTGAGAAAGCTGCAGAAGAAAAGTTTGAAGCTAGCAGAGGTTGGTTCATGGGATTTAAGGAAAGAAGCCGTCTCCACAACATAAATGTGCAAGCTGAAGCAGCAAGTACTCATGTAGAAGCCACAGCAAGTTATCCAGAAGATCTAGCTAAGATAATTAATGAAAGTGACTACACTAAACAACAGATTTTCAATGTAGCCAAAACAGACTTCTATTGGAAAAAGACGCCATCTAGGACTTTCACAGCTAGAGAGGAGAAGTCAATGCCCAGCTTCAAAGCTTCAAAGGACAGGCTGACTCTCTTGTGAGGGGCTAATGCAGCTGGTGACTTTATGTTGAAGTCAATGCTCACTTACCATTCTGAACATCCTAGGGTCCTTAAGAATTATGCTAAATCTACTCTTCCTGTGCTCTATAAATGGAACCACAAAGCCTGCATGGCAGCACATCTGTTCACAACATGTTTTACTGAATATTTTAAGCCCCTTGTTGAGACCTACTGCCCAAGAAAAAAGATTCCTTTCAATATATCACTGCTCGTTGACAATGCACCTGGTCACCCAGGAGCTCTGATGGAGATGTATAATGAGATTAATGTTGTTTTCATGCCTGCTAACACAACATCCATGCTGCAGCCCATGGATCAGGAGTCATTTCAACTTTCAAGTCTTTTTATTTAAGAAATACATTTTGTAAAGTTATAGCTGCCATAGATAGTGATTCCTCTAATGGATCTGAGCAAAGTAAATTGAAAACCTTCTGGAAAGGATTCACCATTTTAGATGCCATTAAGAACATTTCTGATTCATGGGAAATGACCAAAATATCAACATTAACAGGAGTTTGGATGAAGTTTATTCCAACCCTCCTGGATGACTTTGAGGGGTTCAAGACTTTGGCGGACAAAGTAACAGCAGATGTGGTAGAAATAGCAAGAGAACTAGAATTAGATGTGGAGCCTGAAGATGTGACTGAATTGCTGCAAGCTCATGATGAAACTTGAACGGATGAGGAGTTGCTTTTATGGATGAGCAAAGAAAGTGGTTTCTTGAGATGAAATCTACTTGGCGAAGATGCTGGGAAGATTGTTGGAATGACAACAAAGGATTTAGAATATTACATATTCTAATAATACATAGTTCATAAAGCAGCAGCAGGATTTGAGAGGACTGACTCCAAGTTTGTAAGAAGTTCTACTGTGGGTAAAATGCTATCAAACAGTGTCACATGCTACAGATAAATCATTCATGAAAGGAAGAGTCAATCGATGCAGCAAACTCCATTGTTGTCTTATTTTAAGAATTCCCACAGTTTCCGCAACCTTCAGCAACCACCACCCTGATCAGTCAGCAGCCATCAACATCGAGGCAAGACCCTCCAGCAGCAAAAAGATTATGATTCACTGAAGGCTCAGATAATGGTTAGCATTTTTTAGCAATAAAGTATTTTTAATTGAAGTACGTAGATTGTTTGGTGGTCTTTTGCTTTGTTTTGTTTTTTGCTGAGGAAGATTATCCCTGAGCTAACATCTCTGCCAATCTTCCTCCATTTTATATGTGGGTCACCACCACAACATGGCTGACAAGTGGTGTAGGTCAATGCCGGAGATCAGAACCCACAAACCCAGGCCACTGAATCAGAGCATGCCAAACTTAAGAACTTAGGCCACAGGGCTAGCCCCATATACATTATTTTTTTAGACATGATGCTATTACGCACTTAATAGACTACAATATAGTGTAAACATAACTTTCATATGCACTGGAAACCAAAAAATTTATGTGACTTGCTTTATTGAGATATTTGTTTTTTTGCAGTGGTCTGGAACTGTACCTGCAATATCTCCAAGGTATACCTGTATCTCCTGTCATCTGCTGTCAAGGCTGCATCATGGCTTCAGCATTCCTTGGCATCAGATTCAAACGGGAGCATACAGCAAAGAAGAGGGTTGTTGCCTCCCATACCTGTGATTCATTTTCTCTCTGTCTCTCTCCCTCTCTCTGTCTCTCTCTCTCTTTCGCTTAACAAAGGAAGGTAAACCCTTTCAGGAGGCCTCTAGCAGAATTTCCCTTGGGTCCCATTGGGCAAATTGTGTCACACACCCATACTAAACTAATTCTTGGTAAAGGAAATGAGACTAATCATAATCTACCCCTCATGCTAAGGAGGAAAATCGCCTTCCCACAGCACATGGCAGAGTAGTCTCCAAACAACATCAAATTTTGTCAGAAATAGGGAAAGGTGGCTGTGGCTTAGGCCACAACAATTTCCTTTGCCTTCCCTCTCCTCTACTTCAAAATGTTTGTACATGCTGCTTTCTACTGCAAAATGTTTATGTATCAACCCCTCTTCATCGCCTCTAAATTGTTCTATCTTCACTCAGATTTTGTACTATCTCAATCGGAGAGCTAATGGCTCCTCCATTTCAAAACCTGGCCCTCTATCTGTCTACCAGATAGATCCTTGACCTTGTTCTTGTCCTAGCCCCTCAGAGTGATCCCTGAAGCACACCTGCAAGCTGTTCAATCTGGTACTCCATTAGTGAGAATCAGAGGAGATCTGAAGCTCTTTTCTTTGTCCCAGGAGAATCCAAATTTAAAGATGCAAGAACACTTTCAAACTCTATGAGGTGGGGCAGGAGTTGGGTCAGGAAGGCAAGGACCAAGAACATGCTCTACAGTTTCCTGTCAGGATTCTCCACCCGAGGATTCTCTGTCCCACTCCGGGAAATAGGAGTGCCATGTGGTATCCTCAGCCACTTGGCTGGGGTCTGCTTCCAAGTCCCCTCTGCCCCCCACCAGCCATGATCACCTGGAAATTGGGTTCTGTTCTAATTTTCTGTGTCTCATCCTGGAGGAAATCTGAGAAGGATTTGGCTTGAACCTGAAATTTGTTCCTCTTTCATATACTCCCATTGATGCATTTATTCATTCATCAAGTTCTAAATTCTGTTCCAAGGTAGACATTGGTGAGTGAATCAAGGTTCCCTGTCTTCTTGGAGCTTACATTCTGGTGGGGGCACTTTGTTTTTCTCACAAGGCTTGGCTTGAAATTTATGGCTCTCTCACAGGGACCAGAAAGGAAACAAAACTTAACAGCAATGCTGAGTTATTGACTCATACAGTATAACCCATGTTTTAATCCTTCACAAACAACTACTATTATTAGTCTAAATTATTTTAATATTTATACAATTCATAATATATCACATTTTTCACTGAGGCTATTGTTTCAGACAATTACAGTTTCCAACAAGACTAACACAGTGTTAGGCAATGTACTTGTGGTTTATTGACAACATGCATTGTCAGCCGAGTGGGCTAGGCCATGGATGGATGATTACAGCAAAATGAAGCCTGGATCTGATTCAAGTTTATGTATCATTGGAGTTGTTTCCCTTTCTCTGCTCACAGTCAGGAATCTATCAGATTATTCAGTAGAATGGTTTGTAGGTGCATGGTCCGGACATAAAATATTTTCTGTTACCTGCTCTCTTATGGCTACACTTGCCAGAGGATATATAGTAACATTGAATTTTATTTTCTTTTATTGCATTTCAAAATTCACCCAAGTTCATCATTCCCACTTTTGCTCTTAGTAAAAAAAATCCCCCAAACATGCTCTATTATATGGAAATACGAAACTGCTTTTTTATATTTTCTACTTATAGTAGTTCTGCTTCAGATGATATCATGGACACTTGGTGTCTAATTTATCCAGACAGTGTCTAAAGTAGAAGTAAACCAATTTAGAAATATGAGTCTGAGAAGGTGCATATAGCAGAAGTAAAATGAGAGCATTTAAACGAACTATAAACCACAGTCAACCTGAATAAATTCCCCTAGTACCTTCATTCAGGAAAGAACCTGTAAGGATCTGAATCTTCGCTCCACTCAAAACAAAGTGCATGATCCCAAGCGAGTCCCTTAATCTCTGTGTCTTGGTGCCCCTGCTTTTACAATAGGCTTAATAGGATCTGTAGTGCACCTGCACTTAAAGGAGAAAAGAGAATTACACTCTCTCTGAAATGTACCTGATAATTATCAAGAGGAAATTACTGAGCCCTGCATATAATATGCCAGTCATTATAAGCCCAAGGCCTAGTAAGTACCTTACGTATAAATACTCAAAGAAATCTTTGTCGTATGGGTGAATGAGAAAATGAATAAATGAGCCATCTACTGTGTGCCAGCTACTGTGCTTAGAGGATCTGCCATGCATCTCTGCCCTCAAGGAATTAATCATCTAGTCAAATAAGACTTGCATAAGTAATAAGTTATTTAGCAATTTAAGGTAGTAAATGCCACATGAATGTTATAGTCCATCATCTTCAAACTAGAACTTCCAGATTCTCTGCTTCATTATGAATTCTTCCCTAAAATTTATCTGCTTGAAAATATGCCTATGATTTTATTACATATGAGTATTTGAGGATGTTTAATTAATGACTTTCAAATATAGAAATACATTTGATTAGGATAAACGTCTGTAGAGAAGTGGAATGGAAATATAAGTTCAAGGGCAAAAAAGAAAGATATAAAACATTTCCATCACTCTCAAAAGCTTTCTTATGCCTCAGCCTCGTGCCTCTCTCCCTCCATCCCTAAGTCCAAGCAATCACTGATTCTGTTCATTCTGTCACTACAGAGTAGTTTGCATTTCTAGGATTTTATATAAATGGAATCGCACACTATGTACTCTTTTTTTTTCTGGCTTCTTTCACTCAGCACGGTGATTTTAAGATGCATCTATATTGTTCCATGTATTAATAATTTGTTCCTTTTTGAGAACATATTAGTGGTTACCAGAAGGAAAGGGGGTGGGGTAGTGGGCAAAAGGGGTAGAGGGGCACATATGTATGGTGATGGATAAAAATTAGACTATTGATGGTGAACATGATGCAGTTTATACAGAAACTGATATTTAATAATGTACACCCGAAATTACACAATGTTATAAACCAATATGACCTCAATAAAATAATTTAAAATAATAATAATTTGTTCCTTTTTATTGCTGTATTCCATTGTATGGATATACCCCACTTTGCATTGTATACCACAATTTGCTTATTCATTCATCTATTGATAGACATTTGGGTTGTTCCCAGTTTGGGCTATTACAAATAGAACTACTATGAACATTTTTTACAAGTCTTAATATGGGCATATGTTTTCATTGCTTGTGAGAGAATGGTGCATTTTAAAGATTAAAAAAAATTTGCTGGAGCTTTTATTGTGTTTGTGTTATATCTATAGATCATTTGGGGAGAATCATCACATTAACAGTATTGAGTCATGAACATGGTATATTTCTCTATTTAGATATTCTCTAATTTCTCTCAGATTTGTTTTGTAGTTTCCACATAGAGGAATTTAATTAGATTTACAGTCATGCATCACTTAACGACAGAATTATGTTCTGAGAAATGTGTCGTTAGGTGATTTCGTTTTTGTGGGAACATCATAGAGTATACTGAAGGAGAACAAAGTCTGCCACACCAAAATGTGGCTCTTTCACATGAAGATTATTTTAGGCTGATTATTTTTAAGAAACAAAAGACTCAGAAAGTTTTTCTTGTTCCCTGTCCCTCAACTGCCTAAAAGAACTAAGATAAAAAAACTCGTCTCTGGAAGCCAGCTATCACCTTAGCATAACATGAACTAGGTGGTAGACAAGAAGGAAGCTAGAAAAGATTATTTGTTGGGCTCTCCTCTGTGTTTTCTGTTTCTGTGTGGCTAAACAGACACTTATTTACCAAACGTTTGCTCCTTTTCACCTACCTGTGAATTGCCTTCCTTCCCTTTGTAGTCCCTGGCTCTCCCTACCCCCAACATCTTTTGTCTTTAGTTAAGGATAGTATTTTAGGTGAGGGCTTCAGCCATTTTGGCCAGTTACTCGGTTTTCCTGGGTTTCTCCCATGTATGCATGTTATTAAACTTTTGTCTGTTTTTCTCCTGTTAATCTGTCTCATGTCAATTTCATTCTTAGACCAGCCAGGAGAACCTAGAAGGGTGGAGGAAAATTTCTTCCTCCACTAAAGTACTTTCACAAACCTAGATGGTGTATCCTACTACACATCTAGGCTATATGGCACTAATCTTATGGGAAAACCATCATACATGTGTTCAGTCATTGACTAAAACGTCCTTATGCGGCACATGACTATATTTATAAATATTTTATACTTTAGTGCTGCTGTAAATAGAATTGGTTTTTTTTGAGTATCATTTTCCAATTGTTTGCTGTTAGTATATAAGGATACAATTGATTTTGAACATTAACCCTGTATCCTGTGACCTTGCTAAATTCATTTATTGGTTCTAATATTTGTTTTCTAGGTTCTCTGGGATTTTCTACATTAATAATCATATTATCTACAATTAGGGATAGTTTTACTTCTTTCTTTATCTTAATGCTTTCCATTTCTTTTCTTTCCTTTTCCTAATGGTTGGGACCTCCAGCAACATGTTGAATAGAAGTGATAGTGGCATCCTTGCCTTGTTCCTATCTTAGGAAAGAGCAATTCAATCTTTCACCCTTAATTATGATGCTAGCTGTAAGTGTTTTATAGATGCCCTTTATTCATTTGAGGAAGTTCCTTACTATTTCTAATTTTCTGAAAATTTTTATCAGTAATGGATATTGGATTTTGTCGTGTGTTCTTTCCACATCTATTAAAATGATCATATGGATCGTCTCCTTTATCTTGTTAATATGGTGAATTACACTGATTGATTTTGGATGTTAAATTAACTTTGCATTCTGGGATAAAGCCTAGTTAGTCTTGAAGTATTATTCTTTTTATATACTGTTCATTTTATTTGCTAATATTTTGTTAAGGATTTTTGCCTCTATATGAAGGAAATTGATCTGTAATTTTCTTTTTTATATCTGTCTCATGTTTTGGTATTAAGGCTATGCTAGCCTTGTAAAGTGAGCTGGAAAGTATTCCCTCCTCCTCTGCTTTCTGAAAAAATCTTTATAAGATTAGTGTTATTCAGTAGTGAAGCCAGCTGGCCCTGCAGTTTTCTTTTGGAGATTTTTTTATAACAAATTCAATTTGTTTAATAGATACAGGAATATTCAGATTTTCTACTTCTTGTGCCTATTTTGGTCAAATGTATTTTCATCTATGTTGTTGAATTTGTTGATATAACGTCATTCATAATGTTTTATTATTATCCTTTAATGTCTGTGGGATCTGTGGTGACAACTCTTAGCCATAATTATGATCATTGCTATATATGCATTATGTTACATATGTTACAATCTAATAGATTTATTATTGTTGAAATAGATCTATAAATATTTTGAAAATTCTCAGTATTAATATTTAATATGACAAATATTGTTATAAATAACTTGTATAAATAAAAACTCTTTAGTGTCATCAATAAATTATAAGAGTGAAAAGAGGTTCTGACAACCACTGCTCTATAATATTCCAGTGTATGTATGTACCATTATTTACTTATCCATTCTACTGCTGATGGAAAATTGGTTTTTCTCTAGGTTTTGGTCATTACAAATAAAATATTATGAGTATCATTGTACATATCTTGTGGTGGATATATATACACTCATTGCTCTTAGAAGTCTAGAAGTGGAATGACCGGGTCTCCTGATGTTTTTTAAATGGATGGAGGTGAATATCAAACCACTGTTGAATTCAGATTCCATTGGATATATTTCAAGGAGTATTTTGTAACATATATTTGTATACACAATGGTGCCACTTCTACATTCACCTTCAGCTCATTCCTCTTCTCACTTGGCACATTCCCCCAGGAGAATTCACACATACACTAACCTATCCCAAATCTTTATCTCCAACTCAGAATTATCCCTTGAGTTCTAGACTTCCATATATGACAACCTGCTGGATATCTTGATGTCTCATAGATGACCCATAGAGCAAACAACCCAAACATGTCCTAAATGGAACTTGAAACTGGTTATTCCTCTCATATTCTCTACCAAGAAACCTATGCTAGAGAACTTGGCCTCAACCTAGCTTCCACCTTCATACTTAATCCCCATGGCTAGGCAATCACCAAGTCCTCCTAGTTTTTCTGTCTAAATATTAATTAAATCCATCTTTTCCTCTCCCTTCCTATTGTCCCTGTCCTTGTTATTTCCTTCTAAACTACCATAGAAGTATCCGAATTGGTCTTGCTGCATCTAGCCTAAATTCCATCAAGTCTCTCCTCCACTTTGAGTCCAGAAAGATCAAACTAAATCACAAATCTGCACTTCATTCTTCCATTTAATTCTTCAATGGCTCCCTATGTCCATAGGCTTAAAGTCCAAGTTCCTGGGCAAGGTATTCAATGTCCTCAGTCGTCTGCCCCACCCCCCATCTACCTCTCTATCTAATTTTCCTCCACTGGTCCTTACCCACAAATAATACTGCCTGATTTCTTGTTCTCTTGCACATACTTTACTGCTTTGTGTCAGTTCAGTTTCTTGGAGAAGTAGACATCAAGACAGAATTAGACGCGTAAACATTTATTGGAAGAACCACCTGTAGAAGACAAAGAGGAAAGGAGCAAGGAGAGGCAGGAGGAGCCTTGAAACCATGATGCAGCTCTGACACTTGTGAAAGAAGAGAAGAAAGAAGGATTGAGTAGGAAGAGCCTCATACTGCAATGTGGTTCTAAGAAGAACTTGGACAAGGCGAAGGGGGAGTACCCAAGCAAAAGCTGCCCATTAGAAGAATCGCACAACATTCAAGAATGGCCTGGTACTGGTAGTAACCCTGCCATGCCCAGTCATTGCCTGAGAATTCCCCAGGGGGACGCACAGCCTGGTAGGAACACTGCAATGGATTCAAAGGTGTTGTAGCTGGAATCAGTCATCAATGATCTCTGCAGTGAGATGTCTCATGGGGAGATCTGAGTGGGATATTGCCATGGCTGCTACATGCTCCTACTCCTATAGTATTTGCCCACACTATTCTATCTACCACTGCCACTGTCCATCCCAACTTTTGATTGGTTGATCCCTACCAGTAATTTAAGCTCAGCTATCACTTCTTCCATGAAGCCTTCGCTGACACACCCAGGCTGAGTCAGGAGCCCATTTGAATCTTATCTCTATTATAGCACTTACATGTTAATGAATCTGTTTCCACTACTTGAATACAAGCAACTTGAAGGCAAAGACTGGGTCCCATTTGTCTCAGTGTTCCCAACACCTGACACTGTGCTCAATAAGCATTTGCTACGTGAATGAAGGACTAAATGAATGAATATCCAAGCTCAACGTCCCCTACCCCTAATATACAACGTCTGCTACAACCAAAATTGTCCCTTTATGGTCTCATAGAAACATTATTTTCATTTATGTCTCCTTACTTTCCTTTATGTCTCTCCTTTTACCTAAAATGCCTCTTCTTTGCCTTACCAAGTTGTAGTCATCCTTCAAGACCCTGCTTAGTCTAAACTCAGCTTAAGACCAGGACTTTCATGTCTAATTCCATCTGCACTAATTTCTCATTTCTCTGAATTCTCACTGCACTTGACAGTCTGAACCATAAAAGTTAGTACCTGATATATGCTCACTCACCATTTCCAGGGTGTTGAGCCTCGCTTGCCAATTAGACGTTAATACCCTAAGAGAAGGGTCTATGTTGTATACTTCTTTGTACCCCCCAATATATAGCATAATGCAAAGTACTGATAACAAAAATTTAAACCAACTGTGAAGAGCTAAGTCAATCTCTAGATATAGCTACCAGAGGAACATGAAAACTCTCTTTTCCTAGAAATTATATAAGTGGGCTCATCATCCTTGAGACTTGTTCAAAAGCCGTCTACTGCTAAGTAGTTTAATCAAAAATGTGAGGAGCATAGAAAAGCCTTTAACAGGAATCTTGGAGACCTAGATGATTAAAGGTATTTTTCCCACCAAAAATTTATGACACGAGTGATTTTTTTTTAATTTTTATTTTTTTCGGATGTACATCATATTTCATATTGGTTTTTTTGTTGTTAAGACGCAAAGTTCTTGAGTTTGTCTGAGAGTGGGAGACATTTACTGTAGTTCGTTAGGCTTGAACATCGCTGTTGCATTTGGAAAGCCCTTACACATATAGCAAATAGCAATAGCTAAAACTTATTGAACTGTTACTATAAGCCAGTCACTATTCTGGTTTAAGTATCTTCACAATAACTCACCATGTTAAGAGCTGTATTTTTCTTTTCAGATGAGAACCGAGGTACAGAAAAATCAAGTAGTTTACCCAAGTTCATAGCTAACAAGTGATGGAAGTAGGATTTGAACCTAGGCTTTAACTAGAACTTGTGCTCCTCATGACTTCCAAGGACAATCTCTTGCTGCTGCAGGCAGTTTCCTAACTGCCTCTAGCAATGAGGACCTAAAGACCATTTATTTGTTACACAAATATCTTTGAGTGCCTACCACATACCAAGCACAATGGGAGGTCCTGAAGAGACAATGGTGAGTACGCTTGAGGGAGAGTTTTATGTTGAACACATTTATATGCTGGGGGGAAAAAGAGACAATGGAAAGAAGTAGAAGAAACTGTGTGGAGGCAGACTCATTCATGGAGCAAATTCCCAAGGAGGTGAGAGGAGGTGGATTCCAAAGCAAGAGATTTGCCTTGAACAGGAAGAGAAACACCTCCTTGAAGAGATGAGGAAATCAGGTGAGCAAGATTTCATTTTAAATATCAGTTAAATCAAGTGATTTTTCATCACTCACTTTGTGAGTGTAGAAGACTGTTTTAAATTCAAAGCAAAAGTATTCAATGTAGGAGAGATTGATCACAGAACATAACTAGCTCCTGTTCTAATCTATGTAAATTTTCATTATCCATCCCGTAGCATACTACATGTACAGTGAATTACAATAAAACAAATGTAATACACTTCAAAAACTGGGGTTTTTTTATACTGGTGCCCTGAAAGCTTTCTTACAAAGACGGCCAATGACATAACAAAGCCAATGTTTAATTCTTTCTCTTAAACTTACTCAACTTCAGCAACATTTATCACAATTGACCTCTAGGGAGAGGCAGGGCATCTTGAAACACTTTTTTAATCTAGGTACCTAAGGCATCACTTTGAAGCCAATTTCTTCATACCTCACTTGCAGCTCTCTCTTAGTGTCCTTTGTCAGAGCTTCCTCCTCTTCCCCACTTTAAATAGATTATCTCAAAGCTCTGTACCCAGTCCTCTCCTCTACTCTTTTACCCTCTCCTCTTGTTTATATAACTGTCTCTGAATAATCTTATCCAGAGCAATGGATATTCAACCTGTTTCTCTCCTGAGCTCTAGGTTAGTATACCTACACTTTAATTCACACTCCACATCCAATTCATTACTAGGTTTTATCAACTCTAACTCCAAATTACATCTTCAATTCAACTATTTCTCATCACCTCCAGATCAATAACCCTACTATACACCACCATTATGTTTTGTCTGGTCTAGTGCGAGAACATCCTAACTGGTAATATGACTCACCTAGACGCAAGTGAGCTAAGATAGGTGAGCACGTGTGAAGAGGAATTTGAAGCCTGCTGTAAGTATGTGTGGTGTTCGCGTTGGGAGGACCATGGTGAGGCGGTCAGCGAGTCTGGGCTGGGACTGTGAGGTTGCTTAAGGACTGTGCACTCTGGGTTTGTGGCTGGCAGAACATCATCAGATGTCCCTCCTATGCACACGCACCACTGATGGACTGTGCAACAGTGGCAAAAGCAAAAAGCAAAACACAACGTGGGAAGAAAAGTCCTCTTCTTCCTGGAGTGTTTCTCCAGTACTTTCTATTGACAAAGTTTAACATTGTGCTCACTGTAAGAAGAAATATTTAAAGAATCTAGTCTGTTATCACAGATCACCCTTCACTGATGGGTGAATTTGGAGCTGAGAGCCAATACATTGATAACTGGCACAACGTATTTCCAAATAATACATAAATCTTAATTAACTTTCTCAAATCACTCTAGTGGAGGACTCATCTTCGTTTCTAGGATTATTCATAAATTATTTGTGGAACTGAAATTCAACTTTAGAATTTACCATTCCCATGTTCCCATTCCTAGTTTAAGCTTATTCTATGAACACCATTAATACAAGGACTAATTAAAAATCCAAGAAAGGACACACCAGCAGTGTCACTGGGTCACTGAGTCCACATTAGCAAATGCTTGGGCAGAGGGCTGAGCATGGACAGCAATGCTTGATGGCTATATTGTAGATTTCTGGCAGATGAATTTAAAAAATAGTTCTTTCAAACTTATCCAAGGGACAAGAATTGCTATACTGGGGCCAGCCCCATGGCCAAGTGGTTAAGTTCATGCACTCCTCCTCCGCGGCCTGGAGTTTCACTGGTTCGGATCTGGGTGCGGACATGGCACTGCTCGTCAGGCCATACTGAGGCGGCGTCCCACATAGCACAACCAGAGGCACTCACAACTAGAATATACAACTATATTCCGGGGGGCTTTGGGGAGAAGAAAAAAAAAGATCGGCAACAGTTGTTAGCTCAGGTGTCAATCTTTAAGGAAAAATAAAAGGATTGCTATACTTTCCTTTGCGCAATCACTTTTTAAGAGCAAAACTAGTCCATTAGCCCAGATCAAGTTGTTACAATAGCTACCTAGCAAAGTGCAAGTCCCTGAGGCTTATGCTAGGAGTAGATAAGATTTCAGAGAAAAATTAGGTCGAGGGGTAAGAATAAAAAGACGTAGAATGAGCTACTCTCTGGAAAAGGCAACCTTGAATGGGTGTCATAGGTACACAAGGGGCATCATAAGTTTCTAGGGTACTTGTGTGTTTTGGCAATACTCGAGTTTGGAATTATTTTTTGCTTTCATTTGAATATACATCTGTAGGAGCTCTCTTCAAAGTAAATACAATACGACTCAGGAGAAGTTGAGAAACTAGTTTTCTTATTCTGCTTTTCTATTCAACTTCTTACTACAACCCCAGTCCATGTTATCAACGGGCCATTCTTTCTCAGTGTGATGTATGGGCTTCCCTCACAATTTCAGTGCCCAAAAGACAGCTTAGGGTGCAGTGATATTTACCTTTTCCATAATCTCCAGTCTGCCTGCTCAGCACCCCCCTCCACTAGTACGGACAACTGACCATTTCTCATTCTTACGTAGAGTACAAGCTCTGAAACCTTCTTCCAGCTAATGGTGTCAGTTAAGCCCCTCCTATACAGAAATAAAACTGTTCACTTGGCTCTTCTTAATAGAGGAAAGCGGGTAATTGAGTTTGAAAGGATTTCTCTGTAGATAATACAAGGTGTAAAGATCTCCGTGAGGCTGTCCAATTAGGTGCTTTGGGTATAAACTCCCAGTAGGCTTCTGACACTGAGGGAGTAGGCACTCAATAAAATCATTGATTGCAGTAATAAATTAAATAAAGCATGAACATGTAAGCATTACCTTATTTGCTTCATTTCTCTAGTCCCACACTTTCAATGCCCTGATATTGCACCTCCCAAAATAGTGCTGGTTCTCAAGTTTGCTCAGGCTCTGTTTTCTAGAGCTGTTATTCTAGAGTTCTGTTTTCTTAGCCCAGGCTAAGATATTTGCTGCAGATACAAAAATGTGAATAATTGTTCTTTGGGAAAACTAAGAATTCTTGGCAATAAAGAGCCTGAAAAGTTGTGATAAAAAATGAGCATTTAAATGCTGATAATATTAACTAGAAAAGGCAAAATGCAAATCTGTGTATGCAATCTAATCTTAATTATGTAAAAATAGAGAGAAAAAAGAGTTGAAGGAAATAAAATTTAACCAATGGTTGCCTCTGGGTGGTGGCATTATGCATTTTTGTCTTTCTTTAAACTTTCCTATACACTCAAAATTTTCTTTATGGGATTTGTATTTCTTTAATAATCAGAAAAAATATATTAAGGAATCAATTTAAAACTCCAAAACAATAGCTTCTTGATATGTGTAACATCAATCAACAAAAAGCATTTTATGTACGTATGTGTATATATATTGTGTATTGATTTGATAGATATAGATATAGACTAAAGGTGAATATTTATTGACCAAATTGAAATGAAATTGACTAAAGGTTTTGAACTTTTCTAAAAGAAATTGCTTGTAAACTTACAAAACATAGAACTCAGTTGGTTATGAATAATTCAACTGTTAGTATTAGGAAATTCATATACTTACTCAATTTTATTGAAAAATATAATACTTTGAAACTACCAAGGCACAGGCATAAAAATAGAAAAAAATAAATACATAAAGCTATATCAGATACTAAAATGGCACAGTAATCAATTTATTTTAATACCAAATATCAATTTGCTATTATTATTTCAGAATAACTTTTAGGTATAGAACTTTTAGGTATAGAACCTTACACATTTTTTCTATTTTTTATTTGGAGATACTTGCAAACTTACATGTAAGTTGCAAGAATAGTACAAAGAATACCTCTATAATCTTTACCCAAATTCACATATTATTAGTAATTTATCCCTTTTCCTTTGTCATTTGATCTATCTATCATCTGTCTACCCATCTATCATGGACTGAATGTTTGCGTCCCCCTAGTACTCATATGTTGAATCCTAAGCCCCAAGAGTCATGGTATTAGGAGATGTAGCCCTTGGGAGGCGAGGAGTTCATGAGGGTGGAGCCTCAT
Organism: Equus caballus; assembly: GCF_041296265.1. Classification (NCBI taxonomy): domain Eukaryota; kingdom Metazoa; phylum Chordata; class Mammalia; order Perissodactyla; family Equidae; genus Equus; species Equus caballus. Next base: position 124,748,322 of record NC_091715.1, on the reverse strand, counting down.
GAATGATGTCACTACCGTTATAAGAGAGACTCCAGAGAGCGCTCAGCTTCCTTTCGCCATTTGAGAACACGAAGAGAAGACTGCTGTTTATGAACCAGGAAGCGGGCCCGCCCTAAAGCCGAATCTGCCAGCACCTTGTTCTCAACTTTCTAGGCTCCAGAACTGTGAGAAACAAATGCTTTTTGTTTAAACCGCCCAGTCTATGGCATTTTTTATAGCAGCCCAAACTGACTAAGACACTATCTATTTACCTGTCAACACACAGGTATACACACACACACACACATATATACATATGCATGTAATATTTTTTCTGAAACATTTGAGAATAAGTTGAGTGTATCATGATGCTTTACCCATAAATACTTCAGTATATACTTCCTTTACCCATGAATACTTCAGTATATAGCCTAAGACTAAGAATATCCTCCTACATAGCCACCATACAGTTACCAACTGCAGTAAATTTGATATTATTATAACAGAATACTCTACCATCTCTAGTCCCATCTGTCAATTAATTCAATAATATCTTTTAAAAATATTTACCCTTCAGTACATGATCTGGTCTAGGATCAGGTATTACATTTAACTTAGTCTCCTTTAATCTGGAACACTCCTATAGCCTTTCCTTATCTTTCATGACAATGACATTTTTTAATAATGCAATCTTTTTTTTATATAGAGCATTCACCATTTTGAGTTTGTCTCATGTTTCTCCTGATTAGATTCGAGTTATACAGATCTGGCGAGAACATATAAGTGCTGTTGAGTTTTTGTGTCCTTGTCAGGGCATCACACTAGGAGGTACAAAATGTCCATCTGTGCCTCATTGATGATATTAATTTTAATTATCTGGTCAAGATTTCCAGTTTTTTTCTTCTTCTCCCCAAAGCCTCCCGGTACATAGTTGTATATTCTAGTTGTAGGTCCCTCTGGTTGTGCTATGTGGGACACAGCCTCAACACAACCTGATGAGTGGTGCCATGTCCACGCCCAGGATCCGAACTGGTGAAACCCTGAGCCGTGGAAGTGAGCATTTGAATTTAACAACTTGGCCACAGGGCCGGCCCCACTATTTTTTTAAGTGTACACTTAAATATCTGTAACTTTCTCCTTACAGCTTGGCAACACTATCTTAAATGTTGTAGTGGGATTCATTATTATTGACTTATGCACTCCCTCACTATCCTCTCGACTGACACATAAAATATAAGAACCGCAGAAGCAAAAGATCATTGCCAGTTTTGTTCACTGATGCAGTATATTCCAAGCACCTGCTCTCAGATCCATATTTACTGAGTGAATGAATCAACAGATAATTATGGTTAATAGAATGTTGGATAACAGAATATTTACTGTAATAAAAATAATTTATGTGGGCTAGCCTGGTGTCACAGCAGTTAAGTTCGCACATTCCACTTCAGCGACCTGGGTTCGCCGGTTCAGATCCTGGTGCAGACCTACGCACCGCTTGGCAAGGCATGCAGTGGCAGGCATCTCACATATAAAGTAGAGGAAGATGGGCACAGATGTTAGCTTAGGGCCAGTCTTCCTCAGCAAAAAATAGTGGGATTGGAGGCAGGTGTTAGCTCATGCCTATTTTCCTCAAAAAAGTAAAGATAAAAACAAAAAAGTACTTTATGGAAGAACATTATTAAAGCATTGCTAATTCAGTACGTCATGATTATAAAATATAAGAACAAGATGAAAAATATATGACCAATAATAATCGTAAATCCTCCCCCCACTTTTGCTAATACATTTAAGGAAAACCATCAGTAGTAAAACTGATGGATTTAGGTTGCATTGCATATTCCCCTTGTCACTCTCTGGAGGCAACATTAGTAGAAATAAAATTACTAAAAAGTGGGGAGTAGAAGGAGATATGAAAGGGAGAGGACATAGGCACATTTAGATTTTTCTCTCCAGCTCTGAGCAATGGATCCATTCTTTCTTTGCATGATTTTGATATACACACATTGCACTTACCAGGGTTTGGTTTAAAGAGCACCAGTCCGAAACAACATGGTTCAAATTTCAGTTACCACCATATCTGGAAGTGTAAGGGGGTACTATGAACAATTGTATGCTGACAAGTTAGATAACCTGGATGAAATAGACAAATTCCCAGAAAGACTATGGGAAACCAATGCAAGAAGAAATAACAAATCTGAATAGATCTATAACAAGCAAAGAAAATGATTTAGTAATCCAAAATTTCCCACACAGAAAATCCCAGGACCAAATGGACTAACAGTTGAATTCTACCAATCGTTTAAGGAAGAATTAATATTAATCCTTCACAGATGCTTCCAGAAAATAGAAGACGATAGGATGCTTCCTAGTTCATTCTATGAGGCCAGTATTACCCTAATACCAAGACTAGAGAAAGATATCCCAAGAAAAGAAAAAAACAAGAAAAAGAAAAGGAAACCACAGACTAATATCTCTATGAATACAGACTCAAAAATCCTCAATATGACCTAAATATGGAAAGGCATTTTGGTTTTATGGATTAGAAGACTTAATATTGTTAAGATGGCAATACTACTTAAATTGATCTGCAAATTAAGTGCAATTTTATCAAAACTCCGGTTTCACTTTTTCAGAACTTAATGAGTTGACCCTAAAATTTATATGGAAATACAAGAGATTTTAAAGAGCCAAAACAATATTGACAAAGAAGAACAGTTGGAGAATTCACACTTCTTGATTTCAAAACTTCGTACAAAGCTACAGTTATCAGGATGGTGTGCTTCTGGCATAAGGACAAACATATAGATCAATTAAAAAGAATTAGGATCCCAGAAATAAATCTTTGTATTCACAGTCAATCGATTTTTTACAAGAATGCCAAGACCATTCAATGGGGGAAAGAATAGTCTTTTCAGAGAATAGTGCTGGTGCAACTGGATATCCACATGCAAAAGAATGAAGTTGGTCCCCTCTGTCACAGTATATACAAAAATCAACTCAAAATGGATCAAAAACTTAAATGTAAAAGCTAAAACGATAAAACTCTTAGAAGAAAACCATAGGTGAATATTTGTGACTGTAGATTAGGCAATGATTTCTTAGATATGATACCTAAAGCATGAACAACAACAAGCAAAAGGTAAATTGGATTTCATCAAAATTAAACTTTTATGCATCAGAGGACACTATCAAGTAAGTGAAAAGACAATCCACAGAATGGGAAAAAATATTTGCAAACCATATATCTGTAACCACCTAGTATCCAGAATGTGTAAAGAACTCTTACAACTCAACAATAAAAAGATAAACAGCCCAAGTAAAAAGATGAGCAAAGGATTTAAACAGACATTCATGCAGAGAGGATACACAAATGAGCAATAAGCACATGAGAAGATGCTCAACATGCATTAGGGGGATTGCAAATCAAAACCAAAATGAGATGCCACTTTATACCCACTAGGGTGGCTTTACGCCCACTAGGATGGCTATAACCAAAACACCCCCCCAAAAACAAACAAATGAACAAAAAAATGGAAGAAAGCAAGTGTTGGCAAGGTTGTGGAGAAACTGGAATCAAAATAAATCCTAGTGGAAATGAAAAATGATGCAGCCACTGTGGAAAATTTTGACAGTTCATCAAAAAGTTAATTACAGAGTTACCATCTGACCCGGCATTTACACTCTTAAGTATATACCAAGAAAATGGAAGACACATTTTCACAAAGAAATGTGTGTATGAATGTTAATAGCAGCATTATTCATAATAGCCAAAATATGGAGACAATCCAAATGCCCATCTACTGACAAACAGATAAACAGAATGTGGTACATCCATGCAATGGAATATTATTTGGCCATAAAAAGGAATGAAATACATGCTACAACATGGATGATCCTGGAAAACATTATGCTAAGGGAAAGAAGCCAGTCACAAAAGATGACATATAATATGATTCCATTCATATGAAATGTCCAGCACAGGTAAATCTATGGAGACTGAAAGTAGACTAGTGGTAGGTCAGGGCTCATGGGTAGCTGGGGGGTGGGGGTGGGAAGGGGCATGGTAGTTCATGCGTGTAAGATTTCTTTTTGAGGTACCAGAAATATTCTAAAATTGGCTGTGCTGATGGTCATGCGTATCGTGATTACACTAAAAACCATTGAATTGTATACTTTAAATGAGTGAATTGTGTGGTATATGAACTATGTCTCAATAAAGCTATTTTTTAAAAATCTTGTACACCAATGTTCATAGCTGCATCATTTGTAATAGCCAAAAAGTGGAAACAACCCAAATATCCATCAACTGAAGAATGGATAAACAAAAGTGGTTTATCTCTACATAGGAATAATGTGCAGCCATAAAAAAGGAATAAAGAATTGATACATGCTACCACGTGGATGAACCTACCTCAAAAACATTTTGCTGAGTGAAAGAAGCCAGAGACAAGAAGCTACATATTGTATGATTCCATTTATGTGCAATGCCCATAATAAGCAAATCTGTATGACACCAAGTTGATTAAATGTTGCCAGGGGATGTAGGTGGGAGGGAATTGGGAATGGTTATTAAAAGTATAGAGCTTCTTTTTTGGGAGGATGAGAATATTCTGGAATTAAATAGTGGAGATGGTTACACAATATTGTGAATATATTAGGAACCACTGTATCGTACACTTTAAAATGGTGAATTTTTTATGTGAATTTATCTCAAAAAAATTGCCCAAAAGGCTATACAGGAGTAAATCCTTATTTAATGGCAGTCCTGAAAAAAAAAGAACATGTGGCCAGTTAGTCAAGAGAACCAAGAGAGTGGTTATCTAGAAACTTGAGGGGTTTTTTTCCCTCTTTATTTGTGTTGTTATTGTTGCTGTTGAAGCAACATTGGTTTACAACATTATATAAATTTCAGGTGTACACCATTATATCTCAACTTCAGTATAGACTACATCATATTCACCACCAAAAGTCTAGTTGCCATCCGTCACCATTCAAATGTGTCCCTTTACCTCTTTCTCCCTCCCCCCATCCCATTCCCCTCTGGTAACCACCAATCTCTTCTCTGTATTTATGTGTTTTCTTATTGTTGTTGTGTTGTTTTTCTATTTTCCGCATATGAGTGAAATCCTACATTATTTGGCTTTCTCTATCTGACTTATTTCTCTTAGTAGAATACCCTCAAGGTCCATCCATGTTGTCACAAATGGCAAGAGTTCGTATTTTTTATGGCTGAGTAGTATTCCATTGTATATATATAACACATCTTCTTTATCCATTCATCTGTTGATGGGCACTTAGGTTGTTTCCAAGTCTTGGCTATTGTGAATAATGCTGCAATGAACATAGGGGTGCATACATCTTTTCAAATTAGTGTCTTCATGTTCTTTGGATAAATACCCAGAAGTAGAATAGGTGGATCATATGCTAGTTCTATTTTTAATTTTTTGAAGAATCTCCACACTGTTTTCCATAGTGGCTGCACACTTTGGCAGTGGAGAAAGGGTTCCCTTTTCGCCACAACCTCTCCACATGTTACTTGTTACTTCTTGTCTTTTTAATAACAGCCATTCTGACAGACTTGAGGTGACATCTCATTGTGGTTTTGATTTGCATTTCCCTCATAATTAATGATGTGACTATTTTTCCATGTGCCTGTTGGTCATCTGTATATCTTCTTTGGAAAAATGCCTGGTCAGGTCCTCCACCCATTTTTTAATTGGGTTGTTTGGTTTATATTGTTGAGTTGTATGCGTTCCTTATATATTTTGGATATTAACCCCTTATCAGAAATATGATTTGCAGTTATTTTCTCCCAATTGGTAAGTTGCTTTTTTGTTTTATTGAGAGTTTCTTTTGCCATGCAGAAGCCTTTTAGTTTGACGTAGTCTCACTTGTTTATTTTTTCTTTTTCTTTATTTTTTCTTTTGTTTCCCTTGCCTGAGAAGATATATCTTAAAAGATACTGCCAAGACTGATGTCAAAAAGTGTACTGCCTCTGTTTTCTTCTAGGAGTTTTATGGTTTCAGGTTTTACTTTCATGTCTTTAATCCATTTTGAGTTAATTTTTTTTTTTTAAAGATTGGCACCTGGGCTAACAACTGTTACCAATCTTTTTTTTTTCTGCTTTATCTCCCCAAACCCCCCCCCCGTACACAGTTGTATATCTTAGTTGCCGATCCTTCTAGTTGTGGGATGTGGGACGCCACCTCAACGTGGCCTGACGAGCGGTGCCATGTCCACGCCCAGGATCCGAACCCTGGGCCGCCGCAGCAGAGCACGCGAACTTAACCACTTGGCCACGGAGCCGGCCTCTAATTTTTGTATATAGTGTAAGATAGTGGTCTACTTTTAATCCTTTTCACGTGGCTGTCCAGTTTCCCCAGCACTATTTATTGACGAGACTTTCCTTTCTCCATTGCATGTTCTTGGTTTCTTTTTAAAAAATTAGCTGTCCATAAATGTGTGAGTTTGTTTTTGGGCTCTAAATTCTGTTTCACTGATCTGTGTGTTTTTGTGCCAGTACCTTGCTGTTTTGAATACTATAAATTTGTAATATACTTTGGAATCAGGGAGTGTGATGCCCCCAGCTCTGTTCTTTTTTTCTCAGGATTCCTTTTACTATTCAGGGTCTTTTGTTGTTGCATATAAATTTTAGGATTCTTTTTTCTATTTCTGTGAAAAATGTAGTTGGAATTTCTGTAGGGGAGGAGGAGTTTTAAGGATAAAGCTATCAATCACCCAAACAATTTTCCATGTGATGATTCTATTCTCACCAGGATTTCTTTTTAGTATAATCTGGCTTCTCCTGTATATTTCCTTTTCAGAGAAAATTTGCTGATCACAGTCTTCTGATCTTCTTGGCCATTACATTTTTCATGAAAAAAAGGATAAATTGGATTGGGATTTTGGCTTAGTTTATAACTGTTTTCTGGTCATCATGCTGAGGCAGATTGGCCCTCCCCCTCCTAACTTTAGCTCTGGTGTGGAGACTCATGACACCCTAAACACGAAGGAATTTGAGAAAAATTTCATTACTCAAGGGACCCCTGGAAGAGCAGGGGACCAAATAGGTCTGGGAAGGCTTGAGAGAGAGTGCATTGGGACTTTCTAGTCTCTAAGGGGTGGATCTGGGGGAGAATTCCCCTTAATGGGCTGTAGATTTCCAAGTTTTAAATTTCAGCGAGCAGCCTCAGTTTGGGTATTACAAGCCAGGTTGGACAGCAGGCTCGCTGAGATTGGTCTCAGCGTCCGGCCCTCATTTGGGCCCGCGGCCCGTGGCTCACAATCCACGACACACACCAGAGCGGCACTGCCTTCGAGAATGTGTAAGGGCCATGCACATGTCCGTGCCCGCCCTTCCTCGTCGGTTAGAAAAGAAACCCGGATGTGCGGGGAGGAGGGCGGGGGGGGGGGGGGGGGAGGAGGGCGGGGGGGGGGGAGGAGCTGGTGTCTACCCATGAGGCAGTGCGCGTAGTTACATACTTCTGTCCTCGTCTGAGGCGCTCATTCCTCGCTGGGAGTCGCTGAGGCCGCTGCTGTTGCTGTGGCCGCCGCCTAGTGTTTTCGCGCTCCTCCCTTTCCTCCTCCTCTTTCTCCTCCTTCTCTGAGTCCCAGTCAGGCCGACCTTCTCTGCTCTGGGTAAGTGTCCCCCGCCCCCGCTTGCGCCGCACTGAGGCAGCCAGAGGCTCTCCCGCGCTGCCGTGCCGGCCTTGCTCTGAGGATGGCAGGTTGAGGGTCTGGATGCCGGCGTGTGGCGCCCGGATCGCCCAGAGCGAGGGGGAGGGGACGGGCTTGGCAGAGCGGTGGCGGGTGGGCCACCATCTTGCGCCAGCCCCGGCGGGGGAGGGATCTCAGAAAGGTAGCAGCTTGGCGGCAGGGTTTGGCGGCCCGCTCAGGCCGTGGCCGCGCGGGCCGCCACAGCCTCCACCTCACTTCACGGGGCCTGCGGGTCTGTCTGTCCCCAGGCTGGTTTTGGCTTTTCTTTCTGGAGGCAACTCCCTTTGGTCTTTTGTATATTTGATGCCCGATGTTTGGCGAGACCCGCCCACCCCTAATTCTCTTCAGTCATAGGAAAAGAGACCAGAGAAGGTTCCGAACTTTCTGGTTTTAGGGCCCCTTGGGCCTCTCCTTTCTGCCCAAATTCCCCCACCCAGGTTACTGGTCATTTAATGCTAAAACCCTTGTTCTTGCCAAAGGGGCTTCGCTCCTCCGTCAGAGAAATCGTGTTCCATTCCGTTATTGTCTAGAGGAGAAGAGCCCTGAGGAGAAACGTGGAGTTAAGATAATTTTCTAACAATGAGCTTTGCAGGTTTTACTTGATGAGAAAATTATCTCATTCTGAGCTGTTATCCTTCTCTAGACACAGAGGGAATTCCTTTTAACTTATCTCAAGTTTTAATGCTTTTTAAAAGGAGAAATCAGATAAGAAAATGTCAAGTGAGCCAGCTTCTGCAAGCACAGGAGATCTTCATTCAGGGGATTCTCTTTGTTTGCAAAGATTTTTTAGATTTTTTTAAAAAAATCTGTGAACTTAAATTTTGCCTTTATTGTTTTCAGGTTTGGACTGTGAGTTTTGGTGTCTTTTAGTGCCTCAAACATAAAATTGAAACCAAGAAATGAGTTTTAAACTACAAAAGTCTCCTCTTAGCATTTGTGAGATGTTCTGCTTTGGGAGTTACTATGAAAACTCTGTCTCCTTAAGCAGAAACTTTACTGAGCCTATGGAGGCATTGATTTGCTTATAAAATTAAGTTAGGTTTATGTGCTCTTGATGTTTTAACATCAGTACAAATTCCACTATAATTGTAACTTGCACTTGTATATTTCATTGATATCACTCCTTTTGAAGTGGGCTCTGAGATGTTTATAGAACATTTTAGAGGGTGAGGAAACAGCCTCAAGAAGACTTTACCGAGGTCACGTGAGTAGGAAGCGATAGAACCAGTTCTTAAACCTAGGTCTTCTGATGCCTCACTCAATGCTCAATTCACTATATTATGCCCCACGTTTTATGGGAGTGAGGTAGTGAAGGAGAATAAGCAAGGAGGATCATCGAAAAAATATAAGAAATAATTTTTCAGTTCCCCTTTCCTTTATATTTTTATTTTTAAGACTCCATATCTTTCCAACTTTTTAGTATGTAAATAATACTGTTTTTATTTACAAGCACATTGAAAAGTTGAAGAATAGCCCATTGAAAAAAGTTCTGATGTTGAAGAGCAACAAATTTCAGCTTCTCCTATTCGACCCATTTTCCCCAGTTTTCTAGTCCAATCTTTTTTCTTCAGCCTAGTATTTTACTACTCAGTGTGAGCTTTTTTAGTAGAAGTGAAGAGTAAGGGGAAAGGGTTATATAATTCTGTACCTCCTTTCTTGATTCAAAAGGACGTTTAGAACCATACCAAAATTTTTTATTGCTGTTGTTATACTAATTGGACAGGGAAAATACCAAATGAAGCTCAATATTTGTAAATAGAAAGTAATCCATAATTTCAGTGACAGGATATTGAAAATTTATATCAAAAACATTTTGTTATTCTAAAAGTAACTTCTTAGGGCTCAGAAATATTTGACATATTCACTGATTCAATATATAGTCCTGAATATTTTTTTCTGTCTTCCTGCTTCAGAGAGGGACTTAAAAATGTTTGGTTTTCAGTCAGGTTGCTTCAAATAACAACTCAGGAAGACTTGGTTTATTCAGTAATTTGTATCAAAAATGGATATCTAGACTTTTTTGATTCATTCTCTGCAAAGCAGTTTTCTTTTAAGGAGTGTTTTTATTAACTTTCAGTATGTCAAGAAAAATAGTCATCACTATGGACCTTCTGGGTCCAATGGACCATTTTTATTTATTTTAACTCATTTTTTAAATAATTTACACAAGAATAAAGAAATAGTGGAACCAACTTAATTAGATATTTGATAAGAACTTAGACATGGTGTGCTTCTTTGTACAGTCCCTCAATATCTGGGGGGATTGGTTCCAGGACCCCTATGGATACCCAAATCAGCGATGTTCAAGTATATACTTAGAAAAACAAATAAACAAAAATTTTGGATGCCAGTAGAAGAATCCATCTGTCTTTTATTAAGATAGATATTAAAGACATTTGCAAAAATGTATATCAGTGCCATTTTTCTCATGAAATTTTTTGTTTTAGAAAATGTTTTCATTAAAAACATATGAACATGCAATGGGCTTATTAATAATATTACTTTAAATAAATTAATGCATATTTAATTTTTTCTCAGTTTCAATATCTAACATGGTAAGTGTCAATAGATATAATCCACGTGAATGAAATCTCGTTGGGATTCTCAATAAGTTTTAAGAATAAAAAGAGATCCTGAGACCAAAATATTTGAGAACTACTGATCTGGTGTACTTTATTTGTGGCAACATTTTAACAATTCTTTACATGAATTAGAATTTTAGTACTTATATTCATCAACTTATAGTATGAATTCCAGTAAAGAAGGAAAAGTTGAGCAAAATAATGCAAATTCCCACTCAGTTATTCAGCCCCTATGTCCAGTGTTCCCATCATTGTGCTCCACTTCTTTACATGATATTTCCCTGGTGGATAAGTTTTACTCCTATAAAATGTGAGTTAATTAATAATATGTCCTACGTTACTTTAGAAATTAGTGATTATAGAATATCTTATAAAACTTAAATAAAATATTTATTATATAGTTTGGCTTTGGATGGTCAATTATACATTAGTCTTGTCTCCAGGTTATGTGTTTTACATATGAATTACAACAAAAGCAAATTTGTAAAGATAAAATCTTTTCCCTGAATATAATATTAAAAATACTTTGTAGAAAGTAAATTTCATTATAGTGTCCCATCCCAAAAGCTAACATAAAAGAAAATGTTTTAAAATATAGGCAATCTTTGCAAAGTGTTATGTTAATAAATTTTAAATCTCAGTGTCACGTAGCTATTTTCCACAAATAGATGAAGTACGAAAATCAACAGAGACAAAAGTTGAAAACCTGAAAAAAAATAAGGGGAGAATAGTAAAATCAGCAAAGAAATGTCTTCTCAAAATGTACCTGGACTTAATGTGTTCAAGCTTTCAAAAACATAATAATTTCCACAATATAAAAATTTCTTGGACAAAGAAAAGATGGTGAACCTATGTTTTTCTTCTAAATTATGTGATTTGTTCCCAAAATCTGGTTTGAGAGTTTGAATTGTTTAGGTGCCAGTGAAATTGTCTAAGGAACCAAAGCATAATCCAGTGTTTCTTGGATTTGAGTACTGTACAAGTTAATTCTTGTTATAATAAAAACATTTTCACAGACTTTCTTCTACTTAAAATGTATAAAATATGCTTAGAGCTCTTACACAACCATAAAACAAAATAATCAAATAAAACTACAAAATCAACACTATTTGAATCAACTTTAATACAGTGAATGAATAATATATTTTGATGAAACAAAGTCACTGCCTACTTTTTTTGAGTTTTTCATACCTATCTAAACAAGACTTTTCACAGCAAGACCTATCATAGCAAGATTTTTCTATTTGAACCTTTTCAATACCTTCATTTCTGTAGCTAACTGTATCATCATTTGTCCTTCATTTAGGCAAATGCACCACTTAGGTATTCTCTCCTTCTGTTCTTTTATTATTAGCCAGCAGCCATAAAAGTGATAGTACTTGATGACAACGTAGTAGTAAATACAGACAAAAGTATGAGTCCTGATATGATCCAGTAATTCCACTTCTGGATATTTATCCGAAGGAAATAGAAACACTCACCCGAAAAGATATCTGCACCCCATATTCATTGCAGCATTTTTTACAATAGCCAAGACATGGAAACAATCTAAATGTCCATCGTTGGGTGAATGAATAAAGAAAATGTGGTGTATGTATATAATGGAATGTTCAGCTATAAAAAAAGAAGGAAATCCTGCCATTTGCGACAATATGGATGGACCTTGAGGGCATTGTGCTAAAAGATAAATACCGTATGACCTCACTTATATGTGGAATCTAAAATAAAAAACAAAACTGAACCCAGATACAGAGAATAGATTGGTGGTTGCCAGAGGTAAGGGGTGGGAGGATTGGGTGCAGGTGGTCCAAAGGTACAAACTTCCAGTTATAAAATAAAGTCCTGGGGATGTAATGTACAGCATGATGACTATAATTGGAAAGTTGTTAAGAGAGTAGATCTTAAAAGTTCTCCTCACAAGAAAAAAAGATTGTAACTATGTGTGGTGAGGGATGTTAACTAGACTTATTGTGGTGATCATTTGATATATAGAATCGTTATATTGTACATGTGAAACTAACATAATGTTATATGTCAATTATTTCTCAATTTAAAAAAACATGAGTACTGAAATTAGGTGACCGAGCTTTGTTATAAGGTGGTCATCCAGAAGATCCCCAGAGTATGCTTATATTAACTTTTTAGATAGACAGCAAAACACTATATTGTTTTAGAGCTCTCTTGCACTGTCTGGAATATATCTATTTTCCCCAGAGGTCTGTTAGTTTGAAAAATGTTGGGATAATCCATTGGTAAGTGTACTATTACTCTTGAATGCAAGTACCAGAAACGTAGCTCAAAGTAGATTAAACCAGAAATGAACAATTACCTCTCTCTTAACTGAAAAGTCTTAGTAGTTAATTTGCTTCAAGCATAACTAGCTTCAGGTGTTTAAATGGTATCAGAACTTGACCATCTCCACACCCTACCCTCTTTTTATCTACCCTAGAATCTCATGGCTTTGCTATTCTCTTTGTTGACTTTTTTTTAGGCAGTCTTTCTCCACATAGTAACTCCATCACTTCCAGGCTTATATCTTACCAGCTTATTATTTTCTTACCAGTTTTATCGAGATGTAATTCACATAACATACAGTTTATCCATTTCAGTGTACAGTTCAAGGATTTTAATATATTCATAGTGTTGTGCAACCATCACCAGAGTCAGTTTTAGAACATTTTCATCACTGCTAAAAAGAAACTCCATATCCATTAGGACCTGTTTCTCCCAACCCTCCTAGCCCTAAGCAACCACTACTCTACTTTCTGTCTTTATGGATTTGGCATTTCTGGACATTTCATATAAATAAAATTATGCAGTACGTGGTCTTCATGACTGGCTTCTTTCACATAGTATAATGTTCTCAAGTTCCATCTATGTTGTAGTATGTATCAGTTCTTCATTCCTTTATTTGACTGCATATTATTCTATTGTATAGGTATGTCACATTTTGTTTATCCATTCATCATTGGGGAATAGAGTTGTTTCCACTTTTTGGCTATTATCAATAATGCTGCTATGAATATTCATGCACGAGTTTTTGTTGGACGTATGTTTTCAATTCTCTCTGACTAGGAGTGGAATTGCTGGGTCATGTGGTAACTGTGTTTAACTTTGTGAGGAGCTGCCAAAGTGTTTGCCACAGTGTCTGCACCATTTCATATTCCCACCAGCAGTGTATGAGGGTTCCAATTTCTCCATATCCTTGCCAACACTTGTTATTGTCTTTTTTATTACAATCATCCTACTGGAAGTGAAATGGTATCCACTAGTTTTTAAAATATTTCCTCTTGTGGTAAAATACATGTAATATACAATTTACCATTTTAACAATTTTAATCCGTTAATGTTTTTAAAAAATTTTATAGAATGTGTTCTTAAAAGATAGTCTGAAACCAAAAAATATCTAAATAGTAATTGTAATTATTTATACAGGCAGTCTCCAAAAATTGAAAGAGTTGTGTTCCAAGAAGTCTTTTATTAGTCAGTTACTTGGAATTCATTTTCCCCCATAGGAACAGTGTATTCAACATGGGCATAGTATCTCTACCTAAGGCAATAGCTGAAGTAGAGAGTTCTTTTCTCTTCTGCCTATTTTGGTGCCAACTCTGAGTTGCAGAACCTAGAGACACTCTGGAGTTGCTATTATAGGAGCTCTAAGGTCCTCACTGCATGTTTTGCTGGCTAGTTCCTTTCTCTGACAGATGACTCAGTCTAGCATAGAATGCCTTGCTTTGCCACCAAAACTCTGAAGTGATGACTTGAGAGTTTTTTGTGGTGATAGTTTAGAAGGACTTGACTACCTTATTGAATAGCACAGCTTTAGACCGACCTTATGGTTCTAATGGCATCTGAGGATTTCTGACTTTTTTAGAGTTTATGAATGTACCATCTGAGGCCTGCTATGGGCCTCAGAAGTCATCTCTGTAGTCATAGGCAGTGGATTTGACTTGTTTATATAGACTACTTGTACTTTTAGTACTAATTTTAGGATATTTGTGCCAATAAATATTTTATATGATCTTTTAATAAATGTGCCCTATATGAGTCTCATAGGCTGTGCAGTTGTGAGCCTTGAAAACTTTTCTGTATTCTTTTTTTTTTTATTAATGTTATGATAGATTACAACCTTGTGAGATTTCAGTTCTACATTATTGTTAGTCATGTTGTGGGTACACCACTTCCCCCTTTGTGCCCTCCCCACTTTTCTGTATTCTTGGTAGCAGTAGGTCCTTAAGGCTGAGCAAGAATTGACGTGTATTTATTTGCTTGACTTTTTGGTGCCAACTCTGAGTTGCAGAACATAGAGACTGCACTCCCTTATTTCTAGTTTAGGGACAAGCAATAACTATTCAAATAATTGAGTTAAACAGATTCGAATAGTTAAACCTCAGAACTAGGGAAATTTACTTAAGTACAGAATTCACTAGAGATTCTTGTAATAGTAATTCAAACATTTATACCATTAACTTCTGGAGTTAAAGTAGTTTTTTTCCATTGGTCTAAGTCAATCTAAATAATTTGGAATTGGGAAAAGCAGGAAAGCTTGCTTTTGCCAGTCTGAGGATAAAGGCAAACGTGAAGACTCAGTTAGTTCTGTTTATCCTTATACTTCAGGTTTCTGATGTCTGATTTTTTTACTTTTTTTTGAATAATTGAAATAGCTTTTTTTAAGGCACAATTATTTGTATGTAAAAAATTGGTCTATGCATGAGAATTCAGAATACAAATCCTGTCTTAAAGAAAGCAATTCAAAGGATTTTTTGATAATGTTTAATATAACAGCTTTTTTGAAAGTCCAAGGAACCATAGGCATATTAGATTATAAACTTCTGAAAGCAAAGTCTATAATTTGTTCATCCTAATTTTTTCCCTAGAACTGAGCACATTAATTACCTTGAGCATAGGGGCAATGAGTAATTATTTTTTAATGAATTAATCTATGATGAAATTTGTCCAACTAATTTTCTGTTCCTTTCGGTTAGCATTAAGAAACCAAAAAAGTGGGGCCGGCCCGGTGGCGCAGCGGTTAAGTTCGCACGTTCCGCTTCTCGGCGGCCTGGGGTTCGCTGGTTCGGATCCCGGGTGCGGACATGGCACTGCTTGGCAGCCATGCTGTGGTAGGCATCCCACGTATAAACTAGAGGAAGATGGGCACGGATGTTAGCTCAGAGCCAGGCTTCCTCAGCAAAAAGAGGAGGACTGGCAGTAGTTAGCTGAGGGCTAATCTTCCTCCAAAAAAAAAAACAAAAACAAAAACAAAAAAAGTACAAACAAAAAATTGTTTTGAACATGTTTTCTTTTAATAATTTTATCTATTTTTGAAATGTGAAGAATAAGTAACAGTTAAAGATTAATGTCACTTAGCATTTCAAAATTCAGATTTACTAAAACATATATTACAGGGTGATTATTCATTTTTACAAAAAGATGCGTTTCAAAAATTGTTTGCGATTTGGGGGTCATCCAGGTGGCGCAGCAGTTAAGTTCTCACATTCCGCTTCTGCAGCCCGGAGTTCACCGGTTCAGATCCCGGGTGAACCTACACACCACTTGTCAAGCCATGCTGTGGCAGGCATCCTGCATATAAAGTAGAGAAAGATGGGCACGGATGTTAGCTCAGGGCCAGTCTTCCTCAGCAAAAAGAGGAGGATTGGTGGCACATGTTAGCTCAGGGCTAATCTTCCTCAAAAAAAATTGTAATTTAATAATTCATTAGATTTCTTCAAGTAATAAATGCTTAATACATTCAGCATTTTATTTAATAAATTTGAATTCATTCAGGAATGAATCAGTTATGGAAAGTGAATAGCATGTGTATATCAAATATATCAAATTCAAAAGGTAAGGTTTCTGTAGGAGAAAAAGATTAAATGTGTGTACATTTAATTTAACAAATCCACCCTGATAGTAGATATCCTTCTTTTATAGGGAAGAAAACTAAGACTTAACTTGCTACCTTTTCTGGAGTCACATGGTGAGTTTGCTGGAGATTGAAATTAGACCCAAAGATTCTGAATCCCAAGTTTCATGTTTCAATATTTGCTGTTACTTAAAGTGACTCATAAAATTGATTGATGTCATGTGTCGGTGCTTAGGTGACTCTGCAACTTGATGGACGACGACAACCCTTTTCAGCCAAAAAGTAAGTATTGCTCCTGCAAGTGATACTAGTATGCGTGGCTTCTGTACTGATAATCTTGCTTCGTGAGAAAAGGTGATAGCGATGGAGGTGGGCACATTTTTTTAAAAAAATAAAAACACTTAAATTTGTTAAAGTAATGCATACTCATAGTAAAAAAAGAACGATATACAGTAAAAATGTCAGTAAAGTAGAAATGAAGTGTTTCCTCCTCATCTCTAGAGATAAGTAGCATTATCTGTTTGGCATACGTAGTCACAAACTTTTTTATATGCATAGACAAAAACTAAATTATTTCCAGATAAGAGCATACTGTAAATACTATTATGTGCCTTTAAAAAATTTTTACTCAACAGTTTATCTTGAATATATTGACAGTGGCAGTACCCAGTTAAAACGAATAAGGAAGATCTGTGTGTCAGCATGGTATCAAAACCACGGTATCAATATAGATTTAAATGATTTTTTAATTATCAGTATATGTGGCATTTCCTCATTTTTTAAAAGTTTGACATTGCTTGACTTTGCCTAGTTTCTTAGCCCATAGATTTTCACATGTTAAGTGCCTACTGCATATTCAGTAGACTACTATGTGCAGGAGAAAACACAAAGAAAGAAGAAAATACATTCTTCACTCTCGAGCTTACTTTGAAGTTATTAGACATGTACAGTTAAGACACATTAAGAAATAGTGAGCAGTTTGAGATCATATAAGTAAGTCTTGAATTGCTTGGCATAGACTGTCACTGTAGTAAGAGAGAAGAAAAACAAGATTTCATGGTTTACTCAAAGTTATAATTGAACCAAGAGTTGGGAAGAGGCAGGGAATTCATATTTTCTTGAATATCTGCTTGAAGTTAGGTACTTTAGATGGGATTTTCCTGAATCTGCATTACCACTATGATTAGGTAGATATTGTAGCCATATTAGAGGTGAGGAAACATTCAAGTAATTTCTCGTTACTTGATTAGAAATGGTGCAACGAAGATTTGAACTATTCAATTTCATGTCCAGTCCATACTCTTTCTCCTACGCTCAAATAATGTGGACAGAAAAGAAAGGGGTCAGTTCATAAAATTAGTTACATTTGGGAAGGTGGGAAGGTTTTTTGTTTTGTTTTGATTTGTTTTATGGTAAGTGGACTACAAAACATTAAACAACGTTATGCCAAGAAATGGTTTTGGCGTACCTGTATAAAAGGGGAAAATAAATTAAAAGTTTTTAAATGAATAGCACCAATTTGTTAAGTTGTTTCTTTTGTATGCCATCCCCAAATCATTGTTTTAACATAGTACTTTTTAATTTTGAGTAAAAAGTAGAAATGACATTATTTTAATCTAGTAAAATTACCTTTAGAAATCACTGCATTTAAAAGATAAAGATATCATTGTCTACAAATAAAAAGAAACCATTGTCTAAGCCAGAACCCTGGAGTTATGATTTTGTTTTGATTATTTTTTTAGTTCCTCCATCCACGTCTCACTCCCTATATCCAGCACCGCTTGTGCGCATCCCCACTGCTGTTAATTTAGATGCTCCCTTAACACATTTTTTTAACCAGAACCATCCATACATAGTTTTAAAAAGACGAATAGTTTGAAAGTTATAAGTTGCACAACCACAGTTTCTTGAAGGGTGAGAGAGCTGTGTATGCACATGGGTGTGCATGTGTTTTGGGGCTATGTACTCCCTATTTTTTCAAGATATCCACTTTCTTTAGTTTAGCTATTTTTGTAATAATAATTTCCATATTTCCAAATTTTTAAGACACATACACATACTGCTATCTCTTGAATCATCAATTTTTGCCATTATCTAATGATTTTTCTATCAAGGAATATGAGGGTTTTAGTTTCCTTACCCTTACCCCTCCCTCCAAGCATCTCCCAATGTAGTTATATCTCAATTTTTGGTTACATCATATTTTTTAATGATGTTTATTGTGATGACCATAATAAATATTGTTCACTGATGAGCACAGTACTATGGAATTAATATGTTGTGGATACAGCTTCTGTTTTCTCTTTTTTTTATATATCCAACAATTTAAATTTTTCATCCTTAAAAACTTGCTAAATTTTATTAAAATCTATAGCCAAGATTTCTCACACGCTTCTGTAGCCCTCTTAACTCAATTTTCTACACAATGAAACTTGCCAGGTAGTCTAACAACTTAATTTTTAATCTTCTGTGTGTTTGTGCGTGGTCTCCTGGAGACATTCCTCCTAAGTGTAATGTTCTGCTCTATTCTGGCTTGGTGCTCTCTAGACCTGTTGAACAGCTACTGTCCTGGGATTTGCCTGTGTCTTCGTATTGTGTTGAATGTCATGTTTTCTGCATCTTGAGTCTTCCTCCTTCTTAAGTCTCATTTTTTGGTGGGTTCTTCCTGAGAAAGAAAGGGTGAATGGGAGGTAACTTTTGTGTGATGTTGCTGGTCTTTTATTCTTGATGAAAGAATATGTGCCTCATGCTTGACAAAAATCTTGTCTGGGTATAGAATTCTAAGTCGAAAATTATTTTTTTACTAAGACTTTTGAAAGCATTTTTCTACCTTTCTTCCCCCCCACCCCGTCTCTCTTCTGTCTCTCTCACTCTCTCAGATTTTATCTCTTGTGTTCTAAAATTTCATGATATGTCCCTCTACTCTAGATTTTTCCCTTGATCATTGTGCTGGGTGCTGGTGGGCCCTTTCAATCTGGAGATTTATGTTCTTTAGAACTGGGAATTTTTCTTGTATTTTTTCTTTGATTTCATCTCTCCTTTTTCTCTATTCTTTTTCTGGAAATTTTATTAAGTGACATACCTTTGAAATTGATTTTCTAACAATTTTGTTTTCTCTATTTAGTATATATATATATTTGTCTTTTAGTTCCACTTATGGGACATTTATTCAACTTTGGCATTTGGGGTTTTTTGAATTTTGGCTTATTTTTAATCTTTTTGTTTTCTGAATGTTACTTTTTATAACATTCTTGTCTTATCTCATTAAAAATGCTAACTACATTCTTTCTACTATTTTCTCCTGCCCCCTGTATTGTCTCTATTTTCTTTAAGATTTTTTAATCTGTTTTATTGCTTTAGTCTTTCACGTTGGAGGTTTTAATCTTTCTGGTGCTCATTGCTTGTCCATCCATGTTTAAGAACAAGGCACTAAAATGCTTCCTAGGAGCTCTGTGTGCTTGGTCAGCACTTACAGGCTGGTGGTATTCACAGTATGTTCTTTGCTCCGTTTCTTCAGGTGAGAAATGTCTAATCTGCCCTGGGATGGAATAAGTCTCAATTCCCCTCTGTTCACTCTGGCACCTCATCCCTGCTGTGCTCTGTGCCTGACATCCCTGAATCGGGTTCAGTTTTTCCAGTATATCTCCCACCTATTGTCTCTTATTCTTAGTTTATCACCTTTTTGTTAATATAGAAGTTTGTGGGGGGTTTTCAGATAATAGTTAGGTACGATCCTTTTCATAGATATATTCTAGTCATGGCACTGAAACTCACTTTGATTGGATTTGATTGTTCCTATAACATATTGGCTACTGTAAATAACTACTGTTATCCATTATCTAGCTAGCTAGCTTAATTTTGCTAATTTAGATCTTAGAGATTGAGTTCTGAGTTTCTTACTTTTGCTGTCGTGTATTGAGTATAAATATCAATTCAGTAATCGCTATTAGCATTATTAAAGTACATCTTAAATCATACTATGTATTGAAAAAATGTATTTTGAAGAAATAAGATTTTCTTCTCTCATTTTGAAAATTAGCTAATTCAAAAATGGCAGAACTCTTTATGGAATGTGAAGAAGAAGAGCTAGAACCATGGCAGAAGAAAGTGGAAGAAATTCAAGATGAAGATGATGATGAGCTGATCTTTGTTGGAGAGATATCAAGATCAAAACCAGCCATTTCAAGTAATCACTTACTTTCATTAAAGTTTTAGAAGACATTATGTCTAATGGAAAAACCTGTGGGCTGTCTTATATGTCCTTACTCTGTAAGGAGTTGGAGGTGAGAGGGAGCATAGAGGTCAGTAAGAATTTGTGAGAATCCAAGGGAGGAGGTGGTTGGGGACTTGAGTAAGGAGGTGAGATGTTAAAATATGTTATGAGAGAAAAGGAAAATGGTAACTAAGTTAACTAAAGGTTGAGATTAACCAACGACGTTATAGGCCTTCTGAGATTCTAAATCGTATTTTTTTAGTGGAGCCAAGTACCCTATTTACCTTTTTATTTGTTAATTTTTCTTTTTCTCTCTTAAGCCAAATGTACCTAGAAAAGGAAGCATTTGGAATGCTTTGCTTAAAATATCAGAATACTAAATAAGTTTGTGTTAACCTCTGATGGGGATTCTCACATCCAGGCAACCACCTCATCACAGTGTCATCTTGATTCATGGCTACAAAATGTACAGGTGCTGCGTGACTGTACAATCTGTTGTCTGTGTCCTAACACAGGCTGTAGTTCTGGCCACACCCATCTTCCATCAACTCCTGACTATATTCATGAAGGACAGAGAGCCTGGTCTTTAGCCACTGTACTTGGATGACGCAGGCAATCAGCACACTTAATCCTCGTGGCTTTCTAGCAGATGTGTCCAGTACCTTTGTGGATTGTTAGATTTCTGTTAGAGTAGTTAGACTTGATGGTGTTATAACGTTAAAGTGAAGATATTGATGATACCTGTTAAAATGTCCAATCAAAAATATGTAAAGTGCAAAGGAAGAACATACTGAGTTTCACTATGTTGAGAGAAAGAAGAAACAGGTTCTTTTCCATTATATTTGCCTTTTTTTAAGCCAGGAGAATTTACCAAAGAATGTAGCCAGCATACCAATGTTTTCTTACTTACCATGGCAGGGCATAATAGTGTGGTTATGAGATGCATTTTTAATTTTCTGAAAGCCTAGTTCTTGCTTCTCTTGGAGCTAATCTTGGAAGAGCACTTCTATTTAGTTTTATCAGAGGTAGAAGAATATAATTTAATTTAACTCTCAATATCATTTCCTGTGGCAAATTGAGAGGTGCTAAGTGGAATGCCACTTCAATTATAAAATGAACCAGACATTTGGCATGTTTGCTGCTGATAGTGGAACAGAATACTATATTCTCTTAATTATTGTTTCCTAGTCACTGTGATTATTTTTATACTGAAATATATTTCAAAATTATTATTCAAATCATCTTATTGAAAGCATGACAGTTCAAGTGGGATTTATATCAATTGTGGGTGACTGTTAACAGTACTCAACTAGAACAATGTATATTAGTTTTAAGTGATTCTGTCAAAATGAAAATTGACCCCAGTGAAATTTCTTTTCTAAATTAACTCAGAATTTAAATGGTTTTACTGATGTTTTATGTGTGAGCCATAAAATATTTTTAGCATATGGAACATGGGCTAAATATTTATATAGCACCACCAGGAGAGGGCGCAAAAACTTGTGTTTAATAAACTACAGTCATCAAAAAGTACCATAGGAATAGCTCTTTAATGGCTTGAGTAAATACTTATCTTGAATTTCTGAATGAAAAGAATATCAAGTGGTTTGAAGGAGCAGGTTTTTCTCCTGGAAGACTTCTGTAGTGCTAAGCCGTAGAGCACTGCATTTCCATTATCATAGAACAATCCTAATTTTGTGTGACCCTTTAAAGACTTATTTTATGAGATCTGGTTCTTTTGTACTAGGAGGGGGAAAAAGGAAATTTGTTGAGGTTTTATGGGATTTTTTTAATGCTTTATATCTTTTCCAGATTAGCAGTTTTAGGCAAATCACTACTCTTCCAAATTTTCATTTGATTCCTCAATAACCCAGAAATTATGGGTTCACATGGGCACAAGAATGAGCAGTCAAACTGGTCCAAAGGGTCATGTCAGGCTCAAATTGACTTTTCCTCTAGTAGTAGCTTTGAGATACTCTGGTACTGTGAGTTCAACTTAGTCTGCAGTCTCTGATAGTGTCCCTTTCAGAACTCAAGAGAATTGGTAGAGATAATGCAATCAGCTTGCCCATAAGGACACTTCCAGAATTTTAAGGGTATGAATGTGGCATGGAGATTGGAGAAGGGCTTGATTTCAAGTCACAGGAACCCAAGTCTATATACAATCCTGTCACCGTTAAGAGAAAGAAATATACTTCAATTATTGGTTGCATATGGAAGAGAAAGAAATATACTTCAATTATTGGTTGCATATGGATATATTTTTGGAAAGTTTCGTCTATCTTAATATGTATTTCATTCAAATAACAAATTTTAAAATAAATATAAATTTTATAGATATTTTGAACAGAGGTAACTCCAGCTCATCTTCAAAGGGAGTAAAGAATGAGACACTCAATCAAGGTACAGTATTGTACTATTTTAATTGCAAAGTGAAATATTTTGACAAAATTGGTTGTATAGAAAAATATTCAATATATTATATAATTTTGAAATACAGGTGTTACTGATGCATTCAAGCCTACAAGTCAACACTACAAAGACCCAACCTCAAATCCAGTGTCTGCCTCGCCTAGATTTCGTCCTGAATCTAAATCTTCACAGACATCTGTTATTCGGACAGCGTCTAAACCTGTAAGTGTTCCTGAAACTACACAATTAGCTCAGGGACACATTGGCTATTATAGTACCCAGTTAGAATTGGAGACTAGCCTAGTCACCATTCCAGTAGAAGCATAATCACTTTCAGAAAGTGTCACCATCTTTATGACAGCTCAACCAATATCCAAAGTAATAACTGGAAATTAATAAATCAGGTCATATGCTTAAATTCAATAGGTATAGTATTGAAAACTATGCTATCTAAAGGTGGGTAAAAAACTATAATCAGTAATGAATATTATGTAAGGCAAAATTCTTAAGATAGTAACCTGAACAAGGTATTCTTAGTTGGGAAGTTTGTTCCGAGGTCATTGTTGCTGTTTATTCTGAAAACATAGCTTCATAGTTGAGTTTTTCAAACGTTTAACAGAAATAATAGATAATAGTGATATTTAACATTTGTTCGACTGATAATCTGGGTAAAGTCTTTGTTCTAAATGCTATATATAAATTAATCTCATTTAATTCCTGTGACTCCCCTATGAAGGAGGCACGGTCATCCCCATTTTATAGTTTAGGAAACTGAGGCTCAGAGAGGCTAAATAATTCACTCTAGGCCACACAGCTGGTAAACGATGGATCTGGGATTTCAATCTAGGTTAGCCCACAGTTTTTAAAATATGCACATACACACATCCACCCACACATTTAAGTATATACTTTTTGAAATAGAAGCATAACCTTAGAGCAATAGTATAGTCCACAGACCATTGGGGTTCCTGAGACTCTTTCAGGGGTCAGTGAGGTGAAAACTATTGTCATGATAACACTAAGACGCTTGCCCTTTTTACGCTGTCCATATTTGCACTGCTGATGCAAAAGCAGTGGAGGGGACATCTGCTGGTGCCTTAATCTGAACCAAGGCGGTGGCACTGAACTGTACAAGTAATTTTTGTATTGGTGACCACCAAGCACTCACAGTAGAAAAATTTCACTTTCACTTAAGAATATCCTTGAAGAAGTAATAACTGTCACTAATTTTATTAACCTCAACCCTTGAATGCATTTCTTTTTAAATATTCTGTGTGATGAAATGGGTGGTATGCATAAAGCATTTCTTTATCTCCAGTATGAAGGTTTACTTGAGGAGAAGCACTTGTGTGACTGAATTGCAAGCTGAACTAGCTGCTTTTTAAAAAAAATGGAATGCCATTTTTACTTGAAAGGATGACTGACAAAGCACCATGTATTGATCATTTATTGCTGTATAACAATAGGATTCTCTCTTTGTCTTTAATTTGGGACATTTTACTTATAATGTGTCTTGTTGTAGGCCTGTTGGTGTTCATCTGTTTGGTGCTCTCTGTGCTTCCTGTACCTAGACGTCTGTTTCCTTCCTTAGGTTAGGAAAGGTTTCAGCTATTATTTCTTCAAATAAATTCTCTGCCCCTTTGTCTCTCTCTTCTCCTTCTGAGACCCCTATAATATGGATGTTAGTGCACTTCATATTGTCCCAGAATTCCCTTAGACTGTTCTCATTCTGTCTAATTCTTTTTTCTTTCATCTGTTCAGCTTGGGTGATTTCCTCTAGTCTTTCTTCCAGCTCGCTGATCTGTTCCTCTGTATCGTCTACTCTGCTATTGAGTCCCTCTAGTGAATTTTTCATTTCCGGTATTGTATTCTTCATTTCTGATTCCTTCTTTTTTATATTTTCCCGTTCTTTGCTGATGAGCCCACTGTGTTCATCCAGTCTTCTCCCAATATCAGTGAGCATCCTTGTGAGTTTTTGTTTGAACTCTTTGTCAGGTAGATTGCTTATTTCTGTTTCATTTAGTTCTTTTTCTGGGGTTTTGTCCTATTCCTTGCTTGGAATGTATTCCTTTGCCTCTTTCTCTGTGCTTATATCTATGTATTAGGTGAGTCAGCTATGTCTCTTGATCTTGGAGAAGTGGCCCTATGTAAGAGATACCTTTTGAGGCCCAACAGTGTGCTTCCCTCTTGTCACCAGTCCAAATGATCCAGGAGTGACCCCTGTGTAGGCTACTTGTGTCCTTTTGCTGTGGCAGGGTTGCTTTTACTGCAGGTACCCAGAGAGTCTAGTCTTTACTCCCCTGGCAGGCTGTTTGTAAATTGGGTTTGGGGAGCCCCAGCACCATTGACTACAAGGTCTAATAACACATTCTTGTAGCAGTTTTCCTGATAATTGGGTGGGTACCCAGTGTAGCTGGTTGCTAGCCTCAGGGGCTTACAGTTGCTGTAGTCTTCAGGCCTGCAAGGCTGTTGTCAGCTCTCTTAGGATTGTAGCTGAGTGGGGCTGGCCCCAGGCCTGGGGGGACCCAATTGTTTCAGGCTTTGGAAGGTGGGGCCAATCCTCTTTGTGGCTGTTTGTGAAGCATAGGTCTTCTGCCACTGATAAGCCCCACCCCCAAAGGTCCACATACATCATCAACACAGTCCTTGTCCATGCAGACTCCTCAACACCCTGGAGAGTACCCCGACACTGCACTGCAGAGGCCCCCACCTCTCCACCAGTGCCCCCAACAGTTCCCCTGGTCCTCACACAGGCCCTGCCCCACAGAGGCAGACACACTTGTCTGCCTGTAGAGGAACAAGGCACCCAGTCTAGGCAGGCTGACAAGTAGCCTGAGGGCTTGCTATTGGGTGGGGCCGGTCTCTAGGGCAGGCTGCCTGCCCTGGCTGAAGTGTATTAAATCTGTGCTCTAGTGGGTGTGGCAGACCCCTGGGCTATCAGGCCAGGGGAAGCATTTCAATGGTGTCTGCCAGGTCTGTGTCAGCACACCTGTACTAGGTCACAACAATGGCTGCCACCAATGTCTCAGTCTCTGGGGAGGTCTCACCTCTCATCGAGATGCATCCAGAGCCTACCAGGTGAGTCTCTCTTCACCAAAGGACTGTGAAGCTTTCTTTTTGGAGATTTTAGGTTGCTCTCTGAGACAGTGAATTTGTGTGTGGGCCCTTTAAGACTCGGGTCTTATCGGCTTCATTGGATAGCTTTTCTGGGAGTATTCCCCGCTTCAGTTAATAGCCAGCGAAGCCAGGTAATAAGACACTCGTCTCAGTTATGCTGAATCTGAAGGGTGCTTATAGCAGTAATGGGCCCCCGCTAAGGTCCCCACTCCTCCAAGAAGGGCTGCATACCTTAGGTTGGCTCCTGCCCTGCCAGCTGTGGAGCTCTGGGGCTCATGAAGGTGGCTTTTTTTCCTCTCCAGAAGGAATTTCTGCCTCTTCCGCCTCAGTCAGGACAGTCCCTTGTTGTGGGGGTTCTTTTTATCCAGTTTTCAGTTTTCTCTCCAGGGTAATTTTTCCAAGAATAGTTGTAACCTGGTTGTGTTTGTGGAAGGAGGGGAGTTCAGAGTCTACCTATGCTGCCGTCTTGACGAGATCTCACTGTATAACAACAGTACCACAAACTTAGTTTAAAGCAATGTACACTTATTATCTCATGATTTCTATGAGTCAAGAGTCAAGGCATGGCTTAACTGGGTACTCTGCTTTGAGGTGTCACAAGGCTGTAGTAAGGTGTCAGCCAGAACTGAAGTGTCATTTAATACTGCTTCCAAGCTCACGTGGTTGTTGGCAGCATCCAGTTCTTTGTGAGTTGTCAGACTTGGGGTGTCGGTTTCTTTCTGCTGTCAGTCAGAGACCACCCTCCTTTCCTTGCTCTGTAGGCCTTCCTAACATGGCTGCTTCCTCAAAGCCAACAAGGGAAAGAGAGTCCTCAGCAAGATGGGCTATGTAACATAATCATGTACTTTTCATCACTTTTGCCATAGTCTGTTGGTCAAAAGCAATCATAGATTCTGTCCACACTCCAGGGGAGATTACACAAGGGTGTAAGTATCATGAGGGAATTGTGGGGGCCACATTTAGAGTGTGTCTGACACACGGTTTTACAGTCCTCAAAAATGTACAAAGTGTGCCTATCGTGGAAAAACTACTGATAGTATTCTTGCCAATGATAAAATTTGAACTTTCAAGCAAAGATTTGAAGTTTGGATAACTTACATCTGCATTCTGAAACAATTGCCCCTTGTACCCTGGACTAGTCTAAGAAACTGGAATGAAAATGAGAGACTTGAGTGTTGATTCTGTTTTTGTTCATAACTAGAGCATAGTCATAACCTCTCTGGGCTCCACTTTCTTCATTTCTAAAATGAAAATGTTTACCCAGACCACTGGTTCTCAAACTTGGATCCCGTAAGCATCCACAGGCCGCTTTAATGTTTTTAAAAACTTAATAAGTGAGGGGCTGGCCCCGTGGCCAAGTGGTTAAGTTCATGTGCTCTGCTGTAGGAGGCCCAGTGTTTCGTTGGTTTGAATCCTGGGCGCGGACATGGCACTGCTCATCAAACCACGCTGAGGCAGCATCTCACATGCCACAACTAGAAGGACCCACAACGAAGAATATACAACTATGTACTGGGGGACTTTGGGGAGAAAAAGGAAAAAATAAAATCTTAAAAAAAAAACTGAATAGGTCTATCTGAAGATGGCATGTGTCAATTGAAATAAAGAGTCTAGGTAAAGGTTAAATGAAGGAGTTTATTCCATAATCAAAGTGAGGAACTCGAGTCCTGGGATATAGTCCAACAGAGTGTTCTGAGGAACTGCTCCAAGGTCCACAGATCTGAGTGTAAATTATATACTTTTAAACAAAGCAGTGTACGTGCAGGAAAGGGCTTATTCATCTAATAGCCACATACTTCAAAGATAACATAAACAAGAATTTTTTGGTTATATGTTAAACAAGGCTTGGAATGTTGGTGTTATCTATGTGTGGAGGGAGGCAAGGCCAGGGTTGGTGAATTTTCCCTTAATCTCCAAGAAGCACAGCTGGGGAAATGTACAGCAGGTACCTTTTATCTTTTCCTGTTGTGGATCTGTCCAGCTGGCACCTTCAGTCATGAGATGTGGGGTTGCAAGGTCATTCTAACCCAAGCTTAGGATAGCCCAAGTGGCTGCTTCATAGCACAGTATGGATTTTAAGCCTATGTAGCTCACTTGTTAGATTCACCTATTACACCAGGGAGAGGAGTCCCAAAAGTTTGTTCACACAGGCCACCAGAAATTTAAAAATTATTTGAGTTTTAGCTAGAATCGGATTAACTCAGTGGTTTTCTCATGCTATCATAAGCTGTTTGATATTTAAGAAAAACAAAAAAGAAAACGTTATTTAAATGCAAATAGATGAAAAATCGTCCCTAACTGGGTCCGAGGAGAACAAATAACAAAGAGTCAGGGGTGGACGGTGGTGATATCTTTCGTATTAGAAAAGTTAGAAACTAGAGCTCATTGAAACTCAGAATTTTTTGTTTCTGTGGGTATGCTTGTTTAATCAAAGCTCCTCAATCAAATTCCCAATCCTAGGGAGCTTTTTTTCTTTGTATTTGCTGAGGCAGAGTAGCCCTGAGCCAACATCTGTGCCAATCTTTCTCTATTTTGTGTGTGGGTTGCAGCTGCAGCATGGCTGATGAGTGGAGTAGGTCTGCACGTGGAATCCCAACCCACAAACCCGGGCTGCCAAAGCAGAGCACACTGAACTTAACCACTACGCCACAGGGCTGGCCCCTAGGGAGATTCTTCTTTTTATTTGTTTGTTTTCTGTGTGAGGAAGATTGGTCCTGAGCTAACATCTGTTGCCAATCTACCTCTTTTTGCTTGAAGAAGATTGTTGCTGAGCTAACATCTGTGCCAATCTTCCTCTACTTTGTATATAGGATGCTACCACAGCATGGCTTGATGAGCAGTATGTAGGCCCAATCCAGGATCCAAACTGGCAAACCCTGGACTGCCGAAGAGGAGTACGAAAACTTCACCAGGCTGGCCCCACCTAGGGAGCTTTTTAAAAGTAGAGATTTTTGTCAGTTGGTCTGGGGCGAGGCCTGGGCATGATAGATTTTTTTAAAAACTCTCCAGGTGATCTCATGTGCAGCCAGGGTCTAGAATGACAGATATATATTCTCAAATGAATTGAGAATGCTGTGTAAGGGAATTTTCTCTGAAATTTTTGAACTTTTTTATTCTTTTTACTTCAACATCTCAGGCAGGCAGCCAGGGAAATAATTATTATTACCCCTTTTAAAGTCAGTGTGATACAGCTTAAGGGCACAAGCTGTACAATCAGGCCAACCTGGGTTCTGATTCGAGCTTCATCATCGATAACAAGCTGGGTTGTACTGGGAAACTTACTTCACCATACTTAACCTTAGTTTACTTATTTAGGCAATGAGATAATATCAGGCCTTTAGTACTGTTGTGACAACTGCTTGATGGACTACATGTACTGTGAAAGAGGCAAGTACATTTTAAATAGACAACAATTGGTGGCTATTGTTTCAGTTGGAAAGATGAATAACTTGAATCTCAGAAATGACTTGCCCAAGTTGCATAGTTAAATAAATGGACATCTGAAGCCAAGTCTATTGCCTGTTGTACTTTACCATTGTATTTGGTATCTTGCTGAACTATTTTATGAGATATAAAAAGTTCCCAGTTGAAGAATTATTTTATCAAGTTATTTGTTGAATAATGTGTCTGCTCCCTGAAATGGTGGTACTTAATTAAGCAGAGTTATCACCTCAAAAAGGTTTACAGCATTAACTTCATTTGGAGGAACTTCTGTTAAAGATCGATTTTGGAAATTGCTAGTGAATATCTTCCATTTTTAAGTGCAGATACAAGGCTCAAATGCAGAAATCTACTTCGTATGCTTCAAATTCTAGGAATGAGATGGTTTGGGTCACTTCAATATTTGTCTCCATAACTTCTCAACAAACCCATGTCAACAGAAAACTTAGTAGAGAAATAAAATTCTTAAAACCTGATTGTCTCTCAGCTTGTAAGCAAAAACACGCAAGTAAGATCCTTATACTCCTATTGTAAAGGTCATACGTATTGGGCGGATAGAAAAGAAACAGAGGAGAATACATACTATATTTTGGTTTTATTTTCTGCAGATGGTTAGTGTGGTATGTAGCGTGTATCAATCACGACTATATTTTATGCACAGATATCAGTTCCTCTTTTTTCGCTAAACTTTATATTGGGAACATTTTTCTTTATCTTGGATAGTTCTCAAAAAACGATGTTGCACGATAATCTATTTAATTTATTTAACCATTCCTCCATTGTTGGACATATAGGTTTTTAATTTTTGCTATTAGAAATAATTCTCCATTAAATGTTTTGATTTCCTTAGCATAAATTCTTAGAAGTGGAATATTTGGAATAATTGGATCAAAGGGTATGAACACTTTAAAGCCATTGATAGATACTGCCAAAATTTTCTTGCAGGAATGTTGTGCCAAAATATAGCCTCTACTTTGCCAATAATATTATCTTATTTTTTTTCTGAGGAAGACTAGCCCTGAGCTAACATCTGTTGTCAATCTTCCTCTTTTTTTTGCTTGAGGAATATTAGTCCTTAGCTAACGTCTGTGCCATCTTCCTCTGCTTTATATGTGGGTCTCCGCTTCAGCACGGCTGATGAGTGCTGTAGGTCCATGCCCGGATCCGAACCCACAAACCTGAACCACTGAAGTGGAGTGTGCCAGACAAACACTAGGCTATGGGGCCAGCCTCTAGCGTTATTTTTTAACTTTATTTTTTATTTCAAACTAATTTTAGATTTCCAGAAAAATTACAAAAATAATCCAGAGAGATCCCATATACCCATTACCCAGTAGATGCTAATTTTGACAGAGAGTAATAATTACCTTGGTGTTTTATAACTTATTAGTAATTGATTCATTAAGGTTATCTTTATAGTATTGGCATACAGTTAAATTTACCTTTATAAAAGTTTATGAAACAAAATAATTATAACTTTTTACAGGATTTTACAAAGAATTCATCACAAGTTGAATCGGATGATTCTCCAGATTTACTGTTTGACTTGACCCAGGATACAATACCACTATCTCAAGAGGGATCAACAATTTATATAGAAGGTTTGGTTTAGCACTTTGTATAAATGTAGTAACAAGAGACTTGATGAATATACATATATGGAATGAATTTCTGTTTTGAAGTCCATACCTTCATGTTAAGTTTTCATATATTATAAGATAGAAACTAATAGTTCTTGAATGCTTTTCTTGGATGATTTTATGTAAAACTGTATTTAATAATAGAATATTTTATTTCCTTCTATTAAATTGGCTAATATGTATTCTTTGAGTTCATTCTCACTTGGAACCAGACATAAGCTGAAAAATCTTAATCTAATTTCTGAGAGTCCGAGAAGTCCCCTGATGCCCTAATACTATGGTTTTAAAAAAGTATTAATTATTAGGAGGGCCATTAGTATGAGAAAAAGTGTATAGTTATCAATGATTTCTTAACAGGCTAGTGTCTTTCTATCCAAATAATGATGTAGATGTGATAGTTAAATATGATTATAGAGTAGTATTATAAAGTGGCAGTACTAAAGAAATAGTGATTTGCACATAGTAAGTACTCAGTAGATATCCATTGAAGGAGAAATGAAAATCTCCAAGTGGAGAAGAATTACAGTTCTTTGATTGTATACCATAACATTCATTCATTCATTAGCCTGAATTAAATTAGTATGCCATGAAGTAATTTTATCTAGTTGAAAAATTCCCTATAATCAAAGCAATTACTGTTTCTGTATTAGCAAATTTGATATATTTCACTAAATGGTGAGAGGTACAAAATTTTTTTTGCATGTTTAAATTGTTTACTAACAAATAAGTATGTGTTTACCAAACCAAAATAGAAAGACGTTTATAGTAATATATGTGCCAAAAATATTTTTCCATTTTTGCTGATACTTGATTGGATATTCACCTACCTAGGTGTCACTTATCTAGTTAGTAAGATAACCAAGAACCAAAATAAACAAAGAGATACAAGAGTTGTCTGAGACCTGATTTTATAAGCACATGGTATTTATTCATAGAAAGAGTCTGAATTCTTGAAGCTTCTATGGGGTAGAGAGAGTGGCTCCCAGTCTCTCTCTTTAAGTTGTTTATACTGCAGGGAGTGGAGCTTTGCCCTGATGGAAGAGATAAATAGGGTTATAGTTGACTAGGAAGATAGAGGGTTGAGCCTCTGTTCTGAAGACTTTTGTGGCCTTCACCACATCACCTAACATCTTGACACCTCAATTTTCTCATATTATTAAAGTAGCTGCTTTTACTTTTCTCATTTAATGTCTTCATTCTCTAGACCTCCATCGGCCATTTGGAGAGATCATTTTAATTCTTGCTCTACTCATCTCAGGGCTTTTTTGAGGCTCAAATGGGATAAGTGAGAAGTGAAAAATGCATTAAAGCTTTAAAGGACTTAACGATAAACATTCGTTAGAATGATAATTATGAATAGTATGTGCCATGTGTTCGGAAGCGTTGTTAATGGACACCTGTCTAGGATGATCATAAAAGCCTCTTGGAGAAGGTTGGGTTTGAACTTGATTTTGAAGAAGGAGAATAGGATTTCTGTTGGCCTCCGTTGAGGATAGTGAATAGCACAAGCCAAAAGCAACAGAGATAAATAAGTTAAAGAGAATTTAGAACTAGTGAGCTCACAGCAATTTTAATTGAGTAATTAATGAGTTCAGAGATTTACTTGTGCTTTAAAAAAATTAGATATAAAACACTCTATTTTCACTATACAATCTGCTAGATCATCAGTCTCCTAGTCCAAAACACCAGCACTCATTGCTTGTTCAAGTAACCTAAGCATCTGAGAAGAATGTTAGCGCAATTGCACAGAAATCAGTTCCAAGTGCCTGCGGTATAGCTCTCCGTAATCATGTGCTTGAAGATGGAAAAAGTCATTTCCATGTTATCTCGAAGAATGAGACACAGATTTGACAGAGGAGCCCACTGACGTAAAACTCTTATTTCCTGGCATATGTCTGTTCTACCGCTTCTCCTATTGCTGTACAGTTGGGAGCATTAAAATATCATGTGCAGTGTTACAATCTTTATCACAAAGTACAATTGTGTGTTATTTTTAAAAGGGCTTTTGCTGGGTCTGGTTATAGCCCGAATAGCCCCAGTTCTCTTGCAAATGCCCTAGATTACATAATCCTTTAGCTTTTAAGGTGATGGTTTTCAAACTCAAAACTATTTTTATCAATGAAATTTCTATTCAAACAAAATTTTATGTAAAAGTCTGAAAAAAAAGGTAAAAGGAGAGTTTGTCTATCTGATATGCCCACTCTGTTTCCTAAGACAGAATCATTAGGCTCAGGGGAACATAATTTGAAAGCCATTATACTAACTCCAAGCCGTTTCATATGAATGAGTGAGGTAGTATCATTCAAGAATAGTTATTTCTGGGGCTGGCCCCATGGCCGAGTGGTTAAGTTCACGCGCTCCGCTGCAGGCGGCCCAGTGTTTCGTTGGTTCGAATCCTGGGCGTGGACATGGCACTGCTCATCAAACCACGCTGAGGCAGCATCTCACATGCCACAACTAGAAGGACCCACAACGAAGAATATACAACTATGTACCCGGGGGCTTTGGGGAGGAAAAGGAAAAACATAAAATCACACACACACAAAAAAAGAATAGTTATTTCTACTTTGTACATAGGGAATAGATACATAATTTAAACCACCTATCAGGTTAAGTGGAGAAAGAGCCAGCTTGAGATTTCCAATAGACATCTGAAGTTTTTTTAAAGTATTTTAAAGGATTTGTCTATATTTTTAGAATAGAAATTGTTTTTGTTTATAAGCTCAAATGTATTTAAGCATCTAAAGATAAGTTCATCTTTTGGAACTGAACTTAAAGTGTTCTCTGTACTTCAATTTTTTTTTCTCTTTTTCTTGTTTGGAATTTTTTTGGTCTGACTTCTTTCGTGATGCCTATTTATGTATTTCTTCAATTGAAAGCATCTGTAGGATTTTCTTGCATAAGAAGTTTATTTCATGAATTGTTCGAATATTCGTAGTCCATAATAGCTGTTGTGCAATTTCTTTCTACCTATTGATCATAAAAATTTGGATCATTATTTGTTGTCCTTTGTATAATATTGTAATTTCATTATATTATCGGTAATTTAGCTCCAAAGTATTTTTCCCTAATTTTAAATGTAAGGCCATTTTAGTAGTATTTGTAAGTAACGTTCTAAACTGAAGCATTTACAAATATCTTTCCCACCATTTCGATCGTTGCAGCTTTGGATGAAACTCTGCCTATATTAAAACGTCCTTCTACTGCTAAAGTAAACAGTGTTAATCCAAAAAAGCGCAAGACCAGTGAAGGTATTCCTGAAAAAAATCCTTGCACTTCATTGTCTTTAGCGAACTCTCCTTCAGTGACACCCTCCCACGTTATGATATCAAAAGGTAAATATGAAGCTGGCGTATTAAAAAATTGTATTATTTATACATAAATTTTAGAAATTGTGGTGAATTTTAAAACCATTATTACTGCTTGTTGAAGGTTTAAGAAAGAAGAATTTGAGTCATAAAAGTCCTTAATTTATTTTAGGTACAAATACCTCATCAACTCACCATAAAACTGGAACACCGTTTCTAAGATCTTGTCCGAAGTGCAATGTTCAGTTCAATCTTTTGGATCCTTTGAAATATCACATGAAGGTAAAACTTTTTCAAAATTAGATTTTTTTAAATATTCACAAATCTCTGTAACATTAAGGATTGCTATCTAATAAATGCTAGTTTGTCCACATATTTAGATAAGGAATCTTCTCATTGGTGTTTTCATATAACTTAACGAAAATTGAAATTCATAATGATTATCTTTACACAAGATTTTAAAATCCTTCTCAATCAAAATTTAAAAATTAAGTTTATATATACTATAGTCCATGCATACTGTATTTTCATTTTTAATGAAAATAATGTTTTAATCAGAATATTTTGTTGACTCGGTCATGCCATTCTTCAAAATTCTTATAAAGAAAGCACTTTATTAGGTGCTTAGTCTTTAATGTAACTTAAAAATTGTTTTTTACCTTATTTTTTGTCCATGGTGACATATTCATGTCACATTACTCAATGAAAATCTTAGTCTTGCATTTTAATTTTAAACACTCGGATGGAAAGTAATGGTGGAGCGTTTACTATGAAATGACGGCTTTAACTCAATCCATAATATAGTTTGTGTAGTTATAGATTAATTCTAGCTTTATATTGGCGTAGGAAGCTCTTGAAATTAGGTTTTAGGTAATTTTCAAAGTACTAATGAAGTATGCGGTTTAGGTATCACTCCACTGAAAATATTTTAGTAGCTCTCACAGTGTTCTGTGTGTCCGTGGAAAGGTAGTCTGTATTGTTCTTGCATGCCCCGTATACACAGCAGGAAGGAGGAACGGAGGCAAGAAAAAAGGCAATGTAGATATATGCAAGGTAGAAGGCCTGAGAAGAGTGCAAGGCAAAGAAGCCACTTAGGAAAAGTTATTGCTCGCTATTTCAAAGATTGGCAAATTTTTCATTGAAATTCAACCTTTTACAAAAAAATATAGAAAGGAAAGGAGCATTATGAAATTCCAAATACCATCTCTTTATTGTTTGGCAAAAGTATATTTGATCTATCACTGTTTCCACGTCCCTGGGTGTGACTCCTGTTAGCTGTTTTGGTTTCAGTTAAGAAGTAACTTCTACAAGCGCTTTCACTTTTCCTATTTATGTAATATTCTGTAGAGATAGTTGATGTTTTTACATTTTACATTGTAGATAGGGAAAAGATAAGGCTGCGTTTTTTAGTTATCTTTAGTGTATTTAATGGGGGGGGTAATATAGTCACGTGATTCAAAGAGTGTAAGAAGGCATGCAGTGAAAAATCTCACCCCGTCCCTCGATTAGCCTGGTTCCCAATACGACTCACAAAGGAATTTTTTTTTATTGCAACTTTTTTGGTGAGATTGGCCCTGAGCTAACATCTGTTGCCAATCTTCCTTTTTCTTTTTCTCCCCAAAGCCCCAGCACACAGTTGTATAGCCTAGTTCTAAGTCATTCCAGTTCCTCATTTTCCATCTATTTTATACAGAAATCATAGCATATTATATATACTTCTGCACCTGGAGAAAATGGCTTTCTCTAAAATGTAGGTTTATTTGTTGTGGCATTCTTTTTGATTAAAACTATGAGAGACGTTTTGCTTCTTGGCCTTTTTGCTAAGTGTAAAACTTAAGAGAGACATTTACATTTTATCTTGTACATCTTTATTTATCAGTTAATTTTTATAATATTACAGTAAGGATGTCCATTTTGAAAAAAATGTGTTTTCGACTATTTGTGACTGATCTTTTGCTTTTATTATAGATAAGTAGATTATAATACCCCAGAGATAATGTTTTCTTCCAAAAGAAGAATATTTAGAGTGTAAGCCAAATATCCTACTGATCTAAGACACAGTACTAAACTTGAAAATATTATTTCATTTAATCCTTAGAAAATTCTTTAGGATAGATCTTTTTCTTTGTTTTAATAGCCAGTTGATTGGCATAGCTGAGATTCAAATCTCACTCTTTTTTTTTTTTTGAGAAAGATTAACCCTGAGCTAACTACTGTCAATCCATCTCTTTTTGCTGAGGAAGACTGGCCCTAAGCTAACATCTATGCCCATCTTCCTCTGTTTTATATGTGGAATGCCTACCACAGCATGGCTTGCCAAGCGGTGCCACGTCCGCACCCAGGATCCAAACCAGCGAACCCTGGGCTGCTGAGAAGCGGAATGTGCGAACTTAACCGCTGCGCCACCGGGCCGGCCCCTCAAATCTCAATGTCTTTGATGGCAAAGCCCAGATTTTCACGCTTTCCTCCCCATTTTGAAAATTGTAGGGGCTATTTTCTTGAATGTTACATGGAAACTTGAAAAGAAGGGGTGTTATTTGTTTTTAGGGTATGAAATTTGTTAGTTATCAGTCAGATCTAATGTACTAATATGTCATTTGGGTTCCTATATCTTTACTTATATTTGTCTGCTTTCTCTGTCATGGTTCGAGAAAAGTCTTAGAGTCTCACATTACCACTGCTTTCTTTGATATCTTCCAATTCTGTTTTATGGTTGTTACTATTTAGGATATAGATGGATCTCTCTCTTCGAACTTCATTCTGAATGTGCCCTTTAGCATTTGAATACAGTGTTTCCTTTTTGCCCTGGATTCAATTTTGTTTGATATCAGACTCACAATCCTTGATTTCTTATTATTTCCATTGGCCTGTATATTCTTTATCTTTTTATTTTCAACCCTTCCAAATAACTTTGTTTTTGTTACGTGTCTTGCTAACACAAGAGTTGTGTTTTCTTTTGTGATCCTACGTGGAATTTCTTTTTTTAGTACTTAAGTTAAACTCTTTTGCATTCATTGATAGGATAGATTTAATTGGTCTTGATTCTGTCACAATTTTGTGTTATGCTTTCTTTATTTTTTAAGTCTTTCACCTTGTAGTTACATTGTGTGTATGTAGTTTGGGTTTTTAGGAAAGTTTATATTTTTGCTCTCTAGATATTCTTAAAGAATTCTTCTAGAGAAATTCTACAACTGAAAAGTGTGTACAATAAATGAATTCATTTTATCTCATTGAAAATAAAAAGCTAATGTATGAAATTAGGCTCAGTTTATATGAGGTCTTGACTTTATTCATGAGGTAAATTTCCCCTTCAGGTATTTCATCATTCTAGACAGAATGTATTGAGGTTTTCAGGTTGTAACTAATGCTTCTTTCTTTGTGTCCCATGCATTTTCTAGCACCTTGAGTCGGGAGAATGGCAGGTTACTTGTGCTCAAAGTCCAGTTCCAGCCAGGCTTTACTGAAATGCTACTGTCTTATTTGATAGTTAAGCAATACTAACTATCTTATTTGATAGTTAATGGCAAATAAAACTGTCTTTCCTTTTAAGCTGTATCGGCACACAGATATGAAACGTATGATTTTTGGCAAAGGAACAAATTATTGTTAAATATTTACATCTGAAAAGTTGAATTGTGAGGAAAAAGGTTTAGATATACAGGCAGCTCTCCATATCGGCATGTTCTGCATCTGTGTATTCAGCCAGCCACAGATCCAAAGGCCTACAATGGTTGCATCTGTAACTGAATGTGTACGGACCTGTTTTTCTTATCATTAGTCCCTAAATAATACAGTATAACAACTATTTACATAGCATTTACATCGCACTAGGTATTATAAGTAATCTAGAGATGATTTAAAGTATGGGGAGGATGTGCGTAGGTTATATGCCAGTACTCTGCCATCTTATGTAAGGAGCTTGAGCATCCGCGGATGTGGTATTGTGGGGGGGCCTGGAAACAATTCCTCCTGGATACCAAGGGATGACTGTATAGCCATCCGTGATCTTAAAGTTTTCCATTTGTTTTTGAAGTCATTTCCTTATGAAGATAATAGGTATTTGTTTGAATCTTTTAGACTACATGAAGGAAGAAGCCAACATTTTGGCGACCATCTTTCCAGATATATTGCCAAACGTAGTTCTGTGTGAGCTGACCCTAGTTTATAAACACAGAAACATTTTTTGAAATGTAATTTTTTAAAAAGATATAAGTAAGGCTTATGTATTTTTTTCTCTTTCAGCGTTGTTGTCCAGACATGGTAAATAAATTTTTGGAAATGGTTAAAGTAGAACTTTCAAGTACTGAAAATAAAAATAAGACTGGTGCAGAGAAAGGAAAATTGATCATGTTAGTTAGTGACTTTTACTACGGAAGACATGAAGGAGCTGTTGACGATGAACAGAAGACTTACACAACCTTTAAATGCTTCAGTTGCTTGAAAGTTCTTAAAAATAATATTAGGTATGTAAATACTTATTTCTATTTCTGTTTGAATACTGGAATGCTGCAGATGTAAACCTTGTATGTTTCCTTTTCAGTGCTATCCTAGATAAGCAATTTTACCACTTTCTACTAAGAACAGAGACAGATTATCAAGCTGAAAAGCTTTTGTCCTTGCTTGTATCTTAGGAGTTTGACACTTGGATCCACGTAGTTGTGTTTCTTTCAAATAGCTTAAGAAATGACAAAGTTTGTTTTAACCTAGGGGAAAATTACTTCTTTTCTCTATATTTATCATAGAACTAGGAGTTTTCATGTGACATTGTTATTTTTTAGCTGTTTTTGAATCTTACTTTTCCTATCACAAGAAGAACCACTTTATCCAGTTTGACCTTTTCCATACCATCTACATTTAATGCTCTAAATTTTTAATTCACATTTATAATTTTTAGCACATTTACCTTGCAGAAAAAGTGATCTTTTTTGGTGATCTTTAAAGTTTCATGAAACATGCCTGTTTGATTTTATAACTTAACACATTTTAAAAGTAGAGATTTAATTCTCAATGGAATTCTGAAGATTTACACATGTATGCTTTAATTTTTAGGAACTTATACTTTGCAGTCTTTGAGTTATGTGGTATATTACATATATATCATCTTAAGTGAGATAGTAACAAGACATATTGACTAGTATTTTTCATTGGTTTTATAGCTTGGCATTGTTTTTCCAATATTTTGTTATAAAGATTTTCAGATATTCAGCAAAGTTGAAAAATTTCTACAGTGAACATCTGTATATTAACTACCTCAGTTCTACTGT
This sequence comes from Equus caballus, assembly GCF_041296265.1. Taxonomy (NCBI): domain Eukaryota; kingdom Metazoa; phylum Chordata; class Mammalia; order Perissodactyla; family Equidae; genus Equus; species Equus caballus. The sequence continues at coordinate 124,708,787 of NC_091715.1, read as the reverse complement.
TAATATTTTACTGTACTTGTGTTACCACATAACTATTTATCCATAGACCCAGCTGATTTTTTTGATACTTTTCAGAGTAAATTGCAGACATCAGTGTACTTAGGTGAGATATATGTATGTATAGGTATATATGTACCTATATCGTGACACACACACACACACATATACAAACTTTTAAAAATATTTACCCTTGATAACCATCACTTGTGACTAGCATTCTTAAGCATCATATAGGTCATTTCTAAGCCCAGCATTTATTTTCTGGAGAATTCTTGGGTCCAAAATGAAATACATTACAAAAACGTTGAAATATACTGTAATATAAACCTAAAACAATTATGAATGCTCTGTTTATGGTTAGTGCTTTATGGTTTTCAAAGATCTTCCACATGTATTATTCATGTGAGTTTTCATACTTCTTTACCTCCTTTTATCACCCCTCACAGCCATCAGTTGCCAATGATCCCAGTAGCTTAACAGAAGAGAAATTGTGCCTTAAGAGGTGTAACACTGAAACAATGTTATGATAGAACTCTGTGACTTCCTTCCATGTTTTTACAGTAAAATACATCAGACAATGTTAGTAAGCCTGGAAAAATGCATAGAAAAGTGGTTCACTTGTTAAGTTTCCCGTTATACTTAAATATGCATATGATAGTAGAAGTTCTTTCAGCAATAACTCTGTGGGTGTTTCTTCAAGATTAGCCCACTTGGTGTTAAACATGAAATTTTTTCTTTTTATTTCAAAAGACTGGTTACAGATTTCTAGATTATCAGACTATCTAGAAATTTTGTGGCATTTTTTGACTTATTATTTAGTAAATGAAACCTGAGCATTAAACACTGAATAACCAAAGATGTTTTATGTGTTAAACATCACATCCTCATGTGCATGAGGAGCGAGTGGAGTGTGTGGGGCATTGATGGGGTGTGTGGATGCCTCTGCAGTGGGATGACTGGGTCTGCTCCAGGGGAACAGGACATGTGCACAAGCCAGGACTGTGTTGATGGTGTGTGTGGACCTGTGGGCCATGGGGCTTGTCAGTGGCAGAAGACCTGTGCCTCTCAAACAGCCACATAGGGGATCAGCCCCACCTTCCAAAGCCTGAAACAATTAGGTGCTCCTGTACTGGGGCCAGCCTAACTCTGCTGCAATCCTGAGAGAGCTGACAACAGCCTTGCAGGCTGGAGGCATACAGCAATTGTAAGCCCCTGAGCCTAGCAACCGGCTACACTGAGGGCCTACTCACTTAACAGAAAAACTGCAACAGGAATGTGCTATTAGATGTTGCAACCATCTGTCCTGGGGCTCCCTAACCCAATAAAGTGACTGAAGGGACCCCAGCAGCCACACGCAGCCGAGCATTACAGCCAGCCAGCCAGAGGGACAACCTAGCCTCCCAGGGCACCTGCGTAAGAGCAGCCCTGCCACAACAGAAGGACACACATAGCCCACACAGGGGTCACTCCTGAAACATTTGGAACTGGTGACGAAAGGGAAGCACACTGCTGGGCCTCATAAGATATCTCTTACATAAGGCCACCTCTCCAAGATCAGGAGATGTAGCTGACCCACCTAATACATAAATATAAGCACAAAGAGACAAAACAAGCAAAGGAACAGGACAAAACCCCAGAAAAGAACTAAATGAAACAGAAATAAACACTCTGTCTAACAAAGAGTTCAAACAAAAGGTCATAAGGATGCTCCCTGATCTTGGGAGAAGAATGGATGAACTCAGTGAGAATGTCAACAAAGAATTGGAAAATATAAAAAAGAGCCAATCAGAAAAGAAGAATACAATACTGGAAATGAAAAATTCACTAGAGGGGCTCAATAGCAGAGTAGATGATACAGATCAGCAAGCTGGACAAAAGACTAGAGGAAATCACCCAAGCTGAAAAGATAAACAAAAAAAGACTTAAAAAGAATGAAAACATTCTAAGGGAACTGTGGGACAACATCAAGCACACTAACATTTGTATTATAGGTATCCCAGAAGGAGAAGAGAGAGACAAAGGGGCAGAGAATCTATTTGAGAAAATAATAGCTGAAAATTTTCCTATCCTAAAGAAGGAAACAGACATCCAAGTACTGGAAGCACAGAGAGCACCAAACAAGATAAACCCAAAGACGCCCACACCAAGACACATAATGATTAAAATGTGGAAAATTAAAGATAAAGAGGGAGTCTTAAGAACCACAAGAGAAAGGAAATGTGACATACAAAGGAAACTCCTTAAGACTATTAGCTGACTTCCCAGCAGAAACCTTACAGGATAGAAGGGAGTGGCATGATGTATTTAAAGTCCTGAAAGGAAAAACCCTACAAACAAGAATACTCTACCCAGCAAGGTTATCATTCAGAATGGAAGGAGAGATCAAGAGTTTCCCAGACAAGCAAAAACTAAATGAGTTTATGAATAATAAAATCAGTTTTACAAGAAATGTTAAAGGGACTTATTTTAGTGGGAAAGAGAAGACCACAAAGAGGAATAAGAAAATTATCCCCAAAAGGGCAATAAAATCACTGGTAAAGGCAAAAATACAGTAAAGGTAGCACATCAACCACATATGAAGATAATATGAAGGTCAAAAGTACTAGAATTACCTATTTCAATGATAAGAGAGTAATGGATATAAACAAAATAAGAGGTTTGATATGATATCAAAAACTTAAAATGTGGGAGGAGGTGAGTAACTTTAACAGTCTACTTACACCAATGGATAGATCATCCAAACAGAAGATCAATAAGGAAACATTGGCCTTAAACAACATATTAGACCAGATAGACTTAGTAGATGTATATAGAACATTACATCCAAAAACCACAGAATACACATTCGTTTCAAATGCAAATGGAACATTCTCCAGGATTGGTCACATTAGACCACAAAACAAGTCTCAGTAAATTTAAGAAGATTGAAATAATACCAACCATCTTTTCTGACCAAAAAGGTATGAAACTAGAAATCAACTTCAGGAAGAAAATCGGAAAAGCTACGAATATGTGGAGATTAAACAAAACACTATGGAACAATGATTGAGTCAATGAAGAAATCAAAGGAGAAATCAAAAAATACCTAGAGACAGGGACCAGCCCGGTGGTGTAGCAGTTAAGTTCACTCACTCCACTTCAGTGGCTGGGGTTTGCCAGTTCATATGCCGAGTGCAGACCTATACACTGATTATCAAGCCATGCTGTGGCAGGTGGCCCATATATAAAATAAAGGAAGATGGGCACAGATGTTAGCTCAGGGCCTGTCTTCCTCATCAAAAAGAGGAGGATTGATGGTCAGTGTTAGCTCAGGGCTAATAGTCCTCCAAAAAAATACCTGGAGACAAATGAAAATGATAATACAACTGGCAAAATCTATGGGATACAGCAAAAGTGCTTCTAAGAGCAAAGTTTATAGCAATACAGGCCTACCTCAACAAACAAGAAAAATCCCAAATAAACATTCTAACAGTATGCCTAAAGGAACTGGGAAAAGAAGAACAAATGAAGCCAAAAATCAGTAAAAGGAAGGAAATAACAAAAATCAGAGCAGAAATAAATGAAATAGAGACTAAAAAAAGAATAGGAAAAAACCAATGAACCGAAGAGCTGGTTCTTTGAAAAGATAAACAAAATTGACAAACTTTTAGCTAGACTCACCAAGAAAAAGAGAAAGAAGGCTCAAGTAAGTAAAATCAGAAATGAAACAGGAGAAATTACAATGGACACCTCAGAAATACAAAAGATTATAAGAGAATACAATGAAAAGCTATATGCCAACAAATTGGATAATCTAGAAGAAATGGATAAATTCTTAGAATCATGTAACCCTCCAAAACTGAATGAAGAAGAAATAGAGAAGTTGAATAGACCAATCACCAGTAAGGAGATCGAAACAGCAATCAAAAACTTCCCAAAAAATAAAAGTCCAGGACCAGAGGCTTCCCTGGTGAATTCTACCAAACATTCAAAGAAGACTTAATACCTATTCTCCTCAAACTCTTCCAAAAAATTAAAGAGGAGGGGAGGCTTCCTAACTCATTCTGCAAAGCCAACATTACCCTGATACCAAAAGCAGACAAGCACAACACAAAAAAAGAAAATTACAGGCCAGTATCACTGATGAACATCAATGCAAAAATCCTCAACAAAATCCTAGCAAGTCAAATACAACAACACATTAAAAAGATCATACACCATGATCAAGTGGGATTTATTCCAGGGATGCAGGGATGGTTCATGTGCAAATCAATCAACGTGTTACACCACATTAACAAAATGAATAAAAATCACTTGATCATCTCGATAGATGCAGAGAAAGCATTTGACAAGATACTGCATCCATTTATGATAAAAACTCTAAGTAAAATGGGTATAGAAGGAAAATACCTCAACATAATAAAGGCCGTATATGACAAACCCACAGCAAATATCATTCTCAGTGGAGAAAAACTGAAAGCTATCCCTCTAAGAACAGGAACCAGACAAGGACGCCCACTTCCACTCTTATTTAAAATAGTTTTGGAAGTCCTAGCCAGAGCAATCGGGCAAGAAAAAGAGATAAAAGTGATCCAAATTGGAAAGGAAGAAGTAAAATTGTCACTATTTGCAAATAACATGATTTATATATAGAAAATCCTAAAGAATCCACCAAAAAACTTTTAGAAATAATAAGTGAATACAGTCAAGTTTCAGGATACAAAATCAACATACAAAAATCAGTTGTGTTTCTATACACTAACAACGAAGTAGCAGAAAGAAGAATTAGTAATACAATCCCATTTGCAATTGCAACAAAAAGAGTAAAGTACCTAGGAATAAACTTAACCCAAGAAGTGAAAGATCTGTACTTTGAAAACTATAAAACATTGAAAGAAATTGAAGAAGACGCAAAGAAATGGAGAGATATTCCGTGCTCTTGGATTGGAAGAATTAACATCGTTAAAATGTCAATACTTCCTAAAGCAGTCTATAGATTCAATGCAATCCCTATCAAAGTTCCAACAACATTTTTCACAGAAATAGAACAAAGAATCCTAAAATTTATATGAAACAACAAGATCTGACCTTCAATAGCCAAAGGACTCCTGAGAAAACAGAACAAAGCTGGAGGTATCACACTCCCTGATTTCAAAATATGCTACAAAGCCATAGTAACCAAAACAGCATGGTACTGGCACAAAAACAGACACATAGATCAATGGAACAGAATCGAGAGCCCAGAAATGAACCCATACATCTATGGTTTTTTCAGCTAATTTTCAACATGGGAGACAAGAACATTCAACGGAGAATGGAAAGTTTCTTCAATAAATGATGTTGGGAAAACTGGACAGCCACATGCAGAAGAATGAAAGCAGACCGTTATCTTACACCCTACACAAAAATTAACTCAAAATAGATTAAAGACCTGGAAGCATTAAACTTCTAGAAGAAAACATAGGCAGTATGGTCTTCGACATCAGTCTTAGCAACATATTTTCAAGTACCATATCTGGCTAGGCAAGGGAAACAATAGAAAAAAATAAACAAATGGGACTACATCAAACGGAAAAGCTTCTGCACAGCAAAGGAAACCATCAACAGAACAAAAAGCCAACCTAACAATTGGGAGAAGATGTTTGCAAACCATATGTCTGACAAGGGGTTAACATCCAAAATATACAAAAAACTCATACATCTCAACAACAAAAAACTGACAACCCAATTAAAAAATGGTCAAAAGATCTGAACAGACATTTGTCCAAAGAAGATATACAGATAGCCAACAGACACATGAAACGATGTTCAACATCATTAACTATCAAGGAAATGCAAATCAAAACTACAATGAGATATCACCTGACTTCCATCAGAATGGCTATAATTAACAAGACAGGAAACAAGTGTTGGAGAGGATGTAGGGAGAAGGGAACCCTCTTACACTGCAGGTGGGAGTGCAAACTGGTCTGGCCACTATGGAAAACGGTATGGAGATCCTCAAAAAATTAAGAATAGATCTACCATATCATCTAGCTATTCCACTGCTGGGGATTTATCCAAAGAACATGAAAACACGAATGCATAAAGATACATGCACCCCTATGTTCATCGCAGCGTTATTCACAATAGCCAAGACTTGCAAGCAACCTAGGTGCCCATCAGGGGACAAATAGATAAAGAAGATGTGGTGTTTATACACAACGGAATACTACTCAGCCATAAGAAACCATGAAATCGGGCCGTCCCCGTGGCGCAGTGGTTAAGTTTGCACGTTCTGCTTCGGCAGCCCGGGGTTCGCCAGTTCAGATCCCGGGTGCGGACATGGCACCGCTTGGCACACCATGCTGTGGTAGGCGTCCCACATATAAAGTAGAGGAAGATGGACACGGATGTTGGCTCAGGGCCAGTCTTCCTCAGCAAAAAGAGGAGGATTGGCAGCAGTTAGCTCAGGGCTAATCTTCCTCAAAACAAAACAAAAAAACCATGAAATCCAGCCATTTGTGACAACATGGATGGACCTTCAGGATATTATGCTAAGGGAAATAAGTCGGAGGGAGAAAGTCAAATACCATATGATCTCCCTCATAAGTAGGAAGATAAAATCAATGACAAAGAAACACATAGAAACAGAGATTGGATTGGTGGTTACCAGTGGGGAAGCGGGAAGGGAGGAGGGTGAAAGGGGTGATTATGCAGATGTGTGTGGGGATGGATTGTAACTAGTCTTTGGGTGGTGAACATGATGTAATCTATGCAGAAATCAAAATATAACAATGTACACCTGAAATTTATATAATGTTATAAACCACTGTTAGCACAATAAAAAAATTTACCTTCATGGTAAAAACTAGGATGGCAAATTGCTGGTTTTTAGTGGATGGTAGAAGCTAATAGCTAAAGATTGCTGCTCTCTGCCATGTCAACATATTGTAGGATATTTTTTTCCTACACCGTGCCACCAAAACCAGTTAGGGCTATTTTCTTCTGAGAATAGCCTTGTGAGGGGTTTGCTCTTACCCACATCTCCTTCTACTGGTTTGAGAAGTGTGCGCTGCTGATGGGGGCAGCGTAATAATTGAGAGATAGCCAGTTGCTTAAAGGATTATTTTATATCAATAGATTTTATTACTTAAAGTTATGAGTTGAAAAAGTAATGGCTCGTGACCTTTATATGTAAATATTTAGGCAAGACTAGGATTTTTAAAAATAGATTTTAATAGAGGTGATGTTAAAATGAAAGAAGGAAAAAAGATATTTCAAAATGTCCCATAATCAGCTCTAAAGAGAAGTAGTGTTTTGGAGATGTGAAAAGATAAACGTTAAAACCTCTGTGATGATTGCTGTCTGGCTTGATGACATTATCACTTCAAGATTATTTCCTTTAGGGACTTATGGTGAGTAACTGTTAATATTTGACCCAGTCTGAAAATTATTCTTTTGATTGAATAACTTTACTATAAAATTCAGTAAAAAGTTTCAGTAAGCCCTTTGAAACAGATATGCCTGTTTTTATTGTATTCTCTGCCATTGAAGGTCGCAGTTCCTTCTCATAAGAAGCCTTTTAGGCCATCTGGCGTAGCAGAATGTGGCACTGAAAAATGGATGGGGCTACAAAGGGCGCAGTCTGCGAGTTAAAATGCACCATTTGTGCTAACAGTAAACCAGTATCATTAAATAAAACCAAAGGTTCTTGTAATTATAGGTATTAAAATTGCCATTACGTGTCTTTAGAAACCCAGACACAAATAAAAATGCTAATAATTTGTCTTTTAAACAGCTGAAACCTATTGTCTATCTTAAGGCCTTCAAAAGATTTTTCTCCTGGCATTGTGGCTGCTTTCGGTGGTAGGGTTTCCTTCCTTTAAGTATTTTATTTTAAAATATAAGTAATATTTCATGTATGGAAAAGAAGCGTGCTGTTTTTCTTTACAAAAGAATTTTTTAATCAGAAATGATGAAAAGTTATAACAAATTATTTTCCTATTAATTATATAAATGAATTATTTTAAAACAAAGATGCAAAGAAAAATGTTTACTGAGCCACTTAATGAAAGTGATTATTTAATACGCACACTTTTCTAGAAGTCTTTATGGCTTTGGAGAGGTTATTTTGAGTAATACAACTGCATTTTTTTTTAAAGATTTTATTTTTTTCCTTTTTCTCCCCAAAGCCCCCCAGTACATAGTTGTATATTCTTCGTTGTGGGTCCTTCTAGTTGTGGCACGTGGGACGCTGCCTCAGCGTGGTTTGATGAGCAGTGCCATGTCCGCGCCCAGGATTCGAACCAACGAAACACTGGGCCGCCTGCAGCGGAGCGCGCGAACTTAACCACTCGGCCATGGGGCCGGTTCCTACAACTGCATTTTTAACATTTAGGTTCAGATGCTTATTTGCGAGATTTTTCTTTGATTATAAATCTGAGTGTTTGCATCTCTTGACAATCATATACAGGTTTATGAACCACATGAAACACCATTTGGAACTTGAGAAGCAGAACAGTGAGAGCTGGGAAAGCCACACCACATGTCAGCACTGCTACCGTCAGTATCCCACACCATTCCAGCTGCAGTGTCACATTGAGAGTACGCACACCCCCCATGAGTTTTCTAGTAAGTCACAATTTCATTGAAGTCCTGAACAGTAATGATTTCGATCATCTTACCTATGAGGAATCTTAAGAATTCTGATAGAAAAATGAGAATAAGAAATGAACTTTGTAATTTGAGGGCAGAATTGAAAAACAAGTCTTAACCTGTACAAAGTTTTCGATAAAATTACTTACTAAAATTGAAGTCCCTTTTGTAAATAGAAACTTTCTTGGCATAACACATGCATTGTATGTAGGGGGCTCAATTAGAAAACTCAGATTCCCTGGTTTGCAGCATGAAATCAATGGTCTTGATTTATACTCTAACAAGAAAAGTAACTGCAATAATAGTTAAAAGCACAGAGTCTGGAGTTATCTTGGATTCCAGTCCCAGCTCTGACTCTTAATACAGCTGCGAGATGTCAGGCAAGTTACTTAATCTTTCTGTGCGTCAGGTTCCTTGTCTGAAAAATGGGGATAAAAATAGCAGTACCTCTCTCGGTGATGGTATGAGAATTAAGTAAGCTAATTAATACAAGCAAAGTAGCGCTGCAGAGTTAACAAGTATAGAATTGTTGGAACTACCATCACCTCTACTATTCCTGTTATTACTTGTTGTTGCTCTTGCTATGGATGTACAAAGTGAATCTTTTATTTATATACATCCTTAAAATGGTGTAATGTGTTTTTCTCCCACTTTCAGCTATTTGTAAAATCTGTGAATTATCATTTGAAACAGAACATACTCTTTTACAACATATGAAGGACACTCATAAACCCGGTGAAATGCCATATATTTGCCAGGTACACACACGTTTTATCACTTACTTAGGTGTTTGTTTAATTTTCATGTGCTATGAAATAGTATTGTTCTTTTGATTTTTTTTAACCATTTGAAGAAAACGAGTTACTGAAATTGAAGACCCTCTTCAACAGCAGAAACTCTCTTGGTTTATCTCATGTATGGGAGGAGGGGTTGGGTTTGGCCCGTGGGCCGTAGTTTGCTGACACCTGTACTAGACAAACAAAATGCCCTGCTGGAGAAAGACAAAGATATGGACTTTCCTACTGTGCAGAGAAGAATATGGACATGACAGAGAAATAGGAGATGCTATTAGTTATGGGGAACTCAACTAAATGCTTTGGGGCCAGTGTTTTTCCAGAATTTGAACTGGTTCCCAATAAGATAGCAAGAGAAAGATAAAATTGCCTCTGTCATAGCCTGGATGCTATTTAAAATCCGAAGGAGAGAATATTCCATTTTATATAGCAAGAAAAATTTTATAAGACAAGGGGTGTCAGAGTTTGAAAATTCAAGTCAAGGTAGGGGGTAGTAGATCTGAAAAGAAGGGGATCTAGTTATGTTTAAGAATATATTCCTAAACTTTAAAATATAACTTTTCTGTTTCGAAGATTATCTTTATTACTCATAATCATAGGATTCTTGGTTGTATAGGCAGCAGAGCTGAATTAATAGTACGTAATGTTCCTCTAAGCAGAGAACTCCTCATTGCTACTTTGATATAACAGCACATAAGTTATAAATTTTCAAGTTAAACTAAACCTTCTTTATATTTCTAGGTTTGCCAATTCAGGTCATCAACATTTGCTGATGTAGAAAATCATTTTAGAGCATCCCATGAAAACACTAAAAACTTGCTATGTCCGTTTTGCCTCAAGGTTAGCAGAATGGCAACCCCCTACATGAATCATTACATGAAGCATCAGGTAAGACTTGGCAGTTCTCATTTGTTCATTTGTCTTAGTGAAAAGGTGTATATATATATATATATATGTACGTAAAACTTAGAACGTTGGTTAGATTTATTCTAGAAGAAAAGCAAAGTTGTTCCAAATGACACAATTAATTTATACTTTATGGTGAATTACTTGTGAAGCTTCCACCTCTTTTCCTTGTTTGCTTCCTGGTGATGATGAGGCTCATGAATAGTGAAAATTCTGGAAGATAGGTAGAAATAGGAACTCTAGAGTAAAGGAGAAGTGGGAAGATGAGTGGAGCATTTAGGCTGTATATTCCAGCGGTCTAAGAGTGGTGAGAATGGGAATAATATTGAAGGTAATTAATCAAGAGCAAGAAAAGGATAAGTTTGAACTGAGGAAGAGAAGATTGAGGACTCATAATCTTCTGTTTTCCTCTTTCTCTTCGAAGTTTATCTCCACTTTCTAGCCTACTTTTTATTATGAGAAAACATATGAGTGTCATCAGTGACCCAGAATGGTCTTTTGTAGCAGCCAGTGACAAAGGAAACAACAATGACACATTTCTAGATATGTGAACTATGCCAGAGAACTATATTTAGGTTATAAATTGTTTCCTGGATGACTTTTGCCAGTTCTGCTATGTAATTTCTGGAATGTCAGTATTAGTGCTTGCACCTTTCCCTTGAATTCTCCTTTTGTGCTTGCTGGTTCTTTTCCTGACACAATTAGACTATCCCTTACTTGGGCTGAAAACTTTGATGAAACAATAAGCCTATTCTTGAGTGCTTGAAAGAGCAATGGTACCTTTGCCAAAATCAGAAGTCAATAAATTTACTGAATCTCATTATGTAATCAAATTTTGCCTCCTAACTGATCAGCTCATTACATTTTCTGGTTATTGATTGCGTTGTCACGGGCAATTTATTCAGCACTGGTGCTAACATTGCTTTCAGTTCCAGTCATTAGATAATCATGAAATCAACTTGTAGTTGTTAATTGGAAAAAATAATAAAAGTAGAATATCCAAATATATTCAAGATAACCTCTGTTATGACCAGGTTGGTACCAACATGCTTATTTTTTATCCTGGTATGTTTTCCCACCTTTAAGCACCTCTGGCAAAATCTGTCTACTCTAGGGTTTCCCCAACAGTGTTCTATAAGATGTTAATAGAAGTTCCACTCCAAAGTTATTCCTGGAAAAAGAAATTCAGTAAATGGCTGGATTTACAAAATTAATAGTTTTTTGTTTATTTTTTTAAAACAGGACTTTTCAGAGCTTTTAATATGCTAAAAATCATCACAAATCTCCAAGCAAGCGATATTGTATATATTGTTTCCAAAACTTACTTGACTATTGAACCCTTTATTTGCACAATACCTATTAACATTTCTTGAAGGAATAGAGTTTGGGAAATTGGTCTTGGTGCTGTATATTTCATCTTTTTTTTTTTTTTTGAGGAAGATTAGCCCCAAGCTAACATCCGCCGCCAATTCTCCTCTTTTTGCTGAGGGAGATTGACCCTGAGCTAACATCTGTGGCCATCTTCCTCTACTTTATATGTGGGATGCCTGCCAAGCGGTGCGTAGGTCTGCACCCAGGATCCTAACCCGTGAACCCTGGACCGCTGAAGCAGAATGTGCAAACTTAACCACTGCACGACCAGGCTGCTCCCGTATATTTCATCTTTTGACTTTTGATTTTGAAAGGAAGAATGAGATATAAAGCCGTAGCTGTGACTATTTCATTATGAAGCTTTTAACATAATTCTTTCTCCGGTGCTTTGCTAAGCTCTAGAATGAGGTATAGATGTGGAGGGAGTAATATATGCTTAGAGAGGTAAGAAAGAGATGAATGGACCCACTATGTGGACTGTGTCTCTTGAGTGGTTTACCTGATCTGTAGTCACTGTTCGTAACCTGAGTTGTATGTCTGAACCTGCCACATATATAGTAAAGAGTTAGCCCAGCAGGTCTGAGTTGCTCAAATCGTGCTCATTTTCAGAAGAGTCTACTTGCATAACTGGCCTTTGGCAAACTTCTGGAAACTGAGCCTTTGTTATTAACTGATCAATGTTTTGCATGCCTAGACCCCTGAGCCATGTTGTACCAGCTTTTCTAGATCATTTCTGCAGAGAAAATGATTATGGTGAATATCTGCTTTTCTTCTGGGCCTCTGATGATTTGGTGACTGAACCCCATAAAAAAACCTGGGCTCAAACTCGAGAGCTTCCCTGTCAAAAAAACCACTCCATACATGTTGCTGTAGTTGGTTGCTGGGAGATTGATTAAGCCTGCTTCCTGCAACTCACTCGGGAGAGGGCACTTGGAAACTGATGCCAGTATCCTCCAGACTCCACCTAATGCACTTTTTCCCTTTATTAATCCTGCTCTGTATCCTTTCACTGTAATAAATCATAGCTGTGAGTATAACAGCTTCTAAGTCCTGTAAGTCATTCTGCTGAATCATCAAATCTGAGAGTAGTCTGGGGACGACTGACACACCATGGGTGCCCAATTTTCTTTGCAAGTTTGGAAGTACCTGAGAGGTAGGCAGTCAACAGTCAACAGAGGAAGGAATCTATTAATAAGAAAGCTCGTCAGGCATCGTTCAAAGTATTTGCAATTTGTATAATTGTTCACAAAAGACTCAAAAACCATAGCTGGCCAGAATTATAACCATGTAATTGAGATGATACTAGTGTGATTTTGGACAATAAGAATTGCTGAATCTATGGCTCATTCTATTCTTTTTGAAGACTTTGGTTGTAACTTTTTCCTAAAAAGAGTGTATTATTATGTCTTGAGTGATTTTAGAGCTAACAAAATAGTTTGTACAACTTTTAAGAAAGGATGAAGGGTTTCAGATGTGTTAAATATCCTCATTAGATCTTTATAATAATAATAAGCCCTTAACATATACTCATCACTTGCCCTATGACAGTCGCCAGTGCTTTTACTTGCATTATCTTGTTTAATCCTCATAACCACCCTACAAGGCAGGTATGTGATGACTTCCATTTCATAGATGAGGAAACAAAGCTTTATAGAGAGTAACTTGCCCAGTGTCACACTGTCTAATAAATGGCAGAGCCAAAAATTGACTGAGAGCCCAAGCTTCTACCACAGAGCTATATTCTTCACTATCAGGTCTAAAGGCAGAGATCACAGATAGTCAGAATTAGCCTTGAAAATCTCTCAAGTCACCCAAATAATGCTTGTCAAAAAGTTTAACACAGACAGTTTTTTCTCTATCCTTGGAACAGATGACCATTTTTTTTTGGTTGAACATGTTATTTAAAAATGTACTGTACTGTCATCATCCTTAGCACATCACAAGCATACTTGCGTAAGAGAGATATGCAAGACTTGAATCCAACTGAGGAAATGGTAAATGAACGTCTTCCATCTCAGGGCTCTGGGCAAATGCTCATTAAATGGAATGGCAGACATTTTGAAATAGTTAAATTGTTCCTGCTTCTCATGTGCACTCTGTCAGTCTCTTGCTGTCTGCCTCATTATTTATTCATTTAACAAGTATTTATTGAATGCCTAATGTATGCCAGAGATTGTTTTATAGAAGTGAACAAAACAAAGTTTGTGTCCTGTGGAATTTGCATTACGATGGAGGATTGGGTGTGGGTGTGTGTTACTTCTGAATACGTATGTATGCCAGCTGGTGACAAGTACCATGGGAAGAAAACACAGGAGGACAGGGAGTGCCAGGGCTTAGGAGATGAAGGAGGAGTTTCTGTTTTTCACATGGGGTGGTCAAAGAGAGCCTCCCTGAAGGAAATAAGGGAGTAAGCCATGTGGATATCTGGGAGAGAATGTTCCAAGCAGAGGGAACAGTAAGTGGGCAGTGAGGTGAGCATATATCTAGATGTTCAAGGAGTAGCAAGGAGGCCAGCGTGGCTGGAGCATGGTAAACAAATGGGAGGAAGAGTAGTAGGAAATAGGTTGTAGCAATACAATGCAGGGAGGTGGTGTAGGGCCTTGCAAGCCAGAGTCAGGATTGTGGAGTGTTAGGGAAAGCCATTGGAGGGTTTAAGCATGTGAGAGATGACTGTGGCAGCTATGGAGATAATAGACTGTTGGGAGGAAAGGCCGGAATCAAGGAGAAGGTAGGAGGCTATTACAAGAGTCCAGGTGAGTGGCTTGGTCTGGTATGGTGGCATTGGTTGGCGGTGATGAAAAGTGGAAAGATTATGTTTTTGAAGGTAGAGCTGACAAGTTTTATTAATGGGTTAGATGTGGGATATGAGAGAAAGAAAGAGTTAAGTGTGACCAAGTTCTTTTATCCTGAGCAGCTGCAAGAATGGCATTCCCATATGCTGCAATATTGGGAAGACTAAGGAAGGAACATAGTTTTTTTTTGCAGGGTGGATGGGAAGAAATCTAGAGTTCATTTTTGTCCATGATGATTTGAAATGCCTATTAGAGAGCAAGTAGTGATGTTGAGTAGGCAGTTGGATGGATGCTATTTAAAATCAGGGCACTAGATGACATATAGGTACAGGTAGAGAAAACATTTCTGGGCATTGTACTCTGGGGAACTTTGTATCTGTCCTCTTATCTTGCTATCTGTTTTTTTTTATATATAATTTTCTAATGAAATTTTTATGTATTTATTTATTTTACGATTGGCACCTGAGCTAACAACTGTTGCCATTCTTCTTCCTTCTTCTTCTTCTTCTTCTTTTCTTCCTCAAAGCCCCCAGTACGTAGTTGTATATTCTAGTTGTGGTATGTGGGATGCCACCACAGCATGGCCTGATGAGCGGTGCCATGGCTGCACCCAGAATCCGAACCAGTGAAACCCCAGCCCGCCAAAGCAGAGTGCACAAATTTAACCACTTGGCCATGGGGCTGGCCTTCCTATCTGTTTCTTGACTGAGATTTTTTTCCCTCTGCCACTGTCATGAGCACATATAGGTGAACCTGTTTACATTGCCTATACTTAGGATACGATCCAAAGCACCATACTTCTAGAATAGTCTTAAGATGAAACTAAAATAGTAGTACAAATTATATTTGCATATTGCTTTGAACTTTGTAAAGAAATTTTACTTATCAAATGCATGCTGTGCACCAGTAACTGATAGGTGCATTCCTGTATGTTACCTCAATTGATTTTCCTAAATGATTATTTGTGGGGTTTTTCCATTAGAACAAGAGATTCTCATAATGTTCTTCTTTTTTCCTTCTTCTTTTCCCAAAGCCCCCCAGTACATAGTTGTATATTCTAGTTGTAGGTCCTTCTGCTTGTACTATATGGGACACCACCTCAGCATTGCTTGATGAGCGGTGCCATGCCCAGGATCCGAACCAATGAAACCCTGGGCTACCAAAGCGGAGCATACGAACTTAACCACTTGGCCATGGGGCTGGTCCTGATTATTTGTCTTTTCTTTTTTTTCACTATTATTAATATTTATTGTTTTACATTTTTTCTCAATACCCGCATGCTTAATCTCTGCATTTTTTTTATTATTGTATTTTTAATTGAGTTATTGATAGGTTACAATCTTGTGAAATTTCAATTGTACATTAATGTTTGTCAGTCATGTTGTAGGTGCACCACTTCACCCTTTGTGCCCACCCCCCACCCTACCTTTCCCCTGGTATCCACTAAACTGTTCTTGGTCCATAGTTTTAAATTCCTCGTATGAGTGGATTCATACACAGATTATCTTTCTCTCGCTGGCTTATTTCACTTAACATAATTCTCTCAAGGTCCATCCATGTTATTGCAAATGGAATGATTTTGTTCTGTTTTGCAGCTGAGTAGTATTCCATTGTATATATGTACCACATCTTCTTTATCCATTCGTCTGTTGATGGGCACTTAGGTTGCTTCCACGTCTTGGCTATTGTAAACAGTGCTGCAATAAACATTGGGGTGCACAGGACTTTTGGGATTGCTGACTTCAAGCTCTTTGGATAAATACCCAGTAGTGGGATGGCTGGATCGTATGGTAGTTCTATTTTTAGTTTTTTGAGGAATCTCCATACTGTTTTCCATAGTGGCTGCACCAGTTTGCATTCCCACCAGCAGTGTATGAGGGTTCCTTTTTCTCTGCAACCTCTCCAACATTCGTTGCTATTAGTTTTAGATATTTTTGTCATTCTAACGGGTGTAAGGTGATATCTTAGTGTAGTTTTGATTTGCATTTCCCTGATGATCAGCGATGATGAGCATCTTTTCATGTGCCTATTGGCCATCAGTATATCTTCTTTGGAGAAATGTCTGTTCATGTCTCCAGCCCATTTTTTGATTGGGTTGTTTGATGTTTTGTGGTTGAGTTGCGAGAGTTCTTTATATATTAAGGATATTAATTAAGCCTTTGTCAGATATATGACTTGCAAATATTTTTTCCCAGTTAGTGGGTTGTTTTTTTGTTTCAATCCTGTTTTTATTTGCCTTGAAGAAGCTCTTTAATCTGATGAGGTCCCATTTGTTTATTCTTTCTATTGTTTCCCTTCTCTGAGAAGGCACGGTGTCCGAAAAGATCCCTTTAATACTGATGTCAAAGAGTGTACTGCCTACGTTTTCTTCCAGAAGCCTTATGGTTTCAGGTCTCACCTTTAGGTCTTTAATCCATTTTGAGTTTATTTTGGTGAATGGTGAAAAAGAATGGTCAATTTTCATTCTTTTACATGTGGTTTTCCAGTTTTCCCAGCACCATTTGTTGAAAAAGACATTCTTTTCTCCATTGTATGCCCTCAGCTCCTTTGTCAAAGATAAGCTGTCCATAGATGTGTGGCTTTATTTCTGGGCTTTCAATTCTGTTGCATTGATCTGTGCACCTGTTTTTGTACCAGTACCATGCTGTTTTGATTACTGTAGCTTTGTAGTATGTTTTGGAGTCAGGGATTGTGATGCCTCCCGTTTTGTTCTTTTTTCTCAGGATTGCTTTAGAAATTCGGGGTCTTTTGTTGCCCCATATGAATTTTAGGGTTCTTTGTTCTAATTCTGTAAAGAATGTCATTGGGATTCTGATTGGGATGGCGTTCAATCTGTAGATTGCTTTAGGTGGAGTGGACATTTTAGCTATGTTTATTCTTCCAATCCATGTACATGGAATGTCTTTCCATCTCCTTATGTCGTCATCCAATTCTCTCAGAAAGGCCTTGTAATTTTCATTATATAGGTCCTTCACTTCCTTAGTTAAATTTACCCCAAGGTATTTTATTCTTTTTGTTGCGATTGTGAATGGTATTGTATTCTTGAGTTCTTTTTCTGTTGGTTCATTACTGGAGTATAGAAATGCTACTGATTTATGCAAATTGATTTTATACCCTGCAACTTTGCTGTAGTTGTTGATTGCTTCTAACAGTTTTCCAATGGATTCTTTGGGGTTTTCTATATATAAGATCATGTCGTCTGCAAACAGCGAGAGTTTCACTTCTTCCCTCCCTATTTGGATTCCTTTTATTCCTTTTTCTTGCCTGATTGCTCTGGCCAGGACCTCCAGTACTATGTTAAATAAGAGTGGTGATAGAGGGCATCCTTGTCTCGTTCCTGTTTTCAGGGGGATGGGGTTCAGTTTTTGCCCACTGAGTATGATGTTGGCTATGGGTTTGTCGTATATGGCCTTTATTATGTTGAGGTAGTTTCCTTCTATGCCCATTTTGTTCAGAGTTTTTATCATAAATGGCTGTTGGATCTTGTCAAATGCCTTCTCTGCATCTATTGAGATGACCATGTGGTTTTTATTCCTCAGTTTGTTGATGTGGTGTATCACGTTGATTGATTTGCAGATGTTGAACCATCCCTGTGTCCCTGGTATGAATCCCACCTGATCCTGATGTATGATTCTTTTGATGGATTGCTGAATTCTGGTTGCCAAAATTTTGTTTAGGATTTTTGCATCCATGTTCATCAGTGATATTGGCCTGTAGTTCTCTTTTTTCGTGGTGTCCTTGTCAGGTTTTGGGATCAGCGTGATGTTGGCCTCATAGAATGTGTTAGGAAGTGTTCCATCTTCCCTAATTTTTTGGAATCGCTTGAAAAGGATGGGTATTAAAGCCTCTCTGAAAGTTTGGTAGAATTCCCCAGGAAAGCCATCTGGTCCTGGGGTTTTATTCTTTGGGATGTTTTTGATTGCTGTTTCAATCTCTTTCCTTGTGATTGGTCTGTTCAAATTGTCTGCCTCTTCTTGAGTGAGCTTTGGGAGATTGTAGGAGTCCAAGAATTTATCCATTTCCTCTAGGTTATCCATTCTGTTGGCATATAGCTTTTTGTAGTATTCTCTTGTAATCTGTTGTATTTCTGCAGAGTCTGTTGTTATTTCTCCTCGCTCATTTCTGATTTTGTTTATTTTGAGCTTTCTCCCTTTTTTTCTTTGTAAGTCTGGCTAGTGGTTTGTCAATTTTATTTATCTTCTCAAAAAACCAGCTCTTTGTCTCATTGATCCTTTCTACTGCCTTTTTCGTTTCAATAGTATTTATTTCTGCTCTGATTTTTATTATTTCCCTCCTTCTGCTGACTTTGGGCTTCATTTGTTCTTTTTTCTCTGGTTCAGTTAGCTGTGCTTTAAGGTTGCTTATTTGGGATTTTTCTTGTTTGTTAAGATGTGCCTGTATTGTGATGAATTTTCCTCTTAATGCAGCTTTTGCTGTATCCCATATGAGTTGGTTTGGCATGCTATCATTTTCATTTGTTTCCAGGTATTTTTTTATTTCTTCTTTAATTTCTTCAGTGATCCATTGCTTGTTCAGTAGTGTGTTGTTTAGTCTCCACATCTTTGTGCCTTTCTCAACTTTTTTCTTGTAATTAATTTCTAGCCTTATAGCACTATGATCTGAGAAGGTGCTTGTTAATATTTCGATTTTTTTAAATTTGTAGAGGCTTGCCTTGTTTCCCAGCATATGGTCTATCCTAGAGAATGTTCCACGTGCACTTGAGAAGAATGTGTATTCAGCTCCTTCAGGGTGGAGTGATCTATATATGTCTATTAAGTCCAATTGTTTTAGTTTTTCATTCAGCTCCACTATTTCCTTGTTGATTTTCTGTCTGGATGATCTGTCCATTGATGTGAGTGGGGTGTTGGGGTCCCCTACTATTATTGTGTTGTTTTTAACATCTTTCTTTAGGTCTGTTAATAGTTGCTTTATGAATCTTGGTGCTCCTGTGTTGGGTGCATAGACATTTATAAGCGTTATTTCTTCTTGACGAAGTGTCCCTTTGATCATTATATATTGTCCCTCTGTGTCTCTCTTTACCTGTCTTATTTTGAAATCCACTTGGTCTGATATGAGAATTGCAACACCTGCCTTTTTTTCCTTGCTATTTGCTTGAAGTATTGTCCTCCACCCCTTCACCCTGAGTCTGTGTTTGTCCTTGGGGCTGAGGTGTGTTTCCTGGAGGCAACAAATTGTTGGATCTTGTTCTTTAATCCATTTTGCCACTCTGTGTCTTTTTATTGGAGCGTTCAATCCGTTCACATTGAGAGTGATTATAGATGCATGTGGACTTAATGCTGTCAATCTGTCGCTCATTATCTTGTTTTCCTGTGTTTCTTTTCCTGTGTGCTTTAGACTATCCATTTAATACTGCAATTTCTTATGCTGGGTTTCTTAGATTTTTCCTTATCTATGATTTGTGACTCTGTTCTGTACTTTATTTTAGTGTCTACCTTGAAGTTTGTATTTAGAATCTCGTGTATAATATAGTCTATTCTCTGGTGGTCTCTTACTTACTCGACCAATACTGATTTAGACCCTTTGCTCTTCCCCTCCTAAATAATTATTTTCATTTTTTATTCCAACTCGTCTTATTAATTTGTAGTTAGAGTGCTAAGATCGTCCTTGTTTTGGTAGTTTCCTTATTTTTACCCTAATGCTATAGTTGAGTATTTGCTATCCTGTTCTGGTTCTATCCATCGGTCTCCCTAGTCTGTGGCTTGTGTCCCCTTTCTCCCTTTTTTCTTTTTTCAAGTATGAGAGCCTTCTTGAGGATTTCTTGTAATGGAGGGCTTTTAGTTACAAATTCCCTTAACTTTTGTTTGTCTGGGAAAGATTTAATTTCTCCCTCATATCTGAAGGAAATTCTTGCTGGATAGAGTATTCTTGGCTGAAGGTTTTTATCCTTTAAAGCTTTGAATATATCACTCCATTCTCTCCTAGCTTGTAGGGTTTCTGTAGAGAAACCCGCTGACAGTCTGATAGGGGCTCCTTTATAGGTTATTCTCTTTTTTTTTCTTACTTCCCTGAGTATTCTTTCCTTATCATTCCTATTTGCCAACTTTACTATTATGTGCCTTGCCGTGGGTCTTTTTACATTGACAAATCTAGGAGATCTAAAACCCTCCTCTACACACATTTCTCCGTTGATCCCTAGATTTGGGAAGTTCTCTTCAATAATTTCGTTAGGCACACCTTCTGCTCCATTTTCCTTTTCCATATTCTCGGGAATTCCTGTGATCCTTATGTTCTTACTCCTCATTGAATCCATTATCTCTCGGAGATTTTCCTCATTTTTTTTAATTCTTAGGGCTCTTTCTTCCTCTGTCTGGCGCCATTCAGCCTGTCTGTCCTCGATTATGCTGATTTGCTCCTCTGTATTGTCTACACGGGCATTCAGGGAATCCGTATTCTGTTTTATCTGGTCCATTGTGTTTTTCATCTCAAGTAATTCTGTTTGATTCTTCTTTATGATTTCAATCTCTTTTGTGAAGTAACTCCAGAACTCGGCTTGTTTCTCTATCTTTCTCTCTACCTCATTGAGTTTTTTGATTATAGCTGCTCTGAATTCATTACCACTTAGTTTACCTAATTCCAAGTCCTCAGGACTTAATTCTGTGTTTTTATTGTTTTCCTTCTGGTCTGGGGCTTTTATAAATTGCTGGATGGTAGAGGAGCGGTTTTTTCTCATGGTGGTAGAATTCAGTTGCAGTTACAGCCTGTCGCCACTAGATGGGGGTCGAGAGCGGCGTGTTAGCTCTCCGCCTTCGGGGCAAGATGGCTGCGCCCACTGGCTTTGTTAGGGGGGAGGGGCTGTTACTCACACGCGCACCGGTCTGGGTTCAGATCAGTTCTGTTCTCTGGTCTCCCAAGGCCCTTGATTTATAGGGTCCCCGCGGACGGAAGCTTGCCCCCACCCCCACCCCCCGTCAGCTTTCCCCCCCATCAGCGGGTCTCCACTGAATCAGCGAATCAGCGGCAGGAGTCCCGGATGATCCTCCGGTCGCGCGGCCCCTCCCCCGCTCCTTCCCGACCCGCGCCGCAGCCATCGCAGACTCTAGGGGAGGGAGCGATGTCCTCTCCTACGGTTCCAGCGCTTCGGAAGGTATAAAGCTAGGTTTATGATCTCCGCCTTCTTGGTATTCTAGGTCTCTAACAAGCTGGCATTATGTTTATTCTCTGAAATTCAGTTCTTCCAATCTTTTGTTGTATTTTGGAGGGGAGAGAATCCCGGGTCAGCTCACCCCGCCATTTTGCTGCACCCACCGGACTGATTATTTGTCTTTTAAATGG
Source organism: Equus caballus (assembly GCF_041296265.1). Classification (NCBI taxonomy): domain Eukaryota; kingdom Metazoa; phylum Chordata; class Mammalia; order Perissodactyla; family Equidae; genus Equus; species Equus caballus. Next base: position 124,687,015 of record NC_091715.1, on the reverse strand, counting down.
AAATAGTGATGGGCCTGTAGAGATCCAGCTTTAGGGAAAATATTCTTTTGTATTTCTGTGTTCTAAATTTACATATGAATATAAAATATATTTTTTAAGTTAATAAGAGCATATACATAAATATTGCAATTGATACTATATAGTAGAAAGAACACTGAGTAGCTATGAGCAAATGACTTAGATTTCTCTTGGGTCCTATTTACCATTAGTAAAATAACAGGACTGGGTTTGAGAAGGAACACAGTCAAGCAGTAGATTGGGATGAGTTGTTCTGATTGATGCTTCTATACCCATGCTCTCCAATATCACAACCGCTAGCCACATGTGTCAATTTAAATTTAAATTAATTAAAATTAAATAAAATTTAAAAATCAGTTCCACTGTTGCACTTACCACATTCCAAGTGCCCAATAACCAAATTTGGCTAGTGGATACCGTATTGGACAGTAAGCTATAGAACATTATCATTCCGTGGAAAGTTCTGTTGGACAGCACTGATTTATACAACCATTTCTATAACATAGCTTTTTGGGGAGTGTCTGGTTAAATTTGTTTGGTTTTAGAAATTTCAGTTCATTTTGCCAACTTGTGAAACAAATGGAAATAAGAAAAATCAAAAAGAATTTGCTCTTTTCAAGGATAAAAATATAGTATAGCTCATTTTTACGGTATCATATGTTTGAATAGTTTATACTTCAAATTTATAATTAAAAAAGCTTTCACACTACAAATGGTATAGGACTTGTCCCATTGGAACCTAATTGACGTAATTTTTTTTATTCTTTTTTTTTCAGTTTTTTTTTTATTGAGTTATTGATAGGTTACAATCTTGTGAAATTTCAATTGTACATTAATGTTTGTCAGTCATGTTGTAGGTGCACCACTTCACCCTTTGTGCCCACCCCCCACCCTACCTTTCCCCTGGTATCCACTAAACTGTTCTTGGTCCATAGTTTTAAATTCCTCGTATGAGTGGATTCATACACAGCTTATCTTTCTCTCGCTGGCTTATTTCACTTAACATAATTCTCTCAAGGTCCATCCATGTTATTGCAAATGGAATGATTTTGTTCTGTTTTGCAGCTGAGTAGTATTCCATTGTATATATGTACCACATCTTCTTTATCCATTCGTCTGTTGATGGGCACTTAGGTTGCTTCCACGTCTTGGCTATTGTAAACAGTGCTGCAATAAACATTGGGGTGCACAGGACTTTTGGGATTGCTGACTTCAAGCTCTTTGGATAAATACCCAGTAGTGGGATGGCTGGATCGTATGGTAGTTCTATTTTTAGTTTTTTGAGGAATCTCCATACTGTTTTCCATAGTGGCTGCACCAGTTTGCATTCCCACCAGCAGTGTATGAGGGTTCCTTTTTCTCTGCAACCTCTCCAACATTCGTTGCTATTAGTTTTAGATATTTTTGTCATTCTAACGGGTGTAAGGTGATATCTTAGTGTAGTTTTGATTTGCATTTCCCTGATGATCAGCGATGATGAGCATCTTTTCATGTGCCTATTGGCCATCAGTATATCTTCTTTGGAGAAATGTCTGTTCATGTCTCCAGCCCATTTTTTGATTGGGTTGTTTGATGTTTTGTGGTTGAGTTGCGAGAGTTCTTTATATATTAAGGATATTAATTAAGCCTTTGTCAGATATATGACTTGCAAATATTTTTTCCCAGTTAGTGGGTTGTTTTTTTGTTTCAATCCTGTTTTTATTTGCCTTGAAGAAGCTCTTTAATCTGATGAGGTCCCATTTGTTTATTCTTTCTATTGTTTCCCTTCTCTGAGAAGGCACGGTGTCCGAAAAGATCCCTTTAATACTGATGTCAAAGAGTGTACTGCCTACGTTTTCTTCCAGAAGCCTTATGGTTTCAGGTCTCACCTTTAGGTCTTTAATCCATTTTGAGTTTATTTTGGTGAATGGTGAAAAAGAATGGTCAATTTTCATTCTTTTACATGTGGTTTTCCAGTTTTCCCAGCACCATTTGTTGAAAAAGACATTCTTTTCTCCATTGTATGCCCTCAGCTCCTTTGTCAAAGATAAGCTGTCCATAGATGTGTGGCTTTATTTCTGGGCTTTCAATTCTGTTGCATTGATCTGTGCACCTGTTTTTGTACCAGTACCATGCTGTTTTGATTACTGTAGCTTTGTAGTATGTTTTGGAGTCAGGGATTGTGATGCCTCCCGTTTTGTTCTTTTTTCTCAGGATTGCTTTAGAAATTCGGGGTCTTTTGTTGCCCCATATGAATTTTAGGGTTCTTTGTTCTAATTCTGTAAAGAATGTCATTGGGATTCTGATTGGGATGGCGTTCAATCTGTAGATTGCTTTAGGTGGAGTGGACATTTTAGCTATGTTTATTCTTCCAATCCATGTACATGGAATGTCTTTCCATCTCCTTATGTCGTCATCCAATTCTCTCAGAAAGGCCTTGTAATTTTCATTATATAGGTCCTTCACTTCCTTAGTTAAATTTACCCCAAGGTATTTTATTCTTTTTGTTGCGATTGTGAATGGTATTGTATTCTTGAGTTCTTTTTCTGTTGGTTCATTACTGGAGTATAGAAATGCTACTGATTTATGCAAATTGATTTTATACCCTGCAACTTTGCTGTAGTTGTTGATTGCTTCTAACAGTTTTCCAATGGATTCTTTGGGGTTTTCTATATATAAGATCATGTCGTCTGCAAACAGCGAGAGTTTCACTTCTTCCCTCCCTATTTGGATTCCTTTTATTCCTTTTTCTTGCCTGATTGCTCTGGCCAGGACCTCCAGTACTATGTTAAATAAGAGTGGTGATAGAGGGCATCCTTGTCTCGTTCCTGTTTTCAGGGGGATGGGGTTCAGTTTTTGCCCACTGAGTATGATGTTGGCTATGGGTTTGTCGTATATGGCCTTTATTATGTTGAGGTAGTTTCCTTCTATGCCCATTTTGTTCAGAGTTTTTATCATAAATGGCTGTTGGATCTTGTCAAATGCCTTCTCTGCATCTATTGAGATGACCATGTGGTTTTTATTCCTCAGTTTGTTGATGTGGTGTATCACGTTGATTGATTTGCAGATGTTGAACCATCCCTGTGTCCCTGGTATGAATCCCACCTGATCCTGATGTATGATTCTTTTGATGGATTGCTGAATTCTGGTTGCCAAAATTTTGTTTAGGATTTTTGCATCCATGTTCATCAGTGATATTGGCCTGTAGTTCTCTTTTTTCGTGGTGTCCTTGTCAGGTTTTGGGATCAGCGTGATGTTGGCCTCATAGAATGTGTTAGGAAGTGTTCCATCTTCCCTAATTTTTTGGAATCGCTTGAAAAGGATGGGTATTAAAGCCTCTCTGAAAGTTTGGTAGAATTCCCCAGGAAAGCCATCTGGTCCTGGGGTTTTATTCTTTGGGATGTTTTTGATTGCTGTTTCAATCTCTTTCCTTGTGATTGGTCTGTTCAAATTGTCTGCCTCTTCTTGAGTGAGCTTTGGGAGATTGTAGGAGTCCAAGAATTTATCCATTTCCTCTAGGTTATCCATTCTGTTGGCATATAGCTTTTTGTAGTATTCTCTTGTAATCTGTTGTATTTCTGCAGAGTCTGTTGTTATTTCTCCTCGCTCATTTCTGATTTTGTTTATTTTGAGCTTTCTCCCTTTTTTTCTTTGTAAGTCTGGCTAGTGGTTTGTCAATTTTATTTATCTTCTCAAAAAACCAGCTCTTTGTCTCATTGATCCTTTCTACTGCCTTTTTCGTTTCAATAGTATTTATTTCTGCTCTGATTTTTATTATTTCCCTCCTTCTGCTGACTTTGGGCTTCATTTGTTCTTTTTTCTCTGGTTCAGTTAGCTGTGCTTTAAGGTTGCTTATTTGGGATTTTTCTTGTTTGTTAAGATGTGCCTGTATTGTGATGAATTTTCCTCTTAATGCAGCTTTTGCTGTATCCCATATGAGTTGGTTTGGCATGCTATCATTTTCATTTGTTTCCAGGTATTTTTTTATTTCTTCTTTAATTTCTTCAGTGATCCATTGCTTGTTCAGTAGTGTGTTGTTTAGTCTCCACATCTTTGTGCCTTTCTCAACTTTTTTCTTGTAATTAATTTCTAGCCTTATAGCACTATGATCTGAGAAGGTGCTTGTTAATATTTCGATTTTTTTAAATTTGTAGAGGCTTGCCTTGTTTCCCAGCATATGGTCTATCCTAGAGAATGTTCCACGTGCACTTGAGAAGAATGTGTATTCAGCTCCTTCAGGGTGGAGTGATCTATATATGTCTATTAAGTCCAATTGTTTTAGTTTTTCATTCAGCTCCACTATTTCCTTGTTGATTTTCTGTCTGGATGATCTGTCCATTGATGTGAGTGGGGTGTTGGGGTCCCCTACTATTATTGTGTTGTTTTTAACATCTTTCTTTAGGTCTGTTAATAGTTGCTTTATGAATCTTGGTGCTCCTGTGTTGGGTGCATAGACATTTATAAGCGTTATTTCTTCTTGACGAAGTGTCCCTTTGATCATTATATATTGTCCCTCTGTGTCTCTCTTTACCTGTCTTATTTTGAAATCCACTTGGTCTGATATGAGAATTGCAACACCTGCCTTTTTTTCCTTGCTATTTGCTTGAAGTATTGTCCTCCACCCCTTCACCCTGAGTCTGTGTTTGTCCTTGGGGCTGAGGTGTGTTTCCTGGAGGCAACAAATTGTTGGATCTTGTTCTTTAATCCATTTTGCCACTCTGTGTCTTTTTATTGGAGCGTTCAATCCGTTCACATTGAGAGTGATTATAGATGCATGTGGACTTAATGCTGTCAATCTGTCGCTCATTATCTTGTTTTCCTGTGTTTCTTTTCCTGTGTGCTTTAGACTATCCATTTAATACTGCAATTTCTTATGCTGGGTTTCTTAGATTTTTCCTTATCTATGATTTGTGACTCTGTTCTGTACTTTATTTTAGTGTCTACCTTGAAGTTTGTATTTAGAATCTCGTGTATAATATAGTCTATTCTCTGGTGGTCTCTTACTTACTCGACCAATACTGATTTAGACCCTTTGCTCTTCCCCTCCTAAATAATTATTTTCATTTTTTATTCCAACTCGTCTTATTAATTTGTAGTTAGAGTGCTAAGATCGTCCTTGTTTTGGTAGTTTCCTTATTTTTACCCTAATGCTATAGTTGAGTATTTGCTATCCTGTTCTGGTTCTATCCATCGGTCTCCCTAGTCTGTGGCTTGTGTCCCCTTTCTCCCTTTTTTCTTTTTTCAAGTATGAGAGCCTTCTTGAGGATTTCTTGTAATGGAGGGCTTTTAGTTACAAATTCCCTTAACTTTTGTTTGTCTGGGAAAGATTTAATTTCTCCCTCATATCTGAAGGAAATTCTTGCTGGATAGAGTATTCTTGGCTGAAGGTTTTTATCCTTTAAAGCTTTGAATATATCACTCCATTCTCTCCTAGCTTGTAGGGTTTCTGTAGAGAAACCCGCTGACAGTCTGATAGGGGCTCCTTTATAGGTTATTCTCTTTTTTTTTCTTACTTCCCTGAGTATTCTTTCCTTATCATTCCTATTTGCCAACTTTACTATTATGTGCCTTGCCGTGGGTCTTTTTACATTGACAAATCTAGGAGATCTAAAACCCTCCTCTACACACATTTCTCCGTTGATCCCTAGATTTGGGAAGTTCTCTTCAATAATTTCGTTAGGCACACCTTCTGCTCCATTTTCCTTTTCCATATTCTCGGGAATTCCTGTGATCCTTATGTTCTTACTCCTCATTGAATCCATTATCTCTCGGAGATTTTCCTCATTTTTTTTAATTCTTAGGGCTCTTTCTTCCTCTGTCTGGCGCCATTCAGCCTGTCTGTCCTCGATTATGCTGATTTGCTCCTCTGTATTGTCTACACGGGCATTCAGGGAATCCGTATTCTGTTTTATCTGGTCCATTGTGTTTTTCATCTCAAGTAATTCTGTTTGATTCTTCTTTATGATTTCAATCTCTTTTGTGAAGTAACTCCAGAACTCGGCTTGTTTCTCTATCTTTCTCTCTACCTCATTGAGTTTTTTGATTATAGCTGCTCTGAATTCATTACCACTTAGTTTACCTAATTCCAAGTCCTCAGGACTTAATTCTGTGTTTTTATTGTTTTCCTTCTGGTCTGGGGCTTTTATAAATTGCTGGATGGTAGAGGAGCGGTTTTTTCTCATGGTGGTAGAATTCAGTTGCAGTTACAGCCTGTCGCCACTAGATGGGGGTCGAGAGCGGCGTGTTAGCTCTCCGCCTTCGGGGCAAGATGGCTGCGCCCACTGGCTTTGTTAGGGGGGAGGGGCTGTTACTCACACGCGCACCGGTCTGGGTTCAGATCAGTTCTGTTCTCTGGTCTCCCAAGGCCCTTGATTTATAGGGTCCCCGCGGACGGAAGCTTGCCCCCACCCCCACCCCCCGTCAGCTTTCCCCCCCATCAGCGGGTCTCCACTGAATCAGCGAATCAGCGGCAGGAGTCCCGGATGATCCTCCGGTCGCGCGGCCCCTCCCCCGCTCCTTCCCGACCCGCGCCGCAGCCATCGCAGACTCTAGGGGAGGGAGCGATGTCCTCTCCTACGGTTCCAGCGCTTCGGAAGGTATAAAGCTAGGTTTATGATCTCCGCCTTCTTGGTATTCTAGGTCTCTAACAAGCTGGCATTATGTTTATTCTCTGAAATTCAGTTCTTCCAATCTTTTGTTGTATTTTGGAGGGGAGAGAATCCCGGGTCAGCTCACCCCGCCATTTTGCTGCACCCACCGGACTGATTATTTGTCTTTTAAATGGAAATAGTGATGGGCCTGTAGAGATCCAGCTTTAGGGAAAATATTCTTTTGTATTTCTGTGTTCTAAATTTACATATGAATATAAAATATATTTTTTAAGTTAATAAGAGCATATACATAAATATTGCAATTGATACTATATAGTAGAAAGAACACTGAGTAGCTATGAGCAAATGACTTAGATTTCTCTTGGGTCCTATTTACCATTAGTAAAATAACAGGACTGGGTTTGAGAAGGAACACAGTCAAGCAGTAGATTGGGATGAGTTGTTCTGATTGATGCTTCTATACCCATGCTCTCCAATATCACAACCGCTAGCCACATGTGTCAATTTAAATTTAAATTAATTAAAATTAAATAAAATTTAAAAATCAGTTCCACTGTTGCACTTACCACATTCCAAGTGCCCAATAACCAAATTTGGCTAGTGGATACCGTATTGGACAGTAAGCTATAGAACATTATCATTCCGTGGAAAGTTCTGTTGGACAGCACTGATTTATACAACCATTTCTATAACATAGCTTTTTGGGGAGTGTCTGGTTAAATTTGTTTGGTTTTAGAAATTTCAGTTCATTTTGCCAACTTGTGAAACAAATGGAAATAAGAAAAATCAAAAAGAATTTGCTCTTTTCAAGGATAAAAATATAGTATAGCTCATTTTTACGGTATCATATGTTTGAATAGTTTATACTTCAAATTTATAATTAAAAAAGCTTTCACACTACAAATGGTATAGGACTTGTCCCATTGGAACCTAATTGACGTAATTTTTTTTATTATTCTTTTTTTTTCAGTTTTTTTTTTATTGAGTTATTGATAGGTTACAATCTTGTGAAATTTCAATTGTACATTAATGTTTGTCAGTCATGTTGTAGGTGCACCACTTCACCCTTTGTGCCCACCCCCCACCCTACCTTTCCCCTGGTATCCACTAAACTGTTCTTGGTCCATAGTTTTAAATTCCTCGTATGAGTGGATTCATACACAGCTTATCTTTCTCTCGCTGGCTTATTTCACTTAACATAATTCTCTCAAGGTCCATCCATGTTATTGCAAATGGAATGATTTTGTTCTGTTTTGCAGCTGAGTAGTATTCCATTGTATATATGTACCACATCTTCTTTATCCATTCGTCTGTTGATGGGCACTTAGGTTGCTTCCACGTCTTGGCTATTGTAAACAGTGCTGCAATAAACATTGGGGTGCACAGGACTTTTGGGATTGCTGACTTCAAGCTCTTTGGATAAATACCCAGTAGTGGGATGGCTGGATCGTATGGTAGTTCTATTTTTAGTTTTTTGAGGAATCTCCATACTGTTTTCCATAGTGGCTGCACCAGTTTGCATTCCCACCAGCAGTGTATGAGGGTTCCTTTTTCTCTGCAACCTCTCCAACATTCGTTGCTATTAGTTTTAGATATTTTTGTCATTCTAACGGGTGTAAGGTGATATCTTAGTGTAGTTTTGATTTGCATTTCCCTGATGATCAGCGATGATGAGCATCTTTTCATGTGCCTATTGGCCATCAGTATATCTTCTTTGGAGAAATGTCTGTTCATGTCTCCAGCCCATTTTTTGATTGGGTTGTTTGATGTTTTGTGGTTGAGTTGCGAGAGTTCTTTATATATTAAGGATATTAATTAAGCCTTTGTCAGATATATGACTTGCAAATATTTTTTCCCAGTTAGTGGGTTGTTTTTTTGTTTCAATCCTGTTTTTATTTGCCTTGAAGAAGCTCTTTAATCTGATGAGGTCCCATTTGTTTATTCTTTCTATTGTTTCCCTTCTCTGAGAAGGCACGGTGTCCGAAAAGATCCCTTTAATACTGATGTCAAAGAGTGTACTGCCTACGTTTTCTTCCAGAAGCCTTATGGTTTCAGGTCTCACCTTTAGGTCTTTAATCCATTTTGAGTTTATTTTGGTGAATGGTGAAAAAGAATGGTCAATTTTCATTCTTTTACATGTGGTTTTCCAGTTTTCCCAGCACCATTTGTTGAAAAAGACATTCTTTTCTCCATTGTATGCCCTCAGCTCCTTTGTCAAAGATAAGCTGTCCATAGATGTGTGGCTTTATTTCTGGGCTTTCAATTCTGTTGCATTGATCTGTGCACCTGTTTTTGTACCAGTACCATGCTGTTTTGATTACTGTAGCTTTGTAGTATGTTTTGGAGTCAGGGATTGTGATGCCTCCCGTTTTGTTCTTTTTTCTCAGGATTGCTTTAGAAATTCGGGGTCTTTTGTTGCCCCATATGAATTTTAGGGTTCTTTGTTCTAATTCTGTAAAGAATGTCATTGGGATTCTGATTGGGATGGCGTTCAATCTGTAGATTGCTTTAGGTGGAGTGGACATTTTAGCTATGTTTATTCTTCCAATCCATGTACATGGAATGTCTTTCCATCTCCTTATGTCGTCATCCAATTCTCTCAGAAAGGCCTTGTAATTTTCATTATATAGGTCCTTCACTTCCTTAGTTAAATTTACCCCAAGGTATTTTATTCTTTTTGTTGCGATTGTGAATGGTATTGTATTCTTGAGTTCTTTTTCTGTTGGTTCATTACTGGAGTATAGAAATGCTACTGATTTATGCAAATTGATTTTATACCCTGCAACTTTGCTGTAGTTGTTGATTGCTTCTAACAGTTTTCCAATGGATTCTTTGGGGTTTTCTATATATAAGATCATGTCGTCTGCAAACAGCGAGAGTTTCACTTCTTCCCTCCCTATTTGGATTCCTTTTATTCCTTTTTCTTGCCTGATTGCTCTGGCCAGGACCTCCAGTACTATGTTAAATAAGAGTGGTGATAGAGGGCATCCTTGTCTCGTTCCTGTTTTCAGGGGGATGGGGTTCAGTTTTTGCCCACTGAGTATGATGTTGGCTATGGGTTTGTCGTATATGGCCTTTATTATGTTGAGGTAGTTTCCTTCTATGCCCATTTTGTTCAGAGTTTTTATCATAAATGGCTGTTGGATCTTGTCAAATGCCTTCTCTGCATCTATTGAGATGACCATGTGGTTTTTATTCCTCAGTTTGTTGATGTGGTGTATCACGTTGATTGATTTGCAGATGTTGAACCATCCCTGTGTCCCTGGTATGAATCCCACCTGATCCTGATGTATGATTCTTTTGATGGATTGCTGAATTCTGGTTGCCAAAATTTTGTTTAGGATTTTTGCATCCATGTTCATCAGTGATATTGGCCTGTAGTTCTCTTTTTTCGTGGTGTCCTTGTCAGGTTTTGGGATCAGCGTGATGTTGGCCTCATAGAATGTGTTAGGAAGTGTTCCATCTTCCCTAATTTTTTGGAATCGCTTGAAAAGGATGGGTATTAAAGCCTCTCTGAAAGTTTGGTAGAATTCCCCAGGAAAGCCATCTGGTCCTGGGGTTTTATTCTTTGGGATGTTTTTGATTGCTGTTTCAATCTCTTTCCTTGTGATTGGTCTGTTCAAATTGTCTGCCTCTTCTTGAGTGAGCTTTGGGAGATTGTAGGAGTCCAAGAATTTATCCATTTCCTCTAGGTTATCCATTCTGTTGGCATATAGCTTTTTGTAGTATTCTCTTGTAATCTGTTGTATTTCTGCAGAGTCTGTTGTTATTTCTCCTCGCTCATTTCTGATTTTGTTTATTTTGAGCTTTCTCCCTTTTTTTCTTTGTAAGTCTGGCTAGTGGTTTGTCAATTTTATTTATCTTCTCAAAAAACCAGCTCTTTGTCTCATTGATCCTTTCTACTGCCTTTTTCGTTTCAATAGTATTTATTTCTGCTCTGATTTTTATTATTTCCCTCCTTCTGCTGACTTTGGGCTTCATTTGTTCTTTTTTCTCTGGTTCAGTTAGCTGTGCTTTAAGGTTGCTTATTTGGGATTTTTCTTGTTTGTTAAGATGTGCCTGTATTGTGATGAATTTTCCTCTTAATGCAGCTTTTGCTGTATCCCATATGAGTTGGTTTGGCATGCTATCATTTTCATTTGTTTCCAGGTATTTTTTTATTTCTTCTTTAATTTCTTCAGTGATCCATTGCTTGTTCAGTAGTGTGTTGTTTAGTCTCCACATCTTTGTGCCTTTCTCAACTTTTTTCTTGTAATTAATTTCTAGCCTTATAGCACTATGATCTGAGAAGGTGCTTGTTAATATTTCGATTTTTTTAAATTTGTAGAGGCTTGCCTTGTTTCCCAGCATATGGTCTATCCTAGAGAATGTTCCACGTGCACTTGAGAAGAATGTGTATTCAGCTCCTTCAGGGTGGAGTGATCTATATATGTCTATTAAGTCCAATTGTTTTAGTTTTTCATTCAGCTCCACTATTTCCTTGTTGATTTTCTGTCTGGATGATCTGTCCATTGATGTGAGTGGGGTGTTGGGGTCCCCTACTATTATTGTGTTGTTTTTAACATCTTCCTTTAGGTCTGTTAATAGTTGCTTTATGAATCTTGGTGCTCCTGTGTTGGGTGCATAGACATTTATAAGCGTTATTTCTTCTTGACGAAGTGTCCCTTTGATCATTATATATTGTCCCTCTGTGTCTCTCTTTACCTGTCTTATTTTGAAATCCACTTGGTCTGATATGAGAATTGCAACACCTGCCTTTTTTTCCTTGCTATTTGCTTGAAGTATTGTCCTCCACCCCTTCACCCTGAGTCTGTGTTTGTCCTTGGGGCTGAGGTGTGTTTCCTGGAGGCAACAAATTGTTGGATCTTGTTCTTTAATCCATTTTGCCACTCTGTGTCTTTTTATTGGAGCGTTCAATCCGTTCACATTGAGAGTGATTATAGATGCATGTGGACTTAATGCTGTCAATCTGTCGCTCATTATCTTGTTTTCCTGTGTTTCTTTTCCTGTGTGCTTTAGACTATCCATTTAATACTGCAATTTCTTATGCTGGGTTTCTTAGATTTTTCCTTATCTATGATTTGTGACTCTGTTCTGTACTTTATTTTAGTGTCTACCTTGAAGTTTGTATTTAGAATCTCGTGTATAATATAGTCTATTCTCTGGTGGTCTCTTACTTACTCGACCAATACTGATTTAGACCCTTTGCTCTTCCCCTCCTAAATAATTATTTTCATTTTTTATTCCAACTCGTCTTATTAATTTGTAGTTAGAGTGCTAAGATCGTCCTTGTTTTGGTAGTTTCCTTATTTTTACCCTAATGCTATAGTTGAGTATTTGCTATCCTGTTCTGGTTCTATCCATCGGTCTCCCTAGTCTGTGGCTTGTGTCCCCTTTCTCCCTTTTTTCTTTTTTCAAGTATGAGAGCCTTCTTGAGGATTTCTTGTAATGGAGGGCTTTTAGTTACAAATTCCCTTAACTTTTGTTTGTCTGGGAAAGATTTAATTTCTCCCTCATATCTGAAGGAAATTCTTGCTGGATAGAGTATTCTTGGCTGAAGGTTTTTATCCTTTAAAGCTTTGAATATATCACTCCATTCTCTCCTAGCTTGTAGGGTTTCTGTAGAGAAACCCGCTGACAGTCTGATAGGGGCTCCTTTATAGGTTATTCTCTTTTTTTTTCTTACTTCCCTGAGTATTCTTTCCTTATCATTCCTATTTGCCAACTTTACTATTATGTGCCTTGCCGTGGGTCTTTTTACATTGACAAATCTAGGAGATCTAAAACCCTCCTCTACACACATTTCTCCGTTGATCCCTAGATTTGGGAAGTTCTCTTCAATAATTTCGTTAGGCACACCTTCTGCTCCATTTTCCTTTTCCATATTCTCGGGAATTCCTGTGATCCTTATGTTCTTACTCCTCATTGAATCCATTATCTCTCGGAGATTTTCCTCATTTTTTTTAATTCTTAGGGCTCTTTCTTCCTCTGTCTGGCGCCATTCAGCCTGTCTGTCCTCGATTATGCTGATTTGCTCCTCTGTATTGTCTACACGGGCATTCAGGGAATCCGTATTCTGTTTTATCTGGTCCATTGTGTTTTTCATCTCAAGTAATTCTGTTTGATTCTTCTTTATGATTTCAATCTCTTTTGTGAAGTAACTCCAGAACTCGGCTTGTTTCTCTATCTTTCTCTCTACCTCATTGAGTTTTTTGATTATAGCTGCTCTGAATTCATTACCACTTAGTTTACCTAATTCCAAGTCCTCAGGACTTAATTCTGTGTTTTTATTGTTTTCCTTCTGGTCTGGGGCTTTTATAAATTGCTGGATGGTAGAGGAGCGGTTTTTTCTCATGGTGGTAGAATTCAGTTGCAGTTACAGCCTGTCGCCACTAGATGGGGGTCGAGAGCGGCGTGTTAGCTCTCCGCCTTCGGGGCAAGATGGCTGCGCCCACTGGCTTTGTTAGGGGGGAGGGGCTGTTACTCACACGCGCACCGGTCTGGGTTCAGATCAGTTCTGTTCTCTGGTCTCCCAAGGCCCTTGATTTATAGGGTCCCCGCGGACGGAAGCTTGCCCCCACCCCCACCCCCCGTCAGCTTTCCCCCCCATCAGCGGGTCTCCACTGAATCAGCGAATCAGCGGCAGGAGTCCCGGATGATCCTCCGGTCGCGCGGCCCCTCCCCCGCTCCTTCCCGACCCGCGCCGCAGCCATCGCAGACTCTAGGGGAGGGAGCGATGTCCTCTCCTACGGTTCCAGCGCTTCGGAAGGTATAAAGCTAGGTTTATGATCTCCGCCTTCTTGGTATTCTAGGTCTCTAACAAGCTGGCATTATGTTTATTCTCTGAAATTCAGTTCTTCCAATCTTTTGTTGTATTTTGGAGGGGAGAGAATCCCGGGTCAGCTCACCCCGCCATTTTGCTGCACCCACCGGACTGATTATTTGTCTTTTAAATGGAAATAGTGATGGGCCTGTAGAGATCCAGCTTTAGGGAAAATATTCTTTTGTATTTCTGTGTTCTAAATTTACATATGAATATAAAATATATTTTTTAAGTTAATAAGAGCATATACATAAATATTGCAATTGATACTATATAGTAGAAAGAACACTGAGTAGCTATGAGCAAATGACTTAGATTTCTCTTGGGTCCTATTTACCATTAGTAAAATAACAGGACTGGGTTTGAGAAGGAACACAGTCAAGCAGTAGATTGGGATGAGTTGTTCTGATTGATGCTTCTATACCCATGCTCTCCAATATCACAACCGCTAGCCACATGTGTCAATTTAAATTTAAATTAATTAAAATTAAATAAAATTTAAAAATCAGTTCCACTGTTGCACTTACCACATTCCAAGTGCCCAATAACCAAATTTGGCTAGTGGATACCGTATTGGACAGTAAGCTATAGAACATTATCATTCCGTGGAAAGTTCTGTTGGACAGCACTGATTTATACAACCATTTCTATAACATAGCTTTTTGGGGAGTGTCTGGTTAAATTTGTTTGGTTTTAGAAATTTCAGTTCATTTTGCCAACTTGTGAAACAAATGGAAATAAGAAAAATCAAAAAGAATTTGCTCTTTTCAAGGATAAAAATATAGTATAGCTCATTTTTACGGTATCATATGTTTGAATAGTTTATACTTCAAATTTATAATTAAAAAAGCTTTCACACTACAAATGGTATAGGACTTGTCCCATTGGAACCTAATTGACGTAATTTTTTTTATTATTCTTTTTTTTTCAGTTTTTTTTTTATTGAGTTATTGATAGGTTACAATCTTGTGAAATTTCAATTGTACATTAATGTTTGTCAGTCATGTTGTAGGTGCACCACTTCACCCTTTGTGCCCACCCCCCACCCTACCTTTCCCCTGGTATCCACTAAACTGTTCTTGGTCCATAGTTTTAAATTCCTCGTATGAGTGGATTCATACACAGATTATCTTTCTCTCGCTGGCTTATTTCACTTAACATAATTCTCTCAAGGTCCATCCATGTTATTGCAAATGGAATGATTTTGTTCTGTTTTGCAGCTGAGTAGTATTCCATTGTATATATGTACCACATCTTCTTTATCCATTCGTCTGTTGATGGGCACTTAGGTTGCTTCCACGTCTTGGCTATTGTAAACAGTGCTGCAATAAACATTGGGGTGCACAGGACTTTTGGGATTGCTGACTTCAAGCTCTTTGGATAAATACCCAGTAGTGGGATGGCTGGATCGTATGGTAGTTCTATTTTTAGTTTTTTGAGGAATCTCCATACTGTTTTCCATAGTGGCTGCACCAGTTTGCATTCCCACCAGCAGTGTATGAGGGTTCCTTTTTCTCTGCAACCTCTCCAACATTCGTTGCTATTAGTTTTAGATATTTTTGTCATTCTAACGGGTGTAAGGTGATATCTTAGTGTAGTTTTGATTTGCATTTCCCTGATGATCAGCGATGATGAGCATCTTTTCATGTGCCTATTGGCCATCAGTATATCTTCTTTGGAGAAATGTCTGTTCATGTCTCCAGCCCATTTTTTGATTGGGTTGTTTGATGTTTTGTGGTTGAGTTGCGAGAGTTCTTTATATATTAAGGATATTAATTAAGCCTTTGTCAGATATATGACTTGCAAATATTTTTTCCCAGTTAGTGGGTTGTTTTTTTGTTTCAATCCTGTTTTTATTTGCCTTGAAGAAGCTCTTTAATCTGATGAGGTCCCATTTGTTTATTCTTTCTATTGTTTCCCTTCTCTGAGAAGGCACGGTGTCCGAAAAGATCCCTTTAATACTGATGTCAAAGAGTGTACTGCCTACGTTTTCTTCCAGAAGCCTTATGGTTTCAGGTCTCACCTTTAGGTCTTTAATCCATTTTGAGTTTATTTTGGTGAATGGTGAAAAAGAATGGTCAATTTTCATTCTTTTACATGTGGTTTTCCAGTTTTCCCAGCACCATTTGTTGAAAAAGACATTCTTTTCTCCATTGTATGCCCTCAGCTCCTTTGTCAAAGATAAGCTGTCCATAGATGTGTGGCTTTATTTCTGGGCTTTCAATTCTGTTGCATTGATCTGTGCACCTGTTTTTGTACCAGTACCATGCTGTTTTGATTACTGTAGCTTTGTAGTATGTTTTGGAGTCAGGGATTGTGATGCCTCCCGTTTTGTTCTTTTTTCTCAGGATTGCTTTAGAAATTCGGGGTCTTTTGTTGCCCCATATGAATTTTAGGGTTCTTTGTTCTAATTCTGTAAAGAATGTCATTGGGATTCTGATTGGGATGGCGTTCAATCTGTAGATTGCTTTAGGTGGAGTGGACATTTTAGCTATGTTTATTCTTCCAATCCATGTACATGGAATGTCTTTCCATCTCCTTATGTCGTCATCCAATTCTCTCAGAAAGGCCTTGTAATTTTCATTATATAGGTCCTTCACTTCCTTAGTTAAATTTACCCCAAGGTATTTTATTCTTTTTGTTGCGATTGTGAATGGTATTGTATTCTTGAGTTCTTTTTCTGTTGGTTCATTACTGGAGTATAGAAATGCTACTGATTTATGCAAATTGATTTTATACCCTGCAACTTTGCTGTAGTTGTTGATTGCTTCTAACAGTTTTCCAATGGATTCTTTGGGGTTTTCTATATATAAGATCATGTCGTCTGCAAACAGCGAGAGTTTCACTTCTTCCCTCCCTATTTGGATTCCTTTTATTCCTTTTTCTTGCCTGATTGCTCTGGCCAGGACCTCCAGTACTATGTTAAATAAGAGTGGTGATAGAGGGCATCCTTGTCTCGTTCCTGTTTTCAGGGGGATGGGGTTCAGTTTTTGCCCACTGAGTATGATGTTGGCTATGGGTTTGTCGTATATGGCCTTTATTATGTTGAGGTAGTTTCCTTCTATGCCCATTTTGTTCAGAGTTTTTATCATAAATGGCTGTTGGATCTTGTCAAATGCCTTCTCTGCATCTATTGAGATGACCATGTGGTTTTTATTCCTCAGTTTGTTGATGTGGTGTATCACGTTGATTGATTTGCAGATGTTGAACCATCCCTGTGTCCCTGGTATGAATCCCACCTGATCCTGATGTATGATTCTTTTGATGGATTGCTGAATTCTGGTTGCCAAAATTTTGTTTAGGATTTTTGCATCCATGTTCATCAGTGATATTGGCCTGTAGTTCTCTTTTTTCGTGGTGTCCTTGTCAGGTTTTGGGATCAGCGTGATGTTGGCCTCATAGAATGTGTTAGGAAGTGTTCCATCTTCCCTAATTTTTTGGAATCGCTTGAAAAGGATGGGTATTAAAGCCTCTCTGAAAGTTTGGTAGAATTCCCCAGGAAAGCCATCTGGTCCTGGGGTTTTATTCTTTGGGATGTTTTTGATTGCTGTTTCAATCTCTTTCCTTGTGATTGGTCTGTTCAAATTGTCTGCCTCTTCTTGAGTGAGCTTTGGGAGATTGTAGGAGTCCAAGAATTTATCCATTTCCTCTAGGTTATCCATTCTGTTGGCATATAGCTTTTTGTAGTATTCTCTTGTAATCTGTTGTATTTCTGCAGAGTCTGTTGTTATTTCTCCTCGCTCATTTCTGATTTTGTTTATTTTGAGCTTTCTCCCTTTTTTTCTTTGTAAGTCTGGCTAGTGGTTTGTCAATTTTATTTATCTTCTCAAAAAACCAGCTCTTTGTCTCATTGATCCTTTCTACTGCCTTTTTCGTTTCAATAGTATTTATTTCTGCTCTGATTTTTATTATTTCCCTCCTTCTGCTGACTTTGGGCTTCATTTGTTCTTTTTTCTCTGGTTCAGTTAGCTGTGCTTTAAGGTTGCTTATTTGGGATTTTTCTTGTTTGTTAAGATGTGCCTGTATTGTGATGAATTTTCCTCTTAATGCAGCTTTTGCTGTATCCCATATGAGTTGGTTTGGCATGCTATCATTTTCATTTGTTTCCAGGTATTTTTTTATTTCTTCTTTAATTTCTTCAGTGATCCATTGCTTGTTCAGTAGTGTGTTGTTTAGTCTCCACATCTTTGTGCCTTTCTCAACTTTTTTCTTGTAATTAATTTCTAGCCTTATAGCACTATGATCTGAGAAGGTGCTTGTTAATATTTCGATTTTTTTAAATTTGTAGAGGCTTGCCTTGTTTCCCAGCATATGGTCTATCCTAGAGAATGTTCCACGTGCACTTGAGAAGAATGTGTATTCAGCTCCTTCAGGGTGGAGTGATCTATATATGTCTATTAAGTCCAATTGTTTTAGTTTTTCATTCAGCTCCACTATTTCCTTGTTGATTTTCTGTCTGGATGATCTGTCCATTGATGTGAGTGGGGTGTTGGGGTCCCCTACTATTATTGTGTTGTTTTTAACATCTTCCTTTAGGTCTGTTAATAGTTGCTTTATGAATCTTGGTGCTCCTGTGTTGGGTGCATAGACATTTATAAGCGTTATTTCTTCTTGACGAAGTGTCCCTTTGATCATTATATATTGTCCCTCTGTGTCTCTCTTTACCTGTCTTATTTTGAAATCCACTTGGTCTGATATGAGAATTGCAACACCTGCCTTTTTTTCCTTGCTATTTGCTTGAAGTATTGTCCTCCACCCCTTCACCCTGAGTCTGTGTTTGTCCTTGGGGCTGAGGTGTGTTTCCTGGAGGCAACAAATTGTTGGATCTTGTTCTTTAATCCATTTTGCCACTCTGTGTCTTTTTATTGGAGCGTTCAATCCGTTCACATTGAGAGTGATTATAGATGCATGTGGACTTAATGCTGTCAATCTGTCGCTCATTATCTTGTTTTCCTGTGTTTCTTTTCCTGTGTGCTTTAGACTATCCATTTAATACTGCAATTTCTTATGCTGGGTTTCTTAGATTTTTCCTTATCTATGATTTGTGACTCTGTTCTGTACTTTATTTTAGTGTCTACCTTGAAGTTTGTATTTAGAATCTCGTGTATAATATAGTCTATTCTCTGGTGGTCTCTTACTTACTCGACCAATACTGATTTAGACCCTTTGCTCTTCCCCTCCTAAATAATTATTTTCATTTTTTATTCCAACTCGTCTTATTAATTTGTAGTTAGAGTGCTAAGATCGTCCTTGTTTTGGTAGTTTCCTTATTTTTACCCTAATGCTATAGTTGAGTATTTGCTATCCTGTTCTGGTTCTATCCATCGGTCTCCCTAGTCTGTGGCTTGTGTCCCCTTTCTCCCTTTTTTCTTTTTTCAAGTATGAGAGCCTTCTTGAGGATTTCTTGTAATGGAGGGCTTTTAGTTACAAATTCCCTTAACTTTTGTTTGTCTGGGAAAGATTTAATTTCTCCCTCATATCTGAAGGAAATTCTTGCTGGATAGAGTATTCTTGGCTGAAGGTTTTTATCCTTTAAAGCTTTGAATATATCACTCCATTCTCTCCTAGCTTGTAGGGTTTCTGTAGAGAAACCCGCTGACAGTCTGATAGGGGCTCCTTTATAGGTTATTCTCTTTTTTTTTCTTACTTCCCTGAGTATTCTTTCCTTATCATTCCTATTTGCCAACTTTACTATTATGTGCCTTGCCGTGGGTCTTTTTACATTGACAAATCTAGGAGATCTAAAACCCTCCTCTACACACATTTCTCCGTTGATCCCTAGATTTGGGAAGTTCTCTTCAATAATTTCGTTAGGCACACCTTCTGCTCCATTTTCCTTTTCCATATTCTCGGGAATTCCTGTGATCCTTATGTTCTTACTCCTCATTGAATCCATTATCTCTCGGAGATTTTCCTCATTTTTTTTAATTCTTAGGGCTCTTTCTTCCTCTGTCTGGCGCCATTCAGCCTGTCTGTCCTCGATTATGCTGATTTGCTCCTCTGTATTGTCTACACGGGCATTCAGGGAATCCGTATTCTGTTTTATCTGGTCCATTGTGTTTTTCATCTCAAGTAATTCTGTTTGATTCTTCTTTATGATTTCAATCTCTTTTGTGAAGTAACTCCAGAACTCGGCTTGTTTCTCTATCTTTCTCTCTACCTCATTGAGTTTTTTGATTATAGCTGCTCTGAATTCATTACCACTTAGTTTACCTAATTCCAAGTCCTCAGGACTTAATTCTGTGTTTTTATTGTTTTCCTTCTGGTCTGGGGCTTTTATAAATTGCTGGATGGTAGAGGAGCGGTTTTTTCTCATGGTGGTAGAATTCAGTTGCAGTTACAGCCTGTCGCCACTAGATGGGGGTCGAGAGCGGCGTGTTAGCTCTCCGCCTTCGGGGCAAGATGGCTGCGCCCACTGGCTTTGTTAGGGGGGAGGGGCTGTTACTCACACGCGCACCGGTCTGGGTTCAGATCAGTTCTGTTCTCTGGTCTCCCAAGGCCCTTGATTTATAGGGTCCCCGCGGACGGAAGCTTGCCCCCACCCCCACCCCCCGTCAGCTTTCCCCCCCATCAGCGGGTCTCCACTGAATCAGCGAATCAGCGGCAGGAGTCCCGGATGATCCTCCGGTCGCGCGGCCCCTCCCCCGCTCCTTCCCGACCCGCGCCGCAGCCATCGCAGACTCTAGGGGAGGGAGCGATGTCCTCTCCTACGGTTCCAGCGCTTCGGAAGGTATAAAGCTAGGTTTATGATCTCCGCCTTCTTGGTATTCTAGGTCTCTAACAAGCTGGCATTATGTTTATTCTCTGAAATTCAGTTCTTCCAATCTTTTGTTGTATTTTGGAGGGGAGAGAATCCCGGGTCAGCTCACCCCGCCATTTTGCTGCACCCACCGGACTGATTATTTGTCTTTTAAATGGAAATAGTGATGGGCCTGTAGAGATCCAGCTTTAGGGAAAATATTCTTTTGTATTTCTGTGTTCTAAATTTACATATGAATATAAAATATATTTTTTAAGTTAATAAGAGCATATACATAAATATTGCAATTGATACTATATAGTAGAAAGAACACTGAGTAGCTATGAGCAAATGACTTAGATTTCTCTTGGGTCCTATTTACCATTAGTAAAATAACAGGACTGGGTTTGAGAAGGAACACAGTCAAGCAGTAGATTGGGATGAGTTGTTCTGATTGATGCTTCTATACCCATGCTCTCCAATATCACAACCGCTAGCCACATGTGTCAATTTAAATTTAAATTAATTAAAATTAAATAAAATTTAAAAATCAGTTCCACTGTTGCACTTACCACATTCCAAGTGCCCAATAACCAAATTTGGCTAGTGGATACCGTATTGGACAGTAAGCTATAGAACATTATCATTCCGTGGAAAGTTCTGTTGGACAGCACTGATTTATACAACCATTTCTATAACATAGCTTTTTGGGGAGTGTCTGGTTAAATTTGTTTGGTTTTAGAAATTTCAGTTCATTTTGCCAACTTGTGAAACAAATGGAAATAAGAAAAATCAAAAAGAATTTGCTCTTTTCAAGGATAAAAATATAGTATAGCTCATTTTTACGGTATCATATGTTTGAATAGTTTATACTTCAAATTTATAATTAAAAAAGCTTTCACACTACAAATGGTATAGGACTTGTCCCATTGGAACCTAATTGACGTAATTTTTATGTTGATTGCTTATATGGTAACAAATACTTTTGAAACCCAAATATTAATGCAAGAAGCACTTTTAAAAAATGAAATAGTTTGATATTATTTGTGACGGGATATGGCAAAATACTAGTTTTGAGATTATTTAGCTATTAGAATTAAGAGTAACTTTCAGTCTCAGGATTCATGAGGGTAGAAATTATTATTTCTAACATTTTTTGTAAACAGAAAAAAGGAGTTCATCGTTGTACAAAATGCAGACTACAATTTTTGACCTGCAAGGAGAAAATGGATCACAAGACCCAGCATCGGACATTTATAAAGCCTAAAGAGCTTGAAGGATTGCCTCCTGGTACAAAAGTGAGTTTTAAAATGTGCTGTATTTTAACATTTTGTATGATAGTAGAAATAGACTCCTGCCTGGTTTTATCTACTGAGTATAGTATCAAAAATGACTTCTGATTGTCATTAAGACTTTAATTTTAGGTTTTATCATTCTTATGCTTAGAATGAGAAACTTATATCCATTGTTTCTGAAGTTGATTGACGTGTGCTATATTGGAGCATTTTCCTTTGTAGTGAGTACAACTAGATTAACCGTAGACTGAGTCAACAGGTTGTGTCAATATTCTATAGGCTGTTTTCGAGCTATTCCAGTTGGCAGCATATGTGTCTGCTTCAGCTGCTAGACTGTAAGGTCAGGAATCATGTTTAATTTATCTTTGTGCCCCTGGAATCTATCATAGTGCCTTGAATGCCATAGTTTGTTGAAATTGATATTGCTGAGTCTACTCTCAGAGAAGCAAGTTCTACTCCTGAATGGCGTTGCTGCTTTAAGTGAGCAAACACATATCTGACTACAAATTTCCTTTTCCCTGTTGGCCTTATGTACATCTCGTTTTCTCTGATTTCTTTATGTAAAGTCAGCTCTTGACTGTTTGCTCCAGTGGAGGGATGCATAATCCAAAGTGGAATAATTCCCATTTATATTTGGCTTTGAGTACTTATCTTTGAATGTGAGTATGTCTGCTGTTTGAATTAACTCAAATAACGTAAAGCAATGCTCTGAAGGTCTAGAGCGAGAGAAGCTGTCCAGGGTCCTTCCCTATTATCCCTTTCCTGGAATCCACTCATTCCATGCTGGGACTAGACGTGCAGAATACCATTGTAAACAGTGCAGTCCTTTCACATATCTTCTCTTAATAATGATAGTAATAATTAGTATGTTATATTAGAATATTATAATAATAATTCTAAATGTCTTGTAGCACTCTAGAATTAAGCTTTCGGTGTGCTTTTTCATACACTCTATTATTTAATCCATGTAGCAATTCAATGAGGTAGACAAGGCAGGGATTATTCCCATATTACAGATGAGGCTTAGAGAGGTTAAGTTACTTACTTAAGGTCACGTGGCTAGGAAGAGGTAGTACTGAGATTTTCCCTGGGTCTTTTAACTCCTGGTTCAGTGTTTTTGTATGATATTCAAACCACGTGTATTTCATAGGGCTTCCCTATTGGCTGCTCCTCAAGTACACAGGAGTAGTATAGTCAAATGATTGAAGAGAATGTTAATAGGCGACTGTGTTTTCCATTGTTAACCAATGGGATAATTGAACATTTCCGTTGTATGAATCCTAGATGACAAATTTTATGTTAGCTCCCTTTAAGGAAATTCTGAATATTGTTAAACTCTCCATGCTGTGTGATGAATTGATGTAATCTCCACAATAGCCTTTGGAGCCATAAATCCTGCCCCATGAGCCCCCAGGGAAAGCAGGTCACATTTACTGGAGACCTGTTTTATGGTTACCAAAAAGTAATGCAGGCCTTTCCAGAGTTATTATTTTGGGCTTTGAGATTTAAATTTTCACCTCTATATTTGTGACAGCTATTTAGTTATGTCAGAGCATGGAACAGCCATGGGATGTGCTCTTTTGATTTTATATAATTCGCACTAACTTCTAACCATTAATGTCTGTGTTAACGTATAAATGCTATCAATACAAAACTGTAATATTACAACAGTAAATAAATATCCAGGTAAATTCATTTGTTTGGTATGACCATTTAGAATAAATGGGAGACTTAACTGATTGCAGTTTATACTTGCCATTTTCAAAATAATGGTGTCTAACTTTTTGTATTGCAGTGATTTTTTTTTGTAACAGCTTTATTGAGATATGTCATGCACCATACAATTCACCCATTTAAAGTATACAGTTCAATGATTTTTAGTAAATTCAGAGAGTTGTGCAAATATCGTTATAATCCATTTTAGAACATTTTCATTCACCACCAAAAGAAACCTCATACCCGTTAGCAGTCAGTCCCTATTTCCCCTCCACCAGACCCAAGCAAACTTGAGTAATCTACTTTCTGTCCCTATAAACAGGACTTTTCCTATTCTGGACATTTCACATAGATAGAATCATAGAATATGTGGTCTTTTATGACTTGTTTCTTTCACATAGCATAATTTTTCTGAGATTCATCCATATTGTACCTTGTATCAGTACTTCTTTTTTATGGCTATAATTTATTCTATTGTATGAGTATACCATATTTTATTTGTCCATTCATCAGTTGGTGGATATTTCGGTTGTTTCCACCTTTGGCTATTATAAACAATGCTTCTGTGAAAATTCACATATAAGTTTTGTTTTGTTTTGTTTTTGAGGAAGATCAGCCCTGAGCTAACTGCTGCCAATCCTCCTCTTTTTGCTGAGGAAGACTGGCCCTGAGCTAACATCCATGCCCATCTTCCTCTACTTCATATGTGGGATGCCTATCACAGCATGGCGTGCCAAGCAGTGCCATGTCTGCACCAGGATCTGAACCGGTGAACCCCAGGGCACCGAAGCAGAACGTACAAACTTAACCACTGCACCACCGGGCCGGCCCCCACATATAAGTTTTTGTGTGGACATACTTTTTCATTTCTCTTGGGTGGAACTGCTAGGCATAGAACACCTAGCAGTGGAATTGCTGGGTTATATGATGCCTCTTATGTTTAACATTTTGAGGAAATGCCAAACCATTTTCCAAAGCTACTACACCATTGTACATTCCCACCAGCAATGTCTGAGGATTGCAGTTTCTCCATATCCTGTCAACACTTGTTATTATCTGTCTTTTTTGTTATATCCATTCTAGTTGGTCTGAAGTGATATCTCATTGGAGTTTTGATTTGCAGTTTCCTTGACGATTATTAATGTTGAGCACCTTTGATGTGCTTATTGGCCATTTGTGTATCTTCTTCGAAGAAATGCCTATTCAGATTATTTGCTCACTTTTAAATTGGGTTATTTGTCTTTTTATTGAGTTGTAAGAGTCTTTTATGTATTCTGTATACAAGTCCCTTATTAGAGATACGATTTGCAAATATTTTCTCTCATTCTGTGGGTTGCCTTTTCACTTTCTTAATGGTGTCCTTTGAAGCACAAAAGTTTTAAATTTTTCTGAAGTCCACTTCATCTGTTTTCTCTTTGGCTTTTTGTGGTTTTGGTGTCATACTTAAGAAATCAGTGCCTGGGCCGGCCCAGTGGCACAGCGATTAAGTGTGCACGTTCTGTTTCGGCGGCCCAGGGTTCACAGGTCCGGATCCCGGGTGCGGACAGGGCACCGCTTGGCAGGCCATGCTGTGGTAGGCGTCCCATGTATAAAGTAGAGGAAGATGGGCATGGATGTTAGCTCAGGGCCAGTCTTCCTCAGCAAAAAGAGGAGGATTGGCAGCAGTGAGCTCAGGGCTAATCTTCCTCAAAAAAAGAAAAACAGAAATCATTGCCTAACCTAAGATTTACTTCTATGTTTTTTCCAAAGACTTTTAGCTCTTACAGTTTGGTCTTTTGATACATTTTGAGTTGATTTTTGTATCTAGTATGAGGTAGGGTTCCAAAGTCATTCTGCTGCATGTAGATAACCAGTTGTCCCAGCACCATTTGTTGATAAGACTATTGTTTCCCTCACTGAATTGTTTTGGCACCCTTGTCAAAAACCAATGGACCCAGTGAGGGCTTGCAGTGATCTTTTTAATATTAATGTGATGATTAATTTTCTAAAAATGTATATTGTCTTCATTTTTATAGGTTACTATTCGAGCTTCAATTGGACCTCTTCATTCAAGACCATCGACTACATCTTCCAGTAGTACTCCAAGCACTTCTTCTCTTCAGGTCTCACCTCCAAAGTCGAAAAGTACAACTGCTAAGAATCCCACAAAATCTAATGCAAGTAAATCTAAGACAAGTAAGCCTCATGCAACTGCATCCACTGCAAGTAAACCTATTGTACGTAAGCAGCGCAGACGTACATCTAAACGCAAAGCAAAAACCACTTACAAGCAAAAGAAACAGCGCAACAGAAAGAATAAAATCAGCATAGCTTTGAAGAACTTAAGGTAATGTCTTTTATTCCTGATATACAGTACTAATTTAATATTGAATATTGAAGGCTTACTGTAATATAGTTTACCAAATCACAGAACTTCCTTGCTCATTTCCATGATAATCACTTATCAGGCATAAAGATCAAGTAGATAATAAAAAGGTACTTTTTACAACTGCTGAGCAGAGCTTGAATTACTGATTTATTGTATAAATGTCACCTTTTACATTGATCTTACATTTTGTGCTTATATCTTGTGATAATTGAATTGGTTAATATGATCCTTTTTATTCCAGGAAAACATTAACTAGTGCTCGATTTTTTACACTTATTCTAGCTTGTTATTTCAAAGCAAACTTTCAAATTATAAATCTCTAAAGATGTTACTTTAAACAGCTTGGCTTCAATTAATAAAACGTTAATAAGGCTTTATCTTATTATTTTTGTTTTATAATATATTTTTATCATTTTTTCTGTCTCCATAAGGTGTCGTCGGGGAGTTCACAAGTGCATTGAGTGTCACTCCAAAATAAAAGATTTCGCAAGCCACTTTTCAATATATATTCACTGTAATGTTTGCAAATACAACACTAACTGTAACAAAGCCTTTATAAATCATATGGTGAGGTGAGTTAAAGATGTTACACTGCCAATCAAAAGTGCCATTCAAGATGTTGGTTTTTTGAAAACAAATTTGTCTTATTAGAAGCCAGTTTGTCACATCAAGGAGCTAAAAGGATCTAGCAGTAGGGAACTTCTAGAGTCTTACCCAGTACTATTTTCCAGCAAAAGAACTCATGAAATTAGTGGGACAAAAAATTTTAAGAACAGTGAGACTAATGATATTAGAATAGGTTTGTTAGGGAAATTTGTTTTTCTAAGTCTTTCAAAAAGTGGCTACCATTTTGGGGCCAGCCCAGTGGCATAGCAGTTAAGTTCACGTGCTCCGCTTGAGTGGCCTGGGGTTCGCAGGTGCCAATCCTGGGTTCAGACCTAGCACTGCTCATCAAGCCATGCTGTTGCGGCATCCCACATAAAATAGAGAAAGATTGACACAGATGTTAGCTCAGGGCCAATCTTCCTCACACACACACAAAAGTGGTTATTTTCAAACAAAATTGTAAATGTTTTCAAAATATTTATCCGATAAATACATGCAACCATATGAGTGTTATCCTCTTCAAATCAGTCACTTTGAGACTCCAGGTTTGTCAAAGATGCTAAGAACATGATTGGCGCTCAAGTGTGCCTGCGCTCTCACTCTCTCTTTCTCTGTCTTGCCTTCGATCCTCCCTCTCTCTCTTCTGTCTGTCTGTGCATTCATCTTCCAAGCCATCCATCTTTGCATTTGTTCATTGAAATGTGAAATGAAAGACTATAGGGATATTCCACTCATGATGGTACTGTTGGAATTTCTTTTCATACATCAATTCAGTTTACATTATTTGAACCTACCAGGTACTCTATGCTAGAGAAAATCTTCAGAGCCCACGTTACTTTCATTTGGACCTCATTATAGGAGCTTACTTTCTTCCTTCAGGATGGATTTTTTTAAATAGACAAAAATTGTTCAGACATCAATATGCTAAGTTGATTATTCAAATTAAGATATTTCCATTTATTTTCAGTCAGAAATAAGGTGTAACTAATAAAAGTGGTTTTCTTGCAGATCCTAACAAGACTCCTATGTTACTTTTTGGTCACAATCAACTACAAGTTTCAAAGATTTGCCCACTTTTTTGAGGGCTTCAGCACTTGTCTCACAGAGGTTTTTTTTCCCCTTGATGATCAGCCTGAGCTCATGGTACCTTGACTTCTTTAATGCCAGCATTCACATCCACCTCTGACATGTTGTACCCCCTTCCTTACCACCATGCCATTCCACCTCTTCATATACAATATTCATTCACTTTGAATTCTCATTACCCTAGACTTTCAGAGTCTTCACCTCTCTTTCCGGTCCAGCAGCAACAATCCAACTTTATAGTCAATCTCACTCTCAAGCTCATCTGTTTTGAATGTTCCTTTGTTCTTGTTCTAGAATCCTTGACATCTTCAGTCATGCTTAACCTTTCTATCCTTGAATCGCTTATCTTTTTTGATCTTTTTCTGTGCTTAGTTCTAGATTACCGAACTGTGTTTGATTCAATCAACTCTGAATTCATGACCTTTAACTCTAATTTGGTCCTGAGTTTTAAAAAATACCTCTTTGTTTTTATCTACAACATCTGTTTAAATCCTCTTCCGTACCCTCAAGATTTCATTCTAGTCTCTCAGTTGTTAACCTTGCCTACTAATTACTCAGAGGTCAGCCTTTTCATTTTTTCCAAGGTTAACTTTTTTCTACTTCAAGTATTTTTTACCTTTATCTAGACATTAATCTCAGAAAAAGACGTGTCCCACTTTTTCAAAGTTTGTGCTGTCCCTCTGCTCCATTTCCTCCAAAACCCTATTCAGTTCTTTTACACCTTCCTTTCATCTCTTCTCTCAACCACATTCCTTCTGCCTGCAAATATTTTTAGATATTTTTTCTTAGGATGTGGGAGGTTTGCCTTTACTTTGCGTATTTTCTTGTCTTCCTTTTATGTCAACATTTGTAAAGGAGTATTCTTTACTATCTTATTTGTCATTTGTTTACCCTTTGTAATTTGAGTATCACCCCCACTTACCAGTTAGAGCTGCCCCTTTAAAGGTTATCAGTCCTGTCCTAATCACTAAATGTACTCACTATTTTTCATTCCTACTCCTCTGTGACTTCTTTAGAGTATTTGATAATTTTGATCACTCACTTTTGAAACTCTTCTCCTCAACTTCTCTTAAACTCTTATCACCGTTTGTTCTTCCTTTTTGGCTACTCCTCTATTTCATTACCTTTTCTTTCTTCAACCTTTCTTGCCTCTTTACATTCCCTTTCCTGGTACCTTAACCACTCTCAGGGTTTTATCTTTTACCTCTTAACTGTAAATCCTCTAATTTCAGTGCTGAGTTTTCCAGAGATCCAACTCTTCATCTCAAACTATTTGATAGATATTTTCCCGTTTGACTCACTGGCATCTATAAAGAACACAAATAAGTTAAACATTATTGTCCGTCTAGAATCCAAATTACTATCACCCTGATACCCTTTAAGCTCAGTCTATCTCAAGGTGTCATTTGCATAAACGTGGAGCATCAGAGAGAAATAACACACTTTAAGTTTCTGAAGCCTGTGGAGTTCTCTTGATCTGCTGCCATTCATCATGGCTTCCTGAGAGTTCGCCTTCTGCAGTTTTCCACTCTGCTTCCTAACTACCGCTGTGGTTCTGCCTCTGTACTTTGGTCGCTCTAAACCAGGCCCCAACCCACCTTTCTCTCAGTATAACGCCGGGAAGAATGCTAGTCTCTTATTCTGTGCCAAACACATGGCTCCCCACCATGGGGCTTTAATTCTGCCCCTAATTTATAGGAGATTAAACTGGAGAATATCTTTGGTATTTCTTAAACCCATGGGTCATTCTGGCCTCCCCTGTCCCATTTTCCATAGGCCCTTCAACTGTCTTGTAGGATCTCCAGTCCCATTCTATCCCAAAATATTGCCAATGGGCCCCAGGCTTCTTTCATAACGTTTTCCTAATTTCCAGTGAGCCCCAACCCTGCTCCACGTCGTCATCACACACGCTGAGCGCTTACTCGCTGTTAGCCTCATATAGAACTGAAAAGCTTCCAATTCTACTCTTCTAAGGGTTTTGTGGGTCTCTTTGCATTTCCTCTATTTTAGTGGGACCTTGCTTCCATTGTTGCCTCAGGTACCTCCCCCTGAATGGTACACCCTCACTCTGACCCAGTGTAGACTTTTGTCATAAGTTTGAGCTCTATATGTCCAGAAGCTTCATTTTCTCAGATGTTGAGTACCTTTACTCCCAGCTCATACGAACTCTGTGCCAGAAGTCAGGTCCCCCAAAGTACTTAATCTTCCTCAGTGTATAGTTTGTCCCATATTCAGTATCTAAAGTGGCTTTTCCTTATTCTTTGTTATTCCTTGGAATGCTCCTCTCCTTCCCTCTCAGTTTACCGTCTTCTGTGAAGGACCTGATCACCACAGACACTCATAGGAATCATTCCTGTCTTTGAATTCAGTACCATTCAGCCATTCTGCTTCATATTGTGTGTCTGTCTTATCTACTTGAGAGAGCAGTTCTTTCAGTTCACCATGCAACCTAGTCTGAGGGTATTCCCTTGGGATTATAGTTAGCCAGAATCTTTCTTTTTCTGTGCATACATGGTATACTCGTGATAGATACCTTGTGTCTAAGGGTAACCGTTGACCTGGTGTGTTGGCTGGTTTGCGTCTGTCGGTGCAAGCGAGGGCTAGTGCTTCTCAAACTTTAGATTGTGTAAGAGTCACCTGAAAGGCTTGTTGAAACAGATTTCTGGCCTCCACTGCCGGAGATTAATTCAGCAAGTCTGGAGTGGGACCTGAGACTTTACATTTCTAAGTTCCCAGGTGATGCAGATGCTGCTGGTCCGTGGACCACACTTTGAATAATACTGTGCTATGCTAACCGTGGCTAATCCTGCCTGACTTTCGTGTGTGGGAAAGCTTTCCTTATCACTTTAGAAGGGGATGTAAAAGTTGTCACCACTGGTTGCAAAATTTGGTTAGTAGTTTTCTGTTCTGTGCAGAGGAAGCATTGTTTTAACTCATGAGCTCTGCTGCCTTTAATTCCTTTTCCTTAAAACTCTCCTAGTAATTGCAAAAGATTCTTTAAATATTTCATTTTACTGATGGTAAGTAATGCCATTTAGCCCAAGTAGCATTTACTTCAAGGACCATGCAGATTCTCTCCCCTTGCTAAGTATATTAAGATTAGAAAGTGATAATTATTATTCACAACACTTTATATTATAGCGAAATTCATTATTAGAAAATACCTTTTAAATTGTTTTCAACTCTTAATAGTTGAAAATATTTAATTTGATTCCCTTTGCAGTTTTGCTCTTTGAGATTTTTTAAAATAAGGGCGAGGTACAGATTATTTAAGAATATTCTCAGGGAAATATGTTGTTAGACAATGCACAGGTAAAATGAAATGTAAGATAAAAATCTTGAATTAAACAGAGATGACTAATAGAAATTTATAATTTAGATAAGGATCTTTTATTTAAAAATAAGAAACTAAGCATGGACTTGAAATATGGTCATAACATTAATATGACATAATAAAATCTCATTTGTCTCTTGTCTCTCCAGCTCTCATAGCAACCATCCAAGTAAACGGTTTTATATTTTTAAGAAGCATTCTGGAACTCTCAGGTAACCAGTTGATCTTTTTCCATTCTCTCTATTGAAAACTTATAGTAACTTTTTCTAACGTGGTGCTGGAGCACCTAGTTTGGAAAATGAAATGATTGCTACTGGACATAATGACGTTCTAGTCATTATATCCTTAGATCAAAGAGAAGATAGCCTATATTCTCTGGCTAAACTTTGTTTCAGTAGTGTTAGGCATTAAGATGAAAGTTTCAGGGGCCGACCCCATGGCCAAGTGGTTAAGTTCGCATGCTACACTTTGGCGGCCCAGGGTTTCGCCAGTTTGGATCCTGGGCGCGGACATGGCACCGCTCGTCAGGCCATGTTGAGGCGGCATCCCACATGCCACAACTAGAAGGACCCACAACTGAAAGTGTACAACTACCTACTGGGGGGGACTTGGGGAGGAAAAAAAGATGAAAGCTTCATGGATTTACATTATAAAATTTAAAAAATAAGGCTCTCCAACAATATTTCAATATTTAAAAGATGTTTACGACACCCAGTAAAGTGACTAACATTTCTTTGTTTTTGATCAATATATAGCCTTCATAATTCTTAGGGTTTTTTTCTTTTTGAAATGAAGAAAAGTATACAACTTGTTATTTTACAGAAGGAATTGTTGATGAACATTTCTAAAGGCATTGTAAATTAACTTTGATTATACCACACTCACTTAGCTCAGAATACACTAAGTATCATTTTTTTTCACATTGTTCTGGAGGAGTGATTTTTGGGGGTGGGACGGGAAGCACATGACTTCAGTTTTATGCAGATTTTTTGGTGTGCCACTGTGACAGCTCGATGGAAATACACATCAGGCTGTTGGGACTAGAGCTGCAGGGGAGAAGTCAGTGTAAGGTACGCAGCTGGTCTCTATTCCTATACAGGTGAAATACTTAAATGTAAAGTATTTAAATTTAAAATGAACTGCAAAAGTATATTTATGCTTTGTTAATAAGCTGATAATGGCAATAATTACATTACATGATTTATTTTTAAAGGCTTCTCATTTCTTTTCTGATTTTATCATCACTTAAATAAGACGTTAGATTGTAGCCTCCACAGAGCACACCCTTTTTTGTTCACTCTTGTATCCGTAACACCTAGTAGTACAGAGGGTATAAAGAAGGCCCTCAGCAAATGCTTACTGAATGGATGAGTATTACAGCCTTACTTTGCAAGTGGCCAAAGGCCGGGGAGATCGTGCCTTGCACTAGTTATACAAGCTGCTAGTGGAGACACGACTGGGCTGTAGGTCCCTTGACTCATCTTTTAGTAACTGGTATGAGAGGGAACAGTTCATAAAACACTAAATGTTAACAAGTACCATTTCAGATATATTGGGCTTATATAACAAAATTGGGAAATGATGGTCCTGACACATAAGAAGCAAATCAAGAGTTATTAGATGAAAAAATAATTCTTGAACTTGTATATGGGTTTTCATAAAAGATAAAAACCTTTTCTTTGTGTCTTCTTTTTTTCCTAGGGGCATTACTCTGGTGTGCCTTAAATGTGATTTCCTAACTGATTCTTCTGGTTTAGATCGTATGGCTAAACACTTAAGTCAACGTAAAACTCATACTTGCCAAGTTATAATAGAGAATGGTACGTATCTCTAACTGCGTTACTTTGAATTTCTGATATTTATTCCAGTATTTCTTGATCAGCCACAATATGGGCTCTTATGTATTAAACTGATCATCTCACTCATCATATTTGCCATTTTAAATGTAAAACTCTTCTTCTAATTTCAGTTCCTGAAAGTACCTCAACTTCTGAACCCCTTTCTGAGTAAGTTAATTTTTATTCAGTGCATTTTTCTTCGATAGATTTTAGCACTTGCATTTTTTAAATGTATCGTTAATAGAAATGAAAAATATTAAAGTATTTTGTTTTTGTTTTTGTTTTTAAAGCCGCTTGTTGAAATAGATTCCCGCTCTATGGAGCTCGTGCAACCTGGTGCAAGACAAGTTGGAATTTCCTAAGTTCAAAGTTCTGAGGTGTTTTCTTACACAAAGGCAGTTTCCTAAGTTCAAAGTTCTGAAGTATTTTCTCACATGAAGGCGGTTAAACAGCCAAGTTCAGGACACTAGCTCTCATTATTCAGCTCTTTTCAGCTTCCAGACGGCACTAGACTCTTATTCCACCTTATCTTTGTGTCAGGTTAACATATCTTAACATATGCTTTCTTTCTCCAGTTGGCTCTCTCCAAAAATAACTTTTGTTGCTATGGTCTCTTCTTGCTTTGCTTAAAATAATTTGTGTTTTTCTCTGCTGTACTTGCCTTCAGAATAATGCATTCCAAACAATATGGCTGTTCATCTTTTTTGTCTGTTTTGTCTGGTTTCTTAGTTAATTTCTTATAAGTCTTACATTTTTAGGTCAGATAGCTGTCTTTCTCCTCATTCCTTGTCTGTCATTGTTCTATTTTTCATATTTTTCAGATGCAGAATTTCAACACAGAAATTTCAAAAAATGTCCAGGGTACTCCTGGTCAGTGTCCCGCTTCGATGGACACAACTGATGCCTGTCCTCTCTTTCCAACGAATGTGAATTATTTGACTGTGAGACCTCCTGTAGGTTGTGGCCTTAAGAAATCAGATCTTGGGGAGAGTCCCTTCCTTCATGACTGGCCTCCCATAAGGCTGATGCTAATTTGACCAGAGATGACCTCAAGGCCCACCAAATTGAGCACAACTTCCCACTGGGGGCTTTGGTTCGATCTTTAGATTATGGGTCGATTATGACCAAGAAAAGCCCATCGAAATCAGTGCTTCAACATTCAAGTTGAAGTTTAAGCATTTTGGCTGCTGCCGTTTAACCTTCCTCTAACATGCATGCAGTCCAACAAATATAAAAGCTGGTTGTGTAGGGAACTAAGGTTACTTTCATGTTCTTGGAAAACAAGTTCCTAAAATTACAGTTCCAAAGTTAGAATTATTTGTACTGTCATTTAAAGTTTTATCCAGTATTAACCCTAGGAGTTTTCAGCAATACTAATATTCAAATTTTTTTTAATTTTTTAAAGTTTAATTTAATTTTGTTATCTTTGTTTTCTGTTATTCTTCACCAAATTTATTGATGTCTGTTTTGTTATGGCCACTTTTATCTCTTCTCTTTAAAACTTTTGTTTTGTGTTGTTTTTTTTAAGACCTCCGAGAAATTCCTTAGAATTCTCTACAGATTTCATGTAGCTACCTATTGGAAGCTTCTTAATTTGGTAATTGTTCAGACTATTAGATGTCATTACATCCTCTATCTTGGGACTATCGTTATCTTAGTGATTGTGAGTTCAAAGACATAAAGAATTGGCAAAAAACACTTCCTACAGACCTTAAAACAAGTTTTAAAGTTACATTTCTGTATATCTAATACATATCTTCTTAGCCATTGATGTAATTCCTTTGGATAAAGATAATATATTCAAAAAATATTGGGACCAAAAAATGCACTTGTTTCTTGCCCATATATATATAGATGTATATTTTTTTTAATTTGGTGTTTGTTTATTTTGGTTACATTGAATATAGATTTGCTGAACAGTTTTGATGTTATTACTTATTTTTTTAATAAAATTTGTATTGTTAAAGTGCCTCAGGAATTATTTTAATAAATAACTTCGTATCAAAGCTGTAGATTTTATCGTATAACTGGGAGCATTGCTTCACTTCTTACATGAAAGCTGATTACTTAGCCTGCTGACTGAGAGCTTTATCTGCTGAGTGCATCTTGCAGTTTTTCCTCCGGCACAGTTAAAAGCTCACTGTTTATGCTTTACTAATTTCTTGAAATTTAAAGGCTGGCAAGAGTCCCTTTGTGATCTTAATAACCATGAAGGTGGGCAGGCTCTGAAGTTGTTTGCCTCAACAATGAGTGTTTTTTTCTGCTTAACATCAGAACTTCTTGAATTGTACTTTGAAACTGCTTTTAGTCCATCTGGGCCTCTACAGAATACCATAGACTGGGTAGCTTATAAACAATAGAAATCTGGGGCTGGCCCAGTGGTGTAGTGGTTAAGTTTGTGCACTCTGCTTTGGCGGTCCAGGGTTCGCAGGATCGGATCTCGAGTGCGGACCTAGCACCACTCGTCAAGCCACACTGTGGCTGCATCCCACAGAAAATAGAGGAAGATTGGCAACAGATTTTAGCTCAGGGCCAATCTTCCTCACAAAAAAAAAAATAGAAATCTATTTCTCACAGTTCTGAAGGCTAGGAAGTCCATGATCAAAGCACTGGCCGATTCAGTGTCTGGTAAGGACTCACTTCCTGGTTCACAGACGATCATCTTCTTGCTGTGTCCTAACACAGCAAAAGGGGTGAGAGAGTTCTCTGGTGTCTCTTTCATAAGGGCCCTAATCCCATTCATGAGGGCTCCACCTTCATGACCTAATCACCTCCCAAAGGCCCCACCTCCAGATACTATCACTTTGGGAATTTGGTTTCAATATATGAATTTTGGAGGGGACACAAATATTTAGCCTAAAGCAGAAACATATTGAAAGCCAGTTTCATTGACCACTTGTTATGTAATATACTCCTTGCAATTCATAGTCAAAAGAGTTGAATCCATTAGTTTTAATTTTCCAGAATGATTTCTGCTGTAAATGATTTGCCAGAATCTCCCAAAGTGGCTTGTTTCTTAGTAGTGGACATAGCAATATTCTAGTCTTTATTTCCATATGCTTCTCAAGGATGTTTTTTCATCCACCATCTTTCTGCCCATTTTTCTTTTACTTTTCAAAAAATGTGGCAAAAATTTATAACATAAAAGTTGCCATTTTAACCATTTTCAAGTGAACAATTGAGCAGCATTAATTACACCAAGTTTTAAACTTTTGCCCAGAAATAGCTTCTTTGTGGTTTTAACATAGGTTCTCTTTTATATACAGATATTTTCTTTGCCTCTATCTTAGTTCACAAATATGATAAACCACATTCTTGCTATTTCAATATTTTAGGTAGGGGTCCAGCTTTGTGTTCTTCCATAGGTTCTATTTCTCACAGTATATATTAGGTTCACTTTCTTTTTTTTTGCTTTTAAAGATTTTATTTTTCCTTTTTCTCCCCAAAGCCTCCCGGTATGTAGTTGTATATTCTTAGTTGTGAGTCCTAGTTGTGGCATGTGGGACGCCGCTTCGGCATGGCCTGATGAGCGGTGCCATGTCTGCGTGCAGGATGTGAACCAGTGAAACCCTGGGCCACCAAAGCAGAGCGTGCAAACTTAACCACTCGGCCACGAGGCTGACCCTATTTTTTTTTTTAGACAATGTTGTCTATTTATTTTGAGGAAGATTAGCCCTGAGCTAACATCTGCTGCCAATCCTCCTCTTTTTGCTGAGGAAGACTGGCCCTGAGCTAACATCCGTGCCCATCTTCCTCTACTTTATATGTGGGATGCCTGCCACAGCCTGGCTTGACAAGCAGCGTCATGTCCGCACCCGGGATCCGAACTGGCCAACCCCAGGCTGGCCACCTAGGTTCATTCTCTTAAAGTATGATACTCTTAAAGTTCTGAGTCCCGTAGCATCATTTTTTAAATTTTGTTTAAATAAACCATTTCACAGTGTCAGTATTAAACTTACTTATTATAGACAGTTGAGTTTTATTTGATGCTAATGAGTTTTAGCTTGACAGTCTGATCCCTTTACCTCAGGCTATTCTAAATAGTTCTTTCACCTGATTCAGAAATAGCCATCTCACGCATGTGTGCTTTTTGGTTAAAGTTAAATAAAAGGTGTGATTGGCTCAGTTTCAATCCATCACTATTATTAGAAAAATAACCTCTAAACTACAGAGACTGAGCCTGGCCTGATGGCATAGTGATTAAGTTCACATGTTTTGCTTCAGTGACCTGGGGTTCGTGGGTTCGGATCCTGGGTGCAGACCTACACACAGCTTATCAAGCCATGCTGTGGTGGCATCTCACGTACAAAATAGAGGGTGATTGGCACAGATGTTAGCTCAGAGACAATCTTCCTCCAGCAAAAAGAGGAGGCTTGGCAACAGATGTTAGGTCAGGGCCAATCATTGTCAAAAATAAACAAAAATTAAGAACTACAGAGACTTAGTTTCTTGCTCATTTTGTCACACTTTGGCCAAACACCTCTTTGGGCCTCATATATTTGCTTAGCACACATTTATTGAGCACTTACTATGTGCCTGACACTATTCTAGGTGCTGGAAAAACAGACTGAAATCTCTGCCCTCGTAGGGCTTACATTTCAGTGGTGGAAGACAGACAATTGAAAATAAGAAAATTATATAGTATGTCATGTGATAATACTATGGAGAAAAATAAAGTAGGGAAGGAGGATGGTGAGTATGGGTTGGGGGTTGGACGGTTGCTATTTCAAATTTGGTTGTCAGGGCCATTTGTGACAACACAGATGGACCTTGAGGGTATTATACTAAGTGACATAAGTCAGAGGGAGAAAATCAAATACCATACCATGTGATCTCACTCATAAGTAGAAGATAAAAACAACAACAAACACACACAAAGATACAGAGATTAGATTGGTGGTTACCAGAAGGGAAGTGGGGAGGGAGGAGGGTGGATGGGGTGACAGGGCACATGTGTACAGTGATGGACGGTAATTAGTCTTTGGGTGGTGAACGTGATGTAATCTACACAGAAATCAAAATATAATGACGTACATCTAAAATCCATATGATGTTATAAGCTAGTGTTACCTCGATGAAAAAATTGTAAAAAGAAAATTACAGGTGGACACACAAGGAAAAAATAAATAAATAAATACATGAGAATAACACCAGCCACATTTCAAGGCTGTTGGAGATTAAGACATCATGTCTTGAAAGTACGTGGTACAATGTCTGATGTAATCATTTAATAAATCATAGCTATTGTTAAAAAAAAATTTGATGGTCAGGGTAGGCCTCCATGAGAAGATCACAACTGAGTAAAGACTCGAAGGAGGTGAGGAAGCGAGCCACTTGGGTATCTATCAGAAGAGCATCCCAGAGAGAGAGAATAGCAAATGCAAAAGCCCCGAAGGGGAAAATGGAACCCTCCTACACTGCTAGTGGGAATGTAAAATGGTGCAGCCACTGTGGAAAACAGTTTGGCGGTTTCTCGAAAAGTCAAACATAGAATTACCATATGACCCAGCAATTCCACTCATAGGTATATACCCAAAAGAGTCGGAAGCAGGGACTTGGCTACCTGTACATGCATGTTTTATAGCTGCACTATTCACAACAGCCGAAAGATGGAAACAGCCTACATGTCATCAACAGATTAAGGGATAAATAGATTGGAGAATATTCTTTCAAAGGAATATTATTTAGCCATAAAAAGGAATGAAGTAGTGATACATGCTACAATGTGGATGGACCTCAAAAACATGATGCTAAGTGAAAAAACGTCATAAAAGGACACATATTGTATAATTTCATTTATATGTAATATCCAGAATAGGCAAAACCACAGAGACAGAAAGCAGCTTGGTGGTTGCCAGGGGCTAGAGGGAGGGAGGAATGGGGAGTGACTGCTTAATGAGTACAGGGTTTTCTTTTCTTTCCAAAGTGATGAAAATGTTTAGGAACTAGATAGAGATGATGGTTACCCAACATTGTGAATGGACTAAATGCCGCTGAATTGTTCCCTTTAAGATGGTTAATTTTATGGTATGTAAATTTTCGACAAAAAAAAACCTTAGCAAACTAGGAATATGAAGGAAACCTCCTTAACCTAACCAAATAGAAATCTACAGCTGACGTAATGATGAGAGGAAGAAAAAAAAAGGCTCCAAAGTAGGATCATGCCTGGCTCAAGGAACGGCAATAAGACTGATGAGGCTACAGTAGAGGTGGGGGTGACAGGGGAGAGTAGTGGGAGATGGATCTGAGAGAGAGGGCACGTGGACCTTGTGGTATAGGGTCTCATGGCACTTGTAAGGATTTGGCTTTTATCCTAGTATAGGAATCCATTAGTGGGTTTTTGAACAGAGGAGTATTTTATACCTCAACGAAAAACAGAAATCCTTAAATATAGTCTTAACACAATCAGTCTGATTGCTGTCTTGAGAAAAAGCTGCAGGAGACCAAGGGAAGAATCAGGGAGATTAGCTGGGAGGTTATTGTAATAATTGAGGTGGGAGATGATAGTGGTTTAGACTAAGATGGCAAGAGTGTAGGTGATAAGTGGCTCAATTGGGGGTATATCGTGAAGGTTGGGCCAACAGAATCTGTTGATGGTTTGGATGTGAGGTGTGATAGAGAAAGTGTTGTGGGGGACAGCACAATCATTTAGCCTAAGCAACTAGAAAGATGCTGTTGATATTAACTGAGATGGAGAAGCCTAAAGGAGGAGCAGATTTGGGAGGGAAGATGAGGACTTTGATTTGGGACATGTTTGAATTTGAGATGTCTACTAGATATGCAGGTGGAGATATCATGGACACACATTCTGACGTGTGAGTTTGGAGTTTAGGGGAGAGGTCCAGGCTGTCAGTAACGTTTAATTCTTTTAAGGGTCACAAGAGCCAGCCCCAGCGGCCTAGCGGTTAAGTTCGACATGCTCTTCTTCAGCATCCTGGGTTCAGTTCCTGGGCACAAACCTACACCACTCATCTATTAGCAGCCATGCTGTGGCAGTGGCTCACATGAAAAAGAAAAAAAGAGGAAGATTGGCAATGGATGTTAGCTCAGGGCAAATCTTCCTCAGGAAAAAAAAAGTGTCACAAGACTGTATGTGATCACCAAGGGATAGAGTAGGAGTAGAGAAAAGACAAGGTCCACAGACTGAGCTCTAGGGCATTCCAACAGTAAGAGGTTAGGGCTATGAGAAGGAATCAGCAGAGGAGATTGAGGAATGGCTAGTGATGTGAGAGGAACACCATGGGAGTGGCAGTGTCCTTGACCTCAGTTGCCTTATTTGTAAAATGTGGGTGTAAAACTTATTCTAGAGTTCTTGGATTCTATGATTCTACTGTAGTTATACCTAAACAACACTTGTAATTTCTTCTTAGGAGAAAATGAATGTAGAATGCCGCATACCACTATCCCCAATAGCAGAAACAGGGGCTTTTTCAATATTGAGAAAATGAAATACTCCAACTACTCCTAGGCATGGTTAACTCCATGCATATACTCTTGTAAAAGAAATGTTCTTCCATTTCTGCAAAAGAGGGTATCTAGGTCTAGATGTAATGTCAGTAATTTATAAATGGTCTACAAAATAAAGGTGCCATGGTCAAAGAAATTTAGGAAATTTATTACAGTTCAGTGGATTCTGTATTATGGGATTTTTCATGCCACGAGTGGTCTATGTTCCTCTAAGAGAAAATTTAGCAGACATTTATTTGACCCTGGAATTTCCCCCTCAGTACTTAATAACTTCTAAACCTTAATCTCCATAGGATACAGGGTGGAGAATGCTGACCTAGAGTAATCGTTAGTCAGATTTTCTAAATTGGGAAATAAAAAGTTATTGAGTGAGAGTGTTGACTAAGATGAACTTCTAAACGTTTCATCCACGTTCATAAATCGTTTGTAAGGTGCTGTAGTAACTGTTCCCATATTTTTAGAAATTATATCAGGAAAAAATTGTATGCTCGTTATTACATTTGTAAAATCTAAGAAATACATTACTGGGACAGACCAGTAATTTGTGTTGGAGGGTATGGTCACTTCACATTATTTCAAACTCAAGAAGCGTCAGACTCTTACCACCGTCGTGTCTAGCTTCTGTCCATAACTCATTGTGCTTAGTTTATCAATCTACTTACTTGCCTACCTTTCTTTTTTTTTTTTATTAATGTTATGATAGATTACAACCTTGTGAGATTTCAGTTGTACATTTTTGTTAGTCATGTTGTGGGTACACCATACCTTTCTTGACACTATTATTATTTTCAGCCTATTATTACCTATTAAGGAGTTTCTTATTCTGTAAAGTTTATTTCCTGCTTAAACAGCTTCAGGAGATCTTCCTTGATACTAAAATTATGAGCTTTGGAGCTGTACCTTAAAGGGGCAGTGTGGTGGAGTGGCTAGAGCCCAGGCTCTGCAACAGACTGCCTGGGTTGGAATTCCTGGCCTGCCAATGACTAGATGGCTGTGACTTTGGGCTCTGTGCCTGTTTTTTCACATGTAAAATGCAAATAACGGCACCTACTCATAGGGTTGAGGGAATTAAAACTGTTAATACATGTATATAGCACTTAGAACAGTGATTGGCACAGAGGAGTCATCATTGTTTCTATTATTGTCAGTCTACTACTCCCCTTATTGATTTTATTTCTGTCCTCATTTTATTCAGATAGAATGGCCCTAATCTTCACCCTATTTTTTATTTTGACCTTCCTACACCCCTTTCACAATCATTTCTGTTAACTTTCTTTTCCTAACCCAGTATGGCTTTCTTGAGAGTCATTGTTGAAGCACATAGCACTAAAGATAAGTATACCATTAGATTTTTGGAGTCTCAAGCTCACCAGACTTCTATTTTCAGGGAACGTCTATGAATGCTCCTGGGTTCGTTGGAGTCATAACTGTCTTTTATAAACAGTAGTAGGATATTTTCCCTAAGTTATACTGCTTAGACTTGACTGCACCATGGTTCGCCTCAATCTCGTGCTCACACACCTGACTCCCCTGATTTTGAGATCCTTTTGCAGCCTCATTCCCGTCACTTTGGTATTCGACCACCTGGAAAAGCTTGCTGTCGCCAGCAAACTCGGAGAAGCCTCTGTGCATCACTTTTACTGTTTTTAATTATTCATGCTGAATAATATCTATTCATCCATGGCACTGGGATGTATGGTGGTGCGGGGGGAGTTCAGCCTTGACATAAGACGGTCCTAGGTTTGAATCCCGGGTTTGTATCTAACCAGCTATGTAGCTTCAAGTAAATTACCTAAATTTGTCAAGCCTCAGCTTCCTCTTCAGTGAAAGGTGTGTAATGATAATTTCCTTGCAAGTTTGCTATAAGGATTAAAGATTTAATACGTATATGAAATTTGGCACTGGCCTGACAAAAAAGAGGCACTCAGTAAATGCTGTTGCAGCTTACACTATTACGACTAATGTTATTTAGTGCTATTCTTGCTGCTGCCACTGCTGTTAGTGCTGTCACTGCTGTTACTGCTTATTACTACTGCCAAGAGGAGACCCTAGAAACTACACATCAGTAGAATCTTCTCGTTGACAGTTTTAGTGGCAGTCCATCAGCACTGTGGTTATCTGTGACTTTGGCTTATAGTTCTCAAGTCTTGCAATACATTCTTCCAAACTGCTGGGTGGATGACAGCTCATCACAGTGCTTCAATTACATGTGATATGATTCTCTAATGTCGGAAATGAACGTAGCTCTGGCTTTTCCTGTCTAAAGACTATGAAATGGCACTGCATTGTTGAAAACTAGTACAGAATCCAATCTGCTTTGGAGGACAACTTCCTTTTGTCATTAGAGAATCCCTTCTTTACGGGAAACTTTTTAGTAATTATTTCCAAGAATTCATTTCCAAGAATCTCGCCTGATAATCGAAAACTATTAATTTTATGAAAAAGTGTCATTGTAAATACCAGCAGTAAAGTGCCCTTTCTTTTTGTAGGACTTTGAAGTGATTGCAAAGCACCTGCTTTTCTCAGAGGTTAGGGATAGCGTCACTCACTCTCGGACTTGCTCTATCTCTTCGCCCCTTAGCTCCTCCCCTCCCCCCCACCTTCTCCAGTACATCTGCCTGGATAGATTCATTATAACATAGAAGAGAAGGAACGTTTTAGGTTGTACGAGTTTCTTTCTCTTGATAAAATGTTGAGCATAGAATGGGATATTTCTATCTAGGAAATCTTCAGAGCCTCGGAGCAGAAGAATCCTTGAGTAAATCAGTGAATATCTCAAGCTTAGAAATCTAGGCTATTTAACCAGTTGTCTGCTTATTGATTGAATCAAATGTCCTAAAGACCACAATTTGGAATGATTTTAAAAGCTGATTTTGTTTTCTTAGCAACTTTCAAATGGCCGTGTGGTCAAATTCCCTTAGGTCTGAATAATTTAGAAGAATATATTCAGTGCAGCTTTATTTTTAAAACTGAATGATTGGGAATAACCTGAATGGTCCTCCATTTTTGTTTCTTCCTAGTGCCCTTTATATCAGGGGAATTGAATAAAGTATAATACACAAACGTTTATCCATAAACTACATTTCCTATATATTATCTTATTTAAATCTTCAAAAAATCCTATAAGGATAATTTTCAATCCCATTTTACAGAGGAGCAAACTGAGGTCACTTGTCATTCTGAAAATAAAATGGTATCAGGAATTACTGACTTTTTCATATTACAGAAGCACCATCCTCCCTGCCCTGGTTTTAGTCAAATCTGAGCATTTTCTTTAATGGAAGATCTGCTCAATTTCAAATCTGACTTATGATCTGCAGACAAGTAAGCAATCCTTATTCAGAGGTCTAAAATTTCGTTATCTTTATAGCTGGCTTAAAACGCATATGGCCATTGATAAAAGCTAGTGCACAATCATGCTATTTTTCTTGTTCATAGGAATGGAGAGCTGGAAAGGATCTTAAAGGTCATTTTTCTCCCATCTCTCAAATGGTACAATTTGCTCTTCAAAAATACTTGTTTTTTACAGTATAGTACCTTTACAAAAACAGACACACAGATGAATGGAATAGAATTGAAAGCCCAGAAATAAAACCACACATCTACAGACAGCTAATGTTCGAAAAAGGAGCTAAGAACATACAATGGAGAAAGGAAAGTCTCTTCAATGGTGTTAGGAAAACTGGACAGCCACATGCAAAAGAATGAAAGTGGACCATTATCTTCCACCATACACAAAAATTAACTCAAAATGGATAAAAGAATTGAAGGTAAGACCTTAAACCATAAAACTCCAAGAAGAAAATACAGGCAGTATACTCTTTGACATCCGTCTTAGAAGGATCTTTTTGAATACCATGTCTACTCCGACA
This sequence comes from Equus caballus, assembly GCF_041296265.1. Lineage (NCBI taxonomy): Eukaryota > Metazoa > Chordata > Mammalia > Perissodactyla > Equidae > Equus > Equus caballus. The sequence goes on along the minus strand of NC_091715.1, from coordinate 124,643,263 downwards.
AGGGAAACAAAAGAAAAAATAAACAAGTGGGACTTCATTAGACTAAAGAGCTTCTGTAAGGTAAAGGAAACCAGGAACAAAACGAAAAGACAACCCACCAACTGGGAGAAAATATCTGCAGTCATATATCCAACAAGGGATTAATCTCCAAAATATATAAAGAACTCATGAAACTCAACAACAAAAAAACAAACAACCCAATCAAAAAAATGGACAAAGGATATGAACAGACATTTTTCCAAAGAAGGTATACAGATGGCCAAGAGGCACATGAAAAGATGTTCAACATCACTAATCATCAGGGAAATGCAAATCACGACTACAATGAGATATCACCTTATACCTATTAGAATGGCTATAATCACCAAGACAAAACACAAGCATTGTTGGAGAGGGTGTGGAGAAAATGGAATCCTCTTCCACTGCTGGTGAGACTGCAAACTGGTGCAGCCACTATGGAAAACAGTATGGAGATTTCTCAAAAAATTAACAATAGAAATACCATATGACCCAGCTATCCCACTACTGGGTATTTATCCAAAGAACTTGAAATCAACAATACAAAGAGACTTATGCACCCCTATGTTCATTGCAGCATTATTCACAATAGCCAAGAAGTGGAAGCAACCCCAGTGCCCATCGACTGATGATTAGATAAAGAAGATGTGGTATATATATATACAATGGAATAATACTCAGCCATAAAAAAGGCAAAATCGTCCCATTTGCAGCAACATGGATGGAATTTGAGGGTATTATGTTAAGCAAAATAAGCCAGGCAGAAAAGGACAAACACCATATGATTTCACTCATATGTGGAAGATAAACAAACACATGGACAAAGAGAACAGACTACTGGTTACCAGAGGGGAAAGGGGTTGGGAGGGTCGGCATAAGGGATAAAGGGACACATTTATATGGTGACTGACAAATAATAATGTACTGCTGAAATTTCACAATATTATAGACTATGACCTCAATAAAAATTTTTTTAAATACCTATTTTTTAAAAAAGTCCCAGTTGTTAGAGTGGACCCATTCCTGGACTTTCCATCCACCTGCCCTGCCCTCCCCTCGTAGGAGGACAGTTTGATCCTCAGGCACCTACTCAGTCTCTACCCCCAGGTCCTGGGCCTACACCCGAGCTAATAGTGATTTCACCAGCTCAAGCCCTGGCAACTAGCTTTATCAACTTCCAACGAATGTACTACTTAGTCCTGAATGCAACAGGGGTGGAGCCCGTAGTCTCAGGCCCAGGAGCGCATCCTCCTCTCACGCTTGAGAAGAATAGAGAAGAATAAGAGAAGTTAGCATTGTGGTTTTAGCTCTGCAGTTAGACAGACCTGGGCTATACCCTGCTTTAACACTGGGCAGCGGTCTTCCCCAGGGGCAAGCTGCTTTGATCATCCTGTGCCTCAGAAGTTGTTGTGAGGATTAAGCATGAGCCCATGTTAAGCATGTTACAGAGTACTCAGCAGTGCATAGTAAACAATAAATGTTAGCTGTCATTAATAATTGCCATGATTTCAGTTGGAGGTATAGAGGTTGAAAACTAGCCTGGGTTTGACATCATCCTTCCTGTCTAATGATCTCCCTGCAAGGACAGGCAGGACCGCAACACCCGGAGTACCCGCCCTGTATCTGAAGCATCGGGGTTTCCACCTGGGACTGTTGGGTAAGGCTCAGGTAGGCCAGGTTTCTTATCCATGCTTTTACCTGACACTTCCTCCTGTACTTGAAGATTAAATGCAGCAGATCACAATACTTACTTTATCACTGGGGCAAGGATTAAGTACCAACCTCAGAGTCAGCTGAGGTCCATTTCTGTCTATTTCAACTGTGTCATGGCTTAGGGGACTCTCCCTGTGATCCCACGGGTCTCTCATCAGACTCCCAGGGCTACTTAACTACCCAGCTTCAAAATCTATCTCCCAGGGCGGGTGAGGTGCTTCTCCGTGTCTCCCCCCGCCCTCCAACTTCCTGCTGCCATGCAAGTAGTTTTTACCAGGGTTCACAGATTTCCCTTAGGAGAGTTGAGCCCCAGTGACTTGGTGGCAGGAGTTTACTGATAAGAGTAACCTTTAACGTGAGATCTACCCTCTTAACAAATTTTGTGTTCTTACCACAAAAAGGAGGGGGGATAAAGAGACTTTTGGGGGTGATGGATGTGTTTATTACCTTGATTATGGTGATGGTTTCACAGGTGGATGCCTATGTCCAAACTCATCAAATTGTGTAAATTAAATATGTTCAGTTTTTTACATATCGATTATACCTCAATAAAGCTGTTTAAAGAAATTAGTAACCCTTCTAGTTACAGGTGTCTAAATGTGCAGGCTGGGACCAGGATTAGCTCCTTCCGTATTGGTTTCCATCCTAGGAAATGGTCAGTACCAGTCAGAAAAACGCCTACTAGTTAGTCAATGCTTTCCAACTGTCACTAATTTTACCAGCAGAGGGCGCAGAACAGACAGACACACACACACACACACACACACACACACACACACACACACAGTCTCCAGTTATCCGTCGCGTGGGGAGTCCAGAGTGGTCCTCAGTGCAGAGGTGTTTATACTCAAGGGTAGTTCTTCACTTGCCTCTCGTGATTAAGAGGCTCTTGCCTACCAGTTTCAGACGAACAGCCCAAGGACATCTGGTATGACTGGAATCATTTCATTTATCCTAAGAAAGGATCCTGAAAGAATCCACCTCACCAGGCTGGGGTCCAGGGTTACCCAGATCGCTAGTTTTGAAGCTCTGGCTCAGGAAAGGTAGTTTCTGATTTGAGAGTTCATCAGGAAGCCTAGGGAGACACACACACACTGAGAGAGAGAGACCTGGAAGTATATCAGAATCAACTATGGACATTTTAATTTTTTTTTTTTTTGAGAAAGATGAGCCCTGAGCTAACATCTGATATGCCGCCAATCCTCCTCTTTTTGCTGATGAAGACTGGCCCTGAGCTAACATCCATGCCCATCTTCCTCTACTTTATATGTGGGATGCCTGCCACAGCATGCCTTGCCAAGCAGCGCCATGTCCGCACCCGGGATCCGAACCGGCAAATCCCAGGCCTCCAAAGCTGAACGTGCGCACTCAACCGCTGCACCACTGGGCCGGTCCTCAGCTATGGACATTTAAAAAAACACACATTCCTGGGCCCTGCCCCCAGATCTAGTAATCTAGGAGATCCGAGTGTCTGAGGCTGGTGCCCCAGGAATCTGTACTTTGACAAGCTGCCAACTGATTGCATGCAGTCGGCTGTGAACCAGCATTTGGGAATCTCTGGTGTCCCTGTCTCAGTCCTGCTGCCCAGAACCAGTCCTTAGGGCCGTGGACAGTTAAGGGGACTTGGAGTCAGAAGAAGGTTTGAAACCAGTGGAGCCTAGGCCAGCCCTTCCAGAGGGAGCAAGGCCTCCCCCAGTGAGGGGATGAGGGATGGTGGGTGGAGGGAGCCCTCTATAGTAAGGCAGCAACTCTGTCCCCTCAGGTGTTAGAAGAGAGTGATCACTGGCCTCTCTGCATGTGCCGCTCAAAGTTGCAGGAGAAGCTGAGCCTTGCTTTCCAGGGAGCTCAGCACATCTCCACACCCTCCATCCCCATCCCTCACACACTCAGGGTGGGCTGCAGTCAGCTTCACTTGGGGAGTGGGCTTCTCCGGCTATTCTGGGCTGGATATCCCTTCCCGGCGCTGTTCTAGGTGGCTGTGCTCAGAGCAGCATCTGGTCTTGAGCTCTCTGCCTGAAGGATCCTGCTGAGAGAGTCTTCAGCCGCACCGAGCTCGGCCAGAGCAAGGCCTCAGGTGAACTGGGGGACGTGAGCAAATGCGCAGATATTGGAAGAGGAGTAGTTCTAAGGGGCCCAGTGACAAGATCCTACGGCTCCAAAGGCTGAGCAGTAGAGCCCAGCTGTCTGTGTGGTCCCAGCTATCGTCCAAGGCATGGACATCTTAGAGACTCCTTTGGCCCTTTTGACACTTCTGTTGCCATTTGGGCTTCTTGCAGGGATCCGGGCAGCGCCATCCCATTCAAGGAGGAATGTCCTAGTCTGGCCTCCTGGATATTGAGTGGCCTGCTTGCCAAACCCCCATGGGTCAGAGGACTGGCTGGAGTAAACCTGCAATCCCTGGAGCTTGGAATGAGCTGGAAAGACAGTATAATATCATAGAGAGAGCCTAGACTTGAAATAAGTCAGATCTCGCTTCAGCACTTACTACCTTAGACAAATCACTAAATCTCTCGGTGCATCCATAGTCTTATCTGTAAAATGGAGATCCTTATCCCTACCTCATAGGGCTGGAGGAACAGTAAATGAGCTAGTAAAAGAATATAAAGTGTTTTTGCACAGGGCCTGGAACACAATAGGTATTCAAATGTCGGTAGTTATTTCTCCAGGTCCTGTGTCTGTAGCACAGTTGAAGACTCAAGAGTACAGGTCTGTAAAGTGAAGAGGAGCTGTAGGGGAGAGAGACTGGCCATGATGGATTGTTCCAGAGACATAATGAGGATGAACGAGGAGCCTGAAAGCACCCTGCTTCCTTGACTCCCTCAGCTCCTCACCACCCTCTCGGCAACAAGGGTGTCATGGTTCTCTGGCCTCGTGACTCCCCTTCTTTGGCTGTGCTCTGGGAACAGCCCATTCCCAAGTCCTCTTGCTCAATCTGAGAGGCCCGAGCACTGTTGAGCCACCCTGCTGATGCCAGAAGGAAGTTCTGGGGCTGAGAGACTGGATGGAGCCCAGAGATTCTCAGGATTCCTGGGGCCACAGTGGGGAGCCCCAGCACTTCTTGGTTGTCCCTAGGCGCCTGAGGGAGAGCGATGTCATACTACAGGAAGGGACAGAATCAGGCAGGTGAGGCACAGAAGACAGAGGCAGGTAGGATTGGTGAGTTCCTGCTATTTGCAGCAAAACTACCAGGGACTTAACAGTACCAAAAGGTGATAGTCTGGGGGAAATTTTCAGAGTCTGGTTTTTAAGGTGGAGGCCAGCCAGCATGGAGGTGGCAACCCTGAGGCCCACACTCAGAAACCTCCCAGGAAGGGGTGTCAGTTCCTCTCAGAGGAGCTAAGGAAAGTAGAAGCTTTTCCCTCTTGTAGGTCAGCAAGCCTGTTGAATCTTTCCAAAGGTTACTGAGTCTAGATGATGCTAAGACCTTCTGCTGGCTTCCCACTGCACTTAAATAAAACCCCAACCCGATAGACCTGGCCTTACCTACTTCTCTACCTCGTCCACCTTCTCCCCCTTGCTTACTCAGCCACACTAGCCTCCATTCTGTTCCTCAACGGCACCAACCTCACTCCTGCCTCAGGGCCTTGGTATTCGCTGTTTCCTCTGCTCAGGGTTCTCTTCTCCCTGTCCTCACAGCTGGTTGCTTTTCTTCATTCAGGTCTCGACTCAAATGTTCTCTCTTTGAAGATGCCTTTTGTGCCAACTCTTATCTAGTATGGTGCCCTTCTCCTGCCTCCCTCACTTTCTATCTACTTACCTTGTTTTATGGCCCTTAGAGTCCTTATTACTCTCTCAAGTTATCTAATTTGTGTATCTCGTTTCTTATTTTGTGTCTGTCTCCTTTACGAGAGCAGGATTTTACTCTGTTCACCTATGTATCCCCAAGGCTTAGAACAGTGGCACGTAGTAGGTGCTCAGTAAATGTTTGTTGAAAGCCTAAAAGAGGTCAGAGGCAATCCTGGTCAGAGGACTTGGAATGTTGTCATCTTGACCCTGTCACAGCAGAAAGGGGTCCTGACCAAGAAGAGTCAAGACTCAGACTGATATGCACCCATTAGGATAGACAAGTGTACCTGCAGCCACTGAGAGGTGGCCCAGCCATGCAGCCAGGTCACAAGAGCCAAAAGACACTACAACAGCCGGTCATGTCCAGGGCAAGGAGTCAGCATCTGAAGTCTGAGACAAGGCCCTGGGGTATTCCATCAGGGGAAGCATAGTGACAGGGGGGTCAGCAGGCAGTTCACCAACAGACAACAGGCTCTCAGCCCCTCGGGTGAGATTCGGGGTCAGGGCATTGGGTGAAGACAACTAGTGAGAAAACACAGCCCTAACTAGGGTCCTAGGTAGGCTCCAAAGACTGGGATCCAGACAGAAGCCAAGTGCTGAGAACCAGACTGGGGGGCTGGGCTGAGCCCAAGGCCAGGTTGGGGTAGGGTGGGGGATTAGCCGGTGCTGGAAGAAGAGGGCTGCAGAGCCAACCAGGCAGGCTCAGACAGGCTATTTGTTTGGGTGAGAAGCGCATCTGGCATATATTACCCTTTGCTGTGGGGGACAGGGGCAGACTAGAGGAGAGTGCTCGGGGGCTGTCTGCCTGGGTCCCTCTCCCCACCGGCTTCCAACAAGAGAGCCGCCTTAAGGAGCACCTCCCAAGCAAAGAAATCTACCCGCGGCTGTTGTAGACAGGCCTTGATAGCCACTTTTAGTTACTTTAACAATTGGACAAGGGGCTTTCACATCCTAGGACCAGAAACATAAGAAATACTTACAGGACTCCTTCTGGAGAACCACCAAAAGCTCCCATTGGCTCAAAAAGCAACCAACTGTCCTGCCTGATGCACGGGTCTCCCCAACCTTGGCTCCCCACTAGGGCTGCACAGCTGTCAGTGGGCCAGACTCCCAGTTGTCCTCCTGCTCAACCCCAAAGTCATTCCTGCCTCCCTACTTTTGTACCCTCCCCTCCTCTTTACCAATCCAAATGTTACACTTCATTCAACATACAAAGTAAGTCTAATTATTCTTCAGTGACCCCTCCCTGATGTTGAGTCCATAATGCTCTCCACCCCCATAGCACAGCCTTACACTTGGTAAGCTTGTTTAATTTTTGTTCTCCAGTAGTTTAGTGGTTACATTATTCCCACACCTGGATCAGAGGGTCTTTGAATGTAGGGGACCAATCCTCCTATTGTTATGTTTTCTCCATAGCACCCAGCAAAGATCTGGGGGCATAATAGATATTTGTTAGCTTGAGCTCTGCCCTCTCCAAGAAAGGGCAAGGGAAAAAATTCCACCTTTGGTGTCAGAGACTGCTTGGTGAAAAATGGGAATCCGGTTCTAACTACTTTGAGGCAACTGGGCTCATGGGGCAACCTATACTTTCTATTTTTAAATTTGGGGAAATAAGGAGAGAGCAGCCTACTCTCGACATCCAGGGAACCTAGGAAATATTGGTGAGTCAACGTCTTCTTTCGAGACTTCTCTATTCTGCTGCCTGCATTGGTGCTCTAGAAAGACATATCTGGCCTATACCTCCCCCACCTTCTGGGTGTTTCTGCCCACTGATGACACACCGAATAAGAGAATGAATTAGGTCTGAAGAAGTGCCTCAAATGATGAGAATTCCAGGTGGCATAGACGGCTGGTAGGGAGTGTGCCTGGGCACGGGCATATCATTCTATAGTAGGGCAAGCTGCCTCTTCTACTCATCACAATCAGAAACGTCTTCTTGGAGGAAAGCAAAACTTGAAGGCACATGATAATCTATACAAATTTTATTTTAATATCAATTTGTATGGAAACAAGCAGGTGTCAGCATTATGCAGGCACGGAAAAAAGGGAAAGAAAAAATTCCAGTGATAATTGATCTTGTATTTACACCATTTGGTTTCAACAGGGACAGGAAGTTTTACTGTTAGCTTCCTGTGGGAACTCCAGTTTCTGCACCTTCCCCTGCTGCCTTTCAGCATCACGATAGAGCAGGGATTTCTGAGCCTTCAGTCGGCAAGCCAGGCACATGAAAATTGACTCCACGTTCTGGCTCTCTTTGGGGTCCTTGGCCGACGTCTCAAACAAGAGCATGTTGTGGGCATCGGCAAATTTCAGGGCTAGGTTGGAGGGCACCTGGATCTGTTCCCTCAAGTCACACTTGTTGCCCACAAGCACTTTCGGGACTAACGGGGGCACAGCATGCCCATTGCACTCTTGGATCCACATTTTGAGGTTGGTGAAGGATGTCATCTTGGTGACGTCATAGACGAAGACCACTGCGTGCACATTGCGATAGTAGTGCTCGACCATGCTTTTGCGGAAGCGTTCCTGACCTGCTGTGTCCCACACCTGAACCTGGAAGATACAAAAACCCATATTTGGGGTCAGCAAAGGAAATATGAATGAGTGGGAGAAAACATGGTTCTGCGGCATTATAAAAATGAGGTGACAAGTCCTGACACAGGAAGTGGTTCTTTGACAGACTGGCAGAATGGACTTCTCAAAGTATAGAGAGAAGGTTCTTTCAGAGTTTATAAAGTTTTTCTTAAGATTTTTAGCTGAAAATCTTGACTTGAAAAATCTTAAGGTTTTTAGTTGAAAAACTGGGATGAAAATTGGTCAGCTTTTCTGGAGGGAAATTTGGTAATATTACCAAGAACGTGAAAAATGTTCAAAACTCTTTGAGCCTATAATCTCACTTCCAGAAATCTATACACAAGAAATAGCAGAGATGTTGTCAAAATTCTGTACAAAAATCTTAATTGCAGGGTTATTTATACTTTTTTAAAAATCAGGAAACAACCTAAATGCTCCCTAGGAGAGGAATAGCTAAGTACATGTAGATATCTATACGATGGGCTATTATGCAGCCATTAAAAGTGTTTTTAGGGGCTGGCCCCGTGGCGTAGTGGTTAAGTTTGCATGCTCGGCTTCAGCAGCCCGGGGTTCACTGGTTCGGATCCAGGCACGGATCTACACACCGCTCATCAAGCCATGCTGTAGCAGCATCCCACATACAAAATAGATGAAGATTGGCACAGATGTTAGCTCAGGGACAATCTTCCCCAAGCAAAAAGAGGAACATTGGCAACAGATGTTAGCTCAGGACCAATCTTCCTCACGAAAAATAATAATAATGTTTTCAAACAACAAATGGTGGAGGAAATGCTCACAAAATATAAGTAAGTGAAAAAGTAGGGTATAAAATTTTTCATATGCTATGGTCCCAATTTTTAAAAAATATTCAACAGACATATGCATGAGAAAGACTGGACGTGTACACACTAAACATTAATGGTTATTTATGGGCAGTGGGACTATAGGTGATATTTATTTTCTTCCTTTTTTTCATATTTTCTAAATTTTCTACTGTAATAAACATCACTTTGCTTTGGGGGGTTTTGCATGACTTTTTAAAGAAAATAGGTCAAATCTCATCTTTTAGCTCAATTTACAAAAGTTCACTTCTCATAAGTTCACTTCTAGAAAAGCTTAAACAAAGTTCCCTTCTTTGTTATGTAAAAGGTAATTTAGCTCGCTGGAGTTTTCTTCTGCATCTCAGCTTTTGGGATAAAGGCCAAATTATGAAGGAAAAACGCTGATATCAGTAACATATACAGAGACAAAATTCCAAAAGGAGACTCTGGAGTCAACACACGTTCAGCCCAATCTATTTCCCTTTATATATCCAAAGTCTTGGACAAGAGAAATTCATACTCAGAATGATGGTCCCAAGGCCCTATACAATTCTCAGTTATCAAAGCAAATTTGATTATGGCCACTAATTGACTACTATGGCTCTTAAAACAAAGTATCGCCTTTATTTGGAGTTAGCAGTCAGTAAGTATAATCTAGTAAATATAATTGAATCTCTTTGCTGAGTAAAGATCTTACACGGCCCCAGAGTCATCATGCTGAACATCAATTATCATTGTCCAGGCTCCCCGTCATCTCCTCTATGGACGCGGCTACCACGTTCCTTTAGCACGACTCTCAAATTCACCCCTTCTTCTATTTCGATTTTCATGTCCCTAGGTCAGACCCTCCTCTTCTCACTCCTAGACTACAGCAGAGTGTTTTGGATTCTAGATGTCTTCATTCCAATGCTGCCTGCATACTGCTTTCAAACTAGCCTTCCTAAATCCCTGCTTCAGGAAATTATGGTAGCCCTCCACTGCACGTAGCATCAAATGAAAAGATTTCTGTCTGCCATAGTTTGACCCCACCAACCTGGTTTTGAACTACTCATCTACGCCTGGTTCATTCCCTGTGCTGTCCCTTTGGTCCTGCTAGTCCCCCCTTCCCCTACAGAATTGGTTGTCCCCCATGGCCCTATCCAAATTTCACCCATTCTTCAAGGCTCAGTTCATGCCTCTACCTTCTTCCTAACACCTCCCCCAACTTCTCTTCAATTCTCTTTTCTTGCCTCTACCTTCTTCCTAACACCTCCCCCAACTTCTCTTCAATTCTCTTTTCTTAGGAATTTCTATTGCACTTTGAGTCTGTGCCACGCCATTTAGATTATATTTATTTGTTCTCTAATTGTTTCGTCAGTGCTCTTGGCATCTCTCCAGTTAAACTGTAAGCGGACTTTTTTCTGCATCAGATCACTCGTCATCATGGCTGTCATCATCCTCATCCTCAACACCAAAAAGCACTATTGGCCTGAGCCACCAACACTACAAACAGTCCAGCATTCTAAGTATCTGCCAAGGTGATTTCAGAGAAAACGTTCGACTTTGGTTACACAGAAAAACATAAGTCCTTGAACACTGATTTGCTTTGGCAAGCAAAGACAAAAAAGATTTTCATTTCTTCCACCTCTCTAGTGCTCTGAGCAGGAAGAAAAGGAGAACAGGCCAGGAAAGAAATGGAGGTCGGTGGGAAGAGAGCAGATAGAGCACAAGAATATCATTACCACTCGGTTCCTGATCCCCACCCCCAACCCCAGTAGTCCTAACTCTTGCCTCTGAGTAAGGCTGAATCCCCACCAGCCCTCAGGCATGTGGCAGATGCTTTAACACCATGAGCTCAGGACTCTAAAAATACCTGCCACTAGCAGGAACACGGGTGGGAGTGTGTGAGGTGTTTGGGGCTGAGTAGGTTGGCTGTTTGGCTTTTTTTTGGCTTCAGAATTGTATACACCGCCCAAGCTGCCGGAACTGCAGGGAGGGCCCTTTCTGCCGGCGACCTTTGCCTTTCCAATGCTGCGGGGAGCCTTGAAGCTTTCATTTGGAGGCTCAGAATTGAAACTGTAGGCACTGCTCCCATTCCAGCTCTTTATAAACGCCAATCCAAGGCCTTTGCACTCCTGTCTGTGGTGAGACGGGAGCCAGGAAGCAGGCTGCTCACAGCAGAAAATCAGAAGGACCGATGGCATGGCCTCGGAGTCATCACAAAGGGAGAGCACAGCTGTCAGGCTCACTAGACAGACAAGCGACCTCATTTTGTTTGGGGGTTTGGTGTGCATGTTCTCCTTAGTATCCTCATAAACCCCCGGCCCCTGCCAGACAGTGAAAGCATCTCCTTCCCCCTTTGCAGCTGGCTCTCCTCTCATCCATTCTTCCCTTCCTGTGGGCACTGCATCTACGTGGTGGCCAGGGCTGACTACCCCTTAGCCACATACGTGCTCCTCAGATTCTCTTTTCTCTCCAAGGGCCAGTGGCGTGTAATGGAATCAAACCAACTCGGGTGCAAATCTCTGCCCAATCATGTACTACTAGTACACGTTAGGTGTTTAGTACATGTAGTACTAGTTAGGTGTCCTTAGGCAAGTTGCTTACTCTATCTTCAGTGTCCTCCCTCCTCTGGAAACCGAGGACAACCACAGCAGTCTTGTAGGGATGCTGTGAGGATTAGCATTCCTTGTAAGTACCTGACACGGTGCCTGATACACACTCTCCCTCCTGGCCTGAAACCTCCACCATCAAGTCTGGCCTGACAACTCATTGAGCAGGAGGTGCTGTTGGAAACGCAGCAGTAGCTTTGGAATTGGGAGCCCTGGGTTCCAGCTCCCCCGCTTAGTAGCTGAGTAAATGACTAGGCAAATGAAATAACACGTGAGAAAGAGCTTTGGCAGAATATAAAGTGCTCTGCAAATGTTAGTTGTTGCCATTGTCTCAGAAAGCCCATCAGCCCTGTCCTGGTAGCACTGCTCCTTGGATCTGTTGGTTCTCATCCTGGAAAGCACAGAAAGCTTGGCTTGTTGATGATGAGTTAGAGCCAAGGCAAAGGCAGTCAGTGGGGAGGGGGAGGAGAGAAGAATGCCAGCAACATGCCATGGGTGGCTGGGGGTAGGCCAAAGTGACGGGGATGCTGGAGGAGGGTCGAGGGGCACAGTGTGGGGAGCTGCCAAAGATAAATCTAGTCTTTTGAACTATTTTCCTGGGGCTCCCACTGCCTGAGCAAGCTTCAGCAGATCCCCCACCCCCTGCACGTGCTCTTCGCTTACATGAGTATTTCTTTTCCCTGGGGAATATATCTGGCATCTTTCTATAGATGAGACATGAATGTCCTTTTGTTGGAAGCTGGCGGGGGAGGGTAGAAGAGGAAAAAGGGAGACAAATACATCTGTAACCTTTGGAGGGTGCCCAAGTGGATGATGGGAAAAGTTTAAAACAAATCTTTTCTTCAACTAGCTGGACTGTCCCATCTTCATCTAAGATACACACACATAAGGCTGACACAGAGAATGGCAAAGGAGGACAGAGACAAAGAGAAACTCATGCACAGAAAGAGAGGCAGCAAGGCAGACAGAGAAACACACACTGATAGATAATTAACCATTAAGCTAACTGGCAGAAGAGGGAAGCTCAGAAGCCCTAAAGAAGACATGATGTCATCCTGACTGCAGGCAGCTTCTGAGGGAACACACAGCTCAGCCCCTGTCCACTCGATAATATAACACAGGTAGGTGTTTTTCCAAGTGATCAGCAGAGGACGAGAAATCCACAGTCCTGGGCGGCACCTGCCCACAGCCATGGCTGACCTGCAGTTTCCTGGTCCAGAGGGATGGACCAGAGGGGGTACCCAGCCTGTGGGAGAAACCAAACTAGAGGCGGGGGGGGGGGGTTCCATGAGAATTTACGAAGAATGGTTCAAAAATTAATTCTGAGCCTCCCCTCTACTACTTCCCCCATCCCATCCCCCACATACAGCTACTTGGCATTTTCCAGTGCTTTTAGACGGAGACAGGTTCAATATGAGTTAGCTAAACCCCTAGGAGACAGACACACAATGGTCATTAAGGGAAGCTCCACCTTTCCTTTGGGGGTTGGGGGATGCCTCCACCCTTCCTAGGCTGATCTCAGGAAGGAGTGTCAGCTTGCCCATATGCTGTCCCTCCCTGTCCCTGTCACAGGTAACTGCATGGGTTGGATGGACCATGGGAGTCACCTAGAGTGGGGATTTATATGGAAAGAGCACCTGGAAGGGGATTAGGAGACCTGAGTTGTAGGCCGGGCCCTGTGTGATCTTGGGCAAGTCACTTTCCCTCTCTGAGCTTCAGTTTCCTATCTGTAAAATGAGGACGTTGGATTAGAGATTCTCAAGGTCCCTTCCATCTCTGAACATTCTCTCATTCTCACGCCCAAGGTGAGACAGTCAGGGTGCAAAACATAAGACTCAGGTACTCAGTTCAATGTCTGGAGTGCAGCTGAAGGAGACAGCTTGAAGGCTCCTGGGTCTTGGGGCTATAACCCTGGGCCCCTGGCCTAAAAGAGACCATAAGGCTGGCCGCCTGGCATGACGCCTTCCCCCGTGCGCACTCCTGATCCCGTCCCAGGGAAGGCAGGATAGTGAGATGGTGAAGTCCTTGGGGTCAAGGGTCAAAGACTGAAGCTCAGATCCATGTGCCTTTGGGCAAGTTATTTAATCTCTCTAATGCTGGTCTCCTTAGCTATAAACTGGGAATAATGATAATAGTCTTAATTTCATAGGGCTGCTGTGAAGATGAAATAGATAGCACGTGTAAAGTGCCTAGCCTGGGGTCTTTGTTTATTCACTAAATAGAAATAGTTGTCTTGATGTTCACATTAACCAGGAAACACTGTATTGTACATGTTGTGATGGGGAGGTGATGGGGACACATTGATTGGAGACACCAAATGGGGCTTCAAAGCCCTAGGGATGGCCCTGGTAATTAAGAGAGTAGCCCCAAATACGCTAAGTCAGTCATTCCCCCTGCAGGGGTTGACACATGTGCTACCCTGGGAGGCAGAGAGCAGCCCAGGAGAGGCCACACCCTGCTCTTGGACTGCGAGAAGAGCTCGCTGAGACCTCTCGACCACTCTCCTGTGAGACCTGGCATTTTATAGCCCGACAGCCTTCTATTGCTGGCTGTGGTCTAGGGCCACCTCAGCCTGTCACCCTGGACTTTTTGCCCTCCCCCAAAGGAAGAAACCTTTGGCAGTCATGTCATGGCATGGTTTTGGCACTTGTTCCTGGAGAAACTCCAGGCCAGCCGGAGTGTGGGGCAAAATCTTCTCCTGTCTAGATCCTGTGCTAGCTGCCACGCTCTGCCGTCTTCCCACAGACATGCTGGTCTTGCCTGGCGGCTTTGGCCCTGAGGTTGCAGCAGCTTTACAAGAGGCAAGGTCACCATCTCCCCACTCCCACACCCCACCCTGAGCTCCTTCAGCATCTGCACTCAGAGGGCTCCGCCGTGAGCCGTGTCACAAGGCTTTGCCCTCTTGAAAATATCATCTTCCCAAAAAAAGCCTGTATTAAGCACTTATCAGCACGTGGTGTTGTGCCGAGCTCTGTTTCCAGTGAATCACACTGTCACAGGCTCTGCCCCCTGGGAATCTGGAATCTTTGGCGGACTGTAAAATCCAGTTTGGCGAAGCACGGGGGTGTCAGAAGGGAAGGAGCCTTTTAACAAGTTCCCCGAGTCTATTGGGTGCTGACCCGATTCCCCTCATTTTCACCTCCCATTTCCTACTTTCTAGATTCCTCCTCTCCTCTCCCCCCTTCTCCCTCCTCCCCAGACACCCAAACACTTCCTTTTTCCTCCTTCTGAATTTTCAGTGGATTTATGGCCCCTCTCCTAAATCCTGAGAACTCTTTGGTTCAATGTGACACTTGATTTGAAACAAGTGATAGCATTAAATGTTAAGGGTTTTGAGGGTTTAAGAGCACATCCACAAGTATATTTCTACTTTTAAAAGGCATTTTAAAAGGCATGTTTTAGAATTTCCAGAATCTTAAAACCTTACATTAAAGAAATTAGACACACTAGAGAAAGTCTTAAACAAGCAAATGTCAACATAAGGGCCCCAGGACAAGATAGAGACAGATACCTGCTTTGACTTTAAAAAGGAAGCGAAGCAACTCCCCCCAAAATGCAAGCGGTGAAAAAGATCACTATTTCAAAACGGTGCCATATCTTCCCGACCCTGAGGCTCAGATGTTCTCAAGAGCCCTCCCTCACCAGTACCGAGCTGCCCATCTTCCTGACATCAAGTGCCTTGGCCTGGTTTCTGGAGCCATTTTAAAACCCGTTCATTTTAATAATCAAAGCAGTCAGGAGTCTTGCACAGTTTAGAGTGTTTCGTCATTCTCCCCAGTTACTCAGCCCTTCTCTCTACATCACTCAGAAGAGGGGCCTTGTGGTCATTCAGGCTGTTTGACCAGCAGGAGGGAGGTTCACCCGACAGGGGCCAACCACTGGCTCAAGAAGAGGCAGGCGGTGGGGGCTAGCGGAGTTGATCTTTAGCGCCCAGCGCCTTTTGAGGTGCCTTTCCTGCCTATAACCCTACCCCCCCGGCCGCTCCCCTGACACATGAAGCCACCCTTGCCATGTCCTCCCTCCCACCATCCTCTGCACATTGAAATACTCCTGCCCTATTCAGTTTCTACCTTTTCTGAACCAAAAGTGAGCACAAATGGTCAGACAAGAATATCTGTACTTAGCCTATCTGAGAAACTAATGAGCGGGAAGGACCCAGACACTTCCGTTGGCCCTCAGATAAGTTGCTCTGCATTTCGACAAAGGCCTGCTGCAGATAATACCAATAGAATGAGTAATGGGCAGTTTATTCGTTAGGTACCCCAGACAAATAAAGAAGATATCATTTGGGGGGACTGTTCCAAAAGAACAAGTTTTGTCTGTTATGAAGGGCTGGCAGGTGACTCTGTCTCAATTTGTTTAAAAGGGCTCATGGCTTTGTGCCAGAACCACCCCACTCCACCCCTATTCCAACTCAGCCCTAATCTTAACCATAAACTCTAACTTAAAATAAAGTGGCTTTCATTCTCTATGGATGGCCATCCTTTCCTCCCCTCTAATGCCTCGGGGCTCAGCCAAAGTGGGTTTTTGCACTCTATTGGCACCCAAGAGGTAGAAGAGGCCTCAAGATGTATAAAGTGCTTTGGGATCCATCCCACAGACCAGGACCAAGAGATGCCTCACGCCTCCCTCTGCCCACAGGTGCCGCTGCTCTCAGTTCAGGGTCAAGGATGGGATCAGACATGCCTTTCCTGGTGACAGCTGTCAAGCAGGGGCAAAGGGCATGAATGCAACCACTCCCGCCTGCCCTAAAAAACCGGGTGAGGTGGGAACCAGGCCACTGAGAGAGGCAAAGGGAATGAGGGGGTGCCGAGGGTCTTGGACTCAGCAAGCGGTGACACAGCCACGCGCTGGACGTTTACAATCTCTAGAGCAATGCCTCAGGCGAGGCCACCTCCCAGATCCCTCCCTTCCCGGACCTGACCATCTGAATCACCTTGATCTTCTCGCCCTCGATTTCCACGGTCTTCTCCCTGAAGTCCACGCCGATAGTGGCCTCAGTCTTGTCTGGGAAGGTCCCCCCGCAGAAGCGAAAGGTCAGGCAGGTCTTGCCCACGTTGGAGTCCCCAATCACGATGATTTTGAAGATGCGAATCTGCACGTACTGGTCCAGCGACGAGTCGAGCTCCAGGGACGCCAGGCCAGCGGATGAGGCGGGCTGCAGGCTCCCATGGCCCAGGATGGGCTGCGCCATCTCCCCGGGACCGAACCTGGGCCCCAACCCCCCTTGAGGGCTCCACACAAAGAAAACGGCCACGTTAGTGCGCTCGAGGCGAGCGAGCTTTGTGCGTGTGTGTGTGCGTGTCGGTGAGTGTGTCCGCGCGTGTGTGCGTGCGCCGGCAACGTGTGCGCGCGCGCGCGTGAAGGGGGTGCCTCTCGCCCCGGGCCCCCCTCCTTCTCCTCCAGCGCACCCTCCTTGCAGCTCCAAGGCACTAACACAAAAGCCAGAGAGGAGAGGAGAGATGGAGGAGCGTGGCAAGCCGCGAGCCTTCTCCTCTGCCTGTACCCTCGGACGGGACGCTCAGGCGCTCGATCCTATGATGCTCCCGAAGCCGCCGCCGCCGCCGCCGCCGCCTCGCCTTTGCCTAGACCCTCCCCTGCCTGACCCCAGAGGCACACAGGAGGGAGGAAACCTAAGGAGGAAAGGGAGGGGGTGGGGACAGCGGCACACACCACCCCGGGATGGTCTTCCTTTCTCCTTGTCCCCATTTATGCTATAGGTCTCGGGCTCCCCACCCCCACTTTCTTGGAGTGCACGGGGTCAGTGGGCAGGGAGCACAGCTGTGAAGGACAAAGAGAGCTGCACCCTAAGGCATCTCTGGAGCTCGTCAGCCTTGGAACAACGCAACTCGGCGAGGGTGGGGTGCGGAGCGAAGATACCTCTTTCACCTCCTTAGCGGCGGGCAGCTGAGCCGCGCCTCCGCAGCCCCCTCCCAAGCCTTGGGATAAAGGGATGCTCTGTCTTAGAGTAAGCAGGTGCACTCGCGCGCCCCAAGGAGCCAGGGAGGGCGCTGCCGGCCGCCGGTTGCGGGGGCCCGCGCAGCTGAGAAGAGGGAGCCGAGGGGAAAGGGTGTGCGTGTGGAGGGGTGTTACTGTTTCTGTCACAGACTTGCCAGATGTAGGGGGGCGCGTGCCAGGCGCCAACCTCCTCTCATCACACCACGAGCACCCATCCTCTGCATGTCCAGGAGAGTAGCTCCCATTGGCTGCCGGAGTCGGTTGTGTTTGTCTGGCCAATGGGGAAGGCCCGCCACGGGAGAGGGCCATACAGGGCATAGGAGAAGGGGGGAAGTTAGTGGTGGCAGCTCCAGCAAAAGGGGACCTTGTTTCCGGAGCTAACCATTACAGGCCCAGGTGGAGGGATCTTAGAATATGGCATAAACCTCACAGTGTCTTGCATTCTCGAGTCCTCCCTATAATCGTAAGACCTTCCAGAATGGTAGACTTTCAAAAGGAATTGGAAACCCCTTATAGGGTTCACCCCTCTGCAATTGAATGTAGAACGAAGTGGTTGGGTCTAATTTGCCAGAAGCCTAGATTATGCTTGGAAGCTGATAAATGAACAGAACTTTCTTACGGTATTAGGGGGCAGCTTCCCAAAGCTTACTGAGCATCACACATCTTGGTCAAGATCAGTAGTCCTACTGAAAGTGATTTGCAGGTTCAGAATTGTTTGTTTGAAATCAACTTTACTGAGGTACAATTTACATACAATAAAATGCACCCATTTTATGTTTACTTTTAAGACGTTATCGTCCTCCCACATATTTCATAGGCTAAGGTAATATTGACATATGCCAACACCGACATTTGAGTTCTGTGCTAATGCCATCAGGGTCGGGGATTCCAGCAACACGTGAGCTGCTATCTTATTTGTGTGTGAGGCTGAGCTCAGAAGAGACAAATGTGACTAAATCCATTCCTATTATGAGAAAAACAAATCAGTGCATCAGTGAGAGTTCTGTAAGCAAATTGGAATGCAACCGCTCAGCCAAGTCCGAGTTACTCAAAATGGCTGGAAAAATAGGGTCTTCTAGTTAATAAGCTTTTTAGCTAAGTTAGCAGACGTGTTTACAGCAAACTGTTTTAGCATATACGTGGGTCACCCATTTGTAAAACCCTAGATTATACTATTCAATATTAAAACCATTTTGAGAAGGATTTAACCTTAGTTGGCTAATCCAAAGTCATCATTATGAATACCAATTATCATCGTACAGTGTGAATAGCATTCATCATTGTACAGTATTTTGGTTTTTTGATTGGCTGATGTCTAGATAATAGTTTGCTGCATCATTCTCCTCTGTATTTGAAGCTAATGCTCCTGGTGATCATTATGTACAGAAGGGTAGCTATAAAAAGGGGGGGGGGTAACTATTAATCAGGCACATCCAGTAGGTAGAGGGGAAAGAAGCTTTGCCAACTCATAGCCAGAATTAATGCTAACTTTCTTGAGAGATATAAAAAAAAATTACATCTACATAGTAAGAGTATTTAGATGTATGCTTCCACCAAAAACTTGTCACTGAGTCTCAGAGTTCACATTATATTTTTAAGGTAGAAACACTGATTTCTGGAAATGTGGTATCTCAGAGTGGGCTCCATGCTCTAATAAAAATTGTTTGCTACCTCTGTGGGGCGAGATTTGGGGGAACTTCCACTTATATTTTTGGAGTCAGTTCAATGTGTGTACATTGCTTTTGCAAAAAGAAGGTGATAAATTACAACTTTTAATTAAAGGGACAGGAAAACTACCTCATTGTACCTATTGCAAAAATAAATGTGCTGTACAATGCCTTTTCTTTGTGTTAACTGTCAATCATTAAATGGTTGTCTTTCAAATATACCCAGTTGTGGGGCTGGCCTGGTTGTTCAGCGGTTAAGCGCACACATTCTACTTCAGTGGCCAGTGGTTCGCCGGTTTGGATCCCGGGTGCGGGCATGGCACTGCTTGGCAAGCCATGCTGTGGTAGGCATCCCACATATAAAGTAGAGGAAGATGGGCACGGATGTTAGCTCAGGGCCAGCCTTCCTCAGCAAAAAAAAGGATTGGCAGCAGATGTTAGCTCAGGGCTAATCTTCCTCAAAAAATAAATACAAATAAATAAATGATATATATATATACCCAGTTGTTTTCATAGGTACCCGATCATCATGATTTCCACAGCATGTTCCAAAGCCTCTTTCACCAACAGATATGATTAACTTTGTATTTAATCAATCCATGCTTATTATTGGCTTTTAGAAATAGCAATAGATATCCATGTCTGTAAGGCCTTTAAAATGTTAAATAAGTATAGTTTTTACCTTATTGTGGAATTGTTATTTTCAATATTTATCACCCAAAGCAGCCCCGGGTAAAAAGTCACCTATCGCCTGCACTTCTGAACATGAATCTATTCGTAATGAGTAGGAGAACCCTGGGTCATTTTCACCCAATAAATACTGCTTCCTGGGTTAAACTTCCTAAACAACGCTTTTGTAATTTCATTTTCTATCCCTAGTCCACTAAAAAAAATAACTTTATCATCTACAAGATTCAGGCCAAACTCTTTCGCCACTTCAAATCTGGCCCCACCATATCAACCCGCCTTTATTTACTTCTTACTATGTATTCTTTGCCATTGTCCCCTGAAAATGTGCTGGGTTTTTGTTTGTTTTACACCTCCAAGCCTTTTAATTTAAACAGCATGGTGCTTCCTCTACTTTATACATATTAGCTCCTTTAATCTTCATCACAACTCTGTAAGATTGGTAGATGAGGAAGGTGAGGCACAGCTACGCGACTTGCCCAAGCAGCAGAGCCAGGATTCAACCTGAGGTAGACTGGACCCAAAGTCAACGGTACCCAACCACTAAAAATATTATCTTTGGTCTCAATGTATTCATCACCTGAAATATTCCTCCTCCTCCACTGTCTACTTGAATTTTGCTACTCATCCTTCAAGACACTGCTCAAGCAACACTTCTTGCATGAAGTCCTTCCTTAGCTATTCCACCCCATACTCCGTTCTCCTGCTCTGGCACTACATCAGGTATTATTTATTATTTAAATGACCAGTATACGTCATATCCCCAACTAGACAATGACCACTTCCTATGCTTTTCATATGCCCCAGAGCCCCTTTCAAGGTATGGTTCAAGTGGCAAGCGCTCAATAAATACTTGTTAAATGAATATGTACCCAAAACCTTGAAAAAGGCGTTATATTTTGCATACAGACAAAAATTTCTTTCCAATTTAGCTTACATTCGGTAGAGTCAAAACACCTGTTTACAGTCAGCCCCTAACCCTACTCCAACTCTGAAAGTCCTGCTTAGGATTTCTCTCACAGAAAGCCTGTGAAGCACGAACTCTTTTTGCCAGTATCCTGCTCTCAAGTACGGAAGCCATAATAACAGCAGACTATCCGCAGCACCTGGTACAGCATCCAGGACACAGAACTGCACAATATAAAAACGATATGCGGAAAGAGAGCGCGGAATGATTACTTGTGCAGCAAACAGGGATTGGGTGGGAAACCGTCAGCAATTTGTAAAAGACAAAAGTCCATTCCGAATCTGGGAAGCCAGGTGCCCCGGCTCAGACCTCCGGAAAGACTGGAAGTGGATTAAAGGCAGAGAATCCGGAAGGCTCAGTACCTAGTAGCTAGTGGCCTAAAACAGAAGAAGAAAATGCAGTGCTGGGGCCACACTTTGTGAGGTGCTGTTATCAGTTCTCGCCACCGACATAGCGGCAGCGCCGGCCACAACCGCCAGCTAAAGCGGGCCCACGGGTCGCTCCCTGGACAGCGTTCTGAACTCGCTCAGCGAAACGCGTTGCCACCGACCCGCGGAAACTTGCAAGCAATTCCGGCTGCTGGCTTTGCAAGTGCGCCGGCAGCTAGGCGCATGCGCAATCTTCTCACCGTGCAGGCCAATCGCAATGCGGCGCTGAGTACTACGCCTGCGCAGTAGGCCTCCAGTCGCGCTTCCCCTTCCCCTGCTCTAGCAGGCCGGCTTAACTGTCCAATGCCCACCCGGAGCTGGGAGGCGGAGCCTGCGCAGAGTGCGTGTGAAGGGAGCGCTGGGGGGGCAGCGGGTCGGGGTCCACGGTGTGTGACCCGTTGGTGGGTGCGTGAGAAGAAAGGAAAGGAGGAGGTCCAGAGTAGCGGTCGCCGAAATGTTCCGGTGTGGAGGCCTGGCGGCGGGTGCTTTGAAGCAGAAGCTGGCGCCCTTGGTGCGGACAGTGTGCGTCCGAGGCCCGAGGCAGAGGAACCGGCTCCCAGGTGACTGACTGACCTATCCCGGGCCACCCCCACCTCGAAGACCAAGGGCCTGGGCTCCATAGGCTCCCTGTGCCTTACAGACCTCCCCCCACCCCTGGGGAAAACTTAACATACTCACAGTCGCGTGAATTCCGACTTGGCGGGATCCAAACCACGAGTTTCCCAAGCCATGCTGACCTGACCTTCAAGGGAATTGGACCCAGTAGTCGGCTTGAGGCCTTTTCCTGGGAGGGTTTGCTGTTCAGGGATAACTGAACAGCTGGCTGTCTCTTATGGTCCAATGCCACCTCCCGGGCACCCCCAGTCCCCCTTTTTAGAGCAGTGAGGTCAAGTAGACTGTCGTTTACCGTTTGAGACTTTAAACGGGACATTTCAGCCCTACGCCTCAGTTCCTTCTGTAAATGAGGGTATTACTTGCTCTACCTTCCAAGCCCCAGATGTGATCGGTAGATTTGAGTGCCCTGTGAGACAGTGCAGTGCAAGTAAGGAGTCAGTCGGTTGTGCGCCAGACACCAGGAGAGTTGGCCCAGAATTAATTTCAGATGTCAGTGTAATTCTTGGCGGACTTTAATGCTTCAAAGAGACAGTTTGCAGAGCATATTGTATTTGCCCTCCATGAAGTTGTTTCACCAGATTTTAGAGCTGGAAGGTATTTTCTGGTAAAGTTCAACCCACTCATTTTATAGATAATAAACCAAGGCACAGAGAGGTGAAATTTACTTGCCCAAGGTTGCATATCTCATTAATGGGTAGAGCAAAGGATAGGTTGCCTGTGTCTAGGCCTGTAATCCCCTTGCCACAACTCGACACTGCTTCCTAAAGTTTGACCTCAAAAGGTTAAGAATGAATCTGGTTCCCTCTAGCCATTGTGCACCAGGTATCCATGAATTTATCTGAGCGTGTCTTGACCCTGCTCATTATCAACCTACACAACCTCATGGGGCTATTGAATTATCCACCTGTAGGAGGTGCTATTTTTTTATTTTTGTTTTTTTATCAATAATCTTTGGCCACCAGAGAATATTCACATTTGCAATGTCAGAAGTTATCCTTGAGGCCTTCCGATGTGAAACCAGCTTCTGAGTGCTTTAAAAAGTGGAAAATATTTCCCTTAAATTGTTAGTGTCCTTGCAAGTGTGCATTTGAACAGGTTTTCCAGTTGCTATGCCTCAAGAAAGTGTTTTCTAATGGGTGTATCTGTGGTATATCCCAAGACTTATTGCTCTTGGAACTTAAAAACCCTTGCCTTAGTTTGTAAACTAATACCTTGTCTATGATGTCACCTCTATGGGTTTTGTGCATTGAAATGATGGTGCTCTGTGCAAGTTGCACAGAAATTTACACAGAAACTTAGGTGAGCTGACGATTTTCATCTACACTGGCCTTTCAAATTTTGTGTACTTACTTTACTTAAAACTCACAATTTTTACCAGCATTCTGAAGTCTGAGCAAAAGTTCTCATCAATTTTATATGGATTTGCAGAGTTAAATTGATTTCTTAGACATCTGAAGGTGGTGGTGATATTTAAACTACAGAAAATTACAGACTCAAAATGTTTTTTTCCCGTTGCATGACTTTGTTTGAAGGCAGTCTGCTGTAGAATATATTCTGACTTCTTTACATATCTATTCCTCTCATTGTGTACACTTTTTCTTTGTCGTTTGGCCAAGCACCAGAGTATAACATCATATGATGCCTTTGGAAATGGGTGAGGGTGGGGTTACAATTTCAAAAAGAAATGATTCTGTCGTTTTAGGAATTAATCCTGTTTTGTGACTTGATTGCTAATTACTTTTAATCTGATTTCTTTTTCACATAGTGGCATCTACCATATGGTTTTTGCATAGGTAGGGAAGAGGCACTGTTTGTTTATATGCCATTTCCCCCACTCTTTTTCCCTCCCCTCCCCAGTTCGTTGCCAGGATGTTAGCAGACATTAAACCTACCTTGAAACCGATCTCATCCACATCTGTCACCATTGTCAGGTTAATTTCCATTATATGTTGTCTTTTGCCTTAAAACCCTAATTGCTACTATTTGTTTATTTACTTCATTTGGATGCTCTGCCTCTTTCCAGAAATGATTGGAGGTAATTAAGAGTCAACACTTTATGTCTGCATTCAGCACTGAGGAGCAGATAGATTTGGAAATGTTTTCTGTCCAGTAGTATTTTATTTGGTCACCAAACATTGTGCTGCCCATGTGATCAAACCGATCACTGACCCCTGACCTGAGAGTCAAATGATTGAACATTTTTCTCTATTCAGAATCCTTCTCACCTCCTTAAAAAGGAAACTGGACTCCTTGTCAGCAAGGATCCAGACTGCCTGGACACTGCCAAATGACACTTTTTTTGAAGCCTAGAAAATGAGCCTTTCCCCACTCTTTCTGCTGAGGCAAAGCTTTCCAGAAGAAAATCTTTGGCAAGTCAGCCTTTTCTGCAACCAGTTAATATGTTATATTTTCTAACCTTTTCAGAGAGTTACTGCATATCATAACTTTCTTCTAGATCATGTTTCCAAAAGTTGTCCAGTTTTATAAATCGAGTGGAGGGCCGTCCCCAAACCTACTGAATGAGAATCCCCGGGAGAGATCCCTGAGGATTTGTATTTTAACAAGCCCCTTGATGTAACTCATATGATCGGGCAAGTTTGGGAAATACTGTTTTGAAAAAATAACGACTCTTTCCCTTCTGTTCCACTGACCTAAGCATTAAAAAACCAGACTGAGCAACCTGGAGTCTCTTGTGATTTGTATCAAGCCCATTTTCTGATATTCAGAATAGTAGCAGCCTTGCTCCCCTCCTAAGCTATACATTACCTGAGGACAGAGATTATGTCTGATTTATTTTTGTGTCCTCAGCGTTTTGTACAGTCTCTGGCACGTGGTAAATTCTCAGGGACTGAATCCTAAGTACTGTGAAGGACTTAACTTTGAGGAACAGAGTTAAATTTTTTTTTTGTCATCTAAATCATTTTTCCTCTGCTGCCTTTCCTCAGAGTGGTTCACACTGTACTATAGTTATTACTACTCCGATTCTTCTAAAATTCCAGTGAGGATTGATGCTTAAAAAAAAAAGGCTGATAAAGATAAATAGTTGTTGGATTCCTTATAAAGAGTCACGTAGCTACACTGGACAGATCATCTAGGCTTGTCCTGTCCTGTGTTTTATCTGTGTCAGAAAAATCAGTTTGACATTTGGAAAACAACTCAAGAGCATGTAGATCTCTTAATCATTCGAGATTCCTAGGTGCCTCAATCGTGTGAATGTATTTCTGGAAAAAGCTTTCTGGGAGTATGGAAAAACAGTAGATTATGAAATCTACAGAAATGAACCTGCTGATTTAGGTACTATTCTAAGCTAGTCTGTGTTATTTGAGGTTACTAATTTATTATTAAGCAACCTGACATAAATGAGATCTGGCTAAAACTTCTTTGCAAAGAATCCTTTAAAATGTTCGGTCCTTATCAATAGAATTGGGAAGAATTTCTATTTCCGTCATTCATTAAGTCAACAAATATTTACTGAGCAAACACCTACCATGTGTTAGGCACTATTGCTCTGTAACAACAATTCAAGCGTCAAATCTTTGCACAGTATAGTGAATATAGACAACAATATTATGATCATCAGACTTGCTAAGAGACTAGATCTTAATTATGCCAACCACTCAAAAGAAATGATAATTATGTGACATGATAGAGGTGCTAATTATCACTACAATGGCAATCATATTATAGTGTATAAATGTATCAAATTTTTTAAAAAGTATACTGAGTGGGAGGAAGAAAGCACTCCCTCTGTATGTGTGGTCTGACTGCAGAAAATCTAAAACAAGTAGACTGGTACAATGAAAGTCAAGGAGTAAATTGGCTTTCCCACGTTGGTAAGACAAGTGAAAAGGCATGTTTCAGTCATGATGTAAAATTTCCAAAAATCTTGAAGCTACTTGGGGGAGAAAGATGTGGGAATAATTTAATGGGTAAAAGAAAATCGGGGGAAATACAAACATCCATATAATACTTACCACCTTTTACAAAATTAAAGTCACTGTAGGTATGTAAAAAGTTGGTTTGTTAATCATAATTGTGTTATATTACATTTCTTTTCAAGCATTAGTTTAAATGTTAACCAATTTACTTTTTAAAAAATCAATTTACTTCAAAAGTAATGTCTTTTTTTGGCAAATTGAGACAAAAACTGCTGAATTTTCCCAAATCTACACTTCTAGTTTTATAAGTTCGTGAAAAGCAAGCAGGCACAGAATAAACAAATTAGTATTATATTAAAGCAAAGTTGTTATAATTTTGGCTTTAGGATCTTCTAGATAGATAAGCAGAATGTTTTTAAAAAACATATATTTTCAGTAAGCAAACTTGGGGTGGAGGTGGGGGACTAAACTAAATTCATTGAACTAAACCACATGGAACTTTTTCTACCCAGTTTCATATTCTAAGTTCTGAGAGTTGTCAGTTTCTACTTTTGAGGCTTCATCATTTTTATAGATTTCTAAAAATCAAAAGCTTGCCCAGATTGAGACAAGCTTCTCCACCCTTGCACATGTTTTTATGTTCATGATTTGTTATTTCCAAATATAAACCATTTTGTTTCATGTGATAAAGAATTCTAAAGCAGGTAAGAAATAAAAACAGTTAAGAAAAATATGTTTCCAATCGTAAGAGTATAGGACCATAGTTCATAAATCAAAATAGGACTAAAAGTCAAGTTTTTGTAATTCATTTGCCAGTAAAACCTGACCTGAGCTGGAGAGAGGCTACTTGGAATCTGTTGTTTATCCCACTCCGTGTGAGTGGTCATAGAAACATTAATGGGTGTGTCTGTGGGTTGCAGCCCCTTACTGTACTGGCTGTTACTATATGGTATATGCACTGTATACTTAAGACCAAACAGTTCTGAGTTCTGGAATACACGTGTTCCCAAGGATTTCAGGTAAGAGACTGAAGACCCATATTGGGTATGTTTTTACCCCTCTGTGCCCTGAAATTGTGAAAGCAAAGGGGAAACTCCTGATTCCTAATCTCTACAGGTACAGATGGAATGCTAGTACCGTGCCCATTCTGTATGCCTTGTAAAGCCTACTCAGACCAGGAACCTGTCTACCAGCCTCTAGACCAATGCTTCTCAAAAGTACAGCCTGGAAACGTCAGCATCACCTGGGCACTTGTTAGAAATGCAAGTTCCTGAGCCCCATCCCAGATCTCCTGGCTCCGAAACTCTAGGGGTGGGGCTGACCATCTGTGTTTTAATGAACCCTCCAGGGTACTCTGATGCACGCTTGTTTTAGAACCACTGCTCTAGATAAGGATCAGCAAACCACAGCCCACAGGCCAAACCCACATGCCTTTGTATGCCCCTCAAGCTAAGATTGGTTTTTACATTTTTTAAGTGGCTGAAAAATATCAAAAATAGACTTTTTTGTGACACATGAAAATTATTTAAAATTCACATTTAAGTGTCCATAACTAAAGTCTTATTGAAACGCAGTCATGCTCCTTCATTTATGTAGACTGTGGCTGCTTTTGCGCAACATGAGCAGAACTGAGTAGTTGTGCAGAGACTGTATGGCCCACAAAGCTGAAAATATCTACTGTCTGGTCTTCTGTAGTCAACACAGGAATAGCACAAGCAGAGAAGGTACTGAGACCTTCCTTCCTCTGAAAATGCCAGCATCTCCTGGAGAAAGAAATCGGTGAAGCTCGTACATTTCCTTGTGTGAGAGTTAGGATCATGAGATCATCACGTAGGTGCGCAGAGTTTTACATCGACATAAATCTTTGTATTATTCTGGAGCACTAAGAGCCAAGTAGTTGGTGGATATTTTAAATTTTGCCATTCCAAAAAAGTATTTCATAGTCCGAAATTCTTCAGTTTTTAGGGCGAGATAAAGTCACTTAAAAAAATATTTTTTCTCATTTTCTTCTGCGCTTTAACGTTTCTATCTCCTAGGACACATTACCCTCCATGCAAGGCTGAACTGTGTTCTCGTTTGATTGTGTTGCAGGGTTTTATTATTTTGTGCGAGATTTAAGCCAGCATTTAGATTACTCCTTAAGTGGTTGTTACCATGTTCCAGGTAGCCTGTGGTTAACTTTTTATATTTATCTATTCAGTCATCTCTCCGTGTTTACTTCGTTTATGGTGAGGATGTGAAGAGAGACGTATTGCTGAACTGCCCATATGTTTTCATTATCTTTTTTGGAAGCTGTAAATTTCCTCCCTGGACAGCATTAAATTGTACTTTTAAAAACTCCAACAACTTAAGAGTGTGCATTCTGATATCTGTCATATTTGTATGTACAGCTTTGATGAGTTTTTCTTGGTCATTTAACTGAACATCACGCAGCTCAGTGGGCAGTAAGTCTTTACTTGTACAATGCATTATGTACATAATACATAAACATGTATTAACTATTTTATTTTTGTATGTGTGTGTGTCTTAATAAATTGTGTTCCTTAGGCAACTTGTTCCAGCGATGGCATGTTCCTCTAGAACTCCAGATGACAAGACAAATGGCTAGCTCTGGTGCATCAGGGGGCAAAATCGATAATTCTGTGTTAGTCCTTTTTGTGGGCTTATCAACAATAGGAGCTGGTGCATATGTAAGTAGAAAAGCAGCTTGTGTAAAGAAGCTGCCAAACAGCTCCCATTAATAGACTCAGTACTACTCTGCTTTGAAACTTTTGCAACTAATTCCCCTTTCTCCTTTTGGAAAAATTTCCAAAAAGTCTTCTTTAAAGTGCATATGAGAGCCAATTTGGGAATGACTGAAATTTAATCTCATGTTAATTATCTTTGCTCTTTTCACTCTTTACTTGAAAGCTATTGTGTTCTCTTAGATTTGACTAATGCACAAAATTGTACCTTTTCTCTTGGATGTGACACACTAACCTGTGAATAAGGTCAAAATTCATTGCAGCTCCTTAGCACAATATTTGATTTTGACCCGTTTGTCAAGTATTTTATTTGTCCTAAGCTTGGGATAGACATTTAAAAAAAGCCTTCAGCCCAAAATATTAAGCATTTCTCAAAGAAAAACTCTCCCTGAATCTCACCCAAAGACTAAATTACAGAAGTGGGCCTAGTATCTCCAATTTTAGAATGGAGTTTGTGTGAGGTGAGAAGTATGGTTTTAACTGCTGTGGAGTACTGACACAATTACACCTCCTGAAGTGAACTCGGATCAGCTTAGTTGGTCACAGAGGAATTATTCTGTGGGTGCTTTTTTTTTTTTTTTTTTAACTTGGCAGGCAGGGTTTACTGTGACTAAGCAGATCAGTCTAAAGTTGGATCCTGTAAGGTTGAGTGAACCAACTTAGATAACACCTAGTAACACCCTTGATTGAAGGAGGCTGTTTTACCAAGGACGCCATTACACTTTTAGTTCTTTCTCCATTGGGAAGACAATGAATTTGTCTCTGTTCCTTGATCACTACGTTAAAAAAGGGGACATGATAATTATTTGAAGTTACCTATATCGTCATTCCCTGACCTGACTCCCAAATGCACAAGGAAAGTAGACAGCTCTTGCCAGTTATGAGTCAAATCAGAGCTAAGAAATAGATGGGCTCTGTCTGATAACAGACTTTGAGGAAATATACGTTCTTCTCCATTCCTGGAGCAGCACTTTTTTTCTTTTTTAGCGCAGGGTAACCAAAAATGCTTCCCTGCCTTTGTGTTGAATGTTTCTTCATTAATACTTAGTGCTTTTTCTATTTCCTTTTGTTTCTTTCTTGGCCTTATCTTTACCTACAGTTGTGCAGTGTCATCACCTAGGATCCCCTTCTAGATCACTAGCGTCTACAGGTGCTTCTGGGAAAGATGGCAGCAGCCTAGTATACTTCTTAATTGTAGGAGCAACAGTCACTGGGGCAGGAGTTTATTATGTAAGATGCTTACACTCAAATATATTTTGGGGTGGGGGGGGGTGAGACCATGCCACTAATGAAAACAGTCCATTAGAATACAATGAAATATTCACAGCATGTGCTTTCTAGGTATTTATTAAAGGGACATTGTCAGTCACTGGGGAGTCCTCAAATCTTACTCTTCTCCTACCAGATGTATCTAAAGCTCTACATTTAATGATTACTCTAAGTCCTCAGCATCGACCTTTCCTTTGCAACTTTTGCCGTTCTTTTTTTGTGATGCTAGATTATATTGTGCTTTAGTGCTGCATACCTAACAAGACAGTCTCAAAGAGTAAACAGTGAATAAGCACGTAAGGGTAACTCGAACACCAGCTATTTTGAATCATTTTAGGTAAAATGCAGTTTTTGTGTTTTGTGGGAAACAATCAATTGCCCTACTTTTATTGTGAAAAGGCATTTTATTGAATGCTTCTGAGGAGGTCCAAAAAGCCATAGAAATTGCAATATTCTCCCCACTCACCCCCCAGCCTCCATTTCAAAGTAAATTCATTTGGCAGTGTCCCTTTTATAATGTCTAATTTGGTCAAACTAGTGGCTGAAGTGGTACAAGCTGACACATTCCTGTAGATTGCTTTCTTAAATGCCTCTCATTCTTAATTCAGATACTACCTTCTGAGCCTAAACTTCCATTTCACAGCTCTCTCAGCTTTTCCCATCAGTTCATCCCATTCATTCAAAAATAGATTTAAAGTGTTTGTGTCTTATATGTTTGTAACAATTTAAACCTATTAAACCTCTGGTTTATGTTTCTGTACCAAAGTCGGATGGCCTCCACGGAGCTGGCCGGGCAAATCTGGATGCCAGGCCACAAGACAGGGCCAGTCACTGTTGCTTCCTCCCCTTAGAAATATCCACAAAGCACAAGTTCCTCTCAAGCCATTCAGTTAAATGCCTCACTGCCTTCTGTATTTACCCAACACTAGTAATAATAAAGCTACTGTACTGTAGTGCTTGTAGGTTAAATGATAAGCTTTTGTCTACGTACAACTGTTGCTGAACTAATTTGTATAGTTTTATGTTAGGTTTTAAATCATTTAAAACATGATCTGAGGTGGCTTAGATTTCTTTTCTCTGAAGTTGGTATTAGTCTCCGGAGAACCCTTACCTTAAAATCAGAGTTCAGATTGGATGGCATATGACTATAAGTTGCTTAGTGTCTGTGTTAGCCTGCTCGGGCTGCCATAACAAAACACCACAGACGGGGTGGCTTAAGCAACGGAAATTTATTCTCTCACAGTCTGGATTCCGCAAGTTCAAGATCAGGGTGCCAGCATGGTCAGGTTCTGGGAGATCCTTCTTCCTGGCTTGCATGGCCACCTTCTCCTATGTCCTCACGTGGAGAAGAGAAGAAGAGCCAGAGCACTGGAGTCCCTTGGTCTTATAAACCCTATCGGATTTAGGGCTGATGCCCTTATGATCTCATTTAATGTTTATCACTTCCCCAAAGTCCCATCTCCAAATGCCATCACACTGAGGGTTAGGGCTGCCACATAGGAATTTGAGGGGACAGACATTGAGTCCACAACAGTGTTCCTTCATAACTTGCCCCTCTCTCAGATGAGGAGGTGTTCCTAATTTAAATATAAATACTACTTTAGCGATTCCTGAGTTGGGAGCTCTTTACCTTCCCCGTCCTCCACCCTCCAAAAATAAGGGAGTAGCACTAAGAAGGAAGATTTTTCTGAAATGTTTGCTTTGAGGTCTATGCTTTAAACCAGTGGCTTTTTAATTTTTTACCACAATCCACAGAAATAAATACATTTTATCTTGCAACCCGTTATATAACTACAGTCATGCGTCACTTAACGACGGGGATACATTCTGAGAAATATGTCGTTAGGTGATTTTGTCGTCATGCAAACATCATAGAGCGTACTTCCACAAACTTGGATAATGTAGCTTAATACACACCCGGGCGATATGGTACTAATCTTGTGGGACCACTGTTGTATATGCGGTCCCTTGTTGACTGAAACATCGGTATGCGGTGCATGACTGTACAAATACATAAAACTGAAACAGAATTTCAAAATAATACTACGTGTGATATACTCTAATAGTTTCTGTTCTCTTCTCTTTTTTTAATGCTGGTCATAACCTTCTAAATTGCTTTTGCAGCCCTTTAATGGGCTGCAACCTCAGGTTGAAAAACACTGATTTGAACAGTGTTTCTTCTGCTTAGATTGCAAATAGAAGCTCCTAATTGGCATGGATGTGAGCATTCCTCCTCTTCTTGCTAGTGACTTTCTCTAAGACCACAGGCAGATCCCCTAATCTCAATCTTGTTATTTGTCAGTGAACAGAGCCAAAATGGCTTTTAAAATGTTTAATTTAATGAGATAATAGTACAGGCATACTTGCTTTATTGCGCTTTACTTCATTGCACATTACAGATATTGTTTTTTACGAGACCCCCCACCAGCAAAAAGATTACAACTTGCTGAAGGCTCAGGTCATGGTTAGAATTTTTTAGCACTAAAATATTTTTTAATTAAGGTATATGCATTGTTTTTTAGACAATGCTATTGTACACTTAATAGACTACAATATAGTGTAAACATAACTTTTGTATGCACTGCGAAACCAAAAAATTCACGTGACTCGCTCTATTGCCATATCCACTATTTTGCAGTAGTCTGGAACCACACCCGCAGTATCTCCAAGGTATGCCTATATTTGGGCCCTTTGCCATTGTTCAACTGATAGGATCACATTGCCTCACTCAGAAAATCACCTGTTTCCTTTCAAATTCCTTTAAATTGAATAAATGCCACCATATTCTTCTGGTTAGGCAAGTTGTCTTCACTAACGTTTTTCGTAAATTTGTAGTTTTTCTTAACCTGACATGTGTTCATGTCACTAATTGGGTATCTATACAAACTGAGAATACAGAAACACTTAGGGAAAAGGTAAATTTTTATTTAGTTCTTTTTTTTTTTTTTTTTGAGGAAGATTAGCCCTGAGCTAACATCTGGTGCCAATCCTCCTCTTTTTGCTGAGGAAGACAGGCCATGAGCTAACATCCATGCCCATCTTCCTCTATATGTGGGACGCCTACCGCAGCATGGCATGCCAAGTGGTGCCATGTCTGCACCCGGGATCCGAACCGATGAACCCCGGGCCGCTGAGAAGCGGAACGTGCTCATTTAACTGCTGCGCCACCGGGCCGGCCCCAGTAAATTTTTATTTAGTATGTCTGCAAACTTATTTTTAAATCAGAACATTTGCTTAAAAGCTAAATGTATAAATATATATGTATATAAATATATGACAAACCTCATTTTTGTCCTTTTCCCACTAAACCTCAAGATATTTCTTGGTCTGCTCTTTACCTCGTGTGTGAAGCCATTAGGGGGTGTGAGAGGGCTTAAGCTATTTTTGGATATCCCTCTCAATGTGAACATGACCCAGTTTATTTCTCTGTTCACTCATTGACCAGCTTAAGCCATCTTTTTAAGTAAAAGTCCCTTTCTTAAATTTTTTTTTTAGGTATGGGTAAATACTAGACTCATGTATAGTATCTGATACCAAAATAAAGAAGTTTGTTCCCGAAATTAATGTTAGTTGAATTCAGTTTATATAACCATTGTCTTTTAACATACAGTATTTAGTTTTCTAATCCATCCGTGTTATAGGTATCATAGGTTAGATGTTTCCAGGCTGAGAAAGGTTTAGTCTAGGTCACAGGCTCCTTATTGCAGCACATTGCCTAATGGATTGCTCTGTAAGGGGCTCAGAGAAATACTCTTAGAACACACTTTATGATACTTCTCTGTCCTTACTTTCTCCTCCAATTAATTAATAATCTGGGATTTTAACTGACATGTAGTCACTTAAATTCCTGTCTCATTGACCCTGTGGGGTACAAAAGAGCAAAAGTGTTGTAATTAAAACAAGTCATTCTTGCCTACTGCTTTTTTAAAAATCTCTAATAAACTCTGTCACTATATGTTTAAAAAAAAGGTCCTAATACTAAGTACCATTCTTCAATTTGAAAGGAAAGAGAAGATAGTATACAGTCGTGTGTCACTTAACGATGGGGCTAGTTCTGAGAAATGCCTCGTTAGGCGATTTCACGGTTATGTGAACATCTTAGAGTGTACTTACACAAACCTAGATGGTATAGCCTACTACACCCCTAGGCTGTATGGTACTAATCTTGTGGGACCACCGTTCTATATGCAGTCTGTCATCCAAAATGTCATTATGCGGCACATGACTGTGTTTGAAATACAACAGACGTTTAAGAAAGATGTTTGACCCTTAACAAATATTTGAGTGTCGTAAAGGATAGACCATTGAGGGAAAGATGAGTTACTCTATAAGACTAGGAGATAGGCGGCCATGTTTCAGGGCATTATCTGAGTACCCAGCAAAACTTTGGGACATCTGCCAGGAAAACTTATGTCCCAGCTTCCTACACAGGGCCACGTAGATTCGTTTCACAGCTAGTATCCAGCATAGTCCAAAACCCCTTTTATAAAGTTTAGCCATTCCTAGTACTTTATTCTTCTAGTATAAAATGTTTTTCTTTTTTCTTTAGCTGTACTTTCAGAATTAAGTATGAGGAAAATTCTTTACATAGAGCCTAAGAAAATCTGAAACTGGAACATTTTCATCTGCTTACCTGTATTCTTTCCACACCAAGTGTGCACACGCTCAATGTTTTTTATTTCTTAAGAAAATAATTTTGCCTTAGTGATTTTAACGTAGAAGAACTTACCTCATGTAGACAAAAGCTTCTCATTTAATTGAAAGATAATGAAACTACTTATGGTTTGGGCTAGCTGTGTGATGGAATAAATTTTCTCCATGTTTGGATCTACAGGCCTACAAGACTATAAAAGATGACAAAAAAAGATATAATGAAAGAATTTCAGGGTTAGGGCTGACACCAGAAGAGAAACAGAAAAGGGCCACATCATCTGGTGAGTATGATTTGATGCTCAATATCTGAACGGAAAGTTATAAACAGTTTGGGTGCTGCGCTTTGCAGCTATCTTCTAGATACAATGATGCTGCGAGATTGTAAGCTCTCAGAAACTGTGGTATTACCCCAGACCTGGGAGCAATTTGTTAAAGGATTTGACTGGAATTTGGGTTTGAGAATAAAATTAGTGATGATTATGATTGGTTATTTTTCTTTATATTAGATAAATAGCAGGCTTTAAATAAAAAAGGTAAGCTTGGTAAGGAAAATTATTGGATAAGAGACGAAGGCCTTTTTTTCAACGACGAAATTCCTTTGGTCTGTTTTGTTCCCCTTTTGAGTTTTTGGAGTTTTGACTTGTTAGAGATATATTTGTTTTCCTCAAGCATATAGCCCTAGCCATCACTTCCATCCCACATGACCAGCTTGATTTTTCAGAGAGAAATGTTTTAATCCTTTAATAAGCCCCACCACTCTCAGTGGGCAATTTACATTGCTTTATTCAATAACACCTCCTTACTCCTGAGCACTGTAAAATAATCCCTAATTGCCCTGCTGGGATTTTCCCCTTTATTGCTAACAAAAGGTGAAACTGAACTTGATATTTTCCTGTTGGTCATTAGGAAATTAATGGGAAGGGCAGAAGCCTTCTAATATATACTTTCTAATATATTTGAGAAATAGCTAAACATTAGGTTCTAGTTCTGACAGACTTATGAATGAATGACGTTGGCCCAATCATTCACCTCTTTTTTGGGTATTTTTCATTTATGAAATGGAAGGGATGCATGCTTTTCCTGTCCCATCAGGGTGCTGTGAAGTTTGTTAAGATTAATGTAGGTACAGTGTTTTGTTAGCTTTGTGTAAAGGATTGAGGCAAGTGCAAGGTGATTTCTTCTTTTTTAATAGTGGCAAGGAGTCATCTGAGACTTTAAGAAAATTCACCCTGTCTGGTCTGTTGCTTACAGCTCCAGAAGGAGAGCCAGTTCCTCACGTCAGAGTACCAAGTCATGTTCCATTCCTGCTTATTGGTGGAGGCACTGCTGCTTTTGCTGCAGCCAGATCCATCCGGGCTCGGGATCCTGGGGCCAGGGTAAGGGACACACCATCTATGTCTAAGGCACACACTGGCTTGCTTGGCATGAAGGGTATAGTCTGCAAGCACTTAGCCAGTGTGAACACTTTGACATCTGCCTCTTGAATGACTTGGCTCTGATAAGTGTCGTTATTTTGTGTCTAAAGGTACTGATTGTATCTGAAGATCCTGAGCTGCCATACATGCGACCTCCTCTTTCAAAAGAACTGTGGTTTTCAGATGATCCAAATGTCACAAAGACACTGCGATTCAGACAGTGGAATGGAAAGGAGAGAAGGTGTGTTCCCTTATGTAAAATGGGCCTGACTAGCCACTTCAACTAAGCACGGGGAGCAGGTCAGGATTTTGCACAAACCGTGTGCAGTGCAAGGATGGGTGACATGGCTGCACACTGGAGTCCACTGTGGTACACACTCGGTAGATCTCAGAGGCAACAGGCCGCAGCAGCAAGAGTCCTGGATTCTGTTACCAGATCTACAAACAAGTGCAGGTGTAATGTCGGCCTCAGAAGTACTACTGCTCCTGTTTTCAGGACCTTTATGTTAGACTTCTCCAGTGAAAATCAGCTCTGCCTGAGTTGGCACTTCTTTATCCTTGCCTAGGCATGTCCCGTAGAAGCAAAAGACACTCTTTTATGGCACTTTGTTTGACCCCCTAGCAGGCATTTGGAATTGTAGGAGCAGAGTGGGAACACTGTAAGGAAGAACCTCTTTATTAAAATGTTTGCATGAGAGACCTGGAAATGCAGGTCCAGAAGCCTTTTCCTTTTAAAAGATTCCTTGGATCTCTTGATTCCAATACCATGGTCTTCAGGTTCCGATTTTTTTCTCATTAGTGATCCCTTTGATAATGGACTAAATTTTACAAACCTACCCACCTCCCTCACCCCCACTATCATGTTCCTTTCTCCTGCAGGATTTGTACTTCCAATTATGTTAGCCATCCCTTAATTAATATCTCATAGTTACTGTCTACTGTTTGAGGCCAAATCATCTCAGGAGCTAGACCTAGTTGTCCATTCACCAGTGCCATTCTGGACAGTTCGTTTGGGTAGATGTGTGAATACCAGCTCCTTGGGCACTCCTGTTGTTTTCGCTTTGAAATGAACCTAAATCCAGAACAGAGTTTCTCAACTTTGGCACTGTTGACATTTAGGGCTGGATAATTCTTTGTTGCGGGAGTTTGTCTGTTCATTGTAGGATGTTTAGCAGCATCCCTGGCGCCTACCCACTATCCACACCAGACACATCCCTCCCCCTAAGCTGTTACAGCCAAAAATGTCTCCAGACACTGCCAAATGTCCCCAGGGGGCGAAATCGCCCCAGTTGAAAACCACTGGTCTAAAATACCTCTGTATAAGTAAGTCGCAACCAAGATTTAGTGGCCTTGGAGACTGACTTTGGAAAATGTTCCTAAAAGTTTTTCATGATGGAAACAATTTTACTAAAGTTATGATCGGGGGGAGGGGGGCCACCCATGGCTGAGTGGGTAAGTTCGTGAGCTCCACTTCGGCGGTCCTGGGTTTCTCTGGTTCGGATCCTGGGCGTGGACATGGCACCGCGCTCATCATGCCACATTGAGGCGGCGTCCCACATGCCACAACTTGAAGGACCCACAACTAAAATATACAACTATGTACTGGAAGGATTTGGGGAGGAAAAAGCAGGGAAAAAAAAAAAAGAATAAAGCTATGGGGGAAGTTGGTAGCCGTTCCAGGTGCTTATAACGTGTTCTCTGTCTTTCTCTGTCCAGCATATATTTCCAACCACCTTCTTTCTATGTCTCTGCTGAGGACCTGCCTCACATTGAGAATGGTGGCGTGGCTGTCCTCACTGGGAAGAAGGTGAGCTAGTGGGCCGCTTCCTTTGTCGGGTTCCACGTGTGTGCCCACGTGGCCAGAGAGTATGGTGACTTGTACTCCCACTACTATTTACGTCTGTCCTGCCATTGTAGTTCATCAAAGAAGGACTGAGTCATTTTAGGTTTAATATTACCAGTCTACCCTGCTAAGTATGTCTTCCTTGGGAAAGCACTAATCTCAAAGCTTAGAGTAGCATGCCAACCAAAATTTCCCAGGGAAGTCAAATCATTGGGGACCATGACCCTGAAGCCGTTCCCTCCCCTGATTTGCTCCTCTGCCCTTCCTCCTCCTTCCTATTTTCCACACTAACATTTCTTTGGGATTACTGATGACAAGAGATTGACAAATGTATATTATTCGGGACAGTGAAATAATTCAGGCATAATGTAAAATATTGTTAGACTTTACAAAGGTGAGTGCCTGAGTAATGGGGGCAGTTATTGGAGCTTGTTTGTGGCATCCAGGGAGGGTTTTATTTTGTTGTGTTATGTCTCGGTTTTGTTAATGGGAGGTAACAGAGTGTGTTTGTAAATTAATGGCAATGTTCCAGTAGAGAGGGAAGAGTTATCAGAAGGAGCAAAGCCCAGAGTAGATGAGATCCAGAGCACAAGTGGAGGCATTGACCTTTGATAAGGACAGGCCCACTTCTTCTATAAGGGGACATTAGGCAGAGAAGATGGATGTAGGTTTGTGGATAAGCTGGTAACAGATATTATGTATTAAGTATTCCCTATGTGTAAATAGCACACAGGCCCTGCCCTCTGGGGGCTAACAGCATTAGGCAGAAACATGAACAGATCATCATAACACATAGATGTAGAGTAAGAAAGATATGCGCAGGGTATCGTGGAAATTACTGGGATGCATGCCCAATATAGTGATAGTTTCAGGCAAGGCTTCCTGGAGGAGGAAGTCTTATAGAATGGGAAATCTTATGGAATGAAGAAGCATTCACGAGATTAGGGAAAAGTGAAGAGCATTCAGGTTAAAAAGAACATCATAAGCAAAAGGCACAAGAGTATGAAAAAGCATGTTTGGTGCAGGGAAACAAGCAGCTACTTTCTTATAGGGCAGAAAGTATAGGTTAAGGAGTGGCAAGAGAGGAAACCGATAGGTTATGCAAGGGCCTGACCCTGGAGAGCTCTGTCGTGGGACAGAGCTTGAGCTTTATCCCACAGGCTCTAGGGAAGTGTTAATAGGAAGTTAATAGGAAGGAATAGTTAACGGGAAGTAGGAAGTGGAATATCTGTCTGGAGATGTCCTGTGGGCAGTTGGATATATGACTGTGATGCTCAGAGGAGGGGTCTGAAGTCAAATAGAGATTCAGGAATCATCCAGGTACGTGTAGGAGTTAAAACCATGAAGGTGGGTGAGGCCTCCCACAGACAAAAATGTAGTCAGAAGAGGAGTGGGACGAGGATGGGACCCTGGGGAACCCAGATTTTAGGAGGCAGGCTTAAGAAGAAGAGTCCACAAAGAAGACTAGGAAAGAAGTTAAAGGGCAGTATGAGGAGATCCAGGACAGGGCCAAGGTTGGAGAGAGTTTGAAGAAGGAGGATGTGATCCATAGAGTTACTGCAACAGAGGAATCTGGTAAGAAAAGAATCGTAAAATGAGCCATTTGATTTAGCAGTTCAGATATCATTGTGAAGTTAGAAAAGAGGACAAACTACTTTTTCAAAAAGTTTAAATGAGGAGAGAGAGATGACAATTGGACAAAAGCTTGAGGAGGACATAGAATCAAAGGTGGGACTTTTAAGATGGGACAGACTGAAGCATGTGAACGGGCTGAAGGTGTAAGATGTCAAGAGAAAGAGTGGGGAATGTGTGGGTGACTAACAGGGGATGGTTCTGGCAGAGAAAGGAAGGGATAGGAGTCAGGCACAGAAATAGAACAGAAAGGACACCTCATCCCAGAAACTGGAAGAAAGGAAATAAAGTTTTTATTCGGGGATTGGGAGATGGGAACCCTTATGGGAAGCTGAAGAAGATCATATCTAATGGCTGCACTTGTTTTTGCAATCAACTAGGATACCAAGTGGTTATCTGAGAGTGAGCAGCATGGGGGTTGAGTAGTGGGGTTGGATTGAAGAAGGAGCTTACTGGGGACAAATAAAAGGCAGCTACAGAAGCTACTCGTCCATCTGATCTCAGTTTATGTCATTGCTTCTGGAAAGCTCGATTTAGTGCACGTGTCATACGTTCCTATAGTTACCTGTACTGCCCTTATCAGAACATTTCTCGCTCTTGATTGTAGTGCTTGTTAAGTTGTCTGTCTTGGCTACTAGACTCTGAAGGCAGGGGAGGTATCTTTTTCTCACCCTTCTGCCCCAGCACTTAGCATGGTGCCTGACACATAGTAGATGCTTAATAAATACGTCTTGAATGAATCGTCTCACAGCTAGTAAGGAGTGGAACAGAGACTGGAACCCCAGTCCCTCTGACTCCAAAGTTCAAACTCTTCACCGTAAGAAGGAGTAGGGCACAAGGGAATTAGGAGTGCTGGCAAGAGAACAGTTTCGATGGTCTACCATTGGTCCAGATTAGTTGGAATGGAACAGCCTGCTGGGTAAACAGAGAAAATCAAAAGCAAGTATAGGTGACAGCGGGACTGAGAGAAAGCTGAAAGGATGGAAAATTGTGACCAAAGAGTGGGGTATTTGAGGTAGAAGTAGAGATTCAAGAGAAGATTCTGGATGTGACTCAAAGGAAAGGTACGAGCCAGGTTCTGAGGTCTTCAGTGAATGAGAAGGAGTGACCAGGAGGTGGCCGGATAACAGTGATTTGTAAGGATATAGGTTGGTGCCCCTCAGAGCACCAGGGCCAGGAGGAGTGTGGGTGAATAAGCAGTCTCTACATGTGAGCCCTCCTTGGCGGGGAGCTGAGTTTTAGTGAAGGCTAGAAGTTGGAGAAAGCATCCTGTAAAACGGTTGAGGACGTAGGAGAGTTGTTGACAAAGAAGGAGGGATTCCAGAGAGCCGAGCAGAAAAGTCTGGCCCTGTTCTCCATGTCCACAAATTGAGCAGGGACCTTGCGACCGTAGAGACTTGCTCTAAAGTTGGCTGCTCAGGAAGTTATGACCACGTGAGGAAACTGGGTCCTGGAAACTGTGGGTACCAGAAACTGGTGTCAGTGATTACTTCAAAATGGTTTCTTGAAGACCACCTTAGGTCAAGAACTAATTCTCATTGGGCTGATGGCTAATGGGTACATAGTTCCTTTTTGGGGTGATGGAATTGTTCTGGAATTATAGAGTGGTGCTGGTTGCACAACCTTGGAATATACTAAAAACCACTGAATTGCACGCTTTAAAATGGTGAATTTTGTGTTATGTGAATTATATCTCAATAAAAGGTTTTAAGCTAATTCCTCTCTACATCTTTCTGTGTGGGTGACGGTACTAGGTAATCCAGCTGGATGTGAGAGGCAACATGGTGAAACTTAATGACGGCTCGCAAATCACCTATGAAAAGTGCTTGATTGCAACAGGTGAGTATTTCTGGAGCTGGCTTTCCTCCCTGATACAACTCATTCAAGTTTTAGTATAGAAGGCATTACCTAATCGTAAGAAAACTGAAACCCAGACTCTCCGAAGTGAGTGTCCTCTTGGTGCAAAGCCCGGCTAACTACAGGCCTCTGATCAACAGCCCTTCTGGATTGTCCCTGCTGTTCCTCCCAGTAGAGGCACACATGGGAATTGAAGAGCGTCGCCTTTTTTTTTTTTCTCTCCCTGCTTAGCCCTTGCCCTCGGCCCTCCGCCGTGAAACCTGAAACCGATAGAGCCTCATGGCTTCACTGCCAGTTCCAATCAGAAATCAAGAGAGGAGACTGAGGCAGTTGCTTACACAAACGTAGCTATGCTATCTGCTGAGTCCACGTGAGAACTAGAAGAGAACAGGAAAGCAAAAATTAGGGCCTTGTGGCCATCTATGGGGAGGGCGGGCCCTTTGAAGAGAGACTCTCAAATCTGCGTCTCAAAGGAAATTGATAAAAGCCTGCTGGGAGGCGGGTTGAAGGAAAACAAAGCCTTGTATCCTGTTGATGCTGCTTTGGCACCAGCAGGAGCACACACCACAGCACCACCTTTGTAGGGGAGATTGTTTGCGCTAGCTCCTGCTTGTTGGGCTAAAGGGTTTTCCTCCTCTTATTTCCAGGAGGCACTCCAAGAAGTCTGTCTGCCATTGATAGGGCTGGAGCAGAGGTGAAGAGTAGAACAACACTTTTCAGAAAGGTAATTGTCTGCTTTAGTGCTTTCCTTGTGTCGGTTTTGAAGAGGTAGCATAATCTCGTGGTCCCCAAGTACCCCCGGGGAATTGGGAGATCCTGAGTTCTGTTTATGGCTCTTCTACAGACTTATTATCTGGCCTTGAGCAAGTTTCTCCCTCTCTGCACCTCAAATATCTCACTCAAGGGTTTTAAGCTCCTAGGAGAAAAATACTTTTAGTGTTTTTTATTGCTTGCTATAGTGCCTTCCTATTGCCCTTCCATAGTTGTTTTCTCCTGACATATTTGAGTCATTGGAACTCATAGCCTCTTGGCATTCTTCCTTGCAAGCACTATTATGGAGACTTGGGGGAGAAAAGTTAAGAGTACCTAAGTGAAAAAGGAAGGGATGTTTGCTTCTTAATACCATGCTTTGACTATGAAAACTGCTGAGATTTTCCAGCCACTCTTATGTGTATTTGAAAAGATTTGTGGGCCTGGCCCCATGGTGTAGTGGTTAAGTTTGGCACACTCAACTTCGGCAGCCCAGGTTTGCAGGTTCAGATCCTGGTTGCAGACCTATGCCACTAGTCAGCCATGCTGAGGTGGCAACCCACATATAAAGTAGAGGAAGATTGGCACAGATGTTAGCTTAGGGCTAATCTTCCTCAGCAAAAAGAAAAAAAAAGGAAAAAGAAAAGGATTTGTACTATCCTTTAACTTTTTGATAGAACAAGGTTTAACTTCAGCACTAGTGACATTTTGGGCTGTATAATTGTATGTTGTGGAGCTGTCCTGTGCATTGTGGAATATTTAGCAGCGTCCCTGGACTCTACCCACTAGCTGCAAGTAGCACCTCCCCATCCCCAGTTGTGACAGTCAAAAATATCTCCAGATATTGCCAAGTGTCCCCGGGGGGGAGGGGGCAAAACGTCCCCCAGCTGAGAACCATTGTTGCTGGAAGGAGCGTTACAACGGAGAAAGAATTTTACGTCAATAACATAGAGGCTATAATTGAGCCACTTTATACAAGGAGCAGATTTTATGTGCAAATTACTGTTGTCAGAGATTTAGCGGAAAATATTTCCTGGTATTATCATCCTCTGCCCCTTTGGGAAATCAATGGACTAAACTGGTGTGATCCTGCAGATTGGAGACTTTAGAACCTTGGAGAAGATTTCCCGGGAAGTCAAGTCGATTACGATTATTGGTGGGGGCTTCCTTGGTAG
Source organism: Equus caballus (assembly GCF_041296265.1). Lineage (NCBI taxonomy): Eukaryota > Metazoa > Chordata > Mammalia > Perissodactyla > Equidae > Equus > Equus caballus. The sequence continues at coordinate 124,600,222 of NC_091715.1, read as the reverse complement.
CGAACTGGCCTGTGCTCTTGGCAGAAAGGGTGAGTATTGGAGAATGACCTCAATTTTCTTTCTCTGGGCTTATCTCACATGCTTTTTGGGGCTCTCAGAAATTCCTGAGATGTATTTGCCAGGTTCAGTAGAAGGAGTTTGATTGAGGTTTATATGGCAAAAAGCTAAGCCCTGAGCTCAGTTCTGGTAAGGGATCCCTTAGTGACCAAAAGACTGTCATCTGAACAACTGAGCAGCAATGCTTTCTTTTCTTTCCTCCAGCCTCTAGGCCAGGACTCATTAGAAATAAAATATTAAGGAAAGTGAGGGGGCTGGCCCTATGGCCGAGTGGTTAATTTCGCATGCTCTGCTTCCGCGGCCCAGATTTTCGCCAGTTCGGATCCTGGGCGCACGCATGGCACTGCTCATCAGGCCATGCTGAGGCGGCATCCCACACAGCACGACCAGAAGGACCTACAACTAGAATATACAACTGTGTAACAGGGGGGCTTTGGGGAGAAGAAGGAAAAAAGAAGATTGGCAACAGATGTTAGCTCAGGTGCCAATCTTAAAAAAAAAGGAAAAAGAAAGAAAAATGTTACTAAGATGGTAAGGGCAATGTAAATCACAGAACTGTATGTATGTGAACTGCTGCTCCCTGTAAAAGTGAAAGAATTCCTTCAGACACATGATGGTTCCCAGCTTGAAAGAGATCTGAGTTCCAGCTTGACTGTTTCATGGCAGCCATTGTTCTTAATATGATTTTTCAGCTGTGTGAAATCAAGGCATCTTCTCAGGGAAGTGCTTACTATTGAGAGGTCACAGGGCACTTGTGTAAGCCTGCAGTGACACCTGGGCATGAGTGCACTGAGTTCACAGTATATAGTTGAATCCGGGGACAACAGTCCTGGCACCTGTTGTATTTGCCTTGTGAGTGCCCTCGTGCCCCAGTGCCCCACAAATGGGAAGTCTGGCCTGGGTTGCAGCATTGCCCTCTGTGTAATAAATGGCTTTTGCCTCCTGCTATACCTACTCTCTTCCTTCTTCCCAGCTCGAGCCTTGGGCACAGAAGTGATTCAACTCTTTCCTGAGAAAGGAAATATGGGAAAGATCCTCCCTGAATACCTCAGCAACTGGACCATGGAAAAAGTCAGACGAGGTAGCGAGATCTTTCATATGCTGCCATTCTTCTTCCCTTTGACTTAGGCCTAAGGCAAAATCTGCTTCTTTGGGAACCCACCTGACATAAGCCATATCACCCAGCAGGTGAAATGTTTCCACCCTTCTCTAGTCAGCCAACTCCATGTAGGTGTTCTGAATCTGATGTGCCAGGTTCCCGGAAGTGCTGAAAATGAGCTGTGGGTGTAGGTTGTTGGGGCTCCAAGGCTGCCTGCATGCTGATGATTACTGGTTTTATGATGGTGATGCCTCTGGTCAGCTTCCTACTTTTCATGGTAGGCTCCCAGGCTCAGCCTCTGGTCTTGTTTGCCTTCACAGAGGGGGTTAAGGTGCTGCCCGATGCCATTGTGCAATCAGTTGGAGTCAGCGGTGGCAAGTTACTCATCAAGCTGAAAGATGGCCGGAAGGTAAGGAGGGGAAGACAGGCTGCCGGAAGACCTTCCAGCCCTCCCCTTGCCTCATTCTTACTCCTTCATTTGATACTAGTAGATTAGTTTTCTTGGCAACCACCATTAACCTGTCATAATTTTCTGAATGAACTATCCCTCCATTAAAATAAGAATGAGAGCCAGAGTAGATACCTGTGAACCACCTTCCGGTAGCCCCTTCCTGTCTGTGTCACAGGGTTTTGAGACCTTACTAGAGTGGCAGATTTCTGTTCAGGTGATATGGGCTATGTGTGTGTGGAGGAGGAGACTTTATGAAATAGAACTTAAAATCTGTTTACCAGAGGTGAGTTAACCAATGATTTTTTTGTAAAGCCCCAATTCTTTTTTTTTTATTGGTTTATAACGTTATATAAATATCAGGTGTACATCATTATATTTTGACTTCTGCATAGACTACATCATGTTCACCACCAAAAGTCTAGTTTCCATCCATCACCATACACATGTGCTCTTTTACCCCCTCACCCTCCCCCAACCCCCTTCCCCTCTCATAACCACCCATCTGTTCTCTGCATCTGTGTGTGTTTGTTCATCTTCCACATATGAGTGGAATCATGTGGTATTTGTCTTTCTCCATCTGATTTATTTCGCTTAGCAGAATACCCTCAAGGTCCATCCATGTTATCACAAATGACAAGATTTCATTTTTGATGGCTGAATAATATTCCATTATGCATATATACTGCATCTTCTTTATCCATTCATCCATTGATGGGCACTTAGGTTGTTTCCAAGTCTTGGCTATTGTGAATAATGCTGCAATGAACATAGGGGTGCATGTATCTTTTCAAATTAGTGTTCTCATTTTCTTCAGATAAATACCCAGAAGTGGAATAGCTGGATCACATGGTAGTTCTATTTTTAATGTTTTGAGGAATCTCCATACTGTTTTCCATTGTGGCTGCACCAATTTATATTCCTAGTAGCAGTGTATGAGGGTTCCCTTTTCTCCACATCCTCTCCAACACTTGTTATTTCTTGTCTTTCTAATAATAGCCATTCTGTTGGGCTTGAGGTGATATCTCATTATTGTTTTGATCTGCATTTCCTTAATAATTAGTCATATTGAATCTTTTCATGTGCCTGTTGATGATCTGTGCATCTTCTGTGGAAAAATGTCTGTTCAAATCCTCTACCTATTTTTTAACTGGGTTTTTTTTTGTTATTGAGTTGAGCCCCATTTCTTAATGACATCATGTACAGTTGCTATGTCCATAGGCATATGTAGAAATTGTAATTGACTGAATTATTTCTTTTTTTTCTCAGGTAGAAACTGACCACATAGTGGCAGCTGTGGGCCTGGAGCCCAATGTTGAGTTGGCCAAGACTGGCGGACTAGAGATAGACTCAGATTTTGGAGGCTTCCGGGTGAATGCAGAGCTCCAAGCACGCTCTAACATCTGGGTGGTAAGTGTGCTACAGCAAGACCAGGCGTGCTTCTTTGTCCCTATCCTCTGAGCAGGTCTGCCCGGTGATATGCTAAAGCGCATCAGCAGCTTACCCAAATAGCGTCAGAGTGTTTGGAGGCCGAGGGTGGAGAACAGAAACTTGTGAACTGCTTGATTTACAAAACCAGGTATGGCCTCATGCTGCAAACTAGTGGAAAAGGAAATGAACGTGCGTGTGCCTACAGAAGTAGAGCTCTTCCGGTTCTACTGTTGGCGGCCGCCATCAGCATCATCCTGGCGGGTGTGTTTACAGCTTTCAGACTGATCTGCTGTTCCCTCTGCCCCAGCGTGAGTGCAGGGAATGGAGGATGAGGCAGTTTTATAACATTCTCTAGAAAGGAAAATTACTCTGTTTTCATTTTCCTTGACTACTATTTTTGGCTGTTTTTAAAAATCTATTATGACACAAATAAGACTATAGTATGTAGGAACCATGAGGTAATTTCCCCATTGTTAGATCATTACTAGTGTATTGTGTTTGATTGTGACTCTGCAACTAAGGACATAGGAACTTTGAAGGGTGTTTTTCCTTAAGTATTTTTTTTTAAAGATAAAGTGTACTGGATTTTTTAACTTGTTATGAAAGCAATATGCATAATATGGAAGACACCAACAAGAAAGGGGGAGATCACCTGCAGCAACCACTGATGGTCTGGTGTATTTTTTCCCTTTATTTTCTTGTGCATAGAATTTTTTTCTTTGCTGTAGATGGTCATGGTGAATATACTAGGTATAAACATTTGTCTTCTTCTCTTTTTCACTTAATATTATAACATAAGCATTTTTCATGTTGCTTCAGATTCTGTCAACAGTTTAATGACTGTATAATATTCCATTAAGTGGATTTCATAGTTTATTTTGCCATTGCTCATGTATTGGATTTTTAGGTTGCTTTCAGGGAGTCTGAATAGGCACAAAGATGAACAAAGGGTCAGAGAGCACACATCCCACATCCTTCGTGGAGCTGGCCTTGTTCACCTCCAGCCAGGGGTTCTCTCTGTCTGCTTGAAACACTGAGCTCCTTTAATCTGTGTCTCTCACATGGCACACGGCTTGTTTGCCTTGCACTGAAGTGAGGAACAATGCTGCACCTTCCTCAGCTGGGTTATACGCTCCTTATGGGCAAGGTCCATGTCAGGTTCGTCTCAGCAACTCAGTCAGTATAATACTTTGTACTGAATAAGTTCTCTGAAAATATTTGTTGAATGAATGAATGAATACTGAAGGACGAAAAAAAATCTTATCTTGGAAAAGATTTCTAGGTAAGAGGCAGTCATATCTGAAAACTGGTTTCCACCCATAGAAAAGAATGTTCTACAGATCATGGTTATTAAATATCCTATCTCTGCTAAGGGCAGAATGAGAAGAAATAGAGGTAAACTGGAGCATAGAAGATTTAGGTTAGCTTTCTGGAAACATAGAGTAGGTTTTAAAAAACAGAATCTCAACTGTTTTTGATACTGTAGGTATGATTCTGGCCTGTAGATGAAAAACATTAATTAGTTAACATCGCAAGATTTTTTGAGCCCAAAAAGTTTATGTTCTGTCTTTAATTTGCTGTTTAATCATGTGCTCATGTAATGTATTTGTCTCCAAAGGCAGGAGATGCCGCATGCTTCTACGATATAAAGTTGGGTAGGAGGCGGGTAGAGCACCATGATCACGCTGTTGTGAGCGGAAGATTGGCTGGAGAAAATATGACTGGAGCTGCTAAGCCATACTGGCATCAGTCAATGTTCTGGTAATAGTTTTGTGCCTTGAGGACTCAACTGGTTAGAACACAGAAGTAATGGAATCAGAGTTATGGTTTGGTTTCGTTGTGGGCCAGTTAGCTTCATACAGAGGAGAAAAAAATCCATCTCATGTCCACGCATTCTACCCCTGAGCAGCCTTTTTGAAAAAGGATCCCATTTGGCCTAAGTTAGACTAGGTGACTGAATGGAGATGGCATCAGCCCTTCTGGTAAAATAGCACAGAGTTTGACCTACAGTCAATGGTACAAAAGTGTACTCTTAGGTATAGGCAACAGTATATGTTAATTCGCTCTTTCCTGCTACCCCTAATAAGCCCAACATACTGACAAAAAAGGCAGCCCACTCATTTGTAGCCCTTAAAATCAGTGATTCAAGGTCAGGCATATATGGGCAGTTTTCTGGAGAGAGAAAAGTTAGCAGTGGACATTCCTGAGTCCTGGGACTGGTGCTACTCGGCACACTTTCATCTTGTTGACTTGAAAGACGGGGTACGTCAAAAACTTCAAGGTTTCAGAAGCCTCTAAGCAGTTTCTATTGGGGAAATTCTCAGCTAGTGGGGAGTACATTTTAGGACAATCACACAGTTTTATGAGTGGGCAGCAAAAACATACCAGATAGATTGCAGGGTCAACCCATGTAAGATAACGCAGTTAGGAAAGAAATAGTCCAGCGCTATACAATTATCAGTCAGGTTCCAGGAACAGAATCCAAGAAGTCATGGCAGACTGTTCCCTGAAGACATCAGCACAATGAGCTTCTGTGACCAAGAAGACAACAAAATGTAGAGTACCAGAAACAGAACAGCTCGAGTAGCCTAGATGATTCCAAAACGATGGTGTGTCTGTGCCGCAAATATTCTGTGAAGTTCCTAGCATATTTAGAACAGCGTGATGATGAGAGCAAAGGTTTCCAAGAAGAACAGTTAAAATCAAATGGCCAAGTGGATGAAGGTGCCTCTTCATAGAAAGCATTCCAGCCTTGAAAAAAGAGGGTTAAGAATGAAACCATAAGAGGGTTAAGAGGGTTAATGAAACCATAAAATATCTCAGATTCTGAATTCCATAAATATGGAGCACTCTTTAAAGCTTTAAAAAGGCAGTTTTAGGACTTAAAGGAAGTTAAAGGAGGGTAGTGAACAGTAAATGTGGGGAACCTATCACACCCCAAATAAAAGTATGAATACATTTAAGAAAGTGTAGATCATTTTATAGATATGTGATTTGTACAATGGCTTCTTAAGGAAAAGAAAAGCTGCTTGGGGTAATCATGCTTTCTCACAATTGTCCCCAGATGCCCTAGCAGGCAACAGATCAGTTTGGCGTTTTTCTTGTTTCACATACCAGATTCTTTGGTTGGCATGAAAGTGTGGTGTCTTAGAGAAAGTGTTCTACCCTGTCATTCTTTACAGTTCCTTGACAGAACACCCTCTTCTCTCCTTCCTTAGGAGTGATTTGGGCCCCGATGTTGGCTATGAAGCTATTGGTCTTGTGGACAGTAGTTTGCCCACAGTTGGTGTTTTTGCAAAAGCAACAGCACAAGACAACCCAAAATCTGCCACGGAGCAGTCAGGTAAGGAAGCCCAACCACTCCTCTTGGGAGAGCATTGAGAAGCAGTGGTCCAGCTTCTCCTGCACAAGGGGTTTCTGTATTGGCCAGAGAGAACTGTCAGTGAAAGCCTCTCTTCATCTTGTGCTTTAAAATAAACCAAACCCGAAGCCCTCACTCTTTAGTGGTCTGAGAACTGGCAAAATCAGGTATCCTTGTCAAAGCGTAGACTCAGATATTGTGGGTGTCCATCCTAGACTCTGGACAGTGACTGGCTCAACGACTCTGTTGTTTAGTTTATCTCTAGGGAATAGGAAGACCTGCAAGATGAAGAAAACCTGAACATTTTTAGAGGTTTTTTTTTTTTTTTTTTTTTTTTTTGGCTTCCTGCTAATCCTAAAAACTAGGCCTGAGCGAGACTCAGTTTAGGACCTGCTGTCCTCCATGGGCCCTGGACAGTGAAGAGCTGGGCTGAGCAGTTCCTCGGCTGCCTCGGATTCCATTTGTCAGATCGTAAAGCCAGGTTTTCTTTGGATGGGAGGCATCTCTCTCGGAATGAACTTCTCTCCCACACACATCTTTTTCATTAACTCCTAGGCCTATTCTCTCTCCCTTCCATGACCTTGGCTGAAGTCATTTAACCTCAGTGTCCTCTTGTCAGAGACGTTTCAAGAACAGATTGTTTTTTAAGGAGAAAGCAAGACATATGGAAATGTAGGTCTTTTTCCTGTGTAATCCAAATGAATTATATATACTGACTCCTTAATTCTGACCTCTCCTGGGAAGTGTATCCAGGAGGGGGACCCAGGGGCTTATAAACTCCAGGTCACCACTCTGTCCACTGGGCAGTATTACTTGGAGCCTGATTGTTCTCAGAAGACAAGGTACCTCCTCCCCATACTACCCCCTCCCCAAGAGGAAACACCTCCACTATGCTTTTTCCATATGGAAATGCCTTCTCTTGCTTTGGCCAGTGTCTCTCTAGCAGCGCTGTCCAATGCAGCTTTCTGCTATGATGGCAATGTTCTATCTCTGCTCTGTCCAACACATCAGCCACTAGCCGCATGTGGCTATTTAGCACTTGAAATGTGGCTAGTGCAAATGAGGAACTGAATTTTACATTTTATTTAATTTTAATTACAATAAATTAAATTTGAATTAATTTTAATTAGAATAACTATATGTGGCTAGTGGCTGCTGTACTGGACCCTACAGCTCTAGAATGTTTCTCAGAGGACAAGAGCAAGTCTTCTGCAGTTTGAAGAAATCCAGACACCAGGAAATATCCATAGCATAAATTTAAAATGAGATAGTAAGGGCCTGCCTGGTGGCGCAGCGGTTAAGTTCGCACGTGCCCTTTCAGCGGCCCGGGGTTCGCCGGTTCAGATCCCAGGTGCAGACATGGCACTACTTGGCAAACCATGCTGTGGCAGGCGTCCCACATATAAAGTAGAGGAAGATGGGCACAGATGTTAGCTCAGGGCCAGTCTTCCTCAGCAAAAAGAGGAGGATTGGCAGCAGATCTTAGCTCAGGGCTAATCTTCCTAAAAAAAAAAAAAAAGAAAGAAAACAAGTAAATGAATAAATAAATAAAATGAGATAGTAAGGGAAGGAAGTTTTGGGTCAGACTGACCGAGTGCCCGTAGCTGGCAGGGAAGAGCTTTTGTTGGCTTTGTCAATGGAGAGGGGCTGGAGAAGGCCAATGTTTATTGAGGGGGTGTAGAAAAACAATCATCTAGAAGCAGATTGAAGCAGGTGTTGAAGGACACTTGCCTTCTAGAATTTCCCAAGCTCATAACATCTGACTGTGTTTTGTTTTGACTTTGTTTGTTTGGGGGGTTGGCCACAGGTACTGGTATCCGATCAGAGAGTGAGACAGAGTCTGAGGCCTCAGAAATCGCTATTCCTTCCGGCAACCCTGCAGTCCCCCAAGCCCCCACCCAAGGGGAGGACTATGGCAAAGGTGTCATCTTCTACCTCAGGGACAAGGTGGTGGTGGGGATCGTGCTGTGGAACATCTTCAACCGAATGCCGATAGCAAGGAAGGTAAGTGCCTGTCAGAGCTCTTAGGGGAACATGGGAAGTGTGGACCAGAAAATGCTCCCGTGACTTCCTCAGGTGCCCTGCTGTGCATTGTCCACCCAGGTCAAATGGTGCCTGAGCAGAAGAAAGGTATGGCTTTGGCTCAGGAATGTGTCTTTTTCACTCAGGACTTGGCTGGGTGGCCTGGGAGTGGGCCAACACTCATTTGGGGTCAGTAGAAGACTGCTCCCACAACTCCCTCCCAGTGTGATGTGGGGCCTGGCCCAGGCTGACACTGTGTGGCCCAGCCTGAGTGCACACGGAGTGAGTTGGTGACCCCTGTTATTCTCTCCCTCAGATCATTAAGGACGGTGAGCAACATGAAGATCTCAATGAAGTAGCCAAACTATTCAACATTCATGAAGACTGAAGCCCCTCAGTAGCGGAAGCAAGCACTTCACCATCCCTGACAGCAGCTCGGATGGGTAAAGGAGCATTTTGTATTCAGCAGACTTCCTCTGTGTGTACGAGTGTGAATGATCAAGTCCTTTGTGAATATTTCAACCATGCAGGCAAATTCTTAACGTTCACATCACTAAATAAAACCTGATTCTTCTAAACTAAATTCTCTTCTCTTTGAGGGGGAGTGGGTGGGTAAAGGGAGGAAAGCTGCGCATATTAGAGAGCAAGCAGAGTGGAGCTCCTACCGAGGGTGTGATTTTTGTCGGCCTTACATTCCCTGCTCCACACTCTGCACTGCCTTCCGTTCCCTGAACTCTCTCACCCCTCCAGCCCTCTCTGTACGCACCAGCAGTGGCCTCTGCCCATAGCACTCGACCCTTCTCCGCTCCTCTGGGGAAGCTCCTGCTCTCTGTGAAGACTTTCCTGGCCCTTCCAGGCCTGTTCCCTGTTTATATAGCTCCCTGCTGCTCTGCGGCTTCCTGGAAGCCAGAGCCATGGCTTTAATGTCTTGCTCATGGTTATATCTCCAGAGCTTAGCACAGGTTCTGGCTCACAGTAGGTGCTTAGTAAATCACTGTTGAATGAGTGAACACATAAACATATGGAATAGCCTGCTTTACCTGGAATAGCTCCTGTGTGTACCCACTGTCACAGCTGAATTGGTCCTGTGGGGGGGCCATAAAGGACATTTACTGGGAACAGGAACCGGGGTGCAGAGACCTGGTGCTTCATGGCTAAACCTGGAGACTGACTCCTTGAGGGATCATGATCTCAACTCCTCCGCCCACGGTCCCCCAAACTAGAAGCCTGCCCTCTGCCAGCTCCTCTTATCTAACTAGGCTTGTAGGCACACCTCATTTGACACAGGATTTCCTGCGAACAGGAGTCAACATTTCAGAAATCAACTCCTGCTTTGCATTTCAGATTACTTAACTTTTCAAAATCAAATCTTATTTCAATTAAGAGGAAAGTTTTACTGCTTTCAGGATTCCTATCATGGATCTTTTTGTAAAGAGAAAATTATTACCAGTCTAGATTTTTTCAATATTGGGTTTGTTTAAAGGGAGTTGCAGCTACGACGAAATCCCTTCTAAACACTAGAGCAAGAAACATGTCCACTTTAAGAGTTAGCTGCCCTAGAACAGGTTCTTACTATGTGTGTACAGGTTTAGTGAAACATGATCTGATGCAGGACACATCCAAATCCATACGCAGGAAGCTCATCCCGTGGCCTGTGAGAGGATTTATTATACATTAAGAACTGCTGCTTCCACAGGTGGCGGTAAGACACGCTAAGATCCTGAAGTGGTTCACAAATCATTTTTAAAAAGACCAACTTGTGATTTGTTTTAGTGTTTTGTGAAATTTAGTCTAATTCTCTGACAGTTGTCATCCTTGCATGGTATGTCGTTGTAATTCACTTAATTAAAATGAAATGATCTATTCATATAATCAGTGTTCATTTTGTGCCTACTATAAGCCAGTGAGATACCAGAATAGGAACATGGGGAAAACATGGCCACTTGTCTTAACGAACTCTGGTGTCAGTGAGGAAGGCAGACTTGTGAACGTGGGCATACAGTACAGCGAGGTATGTCCATAGAAAGGTAACGCAAAGTACTGTGGACACACCAAGAAGGGAGAGATCCACCAGAGCATCCACCCTCAGTCAGCCACTGCTGCTGGATCACTTCCTAAAGCATCACTCGGACCATGTCCACCCTCCGCCCCTGCTGAACAATGTACAGTGACTCCCTGTCACCAACCACATCAAAGTCAAATCTTGCTGGGAACTCCTGCTCTCAGCCCACTCTGCCTGTCTGACCTTTCCCATGACCTCACACCCACGTGCACATGCACGCATACACATCTGGTCTATCGCCACCTTTAAACTTCTGTTCATGCCCTTCATGTCTGGAATGCCATTTTACCTGGAATTCCTTTTTACCTATCCAAATCTTCTGCATCTTTCAAGGCCCAAATCAAGTCCTATCTTGATGATGTGGGACCAGTTGGACAAGTGCCCATACATATTTCTCTCATCTCTGAACTGCAGTTGCACTTACTGCCTTTGAACTTCATTGTTCTGTAGGTCATTCTCTGCATTATTAGTGTTCGCTCCCTAAATGGATTGTAAACTATCCCAGAGCAGACACTTGTTCTCAAGATGGGGACCACGTGCTCCACCCACCAAAGCCCTGGCAAAGTGCTGAACAAGTCCTTGGTTGCTTGGTTGGATGATGCTAGATAACAGGGCTTGCTGCAAAAATGAGCCCCTGCCTTGTGGCCTCTGTTCTCTGCAATTCAGGTTATGGGAGGACGTTCAAACCCCCTTCACTTCACCCACTGCTGCGACTCGCCACTTAATCCAGGATGTGTTTGATCTGTCCAGGCCCTCAAGGATCACAGCGACCAATTTCTGACTGTACAGCCAAACACTGCCACTTGAGGTTTGGCCCTCAATAGCAGGCCTGTGATTAGCTGGGCCACAGCACGGGGCGGTACCAGGCTAGTCACACCCTGCAAAGAAGAGTTGGGGCTCTGCCAAAATATCAAGCATTTGGAGCCCACCCACTTGACTTCAGCCTCACTCTTCTTTGCCATTTTACAAATGACATCCAATGGCATCCCGTCACCACTTCGTGATGGTACTAGCCTTTGCCTGGCCACCTGTAAGGCACAGCAGGCAATGTCCTCGTACTTTAGCTGGAGGGATGGACCCGAGGGAAGGAAGTGTGTTTGATTGGAAAGGGGTCAGAGTAAGCCTCTTGGTGGAGAATGAGGTCAACATATGTGACTTTTTTGTTGTTGTTCTAATCAACAGGGCCTGTTTTGGAGACAAGAGGCTTAAAGCAGAAAGGGATGGGGGTGGGGAATCCACAGTGACCTACTGCAGCCTGTTTCCTTGAAGGAAAATCAGCTTCTCTAGAGACCCATTTATACAAAGGAACTCTCCCCTCCCTTCCACCACTACCCCTTCCCTTTCCCGCTCCTCTCCAAGTTTGGCTGCTGCAATATCCCCTCTGTCCTTCTCTGACTCCACCTAAAGCGGGGCACCCTTGCTGACCTAGAGATGGTTGGGACTCAATCCCAGTGCCTTGCTCTCAGGGCAGAGGGGAAGCCCTGCTGGGCCCAGAGGTGAGTAGGACTGCCTCTAGCCTCTTTCCCATCTTATCAGGGAATTTCTGGTGGGCACAGACACATGTACGCAAAACCACACACAGAGACGCACGGCCCAAGCCAGTGATGACGTTCCCCTGCCTGGCTGGTTCCACAGATGGGTGTGACTGGGTCAGAGTACAGGGAGGGTCTAAATATTTAGATACTGGACTGCCAAGCCCTGGTTGGAAAACAGGGATCATCTCAAAATGGACATTTTGAGAAAGAGAAACACAGTCCCTGGTATCCTTCAGAAGCTGGCCAGAGACTGTCGGCTAGGCCTTGGTGTTGCTACAAACTGGCCTGGCGCTCACTGCTAGGCCTGGGTGTTCTGTTGAATGTAAACAGATTCACAAGACATTAACAGCGTACAAGGCCACTCTGACCAGGGAGGATCTAGACAAAAAAACAAGACTTACTCCATAATCATGTGTGAGCACAGACAAAAACATGAACGTTCCCCAAACCATAGAAATGACCCTACACCCGCTCTCTCCTGGCTAATCTGAGTGACTGCTGCTTCCTTACAAATTGCAGTTTTAACCTCACCCTAGTCTGCCCTCTTATTGGATAAGATTTATTTAATAAGACACTCAGTCATCGAATTATCCCTGCTTCCTGACAGCATCCAATCCAGAGCCAGCCCCGCTTCCTTAAATCCTCCCCTAAACCACCCAGCCCAGCTCAAAGGCTATGAGAAGTCCTTTCTAGCACCCTCTTCCTGAGACATCCCGTGGTTCCCCATGGAGTGCATTCCCCCTCACTGCAGTGAGCAATAAACCCAGCTTGGGGGTCCGGCCCCTTGGCCTAGTGGTTAGGTTCACTCACTCTGCTTCGGAGGCCCAGGGTTTCGCCGGTTCGGATCATGGGTGCGGACATGACACCGCTCATTAGGCCATGTTGAGGGGGCATCCCACACGCCACAACTAGAAGGATCCCCAACTAAAAGTACACAACTATGTACCGGGGGGCTTTGGGGAGAAAAAGGAAAAATGAAATCTTTAAAAATAAATAAATAAACCCAGCCCATTCAACCACAAGAGTGTCCTGATGGTCTTTGGCTGGTGGGGGCATTGACAATTTGGAGACAGAGCCAAAATATCTTCTGGAGGCCCACTACCAGAGAGAGACCCCGTGAATTTTGCAAGTCTTGTACCTTCCTGAAGACCTTACCTAGTCCCAGGGGAGCCTCCAGGGTCTGTGTCTCAGTTGGGGAAAGCCCAGGACTCGTGTCTGGTGTCTGCAGACAGAGGTGCCTGGCTTCCAAGGAAATGCCTATGATATCTTGGCATTTGCAGCGCAACACAGAGATGCTTCTGGAGGAGCCCCTAACATGGGTGTTGAATTTATGAATACATACATACATTCACAAATGCATTTATTGGTCAGCTAGCAAACATTTACTTCGCAACTACTGCATGCTATGGTAGATAGGCCCTGGAGATAAGAAGATGAGTAATACATAGTCCCTGCCTTCAGTGGCTTTATAACCTAGTGGCAGACACAGACAGGTCACCAGGAACTAGCAGCGCAACATAAATGCTGAGAGTATGATGTGTGAGTTCAGATTGGAACTTCATTACTCCTCAGATTGCTTTATTATTCTGTTTCTATCTAGTCTAGACTTTCCTTTCACTGATCCTTTGATCATGGTTCTTCCTCTATTCTATGGTTTTATCTTCTCTATCATCTCTAGGAACAGAACATGGATATGTTTACCATGCTTAACACAGAGGATGGAGCTGACATTCTTCTTGCCCAAAGAGATTACACCTCTTTCTCTTCTCTTTTCTTCAGCCCCTTCATTTTCCCTCCTTCCTCTCGGAATCTCTGTGGTCTCCCCTCCTTGTTTCCCTTCTCCCTGTGTTTCTTCCTCAGGTTCCAATAAGTGCTCCCTGCCCGTGTTTTTTTCTCTCGAAGCAGTGGAGCTCCGTGGAAAGAGCACTCTTCTGGATTTGAGTCTTGGCTCTGCCATTCACTCCTGGATGACCCAGGACCGCTACTTTCCTAGTCTCAGCAGCCTCATCTGTAAAGTGAGGGGAACAGACTAGATTATCCCTCCCCTCACCTCTAACCTCCTGTGTATGGAGAAGTCTGCCAGTGCTTGCACAGGACTTTCTTCATCTGTCCATGGACTCAGTTGCTTTTCATCTCTAAGGTCCAGAGCAGATGCCAATGGGACCCAAAGCCCTTGGCAAACATCTTCCCACATTGTTCTGCTGTCCTTTTGGCTCAACTAGATGTACAGGTTTTGTTTTTTTTATTTGTTTTTGTTTAGTTTGTGGTTTATGATTCTTTGACCTAGCAAGATATATCTAGACCTAGGACCCCTAGAAATTGCACCTTGCCTTAACTGCTCTCCATGGAGAGTTTGATAGCCGCAAAACTGGGTTCCATGAAAGGTGGCATCCTTCAGGCCCTAAAAAAAGCTTGGCTTCAAGCTCAGAATTTCCCCAGGAAGGCTTTCTGTTGGGACTAATCTCAGTCATGATCCTAGGACATACATTCCTACATAACCATTTAATGGCTCCCAATCCCCAACAAACATGCCCTGCAGAGCTGGTGGGTGGATAGCCACCATAACCCAGGGCAGCTCTCAACTTGATGGCAAGATAAGAGCTCAGAAACCGCCCCCCCACATATGCCATGTAAGCCCCAAGCCCTGAGACCAACCTGTACACCCCCCTTGCTCTTGGTCCATGGCCATTTCCACATTGGCCATGGCCTTGGCAGAGCCCTGGCCCAAAGTACATTGGCAAGTGAGCCAGGAAGCTTGCAAGCTTCACCACGCGGCTCCTACAGTAGTGACAAAAGGAAACTGAGTACAGGGAAAGAAAGAAAGTCCAGTGTCACGATTTGCTGGGCAGAAAAAGATGGTTAAGGACCGCTGCCCCTCCAGAGGGGAAGAGGAGTTTTAGGCATTTTGGAGGCCAGCAGGGGCCCTCTAGCTTGAAGCCTTCCCTCAGCCACCTTGTAGAGACTAATATCCCAAGCAACCAGTGTGGGATTCTGGTCTCCTGCTCCAGTGGCAGTCCTCAAACTAGGGGCACAGTGCGTTGTGGGGGGAGGTAGGGGTGGTGGTGAAAACAGTTAGAATCCTTGGCCTTAAAGTCACCTCTACTTCAACCTGGCCTAGGCCAGGACCACGTTCTAGGAGGAAGGGCCCCCTCTCAGGTGATCAGCTTGACTAAATGCAGGGGTCAGGGCAGGTCATGGCTCGGAGCACCCCACATTTGTCCTGGTGCTGGCCTGTTCATTGGAACAGTAGGATCCAAAGGGACCTCAGCTTCCAAGTGACCTCCCCAGCCAGTCCAGAAGCCCTGAGGAGAGAAGGAGGTCCCCAAATGCCCTCCCCTCAGCAGGCGCTCCCTGTGTGAGGTGGATACTTGGGACAGGATGCCTCGGTGGGAGTTTTGCCCAAAGTTGCAAAGACGCAGTTCCATCCCGGGAATTCCCTGTGCGCCCCACGACAGCGCAGAGTGCCCGGGCTGGGACAGGCGCGGAGGTCTCCGTGGGGACTCTCGCCTGCCACCTCCCTCGCAGCTGGCCCGCTGAGTCCGTCCTGGGGAGTCCGGAGGCGCCCTCGCTCTCCTGACGGGACAGGAGGAAGGGGGGGCGGGAGCAGGAAAGAAGGGATTGAGGGGAAGTTTCAAGGGGTGTGCCGGGGCGGGGGGGGGGGGGGGGGAGGATTCTCATGAGTCAGCGGATCGGGCTCCTTGTGACTTCACTGCTTCCCGAGAAGAGGCGCCCGGGGCAAGAGGCCGCTCGGAGCGCAGCAGCAGGAGTGGAAGGTCGGAGCGCCGCCGCCTCCGCCGGGCCGGGCGCGGGGCAGGGCTCGGGGCTACCCAGGCCGCTCGGGACTGCGGTGGCGAGAGGAGGCCGCGCGCCCGCGACGCAACTCGGGCCACAGGAGGCGACCTCGCCTCCGCCTCCGCCCGCGCCTCCTCCCCCCATCCCCACGCCCCTGCCAGCTGCCAGTTCCCGCCTCAGCGCGAGTGGCCGTGCAGCGCCCTCCGCCTGCAGGTGGCGCTGCGGAGGCGCCCTGGGCGCACGCCCGCGGCCGGGGTGGAGCTCGGCCGCAGCGGGGAGCCCGGGTTGGGAAGGCGCGCAAGCCGGGAACGGGGGTGGCGAGGGACAGGCTGGAGGGGCCGCCGGAACCCCCCTGCCCCTCGGGCCAGCGCTCGCACCCGAGCGGCGGGAGATCCAGAGAGCCGGCCTGCTGTGCTAGTGCCCGGGCGTAGGGCTGGCTCGGGCGCGCTTCTTCACAGTCCCTCGGGCCACCTCCTGGGCCCCGCAGGGCTCGGGGCGGCTTACTTTCAGCAAAGGGATTGCGGTTTAGGGGCCATCTTTCGTCTCCTCTCCGGGGGTGGCGCTCTTGACCCGCGGGCAGTAGAATGGAAACTTTGAGTCACGTCTGGGGCATTGGGGGTGGGTTTCCCTGAACGGCCACTCTCTAGCCAGGCTCCCTTAAGACGAAGAATGCATCTCTTGCATAGGGATAGACTGGCCAAGGCTGGGGCGCAGTCTGGGATCAAGGCTCGGCCTAGATGAGGGATAAGGGGTCAGCTCAGCCTTGGGCTGGATGACGAGCGATGCTTAGGGATTCTTGCTTGTCCATCCAGTCTTCAGCAGCTGTGTAAGAAAAAAAGCCAAGAGGCCCATCTGGGGCTCAAACTTGCAACCTTGGCCTTGGTAGATAGAGCTTTGTGTCCTACCTTCGTGCAGGCCCTGAGCTATAGAAGCCATGATGCTGCTGACCTTCCCCGTGTTGGTTCATGGTTATGTGGTGGCTGTTTGGTTAACATATTGAGAGTATCAGGGCACAAAAATAACCTGTGGCCAGACACCTTTAAGCTGAAAAAAAAAAGTTGTTGGGGGCTCCAGCCTCACCCTTTCCAGAGGCTCCAGTGGCTATTCCCATGATACAACTTTACATATAAATAGATGGGTAGAGTGTGTCTCCCTTTTCTGTGCCAAGATATAAAAGTAATGCCCTGTACTAATGTTCTGGGTGCCTCTTCTCCCCTGTCAGTCAGTCCAGCTCCCCTGCTTTCAGAATGTCCAAAGCCATCTGAGAAAGTTATCTAAGGATTTTCCATAAAGAAGAGGAAAGGGGAAAAAAACCCCAAAGGATCCTAAACGTTCCCAGGTTTCACTGTGTGCCAGGAGAAATA
This sequence comes from Equus caballus, assembly GCF_041296265.1. NCBI lineage: Eukaryota > Metazoa > Chordata > Mammalia > Perissodactyla > Equidae > Equus > Equus caballus. Next base: position 124,583,051 of record NC_091715.1, on the reverse strand, counting down.
CCGTCTGTCTCCCGCCCAGACCTCAGAGCCCGGGCCTCCTTCCTACAGGGCGGTGCCCAGCTATTCCTGGAAACCCCCTCCTTTTTACTAACCCCTTCCTCAAGGTGTCTCCTCCCAGAGCATGACCTAGGAAAAGGATCATATTGTGAAAGCTTGATCTCCCCTGTCCTCTCTTTCTTGAGCCCAACCTGACCTGCCAGAGTCCTCAGCCTGCCCCTTGCCTTGATGCCCTCCCGCTGGCTTCTCCTCCCGGAGCAGGGCCTAAGCTGTGGCCTCTCCCTCCAGCCTGGCGCTGTGCCCCACCAGGTGACTGGGAGAGGATCTGATATACTAATTTGTGTTAATGTGATAATAGGTGCTAATGGGGTCAGGTGCTAATCACAGGCCAATTTCTAGCCCAGCCTCACTGCCTCAACCCGGAGTGGAGTGGAGGCTGCAGGGATGGGAATTTCAGGCTGACTAATCTCCACAGCCGGCTGGAGGGGGCGGGGGAGTGGGAGGAACCGAAGCCCAGGGACGATCCCAGGGTGCTGGTGCCTTCGAGCTGCTGCCTCGGTTTCAGTTTCATCCTTGGCTGACACTTTCCTCCGATGAGTGGAATTGCTTTGGTTTCCCTCCAGCCACTCTCCCCTCCCCAGCTGCCCCCCTTTTGGACTGCTAGCTTCCCTCAGCCAGCCCTTCACTTCATGAGCGGAGAGATGGGAAGATAATTTTGGCAGTGATGAGGAAAAAATGTACACGTAGACACCCTCAGACGCACAGGCTCACATACCATACTGCCTTGCAGACACACACATGCATACGCCCTCCACAAACACAGATGCACGCACGAGGGGACTCAACACATCCAGAGTTGAGCCCACACGCATGCTCACGCGCGCGCGCACACACAGGCTCCGGCCTCACTCATATCTGAGACCCACATCGACACACAGAGGCAGGCAAGGCCCTACAGAGACCCATCCCACACACAGACCCACACAATCACTCCCATACTCACACACAAACCAGCAGCAGAGCCGAGTTGGATAGCTTCCTCAAAAGAGGGCTGGAAAGTTTGTTTGCTGCCAGCGAAGGGGCCTAGACATTCCGTGAAATGACTCATACTGCACCTTTATAGACATTAAATGTTGTGTTTTTCTGGATTAAACAACAACAACAACCCTCGACCCCTGTCATGGGGGCAGGGTGGGGAAACTGAGGAGTGGCTGCCTTCTTATTGGGCCTCTGTCCAGCGCCTGTCTCAAGCTTGTCCTCTCCCCTCTGTGGGATGGGGCAACCATGAAAGAGCAGAATCATCTACCTCCTGGTACAAACCTCAGCCCGGAACCGCCCCTTGGCAGGATGTGAAGTGGGTGAAATTGGGGGCTGACGAGTCCCCCTCACAGCTTCTCTCCACTACCCCACCTCATCCCGTCTCAAGGATCTGGAGTGAAGCCCAGTGTCCCCACTGTGGTGTCCCAGTCTGAGCCCTTCCTGATCTTTGCTTCCATTCAAGTGTTCCTCCCCAACTCTCCTGGGTCTGTCCTTACTGCCACCTCCCTGCACAACTCCAAGGGGCGCCATTCGTCGTATATAATATGCAGCACTCCATGCAATGTGACTGGAGCCCCCTCCACTTCCCTGAGCCTCCTCTCCATCTCAGGAAGGAATGTCCAGCTTAACCGCTGCTGTGTCCTTGTCCTCCAGCATACTCAAGGGCTCAAAGAAATTGCTGGGCAATTTCCTCCCACAAGGCCTCCATGTGTTGGTGTTCCTCTGCCCCACCATCCCAATCCCCACCTGCTAGCAGCAGCCCCTTGGGCCAAGGCCTCCTTAGGCCCACTCTTTTTTCCTGCGGGCCATGAGGGGAGGCATCTTTGGAGCATCATTTCGAGTCTCTGAGGGGCTGTGGGGCACAGTGAGGCTGCCCGCCACACGAGATGGGTGTTGGGCCCGCAGATGTTGGGGGTTGAGGGGTTAACGCTGGTTCCACTGGACAATGGCTTGAAAACTCTGGATGCTGTGCTGCCTCTGATCGGCGCCCCAGAGCAGGCGTCTGCCCTCGGCCCTGGGCCCTGGGCCCTGGGCCCGGGGACTTTTCCAGGCTGAGCCCTGGCTCCAAGATAAGGATAGGGACAAGTGGGATTAGAGACTCCAGGGGGCTTGCCCTCATTTGCTATACTCTGCCTGAAGCCACTTCTTCCTTATTTTTTGCAAATGAACCACAGGACTCGGCCTCCCCACCTCCCTCCACCCCTCAAATCTCCCACCAACCCAGAAGGCCGGCCTGAAGGGCACTGGATCTGTTTCCTCAACACTGGGCCCGCTGCCCCGGCTGTGCGCGCAATGGGGACAGGGCCTCCTAGCAGCTGCCGCACCCAGGGCGGACGCGGCGAGTGTTCCCTCAAGGCCTGCAGCACCTCCTATGTCAGGCTGTTGTCTCTCTCCAGGCAGGCCCCTGAGCTGCTGTCTGGCCCTCCAAGAAGTGAAACCTAGCGGTCCTCCGAAGTTTTGTAAGGGCTCTCGCGATGCTGGGGCCTGTGGCAGCAGAGGCCTGGAGGGGAAATGTATAACTCTCCATTTTAAAGAGCAGGGTCAGGTGGGGGGGCCAAGTGGCTTTCCAAGAGCCCAGTCGAGGAAGGTGGCTGGCCTGATGAAAATCATGATCTGGGAAGTTGCTCCCAACTGCATCCTCCCAACTGCCTGCCTGTGCTTTGGCCCGGGCACAACCCCACCCCCACTACCCCCCAAAACGGGCCAGGGCAACAGACCGTCATCCCGGGAAGGAGCATTTGGGCATAACCTATCCCAAAGAATTCTTCCGTTTTGCAGCTCCTCAACAATCTTTTTAGAACAAACACTCCTTGCAACCTGGGACTTAGAGATTTCTGTCTGTCATTTGGATCTATCTTGTCATGGAAACCCAATAGAGGCAAACCTGGAGTTATTGAACATATCAACAGAGGAATGATTGCTGGCTGTGTAGAAAGGATTACAGGGGGCTTCTCAGCTTTACAGGTGGCAGGATCCCTTTTAAACTATAACTTCTCTCCTGGCTTTTGAATATGCTTCTCATTCCAAGAGTCTGATTGATAGGTGACTTTTCTAGCATGTGTCTCCTGGGAAGTAGGGGCCATGGCCACAGAAACTGTGGCACCGTGGTATTTTGTTCTGGTCACAGGCTTGAATAGAATTTGTTGAGGCCAAGGGGTTAAGGGAGGGGAGAAGCAACCAGCCACCTTGTCTCCGGAGAACCTGGGGTGATGTGCAGAAGAATGCAGGCTATCAGGCCCTGCTTGAAAGAGGGGGCAAAGAGGGGCTGAGAAGCTTGCCAAGGTGGAAAGATAAGTTGAGGGCAGAAGTGGGGAGGTGGCCCTACACTGACTGTGGGCAGCCAGGAGGCCCCTTTGCTCCTGGAAGGACCCAGGCTCTGAGGCCTGAGAGGACCGAGTTGGGGTTGGAGAGTGGGGGACAAACAGGGACGGAAGGAGAGAGGCTGAGAGTGCACACTGGATGGTGCAGCCCTAGCATCCACGGGCAACTCGAGAAGGGGAATTCCTGCCAAGTCAGGGAATGAGCCATTGGCAGAGACAGCGTGGCTGTCGTCAGGACTGGTGATCTCAGGCGGCCGGCCCCACCTGGCTGAGGCTCACCCAGTGGGTAGGTAGAAGAGCAGGGAGCCAGGAAGGGAAGGGCCGGCAGGCTGGGGAGAAGCAAGGTCATCAGGAAAGGCAGCCAGGCTGACCTGGAGCCACAGAGTCAGGAAGGTCATTCAGGTGGCCCATGGCTCCCCAAGGTAAGGTCGGCACAAGATTTTCACCAAGGGGGGGGGGGTTTGCTTTGGCTGCAACTCCCAGATCATGGGGCTGTGGTCGGTTCCCAGTGGCTGGGGAAGGTGGGAACTTATGGGATTCCCACAAGCCATGGGCTCCAGGTCACTGGCAGGCATTAGGGTCAGTCACTGTGAGCTGGTCAGCATAGCGCTGACCTCTCTCCCTGTCCTTCCCAAGAGGAAGACCTCTCCTCTGGTTCTTCCCTGCCTTGAGGGTTCAGCCTTGGTTTAAACCACAAACACTCCTAAGAGGGATCCACCATTAGTCCTGAGCAGCATCTGGCCTGGCCTATCAGACTTTGTCCCGAGAGCTGGGTTGAGAAAAGTGAAATGAGGATGAAGATGATGCTGCGGGTAGCTAACATTTATTGAGGGCTTACTAAGCACCAGGCACTGCCATAGACATAGGTTATCTCATTCAATCCTCAGCACAGCCTTGTGAGGTAGGTTCTTATTATCCCCAATGTAAAACACAAGGGAAGTGAGGCTCAGAGAGCTTGAGTGACATGCCCAAAGACACAACTGGTAAATGGTGCAGCTGGAATAGGAACCCAGGTCTGTCTGATGTTAGAGACCACTGAACTCTTAGCAAAATGGGACAGTGCGTGTGCATGTGTGTGTGTCCATTAGGAGTTTCAAGGTAAAGGTAAAGGGGGCTTAGGGATGGCTGGGACCTACCACAATTTTGAGAGGAAAGTCTTACGGGCAAGAGACCAGCAGAGAACTGTGTGTCTCCAGAATCCAGAATCCCCTGGGGAAAGCGTGCCCACTTATAAAAGAACAAAGTGGAAATTTCTTCTTGGTGCTTATTTCAGTGACTTGGCTATAGGTAGCCAAGCGGTCTCAAGGACCAGTGCCCCTGTCTAGCCCCTAGGTCTTCTCCTGGAAATCTGTAATCTGCAGCTGCCTTCACCAGCATCATCCACCATCACTCCTGTCCTCCAGTTCTGTGCCAAGGATGATCCTTTCTCAAGGCTGAGGAAGCAGGCAGATACTGCTGGCGGAGCAGGTCCCTGAACCGCAGGCCCTTTGGCCAACCTTGCCTCTCATAGGGCCCTCCTCCCCTGGGGCCCCATCAGCTTTACTGCTTTCTGCCAAGGAGATGCAAGGCCTGAGGCCCGAGGCCTGGCTGGGCCCCATCTCCTGACCGTGCTGGAGCTATAAGGAGTGACAATTCCTAGCCAACTCCTCCTAGAGCCTCCTAGCTGGGGGTGGGGGGGGAGGGCTGGTATGGATGCTGAGGCAGGCCAGAGGAGAGGGTAAGGGGGAGATAGAATGGGAGACTTGGGTTCAAGTGGGTGCCTCAAGCAGAGCAGCCTGGCTTTGGACAGAAGAGGGGCATAGCTTTCTCCCAGCACCACAACTCTGGCCGCCTTTGCACCTGCTGCACCAGCCCCTCTCCCCCCAAGACTTCCCCTGATCCACATGCTCCTGGCCTCCCCCACCAGGAGCCTTAGGCTGTACTTCCTTAAGAAGTCCCCCAAACTCTCCAGTCACCCCAAGCGCACGACGCATTTGGCCCAGGATTCCTCAGTGTTTGGCATGTAGTTCCCAAATTGTATCCTCTGGGCATCTCCTGGCCTCACCCACTCGCTCAGCCCGCCCTCCTGCCAGGTCTGCGCACAGCAGGCGCTCAATAATCTGGAGTGCAGGGCTGGGGCCAAAGGCTTCATGCGAGTGGACTGCACAGGCCGAGGGGGCTGGACATCACCCTCCAGAGTCCCCCGGGAAAGGATTTCTCTCTGAGGCATTGTGCGGGGGCTTCGCCGGGAAGGGCCCCGACAGGGAGCTGAGAGCCCCAGGACCCGCCGCGTGTGAGCAGAGTGGGGCGCGCTGGCCACGGCAGGGTCTCGAGACATGGGCTCTGCGGGGGCCCTGCTCTTGCCGTCCCCCGGGGGCGAGTGAGCCGGGAGGGGAAGGAGAGGCCGCCCGGGTCCCTGGCACGGCTCCCCCTGCCGTGCTGGCGACCGCGGCGGGCCGGGGGTGGAGGGGCGCTGTTTCCACCAAGACGCCGCGTCCCTCCCTCGCTCCCTCCCCCACCCCGCCCGCCTGCGGTCCCTCCCGTCGGTCCCTCCCTCCGGCTCTTCCCTCCCTCCCGCCCTGCCTCCTTCGCGCCCGCCCCAGCCGCCGCCTGCGGGGACGTGTGTGTCTCTAGTGCAATTTCCCCTTTCGCTCGGTTGTCTCAGTGCAGGTCTCCGCTGGCTCCCGCCCCCTCCCCGGGCGCCCCCGCCGCCCCCTCCCTCGGCCTGGCCCTCCTGGGCTTCCACCCAGCTCCCCCGCGCTCCACCCCGCCCCCCGGAGTCGTTTTATCAGGGGCGCCGCCGCCGTCTCACCTGGTATTTGCATCTCGCCCTCCAACTTGCCATTGGCGGCGCGACGTGTGGGAGAGCCCTGCGCCTCGCCCGCCCGGACCAGCCTGCCCCGGCGCCGAGGTGAGTCACGGGCGCGGGGCCGCTGGGGCAGGCGGGCAGGGAGGAAAGGAGGGAGGGAAACAGGGAGGGGGACGGTGGCCCCGGCGGCCGCGGGGACCGACCGGGCGCCGCGCTCAACTTCCACTTCTCCTTTCGCCGGCGCCGAGGTCCCGGCGCCACTTAACCGGCCCGGCTTCCGAGGGGAGAAGGTGGGCTGGCCAGGCTGGGGACCCGCGTCTCGGCCCCCAGAGCGGGGAGGGGACCACGGCGACCGACCCCGGCCCGGCGACCGAGCCCACTCAGCCTCAGGTACGTCGATGGCGCCGGTTCTTCGAGCCTTCGGAGACCTCGAAAAGTTTGCCTGAGGGCGGGCTCGGGGGCGCCGGGGCTCCAGCGTGTAGGGGTTGGGGGCCCAGGGAAGGATGGGAGAGCCGCGGCGTGTCGAGTCCCGCCCTTGCCTCGCCCCACCGCGTGTGTGTTGGGGCACCCGAGCTCCTGATCCCGGGGTAGAAGCGGAATCGATTTCCCGAGTTGGGGCGGGGGCCAGTCTTCCCGCGACCCGGGACAACTGTGACAAGGCCAGTCGTGACAGCAGGCCCCCAAAAGCTTGGTGCCCGAGGGCAAGAGGTCGGGCGGGAACTGTGGTGGGGCTGCTAGATTGATCGGGCGACCCCTAGGGCTTGCTTCTATGGCCAGGCGCCTTAGGGTAACACGCACGCACGCACACACACACACTCTCTCTCTCTCTCTCTCTCTCACACACACACACACACACACACACTTATGACTTGAATAAATGGATCGCCAAAATAGAGACCTCTTGGCAGGGGCCGGTGTTTCCGTGTGAGCCAGCCGCCAGCCTTCCCGCTCCCGCGTTCCCGCTCTCCCCATTTCTCCCGCCTCTCTGTTCCCTCCTCTGCTGCCGGCAAGGAGATTCAGCAGCCGCCCAGCGCGAGGTCCTTTGCCGACAGCGCCTTGCTTTTGGAGACTGCTGAGGCGGTAGCGGCTTTGTGAATTCCTGGTCGCTCCACCGCACCCTAGCTCTGCCGCCCTTTCCTCACAACTGTATGCCAGGACATGGCCTTCCTGACCAGAGTCACCTCCTGACCCCTTGGCACCTCGGCTCAGCCAGGTTCTCCCTGGCTGCCCCCGCCACCACCACACCCCAGTCATGGGATTTGATGGCCGTTTGATTCCTGCCCCTCATCCCTCTGCCCGAGATAGAGGCCTGTCTGGTCCTGCAGCTTCTTCTGGTTAATGTTTTACAGTTCATTGTGGCTAATCATTTTAATTAGCTCTTAAAGTGGGGAGGAACAGTTAACCTTGGACTTCTCGATTTTGGCCTGGTGGGGCCTCAAGTGGGAGGAGTGCTGGGGAGGTGGGGAGGTAGGAGCGGAAGTGAGGTCACCACCCCAGGGCCTGAGCCACCACTGCTGGCCTCAAACAGCTGGTGGGCACGCCCATTGGGGACTCACCCCTTGTGAGCTGACCCCTGGCCTGAATGCCCAGGTTGGAAGGGGGTGAAGGGAACAGATCTAGCTCTCCCTTTTGGGGAGACAGGACACTTTGTCACTGAAAATGACCAGGGAACACGTATGCCTGGCAAGAATGCAAGTCCCTCCTGGAAGTTAGTTACACAGGGTTTTACCGGTTATAAGGCACTTTCTCAACCATTAATTCAGTGGCCCCAGAGCAGAAACAGCCTAGTGGGGAGCTGTCTAGAGTTAAGAGAAAGACAGCTATCCTGGTGGACCTCCTATCCTGGAGGGTGTAGGGAAAAGGCTGCCTTGCATGTGGTTGTCTCTGGGACTGGGTTCAAAGCCTGAGATGTCTTGAGGGGGGACCGTTGAGCAGGCTCCACGTTGCCACCCTCACCCAGCCTCTAGCTGTGAGCCGAAGGAGTGGCTTGTTTGCAACTATGTCTGGCATTCCTCCCACTGCTGCGCTGTTTGCTCCGTGGTTGCTCAGGAACTGGCGCCCACCCCTGGACAAGCTGGGGGCCTGACATCCACCCTGCCCCTGCCTAGTGCTAAGTGGTGGCACAGTGGCTTCTGTCTCCTCTGTCCTACAGTGGGATCTAAAAATGAGGGTGCTGTGCTCTGTCATTCATGGGCCTGATTGATAGGATGTCCAAAATGCCCCAGCCTGCAAAATTAGGGCTTTTGTCCCCGAGAGGCGCAGCCAGACGCAGGCTGAGGGGATTGCTTTTCCAGGGAAATCCCTGCTCCTAAGCTTGGCCTTGGCCCTCGCCACCCTGCCCTCACCCCCGACACCCAACATTCTTATTTTACCTCCAGTCGCTAGAGCCGGATTGTCTGGGTCTAAACCCCAGCTTTGTTATTTACTAGCTGTATGATTCCAGTCAATTCTATGCCTCAGTTTCCTCGTCTGTCAAATGAGACTTACCTTATAATATTGCCCTGAGGATCAAATATATCAATACACGTAAGCTGCTTATTAGAACAGTGCGTGACACATAGTAGGCGTGAACTAGCATTATGATTTTGTCTAACGCAGTGCCTAAAACTCAGATTCAAGTCGGCAAACATTTGCTGAGAGTCAGTCCCAGGACCAGGCATCAGCGAAGTGGCAGTAAGGAAAATATGGAGGTGAAGAAGACACCACTTACCTTCCAGAATTGTGTACACCTTCTGGTGCGGGCTGCGGTCGGGGTGGGGAATGTGGGAGGGGGCCAGGGAGAGTGGCTAGGTCATCTATATAAATAACCATCATTCAAAGCCAGGCTCAAATCCTAGAGCCAGTGTGAGGAGCCAGGAACCCCGGGCTTGGAGGCTTCTCCTTGCCTGGGGACCCTGGCTGGGTTCTGGTCTGGATGCCCGCCCAGGACAGAGGCCTTCCCTGGGATTTGGGTGATTGAGAGGGAAAGGGAGACCTGGTTCCTGCGTGTGCTGCGGGTGGCAAGCATTCAGTGGCGTGATTTGTTGGGTTCCAGGGCAGGATGGCATTACTTAGGGCCACCCGCAAACACCCCTATAGCCCCCTGGGGTGGGGGGCCCATGCCCACTGTGCCCTCTGCACCTCCCAGAGGTCCCCTGCTGAGCTGGGAAGGGCCTTGGGCAGCCTTCTCTCCTCAGGCTGGGCCTGGCCCCAACCTGGGCTTGGTTATGTCTCCGGGATTTCTAACCTGCAAAGAGGTTTCTGGCGTCGCTGTCAATTTATTCCCTTTGCGGCTCTCAGACTGAAAACTAGTTCTGCAGGAGAGGAAGGAAACTCATCCGAGGTACCCAGAATCCCATGGGTGCTTTCCTGGGGGTCAGGGGCTTTTCTCATCAACACCAACCTGCCTGCAGATCTCTGGCCGCTGAGCCTCGTGTGGACTCTAATAGCAGCTGTGCCGCTAATGCCCTGTAGCTGGGGCCCCAGCGCTGGTTGCCAAGGAACTGCTGGTTCGGGGGCTTATGAGGGTTCTGACCTCATAGGGGCTGCTGAGTTTCAATTCAACAGACATTTATTAACACCTACTGTGTGCCCAACCTATGCTAGGCGCTGTCGGGTAGACAAGCAAAGGAGGTGGTAGGGGAGAGATGACTAAGACACTGAAACAATCAGAGGCGAGGACAAGCAGGCAGGCCAGTGGCTGGTCAGGTGCTAATTGTGCTCCTTGGAGCAGGGGCCAGAGGCGGCCAGGCTCTGAGGTCAGCAGCAGCTGGAGGAGGGGGGGAGGCTTTGTGAGGGACGCGCAGCTGAGCTAGACCTTGAAGGGGGTGGGGCAGCGCGGGGGAGATTTGGCTAGGCAGAAAAGGGAGAAAAGACGCCTTTCTCTCTCTTCCCTGGCCACAGACTGACCTTCGAAGCCTGGATAATTGTTTGGCAAATGCATGTCACATAAAAGACCAGGTCAGAGATTGTGGGTGGCTCGGTGAAAACCCCGATCTCCACTCCAGGAGACACAAAGTGGCTGGCCTAGACCGGGAGCCCAGCGTGTATTGAGAAGACACAAAGGGTGGCCAGGCTTCCCTGCCACCCAGGCTGAGGGGATTTCATTTTGATCTCCCCCCTCTACACACACACACACACACGCACACACACACAGGCCCTGCACGGGGGAGAGGGGAAAAGAGAGGTAGGGGGCACCAAAAGGACAGGAAAACTGACATGCCACAGGTGTTCACAGCAGGCACCGGCTGGTTGGGTCCCACCTTTCCCTTGGGTTCTGGGATTTCTCTGGAAGCTCAGAGGTTCAGGTAGAGGACAGAGATTTTTATTTTCTCAGCCAGCTGGGAACTTAAATATCTAGATAGTCCTCTGTGTTTCTGCCCAGACCACCCAGGCCAGGGCAAGGACTAGCCATGTATTTGTTATGCTGCTACACCATGGCTGGGTGTAGAGAGGGACTTGGCCCTTTTTGGACTTAATTGGACAAAAACACCCAGACCCCCTCCCCCCCATACATCATTTTCCTCTCACGGCACTCTTGCCCTGCCCCCTCCCTAGCATATTGCAAAACCACAGGGACACACCAGAGTACCCTGACTTCTGGGCTGGGAAATTGTGTCTTAAGGTGAGTTTCTTGGCAAAGAGACCCCAGCCTACTCCCAGGGTGAGGAGGAGGGTCAGGCAACGTGGAAGGGTGTTTTATGCCTGAGGGCCTGCAAGGGAAAGTGCTGGAACATTTCTTAGACATACCAAGAAGAATCAAGAGGTTAAGCAGCTTACCCAGGTTGTACAAGCTTTGCCTTAGGTTCCCACCTTCTCGATGGACCATTTTCTTGTCCCAGTGCTGGCACTTCTGCTTCTCAGTCCACCTGCCCTTCCTGAAGCTTCCTTTCTTCCCATATAACCCAATGTCCTTCCCGAAAAGCATATTGTCTGGGGGGAGGTGGGGAAGAGCACAGGCTCTCTGCATTCGTATCCCAGACCTAATGCTTGCTGGCTGTGTGACTATGGTAACTGTTAGCTGTTATTTTTCCTGTGGCTATTATTATTGTTGTTGTTATCATTTCCCCCTCGCACACTCTTGACTTTGCCAGGCTCCAGGGATCAACTGCTTCTCTGGCAGTGGTGGCAGGGCACACCATACTCATTCCTAAAACCAAGAGGGAGATTTTCCAGATCTTTCTGCTAACTTCTTGTCAACTCTGCCATCACACAGGATAAGGAGGGGATGTGGAAGAAGACGTGTGTGCGTGTGTGTGTGTGTGTGTGTGTAATGTATAAAGTCCTTCTAAGTGGCCAGCAGTGCAATAGTTAAGAGCGAAACTCATCTTTAATATTTTTATTAACATTGCCATCTTTCTCTCTTCACCACTTTCATCTTGAGTATCATTCGCTGCAGGAATACGTTAGTCCCAGTGAGAGAAGGCTTCATGTTCTACCCCTAGCAGTCATCAGTTTGTTGTTATTACTCTACTGAGTGTAGAGTTCTGGGAGCCGACTGGCCAGGCACTGCTCACTTTCTCCCTCCTTTTGCTAGAACAGATGATGGGTCTATTCTGGGCCAATGCCCAGAGTCTTTGGGTTGGGACTGGGGCACAGCCTTTGCCCCGAAGAGTTCCCAGGGGCCTGGGGGCCATTCCCACTTCAAAGGCCCCCCCAGAAAGCAAGTTGGAGGTTCCATCTGCTATCAAATGGATTGTGTTTGCTAGAGGAGCCTGTGGCCACCCGCAGGGGCAGGAGGCCCAGGATAAACTGGACCACCCTTGGACCACCCCTGAGCCAGTTCACTCAGCCCCTTGGTCTCCACCCCTCAGGTTCGAACTGCTAGGCCTTGGGGGATGGGAGACTGGGCAATTAGTCTTAACCTCCCCTAATTCCTGATGACCTGATAATAAGGAGGTACTTAGACATAGATTTAGGAGATAATCTGTCTTTTTCCCATAATGCCCCCAGAGGATAAGAGAGACTAGTTCGGTTATTCTGATTCTGTAAGAATCCACACACAGAAAACACCTGTGTCATTAGGTGACCACTTTCTTGGCGCCATGCTGATCCTAAAAAAATAAACACAACAGGCCCAGCCCCCTGCTCTGAAGGATCTAAACCCAATTCTAGAACTGTAGTAATACACATTCCCTTAGCCCCGCAGTGGGCAGGAGCTGAAGTGCTAACCAGCCTATGGCACGTAAGGTTTGTAGATCAGGTGATGCTTATCTAGAGGAAGCTCATTCTTCTCCGGCCTCAGCTTAATTGGGGAAGGCTTCCTGGAGGTGAGAGGGTAGATGGCCTTTCAAAAGAGGAAAGAGAGCGCATTGGCTATGCTGTAGGGGCATTCCAGGCTAGGTGGGACAGTAACATTGGCAAAGAGTGAGCAAAAGATAAACAACACAAACCCATTAGAATCGGCATACTCCATAAGTCCCAAGGTTCAGAATTGTCTCAACTGGTGGCACCAAGTAATGGGTTTTCTAGGAGAGAGCATGGGTGCTCTTGCTTCTTTTATCTTTACTGCTGTTGCATAGTAATATTATCACTTAGTAAAATTACATACTAAGTGTTTGCTGCTGTTGTTACTTTATCCAATCTGGGGACCTTTTTCTTTCTCTTCACTTAACAGCTTTATTGACGTAATATTGACATACAATAGACTGCACATATTTAAAGTGTACAATTTGATAATATTTGACATATGTATATATAAGTGAAACCATCACCCCTGAAAATTGCCTTGTGCATTTTTGCGATCCCCCCTTCTCATCCTGAGCAACCACTTCTCTGCTTTCTGTCACTATCAATTAGTATGATGCATTTTCTCTTTTTATTGAAATATATTTGACACATATCATTGTGTAAATTTAGGTGTACAACATGTTAATTTGATACATTTATATAGTCATGTGCCGCATCATGATGTTTCAGTCAATGACAGACAGCATATGCGATGGTGGTCCCGTAAGATTAGTACCATATAGCCTAGGTGTGTAGTAGGCTATTCCATCTAGGTCTGTGTAAGTACCATAGGAAGGAGGAAATTTTCCTCTACACTCCTAGGTTCTCCTGGCTGGTCTAAGCATTAAATTGACATGAGACAGATTAACAGGAGAAAAACAAACAAAACCTTAATAACATGTATACATGGGAGAAACCCAGGAAAACTGAGTAACTCACCTAAGCGGCCAAAGCCCTCACGCTAAATACCATCCTCAGCTAAAGAGAAAAGAAGCTGTTGGGGGTGGGGAGTGTCAGGGACTTCAAAGGGAAGGAAGGCAATTCCTAGGTAGGGGAAAAGGAGCAAATGTTTGGAAAACAAGTGTTTGGCCACACAGAAACAGAAGAACACAGAAGGGAGGCCAACAAACAGGCTTTTCTAGGCTCCTCCCCGTCTACCACCTAGTTCATGTGAAGCTAAGGTGATAGCTGCTTCCTGAGACAAGTTTTTTAAATCTGAATTCTTTTAGGCAGTTAAGGGGAAGGTAAGGAGAAAAACTTTCTAAGTCTTTTGTTTCTTAAAAACAATCAGCCTAATCCTCATGTTGAAGAGAGACATTTTGAGGCGGAAAATTTTGTTCCCCTTCAGTACACTCTATGATGTTTGCACAATGACAGAATTGCCTAAGGACACATTTTTCAGAACGTATCCCCGTCGTTAAGCGACGCATGACTGTATATCATAATATGGTTTCCATTGTAGTGATAATTAGCACCTCTATCATGTTACATAATTATCCTTCTTTTTAGTGATTGGAGTAAATAGTTTCTAGTCTCTTAGCAAGTTTGATAATTATAGTACAATATTGTCGTCTATACAGGCATAACTCGGGAATATTGTGGGTTTGATTACAGACCACCGCAATATAACAAATATCACAATAAAGCAAGTCACACAAATTTTTGGTTTCCCAGTGCATGTGAAAGTTACGTTTACACTATACTATAGTCTTTTAAGTGTGCGATAGCATTACGTCTAACAAAATAATGTGTATACTGTAATTTAAAAATCCCGTATTACTAAAAAATGCTAGCCTTCATCTGACCCTTCAGTGAGTCATGATCTTTTTGCTGGTGGAGGGAGGGTCTTGTATAAAACACAATATAGCGGGGCCGGCTCCGTGGCCGAGTGGTTAAGTTCTTGCACTCCGATGCGGCGGCCCAGGGTTCGGATCCTGGGCGTGGACATGGCACCGCTCATCGGGCCATGTTGAGACAGCGTCCCACATCCCACAACTAGAAGGACGTGCAACTAAGATATACAACTGTGTACGGGGGGGTTTGGGGAGATAAAGCAGGAAAAAAAAAAAAAGAAAAAAAACACAATATAGCTAAGTACAATCAAATCAGGTATGCCTGTGTTCACTATACTGTGCCTTAGAGCTCTAGGGCTTATTTACAACTCATTGTAATAGTTTGCATTTTCTAGAATTTTAGATAAATGGAATCATATAGCCTGTACTCTCTTTTTGTATGGCTTCTTTCCTTCAGCATATTTATTTTAAGATTCATCGTTATATAAATCAGTATTTCATTCCTTTTTGTTGCTAAGTAGCCTTCCATTGTATGGATATACCATACATTTTTTATCTATCCATCAGTTGGTGGACATTTGGTGGGTTTTTTTTTTCCAGTTTTTGGCTCTTACAAACAAAGCTGCTATGAACATCTGTGTACAGATCTTTCTATGGCTATACACGTCCTTTTCTCTTGGTTAAATACCTAGGAGTAGAATGGCTAGATCACCCAGCATTTGTAAGTTCAACTTTTTAAGAAACTGTTAAACTGTTTTCTAATGTGGTTACACCATTTTATATTCCCATCAGCAGTGTATGAGAGTTCCACTTGCTCCACATCCTCACCAACACTTGGTGTGGGCAGTCTTTTTAATTTTAGTCATCCTAATAGGTATGCAGCAATATCTCACTGTGGTTTTAATTTGTATTTCTCTGACTGATGGTGTTGAACAGCTTTTCATGTACTTTTTTTTGAAGATTTTATTTTTCCTTTTTCTCCCCAAAGCCCCCAGTACATAGTTGTATATATTTTAGTTGTGGGTCCTTCTAGTTGTGGTACGTGGGGCGCCACCTCAGCATGGCCTGATGAGCGGTGCCATGTCCCTGCCCAGGGTTTGAACTGGTGAAACCCTGGGCCACAGAAGCAGAGCATGCAAACTTAACCACTCGGCCATGGGGGCGGCGCCTCATACTTTTTTGTCACCCATATATCTTCTTTGGTGAGATGTCTGTTCAAATCTTTGGCATTTTTAAATTGACTTGTTTGTTTTCTTGTAGTTGAGTTTTCATAGTTCTTTATTCTGGACACAAGACCTTTATCAGACACATGCTTTGCAAAGATTTTCTCTGAGTCTGTGGCCTGTCTTTTCGTTCTCTTTACAGTGTCTCTTGAAGAGAAGTTTTTAATTTCACTGAAGTCCAACTACTCAGTTGTTACGTTTATAGATCACGCTTTTAGTGTTGTATCTAAGACCTCTTTGCCTAGCCCTAGGCCACAAATATTTTCTCTTATGTTTTCTTTTAGAAGTTTTGTAGTTTTAGGTTGTACATTTTGGTCTTTGATCCACTTCAAGTTAACTTTTTCTGTATGGTGAGAGGTATGAATCCAAATTCATTTTTTTATCTTTTTACATATGGATAGCCAATTATTCCAGCACCATTTGTTGAAAAAGCTATCATTAGTTTACTGTAGTTGTCCTTCTATCTGTGGACTTATTTCTGGACTCTATATTCAGTTCCATTGATTACTCTATTTGTTTATCTTTAGGCCAATACCAATACCAATTGTTTTGATTACTGTAGCTTTATAACAATTCTTGAAATCATGTAGTGTTAGCGCTCCAATTTTGTTCTTTTGCTATTTTCCTATTTTAAGTCCTTTGCAATTCCATATGAATTTTAGAATCAGATTGTCAATATTGTTTTATTTTAATATTCGAATTTATCCTGTTTACATTAATTGTCATAACAGATGTGTTTGGCTGTGCTTTTGTGATCTTATTTTATCATCATGGATGACCTTGATGTTACTGTCATTTTAGAAGATGCTTAATCTTTTCATCGATATTCTTCAGCCAAAGAGTTCCTTAACTTTACTGTGCATTTGCAAAACAGGACTATTTATTATTTGCTCTTCATTTATAACGCATTTTTGGTGCCTAGGTCCATGACTATCTGCTCCATACATCATTTTATAGATGCCAATCATATCCCTTTTCAACCTTGCCTGTCTAGACAAAAAAAGGTCTTTTAAAAAAAAAGCTTGTCCTCATATAGTTATCCTCATTGTCCTCAGTACAACCCATTCTCTTGAATAATTTTAGCTCTTAGAACTAATCCAGCATCATGAAGTCTTTACCAAGGGTCCAGTGATCAGACCAGCACCCGATATTCCTGGGGTGGAAAGACTGTGGTTTTTATACAAAGAGAGAATGCTTTGATGATGGCCTGATTGATCATCAGCCGCCTTCTTGATGCTGCTTGGAATAAATGACTCTAGCTTGTATGTGTTTCCCCTAACGGAGGCTTGGAGCAAGAGAGGACAAGTACTGTTTGAGCCTGGAGACCTTTGCCCCCTAACACTATCGCTATCCTCACCCCTAGACTGTAGCCCTCAGATCCATTAGGCCCCAGGGTCTCTTTTCTCGAGATCTCACTCGGGCTGAGAATTTACGTGGACTTAATTCATAAATGTCCAGACCTGTGTTAGAGTCAGGAGAAGATGAAATAGGCCTTGATCTCCTGAATTTTACTGCCTGTTGGGGAAACAAGACATACACATGAAATAATTAAAGAGCAATTCAAGACTGTGTGGGATTAAGAGATCTTGTGGTCGAATTTAAGAGCTACGGGTGTTTAAAGAAGAGGGCTCCATATAGACTCTAGTTATCAGAGTGTAACCAGCTCCATGGGTTTGGGGAACTTCGTTGGGACCTTGCTGGATGGGCATTATTTGATTAACCAAAACAGAGCAGTGAGGGCACGGCAGGCCTGAGAAACTCCGTGAATGAGCCTGGAATGTTCCCTCAGGGGACCATGAGGAGACCACTGGGCTTGAAGCCCAGGCTTGAGTTGAGAAATCATGGGAAACAAGGCTCAGTAGGTAGGGTGGGGTCAGACTGCGAAGGACCTTTGGAAACCAAGCAGATGAGTTTGGACTGTAAAGCTCTGCTGAGTATGGCTGGTGTACCCACAGCCATAGATCTAAATGTGTGCCCTGGAGTAGGAGTTGGCGCTGGCTCAAAGGATGAGGGAGGAGCTAGGCAGAGGCAGGGCCATGACTGGAACTTAATCTTCCTCACGCCCAGTCAAGTGGGCTTTCTGCTGCACCAGGCCTAGTTGTTAGCTTTTCAAAAGCTTTGACATCCACTCCATGCAGCTTCCTAACAGAGACCACAGGAATCAGGAGTAGATGGTAAAGGCCAGCTTGCTCCATGGCTAATAGTGTGAGGGGAGGGAGAAACACCCCTTGGCTCACCTGCCCACTGGTTTGCCCCACTTTTGCCCTGGAGCTGCTGCTTAGGTTAAAGCGGAGCTCCAGATGGCCTTTTAAAATGAAAATGT
Organism: Equus caballus; assembly: GCF_041296265.1. Lineage (NCBI taxonomy): Eukaryota > Metazoa > Chordata > Mammalia > Perissodactyla > Equidae > Equus > Equus caballus. Next base: position 124,565,361 of record NC_091715.1, on the reverse strand, counting down.
GTTAAGGAGAGGGGTGACACATTAACCCAATCTCACCCATTAACATTTTAACACCAAATAGTTTACGATTTTTCTGAGTGGTGGGGAAGTCATTCCTGGGGAGATGGCATGGTAGCCTTCAGAGCTCTGACTGCTACTAGGGTCAGTAAGCTTGTGAGGAGCTCTGGGGAGCATGAGATCTATAGTGGAGAGGAGGGCAGGAGGCCCGAGGCAGCGAGAGCCGCGTGACACAGCATGCCTGTGGTTACATAGCCCATTAATGGCAAAATTGCCCGAGCAGAGTTTTTCCAAACTTTCCCACCCAAGCGCCCCAAACTATTGAACTACATCCTAGAGACTTAGAAGGATACAGTCTCATAAAATTTCTTTGAAGTCTGGCATTTTATCTTAAATGTGAATGTTGCAATCTACTGCCTAAATATATTTTCATTGATTTATCCATGAACAAAATGGAAGTCCCTGGAAGATGAGCTGGGTTTGGACTGTGGCTTTGATTTCTGCTCTGAGGCTTGGTCAGCTTTAGCAAGCAGGCCCTGTCGCTGTGGGACCTGCCTATGGACAGGTCAGAACTTGAACTTTCAGGATCTTAGCCCAAGGTGCTGGAAGGGAAATCCATCACCTGCAGCCTATTCATTTGCCTGCTGTCCCCACCCCATCCCCCTCCTTGAATCAAACTCATTCGATGGAAAAATCTAAGTGCTATGTTCTGGGGGAAAGTTGTTGGACTTGCTCAGTGGTTAGCTCTGGCTTCGTCCCAGCCTTTGGGTGGGTGAGCAGATCCCAGGGTAGGATGGAGACAGCGTGACACCCATGAGGCTCTGAAGTCTGGGCATGGATTGGCCGAGGCTGGGCCCACAGATTCCCCAGCCTTCCCTCCTCCACCACACTCGGCCTGAAGCCCCTCATTCCGCCCCACCTTTAGCTTGGAGTGTTTACCGTACTCCTCAGTTAAAAAAAAAACCCCGCCTGTACTCTAAGAGCCTTCCAGCCTTGTGCTGACCCCGCTCATCTCTTGGTGGCTGAGAACAGAAGAGCCATCAAGGCGCTCCAGGCCAAAGTTAGCCTCCTCAGCAGCCCAAGCGCCTCATTCCTGTCCCCATAGCTTGCAGATGGAGACGATGACAATATAGAAAGAGGGCATGCCCTCCCCCAGCTTGGGCAAGGTGGGTAGAGCACTATGAATATTCAGGCCGCAAGCCTTCATCCACACCCCCAGCCTGCCAGGGGTGCGAGGGGGCGCAGACTGTGAGTGAGTGCCTGTAGTGACGAAACCACAGAGGTAGGGCCCTGGGCAGGCTGTCTGGGCTGGGCAGGGCGGGGCAGCCGGCTGGGTGAGGCCCAGATTCCCCAGGCTGATAAGGCAGCCTGTAAACACCCAGCGAGGGGAGGGGGGCAGAGGGCAGGCGACCAGATGGCAGGAGAAGGGGGGAACCGGAGCCCAGGCCTAGCTGCAGGAAGTGGGGCTTGATGTGGAAACATCCTGTCCAGCGGGGGCTAGACGGGTGGCCATCAGCGATCGCTCCCTCCACCATGGAGGCAAGCTCAGCACAAGGTGGGGCTGCCCGGGCGCCAGGCCAAGAACCTCGTTCCTGACATCTCCAAAGAACATGATCAATGGGTCTCTATTATGGGTTATTGTACCACCTAACGCTGCCGGCGGGGAAATCAGGACCACGCTACCCCCCATGGAGAAACTCAGCAGTGGAATTGCCTGAGAGAATTTGACTCTCCAGGGAAAGTCCTGGTCATCACTATCAATGAGAAGCATCAATTGGAACACCCCATTGTGTCCAAGGCATTCTGCGGCATTCCAAGATGAACCACATATCTGACATGCCATTGTCTTCCATCTTGCAGTGCTTTATAATTAAAACCTCAGAGCGTCAGAGCTGGGGGAGCCTTTCCCAAGGGATCACCAAACTCATCCACTTCACTTTACATATAGGGACATGGGGAGGCAGAGAGGGGAAGGAACTTGGCCATGCTCATGGCAGACCTAAATTCAAGCCCCTGTCTAGAGGATTTTCCACTGCCCACCCTTCTGCTTTATGTCCAGCCGCCACCCCTCATGCACAGGCCTGGCCATGCTCGTATGCTCGCTGAGCCTCAGCAGTCAGCCTTGCTTAGGGTTATGGGGAGGCTGATAGGAGGAAGGAGCCTCAGAGTCATAAATCAGAACACCTGGAGTCCAGCCTGAGCTGCTCCATCGTGTGGCCTGGAGTGACCTGCTGCCCCTCTCTGGGCCTTGTATTTAGAAAAAAAAAAAAAACAGATTTATTAGATATAGTTCAATAGCATACAATTCACCCAGTTAAAGTGTACAATTCAGTAGCTTGTAGTATTTCACCCAGTTGTATCTCCATCACCATAATCCATTTCAGAATGTTTTCATCACTCCATAAAGAAACTCTGTATCTGTTAGCAGTTACTCCTCATTTCCCCCCAATCTCTGGGCGTCAGTTTTGAAGAGACATTTGCCGTGGAAGTGTTTTGGGGGGAAAAAAAACCCAGCAATATTGTTTAGGCAGATGGGCTAACCCAGCTTACCGGGGGCTTAGATATGAAGAGACACTACCACAGAGAAGAATAGGGTGGGCCCAGTGATAAGCCCCTGGCCATGGGCCTGGCACCTATGAGGCACTCAAGACTGACTTTCCATAAATATTTGAATAAACATGTGAACCAACACCCTGAGATAAGAACCCAGACTTACCTTATGTGTAAGCTGAGAGCAAGTGTATATTTATGGGGCAGGGACCATGCCATGACCACTCTAGGTCTGGAGCCAGGAACTCTCTGGAAACAGTAGGCCCCTGAGGTACAGAAATAGAGTCAGCCTCCTTTATCAACAGAACTGGAAGCTGCCTATTCCACAATACCCTTCCTCCACAGTGGCCACAGGGGTTCAACTTGTCGCCATTTTGGTGCAAAATTGGCCCAGGAAGTTAGGATTTGCTTATCAGACCGAGCTTTGGTTGAGATCGAGGCCCTGAGGGGGGTGGGACGCAGGCCTGGGAAGCTTCTGAGCCTTCAAAGTTGGGTGACGTGAACCAGCCCCAAGCTAGGAATATGAGCAGATGGTCACCAGCATGGACTTTGAGCCCCAGGGCACACAGGCCTGGATTTGAGTTCTGCCTCCATTCTGGATAGGCAGTGTGACCTCAGTCATGTTACCTCATCTTTTCGGAGCCTGTCTCCTGCTGTCTTTAAAATGGAAGTATTAAAACAGAATTATTACCAAAAGAGATTTCATTGAAAACAGAGTTCAAAGAGCATAGTAGTTGGAAATAAACCCAGATTCAAACCCCAGCTCTGCCACTGACTAGCTACTTTGTAGGTATGTTGTAAAAATTAAAGGAGATAGTCTACATGAAGTGCCTTGGCACGACACCAGCCCCACAGCTTGTACCCAATAAATGTAAATCCCTGCCACCTTCCCTATCCTCCACTCTGTCATCCTGTAATTTTTACTGTTTGGCCCCCTTCCCCAGAAGCAGAGGGAACAAATTGAAGTGATATCAGAGGGCGCAAAAGAAAATCTTGTCCACATTTAAACAAGTACCCACACCCCTCTGCCCCTCCCACACCAGGCCCATGGCCGAGGCCACAGTGGCCACACCCACCATCTCGGGCCCAGTGCTAGCTCAGATCAGTGCCAACCCTGCGAGCGCTTGCCCCGAGCTGGCACCGATCTCCAGTGCTTCCACCCCCTCCGCCCAGTGTAGATGTGCTTTCCAAACACGTGCCACCAGCTTTGAATCGGGCTTGTAACCAACCCCTGGCCCTGAGTTTGCACTGCAGATGTAGGGAGGGGCTGGCAGGAGCCCAGGTGCATATCCAGATGTTGTGTCTGAGGCTTCCTTGGCGTCCCCAATACCAGCTGTGAAGCAGCATTTACTCCAACTCGCAGGGGTGGAGAAGCAGGCTTGTGTGGAGCAGGCACTCCCCTCAGGGGCAATGGGGCCGTATCACTGGGGCACTGGGTCCCATTTGCCCTGGGGAGCGTGGAGGGAGAGGGGAGAGGGAAAAGCGGGACTCTGCCCTCTTAACAGGAGGCCTGGCTGGGCAGCGCTCTTGGCCAAAGGCACAAGAGGATGACCTCTCAGAGCCCAGAGAGGTATCAGCCATCTTCCTATCCATTCTTTGTTGGTCCACCCAGAACCATCATTTCTAGGGGTCCCCTTAGCCTTTCCCACTGCTACTTGAACCTCACAGAACAGTATTACCACAGGGGAACCAAGGTGATTATGGCTATCCACTACTAGGCCCGCATCCCAGGCATCAAGGCTTCTAGAATCATCATCATGTACTTCTAACCAGTCCTCGGGAGGACTGGCAACTGGGCAGAGGTCCAGGGTCTCCGGCTACTACTGCTCCTCTGACCTGTTGCCTTGAGTGGGGTCAGAGCTGGCAGAGCTGGTCACCTGCCTGCAGGATCCCTCAACAGGCACGCAGCCCCACTGCTAGGAGCCCCACCTTGCAAGGGTGACCGGGAGGTATTTACAAGTGGAAGTCACCACACCAAATCAGCAGTGGCTATGGAATGTGATAGCTTCCTGTTCCATCACCCAGAAATGTCACCACCCTTGACCCACATGTAATACAATACTTTGCTCTCCATTGTTGTCTCTGTCCATTGGTGCTACAGACAAAACTATGCAAAATTATGAAGTGGCATTGATTTCAGTGTCACCTGCCCCTCTGAATTAACCTCCACTGTCAGCCTGCCTTCCCCAGACTCTCTTGCTTCAACCCGTCCCCCCATCTGAAGCCACCCAGGGTGGGTCCTCAGCCCAAGTGGACTTTTATTCAGTCCTCTAAGGCCAGGTTCACTCTGCCCCTGCAAGGTGATAGCTAGGTAAGGTGATGAACTCACTTCTACTCATCTGCTAACAGGAGAGGGTTTGTGTAGAGAGTCCTAACTCCCTCCCAGGTCCCCACTCCCCCAGCCCAACCTGCTGGCAGAGGAGGGGGCCGGGCGTCCCCTTGTGTAGACAGCTGTCTCCTGAGCCTTCCTATGAGAGATCCTCCCCACTCACCCGCAGGGCCCCTCCCTTCTCTGCACTCTCTGACCTGTGTGGGGCAGGGGCGGGGCTGGGAGGGCCAGCAGGCCCTGAAGGGGAAACTGCTGAAACCCCTGGGACAGGAAGTGGCAGAGAGGGGCTGTTTCCTCTGGCAGAGCAGGGGTGTGGTGAGAGCTGGCCCTGTCTCCTGCTTGACTGCCTGTCTGCTGTGGGCCCTGGGAGGCTGGGGAGAGCTGAGAGCCCTTCTTTCTCTGCCTCCACCTCCACAAAAAATGGAGGCTCCTGGCTCACTAGATGGGGAGGGCTCTCTCAGAGGAGGCCGTCTTCATTTTGCAGGGAGAGGAACTCAGAGAGAAGGGCAGACAGGTCAGCAGAAGGAAAGGGGGGCAGGGCAGGTGAGTATGGAGTGAGGGGGCCCACAGTGGCAGTGGAAAACCACAGCTGGGCAGGGGAACCTTCTGTAAGCTCTTGTTCGGAGAAAAAAGGATCAGGACTGTGCCTCCTCACAGCTGTGCGAGCTGGAAATACGACAGATCGACAGATCGCTGACCTTCTAAATCAGAGGGCTAGAAAGGGCCTTAGGCCATCCAGCCCAACCCTCTCATTGTGCAGCTGAGGAAACTGAGGCCCACAGAGCAGAAGCGACTTGCTGAAGGTTACACACCATGGGCAGAGCCAAGGCCAGGACATTTTTTCTGATGAAAATCTGCTGACTTTGTAGTCGGTGTTCCACACCTCCCTCCAGGCACCTCCAAGTGCTCTGTGGCATTCTTCTCAGAGGTGCGCTTGATGACTGCATGCACGCTGAAGGGGAGTGAAGCCTTTAGTCCAGGAGTCAGCAAACTTTTCCCGCAAAGGACCAGACAGCAAATATTTTAGGCTTTGCCGCCCATATGAACTCTGCCACCCAGCTCACCTTACAGTGCAAAAGCCGCCACGGACAATACATAAGCGTATTGGATAAGGGTAACTGGGTTCCAATAAAACTTTATTTGTGGCCACTGAAATTTGAACTTTGTGGGATTCTCATGTGGCACGAGATAGTATTCCTCTTTTGATTTTTTCTCAATCATTTAAAAAGGTAAAACCCATTCTTAGCTCACAGGCTGTACGACAACAGACGGGGGGCTGAATTTGGCACATGGCAATCGTTTGCGGACCCCTGCTTTAGTCTAAGAAGGCAGGCTGAGGTGTGAGGAGGAGGAGAGAACATACCAGGTGGGGGGAAGCAGGTAAGGCTTTGAAAAGGAAGTGACATTTGCTTCAGATCTGGAACGCCGTGTGGGAATTGGAGCTGAAGAAATTGGGAAAGGGCATATCAGGCCTAAGGGACAGTGTGAACAAAGGGACGGAGGTGGGGAAGTCGCTGCGAAAGTTAAATGTGTTCTGCACATGTGTGGCCTCATTGTTATTTGCCAGCCCTGGGTCTTTGGCTGCTGTCGGTCTTCACCAGAGGAAAGGGTCGGCTTTGTTGAGGATGCCGAAAGACAATGAGGAGGGGAGGAAGAAAGATCACCTGGGAATCACAGTGGCTAGCTGTGTGACCTTGAGCAAGTCACTTCTCCTCCCTTGGGAACTTGGCGTCTGCAGTTGGATGACAGGAGGGACAGATTCGATGATCGTTCAGCTCCCTTTCAACTTAGATATCCTGGGATTCTGAGTCAAGGAAGGGCTTTCAGCAGTGTGGTGAGGGGGGGAAGGAGGGACCCCGGGAGCTCATGGCGACATCTGAGCTGAAGCTGCCCTCCCTGGCTGCCTGTGGCCGGATAGGCTGTCTTTCCACGTCATCCTTTCTTGCACCCTCTCCTCTGTGCAGGGAACACTGCAACACCCTTTGCTTTTGCTGGCCTGGGAAGTGACTAGTGGTGGAAGGGAGCATTTGGAAGAGGCACCCAGTGTCAAGCAGGCAGCGAACCCAGTGCAGCCCCTTCCACCTGGGGAAGTCCCAGATCTGAGCAAGGAGCCTCGGATCAGTTTCTAGGACACGAGCTGGCAGGGGCTTTGACAAAGAACACTGTCCTTTCAATAAAAGTTATCTGACTTAATATCCTGTTGGTGCCGAGTCACAGATTACCCCAGCTTCTAAAAAACCCACTAATGAATTTAATTAGTCTCTGGTCAGTGTTTCTGTTCCCTCCTTCCCCCGCGCCCCCATGAAAGCATCAGGTCTTCCTGTCGGCGGGGGTGTGGTGTGTGCCATTTGAAGCCACCTTTCATTCAGCACACTCAACTTTCCGCCACAGTATTGTATCCGGATTGCCAGCCTCACCAGGCCAGGCCTGCTCCTTTGGCCACTGAAGGCCTGTTGAGGCCCTCCTGCCGGGTGTGTGTGTGAGTTTAGCAAAATGACTCTCTGGGACCTCTTTTTTCCATCATTAATCCTGAATTTTTCGAGGTAATCCCAACTTCAGAATGTCCAAGCTGAACTCACCTTCTTGCCGTATTTCCTGCCCCAATCACTCCATATCTTTTAACATTCCTACAGCAAGAACAGCCTACGCCTTCTGGGGTCTCCACAACCACCTTATTACCCCATGCTCAGTCATTTTATTCCTTCAGGGTGGCTCTGCGATTGGCCTCCCAGGTTCCAGCTGCCCTGCCTGGATTCCTCCATCCCCTCCACTCATACTCCCAGCCCAAACCCATCTTCCCTAAGAGCTGCTTGCTTTTTGCCCCTCCCTTGCTCAAGAATCTATAGTAACTCCCAGTTGCTTTCCATGGTAAGTTCAAATTCCACTGTCTGGTCAATCTAGGGCCTATGCGCTTATCCAGCTGATTTCCCTGATGCCCCAGCCAGCCCCCAGCTCCCGCCCCAGTCAAGCTGGTTTCCTTTCTCTACCATAAGTTCCATGGTTGTTGGTTATGTACCCCCCCCCAGCCTTCATTTCACCCCACCATCTCCATTTCCCTTTCTTCCTGTCCATCTAGGTAAAGATATGCTGAGTACTTAATGAGCGACCGTGGTCAAAAAGACACAAATTAGACCAGGAAATTGAAAAACGCGTTTGGGATATAACAGACAGTTTCCATCTACATTAACTCGCTGGCCTTTCACGTCAACCACTTGAGCTAGGGAAGGGAAGGTGTCCCCATTTCACAGGGGAGGAAAGTGACCTGGCTAAAACCCCAAGGCAAAGCTGGATCTTCTCCCTGGGAGGCCCACGCCCTTCAGCCTGCAGGGACTTTGGGGGGCCTCTGCTAGGCTGCAGCTAGCAGCCCAGGGTTCAGTAGTTGCCCTAGGGGGGCTTTGCCCCCTTTCCTGCACAGCGTTCTCCCCAATCATTGGCTTGGCCTTCACTTCCAGAAGAGCTTAACACCCCTCTGCCTCCTCCTGGTCCCTGGAGCATTAGAGACAAGGATGTGGTGGCCACAGGCTCCTCCAGGGGCTGCCCTTTTGGCTTTCTCAGTCAAGGCCTCTGGGAGTCAGGGCAGCTGGGGAAATAGGTTCCCTTTGTCAGTAACCTCACCCCCCCCCCACTCCTCCTCCCCTGTCGGGGCTTCTGTAGTGCTCTTCTTGCCACATAACCACAACCCAAAGGGCTGGGGCGGGGTGAAGGTGGCGAGGACAAGGGACTGGGAGCACTCCTCCAACCGCAGCAGACTGCCCCTCCCCACGGGGCCCCCAACCCAGGCAAGGAGTCAGCCCCTTCCAAGCCAACAACTGGAAGCTTCCAGCCCCACCCTGTCTATGTTCCAGAGCCAATGGGGGGCATCTGGGGGCTAAATGGGGCCCCCAGTCCCCCTTGCTCTCTGGGAGGTCACCTGAAACTCATCATCTGGATGAGTGCTTTTTAATTTTCAGAGTGCTTTCCCACCACCATCCTCGTTCACCCGAGACTCCCTGGTGAGCATTTGCTAAGCCTGGATTACCCTCAGCCCTCACCCACCTTAAGGGTGATAGAAACCACAACCCAGAGAGATGGCTGACTTTTCCAGGGTCACACATCTTGTTGGGATGCAGCCACGAGAGGGCTTCCCTCCTCCTCCCCGCAGGCCTCCTGGAGAGAGAGGAGCCATCTCTCTGCCTGTGGCCCGCCACCTCCTACAGCCCTAACCGCCCCTCCACCAGGACAGCTAGGGCCTGCGAAGGTAGGGGAAAGACTGGAGCTGAGAAAGGGCAGGGGGAGTTGGAGCAGAGCTTGGGGCCAGCCTCACCATCGGAGTCGTGACAAGCCCCACGCTGGAATCAGGCAGTGACCGAGGGCCAAGGAACGAAACTAGGTTTCTTGTAAATAAGCACAGAGAAACCCCAACCAACAGAGCTTGCAAAACTTTTATTTTTTTCCCCTCCCTCTTCCTGATTTCATCTCAAATGGAGGGGGTGGTGGAAAGAAAGGAATAGAGGAGAAGGAGCTGACAAAATAGCTGTGGCCAGGGCCCTTTCGCTGGGCATTCGCTCAAGGAGGAGGGTTCAGCTCGCCGACTGGAGTCAAGGTTGTGGGCAGTCCCATGGATGGGTTACTTCTGCTCCGTCCATGGCTACAGATTGGACCCCTGACTCTGGCCCTCTGTCTCTTAAATACACGCCACTGGTCACGTGCTGCATGCAAATTTGCTGCTGGATGACTATTAGCCGGAGGAGGGGCTGTTTCTAAGTAGAGGGTACAGCTGTTCCTGGGGTAGTTTCCATTTTGTTTGTGGTTGTGGGGGAGGGGTGTTGAGGGAGTGGGAAATGGCATGAAGGAAATTGTCACTTCCTTTCCAGAGAATTCCAGAAAGGTTTCATGGAGGATGGGGTATTTCAGGAGTGAGAGCTGGCTCTGAGGGGACAAGGAACTGGAGAAGGAGAACTCTGCTTTGGGGCCTGGCTGACCATCTGGCCCCCATGTTTCCTGGCATGTGTGAAAATGCCACGGGTGTTGCTAGCAATTCTGTGAGAAGCATTGGCTCAGCCGGACGGGTGTGGATTTAAACTCGCTCCACGGAGGCTGTGGACGTGGCTTTCGCATAGGGGCTGTTTCCGGTAGAGGAGGCCCAGATGGGTCGGTGCTGGACACCGCTTGACGTGTTCCAGTGACAGCCCCAGAAATGGTCTGTACGTCTGAAGGGGGCCCAGCTGTGGTGACGCAGGAACAGCCCAAACCACTTCTATTTTGCTATTTTGGTTTTGAAATGCAGTCAGAACCACAGAGAGCTAGAGGTGTGCATTTGCAGGCCGGGGATGCAGGCGGCCTCGCTTGCTCACTCCCTCCTGTGGCACACACACGCTCACACACAGTGTCCGGGGCCATATGCTCGCACAGAAACTTTGCTTTCAGCCCAAGTAGGACAGGCCCTGGGAGCCAGGGATCCTGCCGTGGCCTCAAAGGGAGTGAAGGGAGCAGCTCTTGCCACCCTGGGAGCGGACTTTGACTGGAGCCAGCTGTGAGCTGTGCAGTGATGGCGTGGGGTGAGGAGTTCACCCCCGGTTACTAAGGGGTCCCTGGCATCTTAATTCCGTGAGCCAAATGTCTGTGTGTAGCCCCTTAGCCCCCCACTCAGCGGTGAGGCAGTGCCCAGGGCTCTAGGCCACTAAAGCTGTGTCCCAGTGCGTCTGTAAGGACGCCAGGGAGGGGAGCCCCTGCTGGGGGCCTCTCCAGCCTCCAGCAGGGCGGGCCTTCTGTGGTGGTGGCTTCTTTGGTTTCAGGTTCCTGGGAGAGGGTGGTTATTTTGAGGGACTTGGGGGGGGCTGGTTCACTCCTCTGCCGGGGAGAGTGAACATGCAAATATGCCTCTCCCCGCCTCTCACTTTCAAATCCTCAAACATCTGAAGGGGGACGGGCAAAACTTTCTGGACTGGAAGGTTCCATGAAGGGGGGAAGGGGAGAGTTTTTTTAGCCTTGGCCAAGAGGGTAGGACAGCTTCTTCCTCCCCGACACCCCTTCACCTTAGCTTCAGGCTCGAGCTCCTGAAGAGTGAGACAGCAGGAGCAGCCTTGGGTGCTGAGTGCAGCTCCCAGTCCTGGGCCAGCGGAACCTGCACCACCCAAGTCCTGAGTTCGGATACTTAGATGTGTGGACACTTAAAGGATGCAATTGGATTGGTCCCTTTCTTTTATTTCAAACCTCTCCTCTTTGCGTGATGGCCGGGGGTTCCATCGATACAGTGCAGTGCTGCCTCCCTAGGAGAGCAGCCCTGGGCGGTTCACCCCAAGGACCCATGGGCCACATACATAGTGTTCTGCTGGCATTCTCTTCCTGGGAAGCACAGGACTTTGAATTTTCAGGGGGGCAGTGATGGCAGCCCCTTCGCCAGCAGGACCCTGTGCCCCGCCCCAGTCCACCTCACTGCAGCCTCTTCCAGGAGCATTAGCTCGGGTTTGTCCTCACACAGGCAGGCCTGGAGGAGGAGGAACCAGTGACTGAGCTTGTGGCTCTGCTGGCCTGACCAGGGCAGCCCTTTGACACACAGAGGCTCTCACGCACATGTCCCCACACTTGGGACACGGGCACGCCCTGCACACGTGTATATCTACGGTGTTTGCACACCCACAACAAACTCCCATTGTAAATTACGAGGCAAAAACATACAGATGTAACACTCATGGAGTGCACACATTTCTCTCACTGTCGTATAAGCCAGAGTACATGACACCCACCTCACACCCAGTGGATATGCATGGATATACTTATTGCCCAGAAAACACAACTCACTGGTACTGACTGACCAGTACCATTCCATTCCATTCATTCATTCATTCATGCGTTTATTCTGCAAACACAAATTGTCTGCTAGTGCCAAGCAGGGTGAAAGATGCTAAAGGTCCATCGATGACCAACTCAGTCGTCCCTGCCCTCAAGGAAGCCACTGTCTACTGGGGGAGGTAGCAAGGTGCGCTGGAGTTCCCCAGGCACAGAGCACTGGCAGTGAACTCGAAGACATGAAATACTGATCTGGGAAGAGAAGCCAGAGATGAGCAAACCTGGAGGGAAGGGCCATGGCAGAACGACCTTGAGGGGGGAGAGGGGCAGACACAGGAGTTTCGTGTTTAGACAAAGTGGGATTAGGTGAAAGTGATCGCCTTTCATTTGATTAGTATGAGAATGCTTCCTGGGGGCAGACAGCCGGCCTGTGGGAGGGCAGGGAGCTGCGGAATGCGGGCCTTGGGGCGCTTTGGCTGGGGGAGACAGACCTGCCAAGCATAAATGGCCCTGGGAGGCTTCTCAGGAGACCGGGTCACCGGCAGGGTCGGGTGGGGGAGGGGTGGAACTCAGGCAAGGACTGTGGTTTCCCCAGAGCCTCCTCTCTCTGACCTGGCAGAGCTCAGTGTTGCATTCACCCAAAGGGAGACTCAGACCTGACAGGTTGAGTTGAGCGACTTTTCAAAGTTTTTTGTTGGAGGTGGGTGGAAAGGTGTGGGGGTGGGGGTGGGGAGAGGGCGGAGCCAGCCCTGTGGGCTAACGGAAAGGAAGTGGGAGAGGCCTGGGTGTCTCCTGTGGGGGAGAGCGGTCATCAGGGAGGTCACCCGTGGTCCCCCTCCCTTTCCTCGCCTTTGCCCCTCTGAAGTTCCTCATTTCTTTCTAGGCCAGGAGAAGATTTTGCCACCTTGATACTGCCAAAGGAGTGTCAAGGAGGGAAGGGTCAAGTGTGTCACTCCTACTATGGTGCATGGACCCAGTTCTTCAGGGATGGTGCTTGAAGCAGGCTGTTCATAAGCCCAGCACACGAACACACACACGGATACCACTAAAAACAGCACCCTAAGGGCCAAAGACATGGTTCCTGGAGGTGGAGAAGCCCAAGCGGTCAGGGCTGGAGGCGCAGAGCAGGCTGGCAGGAGGGGCATGGGAGCTGGAGCTAGGGCTTTGGGAGGCAGGCATGGGTACCGCCCAGACAACACGTAGGAGAGCAGCAGGCACAGGAAACAATTGGAGGCCCAGGTGCCATGTGAGCGCCTGAGGTGCAGACTGTGAGCTCGAGAGGCATTCTGGGAGAGGAGAGACATGTGGGCTTCAGCAGACAGATTTCCTGGAAAAGGGGCAGCTGAGCCGGCCCTGGAGGATGGGGAAGGTTCTGTGGGCCCCTCCCCCAGCTGGGGCTCTCCTCACAAGTTCCCAGGGTGACAGTTCAGTCTTGAAACTGAAAGCAAAGCTGAACCAAGGGCATAAACCCACACACAGCACAGAGGCCATCCTCTCCGGCGGGCGGGTGGCGGCGGGGCAGTGACTAGTGTGCAGGGCATGTGGCCCACCTGTTCCTCTGTCTCAGGCTCTCTGGAGGCGTGGCTGAGTCTGAGAGCCCCATCCCTGCAAGCAGGGTCAAGCTGTCACTGGCCCTGACAACACAACCCCCACAGAGAGACATTTTTTCCTCAGTAAACTCAGCCCTTCATAGCTAAGCAGCCCCCACTCCCAAGGTAAACTGAGCCAGGCAGTCTGGAAGAGCACCCTGGACACGCAGGTGTCTCCACCCTCAAGCCCTCACACAAGATTCTTTCTCAAGCCAAGGGAATGTTAGGGACTCTTCATGCTGCTGCCCCATCCTTGTGGCCAGATGGGGTGCCCTGACTTCCCCTGTGGCTGCACCTGGGGATTAATCTTCAGGGTGGAGACAGCCCAAGTCCCTCTGTCACCTTCTCCAGAGGAGTTGGGAGAGGGAAGGGAGAGAGGCTGTGTATCTTCAGGGCCAGTTCAGGTGCAGATGCTGGTGATCAGGACTGGCACTGAGGCCCAGCCACTTCCCACTGGAGGTGACTCAGTCAACTTCCTCTTTTTCCTTCTTTCTTTACCTGCCTCCTTTCTTCTCCTTCTCCCTTCTTCTCTCATTGTCCTCTTTTAGCCATCCCTCTTCTGGCAGTCTGCCCTGGCGTGGCAGGGCCCCTTTGGCTTGCCAGCTGTCCTGGGAACAGAGCTCAAGGAAGGTGACCCCCATCTCTTCCTTCTCCCTAGGTCGCTCCTGCAGTCAGCCCAGCCCAGTATGCAGCCTTGAACCTGGCTTAGGCTACCACCTACTCCAGCTCTCTACACCCCCTGTTTTACTGTGGCTTGGGGTGTAGGCTCTAAGCTCCAACGTGCCTGAGCCGCAACTCTTCATCAAGAAAACCCCGCAGCTCCAGAGGGCCCTGCGAATCCTGCTGTCAGCTCTCTGGGAAGACAGCATGGCTATTACCCTGCAGCCCAGTGACCTGATCTTTGAGTTTGCAAGCAACGGGATGGATGATATTCACCAGGTATGGCCCCAGAGACAGAGCCTCATGAGCCAGGGCAGACGATCAGAAGGACACAGACAGGCAGGCAGACAGCCAGTAAGCCAGCCAGCCGGTCGGCTAGCCAGTCAGCAGATACTGATCAAGTACCTACCTACTAGGTTCAGGGTACTGGGCCTGCATGCCAGCCAGACCGTGTGCCAGCTAGTCACTCATGTGGCCAGTGAGTAGTCATCGGGCGGTCATTTAGTGAGCCAGTTGCCCACATGTAATTACAGGGCACATGCAGTCACCAAGCCAGCCAAGCAGCTGCTAAGGACACCAGCTGAGCTATCAGTCACTCAGCAATGTGGGCTGAACGAACAGGGGTACACTGATCCTCATGTGCGCTTTCAGCCACTTCTCTTCACCCCCACTGTCACAATGAGAAAGCTGCTGGGACAACCAAGTAGCAAGAGTGAGCACTGCCAGCTGGAACCACAGGGCAGAGTCCAAACCCTGGCGCCTCAGACTCACAGCTCTAGCCCAGTTGATGGGCCCTCCCATAACCATCTTTTAGGCCTTGATCTAAGGATTCAGGATAAACTGGAAACGGGTTCTTCCGGTGGGAGGAACTTGGAAAATGAGACAGAATTCTGGTGCTCAGGTCCCTGCTGCTCTGTGCCTTGCCTTGCACTAGGGAGCTTAGATGTACCCACGGGACGGCGTCCTGGCACACCCATCACTGCCCTCCACTCCCCTCCTTCCACAGACTGGAGAAGAGACAGCCAGGGACGGTAGAAGGAATGGCAGATTAGGAGTCAGGAGCCCTGGGTTCTGATCCCAGTTTAGCCACAGTATCACCGGGGCAAGTCCTGTCCCCTACCCTGTCTGGCTGCCATCTCCCCATCTCCTCCAAGAGGAGATCCGGCTGGATTGTCTCTAAGGGCACCCCAGCCTAATTCTGATGCTCTCTATCCTAAATCCTTGCGAGGATGGAAAACTGTGTCCAATCTCTAGCGGCCTACCAAAGGCTGCCCCCTAGTGGACTCGGAACACATTGCGCTTTCTGTCTGGCTTGTCACCTAAAGTTGCTCAGTTTTATCGGACACCTCTGGCCTCATGGAAGGCATCATGGGAGGAGAAGGGAAGAAAATTCTCACCTTATCTGGGTTCTCAGTGCTACTAGTCATTTTTCAGTTGTTTCTAGTCCACTCAGCAACTGTTGCTGTTCTGCATAGAAGCTGCTCTTCCCTCCCAACCCTACACCTGCCACTCCAGCCTCAGCAGACAGCCTCTCCTCCAATCCACAGAGAAGCTCAAAGCCAAGGACACCCTCAGTTGCCCTCCCTTCTCCCTTTTATCGGTAACATGGCCAATCTCATTTCCTTTCCACTGGCCTGGAAGAAAGAAGTGTCCCTATTCCTTCCAAGGGTAACTCCTACCCCTGGACTTCATCTCTTCTCTCCTACTGCCTTCAAGACCTCAAACCGTTGATCACCTCCTCTCTCACTTGCACCTTTCAGACCTCCTAGAACTTTCTCCTCAACCTGGAACATCTCCAGGTCTCCCCAACCCTAAAAGAAAATCTTCCTTCCTTCTGCCCCCCTTCAAAATGCCACCTTCTTGGCTCCTTTCTTCCCCCCCAGTCGTCTCCACCCTCTGTGTTTACTTTATCGCCTCCCTTCTCTCACTCTTTTTAGGAAACAATTTTTATTGCAAAATGTATCATGAATGCAAAAGAGTGCATAAATCATATGTATGCAAATCATATAAATACATCCGTATTTATACTTATATAAATCATATATACATATACAATCATATATAAAGAATAACTAAAGTGAACACCCATGAACTCACCGCCCAGGTTAAGAAATAAGACGTTACCAGTCTCCTCGAAGCCAGGTGACTTGCCCAAGGTTCCACTGTTAGTAAGCAGCAGAGCTTGGTCTTGAACTCAGGCAGTCTCTCGGCACAATCCAATAGAATTTTCTGAGATGCCAGAAGTGTTCTCCATGTGTGCTGCTCAGTATGGGGCCACTAGTCACATGTGGCTATGGAGCAAGTGAACTGTGGCTAGCGCAACTGAAATTTTCATTTGGAAAAAACTTAAATTTTCATTGAAATTTAAATAGTCACCGTGGCTAGTGGCTATCATTTTGAGAGTGACAGCTCTCCACTCCGTGGCCTTCAGCACTACATCTGCCTGCCTGCCTCGGGCCATCCTCTCTGAGATCCATTGTCACGGGATGCCAGCACTCCCCTGAAACTGCTCCAGCCAGGTGACTGCCCAGTGGCCAAACCCAAAGGCATTTTATCAATTTTTATTCTTTTAGATCCTTCAGGAACCTTAGACAGAACTGACCATTCTCATTCTTTTTTCATAAAGGAAGAATGAACAGTCCCATGAAAGAAAATTTGGAAAATACAGAAAAGTAGAAAGAAAGGGAAAAAAATCACCCCAAGTCCCACAACCAAAGTATAATTATTATGAACATTCTGGTATATTTCCTTCCATACGTAATTTTTAGAAACAACAGTTGCAATCACACGCCTTTTTTATTTAGCTTCGTTTAATTTTAGAACAACTCTGTTCTCCAGGGATCGAATTCTCATCCTGATAATCTTACCCACTCCAAGGGATTTAGCCACCACCTTTCTGAGCTCTTGGACACTTATTTCTGACTGCCTGATAGGCATCTATTTTAGATCGCCCAAAGGTACCTGAAACTCACCATATCCAGACACTGTCCCCCTTATCTTTCTCCAAAACCTGCTCCTCCCCATCCTGTGTTCCCCTTTAACATGAGCAGACTCTCCATGAACCCGCTGAATCAAGCTGGAAATTGGAACTCTCTCCCTCATCCACACAGGGACTGGGCCCTTACTCGTCTACCTCTGTAATGCCTCTGTTCTTCCGTCTTCATTGCCACAGACTGAGCCCTAAGATGTCCACAGTGTGAGTCTCTACCTGTGGGCACCCAGCCCTGACTGTAGACTGAGTCCCTCACGTGGCAACAGATCAGGGCCCTTCGCCCTCGTCATTGACTAATCCTTCCCACTGGCCTCAGAATGAACCTAACCTTTCTCATAGACTGAGCACTAACCCTGGCCACGGATTAACCCACAACTACAACCAATCAAAACTGCCCGTCCTTGGTTGGGTGCAGGTGGTATAGAGCTAACTCATCTCTGTTAACCAAGAACCCACTCAAAGCATCACCTAGTGAGGCTGGACCTGGAGCAATGTCATCCTATACAAAGGGCAGCCCCTGAGGGCTCCAAGAATTAGGAATTGCAAGGAGGGCTAGGTTCTGGTAAAGAGGGCTTCCTGGCAGAGGCCAGTGGGCCTTGAACCAGATCCCTATCTTCTCCATAGCTGGAAGACCCCTCGGTGTTCCCAGCTGTGATCGTGGAGCAGGTACCCTACCCCGAATTACTGCATCTGTACTCAGGACTGGAGCTGGACGACGTTCACAATGGCATCATAGCCGACGGGACCTTGTGTATGACGCAGGATCAGATCCTGGAGGGCAGTTTTTTGCTGGCAGGTCTGTTCCCTTCCTGGGCAGGGTAGGCGCGGTGGAAAAGGGGTTCTGTCTTCAGGGAACAGTAGCCCACGATGGCTCCTAGTGACCCCATGCAGCATGGGCAAGGCCTCCAACTATTGAAAATTAGATGGGGCAGTGAGGACATCAAACGGGAGTACCACTTCATAGAGGAAGGAACCGTCTTAATGGATTCATGATCTTTTGAGATGGAGTGGGCCAAAACCCAGCTGGGGTGGGTGTAGAGAAAAGGTGGAGAATTAGGGTGGGAGGTGCCCTGGTCCCTTCCTGGCTGTTCCCTGGCTCTTTAGCACCATCCTCTGGGTTGGCCCTGATTGTAGCTGTACCCCCTGCCCTGTGCCCTAAGAGAACTTTTCCTCCCCCTCCCCTCACCGCCACCATGGAACCTGGAACCAGATGACAATGAGGCAACCTCGCAAACCATGTCAACCACTGAAGTCTTGCTCAATGTCGAGTCTCCCAACAACATCCTGGATGAGAAGCAGATCTGTAAGTTGGAACAAAAAATTCCATTGAAAAATATCACATCTGTGCACTGGGTTCTTAGGCACAGGTGCATGCAGGCGGATGTACCCACACCCACCGATACACACATGCACATGCTCTTGAGCTGTGACTGGCATGGGGGCGGGCAGGAGGGCACTGGAGACCAGGAAAAGATGGCCACGGTGACTTTTCTCCCAATTTTTAAATTGTGATAAAATATACAACAGGAAATTGACCACCTTAACCATTTTTCCGTGTCTAGTTCAGTGTATAAAGTACATTTGTATGGTTGCGCAGCCATCACCACCATCCAGCTCCAGAACCCTTTTCATCTGGCAAAACTGAAACTCTGTACCCAGTAAACACTCCCCACTCCCCTCCCCCCCGCCGCTGGCAGCCGCCCATCTACTTTCCGTCTCTCTGAATTTGACCGCTCTAAGTACCTCATGTAAGTGGCATCACACAGTATTTTTCTTTTGGGGACTGGCTTATGTCACTTAACATCACGTCCTCAAGGTCTGTCCGTGTTGTAGCATGTGGCAGAATTCCCTTCCTTTTTAAGGCTGAATACCTTGGCCAGGGTGACTTTTTAGGTTCCTCTGCTCTCTCGCTGGGCTCCCAGGAAGACTACGCAGAGTGTGGCTTATTTAGAAATGTTCTAGCCTTGGAACCTCCTCAGCCCTTTCCCTAGTCTTGGAGGTTGGCCCCCACCTCCCCAGAAGGCCCCAAGGCAGGATCCTCCCCCAGGACCCCCTCAGGCATTTGTCCTGACGCCACAGAAGGATGCCTGGCCCTCACTGCCCCTTCCCAAGGGGGCGCTGGGACTCAGTGGGGGAAAGAAAGCCCTGTGCAGGTTAAGAGTCCTAGCATTTCCACTCCCGACCCTGTCACTAATATTCATTCAGGATTCAACAAATTTTTACTGAGTGCCTACATGTACCAGGCACCAACTTGCTGTGTGACCTTGGGCCTGTGCCCTGCAATCTCTGGGTCTCAGTTTCCTCATCGGGAAAGGAGAAGAATTGGGATAAATGATGTTCTAAGGCTCTTTTCAGTTGTAAAATAAGGGAATGACTAAATCAAGGGGGCCCTTTACCCTGGGTGTTGCCTGGAACGTCCCCACTACCGGCAGCGGGCTATGCGTGTGGCAGCCGTGATTGGGGCAGCTCGTGCCCACAGCTCCGCAGATGTTTCCTCTCCTCCTGGGGCGAGACACTTGAGGCATTTTCAGGTGTATCCTGTGTCTGGGGCTGTGGGGAACGGCACCTCCGCCCTCCCTGGAAGCCCCCCATGCACTTGAGCGCTGGGAGACCATGCTCCCACCCTGCCCCGAGCCCCAGCCACCTCAGGCCTTTCTTCTTGCAGTCGGCACCTCTGAAATGCTTCCAGACTCAGACGCTGCTCCAGCCGTCACTCTCCCCAACTATGTATTTCCTGTTGCTGAGCCCGATGCCCTGAACAGGGCGGGTGACACTGGTGACCAGGAGGGGCACTGTCTGGAAGAGAAGGTCCCCAGAGAGGAAAGTGCTAAGAAGACTGGAAAATCAAAGAAAAGAAGTAAGAGAGAAAGAGAAAGAGACTGTGTGTGTTTGTGTCTTCGAGGGCGTGGGCAGTAGGAGCGGGGGAGGGGTCAGAGAGACCATAAGGGGTGAATGGGTCTAGGCTCATAGACACGTTAAGAGGACAGCTCTCTGACGTGGCAGGGATGGACGAAAAGGCCTCCCTTCTGTAAAACGTGGCCTCATTGGTTGGCCTGCTGGAAGCCTGACATTTCCTGAGCCACTCCTGTCTGCCCAGCAGACAGAAACTCTTCCAGAAATGCCAGTGATTTCAATGGGTTGGATCCTAGGCTGGGTGTTTAGACACCAGGCTTGGCCCCCTGGCCAGTCCCGGGTCCCCTGGGGGCCTCTGTCTATAAAAGACGCCTCATGCCGCATGCTTATCTTCCTTCTGCGGAGCTTATGGAGCTGAGGCCATATATAGGAGAGGACTTTGGGCTTTCCCAAGCCCTGGTGTTATTGATTTACTCGGGCAATCGCTGGTTGATAGTGCTTTGTCAGTTTGGCCACCAAAACCCCAGTGCCACACTTACCTGAACAACAGTCATGCCTTTAGGCTGTCTTTTCAGTCCGAAAACTAGGCTGGGAGGAGTCTGTTCTTCTAAACGGGACTCACCTGCAAGCATGTCTGGTCTACCTTTGGGGTCTGAAAATGAGGGCGGGCCGTTGGGCAGGGGCAGGTGCCTGAGGGC
The DNA here is from genome assembly GCF_041296265.1 of Equus caballus. NCBI lineage: Eukaryota > Metazoa > Chordata > Mammalia > Perissodactyla > Equidae > Equus > Equus caballus. The sequence continues at coordinate 124,544,925 of NC_091715.1, read as the reverse complement.
TGTGGCTCTGGAGAGCGATCCTGGGCCTCCAGCCCTGGTGACCTGGCTCTTCCTTGTCACACCCAACTTGGGAAGCTTCTGGGCCCTCTCTGTCAGGAGTCGGCCCTGGAGCACTTACCGTGGTCTCAGGCTCATCCTGCTCTCACCTTCCCCTCACAGTCCGGAAGACAAAGGGCAACCGCAGTACCTCACCCGTCACTGACCCCAGCATCCCCATACGGAAGAAATCCAAGGATGGCAAAGGTATGGCTGGGCGTCAGGTGGGGCGGGAAGGAGCCGGGGGGTCTGGGCCACCCCTCACCGCCTGCCCCTCTGCAGGCAGCACCATCTATCTGTGGGAGTTCCTCCTCGCCCTTCTGCAAGACAGGAACACCTGCCCCAAGTACATCAAGTGGACCCAGCGAGAGAAAGGCATCTTCAAGCTGGTGGACTCGAAAGCTGTGTCTAAGCTGTGGGGGAAGCAGAAAAACAAGCCCGACATGAACTATGAGACAATGGGGCGGGCACTAAGGTAGGAGCTGCTGGAGCGCTGAGCCCTGCCCTGGGGGTGGCACCAGGCTTTTCCCTCTGTCCAAGGAGTCCCTCTCGCTGGAATGGAGACCCGATTCGTCCTTTAAGGAAGCGGGTCCTGTGCCTCTCCTATTTGCTTGCCCCCGAGCCCATTTCCCAGGACCCCTCTTGGAGGAACCATCCCCTCCCTCTTGCATTTCTGTCCTAGCCTTTTCTCTTTTTAGAGCGGAAGAGAATTTTAGGGTCTCCCATCCTCAATAAGGGCTTCCTTCGTATTCTGCAAGCCAGAGACCCAGGGAGACGGGCCTGAGTCACCCACAGTTGGTCTCAGGCTGGGGACTGCTCAACTCCCCATCATCCATCCCCTCCCGTCCTTCACTCACCCCTGTCCTTTGCCCCAAAGCAGACTGGAAGTTGGCACTTGAAACCCCTTTTCGTGGACCCTTTGAGTCCTCGGGGGAGATCTCAGAAATTCCATAAAAGCTTCACCCCTTCCCTTGCCCTTGGGCTCCCGTCTGGCTCCCCGGCCAGCCTCGGCCTCATGCTTGCCCTGGCCTGGAGGGCGGCGTGTCCCTGGCTGACTCCCCACTCCCCTCCCCTCATCCCCCAGATATTACTACCAAAGAGGCATCCTTGCCAAGGTGGAAGGGCAGCGGCTGGTGTACCAGTTTAAGGAGATGCCCAAGGACCTGGTGGTGATCGAAGATGAGGACGAGAGAAGTGAAGTCACAGCTACGTCCCCTCAGGCCTCCACTCCCTCCACCTCCTCCACCAGCACCACCCGGAGAGCCAGCTCCAGGGTCTCATCCAGAGCCGCCCCCCAGGGCAAGGGCAGCCCTTCCTGGGAGAAGCCGAAGGTTCAGCACGTTGGTCTTCAGCCATCTGCGAGTCTAGAATTGGGACTGTCTCTAGATGAGGAGACCCCCACTACCTCCACCGTGCTTGTCTCTCCACCAGAGAGCCAGGCCAAACTCACCAAAGCCGTGAGGTAAGGGCACCAAAGTCCTCAAGAGTCTTGCCCTAGGACCTCGTGTTGGGGGCAGGTTTCAACTTCTGGCAAAGCTCCGCTATGTCTCTGGTCTATGGGACCCTCGCAGAGTCCCTGGGAAGCCAGTGGGGCACTTGTTGGTCAAAAGAGGAAAAGCGACTTGCCTGAGGTCACACACCAAAGTAATGGCAAGGCCAGCACTTGACATGGGGGGCTTCTGTTGCCAGCTGGGACTGTTTCTGTGGTACCCCAAGCAGCCACCAGGGGCCTCCACATCTGTACCCCTCTCTCCAAGCGCCCTCCACTCCAGAAAAGAGGCAAGAGAGAATGTTACAGAGCTGCCCACTCAGCCTTCCTCAGGCCCTCCAGGCCCACAGGAAAGTTCTCGCTGTTTCTTGTCCACGCTAAGGTGCCTCTAATTTTCCCTGAAAGGTTGGGTTTTGTCTGGGTTATGGAGCTGTTTGTATGTAGCTCTCACTGCTCTGGCTTGGGTCCCCAAGATGGTTTTCTGAGGAGGGAAGGCAGTAGAGTGGAGCAATGAGGAACATGAACTCTGGTGTCAGCAAGGCTAGATGTGAACCCCTGCCACTAGCTGTGTGGTCTGGGGCAAGTTACATAAGCTCTCTGTGCCTCAGTTTCCTCAAGCTGTAAACTCAGGTTATTAATCTTACTCAGCTCGTGGGCTGTTTGGGAGGTGGAGTGAAATACCGCATGCCGATCATTCAGAATGATGCTCACCTAGACCAAGCACTCAATAAACGGGAGCTGAAACAACAGCGAAGAAACGGAACACCTTCAGCTCCGTTCCTCCTGTGCCCTCCTTCCGAGCCAGTCGAGAGATGCCTCTTGCCTTACTCAAATCTGTTCTCTGTTTCTTCTCAGTACTACTTCTGTGCCCAGCAACATCCACCTAGGAGTGGCCCCTGTGGGGTCAGGCTCCGCCTTGACCCTGCAGACAATCCCGCTGACCACAGTGCTGACCAACGGGCCTCCTGCCAGTACTACTGCTTCAACCCAGCTTGTGCTCCAGAGTGTTCCGCCCGCTTCAACCTTCAAGGACACCTTCACTTTGCAGGCCTCCTTCCCCCTGAACGCCGCCTTCCAAGAGAGCCAGGGGGCAACACCAGGGGCTCCGTTGATTCTCAGCGGCCTCCCCCAACTTCTGGCCGGGGCCAACCGTCCGACCAGTTCAGCACCACCCTCAGTCACAGGGGCTGGACCAGCAGGGCCCAGCTCTCAGCCCCCCGGGACTGTCATTGCTGCCTTCATCAGGACTTCAGGCCCCACAGCAGCCCCTGGGGTCAAGGAGGGGCCACTGAGGCCCTCCTCATATGTGCAGGGCATGGTGACTGGGGCCCCCATGGAGGGGCTGCTGGTTCCTGAAGACACCCTGAGGGAGCTCCTGAGGGATCAGGCTCACCTTCAGCCACTTCCAACCCAGGTGGTTTCAAGGGGTTCCCACAATCCGAGCCTTCTGGGGAACCAGACTTTCTCTCCTCCCAGCCGCCCCACAGTTGGGCTGACCCCAGTGGCTGAACTTGAGCTCTCCTCAGGCTCAGGGTCCCTGTTTATGGCTGAGCCTAATGTGACCACATCTGGGAACCTGCTGACCAGATCCCCAACCCCAGCCCCCTTCTCCCCATTCAACCCCACTTCCCTCATTAAGATGGAGCCCCATGACATATAAACAGATGGGTTGGGGGCAGTGTGACGCACCAGGCGAGTTGAGCAGCAGTTTGAGAAGGACTTCCTCTAGCAGAGACTGACTTCAGTAGCATACCTGCCCTTACATTTTAGTGGGATGTCAATACACCGGCCCCACCCCACCCCTGCCTGGCATCACCATGGCCAAACCATGCCCAGTTTGAGCATCGCTGGGGTCAGACCATGGCCTTCAAGAGCACTAGGGGATATGTTCTTGTCGGGGTAATGGGCTGACTTGGTGATGGAGGGCAAACCTCCTGAGAAGTGTGTGACCAGGGCTGGTGCAGGGGCTTCACAAGAAGAGTCTTTTCGCCTGGCTGTATTTCTCTACCCACGTTCCCTCCACAGGCAACTTACTGCCCCCATGTGAATATCTCTGTACGTATTTGTGTGTACTCGTGGGTCTGCATCTCTGTTTCTTCGGGGAGGACGGGGGTATAGCCGTGAGGTCTTCAAGGGTGTGTGTCTGTGGGTCAACCACAGAGATGGAGGTTTTTTTTTAAGGGAAAGCATTCTCTAGTTCCTTTGTACAAACCCACATTCAGTTGCTCTGAGACTATGGGGTACAGGTTGGATCCCCAAATCTAGAGAGATGCCACAGAGCTGGCTCAGGTCCAGAGTAGAAGAGCTTCAGTGGGTGTGTGTGTTGGAGAAGATGCAGTTCTAAGGGACAAGGAGAAGGCCAAGAGGGATAAAAGCATGAAGAGAGGGCAGGGTACTCAGCCCAGGGAGCAGCCCCCGAGCCACCACTAGCCTGAGGTCCTCTTCCCGGAGACAGCCTCATTGCCCACCAGTCACTTGCCAGCACACTGGGACCTTGGCACCCCCAGAGTGCTTTCGTGCAGGGTTAGACAGGGGCCAAGTGCCCCTCTAGGGTCAGACCCAGCCACAAAGTCACCAGGCAGGGCTAAATTAGTTGACAGTTTGTGTCGCAGGCTTGGGCTGTATTGCCAGCCTTCACTGGCACCCTGGCCTACAGTCTGGATCCAGGGTTCCCTCTTGATTCATTTGCCCCCCATGTTTCCCTGCTGTCAGGTGTTGCTGGAGATAGTCATGTAGCAATGCACATTGGGTCTGCCTCTATTCCTGCTCGTGCACACCTGCCGCTCAGCCTGCCGTCTCCTCACCCCATAGGTTTGCCAACCATCCACTCCCATGACGGCTGCGGCAGACCCCCTCGGGTGGAGGCTGCCCTCGTCTCCAACTTTCGCACCTAACCCTGATTACTCCTTCGCCAAGAAGGCAGGAGCCCAGGGCACTTCTCCCGTCTCTGCATGGCTCCGTGCTTCCCTCTTTCCCCTTTCTGAGGAAGGGGTCAACTGATTCTCTCTTAAAGTCAACCCCTCAGCCTAGGGCCTGGACCCCCTCCCCGCTCTCTTTGAATTAGCTTGCTTCTCTCCTTCCAAATTTGGGGGCAAGGCTGAAAGCTAAGACATGTCAGCTTCGGAAACCATATTTTCTGGTGAATTTGGTTAATGTGAATCAGTGCCTCAGGACCCTCGCTATGTCCTTGGTACAAAAGCATCCACTTGACCTAACTACCTCCCCTGGTTGTTCTCTCTCTCCTGGTCACTGCCAGGGCTACAATCGTCCTCTCCCGCTGTCTTCTTGTTCTTCTTTTCTCCCCGGGAGGGAACCATATATGGTTGTGCAGGTGTATTTATTACACGTTTCCAGCACTTATCACTAAAGTGCCTTTTTCTAATAAATCCGTTTATTATGACAATTTCCTGATGGTGGAAAGTAACGCATCTTGAGAAAGGGCCACCTTTAAAAAAAAAAAACATTGCACAAAGGCACTGCATGGGTTTGGGGTGGCCCTGCCCCCCTCACCCCAACTCCATAGAACTCATCATGTGAAGGTCACTGAGAGCCTCACGGTGACATCGAACGAATGTCGTCTTCACAGTTCTTCGCCCCTGTGAGCCCTCACGGCACGTGACACTACTTCCCACCCCTTCTTGCACTAGTCAGACTCAACTGCTGCTTCTGTCACCCACTCTGTGCCTGTGCTGGCTCCGCATGTAGCACTTTAAGCGGGGGTGGCCCCCAGGGCCTCCTTCATTTTCCTGGCTCCTGCTCGGCTCCTTGGGGATGAGTCTGAAGTCTAGGGCTCCAGCCTCCACTTTTCTCTTCAGTTCCTGGCTCGCATTTCCAGCAGTCTGCTGGACATTTCCAGCCAGGTGCTGGTCAGTCCCTCAAAGACAGCCCCTCTATCAAAGATGCATTTTGAAAGTCTCTCCACAGGCACACAAAGCCTTTCCAAAAAACCAAACAAACGAGAAGACGTCACGACTCACCCATCTCTGCTGATGGTGCCAACACTTACGTGACTTTCTAAGTTTGACACTCTGGAGCCATCTTGACCCTGTCCCCCCCCCCCAACCTCCTGAAGTCCAGTGCCATTTGCCACGTCTCGAAAGCCCAGCCTGTCTTCCACATCCCCAGAGCCTCCAGCCTAGCTCAAACTGACGCAGAGCTCATCCCCATCCCGAGACACATCAACAGCCCCCAGTGACCTGTCTCGCCCCCTCCCATCTGGCTGAGCAGCGATTCTTGTGTTCAGACAAGGTCCTAAGTCCTTGACCTTCCGGCAAAGCCTGTCATCGTCAGGGCCTAACTCACTTCCCCAGTCGTCTCACGTTGCTCCCTCCATCCCCAATAGAGCGCTCTGGTCAAACTGATGGATTCGCTGGCCTTTGGACATGCCTCTGTTCGAAGTGCCCACCTCTCTGCTTTTGCTTTACTTTGTTCTGTTCAGCCAGAATGCTCTTCCCACCCTGAGAGTACCAACTAAATCATATCCGTCAAGACTCAATTCATGGAAGCTGCCTGCCTAGGCCAGCCTATCCTTAAGTGAGTTCTTCATTTTACATTTCTAGCAATTGCCATTCTTTTGATGACTGATCCTGCACAACCTGTGACATCTCCTTTATTATCATCACAAACTGTTACTTAAATCTTCAATGACCTGGACCTCCCAGGTCTCCACAACAAGTGTGTTACCTTCTGAGGGGCAGGGGACTGTGTCACCCACAGAGCAGGGCACACTACAAAGCATCTAGCGAGCATCAGCAAACGGTTACTGATTGAGCTGGTGAGAGATGGGGACCAAAGTTTGAGGTAGGTGACCTCCGACCTCCCCTCAGCACAGGCACTCACCCCAGGTGCTCCACTGCCCAGGGCCTGCCCTCCCTGGTTCAGTGCCCTCATGGTACCCCCACCGCCACCCCTTAACCTTATCTCCTGAGAGTTGTTACTACTTTGAACATCCTCTGCCCCTGAAGAAACTTCCCTGTCCAGTTTCTTTCCTAACTCAAAGTGTTAAATTAGCTAATCTGATAAACTAACCTGTGCTGATATAGTTATGGGAGAGGGCTAGAGGAGAACCTCAGGAGACGGGTTCATTTTAACCAGGGTCATGTGGCAAGAGCAGCTCTGCCTTTGCGATGGTTTAATGGAGTCAAGAGGTTCACTCCTCCCGCCCCAGCAGCTGATGCATTACTCCCTCCTCTGGGCTCCCACAGCACTTTGTATATACCTCTTACTGTAGCACTTAGCACGTGGTAGCTCCTTAGCTATGTGTTTTTTGTATGTTTCCCCTCCAATAGACTGTGAGCTCCTCAAGGACAGGGACTGTGTGTTAGTCACTGATGTATCCCCAGCGCCTAGCACAGTGCCTGGCACACAGTAGGTGCTCAATAAATGTTTATTGAAAAAATGAATGAATCCTGCTTGTAATCATGGGGATTTCAGCCCTATACTGTGGCTGGCAAGAGGGGAGGGAGAAGGACAACCCATGCTGGGGGCTACCACAGCTTTTTGACCCTAACACTGTAGGCAGCTGCTTCCCCTGCCCACGTCTATGGCCACCCCTGGACAAGGGGGTCCACAGGAGCCCAAGGCTGCTTCCAGCTGTGCCTGGCTGTCACCAGGTGCCACGGGCGACTCCTGAACTCCCCCCCTTTGCTGCTGCCCGCTTCCTGGGACAGCCTCATCACTACTTCCTCATCCCTGGGTGAGACTGAGCGGTAGAAACGTCAGGCCCGGTGGAAGGGGCGAGACAAGAAGTTATTCTCACGATCGTAGGCCTTTCTAACCCCATCACGTATTTTTAAAGAGGCTTTTGCCTCTGGCTCCAAAGCTGCTGGATCCGAGGTGAGTGAGCTCATCCCCCTCTCGGCTGCTCCCAGGGCTGGGAGGCCAAGGCAGTCGCAGCCTCCGAGAGCCTCGGCCCTCGCACGCCAGACGTGGGAGCTGACATCCAGCAGGTGGCGCTGTCGAGTCGGCGACGGCGGGCGGGTGGCCCGGCGCAGCCCGGGAAAAGAGGAGCGGCCTGGGAGGGGCCTGCGGCTCGCGGCAGCGGCGGCCGTGGCCGGCATCTTCCCAGGCCTCTATCCTGACCGTTTCCCTGGGCAGCTCTGGCCCCCTCCAAAGCCTTCCATTGCTCTGGAGCTTCGAACTTTCTCCCAGGCCCCCACCCCCTCCACTTTCCAGGGGGAATTTAGCCATCGATCGAATGCCCTCTCCCCATTGGCCAGTCGCGCCCTGGCCCCACCCCCGGCGGCCCCCTCCCCCAGCCTCGGGAGCGGCAGGTGAGCACGCGGCCGAGCCGGGCCCAGCCCCGCCGCGCTGCACCCCGGGCGGCGAGGGGGAGCCGCGGCCGCCGTCCCCTGCCGCGGGGGCGCCCGGCCTGGCCCTCCTCCCCCCGCGCCGCTGCCTTCTACCTGGGAGTCGGAGAGCGATCGAGACGCCCGCGCGATCTGTTTGCCGGTAGAGGGACCCTCCCGCCCGCCTGCTGCGGGAGCCGAGCAGGGAGGGCCGCGCGGGGCCGGGAAGCGTCGGCGCCTAAAGGCCCGACGCTGCTGCGGCTTGCCGGCCCCCCTCGCGGTGGAAACCCACAGTCTAGGGAAGCACATGGAGCCCGGCCTGGCCCGCTGCGGGGTCCAGAAAGCCCGAGCCCTTGGCGCCTCCCGCTGGCAGCTAAGCCAGCCGAGGAGGCCCTGGGGCGGACCCCATCCTCCCTGAAACACACACACACTCGTCTTAGCGGGGGCAGGACACAATAAAACACCCAACCCACTTTCCCGTTATGGGTTAGAATATGGAAGGGGCAGGAGTATACTGCCCAATTCGCCCCTCATCCAACCCAACTAGGGATGAAGAGAGAGCGCAGGGTCCTTTCTCCGGGAATATGGAGACTTGAACGGGGCTTCTCTTTCAACCCTGCACCCCAAAGAGGAACATTCTGGTAAGACCATCATTAACTGTAGGCTCGTGACCTCAGCACGGAGGAGGAACTAACTTCGCCTAAACAGCCGTGTTTACTCAGTATGATTCTCTTCCGTCGTGGGTAAATTGAGCCCCCTTTGGCAGATGGAGCAATTAAGGCTCAGAAAGATTCGGTTCTCACCCAAGGTCAGCCTAGGTAAGTGATGGAGCCGGCTCTTTCCCCTAAGCCACACTGAAAGGATTAGGAGACCGTTTACTAAGAGGCCAGGGCGCTCGCCCCAATCCAGACCAGGGCTGCAGAGCTAATATCACGGCCCTTCCCTCCGGCCTTGATCTTCTTCCCAACCTGGCTCAAGGGCAGTGGAAGGACTCCAGAAAAGGTGGGGGGAAGGAACTCAAAAGCAAGAAAATGAGAAACTGCTGTTCGGTTCCGCTTTTAACGCCTCCCCTTTCTCTAGGGAAATAAAGAGGTGTGCGCCACCCACACACCCAAACTCAAAGGCCCATGGCTGTCCACAACTCCCCAGATGACTATCACCCATTCGTTTGGGATCATTCTGACGTTGCCTACAGCATCTCCCCGCTGCGTTCAGTGGAAATCCTTCTAGTACCCCCGCCACTCTCCCTTCATCCTGTCTGAATCTCGAGGAGTTACCTTTCTTTCCCTCCCTCCACCTGTCCCACCTCCAACGTATTTTTATTGACTTATTAAAATAAAAACAAACAAAAAAGCCTCTGTCACTACCCCGTTTAGTTTTCCTGTGGCTCCCCATCGTCTAAGGCAAAAGTCCAAGCCACGCTCCTTGGCACGGCCAGCAGGGTTCCTGCACCCTCCCTCCCCATCTGTCCCCTCCAGCTGTGGTGACACTGAAGTCAGTTGTAGTTTCCTGCACACTATCCTCTTCTTTGTCTCCAAGCCTTTGCTCAGATTGTCCCCTCAGTTCAAAGACTCTTCCCTGCCACCCCTAATTCCTGTTTCTCTACTTCAGTGTCAACTAGCCATCACCGCTCCCAGGAAGGCCTTCCGACCACCACAGCGCCCTTGCCGATCTCTTTGAGGTCCCATAGCATCCTGGGCCTAGCTGACTCCTTGCACTCCCCACATGGCTTTCATGACCTAATGACAGGTCTGATTTCTTAACTGTAAGTTTCAAACAGAGGATCAACGTGAAATCAGTACTGTTAGGGGGTCGTTTGGGAAGCAGAGAAAGCAACTATTCGAGAGGGCCTTGGGATCAGAAAGTGGAGAAGTGAAGTCCAGTGAGGAAGGTTAATGCTGCGGCTCAAAGGGGATGATGCTCCTCCATCTGGGCAGAAAGACCTGGGTCCAGGCCTGCTCCTGGGGCTCAAGCACAGAGAGCAGCTCACAGTTCACTCTCGGGGATGGCTGGACTCCAGTCGGCCAGACACACAGACTGCCTCACCTATACACTGACACGGCTCTCTAGGGACTTAAGCCACAGTGAGAGGCCCTAAGAATATAGCATAAAAGGGCCTCATCCCTGGCTTGCCAAACATCCCCTTCCTCTCAAACGGTGACAGGTACATTCTGGAGCCAGCAGTCAGAGGGAATCGTAGCTTCTACCAGTTTCTCAGAAGTGGGAGGAAAAATTGTAAAATCCAGGATGGGCATCTTGCTTCCCTAGTAGCTGGGTCTTAGGAAACCAGACCATGGAGGCCTGCACTGTGTGGGTGGGCAGAGGGGACTCTGGCACAACAATGAGGGCAGTGATGAGACCATGCAGTCAGATGCCCAAGAGGGTGGCCCAGGGCAGGAAAGAGAGGCAGCAGGGAGGTGATTTCCTTGAGTTAAAGAGGATCATTCCTCACCGCCACCTAAAGGAGAGCTCCTCCCTCTAGTCCTGCTTCTCTTATGGCAAACAAGGAATGCGGACACACACACACACACACACACACACACACAACCAAAGCAGGTACTCAATTCTCCCCACCAACCCACCCCGCCCAGGATTTGCCCCTACCTTTCCTTTTCTTTCCAGATCCCGCCCCAGTGACCCAAATGTCCACTAGCCACTCCACCTGGTCCTCATTTGTTGCACCCCTAAGGGCCCCAAACTGCAAAGCGGGTTCAGGGGTTTCCCCATTGACTTCATCGAGATGCCCATCTTCTTTAACCCAGGGAAAGCCACCACGGGGAGAAGAGTAAAGCGAGACAGGAGACAGCAGCCCTGACACAGGTTTTTCAGTATGCAAGTGTTTTTGACTCCACAGCCAGTTGCTTAAAATGAAACATAAAGGGCAGCCAGAATACACACCCAAATGCAAAAAAGTAAACATAAAATAAACCACACAATACTATGAACCCCAACAAAACCAAAAAATTAAAACCCAAAACCCCTCAACTTTATATATATATATATATATATTTTTTTTTTTTTTTTAAAAAGGGAGAACAACTGTTCAAAACCAACTGGGCAGTATGGTGGGGGTGGGGAGCAGTCCTACAGAAGGGGGCCTAGAACTTCCCCCCTGGGAACAAAGAACAAACACAATACAAAGAAAATAACCACCAATGCTCCCGCACGGGTCAGGAGTCTCCAGAGAACAGATTGTCCCATCCTCAAACTGGCTTTTTTTTTTTTTGCCTTTTTTTTTGTCTTTTTTTTTTCCATTTTCTTCTTTTGTTGTTGTTGTTTTAGCACCTGTACAATAAAACTGTACCATCTCCAACCAGAGCCGGCCACAGCGAGGCCCTCCTGCCTGTGGATGGCACATACTCTCTACAAGGATTGTTCGGAAAAATAGCAATTGGTAGAAAAATAAGAACAAGAGTGGGAAAGACAACACCACGGGTGGCGGGGGGCGGGGTCGGGGAAGCAGCCCGAGCTCCGCCCTCTGTCCCTCTCTCTCCCTGAACAAGCCCAGCGCTGGAGGCCCGGAGAGAGGCCTGGCGTGGCCACGCACTCGGCCCCAGGTCCCCAGGCAGGACTGGAGCCCAGCCGAAGACCAGTCTCCTGCCCTCGCCTAGGAAACGGGCTGAGGCCTGGATTTCACATCTGGCAGTCGATCCCAGAGCCCACTGCAGATTCTAGAGGAGAAAGGGGCGGAGGGAGGACGGAGGAGAGAGAGAAGAGAGAGGAAAGGGGTGCTGCGATTCTGGCAAGGGGCGAGCTGGGGGACGAGGGCTGGGAGCTGAGAGGCTCAGTATCCAGAGAGGGTGAGGCCAGAAGGGGCTGGGGGGGCTGGGGTGCAGGGGGAAGCTGCGGGAACAAACTCATACTGTGCACTCAGGGGAGCGGGGAGGAAAGTGTGCGGAGGGGCAGCCTTGTCCTTCAGGCCCGTTCTCCACTCTCCTCTATTAGAGTAATTAATTGACCCCTCACTCCCACAATCCTCCCCTCCCCAGTAAACACTAATCTCAAGATAGCAGGGCTGCTGCAAAGGGAGGGGTGCCATGGATGAGAAAAAACTGGGGGGGGGAGAGCACCAAAGCCTCGGGATTTACCCCCAACCCCCCAGCCCTGGGCCAGCACCAGCCAGCTTCATTAGTCACAAGTCAATGGCCCCCACTCCTCCCCACCCCCTCCCCAGTGGGGGAAAACAACCCTGGAAGTACTTTGTCAGAGGGAGGGAGCAGCTCCAGAGCTTATCAAGAAAGACAAAGAAAGGAGGTGAAGAAAGTCCCTCAATACAACAAGCTGTCTCAAATCATCACAGTGATACAGACTTATCAGAAACCAATGAAACAATACAAATTAAATACTAATAAAATAAATACTATGGAAGACAGAAGAACACAGGGGAACGGAGGGGGCGCTCAGAGATTTGGGCTTTTCTCACTTCTCCTCCAGACAGGCCGCAGCCACCCAGGGCCCAGGTTTGGTCTTGGTCATACCCAAGGAGGCCAGTCCAAGGGACCCTGGCACCACCTCCCACCACCCCTGGGACCTCTTGTCCTCAGACGTGGAGTTCAACTTTCCACCCCCATCACCAACCACGACAACAATGACGATGACAGGGAGATGAGAACTAATTGTAACCAAAAAAAAAAAAAAATCCAGTCACTAATGCTGGCATTGATAAGGCGGCTTCTTGTTGGTCCGTATTATTGCCTCATTCTGCAGTCTGGTGCTCGGTGGGGGAGACATGGGAGGTGGGGGAAGGGCGAACTTGGGAGGAGAAAGAAGAAAAGGGAGGGGCTGTTTTCCCGGTCAACTGTTCCAAGGCTGGAACTCCACCTGGGACCCTAGGAGCCGGAGTAGCTCAGGCTCGTACCGCACCAGCTCCACAGTCTCAGAGGAGCCTGGGGCAGATCTGGCGTCCAGGCCTCCAGGCCTCTCGGCAGGGGTCAGCAGCTGACTGGAGGCCACCTGCCGGTGGAACTCGGCCTTGGGCAAGGTGGCAATTTCAAAGTGCGGGAACCGAGCCTGAAAGATCCTTGAGGAAAGCTTCAGCCTCTTCAGGACATCGGTAAAGAGAAACCAGTTGCAGGGCCTGGAAAAGAAAGGCAAGGATGGGGGTTAGGGAACGGGGCCGAGGGGAGGCGGAGGGGGCACCCAGAGCATGTTGGAAGGTCCAGGAAGGCTGTCAGTCTAGCTACCCTCCACCAAGCCGGGGGCTCTTTGGGGGTAACGGAGGTGAAAATTTTCTCCTGTCCCGACATCAGCGGACCCAGCTTTCAGCTAAATGGCAAGCACTCAACCCATGAGTGACCTCTTCCAAAAAGTGGGAGCAGAAGGGAAATGGGCCTTTCAGAACCAAAACTCTCAGCAGGCTTCCCCAGGGCTTCCCCGCACCCCTGACCTGGAATCGAACCTCTGCAGGGACCGGTTCTTCTCCCCGCCGACCCCTATCAGCCCGGTCTGGTTTCCCTTTCCTGTTCTCACTCCTTGCTTCTCCTGCCTTCTTGTTCTCCAAGATCTTCCCCAGCAGAGGGGGAGCCGTGGAGAAAGGCCTAAACTGCGGGTAATCCAAAAGGCATTTCTCTTTGGCTCTGGAATGCATTAGACAAGTTTTTTCTCCAGCGGCAGCACCATCGTTTCTACAGGGCCGGAGCTCACATTACAGCCAGTCTGACTTTGCTGAGCACACCCGACTGGGCGGCAGTCTGGGGACAGCTGGGAGGGGTGCTGGAGAGCCCAGTCCTGGGCCAAACGCTTGCTTTGACTAACGGGGAAGAAACGCAGCATCCCCATGTGAGTGGTCCCTGTTTCCAGGGCTTTCCCTCCTCGCCATTCCACTATCCTGCTTCCCGCCTTTGCCACTTTTGGCCTGGACTATATTCCATCAGCCTCCTAACTGGGTTCCCTCTGCCAAGAGTCACTCTTCTGCACCCCCACCCACTCTTACTGGATCCTCTGTCACTATTAGTTTTCTAAAAAGAAAATCTGACCTTCTCACCCCTAAACAGCTTTCAATGGCTCCCCAGTACCTCCAGCAAAAATACGCCAAATTCTTTAGTATGGTATTATGCAAGACCTTGCAAACATGACCCCATCCCACCTCTTCAGCCCCGTCTCCACCAAATCACACAGGCGCACACGCACTGCATCCCCCACCCTGTCAAGTGCCGGCCATTGGATCAAGGACCAGCCTTGCTTGCTGAACTTGCATGTCTTGGTGCCTCTGCTCGTGCCACGCCCTCCACCTGCCTCTCCTCTCTGGCCCTGCTCAGATGCCAGCGCTCCCGTGAAGCCTTCCCCCCATCTAACTGGTTGCTTGTCCCATCTTCCATGACTCGTGGCACTCAGTCCATAGTCCTATTATAATACTTATAACAGAGCCCATTTCAGAAAGAATAGAAAAGATACGTAAACTGTGGTTCTCTCTGTGGCATAAAAATGGGGCTCGGGTGGACTGGAACTTTTATTTTTCACTTGACACCCTTCTGAACTGTTAGAATTTCTTACAACAATAAATCTGCTTAGGACATTTGGTTTTTTATTAAGAGTTAATTGTATACTTGTCTATCTCCTCCACTAGGCTGGAGATTCTTTGAAGGCCAGAGCTGTATTCCGGCCCTCAGGGTTTGACCTGGTGCAACTGTTCAAGACATGTTTCTGGAATTGAATGTTCTGTACAGCGCCCAAAACTTCTACCCAGCCCCACAATCCTTATCCCTAAAATGCACCATTTCTGTCAAATGAGAGTAAACTCTGTCAGCTCACACAATCAGGGAATGGAGTGTTCTGGATTAAGAGAAAGGGACCTTAGATACCATATACTTGGACCATCACTTTCAAAGAACGGAAAAAACCCTCAGAACATTAACACTGGTGATCAGAACTCAGTTTTCCTTTGATGGTTCAGAAGGCACTTCTGAACCCCACTGGGCCTCAGAGTCATCATTCTACACCCTCCCTCCTTGAAGAACATAAATTTTCACATTGTGCTGCAGCTGGGGGGAAAGGCAGATTCAGAAGAGGTGCTGGAGGAGGGAACATCAGGAAAACCAGCCTGGCAGGTACCAAGCTCTCAACTGCAGACCTGCCTGCTGCCTGGCTCGCTGAGTGGCGCGCAGCCCTCGGTTACCCCATGTGCTGTCCATACCTAAAGCACACGACCCTGGTCCTTTTACTGCCTGGGGCCCAAGATCCTGTTTCAGAGAAGGAGGTGCTGAATACTTTGGAGGAATTAATTAACTGTGCAATACTATATCCCAGGGGCCCAACCCCGCCCTCAGGGATCAGCTTATGCCCAGAAGAATAAGGACCAAAAGCCCCTGAAACTTGATCCCTACTAGTGTCATCATATAGGCTATTTTTATTCTTATCAGGCCATGGGAGAAGGGATGCAAAGAAACTGTGGTCCAGTGGTTAGAGTTGTCACCTGAGGGGCTCACATGAAGGGCTCCTAATCCATTGTTCGCCCCCCGCCACCCCCCACCCGTCATGTGCAATTCATGTGCTTTCTATTTCAAAAAAAAAATAGGGTCTGATGTTTAAAAAATAGGTATCAAAGAAAAAGTACCCTTAAAAGGGTTTGCAAAGGTATTTGAAATATGTGAAGACACCAAGAAGAAGAAAAAAACATAACGATGGAGGCTAAGAACAAAAGGACAATTCATCCAGCATCCTCCTAGCCAGCTCTGCCACACGCCGCCAGATGTGAAACCCGGCAAGAGCCACGGCCCTGCAGGCTGCCCAACTCCCTTCTGAATCATCAAATAAAGATTAAACTGGGTTCAGTCTCACGTTAAGTATCAGGTATATTCTAGTCTCTGAAAATGGGTGATCCCCATTATAACAGACACAGTAATCTGAGGTGACAGCGCCCGTGCCCCATCATCTCACCAACATTAAGGCTACGAGAAACCAGCCTGAGGATTGCTTAAGGACCCCAGTGGCCCCAGAGCTATGGCAACCATATGTCCCAGCTTTTGCAAGAATCTCAATTTCAAATATTCTGTCTGGCTGTCCCCAGAAACCACAAAAATGTTCCAGAGATTCTAATAGTTCATCAACCCAAATATCTCCCAGATCGTCCCTTACACCCAGGAACAGTGCAAAAACCCTTCAGAGAGTGAGTCTAGATTTGGGGTTTGGGAAATACACACAGTCAATATATCTAGAGCTTACAGCCTATATTCGGAATGTAACTATCTAGGCTGGAAAGTCAGGCTGGCCTTGGTCGTGTATTATCTTTCCTAAGCTCCAGCATTTGTTCTCCAGGTCTCAGCTTCTTTCTGGAGAACTCCACCCTTCCCGGGGAGGCAGGCCAGGGGTTGCCAGGATCCTGGCACTTAGTCCCCATAGATCTCTCAGACACTTACCCGCGGGACACTGATACTTGGAGGTTGTAGCAAGGGAGAAGAGGCTTGTCTGAGAGCTCAAACATAAAATCATCCTCTTCCACATCATCTCCTTCTTGATCAGAGCTCCCAGGAGGATTATGGAGGAGGTCACAGGCAAACCCGTCCTTTTCCTCTGTAAGGAAGGCACACAGGGAATTAGGACTTAGCCTCATGCACAAAACTGAAGAACAGAAATGCTCCAACAAGATAAAGGGGTGTGATTAGGAGATAAAGGAGCCCACAGCCGCCTGGTCGGGGCCAAGGTTCCCTTTCCCATGGCTCACAGCCGTAGGAGGGCACAAGAAAGTTCTAGCCCTGGAAGACAGCATTTTGTGGCCAGAGATTCACTCCCCTCCTCCATCTTTTAACTGGAAAAGAGCAAGGTGAGGGGAAGGATGAGCTGCTCAGCTGCTGGAGTGGAAGGCTGAAGCTCCTTCGCTGCCCGTGGTGTTCCCAAACTGCACCAACTGCCTGCTGGGATCCCCAGAAGCCCGAAGGGGGCTCACCTTACCCTTCCCCAGCCATGAGTTGGGACATGGTTTGTTTCATTCCACTGCAACCTTCTCTTGCTCCAGCTTCCCCCAAGCTTAGGGGTGGGCACCTCCCTCAATCTGCAGCCCCTGGCCTAATGAGTGAGTGCTAGATGACTGCCACAGACAGACTCCCCGCTCTTCCGCGAAAGGCAAGCTGGGCCAGGGGGCTAAGGGCTCGGGCCGGCAGCTATCTCAGAAACTCGGTGTGCATCACGGGGCAGGGTAGGGAGGGAATGGTAACTGCCAGAGGAGGGGCCGGGTCCCTCTTGAGTGTGAGCAATACCAGAACAGGTGACCATGCACACAGGGGCTTCTGGCAGGGCTAGGATAAAGCAAGGGAGGAGAAAGGGACCTTGGAAGAGAGAGAATAAAACAAAATACCCAGAGTGCGGAGCGGTAGAGGGCTAATGAAGGATGGCTTTGTTGAAATCAGTGGCATCTCCTCACTGAGGCCAATGAGTGCTGGGTCTGGGGGGAGCATGGGCTAGGGTTGGGGCTGAAAGGGTCTGTAAGCTACTAACAGGTGAAGAAGGGCCACTTCCATAGGGTGACTCCTGTCTTTGGGAAGAACCAGTAAACCCAAAGTAAATCCCACATCTTGGAGCCATGGACAAGGGTGGGAAGAGTCCCACTTAAAGCTTACCCAACACAGAACTGCTGTAAAAGTCCCAGGATACACCAGGATCACCCTCTGCCCGGCCCTGAAGATCCGAGAGGTGATCTGATGAGAGAAGAGAAAGCAGTGAGAAAAGGAGGGCAGGCTGCAGAAAGAATCGAAAAGCAAAGTATGTCCATATGGGGCTGGGAGGATGGGGGAAGGGAAGGACGACCACGAGAGGGGCGGGAGTGACTGGAGAGAGATACACTTCCTGCTGTCAATCAGAGGTTGCAAACCAGCAGCCAGAAGCCAAATCTAGCCCACTGACCACAGGGGGTTTGGCCCAGGGTTTTAAACCAAAAGAAAATCCGAACATCCATTATTTTAAAATTGAGAGATTTCACTTAAAAATCCAGATTTCCAGCTTTTCTTGAAAAAAATATCAGATCTGGCAACACTGTGTCCGCATTCCTGCATGTCAACAGTTGGCTAGAGCCAGAGGCGACATGTGTGTTCTCCAATTTAACGGTCCCCACCCAGCCTGTTCTGCTCTCTTCCATGATCAGCCTGAAAGCATTTAGGTCTGGGATCCCTGCTTTGAATGGTGTAGGGAGTTACTCTGCAAGCAGAATCCTGTATCTATCCCAGGGTTTTAACTCCCTGCTAGCTACAAGGTTCATATATCCAGCCATGATCTCTCCAAAGTGCGATAAGGAAGCATAATTCTTTCTGTTTCATCTTTGAAAAACACGGGGGAGATGGCCAAGTTTATCCTCATAAAAAACTTTTGCTTCCACTCTTAGGCATATACTCCAAGGAACTGAAAACAGGTGTTCAAACAAAAACTTATACACGAATGTTCATAGCAGCCCTGTCACAGCAGGCAGAAAGTGGAAACCACCCAAATGGCATTCAGCTGATGAAGGGATAAACAAAACGTGGTCTATCCACACAATGGAATATTACTCAGCCATGAGGAGGAATGAAGTGCTGATACACGCTAGAACATGGATGAACCTTGAAAACATTATGCTAAGTGAAAGAAGCCAGACACAAAAGGCTATACGGTGTATGATTCCATGTACATGAAACGTCCAGAACAGGCAAATCTATAGAGAGAGAAAGTAGCCTGGAACGGGAAGTGACAGCCTCACGGGTACAGGGTTTCCTTTTGGGGTGATGAAAAAGTTCTGAACCTCGATCGTGGCGATGGTTGCACGACATTGTGAATGTACTTAACGTCACTCAACTGTATATTTTAAAACGTTTACAATAGTAACATTTATGCTATAAGTATTTTACCACAATAAAACAATTTAAACCACCTTTTGGTGGCTTGACCTGAGGACAGGCACCAGGTCATGCCTTGGTCTCCTTGTTTCCTAGCTAAGCATCATCCAGTGGAACCGTTTCACCTCTCAGCCCCACGTGGACAAAAAGCAGATTTTCATGACAAATTCAACTGTGTCATCTGTGGGCACATGGCCCAGCAGTTGCCAGTATGCCACCTAGGACAGTTGGCGAGCTAATTTAGCTGTGTATGGTCGCCACTGGCCCTCAAGTGACACCTGGGCAACAGGACAGGAGAGAGTCCAAAGGACACAAGTGAGGTGAGGGCACCCCCTGAAAACCAAATCCCAGGAGGCAGTTGGCAGCCACTCTTAAAGGAACAGAGCTGGTTTCCCCCTTCGAAGGCACCACCACACGCCAGTCTAGCTTCCTTTTGGGTCACACGGCCCATCAACAAAAACGCCTATTAGCTGTTGTGAGCTACTGAAGAAGTCATGTTTTAGCAACCTTCCAGGAGATGAAAGGTTTCTTCTGGTAGGAGAAGGCAGCCAGAGAGAAGCTTTCAAAGGAACGGCTGAGCAGCTAGAGTGGAAAACCTTTGGTCACGTACATTAGATCTTTCATGGATTCCATGAAAAAACCCTGAGGTCACGGCTGCCAGCTTATGTGCTCCTCTGTATCCTGTGCCACTTGAGAGTTGGAAGTAGTTTCTTCCAAAAGCATCTGTCAGCTAGATAGGTGTTATTCTGTGCCCAGCCCTGGGCTAGGTATCCTGGGAGATAAAGGCATGAGATAGTAAGCTCCCAAAAGGCAGGGATCACATCTGTCTTGGTCATCATTGTCTCCCCAGTACCTAAGCCCAGGTGGCTGGCACATAGTAGGAGCACAATAAATATACAAGGAAGAAAGGGAGGGAGGGAGGAAGGGAGGAAGGGTGGGAGGGAGAGAGGGAGGGAGAGAGAGAGGGAGGGAGGAGTTCCCACAAGGTGAGACTATAAAGTAAGGTGCTTGCTTAACCAGCATGCCGAGACATAAGCATTCAAATGAGTGCTGACCCCCCATGAGGTCACATGAGGATTCCATGAGAGCAGCCCCAGCTCGCTGACACCCCTGGGGCTCCTTGATAGGAACTGCCTTCAGAGTCCTGGCACATTCCTCTCATTCTCCTCCTGACAGCAAATCTTTGTGAGTCGCAGGTGAATTTGCCTTTTTGAGATGGCCAAAAGTTAATTAGCACAAGCAAAGATGCAAAAGTCGGGACAGGTCCGTGAGTGGCACACACAAGAAACCCCAACGTTTGCTTGATGGTGCAGCTTTGAGTCACGTTTCCTCATAGGTCTTCACACCCCATCAGGATGAAGAGTGACTTCCCTTTTCCTTGCTTCTCCCTTGCCCCCTCCCACAACTTTCAGTCCTTTACTCTGCCCTTCCCTTCAGAAAGTGCCCTCGGCCCAGCATGCCCATTCCTAGGCACAAGTCCAAGAACCGAAGATTGGCACGCAAACAAACTCCTGGACACACATGTGCACAGCAGCACCAGTCACAATTGCCAAAAGATGGGCACAACCCCAATGGCCATCCTCTGATGAATGGATAAAGAAAATGTGGTATATCCGTACAATGGGATATTATTCAGCCTTAAAAAGGAAGGAAGGGTTGGGCTGGCCCCGTGGCCGAGTGGTTAAGTTCGCGCGCTCCGCTGCAGGTGGCCCAGTGTTTCGTTAGTTCGAATCCTGGGCGCGGACATGGCACTGCTCATCAGACCACGCTGAGGCAGCGTCCCACATGCCACAACTAGAAGAACCCACAACGAAGAATACACAACTATGTACCGGGGGGCTTTGGGGAGAAAAAGGAAAAAATAAAATCTTTAAAAAAAAAAAAAAAAAAAAGGAAGGAAGGGTTGATACGTGCTACCCCATGGTTTGGCCTTAGCAACATGACACTACAGCAAAGTTAGACACAAAAGGCCCCGGATTGTACGACTGCTTTTATATGAAATGTCCAGAATGGGAAAATCCATAGAGGCAGAAAGTAGATGGGTGGTGCCAGGGGCTTCGGGGAGAGGGGAATGGAGAACAGCTTAATGGGTACAAGGTTTCATTCTGGGGTGATGAAAATGCTTTGGAACTAGACAGAGACGATGGTTGTACAATGTTGTGAATGCACCAAATGCCACTGAATTGTTCACTTTTATTTTTTTATTTTATTTTTTTTTGAGGAAGATTGGCCCTAAGCTAACATCTGCTACCAATCCTCCTATTTTTGCTGAGGAAGATTGCCTCTGAGCTAACATCTGTGCCCATCTTCCTCTACTTAATATGTGGGATGCCTGCCACAGCATGGCTTGATAAGCGGTACGTAGGTCCGCACCCCGGATCTGAACCAGCGAACCCCAGGCCACCGAAGTGGAACGTGCAAACTTAACCACCATGCCACCGGGCTGGCTCCTGAATTGTTCACTTTTAAATGGTTAATTTTGTTATGTGAATTTAACCCCAATAAAAACAAAAAATTTTTTAAGTGGTCAATGTGAGCGGTCACCCTGGTAATCAGAGTTTCTCTGTTTCCCAGAGTCCCATCATCGCCCTCCCCATCTCCTCCAACCAAGTCACCAGCTGAGGGACATGAAAGGAGAGAAAAACGAAAAACAAGCAGTCTTCGACACGGGGTCATATGGTGGAGGTCTCTGGCAGGAAAAACAAAAACCTGTGATTCCGTGACCTCAAGTGGTAAATTGCTAACCCTTTCATCAGTGGAAGGAAAGGCAGTCCTGACACTTCCTCTGATGCCCCAAACCAAACTGCAACACCCCCCAGCCCCCACATTCTTTCTGACATGGGAGGAAAAAAGAATGATTTTCCTTGGCTGGCTTCGATATTGCTCTTTATTTCAAAGGGTCAAAGGCAAAGCAGTCACATGCCTGCCTGTAATTTGGCCCAAGGAGGAGGTCTTCCAAAGGTCTCCTGGAGGGTCTGGACTGCTTGGTGCTCCAAGCCGGAGGACGAGAGAGAGAGGGGGCCTTGTCTGCCCTCTGGTACGCAGCACTATGTCTGAAACCCAACGGGTGCTCACTAAATGCACGGATGAATGAAGGAATGAAGGAGTGCCCTGACATCCTTCCTGATCGCAGGAGAAACAGGCCTCACTTAAAGCCAAGCCCATATAGGAAAATCCACATTTACAACCCAGACAAATTACCAGTCTCTTCTGCTTTACAAAAGGATTCACTATGGGATACGTGTAAATAGTGACATGCCTTTGTATATTTAAAAGAGGGTTTGATTCCCAGACTTTGGCAGAACAGGGGCCTGTTCTGTGAGGGGAGTTCTATGCGAGGGGCAACGCTGATGCTCTTGCTCTTTCCCACCTACAGAAAATGGAGCCTTTTGTGCCCAAGAGGGATTCGCCTTCATCTTCTGCCCAGTGGGATCTCCATTAGGGGAGGAAGAAGACAATTAATCAGTGGAGAGCCTGGTCAGGCAAATGCTTGGGGATGCAAAGCAAAGAGCGTTTTAAATACCTCAGCCAGACAGGCACGGTAAAAAAAAAATCCAGAAGTCCACGCAAATGCGTCCAGGTGTAGGGGTGGGGAGGTGGGGCAGTGGAGGGTCCCGCCCCCCCCCCCCACAACCTCCAACCTCCAACCTCGTGGTGCTTGCTGCAGCCTCTATACCACTCCACCCAGTGGTTCCTGGAGATTTGGAGGCCGGGAGGGTACGGGGATGAAAAAAGAGAAATACTTGGTTCAAGGCATGTAAACAGCCCGTGATGATGGTTGCACAACATTGTGAACGTCCTAAATGCCACTGAATTGTTCACTTCAAAATGGCCATGTTAGGTGCATTTCACCTCAATTTTAAAAAAGGGTACTGCCTTCTCGTACCTCCAAAACAGCCTTTGGGCCCGAGTCTCCTCTCCTGGGAGCCTGTTGACTCCTACCAGTGCCTGCCTCTCTGGGTTGTCAGGCCAAGGTCCTAGTCTGACCTGCTAGCACTTTCCCCAGCAGCCAGACAGAATTCTGCCTTTAATTGCCGCTTGCTATTTGCATGGAAAAGAGGTGGCCCAGTTTTAACACGCCTTTCAGCTCCTGGCCCCCACTAAGAAGCTCTAGCTCCATGCCCATAAAGGTAAGAAACAAAGTCAAGATTTGAATGAAGGTGTGCAGCCTGCACAGGCTAGGAAGTGCCAGAATCAAGAAGAGTCTTCTCTTGATTCTGCAACATGGACTGGCATTTGAGTTAGTTTAAGGAGGTGTCAAAAGGCTGCTTAGGAACTGGGATGAGCTGAGAAATGAGATAAGAGAAAAATGTGTTCATTCTTTTTTTTTTCTTAGGAAGATTAGCCCTGAGCTAACATCGATGCCAATCCTCCTCTTTTTGCTGAGGAAGACTGGCCCTGAGCTAACATCCGTGCCCATCTTTCTCTACTTTATATGTGGGACGCCTGCCACAGCATGGCTTGACAAGTGGCACCATGTCTGCACTGGGGATCCAAACCGGCGAACCCCGGGCTGGCGAAGCAGAACATGTGCACTTAACCACTGCGGCACCGGGGCAGCCCCATTCCTAATTTTTTAACTACTTAAAACAGTTTCAACATTCAAACTCTTTTGGGATTTTGGAGAATGGGTTGGGGAAGGAGAGTTTGTCTGCTGACTAAGGGGGTCAGAGAGCTTTCTTTGGACCCAGAATGCCCTAAGACCCTCAGGAGGGCCATCTCCAGCCCAAAGAGGCCCCTGGATTAGACCTGTTGACCAGAGACAGGGCTTCCTGCGGTGCTTTTATGATGTTTAGACGCTCAGGATGTTCATCCATGCCAGCTTTTCCTGGAATCAAGGGGAGTGCAGACGTGCGTGTGTGTAAGAGAAAGTGCATGCAGCCATGGTATGCGGGAGGAGGCCACAAAGGGTGATGGGTTCAGCTCAAGGGAACAACAGTCAACACTGGCCCAGGACAAATGGCTGAGTGAGCAACCCAAAGCTGCTCTGCCCCTCAAGGACAGGGGCTTGGGACCCCAGAGCTGGGGGGAGGGAAAAGGCAGTCCTCTTGCCTGAGCCAGAGAGAGGCTGGGTCTGGCTGTGAGGCCTGAGGCCTGGACATAGTGACCGCGGGGTTTAGTCGGCTCGACTGGGGACTGGATGGAGGCTGGCTGAGCAGGCGTCAAGGCCTGCCTCCGCAGGCTCCCATCGCTCCCTGTCCAGCTTTGATGAGTATGCAGGTGCCGCCCCCACCTAGTCCTCCTTCCATTGGGACCTTTAGTTCAGCTTCCTTTGTTGCTTCCTCCGTCTTCAGCTACCTTGTTAACCTTTGTCTGATAAACTAATGAGCCCCCGGTTAGGAGCTCAGAACTGTAACTCTGTGGGGCGGGGGTGGGTCGAGACAAACTAGGGCCAATGCCCCGGTGACAGGGAGTGACCTTGGGCCAATCCTTGGTCCTTTGGGCTCCCAATCTGAGACCGGTTCTACCACAAACACTGAAGCCTCCAACGAGGATCAGTGATACAACTCCCAGCTGCTCCATCCGTGGCTCCGGCGGTCCAAAGA
Organism: Equus caballus; assembly: GCF_041296265.1. NCBI lineage: Eukaryota > Metazoa > Chordata > Mammalia > Perissodactyla > Equidae > Equus > Equus caballus. Next base: position 124,520,771 of record NC_091715.1, on the reverse strand, counting down.
AGTAACTGCTAGAACAAGGGCCAAGCTGTGACGTCACTAAGGAGGCGGGGTTCCTTTCTTTGGAGGTCAAGGCTGAGGAGATTCCCACTGAGCATGCCTAAGCTAGACGTCCCTCCTTCCCACCTCCCTGCTGCCCGACTCAGTAGAGCCATCTCACTGCGGACAAACAGCTGCCATCTGCTAATGAGAAAACAAATGCCTGCTGCTCATGCCCCTCGCCACAGGCCTGAACACCAGACACTTTTCCAGAGGGGGCAGGTGAGGAAGAGAAAGGACAGGGGCACACAGAGGGAATGTCGCAGTTGCCACAGGCACGGGCTGTGAGGAATATAGCATCAGGAGGGGTTCCAAGAGTTCCACTTTGATCACCAACAAGGACAAAGTGCAAAAGCAAAAGCAAAACGCTAAGTGTCACTTCTTTGCAACTGACATCCCATTCAAAGCACAGGTCAACCCATTTTGTCCCCAACGAAATCTATTAGCAGAGCTGCTGTTCCACGAGGAGGCCTACCCCACACACCTACCTGGGGAAGTGGGTCCCCCCAGGCTACCAGGGCCCTGGAGAGGATGCATGCAATATGGACACTCACAGCACAAGGACAAGAGGCAGGGGACCTTTGGGTTTTTTAAAGCACACAGAGATTTCCGAGAAGCTTGAAGGAAAGGCTGTGAAGAGGGCTGACGCCCCTCATGGGAGCTGTTTGAGATGGAGGGAGATAAAGAATAACTCCCCAGGGGTTCAGAAATCAGAGGCCAGCCCCAAGGACCATGGCTTCGAGTCTGGGCCACACTTACCACTGAGAAAGCGCTTCATGGTGTCGCTGCTGGCCAGCTTCATGGCAGTCTGCCCAGAGTAGGTGGCCAGTGTGGGGTCCGCCCCATAGGACAGCAAGAGCCAGATGGTCTCCAGGTTGTCGTTGACCACTGCATCATGAACCGGCCTGCAGAGGTGATACGGGGTGAGGACAACAGGTCCCAAGTGGGAACCTGGGTGTCTAGACCTCAGGCTACCTCATTAGAGAAAAGTAAAATGAGATGATCCCAGTGCAACATGGGTAAGATTTAGGGTAGGGCAACCACCTCTGGCCTGCACCCCCTACTATATCTCCCCACCTCCTTCTCCTCTGTGCCTCTTTCTCCTCCCTCCCATTTCTCTCTTATGTCCCCCCCCCACCACATCTTAGGACAGTCCCTAGGGCACAATGGAGTTCCACTGGTAGCTCTGGAGTTTGGGAGAGAATGGGCCTCTGACCCAGGATAAACTTAAAGCAGATGCTGGGGGTCAGAACAGAAGAACCCGGATGACCGCCCCAGAGCAGGGATGAGCACAGTGGCTAAACACACCAGGTGGTGGCCAAGCAGAGCTTGCATCCTTTGATCCAAGTCCCCCCACGTGGTAAGAGCTCATGTCTCAATTTTGCAGGAAGTTGGCCCTCTGATAGAGCAGAGGAGAATGGGGGCAGTTTCTCTAAGACACAGCAGCTATCTTTTTTCAAAGTGTATAGAGATACAGAATCAAATCTCAGCTGGTACCCAGGGTCAGCCTCCTAGTTCCGAGGGCCCAAGATTCTGCCTGACAGGTGCACCACCAGGATGACTTGAGAGAAGCCTGAGTGGTCTTCCTAGTGAAGCCACATCTGATGGGACGATCCCTAGACAATCCCAGCCTCCCCTTAGTAACCATGCGGATTGGCCAGCCAGGAACTCATCCACCCCTGCCCTAAGCTAGTTCTCCCTGCAGTCTGTAGATGTCTTCCCGAAATGCCTCCTGACAAGGCCTCTCTGCAACTCGCAGCCTGGCGTGCTGCAAAGGTCCAGACTGCGGCGAATTCTCTTGAGTGAGGGGCTGAGTGGGCGGGGCGGGGGGGGAGCAGCCTTCTTGCCTCGTGCCATCCTGCGCGCTGCAGTTCACGTTGGCCCCGTGCTCCAGCAGGATGTTCAGGATGTCGGTCCAGCCCCGGGAGCAGGCCTCATGCAGGGCTGTGTAGCCAGCATTGTCCCGGTGATTCACATCTTCACTGTCTTTCTGGAGGCAGTAGAGAACAACGTCCTGTGGGGACAGGAATAGCTCTGTGAGCAGAGAGAGGCCTAATTCTTGAAATCACCCCAGTTAGGTTCGAAGCTCTCCAAATGTCCAAAGAATCTCCAAGCCTGTCTTTTATTCTGGGGACTGACAGGCAAGTCTCAAATCTTCTGTCAAGGAAGTCAGTCCTGAGCTGCCACCGCCAGGGCCTCGGCTCAGGGCTGTTTGCTCTACAGTGGGGAGACGTTTCTTATGACCAAGAACACTGATCTGGGTGTGCGTTGTTGGGCTAAGGGCCTCAGAGAGGCTCACCTGCCCATCCAGAGCTCATACCCTCAAGCCTTGAGTCCCTGAGCTCCGGTTCCCTAGTCTGAGGCTTTGCGAGGGAAATCAGACATGTGGTAGCAAGTACAGCCTCTGCTGGTAATTCAAGAACAAGAAAGAATTGGTTTAAGTACTACCCCTGGCTGCTGGTTTTAATTGTTTTAAGTACTATCCCTGGATGTTTATCCCAGGGCAGTCAGTTCCAGCCTTTCCCTCAAACCAGGATTGTTCCTGGTATAATCCAGTGCGGCCATTCATCCACATAGTAACGATCAGCTTCCCTGGCTGAGCCGACAGGACCAGAGGCAGGACTCCGGGCCTAGAAGCACTGGAGCTAGTTTGGGATGAGGCTGGTGAACAAGCTGAGGAGAGGGGAGAGACAGGGCCTCTTCTGAGGGGAAGAGGCCAGCAGCAGCCACCAGGGGCCCATCATCAGCCCTCCCCGAGGCCCTGGTGAGATGGGCCGCTCAGCTGTCCTGACTGACAGCTGGCTCACAGGCTGGCTGGCCAGAGTGTGCGAGTGTGTGTGAGCCTGCAATGGGGTACTGCCTCCTGGAGACAGGACTATTGTGCTGCCTGCACCCAGGAGAGCGCAGGCCCCCCCTACCCTTCTCACCAATGCAGGCCTCTTCCCCTAGGCCTCAGGCTCCCTCCCTCCTGTGACAGGCTGCCCAAGCTACTCCTGCCCTGTCCTGGTTGGTTCTCCAATGGTTTCCTGTTTGCTGGTTTGGCCCCAGGTAAAAGAAAATTACCCTTGGGGCAGGGGTTGGTCATCTTTTTTCTTTAGGTCTCCCTTGGCAGCTATCTGGACCCCCACACTAGGTACTTAAGAAAGACAGGTGACTTGCTGGTGAGACGCTATCAAGGCAGCTCTCCTGTGCTCACCAGCCTGGTTAGGAGTGCGGCTGTCTTTAAATGAGTCCACTATAGGTGTCGGAAGCCTTAAAAGCAAGTCCCTTAAGAGCAAATCCTGAGGAAATAATCAGTGTGGTAGGCAAAGATACATGGTCAAAGAGGTCACAACAACAAAAATGCCCAACATTTGATGCCCATAATTTGATAATGGTAAATGAGCCAGGCTTCCACCCCTACCCTGACACGTGGGAATCAGAAAGACCTTGGGGTGAATTCAGACTCATATATGTGTAGTAGCTGAGTGATCCTGGACGCATCACTTAACATCGCTAAGTCTTGATTTTCTCACCTGTAAAATGGGACTAATAAAACCTACCTCCACAGGCTTATGGTGAAGAAGAAATGATAGGAAGTAATGAGAGCTCTTAACATGACAAAAAGAGGTGCTCAATAAATGCCGGCTTCCTTTCCTGCTTCCTGCCCCCCCACACCCATGGAGAAGTAGTATATGGTGGGTTCAGCCCAGCCCTGCCCCTCCAGCACACCCCTGACCCCTCCACTAACGGAAGTAGAAGCCGAAAGGAGGGGAAGGCGGAGGAGGATATGAAGAGTGACCGATGATCACCTGTGTTCCTCTCCAAGCGGGGGAGCCACTGCACAGGGAAATTTAAGACAACACAAAACCCCCAAAATCCTGTTTCTGGCCTAGGAATGTATTGGATGATATAGTATTACCATTTCAATTATATTTGTCCCAAATTGCCGTTCAAATGAGCTTGCATTCCCACCCACCGTGCCACAGGCAAGGTGGCCCCAGGCCATCTGGGCAGAAGGAGGCCAGCCAGGGCTCAAGCTCCAAAGAAAGCCCTGCCCGGGCGACAGAAGAGCCAGTGGTGAGAAGCTTGTCCACAGAAGCTCAGGCAGCGGCATCCTGCAGCCGGGGAGCTCCTTACCTTATAGCCCAGACGTGCTGCCCGCTGCAGGAGTGTCTCCCCAGCATTTTTGTTCACTATGAGCCGACGTGCCTCTGGGGGGATCTGCCGGGCTGTAGGTGACTCTGAGGTCTCCTCTGGGCCAGCACTTCGGGACTTAGAGGGTGTGCCTGGTTCCGTGGGTTTCACTGGGGTGGGAGATTTGGGAGATCGTGTCTTCTGCTGGCTCCAACGACCTTTGCCCTGGAAAGCAGAGACACAGTCCTGGATCAGCACAGGTTCCCATCCATTTCTACCCAGTGAGCACGGGCTCAAACCCTCAACTACATAAACCATGGATGACGAAGGGACTGGAAATCAGAGATTGAGGGGGCATCCCAGCTTCTCTCAAGCACTCTGCATGCCTTCTTTACCTGCATGGATCCCCATTTACTGAGGTTTTTACAAGTGTTCTCTATAAATAGGCAGACACAAACTCTAAGAGTAAAGAGAAGCAGAGACAGCTATCTTTGACTAAAGAGGCACAGCTGCTGAAGGCTTCACTTGTTGCAAAAACCCTCCCCACCTCTAACTCTCACCAGGCTTTCCCCACCTTCCACCACACCGTGTCCCCAAGTCATGCTCATGTCCACCTGGGGCGCCGGAAAGCGCTCAGGCGCAGGAATCAGACAGACTCGGGTTTGAATCCTGCCTCTGCCATCCACTAGCTACAAGACCTGGGGCAAAGCTCAACCGCGCTGAGCCTCACTTTCTCCCTCATAGGGTCTTTGAGATAATGAACTAGAAGGTTCCAGAACAATGCACAGCGTGCGTGCTCACAAAACATTAGAGTCCTTTCTTCATGAATTACCCTGTGTGTCTCCCTTTCCTTCCATTTTGAACTAGAATGCCCGAGCAAGTTCCCATGCCTGTGCCATCATGGTGTACTGGGTCCACGGGGGCAGGTAATTTGTTCTTGAGTTCAGCAGTCTTCAGAGCAGGAGGAACTGTGCTCGAGGAACTGTGCTCAAGGAATCACACCCAAAGAGCCTCATCGGCACCCGGACCTAAGTTAGATGACGAGATTCTAAACTTGGAGCTGATGCCATAATTGGATGAGAATTTGTGGGGCCTTGGGAAGGGTGGGTATACCTTGCATGCGGGAGAGACATGAATCACTGGGGGGCCAGAGGGCAGACTGTGCACTCATCAGACTCCAAGATGGCCCCTGAGGATCCCCACTGCCTGCTATTCATGCTCTTGTGGAGCCCCCTCTGGCACTGGATAGGGCTGACGTGTGCAGCCAATAGGAGCCTGCAGGGATGACGGTGTGTGACTTACAAGGCTAGGTCCTAAAAGACAACGTGGCTTCTGCCTTGCTCTCTTTTAGATCCCATATTCTGGGGGAAGCCAGCTGCCATGTCATCAGGACACTCAAGCAGCTGTTTGAAGAAGCCCACGGGGAAAGGAAAGGAGGCCTCCTGCCAACGATCAGCATCAACTCGCCAGCCACGCGAGAGAGCCACCCTGGAAACAGATCCTCCAGCCCCAGTCAAGCCTGCAGTTAAACGGAGCCCTGGCTGACACCTTGACTGCAACCTCACAGTCAACCCGAGCCAGCCCCAGCTAAGCTGCTCCTGAATTCCTGACCCTCAGAAACTGGGGCAGAGAATACATGTTTATCATTGTTTTAAGCTGCTAAGTTTTAGGGGAATCTGTTATACCGCAACAGATAACTAACACACGCCACTTATGTAAATCCCTCAGAGCATCAAGATCTCATTTAAATCCTACGTCTTCTACAACACTCTGGTCCCCACTGCCCTCTTTCTCTGCATACCCAGAGTGCCTAGTCTGAACCGCATGATCCAATGCCTGATGCCTGACTGCGTTAATTTCCTTTCATTGTTTCCTGGGCAAGGCTGGCCTCCCCTGCCAGGTTTTAAGCTCCTTGGGGGCAGGTTTCATATTGTCATCTTCTCTTCTGTTCCTTACAGCACTTAACACAGTGCTGGGCACACCACTGCAACAAATATTTGTTGACTTGATTCAAGCCAGCCATGTACAGAGAGCCCTGGGCAGCCAGAAAAGTTGCCTAGAAAGACATGAAGCCAGGAAAGGAGTGGCAGCAGGAAAAAGACAAGGGCCCAGGGCATTTGTTCCCTCTGGTAAATCCCAAAACAACGAGAGCCACTCTCCATCCTCATTCTGAAAGGGCAGAGAGGTACAACTGCCAGCAGGAAGGGACTGGCTATGAGTACAGAATGCCGCTTTATCGCCAGAAGGATGGAAGTCTATAATGGCAGTACTGGAGGATGCCAGGTAAAGTGCTCAGGTTTTTGCTAAGCCAAGCCAGGAGCCAAAGGGTGACTCTCCTTCTGGGGGCCAGAACTGCCAGAGAGAAGAGAGGCTGCCTGAGAGGCGGAGGAGCAGGAGCAAATGGGGGCCCCCTCCCCCTCCCTGCCTGGCTCAGAGCCCCTGCGGCAAGAAGCCTTTGGCCAATGCTCCAGCTTTAGTGTTGCAGGCGCGCCCCCCCACCCTCCCCCCGCCTTGCTTCCCACTACAAAGCACCATGCCATGCGGGCAACTGGAGCAGGTGGTGGTGACTGGGAGAAAAAGAAAGGCGGGAGGGAGAAAGGGAGGCCCTGTGAAGGAACAAAACCTCTCCGGGAGGAACCTTCCAGCGGACACACTGCCAGGCAAAATAACCAGACAGAAGCATCAGCTTGTGTTGCTGAATGTCAGGCGGCCGGTCACCTTTGTGTGGGATGGAGCCATCTGAGTGTCTGAGGAGGAGCAGGGGGAAGGGGAGGGGGACGCCCACCTTTCGCCAGAGCTGCTCAGAGTTGCAGCCTTTCCTTGCCCAGCCGCGCCTCCCCCCAGGGTCTCCCAGAAACAGACAGAAGCCACCCATTCACAGGGTGGAGGCAAATGGAAAGGGAGGGGGCTCCAAGGGCAGCCAGGCCTGCTTCACATCCCAATTCTGTCACTCACGACCACCGAGCAACCTTGCACAAGTCCCTGAGCCTCAGTTTCCTCATAAAATGAGGACAACAGCACCTACCTCCAACAGCCACTGCGGGAATTGAGTGATCACGTGAATGGAGCCCTCAGCACAGACCAGACTTCCCTGCTCCTCCCCTGCCCCCTCTGGGGGTGGAAGGGAAGGGTCACTGCTACCCTGCCACTCCATACCTGCATCTCCTCATTCTTGCCTTGGCCTGAAGCTCGAGGATGTGCACCGACATCGGAGAGCATTTTACGGTTATCAAAGCCTTTCACGTCGATCGCCTCCTGTGTTCCCCCAAGCACCGTTGTGAGAGGGAAAGGACACAGAGTATCACCTCCATTTTTAAAGGGAAGGACATAGGCTTGAGTACCTTGTCTGATTTGGAAACAGGTTCCAGAATGCGGAAAGGAGGGAGAGAGAGTACCTGGGTCTCCCGCCTTTGCCAGCGCCACTCAGGGATCCCTGCTCTGGAGCTGGAAAGAGCCGTAAGAATCACAACCACCCAAAACAAGCCCAATATAACCTTTTGTGGGGGGTTGTCAATCACAAATACCTATTACAGGTATACATTTGAACCTGACGCTTCACTTCTCTCAAATGTACAGCTCACCCAGGAGGAGGACTATGTGGTTTTTTTGAATTGTACAGTGTGGAACCCAACACCAATGCCATGAACGTCAGACCCAAAGGAGATGACAATTCGGAACAGGGGTTCTAGGATTCTGGCCTGGCTACTGATTGGTGAGGGCCCACTTACCTGCTCCTCTGCCTCCATGAGAAGCAAAGGGCCTGGGGAGCAGGGGTGCGGAGGGGCAGCTGCCACCGGCCCAAGTGGAATTCCTTCAGGCCCACCCTCAAACAACCTGTGTCTGGACATCAACATCCTTGCTTCTAGAAGTTATCTTCCACCTTGACTGACTCAGAAAGCTCCCTCATTGGTTTCCAGTGAGTTAAGCCCAGACAAAAGCTTTTTGATTGGATGTTAACAAGCTATTCAGGCTAACCTCCTGCCATATTCTTTAACTCTTCCTTAACTCAGAGGAGATCCAAGGATGGTTGAGGAAGTCATCATGGGCCAGCCAAACCCTATAGTTAGCAAATGCTTATTGTTAGCTTCATGGGCCAAACTCTCTAGTTTGCAAATGCTTATTGTTAGCTTTAACTTGAGTTCCCATTCTTCAAATCTGCCCCCTAACCTTTCTAGAACTACTTTAAAATACCTTAATAAATATAGGTTAAGTCGATCCTCCCCACCCCTCACTCATTCACTCAGAGGACTGTGGACTGAGGAGCCTGTGGAAAGCCGGCCACTCTGGCCCATTCCCATGCCCTACCACTCCCCTCACTGGAAACGTACCTTTGCCTCTTCTGAGACGTTCGCCATGTGCTTGGTCTTGCACTTTCGTTTTCCTGATGGCTTTTCTGAATTTTCAAGGCAGGCTGGCTCCTCCAGGTTATTTGGGAGGAAACCATTTGGTGAATCCGAGATCCCCTGGGCTTTGTTGGGCAAGAGAAGGTTCCTGTTCCTCAGGCGGTGCTCCGAACTTTGGGAGGAAGTCTTCTGCTTACGCGCCTTTAAATCTGAAGGCAAGAAACAGGAAAGAATGGATGTAAGGGAAATGGAACACAGAAAAGCAACACCTTCCTCTAAGATGAATCAGACAACATTGGGGATTAGACTCTTAGTCAAAGTTGTGTAATTGTCACCTACCACTGTCCAGTGCGGCGCTTGGACACCGCCAAGTGTGGATTGCACTAAATGCGTCTCGAATGGACACTGTACTTCAACATCAAAGTCCCTCCTCTACAAGTAGGAGACAACTCTCAGCCCTGCCAGCAGGGGGCGGCCCATCTGGCTATCCCTAAGATGAGGGCAATTTTAAAAGGATTTCCCCAAGCCCAGAGCAAATCCAAACTTGCTTTTCAGCTTTTCTCCCACCCGCTTTGTCTCTTTCTCCACTCCAATATGAAAACAGTTCTGCTGAAGTGAAGTATGAAGTATACTGGTGTGGGGAGTAAATGGTAGAAGGCTTCCCTCATAACCTCAGCTCGACCCACCCAACTGCCCTGTCGGTCACTCTCCAAGGACACAAAGATCAAAGCCACAGAAACTTCCTGAAACCAGAAGGTGCCATGGGCCTGCTTAACTGGCCAATAATCGCAGAAACTTGCTGCCTTGCCTGGTTGGAAATCAAGTCACTGTAACACACTGGGCAACATCTCTAATTCGAGCCACAGCTCACTGAACAAAGCGCATTCTAATTTCAAGAAAGCCTGCTGGGAACTCTATTATCAAGAGCCTCAGTCCACAGTCCACAGGGTCAGTCCTAAACCCAATGTGTAGGGGGACAGACTGGGTTTACTCTTAGCTCTTAACATTAGTTTTACATGGCTTGGCCACCAGCTCTGTGATCGGCTGGAGGCAGGTCATAATCACCCTGAGCCTCAGTTTCCATGTTTGTAAAACAGGGAGAATATAATCCACATCACAGGACTGGAACCAGAATTAAATGAGGTAACATACACAAAACTCCTTTATAAAGTGTCATAAAGAGTAAGGCATCATTATCATGTTATCTAAGTGCAAGCTCTTCAGGTAGGGCCATGCCCATGTGTTCTTTATCTCCCCCATAGGACTGAGCAGCATGCCTAGCACATGGCAAAAGATCAGCATGTTTATAAAGTGACTAACTGAAGCCTAGGTTTCTCCAATTTGTGAAACGAGGGCATTGAGCAAGATCTAAGAGTTCTCAACTCACCTCCCCCAACTTTGACACCTGCTCCCACGTGTGACATCGCCAACAGCAAATCCAGCTGTGGGAGTCATCATTACAGTGTGAGGAATTGGCTAAAGGTTATGCACAGCTCTTAGAAGGCCAGCTGTCATACCACCCCTTTCTCCCAACTAGCCCCAACCCACTAGTGCGTCCCCACACCTGTCCAAGCACTGTTGTGCTAGATAGCTTCTAATGGCACTTCCAGCCAGAACATTCAAAACCACGGTTTTTGAGGCAACAAGTTCTGGCTAAGGCAAAAGAGGAAGGAACAGAGCTGTGCCTCATGAGGACCCCAGGAAACATGGGGAAGCCGTATTATAGCATTCACAGGAAAAGCAGCAGCCCCCGACCCCATTTACCCAGAGCAGGGCAGGCTCTGGAGTTTGTTCAGTTGTGGAGAAGCAAGTGCTTCATGGCAGCATGGAAAGGAACACAGAGTAGAGGCAGTAGGCGTGTGAGCGGAAGTGTGGCTCTTCCTATCCCCTCTGCAGGTCAAGAAGGGAGATACCCAAGCCCAGGACGAAAGGAAAGGTCATGAGGCTCAGACAGGAGCAAGGTGACCCGTCTAGTTTGGCCTCCACCTGACTCTCTGATGTCAACCTGAAAGATAGGTAGTAATAAGAGGTATCAGAGCCTTCTGAGAAGAGAGATGTTTTCCAGGCAATTCCTTCATGAAGATGTCACCATCAAATCTGAATGAAAGTGACTAGATGATGTGCCAAAGCCAAAAGCCTCAACTCAAAACCCTTAGACACACACGTGGAGGAACAATGGCCTACTTTCCAGCAACTGGAGCTGTCCCCAAATCAAAGAGGACACCTTGCTAAGCGGCGTTCTCCATGCTCCTGGAGGTGTTTAAGGAAAGCCACCTGTCAAGAGTGCTGTGGAGATATCTGCATGGGGTGGAAAACGAGACTAGGTAACCTCAAAGGTCCTTCTGGTTCCAGAAGCCAATAAGTTCCATAAGAAGCTTCTAAGCTTCTAGGAAACCAGCCCTCAATAGAGAACACTGGGGGTTACAAAAGCTCCACTTCATCCTAACACTCAGTGGCTGAGGCCAATGGCCTGACAACTCATTCCTGACCAATCCATTACAGCTCCGGCAGAAAAAAGGGAAAATTCTCCCTACTCTCTCACATAGTTGATGAAAGTGAGCTCAATTATTCTCTTAAGTGTAGGGATAGGTAGTGTATATATTCCTACTTAGACAGAGCTGGAGATGAGGTGTAGCCTTCTTTGCATTATAGCAAACACGGAATGTACTACCCACTCAGTACGCGGCTACTCAGTTTGCGCTAATGAGGAGACTGCAGACATTGACCAGCAGCTCAGGATGAACACATTATAGGAGACAATCAATTGTTGCTTCAAGGGCAAAGGTCAGACAGAGTGTTCTCACGGAACCCAGAGATAGGCTTTTTGCTCATCTAGAAATCCACTATAGGAATGGGCCTGAACAGTACTTAGTGGAACATACTGACATTGGCCTCGGTGACAGTCTGTGCCTTCATGATTATATATTATAGCATCTGACGTGGCCAAAGAAAGCCTGGTTTTCTCCTTGGGCTGCCTGCTTTTCCAACTCAGGTCCAACAAAAATGATGCCACCTCAGCCGAGCTCAAAGCTTCGCTGTGCCTCTTAAGAACCTTTGTGGCAGTAACCGAGAAAGCAGAGTTGTGCCCACTTCTACTTGAAGTTCTTCTTTGGGTTGAGGAAACCATTGTACTTCTTTTTAGCTTAGGGGCTGGAGGCGTCCCAGGACAGGCAGCCAATGCCTTCTTTCTTCTTGAACCCAGGATTCTAGGAGAGAGAACCCAACCTCCCAGGAGACTCAACTCCCTCAAGCCAACCAGAAAATTCCCTGGTATCGAGTTGTCCCACGCCAAGGATGTCACTGTGGCCTTGCCCACAGGTTCAGACTTTCATAAGAAATTGGAGGGCTTGGGCTTTCATGTCCTCAGCTCACCTGTAGGTCAGTCCAAACTCATTTCATCTCAACCCCAAGCCAAAACCTCGGGCCTGGTGTTGAGTGACCCCCTCTGGCAGCTGAAGCTCATAGCACCAGGTTTCTACGGGCGCAGAGGCCTTTGGCTGGCGTAGAGAAGGCAGAGATGGGGACACCCAAGATGCCTGAGGCTCCCCAGAAGCCAAAGTCTCTGTGTTGTGGGGACAGGTGACAGCAGCTCACTGGGGCAGCAGCGCCCGCTGGCCTTACCTGCTCTCCCTTTCCGCCGCTGCTCCTCTTCCTGCTCGGTCAGGTACTCCCCAGTCTGATATTTGCGGCTCTTCTGCCGTCTCCGTTTCTTCCTCTTCACCAGGCCCTCCTCCTCTTCTTCCTCCTCCTCCTCATTAGTGTCCCACATTTGCCGGGCAGCCTCTGTCCTCCAGGGCATTTCTCGGGCTCGCCACAGATGCCTGCGGCCCTGGTTCAGCAGAGTCTTGTCCTGGGCATGGTGGCTGCGATACTGGGTGTCCCGTTGGGTCTTTCTCACCTTTCGACGCTTAGCCGGGGTGGGGGTCACCTCCTCTTCCTCCTCTGTGGGGAAGACTTCCTGGCTTCCCATGTCACTGTCTGCCATACCAGCAAAGGAGCTACAGATGCTTCCTGTGGACGGGATGTACAGAGGACGGTCAGGTACCTCTTCAAAGGACAAAGAGTATGGTGTCGAAGCAAGTGCCCCGGATTAGGAGTCTGAAGGTCTGGGTTCAAGTTCAGGCTCTGCCCGTTATTAGCTGTACGCTCTGGGAAAGTTCCTTCACTTCCGTTTCCTCGTCTATGAAACAGGGATACTGTTCTCTGCCTTACTGACCTCACAGGACTGTTTTGAGGGTCAAATGAGAAAATGCGTCCAGAAGTGCTTTACAGAGTCCAACATATCACACAACTATCAAGTATCCAAACCACGCAGCCTTCCTCATCCATGTTGCCACGCCTCTTTAACTCCTTCCACAAACTCAGTGCTTACACCACAGCACCAAGCATCGCGTGAGGGGCAGGAGAGGGCCGCAGGTCCCTGCCCTTTGAGCAATCAGGGTTTACTAGAGGGTGAGGGAGGGTGGACTGGTGCCCTCACCCCTGCTCACTATGTCACCACCACTCTCACTGACAGAGCCACCCTGGACAAGCAGAATCATCACAAAAGAAGAGTCTCAGGAAAAGCAAAGCAAGGAGTCCCTTTCCTGTGACACAGCCTGGTTTAGCCCCACCCAAATGCTCCTGGCCAGGCCCTCTTCCCTTATATTGACCCCACCTCCTATTGAGTGGCCGAGAGTCCAGGGGTGGAGCTTTCTTCCTGGCACCTCCCCCTGCCCCACAGCAGCTGTTCCTCCCCACTAGGCAGGCACTTCCCCTCTTCTCCTCACCACCCCAGGACGATAGTAGCTTTCCTGTCCTCCTCTGCCACCTTGCCAAGAGGCCATTTTCCTCCCCACTCTTCCCTTCAACTCTGCTAACAACAAAAGTACAATCCTCAATTGGCCCAGGAGATCTGACATCTTCCTCAGAAGCAGCTGAGACACCAGCATCTTTCCCCCAAGGCCCAGCTATTTACTGGACGATCCCCAAACCCAGGGAGGTCAACAGAAGAAAGAAATGGTTCAAGGCAGACAGCGTGGCCCCTGACCAAAGCTTCAAGTCAGTGAGATCGCTTAAAGACAGCAAATAGCGAGCAAACTTTCCGTTATATAGACCAGGCAGGGAACGAAGTGTTCCGGTTAATCTAATATTCTGGTTAATACAGAATCACCATAGAGATCACACAAGGATCACCAATTTCCAAAGAATCAAATAAAGTACAATGTGTTTAACACTAAAATGAGACTGGCCATAACGTAATCGCTCTTTGATGATTCAGAGGACACTTCAGGATTTTGCGAGGCCTCCAGGCTATCATTACGATCCCCAATTACCACTGTGCTCTCATGTGCTGAGGTGCCAGTTAATAGAATGTCAGATAACTGAGTTTACACTGCGCCCCGCTTCCCCATTCTACCCACTCTGCATGGAAATCTGGGTGAACGGGGGCAACCATTTCCAGAGCTACGTACCAACATGGAGGCTAGCAGACAACAGTGGTGGCTGGAAATGGCTACCCATTTTTAGACACTGGGGGTTGACCAATATAAATTAAGGGGACCAAATGTGATTGTGCTGGCCATGATGACTCAATGACCATTTCTAATTTTGATGATGCCTGTCACATAGGGAACTAAGACAGAGGCCCAAAGGTTAAAGGTCCGTGCTGAGATTGGCCCCAATATTCATGAGATGCCAAAGGTTGGAGTAGAACCAGTTTTCCTGAGTGGCACAGGCCTTTCCTCTTTCCACCACTGGCTGCCAACAAGAGATGTCAAATCTCTGTTCTGAAAAGTTAAGCAAACAGTCCTAAAAATCATGGGCCATGCCCTCCATCCCCACCCCGGGCTCTCTTGTCTCTGCAAGGAGCTGGGCATCTTGGCAAAGGGAATCAAATTCCCAACTCTCCACCTGGGCCGACGGCGAAATTGCTCTACCAGATTTCGACCTGTCTTCACAGAGAAGTACGAAGACGGGCCACGGCCTCGGACTCACTCACCAGACTGACTGCGTGTCCGCGTGCTCAGGACCACAGGGATGAAGTCACGGAAACTGCTCTTTGCTTTCTTCTCCAAGGAACCTGGAGTGATGTGTCATTTCGGGGCAGAAGGCAGAAACATCACAATCAGTCTAAGGACTGGAAAGCCTCACTGAGAGGCTCAGATGGAAAAATCAAGGGAGGGTTTGTGTTTTCCCTGGGTTACATTTATTAGCTCCCCTTATGCTGCTCTCACCTACGTATCTCTTTTAGAGAAGGAATGTTTCCCGGTGGTTTTCAAAAACTTGGAGTTGGGTCATTTTTGCTGACACCAAAAAAGGCAGTGCGTGGAATCGATTCTCCAGCAAGCCAGAAAGTAGAAGGCCTGGCTGCCTGTATGACTGCGAGGCTGTTGCACCTCCACAAAGTTATAACTGAGCTGGAGCAGGTCCCAGAGAAGGGCAATCTCGCTGAATCTTAGAGGATTGAGTGACACAGGGAGATGGGAGCAGGGAGTGGTGGACAGAAGGAAACTGCTATATAAGAACAGACTAGAAAGAAGCAGGTCACGTCAGATGAGCAAGGCCATGAACACAGGCTACTGTGGGCAGGAATACTTGGGCTTCTCTCTCTGATGAGGGTGCCAAGAAACTATTAGTGGCAGGGCCTACAGATTAAGTACACACCTCCCCACCCCAAACATCCTGTGTATCCTTAAATAATAAGAGTTTAGGATTTCTCTTTTTTTTTTTTAAGTATGCCTTTTGGTGAGGAAGATTGGCCCCGAGCTAACATCTGTTGCCAATCCTCAAAGCCGGAGTACATAGTTCTATATCCTAGTTGTAGGTCATTCTAGTTCTTTCATGTGGGATGCCACCACAGCATGGCTTGGAGAGCACTGTGTAGGGCTGCACCCAGAATCTGAACAGGCGGACCCAGACCGCTGAAGCAGAGCATGCGAACTTAACCACTATGCCACCAGGCCAGCCCCCTGGGATTTCTTGAAACTCTGCTAGCTTGCTAGATAGCTATTAATTTTTAACTTTTTATAATGGAGTTTTCAAATATACCAAAGGTGGAGAAAACAGTGTAATGATCCCCCATTCTGCTGTTTTGGTCTCAATTGTCATTAAACCTGTTTCTTCTCTGAACCTAGACCCAGTGTAGAGTAATGGGCTGGCTATTCCGTTGTAGGACTGACTTTTGTCTGTCTGAAAACCATCTCCTTCAGCCTTCAGAAAGTGCCTTATTCTAGCAACCAGGGTGAGCAGAATAAGCCCCTTGTCCCTTCTCCCTTGCCTTTGATTTCAGAGGTGTCAATCAGATCTTCCTTCCATCATGAGGAAGTCTCACTTTTCTGGTCTGTCGTGGAGCCCCTCCCCCCAAGCCGCCATAGAAATCCCTCTGCAGCCCAGCCTGGAGGGCCAGGACCCGCAGAGCCTACCTTCCTCGTGGCCATCAGCTCGTTTTCCTGGAGACTGGGACTCCGGCTTTGTTGGCTTCCGGTGCTTGTGCTTTACCCTGACTCCATTGTGCTCTTTTCCTGAATCTGGAGCCCCCCTGGGGCTTTTCTTGGTAGGTTCCTGGGGGTCACTAGGCGGCTTCCGGCACTGTAGAGAGGTAGAGAGAGTCAGGACTGAGATCAGTTTCACTTCTGAAGATAGCTCACCTAATGTTGAGCCCTGTGCCCCGTTTCTGACACACGGACAGGAGCTGCCCAGGTGGGGGCCCGGGGGAAGGGGCCGCCTGCTGCCTTCCACAGCGGGCTACAGAGGCTTTTTTGGACTGAATCCAGCGCCATAGTTAATCCCCATAGACATCCACATCCCATCATTTTAAACAGGTCTACAGAGTCTACATTCACAAGCTGAATAAACACCCCAAGCCACTTTAAAAGGTGCAAAGTCAGGCGCCATACTCTACATCCAAACAGCAGTAGCGAGCCGGGCAGAAGACAAACGTGTGTCTTCCGCAGGTTGGGTGACCACACTGTTGGAATCCCTCCACCGTGGGTACTGACACCACCGACTGAAGATAATTCTCAGCACGGGCCAACTCAAGAAAAATGGTCTATTTTCATGTATAACAATACCAGAAAACAGATTCAACTAAGGCAAGAAGAAAGGCACAGCACAGGAGCAATTCGAATCTCCCCATACTTACACAAGACACTTTCAGGGCCTGTTCAAGGCCCGGGCACTGTTATTAATCATGCCACTTTATACTCTGCCGCATTCTCAACTCTTCAAAATGCTCTCTTCTCTACTATTTTATTTGATCTTCCCAACAACCCTGAGAAGAAAGCTACTATCATCCCCATTGAACAGACAAGGAAACTGAGGCTCCAGGACAAGAGGTTAAATGATTTGTCCGGGGCAACACACAGCCCAAGGCATCCACTTGCTCAGGGGCTGCCACTTACCAGGCAGACCTGCAAGTTAGCTCATTTGGGCTTGCAGAGAGAAAGTGGCAGAGCTGGGACCAAGACCCAGGGCTCCTGGCTCCCAGCCCCGGCCTCTTCGTATCGGCTCTCATTCCCTCTCCTTTCCTACTTGTGTCCTCAACTGTTTATGCTCAGCCCACTCACACCTACTGCCCAGTGCATCAGATAGGCATGATGCTTGTGCCTGCACACCACAAGGACACTCTCGGCCTAACAGTCACATATTCTCACAAGCTTTGAGGTCTCTCGAAGCCATTAAACAAGACATAGGGCAAGGTAGGGATTTCCAGTATTCTAGTATCCAGGGAGTGCAGAATAAGAAAACGTTTTAACAATCAAAGCAGGCCCAAAGAAGAACTGTCTCCCCCCAAGCACATCCACACACCATCTTCTTAAGGTTATCAGTGTCCAGCTTCAGCTTAGGGGATGGCAGATACCTCATTGACGGAACATCTTCTGGGGTGTGGGGGGAGGGAGAGAGTGTGTCTCGATTCTGCAGAGACAGGGAGTCTCCGCTCCCCATCGAATTCCAGGGACTCGGACTATCCCATGACCTCCTCCCGCTCCATATTCAGCAGAAGGCTGAGCTTAAAATTCAAGTTCAGCTTGTTGCCACTTCCTACAAACCAAAGTGTGAGGAGAAAGAATCGGGGAAGAAAGAGGAAGATGGGGGAGTGCTTCGTAAAGTCTGACCTTCAGGTATGGCAGGAGAGAAACCACTTTAAGTCAAGGTGAATGAAGTTCAACGCACATAAATTTGAACATGTCCTATTTATTTCTGAATATCATTTTTAGCTGGCTCTCAAGTACAGATCATTAACTTTTACTTCCCAAGATAGACAAAAACAAGTAAAACAGAACATCTAGAAGGGATTTCTGTCTGTATCTTCTGCAAAGGCAGCACTGAGAGTAAAAATATATTGTACACTCCAACTTGGGCAAAAAGTTGGGAGGGTGGGGAGACCGCGGAAGACAAATGTTCCAGTTAACAGAGTTTTCAAAGGTTTTCCAAAGGACAAGTAGACAGGAAGATACACCCAACACCAGACGGAGAACTCTGCTGATGATTCAGAAGGCCCTTCAGGATTCCACAAGGCCTGGGGGCAGGTGGCGCTGGAGACTGGAGACTATTCTGTTCTTGGCCAGACCCTTGAAAGGGGCTGTTTGGAATTAACCCTTCATCTTAGTTTGCTTGCCAATGGTTTCTTTCTCAGAGAAACACAAGAAGAGGAAGATCTAAATTGTTTGGTCTCTCGAAAAATGAACATTTACTAAATCATTACAGGCAGTCGCTAAGGGCTGCTTCCAGGCCTCTGATCCTGTAACTTTATTGTCTGCCCCGTGCATCTGTCAGAGGGCCCAGGGAACTGTTCTCCTAATACAGGAAGGGGCATGCCTGCCTGTTACTGAGTCATCTGCAAGACATAAGCTCCATGAGGGCAGAGACCACGTCTATTTTGTTGGCAACACTCACAATAACAGCAGCAGCCAGGAACACTGAGCACTCACTATGTGCTAGGCACTGTTCTAAACGTTTACATATAATCACCTCATTTAGTCTTTTTTAACATAGGCTTTGTTGACATATAATTTATTGAGATACAGTGCACAATTCATTTATTTAAGTTTACAATTCAATTGTTTTTCGTACAGTCATAGAGTCATGTAACTATCATCACTATCTAGTTCCAGAACTTTTTCATCACCCCAAATGGAAACCCTGTACCCATTAAGCCGTCACTCCCCAATTCCCCATCCCCTCCAGCCTTAGGCAACCACTAATCTACTTTTTGTCTCCGGCGATTTGCCCATTCTGGACATTTCACATCATCATCTCATTAAATCTTTATAAGCCGTATAAGTAGGCACTACTATTGTCTCATTGTACAGATGAGGAAACTGAGGGCCAGAGGGATTAAGTAACTTGACCAATTATCACACAGCTTGGAAGAAGTAGAGCCAAGATTCAAACTCAGGCACTGGACCTGGCTCCAGAGAGCACACTCCTCATCAAAATGCTGGGCCATCCTCCTGAAGATGGATTCCCACTGCCTGGGAGAGACTGGCATGTAGTAGCTGATCAACAAATGCTTGCTAAGTGGTCAGCGAAACAGCAATACACAAGGAGAGTGGGAGATAGTGTGGCATAGCTGAAGATGAACATGAACTTTGGAGCCAGTGAGCCCGGAGTTTGAGTTCCAGTTCTGCCATTTAACAGCTGTATAACTTTGGGTAAGTCACCCACTCAGTCTGTTTCCTTCATTTTCTTATCTGTAAATTGGGTATAACCTTAACTTCATAGGGTATTGTAAGGATTAAGTTAAATAACATATGTAGGAAGCACTTGGTATATAGTAGGAGTTCGACAAATGGTAACAACTATAACAACATGAGTTATTATATTCTTAGTACCACCAAGGGCAGATCGCATTTACCTGAGCAAATGCTATAAATATGCTCTCCTACGTCATGACCTATGTTCTGACTTGGCATGTCTCTGCCATACAGAGGGGGCTGTGAGGTCACTGAGAAAAACCCACCCAAACTCTATCCCTGGGGTTCTTTTTTTTTCTTTTTAAGATTTTGTTTGTCCTTTTTCTCCCCAAGAGCCCTGGTATATAGTTGTGCATTTCTAGTTGTGGGTCCTTCTAGTTGTGGCATGTGGGATGCCGCCTCAGCATGGCCTGATGAGCGGTACCATGTCCACGCCCAAGACTCGAACTGGCGAAACCCTGGGCCGCCGAAGCAGAGCACGCAAACTTAACCACTTGGCCACGGGGCCGGCCCCTCCGTGGGGTTCTTAACCTGGAGTCCACGGGTGGGTTTTGGGAAGGAGGTGGGTCCACGAACCTCCTGAAATGACTGGCAAAATTCTGAGGTCATGTTTCTGGAGACAGGGTCCACAGCTCTCATCAGCTCCTCAAAGCGTTTTACAGTCCAAAAAAGATTAAGAGCTTCTGCCACAAAGAAATTCATGGTGCTCCAGCTAGAAAGTTACTCGTTAGTGTATATCAACATCCAATTTGAAGACTTGTTAACATAACTTCAAATTAATCCAAATTTGGAATAAGCCCTATCCTCAACTGCTTCAAGAATCTCCTTGGATCACCAGTGGCCTCTGGATCCCCTCTAGAGGACCACTGGATTCAAGTGGAGTCCTCCGGCCCACCTTTTTGCCTAGAACTCTGGCACCATCCTTAGCCTATTAAGAACCCAGACCCAGATGCCCACATGCCTTGCACACCAAGTTCCCAGTGGGCTGAAACCCAAAGCTGCCACCCCAAGCATGAGGCAGGAGGAAACGGGTGGATGAGCCCAGAAGCCAAACTGGCTCTGGCCCCACAAAACTCCAAGCAAATCCTGAGCAGGCTCTCCCAGTGGTCAGAGAACAACCCTGGCAAAGGCCCCTTCCCTCCCTAGGCCCCAGGTTTTCAAGGCCGACGGCAGTCTCAAAAAAGGAAGAGGAAGAATTGTTCTGCAGGGAAGGGCCTGTTATTAATTGATTTCCCTCACCGATACCTTCTTCCGCTTTCCAACCTCATCTGGGACAATGGATTCCCTAGCCTCAGGGACCGAATCATTTCCCACATCCTACAAAATACAAGCCAGCCCCTCCCCATGTGCAAACACCATATATGGAGAATATGACTTAGATAAGGGACAGCAGGTCATTATTCACATTACACAAGCCTTCCAATCAGTTGGGTTCACAGAGCTACTCAAGAATGCCATCACGTCACAGGTTGACCGGCCCTGCTCTCAACCTCTGCCCGGCACTCACCTTGGGTCCGTGAGAACTCCGGACTATGGCCTTGGCTTGTGGCTGTGGCTCCTCACCATCCTTTTCTTTGCTACACTTCATTTTCTTGGGTGGCAGAGATTCAGTCACCCCATCGGTCACCACCGAGTCTGGCTGCCACTTGTTCTTGCAAGCAAAGACGCCTATGCTTTCCTGTTTCACTCGAGCCTGCCCGGCCTTACTCCGAACTTCAGCTTGGCCCCGCTGGGGAGCTGCTGGGAGGCCATCGGCCCGGAAGCAGGTGGCTAAATTGAAGACCACATCACCGTCCACCTTCTCCATTTTCACCCGCCCCAGGTCCACCTGGCTTCCAAGCTGTGAAAGCTCTGTGCTGGAGCCCCTCTTGCCGCTCGGGACCACATCCAAGATAAGTTCCTTGGGGCGGCTGTCATGAGGTAGCAAAGGCAGCTCGGGCATCTTGCGCAGGTTCTGGGGGGTGGCCAGGACCAGCTCATGGGACATGTAGGTGGCCAGCACTTGGTTCTTAGGCTTTGTGTCTCCTGCCAGCTTCAGACCACAGGCCCCCTGGGGGCCTTCCATCTTAGGAGTGCCATCAGGGCAGAGGTGGCTCTCTGATTCCTCAGGCCCCTGATTCACTCTGATGTCCCCACCGCTAGGCTGAACTGACAGCGCCAGGGTCCCTGTCTGAGGGCTGAGAGTCAGGAGGACAGGGTTGACTTGTTCTTCGTAAGGCTTGGCAGCAATCCGGCAAGTTTTATTCTTTGTGCCAGTGTCCTGCTCTGGAGCAAAGGGGCCCCCAGGCCGTGGTTGCCCCTCAGGAAGTCCATGCACAGCTTCACTGGGGCCAAGAGAGGGCACACCAGAAAACTCAGAAACAACGCTGGTGGGCTTGATGGGCACCCCCTGACTGGGGGTCAGCTGCCCCGCACTGGAAATGCCAATGGAAAGCAGAGACGCTTGGTGGTATGGTGACCAGCCAACAGGCAGGACCTGGGTGCTGGTGGGTTTCCCGTTGACTGAACACCGTGGGTAAATATTTGCTGGCCCTGTGGGCTTCCACAGAGAGAGCTCCTTGGTTTGGCATCCAGGCAGCCCAGGGGCGATGCGGGCTGGAGTGTAACGTTTGACTGTGCTTGGCTGTCCCTCAGTCCCAGCCTGGCTGCCCTTTTTGCCACAGGGGGCACCGGTGCTCTTAGGCTCTCCTTGATCGATGATGGAGATGGGCTCCTGCTTGGGGAGGTGGCGGGGGTCTCGGGTGAGGCCCAGGTTGGGGTCTTTGTTCAGCAGCAGGGAGGCAGGCACTGGGTTGGCCACTCCCACGTAGGTGCCAGGAATGGTGCTGATCAACGCAGTTGAGTTCTTCACCCAGGTGCTTGGGTCCCCATTTCTCACAATCTCAGGAAAGATGACAAAGGGAGAGGAAGTGGAGCCCAGGCATGAGGTGACATTGCTGCTGGCAGCCTGGGTTGTGCGCTGAGACCTAGATAGGACTGTGGAGAGGAGGGCCTTGCTGCTGGTGTGCACAGGGGTCAACACAGGCATGGGGGGTGTCTTGCGTTGGTTCGGCAATGGAAGCTTCTGGCGGTTGGACTTGGAGGAGAGGTCGAGGGGCATCTCGCTGCACTCGGGTGGAGAGGCCATCTCTCGCTCCAGCTGTGGAGGTGACTTGAGGGGAGAAAAGGTGACAGAAGTCCCTTCTGTTTGCTGCTCGGTGCCACCTGGCATCTTGGCGGGGTGCGGTGGGGCGGAGCTCACACTGGGGGCTGGCAGCAAAGGTTGTGGAGTTGGAAGCACCTTGGCAGAAGCGGTAGAGAGGGAAGTATCTGCCAAAGGCCCAGAGACCCCATCTGGCGCAGGCTGGGTGCTGGTGCTGCTGGATGGGGAAGCACAGGGAAGCCTGTTCACCTCCAGAGAGACCAGCTTGGAATCTGAAGTCAGAGGCCGGGCCACAGAAAATGCATATGGGTAAGACCGTAGCTCTGGGGAGGCCAGAACACCAGGGAGACACCTGTCCTGCAGGTAGGATGGCAGGACAGGGAGTGTAAGAGTGGAAGAGACCCCCAGGGTGGTTGGCAGTGTGGCCACACTGAGTGGCTGCCCACAGCTTGGAGGCGGGATATATACCAGCGGCTGGCTCGGGGTCAGTACTGTCCCTGGCTGAAAGGACAGGGGGACTTTTTGCATAGCTGGTGCCTGAGCTGCAGGAAAACACACTCGACTCAAACTAAAGGAGGCTGAGATGGGTGCAGAGGTGGGAATAGCAGTTGGTGTGGCAGCCGGCATGGGCGTGGGGGCTGGAGTAAAGATTGGGGCTGGGGTGGGTGCAGGCACTGGCGTAGGAGCAAAGGCAGGGATGAGGGTGGGGGTAGAAGGAGGGCCAGAAGATGGGGTTGGGGTAGGCATCGGCACTGACGGAGGGGCGGGAGCTGCTGGAGGTGTGGATGCCGGCATGGGAGCCAGAACTGGAGTGGGGACAGGCGCAAGGACCAGGGTCGGAGCCGAAGGGGGCACAGGAGCTTGGATCAGAGCCAAGGGAGGAGCTGAAACTGGGACTGAGATGGGGGTAGGGGCTGGAGCCGACAGGGGAACGGGGCCGGAGGGGGGAGCAGAAGCTGGTACGGGCACCAGGACTGAGGCCGAAACTGAAAGGGGGTTCGAATCAGAGATGAGTGTGGGCACTGATGGTGGTGCCGGAGCCAGAGCCGGGACTGGTGCTAAGGGAGGGGAAGGAGCCGGAACCGAAGTGGCAACCTGGACAGGAACTAGCCCAGAATGGGGCACCGGGGCGGGAACGGAGAGGGGAACCTGGAATTGATCCGGAACAGATGGGGGGACAGAGGCCGAACTGGGAGCAGGGGGGCAGATGGGAGCTGGCAGCGGACTGAAGTTGGTGGTAACCAGAGGCAGGGTTCCCTCCACAGGGACTCCAGTTCCGAGAGTTGCCAAAATGAAAGTATTCTTCTCCCCGACACCCTGCCGAGAGTCCAAGGCCTTTACCCCAGCTGGTGAGCAGTCTACCTGTTTGCTCATTTGGGTGCTGAGGGGAGTCCAGGAGGAGTCGGCTCTGCTGCTGCTGGCCTCAGTGCTGTCAGCAGCGGGAGGCTTGAGCCCGTCTCCTGGGCTGCTCAGTGGCACCAAGAGGCCTTCAGCCTCTGCCACATTCCCAGCATAGTCCATTTTTGGCTGGGGGTCGTCAGGCTTGTCCTCTGACTTGTGCCCAAGTTTTTCTGTTGCACTGCCATCTGGGTCTGCCCCCCGGGCATTGCTGCCACTTCCAACTGCTGTGAGCTCCACCTGCAACGACAGAGCAGCATGCCCATCTTAGCTGGCTCTCTGTGGATGCTACAAGTGTCCCAAGGCCCGGGAGAGGCGACTGCTGGTCCTCTTTGCCACTCGACCAACCACGTCTCGGAAGAAGCAAAGAGAAGCTGGCCAATTTCTGTCTCACATACAGCAACTCCTGGGAAATACCCTGGCCCTTCCTGCTCCCTTTCTTGGGATGGCAGGCTGGGCATGTCACCCAGGCAGTTCAGCTCCACCCTTAAGCGGGTGGCATGTGGCTCCTTTCCTTACCTTGGAAAAACTGCTGCTGACACAAAACTCCTGAGATCCAAAGCGCTGGCAGTCACCTGTCGTGGACTCCTCATCAGAAAGAGGTGCTCTTCTAGCATGGGAGACACAACCAGAGAAGGGCCATGAGGCCTAGTCTTTGGGCCACCGCCACCTTCCCCAGAATGTCCCCTGCCTGCCTGGGTTCCCATAAAATCTTCCCGTCTCACTTCCCTTGGTCGCTTGGGGGAAATCAGAAGGAACTTGGGGGTCCAGGTCACAAACCGGAGCCTCCACACTCAGCTTTGCAAGTTCCTGCAAAGGAGCCCGATCTGACTCGACCCTCCTCCTTGGGCCATGGATCTTGTTTTCTAGGGCTCTCGCCAGGAGTGTGGAGAACACCACAGCATCTTTGCCTTATTGCCTGAGCTTACCCATCAAGGTGGCCATCCAGGAGGTAGTGGGCATTGCCAAAAGGGGAGAGGTGAATCACAGACGATCTCAAAAGGCATGCAAACTGCTTTTCTCTTAAATGGGATCTTATTTTAAGTCTATATGGGAAGCTGGCTGCAGCGCCATAAGGGTAACCCTTTTCTAAGACAAATAACCACCTCCATTGCATTTCATGTTCTAAATCTGAATCATCACCTATTCACCTGCTGGGCTTGCCTAGAGCAGATACACATTTATTAGCACACGTAATGGTACTGATTCGAGGCCACCAGGTCACTGGGTGCTAAGGGGCATCTCCAAGGCATGACTTCTTTCCCCTCAGGGAGCCTCCTCCCGTTTTCTAGAGTTCCACCAGCTTCCAGCCAGTGCCCTCCCTCCTACCCTTCTACCCATGCCTGCATCCCGCCCCTGGCCAGCTCCCCACTCTCCTCTTGGTCTCCCAGTGCCACCGCATTCTCTCCCATCCCAAAGAGAGGCCTTCAAGGCCACAGACCCCAAAATCAATTTGGTACATTGCAGAGGGAAGGGCTCCAGGCCAGAGAGTTGAGTCTCAAAGGAGGAAAACTCAACTGTACCCCCATCTGCTCAAAGTCTTCTCCAAATTTTGGGTAAGAATCTTAGAAAATGGTAGATCCTGACCAAAAAAAAAGAAAAAAACAGGTCAGACTAGGAGGGCAAAGTTGAAGAGAAGAAAACACCGACTGGAAGTTTGGTATTCTGAATACAGCAAGAACGGCCCACTGTCTGTCCTAGGGAAGACACCTGTGGGGCAGGAGTCGGGGTGAGAGGGACCAGTGGAAGGTCTGGGTGCAAGATGAAAGCTCTAGGAGAAGTGCTGCGGGGCGGCTCCCATGGGGCAGAGCACAGGAACGCTCTGCACACCTCTGGGAAGGCATCGGCCTGGGGTTCGCCCCCCTTTTCCAGGGCCTCGCCCTGAGCTCTGTGACAGCCCAGGAAGAAGCCAGCATGGCCTCATCAGGGTGCCCAAAGGGCAGTGAGGGGGCCTGCAGCCAACCCCATAAGAACAGGGAGGGCCCTGCTAATTCCCTCCCTCCCACTGGAACAGGCACGGACTCCAAAATTCTACCTAGCCAAGAGAAGCAAAAAAGCCAAGGGGATCACAGCGGGCCTCTCCCCGTCTTCTCAGGGCTCCAGAAGGGGCTAACGGGGTGGCATGGGCTTATTCCCTTTAAAAGGCAGCTAGGCTGACAGAAGTGGGAGGGTCCCACTGCTGGCAACAACTGTGAGTGGCAAACACAACCAATCATAAGGACAGGCAAGGGCTGGAGACTCAGTCAAGGTCTCAGGGAAGGGGAGGAAGGGGGACCTGAGGCAAAGGGAAAACACACTTTGACATCAACTCCTGAGAGACAGGAAAAGTAAGACCTATACCCAGCCTTGGACCAGGGAGAAGCGTGCTCCAACTAGACTGGCCAGGGAGGATTTGGGGGAAGGATGGTGGTGAGGGGAAACAAGCAGCAGTGCACCCCCCTTCACCAACCCCACATGAGGGGCCACAGACGGAAGACGCTATTTATTTATATTCTTTCCCCTTCTGACCATAAAAAGGGGAGCTGGCTGCACCCTTGACCCCCCTTACTCAGTTCCCACCCCACATAAAATCACCTTGAAAGCAGAAACCCTGCCCTTGAAGGCAGCCACCAGAGAGTGGCAGAGCCAGCCGGCCCAGAGACTCTCGAGGTGGCAGTGGGAGCAGCAGTCCTGGCTACTCCAGGCATACCCGTGCCTGAGTGCCAGCCCCCAAGGCTCTGGGAAAATGTCATGAGGCCACATTTCCAATCCTCTGAGGAGAGGGGTAGGCAAAGCTAAGCGAACGTTAAATTGCTCCATTGAGAGAAGAGCCTGGGACAGGAATAGCTTGCAGGGGAGGAGTGCACAGGGAGAGCTGGGTCAGTTGGGCAAGGTGAGGAGGGTGCGGGTGGTGGGGAGGAGGGAGCAGGGGTCAAAGAAGGCTTCAGTCAGGACTGAAAATCAATCCACCATTTCTTCCCTACAGAGACGACCCTGGGCTGTTATGCTCAAGGCTTTGCTGAACTTAAGCCAGAAACGGCCATAACCTTTCAGGGCCGGTTTTCTAATTACTAAGGGTGAGCACCACTGTCAAACTGGACCTTTGTCAGTTCCTGCTGGGCCCTGCCTACCCGGAACACATCGGGCTCCTTATCTTCTAGCCCCGGCAGACTTTCCCTGCTTGAGTTCCACTGCACCCCGAGACCGGCCTCATTCCAGCCAGGGCCTTCCCCAAACACACCGCGTGGGAAACACCAACCCCCGCCTCAAACTCCTACTCATCCCTCAAGCGCAGCTCACATGTCATTGCCTCTGGGAAGCCTTCCCCTATTCCCCCAGGAAGGGTGTCATTCTTACACTGGACTCCCACAGGACCTGTACATGCCACTCACCACCAATGTCCCATGACTATCGGTTTGCTCTCCCTGGGTTAACAAGTATTTGTTAAATGAAGAAATGAATGAGTGCAAGAAAGGAAGCAAGTAAGCAAGAAAACAGCGATTTAGCTGGAGGTCTGACCAGAGTCAGCCACCTGGGGCTAGCAGAAAGCCCCTGCCTCCTGTCGCTGCCGGCCTCAAGTATGCCTGACGGAGCCGGGCAGGCTTCTCAAACCTAACTTTCAGAGTTAACCCCCCAGGTGCAGCTTTGTCCCCCAAACTCCTAAGTTCTACAAGTTGTAAAGCGCCCAGGAAGATGGTTTCTAAATCAGGTGAGATCACATTTTGGAAATCAGCTGTAGCACGGCCTAGACTGTGGCAGGAAGGTGACAATAAAGGGTAGAGGAGACCAGAAGTGACAACACTTAAAAGGTCATCTTAACCACTAGGCATATTTGGTCATTTAACATCCCAAGAGAGGTCCAGAAAGAGGGAAAATCAGGTTTTGGGCCCACTTCCTGCTCCTTTCTCAGCAGAGATTTAGAATGGACAGGGAACCAAGGTAACTTGTCATTGATTTTTTTTCTTTGAAGGCTCTAGTCCAGGTCTCTGCATCAGAGTCTCAGCTACTTATAACTAGTTGCCAGTGAACACTTACACAAATCAATACCACCACCTGCCTTCCCCCAGGTCAGCTCTTAGTAATTATCTCAGGACATACCTCATATGCAAAGGAAAATACCTTTCTTGTGCTGATCTGAGAAGAATTTTGTCTTATTTTCCTTGGTCTTCACATTTATATTCTAAAATTAAATCCCTTTTAAGTCGATCTCTAAGTTGTTCCTCAGCTTAGAGAACATTAAACCATCAGGTGCTAATGGCTTTATAAAAATAAAAAGGTCTATTCTCCTAATCTGAACCTCACACAAGTACACACTTCTCCAGTTAAGAACAGAAGAAGAAAGTAGATACACGCGAAGACGTCCATTCCTTTCCCTTCAAAATTACGAACACTCCCCCACACGCACACACACCCATGCACAGACTTCCAAGATTTACCCAAGCAAACGCCAGATCTTGAATCCCAGGAACAGCCATATCATTCTGTGTTCTAGGTGATTGAGCTGATGTATTTGGATTTACACAGTCAAGGGACTGAAATGATAGCTGAACGCCAGCAAGCATGGGGGAGCCACACCTTCTCTAAAAATGGGAGAGGCCTGGCAACCATCATACATAGCTCTTTGGCCAAGGGTTATGAAAGTCAAATATAAAATCTGAAGGCCATTTTGAGTGCCCTTCGTCTGGGGCAAGATCAGGAAATGGCACAGCTTGGTCACCCAAATATTTTGGTGAACAGGAGACTGCAAGCACACACAAATCAGGCAGGCATCATCAACTCTCGATTCTGTATGAAAACAACGTTAGGCGGTTTGATCTTTCTTTGATACTTCCTAAGGATCTCACTGCGAATCGTCATTAGCCTCGTGAGGCAGGAAAGTGCTGATCACCAGAATACCCACTAACAGTTCCCAGTATAAAGCTAAATGATAAAACTGCCTTTCTTCCAGGCTTAGATCAGGACCAAAAATATCCTACGCGTATCCTTGAGCACTGAACATGGATGCTGCAAATAAAAACTGCCGTCTCCTGAGCTTCCCCTTACTCCACCATCTGACAGTTCTTAATGAGTAGACAAATACTAATTGGCAAAAGGTCATCTGTTGGCCTCCTCACCTTCATCTGAACAGGGACAGCATGGCAGAGCAGGCCACTCACACAGCCCCAGCCCCATCCCGTCTCAGGAAAATTAGAAACAACCAACAGCCTCCTCCCCAGGGTCCCTCCCCAGGCCCTGCGGTGGCTACCCCTCTGGTGAGTAGGTACCGCTCATGAGAAGGCAGCAACAGCCAAGGTACCTTCCCAGCCTCCTCACCTCTCTTCGTTGATGCCACACATGCGAATCCGGTCAGAACTGGTCCAGTTGTGCACGCCGCTGTAGAGCGGTGCTGTAGAGATCATGACAGCCACTCACCACCAGACAGACCAGCTGTGGCCACTCCCCCTGGGGAAAAAGAACCCCCAAAAATCAAAACTCCTACCAGGGACAGCTGTTTTAACTACCTTTAACAAGGAAACAAACAAAGGTAATCATAGCACCAAAATGTTAGTGCAGTCTCTCTCATAAACCTGCTATGGAAAATTTCCATCCAAATGGGGATGAGGGAGCACCAGCTTTCCAGGAATCCATAGGTTTCAGGATGGAGACCAGAACACTGCTAATCACCTAGAGTGATTTTTAAATTATCTTAAAGACAGATATGCTTGAGTGTTCGAGGAAATTCAATCTATTTCAGACAGATGAGATGACAGTATATTTTTCTACACACATTTAGCCTAACCAACCACAATTAGGGGGTCGTTCCCACATATGAAGAGTGCATTGAAAGACTACTGGGGACCTTTTTCTCGTCAACTCTCTAATCCATGGGTACTGAAGTATTTGACTGATGTAGCCAATTTCTCTCCAGAGGCAGCACATGCTTTCTTTACAAGCCCTTCAAAAATACTCTACTCTGATCTTGAGTTGGCAGTTACATAGATAAAACGCATCTATTCTAACCTAGTTTAAAGTTCCCTCCAAATCAGATGAAATACTTATTGTCCTCTGACCACAAACAAGCAAACAAACAAAAAACACTGTTCCATCAAGAACCACACATTTCTGTCTTTCCTATCGGTCTGCCATCCCCATGACCTACCACCCCCTTCACCAGCCAACCTCCAGCTCTTACTGTTGACAACCAATGCAATTCACGTTCCAGAGAAAAAGAGGCATCAAGACAAAGAGGTTTATGCAATGAGCTTGTCTTGAGACCCTTAAACCCTTGAGTTAACTTATTAGCTAAAAGCCTTATTCATCAAGCTCAACTGAACAGAACCCTACAGTGATCAGAATTTGATGCTGTTCTCCACTTTCCAAAGAAGTAAATCACAGTAAAATATCGTCACATCAGGGATTTGTTTCATTTATCCTTTGAGCAATTTTCAGAGATTGTCCATATTCAACACAATATCACTTATTCATTCAACAAATATTTATTGAGCGCCTACTGTGGGCCAGCACTGTCCTAGGTACTGAGGATTCAACAATTAACAAAAAGGGCCAAAAACCTCTGTCTTCATGCAGCTTATATTTTAGTGGGATGAGACAGACAATAAACATGTTAAATGATTCTATGTTACAGTATGTTAGAAGGTGAGGGGCCGGCCCCGTTGCGCAGTGGTTAAGTTCGCACGTTCCGCCTCTCGGCGGCCAGGGGTTCGCCGGTTTGGGATCCCCGGTGAGGACATGGCACTGCTTGGCACACCATGCTGTGGTAGGCGTCCCACATATAAAGTAGAGGAAGATGGGCACGGATGTTAGCTCAGGGCCAGGCTTCCTCAGCAAAAAAGAGGAGGATTGGCAGTAGTTAGCTCAGGGCTAATCTTCCTCAAAAAAAAAAAAAGGTGGTACAACACAGGCAAAGGGGCATGGCGATGGTCTGGGGGACTGGCAGAATGGGCTACATTTTGAAAGTGGGTAATCAGGATAGGTCTTGCTGAGAAGGGGACATTTAAACATACTGAAGGAAGCAAAGGGGTGAGCCGTGTGGCTATCTGAGGGAAGAGCATTCTTGGTAGAGGGAACAACCTATACAAAGGTCCTAAGGCAGGAGGCTGCCTGCTAAGATCAAGGAAGAGCCAGGAGGCCAGGGTGGCTGGTGCAGAGGGCATGAGCAAGGGAGAGAGGTGAGAGGAGAGAAGAGCCGCATCCCCACCTTCTCTTCTTGGTCCTCACTCCACTCCCTATATCTGCAGCATAGGATGCTGCTGCCCTCGCCCCTTTCTTTGTACTTGCCCCTCTCCTGGCTTTCCTGACTCAGTGCCTGCTGGCTCAGGTGGCGCCTTTCTGTCCCGCCCCCCACCCCGGAAACCTGGCCTGCATCTTCAGTCTCTCCTCACTTCTGATAGCCTCTCCCATCTCTTCCCCTTCCCTCCCTCTTTTTCTTCCTATACCCACTCCTCTCTCTCCCTGTCCCTCCCCCTCCCCTTGCAATCTCTCCCATTTCCCTCTATTCCTCCTTCTCAATATTATTATTATTCTCCCAGCTGTCTATTCTCTTCTCCCTATCCCCTCCCTCTCTCAGCACAGTCCTCTCTACTCCAACTTTCTCCCCTTTCCCACCTGTCTTGCCCTGGTCCTTTCCCTCCTTTATCTCACTTTCCTCATCTTCCCCGCAGGCTCCACTCTCCTCCCTCTCCTCCTCCTCCTTTCTCTTTTTCCCCTGCCCCATCTCCCCTCTACTCTGTCCTCCCACCTCAGCCTTCAGTCTCCCTCTCTTGTCTTTCCACTTCCCCCTGTCTCTCTTGTCCTCCTTCTGTCTCTTTCTGTCTCTCTAGCTCAATGTGCTCTCGCTGGCTCTCCCCTACCCCTACCTCTCTCCCTCTGCATGTGTATACGTCAGCCCTGCCCCTCCTCTCTCAGCTCATGAGCTCCCACAGTTTCAACTCACCCCTTCACGCTGATGACTCCCAAATCTGTAGCTCTAGCCCTGACCTCTCTCCTTAGACCCAGACTAGAATTTCCAGCTGCCAACAACTCGCTGTTAATTGGATGTCCACGGAGCCCCTCAGACTCAATGTGTCTCAAACCGAACTCATTATCTGTTCCCATAAACCTGCTCCCCACCCCCCACGCCCAGCATGTTTCCTATCTTAGTTAATAGCACCACCATCCCCTAGCCTGGAAATTTCAGTGTTGTCACCTCCAACTCCTTCTCCCCCCCACGGCCCACATCCAATCAGGAGTCAAGCCTTAATTATACGATCTCCATCCTCTCCTTCTACCCCTCTCGCCACTAGCCTGATGCAGGCCCTCATCATCTCTCACCCAGAATATTACAATAGCCTCTTAACTGGTCCCTCTGCCTCCAATCTCTTGATTCTACAATCAATTCATCTTCTAAAGCACCAGTTCGATCACGTCACTCCCTCCCACCTCCAAAGCTTTCAATAGCTTCCCTCGGTCTTCAGAATCAAGCCTGCATTTCCCAGCACAGCATTCAGGGCCAGCATGACCTGGCCTCAAACCTCCTCTCTAGCCTCCTCTTCGGCCATATCCTACTATTTCCCGGCTGCCCTTGCAGTCTCGGCTCCTGACTGGTCCCTGCATAGCCCATCCAGTTTCAGGACTTTGCTGTTACTTCATCCTGAAACGGCCCCTCCTGTGCCTCCTCTTCCTCTCTTATCCCTCAACGTCTAGCTTAAATGTCATCATGCCATCTCCCCAGGCCCAGCCCCTGGTCAGTTAACCCCTCCCTCTCTGGTTCTCCTCAAACATTTCATTCAAATGTTCCTCAAACCTTCCCACCCCTACCACAGCACTGATTCGCATTCTCCTCTGCAGTGTGGCTGGTTGGGGGCATGGCATGTCTGTCTCTCCCACCAGATCAACCAGCTACTTAAAGTAAGAAATACCGTCTTTTCTGTCTCTGGTTCCTCTGCAGTGTCTTACACATAGTAAGTACTCAGTAAATGCATGTTATGTGGATGTGAATCCTGGATGAGAATTGAGGTGATGACCCTGAGAAATTATAAGAAGCAAAGTCAACCAAAAAAAAAAAAGCGTCCACCATGCTCGCTTACTATAGAAAAGATGTTGTCATTCAATGAGAAAACTACGCATTGTCTACAGCACACCCTTCCCAGCTGCCTGATTCTGTCCCGGTTCATTGTCTTTGGGCTATTTTGCACCTCTGTAAATTGCAGGTAACTGATGGATATGCAAACTCTGTCTTGTCCCATAGAGTTCGGATTGACCTCCCTCCCCGCTGTGGAAAAACCAGTTTTGCCTCCATTTGCAATTCAATTCCTTTACTCCATATAAATTTGTGCTTTTGGACTTTTACTTTGAACCGGCTATAACATCTGTCTGGTTCCTTTGTTGATTAACGAGTAAAATAAAATCTTTAACACGCGTTCATTTTTATATGTACGAGACTCATGATTTCACTTTTTCCTGAAAATTATCTTTAACGTTACTAAGACAGTTATGTGGGTTAACAGATAATTTTAGAAAGATTTCAACAAGGAGTAAGACAAATGGATTGACTGTCTCACATCAGTTCACCAGGACCCCATTCCCTGAACATCCTGCTTAATCAAGTTTTGACTGTTTCTTAGACTATCTTGGAATATCCTAGTTTAAAAAACAACAGCTCAGCAGGTTGGCTGATACACCAGGTACTTTTTTCATCTTTCCTCTCCATGAAGCATTAGAAGACTCAGGCAACGGAAGGAGCTGTTCTCGCCGTAAGATGAATTTCGACACAGGGTATAAGTTTTACCTGCTGCCTGAATATTTGTGGGCAGCAGATATAAGTCAGTCACCATGGCTTTTTCACTCTTAGGTTGATTTTTGTTCTGTTTAGAGGGTATTAGTAGATTTCAGGGCCTGGGACAGAACTCGTGGGGGCGGGGGGGGGGGGGAGGGGCAGTCCCAGCATTTGGAAACAGAACAACATATAAAATAGCATCACCTAGATAAAGAAGCTTTTAGATCCCAAACAAACCCCAAAAACAACAACAACGAAAAGAAAACCAAGTAAAAACCAAAATAATTACTGCACAATACACATTTTATGATTGCCTAGAGAGCAACACTGATACGGGGTATCCCCATTTTCACAAGATCCTGAAGATGGAGCACCTGCTTAAATCTTAGCCTCCCACTCTTACATTATGATTTTCAGCAGAGCAGCACCCCTGCCTATGTGAAGCCCACTGCTACTAATTAACAGTAGCCTTTGTGGAGGAGGGGAGGAGGGGTAGAGAGCACAGGCAGGAGAGCACCAAGCTAAGCGGTCTACACGAGAAGGCAACAACTTGTCCTCCCACACAAGAAAGAAAGAGGTCCTCTCAAGCCAGAGAGTCAGCAAAGTGACCTTCTAAAGAGGCCCTGACAGTATCAATGACCACATAGGATAGGAGGAGTCAAGATGGCCAACATACACCAATGTCTCCCAAGCTAGAATCACTGAGGAGCTTGTTCAAAATACAGATCCGTAGGTCCCAGCCCTGGAGATTCGGATCCAGTAGGCCTAGGGTTTTGTTTTGTTATTATCATGTCCAATCAAATTAGTAAGCACTCAACTGTACACTACTTCTCAGGAGAGGTGAGCATAAAGGAACAACCTTACTACAGACACGCCACACTTGGCAGGTTCTGCTGGCATACACACTTGTGTCCCAGCGTGCTTTCTTTCACAGAGCCCACATTCATATGTGGCATGTGTTCCCAATCTCTCTCTCTCTGATGGGAACCATCACATCAAAGGCAAAAGGCGAAGTTCCTAAAAGGAACTTGGAAGAAACCTGGTAATCCCAAGTGACCCAGGAAGCACAGGCACAAGGATATGAAATACCTCAAAGGATTTTCCCAGATGTCACAACCATGTAATTGTTAAGAAATGAACAGCTGCATGGCACCAGAATCAAATGCTGGTCACTGCCTGGAAGGCAATGGGACCACCGTGAGCTATCTCCACTTTGGAGGGAAAAACTCAAAAGACACATCCAACTCGTGGTGAGAACAAAGGAGAGCATATGCTCCACCAACCCAAAGTGGTAAGCGTGGCTGAAAAACATAAACAAATAAGACATTTTGATTTAGGAGGCACATACATTCAGAAATAGAAGGATCAAGATCCGAGGGAATGAATCCAACAAGCAGGCAGCAGAGAGTAGGTAGCCAGACATAATCACCACGCTACGAAATGGGGGAAACCAAAACCAAAATGGACTAATAGGAGAGCGATAACTTTAAAATGGTGAAAATGGCAGCCAAGTGGAGGGGGAGCAGGTAGTAGAAAAGAAAGCATAATGAAGCAGAGATCTTTCCCAAAAAAATCCAAAAAAAAATGCTAGAAGACAAGGGCAGGTATGAAAGGCATAAAAGAGAAGCCCATGGCATATAACAACCAAAAGGGAAAAAATGAAATAGGGGAACCTGAAATATTTCACCATCATGGGCCAAACTGAAACACTGTGGGGAAGCACTGAAGACAGACATTTTAGAAAAGTTTGGGGAGAATGTGTTATCAAAAGGAGAACCTCAAATTATAGCCCAAGTCAGGGTTCGGGGGAGTTGGTAATAGGGGCCAGGCAGCATTAAAATCTCAAAGGAGATTTTACAGATTGGACAGACTTTCTTGGTTTTGTTTTGAAATGAAGATGCCAAAACAAGGAGGTTTCACAACAACTACAAGCAAAAGCATGGTCGTCGTGCATATGAGGAAGAACAGGACGCGAAAGGAGGTAAGAGAGCATCTATCTGACAAATGTTTTTTACCAAGGTACACATTGTTTAAAAAGTTTTTAACCTTGAAAATGACTAGACAGGGAGTTCATCCAATAGACAAGTTCTCCAGAATCACATAGCTCCTCTTGGGGCCAAAGACAATTGGCACTGGCAACATATGGGACACAACCAGGCCCTCTACACATAGCATATAACCTGCCCCTTTCTTCATGGCTGGACTCTACCATCAAGACAAAATTAAGAAGGTCTCAGTTAAACGAAATCTGATCGTACTCCTCCAGGCTTCTTTTGGTTCACACTGCCTGGTGACCTGGAAGCAATTATGACTTTAAAAAATGAAAGAGCTGGAAAATATTCATCTTGAAGCCTGGGCCTGAATCTGTCCTCAAGAGGATAGGCGGGGCCAGTAGACAGTTTAAGAAGGAGGGTTGGGTCAGTGATGACTAATGAGTGAAGGAAACCAACTTTGGGACCTATTGCTCCAATAAAAATTCAGAGCTCTGCGTGAAGCTCCCATAAGACAGAGACATTCAAACTTCACAGAAACAAAGGAGAAGCCATGGCATTCCCCCACTTTCGGAGAAGCAGCATCTAAGACACCTCCAAGGAGATCCAAGGGACCACTGACATTGAGATCCTAGGGCTAAAAGTGAAAGGCCATGACTTCTACCCAGTCACTGGAGTACCTTTAGAGAGAGGTCAAACATCTCAAAATCATTGTTTCAACAGGAAAGTGGACAGTGTACACATACCCAACAAGGATAACTTTACCTGACTTTAGAAAGGGAACCCCTACCACAGATCTTATCCTGCTTGTTGCTCTGCCTTCTTCCATGTGTATTCAACAGGAGACTAACATTCCTGTTTTCCCGACTTAACCACATATCCCAAACCTCACCCTCTCATGAGGAAGTTCTTCCGATGTAGATTGTTCTAACTCAATAATTCCTCATACAAGGGTATTCCAATATTTTCCCAGGCTTTCCCCCCAATATCTATATTCCCTCATCTTTCCCTCCCATTAACCAAATGTCATTCCCTGATACTCAAGAGTCCCTTATACATGCCCCAGTCACTTTACTTTGCTTCCCTCCACGCAAAACAGCTTCCTCTACCACCACACACAAACATACACACACACAAAATCAACTGGAAATAATCTGCTGGGCAACTGAAAGGAGGAAGAGGCCCTTTGCACTGTACATCCTAACCTTCTGCCTGACTAAATCTATTCTAGCACTTTCTAGTTCCCCTGGGTTTTTTTTTTCTATCCAAATATTTCCACTGGTTCTACCCTAAAGGATCAGTTTTATAAGGAACATTGCACCCTGTTCCCAGATACATTAATTTTTTTTTTTTTTAGATTGGCACCAGAGCTAACAACCGTCACCAATCTTCTTTGGGTTTTTTTCTGCTTTTTCTCCCCAAATTGCCCCAGTACATAGTTGTATATTTAGTTGTGGGTTCTTCTAGTTGTGACATGTGGGACGCCGCCTCAGCGTGGCCTGATGAGCCACAGTGCCATGTCCGCGCCCAGGATCGGAATCGGCAAAACCCTGGGACACCAAAGCAGAGCGTGCGAACTTGACCACTCGGCCATGGGGCTGGCCCCCAATTCTTGTATTTACCGAGAAGGCTAAGTAGTTGCCTGCACACGGCTCTAGCATGGACACCTTCACAGACTCCTTGGGTACCTCCGTGTTTAAAAACCTTGCCTATAAACATTTATGAGACTGGATACGAAGGAATGTTAACTATCTGTTAAACACACGAGAGCTTACTCCAATGTAGTTACCTCCAAAGTGGCCACCTTGGGAGGCTAGCCATTCATCTCAATGGAGTGGCCAGGGCTCGCGATCCCCCTGGAGCTCTCTGGTGAGTATTACCATCCAATCTCCTCACTAGTGCTGAATCCTCATCCATTCAGAGTCAATTCGATGTTTAAAAACTATCCACACCCATTCAGAGTCAGCTAATCACACAGCAGCAACACCCCTCAAGAGTGACATACTCTAGGAGCCACAGCCAAAACTTGGGGGGGGGACCTGGAGAGCATTTTCAGCCCCCATTTCTCCGCCGTCTCAGACATCCCACTATGTCCATTTACTATGTCATCTGCAAAATAGGAATAAACTAGTCCCTGCTTAAAATTGAGAATAACTTGAAAGGACCAAAGGTAATCGATTCTAAAAATGAAGTAGGCAAAAGCAAAAGTTTTCATCTCTCACTTACATTTTCATACCACCAGATCGTTTCAGCTTTTCTACCTACTGCCATGATACTTTTTTCCTATTATTCAAATAGTATGCACTTCCATTTCCTGCTGTAAGGAAATTTTACTCCATTTAAGGAAAACACCTCATCATAGCTTTATACTAGACCTAGGATCTAGCTACAAGATTTTGTGCAACTTCTAGGTGTCAGAGATATCTAGAAAACCTAAGCACTCATCATGCAATTAATCAGTCCTTTTCAAATACAAAGCCACCTCAACATGTCACCCTAAGTAACTAGGGTCATCTTTGAGCACTTCTCACTTCTACTAGATCGAAAATAAGAGTTGGCTATCCTCAGTCTTCGTCATCAGCAGGACCATGTGAATATCTGGTGTGTCTTTCACACTCCAAAGTTGAATCATTGTAATCCGAGACTTGAATCCCTTTTGTGATGCTTCTGTGTCCTCCCTGCCATGGACTGTGACAGTGGCCCTCAGACATCTCCATTTCCACATTCGTGATATGGAATTCAAGATATGCAATTTTTCATCTAAAGAGGATTCCTCCTCACCAAACTTTGGCCTTTTTTTTTCAAGTCTCCTCGACATCTTACGCAAATATTTGAAGAGGCCATTATCAGGCTATTTTTTCTATTCTCTCACCCCAGACTATGGGTTCAACTCATCTTATACATATTACTCATTCTAAGTAATTACTCACACACACTAATACACTATTAGCTCTCAGAAATTCAAACTCTCAGTATTGTCTCAACCTGCGACCAGTCTATAGGTTCCTTAAGGCTAGAAAGAATATTTTCTACTGCTTTTAATAACCCTTCCCAATAGTGTCTGGCATGATACAAGGCATATAATATACACTCAATAAATACTTACTAAACTACTGGGAAAAACTGAAATCCTTTCTACATCATAGGGAAACACAGAACGCCGTGTAAAAAGCACTGAGTCTGGGATCCCTTTACTTCCCTGCTCTCTCATAAACTCTCTCTTCTTTCTTTTCCTTACTTCCACAATAAAGACAATCACAGAAATAAATTAAAATTGGACCAGGGCAAAACAATAAAACCAACTTCCAATTATCTGAGTGTGGTTTAGCCACAGCTAATTTTTAAACCCAGTTGACTTACGGACTGCCTTCTACCACATACAGTAGATACGTGTTCAGGGAACAACTCATTTTAATATTTGCCTAAGCAGAATATAAATAGGAAGGTAAATCTGCTGGGGAGGGGGGCAGGTAGAGAATAATAATGCATTTCCAAAGTCAAACAGAAGTTATTAATTTGTTAACTGATCTACTGTGTTGAGCTGGCCTGCTATCACTCTCTCCCTATATTGGCATAGCTGATTGCTGGCATCAAAGTCCACTCTGGCTGCAGAGAGGGATTCTGTTTTACAGCACATCATTTTCCTCTGCTCAGAAGTTTGGTTTGGGGATACCTGAGCTACTTGAGACGTTATTCTCTCCCATCCAATTGCTGATGAACATCCTTGTCGTAGAGCCACACCAGACTTGGGCTTTATCTACCACCTTTTGTAGAACTTCCAGCTGTCAGAGACAGCTGGAAAGCCCGATCAGTCATAATGAAACACAGCAGCCCTTTTCAGGAAGCAATGGCTTTTTAAAATGCCACCCAAGTAAACTAGGCTTGGGTCATTTTTAAGCATGGCCCAAAATGTCCCCTGAAGTTTCCACTGGATATATACTCTTCAGTTCCTGCCCTGAAATATTGAGCAGTGTTACACCACAGCTGTTAAAGAAGCTGCTACTTCCACCTCAAAGGTGGATGCAATAATGCAGTGATGAGCCAAGCGATCTCTTCCTACTACCCTGTAAATGCTAAATATGTACTGATACAACAGGAATATGGAGAAAGAGCACAGAGAATCAAGATATAAGGGGAGTGCTCAGTAGCCATTGATGGTTTTCACTCTGCCACCATGTTTACCATAGTGTGATATAAAAGGTAATGTCACAGGACACAACTGAATAAGAAAAACTAGATTGTACTCATAGATGCCATTTATTGGGTACCTGCTATGGACCTGCTGCTATGGTCTATATAAGACATCATCTTGTGTAATCCTCATAGCCCTGTGAGATTCGGGTGATCATCTCCATTTTATAGATGAGAAAACTGAGGCTCAAGAGAGTTAAGTGACTTGCTTCCTGCCACACAGCTAGGAAGTAGAAGAGCCAGGACTCCACCCTCAGGCCATAGGATGTCTCCAAAGCCCTCCAGGTAATTCTGATGCATGCTGAAGTTCCAGAACCACTGCTCAATACTAACCTGTGCCTGGTACAATCAAGTTAAAGCGAGGAGAGTCTCGTCATAATAAGATACCTAATCATCTCATAGACCCAGGGACAGAGTGCATCGACTCATCCCCGGAACGAGAGTCACGCAGAGCGCACTTCTCTACAGAACTGGGTAAAGCGAAAATTTGCTTGTTCTCCTCGTCCCCAGACACCAGCATTATAACAAAACTCAACTGTACCCTTAAATGGCACTAACACTAAGATTTCTAGGCATACCTTAGCAATGAGGTAACCAATTTTGTTTCTTAGCAGACAGTGGGTAAAGAAACCCGAAAAACAAAGCTTTGCCTGCCCCCCAGTACTCCGGATTCTTCACAGACACTTAGCTTAAGGTCTTCTTAAAATCCAAGCAAAGGCACTCCCTGCCTCACACACTCTCAGGAATAAAGCTGAAAATGACTAGTTTACAAACAATAAATCATCACTCTTCAAATTCATCACAATTCACTGACCAGGGAAATATGACCTTGACCTGCAGCCTGCAGCCACTTTTTAAACAATTATCCATTTTTTAATGTTTTATGGGGAAAGGATAGCTTCTGCTTAAAAAAAAAAAAGCGGGAAACAGAACAGCATATTTGAATTACGGGGATAGAAACATAGTTAATTTCACTCTTGATCAGAATTCAACTTCAGTTCACCAAAGAAAGTTTTCATCATAAAAGACTGCTTTTAAGTTATAAACAGTGGGAAAGTGTATGATTTAGAAAAAGAACAGTTTCTACATGATTTTAAGGATGATGATTCAAAAACTGGCATTAATAAAGCCTAGTTTGTATGTGAGATTATATAAAATTCTGTACTAGCATCCTAGTGGCTGAAAGGTAGATTGCTTCTTATTACCTCCCTCTTTGGCCATCCTGATGCTAAAGCTCCTGGCAAGCACAGACTCACACCTGCCTGGAACTGGAGCATTCAGAAATGTCCTTTCTTTTTGAAAACACAAAGGTCTAGGGTCTTGCTTTCCCCTTTCGTAATCATCAGGGGCTGCTCCCCTTTCTTGCCTATTTTACCTCAACGATTCCCACTTTCCCCAGCGTTTTCTCTGTTCCCCTCTAGTGCTCACTTTCCCACCCAACTCAACCACGAACTCCTCCTCTCTCAACCCCAGATGCCGGCGGACACCAGCAAACAGCTCTCTACTCACTGTAGCCATTCTATTCCATCTTCAACTTAGCTCAGCCCAGAATCAATGAACCACTCCAGATGTCCAACTCCTGATTAGCGCCTCTCCTCCACACCCCCACCACACCCTCCAATTCTGGCCCAAGGCTCTCAGGCCACTGTTCTTTATCCTGTTTGCTCTGGAATTTCCATCATTCACCTCCCTATATCTAGGATTCCTCCCA
This sequence comes from Equus caballus, assembly GCF_041296265.1. Taxonomy (NCBI): domain Eukaryota; kingdom Metazoa; phylum Chordata; class Mammalia; order Perissodactyla; family Equidae; genus Equus; species Equus caballus. The sequence continues at coordinate 124,479,434 of NC_091715.1, read as the reverse complement.
CAACCAGACTGGAAAAACTGGTGTATTCCCACTTTCTCCTTCTTCCGAGGCCATCTATTTAGAACTGTGAATTCCTTCCCCCATTTGGTATCCACACTTAAGTCTAGATTTTCTAATTATTGCTTAGACTTATAAGCCCTGGATCCCAGCTAACCTCTGCTTCCTGGGCCCTCCTAGGGCAGAGACTATCAAAGGCAAGTTTTTACCCTCCCCACACCAGCTCCAGATGACATCTGAGTAAACGGCTTCCTCCTTTGGCTCGTTATTCCACCCTCTTTCTCTCACATTCTGCATTTTTTACCCTATATACTATCTCTAAGTTCTCTATTTCCTTACGGGTAAATATATTTATATTTCTTCCTAAATGCCAGTTTCTCCCAACCCTATTTTTGCCCAAGATCCTCCTTCTCTCTTGCCCCAACCTTAGTGATTCTAGCATGAAAGTGTAAAGAGTCTTAAAGGTTCTCCGAACTTTACTTTGGAAAACATTACCCTGGAGTTTTCAAGGTTCCACTTTTTCCTTAGTTGGCCCTAACACAGGCCCAGTGATGTTCACCTTTCTGCCCCCTTCACTGCCCAACCACCCCCATCCTGACTTCCCTTTTTGCCTTTCTTCTTTATAGCATTTAAGTCCTATTCCTCCACAATTTTGTTCTCCTAAAACAAGCCCCTCTCTAAAGCCCAGAATCCAGACTCACTATGTCATGAGATCCTCTGCCATCTGTGCTAAACATTTCTTTCCTATGTAGTGAACTGGAGCATGAATAAAGCAAAGAGACCCCTGGAGGAAACCCGTTTGCTTCCCAAGAAAGCCTATGGCACTGAGAAAGAAAGAGATCCTCAGGGCGGCCTGGTGGCACAGAGGTTAAGTTCACACGTTCCACTTCAGTGGCCAGGGGTTCATGGGTTTGGATCCCAGGTGCGGACATGGCACCACTTGGCATGCCATGCTGTGGTAGGCGTCCCACATACAAAAGTAGAGGAAGATGGGCACGATGTTAGCTCAGGGCCAGTCTTCCTCAGCAAAAAGAGGAGGATTGGCAGCAGTTAGCTCAGGGCTAATCTTCCTCAAAAAAAAAAAAAAAAAGAAAGAAAGAGATCCTCCCTTCCTCCCTCCCTCTCCTGGTAAACCAAAATAGTCAGATCTACCAGTGCCCTTGGTGCAGCCACCATTTCTTCTGGAACTCCCCTCCACTCTGTCCAATGCAGACTCCAAAAGCAGAGCTTACCAGTAACTTAGCTTTCCTCTGCCCTATCCCAAGAATTTGCCATCTTTTCCTTATGGCCTATTCTAAGAACTAGTCCTCCTTAACCCAGACATTAGAGTTCCCTCCCCTTCCTCCATCAATGACTTCTCAGAGCCAGAACAGAAAGAAACCTACCTACCATTGCTGCAAAGTTGGTAACAGGGCCAGCCCTCTTAAAATCAATTTGTGCCCCACAGCCTGTGCTCTTCTGCCCCACAGCCACCCCAAGGGCAGCCGCCTCAGTTGCCCGATCAGAAGATGAGTCTGCCTATCAATATCCACATGGCTTAGTCAAACTGCTACGGCCCTCCTAAACTCTACCACCCTTCAGGTTCTCTTGAGTCACCAAGCCCCCTGCTCCTCCTAGCTCCCCCAGTCTTTCCTAGTAACTGCTTCTCCCTCAAAATTTCACAGGTTCCTCTCCCAAACTTTTGCTTCTATTTGGAGCCTCTGGATGATTCTTGGGATTGGGTTACCCCATCTGATCCCAGTGGAATCCCCCAAATGTCTTTCCTACATGCTGTCCTCTTCAGTACCACATGGTGACATCACTACCCAATCCGAGGACCCCTAAACTCTGCTCCACTGTGCCGCCTACAGTCTCTCCCCAAAAATAAGCTCCCTCTATCCCAACACTCAAGGACAGGACAGGTAAACCGAGAATTAGATGACCTTTAAAGTCCCTTCCAACCTTGGAATTTTATGACCAACCTAATCCACTCCCAACTCCAAATACATCCCTCCATTCATTTTCAAAAAACGTTTCAGCCGTGGGACTCTGAGAAATGGCTTTCTAAGTTAAAAGAACCATGGGGCTACCCAGGGTAGCTAACCTACAACTGCACCCCCAGAAGTCTCACCAAAGATTGCTGCAATTATACTCCACCTCTGTGCCACGGGGAGGACCTCCAAACTGTCTTGAGAGTATTCAGCTGTCACACGAAGTGACCGGACCCCCTTCCCACACTGCGTAAAGAGCCCCTAAACCCTGGGCTAGACGTGTCCTCGCCAAGGGACGCCTGTCCTTACTGTCTACTCTAAGAGACACCAAGAATGAATAAGTATCACCACGTCGACAGCTTCATACAGCCAACACTGAACATTTCAAAACAATAAAACAAAAACAGAGTGCTTTCACTGGGCGAAGGGGGAGGTGCGGGCGGAACAGAAGGGCACCCCCACCCGCCTGTGCTGTTGGCCTCCCGGGTTTGCAGTGTGCTTCCCTCCCGCCTTTCCCTCGACCACATCTTTCCCTACAACAGTCTCCCGCACCTCCATAACGCGAAATCCCCAGCCGAGGTGCGGCCGGCTCCTCCCAGCCTTGCCCCGGACGTCCCTCCGGCCCAGCCTTCCTCTCGGCGGGACCCCGGCGAGGAGAGCCCCCTCCACCGTCCAGTTCACCTCCCTGTCCCTTCCGGGGCCTCTGGGTGCCCCTGCAGGGTTCTGTCCCGAAGCAGAACCTCGAGGAGTCAAGCCCACGAGGCCCGTCGCGGGACCCACCCCCCCTTCCTCCTCCCAGCACCTCGTCCTCCATGCACCCGGGCCCCGGAGCTCTCCGTCGTCGTCGTCCGGGCTTGTACCGCCCCCCGTCGAGGGCTCCACCCCCCGCCTTCCCCCGCCCCCAGGACGGCCCCCTCCCCACCGCGCGCCGCCTGCGCCCTCTGCCCCGGCACGGGACTCCCTTTGGCCTCCGTTCCCCGCCCAGAAGCGGCGGCGGCGGCGGCGGCAGCAACGGCTGCGGCGGCCCCAGCAGGAGCAGCAGCGGCAGCGGCGGCGGCGGCAGCAGCGCCGCCCCGGCCCCGCCCCGCCGCCCGCCGGAGCCCCACGCCCCGCCCGCCCGCCCCGCCGCCGGACTGCTCCCCCCGAAGCCCACCACTAAGGCCCCCCACGCCCCAGCCGCGATCTGCTCGAAACCAGCTCCGCTGGGCCTGCTGTCCGTTCCTCACGCCCCTTAGGACCCGGGGTGGGGGAGCCCTGGGGTTCGCGGCCATCCCTCTCCCTCCTTTTCCAAGGGCTGGGGGATAGCCCCCGATCCCGAAACCCGGCCCCGTAACCGGAGCCTCCCTCCTTCCAGTCCTCGGCTTCGCTCTCAGACCCCTTGCCTCCAGGCCTGGCGCGAAGCGGGTGGAGAGCTTGCACGCCGGATCTCCCCCCAGCTTGCCGGGGCTAGTATGAATTGCCCCCGATCTCATTCTCCAATTTAAGCCCCCTCCCCGCCGTGCCCGGCCCGGCGGCCCCCGCCCCTAGAGCGAGGGCAGCGGAGCCAGGGTGCTCCGAAGTCATCCCCCGCCTTTTTTCCAGGGACTCGGGTAATTGCCCCTGCCCCCATCACAGCACTCCCACTCCCGAACCCAGGCCCCGCCGCCACCTAGGGGTACCCCTTACCCTACGGCTCCCGCACCCCAACACCGGCGAGAGAGCAGCCCTGAAGAGCACCCGTCGCACCTCCTCTCTGAGGTTGGAGGGTATTTTCTCCCAGTCTCTTCAAGACTTCATCACGGACAGCCCCCCCCCCAAAAAAAACAAGCCCTTTCTCGCCCTGCCCTGCTGGCCAGCCTCCCTTCGAATCGTCGGATCCTTCGATCAGGGGGTTGGGGCCAGGTAGTTAACAAGACCGTAGCCTCCACCTCCCTTGCTGAGGAGTGGGGTAATTCCGATGGTCACCCCCCCAGGATCAACCCGACCCCCGTTTCCATGGAGACCCCCGCCCAGCCAGGAAGAAGACTCTCTCGGATGGTGGCGAACAAGTCTCACCTGGCTAAGGGAGAAGGGGGTGAGGAGGGGGTAGGGTAGGGCAGGGATGGGGTACGAAGGTGGGAAGTGGAGGGGAGCTGTCCCGAAGGGAGGGGCGAGGACAGAGCGAGCTCCAGGGAGCGCTACGTCCGGGGACACGAAGAGGACGGCGCCCCCGGGGGGCAAGCAGAACAGCCGCGGGGCGAAGAAGGGACAGGGTTGCGGAAAGGCTTAAGATAGAAAGAAGCGGGTGGGGGGATACGAGAAAGCCGGGGAGTCAAAAGGGGTGGAGGGGTTGGGGGAGAGAAAAAAAAGACGCACCTGTTCCCGGGTCGGCTCCGCGGGGAGGTTCAGGCCGCCACCCGGGCTCCCTCTTACCCCCTCTGAGCCGCCACCCGCCTAATACTGCCCCGATCTGATGCCCCCCTCCGCCCCTTATCGCCACCGACCTCCTTCTCCTCTCTCTCGGCGGCGGCGGCGGTCGGACTCTAGGAACTGAGAGGAAGAAGGGAGGGCTCAGCAAAGCGGAGGAGAGACAGAGCCACACACTGGCAGCAGCCGCGGCGAGCGAAAGAGTGAGGGGGAGAGCGGTGTGTGTGTGTGTCTGTGTGTGCGAGCGAAGCCTGGTGGAGTGGGTGCCGGTCGCAGGGCTCGACGGGAAGTGGAGTCCGGCCGGGTCCGCGGGCGGCGCCAGCCCCCGCTCCATGGGACTACAACTCCCAGAATGCCGCCTACCCGGGGGGAGGAATGGGGAGGAGGAGGAGAAGGGAGGGAGCGAGCGAGAGGGAGGGACGAAAGCAGGGAGCAAGCGGCGGCGAAGGGGGCAGAGCCAAGCAGCCCCGGTGACACTGGGAGGGGAGGGGAGGAGGAGGGGATCGCTGCGAGGACCGAGCGGATTCCGGAGAGGGAGGCAGCGGTGGCTGCAGCAAGCCAGGCAAAAAGCTAGACTCCCAGGAGAGGCGGAGGCGCTCAATCCGAGGGGCTGCAAGAGCCCCACGCCCCCTCCCCTCGACGCCCCTCGTAGGGGGAGGTTGAGGAAGGGAAAAGATTAGTGCGCCACGGCCAGGGGTTTCTCTCTTTCTTCCAACGCTCTCCACCTTATGCCCCGACCTGACTTTCTCAGGCCACTGGTGCCCAATCTAGTGTGCAAACCCGGAGACCCCAGATCTTCCCTGCCGGGCAGCACAGACCAGACGCATTCAGTCCCCCTCTCCCAGGGGCCTGAGGGAGGCTCCCCATGCTGGCAGGGCGTGACTCCCCCCTTCTTCCCGCCCCCCCCGTCGTCGCCACCCCCCCATCTCCCTCCCCGGAACCCCTCCCCTGAAGCCAGGGCTCGAGTCTCCCTCCCCGCCAAGAAACGGAGTCCTTCCAGGGACGACTACCCAGCCCCCTCCCTCATACAAGGCCCCTACCCACCAGTATCCCGTTCTTAGCGTTGCCCCCCTCACCGAAGTAATAATGGGGGCGACCTGAGTTGGACTGGTGGCTACTTTCCCTCCGAGACTAGCCGTCCTTGGCCACGCCGACCCTGTGTAGAGATAGAGAAGCACATTAATACTCCCGTTCTCCCCCCTCCAAGTTCGGATCCCCGTGGAAATGGCTCACAAGGGGAGAGGGGTTGGTAGTGGAAGTGAACTGGGGGTGAATCCCAATCCTCAAACCTCATCCCAGGCGTGGAAATCCAGGGATTCGTCCCTTTCCTTAAAAGCCATCAAATCACTTGGGGGGCGGTAGTGGGGGATAGATTATCTAAACCCCAATGTCCACGCGACTTGAAGCGACGCTCCATGTAAGAATAAGATACGGACTAGGCTGCCTCCGCGGGAGGGAAATTATAGCCCCCCCCCCGCCGTCGTCCACCCCCAAACACATACCCCTAGGAGAGTCAGATGGCCGAGGAAGCGGGGTAGGCGTTGGGAGTGCTGCAGAGTGAAAGGGTTGCGGCGGGGAGGGTCCGCGGCCCCCTGAGAGCAGAATCCAGATGCTAAGAGGTGGGTGGGGGGTGCCGCATAATTGCAGACGGTGTCTTTCCTCGCTTTTCCCGGAATCGCCGCCGAACACCGTCTAACACTCGCAGTTGCTTACCAGTCAGTCCCCTAGCCCCATTTGTGCGCGTGAGGCGGCCGGAGCCCGGGAAGCCCAGGCACAAACTCCGCGGAAGCTGGCCTTCGCCGCCGCCGCGCTGCCGCCGGCCTCCCTCCCTCCGCTGGCGGCCCCGCCGATCTACCTTCGCCCCCGGCCGAGGCCAGACCCCGCTCGCAACTCCACGCCCCTACTCCACCCCCGGCTCCCCCTCCCCTCGCCCTCTCCCCGCGGGTCCGGCCCAGCCCCTAGCGCCGCCCCGCCCTACCGCTCGGTCCCGAGCCCAGCAAGTGCCCCGAACTCGCCCCCCGCCCCCACGCACAGGCCAGTCCGGCAGGGCCTGGCTTCCCCCTCCCGCCGCGCCCCGCCCCCGAATCCACGTCCTACTTCGCCACCCAACTCGGCCCGGTCCGGGTTCGGCCCGCGCCCAGGCCACCGGAGTCCCCGGTTCGGTCCGGTGTACGGCCACCCACTCCGCCCTTGCCTGGGTGCCGGCCTGGCCCGCTGCCTGCGCCCGCCGAGCCGGCCCAGGCGCGCGGTACGGGTCCGGATCCCGGTGCCGGCCTCGGTCCCGGCGGCTTTGCCGCGTCTCGCCACGAGGGCTTGGTCCACGCAAGATCCGAACCCGCGCGGGGTGGGGGGCGCAGAAAGCAAGTTTCTTTATCTTTCCTCCGCCCCCACCGCAGGGCCGCGCTGTCCCCCGCCCCGCCCACGGCGCCCCCTTCACCTGGGCAAAGCCCCCCGGCCACTGTCGCAACTTTGCTCTTCTCCACGCCGCCGGGAAAGCGGGCGCAGCGGGAGGAGGAGGGAGGTGGCAGGGGGTGCTGGGATCAGGCCGCTGGGCTCCGGGAGGACACGTGGGGGAGGAGGGGAAGGAGGAGGAGGAAGGGGGGCGGGCCTGCAGTTCTCGGGGCTCCCCCTGCCAGCCCCGGGGAAGCCGGAACCTCGCCGGGCAGCCGCAGACCCCGCACTGGCCGCGGGGGAAGAACGGAGCCACCTTCCCCGGCTAGCCCCCGGCTCCAGGAAGGGGGGGGGCGAGCAACGCTGCTCGGGTCGGAGAGTGAGCGTTTTCGCTCGTGCTTTATGTGTGACTCTCTCCGTTTAGCCTCGGTGTAGTGGGGGGCATAGGGTCTTGCAAGGCGGGGGTGGGGCGCCCCCACCGGACGCCCCGCCTCTCTCCTGGCCCCCCACTTCCCTAACCCGGGCGACCTCGGTGCACGGCTCTCGCGCCCGGGCACCGAGGCCGCCCTCGGGCAGCAGCCCCAGCCCCTGCGCCGAAGTGGGACAGGTGCTGGGGAAGGGAAAATGCCGGGGCTCGCTGCCTCGCCCCGCGTCTCCCGGGCGGCCCACCCTTCGTGGCAACCTCCCGGGCTGCAACCTCCCGGGCCGCCCTCAAACGGCAGCCCCCGGCCTGGGCGTGGAGGCGTCTGGGGTTTGGGGGGGGTGGGGAGCGAGAGGCCCGAGGGAGGAAGGAGCAGGAGGGGGATGAAAGGTCTGTAAAGGGGGAAGCCCGCACGACTCGGGCCGAAACCAGGCTCGAAGAAAACTCTGCTTGTGCCCGCTTTTTCCGGGCTCCTTAGTCACCAAACCGAGCCCCTTGACCCTTACCCTTTACCCTAACGACTCCTCGCCTGGCCAAAGGAATAAATCCTCGTACGTGTTTACATCCCAGGCCATCTCCGGGACTGAAGGGCTGAGAAGCCTGTGGTCCACATTGGAACTCGGATGACTTTACATTAACTCTGAGGAGGAGACCAGCTTGCGAAGGGGCTGAAACTGCTGGCAGACTTGCTTTTAGTGTCAGGGTGTTTCTTAGCGGCTCCAACCCTGAGCCCGTGGTGGGAACTTCAAAGGCATCGTCTCAGCCTAGACGGTATTAGGGGAGGTGCCCAGCAGTTCCTGGAGGGTTCAGGGCTTTGTAAACGGAATGTGAAATGAATAGCAGGAATTTGAAAAAAATCTTTATGTGCAGATATATTGATATTATTTATTATATATTTATCTATACTAAGGAAGCCAGAAGGTCATTTGGAATGGAAGGAAGCCCTGCCGGATTAATGTCTTCCTCCTTCTCCTCCCCACCCCCCATCCTTTGTCCTAGGCCCAGAGGTTCCATCTCTAAGCTCTGGGGTGTCTTCTCTCCTTTGGAAGGACTTTAGAGATGGCAGTTGAGACTTGCCTGGTGTGTCTCCCTCACCTGGTTTGAAGGATGCGTGTGAGTATTGTGGAGGAGGGCAAGCCTCTAAGGCTGCAGTAGCTTTGCTGTTGTCTGAGGCCTGGTGTTCTACAACCCCTCTTGCTTGTCCTCACCAAGCTCAAAATCTGTTGCCAGCAATGTGGACATAACGCTTGCCATTTTACTCTGCTTTGGGAACCTCTTTGCCAGCTGTTTTAGTTGGTCACTCCCATCCTGCCTTGCACCCCACACACACCTTAAAAAATGTTTGGCCTGAGTTGCACTAAGGGAAAGTGAAGATTTGGGAATGATTTGTTTAAGCTAATCAATAAATAAACTCAAAATGCATTACTAAGGGGGGATGGCCTCTATTGGGCTTGATAATGCAGGCCCCACCAATTCTGCTTTGATTTAAGTTGGCTGTCTTCACTGATTTAAATTAATCTGGTAATTACTAAATCTCCACTTCTCTTAAAGCTTTTAGGGCCTTAGGGCTACTTTGCTCCTTGGTTCGAGGCTTAAATGGATTCTGGACACCTCCGTTCCCACTCGTCTGTGTCTCACCATTTGGCTGCATCATTTATCTGGCGAAACGAAGGTTGGGGCAAGATGGGTATTTCCTGGCTGAAGCTCTAGCTTCTCTGAGCCCTTTCCTGTTGGGGGCCACGCTTCCTGCCCTACAGGACATGATGGGAAACCAAGGAGCAGGGTGGGGAGAGCTGTGGGAAACCTTGTAAAGAATGTAGATATTAATGATTATTTTATTTGAGACTAGAACCATACCATAATCATAATAATAATACCTTACCTTTGTACAACATCAGAGTGTTTACAAAACCCTTTCACTTGTGTTATTTCATTTGTTTCTCACTACAACTCTCGATTTTGTAATTGAGGAAACTGAGTCTATGAATGTCTATAAGTGGCTCACTCAAGTCACATGGCTAGTGAGTTCCTGAGCCAGGACTCAACCCCAGTGGTCCTGACTCCACATCCAGAGTTCTTTTCAGTATGATACAGTGCCTCCATTTAATGCCAAAATATTCCTTTTCAGGCAGATTTTTTTTCTAATTGTTTCTCCCATCAATAACATCCACTGGCCTGGGCCTGGACTCTCTGAGAGGCAGCTTGATGTAAAGGAAAGAAGATTGTTTGGGGCATTTTAGGAACCAGATCCTAGCCCTGTCTTGTCGATAGCTAGCAGTGGGACCTCAGGCAAGCTCTCACATTTGAGTAGTGTCAGCCTGATGCCAGGTACTGTGTTTTGGGTCTTCCCCTCCACTCTAAAATATGAAAATCAATGCACCTGTCCTACCTCCCTCCCTGTCCAGGATGTCCTGGACATCCCTGAGCATCAAATGAGATAATGGATGGGAAAGAATTTTGTATGCTGTAAACTACTGGACTCATATAAAAGTTATTATTATCAGTATTGGCATCACCAGCCTCCCTAGGTGTAGCATGGGGACCCAGAGATAACACCAGACAGTGTCCTGCCCTCCTGAAGCTTACCAGATAAAACAGGGCATTTGGGGGTCCAGGGTAATTTAGGCCCCAAACCAACCTTTGACTAAAGCCATAGGATAATTGCTTCCATTTTCTGCCTTGTTCTGCAATCAGAGGCCTTGTCTCTCTGGTAAAACAGCCAAGCCCTACAACAACAACAACAATAACAACAATCCCAGTGGTTTAGATCTTTAGAGTTTCAGAGTGAAGCACATTTGCAGCTTCTGGTCGTCCTTTCATCCTCCGCGCTCCAGTCAGTTGGAGGTGCAGTCAGATCTGGAACTTAGGGTCTCAGGCCTGCCAGAGGGCTCATTGTAAGTCGTCCCAGTCAAAAGTGGACGAGGGGGCTCTGGCCCCGTGGCCGAGTGGTTAAGTTCACGTGCTCTGCTTCGGCGGCCCAGGGTTTCACGGGTTCAGATCCTGGGCGCAGACATGGCACCGCTCATCGGGACATGCTGAGGCGGCATCCCACGTACCACAACTGGAAGGACCCACAACTAAAATATATACAACTATGTACTGGGGGGCTTTGGGGAGAAAAAGGAAAAATAAAATCTTAAAAAAAAAACGTAGACCAGGGGAGATTGACGTACAGAAGGAGCCTTGCAAACGTGGGAAAAGAGTGGGGCTGGTAAAGTCAGCAAGGCTGACTGTGAGTTACATGCACTATATGCTCTCTAGTGTTTCCCTTTATGTTCTGGGAGGGGCCACGGGGGAAAATTCATTGCCCCTATTCGCTATTCGTAAATCTCCAAGGCACAAACCCTATTGTAGCAGGTTGCTGCTGGAGATGCATTCCAGCCACCCACTGCATGCTAAGGAAGGCCTGGTCTCTGCCCTCTCAGAGCCCCAGGTCTAAATGGGGAGACAGTATGTCTGGTTAAACTTAACTCTGTAAACAACCAACAACCTTTCTGGATTTTATAGCCAAAGGGGGGAAATGAGGAAGGGGGCTAAAATCACCCCAGAGGCCTCTCCAGGTCAAGACTCCTCCCCTTCCCCAAGACTCCTAGGCACTTAACAAGGTTCTTAATCAAACAGACAGTGTTAGAGGTGGGAGGAACTCTAAGAAATCATCCGCCCTCCTGAAAAACTGGTCGTGGCTGCCCACTGCTGACAAAGTCAAGTCCATGAGCCTTCACCTAGCTTTCAGGGCCCTCCCAGACCTGGTTTCAGCCTCCTTTCCTTCCATCTCCCTCACAAGGCCTCTGTTCTCACCAAACTGGCCCTTTTGCCATTCCTTGGACAAGACAAGCACTTTCTTGACTGCTCCCTCAGCTTTTTCTGTGCCCTTCTCAGCCTGTTGAAATGCCGCTGGACCATTACTCACACTGGCCCTTTCCTGCCACCTTCCCTGACCCCACTCCCGCCCCCTGGAAGTTAACTGCTCCTCTGGGGCACCCCCACCCCACCGCACTGAGCTTGTCCCTTTATTCAGCACTTCTACGCTCTGCCCATCTGTCTCGCCAACTCGATTTTCACTTCTGTGGTTGAAGGGACCCAGTATTTCTCATCTGTGTATCTCAGCCTCCTTCTCCTCCCAACATCCCCCACCTTGGTACGCAGTAGGCCCTCTCCAAGTGTTTGTTAAATGAATGAATGAATGGATGATCTAATCCAACCTCCTTATTTTATAGTGGGGAAACTGAGGCCCAGACCTGGCTTCCCTTCTTGCTAGTTAAAGATTCAGTTCTAAGTCTTGGTCTCTTCTAGTCTTTCTCTTCCCATTTAGCGGGTACACACACAGTCTCTGAAGTTAGACAGACATGGTCTGAATCCTGGCTCCGCCACTTCCTAGTGATATCACTTTATTTTTTTTTTAGAGGTTGGCACCTGAGCTAACAACCGTTGCCAATCTTTTTTTTTCTTTTTCTGCTTTATCTCCCCAACCCCCCCCCCACCCCCCGCACACAACCGTATATCTTAGTTGTGGGTCCTTCCAGTTGTGACATGTGGGATGCTGCCTCAACGTGACCTGACGAGCAGTGCCATGTCCACGCCCAGGATCCGAACCCTGGGCTGCTGCAGCGGAGCGCGCAAACTTAACCACTCAGACACGGGGCCGGCCCTGCGATATCACTTTAGACACTTAACTTCTCTCTGAGCCTCAGTTTCCTCATTTATAAAATGGGGGCTAATAAATACCTCCTGAAACTGTTCCAAGGGTCAAATGAGATCTTGGATATTACTCTTTGAACTGTGCCTGGAACCTAATAGACACCCCATAGAAGTTTTCTTAAAAAGCATGAGGACTTTTTAAGGAGTTCAGAACTTGGGAGCACCTGCTTAATTCAAGCCCAGGAATAAAAGCCACAACCTGAGCATAAAGAAAAAGAGAGGTGTGTATTTGGCAAGGGGAATGGCATAAAAATTAGTAGACCTTTCAGTAAAACGATTACCTCTTTCCCCAAAGCAGCTGAAAATACCAAGACTAGCACCTCGTTCAGTGGCCCACGTGCAGTGGGTACTCACCAGATTCCAGTTCCTGGACCATTGCGTTCCTCTGGCTGCGGTGATGATTCTGTGAAGGCTTAGGGAGGTTGGCACGGGACTGAAGTGCCCTGCTGAACCCACACATACCATTCTCGCTTCTATCCGTGTGCCTCCGCTTGAGCTCTCCTCCACCTGGCCAAATGCTTCAAGCCACACCTCCACAAAGCTTTCTCCAAACGCTTTTGCCTCTGAACTCTTGGCCCCATAGGTCAGTACTGCTTAGCACTTAGTCCTTTTCTGTGCTCTGTGCTTTAGTTCTGAGGGCAGGCACCTGGTCATAGAAGGCGGCATTCCCCACAGTGCCCAGCAGCGTTTGAGCAGCCAGCACTCCATGAATACTTCGGGATTGATTGACAGCATGAGTCGCCTTAAGTACTCCCCACCTGCCATTTCCCAACTCCCCATTCCTCACACGCACCACACTCAAATCAACCACTCACACGACACCCCAGCCTTTTCAGTAGCCATCTTCTCGCTTAGAATTTGTAAGTATCCGGAGGGCAAGGCCACGTTTTACTCCGTCCTGCACGCAGCCCAGCATAGCGTTTTCCGACGTTAGCAGAATAGAGTAAGCACATAGTTTTGCTGCTATAGATAACTCGGTAAAGATACCATTCTTATTTCGGGCGTGTGTGTTTATATGTATTCTTGTGTGTCTGTTCTTGCTCATTAAACTGCAAGGACTCCAGAGGAAGAATTGTCCATTTTGGGAAGAAAGTTACAAGATGATTAAAAAACAAGTTGAGACCTGGGATTTTGATTTTTTAAAAAAATCCAGGGAGCCAGTATTCTGCCTTTCGTACACATTCAGTCTAAACTCTCACACCAAATTTTTGCAAACTTTGATATACATAAGATCGCTGGGGTGGGGGCTTGTTAAAATTCAGATTCCAACGCACCCTCCCACCCAGGGCCTTACTGAATAGGCCTGGGCTGGGGCCTCACACTCTGAATTTCTAACAATCTCTACTGGGAATTTGGAACCAGAGGACTCTTGGACTACACTTTGAAAGACATTGAGCACTTTTTCTATTTTCATCTTCACCAGAGATCCCCAAACTTTTCAATACCGAGGGTCTTATCATTTCTTTCCCTCATGGACCCCATTTTTTTTTTTAAAGATTTTATTTTTTCCTTTTTCTCCCCAAAGCCCCCCCGGTACATAGTTGTATATTCTTCGTTGTGGGTCCTTCTAGTTGTGGCATGTGGGACGCTGCCTCAGCGTGGTTTGATGAGCAGTGTCATGTCCGCGCCCAGGATTCGAACCAACGAAACACTGGGCCGCCTGCAGCAGAGCGCGCGAACTTAACCACTCGGCCACGGGGCCAGCCCCCCTCATGGACCCCATTTAACACACAGTTATACGTCACTTAGTATGTGCCAGACACTGTTCTAAGGATTTTACAAATAGTAACTCATTTAATACTCAGAACAACCCCATAAGGTAAATACTATTACTTTCCTCATTCACAGATGAAGAAATTGAAGTACAGAGAGGTTCTGTAACTTGCCCAAAGTTGCCCAGCTTTTTTTAGTTTTTTTAGTTGAGGTCATAGTCACATGACATAAATTAACCATTTTTGAGTGTACAATTCAGTGACTTTTAGTACATTCACAACGTTGTGCAGTCACCACCTCTAGCTCCTTCCAAAATGTTTTCATCACCCCAAAATGAAATTCTGTATCTGTTAAGCAGTCGCTCCCTTTTTTCCCCTTCTCCTCAGTCTATGGCAAACACCTATCCACTTTCTGTGTCTATGGATTTATCTATTCTGAATATTTCATTTAAGTGACATCATATAACATGTAGCTTTTGTGTCTGGCTTCTTTCACTTAGCGTAATGTTCTCAAGGGTCATCTGCATTGTAGCATGTATCAGTACTACATTCTTTTTTTTTTTTCTGAGGAAGACTAGCCCTGAGCGAACATTTGCCACCAATCCTCCTCTTTTTGCTGAGGAAGATTGGCCCTGAGCTAACATCCGTGCCCATCTTCCTCTATTTTACATGTGGGATGCCTGCCATAGCATGGCTTGACAAGCGGTACATAGGTCCGCACCCTGGATCCGAACTGGTGAACCCCGGGCCGCCAAAGCAGCACGTGCAAATTTAACCACTGCACCACTGGGCTGGCCCCAGTACTACATTCTTGTTTATGGCTGAATAATATTCTATTGTATGGATATACCACAATGTGTTTATTGGTTCCCAGCTAGTAAGTTTTGAAGTCGGAATCTGAATCCAGGCAGTCTGTTTCCAGAGTCGGTGCTCTTAACCCTCTGTGTTCAAACTACTTATCCACTTAAACAGAATAGATTTTCAAGTAATAATTCGCCATTTAAAAATGTATCAGATACATATAAAACTGCAGCAGAACTTCAGATCTGCCCAAGGTAGCCACACTGAGGTCATTTAATTCCAGCCAAAGCCAAAAACACTTGATGTTGTAGTTACGCTCTGCAGCCTCTGGTGGGTATGTTTCACTAGACTTTACGAAATACAGACCTAATTCATAGACTCTCTCCCAGGCTTTTATGGGCTCAGGGACCCCATCTGGGATCCACTGATTGCAAATCCCTGCAAGACACCCAGTCACCAAAGAGAGGTTCCACCAAGTTGCTCAGTAGACTCTACTGACAATGTAGAAAGAGGGTTCGTGCATGTTAGAAAGATTTTCCAGACCAAGAAGCTAAACAAGAAAGAAGTTGGAGGTTAACCTTCAGTAAATTAGAAAATCCCCAAATCCAGGAAGTCATTCTGCCTGAATGTTCTAGTGTACTAACTAGAGTTTCCCCACCAAGGACGCACATGACCATACACTGGGACCAATAAGATAGCCCTTTAAGTGCCCCCGAAATGTGACGCCTAAGCTAGACTTACCAGAGAGGCTTTCCAGCCCCAAAGTGTCTTCTCTGCCAGAACTCAAGGTGAGAATGCTATTCCAACACAAGGCTGATCGCATGATTTTTCTCGTGAGTTTTCAAGGGTGTGGACAAAAAAGAGGGAGGGGGGAATCAGGTTTGCATCTCCTCTGGAGGTTTGTGATACCTGCGCCCCATGTCTGAGAGCCCTATTTGATGTTCTGAGCACTGTCCTCTCCAAAGGGGTCCCTGGTTGCCCCGCCAGAGAGCGAACAACCACTTTGGATTCAAAACCATTAGTCCTGGCTTGGCTCAGCAGAGTAAAATGAACATCAGGAAGAGCCTGGAAGGGGAAAAGAGACCACAAAACATGTCGCTTGAGAGGTGAGAGGTGAAATGATCCATGAGGGCTTCTTCATTTTGGTAGCCCCAGGGCCTAGCAGAAGGCCTGGCACTGATGGGAAAGCACTCAAAACATGTTTGCTGATTGAATGACTGACTGGAAGAGAGCCTTCTTCTTGGTCTGGAGGTTGTTATGGAGGCCTTGTGGAGCTGCTCTGCGGGGACAGAGGATGCAGGGCAGTTGGCATGGGTCTGCAGTGCCCCACCAGGACCTACACAGACCATGTTTTCCTCTGCCTGAAGACTTCTCCCAGGCAAAGTCCTCAGAGCCTGCGAGTCTCAAAAGTTGATTTCCGCAAGCTCACTGTGTGCTTTGTTCTACTGAGCTCAAGTCAGAGGGACTTAAAGAGGCATGGTGTTGCGGGGGGATCTGAGGACACCTACATGAAAGCATATTGGAACAGACAGAGGGCCAGGGGATGCCTGTCAACTTACCAAGCTTGGCTTTGCATGGTCTAAGTGACTCTCTGTCTGTGCCATTTGGTCAGGTAAGATTCTATCTATGAGCCTTATCACTGAACATGCACGTGTGCAGACACCCCCCCCCACACACACACATACACGTTTTATAATGCAGTAGACTCCTGTTTGCCAAAATCCAAATAACCTCAACCCTCAAAGAATCAGAAAGCTCTTTTTGCAATGCAATGCAATAATCCCTTACATTTATTTGGGGCTTTGCAGGTCACAAAGTGCTTCCCCATCCATGACCCCATTTGTTTGTTGACTGATGTTCAGGATGCTCCTCAGGCTTTGCAAGAGCCCGGAGGGCCCTGTGAAGAATCAAATAGTGGTGACGTGTGTGGTGCTAGTGGCTGCGGCTGTGGGCTGGGCCTCTGAACATCAGGCCTCTTGTGGCAGAGAGATCAGGGGTACAGTGCTTTGCTGCCACAGTTTTGCAGGGACACACCAGCACTTGGGGATTGGACTGGTAGGATGTGACTCCTGCAGCTGAAAGGAGCTGAGACTCATCTGCACGTACTCAGCACTGTCGTGGCAGCAGAGGAGGCAGAAGGATTGGAGTGGCCCTCCCTCACTTCGTTCCATCAGTCATTCAATGAGCAGACATTGAGGACTTGTTCTGGTATTGAAGATACAGAGATGAACAAGACTCATCTCCTAGACCTCTCTGGCCATGTGATTTGTGAGGCCCTCTCCCCTCCAAGTCTCTCCATGCTCATTATAACCCCATTTTGCCAGGGTACAAATGTTGAGGGAAGGGGTCCCACTCAGTCATTCCCTCCCATTTCCCTCCCTCTCTGTCTCTGTCTCACACACACATGATGCTTCACTCAGGGCCTCAAAAGCTCCAGGGCTAACCTGGCTGTGTCATGCTTCTCTGTTAAAGAGAGTATTGAATAAACCAGATCCATGGAAATAAAATGAAAATTTGTAATGCATAGTAATAATATTAGTAATCCCTTATATCTGTATAGGACTCATGGTTTACAAAACACTTCCATCCCTACTCCTTTATTTGATCCTGTGTCCTGTCGTCATCTTTCATATTCAAAGACAGTCCTCTGACTCTCCATCTGTGAGTGAAGCAAGACCAAGGTGAGCTAAGAGTCCGTCCTGCCCCCTGGTAACAGACAGCATGGTGGGTTTTTCTTTTTGCACCTTTTTCTTTTTTTCTCCCCTCCTTCTCTTGCCGTGCTGTCTGTGGAGCCTCAAGTTGCCTATGACTCAGCTTCCCAGTCTCACGGGAACCTGGAACCTTGGGGAAAAGAGCTGCTGATGAGTGGCCCCCCAAGCTGGGCCTCAAAGCCTTTGGCTCCCGCCAGGATGGGCAGGATGGGGAGGGGAGACCTTCCTCTTTTGGAAGCCCCAGTGTGAGCCCCAACCCACCTCAGTGGATTGGGCAGGCCTGGCCTTGGAGAAGGAGAGCAGTTTCAGTAGAATGAGGAAAAGAGGGTGCTGTGAAGATTTTAGTAGGATGTGAAATGGGGTTCTGAAGCTGAAGAGGCAACCACTGACTGCAGGCTTGGCAGGGGGCGGACATACTGGAGGAACCTAGGGTTTGCAGGAGAAGATGCTAGTGAAGGGCAAAGAGGAGCCCCCATTGTATCCACCGGCTTTGTGGGCCTTTTTTTCTTAACCTAACTACTTCATTCATCCCCATGCCCTCCCTACTCCCATATCTCCTTCATTCCACCAGTCTCTTCACTAAGCCCGCTTCTACCTCCTTTCCTCTAATGTAGCCCCAATTTTCTGATCTAAAGATGCTTTCAGTGAAAGCCTACCCCAGAGAGTTCTGAAGTCATCTCAGCCCAACATCCTCAAACTCCTCCATCTCTCTGTACATGGTACTTAGCCCTTGGCTGTGGCCACACCAGCCACACCCTCCACCTGGCCCAGAGCTGGCCCCAGATGGAAATGCTCAAGAAACTAGGGAGGAATGGGGGGGTATAAAGTCACTGTGCTCTGACTGGTTTGCAGCAGTAGAGGTTCAAATCCTGTCCTCCCCTGGTGGGAGGAGTCAGGGCTGTCTGTCCTGGCAATTGGAGCAGGGGCCGAAACAGCAGGGAAAAGCTGCTTTTAGCTAGAGGCCAGGTTAAAAAGAGATGATGGTGCTGAGTGGCTGCCATGCTGAGGTGAGGACTGAGACCCACGACCCTGGATGTGACTAGCAGTCAGTTGAGGCTTCCAGCCTCTCCCAGCCTTGGAAACTCCCTTCCTTCAGGAAAGAAGCTTCATTCCAGCCCAAGAGCCCCCGGCCCGCCGAGCCCTCTTCCAGCCTCTACCCTGACGTTTGGGGCCGCCCTAGTTAGCATTGTCGCCTGGCAGTGGCAGCCAGTGCGGGGCGGGAGTGTGTAATTGCAACCACTTCCTGCCCCAGCTTGCCCTAGGGCTGGCCCCGCCCCTGAGGACAGTCGGGGCGGGGCCCAGGTACAGTGAGGGAGTCCGATGGGGGGGGCTGCCGAGTGGAGCCGCCCTCAAGGGAAATCAGCTGAGGCTCATAAAAGGGTAGAGGGGCGCCCTCTCTTCGAGCCAGCCGAGAATGGGCTGGTGCCTCGGGGCATTCTTTTGGCACAGTCCATCCTTGCAAAGAAGGATCCAGACAACAGCCCCTCTCTGACTAGTATGCGACTAGTTCCAATATTAGCTGTATTCATGAGCTCTGAACACTCCGAAGCGCCAAAGGAGAGGGGGAGGGGAGAGCCGGAGTCTATGTCGTTGGGATGCTCTCTCTGGCCTTGGCACTGCTCTCTCTCAGCAAGGTGGGCCCGAGAAGACACATAAGGGGTGGGGGCTGCTAGAAAGCCTCTGGTGGTACACAACACCGTTAGTCTGCAAGTGCCTCTCCCCTACTCGAGCTTCCAGGATTCACTGGCTGGTTGTATCATCTGTCTGTCCTTCTGCCTACCCAAGCCTCGGAATACCCATTGTGTACAGAGCCAACCCTACATCAGGTCCCCTGGAGGTACAAAAGAAGCAGAAAGGCAGTTCCCTCCCTTTAGGGAGCTGGATACAATCTGGGCATTAGGGGGCAGAATGGGCAAAATGTGAACTTTGCAGTCAAAGATGGAGGTTGTGGCTGCCCCATCCCCATGTATTAGCTGTGTGACCTTGGGCAGCTTGCTTATCTTCTCTGAGCTGCAGTCTCCTGGTGTGTAAAATGAAGCTACGAAGACTTGCCTTACCGGGTTGTGATAAAGGTAAAATCAGACACGTACGGGAAAGTGCTTTGAAAGCTATAAAGCCCTCTACGAGGCAAGGAAGGGAGGCTCACGTTAAGCGGGGTGGAGGTGGGAGAGTGGACCCTGATGAGGAAAAAAGAGTAGGCACCAATGATTAGGGTGCAAACTATCCACAGGAGTGTTAAACGAGCACGCTGTAACGGGGCTACCAGAGGCGGGCGGGGCTTAAGTCTGCCCCAGCTTCCAGTTAGAGGTGGGTCTGAGAGAGGAGATCCCCTAGGAAAAGACGGGCGGGAGAGGTGGAGCAAAAGCCATCATTTCTCTCCTTTTGAGAAGGGCTTGCCCCGGTCCTGGTTGCCTTAGTCATGCCCACGGGAAGAGAGGCCAGAGGTGGGTAACGAGTTTTGTTTGGGGGAGGGGGTTGCCTGACAGCCCTCGAAGTGTAAGGCAGCAGCTGGAAGCGCGCCGCTTACTCACATACCACGCCTGCAGCGTGCACACGGCTCGCTGGAATGAGCCCGGAATGTCTCCTCTCCTCGCCCTCTGCAGACGGAGGAGAGCCGAGGGGAGCTGGGCGAGCCGAGCACGTTAAATGACAGCTGCAAACCTGTAGGCTTCTCAGTCCCCCTCGCTCTCTGGCAAGGGCTGCCCAGGCCCGCCCTGTGACCCAGGCCCTCCCTTCCCTGATCAGCAGCCACATGGGGGTGGGGCTCTCCTCATTTCCTAGGTGGGTGTTGGGGGGAGGGTGTGCCCAGGGGTAGGGGTGGCACATGTTTTGGGGATGCACCCATGTCTATGCATGTCAGCAGCCATGCGTGCAGGTCTAGGCAGGTGTCTGCATGCAAACATGTATCATACATGTGTATGCTCCAAGCAGCGAGAATGCAGGACTGACATCTCTGCTCCCATCTGACTTTGGACCTTCTCATCTGTAAAATGAAGAGACTTTTACCAGCGCATCTCAGCGGGCCCTTTCAGCTTGAATGTCCACTGTTTCTACACGTAGGGCTGTGGCTGCTTAAAAAGTCAGGGCAGTGAAAAAAAAAAATCAGCCAAACCAGTTGTGACATTGGCTGTCGACACTTCAAATGTTTAGGTTTGGAGATTCAGCTTTCAAAAGGCCAGTTACTTGGCACCATGTAACATCTGTTCACTTTCCAAGAAGTGGTCTTATACTGATACCCGAATTGTGGCACGATGGCGTCTGTATTCGCTCTGTGTGTTTATATGTATGCAAGTGCACCTATAGATGCATGTGTAAATTTCACCACAGAATATTAGAACTGAATGAGATCCTGGAGGTCATCTAATTGAATCCCTTCCACTTCTAGTTCATTTATTCAACAGCCCTTTTGTGAGCTAGGATCTGTGCAGAAAGCTGCAGAGATAAATAAGGCATAGTTTCTGCCCTCCAGGAGCTCACCGTCTAGCAGGGGGGAGAAACATGTAAACAAATAATTACAATCCAATGTGATAATAGAGGTATAAATCATACGCTATGGGAGCACAGAGGAAAGACCAATTAATTCTGCCTGGGGGTGTCTGGGATGGAAACTATGTCTGTGACACTCTCACAATCATTCTACAGCCAATGAGTTTTTACCTTCACTTTCCTAATTCCAAAATATTCATCCTGATTCTCCCCCCACCCCTTTCCTCTCAGGAAATCTAGGAAGATGCACAATGAGTCAAGGCAACAAGGAGAACTTAGAAACCCCTAGCGAGCGGGGAGTGAGAAGTCCCTGGCTGGGAGTGTAAGGCTATGGGAAGAGAATGAGTGTGTCCACACAAAGGACCTGTTTACACAACCGGAAAAGGATTGGCCAAGTGGCATGCTAGGATCAACACAGCCCGCTGGGAACTACTGTGATCCATACCCCTCTCAGCTATAGGCCAGGAGAGGTTCAAGTGGGGATAGAGGAGGTTGCCTGTGTCACTGGTTCAGCTCATGTTGGGGTGGGAATGGAGACCTAGAGGGAGGCCGAGGGAACTGAGACTCCACTCTCTCCTGTCTGGCCAAAGGGGTGTGCGGGGGAGATCGCCTTCAACAGGGCATGCCCTTTGCGTTTTCTATCTGAGGAAAGGGGCTGCCTTAGGCATCTCCTCTCCTTGGCCCGGTGCCCCTGGTGAACAGCAGTGCAGTTAGTGAGATGGTCGATGAGGATAATGGGGCAGCCTTAGTCAGTGTGGAGGGCCGATTAGAGCGAAACAACTGGCAAGTGGCAGAGGGGAGGGGAGACAGTAACCCTGGCCTCAGCACCAGGTTCCGACCTCTGCCCTACCTGCCCAAGAGATGGCCGTGGGAGCCTAATCTGCAGCTCTCCACCTCCACCCGATCTAGCGTCTTTCTCCCTCTCTGCGGGCAGAAGACAAACCACCCTTGGGGCCTACCACCCCACCAGGGCCGGAGCGCTCCCTCCCCACCCACCCCTCGATCCGTAAAGCTCGGAGATGCTACGGCGAAGGGAACACTGGGAGTGTGCCTTGAATGACCCCCAAACACATCTGGATTTTTGGAGTTCAGGCCAGCCCCCTAAACGGACCCCAGGGAAGGACGCGGGAGGGAGGGGGCGGGGGATGGGAGAGGCAGCGCCGAGTGAAGGGCCTGCCGTTTAGGACTCCCGGCCCCACCACTAGGACCGTCCCAAACTTCCTGTTTCTTCCGGCCGCTCTGACCCCGGGGCTGCAGCTCCGAGATAGCTCGGGGCCTGGAAGTGCATGCTGGGTAAGCGCAGACGGCCGGGGCGGCGGGCTGCTCGCTGTCGCCGCGGTGCAGGCCGCTGGGTGCGCGCGCGCTCGGCTTCCTTCCCCGGCGGTCACGCTTTGCATGTGGGATGGGCAGCGGGCAGGTGGCAGGGAGGCCCCCACGCCGAGGGCTCTGGGAGGAGCCGGGGCGGGGGCGGGGGTGGGGGAGAGGGAGGCGGCTGAAGGGGCGGAGGTGTGGGCCGGAGTTTCTGCATTTTAAAGGGAAGCCGAGTTGCCTTCGGCGGAGGCCGAAGTTCGAGCCGCTCTCGCGGCGCGCGGTGCAGGAAATCCTGGAGGGGAGCGCAGCCGGCGCGGCCCTGGCCCGGCCCGAGCCCTCGCGGCCCCCTGAAGCCCTAAGGGGGTCGCTCAGGACAAGTGAAAGGAAGTCCTGCTTTACTCTGCGAGGAGAAAAGTTAACGGAACCAGTGACCCCCTCCCCAAAGGTGGGCCAGATTCGGGATTTAAAAAAACAAGAGTGCGGGCAAATGCTCGCCTCCAGAGAGAAGCTAAGGCGATCCCGGTCGTTGAGGGGTGGAGGGCTCGGAAAGGACAGCCCGTCCCTTGGTGCCTCCGTCCTCGTCCTCGAGATGGACAGCATGAAGTGGGGGTGCTGAAGCAGGCGACCCCTGACTGCCCCTCCCGACGTGCCTTCTCCCCGGCAGCCCCGCTTTCCTCCCCAGTGCTGCTACTTAGCTCCCGCTTCAAGACGGTGGGGGTGAGGAGCGGCTGTGGAAAGATGCTTAAATACATAAAGAGGGTTACCTTAGAATGGAAGGTTAACCCCCACCTCTAGCCGCTCCTTCCTCTGAGGCCACACCCTCTGCGCGCAACTGCCTCTCCCGTCCACTCCTACTGCCTCTCAATTTTCCTTACTCGCCGGCTCTGCCACAGGTTTGCAAGGCATCTTGAGGAAACTGGTGGTTATGCTCTCACTCTGGGGTCTATGTTGGCAATAGGACCAGGCAAGGTGGGAGGTAGGGAACGCAGGACACACAGGGGCCCACTTCCCAGATCACTGCCCCCATTTTGAAGATGAAGAAACTGAGGCTGCTCAGAGAGCTTAATCATTGGCTGAGCTCACACAGGGAGTTTGTAATAGAGGTTAAAACACAGCTAGGAGATGGGAGGGGGGGTGATGCTTAAGACGAAGCTAAAGCAGTCACATCTCTCACCACATCTCTCCACACTCTCTCCCCACGACTAGCTGAGTGCTACTTTAGCAATCCTCTCTTATCCTCTCTCTGACGGCACAGGCGCTAGGGATATTTGATTGTTTCTGTCACCCATGAGTACATCAATGATGGAGACAGGGTCTTGATATTTATGGTGTTAGCTCAGTGCCTAGTAAAGTGCCTGCCACATAGAAGACACTCAATAAATGTTTCTTTATTGAACAATAGAAGTCAGGAGTCCAGACTCCCAGCCTTTTACAAATCAAAATGCTGCCTTATCTACCCATCTACCTACACACCTGGCTTAAAAGTACTCCTTTGGGGGCAAGATCTTTCTATTGCCACATATCCCTGGTGCTGGGTTCTGCACTTAGAGGGGCTTTCAAAAATAGAGCATGAGGGGCCGTCTGGAGCTGGCTGGTTAGCTCACCTAGCCAGGGGCACGCTCAGGCTGCCCAGTTACAAATCTGTTATGTATGTTCTGTGCCCTGGTGCCCTTCTCCCGAACCAAAATATAGCAGGCAGTGCAAACATTTATGCAAATGAGCCAAGAGCCCTGCTGCTTTCAAAAATAAATGATGGAGCCCATATCAGTAGTTGCAGTGTGTCTTGGCAGGGTTTGGAAGGGGCCCTGCCCGCCCCTTGCTAGTTCTCCTGGGAAGCCCGGCACAGTGAGAAGCAGTGTCCCCTACTCCTGTCGTTTCCCCCTCCCTTCCAAAACTACAAACAGCCACAAACCACATGGCCCACAAGCAACAGAGATTTGTGGCCTTTGGAACCTCCCAGGGCAGGGGTCAGTCGGGAGGTCAAAGGGGGTGTAGGCATCACACAGTCCAGAGTCATTACTCTAATGCCCTCTGGGAGAGTTTCGAATCAATGGGCCTATTTGTCCTCCCTCCAGGGAGGACTGGGGGTAGGGCAATGGGGGTCCATTATCAAGCCCACCCCCATCCCCCATAACCCTGCCTCCAAGAGGCTCACTCATGGCTTGGCATCCTGCAAATCTTGCCACTACCCAGAAAAGACAGAAACCGGAAGTGGGATGATTTCCGTGGGCAGGGGCAGATAGGATGCGTCCTTTGGATTCTAGGTTAGGAATCTAGGAGTCTGGACTTTTATTTGGGAGTCTGTGGCATTTACAAAGCCAGCGGGATGACTTAAGGCCCCTGTTGATCCCTCCACATTTTGGTAAACAGCCAATTTCCAGCAAGATTGGAAATTTCCCTGGCCCGTGATTGTCCCTGTTCCTTCTGGGAGAGTTTTAGACTCCCTCTCTGTGGGAAAGAGGTGGGGTAGTCTATTGGTTGAGGGCCTGGACTTGGGCCTTGGCCAGACCTGGATTCCAAACCCAGCTCTGCCACTAACCAGCTGTGTGACCTCTTCAAGTTCTCTGAGTTATAGTTTCCTTATCTGTTCAATAGGGTTAATAATAGTGCCTCCCACGTGGGACTGTTATTGGGATTAAATGTGATGTGTATTAGGTACTTGGCACTTTGTAGGTGCTCAGTGAATTATAGCTGTGGTGACCATTCTTACTAGGTTTTGTTGCAAGTAAGTACTGATCTGCCTGGTATCTGTCAAACTCGGGGCACTTCTCAGCTCAAGTCCCTCCCTAAGATCCTGGAGAGATGGAATTCTTTCTGGCACCCCTCCTCTCCCAGCATTTGGGTAATTTGTTGTCTGGGATATGCCGACAGTGCAGCAAGTGTGACTCTGGCCACAGGCAACGTCCCCTGGGGGAATTTAGCTTTATTGACTGAGACGGTTTTCAGTGGGCTGCTGGGGGGCTAAGCGAAACTGTCCCTTCACAGGCTCTACAATGCATACCCATACCCGGGCTATCTAGGGTCAGGCTAGCCCCAGGGCTCTAGCCACTAGCTAAGTGTGCCTTTACAGTGAGGCGGCTTTGAAACTGTTTTGTGTGATTTACTTGATAACTTCGATCTTAAATGGCCTTTGTTTAAAAATTGACCTGGGTATGGGATGAGACAGAGTTCACTTTTAATTCCCAATTTTGGCGGCAGGGGTTGGAAGGCTGGGGAGCAGCAGCTCGCTCTGTGCTGGGCAAGATGGGCAGAGAAACACAATCTGGTTCTGCCAGAAGTTCACAAATATGTAGGTCCAGCTCTGCTTTTGCAGGGCACTTTCATCACACCTCTGGTTTCGTCCTTTTTTATTGAGTTTGTACTGCAAAGGGGAGGGACATTGAGTCTCTCTCATCAGACTCGAGGCTCCCTGAGGTTGGAGACCTTGTCACTCGCACTGGACCAGGAGCCTTCCGACGGCGAGGCTGGAGTCTCCTCCGTTAGGCTGGTCATTCCCCAGCCTGGGAACCGAGAGAGCTGCTTCCGTCCTGCCAGCGTCTCCCCCACCGCGCCCGGTGCATTCCTTGGTATTCGAAGCGCCCGAAGGCTCAGCACCGGCGGCAGAGCGGTTGGCGCGAACGTGGCCCGGAAAGGATGATGCCTCGGGGCCGAACTCCCCAGACCTCTGGCTGGGAGGGGAGGGGGAGCCGCCCGCCGCCGGCGGAGGGAGGGGCCACGTGGTGGGGAGCTGCAGAGGGGTGCCCCGAGTCTGTCCAGGCCCTTTTGTCTGTCCCCCGCGCCGAAGCCCCCTCCCCAAAGCGGGCTGGCAGCGGGGAGGAGGGAGGCCCGGGGTGGGGGGGAGGGGAGAGGGAGCCGGCACTATGGGTGTTGGGAAGGCTGGAGGGGTGGAGGACCGGAGGCCGAGCGAGAGAGGAGCGGCCGGAGCGGCCCGAGAAGGCGAGGAGGAAAAAGCGGAGGAAGGAAACCCATCCTGCCCCCAACACGCGAGTGTCTCCTGTTACCAACCGAAAGGTGCTGCCTCAGGAAGAGGTGATCGGAGCCGTTGAGAGGAGGCGGTCACGTGAACCGAGGAGAGCGAGAGAGAGCGAGCGAGGGAGAGAGAGAGCGAGCTCCTGAGAGCCAGCGTGAGAGCAAGCCGACAGACAGACCGACCGACAGACAAAGAGCCCAAGAGGAAGGCCTGCGGGACCGCGAGAGAAAGGAGGGAGCCGGAGGGAAGCGGGCAGCGCGCCCCCGACCCGACCCCTCTCTTTCCCACTCCTGCCCAGCACCAACTCTCTGCTCTCACACTTGGGGGGCCCACTGACCGAATGGGGGCCGCAGACCCTGTCCTCCCGCCGAAGGAGCCCTTTATTCCCTCGCTGTCTCACGGCCCAGGCAGCTAGGCTTGGCCTGACGCTTCCCAACTCCTGGAAAGACAAAATCAGCTGTAATTGGGCCTGGTAAATAACTCCTTTCTGGCTTGCAAAATGCAAGCAACTCCTTGTTATCCGCAGGGGGCTTCCCTAGGGCCCTGGGAATCCGGAGTCTCCCAGACCTCGGCACTCCCCCATCCCCAAGTCCGCTAGGAGTTGGGGCCTCGGGGAGGCCAGTCCAGTCCACCAGACAACAACAAATGAGGTTTGGGCTGGGTGTCTGCTGTGCCAGGCGCTGCGCTAGGTTCAGGGGGCTGCTGAGATGGAAAACGTGGCTGAAAGGCTGGACTTCTCTTCTGGGAGCTTCTAGAGGGAGAGGAGGTCACAGACAGTCAGACAGAGCTGACTGTGAGAGGGGCTTTACCCAGTGCTAGGAAAGTGCTAGAGGGAGTATGGAGGAAGGAGAAATGACAGAGAACCACAAGGCTACTTGGAGGAAGTAAGATTTGAACAAGGCCCTGAGGGCTGAGGAGAGCTCCAGAGTCCAGGGAATGTAGGTGCAAGTGGAGGGATTTTTCTGAGCAGAAGGCCTGGAGCAAAGGCCAGCTCCTTGGAGCAGAAACCTGCGCTGGTTCATAATTATAAAGGTAAATCTTGTTTTAAAACAAATTGGATTGTAAACATTGCTCGTTTTCTTTATCTAATTGCAGGCCCTACTGCTGGCCTCTTGTTGGTGCTGATTACTGAGAATTGGTTATAATTTTCCAGAGTGCCACCAGTTCAAAACTTTCCTCAGCCCACTTTTTCCATTGGGGAAGCTTGGGCCAGGAGGAAATGAAGTCAGTATCCTGTCCCCCGTGCCCCTGCCCCACAGGGATAGGAGGTGGCCACCCACTGGGTGAGTATGGACCAGGGACACGGAGAGGTGTGCCTTGGCCCTGCCGACCTCTCATCACATGCGTGCCTCACCATCCGACTCACTGAGCAGGGATTCCAAATCCAGATTGCAGGTCCCTGTGAGCAGGTCAGGTGTTCCGTGGCCATCCTGGCCCTTTCTTAATGGCATATTAATCCTGTGAATTCCTTTATCTGTTATCCTTTTTAGTTTGCAAAATAAGGTCAACTCCCTGTTATCAGCAAGTGCTCTGAGATTCCAGCATCTCCCTGACCTCGCTGACCCCTCTCCAGCCTGCTAGGAGTTGGGGCATGACAAACACAGGGTCGTTTCAGTGGGAGGAGGGATATGGTAGCTACAAGCCTTGAGTGGCAGGCCTAGACCATGGAGTCCCCAAGGCTAGGGACGCCGCTTGAGATAATGGCTGGCTGGGTTGTTCAGGGCAAGGGGACCCAAGTCTCATAGAAAGGCTATAGACCTAATGGCACCCTTCTCAACACTCTGGTGAAAAGGCTGTCCCCTCCCCAAGCACCTTGTATGTACAAGGCATTCACATCCTCATGATCAACCTTCTCGTGACTGTTACTCTTTTATCCCTTCTCCTCGGCATCACTGTGTGCCCCTCTACACTCAGGCCTGGGCACTGAATCCCTCCCCACCAGAAGCGCCTGCTCTGCTGAGAAAGCGATCGCAAATTCTAAGGAGCAGGAGAGAATGCTTCCGTTATTTCCTAATCCAAGAAGGATTCATTAGATGAAGAAAGGGATAATTGGGGAAAGGTAGAAAGTGCCTGTTCATTGTCAAAAACTGGGAATGTAGAGAAAAGCAGAAACATAGTTTTTTTTTTTATTGAGGTCACATTGGTTTATAATATTATATAAATTTCGGTGTACATCACTATATCTCAACTTCTATGTAGACTTCATCATGTTCACCACCAAAAGTCTAGTTTCTATCCATCACCATCATATGTGCCCCGTTACCCCTTTCACCCTCCCCCCACCCCCTTCCCCTCTGGTAACCACCAATCTGGTCTCCGTATGTATGTGTTTTTTGTTTATCTTGCACATATGAGTGATATGGTATTTGTCTTTCTCCATCTGACTTATTTCACTTAGCATAATACCCTCAAGGCCCATCCATGTTGTAGCAAATGGCAAGATTCCATCTTTTTTATGGTTGAGTAGTACTCATATATATATGTATATATACACACACACCACATCCTCTTTTTTAATTTTTTTAATTTTTTGAGGAAGATTACCCCTGAGCTAACATCTAATGCCAATCCTCCTCCTTTTGCTGAGGAAGACTGGCCCTGAGCTAACATCCGAGCCCATCTTCCTCGACTTTATATGTGGGACGCCTACCACAGCATGGCTTGCCAAGCGGTGCCATGTCCACACCCAGGATCTGAACCGGTGAACCCTGGGCCGCCAAAGCAGAACATGCGCACTTAACTGCTGCGTGCCACCGGGCCACCCTGATGCCACATCCTCTTTATCCATTCATCCCTTGATGGGCACTTAGGATGCTTCCAAATCTTGGCTATTGTGAATAATGCTGCAATGAACATAGGGGTGCATGTATCTTTTCAAATTAGTGTTTTCTTATTCTTTGGGTAAATACCCAGAAGTGAAATAGCTGGATCATGCCATAGTATTTCTATTTTTAAGTTTTTGAGGACTCTCCATATTGTTTTCCATAGTGACTGCACCACTTTGCACTCCCACCAGCAGTGTATGAGGGTTCCCTTCTCTCCATATTCTCTCCAACACTTGTTATTTCTTGTCTTTTTAATAGTAGCCATTCTGACGGGTGTGAAGTGATATTGTGGTTTTGGTTTGCAGCAGGAACACAATTTTTAATCAATAATTTTTAATTATGCCACTTGTGAGCCGTGTGGATTTTAGCTAGTGAGTCTCTGGGAGCCTCAGGTTTCTCACCTATAAAGTGAGAGTAATTGCCTCACAGGGTTGTTGTGCAAAGATGTGATAATTTATGTAAGTAAAATGCCAAACACAGAACCTGGTACTTAATAAGTCCTTAATATTTTGCAGGTACCTAGTATTGCTAATAACTCCCATCCAAAACAATCAACTGCTGTTAACGTTTTGGTGCATTTCCTTTCAGTCTTTTTAAAAATATACATTTTTTCCAACAGTTGGTGATTCAAGTCATGCCATTTTACAGCTTGCCTTTTAAAATTTTTACTTAAAATTATAACAAGAATTTCCTCATGTTATTAGAAAAGATCCTTGTAAATATCATTTTAGTAGCCATGTTATAGACCATTGTATAGATTCCTGTTGCTTTTTATTTTTTATTTTTATCTTTTTTTGGAGGAAGATTAGCCTGAGCTAACATCTGCCACCAGTCCTCCTCTTTTTGCTGAGGAAGCCTGGCCCTGAGCTAACATCCGTGCCCATCTTCCTCTACTTTCTACGTGGGACGCCTGCCACAGCATGGCCTGACAAGTGGTGCCATGTCCACACCCGGGATCCAAACTGCCGAACCCTCGCAAATTTGTCTTGGTCTGACTTAAACAAAAATAAAACTTCTGTGTTTTAAAAATGATAACAGCACAAGCAAAATTAGAAGGCCTACTGGCAAGGACTATTTGCAATATATGACAAAGTTTTAGTATCTTTGATATATAAAGAAGTCTTACAAATTCACAAGAAAAAGATAAGCATCTCATTAGAAAACTATGCAAAGGACATGAATTGGCAATTTACAAAACAAGAAATACTAATGGCCAATAAACTGGGAAAAATATTCACTATTACTAAAGAAGCACAAATTCAAATATTGAGATATCGACATACAATTTTTTATCCAAATTGGCAAATATATATGTCTAAGTTTTTAGTTATTTGAATAATATTTATTTATTTAAATAATACTTTGTCAGTAAGGGTTTAGGGAGGCATGTTTTGAAAATCAGCTTTATTGAGAGATAATTTAGCTACAATTAGCCTCATGCATTTATTTATTTATTTATTTCATTGAGGTCACATTGGTTTATAATATTATATCAATTTCAGGTGTACATCATTATATTTCAACTTCTGTATAGATTGCTTGTGTTTACCACCCAAAGTCTAGTTGCTATCCGTCACGATCTGTTACCCCTTTTGCCCTCCCTCCACCCCCAGCCTCGTCCATTTAAATCCTACAATTTAATGAGTTTTGACATATATATCCACTCTTGAAACCACTGCCACCATCAAGATCCAGAATATACCCATCACTCCCAAAACTTTGTTCATGCCCCTTATAGTCCATCTCTTCCTCCATCTCTGACCCCAGGTACTCATTGATCTGCCTCTGTCACTGTAGTTTCCTTTGTATTTTCTAGAATTTTATATAATGGGATTAGACAGCATATAGTATTTTGGTCTAGTTTCTCTCACTCAGGGTAATACTTTTGAGATTCATCCATGTTGCATATATCAGTAGCTTGCTTCTTCGCGTCGCTGAGTGGTATTCTGTTGTAATAACTAGACCATTTTTTTATTTATTCACCTGGTGATAGTCATTTGGGTTGTTTCCAGTTTGTGGTGATTGGACTATTGTGATTAAAGCTGGTATGAACGTTCTGGTGAGAGTGTAAACTAGAAAAATCTTTCAATAAGTCACATCGGTACTGTGTGTCAAAATATTAAAAATACGCTTACCAAAATTACATGATGTCCAGGATTTGCTTAAAAAATAATCCATTGGCAGGAAGAAATGGGTGAGGGTTTAGGTGAAATGAGATTGGCCATCAGGTGATAATTATTGAAACTAGGAGATGGGTACATGGGGTTTGCTCTACGATTTTACTTTTGTATACGTTTGAAAGTTTCCATCACAAAATTTTAATACATGTACCTCTTGATGCAGTTGTTCCTAAAATCAGATATACACAAAGGATGTTCATAAGGAATTACGTGTATAATAACAGAAAAAGGGTAAAAATCTAAATACCCAACGAAAGATGGGGGAAATAAATTATGGCATGTTCATTGAATGGAATACTATGGAGTCTTTAAAAATCATGTTTTCAAAGACTATTTAATGACATTGAAAAGTGCAATGAAGGGGCCAGCCCTGTGGCCGAGTGGTTAAGTTCACGCACTCCGCTTCGGTGGCCCAGGGTTTCACCAGTTTGAACCCTGGGCACGGACATGGCACCGCTCATCAACCCACGCTGAGGCGGCATCCCACATGCCACAACTAGAAGGACCCACAACTAAAAATGCACAACTATGTACTGGGGGGCTTTGGGGAGAAAAAGGAAAAATAAAATCTTTAAAAAAAAGAAAAAAGAAAAATGCAATGCACATTTTATATGAAAAATGCAGGTTACAAACCAATTATATACAGCATGTTTGCATTTTTATTTAAAATATATAATAGGGAGCCGGCCCCGTGGCCGAGTGGTTAAGTTCGCGTGCTCCGCTGCAGGCGGCCCAGTGTTTCATCAGTTCGGATCCTGGGCGCCGACATGGCACTGCTCATTGGACCATGCTGAGTCGGCGTCCCACATGCCACAACTAGAAGGACCCACAGCTAAGAACATGCAACTATGTACCGGAGGGCTTTGGGGAGAAAAATGAAAAAAAAAATAAAAATAAAAAGCTTAAAAAAATAAATAAAAATAAAATAAAATAAAATATATAATAAATATAAAGACTGGAATGTTAGTGATGGTAAACTATGTGGTAGGATTACAAATGACTTTTATAATATTTGTAGTTTCCTGTATTTTCAAAATTTCTACACTGAGCATGTGATACTTTTATAGATATATTTTTTTCTTTCTCTTTTTTTTTTTCGAGGAAGATTAGCCCTAAGCTAACATCCGCCAGTCCTCCTCTTTTTGCTGAGGAAGAGCCCTGAGCTCACATCCGTGCCCATCTTCCTCTACTTTATATGTGAGACACCTACCACAGCATGGCGTGCCAAGCAGTGCCATGTCCGCACCCAGGATCCGAACGGGCGAACCCCGGGCGGCTGAAGTGGAATGTGGGATCTTAACCGCTGTGCCACCGGGCCGGCCCATACTTTCATTTCTTATTTTTATTTTTTTTAAAGATTGGCACCTGAGCTAATAACTGTGGCCAATCTTTTTTTTTTTTTCTGCTTTATCTCCCCAAATACCCCCTGGTACATAGTTGTATATCCTAGTTGCGGGTCCTTCTAGTTGTGGCATATGGGATGCCACCTCAACGTGGCCTGACGAGCGGTGCCATGTCCGTGCCCAGGATCCGAACCCTGGGCCGCCCCAGCGGAGCACGCGGACTTAACCACTTGGCCACAGGGCCGGCCCCCATACTTTTATATTTTTAATGGAGGAAAAATAGTACTTCATTTCTCTTTGGTAGTTGGAATTTTTTCAGATTCTTTTCCCTTACATTGTCTTATTTTTACCCCATACAAGATCGATAGAACAGCTTTTTCTATATTCCCACAGACCCAAAGTAGTACATTCTCAGAACTAGATGGAACCCTAGAGATTAAGACGGATTTCCCCATTGTTTAGATGAAGAAACTGAGGATCAAAAAGGGGAAGTGACTTGCTTACCACCAGGCACAATGAAACTGAGTGTCAGAGCCAGGACTAGAAGTCAAGCCCCCTGAAGTCAACTATAGGGACCTTTCGCTGCCTCTTAGAACAAAGGATTCCAGTTAAACCCCGTTCCTGACAGGAACCAGGCCTAGACATTCTTGAATAGGATGCCTCAAAGATGAGACAATTGCCCTGACTTCTAATCCTGGCCGTCACCCTGGCCACAGACTGAACCTTCCCCTGGTTAATCCAGGCTGTGGACCCCTCAGCTCCACACACGAACCAATCTCCCCAACCCTGACCAGAGTCTGAATTCTGATCTGTGTTGCACAATGAGCCCTTTCTCCTCCCCCTCATCCTCCATCATACAAATCTGTATGGTTGAAAGGGGGACTGGGGCAGAATATTGGTGAATCAATACAGCCTGCTCCTCTCCAGGGTCAAGGGCAGCACTTTCTTATAGGCAGGCAGGCACCTTTTAACTAGAAGGGCAAGGGCAAGTCCATGACTCCAAGAGAGGATGCTCAGAGCCAGCATTCTAACTTGGGGAGTCTGGCTTCTCTTGAGAACATCTCTCTCACTAGTCCATGTAGCTATTTGGGGCTCTCAGCCTGCCGGATCAGAAGGGCCAGCCCCCGACGCCTTTGCCTGGGTCCCTGAGTTAGCTGAGGGAAGGGAGTGGCCGGGCATAGGGTGGTTCTTGACAGGCCTTTGGGAAACGGGAGTGGGGGGGCGGGGGGTGGGCGGGGCACAGGGGTAGGGAGTGTGGAGAACTGCCCGTGGTGTGCCAGAAAAGACTGAGGGAAAAGAAGATGCCACCGTGACACCTGGTTAAAGGAATTAGAGTGACAGAGAGGAATGGACCATCCCCACTTCCCCTCCATTCCCGGAAGCTCTGTCAGAACTCCTCAGTGCAGCAGAGGTGACTGGGACTCCCCCAGGGATAAGGAGGTCCCCAAAGCTGGAAAAGAATTTCCCTTCCTGAGAGATAATTGGACCAGTCATGTCTCCCTCGGTGCCTCAGTTCCCCCCATCTGTACAACGGGGCAGCAATAACCTTCTTGGTCCTGCCTCCTTGGGGGATATGTGAGAATGCATAAGACAGATTGGGGTACCACATTCTTGAAGCATCTCCTGTTTCAGGCCCAGCGGGGAGGGAGGTCTGCGTAACACTAAGAGAGTTAGAATTAATTTTGGTGACTTTATGGACAGGCACTGGAAGGCTGCGCATGCGGCCTAGGCCTTTTTAAGGGCTAGGATACTGCTTTCCCCCCACCCCAGCTTAAATTTCCAAGGGGAGAAAGGGGGCTTCAACCTTTGCTTTTCAATCCTCTGCGGCCTGGCAGGGGAGACCTATCCCAACTGTCACGTCTCGAAGATTAAGGTGACTCCTCAATGCCCAGCATTTTGCCAAGTGGAAAGAATTCCTTTGGTGGCATGAGGTGGCACCATCTCTGAGTCTGTGGAACATTGTTGTCCAACACGTCCCTACTCGGAGTTCCTGAAATCTGGAAAATGGGCTGTCTCATTCTAGATGTAAGTGTGTGTGTGGGGTGTGGCAGGGGCCTGGGGGGGGGTTTGCAGGGGGAGGGGGGTGGGGAGAGGGGGAGGTGAAGTAGATAAAGGGGCGGGAAGTGGGAGGTAGTGTTACAGGCATTAACATGCCCAATAGATTTTGTTTTCCCTCCCATAAATGCTTAGGAAAAAAGACCTGCAAAGCTGGAGAGTGGCTTCAGGGTGAATTTTCTGTGGTTTAAGGCTTTTCAGACCCCAGTTAGCCCTCTGCCCACCTGGGCAAATGAAAGACAGGAATGAAAAAATAAAAAGGAGAGATCACGGTAAACATGTAAATCTCCTTTTTACCTCATGATCTTTGTAGAAAAGACGTCAGTGGCAGCAAAGCTAGAAACCCAAGTGACAACATGGAGGAAGCAAGAGGACCATGAGAAGAAACAGGAAGCTGACCACATGTCTTTCTTGAAAGACTTTCCTTTGTTTCTCTGTAGCTGAAATTGTGAGCTCAAAGGCCTTCCAGTGTGGTCAAGGAAACAGCTTCCAAGAAACAACTAGAGAACGAGGCGAGAGAGCAGAGCATCAGGATTCAGGTAAGAAAAAAAATCAGACCAGATGAAAAAGATGAGAGGTAGAGAGAATCAGGGAAGGCTTCTGGGAGGAGGCGAGTCTTGAACACTGACTTGGAGAGTTGAGGCATGGAGAGCGGTGGGGAGGGTATCCCAGGCTAGTGGGGCAGGGACTGGTGCAAAAGAACAAAGGATGCAAAGAGCAATGTTTGTTGAGGGAGGCAGCATGGCTGAAGAGGAGGGTGCGGGTTGCAAGGTCATTGTGCAGATGTGAAAGGAACATACTGTACTGGTGGGAGCAAGGAAATAGACTTTGTTTCCCTTTTGAGAATGACATGGCCCCAGGGGAGCATGGGGGAGGCTTCCTCAATTCCCTCAACTCCCCCGCAGCCCCCCACACACATACGCAGGCTCAGCCTTCCACCTCCTCCCCTCCATGCTTGCAGCGCTAAGGGGTGACTTAGAAGATGAGACTGATCCTGCAGACAAAAATCAGTGTAATTATTTTACAGTCCTACTGTAAGCATGCGGGTTGCTGTGTGGGTGTGCGTGTGTGTGTGTGCATGTGCGTGCATACTACTCTGCAAAGGCATACACAAAGCATGTCTTGTACTCTGTAAAACTGAAGCAGAGCAGGTGGCAACCTATTTGGCACCCTTTAAGGCAGGCTGCATGGCAGAGTGAGATGGACAAAAGACTTGGATTCAAATCCTGACTCACTGCCCAACTGGAGGACCCTTCACCTCTCTGAGCCTCATTTTGCTCATCTGTAAAATGGGGATAAAATTACCTACCTCATAAGGCGAGGATGAAATGAGATAAACTGTGAAGTGCCGGGCTCATAATAGGTACTCAAACATGGACAACTTTTCTTTCTTTCTTTTTTTTTTTTTTTTGCGGAAGATTAGCCCTGAGCTAACATCTGTTGCCAATCCTCCTCTTTTTGCTGAGGAAGACTGGCCCTGAGCTCACATCCGTGCCCATCTTCCTCTACTTTATATGTGGGACACCTGCCACAGCATGGCTGGCCAAGCGGTGCCATCCGCACCCGGGATCCGAACCGGCGAACCCCAGGCTGCTGAAGCGGAACGTGCAAACTTAACCGCCGCAGCACCAGGCCGGCCCCTGGACAACTTTTTGTATGAGTTACCCACTCCCCCATCCCATGTTACCCTCAGGAGCCTGCCCTGTGAGCCTGAATTCCCAGCTCCTTTGTTGAAAGTGCTGTTCAAGGCAGCGCCAGGCACTGTTTGTGTGGGAGGACGATACAAACATGAAGCAGAAACAAATGTGGCAAAGTCTTGATAGTTGCAGAATCCAGGTGTTGGGGCTTCGTTGTACCGTCCACTTCTTCGTGCAGGTTTGAAAAACAAACTCTAAGAGAACGCAGAAGCACTTCTTGTCTGCAAGAGTGTTACATCTGTCTCAGAGGAGAGAAGCAAGCCAGCAACTAATTTTTATGCCAGGCAGAATGTGCAAGGAGGCCCTCCAAGAGGGACTCAGAAGTGCTGCAAACCGTGCAGGAGGGGAAGATGACTTCACCTGAGGCACTGTGGGCCGCTTCCTGGAGGCAGGGGCAGTTCAGCTGGGCCTGCGAGGAAGAGAATTTGATTTTCAGAGAACAGGGTGGGGGGCCTGGTTCCAGTGGTCCAGGCTCAGAGGACAGCTGCCAACTGCACAGGCTGTGGGACAGACGTGACTGTCACTGGTATGCTTTGAGAACTGCAGTCCAGTGGGTGTGGCAGGAGGGAGAACACTTTAACCCCTCGGCACTTGATAAACTGTTGTGGAGAGGGCTTGATTGATCACTTTAACTTGCTCTTTGCTGGTTAAGCGCAAAGCCAGGAGAGAGCCTATTTCAGGGCTCCGCTGGGAGATGCGGATGAAGGAGAAAGGAGCTTGAGAAGGGATCTGGTTGCTGGGGGCAGGTAGGGGGGACTCCAGGTGGGAACTGGAGAGGAGAGTACCTGGTGGGGTTAGGGGTGGGTCTGCTCAAGGCCCTGAGTTCAGGGCAGAACTTACAAGGAGGCGAAATAAAGCATGATGGGCAATGAAGGGTGAAACTTTTCTCCTGCCCCTGTCACCTCAGCCTGTCAAAGGCCCAGAAATCCCCTGCCATCTGTTTTCATTCTTTTTTTTTTAAAGATTTTATTTTTCCTTTTTCTCCCCAAAGCCCCCTGGTACATAGTTGTATATTTTTAGTTGTGGGTCCTTCTAGTTGTGACATGTGGGATGCCACCTCAGCATGGCTTGATGAGCAGTGCCATGTCCGCACCCAGGATCCAAACTGGCAAAACCCCTGGGCCACTGAAGCAGAGCGCGAGAACTTAACCACTCGGCCACGCCATGGGGCCGGCTCCTGTTTTCATTCTTTTTATAGGCACCTAGGCGATTTTTTTTTTTTTTTTGAGGAAGATCAGCCGTGAGCTAACTACTGCCAGTCCTCCTCTTTTTGCTGAGGAAGCCTGGCCCTGAGCTAATCCATGCCCATCTTCCTCCACTTTATATGTGGGATGCCTGCCACAGCATGGTGTGCCAAGCGGTGCCATGTCCGCACCCGGGATCCAAACCGGCGAACTCGGGGCCGCTGAAGTGGAACGTGCGAACTTAACCGCTGCGCCACCTGGTTGGCCCCGGATTTTTTTTTTTTTTCAAGTTAAAGAGGCTTCTATGCAACTACAAGACCTGGGGGTGGGGGGGTGGCGTATTAAGCCACTATTAAGTCCTTACCTGTGCTGAGGGAATTCTCTAAACCAGTACTTACCAACCTTTCAGATGGAGAGCAAGGCTCCCCTGGAACAGGAAGGGAAGAGGGGAGAGGGTGAGGGGGGCGTCCGTGGAGGAGAAGAGGGCTGGCAAGTGAAGAGGGAGACTTCATTTGGCTGAGGATAGAACTTGGCAGGTGACAGGGAGGACAGTGGGCTTCAGATGGAGAGGGTGGGGGCAAGGAAGCAAAGACCAACAACTTGGTCCAGGTCACAGTTATTTCCCCTTCCTGCCCCCTTCCGCCTCACTCTGGCCCTTCTCAATACTGTGATCCCCACCTGTCTCCACACAGCGGGAAGGAGGCAAGCAAGCACAGCCCAGAATACTCTCTACAGGATGAGTCTGGCTGGCTGGGGAAGGATGCCCAGGATGCTGCCAAGCTGGTCTCCACTTGGGAGGGCCAGCTGAACTCAGGCTTCTTTGGCAAGTGCCAGGAGAGAAGGCCCCAGAATCCAGCAATCCTGGGACAGGACAGTGATCCGTAAGGGCTGGAGCTAATCCCAGGTTAAAGGGATGGCCTTAAGAAGTTGGAATTAACCAATCAAATCATCCTTTTGCCAGTTGTATTTAGGAGGTTCTGGGGACATCAGTGGTCCATGTTCACCTTTTATGGCTAATATCTAGCAACCATAAATCATTTGTTTCTCATCTTCATTGCTGACATTTTTTGACTGTCTACCATGTGCTAGGTTCTTTATCATTATCAGTAATAGCTAACAGGTATCAAACACTTATGACGTGGCAGGCTCAGTACCGAGAACTTGACCTTGTATTATCTCAGTTCATCCCCACAACAGCCCTGTGATGTTGGTACTGCTATTGTCCCCATTTTACAGAATTGGAAACAGAGGCTCAGAGAAGTGAAAGAACTTAACTCACTGAAGGCCACACAGCTAAGAACGAGTAGAGGTAAGATTCAAACTCAGGTCTCGGTCTCCAAACCCGCATACTATGTGCTTCTGCTGTCTGCTCCAGTCTCCAGCATGCTTTGCTGTCTTGCTCCTCACTAGCGATGCCTTCTCCCAATTAGTAGATTAGTCATGTGTTGACACTTCTAGTCTCAGTCTAATGGCTTGTTTATTTAACTGATGGATGCTGCTCCCCATTTAAGGCCATTAGCATTTAAACAAAACAAAACAAAACTGTTGAGCCTGGCAAAGTGACACTGTGTTTACTGTTTTTCTCCCAGTGTTAATTGTGAGCATTTTCCAAATATGTATTTTGATGTGCTAACGGTCCCTAAAGAGACCTGCGGAATAGTTTAGTAATCTTCTCATGCAGCTCCAGCCCCGCTCCCCCTAATCTCCTTGGTGAGGGGGACAAATGACCCAGGGGGCCAGCCTTGGGTAGGATGGGGAAGAGCGATGGTGACAGTCCCATTCTGAATAATTAGGGGGCAGAGAGGCTGGGCTGGGTCCACAACTCTGTCTTTGGGGGCTAAGCCCTGGAGCAGCCCCCGCAGCTTGGGGAGGGAATTTTGTATTTCTTTCCAGGACAATAAGAACCTCTGTGCCAAGGCAGAGGAGGAGGCCGAGAGCTCCGAGGCATCTCTGCCGGAGTCTCTTGACACTGTCTGATTGTTACTGTTTCAGTTTCTGCTTGGATCACTGACCGCGTCCATTTAGAGCAGGCTGGCTTGGGTGAAGATAGTGTAGGGCTGAGCGAGGACAGAGAGGACCTGTCGGGGGTGGGGTGTGAGGTGGGCAGGGAGCTGGACCGGCTCTAAAGTGCCCAGGTTACAAATGAACTGCTGCAAACGACAGGGTGAATCTTGCGGCCATAAATGGGATGAAGGAGCACTCCCACGCCCCCCTCCTCCCCGGGGTAACGGCTGTTGATCCGTCCAGTTTGTGTAGTCTTCTTCCTCTGACACGTGGGGGTTCAGCTCGACCTTGGGGTAAAAAGATGAAGAGCTACAGGTTTGATCCTTATATGGGACAGTTTGCTTCACACTGAGGAACTGGCTACTTCCTTCCTCCTAGCTCCAGTTGCAAACTGATGGGAGTTAAAGCGCGGAGTTTAGGGCTCCCTGAAAACCCATTCCCAGCAGTGGAAAGTCACATCACTCAGTGTCTTCTGACGGCCAGCGCAGCCGGGTCTGACCCCAGCAAGTCGGCCTCGGATTGGGAATGAGCTAAGGCAGCTCCTTCGTTTCTTCCTCACTCAGGACATCCAGCTCTGGAACTGGGAGTTCTGGGGACGAGGAGGAGGTAGGCATTGGCCTCCTGCATAATTAGCTACATCAGTCTCAAAAAACATTGATGGCCCATCCCTTTGAGCATCATGCTGTGCCTGGCACGAGCTAGTAATCCCAACCGGGTCCTGGCCCTCCCGAGTTAACAACCTTAAATCACACAATAATGACACAGATCCCAAAGGCGGGCAGCTAACCAATACATCCACTTGTCCGCCAATCACAAGGGACCCATTGAATGAGCCACAGCGGCAAACAGGGCCCCCTTCAAAGAGCTTCCAGTCTGGTGGGTAAATAGGTAAGACTGAGGGAGGGCTCGGGAGAAGAGGTTCAGGCGAGGAAACACGGTCAACTTGGGCATCATCGAACAGACTTCTTTTTGTAAGTGCCTATTGGCACGTGGCTGGGTGTTCTGTCCGCTTGAAGCCGCGCCCCCCCACCCCGGATTGAGGGGTTAATTCCGTCCTCCACGCGCGGGGTCGATACAAAGGGCCAGCGGCAGCGTCGCTCCGCGTGGCGTGTGCGGAGCCCCAGGCCCGGAGGCGGGCGCGAGGCGCCCCGCGGGGGCTCGCCCTTTCTCCCTGGGTGGCCGGGGCGTGTCACTGGCCCTCTGCTCCGCGGGCCTCACGGTCCGCAGCGAAGGTCCCTCGCGGCATTTTCGGAGAGTCCCCCACCCCTGTCCCGACAGCCCCATGTCTCCGCTGCGCGCTGCGCGCCGCGGGCTCAGGTTTGGGGCGGGAGCTGGGAAGAGGCTCAGGGGAAAGTCGTCCCGGGCGGCGCGGCGGCGGCGTCTCCCCAGTGCGCGCGGGCCTGGCCCGGCTGCGGGAGGCGCCGCAGCCGGCCCGTCCCCTAAACACTTCCGACGGGCGCCTGCGTCCCGGGCGGCTTCCCAGGGCCGTGCTGGGCGGGGGCGACCCGGCCCGCGTTCGCGCTCCCGGGCCACGCGCCCGCCCGCGAGGTGCCCGTGGCCGCGGGGCGCCGAGGCTCCCCGAGGGCGGGCTGCACAGCGCCGGCCGGGCCGGGCCGCGGGAGGGCTGGGGCGGGCGAGCGGCGCGGGGCGGAGGGAAGGCGTGTGCGGGGGGGCGCGGGAGCGCGAGCCGCCGGCCGGGAAGGGTGGGTCCGGGAGCGGCGGCCGCGGCGGCGGGAGGAGCGAGCCGGGAAGCCGGGAGGGCGGCCGGGCTGGCGGGCCAGAGCCGCGGCGGGGGGGAGGGCGGAGCGCGGAGGGCGGAGACGGGGCAGCGGGAGGGAGGGGGCCGGCGGGGCGCGGCCAGGGGGCGGGGCGCCGGGACCTGGGGAAGATAAGAGCGTGCTCGCGGGGAGCGAGGGCGGGAGTGAGGGAGGGGCGGGGGACTTAGAGACCAAAGAGGAGACAAAAGGACGGGGTGGGTGGGAGGGGCATAGACAAGCAGGGGTAGGGGAGGGGCGCCGGGGGACGCCTAGGAGGGAGGGGTGTGTGTGTGTGTACGGGCGCGGGGGGGGGGGCATGGTGTGGGAGGGACTTAGAGAGGGACGTGAAGGGACAACATAAGAAGGGAGCGCGGGGGTACGGAGAAAGGGGGAGTGGGCCGGGAGTGCTCCACCACGCTGGCCACGAAGGGGAGGGGAGGCCGCTGGGAGGAAGGGCCACACACGGGGGGGGGGGATCCTGGCGATGGACAGTCCGCGAGGAAGGGGGGCCGGTGCTTCGGCGGGCTCGGGAGGGGAAGGGTGAGCAGACACGGGGAAAGGGAGTGCTGCGAGAACCCGAGGGTGGAGGCGGCTGGGCTGGGCGTGTGTGGAGCGCTGAAGGCAGGGATTTAACGCTGGGGATGGGGATGACCAAAAGACCACGGTGGGGGCTGCACAGACGGGACGGGGCTGCCAAGGCAGGACGAAGACTGCCCAGGGGAAAGTGGGATGTACGAGGGCTGCAGAAAGGTGGCGGGGGCGGCCTCGGGCTCGGCAGGAAGGCGCCACCACCGCCCTCTGCCCGTCCCCAGCGTGCCCCGCCCCGTCCGGGGGCCCTAAGGGCGGCCTGGGCCTTGGGGGAGCCGAGCCAGGGCGGTACCATTCGGAACTGAGAGGGGGGCTTGGGGGGAAGGGAGGAGCCAGGGGTCAGAACCCTGTTGGGGGCGGGGGGGCCACACCCTGGGAAAAAGGCTTGGGCACATCCAGAATGGACCAATCAGCGAGCAAGGCCAGGGTGGCGTCAAGGGGCAGCTTTGGCCAATGGGAAGGGAGAACACTTCGGAGGTTCGGAGGAAGAAAAGAAAAAAAAAAGCCCCACGAAACAACAATCGAATCCGTTTGGGGGCTTGGAAGGCTGGGAGTGGGCGTCGTTTATAGCACGTTCCTGAGCCTGCCCTCCCCTTTGAAGGATGGGGTCGCTTACATCACTCCTCGGCTGCGGGGAACACGGAGCTGAAGAGGGTCCCGGGAAAGTAGCCGGGAATTGGCCGTTTACTGGGGACTCTTGATTGGGTGCTTTAGTTTGGGGGGTGGGTGGGACGGAGGTGGCAGCTTTGTGCTCAAAAGGTTATGGTCTCTTAAACGGAGGCAGGAGTGGGTAGGGGTCCTCCGTTCCCTCCCATTGGCTACTGACTTAAGTGTCAACCAGCAAGTGGATCACGGATAATCTCGAGCCAGTGGATAACTTAAAAATGCCCCTTGGGCTCTGAGCATGATCAACATAGTCATTTCCCTTCCCAGCTCCTGGCTGGTTCTTGAGAGGATGAGCAAATGGCACTAGGGGCCCACAGCTACCCCTGCGAATTTCACAGAAATTTATGGCGTGGCTTTTGGCTTCGGAGTGAGCCTAGGGTCCTAGTGCCCACTCAGTCACTAATTTAATGTGTCACGCTGGATACATCCCTGTACTCTAAATAATCTTCCACCTATCAAATAAAGGTATCGGGACTAGTTACCTTTGATGTCTAAACGTTGTGGAACTGCTGTGGAGAGTGGTGTGCTTGGAAAAGAGGGCCGTATCGGTGGGGGTTATGGCGAAAGAAAACCTGTGGAGTGACAGAGAGCTTTTGGCCTCGGGATTCCAAACGTCTGTAAAGCAACTCAGACTGTAAAATGGTGTACATGTTTGTGCGTTTTTCTGGAGAGGGCTCAGAACTTCGTCAAATTCATAGACGGGTCTGTGACACACAAAAATTAACCCTCATCTTGGTCTAAAAGGCTGGAGGGGACCAACCTTCCAGGCAGGTGAGGCACAGTAGTGGTATGTCCTTTGGGAACAGGGGGCAGGGGGTTCTCCAATTCCTTGTTAGAAATCTCTGCTGCAGGGGCTCTTCCCACGTACCTATATTTCTTGTCATCCAAAGAATGGCAGGTTCCTCACAGGTTCCACCCGTGTGAACTGCCTCATAGCAGAGTAATGCTCGAATAAACCATACTTTGAATCGATGGTGAGCAGTTGGCCGAGTTAGGTAGGAAAGGGAATAGAGCTTTACTTCTGAAAGCTCACCTACCTCATCTGTAAAACCTATCTTACAAATGAGAAAATAAGTGCTAGCTACTCTCGACAGCAACCTGTGCAAGCCAGGAGGCTGTCACACACGAAGAGAATGATAGCGGCTAGACTTACAGCTGAACCCAGCTTCTGCACCATCCTAGGATGAGCCCAGGACTCAATCCCATTGCATAGTTTGTGCATGCTATTTCTAGCTTAAGAATATACACTATTTAGTCACTATCCCTGACACTTCAAATTGGTTTATGGTGGATCGTGTTTGATGTGATGTATTTATGATCACAGGCTAGGGTAACTTCTCTTTACTTCACTTTCGGACTAACTACATAATCCTTGGTAAGAACACGAGGTTCCCCTGACAAGTGTGGCTGGAGAAATGCAATGGGGAGCGTCCAAAGGTGTCTTGTCTGACTTGAAGAAAATGATTCAACTGGGAGACAACACAGAATACACTCCAGTTAAATAGATAAAAATGCCTTTATTTTTAAAATGTGGCTTAACTACACTCACAGTGTGCTAAGCCCGTTTTGGAGTTGATCTTGTAGCTCGGAGTAAAACCGGGCAAATCGAGAAGTCGGTTCCTAGTTCTGGGCAGTAAGATGTCACTCTCCAGCAACTCAATCTACAGAGTTTTTCTTCAGCTGTTTTTTGTGACGGATGGAGAGCCGTTTTGGATTCCTCTGTACTACAGAGAGATCTGACCTTGAGGAAGAGCGGTAGCCCACATCCTCTGCTTTTATAGGCTTAATGATATGGCCTGGCTTGGTGACGACCTTGGGTGTAG
The DNA here is from genome assembly GCF_041296265.1 of Equus caballus. Lineage (NCBI taxonomy): Eukaryota > Metazoa > Chordata > Mammalia > Perissodactyla > Equidae > Equus > Equus caballus. Next base: position 124,435,459 of record NC_091715.1, on the reverse strand, counting down.
TCAGCTTTTGGAAGGCCCTCTGGGTGTTCCATGTGGATCCTATAGGGGTCTGGATGGTCCTTTCAAACTGCTGATGGTGGGTGAATGGATACGGAAGCACTCGGACCTGGAAGGGAAGGTAGAAATGGTAACTGTCAGGCAGTGTGAGTACACAGGCCACAGTTCTACACGATGGCTGCCGTGAGTGAAGCTGCCAGGCGGTCAAGGCATCCCAATGCCCCCAGCTAACCTCTGGAGTCCCAATCTGCTTGAGGTCATTTGGTCCTAATTTGTATTAGGACCCTCCCTTCCCCCAGGCTTACCCAACAATCTAGGGATTGAAAAACCACCCCAAGACTGCCCCTGGAGCTGTAGGAATACTACCGGGCTGCTGTCCCCACCTGGGTCTTCACATCCAACACGGTGACTGCAAAGCATCGGGGCATTTGTGTATCCCTGTGGATCTTATGGCCCTCCTACCCTCTTCAGGCTCCCAACCCCTTCCTTTCCTCTCCTTGATACATGCGATTAATATTTTCAGGAACCCGAAGGTTTACTCCTGAATCCCGAACTCAACCAGGCTGTTACCGCTCAGTTAGCTTCATCTTCTTTCGGTATCACAGAATGTCAGAGCTGGAAGGTCCTAGATAATGGCAAAAGTCATCTCCCTTGGCCCCAAATTTGGCTTAGACAGGGGAAGCGATTTACCCAGGTGAATTATGGGCAGTGAGGGAGAACAGGACTCAGGTCGCCTTTCCCGACCTAGTACTCTTCTCTACTCTACCACAGCGCTGCCTTCTGACATTGAAATAATCTTAAACACTTCCCCAAAGGCCAAAGAGGGAAAAATGTAAGCAGACGAGGGGGAAGTTCCGGTCAGCAGTCTTTGGAGATATTCAATGGAACACTCGAGAAGCTGCACCCTGCCGGGTGGTCCCAGTGGTGGTGAAGGACACAGATTCTCTTTGGGTGAAGGGAATGTCTTACTGGGGCTGATAGCTAGATCTGTGCTTGTCACCCCAGGAAAGAGAAAAAGAGAAACTCCTGGACGAAGAATTCTGTCTCGGGAGGCTTGCATTTTTTTTTCTTTTGCCTTCAGCTATTGCGTGCTGAGACCTGCAGTCCATGGCTTATTAAAAAGACGAGGAAAATCAAGGGAGACCCTTGGAAAACTAGTTGTGGGTTTGCAGTGACTATTAAAAACAAACAGATCAGAGTCCTGGAAGGGAGGGTGGCCTTCACTGAGGCCCGCACTCCACCCCTCACCTAGAACCCTGGCCTGGTGAAGCGCCCCTCTGTCCTCTCCCTTAACCCCCGCCTGCCTGCTCATTGCCTGTTTGCTGCTTCACGTCCTCAACTGGGGTGACAGGGGTTGCAATTCCATTTCTGCAGCAATTGGTTCACAAAATAAGATCAACAGAGTATTACTGAAATGTGATTTCCTCACCTCTCTTTTGTACCTGTTAAAATATTCTCCCCTTTTTGTTCAGAGGGAAAAATAATTCATTTCAATGTTCTCCTGGCTGGGGACAGAGCTCAGGGTCACAGACTTTCAGAATTGAAGGGAACATAAAGGTCACTGAGTCGTCTCATTCCTGAGTCCCCTCTTCGCATGCTCATACCCCCAGTGCAACCCATTCTCTCCCTGGACCGGCAGAAAGTTTCTCCTTAAATTGAGCTGTTTTTCCTCCATTTTCTACTTTATGTGACTCTGCTCCGTATGACAGCCTTCAGTATATTCGAAGACTGTGATCATGCTCAAATTTGCTTCTCTCTTGGGTAAATGTCCCTAGCTCATTATCAGATGACACAATTTAAAATCCTTTCACTGCCCTGAACAAGTATCCATTTGTCCATTTTTCTTAAGATGCAGCTCAAAGCTTATAGCCTCTGAACATTACCTTGACTATAAATACAGGCCTGGAGACTAGTAATTCTTAGTTTAGCAACAGCCATTTGCATCCGAGTTATCTGGGGTACTAGTTGAAAATGCAGATTTGGGGGCCTCACCACGGCTGCACAGATTGTCCTGTGAGCCTCAGCGTTCCTCCTGGTCAGTAATTAAAACAGCAGAGTCGATTCGGAATTATTCATCCCAGAGCCGGTCAGTGAAACAAGAACAGATTTGATTCTGTGATCAAGATCACGCATCCTTCTTGACCCCAGAGCACTCGAACCCTCCTCCCAAGCAAGAGAGCCAGGCAGCAAAGAGAGGCAGCCAGAGGGCGCTCTCTCCCTCACCTGATGAGCTGCTGCATGGATGTTTCGCTTCTCATTGATAATCACATTTGGCAAATTCTTGTCTTTTCTTGGAGGACCCTCAGGGATTTTAATAAGAAACCTGGAAAGCAGAACAGCAGGAGGTCTGACTAAGAGCATTAAGGACTGAGTGAAAAGGGCAGGGAGGACGCCTGAGAGCAAGGTGGAGAACCTGGTGCCCTCCTGACAGGCCTTCTCCCGTTCTTACCGGCGTCTCTTCTTGGCACTGGGCATGAGGCCCACACCGCCCCACTCGCCCCAGCCAGGCAGAGTCAGGTCCACGTCCTTTGGCTTACTCGCCTCCACAGCCTCCCTCTTCTCTTTCAAGAAGTCTCTGATGACATCATCCCCGGCAAAAGCTTCCTTTATCATTTGCCTTTGATCTTTCTCCTCTTCATCTTCCTGGGAAGAAACAAGAGCAGAGCTACAGCCTCCCTTGTGAGCTGTGGTTCCAGGCAGGTCCGCTTGAATTTTGGGTTGTGGCATTTTAGCGCCCCCTAGGGGCAAGCACTGAACAATGATGGTCTTGCAATACCAACCGATTGGCGGCCAATCATGCTCCAATTTGCTTTTCTCTAGGGTAACTATCCCTAGCTCATTATCATAGGACACAATTTTAAACTTTCAGTAAGGAAGCTGCAGGGTGGAGGAAGGAATGGCCTCTGTTAGGAGGAGGTGCTCCAAGCAGTCTGGCCAGAATGTGGGCATCCCCCAGCTTACACCCCTGGAAAGACAGGCACCGGGGCTCCTTGCTTGAGTAGTTTCAGTTACTTAATTGGGGGGTCCCGGACCATTTGGGATCCCACTGGGTAGAGAAAAATCCTGGCAACAGCTCAATGATTCCCCTTCGAGTTGTCCTGCCTGGGATCTGGTCAGAGCTTGGGATGACTCGTCTTTCCTCTGAGGGCAGTTTTAGAGTCACCCCAGGGAAGGTTTGGCAGCTCAAGGTTTAGGATGTGGGAGTCTCAGTGGCACTCACATATTTGCATCTAGTAAACTGTCACCAGGACCGGCCTGGCCCCATACTATTCCGGACCTCACGACTACCGAAATATGCCCCCCGCACAGCACGACGTCCCTGATTCTACTCCTTGTGCAAGAAGGACACTTTCTGCCCCAGCTCTGATCCCCCACAATGGCCCACGACCCTGGCTCTGCTCACCCATTCCTCTACTGTCGTGGGAACGGCCAAAGACTTCACAGAAGGCGATTTTGTGCTTAGGAGGTTCTGTAGATCAATCATTTGCTCCTTTTTGGGCTTCTCCTTGGGGGCACCAGGCTGATTGTTTGGCTTCCTCTCCAACCACTGCCCATTTACTGCAGGTCTGGGACGCTCCTTATCTTGAAAGCATCCTTCTCTGCCCAGCTCCTCTAGCTCGTCCAGAGTCCGTGCTCTCTCTGGCCTCTGCAGCAGCATGGGCTCCTCTTCTTCGTCAGCAGCTTCCTCTCTCTGAACTGGCAGAACTGTTCTCGCTGAACTCACTTTTTGCTTCGTGGACCGATGGTTTTCCTTGTTGAGTTTCTGGGAAAGTGCCCTCAATTCGGACAGCACCTCCTGGCTGCTAGAATCTGGGGGAAGAAATGACAGCTGTCAGAAAAGGAGGTTGGCGGGCTGGCTCTGTGGCCTAGAGGTTAAGTTCGGCACATTCTACTTCAGTGGCCTGGGTTCGGTTCCCAGGCACGGACCCACACCACTCATCAGCAGCCATGCTGTGGCAATGACCCACATACAAAAAGGAAGATTAGCACAGATGTTACCTCAGGGCAAATCTTCCTCAGCAGAAAATAAAATAAAGTAATGCTGGTTCAAGACAGAACCCTAGAGAATAAAAAATATTTTTAAAAAAAGGAGGTTGGAAGTTGCCCTGTCAACAAACATTTATGGAGCACTCTCAACAACCAGAAAGCATTTTTTGAGCACCCACTGGGTGCTAAGCACCATGAAAGACATTCCAATGAGGACAAGTGGGTAAAAGAAGATTCCATTCGCTGGGTCTCCTGGAGAGTTCACTAATCATTACCTGTCAAGTAGCAGGCAATGGAGTTTAGTAGTTAAAAGCAGCATGTTGGGAAGCAGATGTCCTGGGTCCTATTCCCAGCTTTTCCAATGACTCACTGTAAAACCAGAACTGTGGCTTGAGTTCCCCATACAGTATACCCTGCTTGGGGAGATGGCCCCAAGTTCCAAGTTTTTAAAAAGCTGTTTTAACAGGTGGCCTCTGAATGCAACTTCATTGTCATTTATTATTTGTAATTTCTAAAAATTGTGATTTACTATTTGTAAAAACCTTAGCCAGTATTGTTTAATCTTAAAGCAGCATTTCCTAACCTGCTGGGGCTCATCAAGTAGCTCACCCGTTCCAGTCACCAGCAGCACCTGAGCAACTACCACTAGTCTCTGAGAGCCCCGAGGGAAACCCGGCATTAACACACTTCTAGACTGTCCTTTGCGTCACCTCTAGTTGCCTCCATTCCCCAGTTCATCCTGCTCTCTAGCTTTGGCTTGGAGCCACTGGAAGAAGCTGCTTAGATCTGGCTTTTGGATACGTGTGTTTATTACTCAAGGGCAAGTTTCCTTGTTCATTTTGTTTGGGGTCCATGACTTCCCACTATTTCAGGACACTATTTCCCTAAAGATTTGAGAACATTCTATTTATTATCCAAGGAAATCCAAATTCACCTTTCATCCCACAACCAACTGCTCTGCATGGTTAGCGAGGTGCCCAGCTTTTGAGGGGACTCAGGAGGACACAGCTGGTGCCCCGTGGTCGTACAGAGACGACCCCACAATCTCGGCCTGCAGTGCTACTTTCCAAACTCCTCCCGGAAGTGACTGCCTGTAACTATCAATCCCAGAACGCTCCAGCTGAAAGCCCGAAGTCAGGGTCCTACAACACATTCTAACTGACAGCTCTTTTAATTTTTTTTTTGCCATGGAAAAACAGATTCTTGCTGTCATCTACATGCATTATTCCTACAGGAAATAAAATCAGACCTGAGAATGTACCCAGCCGGCCAGGTGACTTGTGAATGTAGACAGTTTCCTGAGCAGGCTGTCTAATGCCCTGCGTTGTCCCCAGATCGGGAGTTCTCTGACCACTCTCAAGGGCACTAAACGTTAATATAAAATGTCATCAAGATAACAAGTAGACAATATAACACTCAAATCGAGTCTGAGCACGAGGTAACAATTCTAATTTCCCATGTGCCTTGTGGAGTCATTCATTCCTGTCAAGAAAGTCTCACCCCGTATTGACACGTATCAACCAGCATTACGAGGTGCTAAAAATGCCACTCCTACTTTAGAAACAGAAACTGCAGCAGCAAGTTGAAGATGTTTCATAATGCCTCAAAATCCACCTGGGCCTGTGGTGTGAACGATTTTCAGATTTGCTGTCCCACCTCGTGCCCTTCTCTCTGCTTTGTGGGGACCAGCAATGTTAACTCCTGCCCTCACTTCCAGGATCGTGTAGTTCTGTCTTTCTGAAGACTGGAAGCCCTCAAGAGCAGAAAACACATTGGAACATACATCGTAGAGCCATGCAGATGACCGCTTATGAAATGCCTTTGAAGAAAAATGGTTATTATGAATTTATTTTCTCTCCAGGGCCCCAGGGGCCTCTTGTGAAAGTCCCCAGAGCCTAATCACTCTGCGGCGTGTGTGGGTGGACAGTCTTCCTCTCACAGGCGTCTGTAACACTAGCCCCAGGCAGTTCTGCCTTCCGGCCACCGCAACTCACCTTTTGTTTCTCGTCTGCCCACCGGCTTGGCATCCTGGTTGAGCCCAGGCTTTTTTCTAAGTGATCGCCTTTCCTCCAATTCTTTCAACAACATTTCTTCCTCTGCCACTGGATTTTCTTCTCCCTCACTTTCAGAAGCCTCGTGGGCCACAGGCTCTGGAGGTTGTTCAGGGTCCTTCTGGATGTCGAGCTCTTCCGCTTCACCGGGGCCGTTCCTGAGCATCCAGGGGTTCGGCCCGTCTGCATTCATCCGCACCTCATTCACCGCATCGGGGACAAGCATTTCATCCTCGTCCTCTGCGCCTTCCTCCTCTTCCTCACTCTCGGAGGCCGCCTGGAGTTTCTGCGTCAGTTCTTTGTTCCTGGCCAATTGTTCCTGCAGAGCCTGGCGAGCCTGGAGGAGTCACAGCAGGAGTGCCTTGTCATTAGTGACCGCAATAACACCTTTCCTGGTCCATTTCTGCCTCCTCTCAATTTGACTTCAGTATTTCTTACTGGTGCCTACCATTTAAACTGCACATATACCACTGTGTTAAGAGCTATGAAGTAAAACGGGAGACAAATTCTTTGTCCTCAAGGAATCAACAAGGGACACAAGCTAAAAAGTAGCTCCTCTCCCCTTTAACTGGACTTGCCTTCAATGCTGTTTCCCTTTCATCTCTCCTTTTCCACTTTGTTCCTGGTCATTTTCCTCTCTGCCTTAGAGATTTTCTGATGCCTTTTTAGATTCCTGGTTTTCCATTCATCCTCATGGCTCTTCCCCAACTCTGCTTCTGCTAGCATCCTTATGGACTGCTTTTCCTTTCTTTCCTCCAATTCCATCTCTTCTCTCACCCTGACGATCTCTTACCTCCAGGTCATATTTGGCCATAATTGCCTTTGATTTTGCCCATTTCCCACTGTTTTGGTGCTTAAGGCTCATTCGCTCCTGGAAAGAAAGGGCAGAGTGAGATCCTTCTCGCTTTCCGGGGAAGGCTGGTTCAAGGGGTAGGGGAAAGAGGCAGCCTCACCATCATTCTGGCCTTTTCAATTTTTTCCAGCTCTTCCAATGCTGCAGAAGGACTGACCTTCTGCAGCTTCTCAAACTCTTTTAGGGCTTTCTTGGCCTTTCCTTTCTTCAGAACCTTGTGATACCTAAAGGGTGAGAGGGGTATAAGCGAAGAGAGTGAGCTGGAACACTGATGCAAACATAAACGTGCCCCCGCTCCCCAAGGGGCTTCCCTATGCAGGGGCTGGAACGGACATCACAGAGCTAGCTGACTGCAGGGAGCCAGTGTGGGACCTGAGAGAACTGGCAGGACTCAGTCCCTGCAGCCCCCAGGGGCAGACCTCTGCAGAGCAGAGTGCCCTCTGCATCTATAGCTCAAGGGAACAGGAGAACAAGTTCCAAAGTGGCAAAAAGGCAGCAAGGAAGCCCTACTGGCCCCAGCAGTGGGAGAATTCACAGCTCATCCTGCAGAACCATTCTGTGACACCCTGGGAGGGAAACAAAGAATTGAACAGTCTTCTTTTTAGCAAAATCAACACTGGAAGCCAAAGCTAGAGGAGAGGGCACTACTGAAGCGGGCAAAGCTCTGTGAGGTTGGTGTGAGGGGGAAAAAAGGCTAGCCACTCCTATCTGGGACCTCTTCTACATGGCCCCAGCTGCCACGCCAGAGGTTCTTTCCTAAGGACCTGTGCTGAACCACATCGCTTTCTTCCATGGAACCCAAGGCCGGGCCACAGGGGCCTCCTTACTTTTTGCTCTTGATTTTCTTCTCTCTTCGAGCCCTGGCCTCATAGTAGGACTGCAGGGCCCGGGCCCTCTGCAGCTCTGCTCGGCGCATCTTAGCCTACAATGAGTGACATTCAGTGACTCCTGGGCTTGAGGGCAAGTGCTGGGAGAAACAGCATGCCCGGCTGTATCAGAGGGCCTATCACACTTACCTCTTCCAGGCTCATGGCTCTGAGAGAGGCCTTTTCCACGGGAGTCAGTAAAGGGTCTGTCACTGGCTGCTTGTTCTTATGGAGGAGGTTAAAAATTTCTTGCTCCATGGGAGTTCTTGCCTTAAGGAGATAACAGAACATTCTAAGTCTTAAGCCATGCTCCCACAGTCTCCCTCTTTACAATCCTATGTCCCTCTACTTTATGACACTATAATTGGAATCACTAACTGGATAGGATTGGCTGTTACAATAAGAGAAGGTGTTCTAGTCTTGCTGTCCAGCTGTGTAGATAGTCTGCTTTTATTTTGATTTAAGACAACTTCAGCAAGGGAACTCTGAGCCTACTCTCTAATATTACTGAGGGGATCACTCTGTTCAGATTAACAATATATATGTAAAACAGAATACCATTCTCTTAGGAATCGAAGCAGGATGCCCCTAAGGTAGATGCTGGCAGGACAGAGGGACAGCAGCACCAAATTGTCAGTTTTGATAGTTGCAAAACAAAATGGTCCCTGTATTGTTATGTACACTTGAAGTACAGAACTATTACTGTGCAAATAGGAATCTCAGATTCCTATAAGCCTCCTTCTAATAATGTTTCTAGAGGAAAGGGGAGGTGAGGTCTTAAGCACAAAAGACGCTGCCTTTCAGAATATGACCTTCATGTAATTGGCCTGCTTCCTGACAGTACAAATTTAACTCTAGTCATTTTCTAACTTTGGCTCCAATTCCTCAGTTTCCAGTTAACTGGGCATGCTAGGTAGCGTCTATGCGTATGAAACGAAGGGACTGTGAACCAGTGGCTTCATGTGTCAACAAAAGATCCCATTTGCTGCTTGACTGGTATTGTGAGGATGGCTAAAATAAGCAGGCCGATCATGCCATGGTCCACTTTGGCAAGGCACAAAGATAGCCCTAGGCAACAGAGCCAGTTTCCAATGTTATACGTGGTTTTCTTCAATAGCCATATAGATCATGGTCAGTATGAAACTTACAAATACCTGGACAAATGCATAAACACACATCATCACACGTTACATGGTGCTGTTGATTTAACCATAAGCCTATTCTACTGAATAGTAAAGGTGCGTGTTCTTCCATTTTTAGTATTTGCAGTAGTGGTCAATCACAGGCTACCAAGTTATTTATATTACAATGTTGTAATCCCCCTCCAATTCAATTCAATTTACAAACATTTATTGATTGCAGCTCCACTCCAGGTACTTGTGCAGGGTGCTAGGAATGCACAATTGATTAAGATCATTCCTGTCCTCCTAGAGCTCATAGCCTTTCAGAGGAAAGAGACACATGCACCCCTAACATAGTGGGTTAAATGTCAGTCCATAGGAGTCATCACAAAAGAAGGACCAGTTAATTCTCATTAGGAGGTGGGTTAGGCTTGGGGAAGGAAGAGACTTTCTCAATTAGGCTTTGAGGCATTAAGTACAATTCTGTAAAGAGGGGGAAAAAGCCAAAGAGAGATGAATATAAGCAAAAGACAGATATGCAGAAAGGAGAGGTAGGTAAAGGAACGAAGTGTTGGCCAGTGTAGCTAAAATGCTAGGTGCGTCTGTCTTATTCTCCAAGTGGAGAGCCTTTGGAAGGATGTGAAGCAGGAGAGTGACAATCAGTGTTTTGGAAAGAAAACCCTAGTGATTGTTTAAGAGGCTATTTGTAAAGCGCCAAATGAAAGGTGCAAATGACAATGAGAAGAGGAACTAGGGATCTGAGAGCTATTACCGAGACAGTGTTTACAGGACGAGCCCACTGTCTGGGCTGGGGAGGGGAGCAGCTAAGGGGAGGAGGAGGAATCAGATGGCTGAGGCTTCCAACCTAAGCAACTGGGATAGGGTGTTATGCTGTTGCCTGAGTTACAGAATGAAGGCAGTGGTACAGGGTTTGGGAGCCTGGGGCAGGAAAATGCCAGGCGTACTTTGTAGTGTGTGAAGTTTGAGGTATTCATGGAGACCCAGGTGAGGCTGGCTAGTCACGCGGACTATGGGACTGGAGCTCAGAAGAAGGGGTTGAGAGTGACCGATAGCGTATTTACAGAGCAAGAATAAAAAGGACTAAGAAAAGTCAGATGAAAAAACAAACCCAGGGGTATGACACAGAAGCCAAGCGAGAAGAGTTTTGCACAATGTCATGTGTTAGTAGTGTCACATGGGCTGAAGACTCAGAGGCCTCGGGATCTGGCGATTCGGTGCCCTCTGACCAATGCCCTTTGAGAAGTTTCGGCAGGGTAGCAGAGGAGGAAGGTAAAAGAACAGAGACAACAGTGGAGACCAGCTCTTTCCAAAGCATGTTCCTCATCCGCTAATCAGATTTACTTCAATTTTTAGAAGTTCAAAATTCAATTTATTGGATTTTTAATAAAATCACCTTTAATAAAATCACCCTGGGTTAGAGTAAATCAAAGGGGTTTCTTTACTATCTTTTCATAGCCTTTAAAAGACTAGCATACATTGTGAATTGTCCATCTCCAGTAGGGACATGCAGCATTTTCTAGCAAGGGAACCCTGCCACCCGCCTTGTGAAGGCATATTGAGAAACTACGGTTTTGAGGAGAACACTTTGGGAAGTGCTAGTGTAGGCTGCTAGGTGGTGGGAAAAATTACATCCTTTCCAGCACTCTGCAGTTTACAAACGCTTTCTCACGCATTATCCCATTTAAGGCTTCTTGGCTAGAGTCAAATGGAATTTTGGGAAGCTGGACCAAAACTACAGTGCAGACTTTCTGGATTCTTAATCACCAGAAATACTGGTAGATTACTAGTCCTCGGTACTTTGCAATCTAAGGTGTACGAAGAGAACTGCGAGTTGCTGGCCAGGAAGCAGCCCCTGGCCTAGGCAGTTCCTTATTTCTTTGTGCCATGCTGGCATAATTTCTCAAAAATGAATCTTAGAACGAATGGTACAGTCGATTCAATGTACAGCGTCTGGGCCCCCTTTTGTCTTGGATAGGGAGTTCCTGGAGAGCAGAGGACGTGCCATTCTTACTGCAACCTCCTCCTCCATCATCTCATCTTCAATAACCAACTTGGCACTTTCCTGCGATCTCCAAGCTTACGCTGTCATTTGGGAAAGGCAAGGTGCACAACAGTGTGTAGCAGTGCACTACTACTTTTTTGATTTAAAAAACACGGTAAACATGAATATATTCATAAAACTCAAAAGTTAACAACAACAAAAAACGTATAAAAGTGGTAAGTTACTTTGGGTGAGTACCGGGGTAAAAATGAGCAAATGGAGAACAGGGGTGGGGTCAGACTTTCCACTATGTATCTTCTATACTTTTCATTTGTGAATCCTGCAAAGTGTATTACCTCTTAAAATTTTTTTCCTAAAGTCTCCCTTCCATCCTGCAGCCACACTTTAAACCTGATCTCTTTTTCATGAGGAAAAGGAAGCATCCTAGAAAGAGAATGGCAATGACTTCAACAACAGCATCAGAAACAGAGCTTATCCCCGCAATAAGCAACTACTCGCTCAATTTCTAGCTACGGTGACGGGTCATGTTAGCTTTGATTAGCTTGAATTACCTCAAGTTCCCGGAACATAGGACACTATTATTCCTGGATTTTTAGAAGGCAGAGGAAAAGCAGAAAGAGGGCATCTATCCCTGGTTTGCGCATTGCTGTTTTTGCCTATTTTTCTACTTAAGACAGAACATCCCATTATAGACCAAGGGTGTATTGGAAACGAAAGGCTAGCTGTTCTGAAGCAGCTGTTCACAGACTAAAGTTTCTGAGACTTTAGGGACCAAGAAAGGATTACCAACTGTTAATTTTGCCAAGGGCATAACTACCATTCCACCCCAACGGCATCATTTATTACCACCGTCATTTCCCAAAAGAAAAGCTATTTCAGCACCATTAAAGTGGAAAGAATAACCTCACAATACAAAAGGGCTGGCAACCTTACACCCACCATACTCACAATTATCCTTTTGCTTCAGGTGGATGAAAGGTTTGCCAGGGCTCAGTGTTTGGGAAAGCCAGCTCTAAAACATCTTTTTCATTTTCTGTAGCTCAGAGAGATAATGAATTACTTGCTAAAATTCCAGTCATTCTCAGCAATACGTTATATTCGAATGAGGTATTCCTACAAGGAAGCTTGGGGTTCTGCTGCTCGTATACCAGCAATGCTGCCGAGTTCCTGATTTTCCCCAGATCAGAATGTGGCTTTGAAAGCTTTTTAAAAACTGGGGTGTAAAAAAGAAGATATCCATTATGTTCCCTCTCTACTGGCAATTGGATGTTTAACACAAAAACATGGAAATAACCATGTACTGTATGCTACAAACTGATGACAGGCGACTACAGAGCTACTCTGGCCATTGCATGACTGACATGAACCTTGCTCCCCGCCTCTCTGCCTGCCTTGACTGCTAAACTAAAATGACCACAGCTGGGATTCTGGCTTAACCTGTCCAACCAAACTGACCATAGGCTCTGCAACCTCCATGCTGTGCAATCTCACCTTCCAAGGTGCGGTTCCCTTGTGCTGCACTCACCTTCCAGCCACTGAGCACATGTTCGATGGGAGCAAAGGCTGACTGCTCCTTCTTCAGGGGGAAAACCAGCTGCTCCGCCTGCCGGTTCTTCAGGACAATGGGATCCCACTTGGAGAGGGCTTGTGAGGTTTTATTGAATGCCACTTCTCTGTGGATCTGAAGAAGGCAAAGTACACAAAAAGAAAGAGCCACGAAATTAAGCCTCAAACTCAAAGGACTAGCAGGAAATTAGGAGGCAATGTTTCTTAGCCCAAGAAAGAACCAGGATGCTAGAGATTAGCTCTTGCTTACTTCTCAGGACTGCACCTTCCCTGAGATTAGTTTTAATCTTTTCCATGGTGAGGCGATCACAACTTCCCCTCCTCCCATTTTCCAGGTTTTCCCCCTTCTCTGCTTACCCTATTTTTCCTTGTCGGTTCCATTTCTTCCCCTTAATGGACCACTTTCTCCATAACTCACCCGCTCAACCTCTTCTTTGTTAAGGGGTAACTCCACAGTCTTCTTTGATTTGACCCTATTCAGCTGCTTTTTCACTGTGGCCAACGAGGATGAAGTTTTACCAGGCTCAAGCAGATCGGAAAGGACTAGCTTTTCTCGTGATCCTGTAGAAAGACCAAACTTTCTGGTCAGACTGAGAAGTGAGGCAAAATCTCCATATCACCTAGGGAGAGGCCTCAGGAGAAAATGCTGGTAGACAGGCAAATGTGCAGCAAAGCAGGAATAATTCTTACTTCAATCGCTAGCCATAATGACACCATCACTTGCCTACATTCCCAAACGTGTTGGAAGGTAGAAGAGAAAAGAAAATTAGTTGTTTCAAAAACTCAGGGGCTGGCCTGGTGGCTAAGTGGTTAAGTTTGTGCACTCTGCTCCGGCCGCCCGGGGTTCGCCGGTTCAGATCCCGGGCATGGACATGGCACACTGCTCATCGAGCCATGCTATGGCAGCATCCCACATAGAGGAACTAGAATGATTTACAACTAGGTACTAGGGCTTTGGGGAGAAAAAAAAAGAGGAAGATTGGCAAGAGATGTTAGCTCAGGACCAATCTTCCTCACCAAAAAGCACATCTTAAAAAAAAAAAAAAAAGTCATTTGCTTTTCTCTTGGTCTGCTTCCACTCTTGCCGCACCGCAATTCAGTCTTCACACAGCAGTCAGAGTAATATTTTGAAAATGTAAATCACAGCATGTCAGGATCCTGCTTAAAGTCTTTCAATGACTCCCCATTGGGATTATACTGATCTAAAGGACACAGCCCCATGGGATCTGGTCCCCCTCTGCCTCTCCAATCTCATGTTATTCCCATCTCCACAACGCTCCAGTCACACTGGCCTTCCTCCTATTCTTTGAACATGCTAAGCGTGTCTCTTCCTTAGAGCCTTTGCACTAGCTGCCCCCTTGCCTGGACAGTTGACTTTTCTCGTCATTCCTATCTCAGCTTAAATTTTGCCTCTCCAGAGACCTTTCACCACCAGCAACCTAAAGCAGCCACTTTCTCACTTTAGTAGAAGCACAGTAGGTCTCTGCTGAATGACTAAGCTTGGAAGAATACACTGTTACTTGTTCTGGGCACAGTAGGTCTCTGCTGAATGACTAAGCTTGGAAGAATACACTGTTACTTGTTCTGGGCTGGTACGTCAGTGGTTACCGCAAGTGTGACTCACTCATTCAAGCTGCCTAGTTGTAAATATGGTGAAAAAGATTCGGCATCTAGACTTGCTAGCAGGTGAAAATCCTGACTCTGCCGTTGACTACATCACATATTCTCAATAGGGGTGACAGCACTCCCCACAGGGGGTGAAAGCTGGGTCTTGGTGGGGGGTGACAAAAACCTTAGATCTTAAGTTTTTTGTCCCTCCAAAGCTCAAACCTACCCAATAAAATCTCTTTCCTTAGCATTTAATTTCGGGGGAGTCGGGTGGGCAGGAGAGGCAGTGAGGAAAAAAGTATCTAAAAAGGCTCCTCAGGGGAGCAATAAAAAAAAAGTTTGAGAAGCACTGTACTGGGTGAAGGCCCTTGAGTAACCTGACTTCTCTGAGCTCCAGCAGGAGAGATCAGCTGCTCGTCTCAACTCAAAATACTGAGAACTGAAATAAAAATGAAATCAGGAACGTGTCTCAGTGAGAGGCAGCCATCTTCATTCATGTCCCTCTACTGCAGGAGCAGCTCATCAAGCTCAGGAGGAGCCCTGGACCATGGCCTCCTAGGCTTTCTTCTAGAAATGGAAGAAACTCAACGGTGCCTGACTCCCCTTCTTCACCCACTCACAGGGCAAGGATTTGTGGTATGATTCCTTTACCCATCAAAACCGGTTCCTGGCGGGGTCAAGTGACCATTAAGCTTTCGGAACACCACAAGCTCCATGCATTGATAGCTTCCTTTGTTCAACTTACCTTCAGAACTGACATTGAACTCTGACACCTTCAGACTAGCCTCAGATCTCTCAGCCAATTTCCGCCTGAAATTAGGCAAAACAGAATATAGTAGGAATGGATGCATTTTGCTGGGGAACAAACACTTCTCTCTTCAAACAAGGCTTTGGTGTCATGTATCTCTCTTCTAGGGTCAGGGTTGTCAAAGCAACCAGGAAATCTGTCCCTAACCCGGACTTTGTAGTCTAACCATCTCTTAATGTAGACTCAGTCCCTCAAACCACAAGGCAATACAAGTTAGGCATAGTGGGAAAGGCACTAGACTTGGATTCAAACACACCTGGATTTGAATCCTGGATCTGCCCCTTATGAGCTGAGTGACTTTGGGGCAAGTCAACTAACTTCTCTAATGGGGATAAGTAATGCCTACTCAATGCTTCCAAAGACTGTAAGTGTGGATTAAGTCAGAATTCAAATGCACGAACCCCTAACACAATAAGAGCTAACACTTACATAATGCTTACTATATGCCAGGCATTGGATTAAGATCTTTACATTTATTAACTCATTTAAATGTCACAACAACCCTACAAGGTAGGTACTATTATAAATCTTCTTTTCTAGTTGAAGAAACTGAGGTGCAGAGAGAATAAAAAAAAATTTGCCTACACAGTCTGTCTCCAAAGTATGTGCTCTTAATAACGATGCTGACAGTTGTGTCTTCGTTGTCATAGGCACTCAATAAACGTTAGTTGCAGATAAGTCTCATGGAATCAGCTAGTTACAACATGTCCAAACTGATGAGAATGTTACCTATTCTTTCCATCAAGGGAACTGATTGCTTCCAGAAGCTTCTGATGCTTTCTTTCTCCATCACTGTCTCCCTAGACACAGAAAAGGAAAAACCAGCAGAATGATGAGGGGAGGGAAAAGGCAGTGTGGAAATTGATGCCCATGTAAAACCTCTCGTTCTTTTGGTCAGTGGAGAACTGGGGAACCAGATGAGGTCTGGTGTGCAGGCATTCTGGCTCCAACTAAAAGAACTGCTTCCAAAACCAAACTCCCTCATTATAAGGAACACAGAGCCTTAGTAACTGGGAGCTAATGTTATGCCTTTGTCTTAGCTTGTTTGGGGAAGTCTCTTGCTATGAGAATAATGTTGCTGTGTAGAATATATAGTATGATCTGACACAGAAACTCTGACATTAAAAAAAACAGTTCAAGTTTTGTCAAGAGAATGAAGAGTTGGAATTCCTATAGCATCTGCTGGAGATCCAGCTTAATTATGTAAATTGTATTTCAGTCAGATACTTAAATAACTCTCTACAGAAATCCAAACCTGGGAAATAGGGAAATCATATAACGAGGACCATATGTTTTGATCTTATATAATCAATTATATTTAGTTAACTTAAGGAGAGTGACTGTATCTTATAGTCTTCAAATTCCCATAGCACTTAATACAGTATCTTATACCTGAAACACCAAACTGTAATTTAGTTGCAAGACCTGAACAAATATAAACAAGTTGCTACCCCTTCCCTTTGCAGGAATGTGCCTCTACTCTGATTTTGAGGCAGAAGGGAAAGTGGAGAAGGCAGGTTAGCAGTTGTCACCCACCTCATCTTCACTGGTGCTCAAGGGGTATTCTTTCGGCAAATCCTCTAGTTCTTCCTGTTGCCTTAAAGCCAGAAGGCTGTTAAAGGAGACAAAAGAGAAATAGTATTACTTGAACTAACTTTCCTTCTTTTAAAACAATCTCTAGAACATAACTTCAGTTCCTAGCACAGCATGGCTCTAGACCCTGGAAGAAGGAAAAACTGAGCAGTGTGGGCATCTTTGGAAATTTGTCAAGACATTGAATTTAGACTGAAGAAGGCAGGCATCACCTCCAAGAGGTGAGCAGTGGATGCTGATATCCACACAGAACTGCATGGAAAAGACCTAACACTCTTCAGGGATTGGCACTGCATTTCCCACACCTCTTGTGGCTGTAAAAATGCCAGACCCTAGGTAAGGTGGCAGAAGAAGCTGTTGCTGGCCCTTGAGGCAAGTTAGTTTCACCATTAATATTTCTAAGCATCCTCCATATGGAAGACACCGTTATAGGTGCAGCTTACTCCAAGGTGGCATCTTGATCACTTGTTCCCTGAAATGGGGAAACAGGAAATTGGATGAAAGCAGTGGAGTAAGCCATTTTCCCTGGAGCTTACCCGGCAAAGTAAGTGCTTAACTAAGGAGCTTGGTACCTAGAAGTAAATTACAGCCTATTACTACCTAACAGTATATACCAATCTTTGCAAGGCAACCATTACTAAACGGATTATATTCAGTTCCCCTATGGGAGGGACAGGAAACATCAGAGGAGAGAAAACGTGCTGGATGACTCCAATCAGCAAAGGTTTCCAAGATAAAGAGAGTTTACAACGCAGGCACTGCCTGCGCAGAGGGTTGAAACGCGCCGCGAGAGCGGCAGAAAAAGGAGTCACGTGACGAGGAAAGTGCAACATATTAACTTAGCTGGAGAGGAGAAGCCGCATCAGGACCAACAGGGATGAGGCTAAAGAGCTGGGGAGCCGAGGGAGCCATTTAAAGTCAAATAAAAGGGCTCTAAAGGATGGATCGCAGAAATAGTAAGGAATGGCGAGCTCGCGGGAGGGGAACAACTGTCGTCTGTCATAAAGGCGGCTTCTCCTTCTCAGAAGCCGGGAAGCCCGGCTCCCAACGAGACGCGGACACTCTCCTCGTGTCTGGACCCCTTACCTCTCCTCAGCCCGGAGTGCGCTCATCGCCGCAGCCGGTCCCTCACATGGGCCTGGAGCGGAAGCCAAAAGGACAGCAGTTTCCGTGCCGGCCGCAAAGCGATTTCTGCTTCCGCCAATCCCGTGCGACACGCACGTCACTTCCGCTCCCCCCCCCCCCCCCGGGGCCAGCGGGCGAGCGGAGGCGCGGCGGGTGGGGCCTGGGGAAACCCGGGGCCTGGAGATGAAAGGCTGCCCGCGGG
The DNA here is from genome assembly GCF_041296265.1 of Equus caballus. Classification (NCBI taxonomy): domain Eukaryota; kingdom Metazoa; phylum Chordata; class Mammalia; order Perissodactyla; family Equidae; genus Equus; species Equus caballus. Next base: position 124,417,659 of record NC_091715.1, on the reverse strand, counting down.
CGGAGCTCTGCTTTCCCCGCCCCTCCCCGTCTCCCGGGGCGGCGCTGTAGGTCCTTCCGGCCTCTCCTTTCCACGCGGCCCAGAGTGGGTGAGCTGAGGGCGAGGGTGCTGGCTGTCGGGGACGGGCCGAGCCTGCGTTGTCCCTGCCTGATGCGAAAGGCGAGGCTCAGCGGCCGCCCGTGTTCGACGGCGTCCTGGAGCCCGCCGGCGGCCAGCTCGAGGCTTCGCTGAACGCCCGTGGGGTGGCCAGCATCGTGCGAGGCCCTGGGGATTCGACAGTGAACGAAGCCGGTTTCCTCCCCTCGGGAGGAAAAATTCCCCTTTATCCTGTGCTCCCTGGTCATTGCAGCTCTAGGTTCCTCCTTCCCTTTGGAACAGAGTTTCATCCAAGAACGGGCTGTGTCAGTGGCTGCAACGTCCTCCCTTCCCATCACTTTTAAGAAATTTGTTTTAGTTTAAAAAATGTAGGAAAGTAATACACGAAAACATTCTTGGCATTTATTCTTTAAAGCCGCTCCCATTTTGCTGTGGCCTCACCATTCCACTGAGACTGCTCTGAACAAGATCATCGGTGACGCCCGAGGTTGCTAAATAAAATGGACACTTGTCAGTCTTTGTCTTCCCCGAACTTTGTGTGGTATCTGATCCTGTTGGATTGTTTTCTTATTCCTATTCAGGAAATCTTTTTGACCATTTACTGTGTGCCAGGCTTCTAGGCACTGGGGATACCCTGGTGAACAAAACAGACCTGTTCCATGGCTTCATAGAGCTTACTTTCTAGTGGGATTAAATATAATTTTGTGTTGTTGGAATTCCATCCTGGGCTGCCATAACACCACCTTCTCCTGGTATCTTAGCTTTATGACTATCTTCCTCTGTCTTCACTGCTGGATACTTTTTCTGTACTTACTTCTTAAATGATGATGATGCCCAGGTTCTTTTCTCAGACCTGTTTGTATATTCCACATGCTCTTCCTAAGCCTTTAACACTTGTATGAGAACTCCAAAATCTACATCTCCAGCCTAGATCACTTTTCTTGAGCTCCAGACTAGCTCCAGACTCTCTGGTTGCCTCCTGGCAATCCTTTTTGTCCCACAGACACATGAAACATGAAGTGACCAATAATTTCTTTCTTTTCCGCCAGAGTTCTGTATTTCCCATCTCTTTAATTGGTGTCAACTACCCACTTAGTCAAGTCAAAAGTCTTAGATTCCTCTCTCCCTTATGCTTCACAGTTGTTCGCTCACATTGTCAGTTTTACTTCTGAATGTGTCTGATGTATATCCCCACCTTTCCATCATTATTGCCGTTGTATCAGACTTAGAATTTCAAGCCTGTGGTACTGCTTAATGTGTTATAGAAAAGGGGAGCATTAAAGCATCTTGACACAGAGCATGCATTTTGAACTGAACTCTCTGGGTTTGAATCTTATCTCTGCTGCTTGCTAGCTTTGTAATTCTTGAGTGGGTCACCTGACCTCTCTGTGCCTTTGTTTCCTCATCTTTATAACTGGTATGATAATAATACATTGGGTAGTTGTGAGGATTAAATTAATATACATAAAGCACTAGAATAAATGCAAAGCCCTTCGAATAATACCTGTCACACATTAAATGCTCAATAAAGGTTAGCTATAATATTTTTTACTGGCTTTTCAGTCTTTAGTCTCTTATCCAACCATGTAAGTCTGGTGGTGTCAGGCCCCTACTAAAAAGATGCAGATAGACCCTCATCAACTTTAGTCCCTGTCTACCTCTCTAACCTCTTGGAATTGCTTGCTACTACCCCCGAGGCACTCCAAATTATATTTTTATGAACAGATGATGTTCTATTAATCCTATATAAAGTATGAATAAAAGCATTTTAAGAAAGCATTGACATTTTTTATTGATCTATACTTAATCTAAGGAAAGACAGTGTGTTTGCTATGCAAATACAGCTTTGGGACATGTCCCCTAGGTACTCCCCCATCCCAGCTCTAACCAGATTGTTGCTCCATTTCTCTCATATGTAGAGTTATGAAACAGTCAATGCAGTGTTTCGGCTGAGACCTAAAGGAGAAGGAGCCAGCACTGCAGAAAACTGGGGAAGAGTGTTCTGGGCCAAGGAAAGAATGTATACACAGGTCCTCTGGGCTGGGAAGAGCTTGCTATATTTTAGCAAGTGAAAGGCCAGTGTAGCTGAATAGCAGTGATCAAGAAGGTCCTGCACACTCTGCTTTGGTGGCCTGGGTTTGCGGGTTTGGATCCTGGGCGCCGACCTACACCACTTATCAAGCCATGTTGTGGCGGTGACCCACGTACAAAATAGAAGATTGGCACAGATTTTAGCTCAGGGCAAATCTTCCTCAAGTGAAAAAAAAAACGAAGGTAAATATAACAGAGAAGGATGGAGAGATTGTAGGGCCTTGTGGGCCATGGTAGAATTTGGATTTTACTCTACATAAAATGGGCCACAAATGAAGGGGTTATGTAGGAGAGTGACATAATCTAAATTTCAATAAAATCACTTTGGCTATTGTGTAGAGAATGAATTGGAGTAGGGCACAAGTGGAAGCAGAGACCAGTTGGGAAGCTATTGTGTAGTACAGCAAGAGATGGCAATGGCTTGGAATAGGTAGTGACTGTGGAGATAGTCATTGATGGGCCCACCAGAGGAATGTAGGAGGTAAGAGAAAGAGAATGATTAAGCCTGTGTTACTTGCTTGAACAAGCGCAGTAGACTATTTATTAAGATGCAGAAGACTAGCGATGGAGGGAACAGATTTGGGGAGTGAGACCAAAAGTTCAGTTTAGTTCTTTTGAGGTTTGAAAACAAGATACCTAAGTGGAGATATCAGGAATGTAGTTGGGTACAGGAGTTGTGAAAGATAATTAGGTAAGAAGCTTTGATCCCGATTAGAGCTATTAGTGATTATCAGTAAATAAAAAGATGTTTTCCCCCCACAAGTATGTTTATATTTCAACTGATTTACATTTCACAAAAAGGACCCAGGCTCAGCCAAAACTTGTCACATGGCCACAACTGTGAATTTGCCATAAATCTATGAAGTTGTATGTCCTGTAGTGTCTAACCAAGTCCTCCAACATAGTAAGGGCTTAATAAGTATTTTTTAATTAATAAGTAAATAAAGTCATATTAGCTCCATGCTATTCATTCTCATAAAAGATGCATAATAATTATTTGTACATAATGTTGGAATTTACAGAGTGCTTGCTATAGTCTGAATGTTTGTGTCCCCCTCAAATTCATATGTTGAAGTTCTTTTTGCCCCTGAGCTAACATCTGTGCCAATCTTTCTCTATTTTTTGTATGTGGGACGCTGCCACAGCATGGCTTGATGAGCAGTGTACAGGTCCATGCCCGAGATCCAAACCTGTGAACTTTGGGCCAACGAAGCAGAGCATGTGAACTTAACTAGTACGCCACTGGGCCGGTCCTATATGTTGAAATTCTAATCCCCAAGGTGATGGTATTAGGAGGTGGGGCCTTTGGGTGCTGAGGTGGAGCTCCTCACGAATGGGATTAGTGTCCTTGTAAAAAGACCGGAGAGAGCTCCCTTGCCCCTTCCACCATGTGAGGACACAATAAGAGGGTGTCAGCTATGAACCTGGAAGAGGGCTGTCACCCAACCACACGGGCACTTTGATCTTGGACTACCAGTCTCCAGGACTGCAAGAAATAAATTTCTGTTGTTTATAAGCCATCCTGTCTGTAGTATTTTGTTATAGCAGCCTGAACTGAGTAAGACAGTGCTTTTACAGCCATTATGCCATTTTATTCTTTTTTTTATTAAGCTTTTTGTTTTGAGATAATTGTAGAGTCACATATAATTGTAAGAAATAATACAGAGAGTTCCTGTGTATCTTTTACCCAGTTAACCCCAACAGTAACATCTTGTAAAACTCTAACACAATGTTACAACCAGGATATTGATGTTGATACAGTCGGTACAGAAAAATCCCATCAGCACAAGGATCAGTCATGTTGCCCTTTTGTAGCACAAACACTTCCCTCCCACCACTGCCTCCTACTTGACTCCTGGCAACCACTAATCTGTTCTCCATTTCTATAATGTTATCATTTCAAGAATGTTATATAAATAGAATGATACAGGATGCAACATCTTGGGGTTGGATGTTTTTCACTGGAGGTTCATTCAGATTATCAATAGTTCGTTCCTGGGGTCAGCCCTATGGCCGAGTGGTTAAGTTTGTGCACTCTGCTTCTGCCGCCCAGGGTTTCGCTGGTTTGGATCCTGGGTGCAGACATGGCACTGCTGGTCAAGCCATGCTGAGGCGGCATCCCACATGCCACAACTAGAAGGACCCACAACTAAAAATACACAACCACGTACCAGGGGGCTTTGGGAGAAAAAGGAAAAACAAAATCTTTAAAAAAGTTTGTTCCTTCTTTTTGTTTGTTTTTTAAGTGTACAATTCAATGGTTTTTAGTATAGTCACACAGTTGTGCAACCACTACCATAATAAATTTTAGAAAATTTTCACCACCCCAAAAACAAACCTTGTACCCTTTAGCCACCACCCCTGTGGTATGATAGGAAGTGTTTTTGGTCTTTGTCCCTGGGTTCTGGCACAAAGCTCCCAACACCATTGGAATTTTCTGAGTGACAGGAGATTCTTTTGCCATTCATGAGGCGCCCCTTTCAACCACACCTGAGTTTGTGTTAATGAGGTGACTTTTGGAAAGCCCCTAAGTAACCTAAGGGTGGGGGCTGGCAACCCCCAGCAACCATCCATGATTAATGGGTTGGAACTTTCAGCCCCTCCCCCCTCCCCCCACCTCAACCTCCGGGGAGGTGAGAGAAGCTGGAGATTGAGTTCAGTCACTAATAGCGAATGATTTAATCAATCATGTCAACATAATAAAGCCTCCATAAAAACACAAAAGGGCAGGTTTCAGAGATTTTCCAGGTTGGTAGACACATGGAGATGCAGGGAGGGTGGCGTGCCCAGAGAACAAGGAAGCTCTACGCCCCTTCCCACATATCTTGCCTTTTGCATCTCCTCCACCTGGCTGTTCCTGAGTTACCTCCTTTTAAAATAGACTAGTAATCTAGTAAGTAAACTGGTTTCCTGAGTTCTGTGAGCCACTCTAGCAAATTAATTGAACCTGAGGAAGGGTCATAGGAACCCTTGACTTATAGTCAGTCGGTGAGAAGCACAGGTAACAATCTGGACTTGCGATTGGCATCTGAAGTGGGATGGGAAGAGTTTGGGGGACTGGGCCCTTAACCTGTGGGATCTGATGCTGTCTCCAGGTACATAGTGTCAGAATTGAGTTTAATTTGTGGGACACCCTCTCAGTGTCACTGAGAATTGGAGAATTGCTTGGTGGTGTGGAAAAAAAACACATATGGACCCCTCAATCCCTCCTAGCTGTAGCGACCGCTAATCTACTTTTTGTCTATTGTGGACATTTCATATGAATAGAACCATACAGTATGTGGTATTTTGTGACTGGCTTCTTTCACTTAGCATAATTTTTTAAGGTTCATCCATGTTATAGCGTGCGTCAGTACTTTGTTTTTATTTTAGCATAATATTCCATTCTATAGATACACCATATTTTACTTATCTATTCATCAGTTGATGGATATTTGGATTGTTTCCACTTTTTGATGGTATTATTTTTGGTATTACATACATGATGAACATACTTGTACAGGTTTTTATGTGGATTTATATTTTCATTTCTCTTGGGTATATACCTAAGAATGGAATTGCTGGGTCATATGGTAATGAACTGCCAACCTGTTTTCCAACGAGGCTGCACCGTTTTACATTCAAACTAGCGATGGATGAGGCTTCCAGTTTCTCCACAGCCAGGTCAAAACTTTGTTATCGTCCATCTTTATAATTTTGCATTTGGTTTCTTCTTTGAAAGCCAGTTTTACTTCTTCCTTTCTAATCTGGATGCTTTTCATTTATTTTCCTTTCCTGATTGCATTGGCTTAGAATCTCCAGTACAGTGTTTAATACAAGTGGCAGGAGTGGATGTCCTTGACTTGTTTCCAGTCTTACGAGGAGAGCTTTCACTCTTTCACCATTGATGCTACGATGATGTTATGAAGTGAACTATAGGCTTTTCTCATGCCCGTTATCGGTTTAAGAAATTTACTTTCGGGGCCGGCCCCGTGGCCGAGTGGTTAAGTTCGCGCTCCGCTGCGGTGGCCCAGTTTTTCGCCGGTTCGTATCCTGGGCGTGGACATGGCACCGCTCATCAAGCCGTGCTGAGGCAGCATCCCACATGCCACAACTAGAAGGACCCACAACTAAAAATACACAATTATGTACCGCGGGGCTTTGGGGAGAAAAAGGAAAAAATGAAATCTTTAAAAAAGAAATTTACCTTCTATTCTGACTTTTTTGAGAATTTTTTTAATTGTGGTAAAATATACAAGACAGAAAAGTTACCATTTTAACCCTTTTTGAGTGCACAGCTCAGTGGCATTTAGTACATTCACATTATTGTGCAATCATCACCACCATCCATCTCCAGAACTTTTTCACTTTCCAAACTGAAACTCTGTATCCATTAAACACTAACTTTACTTCGCTCCCCCCAGCCCATGAAAACTACTGTTCTAGTTTCTGTCTCTTTGACTGACTACTCATATAAGTGGAATTATATATTTGTCCTTTTGTGACTGGCTTATTTCACTTAGCGTATGTCTTCAAGGTTCATCCATATTGTAGCATGTGCCCAAATTTCCTTCGTTCACAAGACTGAATGATATTCCACTGTATATATAGACCACATTTTGTTATCCATTCATCTGCCAATGGCCACTTGGGTTGCCTGCTACCTACTTTAGTCTGTTCGGGCTGCTATAACAAAACACCACAGACTGGGTAGCTTAGAAAAAACAGAAATTTATTTCTCACATTTCCGGAGGCTAGAAGTCCAAAATCAATGCCCCAGTATGGTCAGGTGCAGGCTGTCTTCCTGGTTCAGAGTTGAGGCCTTTTCTCTGGGTCCTCACATGGTGGAAGGGGCTAGGGAGTTCTGTGGGATGTCTTTTATAAAAGCACTGATCCTATTCATGAGGGCTGCACCCTCATGAATGAATCATCTCCCAAAGATCCGACATATTAATAGATTTTTTTCCTCCATTCAGTAGCTTGTCTTTTCGTTTTATTGATCGTTCCCTTTGCTGTGCGAAAGCTTAAAATTAAGCCACGAGGATATAATGTACAGCATAGGGAGTGTAGTCAATAATATTGTAAATAATTTTGTATGGTGACAGATGGTAACTAGACTTATCATGGTGATAATTTCATTATGTACATAAATGTCAAATCATTATGTTGTACACCTGAAACTAATGTAATATTGTATGTCAACTATACATCAATAAAAATAAATAAATAAATAGAAAACAAGCCCCCAGATACAGGGGGAGAAAATAAAAGGCAATTAAAGAATTATGTATACACATATATTTTAATATAAATATATAATAGATGAATTGTATATACATGCATGTAATATAAAAATAGGATTTTTAAAAGTCCCAGAATTTGACCCAATTGGAAATCCAAAATTTATATACTAAATTTATATACTCAAGTATTTATATAGCAAAATGGTAAACAGACTGCTAATTGGCTTTTGCCCCTCTACAACCTTGGTTCTAAACTAACTTTAACATTTGCTGAAACAAACCAAATGACCAGAACTTTATGGACTTAATCAAGATGGGGCTCAAATTATAGTAATACCTAGGGATCCCACTAAATTTAAACACTGGGTCCCCTGTACTCTCAAGAAAGTAAATATAAAGTGAAGAAAAAATGGAGATGCCTCACTCTAACTGTCGCCTTGCCTAAATTTCCAAAATCATAATTCCCATAGCCCTAAAATATTCCATGTTGGACATAGGTGCTCTGACACAATAAATAATATATTAAAATTAAAGTAAGTCTTTGACACTTACAAATTGGCTTTATAAAATGGGACCCCATGGACCCCCAGTTACAATAGTTAACCTGGCCTAATATAAGTTCAAACAGGGAGATCAAGGGTTAAAACTTATTACATAAGACCTAATTAATAAAGGGGCATAAGATTATCCCCACTGCTTCTCCATTTGACAGCCCAATTTTGCCATTCTTAAATCTAAAAAAAGAAAAAAGGCAATTGTGGGGGTACTCCTCATGATAGATTACCACTACCTTTATGCTGTGGTCCCATCCATCAAGGCCCCCATACCAGATATCCAATCTTATTAAAATTACTGATTCTGTTCAGTCAACAGCTGGTAAATACTTTGCTCGTACAGATTTGGCTATTTCAATAGCCCCTCAGATGCAGTTTGCCTTTACCTCTGAAGGGACACAATACACCTTCTCCAGGCTATCCATGGGGCATCTCAACAGCTTTGCCGTCACACACAGTGTTTACAAAGACCTTAACTACATCCACCTTCCTCCAGGAGCACAGGTATGACATTACATTGATAACATCCTCCTCCAAGGAGATTTGTTTGACACACTCATTAAGGACTTACAACTCCAACATCTTTTAGTTCTTCTTGGGTTCTAATGACAACATCTTCCGTTTTCACAAATTTTACTTCCAAATTAAAATCAACAGGCACTCCTGTTAGTGCCCCCGCCAAACTCCTTCACTAAAGAAACTTTGGCAACCTCTTCTCATACCTCTTGGAGTCTCTGGACCACTTCTGATGGCCATAAGTTGCCCACGGGCTTTTGGCACAAGAAATTGTCCCTCTCAGCCTCATGCAATACACTATTAAAGCAAAACATGACTGGCTGCCTACCGGGCTTTCCTAAAAATAGAGGCTATCATAGACACTGAGCCCATAACCCTCCAAACTCAGGTGCCCACTATGCTTTGAGTCATGGAAACAGCACCCCACAAGCTCAGTACAGTTACTAAGACCGCCTTAAAACAGGATGGAACCAAACCTGGGCCCTCTGACATATTCCACCTGCAGGAGCAGGTGGCATCCCATGTCCTCAGTTCCTTGCCAGATGCCAGGGTGCTGGAGGAAGTCACCCTTCTCCTTCACCCTTGGCTACCTGGGAAACCCCCTGGGATTAACTGATGAACAACAATGGGGATTGTTAGACTATGCAAATGGCACTGCTAATGATCATACATGGTAGAGCTCAGTGAAACGTTGCTGCTTTCCAGCTTTCCATCGCTTAGCCAGGATATCTCTAACAAAGGACAGAACCAAAAAACAACACACTTGGCCAAACTTCGGGCAGTCATCTTATAGGAATTTGTCCACTTCATCAAAGTTATCTAATTTGTTGTTATAAACTTGTTCATAATATTCTCTTATAAACCTTTTAATTTTTCTAGGGTCAGTTGTGATGTCCCCTCTTCCATTCCTGACTTTAGTAGTTTAACTCCTTTGTCTTTTTTCATTGTCAGTCTACCTAAAGATGTATCAACTTTGCTGACCTTTTCAAAGAACTAACTTTTGATTTCATTAATTTTTCTCTATTCTTTTTCTGTTTTCTATTTCATTGATTTCTGCTGTAATTTTTATTATTTGCATCTTATGCTTGCCTTGGGTTTAGTTTGCCCTACTTTCTCTAGATTCTTAAGGTAAAAACTTAGATTATCTATTTGAAATCTTTTTTCTCACATAGTCGTTTCAAGCTATAATTTTTCCCTTTAAGCACTGCTTTAGCTGCATGCCATACATTTTAACATATTGTGTTTCAGTTTTCATTCAGTTCAAATTTCCTTCTAATTCCCTTTGTGATTTATTCTTTTACCTATGGGTTATTAGAAATATATTGTGTAATTTGAAAATATTTCTTGACTTCCTACATTTCCTTCTGTTGTTGATTTTTAATTTAATTCCATTATGGTCAGATTTATACATTGTAAAATTTAAATTGTTTTTTAAAAATTTTCAATCCTTTAAAATTTATTGTGGCTTCTTTTATGGCCTAGCATAGGCCACAAACATAGACAACATAGAATGTTCCATGTGCACTTGAGAAGATTGTGTATTCTGCCATTGTTGGGTGGAATCCTATACATATCATTTAGGTCAAATTGTATGATAGTGTTGTTCAGGTCTTCTTTATTCTTGCTGGTTTTTTTCTCTAGCTGTTCTATTAATTATTGAAAGAAGAAATTGGAGACTATTCTCTCTTCAGTTCCGTCAGTTTTTGTATCACTTATTTTGGGGCTCCTTTGTGAGGCGTATATTTATAATTGTTATGTCTTCCTGATGAATTAAACCTTTGTCACTATAAAATGTTTTTTTCTCTAGCAATATTTTTTGTGTCTGTTTTATCTGATATTAGTTGCAGTAAGCAGAATTCTAAAGATGGCTCCACAAGATTTCTGTTCCCTTCTTATTCTATCAAATACTAACCTGAAGCTATGAAGTGATTAATTTTCCAGGTGTAATTAAAGTCTCAAGTCAGTTAACCTTACTGTGTAAAGATTATTTCACATACTAAGTGGGCCCGACCCAGTCAGGTGAGCCCTTTAAATACAGAGAGTTTTCTCTGGCTGGCACTGGAAGAGGTCATCATTCAGAGATTCAAAGCATAAAAAGGATTTGATGCTCTGTTGTTTCCTTGAAGACAGTGGAAACCATGTATCAAGGAAACGGGGACCTCAGTTTTACAGCTGCAATGGACTGAATTTCTGCCAACAACGTGAACTTGGAGGCAGAGTCTTTGAACTTGGAAGCAGAGTCTTTCTTTCTTTGGAGACAGATTCTTTCCTGGAGCTTTCAGATAAGAGGCCGGGGTGGCTGACACCTTGATTTTGGCTTTTTGAGACCTTAGGCGGAGAACCTGTCTGGTCTTATGACCTGCAGAACTGTGGGCTAATAAATGAGTATTGTTTTAAGCTGCTGAATTTGTGGCAATGTGTTACACAGCAATAGAAAACTAACGCATTGGTGCAGTCGCTCCAGCTCTCTTATGGTTACTGTTTGCATAGTATATCATTCTCCATCCTTTCAGCCTATTCATGTCCTGAATCTATAGTGTATCTGTCCTAGATGCATACAGTTAGATCCTGGTTTTTAATCTAGTCTGATAACCTCTTATTTTTTATTGTAGTGCTTATTTCATTTACGTTTAATATAATTATTGATTATAAAGTAAATATAATTATTTATAACTACCATTTTGCTATTTTCTATGTCTCATGTATTTTTTCTCCTCTATTTCTCTTTTTCTGCCTACTTTTGCATTAAATAGATACTTTCTAGGGTGCCATTTTAATTCTCTGTATTTACTCTATTTGTTGAATAATTTTTTAGTGGTTGCTCTGGGCATTACAATATACAACCTAACTTAAAACAGTATACTTCACATTAATGCTAACTTATTTCCAATAGTATACAGAAACTGCAATGGAATTGCTGGCTTTGTTTTTTCTAGGAATGTCTTCTTTTGTGGGGCCTTCATTTTTTAAGGGTTCTTTTGCAAGGTGTGGAATTATTTTTTAATAACAGCATTATTGAGATAAAAATCATACAACATACGATTAACCCATTGTACAGTTCAATGGTTTTTACTATATTCACAGATTTGTGCAACCATCACAATCAATTTTAGAACATTTTCCTCACCCTAAAAAGAAACCCTGTACCCTTTGCAGTCACTCCCCATCATCGACCCTCCCCCTGGCTCCACCAGACCCTGGCAAATACTAGTCTACTTTCTGTCTCTATGGATTTGCCTATTTTTGACATTTTATATAAATGCAATTATACAATATGTGGTATTCTGTGACTGGCTTCTATCACTCAGAATATTATTTTCAAGGTTCATTCACATCACAGCATATATCAGCACTTCATCTCTTTTTTTTGGTGAGTAATATTCCATTGTTTGGCTATACTACATTTTGTTTATCCACTCATCAGTTGATGGACATTTGAGTTGTTTCCACTTTTTGACTATTATGAATATTGGCGCTTTAAGTATCCATGTACAAGTTTTTATGTGGACATAGGTTTCCATTTCTCTTGGCTATGTACATGGGAGTGGAATTGCTGGATCATATGATAACTCTATGTTTAACCTTTTGAGGAACTGACAGACTGTTTTCCAAAGTGGCTGCATCATTTTCCATTCCCACCAGCAGTCCATGAGGTTTCCAGTTTCTTCATATCCTCACCAACACTCGTTATTTGTCTTTTTGGTTATAGCAACATTTGTTTTTATAAATAGTATTTCTGATATTTTGTAATACATTTTAAATTTTGAACTATATTAAATATTGTTTTACTGATAAACAATATTTATAAATATTTAAAAATATTCTTTTTGCTTTATGAATTCTGGACTTAAAAAATACTTACATTAATACAAATTTCAGTATTAAACCAAAAAAGGCGCCATTCTATCAATTTTGCTCTATTGCAATAAATTGCATATTGCAATAAATAATTGCATTTTCTTATAAAACCTCACATGACAAATTATATTCAGAGCTTAGAACTCGGTAAACCTTTTTCTCCACTTGTATATGCCTTCTACAAAAAAAGTGAGAGCTTGCTAACTCATTCCTTCTTTGTACTGGCTGCTAAAAAGCTTAAAGTTAGAGTTTTTCTTAGTCATGAGTTCTTCCAAAACTAACTCTTATTTTTATCTTTTATAAAGATGAGTGTTGTTTTTATACCTCTATATTTAGTAAAGCTAACTCCTTTTTAAAGGGAAATAAGGTATAAAGAAGTAAATAAATAAATATTGAGTAAGTGCCCTTGACTTGCACAGCAGTCCCAAGGCAATAGTTAGGGTAAATATTCCCAATTCTACAAATGATGAAAGTGAGGCAATGAAAAGTGATTTACTCAATCAGAAGCTTAGAAGTGGCAAAACTGATATCAGAACACAGATCTTAGAGAGTCTCGCTTTTCAGTTTTGTTAAATAATTATTTTACTGAGGTCATAATGGTTTATAGCATTGTGAAATTTCAGTTGTATATTAGTATTTACCAGTTTCTATATAGACTGCATTGGGCTCACCACCGATAGTCTAATTTTTATCCATCACCATACATATGTGCCCCTTGACTCTTTTGCCCACCCCTCAACCCCCTTCCTCTGTGGTAACCACTAATCTGCTCTCTTTGTCCATGTGTTTATTTATCTTCCACATATGAGTAAAATCATGTGGTGTTTGTCTTTGTCTGGCTTATTTCACTTACCATCACACCCTCAAGGTCCATCCATGTTGTTGCAAATGGGACGATTTTGTCTTTTTTATGGCTGAGTAGTATTCCATTGTATATATATATCACGTTTTCTTTATCATCAGTCAGTGGGCACTTGGGTTGCTTTCACGTCTTGGCTATTGTGAATAGTGCTTCAATGAACATAGGGGTACATGTCTCTTTGGATTGTTGATTTCAAGTTCTTTGGATAAATACACAGTAGTGGGATAGCTGGATTGTATAGTATTTCTATTTTTAATTTTTTAAGAAATCTCCATACTGTTTCCCATAGTGGCTGCACCAGTTTGCATTCCCACCAGCAGTATATGGGGATTCCCTTTTCTCCACAACCTCTCCAACATTTGTTATTTTTTTGTCTTGTTAATTTTGGCCATTCTGACAGGTGTAAGGTGATATCTCATTGTAGTTTTGATTGGCATTTCCCTAATAATTAGTGATGTTAAACATCTTTTCATGTGTCTGTTGGCCATCTATATATCTTCTTTGGAAAAATGTCTGTTCACATCCTCTGCCCAATTTTTGATCGGGTTGTTTGTTTTTTTGTTATGGAGTTGTGTTTTATGTATATTTTGGAAATTAACCCCTTGTCAGATATATGATTTGCAGATATTTTCTCCCAGTTGGTAGGCTGTCTTTTCATTTTGTTCATGGGTTCCTTTGCTTTGCAGAAGCTTTTTAGTATGATGAAGTCCCATTTGTTAATTTTTTTGTTTTCCTTACCTTAGTAGACATGGTATTCGAAAAGATGTTGCTAAGACTGATCTCAAAGAGTATACTACCTATATTTTTTTCTAGGAGTTTTATGGTTTCAGGTCTTATGGTTTTCAGGTCTTTCTTGGTTTCAAGTCTTTAATCCATTTTGCATTAATTTGTGTATGGTGCAAGAAAATGGTCTCATTTCCTTCTTTTGCATGTGGCTGTCCAGTTTTCCCAACACTATTTACTGAAGAGATATTCCTTTCTCCATTGTATGTTCTTGGCTCTTTTGTTGAAAATTAGCTGTGGGGCCGGCTTTGTGGCCGAGTGGTTAAGTTCGCGTGCTCTGCTGCGGCAGCCCAGGGTTCCGATCCTGGGCGCTGACATGGCACCGCTCGTCAGACCACGTTGAGGTGGCATCCCACATCCCACAATTAGAAGGACCTGCAACTAAGATATCCAACTATGTACGGGGGAGGGGGGTTTGGGGAGATAAAGCAGAAAAAAAAAGGATTGGCAACAGTTGTTAGCCCAGGTGCCAATCTTTAAAAAAAAAAAAAAGAAAATTAGCTGTCCATGGATGTGTGGTTTTATTTTTGGGCTCTTGATTCTGTTCCATTGATCTGTGTTTCTGTTTTTGTGCCAGTACCATGCTGTTTTGATTACTATAGCTTTGTAGTATATTTTGAAATTAGGGAGTGTGATGCCTCCAGCTTTGTTCTTTTTTCTCAGGATTGCTTTGGCTATTTGGGGTCTTTTGTTGTTCCACATAAATTTTAGGATTCTTTGTTCTATTTACGTGAAGAATGTCACTGAGATTCTGATTGGGATTGCGTTCAATCTGCAGATTGCTTTAGGTAATATGGACGTTTTAACTATGTTTGCTCTTCCAATCCATGAGCATTGACTATCTTTCCATTTTTTTATATCTTCTTCAATTTCTTTCTTTTTTTTTTTTTAAAGATTGGCACCTGGGCTAACAACTGTTGCCAATCTTCCTTTTTTTATTAAGGATTGGCACCTGGGCTAACAACTGTTACCAATCTTTTTTTTTCCTGCTTTATCTCCCCAAACCACCCCCCCAACCGTACACAGTTGTATATCTTAGTTGCAGGTCCTTCTAGTTGTGGGATGTGGGACGCCGGCTCAGTGTGGCCTGACGAGCGGTGCCATGTCCGTGCCCAGGATCCAAACCCTGGGCTGCCACAGCGGAGTGAGCGAACTTAACCACTCGGCCACGGAGCCGGCCCCTCAATTTCTTTCACTAATGTCTTATTGTATAGGTCTCTCACCTCTTTGGTTAAATTTATTCCCAGATATGTTATTCTTTTTGTTGTGATTGTAAATGGGATTGTATTCTTGAGTTCTCTTTCTGTTAGTTCATTATTAGAGTATAGAAATGCAACTGATTTTTGTAAGTTGATTTTGTTCCCTGCAACTTTGCTATTGATTATTTCTAATAGTTTTCTGATGGATTCTTATTTTCTGTATACAAAATCAATTCATCTGCAAACAGCGAGAGTTTCACTTCATTGCCTATTTGGATTCATTTTATTTCTTTTTCTTGCCTAATTGCTGCCTCTTCTTATGGTGGCATTGGCCCCTGTGCTTGGTGGGTGAGGCCTCCCCACCGGGTCCAGGTCTGACTGTGGGCTCTCCCATCAGAAGGGAAAGTGATCATGTGGGGGCTCAGGTTTCCACTGCTTTTTCCCAGTGTTGTGCCGAGCTGCACTCCCACCCTTGGGGCCATGGCAGTACTATGGGTGTTCAGGGCACTGGGGAATTGTTCACCCAGGTGTGTAGATCTGCGGCTGCCTCTTATGGTTGCACCGGCTGCTGTGCTTGGTGGGTGGAGCTTCCTCACGTGTCTGAGTTCCCACAGTCATGCTGAGGCTTGCTCCCAGTTTCAGGGCTGCAGTGGTACTATGGGTGCTCTCACCAGTCAGGAGAGCATTCATGCACCTGCACAGGGCTGCTGGGGGGCAGAAGAGTGCTCACCAATCTCTACCACTTCCCAAGGGGCAGTCCGTCCACCCTCAGATGTATAGCTGTGTGGGTCTCTCAGGAGTCCTGTTGTCCTGTGTAGGTATCTTGCATTGATCAATGAATGTCCATTTAGTTGTAGTTCAAAGGGGGAGACATAAAGGGAACAGCTCACTCTGCCATATTGCTGACGTCACTCCTCCCATTTCAGTTTTTATACTACCCCACTAATATTCCACCACTCAGTTTAAGACAAATGTTTTCTGACATCTGGAAAATATTCCAAAGTAGCTCCTACAGAACTAATACTTAAACATGATAGAGTCCCCATGATAAGATGTTCAACTAATATACCATCACAATGATTGAGATAATTTTAGATGTTCCTCAATCCAGTCCCTGTAACGGCTTACCTCAGTATGATAGAAACGAACTTGTTTATTCTTCAGTGAATATCTGTGATGATTATACTTATTACTAATATTCAAATGATCAATGTGCTGCTAATGCTAAGAAAGATGGCATACAACATAAAAATCTAGTATTTGTTTAATGATATGGGTCATGGTAGCTAATATCTGTAGTTAGCTTGGTTAAGAACAGGGGAAAATATTTCCAAACAGCTCCAATGTAGAGTAATTTATAGGAAGTTACTTTATATTTCACTTCATTACATTTTAAAGTCATATAAAAATTATGTGGCTATATAAAATTTATGCATTCTTCCTTAAATAAATAAAGTGAATATAGAGATAGTTATAGAAATGCATTTGGTATTCATTACTGGTGATACTGAAGAGAATTTAGGTTTTAATGCCAGATATAAGGTGAGAACACCATTAGCTAGAAACTATACTTACCATTGGGTGATTTCTGGAAATCTGAAGTCTGATAGTTTCATTTATTACGTTGGGCAAATAAATGATATATATGTTCCAGACCTATGTGACCATTACAAAAATAGTCTAAATGTGAATGGGAAAATTAAATAATTTTTTAAAATGCCTTAAAAGAACCCTTCTCTTATTCTCTTTCCATCTTCATTTCTAAACTTGAGTATGGTGGACACTTGCAAAGTTTGGTCCAAAAAACTAGGGCATCACTATAAATTACTAAACGTCACAAAATGACTTAAATCACCGTGTGCTAAGTGGCAGGACCTTGTAGTTGGATAAGTATTGGTTGTCTAGAATGGTAAGAAACCTTAGAAGTTGCATAGTTTGCCTCAGTCATTTCACAGGCATGGGAAATAAAGATGAGGTAAAGGGACTTTCCCAAGATCTCGTAAGTTCATGGCAGAGTGGAGACCAGGACCAAGCTGATTCCTGATTGAACGCTATTTCCACAATATTATAATATTTCAAGCCCAAGTTTAAAATGCATCTGATTTGCAACTTTGTTTAAAACCTTGGGTTTAAAAAAAATGAACATAATATGCCGAGAATAGCAAAAAGTTTTCATGAACTCACATTTTTAGCTAACAGCCAACTAGAAACCAAATATAATAACAATGTTACTATCAGATCAGAGCATGGGTATATTATTAAAAGCAAGTTTAATGATGACAAACTTCAGGTTTCATAGGATATTTTAAGAATCACAAACACTGCTATTAGATATTTTAGGGTCACTGCAATTACTTTCTAAAGTTATTTTTGAATCTAAACTAAATTACTAAGAAAATTACTTTCATGCAGACAAAGGAACAAACTTCTGGAAAAGGAACTAAAGAGTTTTAATAGCTCATTTTTATCTATTTCATTCCCTGACAAAAGTCTTGAACATTAACTTCACAAGTTGAATATTACAGATGAAAAAGGAGAAGAAATAGAAATCCACCCAGTTCTGGAATCACGGATTGAGTTTGGGAAGATAGTTTGATCTTGCGGTCTTTTTTGCTGGTTCTCTCTTGGCATTTACTATCTTCTGATTAGCTGGATTACGTTTTCCCGTTTGCACTAGATTGTCTTTCATTCTATGCAGTTGATCCATCTGTTGCCTTTTAGGAACTTGGCGTGAGCCAGAGACTTGAGACATTTTAGCTAGGTATATACGGCGTTCATTACTGACCTTGCGGTAAGCCTTTGCTTCTTGTTCCAGTCTAAGTGCATAGTCTTTCACTTGATTTTCAAGGATCCTTTTTTCTTTTTCTAGCTGTTTAAGTAGTATATTTAAGGATTCCACTGGCATTTGCTCATAGAGATGAATAGAAGATAGTCTATCTGAAGGATTTCCACGGACCATTTCCATTTTCTCTTTGAGAGTAGCAATTTGCTTTTCTAGTTGATGATTCAGTTCAAGTTGTGTTTTATAACGGATTTCCCACTTACTGGGTTTATTTCTAGTATTGAGTTCCACAATCATGTTTCCTATTTCAAGTATTGAGAGTTGTACTAAGTTTCTCATATGGATTTCTTCCATTAACTCCAGTTTAAGGCGTTCGGTGCTCATACCTTCAAAGTTGTCACCTCTTTCATCTCCCATGGTGGCAAGTCAGAGACCTCCCACGCCTTTCCTCTCAGCACAGTTTAGAGCAGACCTGAAGGGACACCCAGAAGCTGGGGAGGAGGAATTGTTGTCATGAACTGTTGCTATGGTGAACTGACTCCTAGAATTCTTGGTTGACAGTTTTTTTCCCTCAGCACTCTGAATGTGTGACAACATTGCTTTCTTGTCTCCATTGTTTCTGATGAGAAGTCAGTTGTTAATCCTACTGTGGTTTCTTTGTATATAACATGTAATTTTCCTCTTGCTTTTCAAGTTTTTCTCTTTGGCTTTCAACAGTTTGACTATGATCTCTTCAGCTGTGAATATCTGAGTTTATTCTACTTGGAATTCATTGAGCTCGAATGTGTACATTAATGTGTTTTTTTTAAATCATATTTGAGACTTTTTCACCTATTATTTCTTCAAATACTTGTTATGTCCCTTTTTTCTCCTCCCCTCTCCTAGAACTCCCATTATGCACATGTGGTGTGTTTGATGGGGTCTCACAGGCCTTTGAGGTTCTTTAGTTCTCTTCATTCTTTTTACATTCTGTTCTTTAGACTGGATAATCTCTATTGATCTACCTTAGAGTTTGCTGATTTTTTTTTCTATCAGCTCAAATCTGCTGTTGAGCTGCTTGGGTGAATTTTTCATTTCAGTTCTTGTACCTTTTAACTCCAGAATTTTCATTCTTTTTTTATAATTCATCTCTCTTTATTAACATTTTCTATGCAATTAGTCATTGTCATCATCCATTCCTTTAAGTCTTTAAACATGGTTTCTTTTAGTTCTTTGGACATTTTTGTAGTAGCTTATTTGAAGTCTTTATGTACTAAATCTATCGCCTAGGCCCTCCCAGAGACAATTTATATAAGCTGCTTTTTTTTTTTTTTCTGTGTATGGGCTGCACCTTGTTTCTTTTTTTAATTTTAATTTTTTTGGGGTTTTGTTTGGTGATGTGCTTGGATTAATTATGTAGACTGTATTTCCCCTGCAGTGTGTGACAACCGGAATCTCTGCTCCATTAAAAAAAAAATGATTGTTCTTATTTTTAAGCCTAGCTACCTAGAGTTCACCCTTCGGTCATGATAGCTTAGTGGTCAGCTAATTACTGGTCAGAGATTTTGCTTAAACACTTTGAGCCAGTAAAGTTTCCTAAGGAATCTGTGCATGTGTTGGTACACTCATTCTAAATTCAGGCAGTTTTACAAATCTTCTCTGATTTTCACTTTCTACTTGTACAGGGCCTCAAGGTCAGCCATGAATGAGTACATAACTGGGGCCATCTCTGATCTCCCTTGAGCATGTGTAAAGCCCTGTGTATGCGCACAGCCTTGCAGATCCCCCCAAATGTATGGGAGGTTATCAAGGCTCCTTATGGTCATCTCACTTTCCAGATCTTCTTTATAAATTTTTGATTGGTCTGTTGCTTGCTCTAACCAGTATCACAGCTTTAGTATCATAGCTGTGATGCTGGCCTTCCTTGATTATTTTCCCCTGAGATCACTATTGGGCAGGGCTTTTCTGTGGAGCGTCAGATTGGGTCAGCCCCTTTAGCTACCTGAGACTGCCAGTCCTCCAGTCCCCAAGGCTTCTGCACTTTGGAACTGGGGGTATGGGAGAAGCCTCAAATTAAAATATCACAGATCTTGCTGTTCTTGCTGTAGTTCAGCAGCTTTTCTCATATAAACACTCTTCAATGTCTTGTATGCTTTTGGTTAATTTCCAGGGGTCTGAAATTGTTGGTTTTGACAATTTCATCCAGTTTTATCATTCTTTTTTGAGGAGAGGCTTTGGCAAGGTCCTCACTGGGCCATTCTGGAAGTCATTATTTGAACCACTTTTGCAGATGTAATTCATATACCATATGTTCCATTCATATAAATTGTACCATTACCACAATCTAATTTTAGGACATGCCTAGTAATTTTTCACTGCATACCAGACCTTGTGAATTTTACCTTGTTGAGTGCTGCATATTTTTGTATTCTTATAAATATTTTTTTTTTAAAGATTTTATTTTCTCCTTTTTCTCCCCAAAGTCCCCAGTACATAGTTGTATATTCTTCGTTGTGGGTTCTTCTAGTTGTGGTATGTGGGAAGCTGCCTCAGCGTGGTTTGATGAGCAGTGCCATGTCCGCGCCCAGGATTCGAACCAACGAAACACTGGGCCGCCTGCAGCGGAGCGCGCGAACTTAACCACTCGGCCACGGGGCCAGCCCCCTAAATATTTTTGAATTATGTTTTCAGATGCATTGAAAGTTACTCAGAAACAGTTTGATCCTTTTGGGTCTTGCATTTAGGATTTGTTATGTGGGACTGGAGTAGTGCTTAGTTTAGCACTAATTATTCCCCACTATTGAGGTGTGACCTTTCTGTGTACTCTACCCAATGGCTCATGAATCTTGAACTTTTCAATCTGGTCAGTTGACAACAGACAACTTTCCTGGTCTTGTGAGAGTGCCGGGCACTGTTACCTCTAATCCTTTTAGAGTGTTCTTTCCCCAGACTTGGGTAGTTTCCTCACACACATGTGCTGGTCAGTACTCAGATGGATCCTTGAGGAGGACCCTCTGAAAATCTCTCAAGTTCTCTTTCTATGCTGCTTTCTTCCCTCTGGTACTCTGTTCTGAGAACTTTAGTCACCATATTGTTCCTGAACTCTCAGCTCCATCTCAACTTTGGGAGTCTGCTGGCATCAAACTAGGTTCATCCTTCATGTGCCACAGCCTTGAAACTGTCTCCAGGCAGTAAGATGGAGTAATTGTAGGGCTATCCTCATTTGTTCCCCACCTCTCAGGGATCATTGTATTTTGTTATCTGATGTCCAGTGTTTTGACAACCATTTCATATATATATATTGTCTAGGTTTTTTGATTGTTTCAGGTTGGGAGGGTAGATCCAGTAACTGTTAATCCATCTGGTCTAGAAGCAGAAACAATCATTTGGGGGATTTTCTAGATATCTTATTATTATTGGTTTCTAATTTAATTTCTTTGTTGTTGGAGAATATACTTTGTAAGATTTTAAGTCTTTTAAATTTGTTGACATATTTTATGGCCTAACATATCATCTACCTTGGTTAATGCTTCATGTGTTCTAGAAAAGAGTATGCATTCTGCAGATGTTGGGTATACTATTCTATAAATATAAATCAATTCGATCAAGTTAGTTGATAGTGTTGTCAAAATCCTCCATAGCCTTACAGATTTTTTTGTGTACTTGTATCAATACTGAGGGAGGGATATTAGAATCTCTGCCTGTGATTGTGGATTTGTCTCTCTTTTTAATTCTGTCAATTTTTGCTCGTGTATTTTAAAGCTTTCTTATTAAGTTCATTTATATTTTGGATTGTTATGTCTTCTTAATGAATTGACTCTTTTATCATTACGAAATGACCTTCTTTATCTTGATCTCTGGTAATACTTGTCTAGAAGTGCATTATACCTGTGCCTTATATTAATGGAGCCATACAATCTTCGTTACCCTTAATGTTTGCATGGGATATCTTTTTTCATCCTTTTACTTTCAATCTATCTGTCTTTATATTTAAAGCATATTTCTTGTAAGCATCATATAGTTGAGCCTTACCATTTTTTAGATACAGTCTGACAGTCTTTGCTTTTTAATTGGTATTTATAGTTAATGTAAGGATTGATATAGTTGATTTTAAGTCTATCATCTTGTTCTTTGTTTTCTATTTGTCCCCTGTTTTTGTTTCTTTTTTCCTCCTTTCTTATCTTCTTTTGGATTAATTATATTTTAGTATTCTATTCTACCTGGCTTTAGCTATATCTAGTATAATAATATAATATAATATAATATAATTAATATAAATAGTTGGCTTTAGCTATAACTCTTTGTATAATTTTTTAGCGGTTCCTATAGAGATTACAATAGGTATCCTTAATTTATCACAGTTTACCTGAATTAAAATTATACAACTTCACATATTATATAAGAACATTATGCATAATTTTATTTTCACTCTTTCTTGTCTTTTGTGCTATTGTTATCACATATTTGACTTCTTTCTACATTACAAACCCCAAAATTCATGTTATTATTTTTGCTTTAAACTGTCAATTGGCTTTTAAAAAATGAAGGAAAGAAAAAAGTAGATTTTAAAAAATATTTGCATATTTTAATTTTTTTGTTTTTAAGATTGGCACCTGAGTTAACAACTGTTGTCAATCTTCTTTTTTTCTGCTTTTTTCTCCTCAAATCCCCCTAGTACATAGTTGTATATTTAGTTGTGAGTGCCTCTGGTTGTGGCGTGTGGGATGCCACCTCAGTGTGGCCTGATGAATGGTGCCATGTCCGAGTCCAGGATCCGAACCAGCGAAACCCTGGCCTGCCGAAGCTGAGTGCATGAACTTAACCACTCAGCCACGGGGCCAGCCCCCATATTTTCATTTTCAATAGTCTTCTTTTCTTCCTGAAGATCTGAATTTCCATCTGGTATTATTTCTTTTCCACTTGAGGAACTTCCTTTAGCATTTCTCCCAGTACAGGTATGCTTTTGATGAATTCTCTTACCTATCATTGATCTGAAAATGTATTTAACCTTTGTTTTCCTTCTATCAGACAAATCTTGCGCCTCTCCTCATATATCTCTGCCCACTTTTTAATTTTGTCGCTGAGGCATACAGCTGTGTATAGGTATAAACTGACACTAGTTAACTTCAGCTGGAGTGCTCATCTTTTTCTTTCTGTTCTAGGGCTCTTCTGGGGCTACCTTGTGGGATGCTTGCTAGAATTCACTCAGCTATTCTGATGCATATGTAATCTGGGAGTGCAAGGGTGTTAACTCCCCTTTGGACAACCCTCCCCATTGGGGGTGAGTCTGTGGATAAATTCTTCCCTCTTTGTTCCTTCAATGGACAATTCTGTCATAATCCACGTTTCCTCAGAGGACCTTCCGGTGAGATTGAGCCCCACTTGGACACAGTGGTGAACCTGATTGGTAACCTCATACCCTTGGGTTGGCTTTCCCTTCTTCCTTTTCCACTCATCCAAATCTCCCACTCCTATTCCTTGATACCACTTTTCAAAATAAACTATTTGCACTCAAAGTCTTGTTTCAAATGATGTTGTTTTGTGGGGAACCATGGCTAAGACACTTCTTTTCCAATATTTGTCTTACAGGTTCTAATTTTACTTACTGTTTTTGGAGCATCCCATAAGTCTTTGTACAACGTATTTTTTCATTATTATTTATTTCTCCTTTGATCCTTGGGTTATTTGGATGTGTATTACATAATTTTCAAATAGAGATTTTTTGTTGTTGTTGTTGTTGTCTTTCTGTTATTGATTCCTAGCTTAATTCTACTGTGGTCAGATAACATACTCGGTATGATTTCAGTCCTTTGAAATTTGTTAAGACTGGCTTTATTGCTCACATTATGGTCAATTTTGGTGACTGTTTCATTTACGCTTGAATAGAATATGTATTCTTCAGTTGTTGAATATGTGTTCTATATTTGTCAGATCAAGTTTGTTGATCATGTTGTTCAACTCTTGTAGATGCTTAATGATGTTTTCTACCAATATGCTTTTTCTACCAATTACTGGGGGAGATGTGTACAAATCTCCCAACTTGCTTGTGAATTTCTTTATTTCTTCTCTTAGTTCTGTCACTTTTACTTTATATACTTTCTGACTATGTTATTAGGTATATACAATTTCAAGATTGTTATCATTTCCTATTGAGTCAAATCATTTGTCATTATGAAAAGTCCCTGTTTATCTCTACGATGCTGATTCCCTTAAAGTCTATTGCATCTGATATTCATAATTATCCTGATTGATTTTGGTTACTGCTTGCATGGTATGTCATTTTGACATTTGTTTATTTTTAACTATTTTGTATCCTTACATTTAAAATGTGTCTTTTGCAAGCAGCATGTGGTTTTTTCATATAGTTGGACTGTTTCTTTAATCAAATTATATATAATGTAATTATTGACACATTTAAGTTTATATCTGCCCTCTTTCTGTTTCCTATTTGCCATATCTGTTCTTTGTTTCCTTTTTCCCCTTTCTTGTCTACTTTTGGATTTATGAAGTTTGTTTTAAGTAAACGTTTTCTTTTTGAGGAAGATTAGCCCTGAGCTAACATCTGCCACCAATCTTCCTCTTTTTGCTGATGAAGACTGGCCCTGAGCTAACATCCGTGCCCATCTTCCTCTACTTTATATGTGAGATGCCTGCCACAGCATGGCTTGACAAGTGGTGTGTAGGTCCACACCCTGGATCTGAACCAGTGAACCCCAGGCCACCAAAGCGGAACGTGCAAACTTAACCACTGCGCCACTGGGCCGGCTCTAAGGAAACTTTTTTTTTGGAACAATTTTGGATTTACAGAAAAGTTGCAAAGATAATACAGAAAGTTCCCATATACCCCTTACCCAGTTTCAATTTCCCCAATCTTGTCATTTTTTGAAATTAAGACACCAACATTGCCACATCACTATTAACTAAAGATTTTATTTGGATTTCACTAGTTTTCCCATTAATGTTCTTTTTCTGCTTCAGGATCCAATCCCACAATACCACATTGCATTTAGTTGTCTTGTCCCTTTAGTCTTCTCTGATTTGTGACAATCTCTCAGTCTTTGTTTTCATGACCTTGACAATTTTGAGCAGAATGTCAGGTATTTTGTAGAATGTCCTTCAATTTGGGTTTGTCTGATGTTTTTCTCATGATTAGATTGGGTTATTTGGTTTTGAGAAAGAGTACCATGGAGACAAAGTGCCTTTCTCGTCACGTCATATCAGAGGGTACATGCTATCATCATGACTTATTACTGGTACATTAACCTTCATTAAGGTGGTGTCTGCCAGGTTACTCCATTGTGAAGTTATTATCTTTTTCCCTTTCCATACTCTATTCTTTGGAGGTGAGTCAGTAAGTGTGAAGTGAAGTGTTTTTTATTACTCTATTTTCCATCTTTTAGTTTACTATTAACACAGCCTTTTATTACTCTTTTAATTGTTAACTTAAAAATTACAACACCCATTCTTGACTAAAACCTGCCTGCAATTAGTACTTTTACCGCTGCTTAATGTAAGGAACTTTCAACACCTTAACTCCATTTATTCCTTTGTAAATTGAGCTGTTGTCATGTTCTGTTAATGTCATGGATTTTAATTCATGTTTTTTTAAAACCCCTTAAGACATTTTAAAAAAATCTCATACCTACGGAAAAATTTTAAGTATAGTACAAAGAACTTTTTCCCCGATCCTTCTATGAGTAAGTCACTGACATGATGCCCTATCATTTCAAAATATTCCCATGTATATTTCTTAAAAAACAAAGGGCATTCATTCTCTTACAAAACTACAATATAACCATCAAATCAGAAAATAACATTGATATATCGCTATTACTCAATACTCAGATCCCATTCAAGTTTTGCCAGTTTTCCAATAACGTCCTTTATAGCCAAAGATTCTAATTCAGAATGAAGCATTACATTTGGTTGTCATGTCTATTTAGTGTCCTTCAATATGCAACAGTTCCTCTGTCTTTCCTTTACTTCTATGAGCTTGACACTTGAAGATTACAGCCAAGTTACTTTGTATAATGTCCCATAACTTGGTTTTATTGATGTTTCCTCATGATTATATTAATAGCTTATAAGTTTTTGGTAGGAATAGCATGGAAGTGATGCTTTGTTCTTTCATTGCATTAAGGTGGTGTCTTCCAAGCTTCTCCACTGTAATGTTATTCTTTTTCCCTTTGCAATTAGTAAGTATTTTGTAGAGAGGTACTTTAAAACTATGTCTATATCTATATCTGTATCTATATCTATATAACTCCCCAGTTCCTTATCAAACTTCTCATTCATTCATTCATTCATATCGGTAGGGACTCCTGACTTCCTACTTTATTCAGTGGGTTTTAATTGATTACTATTCTTATTTACTGTGATGCTCAAATTTAGCCAGTGGGAGCCCTTTTAGGCTGGCTTCTGTGTCCTTTTGACCATCCCCCATCATTCTTTGAGCACTTCTTTACTTTTAGGGACAAAAAGAAGTTTCAAGCTCCTCTTATGCTTTCCATGCCCCAGTCCTAGAATTAACCTTTTCTCCAAAAAGCCCTGGTTCCTTTTAGTGGAGAATGGTATTTAGAAACCAAGGTCTGGGTGCTAGGTGCACTCATTGTGGCTAGAGTTGTTATGGCCTAAATTTTTGTATCCCCACAAAATTCATATGTTGAAGCCCTAATCCCCAGTGTGATGGTATTTGGAGATGAGGCCTTTGGGAGATAATTAGGTGCAGATGAGATCATGAGGATGGGGCCCCTGTGGTGGGACTAGTGGCCTTACAAGAAGAGGAAGAGACCAGAGCTCTCTCCAGCACATGAAGATACAGTGGGAAGGTGGCTATCTGCAAACCAGGAAGAGGCTTCTCACCACAACCTGACCAGGCTGCCGCCCTGATCTCAAGTTCTCAGCCTTCGGAACTGTGGGAAATAAATGTCTGTTGTTTAAGCCACTCAGTCTATGACATTTTGTTATAGCAGCTGGAGCTAACTAAGACAAGGGTGTTGCCGCTCCCAGGCCCTCTCAGTGGATTAATGATGAGAAACCTGGCTCCAATTTTTCTTAATATAATCCTCTTATATGTAAACAATCTTGTATAGCTATAATTCTTCATCAGGTCATTTAATTTTGTGAATATATTAATTATAATTATTTTAAAGTCTATGTCTGAGAACTCTAACATCTGGGTCTTCTGTGGGTCTGTATCTATTGTCTATTTTTCTATTGATTTTCAGTCAGTGGTTGCCTTTTTGTATGTTTCGTTATTAGTGATTGAGTGTTGGACATAGAAAGAGTTGAAGAGAGAATGTGAGGTGCTGGCTGATTCTATCTTCCTCCAGAGGGCACTGAATTTTGACTCTGGCAAGCCCTCAAGGTAGGGATAGATCACCTTAATCAGATTAGAGATGGAGACTGGGCTTCAATCTTTCTGAGGGCTGTTCTGTTTCTCTTTGTCTCTTACTCCTAGGTTATGGCGTTTTGGGGGATTCAGCTGAAACTCTGCGGTATTTACAGGGCTCTTCCTCCTTCATGGGCACCCAACTCCGTTTTCCCCCAACCAGTTCCACGAGACTTCTGAAATCTTGGCTCAGCTTCTCAGACTCTCAGCCACTATTTTCTGCTCAGGTTCTTAGCTCCCCAATCCATAGCTTTCAAACTGGTAAATGCCAGTCAGATGTCTGGCCCATCTCTCTCTCTTCTCCAGAATCTTGGCCTCTCAATTCCTTGCTAGCTTGGTAGCCTTTCAATGTAACCCTCAATTTTTTTTATGTGTTGATCAGCTTTTATAGTTGTTCTCAATGGGATCGTTAGTCTGAAATAAGTTAGTTTGCCATTGACAGAAGCAGAAATTGATTTATACTTATAAAAGTTCACTCTGGCTGTTGCGTGGAGAGTTAAGAGGGAAAATAGGGAGGCCAAGTAGGAGGCTTGATAAGTTGATGGCTTGGACAAGTGTGAAAACAGAGATGTGGCAAAATGGACATAGGTTGCGAGGTAGGGGTGAGAAGAGGTAGAGGGAAATATAGGACGCTAAAGTCTTCATCTTACAAAGTGGGAAGTTAGGAGAAGCTCCCTGTGATTGGTCAAACAGGAAATGTAAGTTTATGCATACTATTTAAGGTGAGAAAGATAACCATTACAGGAAATAAAAATAATGTTAAAACTGTATTGGAAGGGATGATGGGAGGTGGGAGTGGCAGAAGTGAGCTTAATCCTCATCTCTCATAGAATTATTTAATAGATAATGTCAAAGAAGAGCTATAGAGGAGGGGACAAATTTGAAGAATTTTTAGGAGGTAAAATTGGCAGGGCTTTGTGATTGATTTAATTTAGTGATTAAGGGAGAGGGAGGAGGCAAAGGTGATTTGCAGATTTCTAGCTTGAGTGATTGGGTGGATGTGGTATTACAACTGAGGTAAAGAATATGGAGGGGGCCGGCCCTGTGGTTAAGTTCGAACGCTCCGTTTTGGCGGCCCAGGGTTTTGCTGGTTCGGATCCTGGGTGCGGACCTGGCACCGCTCATCAGGCCATGCTGAGGCGGTGTCCCATATAGCACAACCAGAGGCACTTGCACCCAGAACATACAACTATGTACTGGGGGGATTTGGGGAGGAAAAGCAGAAAAAAAAAGAAGATTGGCAACAGTTGTTAGCTCAGGTGCCAATCTTTAAAAAAAAAAAGAATATGGAGGAGTATCTGGTTCAAGACAGAGGATGATTAATTCAGTTTTAGTTGTATGTGGCACACTGTGGTCAAGGCGTATAGTAGGTACTCACACTCACGTGGGCAAAGGTTCTTGCCACAATAAAATAAAAAAGAGAAATTAATAGGGCTGGCCCAGTGGTGGAGTAGTTAATTTCATGTGCTCGGCTTCGTTGGCCTGGGTTTCACAGGTTTGGATCCTGGGCACGGACCTAGGTACTGCTCATCAAGTGATGCTGTGGCAGCATCCCACATACAACGTAGAGGAAGATAGGCACAGATGTTGGCTCAGGGCCAATCTTCCTCAGCAAAAAGAGGAGGATTGGCAGCAGATGTTAGCTCAGGGCCAATCTTCCTACCAAAAAGAGAGAGAGAGAGAGAGAGAGAGAGAGAGAGAAATTAATGAATAAAACCATAGCAAAGAAAAAGATCTAGCCACTTAGAAATTTAAAATGACTCATCTAAAAAATCTTGGGTTAAAGTGGAAATGAAACAAATTACAAATTGTTTATAAATAAATGACAATTATAGGAAAAAAGCAAACAACCCGTGCTGATGTTGTTATAAATATCTTTGCTTAGTAGACCTCTGCTGCAGACTGAATGTTTGTGTCCCCCACAGACTGGTATGTTGAAATCTAACCTCCAAAGTGATGTTATTAGGAGATGAGAACTTTCGGAGGTGATTAGGTCACAAAGATGGAGCCCTCATGAGTAGGATTAGTGCCTTTATAAAAGCGACCCCAGAGAGCTCACTCGCCCCTTCTGCCATGTGAGGACACAGTGAAAGGCATCAGCTGTCTAGGAAGCACTTTCTCACCAGACATTGAATATGCTGGCACCATGATCTTAGACTTCTCAACATCCAGAGCTGTGAGACATAAATGTTTGTTGTTTGTGAGCCCCCAGTTTATGGTATTTGTTATAGTAGCACAAACGGACTAAGATAAACTCATTGATAACTACAGTCAGGATTCTGGTACACAGAGTAGGCAGAAGAGATGAGACTTACTCCTGTGGTACCATTTAAGTGAGGCCTGGGTTTGTCTGGCAGAGCCATACATTTTAGTTTGTCTTGCATTCCTTTATAATCCTCATAACAGCTCCCTCCCCCAATACCTTGATATAAATTGGCTTCATACTTCATAGAATTTTGGAATGTTGATATGTTCAAACTATAGTATCCCAATGTTTCCATAGTAACTAATGCACACTCGGGGGAAAAGATGGAGAATAAATGAGAATAGCATTCTAAGAAAATAAGTGAGGGACGAAGAGGCTTTAGACATGTGATTACCTCTTATTTAGGAATATGAAGATATTCATCTCCTTAATAATGGGGTTATAAAAGTTGTTACAATGGAACTTGTCAGTTGCCATTTATATTCCAGTTTTCTCTATAATCATCACCATCAAAAGCATTTAGTGCTTCTTTGCCCAACAATACTGTGGAGAGTGAGTTAAAGGGAAATAGTTGCTACTCTCCCGTGGGGATGCAATCAGGATGGGACAGGTTAGGCCAAGGGTCCAGCCCGCCAGCCAGAGCTTTGCCCCAGTGGCTATTAGGAGGAGTGGGGATTCAAAGCGGCCTATTTGCTCTCGTGGAATTGGTTTGTGTTGATACAGGACTTTACCACCAACTCAACATTCCCCTGGTTAAAGACTGCCAGTACAGGGTGCTGTTGCTCCTCCTTTCCTATTCCACCGGCTGATTTTTCCATTCCTCCCTAACATCCTTACTCCTCCTTCTCCAGATGCATTCTATGCACCACATCTACCAATTCCAAAGCAGTCTGTTCACTTTGCCTCTTGGCCAGTTGTAAATGTTTGTATCTATGTAGGTCGATACATGCTCTCTGCATATATCCCCAATGACCTGCTAATTTGCTAAAATATGAAACAGTATGTTTTAGTATTACACCAGTTGTTATGGGCTGAATTGTGTCCCCCAAGCCTCAATTCCTACGTTGAAGCCCTAGCTCCCAGTGTGACTGTATTTGGAGACAGGGCCTAGAGGGAGGGAATAAACGCGAAGTGAGGTTATCAGGGTGGGACCTTAATCTGATAGGACTAGTGACCTTATAAGAAGAGGAAGAGAGCCCAGAGATCTCTCCCTCTCTCTGTATGCCACAGAGGAAAGGCCACGTGAGGACACAGCAAGGAAGTGGCCATGTGCAAGCCAGGAAGAGAGCTCCCACCAGGAACCAAATCAGCTGGCACCTTGGTCTGGGACTTCCAGCCTCCAGAACTGTGAGAAAATAAATTTCTATGTGGAATCCACCCAGTCTATGTATTTTGTTCCAGCAGCCTGAGTAGACAAATACATCGGTGTACATACACCACCAATTAAGCTGTTATCAGATAGGAACAGACTTTGTAAGGGTAAAGAGATGACTTTTTAATTTTAGAATAACAAAGATTAAATTTCTACAGATAAACATAATAACTGATGGCACATTATTCAACCCAGAACAGAAACACAGCCAGTGGAGGGACAGAGGTATACTGAATAGCTCCAGGTAGGTAGATAGCCTATTTCAGCTGATTTAGCTTAGCCTGATTCCTTTCCCCATTTAGAAGAGGGTTTAAGGAGCACATTCTTTCTTTTCTTTACCATACCCACATCATCTCTTGAAAATTAGCCTTCAGTTTACCTTCTGTGCAAATGAATTCAGAGATTAGAAGCAAGATGTGATGGGAGGTGCCAGCAGGGTGATGTTCATCAATAGGAATTAAAATCAATTTTCTGGTGTTGCCAGGGTAAAATACATCAGAATGATGACCATTTACCTTGGATGGCCAGAGGTCTGGTAGACATTCTCACATTCAGAAGGGCCTTAGAGGTCAGATAAAAAAGGAGTGTATCTTAATACTAGAGGCTCAGTTTGGACAAGGGACATTTCCATGTTGGTTTCGTTTTTAACATGTGACATTTGGTATTACAGTCACTGGGGTAATGGGGAAATTTTGAGGAAATGGAGTTCTCAATAAAGCATCCTTTCTTCCCATGGGACTTTATCATTATTACAGCCAAATTAAAAGAAGGCAGGGAACGAGTTATTCCTGAAGAGAATGGTCTTCTCTTGTCATCTATAGCACAGAGTGCTTAGAACTCCTGTTCAATTAATTATATATCATATTAAAATGTAATTAAAATTTTGCCATTGCATTTTTTTCAGACTTCCAATTATCCTTAAAATTGTTGCTTTAGTGAGGTATATGGACATTATAGTTTAGGTCAATTTTCTTCTGCTTATTTCTGCGCAATTTAAAGAAAATCACATCAACAAGGAATATATTATTGTAGACTAATTCTTTTTAGATTTTTTCTCAGTGTGGGACTCAGAGTCTAACAAATTACCACAATATATATTTAATACCTCAGTTTTGAATATAAGAAACATGATAATTTTACATCCATTTGTAATTAGGTAAGGATTTGGTTTGAGATCAAAATACTGTAGTTTCATACAGTAGACTGACATAAAAATTAATATTTTTGTATAGCTAATGTATGCACATGGAGCAAAATTCCAGTTATAAAAGGGTGTACACTAAAAATTAGATCTCTTTCCCATTCTTTTCTCCAAGTTCTCCTGAAGGCAACCACTGTTACCAGTCTCTTGTGTTTCCTTTTACAGATATTCCACGGTGCATTGACTCTGGAACAGGATCTTTGCCCTTCCCTAGCAGGCTCTCAGTATCTGGCAGCATGAAAATGTTGCTCTCTGAGGTAGAAATGATGTTCTGAGCAGTAGCACGGAAGAATGACCGCCCTCGCTCCTTCTCACATCCCTCCTTGGAAACCATATTCCCAGAGAAGATCATGAGACATTTGTCTAGACTGCTTCTAATTGGACATAGCACTAACACAGATGCATTTATCATGAATACACAGCAACCAAAACACCTCACAGATCCATATATTAAATATTTACTTAGTTGCGTAATGTGAAAAAGTAGATGGTTTTGGTAGGTTGTTGAGCAAGGAGGGGGTTGTGTTTCTATGCAAGATGAAATCAGTGAGAAATTGTTCACTCTTTTCCAAGGAGTTGGAGAAGATTTCATCAGAGAGGTGCTATGAAATGACAGAAGGGAGAAATCTTGGCCCGAAGGAGCAGCAAAGGCATTCCAGCATGAGTTACGGTCTGGGAGAAATCTTGGAATTGGCATTTGGGATAAAAGAAAGAAGGGAGTGTTGAGTGTTGATTTATGAAGAGCAGAGGGGTGAATTAGACTGGCAGGAAGAGGCAGTGTAGTGAGAGTGAAGTCATATGGGATGAATGGCCATTTGCATTTGTATATATCAAAGGTTTGTATAAGGATCTATGGACCGAAGTCAGTCAATCCCTCTGTATTTACTATGCCTTTCATGTTCCTAGCACTGCCATCAGAACTATCATTCAGCCCAGAATTTTTCTCCAACAGAGGCACCAAAGAATGGATTGTAGGATAGTAAGGTAAATTTCCTGCATTATGTTCTTCTCAGAGGTTAATTCTATTTACTAAACAGCCATAATTTTCCTTAATAACTTGTTATGGATCTATCATCCACACATTTATGTCAAACAGTTTCTCAGTCTCACCACTGTTGACATTCTGGGTCGAATAATTCTTTTGTGAAGTGCTGTCCTGTGCATTGTAAGATGTTTAGCAGCATCCCAGGCCTTGACCCACCTGATGCCAGTAGCAAGGTCCCAAAGTTGTGACAACCCAAAATGTCTAGACATTGCCAAATGTCCCCTGGGGGTCAAAATCGCCCCGATTGAGAACCACTACGTATTTTTTTTCTATTATTTCACAGATGGGAAGCCATTGGGCAAGCCGTGAGTGGCAAGATCTGAGTTAACTTTTAAAAGAATCTCTCTAGTTGCTGTGTTAATGGACTGAAAGGGGCAAGGGTGGAAGCAGGAAGACCAGTAAGGGGAGTACTGTAATAATCCATTTCCTCTGAATGATACATGTATACTGCCCTTCCTTGGTTTACCAGCTCTAGACATCATCTAGTGACTTCCTGCTCTAATAACAGATGGGGAATTAGCTCACTCACACTGCAGCATCACTCCCCTCTTCCTCTTAATACGTCACTCTTTTTAGTTCCTCTATTTAGTTCTCCTCCCCATAGACAATGATTCTAAAGTGTACCTTTTTTTGGTATGGCTTTTTGGTTATCTTTATGCCTTTATGTAAGACACATGAATCTCTATTTGTTCCATTGTCTACAGAGAGCATCTCTTGATTCTACACTTAGAATATTAGTGCCTCTACACATCCTTCCACCTCACCTGACTTTGTCTGCTTTCCAATTTCTGTACGCTATGATTTGACTTTGTTTGTTAACATTTACTTTATACTTTGTAATCATAGTTAAGTTTCCTGTGATTTGTCTCTAGGTTGGATTCCAAAAGTTGAAAATTAATAAACACAGTGTTTACATTATTATAATTATATAAATATTTTTCGGTGTCAAGCCAAGGGATGGGCCTCAATTATATTTTTTTGTTTATAGTTCTAATGTTACAACCTCTATCAATTGCTCTATATCATTCCATGTTCTAGTTGCCTTCATTATTGGAAAATGGCAGTTTTGAACAGCTGCGTATTTTCCTTGTGTTTTTGATTGCCTTTTTAAATTTTTACTGTGGGCAGACTAAATATATGCCTTCTTTACCATATTTCTGCTATCTTCCAGCTTCTTTCTCATTTTGTCTATTTTTCAGAAAAAATTCTATTCCTGAGGCCCACTTCCTGTGCTAACTAGAACCAATTCTTCATACTTGATTCATGGACTTCTTATACAGCTTTTGTTTTTCCTGGCATTTCTTTATTGCCTTTTTTGGTTTGTTTCTCGCATTCTTTGCCTTTATTGTATCCTCAATTTTCCTAGCTCTTAATCTCTTTTGCTGACTTCCCTTTTTCCTGGAATCCTCCTTCTATGTTCTCTACGGCATTTTTCTGGGCTGGTCAGATTCAATATCAGCCTTAGTTTTTGCATGTTCAGTCAACACCCTTTCCTCCAATTTCTATCTTCCAGACATTTGTGAAATACATTGTCATCTGATGTCCCTCTTCTCTTCTTTCTTGTGGGCTTATACTTTTTTAGTCCCTTTACTATAATTCTAATGGTGTCTTAGGAGGGAGAGGAGATAAATGCGTGTGGTCATCCTGCAATACTGAACAAGAGGTATAGATTCTTATGATAATTTTTAAAATCTTTATTTTTTAAGTCCTAAAATGAATAATGCTACTTGTAACTAATTCAGACAATAAAGAAGTGTATAAAGTTAAAAATTTTGTTCATCACCCTCAACCCCAGAGGTAACCACTGTTTGCTAAATATCCTTCCAGTCTTTTAAAATATGTATTTATAAAATCATACACATACACAAAATTAGTTTTCTTATTTCATAAAAGCTGAATTTTATAAACGTTTAGACACTATTTTTTTAAGATTGGTACCTGAGCTAACAACTGTTGCCAATCTTTTTTTCTTCTCCCTAAAGCCCCCCAGTACACAGTTGTACACTCTAGTTGTGAGTGCCTCTGGTTGTGCTATGTGGGATGCCGCCTCAGCATGGCCTGATGGGCAGTGCCATGTCCACGCCCTGGATCTGAACCCGCGAAACCCTGGGCTGCCGAAGCGCGCCTGAACTTAACCACTAGGTCATGGGGCCGGCCCCTAGACACTTGTTTTTTTGTTTTTGTTTTTTGTTTTTTGGAGGAAAATTAGCCCTGAGCTAACTACTGCCAATCCTCCTCTTTTCGCTCAGGAAGACTGGCCCTGAGCTAACATCCGTGCCCATCTTCCTCTACTTTATATGTGGGACGCCTACCACAGCATGGTGTTTGCCAAGCGGTGCCATGTCCGCACCAGGGATCCGAACCGACCCCAGGCCGCCGAGAAGTGGAACGTGTGAACTTAACTGCTGCGCCACCGGGCCGGCCCCAAGACACTTGTTTTTTAAACTTAATATATATCGGGCATACTTACATGTTAGTACATAGATACTTAATTTTTTAATGTAAAATTTTTATTGAAATATTCACACAGGCAGAAAGGCGATGGCCTGCTCTTTTCTGTATATATGCTGTATCTCATTATTTTTAATAGCTGCATGGTACTCCACTATATGGCTGTGCAATAATTAAAGGGCTTTTTGTTTGCTAACTTTTTCAATGATAAGCAATGCTATAGTGAACATCTTTGAACATAGATCTTTGAGCATTTGTGCTAGTATTTCTAGATAGAAGTAGGATTGTTGGATCGATAGTTATGTAATGTAAACACATTAAGAGATACTACCAAATAGCCCTACTAAAAGACTTTGCCAATCTACTCTTCTACCAACAGTATTTGAGAGGGTACAATCTTTTTTTTTTTTTTTTTAAAGATTTTATTTTTTCCTTTTTTCTCCCCAAAGCCCGCTGGTACATAGTTGTATATTCTTCGTTGTGGGTCCTTCTAGTTGTCGCATGTGGGACGCCGCCTCAGCGTGGCCTGACGAGCAGTGCCATGTCCACGCCCAGGATTCGAACCAACGAAACACTGGGCCGCCTGCAGCGGAGCGCGCGAACCCAACCGCTCGGCCACGGGGCCAGCCCTGAGGGTGCAATCTTTTGAGGCAAGCTCTCTCTAAAGGGTTGGGGACCCTGCTGTGCATAGTTGAGAACGGGACTCTGCACTGATTTTTATTCATCTTTCATGACTTCACATGAGCTGGTCTTTTCTCCCTTAGAATATTTTAAGTTCCGTATAGCTTGGGATTATGTCATATACTTCTTTGGTATTTCCCATAGTGCCTAGTACAGGCTGGACAAACCATGGGCGCTCAATACATACTTAATGATTGACTGATCAACTAGTTTATACTTTTGGACTACACAATCCCTTGAGTCATCTCCTGGAATGAGAGGGCTGGGCAGAGTCAGAGACGAGGGCTGTGCTGGGTCAGTGTCAGATGCTCTCACTTGGACATCAATTTTAGACCATACTCTAGGAACCTAATCTATGTAAAGCACCTGGCACG
The DNA here is from genome assembly GCF_041296265.1 of Equus caballus. NCBI lineage: Eukaryota > Metazoa > Chordata > Mammalia > Perissodactyla > Equidae > Equus > Equus caballus. The sequence goes on along the minus strand of NC_091715.1, from coordinate 124,380,996 downwards.
ATCCCCGGCTCGGAGGAGGTCCTCCATAAACGGTCTCCATTGATGTTATTATGACTCCTGTTTAGTGAGAGGGTAGTCTTGGGGCTAGAGCTGAGGGCTTGAGCACAGCACCTAAAACCATTCTGGGCGGAGTCAGAAATCCACAGTCTAGAGATGAAACAAAATCGAGAACCAGCGGGAGCAGACCGGCATCAGAAGCAGAAACAGAGGCTTGGGTTGAGCAGTGCACTTGCATTGTGATGTCATCTTTCTCTCCACCCCAGGCAGTTTTTACTGGGCTTTCTGTATTTATTGGGCAGTGGCACCAGAAAGGTGCTTCTCAGTCTCTGACAGGAGCCAACAATCCAGGACAGTGCTGTGAACACAGGAGGTATGTAAGGAAAAAGATTCCATTGGTCTCTCACCTCTTGAAACAAATAATGTGGTGGCAACGTTGAGGATTCACTTGAGATGACGGTGCCAGAGAACAGCCATTTGACTAGAGCAAGATTACTGGCCAAGCTTTTCCCGACCAGGGACTGGGGGGCCCCAGGGACTGGGAAACCAAGCAGGCAGCCAGATAAGGATTAACTTCAGTGACAAATTTAGAAGCTATGAAAACATAGTGACACATGAATGACATGGGTTCAACAAAGTGAAGGATGAATCTGCTTACCTCTCTGCCCCCAGTCGGCAGTGTAGATAAGGGAGGGAGGCGGGAGAGAGCAGTTGTATATAGACATCATCATAACATACAGCATTGATTGCATTTCTCCTTTATGCCACACATTTAGCACACATTCTCTCTAATGCCCATTATAACTCTATGAAGTAGGCATTAGCTCCATATACAGATGAAGAAACAGGCTCAGAAAGGATAAATCACTTGCAGAATTTTACATAAACTGCTAAGTAGCAAAGCCAGGATTTGAACCTACATCTGTCTGGCCACAAAGCTTTTGTGCTTTCTACTATACTTACCACCCTGCCTCTTCTATGTCAGTGATAAGCAGCCCAGGCCTCAGGGAAACAGCTGTTGTTTAAGAATACTAGTTGGTCATGTGTAGGCAGGGTGTCCCATGGTTCTTTCTTTTGCTCATCAAATTCATTCTACATATATATATTTATTTATAGCCAGAAAGTTGGGAGAAGAGTACAGGTCAGGTAGCTGGGGTGGGAAGGGACACGTGTGTGTGGGAGGAGGGCAAGGGGACATGAGAGGGTTGAGGCTAGAGAACGTAGAGAGAAAAGGGGCCATCGGGAGCTCGAATGCAGGATGGGGGCTGATTTGGGGGTTCTGCTCTTGCCTGCAGTACTGAATGGGTCTCTGGGTGGTTGCAGAAGAGATATCTGCAGCAACACTAGCCGGCAAGCTGTAACTCAGTGGTGGTACTCAGGATCTGAGGCCCTCCAGGCAGCACTTTACACCTACACACCTACAAGCACACACTCACACAGGAGCCATACACATGGAGATAAGTTAACAAGCACACCAGAATGTCTGCCACCACACAGTGAAAGCCTATACTTTGATTCCAGCGGTGTTTCTAGTGGTCACCGTGTGACTAACTCCCCTTCAAAGGAGCCAACACTGATTTGATACAGAAAGTCTGGCAGGTTTGTTGCAAAGAGAAGAGAAAAGAAAAGAAAAGAAAAAACAATCTTAGTTTACACTCACAATTTAGTTGTGTGTAGATATTAAGATTTTTAGGGTTATATAAAATGATGTAATTTCATAGACGGAAGTGCTATGGAATGTTTATCTGTATCAATTTTCCTTATTTTTCTTTTGGTGGTGAGCACACATAATAACAGACCGTGATAAAACAAGCCTGACCTATACAGCCACTTACTCTCAGAGGGAATGTGACCCAGAGCAGGGAGGGGCAGAATTCAGGAATGTGTGGCCGTGACACATAGCTTCCAGAAGTCCCCGGGCTTCACCTGTACCCGAGGTATGGACAAAATATGTTTGGATGCTTCAGAGGTTTGTTTTTGACTGCTCTACAGTCAGGACGATGGCAGCTGGGATGACCATGCTATTCCTAAGGGCATCTGGTGCTTGGGAATCCAGGGGTCTGATGGGGCTGAAGGAAGTTCCTCTCCCTTCCATATCAAATGTGTGCAATACCAGCATCCTCCAGAATTCAAAGGGGAGAATTGGAGGCAATGATGTTGATCACACTCCTTATAAACTGATGATTATAATCAGCATGAGTGCTAAGGAACAATAGAAGCTTTATAAAGACATACGTTCCCCGACAAATTAATTATAATACATCTCTCTCATAAGAGAGTTACCTAGTGTTTTTTAAATCCTTTTAAATTTTTGACTGAAAGGTGCTACGAAATGTCAAATTTAATTATCATTAGGTAGCTTTTTGTTTCATATCATGTGGGACCCAGATACCATAAAGGAGAAATAGTTCTTGACCATGTACGTGGTCCTTCGACTAACACAAAAAAATACCTTGGGAAGAGTTTTGGCTGTCTCTTGTGTATTAATTGCAAATACCCTCGCCCTAGGAAACTTTATTTAAGCTCAGGAAAATAGCTGGCAAACTAGACACTCTCCCCAAAAGTGTGACAGGTAAGGAGAGGTCACCTTCATTTAGCCCTTTCTCATATTTTCCCTTATATTTGGAAGCCGAGAGCCATACGAGTGGAAACAGACCCACTGCCTTTTAAAGTCCGCCATATAATACTAATACTGTGGTTCTCAACGGTATTCCCCACTCACAATCTTTAACTTCTAAAGAATGCGACTCACTCAGGTCAGTAGCAGTGGCTCATTGTGGCAAACCGCAGAGGGGGGTGACAGAAAGAATCAACGTGGTTGGTGGGTCGGAATTTTGCCTCGGATCCCTCTCCCCGTTCCCTGCCATTATCATAAGATCTCCAAAGCTTATAGTAATTTACCACCTTTTTCTGGCAATCTTTACTTCATTACCTACCTGAAAGAATTTGGGTCCTGTCAGTATAGAGTTTCTCTAACTTCGTCACTGTCAATTATTTGTTTTCGGCACTGCAAAACGCTTCTATGTTCTTAGGGACAGTCATCCCTTTCAAGTTCCTTTTTATGTTTGTTTTGTTCTGAAAGCCTTAGAGATGCAGGCCAGGATGACTAGGGGGTGGGGGTGTCCCTAACTAGTGAATGGGACTTGCGAGGCAGAGGACTTGTTTCCATGCGGATAAAGAGTAAAATGCCGAGTCGCGGTTGATTCCATGAAAGTAGGGCTGGAGAGGCCCAGGGCGGACCTGGTTTTGGGTGAGCACCCGGATCTGTGAGCCAGTGTTGCTCCAGCGTGTCACTGTCTGTGGGGGGAGGCTGGTCCCCCGTCCCTCCTTGTCCCATTGGCACTACCGTTCACCGCCTTCTCTGCGTAACTATATTAATAGAAGGCGACGCTTCACATATTGGGGCTCGAACCCCAAAGGGAGGTTGGCAGAGGCTTGGCAGGTGGGCACGAAGCCGGGAGATGGGTGGGGGAGGGGGCGGAGGCATAGTCGAGTGGCGTTCGGGGTAGCCAATGGTAGTTCGAGGCAGGGGTGGCAGGGGCGGAGGCACCGAGGCCGATCAGCCAATGGAGGGCGAGCAACTACTGGAACGACCTGGTGACGTGAGGAGCGTTCCATTCGGCCAGCGGTGGGCGGTTGCCACAGCTGGTTTAGGGCCCCGACCATTGGGGGCCCCTGTCAGGAGGAGGCAGCCTCCGGCCTGGGTAGGAGAAGTCGCGGCCACCTCTGACGGCCAACGCGGTCCCCCGGGACAGTCCACTTCCTGCGCTCAGTTCCCGGCCCAGTTCGGTCTCCCGGGTTCAGGTAACAAGGGGTGGGGGTGGGGGTCTCCTGGGCTCGGCCGCCTGCTGGGCTGCCAGCCCCTCCGCTGCACCGGGACGGACGAACGTTGGCACTGCCCTTCTCAACTCGGCAGCTGCCGAGCCCCTGGCCGGGGGTGACTACACGTGGCAGGGCGTGTGTGAGTGTGTACGAGCGTGTGGAGGTGGCGCGCGTCCCGACCTGCCTGGGGCGGTGGTCCGCGGCGTGGCGGAGGCAGGGCGGGTCTCCCGAGGCCGCGCCCGCCGCCTGGCCGGGGACTCGGGCCTCGGGTCCCCGGCTGGTGGGCCGGTCGCTGTTTCTCGACGGATTTTGATCTTTGTTCTCCCAGGCCTGGCTCCCCTTCCTGGTCTGTTCTCCCGCCAGGCTGGTTTATCAGGAGGAGATTGTTTTCCAGGTTAGTTTTACACAAAGGAAGTGTTCTTTGCACCTCTGGTGCCCGCTCCCTTTCCCCAAGCCTTCCACCTTCTCCTTTCCCCGCTCATCTCCTGGGCTCTATTTGGACCCTTGCTCCCTCCAGCCCAGTATTGATTTCGACTGGGTTGTTTCTCATCAGTCAGATGGGCTGCAGGCTTCCGCCTCATTCTTGCCAGCGTGGGGCATGTGGTGTCAGTAAATAGAGGCCGCAGCACCACACCTGAGAGGAGGAGAAGGGTGACAGTGGCTGAGAAAGGCTGGGCCTGGGGATTCAGGATGCTTAGTAAAGATGGTACTTATGAAATGTCCCAGAAAGCACCTTTATGACTTTTCTTGACTGCTGCCATCTCCTCCCCCCCCCTCCACTTCCAGAACCTCTCCTGCTTAATCAGCCTTTCACCTACAGGTCTGTGATGTGGTTTCATTAGGATTCCCACAAATGTTAGGCTCCACCAGCAAGATTGGGTCATTTCTCGGACTCAGGAAATTACAGAGGGTTTGATTAGGGGAATTCTGTTTTGGGTAAATACAACCTGGGCATGCGTACGGAGTGTCCAGAACCTCCTAGCCCTGCCAGAGGAGGACTCGGTCCCTGGTGTGATTCATATTTCATTTGAGAGGCTAATTGAAGAAAGAAGGTGAAGAAGTGGAGGAGGGGAGGGAACGGCTCTTTAAGGACAGAAACTCTACTATTATTTTTAGAGTTCTCTTAATGATGATTACAGAACAGTGTGGTAGAGTGGAAAGCGCCCTGGACTGAAAGTCAGCAGACGTGTTTTCTTGGCTTAGCTTTGTGGCTGGGTAACCCTGGGTAAATTATTTCCTCTCTCTGGTTTTCACTTTGTTTCCAAATGAAGTAATTAGGGCTACTGCCCTTCTAGTTCCGAGGTTCTATGATGATCATTGGAAGCATAGGGGTGTATTTAAGAAGTTATACTAGCCCCCTTGTTTTTTTGAGAACCTTTAACCTTTTCTCCTTTTAGAGTACAAACAGGGATTGGAAGTAAACTTTTCCCACTTCCCCACCCCCACCCCTTCAGGCAGTGCTCGTCGTTCTGCCTCTGGGAAAGGAGGATTGAACTGCATTTTCTTGTTCCTGCCTCATTTTTCTCTTTTTGTGCTTTTTCATAGGGCTAGAAATTGGACTTTTGATGATGTTTGACCCAGCTGCAGCGATAGCAGGCAACGTGATTTCAAAGCTGGGCTCAGCTTCTGTTTCTTCTCTCTTGTAATCACAAAGCCCATTTTGGACCAGGAATTCCAATCATGTCTGTGATGGTGGTGCGAAAGAAGGTGACCCGGAAGTGGGAGAAACTCCCAGGAAGGAACACCTTCTGCTGTGATGGCCGTGTCATGATGGCCCGGCAAAAGGGCATCTTCTATTTGACGCTCTTCCTCATCCTGGGGACGTGTACACTCTTCTTCGCCTTTGAGTGAGTTTCCATTGAGTAGAGTTGCCTGATTACGGTTACTTTGGGTCCAGGGGAAGAACCTTCTTTCTGGGGAGTTTGTGGATGGTCCTTGGATGGCTGTCACTGTCCTCTTGAGCAATGTCTGTAGATCATGCAAACTGAATTCATTGCTTTGTGCTTATAGCAGAGTACGTGCTTCCTAAGAGACCTAAACCTTTGATACCAATTTTATAGCACTGATTTGGGGCTACCCCTGGCACACTTGGGGAATAAAGGAGTTTGTCTTTCTTACTCATCCCCCTTTTCAGTGGTCTCCTTAGGTGCTTAGTGACAGACTGCCTCTTCCCCACCCACCCAGCCTAGGGGCACCCCTCGTGGTCGTAACTCCACCCTACAATACTCATTCTCTTATTCTGGATCCTATTTCCTTAGGGCTCTGCCCTCAGCTAGCTGTTAGATTGAAAAGCCAACTCAATTGGGAACCTGCAGGTTGGTTCCAGCCTTAGCTGTGCCACAAACTAGCTGTGTGCATGGCGCATATGTACTTATTAAATGTGAGTTGCTCTTTCTTTCACTCAAAATCACTCAGCATAAACAACTCTTTATTCTGTGTGTGCCTCAGACCAGCCTTGGACTTCTTTTTTCCTGTGACATAATAGCTCGTACTAGAGCCACTGTTTGAAGTCTGTGTAAGTCACCGCTCTAGGGAGGTGGCCACTTTTGGGTTCTAGGCTACTGCAGCATGTCTACTGGGTGTGTTGAGAATGCTGTACACTCTAGGGATGGAAGCAATGCTAATTGGTTTGGGATTATTATGAGGAGGGCCTTGAGGAGCCAAGAGGTGTGTGTGTGGACTACAAGCCATGCCTGGTGGGAACCTACTATAGTTCATGTACTCGAGTGACCTGAAAATGGAGCTCCCGTGCTGGGACGTGGCCATGGGAGGGAGGAGGGGGCTCCTCGGCCAGCCTTTGTGGGTAATTAAAGTGAGCTCTGGTCTCTTGTGGCTCATTTTTGTCCTTCTCTAAGGGCTTCAGGCTTTCCCAGCGCATCAAGAGTGATTTTTCGGGCTGCTTTGCCAGACTTTATCATGGTGGCAGCTGGCTTGAGCAACAGCAGAGGGAAGGGGGGCCCCAGTTTACGACAGGGGTAGGAAAGTAAGGTCACAGGCACTTTTGCTGCTGCTGCCTGCCGACTTTGTGAAGTACTTGGCAAAGTCAGGCAGGTTGATGATGTCTTCTTAGCTGCTTTCCAGTGTGAGTTTCACGCCAGAGTGTGTGTTTGTGTCTCTGTGCTTGTGTGTGCCTCGAGTGAGCGTGTGCGGTCAGGCAGGCATACGCGTTAACAGTAAAACATTTTTTCCCCTCTCCTCATCCTTGTCTCCAAATTTTCCTTGCTTTCTTCCTGCCTGTCTTCTTTTTGGAAGTGCGGAGCCGAACTCTGCTCTCTATCATTCTCCCTCTCTTTCCTTCCTCCCCCTGCTGAATCACTTGCTCTTTTTGCTACCCCCCACCCTCCACCTCGGGGTTACATTTTTGTGGTTGGAACCATTCAAAACAGAGATGAAATTTGTTTCCAGGCCCTGGGTGAGCTGGTAATTCTGGGCCCAGAAAACCTCTGGTTTGACTGGCTGGGGGAACTTGAAATTTGGAGCTCTTGGCGTTTGGCCATTTTTGTACCTGGGAGCCAGACAGAGTCTGATTTGGATCTGTTCCACTAGGCCCCAAGGGCCTCTGAAGAAAACTGCCTGTGGGATGAACCTTATAATTAGCCCAGTTACTGTTCGACAGAGGCAGGTTGAGTTTTCTACCAAGATGACTTTTTTCCCAAGTTATTTCTTGAGCTTTGCCCTCAGATATGAAGGGTGAAGTTGTTTGCAAACTGCCTGGAGTTCCAGTTATCTGTGCAATAGAGTAAATATTTTTGAGGGTAGGACTCGGGGAGGGAGAAAGGAGAGGGGGAGGGGAGAAGGAAGTAAATGTGCTAGCTGAGGAGTGGAATGGAGAAGTATAAATCTGACCGAAGGGGAGAGGACCCTGGCGATGAATCCTTTTTACTGAGAATGGTGGAATCTATGTTTGTGAATGTGCGTATGTGTGTGTGTGTGTGTGTGTGTGATATATAGACACACAGATAGTCTAGGTGGTGGCTGCCTTGTGCCTAGCCAATGACAGGCTGTCCGAAGGACACCAGCATGCCTCTGAGGAGTGAAGTCTCTTTCTGGTCTATCTCTTTTGGAAGTATATAATTTACTGCCAACCACACAGTGGCGGGTCGGGTGTGGGGGACAGAATATGGGCTTCCTCGTTGGTATTAGAACTAGGAAGATCTCAAGAAATCAGCTGATCTAGCCCCCTGCCTTCAGGCAGGTGAGAGGCTCTGAACCCCCAATGATAAAGGGCTGTCTATTTTCATCCTCAGATTGTCCAGGAGCATAGACTCCGCATCCTCTGGCTGCTGCATTTTTGCCCTGGGGAAGAGAGTCTAGATCTTGAGGCACGTCTGGTCCTGCCCTTTAGTTACAGGGTCCTGCTTGCAGCAGGTGCTTAGGAACAAGCGCGAGTTGATTTATAGCTGCTCGTGGCACAGCCCTGGGTTGGCCAGATGGCGTGAGAAATCTGGTCAGGCCTGTGGGTGCCCCTTGATGGAACGCATGCAGTGTTAGTAGTGCCAGTGAACATCTCTTTATTTTTGGATTTTGCCTCTACACATTTAGACTTCTCAAAAGAGGGACCTGTAATTTTCAGTGGACAGACAGTAGGTTGAATACATAAAATGAAAAAACATTGTCCATCCAGGAGCTAGTTAGCTCTGTATTGTTAGAAGTGTTTCCAAAGAGGCTGGGTGGCCATGTCAGGGCTGCTGTCACAGTGGATTCCTGCCCGGGATGGGAAATTGGGCTAGATTATCACTAAGCCTCTTGCAACTCCAAGAGTCTGAAATTCTGTATAACTCTTGTGTCTGTCTGGAAGATTCAATTAAACACAGAAAAGGAGAGGATAGAAGATTACCAGTAGGTAGCTGTATTTAAATGTATTTATGCATTTAAATGTAATTATATCTATGATAAATACATTTGAATTTAAAAGCAGAGTGAGAATTGTACAGTGCTAAAAAAAACAGATTTCCTAATTTATTCTTAGGGTGAGATATTTAGGAAATGTGAGTGTGTATGCCATTTTCAGCTTTGAGCACTTGAACCATTCTTAGTCCTTTCTGCTCAAACCCTGTCCAGCTTGTGTGATGAAAACATAGCTACCTTGGCAGGGAATGTCCAGACACTATAGCAGAATGACACTGACAACCTGTGAGCTGTCCAGCTACTGAAAGGCTATTGTGGTATTTAGTTAAACTCAACTTCCTGATCAAGCTTGGGAAAAGGACCAAGTGCACTGTCTTCTGGAATTGGCTTCCTAGCTGTCTCTTTTAAATTTGTGACCAGATCACTAGTGGGGTCAAGGTCCCCAGACTTCTCTTGTGGCAAGAATGACTGTGTACCTCTTGACCCCTGAATTAGAAGCAGTTTGGTGCTGTGATCAGCAGTTTGCTGTGTGAGGCATATGCCTCACTGTGCTGTCTATAGAGGAAATCGTCTCCAGGCACTACAGACCCTGGTGAACTGACCCTCATGGGTGCTTTTGATGTACAGAGGAGTCATTGAGTTGGATGAGCTGAAGAAAGCTTTGTACTGCTTAGTAATTGTCCCACTTCTAGCCTATCCAAATTCTACCTCTCTTTCAAGTCCCTTCTTGAATCTTCTTTCATGAAACCTTTCCAGTAATTTCTGCAGTCATAGGACTAATTGTACATATCACTCATTTAACACATAGTCATATGACATTTCTTATATTTCTGAATTCTATGGTTCTTACACCTTGAGCTCTTTCAATGGCAAGGACTATCTCCTACGTCTGTGTGGCCCCCACAGTGCCCTCCGCCAGGCCTTACATAGAGTAGGTGATCAATAAATGTTGCTGAATTAATACATTCTGGATGCACTTAAAATGTGAGGTGATAGTCTTGACTCACAGAATCATAGTATGGTAGAGCTGGAGACTATCGCCATCCTTTTGCAGGTGTGGAAACCAGGCCCAGAGAAGTGAGGTTACTTCATCAGGATCGGTTGGCCAGCTAGTGCCTCCATATGATACTACCTTTCATCTCATTGTTACCTTTTGAATATGGAATCCTGAAGACATTCAGATTACTAAAGCAGTGCATAGTGCCGAATGCTAGACTAGCATATTCTGGGTTCTTGCTAGCTAGTGTTTGTATTACCTACTGGCGTCTAGGTTATTTGGGCCTCCCCAGTTCATGCTACTAGGAAACAAAGGCGTATTTGTGAAAAACTGATGGCATTCCGCTAGCCTTGCGGGAACAGGGAAGCCCATCTCTAAACGTGAAGCTAGAAAGTAAGCTGTGTGAGTTATGAGGGATCATTGCCTCTGTGGTCACTCCTACTCCCTGCTGCCAGGATGAGGACACTCAGAAAAACATTAAGCAGTGTGTGCTCCCTACCTTGTTACTCTGTGGGTGGTCCTGATGAAAGGGGCACCCTGTGGACAGATGAAAGAGAAAAGGCACTCTGACAACACAAGGTTACCAGATTTGAGGAGACACAGGGCTATCTAGACCAAAGGCAAACTCTGACATGGCAGAAAATCCGTGGCTATAGTGACAAGGTCCAGGTTCCTGAAGTTCCGTAAGTGAGATTGGGAAGAGGAACAAGTGACTTTATCGTGATCTCTAACCAAGAGAGCATTCTCCGGAGAATTGCTCTGTGGAGGTTCAGCCTTGTGCTTTATCCAGCCCGAGATTCTGTCTGTGACTTGGCCAACCAAATGACAGTTTTAGAAAGGCATAGTTGCCTCTTTATCAATCTGTTACAGTGCTTAGCTAAGCTCAGCTTCCTGATAAAGCACGTTCCCCGGAGGAGGGTTGGGTTATGTCCTGAACAGTGTGCTTTCCTTTAACAGTTCTTTTACGATTCTGTCATTCTGAATTTATCTGTATATTTTCAGCCTCTACTACCTTTTGTGGTAATGAATTTCATGCTGTCAATCTCCACTGACTGCATCCCCTTTCTTTTGAGAATGAGTCTTAATTGAGGGTAGTGATCTTCTATTTTGGGAAAAGCAAGCACAAAAAGCAGGGATGTCCCCCAGCATGCTGACATCAGTTGAGATGTTTATCGAGGGAGAGAAGAGACTTCCTAAATCTTCCTCCTCAGAGATGCCAGAGCTGGTATTGTGTTTAAGAACAAAAGAGGCACCTTATGCTTCTCACAATAGCAAGAAGCTGGTGAATTCAGGGTAATTAGGGGGATGATTCTTGAATGGAACAATGAGAAGGCAAGAACGTTATGATGATGAGTAGATAAGGCCAGTTAATGGAGGGCCTTGGAATACTGGCCTGTAGAGTTTGAGGCCTCCTATAGTAGGCAGCGGGGAATTGTTCTAAGTTCTTGAGCAGGGGTATGTTATAGTTGAAATTTGTTATATGTTATAATTGGAATGTGAAATTTGTTATTGTAACTGATATTTGGCAACTACTTCGCAGGTTTGCTGGATAGAGATTTTTGGCCCTCCTCTGTGAGAGGATGGCTCATCACCTCGGCGTTGAAAATGTTCCTCTTTGGTTAATTTTCTCTTTTGCTACTGAAGCAAAACAGGGTTGTGCATTTTCCTCTGACCTTCACATAGCAATAAATCTAGAGGCTGATTTTAAATTATGGTATTAGTGTCCAAAGAAACCTTTTCTCTCTCAGCAGTCTCTGAGTGTTATCAGAAGAACCTTGAACCAGTCTTGTGGGTGGTTCTACAGGTTTACTGTGCTCTAGAGGTAGGTAGTATGTAAGAGGACAGACAACCATCCATATCGGGGAGGACTTATAGCAAAGGCTTATTTCTGTTATGTGGGACCAAGGGGCATTGTGGAACTCTAGTCCTTTGGCCCTTCCTGCTGTTCCAAGCATAGCTCTTCCTTAAAGCCACCCTTAATGGCCGCTATGGGAGCAGTTTCAAGCAGCCACCAGCTTCCCAAGAGAGCTCTTCTCTGACCACTTACAGCCCTCGGAGTCTGAATCACCATCCTAATACTTGATTATTGGGCTTATCTTTCTTTAGCTGTTTCATATGTATGTTTTGTTTTCCCCAACAAAATTAACTCCAATATCTCTAGTTCTTCCTTTGTTAGACCCATAAATACTTGTTGGCTGATTTATTGCACTTATGAAAGAATAACAACAAAAAGCATAGCAAGAAAGCTGTTAGGGAGTATTGTATAGAACACAAAGCCACACTGCCAGTCCGTGAAGCATAGCCCTGCCGTGGAATCTGTCTGAGTTCTTCCCAGGTCCACTCATGAGTCTCTTTTGAGTTTTTTCATGTGAATTGAAGTCTGTGTCATTATCATTGTCCCTCCAATGAACTGGCATGCTAGGGATGGGGGATGGGACGTGACACACCAGCCCAGCCTGGCACTGCTGGTTACTGCTGGTCAGTACCACCATGTGGCCCATGGGACATGTGGGAGTCCTATCGTCTAGCCCAGCTATGGAAGCCTGAGGCCAGTCAAGAGGTTGGTAGAGGATGGCTTAAAATGATGGTCTCTCTTCACGTGGCAGAAATGAGGACGTAGTGGGGACATGGTGGCATTTATAAAATTCACAAGGAAGAAAAGCAATTTCTAACCCCCTGGAAGGGAGAAGGCGTCTTGGTACTTGAAAGACAAAGGAAAGCTCTGTTACCTTGTGTTTGTGGATGACAGATCCAGTCTTTCACTAAGACAAATTGGTGATGTTCGAGGGTGTACTCCTGACTTTTGAGCTTGATATTGGAACTAACGCCAAATCTTCATATCGTTTATTCCTGTCAGAGACAGATCTCTAGCTTCCTGCAGTTATGGGACTATCCTAGGGGGGTATTTTTGATCGTAATTAAAGACAGACGTGATGGATTGTGGTTCACAACACTCTTAGCTGTTGGCTTTCTAAGTTTCCTCTTACTTGGAGTAGAAAGGCCTGCTGGTCCCACATCTGCCTTCCCAGACACACCCACTCACTAGTGACAACTGGCTGCCAGTAGCCTCGTCTCTGGAGAAGAAAACAATGAGCCTGTTGTGTAGTTGTTGACATACAGAGTGGATTGTTTTAGCAGGTGCAGAAGATAGTCTGTGTGGAGACTACAGAGACCTTTATCCTTGATGGCGTAGTGTAATTCAAATCTAAGTTGCTCTTTGTCCAGTCAACAAGCAGGTGTTGAAATGGGATTTGTTTAAGATCCGGTCCTTCTGTACATGAGAGTAACGTTAATTTGTGTGTGTGTGTGTGAGAGTGTGTGGTTGTTCTAATCTCTCTCTATCTTTTCCCTGTAATAAAACAGTTTAAATTCCCATTGGTGGCCAATCAGATAGCTCTGATTTTTCTAAGCCTTTTGATTGGAGACTGTACACCCAGGGCAGTTTGAGTTCTGGAGACATCAATTCATTGTTTTCAAGAGAGATCTTAGAGATGGGCAGTGGCTAGGGAGATGGCTGTTTTCTGTTAGCGTGGTAATTTTACTTAGCTTGTTCTTGAAATGGAGCCTTGTGTTTCTCCTCTGTCCTTTGGGTCCCTGATAAGTGGAGGTGACTTTCGCTTCTGAATTCACTTCTTGATTCTCTGTACCAGTGAAGGAGAACAATGGGAAAGGGGGACAATCAAGCTAGTGAGGTGCAAGGACCTTAATTACCCTGAAATCTGTTAGCCAGATCCTTCAGTTCTCCAAATTTCCCCCCCCTTGGCTTTTAAGAGAAAGAAGTAGATCATACGAAAGCAAGCTAAGACCAAAGATGTTTAAAACAAGCAGACAAGCAAACAAAAAGCCACAGAAATCATTTTTCAAGTTCACTACATGTGTTCACCTCCATGACAAACCTTTTAGCCTGATACTACCGCTGGTTCGCACCTGTCGTGCGGTTATACGTGGGGCGGGGAGGCTGGGGAGGGTCTCGTGGGGATTGTTCCAAAACTGCAGCTATTGTACAACCCAGGGTTAAATGTTTGCTCCGAGTGGACAGCAGCTTGCTTAATCCCCATGCCGACGAGGTAAGCCTTTTTTCCTTTGCTTTCCTTTCCTCCGCTCCCCCTCTGGTCCTTGCTCATCCATGTATAGTCTGCCTCCAAGAGATCTCCGTGTTGAAGGGGAAAATGTGCCTCAGGAGGAGAATAAAGATAGGTCCGTGATAACTGTCATCTCACATTCCCATTTCTTTGGTTTGAAATTCAGTTCAATTCAACAAGAATTTGTTGAAAGCTTCTTTGTTCCCATACTTGTATTAGGCTCTGGGAGATTTAGAACCATGATGATAATGTTGATAGCTGACATTTACTTAGCGTTTACTGTGTGTCAAGTGCAGTTCTAAGCACTTTATTTATATTCATGCATTTGATCCACACAGTGACCCCATGAAGTACTATTATCCTCATTTCACGGATAAGGAAACTGAAGTTGACTAAGGCACCCAGCTAGGAACTGGTGGAGCCAGAATTCAAACCCAAGCACTCCCACTCCGCAAAGACAGGGTTCTTGCTCTTCTGAAGTCCGGTAGGGGGAGATGAGATCAAGATAGTGAAATCACCTGGGAAAGAATACAAGGTTCTGGCAGTGAGGACAACAGGGGTAGAGAAGAGAGATTACTGCAGCTTAGGATAGACCTTTTGGAGGAGGCAAGACCTCTTTAAATCCCAGATTCTTTGTCTATCAAATGGGTATAACAGATTCTACTTCATAGATTTCGTGTGAGAACTGGATGAGATAATGCGTATAAAGAGCTTAGTGCAGTGCCTGGCATTTGGTGAGTGCTCAGTGAATTGTGGTTGCGATGGTGACAATGATGGCATTGGTGTCTCCGGGACCTGAAAGATGAGTAGAGCTGGGATCTCCAGAGAGGAAGAGGAATGGCCTTCCAGGTGAATTATGAGGAAAGTGTGGGAGCAAGCATGATGTTTGGGAAGGAGTGCTAGAGTGATACAGTTTTCTTATTCCCTTGCTTACGGTCACTAGTCACCTGCTAGCTGAGCTCACTGAGGAGGGAAGAGGAATGCATGTTGCAGAGTCAGCTGGCAGCCCTGAAGCTTTTCACTGGCCTTGAAGCACGCTGGCCATAGCTTCTGTCTGACACTGGGATCCTGCTTCATGATTGGTCCTCATCTTTTCTTCCTCCTTCTTGAGCTCAGGCCTGATGCCAGATGAGTGGGTATGAAAAGCTCTTGACATTCCCAGAGTGAGAGCAACCTGTGGTGCTTACAAGTCCAGTCTCGGTTGCTTCCCTGACCTTAACAGGTATGAGCCTTTCCTGAGGCACAGAGGAAATGTGGCTTCCAGCAGGCTGACAGGAGGGAGTGGGCTTGGGGTAGGGGAGGTCCCTTGAGACTGTCTTCTGTAGATTATATGTGGCATCAATCAAGTATTAGTTGAGCTCCTACTATATACAGAACCATATGTTAGTTTTGGGTAGTTCAAGAGAAGTAAAAGCATGGTCCCTGCCCTCGAGGTACTGCTGATTTTGTTGTGGAAACCAGATTGACACATGGGTAACAATTTGGGGTCAATGTAGGGTAGGTATTACTAAATGTTCAATTGCCTGCTTGCTTCAGATGCCGCTACCTGGCTGTCCAGCTATCTCCTGCCATCCCTGTGTTTGCTGCCATGCTCTTCCTTTTCTCCATGGCTACACTGTTGAGGACCAGCTTCAGTGACCCTGGAGTGATCCCTCGGGCCCTACCAGATGAAGCAGCTTTCATAGAAATGGAGATAGGTAAGTTTTCCAACCAGTTGGCGAGACTCCGTGCAGTGGGTGGCTTTAATCAGTAAGGGACTGGAATCATGAGAATAGTTGCAGATGAAGAATCACTTCTAGCCTTTTCCCTCTGAGATCCTGAATCTGGGGTCACGACCACTCTGTCAGTTTGGTAAGGCGGGTGTAGCAAGACTCGAAAGTCATATGCGTCATTCCTCTGTGTGTTGGGTTGCATTTCAGGAGGGATTTGTTACCAAGGTCCTGATGAAAGCTGTAACTTTCTCTTCATAAAAATATTTTTATATGCATGCACATACATACGATTTTGAATGTAATTTCAGGGATTCATAGATCTTATGAAACATACTCATGGGCCCCTGAGCAAGAATTCCTGCTTTAGGGGAATACACAAGGTGAGGGGGACAGCTGTGGTGCCAGGAACCATTGAGAATTCTAGGAATGGTGAAGGAAGCAGGTACAGGTTCATGACAGTGCAGTCTGCAGCTCGGGGTAGGACTCTTTGGGACAGAGGTAGAGTGCTACACTACCCAGGAGCCAGGGTGGCTTCATGGATTGAAGCAGAACATCCCAGGACTGGAGGAGGGGGTATCCTGGGAGCTTGCACTGGCAAGGAAGGCTATGATGCCAGTATTTGCAGGGTCTGGGAGCCCACCAGACCCAACAGCAGTGCCTGCCTAAACTGTTCTCGAGTCCTGCACCCCAGTAGCTTGAGTCAGCCTTCAACCAGATAGAGTGGAAGAGAGGGACCCAGGACTTGTAACCCTCAAAGCTGGCCCAGTGGAACACCAATCTGTGGGTAGCCTTTAGTTCTTTTAGGGTGTTTTTTTGTTTTTTAGATTTTAATATTACTTTAATTAAAAACACACAAACCTATTTATATATTATTTTTGAGAGAATTTACATTTTTATAATAACGTCTGCCTATCTAAGAAAATAGTATGTCTTTCTATATTTTCAGATTAAATTTTATGCCCCTTAATAAAATTTTTATAGTTGTCTTTATCTAGTTTCCATACTTCTCATATTGAATTTATTCCTAATGTTTATATGCATGCTATCATCAATGAAATGTTTTCTCCCATTTCTACTTGATTTCCTTTTTTCCTCCAGTTTTATTGAAATGTAATTGACATATAACATTGTGTAATTGTGTACAATGTGTCGATTTGATACTCTTTTAGGGTGCTTTAAAAGCTTCCAAGCTTTTGTATTTCTTTTGTTCATTTTAGCTGTGTCTCTCTCCAGCTTCTCAGTGAATTTCTTTTTCAAAAATTCTGGCCTGTTATAGTTGAGCTAAGGGGACATAGGTTTGTACACATCTGGGCTCAAACTACTTAGGGATGAGGTGAGGGTGGGAATGGTGGGAAGAAAGCAGAGGTGAGGTGTGTTGGCGCAGCTAGAGTTCGGGGGAGACCTGGGGTAGTTAGGAGCAAGATAGGGAGGGAGAGTTGTGAGTGCCGCGTTTGCTCCATCTGGGTCATTCTTTTATTTATCATTCCCTTTCCATTCACATATGGGGAAACTGATGGTCAAGGCAGTGCCTTGACTTGTCTTTTGCGTCTAACAGCCGGTTGTTAGCAAGGTTAGCTCTGTTTTGCCAAATCACTGGGCCTGGGGCCCAGGCTTGAGCTGTCACGTTGAGACCTCTGCATTTACCATGTTTCTTTCAATAGAAGAGTGCCTTCTTGAGTTCGTATGTTTGTTTATGTTAGCAAGTTTTTGTCAATTTGCATCCAGCCCTGTACTGGGTATGCTGTGAGTGGGGGCTGGGCGGGGTGGAGGGAAGAAGACCTGTGATTCCCTTGCATCCTAGCGCCTCATGGGGAGGATGAACCATGAACTCTGTCTCCCGGATGCCCTCATGGAAAGCATGTGCAAAGAAATATTAAGGTGGCATTTGGTACTTATATCATCCTCTAATGAATAGCTATCCCCATCCTCTTAAGCCTTGTGACACACTGTTATTGTTTGATTTCACAGCATCCACCCCACTCGGCAAAAAAAGGAAAAAAGTTCCATATGGCAGATATTTTTAAAATCAAAGTGAATTGAAAAAATATTCTGTTTTTAGAATTATCCTGCACAACGAGGGTGCAACGAGACAGGCACTCTTCTATGCTGCAGATGAGCGGGCGTGCAAGTTGATACGATCTGTCTGGGAAGCAGTTTGACAATAAGTAATATGGGCTGGAGGGGTTCATACCCTTTGACTCAGTAATTCCACTTCTCTCAGGGTTTAGCTAAAGGGAATAACCAAAGATTTACACAAATTACTGTAGAAGGATTTTTAGTGCATCATTTTTTCTTTTTCCTTTTAATATGGGCCAGCTATTTTAATGCCAGCAACTTCATATATTACTGCTCAAACTTCAACATGCTTTTCTTCTTTCTTTCTATTTTGGAAATTAATTTAACACATGACTATATTCTTGAGGAAGGGAGGAGGGCATGGGGATTGGGGTGGCGATCAAAAGAGTTTAAGCTTTATCTGTAATATTTTGAGTTTTTGCATGCAGCATTGTTTAAATAGTAAAAACCATAGGCAACTTAAATGCCACCAATATGGAATGATTAAATAAATTAAAATACATGCATATGATGGAATATTATATTGCCAATACTGATGTTTTCAGAAAAAAATTGACAACTGTGGAAGAATATTCACCATATAATGTTAAGTGGAAAATACGGGATACAAAATTGTACTTATAATATGACCTCAAATTTTAAAAAATCATGAATGTTTGTTTATCTGTCAAGAGGCGATAGAAAGAAATGCACCAAAATGCATGAATATCCCTAAGTTGAGAGATTGTCAGTGATTTTTACTTTTTCTTATTTATGTTTCCTGTTTCTTTCCAAATTTTTTACAATAAGCGTATACTACTCTTATTTTTAAATAATTGTTTTTCTGATTATAAGTATTACAAGTCTTTTTTCATGCATATATTTTATTTTTGCAAGATAATATCCTTTTATACATGTTGCTTTTTAGCATGCCTTTTTATTTTGCAGTATATTTTGAATATTTTCCTGTGTTGTCAGTTGCTCGTCTGCATCATTTTAAGTGGTCACATAATATTCCATCCCGTGCATGCATCATAATTTACTTTAACCAACCTCCTATTGTGACATTGAGGTTACTTTCAGTTTTTCACTGTTAAAAGAGACTCTATGACAAATATCCTTGGGTCAACATCTTTTGTACATCTCTTTGTAATTTTTTTTTTGATGAGGAAGATCGTCACTGAGCTAACATCTGTGACAATCTTCCTCTATTTTTTTTTATGTGGGACATCACCACAACATGGCTTGATGAGCAATGTGTAGGTCCACGCCCAGGATCTGAATGTGTGAACCCCTGGCCACCGAAGTGGCCACTACACAAGCTAAACCACTACACCACTGGGCTGGCCCTATCTCTTTATAATTTTGATAAGTTCCTAGAAGTAGAATTGCTGGGTCAAAAAATACACACATTTAAGATTTTGGTAGCCACTACCATATTGCTTACTGTAATGTATAAAAATACCTTTTCATCCCTGCCAACACTGACTATTCTTGTTGTGTTTAATATTCGTTGATATAGTAGGTGGACATGGTGTCTTTGTGTCAGTTTTTATTTCTTCGATTATTAGTGAAGTTGGATGTTTTCATATGTTTTTTAGCCATTTTTATTTTTTCTTTTATGAATGTTTTTCTTTGTAATCAGCCCCCAAACTTGAAGAAACATTTTTTGACATGTACACAAAAGAATTGCATGGCACTCAGTAGAGTTTTGGGGGGACACTCTGATGTTGAGAATCTAGTCTGGAAATGCTAGTCTGGAGAAGACAGTGGGCCTAGGGCACCTTTGATTACTCCCATTGCTTTTGGAGAGGTGGTGAGACTCTTGAGCTCAAATAATGGCTGATGGGGATATTAACTGTCTCTACTGATCTACAGAAGCTACCAATGGTGCCGTGCCCCAGGGCCAGCGACCACCCCCTCGTATCAAGAATTTCCAGATAAACAACCAGATTGTGAAGCTAAAATACTGTTATACATGCAAGATCTTCCGGCCTCCCCGGGCCTCCCATTGCAGCATCTGTGACAACTGTGTAGGTGAGTAAAACCAAAGGGACTTTGCCTGAGGGAAAGGCTGAGTTGAAGAGGAGAGGCAGGGGGATTTTTCTCTGGAAAAATCAGTAGGAGTGGGAAGATAACTTTAGATAGGAAACAAGCTAGATTTAGTTACAAAAGGAAAGGGAAAAAGCTTCCAAACAACTGTAAATTAGCTGTACTTCTGTAGATCAAATCTTAATTTAAATATCGTCTAGGCTAAAATGGAAAAAATAACAGCTTTTTGGTAAATGGAGACATAAACTTTACCTGTTTCTCAAATCTAGACTTTGCTCTACTGGATCCCTTCCACAGGGAGAGGAGAGCCCTAGTCCACTGGAGGGCAGCAGCGGGGAAGGGAGGGCTGTGTAAGAAGTTGTGTTCCCAGAAGAGAGTCGCTAGCATTTATTGAGTTCCTACTATATGCTAGGCACTGTGCTAAGTACTTTCCCTTTCTCTCATTTAAGACTCATAAGAACCCCGTATGACAGGTATCATCCCCATTTTACAGATGAGGAAATAGGTGAAGCACCTTTGTGTAGGTTCATATAATTAGGATGAGATGAAGCTGGAACAGATCTGATTCCAGAACCCTCATTGCCTCTTCTGCTGTTGCTGGTGCCACAAGGGGGGCAGGTGTATGTGTGCATAATACATGGGTCTGTGCTTCTATCGGCGTATGTGTGGCTTAGTTGTAATCACTGCCTAGTGTGTGCTGAACCCTGGGAAAGATAAGAGACAGGCAGTAAATATGTCTGTCGATAGGCATATGTGTGCAACTCCTTATGTTATCAGTGGGCTTACTTCCAGCTTTCTTTATATATGCCATGGAGCCTGAGTACACTGCTTTCCTCTTATTAGCCAATTCTTTAGGCAAAGGTTGGGAAGATAGATCTTACTTTATATGGTAAGAAGCTATATGTAGATAGAATTTCTATAAATTGAAACTCATTTTAAATGAGCCAGGAAACTTGATTTTTTAAGAAGGTCTGATGTAAAGGTTTTCATAAAGAATCCCCGCTCCTTAGTAATATTCTTAAATATAAATAACTCATATAAATTGATTTTAAAAAAGGAAGCACTAACTTTCCAGTAGAAGTATGCACAGCAGATAAAATAGGAAATGCAATTAGTTAGTTAGCATGAAAGAAATATTTATCTCTACTAAAAATCAAAGAAATAAAAATTAGAACAAGATCTTTTTTAATCTAGAAAAGGAGCAAGGAAAGCCTGATAATACTTAGTCCTACACAGCTGATAGGAGGGTAAATTGGAACAAACTTTTGGGAAGGTAACCTAGCAGGATTCATAAAAGCCCTAAAGCATGTCTACCCTTTGATGCCAGTGATGCCGTTTCTAGAAATCTGCCCCAAGAAAATAATCAGGGATGTGGTAAAAAGATTTATGTATGGAAATATTTATCCTAGGATTATTATAATAATGAAAAATAAGAAAGAGCCTGATTGTCCACCAGTAGATAAGTGGTCAAAAAAGTTGTGGGACATTCGTACAATAGACTTTTATGGGAAAAGTTCATTCCAGGAAGCTAAATGAAATGAAACAGAAGATAGGCTATATTTACATATAGTGTGATCTCAGTTACACGTTTAAAACAATGTAAGTATGTATAGAGAAATATGCAAGGAGATACTCCAGAACGTTTATAGTTGGTTATCTATAGGTTGTGGGTTTATGAGTGATTTTGTTCCTTTCATTTAAAAAATTTTTTTCAAGTTTTCTACAATGAGCATGTATTACTTGTATTACCAGAAAGAAGTGTGATTTAAAATACAGTAAAAATGTATCTGTATAAATCTGCATTTTCTGATGTTTTTACGTGGCGCATTTGCTTAAAGTAAGGCTATATTTATGATTCTTGATCCAGACATTAACCACTTGGACATCTCATTCTTCTCTACATCTTCCTTCCCTTTTATAAAAAGATATATTGTAGCCGTTTGATGAGGAGATATACCATTCTCACAGCCTTATTTTTTGACCAGTACACACCAATATTTTTTGACAGTACAGCTCAGTGTTCTTCAAAAATGATGTATTCTTCGTGTTTTTGGTTCATTTCACGTGTTCATTGTAGAAAATATGGGAAGTACCAAAAGTGTAAATAAAATTTAATCCCAAACTCACTCTCCATTTTACTGTATTTCCTTTCAATCTCTCTCTTGTTTGTGAAATTCAATCACACATGACAGAGTTTTTAGTCCTGCCTTTGCTGCTTAACATTATATCCTGGGCATTTTTCTACGTCTTTAATAAATGTTTTTTTAATGACTCCATAATCCATCATATGGCTATATTCTAGTTTATTTAGGTAGTCTCCTGTCATTAGATATTATTCATTATTACATTTCATTCATTATTATAACACTGCAATCAAAATTATTAAATTTAAGGATGTGGCAAAACTGGAACCTTCGTACATTTCTGGTTTGAGTGTAAAATGGTGCAGCCACTGTGGAAAACAGTTTGGTGGTTCCTCAAAAAGTTAAACGTAGAATTATCATATGACCCAGCAATTCCACTCGTGGGTATATCCCTGTATTAATTAGCCTGCTAGGGCTGCCATAACAAAACACCGCAGACTGGGGGGCTTAAATAACAGACATTTATTCTCTCGCAGTTCTGGAGATTAGAAGTCCAACATGAAGGTGCCCCAGGGTTGATTTCTGGTGAGGCCTCTCTCTCTGGCTTGCAGGTGGCCATCTTCTTGCTATGTCTTCAAATGTTTTTTTCTCTGTGCCTGTGCACTCCGGGTGTCTCTTCCTCTTCTTGTAAGGATACCAGTCTTATTGGATTAGGGCCCCACCCTTATGACATTATTCAACCTTAGTTCCCTCCTTAGGGGCCCTGTCTCCAAATAAAGTCACATTGGAAGTTAGGGCTTCAATATACGAATTTTCTTTTGGGGGGTGGGGCACAATTCTGCCCATAATAATACCAAAAAACATTGAAAACAAAGACTCAAACATACTTGTACGTCAGTGTTCATAGCAGCATTGTTCACAATAGCCAAGAAATGGAAACAATCCAGTGTCCATCAACAGATGAATGGATAAACAAATGTGGTATATCCATACGATGGAATGTTACTCAATCGTAAGGAGGAAGGAAGTGCTGATGCATGCTGCAACATGGGTAAACCTTGAAAACATGATGCTAAGTGAAGGAAGCTAGACACAAAATGACCAATATGGTATGATTCCACTTATATGAAATATCTAGAATAGGCAAATTCATAGAGATAGAAAGAAGATTCGAGGTTAGCGGGGGTTGGGGAAGGGGAAAATGGAGAGTTACTGTTTAATGGGTACAGAGTTTCTGTTTGGGGGAGATGAAAGTTTGTGGAAATAGGTAGTGGTGGTGGTTGCACGACATTGGTTGCCACTGAATTGTACACTTCAAAATGGTTAAAATGGCAAATTGTATGTTATATGTATTTTACGACAATAAACAGTAAAACGTTACTGAACTTAAATTTGTCACATCTCTATTTCCTTATGAGAAATTACTGAAAATAGATTTATTCTGCCAAAGGAGTGTGAGCATTATAAAGGCTTTTGATACATACTGCCAAATTGCTTTCCAGAAAAGTTCTCTCAATTTATGCTCCCACAAACACTATATTAGAGGGGCCCTTTTACCCTGTTCTCACTAGTATTGGATATTTTTTGTATTCTTATTTTGATAGGCAAAAAAGTGTCATATTGTTGTACTGGTATTGCGCTGAATCATTAGTAAATCTGAAAACAATTAAATATATGTTTATATGATATTTATTGACTGCCTATTTTTGCCTTTTGGCTATTTTCTTGAAGGACTATTTGTATTTTGTTATTGATTTGTAAGGACTTCTCATATACTAAGGTACAAAATTTGCATTGCCATTGTTTTTTTTTGGTCCTCTTTAATTTTCTTTATAGTAATTTTTAACATATATAAAATGTGTTTTAAAGTTTATGGAGTCAAATATGTTTTTCCTTGTCATCTGTGTTTTCTTCCATTACTTTTATGCTTAGAAAGTCCTTCTCCATAAATATTCATCTATTCTTTATAATTATTTTATGGTCTCACTTTGTTTTTACATTGAACTCTTTAATTCATCTGGAATTAATTTTGATAAATAGTGCGAGGGGAAAAAAATTAACCTTATTTTCTGCCCAATAGCCAATTGTCTCAGAGTTGCTTATAGAATAGTGACTTCCTTTCACCACTGATTTTGTAATGCTGCCTTTGTTAGAGAGTAAATTCTCATACATTCCAGAGTCTGTTTCTGAGTGCTTTCCATTCCATTGAGCTGTGCCACACCGTTTTAAGTATCGGGGTTCTATAATTTTTTACTAACTGGAGGTTAAGAAAAACCACACTACTCATTTTTCAAAATTTCTTTGGCTATTTTCATCTCTTTGTTCTTCCTGAATGTTGTAGGCCCACCTACTAAGATTTTTCTTTGGAAAAGCAAGGTCATTGCTGTTCACTGGCTGTGAGACAGATCACGTCACTTCTTGGTATCTCAGTTTCCTCATCTGTAAAATGGGGAAGAGAATATCTTCTTTTGCCCAACTTCCAGGGTGATTGTGAGGATCAAATGAGATGGCTACGAAATCTTTGTGAAAAAGTGAAAAATAGAAAGCACGTGTTTTACAATGGAAATAGGCGGCGATCCCGGGTCTTTGACTTAGGCATTGCGTGGATGGCGGCTGCGCTTCGTTTTGGAGGCTTTGGCACTGGACTCTCTCTCTCTCCCGCAGAGCGCTTCGACCATCACTGCCCCTGGGTGGGCAATTGTGTTGGGAAGAGGAACTACCGCTACTTCTACCTCTTCATCCTTTCTCTGTCCCTCCTCACGATCTATGTGTTCGCCTTCAACATTGTCTATGTGGCCCTCAGTGAGTATGCAGGGCAGTGTCTGCTGTTGGAGTGGGGGTTGGGATAGGAGAAGACTTGAGGACAGCTTAGGGGAGTGGTTGGGTGTCCTGGTGGGACTTTACCATTCAAAAGAACCTTAGAAACAGTTAGAAATGAGCACTACTATCTGCTCATGAGGAGGCTCCAGACCTCAGCTCACGCCAATCAGTATTCACCACCTGTGTTGGCCTTCTCACTGGCCCTCTGCTGGGGATGGGGCCGTAATTACTGGTCTGTACCCAGAGTAGTAGGCATTTCTGAGGTGATCCCAAAGGTTGGGGATGTGTTTTGCTGTATGCATCCTCTCGTATGCCTTGGGAGACCTTCTCTGTGCCAGGTGGTAGAAGGTTACACTAGAGAAATTCCTTTTAGTAGCTCATGGTTTACTTTGGGAGAGAGAAAATATACACCTTCATGTGTGCACGTGCACACACACATACATCAGCCTATGGGCAGATGGGATGTGGAGTTGAAGGAGTGGTCTCGATCATGACAGCTTCCTGGGAAGAGATGAGTTCTCAGCTGGATTTTGAAGAAGGGAGGGACACGGATTGGTGAGGAGAGAGGATTTTTCTTGGGTATTTTTTATTTCTTTTGTCTGTGAATGACTATGAACCGTGTCCGTAGTTGAGGGCTAAGAAAAAAGGAAGGGAGCCGGATGCTTGGCTTTTGCCCAACTCTCTAGTCCAGTGCTGGGTCCTGCACTGCAAATGTGAGCCCTTTAGTCGGGAGACTGCCGGCTTGCAGGTGAGTCCCCTGCCTGCCTGAGGGTTTATCTTTTGCCACCTTGTAACGAGGGGTAGAGAGGGAAAGAAGTGAGTAGGTAAAGGATAAGTGTGCATTTTTTACTAAAGTCACTAATTTTTTCTTTACTCCTCCCAATTTCACAGAATCCTTGAAAATTGGCTTCCTGGAGACGTTGAAAGAAACTCCTGGAACATATCCTCCCCTGGCAGTACGTCCCTGTGAAGCCCTCTTTAGCTACTTTCCAGCGTGCTTTCTCTCTGCAGTTCTCCCACCGTCTCAGTTTTCAGACATCAGAGAGTGCCAAATTCTAAAATAAAGAAATGTGATCTTAGTGGTAGCAAGCAGAGTGGAAGATGGCCAGGGCTTCAGGGGAGGTCTTTCCCTCACCCCCTTGCCTACTGCCTCCCTCCCACGTCAGTCTGATCCCAGGCTCAGCCCGCCTCCTCTAGCGGGCTGGCTTTGCCTCAATACACCTCTTATGTCACTTAGCGGAAGCCCCACCTTTCTGTTACAGCTAAGCCTTATTTTGTATAGCAGTTACATTTCTGAAAAGAAGATTCAGATGGGATATTTATAAATCACATCCTGTTTTTTTCCCCACCAATTTTTCATTTTTAAAGTGTATTTTTGATGGGTTTTCCATTGGCAGTGATGTTTGGCTTTGTTTAGCTTTGGGCCCCTCCTGAAAATCCCCTTCGAAGAGCTAATGAGGAATAAACAGACAAGCACTTCAGTGCACTAGCGATGTTAGACAGCTACTCGTAGTGAATAAACAGGAGTCCTTTACCTTCCATAAGGGGTATATCCAGCAAGTTTAGGATTCATCTGTTGTTACATATGGCTTCTTGGCCGTTTGTGATGTAAGTTCTAAGAGGTAAACATGGCGTAACTGGTGCCATGAGTATGGACTGAGGTGTTGAGTCCCCTGGTGTGGCTTCTCCAACAGTCCTTAACATCACCTCACTGTTCTAGAAGTACTCATTTGCTTCTTCACACTCTGGTCCGTCGTGGGACTGACTGGATTTCATACTTTCCTCGTGGCTCTCAACCAGACAACCAATGAAGACGTGAGTCAACTTTCCCTTCTCCTCGTCAAGTGTTCTGCTCCCAAAGCCCATTCTCTCTTTACCTGCTAGAGAACTGAGTCTCCAGGGTCTGGGAGGTCAAGGCAGGCAGGAACCTGGTGTGGGAGATTGTTAAATCCAATGCGTGGAAGAGAAAGCCGACTGCTTTGTTTGCAGCCAAATGCCTGTGGGGAATTAGGAAGAGGTTGAATGGTTGGGTGAGTGCAAGGTCTTCAGCTATTGATGGATCCTTACCGGCTAATTGGTGCCTCTGGATTTGGAATGGGGAAGGATAGTTGCACTGAATAAATCCTTGCTTTTAAAAAGTTACCAATTAATCCATATTCATTGTAGAAAATCAGAAAATACTGATGAACAAAAAATAACGTATAAGTCCCTGTGACTTTACCTCCTAGGCATCACCATTGTTAATGGTGTGATTTATAGTCTTCTAGACTTGTCTAGATTTGTTCCCATGTTTGTTTATGTGAATATCTACATATTTTTAAAAGAAAATAATACATACTGTTTAGTTACTTGCATTTTTCACTCTATCATGAATATTTTTCCATGGCTATGCATGTATTTATTTTCTTTCTATTGTGGTAAAATACATGTAACATAAAATGTACCATCTTAACCATTTTTTAAGTGTACCATTCAGTGGCATTAGTACATTCACGTTGTTGTGCAACCATCCCCGCCATCTATCTCCAGAACTTTTTCATCTTCCCATGCTGCATGTATTTCTTCAACATACTGTTTAATTTAAGCCCTGGCTTTTATCTTGCAGATCAAAGGCTCGTGGACAGGGAAGAATCGTGTCCAGAATCCCTACAGCCATGGCAACATTGTGAAGAACTGCTGTGAAGTGCTGTGTGGCCCCTTGCCCCCCAGGTACTCAGGGGACTAGAAGGTTCTGGAACTCTTGCGATCTTGTTACCTGGTCTGATGCATTCTACTGAATGTGGCCTCTTGGTGTCAAATAGGTCTTCCCAGGGTTGTCCCTTGATGCCATATCTACATGGACCATAGACCACGGGCTGGTTGTTTTGAAGGGAGGACCTTTCATTCTTATTTCATTGTTTGTTCCGTGATAAATATGGTGTTCCTTGGTTTGTGGAAGAAAAAGTGAATGGAAGACAGGAGGCATGTGCTAGGGTCAGGCTAACCTGCCAAAGGGCGGGTTTCTGTTTTCCAGCACACAGCAAAGTTCGGTCGGGTGGGTGGGTGGAGGGGTGAATGCAAAGCGCCTTATTAACTCTCCTGTCTCCTTCAGTGTGCTGGATCGAAGGGGTATTTTGCCATTGGAGGAAAGTGGAAGTCGACCTCCTAGTACTCAAGAGACCAGTAGCAGCCTCTTGCCACAGAGCCCAGTAAGTATTCCTGACTTTAAGGCTTTAAGACTTTAAGACTCAGTTGGTGATAGAGGGTGTAGGCTACATTTACACTGTAGAGATGTAATTAGGCAATTTTGTGTCCAGTCGCTCCAGCTTCCCTGCCTCTGCTTCTGCCTTGACATTGCCTTTTGAGCTTTGTGGCTTTCAGAAAGATTAAGATCTAGTCATTTCTTCAACATTCTGTGCCAGCCACTGTGCCAGATGCTAGGGATACACTGGTGGACAAAGCAAATGATGTCCCTGCTCTCCAGGAGCTCATTGTCTAGTGGGGATGAGAGATAAGAAGACCAGCCCTTGCTTAACGTTGTGAAAAGTGCCTCGATGAGGGAAGCGTAAAATTCTACAGGAGCAATGATAGAGGTCAGAGGTCAGGGGAGCCGGTTGGAGTTGATGGTGGTTAACTTGGGAGAACGGGGCTTCCTCACTGGTATATGCAGATGTTGGGGAAATTCTCCCACCTGTCCTGCTCGAGATGTACTTTATCAAGTATGTTCCTAAACAGATATTTGAACTTTCTTTTTTTATAGTAGCTTTACTGAGCCAGTAATTCACATACCATAAAATACCAATTTAAAATGTATGATTCACTGGTTTGTAGTATATTCACAGAGTTAAGCAATCATTACAACAATCAATTGTAAAACCTGTTCATTACCCGCCCAAGAAAACCCCGTAGCATTAACAGTCACTCTCCCATTCCCCCCAGGTCTCTCAGTCCCATTAATCTATTATAGCCTGACTAGTAATCTACTTTCTTTTGCCGTAGATTTACCTCTTCTATACATTTCATATAAATGGAATCATATAATATGTGGTCTTTTGTGACTGGCTTCTTTCACATAGCATAATATTTTTCAAGGTTCGTTCATGTTGTAGTGTGCGTCAATACTTCATTCCTTTATATGGCTGAGTAATATTCCATTATATTGGTAGATCACATTTTATTTATTCACTTCATCAATTGGTAGACATTTGGGTTGTTTCTACCTTTTGGTTTTTATGAGTAATGCTGCTATGAACATTCGTGTACAAGTTTTTTTCGTGGACATATATGTTTTCATATCTCTTGGCTATATACCTGGGAGTGAAATTGCTGGGTCATATAGTAACCCTATGTTTAACCTTTTGAGTAGCTGCTGGACTTTTCCAAAGTGGCTGCATCATTCTACATCCCCACTGGTAGTGTATGAGAGTTCCAATTTCTCCACATCCTTGGCAACATTTATTATTATTATCTGACATTTTGATTCTAGCCAGCCTAGTGGGGGTAAAGTGATATCTCACTATGGTTTTGATTTGCATTTCTCTGATGACTACTAATGTTGAGTGTCTTCTCATTAACTCTTTGGCTGTTTGTATATCTTCTTTGGAGAAATGTCTGTTCAGATCCTTTGTCCATTTTTAAATTGAGTTGTTTGTTTCTTTTATTGTTGAATTATAAGAGCTCTTTATATATTATCTATGTAAGTCCCTTTTCAGATATATGATTTGAAAATATTTTCTCCCATTCTGTAGGTTTTTTTTTCACTTTCTTGATGGTGTCCTTTGAAACACGAAAGGTTTACATATTGATGTGGTCCAATTTATTTTTTTTTATTTTGTTGCTTGTGCTTTTGTTGTCAGATCTAAGAAACTGTTGCCTAATCCAAGGTCATGAATATTTATGCCTCTGTCTTCTTCTAAGAGTTTTATAGTTTTAGCTATTACATTTAGGTCTTTGATCCATTTTGAATTATTTTTTATATATGGTATGAGGTAGAGGGTTCAAATTCTTTCTTTTGTATGTGGATATCCACTTGTCTCAGTACCATTTGTTGAAAACACTATTCTTTCTCCATTGAGTTGTCTCGGCACTTTTGTCAAAAATCAATTGACTGTAAGTGTGAGAGTTTGTTTCTGGACTCGCAATCCTATTCCATTGAGCGACATGTCTATTCTTATGCCGCTATCACACTGTCTTGGTTACTGTAGCATTGTAATAAGTTTTGAAGTTAGGAAGTGTGAGTCCTCCGACTTTATTCTTTATTTATTCCATTGTTTTGGCTGTTCTGGGTCCCTCGATTTCCACATGAATCTTAGGATCAGCTTGTCAATTTCTGCAAAGAAGCCAGCTGGAATTTTGATGGGGATTACGTTGAATCTATGGAGCAATTTGGGGAGTATTGTCATCCTAACCAGATCAAGTCTTCTGAGCCGTTAATATGGGCTGTCTTTTCATTTATTTAGGTCTTCTTTAGTTTCTTTCAACAACGTTTTGTAGTTTTCAGAGTATAGACAGTCTCCAACTTATGATTGCTCAACTTACAATTTTTCGATTTTATGGTGGTGCGAAAGCAATATGCATTCAGTAGAAACTGCACTTTGAATTTTGAAGTTTGGTCTTTTCCCAGGCTAGCGATGTACATACTGTCTCATGATGCTGGGTGGCGGCACCGAGCTGCAGCTCCCAGTCAGCCACTCAATGATGAGTGTAAACAACCGATACACTGACAACCATTCTGTGCCCACACAACCATTCTGCTTTTCACTTTCAGTACAGTATTCAGTAAATTACATGAGATATTCAACTCTGTATTATAAAATAGGCTTTGTGTTAGGTGATTTTGCCCAACTGTAGGCTGATGTCTGAGCACATTTAAGGTAGGCTGGGCTAAGCTAGGATGTTCCGTAGGTTAGGTGTCACATGCATTTTTGACATAGATAGGTTTATCAGGATGTAACCCTGTTGTAAGTTGAGGAAGATCTGTGTAAGTTTTACATTTCTTTTGTTACATTTATTCTTAAGTATTTCATTATTTTTGATATTATTATAAATGAAATTATTTTCCTAATTTCATTTTCGGATTGTTCATTGGGAGTATATAGAAATACAATTGATTTTTGTATATTGACCTTGTATCCTGAAACTTTGCTGAACTTGTTTATTAGTTCTAATAGATTTTTAGTAGATTTGAACTTCCTTTCAAAATAGAATCCTTACTTTTAAGTGAATGCTTTTTGTAAGGTAGATAATGGTTCTCTACTTTGCCTTTCCTAAATTTTGAATTTTCTTTTCTAATGTACAGCAAGCTCATGTTTATATATTATTATCATTTTGAATATCATTTTTCTGATGAATTTGGTCTTAAATCATAACAATCTAGGTTAGCGATTCTCAGTTGAATGTGGAGAAGGGTGGTAATTGAGAATCACTCGGGGCATTTTCAAACCGCATATATTATCTGAAGAGTTTGCCGCCCCACCCTCTTTGGTTTAGTGATCTGTGCGTCAGGGCAGAAAGAAGATTGAGAACCGCTAGATCAGGCCTTGTTAGGAGGGAGTGGTGTCCGTAATAATTTGTGGTCCCTTTTATTATTGTCACGAATAATAATGGAAACATCTGTCCACAACAGACAGTTAAGAATAGAACTCAAGCTTCAGTTGCATTCTGCTGAGAAGACAGTAGTGTGGTCTTGGTTCTGAGTTTGGTGTTGGTGGCTACATATCTGTAGCATCAGTGTGGTGATGGGTTCAGAGGATTTCAGTGTCTGTGGATTATCTCCATTTGGATTTTAAGGAAGAGCTTTGTATTGAATTTGATATCTTTTCCTTCTCAGGTCCCAACAGAACATCTGAGCTCAAGTGAGATACCGGAGGACACCAGCACTCCTGAAGAGATGCCACCCCCAGAGCCCCCAGAGCCACCGCAGGAGGTGGCTGAAGCTGAGAAGTAGCCTATCTATGGAAGAGACTTTCGTTTGTGTTTAATTAGGGCTGTGAGAGATTTAAGGGGAGAAGATAAACCTGAGACAGAGAGGAAGTAAGCTGTCCCTTTTACCATTTTTCTTTGGTCTTTATTCACCTAACCGCACACTGGCATTTTCTTGCTGCAAGCTTTTTTTAGTTTTTGGACCATTGGCAGTCGCAGAAGATGCCAGTCACCTCTGGTAACTGGACAAATGGGTCTCTTGGGCCCTGGCACTGGTTTTCCGTGGCCTCAGCCATGGAGTCTCCTTGGACTCCTCTCTCTTCCCTCCAGATCCCAGCCCTCCTGCTTGGGGTCACTGGTCTAATTCTGTGATTAGCGATTCTTGAGACTGCTCTCAAGCTGCTGCGTGTCATGAGTCCAGAGGCAGTCACAGAGAACTGTGGCCAGGGAATCCTATCTGGATCCTTGGGGCCTTCAGAATTGAAGAGGAAGGAGAGTGGGCTTGCAGGAGTCTCCTGGCTACAAAGTGCCAACATTGCCAGCAAATCCTTTCAGGAATGGGGCAGGTACCTTCCACTTGTGCTTATTCGTGTAGCTTCTCCTTTGTCCCCCATCCGCTCTCTAACACCCAAGCCCCACTCTTTTCCAATTAGCTATATGTAAGTAGTTGCCGTAGAGATAACAATTTACATTCTCGTAGACTACCCGTAAACTTTTAATACCTGTGCCATTCTCAATAAGAGTTTATGAGATGCCAACAGCATAGCCCCTCGCACTCTGTCTCATCTCTCTTTCTTTCTCATTAGCCCCTTTTGTTTTCCTTTTGACTCTTGCTCTCAGGAGCAGGAATGGCAGTAATAAAAGTCTGCACTTTGGTGGTTCCTTTTCCTCACAGGAAGCCTGAGTGCTCACTTAAACACTACCCCCTCAGACTCCCTGTGTGAGGCCTACAGAGGCCCTGAATGCACAAATGGGGAAAGCAAGGCACAGAGAGGCTCTCCTCTCCTCTCCTCTCCCCCTATGTCCCCTCGAAAAAGAAAAGAAATAAAAGCTAACTAGTACTTCCATTGGGCCTCGGCTGAATGAGGAGGGAAAGCCCAGCACTGCTGCCCTCCCGGGTAAACCCACTCCAAGGCCTTGGCCCACCTTGGGCTTGGTAACCACACCGGGGCTTCCTCCAAGCCCCACTCTTCCAGCACTTCCACCGGCAGAGTCCCAGAGCCACTTCACCCTGGGGGTGGGCTGTGGCCTCCAGTCAGCTCTGCTCAGGACCTGCTCTATTTCAGGGAAGAAGATTTATGTATTATATGTGGCTATATTTCCTAGAGCACCTGTGTTTTCTCTTTCTAAGCCAGGGTCCTGTCTGGATGACTTATGGGGAGGGGGGAAGTGTAAACCAGAACTTTTAATCTATTTGAAGGTGATTAAACTGTGTCTAATGCAAACTGCCTGCCTCCTCCTTCCCCCTTCCGTTTCAAGAACCCCCATGAAGGTGTGAATGTCTTTTGGGGGGGGTGCTTGGAGTAGGGGTCGGGGTTGAAGGGGTTGCTTGTTACTACCCATACTTCCATTTTCCAGGAGACCCTTGGGTTGTAGAGAGAGCTCCCAAACTCTCCACTGATCTATACTACGTTCTGGGCTGAAGTTTACCTCACTCTGGACCATGAAGAAAGGATTGTCAAGACTATTTACAGTGTTAGCAAGATTGGGAGGGTCAGGGGGTTACATTTGTTCAAGAGAACAAGTTTTTATTAGGATATTGCTTGATGCAGATGGGTGCTAGTAAGTGCAAATGAGTCTTGGTTATTAAAGCAGACTCATCAGGGCCTCCTCTTGGAAATATATTGTTAGCGATCGTTTACAGGTGATGGTATATATTTCTTTTTAAATGGCTATAATCAAGACTCCTTACCAAAGCTTCTCTCACTCTTCCCAGTTAATTGAATTGATGAAATTTGGCTGCTCCCAGATTTCTTTCTACATCTTCCTATTTTCCTTGTAGCAGGATTTGAGTTTAGCAATCCTGAGAGAGGGAAAGAGAGAGAGAAAGACTCTGACTGACTCATATTCCTCTCTTATCTGCTTCTACTTTCCCATTCTTTTTCTGGCTCGCTCAGTTTTGTCTTGTGGTTAGATTTTAGTTAGTTCAAAACAAGGCCAAGCCTGTAGAGTTTGGAAGTTAGTAGATTGTTCCAGTTAACCTGCCACCCAGATGAACCCTCTTTAGTCAGTTCTCAGCCCATCCTGTCTCAGCCCATCTCCTCTCTCGGCTTAGCACGGATATCTCTCCTCCCTCACCTTACCTCAGCCATTCTTCTGCTGACCTTTAGGTTGGTCAGAGAAGCTTTCTCTTTCTGAGGTGAAAGGTCAAAACAGTAATCCCTTATGTCTAGTAGGAAATGATTTTTTTTGAAAGTTTCTACTTTTTCATACTCCCTGCCCTCTTTCTTTTTCTTTGTAAATCTTCTGGATTTAAGATCTTGACCTCAAGATCTGTCCCGTTCATACCATGCACCAGCAAGCACTGTCCCTCGTCTGAATTCTGATCTAAGGGCAGATTGATGAATTGCTCCTTCCCAGGGGAACAGGCCTTAAATTGTTTGCTCTTTTAAATGGTTGACATTCTCTCCACCTCTCCCCTTCCTCCCCATTCCTTAAGTTTTCTATGCACCTCCCTTTCTCAGGCCAGGATGGTCAGCAAGCATCCAAAACCTCTAAGGGCTGGTGGAATTTGGCTATTTGGGGCTGTTCCTTTGTGTCCATTTGGCTCTGGGGCCCTCCTTGTCCTGGCAGAGAGCATCATCTCGCCCTTTGCATTTTTCTCCAGGGCAGAGGTGGGTTCTAATGCTATAGCAGCTCAATTCCATTCTTCCTGCCTTTACCCCTAAGGCTCCTTTCCCTACTGACCAAATCTCTTTATCTTCTGGGGCAAAAAAATAGTTTGTTTTAAAATCTATTTTCTAACTTAAATGCAATTTAATATGTAAATCTCTGCACCTTTGTGTGAGCCTACAAATGTGTATGTGTGGTGGGTTTTTCACTTTCTGGTATTTCTTAATAAAGAAATCTTTCTTTTTGGGAGGAAGCCAATTGATAGAGGAGAATTCAATGGTTTTAGAAATATAGGAGTGTCTGCTTCTTTGTGCTTCTGCCTCATTTCTTTACTTATGCCTAGTGTGAGTGACTGGCTCCCTCCCCTGCTTTTTGACCCCCTTCCTTTGAGAGGGCCTTCAATCTAGTGGGGCAGAGAGGGGGACCTGTCCTGTGTCTGGTACCCTTCTGGGACCACTTGGATTGGCTCAGTGGTAACCTAGCAACCTGGCCCCCCTCCCTCTCTCCATGGCCTGGCCCTGTTAGTCCTTTTCTTCCAGCTCAGTTCATTTTATACTCCTGAGGCTGGAGCCAGGCTAGGGAAAATCACCAAGGGATCACAGTAAATGGTTTTTAAAAAGTGCTAATTTGCTCTCATGACTTGGTGCTGCTAGAGAAGAGTAATGCTTCCACTAACTCAAAAAGCATTTGTGTCAGTTTTGAGAATACATTCTAGAAATCACTTGCTGTTCTTAGGTGATAGGTTTTAGAAATAGTATCAAAGGCTAAAACTGTGAATATTATTAAAGGATGTAAGCCTAACTCACCAAAAAAGGGAGTCATTGTGGCTTTCCTGTTTGAGATACATATGAAAGGGGAATGGAACTAGAAATATACATCTGTAAACTTTCCAACGTCCTATAGGACATCAATGTAGGTGGAAAAACATAGTGTAATTAGCTGGGCCTAATTATTATACAGATAAACACAAAATATGTTTGTACAGTTTTAATATATACACTGAATTTCCAGGAGTGCAACAATTGTGTAAGTCGAAGGAAGATGGCACTTTATTATTTTGTTTAGAATTTTACCAAGAGCTGTGACTTTGAAAATCCTATCACCAACAGCAGGGCCCTTCATGGATTTTGAAGTTGCCGGTACCATGTACCCGTATTAGTCTTCCTTGGCAGCAACTGCATTCACAGTAAATCTACATATATAAGTGGAAGCATCTGACTACTTTATTATATCTTTTAGTGTAGTCTTGTCCATGCATTTGCATATTGAAATACACATTATCTTACCGTAAACTACTTTCCTTTTATTTCTCCTTTATATGACAGTTAGTGTATTATATTGCTATTCTGGAAATTATATATGTAAGCAGGTTATATTAACCATGAAATTCATTTCAGGGTGGTAAAAGGTACATTACAAAATATTATATATACCAAGGGAGGGTTGGGGCTGATAGGGTTTAGAACCATTTGACTAGATTATCTCAAAGGTCTCTTTCTACCTCTAAATATTTGGAAAACTTAGAAAATAAACAAACATTCCCCTCCCCTCACACCTTTAATGTACTTTTTAATTTTAAAGATTTCATTTTTCCTTTTTCTCCCTAAAGCCCCCCGGTACATAGTTGAATATCTTTAGTTGTGGGTCCCTCTAGTTCTTCCATGTGGGACGCCACCTCAGCGTGGCCTGATGAGCGCTGCCATGTCCGTGCCCAGGGTCCGAACCAGCAAAACCCCGGGCCGCCGAAGTGGAGCGTGTGAACTTAACCACTCGGCCACGGGGCTGGCCACTGCTTTTTAATTTTAAAAGTAACACATACTGATCATTGAAAATTGGGAAGGTAGAGGAAAGTAAGGAGATTTTTAAAATCACCTTATACTCATCACCAGAGTATACTAATCACTGTTAATGTTTTGGTGTATTTCTTTCTAGCCTTTTTTCTGTGTATGTATATTTTTAAACATAACTGGAATTCAACTATAGTTTTGTAATCCTGCTTTTTTTACTTAACATTTTCCATACCATTAGAAATTATTTGAAAATACTTCTTGATGACTCCATATTACATACATAACCTTTCCCCTATTGTCAGACATTTAGGAGTTTCCAATTTGTCATTATTATAAATAATGCTGTGATGGATTTCTTTATATATGGGCATATCTCTGATTATTTCCTTTGTATAGATTCCTAGAAGTAGAGTTATTGATTCAAAGGGAGTGCTCTTTTAAAGGCTCTTGATGGCCAAATTGCTTTACACACATCTCATTTAAACATTTGGTAATTTGATAGTCGTAAACTGTTATCTCAATGTCACTTAATTTCTATTTCTTCCGTTAATAATGAGGTTAAATATTTTCCACACCTCCCCTCTGCCTTATGTTTCTTGCTGTTTGTATTCTGTGAATTGGCTGTCCAAGTTCTTTGTTAATTTTTCTTCTGGTATTAGAGGGATTTTCTACTCGATTAATAAATGCAAGCTTGGAGCTCACACTCTGCCATGGGCCAGTAAATGAGGGGGCCTTGATTTAGAGGTGGTTTTCCAACTTTGACATTCCGTGCTCCATCACTTTCTTCAGGCTGCCCCTCCCACTCCCTTTTCTGTCAGCCGCTGCCTATCTGTAGCTGTCTGGCTGTTCCAACGTGGCTAAACAGGTTGGAGTTTTGTGCCCAAATTAGAGACATGATGATTATTTGTCACAAAACCCGGGCTCTGTCAAATGATCATGTAGTCAGTCTGTGCTGCTTGCACTGGCTCTTGCTCTCTCTCTCTCATCACATTCAGTACTGTGACTTACCTAAGGTCACATAGACAGTTACTAGTAGAGCCGAGATCAGAACCCGAATGTCATGACTCCCAGTCCCGAGAGCTTTCCGGCATAACCCAGGTGTAGACAGATAAAGGAGTCTGAATAACTTCAAGTGTCACCTGAATGAAATGAGCCTTTCATGTATCTGACATTCTGTAAATACTTGTTGAAAACTGACCATATGCTGCTGTTAACTTTGGGAGAAATTGCATTGCTGGCCCTATTCCCTTATAAGTAAGTTGAGAACCAGCAATGCTTTTAGTTTTTTTTTTTTTTGCCATTTTGGGTTACTTTTACCAATAATCTCTCCATTTTAGGCATACAGATGGCTGACTATATATGGTCTGGCTGATATGGGGGTGGTTATTGGGTTTTTGTTTAAGCTTAAATCTCTTAAATCTCTCTCGAGACCCCTGCACTTAGGTTGAACTGATGGTGGGGTTTCTTTAGCACAGAAAGTCAGGAAGTTGCCTAGCCGAGTTCCCACAGTCAAGTTGGCTGTCCCTTTGTGAGGGCCATTGCCCTGGGCTCTTTCTGACGCGATCCCTGGCAAGTCCCAGAGGCAATAGTATACAAATGCTATATTGGTAACTGTGAAGTTATAGGAAAAGGTGAAGCCTACGGATCAAGTGCTATAGAATTCCGTTTATTTAGGGCCTTCCTGGAGGAGGAGTCTTGGCTGGGCCTAGAGGGGAGGCAGTTCCTTCCCACTTGATTGTGTTGTTGGCTGAATAATGTAGAATGGGGCTGAGTCGTGGGAGAAGCTAAGGTAGCCTCCATTGTGAAGGAGAAGTGGGAGAGCTGCTGCTTTTCTCCAGCTGGGAAAACTCATACCTCATCCTGAATTTCCTGACTTGGGAGGGGGACGGTGTTGGACCTCCCTGAGACTACAGCGATCAGTGCCCTTTTTCTCCTTTAAATACCTCTTTTAGCTTTTGTTTTAATGCCCTTGGTCTCTAATGGCCCCAATGCAGCCTCCACTTCACGTGAGAAAGCTGGGTGGGAGTCTCGAAGAGTGAGAGTTGGAGCAGCGGCTGGGCCTGTGTCCGACCACACTGCTATAGGCTTTAGGAGTAGGAGAGGGAATTTGTGGAGGTGGCAGCCTTCGTTGTGGGGTTTTGGAGGGGCTGATCAGAACCTGCCTGGGGGAGTCTAAGGTAAGATCGTGAGAAATAGAGGCAGTGAGTGAGAGGGGCGATAATTCAGCTGGGATGGTCCAATGCCCCCCGCTGCTTCCCCCTATGGGCCAGGGAAGAAGCTGCCTCTAAGCCTGAGTTGGGGAGGAGCTGTCTGGACTCCAAGTCTTTCTTCTTGAATCTGGCCTTTATCCTCTTCTTTCCAGCAGCCCCGGGAAGTCCAAGGGAGTTGCCTAAAATAAGTCTAATGCCCAGGGCTGATCGTCGTGCTGTGAACTGGGCAGAACCGGGGCTGCCTCAGACTCCTCAGGGGCGCTTTCCCTCCGTCACCGGTCTCTGTGGGCACCAGAGCTGGCACCCTCTACTCTGAGTCCCAACGCCCTCTGGGAACTTGGCTGTCAGTTTGTCTCTGGGCCCTAGCATTAGTCTGCAGACAAGGACATGTTAGCACAGCCTTTGTGCCCAGTCTTGAGCTCAGCACCCTGCAGGTTAAAAAAAGGTCAAAAAGCCACCATTTATTGCAGTTATGTGCTGGAAACTTTATATGGAACTCATTTATTTCTCTAACAGCCCCAAGAGGTAGGTATTATTAGATCATTATTCTTTTTTAATTTTTATTTTTAAATTATTTTTTATTGAGAAATAATTAACATATAACATTGTGTAAGTTTAAGGTGTGCAATGTGTTGACTTGATACATTTATATATTGCAATATAGATCATTAATCTTATTTTACAGAAAATAAATGTATATGTATGTAATTATCTGAAATCACGTAATTAGTAAGTGGTGGAGCCAGGGTTTGAAGACACTTTATCTTGAAAGACTTTGCTCTTGGTCACTGCGCTAACAAGGGGTCCAAGGGGAGATGGGCCTCGAAGGGAGTGAAATGGAGGTAGCAGAGTGGTGAATGGTATCATTCATTGAGCATTGATTTTGTGATGGACATTGTGCTAAATATTTTACATACATTACTTCATTCAATCTTTGTAACAACCCCATGGGGCTAGTACGTTATCCCCACTTTATTGATGTAGAAAGTGAGGCTCAAGGAGGTTAAGTGACTTATCCAAGGTGACCCAGCTAATGAGTGACAGAGCCACGACTTGACCTCAGGTTGGCCTAAGTTCCTAACTGCTAGGCCTCCCCTGGCCTAGAGGAGCTGCCACTTGCTGTCCCCAGGCCCTGGACAGGCCCAAGAGCAGAGGAAGAGTCTCATTGCCCTGTGGGACCAGGCCACCCCCACCCTTCCAAGGGGAGCTAATGGCTACAGCTCCCTGGACCTCTGACATCCAGGCGGGGGCTGGGGGTGTAGGATCTCCAGCTGTAAAGACTCAGTGTCTTGGATGCCAGCCCTTGGTTTGCTGGGCTCAAGGCGCCACTTGGCATCTTGCAGGTGTCTGTGAGGCTGGACAGGAGGTTCTGGCAGCCCTGCCTGGAGGCCCTGGGCTGCAGACCCCCAGAGGCACTCCCTTTCTCGCCCCTCTCTCGGCCTGGAGTCTACATTTCCTTCTTGCCCCTCCTCCCCGGCCCCTCTCAAAGTCCTGTGATCTTGGAGCCCTTGCACAACTGGCTACTTTCAGCCTGGACTCGGCCAATAGACCAGCTGCAGCCTGATCACTCTCAGATCCCCCGTCCCCCTCCCCAGGACAGGGGAGGATTTCAAAAGGTTGTTTCTTCAGTCATTCCTCTTTGTCTGATAGTTTTCTTTCCCCAGCTTGGAGCTAATAGATAGTATTACTCAGGGGTTTTAAAGGTTTAGGAATTTCCTCTGATAGGGTCCTCTTGGTGTGTGTTTATTTTAAGCACTTTGGGCCTGTTCACCCCCCACTCCCCTCTTTCCAGAAGCCTGTGCCAAAAGGCCGTAGGATAAAGACTTTGCTGCTACCCCAAATTGGAGGCCAGAGGCTTGGGCCTATTTGTTTCTTTAGCTTTATTGTTTTCAAAAATTAAAATATTGTTCCTTTTAATTTTTGAATACTTTTGAGGCTCAAATAAAACAAGAACATAGAAAGTGAACACTTCTCTCTCTCACTCCCCCAACCCCCCCACCCACCTTACAAGATCACCACTGGTAACCATTTGATCCAGATCTTTCCAGTCTTTATTCTGTGTGTGTGTTTTCCTTTTTTTAAATAAAAATGGAATCACC
Source organism: Equus caballus (assembly GCF_041296265.1). Classification (NCBI taxonomy): domain Eukaryota; kingdom Metazoa; phylum Chordata; class Mammalia; order Perissodactyla; family Equidae; genus Equus; species Equus caballus. The sequence continues at coordinate 124,340,696 of NC_091715.1, read as the reverse complement.
CTATAAACAATGTTTCAGTATTTGTTTTTCCCCTTGATATAGCACCGACTTCTTTTGCAACAAGAAAGTTTGTGGGGCCTGCCCGCTGACATAGTGGCTGAGTTTTGTGCGCTCTGCTTCAGCGGCCTGGGGTTTGCAGGTTCACATCTTGGGCGCAGACCTAGCACTGCTCACCAAGCCATGCTGTGGCGGCATCCCACATAAAATAGAGGAAGATTGGCACAGATGTTATCTCAGCGACAATATTCCTCCAGCAAGAAGAGGAAGATTGACAATGGATGTTAGCTCAGGGACAATCTTCCTCACAAAAAAGAGAGAAAGTTTGTACCTTATTGGTATAATTTTAAAATCAAAAATTAAAGAATAAAAAATCATGAAGATTTTTCCCTTGTCATTAAGTATTTTTCTACCACATCATGTTTAATGGCTGCAAGGTATTGTGTAAATGAACCATAATGTATCTAACTAGTTCCCCATCTGGCTTTTTCCAACGTTTTACTCTTACAGACAAAGCTGCCGCAAATGTCTTTGTCCATATATCTGTGTGCACCCATGTGGCTCTTTCTGTGGATGGAAGCCTAGGAGAGGAATGGCTGTGTCAAACCAAGGGTGTGTGCATTACGGAGGTCAGATGGCCCTCTGGAGGATGGGGGCCTCTGAAAGCTTGTTTGGCTTCCTGCTCAACTTCTTCAGCCTGTCTGAGCCTCAGTTTCCTCCTCTGTAAAATGGGAAGACAACGGTACCTACCTCAGGGGGTCCCATGAGGATTCTATGAGAGAATCAATGCAGAGCGCTCGGTGCCTGGCACCCGTGTCGGTGCTCACTAAATGACAGCAATTATTCGTGCCACTGGGGCTTTGAGGCCGTTTGGGCTCCTCCTCCTTTCTTTGGTGAGGATCATGCTTGCAGTTTCCTGACGCCCACAGCCACTAAGAGCAGTGGGATGAGTGTAGCTCAGAACAAAGCCTGGAGGCAGAGTGACCTTGTCTTCACTCTGGTGGCTGCTCTCCCTCCAACTTGCCCTCCCTAATGCAGTTAATGCCAGCAGAAACAAAGGAAGCCAGGGGTCGTCGTCTCTATCCCACCTCACAGGAGACGGTGTAGCTTCAGTGGGCACAGGGTGGGGCCCAGGAAGAGGTGGCCTCAGAGGGAAGGCCATGCTGAATGCACATCTTCCCCTCTTGGACGTGGACAGCCCCCAGTGCAGGCCCTTCCTCACTGGGGTGGAAGTCTTCAAGACTCTTGTTAAGTGAATAGTTCTAGGAAATGGGAAGTAGCTACCCACTCGGAGACCCCAGCAGGGCCTGTGGCCACAGGAGCCTGAGCTCCGAGGGGGCCTTGTTAGTGGAGAGGACAGAGCCAGCTAGGGCTTCTGACTGGGGCTTTAGGTCAGCAGGATCAAGAGCAGTAAGCATCTTCAGGGAAGGGGCCGATGGCCCTGAAAGGACAATGGAGGACATCTTGCGGCGTCTGACTTTGAAGAAGACTGGTCTGTCTCTCCCCCCACCCTCGCTCCATAGGAAAGATAACTGGAGACGGTCATTTAGTTCTACCTATGTTTATTGCTGCCAACCTATCTGTCTCCACCCTGCTCATATTTACACCCAAACCCTTCCCCACGCTGACATTTACCAAGGTTCCTGGTAGTAGGGCCAGACGTGTTCACCAAGCAGGCAGTCTTAGACATAGTGGCAGTTTGTCCCTGGGCCAGGTGAGCCCTGGGGAAGGGTTACTCTGGGAATTCAGGGCTGGGATCAAGGGAGGCGCCCATCAACAGGTACTCTCCCTACCCTTTTGGAGCTCAGGGTACGTCAAAATCTTTAGCAGGGCAAAGTAGTTGACTCCTCAGTGTCAAGCTTCATTCTTTTTTGCTTGTGTGGACCCACATGACTGCTAAGTCTGGGCCCAGACCTGCATTTGGCTTCTGAGGGGCTGTTCTGTCCTTGGAAGCCAGGTCTGACAGTCTGCCATGGGCCTGGGGGAAAGTGCCATCGGAGGGGCCAGGAGTGGAAGAGAAGGGTGTGTATTGTGTGAGGATGGGCATTGTTTTAAGCTGGGGGAAGTTGCAGCTGGACCTGAGTTATGTAGCGAGGTACAGAACGGATGAGCAGGAGGAGCCATTTCATTTGGGAGCCCAAGGCCCCTCCAGCCCCCTCAGCAAACCCCACTGGTGTCCTGGGCCACAGGTAACAAGCAAGCAGACATTTAATGTCACAGAATGTCAGAGCTGGCAAGGCCCTCAGTAACTATCCATTCTAATCCCGACCAGCCCTAGACCCAGACTGGGGAAGGCACTTGGTTCAACACACATAGTGATTTAGTGGCCAAACTTCTAAGAAAGTTAAGGAGAAGGAAAGTAGGAAAGGTCGGTATGACTTTCTTCAAACCTTACTTAGGGAATTCTGGACTTAGCCCTGATCAGTTAGGGTCCTTTTAAATGGCCAGCTCCCCTAGGGTTTTGAGACTGACCTGAAGCACTGATTTGGTCCCCTTTTCAGGAGCAGCATGACAGGGGAAGGTGGTGTGGGGGCAAGGAGAGTTTGGAGGCCTTGGTGGTGAGGGACATGGGCAGGGTGGCCCTTCGGTGTCCCACTTGCTGTGGCCGCACTAGGAGCGGGCAGTGCCTGGAAGGGCTGTGCTGTCAGCAGCTGGTGGAGGGAAGGGGCCAGGTAGGTGGAATGTGCGCGTGGGCTGCTCCTCATCCACTCCAGCCAAGCCTGTAGGGCCCTGGCCGGCCTCTGCGGCCATAGGCGCCCCCGGGAGAGCAGGCCCAGGCTGGGCGCCAGTCCTCCGGGCCGGCCACCGCGGGAGGCCGGGTCCATGCTCGCGGCCGTGCTGCTCGGGCCCAGCCTGGGCTGCGCCGCCGCCGCCTCAAGGCGCCCCGGCCAGGGAGAGGCCGTGCAGCTGCTCCTCGGCACCCGCCAGCTCTGCCTCGTCGCGCCCGCTCTCCGAGCCCTCGAAGCAGCCCGAGTCGCGTGGGATGTCCACCTTGGGTTCCGACACCGTGCGCGCCCCTGGCTCCTGACTGCTCTCGGCGCCCTCTTCCGCCTCCTCGCTGCCGGCTGCCAGGGCCGAGGGAGGGAGACAGAATACGGAGGGGGCGTGGGCCTTAGCGGGGCGGCTTCAGAAGCCCCAAGGAGCCCCCGCGTCGGGGTAGAGACCCTGGGAAGTCCACTGCAGGCAGTCCTCCCTCTGGCCCACCACCACCCCTGCCCTTCTTGCCCGCTCTGGCTTAGAAGCAGATGGCAGTGGTTTCCACACTGGCTGCCTGGCCCCGGAGCTGAAGCTTAGCTCTTGGCCAGGACCTGGAATCTGCACCCGAATCCTGGCTCTGTCACCACCCAGCTTTAAGGCTGTAGTACCTGCCTCACCTTCTCTGGCCTTAAGTCTCCTTATAATCCCAAACGGAGTTGGGCCCCATCATCCCTAAAACCCCTTCTGCCCATGAACTGCCTGAGACTGAAGTTCAAATGTGCAAAGTGCCTTCCCACTGCAGAGGGCTGCAGGGCCGAGCGGTGGGGGTGGGGGGGATACCAGTGGGCACCCTCTCCAGTCTTAAACCCACTCACTGTCATAGTCCAGCAGCAGCTCAGCGGCCGTGAGCAGCTTGGCCCGGTGCTGCGGGTCCATGATGTTCAGCTCATTGAGGTGTGTTTCCCGCAGCTCTTTGAAGTCTTCCAGCGTCTGGTACCCATTGAGCAGCAGGGTGGATGTGTGCTCCTGTGGGCGGAGGTAGGCCACCAGCAAGGCCGCTTACAAGCCACCCCTGCCTGGGATCCCTCCCTCCCCCTATAGCTGACATGCCCTGGCCCCCATCCCTGGGACATGTGTGCCTCCCTTGATCCTAGACACCAGTGCCGGTCCCAGCTCAAACCTCCAGGCCGATGCGCTCCAGCAGCTCATGCAGAGTCTTGGGCTTGGGCCTCTTGCCCTTGCTCTGTCGGCGGCTGGGGCGTGCAGGCCCCACAGCCTCCTCGGGCAGCACATCCACATAGATGAACTTGAAAGAGCCCAGCTTGCCATTGAGCAGGCCCAGCCATGTGCCCACAGGTGGCTTTTCAATGATCTGGATCACATCTCCCTTCTGTGGGAAGAAAGGAGAGCAGAGCAGAGTAGGGGAGAGATGAGGGGTGGTCCCTTGGCCTCCACTGACACTGTCCTACCCTGTCTCAGTCCAGCCTCCTTTATGAGTACAGCCTTCCCGGCTCAGGTGGGGCCCGGATGCAAACCTTACCTGAAGTTTCAGCGAGTCATGGTCATAGGGGCTGGGAGTGAAGTCAGTGTGGACTCGTGCCCGGCCGCAGAAGGGCCCTGTGTACTCGGGGGCAGGTGGTTCCTCCCCAAAGCTGCCAGAGCCTGGGCTGGGGCTGCAGAGCTCACTGCCTGCAGAAGATGGGGCAGGGGTTTGGGTCACCTCTGTCCCAGGACAGCTGGGGCAGTGCCCAGCAGGGGGTTTCCGGGGGGTCTGGCTGGAAGTCCCAGGGATACATGCTGGGGAAGAAAGCTGGGCTCTGGCAAGTGTCACACTGCGGAAGGGATTCCTACCCATCAGCCCCTCGGCCACCCTGCAGGAGCACAGCTTCACCTCTGGGGGCCTCAGACATGAAAACAGTTGAAAGCAGGAGAAACGGCTCACAGTCCAAAGAATGGGAAAATGGGTAGGGCCTCTAGACATTAACTGGGCCAACACTCCAAGGAACAGATAAGGAAAACTGAGGCCAGAAAGGCCAAGTGACTTGCCCAAGGCCTCTCACCTTCTAATTGGCAGCACTGGGTCTATTCCACTCCAGGTCTCCTGACTCCCACTCCAGTGCTCCTTCCACCCAGGGAGCCACACCCTACATCACTATTTTACTTTCTCTACTTAATAAGATTCAGTGTCTAGTTACATCACATGGAAACTCAGATGGGCTCTTTCTCTCTGGGGAGGGGAAAAGACGAAGGGGGTTTTAAATGGCTTTCAGTGGGGGCAGGGAGGTGTCTGTGGAGCCAGAGAGAGAGCAGGGGACTTGGAACTAGCCCCAGGGGTGAGAAAGGCAGGGCGCAGTGGGCCTACAGCTCATGGCCCACAGCCCCGCCTCCAGGCAGGGCTGCCAGAACCTCCTATCCAGCCTCACGGACATCTAGAAGATGCCAAGTCATGCCCTGAGCCCAGCAAACCAAGGGCTGGCATCCAAGACGCTGAGTCTTCACAGCTGGAGACCCTACACCCCCAGCCCCCGCCTGGATGTCAGAGGTCCAGGGAGCTGTAGCCATTAGCTCCCCTTGGAAGGGTGGGGGTGGCCTGGTCCCACAGGGCAATGAGACTCTTCCTCTGCTCTTGGGCCTGTCCAGGGCCTGGGGACAGCAAGTGGCAGCTCCTCTAGGCCAGACCTAAGTTCAAGACTGGGTCACCTTGGGCAAGTCACTTAATCTCCCTGAGCCTCAGTTTTCGCATCAATAAAGTGGAGACAATAACAGTGCCGGCCCCATGAGGTCGCTGAGAAGACTGAACGTGAGGAGAGCTGGGAAAGTTCCCAACAGGCAAATGTGAAGGTTCATTTCTCTTACCCCCCAACCCCAGACAGCTGCCTGCATGGTCCTAACTCAGTCTTTTTTCTGCGGACTCAGTAGGTGTCCCCTTACCTCCCCTACTCACCCGTGGATGCCTGGCGGCTAAGTGCTGGGAGCTCACGCTCCTCCTGCTCAGAAAAGGCCAGCGCCATCTTCTCAGGGCCAGGGCTGTCCAGGCTGCAGTCTGGAGATGTTGGGGAGGCTGAGCCCTCCTCCAGAGGGTCTCCCTGCAGGGGAGGGGAGGCAGGAAGCCCTAAGCAGCCCTGGCCAGGGTGCACTTGGGGCAGCCCTGGGTGCAGAGGAAGTGGGCCTGGGCTCGGTGGAGAGCTGGGGCTTGGCTTGAGCACCAGCTCTGCCCCAACAGGCTGTACGGCACTCTCTGAGCCCTCGTTTCCTCTTCCGTAAAGTGGGAATGACAGTCCTTGCCCGGCCTACCTCACGGAATGAGGCTCCCCTAGGGTGCCGTGTGAACGTGCTGTGTCAGCTTAAAGTGCCGATGTACGTGCAGAAAAGGCCGTGATGCCAGAGCGCGACTCTGAACTGCACCTGGGGCACAGGCAAGCACACCATGGTGCTGGAAAGTCACACTTTTGACGGTGCTTGTATGTGCCAGGCATGCCTGTCATTTCATTTAATCCTCACTTGAGGGTAAATGCTTGATTGTCCCGAGTCTACAGATGAGAAGTAACAGAGGAATGTTCCCCAACGCCACGCAGAAGCCCACAACCAAGTGGGCCTGGTACCAGGGCCCCTTCACCTCCCCATGCCTCAGCACAGTGGTAGTAACTCTTTCACAGCTGGCTCACTGGCATAAGAACCCCGACCTGCAGCAGTTGCCAATTCCTGTACTGTAAATACACCTGCCATGGTCAAGGTCAAGCTACCACTGTGACGTCTCTGAACGAGCAGCACACTATCATCAACTGTTTCCACTGCACAGAGACTATAGGTACAAATCACCTCAAGGGTGTAGAGAATAGTGAAAGGTAGTCTAAGAATTAGGAAGTGATGAATTTTGAAGCTTGACTGTATTCCCTTTATTTTTAATATAATTTATTTAATTCTAAGTTCACATAATTTAATTTTTACTAATGGCTATGTTTCACACCTGGCTCACAAACTTCCTGGAAATTTGACCAACTGCTGTCCTGAGCTGGTATGAGCCAGCAGGAGCTGACTCCAGCACACCACTGTTGGGACACCTCCTGTAAGAGCCACAAGCACACCGGACTCATTACATGACTTCTGCTACTTGGATGTGTCAGCCCCGCAGCTGTCTGTCCTGCCCTCCCTCCCTGGGCCAAAGCCAGCCTTCTCTATTTTCTCTCATAGGGCCCCTCTTCCAATCAAGCCTTCCCAACCCTGGGAGTAGTTCCAAGCAAAACTTTGAAGTGGATGAATTTACCTCAGGAGATCTCATCTCCCTTTCAGCCGTGCCCTCTGCTCAGGCCTGCCTTCCCAGGAAGCTTCTCTTACCCAGACTTTCACCTCTCCTTGAACTCAACCACTGCTCTCTCAGGACCCTGTCTTGCTGCCACATCCATGGCTGAGAGCGAGCTCCCCTCCCGTGTGACCCTTCTGGTATTGAGTCAGGCCTTCAGGCATCGCCGCAGGGCTCTGGCTGTCAAGGTGACCATGCTCACACTCTGTCAGAGTGGCGCCTGTCCTCCCTGTCCCCTGTGTCTCCCCTGGATCCCCAGGCCTCACCATCTCCTCCGACAGGGCCTTCACCATCATCTTGCCCATCTTCCTGTTCATGGTTCGGGAAATCACGGCCCTCCACTTCTTCCCCAGCTTTTTGCCACTCTTCCCAGCATCTTCTGGGCTAGGGACGCCTGAGTCATCTTCTGGAATCTGTAACAACAAAGGAGGAGGTGCAGGGGTCCTGGTGACCCTGTCTGGGTTCAGGACTTGGGGGCCAAAGGAGGCTTCAGTTGGACAGAGGCTGGAGAGGTGAGAATGGCAGGCCCCCCTCCCCCTTAGCCCCAGCCCTGTCCTCAACCCTGTTCATTTGTAATTAATTTGGCAATTAATTTGTAATTGAAAAGAATGCAGGTGAGTTTTGAGGGCCCAGAATTTTGGTGGGTGGGAGAGGTGGGCTTTGCCTCAACAATCTTAAAGTCGCCTCTTTCCCCTCTCCCCGCCCCCGCCAGGACGTGCAGCCAGATCCCCCAAGGAGGCTCTGAGACTCACATTATCATCCAGATTAAATTCCTTCTCGCTCACCACCGGGGAGCTGGGTTTGGATTTGGCAAAATCCTTGAAGCTGCTGGAGCGCTGCAGCGAGAGCTGGAAGGAGCAGAGGTGTTGCAATCAGCGCTGCTAAAATGGCTGGCAGAGTGAGGAGCTGTTCCACCACCCCCAACACGCACGCACACAGCCCACCCCTGGGCAGAGTCGCACGTGTCCTGAGGGCCCAGGGCTAATGAGTGAAGTGCCAAGACGTCCTTGGAGCTACCTGGCTTTATCTTGATCTTCCGTGGTAAAGGGACCCTAATGAAGCAAGCTCCTGACCTCAGCAGGCCTCGGCCTAATGCCAGATTTCCCCCAGTACCTGAAGTTTGGCCCCCAGAACCCTGGAGTGAAAGACTAAAAGAGTCAGAGTAAACGCTTATCTCCTGCTAGAGACAGCCCTCAGCACGGGCAATAGCATCATCGTTAGATAACCGGGCAGCAAACCCTCTGAACCCCTCGCTCCAGCCTCGGGGCTCTGGGCTGCTCCGAGCATGTCTCCTGTGGTCTCCCGTCACAGTGAATTGGGGCAAACATATTGGGACCTCCAGCTTGCTGCATCTGTGTCCCAAGAGGAGCAAAACAATCCCCCAGAAGCCAGCAAGACCTGGCATTACGCTTTCTGGAAAATGACAGTAGGGACTGTGTGCCCACAGATTTGGGACATGAACGATTGGGGCTAATTTAGTAAAAAAGAAAGCCGCCATTTTCTCTTTCTTCATCTCAGCTTTTCACCCTAACCGCTAACGTGATGAGCTGGCCGCTGCTGGCGTGGGCCGGTGTTCGGACGTCGGGCCTGACCTATGGTTTGCACTGAAGAGACTGTTTTCAGGAAGTGAGCTTTCTGAACTGGATATGCATGCACACGCCAAGAGAGCAGCCAGAAACCAGGGCCCGGCAGGTAAGGAGGGCAGGCTTCCCACACAGGAGAGGAGGCTGAACCTGAATCAAGATCAACAGTCAAGACCAGAGATACACACAGGAACCGGGTTCACAGATGGCCAGACAGATAGAGCGGGATAGACTGCAGACACCAGAGATAAGGGCTTGAGGAAGCAAAGCCCCGAACCCACACAAAGCCGAAAGTTTCACATCCTCTTTCCTACGAAAGGGGGGTCCAGTGACAACCCCCCAGGGCAGGGGCAATATCACCTGCGTGCCCCCACCACACACACAATTAGCTCTGCCGCCTGGGACTGCAGTAGAGCACTTGAGTTCCCCTCTCTTGGTGGGTCTGGACCAAAGGCAAACCAGCAATCAGGGTCAGGGCCACACCTTCCTAGAGGTCGCAGCAAGCTAGCTGACCAGAAACTAGGTCAGCGGTCAGGCGGAGCAGACACCACCATCTTGAGGGCTTCCCGGGTGGGGCACCTGCAGCCTCAGTCAGAAAGCCCCTTCCATGCCACGTTAGGAGCCGGAAAAGGGGGCTGTGAGTGGGGAGGGGAAAGTGTGACCGTGGGGTGACCGCGCTGGTTCCCATGCATCTCCTCCATCCTCTTTCCTTGGTTTTCCCCACCCACTATTCTTTCCTCTTTTTCTCCCTTTCTTTCCCCTTCTCTCCTCCACCTTCCATTTATTTCCTCCTCTTGTATGGCTAGGATGCAGCTGCCTGGATAACTTCCTCCACTTATTGCCTGGAAAAGAGGGAACAGAGAGAGGGTGGGCACCAGGCTGGCCTGGGCCCAAGAAGGGCAGGCTGGGCTGCTATTTATAGGCCAATGGGGCTATTGTGGCCTTTTCTCCACCACCCCTCAGCCTGGTCGGCAGACCAGGAGGCCGAGAGTCGCCCCTGAAGCCCCAGGGACTGGGAGCCTGGAGAGCAAGCAGGAGGGCCTGTGTGGGGCCGGAAGTGGTCTTTGTTGGGGAAGAGTAAACTCACCGCCAGGCTGCCCTCTAATCGCACAGTTCTTTCCTTTTCCTGTCATTAATCTGCAGTCTAGGAGCTGGCAGGGGGGCCTTTGGCTCCCAGGACCTGTGTCAGGGCCCCTCTGTCCCAGCTTTAGCCAAAAGCAGGAAGAAATAATCCAAAAGGGCTGTGGGGGTGCTGCTGGGACTTGGGCATAGCTGGCCGCTCCTCAGCCCAGGGACATGGAAAGGATGAGACAAGTTCTTTGGGTGACTAAGCATGAGGGCTGGCCAGAGTGGCCTTCTGCCTGGCCTACCTCCAACCGCAGGGGCAGCCCCAAATACCCTGAATGCCTTTCGGTGACCCTGAAGTGACCCCTCACCCAGGTGTGAGTGGAAATCCTGGAGCCCCTTTGGACTTTCTGCCCGGCCTCCAGTTGTCGTGTCTAAGGAGAGCATGTGGGCATCGTGGAAAGAACTATTTGTCTGGCTTCAGACGTTGCTGGGTTCAACTCTGGGATATGTGACCTTCAGCAAGTTATTTAATGTCCCCAAACCTCAGTCTCTGTCAGTCAGCAAGGCAAGAGTTCCTATCTTGGTTCTGCCATTCCCCGGCTTGGTGAAGCCTCGTGAGTTCCTCAGCTTCTCTGGGCTTCCATTTCCTCATGGGTGAAATGAAGGCAGGAGTACCTGCCTCATCAGGTGATTGTGAGGATGAAGGGAGTGAGCGCCTGACACAGCAACCCCTCAGCAATGTCCGTGTGTGCTTGGCCTTTCCTATGATCCACCTCCAGCCTCTGACCCAGGGCATTCCCCACCTGGAACACTCCGCCCTCCTCTCTGTCAATCACAGTTTCTCCCCTCCTTCAAAATCCAATTTAACTGGAAACACCCCAAATGCCCATCAACTGTGGAATGCATCCATGAATTGTGGCAGAGTCATACGAGGGAATAGTACATAGCAATGCACTAAGTACAGCTCTCCCAACAATGGGGATGAATCTTACAGATACACTGGTGAGCAGAAGGGGCTGCCACCGAAAAGGAGGCTGTATGTTTCCTTGGATGGAAAGTTCAAAACCTGGCCAAACTAATCCATCACCACAGCCTCACCACAGGCCCATCTTACATCCCCACTGCCCAGCTGGGGAGACTGAGACTCAGAAATGAAGTGTCCTAGGCAGAGTTACACAGCTGGTAGCAGTAAGAGCAGGGGTTTGAACTCAGGTCTGTGACTCTGGTAGCCCGTCCATGTTGCTGTGCCGAGAGCTCATAAAGTTGCCCTCCAGTATAGACATGGATTAGATGCAATGGTGACCACGGTGGTGTTTGGAGGGCACTACCAGGAGAGCAGGTGGGAGCACGGAGGAGGAAGGGCTCAGGAGGGCTTCGTGGAGGAGGCGCATTTGAGCTGGGCCATGCAGGAAAGCCAAGATATCTCCAGGTGGAGCTGGGAGAGGTTTGAACAAGAGTGAGTTAGGGATGTTCGCAGCAGTGATGGAACGGTGAGTACACCAGAGCGTGTGGTGGGAGGTGGAGCATAAATGGCCATGGAAGACCCTTGCCAGCCATGCCAAGGAGCTTGGGCATTAGCCTGTGGACAATAAGGAGCCACCGGACATAGGAAGTGCATGCTGGTGGGAGTGTCATGCTAGGGGTGTGCAGTAGGAAGGGACCCTGGGGGAAGTGGTATGCTGGGATTGGGGGAGAGAGGGGCAACGAGAGATGGGAAGTAGGGAACAGCTGAGCACTGGAATGGAGCCTAGATTCTTCTCCACTTCCCCCGGTGGGAGGTCTGTGGTGTGGTGGAAAGTCGGGGTGTGTTGGGGAAGGACCATCCTTAGGGGAGACAGGTCCCAGGACAAACACCTTCCCGCTCCCTACACTCCAACACTGGCCTTTGGGTGAAATCAGATCAAAGGGAGTGCAGAGAGAGGGCTTGAGGGAGGCAAAGTCGCCAAAGGGCAGCCAAGGGTTATGCCCCCCTCCATCTGGGGCATCCCCAATCCTTCGTAACGTACAGTAGGTGCCACATCCTGACCCCACCATCTCAGAGGGCCTGCTTCCCCCTCTGTCTGGAAGGTCACTAATTCTACGGCCTTCTGGGTCTGCCTTACAGAGCTCACCTACTGATGGGTTGAGTCTTTTATGCTCATCAGAATCTTCTAGTGCTTTTGAGATCAGTTGGGGGATGAGAGAGTAGAAGAAGAAGCGGTTAAGACTCTAGAGACTGATTAATCTTGGCTTGGATCCCTGCTCTGCAGCTTACTAGCTGTGGGACCTGGGGTAAGTCATTTAACCTCTCTGAGGCTCAGTCATAAAATAGGGATGCAGACATTATCTGCCCCTCCCTCACAAGGCTGTCATGAGGAGTCAACACGCTAAGAGATGAGTAAAGTGCACAGCCCAGCGCCCAGCGCCCAGCGCCCAAGGAGCCCTCACTCAGTGCTGGCTCTTAGTGCTATTAAGTCTTGTTTTCTCCACTTCAGGGCTGGGCCCAACTGAGTCTCCTTTGCCCTGTGCTCCCCACTCCCGCCTACAGCTGCACATTCACGCATGGGACAGAGCACTCTCGCATTTATTGTCCCAGGTGATCCGTGCAACCTCCTGGTGGGCAGATCAGGAGCTATCCGCCTTTTCCGAGATGAGGAAACTGAGGCCCAAAGAAGGCCAATGAACTGTCCAAGGTCCTCCGGCTAGAACCTGTGGGATTCCAACTTGCTTGCCCCCTGCCCAGAACACTTTCCATCGGGCAGGCCCAGGGGGAAGAGCAGGGGCAGGAGAGACCTCGCTTGTCTTTGTGCTTTCCCTTCCACTGTGTCACCTTGGCTTCTGAGGGGAAGGGACTTGCCCAAGGTCACAGTGCTGGAGCCGAGCTACTGCCTCCAGGCATAGGGGAGATGCTGTCTCCACCTTCTGGAAGCTTGGCTTTTCTAAGGGCACTTCCATGGTGTGAGGCTTGGAGAGTGGCTCTGGAGGTGGGCCCAGGCTCTGGCAGGGGTGAGGTAGGGCTTGCCTGGACAAACCTCTTCTAGAGGATGTGGACGTCAGAGTGCCACATGGACCTTGCTTCTCCTGTGAGAGGCCTGGGGGAGATCCCAGAGGCCAGGCACCAAACACAGAATCTGGATGATGGCAGTTGGGAAGAAGACGGGGACTTTTGGCTTCTGTGTGCCCCTGGGTACCTCTGCCTGAGGTGGCACAAGGTCCCAGTGTCAAAGTATCAGTTCTTTCTCAGACTGTTTCCTTCAGCTCAGCTCTCCTGTGGTTTGGGGCCCAGCAGCGTCTAGAACAGTCTTTGCTTCCCACCCCCATCAGCCAGAGAGCAAGGGGAAGTGGACCCACTCGCCGAGGAGTGGCAGCCAATGGCAAGTCTGCTGGGCCTAGCACCGTGCAGGGCTTGGACGAGGGTGACAGAGCCTGTGTGAAGACTCATGATTCTCCCCCCTCTGCCCACCTCCCCTGCAACCTTAGAGAAGCAGCTGGTGTGGGGAGCGTACAGCCGGAAATGGCAGCCACCCCAGGCCCTGAGATGGGGCAGGATGCACACCCCGGTGCCCTGAGGCTCATTGTCTCAGCTGGTTCAGCCTTCACCCGGGAGCTGCTCCCTTGACAAGGGGACTCCCCGACAGGGCACCTGGGCTGAGCTCCAGGGGGAACTGGCAGGGCACGGTGAGGGCCTGGAGGCCCCGACCTTGGCCTGGGGTAGGCCTAGGCCTCTTGGATCTGGTTCAGGCCTGCTTTGGGGTGGTCCCAGGATCCCGCTGGATGTGCAGGATGTACTAGCTGATTGCCTGGGAGAACCCTACAATTGGATCAAAGAATTAAGTCCAGAAATCCTCAAATCCAGCCAGAGAAATCTAGATCTGGCAGAGTCTTCAAGGAATCTTCTAGTGCAGCCTCTGCTCCAGGAAGATGAACACCTCAGCTGTCCATGACAACTGTTTTTCTTCCTGGCCTTTAAAATCACCCCACTGAAATTTTCTTCCTCAGCCCTCACTCCTACACCCCATCTCATCAGCCTCATTTCTCAGTCTTCACAAATAATTTCTCCCCACCTGGGAAGAACCTGTATGTCCCCTGCATCCCACTGCAGGCTTGGAGGCCCTTTCCCTGAGTCTGGAAATCACCTCAGGTCCCATCTCAGTGGACTGCAAGAGAGCTGAGCCAAGTGGGCAGAGTTTGGGCTATGCCCAGAGGGCAGGGGCCCTGGGAGCATCATGACTCCCAGCTGGGTGGCCCATGGGGCCCTTTGAGTGAGATGGTTCCTGAGAGGCCATGCTCAGGCAGAAGTGGTGGCAGGACCAGCAGAGGGGAGAGAGAATTAAGTCCAGTCTTAGGATTCAACTTGAGAATTGTATCTTGTAAGTCTCGACCTCTAGTCTGGGATTCTAGCCTCCAATTTTAGGTCTCTGTCCCACCATTGTCGGGTACTTCTAAGAGTTTATTCTGTAACTCCATTTCTCCAGAATTTTGGAAGTCTCTTCTGTACTTCTGTTACTCTAGTAAACTCGTAAACCTGTTCCACTCCTCTTGGGAGAATGGCCCTCGCCTACAGACTCAACATATGGTCTTTGGCTCTTCCCGCTCCTAAGAGTCCTGGAGGGGATGGGTTGAGAGAGCAGAGGGAAGGAAGAAGTGAGTTCCCAGAGATGTTCCTCACCTTTTTCTTCTGAGTGGGCTCCTTCTCGCTGGCATTGGAGGGCTTACGACGCAACATGGTCCTCTACCCTGGTGGCACGCTGTCCCTGCTCTCCTAGGTGTCGAGATGTGGAGGCCTCTTGCTCAGCCTCACCAGCACCATCCAGGGGCACAGCATGGACCGAGCCTCTGGCTGCCACTCTGACTGCTGCAGTGGCAGCTTGGGGGTGAGGGCCATGGACACCCGGCAGCAGCAGAGTACAGGAAGCCCTGCCACGTGACCTACTCTTACAGCAATCGCAGCCCCTGCTGGCCCCTAGGGAGGAAGGAAGTCCCAGCTTCAGTCTCCAGAGATTCTGATGCAGACTGCTCTTGGGTTGAACAAGCAGAGAAAAGTCCTGACCCTGCCGTCTCATGTCAATCATCACCAGTCCTTCTGCTCCATCTCCCCCGCCGTGGCCAATCAATCAGATGTTATGTGGCCTAGGCAGGCCTGTTAGCTCACCGATCACAATCCAGAAACCAGAAGTTCGACCACCTCTCTGCCTGTTGGGCCAATGCTCCTGGTCACCTTGCATCACTAAGGTCATCACTGCCATCAGTACCACTACTATCACCCCTACAACCATCACTCCTACTTGTAGCCATCATCTTACAGCCATCACCCCTCCAGTCATCCTCGCTACCATCAGCACACCTACAGCTATCATCACTACAGCAACTGCCCTATGGTCAATACCCTAAGCCATCACCCCTACCGTCATCATCGTTGCCATTATCACCCTTGCAACCATCATCCTCACCAGTTGTCACCCTTATGGATATTATGGCCAGTCACCCCCACAAAACACCCTTACCCCTACAACCGCCATCCCTACAGCCATCACCCCTGCAACCATCACCATATCCCTGCAGCCAACACCTTACAGCCATCACCCATGCAACAATCGCCCCTGCAGTCATGCCCACTGCCATCAGCACCACTGCAGGCATCATTGCTAGAGCGACCACCCCACAGTCAACCCCCCTCGGCCATCTGCCTCTATCTGCCTCACCACTGCTACTATGAACTGCACAGG
This sequence comes from Equus caballus, assembly GCF_041296265.1. NCBI lineage: Eukaryota > Metazoa > Chordata > Mammalia > Perissodactyla > Equidae > Equus > Equus caballus. Next base: position 124,325,346 of record NC_091715.1, on the reverse strand, counting down.
CATCATCCTCCCAGCCACCACCCTTACAGACACTGTCACTGTTGTCAGTCAGCCCCACCGAGGCCCTCACCCTTACAACCATAGCTCCTGCAGCCATCACCTCTCAGTCATCACCCTACAGCCATCATGCCCACTGCCACCAGCATGCCTACAGCCATCCCCACCTGGGCAGTCACACCTAGATCAACACCCCTTGGCCGTCACCCACATATTTACCACCACCACAGCCATCACCATGGAAAAAAAAGCATTTGCAAGCAATTCCACACCACCAGCAAATGTCCCATCGAACGGGCATTTCTTGAATGCCTACGTGCTAAGTTTAGAATGTTCATTTTGTGGGTTATATGTGGCAGATATTTTAATAACTTTAATGACATCTTATTACAAAAGGAATTCATATTCATTATATACAATTTAGCAAACAGATAAAAAATTCAAAAACTCTCTATAATTATCTTCCATAGTGTTTAGATGAATATCCTTTTCTGTTTTTGAGCAGTCAACTATCTGTCTGTCTCTCTCTCCTTTTTTTTTTTTTTACAAAAATTGTACTGCACAGTAAGCAGATCAGTGGTTTGAGGGGATGGGGAAGGGACCGAGAGACCAGGAGGGGCACCAGGACACTTTTGGGGTGATGGATATGTTTACTATCTTGCTTGTGGTGATGGTTTCATGGGTGTACACATTGTCAAAACTCAGCAAATTGCACACTTTTAAAAGGTGCAGTTTATTGTAGGTCAATTACACCTAAATAAAGCTATTTTAAAATTTTTAAAAATTCAAAAAAGTCACACTTCACAAACCATGTTGGTATCTGCTTGGCACACTGAACATAGTATCACGATGTTGTCAGGCTAGGAAATATTCATCAACTATGTGACTCGTAATGGCCGCCGAGCAGCCCACTGTGAACGTAGCAGGACGCTTTCACCAGGGCCCTGCCGATGGGCTCAGGTTGGCTTACTTATTTTATTCTTCATTGAACATCCTTAAGGTAAATATCCACATCCACGATTTCTTCCTTAGGATAGACTTCCAGAAAGAGAATCCTAGAGTAAAAGGTGTGCATCTGTTTAAAGTTTTCCACTTGTGGTACTTGCGAAATCCTGGGCCGGCACTCCCCTGTTCCCAAGATGTTCTCGTGACTTCCTTCCTCCACCCCCAGCCTGCCCCATGCCTTTCGACCATCCCTCCGTGGTCGTGGGAGGGAGCCCAGGAAAGACAAGGCCTTTCTCCCCCAAGCTGAAACCATACTTCTTTGGCTTGGTCGGTCCTACCCAGCCTGCCAGGCAGACGCATGACAAGATCAGCGCCTCCAGCTCTCTTCCCCTCAGGCCTGAGCTTTCCAGCCTGAAAGCCCCCCACAGGCCGCCCCGGGAGGCGAGTGCGGTAACTGCTGAGGCTTCGCGGCGTGGGAAGGAGCTGGCCGCGATGTGCGGGCCCGGCTAGTGCCCGGTGCAATCAAGGGCGGGAGGGCAGCCCCGCGGGGTGCTGGGTGGGGGACGCGACTGCAGGGACGCGGGGCATCTGGGGCTTGGCCAGGCAGGGAGCCACTCGGAGGACCTTCCGGGCCTGCGCCGCGACGGCGTGTCCCCGGCCCGCACGCAGGATGTGCCCCGCTTCCTGTTTGCTCAGCCCGGCAGCGAGCCGAGCTCACACACTAACCGCAGAAGCTTCAAAGGCAGCCATCTAACCAGGGCGGTCGCCCGAGGCCTGGGAAAAGGCGGGGGGGGGGGGGGGGGGGGGGGGGGCGGGGTGAGGGGACCTCGGAGAGAAGTACAGAAGTACAGAAGTACAGAGAGGGACCTCAGGGCACGAGGGAGCGAGTGTTTTCAGCCCCGCCCTTCTGTCTCCTTTTCAGATTTGTCTCCTCCGGTCAGCAGCCCCGCCCCCCGCCCCGCTCTAGGGGTCCAGGGCACCCCATCCGGGCTTTCCTTCCCCCAACTTTTCCCTCCCAGCAGATTGCCTTGGCCCGAGTCCCATGAGGTCAAGCCCCAGCTGGCTAATGGGTCCTAAACACTTTGTAATAGGTTTCCCTTCTGGGCAGCACATTTGCATTTTATAGGTTATGTTCCAGGTACACAGAGCCCTCAGCTAAGAAGTGATCCGGGTCAGTAGTTCAGTGAACAAGGCTGCCTCAAACTTGATAACCGGCTGGCAGACAGGATCAAGGAGCCAGCTCTGGGCAGAGCCTTGTGCTATGGCGCTTTGAGTAGGCGTGAGATAAATAGCTGTCAAGGTCCCTTGCACCTAGGAGCTTACATCCTACGCAGGGCGCAGGGCGGCAAACTTACATTTGCCCAGCACTTGTTTGCCAAGCACTCCATTAATCCTGCCACAACCCCCTGAGGTAAGTCGTTTAAGCTGGGATTATTATCTCAAAGACGTGCCCACTATCGACGTGGGGCGGGAGAGCCTTGATTCAGCAGCGATATTGCAGGGCTTCCACTGACAATGAGATCCGTCTGAACCCACGGAGGGAGGGCTGCGAAGACACAAAGGTCATGGTAGGCTGCATTGGCATAGAGCAGCCCCCCACCCCGCACGCCCCAAGAGATTCTAGTTTGGTAGAAGATCATGCGGGGGATTTTGGGGGCAGGTAGGACCAGACAGGTGTGAAAGCGCCCCTTGCTCTCTGAGTGGGTACGGTCCTGATTTGAGAGAGTGAGGGTTTGGATAGGGAGAGCTACCTATATTTGGAAAAACTTCTCAAATGATTCTTAGTCGCACCTCTCCCCGCCACACATATGCACATCCAGTTGAAAATAATAACACTACGTGGCACGCGGTGTGCTTTACAACAACCCTATGGGGCTGGCACCATCGTCATCCCCATTTTCCAGGGAGGAAGCTGAGGCTCAGAGGGGGTTCAGCAAACTAAGACGACGCAGCTAGAAAGTGGCAGGAGCCAAGTTTTAAACAAACGTCGGATCTTGGTCCCGGGCCCTTGCTGTTAACCAGTAGGTTCAGCGCATCTGATGCTGAGTTCCTGAAGGAGGCGGAGAGAGAATGGGCATCCTAGGTTGGTTCGGGTGCCATGGGGTCACCTTGAAGCAGCCCCAGAGAGGAGTGAAGAGGATGGGGAGGGCATCTGGAAGTCACATCATATGCACAACAGCTGGATAGCTCGGGCTGGTTAAGTGGGGGTGATCTATAGGGGAGCCCTTGTCAACCTGGGGAGTACTTGACACCTGTAATAGTATTTGGCTTGGAGGGTTGGGGTGGGGAAGCAAGTTGACTTCAAGCAACTGTCATGTAGGGGAGGGGGATGGGTTCCGGGTGGCCAGGAATGATGGGAAACAGATAAATGGAAGGTTTGGGTTCATTCCAAGGAAGGCATTTTTGATATTCAGATGGTACTAGTTCAGCCCTGGTAAGAAGTGAGCTTCCTGGCTCTAAAAATGTTCAAGCAGAGACCATATAGTCTCTTGGAAATATCTGGGCATTTCCAAAGTGAAGTCCACTTTGGTAGCCCGACCCGTTAGCAGATTTAATGGTGGTGATCTTGGGCAGGGAGGGCAAGAAGAACAAAAGTGCAGGTGGGAGAACGAGGGCAGAGCAGAGCAACAGCGGCCGGCAGGACGCACCCATTCCTCATGCACACGGACAGACGGCACACGCGGAGGTGGCAGCTCTGGCAGCCCTGGGGAGCCCCTGGCAGCAGGGGCTGATGGGAGGGAAGGACAGTCATCTCTGAATCTCTGAACTCGTGATAAGGTCTTGGTTTAAAAACAAAAAACACCTGCAGGCAGCTGTGACAATTAGCATCAGGAGAGGCAGCCGGGCTTTGGTGCTCGGATGAAAACACACTCACACTGCAGGGCCTTTCCATGGGCTCCTCTGCCTAGGACTCTGTCCCAAGGTTACAAGGACAGAGGTCGCTGAGCAGTCTAGGGGACGATTGTCTAAGGCTTTGGGAAGAAGGGGAGCAGGAGAACACCTCCCAGAAATGGAGGCAGGTGGAACTGGATTCAAATCACCATACATCGCCTACTGGCTGCATGACCTTGGGCAGAGAGCTCTGGTGAAGACAGGAACAGTGATAATGCGGGCCGTGTTTGTGGGGAGGAGTGGGGGGTGTGCGTGTGTATGTGCGTGCCTGTGTGTGTGTGAGAGAGAGAGTAACCAGTTAACAGATGACACGTACAGAAAGAGGGCCCTCAGCCAGCACTCAGCTCATGGAAGGTGTGGTACCTGGTGGGTAACTGTGCATCAGTTCACTCCAGGCTCCACTCGGAGTTTCTCTCTTGCCTTGGCACCTGCTTCTACATCTCATCTGGGCCCCATCTGAATCGCTACTGCAAGGCCCTGTGGCCCATATCCTGTGTCTCTCTACCTTGTCAAGGGCAGGGTCCCTCGGCCCAAGCTATTCTAGAACACAGGAGGGGTGACAAGCGAGAGGGCCTACAACTACTTGGGACGCTCGGAGGGAAATGATCTTGTCAGCTTCATGGCCTTGCCATGGACCCCTGGGGCTTTCTCAACCCCCCATCCTACCCCACTTGAGCTGCTTGCTCAGTTCCTGTTTCACAAAGAAACAAGGAAGTGAGGAGATGGGTCGGCCTCAGGGCCAGGCTGGCTGAGCAGGTTGGGGAGTGCCTCCCACTCCGAGCTGAGAGCCCTGGAGGGCAAGGATGCACAGGGAAGAAACAGTTGCTATTGAATCTTTCATATTTCTAGTTTTTTTCTTTCGTACCAAGAGCACCCGGCCATTGATTTGAGGAAGTGCCCAGTGAGTTGGTAAAATTCACTGCTGACGTGGTCTAGCGGGGTGAAGAGCAGCCAGTCCTGTCCCCTCCATCGTCCCAGCCCATGAAGAGCTGGAGCTGGCTGGCTGGCAAGTGAGACAGGACTGACTGAATTATGGTTTTAGACTTTGTGTATGTATGTATGTATCAACTTACGCGTGCTCTTTCCTGTTCCAAACAAGATTTAAAGTGTCCAGAAATGCAGCTCAGTCCCATCATCACCACTGGTGTCACAGCTGTGTGACCTCAAACAGGTCTCCTTGGGCCTCAGCTTGCTCATTAGAAGGTGGCAAGTTTGTGACAGAAGCTCACACCGAAAGCGAGAGAGGGGCCAGCTCAAAGCTGAGTCAGGATGCTGGGGATTTAATCCCAGCTCTGGCCCCAACATGCTGTGTGACCTTGGGCAAGTCCCTTCCCTTTCTGGGCTGCTGTTGCAGTGTCCTCGTCTGTACACTGAAGGGGCTGAAGTGGCTTTTTGCTTGTTTGTTTGATCATGGGGTTCCAAGTCAGGGATGGCTGTGGGACTTTCAGGGCCTGGTACAAAATGAAAATGCAGGGCCCCTTGTTCAAGAATTCTTAAAAATTTCCACATGGTGACAGTGGAGCCTTAAACCAAGCATGGGGCTCTTCTAAGCACAAGGCCCTGCACGACGGCACAGGTCAATTCCCCAGAAGTTGGCCTTGTAACCACTTCCAATACGATTTTATGAGAAGCCTACATGGGCTGTTTTTGGCGGGAGCTCTGCTGTCCATGCAGCCCTTGTGGCATTTCTAAGGAACCTCAGGCTCGAGGGAGCATAGCTAGAAAAAGACAAATTAGATACTTGCTCAAAAGCCTGTCTAGTTTTGATGATTTATATATACAATTCAGGTCTCAAACCTTTTCGTTACCTGCCTCCAAAGGTAAGGCAAGAGTTGAACTCATGCTGAGTGAATAATAGCGTTACCATCTCTTGTCTGTGTGGCTTCCTGGCTTACCCAGAGCTGGCACATCCTGTTCTTTTGGGCCTCTCACTGTAACCTCATGAGGAAGGCGGTACAGGTAGTTTACAGAAGGAGTAATTGAAGACCAGAGAGGTGAAGTGACTTGCCCGAGGCCACACAGCTAGCACAACTGGAACTAGAACCCCAGAATCCTAACTCCAGGAAAAGGAGTTTTTCCACAAGGCCCGCTCCACAGTGGCCTTCAGCAGGGGAGAGGAGTTTGGTAAGCTCTGTCCTCTAGCATAAAAACGAAGGATCAGAACCCAAGGAGGCATTTATTTCTCTTCAATTCCTCATGATGTCTCAAGTGCCCCTGCGTGTCTTAGCCCTGCTGGGTGTGCCCTGAATGTATCCTGCCCAATCCAGAGTGGAGCCCTTAAAGCAGGATGCTCAGTGTGCCGACCATCAGGGGTCCAGGAAGGGAGGGGCTGGGGTGGCAGCGGCCCCCTCTGCAGCCATGCTTCTGGGTGGGGTTCTCCATCCCAAGATGGGGGTTGCAGGGGCAGTGAAGTTAGGAGGAGGAGAAGAGGCAGAGGCCAGGGTCGTGCACTGAAGGGAGTAAGGGGAACGCGTGAGCTGCCCTGGGCGGCAGTGCCTGCGAGTGGGTCTTGGTCAGGCACCCGGGTCCTTCAGCTGCCCATGGCCTGCCGGAGTCCCAGGAGCGAGTGTCAGGGCTCCAAAGTGCAGGCCTTGGCCTGCAGGCCCTGGGGAAGCGGGATGGTCTGGAGAACACCTGTTGGGTCTGAGTCCCAACTCTGCTTCTCACCAGCCGTTATGATCCTGGTTCAGCCTTGGTTTTCTCATCTGTAAAATGGTGAGAGCCATACCACTTGCCCTTTTCTAAGAGAGTGGGTTCTGGAATCATCTGACTGGTTGTTTTGTTTTTTTGGCGAGGATGATTGGCCCTGAGCTAACATGTGTTGCCAATCTTCCTCTTTCTGCTTGAGGGAGATTGTCACTGAGCTAACATCTGTGCCAGTCTTCCTCTATTTTATGTGGGACGCTGCCACAGCATGGCTTGATGAGTGGTGTGTAGTTCCAGGCCAGGGACCCGAACCTGTGAACCCCAGCCGCCGCGGAAGCAGAGCCCGCCAACTTAACCATGACGCCACCTGGCTGCCCCTCATCAGACTGCTTTGAATCCTGCTTTTTTCATTTCCTTGATGAGTGACCTTGAGCAAGTTAGTTAATCTCTATGAGCCTCACTCAGTTCCCTCACCTGTAAAATGGGAATAATAAAGGTACCTTCTCATAGCTAGTGGGGATCAAGTGGGAAAATGAAATAATGTCTTGTACACTTAAAATTGATTAAGAGGGCAGATGAGATGTGTCATGTTCTCACCACAATAAAATAAACCAATTTAAAAATGAATGCACGTCCAGCGCAGTGCCTGGTACATACTGAACACTCAGTGCATGGCAGCTCTGATGCTGCTGATGACGACGAACTTTATTAGTAGTAGCTGTCTTTGTGGGGCGAGCAGGGGAGAGAGCAAATGACTCGGCACCCAGGGGCTGCCTCTTGGCTGCTACAGGTTCTCAGCGAGGGCGGGTCCGAGGTGGGGCCTTCGGATGCAAGCATCGGTGGTGGTAACTGTCACAGGTCACCCTGACACTTGGCAAACTAGGCCTGCTGGTCCCAGGCGGGAGGACTCCTCTGCCGGGTGTCTTTGCCCAGCACTCTACCCCAGAGACTTGGCTCTCTCCTCCCTGACTGTGCTCCGCTGAGCAAAGGTGCTAGCCCCGACTTTCCTGGGCCACATTCAACAAGTCCCTCAGTGTGGGACTCCCGCCTGTCCCCTCCACAAGGCTACACCACCTTTAGCACAGGAGGTGCTTGGCTGGGCGTGGCATGCATGTGAATAGATGAACGCTCGCACACGTACATGCACGCATGCTCACATGCACATTCTCAAGCACATGCGCGCCCGGCTGAGCTTCTGGGAGCTGCACATCGCCGCCCCCACCTCGCCCCTCCCCTTCTTCCCCCACCACAAAACCCACAGGTAACAGCAGTCCCCAGCAACACAGCAGACACAATGCAAAACCCAGAGGCAGGCTTCGTTGCCAGGCTGTTTTAAGCATCTAGCAGGATGTGAGCCCAGGTGGCTAACGGCTGGGCCAGCCGGAGAAAACTTCTCACCTCCCCCCAACCCCCAGCGGGCTCAGCGAACGAGGAGGGGGCGGGAGGCAAGCTAAGGGATTCTGCATGGTGCTGAAGGGCAAAAGAGCTGGACTGGCAGCCCATTCTGGTCCCACCAGGTTCCACCCAAACACTGGGGGTCCTTGGGCAGGTCCCACGCCTGGATGGAGCTCAGCTTTCCTGGTTATAAAATGGCCAAATCAGACTCTGCCCACCCAGGTTTTAAAGGCCATCCAAGGATCCTGGAGGATTGAACAGCACTGTCACTGTGGCTGCACTTTGGAAAGTTAAAAGGGCCACCTGCATGCTGGGAAGTCTGGGATAGTGATTGGGCGCCACCGCTCAGGTTGCTCCCACCTTCGGGTGGGGCCATATTCCAGAGGGCTCCCCGCATTCCCTCCTTCCCCGTGGAGAAATTGCTATGGCGCAACTCCCTATCCTGTCGACTGGCACGGGACCACCCTGCGTTTAGGGGTGCTGAGCTCACCCATGGAGGGGGCCGCTGTATGTGCCCCTTCTCTGACTGGTCTCCCTGACCCTTGGGGTGGCAGTATGAAACCAGAGGACTGGGCCACCCTCCCTTCCTCTCCCACTACAGGCACAGTAGGGAGCTCTTTGTTCCTTCAGTCTGTGGGCTGCAGCCATTGTGGAGGCCACTGTAAGGCGGGGATAGGCGGGGGTGGCCAGAGGCAGCCTCAAGGGCATGGGAAGACCAAGAATTCAGGAGCCACTGGGTGGGAACAGCTCTGGTCTATCCAGCAGGTGGTGATGGCAGGGCTCGCCCAGGGCCATGGGTGGGGCACTGCCATATTGGTCCTTTTTTTGGGGGGGCAGCGGCAGCAGGCTCTTCCAGGTTATAGGTTAGGCCTATTGGGCTCACAGTGGGAAAGGGACTAGCTGGTTCTCCTATTCCAGGGCTGGGGGTTGGGAGCCAAGGATGAGGTGTAAGAAGGGCCAAGAAGCCCTGTGTCCCCAGGGCTTGGTCCTGGGGAGGAGGCTGAGGGCAACGGTTTCCAGGCAGTGGGCTGGCAGGGGCTCTTGGGGCATGGGAGTTGCAGGGTGAGGGGAGCTGAGTGAGAGGGTCAGTAGAGGAGTCCCGAGCCTCTAGGCGCTCCAGCCGAGGATGGCAAGCACAGAGACTGCCAACAGAGAGACCAGGGAAGCGGCGCGCGGGGCCCTCGCAGAGAGGGGCTCTGTGTGCTGTTGCAGCCATGCAAACTCCTCCAGTAGCTGGCGCCGCTGCAGCTCGGGGCCCACCTTCTCGCGGATGGTCTGGTAGTAGCGGTTCACGTACTGGAGCTGCAAACGGTCGAAGGGGTGAGCCCCACCCCCCCAAGCCTTGCTGCCAAGAGGGGAGGTCTTGGTGCCATCCCATCCCCTGCTGCGGTACTCCAGCTGCCCACTTTAGCCCAGGTCCCCAGAGGTCCCCACAGGTCCCCAGACATCAGCAGGCCACAGGCACGCTCTGGGGCTTTCCAGAGGCAGTGCACCATGGTGGCTGTTTAATGTCCTAGTGATTTCATGCGGTGGGTGGGGGCGGGAGTGCATTTCAGGCCCAGGAATGACAGTAAGTAGGGAAGGCGTTATCACCCCCATTTTACAGAAGGGCAGACTGAGGCCCAGAAAGAGGAAGGGATTGCTTATAGTTCTAGGACTTGAGGTGGCAGAGTCCAGAAACCCAGTCTCAGACTCCCCAGGAGTTCACTACCTGGGGTTGGGCAGGCTAGTCTGACTGGAGAGTTCTAGAAACTCTGAGGTCTCCAGTGAGTGGGGGAGGGAAGCCCCAGTGTGTGCCTACAGGTGCCACCAGTGTGGAACTCCCCAGGGGAGGGGAAGGGGCAGAGGTTCTTGGGGTAGGGGGAGCAGAGGTGAGAGGGGCCCAGGGTCGGGAGAAGGCAGGCAGTGGTTCATGGACTGAAGGTGGACAGTGCTGAGGGGCACTCACCTGCTCAGGGGACAGCAGGCTGACATCGATGAGATTCCGGTCATAGGGCACCAAGGACACCACTTCAAAGGCCAGGTAGGTCCCTGGGTACTGGGAGGCCACAGGGAAGGTGGGAAAGCAGGAAGTGAGCAAGGAGGAGGAGCTAGGCTGAAGGGGGGGCCAGAACCCTCCACCCAGAAGCTGAGGGCACAAGGAACTGACCTTTGTCAAGTCCAAGACTCAAGGAGGGCCTGAGTCCCCCACAGTGCCCGCGGCCACCCCCGTCTACCACTTAGTGCCCTGCCTTTGCTGCTTCCCTCCTGATTCCTGAAGGTAAACTTAGGGCTGTGTTTCTCAAAGTGTGCACATCCATTGCACCCAGCTTGTCAAATAAGTGGATTCCAGGGCCCAACCCCAGGCCACTGGAGGGACAATCTCCGGGGCAGTGCTGGGAGCCTAGATTTAAATAATTTAAAGATAAGTATTAGGTTTTTATATCTGTCTGTCTACTCTATGTCTCTATCTATATATCTCTATCTCTGTCTCTCCATATCTCTGTCTATGTATCTATCGATGGATCTATCTATAGAGATAAGTATAAAGAAGAAAAAATAGCCCCAAATTGCCATCTTCCAGAGAGCTCTTGCATGTACATGCTTAGAAAATTCAAACTACAAAAAGATACACAATAAAAATTCAGTGTCCTCCCCTCCCGGTTTCTTTCCTGAAAATATTTTAGGCATATACCCTATATACATGGATATATTTTAGCAAGTCATGCAAAATGGATCCCACCATACACTTTTCTGCGCCTTCCCCTGCCGAGTAGTAAGCCTAGGCCAGCGCTCCATGTCAGCCCCCGGAGAGCCAGCTCGTTCTTTATAGGGGCCGCATAAAGGTCCACAGAATGTGGATGATGATTGATTTATGCAGTGACGACTGTTTGAGCTGTTCCCACTTTTTAAACTGTTACCATCAATACTACAATCAACATCGTTGCATAAACTTATCTTGGTGACCTTTTGGGACTATATGCAGAAGGGACGTACCCGGCAGAGGGAATGCTGAGACAAAACGCACAGGCATTTTTAATAGGTATTTTGATAGATATTGTCAAACTGCTCTCCAGAAAGGTTGTGGGGATTTGTACCGCCCCCAGCGGGAGAGAGTGCCCGCCTCCCCGAGACTCACCAGCCGTGGGGATCACCAAAGGCTCTCCTCTTTACCAATCGCGGAGGAGAGACGTGGTGTTCTATTGTGGTTGATTTATATTTCTTTAAGGATAAAGCTGAGCATCTTTCCATCTTTATGGACCATTTGTGTTGATCTTAGTGAACTGCCTCTTCATATCCTTTGACTGTTTTTTTCGGTTTTCCCTATTTTTGTCTTATTGATTTGTAAAAGCGGATGGTAATAATAGAAGGAAAGTCACCCTTTCTCTGACATATGTGCTATATTCGTCATACGCCTTTTGACTTTACGGTAGCGTTTCCCTATAGACATTTTGTATTGAATTTAGTCAGAATCACCCATCTTTTTCCTCATGGTTTCTGGGTCTTGCATAGAAAGGCCCTTTGCCATCCTGGGATTACAAATGAATTTATATAGGCTTTTTTCTAGATCTTTTATGGTTTCACCTTTAAATCCTAATCCATTTGGAATCTTATTTGGGTGTAACAGTGAGATTCTTGAATTTAATGTCCCCTAAATTATTAGCGATTTGTTCCCCCTGCCCATTTATTAAACAATTTCTCTCTTCTTTATTGTTTTGAAACACCAGTTTTGTTGTAAAGTAAATTCCCATTTCACTTATGGAACTTAGAGGGTCTACTTCTGGGCTAACCATTCTGTCTCTCCCATCTCTGAGGTCAGACTGTTTTCATTCTGGAAGCTTCTGAGTATGTGCTAACATCTGAAAGGGCTAGTTGCCCTTCTTGCCCCTCTTTTCCAGAATTTTCCTAGTTACCTAGGTATCTCTGCATGTTTGTTTTTACAAATAAACTTTACTGTCCTTTTGTGAAGTTACAAAAGTATCCAGTTAGCATTGAACTTGAGGTTGTCTTGAATTTATAGATTTAGGGAGAATTGACATCTTCATAATATTGAGGCTTCTTTCCAGTGAGCACCATTTACGTAAATCTTTTTTATGTTTCTCAGAAGAGGTTTTCTCCATGTAAGTCCTTTTAAGTTTATATCGAGGTGTTTTATCTTGCTGGCGCTATTAGATGGAATGTTTATTTCTAACAAGCTCCCCCAGGATTATTCTGTGCATTGGGAACCAATGATTTAGGGCAGGGTGCTCATTCATTTGGGCTGGAGAGGGGCCTGGGCATTGGCATTTTAATAACAAAGCTCTCCAGATGATTCTAATATTCCCATGTGCAAACAGGTTTGAGAAACTGATGTTTGGTATTTTTCTGGAGTTAAGGAAGATTCCAAATAAATTCATGCCCACACATTAAATGCCTTTTTCCTTTGACCTTCCTTACCCGCGCCCCCCCTCCACGGCCCAAGGTCACTGCCATGCTGTCCACACCTCCAGTCTGTCCCAGTGGCACTTTACCTTGGTTTCTGCTTCTACCACGAGGGCTATATCTTCAATACGGACCCCAAATTCTCCATCCTGATAGTAGCCAGGTTCTGGGAGACACAGAGATACTGGTGGCGTTAAGCACGGGGTGGACCCAGGCCCGGGCTTCCTGTACCAATTGAGGAATGGCTGGAAGGTTCCAGCTGCCTGGCCGCCCCCTGGCTGTTGGCTGGGGCAGACCCACCACTTGTTAGACGCTCATTGGCTATGCAGAGACATCCTGCTGGGCCTCAGATCCCCCAGCCTCCCCTGTAGCCCAGCCAGGATGATTTAAGAGCCCACTCGGGTCCTGGAGGCATTCCCGTCTCCCTGTGGGCCACTGTCCTGTTGCCCCAGAATTTGACTGGAGACTCCGGACTTTGGATGTACAGCTGGGAACCAACTCCCAAGGGCAAAATGAGGGCATGAGCTGAAGGGGCTTGGGGTTGAGGGGGCAGTCCATTTGTGGCTGGGGGTGGGGAGGTGAGGGAGTGCCTGTGCCTGGCATGCTCCCTGAAGGCTGGAGCTCCCTAGACTGCAGTCCTGGACTAGTCTTGGGGTGGGGAGGGGGCGGAGGAACCCGAGAGCCATACCGATGGAAGTGAACATGCCCTTGGCCATGGCAATGTTGCTAGACTGGAATCCCACTGGCCCTGGAAAGGGAGACGTAGGCACGTCAGCTCTCCTGTACTCACCAGCTTGGAAACGAACAGGCTCTGGCGGGAGCAGGTAACTGGGGATCCCTGGGCATTACTGTTTACCTGGGGCTACACAGGCCAGATTGGCTCTGGCTTTCATTTCTCTGGGGGCCATGCCAGTCAGCCATTAGGCCTTGACCCGCCGCTCCTCTCTGTGGGGCCTCCTGGATGCCAAGCAGGCAGCAGGAGTTGCCAGCTGCCAGCATTTCTCACTTACCCTGTGAAGTGTCCCTTCTTACCGGCTGGGCAACCTTGGGTGGGTCACTGCACCTCTGTGGGTCTTGGTCATTTCCATACCTGTGAAATGCTCTACCTCCTTTGTAAGAGGGGGGACCCCAGGGGAGTGCTGGGGAGACACCTACACTCATGCACACACAGGAAGTTGCCAATGCCATGGCCTGTCCCGTGGTAATAATTGAGCCCAACGTCCCACAAGGCTTTGCGAGCAAAGGCCTCCACCATTCGCCCTGGAAGAGAGATGGCCTCCAGTCAGTCAGCTGGACCCCGGACTGTCGTCCACCTCACCCCTTCCTGCTCTCTTGTCCCAGAGCCACCTACCAGGATGGTACCTGCAGAGAGTGGCTCCTGAGAGGCAGGTGAGCACACAGTACCTCCAGCACACTCTACGTTGTACCCATTACCTGGACTGATCACGCTACTGCAATTCCTCCCCGGCCACCAGGACACCTACTTCCTCCAGGGACCCTCCCCTGACTGCCACAGCCCATGCTGACCTCCCCCGCCTCTGAGCTCCAGCGTTAGACTAGGAGGCAGGAGGCCCGGGTTCAAGGCCCGTCTCTCTCACGAACCCTCTGTGGCACCTTGGGCAAGTTGCTTTCTCTCTCCAGGCTGGATTATCCAATCTACACGGTGGATGGGATGATGGCATAATCCCCGCCCCACAAGCCTCCCAGGGTGCTGGTCTGGGTCCAGGGAAATCGGGGCCTGAGGCTCTGGGTCCAGCCTGGTCTCTGAAACCCACCTGATGTAGCAGCAGGAAACACGAGTCTGGACAGATCGATGTTGCCTATCAACACACGGGTATACGCCTCCTGATGGGGAGGGGGAGAGGCAATGTGGCGCACAGGGCGAGGGGCCTGGGGACTTTCCAGCTGCTCAGCGTGTGTACAGGTGGGTGCGGGGGCCCAGCCTGTGGCGGGGTGGCTGGGGGGAGGTGCATGCTCATGTGTGATCACCCAGGTCCTGGAAGATGGCCAGAGGAGGCCGAGGGGGGCCTGCCCAACACTGGGGCTTGGTCTGTGTGGCTTCTTGGGCTGGTCCACAGGGACGCTTGTAGGTGGTGGTGAGCTGAGGCCGTGACAGTAGGCAAGTGGGAAGTAAAGTGCCTGGGCTGGAATCCTGACTTGGCCACTCCCAAACTGAGGCCTTGGCCTTGGGCAAGTGACTTTAACTGCTCTGTGCCTCACTTTCCTCATCTGTCATGGGACGACCACAGTACCAGCTCATAAGGTTGCTGGGAGGAGTAGGTAGACTCATTCACATAAGGTGCTCCAAACAGTAAACGCTCAAGTGGAGGTGGGCGCCCTTATTGCCATCATCATGATCAGCCCTGAGTTTTCTTAAGGCCTTAAGTTTCGGTTGAGGCCTGATAATCTGGCGGGTTGGCCTTGCCCTGTCAGGGCTGTCACCTTGTGGAAAGAGGGAAGGAGGTGGGCTGACAGTGGCCTCTTCTGGTCACTCCCTGTGGTGATGTGGTCAGTCTCCTTCACCACACACACACACACACACACACGCGCGTGCATGCACACACACCCCACACGCACACACACGCACAGGCTTGTCATCTGTGCGACAGCCTGGGGCAGTAGACTCAGCCTGCTAAGCTGTGAGCTCCTTGAGTCCTGACCAGCATTTGTTTTTTTCTTTCTCTTTCTAGCACAATGTTGGAGCCACAGTCTGCTTGCTGAGTGCAGGAATGTGGCCCCCTGCTCCCCAGCTCTCCCAGACACTCCTCAGCGCACACAGACACTGTCCCAGCCTCTGCCCCGGGGGACCAGCCCTCGCTGCTTCCTGAAAACCTCCAGCTCCTTTCCACCTTCAGACTTTGCATGTGCCATTTCTCTCCACCTGGAATGCCTTTCTTCCTCCTTTCTGCGGAGCACAGGGCTAGGCACACAGACAGCACTAAATAAATATCTGTTCATTGATTTACTGAAATGGCATGATGATAAGCTTGGGCTGAGGCCCTGCTGTTGGCCTGAAATATCTCTGGGGGAGTAGCTGGGGGCACTGGGTTTTCTGGTACTGACTGGCTGTGTGCCTTTAGGCAAACTACTCAGCCTCTCTGGGCCTCGTTTTTATTCGCTGTAAAATGAAAGGGCTCTTGGTGAAATGATTGCTTGGGTGTCCCTTGGGTGAGGGTGCATAGGGAACTCTGGGTCCAGTGCTTACCTTTTGGAAGGCAGAGGGGGTGCCCCAGTGGACTGTTCTGGTAATGTCTGTTGTTCCGTCCCTGGGGAGAAGGAAAATCAACATGCCCAGCTCTGCTGAACACTTGGGGGTAAGGATTGTGGCCATGTGCTTCTCGTGTGCTCTCCCCCGGGGTTTGAGTGGCAGGGCTGGGATGGGGAGGGGTGAGAGGTGAAAGGAAGAAGAGAGCTGCCATTATTGAATTCCCATCTTGAGCGTCTGTGCGCCAAGGGGCTCTGCGGAGCCGCCAAGTTCAAAATCGCTGTTGTCTGACAATGCCCAGTCTCCACAGGCATATTCCACCCCTACGCCACTCATTTGGGCTGTTTTGTAAATCTGGGTTTCCTTGGGTCGGGCAGCCTGGCTCTAAAAGCAAGGGTTCTTCCGGGCTTCCTGAGAGGCAGGCGGGGATCGTCCCATTTTTACAGATGGGAAACTGAGGCCAGAGAGATCATAACACTCTCACACATTCATATAGTTATTCCCCATTTATAGAACACTTTTGCAGCTCCCTGGGCAGGGAGGGCACGGCAGGGCAGGCCTCAATACCCCTATTTCACAGGCGAGGCAACTGAGGCCACGAGGCCGTCTCCCTCTCCGAGCCTCAGTGCAGCCAGGCCTGGCGCGAGCACTGACTCTCCACACAGTTCTCTCCATTGTAAACGCGGGCCTGACCCAGGGATTAGCTCAGAGTCACTGTGAACCGCAGGCAGGAGCCAAAAAGTCTGACTCCCAAACACCGGTTGCAGCTGTGCCCCCAGGACGGCACCTGTGGCCACCCCTGGTGGAGGGGGAGGGGAGAAATGGTCTCAGGGCCCTGGGGACTCCTTCTTGGGAGCAGGTCACAGGGCGTGGCCGACTTCTTCAGAAGGAGAGAAGGGGAAGTGAGGTGACCATTTCCCGGGCCTCACCCTGCTCTGAGCAGCCCCAGTCCAGGAACGCCCCACAAATTCACTTCCCCTTTGCACACTGGCCATCTCAAGTTCACATAGTGCTGCGCCTGTGAGTAGCCAAGACTGCCAGGCTGGCTCCCAGAGCTGCGCCAGGAACAAGCCGAGAGCGTCTGTCTTCAGCACATTCACCATCGCCACAGGACAGAGGATGGGAAACTGTTCAAAAGACTTGCTCCTCCATCGGTTCAGCGCACCCCTTCCTTTCCCCCTCTAAGCTTCCCGCAGTCTACTTGCATCCTAGATGAGAAGGCAAAATCTTCCAGCTCATCCCATCTCAGCTCCTGTATGAAGGATTGGTCACATATTTGGAAGCAAAGGGGTTAGCCTATTCTGCACGTCTGTCATGTCTAGGTGTTCAGGTTGTGCACTGTACAAGGGTAACACATCTAAAGGGGTGCTGTTCACTTCATAGTTATATACTAATTTCAACGAGTGCACACAAGTGGACATACAGATTGTGGAGTCCTGGAGCAGGGGAGCATGCCCTCCCACATAACCCTATATGTGGTCACGCACACACCCAGAAGAGCACGCACACATATTTCCTCACAGACACATACCTATGCTGATGGGTGTGTCCCGTCCCAACTGTGCTCTGGGTGACCCCCTGAGGTTGCTTCTCTCACCTGCCTGCTGCTCTTCAAGGCCTGATCCTGCCCCTCCCCTGACATGTCCCCTCTCCCATGCAGTTGGGGGAGAGGCTTCTGAGGAGGATGCACAGTGCTGGAGGTGTGCAGGCCATGTCCAGGGTGTGCGTGAGTGGTTGAGAATATGGGTGCAGTGTTTTGTGCAGCCAGGCAGGGCCACTAGGTCTGGCTGTTCCGAATGCGTGATAATACACGGGCTTAAAGAACATTTCACTCGAGCAAAGGGAGTCCCCTGACTCTCATAGAGGTGCTACACGGGCAGCCCCACTCTTCTGGCCTCGGTGTGTTTCCCACTGTGTGGAAGCCCCGAAGTGTGAAGATGGGAAGGATGCTCAGGCTCATTCAGTCCAGGCCTGTCCTTTCTCAGATGAAGAATCCCCGCCCAGGAAGGGGAAGCTTTGGCCGGCTCTTGGCCAGCCCAGGATGTCTGAGCTGAGACAGCCAGGCATAGTGGGGGCAGGGAGTACATACCAGTATTGCCCCCCAGAATCCACCAGGTACATCTCATCTGAGGACAGCTTGCGGTGCAGCTCCTTGGTCGGGCTGGGAAGGGGAGAGAGGCTGAGAAAGGAGCAGCGCAACCCGGAGCTGGGTGGGGTGGGGGTCCTGGGGGTTGGGCTTCTACGCTAACGCCTTTGGGGAAGTCATCCTCTCCCAAACGGCCCTGGGCGAGGACTGAGCTGCTGCTGCGAATGTCCTCAGTGTGCAGCTGTTTATCCTGCGCCTCACTAATCAAGGCTCTGGGCCCCAGGGAGGGGATAAGGGACAGAGCCCAGCATGTGGGGGCTGGGAGAGCCTCAGAGGGCACGCAGTGCGGCCATCTCCTTTTCCGGAGGAGAAACAGGCCCGCAGAGGAGAAGGAGCTCGCCGAGACCACGCAGCAAAGCTGTGAGCGCGCTGCGCCTGGACCAGATGCTCAGTCCCCAGCCCTTTCTCTAACTTCCTGCTGCCTCCGAGAGCAGAGGGCCCTGAGAAGCCAGGGCACAGGAAGGGAGGGTGCCTGAGGGTGGGGCTGGAGAGCAAGAGTTGGTGGGGCCGACACTGCCACTCTCTAGTGGGGTGAAGGGGCTGAGCTACAGCAGCTGAAGGCTTGGGAGACGCCTGGGGAGGGAATTCTGGGAGAGGCTGGGTGGGCCCTTGGAGGGGTCTGACCTCTCCCTGCTGTACCCAGGCCAGGCTGAGGCATCTGGTCAGCTTGGCACCCCCAATTTTGTCAGGCAGGGTTGCAGGTGTTTTCTTTGGAGTGAAACATCTGGCCAGCCTACATCTTGGGCCCACTTTGGCTGGTTCAGCTGAGCGAACTGGCCTTTCTCCCCATGTGCTCACGAGCTTTAAGAATTAGCTAACGTAGGTCACTCATAGTGAGCCAAGGAAATGCATCCAGCAGCAGCTCTGCCTCCCTTCCAGATCCTTCAGCCCTGAACGCTCACAAAGTCCCAGTCACTTGGGGGGGAAAACTGCTCAGGCCTTTTCATTCCAAGGAGACTCCCAACCCCCGACTGGGCTCCACCCCCACCCCCAGCCACTGCAGTGCCAAGGGCCTCAAAGCTTAAACATGGACTCAGATCCCAGAGCATTCCCTTCTCCACCCCCCCCCCCCCCACATACACCAGGCTCCCCCCACAGAGCCCTAGAAAATTCTTTCTTCTAAAGTACCTGTAGTGGGCCAGGGCAGCATTCAGGCCACTAGCAGAGATGGTTTCAAAACTGGGTCCAGAGGAGAACTCTTCTTCTCTGCAAAGTACAAGGCAGGAATGGTCAATAAATGGGCTCAGGGGCTAGGCTGGGCCCAGGATCGCTAACAAGGGCAAATGAAGGTCACGGCTGTCTCTGCCTCCGCCAGACTCCACTTGGCTCCTCCCAGCACATCTCCTGGTTCCATTTTCCCAAGCCCTGACCACTTACAGAGCACTCAAGGTCAGAGAAAGAGGGGCTGGAGACACCAATTATTCCCCTCCCCCTCTATTTTACAGATGGGGAAAGCAAGGCGCGTGCCGCCCACAGTGAGTTCGTGATAAAGCAAGAGTGAAGAAGCCTAGCTCCCTGAGTCCGAGAACTCCCCACCCCTGGAGCAGCATCCTGCACCTCAGACCTACAGTCTCCCACGGTCTGGGGAAGCATGTCCTCAGCACGGCTCCCTCCCCAACTTGATATTCTCAAGGGGTCCAGGGGCCCACCCGGCAGAGCCCGCCTCCTGCAGGGAGAGAGGCCACGCCTGAAGCAGACACTAGGGGGCGCTGTTGGGCCGTGGCCATCAAGTGGTCGCTGGTCTGGGGAATGTCGTCCAATGCCCCCTGCCCAGCTCCCCGATCACCCAAGACCCCATCACTCCTGGTCCCAGAGAGGCCCCTAAATACAAGGAAGGTCTTCCTGCCCGCTAAGTAAGAAGACCAATGCCCCCTCCCTGCCCCCACTAAAAGGCGGTCAGCCGCAAAGGGGGGCGACGTCCTTCACCCTCGGAACTTGTCCAGCAGCTCGGCCCCCGAGAACTCGTCCACCGCGCCTGAGGGCACGTTCTTCTCCAGCCAGACCAGGTATCGGATCACGGCCACGGCGTCCCGCACCTGCAGCGGGGAGCGGGAGCGGGGAGGCGGCTGCCGAGGGCGCTCGCGGGGCCGGGGGAGGAGAGCGGAGGGCGGCTCCGGGAGCGGGAGCCGGGCTTTCAAGACGCCAGGCTCGGCGCTGGCTGCTTCATGGTATTAAGGGATTCCTGTTTTTTATGTATATGATCATAGCGTGGCCGTGTTTCTTACAGAGTTCTTATCTTTTAGAATTACTCCCTGAAGTGTTGACAGAAGAAACGATATGCTCTCTGGGATTCGCTTTAAAATCATCCAGCGGCAGAGGGTGAGAAGGGCGGATAAGGACTGTGGGGCCGTAGATGGAACGGGATTGGCCCCGAGCTGACGACTGTTGGAGCTGGCCCATGGTGCACGGGGACCGTTATGCTATTTTGCCCACGTTTGTATATGTTTAAAATTTTCCATAAGGAAAAGTCTTTAAAAATGAGGTGGTTTATCCTAATTTTAAGAGGAATAGCCAAAAGAGTGAGCCCTCCTCTTGCCAGGGTGAGGAAATCATTACGGCTAACACTTATTTCACCCTTGGAATGTGCCAGGCGGTGCTCAAAGCAAAAAATATATATATAATTATATAACTATATTTATATGTATGTAATTATGTATTTGTATAATTATAATATATTTATATGTATATACACATGTGTGTGTAAACGTATATATGTACACACATTTATGATTATATGTTATAATTAATATATCCAAATATATATTAATATTTATTATATAATATAAGTATAGTTTATTTAATCCTCACAATACCCCTATGCTGCAGATTACTATCATGATCCTCATTTTGCAGATGAGGTCACTGTGGCCCAGGGAGGTGAAGTGCCTTCCCCAAGGTCGCCCAGCGAGGAGGTGGGCGGAGGAGCTGGGACATGAACTCGGGCACTCCAGCTCCGGAGCCCGTGCTCTAAACCACTGTGCTATGCTGGCACTAAGGGGGTGAGGCACAGGCAGGTGCCCAACAGTTTGGTGTCCACTTCTCTGTTTCACTGGGGGGCTTCTTCAGGATCCTCTGGCAGGGCCTCCTCTCTACCCCTTCAGACCAGGAGCTCCCGAAAGGCGAGCGTGCCTGCCCACGGACTTACATGGCTGGCCCTGAGGAGGGCCTGCTCCTTGCTGTTTTTCACCGCCTTGGTCACCATCACTGGGGAGTAGGTGTCTTCTACGAGTTTCTCCTGTCACGGGCAGAGGGGAAGAGGGCTGGGAGCCTCTCCAGGCACAGCGGCGTTTGAAAAGGATTGGCAGGAAAGCCGGGCTGCAGAGAGACTTGCCGCTCCCTATAGTGGCAGTGACTGTTCCTTTCGTGCTTTCTGGCCATGCGGGTCTTTCCCAGTTGTCTGTGTCCAGCTTAACCTTCCCTCCCTCCCTCCCTCCCTCCTCCCTTCCCTTCCTGCCCCTGCATCCCAGCAGCCCTCTGGGATGGACCAGAACCTGGCCCTGCCAGTCGCCGGGCTGTTCTGTCAGTGTGAGTTTCCTGCACCTATCATAGCAGCCACCGTTTAGTGAGCGCCTGCTGTGTGCCAGGCTGGGCTCTGCAAGCCCCAGCTCCTCGAAAGCTCCTCGGAGCAACAACTCTGGGGTCGGGACTCTCATGGCCATTTTACAGGGGAGGAAACAGAGGCCCAGGCTGGCTAAATCACCTGTCCAAGGTCATTGCACAGCCAGTTCAGGGCAGAGCCTGGACTTAGTCTCAGGTTTGGTGACCTCAAAGCCTCTGCTCTACCAGGCTGCTCTCTCTCGCTGCCTCGACAATCTCTGAGCTCTCTGCTGACAGACATCCTGCTTCCGCTTCTTCCGCCTCTTCCCGGGGCGGGGGTGGGGGGGGGTGGGGGGGAGGGGGGCCAGAAGGGGACTTCCTGCACCATTGTTGACCACCCAACTGCCTGAATGGCCGAGGGGCTGTGGCCCCACTTTAGCTTGAGGTTTATCAGAGCTGGGGGTGGTGCCCGCCACAAGCTGGCGCCTGGCAAACCCACCTTGGGTATCAATTCATAGATCCCGTACGTCGTGTAGCTGGTGCCGATCCAGATCCTCACATCCCCCGAGGCATAGGCCTTGATGCTGTCCCGGACTTGGCTGTAATCTTCGAGCTGCACACACATGTGGAGCGTGCAGTCAGCGTTCAGGTACTGCAGGGTCTCGGAGCTCAAGCGACTCTTGTTTACAAATAACCTGGGTCGGGTTGGGAGGGAAGACGGGCACGGTCTGGAGGATCTGTAAGGTCAATGCAAAGGACCAGAGGCCCTTTGTCCCCGGAGGTGGAAGCAGCCTGTGCCAAGGAGCTGAGGAGACCAGATTTCCAGTATGAGGGCAGAGGTCAAGGGGTCAGGAAAAGCCGATTGGAGGCTGCCCAGAGGGTCCTGCTGGGGCAGGCGCAGTGCTCATGGGAAGGCTGGGTGAGTGGTGGGGCAGCAAGGGGACGGAAGTTGGAGGAAGTCCCCGACAGCAAGCCAAGGACAAGCCATACCTGATGAAGGAGTCCGTGAACAGTGTGTAGGAGTAGAAGAAGGGGTTATAAGGGATGTCACTGCTGCGCAGGTTGAAGAGCCCTGGGGAAAGAATTGATGGTGCCGGGTTGAGGCTGATTGCCTGAGGTGAGCACGTGCGACACCTCTGCCCACTCTTTGGCTCCCAAAGACTCCCAGCAGCAGGCCTGGACGCCTGCTCGGAGCGCTTCTCGGTCTTCGGCGGGCTCTTTGAGGTGCTGATGAGAGCTCTGGATCCTTTCTCCCAGAGGAAGGCAGATACCCAGCCAGCAGGCAGGACACTTTCCCAGGACAAGTTCCTAGGATGTCTGAGGCCTGGTGCCGGGGTCAGGCGAGAAGCTAAAGCTGCGGGTGTGAGCGCCCTTGGGTAGTGGCCAGGCTGTGGGAGCAGTTTGCTGGGCCTCTTTCCCTCCATGAGACAGAAGCCCTTGCTGCTGGGGTAGGTCCATCCCTCCCGTGGCCTGTGGGCTGGCCCCCACTTGCTCTGGGCTTCCTGGTTTCTTTCTTCTGCAGCCACGAGGTTCTGCTCCCGCCCTTCTTTGTTCTCACAGGCCATGGCCACAGAGATCTCAGAACCGGTGGGTATGTGGGGGTTGCAGGACGAGTCCTGTGCTGCATGGCCCAGGAGGCTTGGGGGTTGGGGGGACCCAGGCGCCCACCTGTGGCCATGCGTCCATACTCACAGGCTGTCTCATCAAGCGCTGACAGAAGGACGGCAGTCGGGGCCTCGCGACGCTGCTGCATCTGACTGCGGATGCCAGATACCTTATCCTGCCAGGTGCTCCCTAGAAGCGAAGGAGCCCAAAGAAAGTGTGAGTGAGGTAGCTTCCCTTTGCCATTTTGTTCCTGAGAGGGCTCCCTTAGGGCAATAGTTTTCCATTTCTTTAAAAGCAGTAGAATCCTTTCTCCAACCAAACTCTTACTCGTGTAGTCATTGAGGACATGGGCTCTGGACACAGACTGTCTGCATTCAAATCCTGGCTCTGCCATTACTAGCTGGGCGACCTTGGGAAAATTATTTAACCCCTCTGTGTCTTATTTTGCACATCTGTAGAATGGAGATGGATTATAATAAGAGTATCTACCTCAGTAGATTTGTTATAGGGATCAAATGAATTAATATCGGTCATGCACGTAGAAGGGTGTCTTGGCGTATGAGAAGTTTGGTCTAACTTTCTGATCAATAAATAAGCATGCAGAACAGAGATGAGGACAGCAACCCTAGTTGAAGGGCGAGAGGATGGGGCTGGGCCATGGTCAAGTGTCTCCCCTGCAGTAACCCAGTGCTTACTAAGCCACAGGTCTGGGCTAAGCCATTTGTCCATTGTTTTCATCCTTACTTGGCCCATTTTACAGATAAGGAAATTGAGGCTTCAGAGAGTGAAGTGACATGACTAATCTATGGTTTCATATCTGACAAGGGGTGGAGCTGAGATTTAAACCCAGGTCTGTTTGACTACACAGCTCATACTCCTTAGTCTGTACAGACATTGGGCTATCTTGCTAACATTCTCAATCTCCAAACTTGTCCGTAATCTCTGTGTCATAGAGCTGACTTTAGTTTGCATCGTTTATTCCTGCTCCCTGTGATGCGTGTAAAGAGCCTGTCCCCAGGCAGGGCTGGGATTTCCTGGCAGAAGGTCATAAGCATTAAGGGTCCCAGCTGGACCCAGAGATTAGCATAAATAACTTAATACCATTAAAAAAAACTGTATGCAAACGGGTGTGATACTTTTTTTAGGTTTATTTTATTTTTTTTGTAGTAAAACACACATACCATAAAATTGGTCATTTTAACCAAAGTGCACAGTTCAGTGGCTTTAAGAATATTCGCAAGATTGTGCAACCACCACCACTATTGAATTCCAGAACATTTTCATCACCCCAAAAGGCATTCCCCCCTCTCCCCAGCCCCTGGAAAACACTAATCTACTTTCCGTCTCGATGGATTTGCCTACGCTGGATATTTCATACAAATGGAATCTGACAATATGGGGCTTGCTCTGGCTGGCTCTTTGACTCAGAATTATGTTTTCAAGGTTCAAGGATGTGACACATTTTTGAGAAAACAGATGAAAGCAAATTTTAATTGTCTGATGCGTTACAGATATCTTTGAGTACTAACTTTCCATGCTCTTCCCTTTGCCCTTTGTCCCCCTATGACTCGCTGGAGAGAAAGTCTCTCTCGTCTCTATAAGCTTAGGGACTCAAGAGCTCTGTTCTTTGCCTTCCAGGCCCAGTTCTGGCTCTGGATGGCTTTTCCTTGAAGACTAACAGCCTGCGACAGCTCAGCATCCTCTCACTTGTGGGAGGGGACAAAACCAAGGCAAATTCTATCCCAGTTCCTGGTAGATTTTCTCCTTTATCTCCTCCTCTTCCAGACATCACTGTGCCCTTCTTGATCTGAACGGGATGAGTTTTATTGATGATTGAACAGTGTTGGGTAGCAAGTTTCTTCAGAAACCATGTAGAGATGCAGAAAGAATGATTCCGCAAGTTACATCAGGATGGATAAAGAAAATTGGACACAATTTTAACCGCTTTCATCAGACCTGCTATTTTGAAATTTCCCTCCTGCCTTTTTGACTGCTTTCCAAACAAGCGTGTGCATGGACCCGTGTGTGGAAAGGGGCCTCTCTGATTGCCCAATATTCCGAGGAGTCAAAGTCCATTGGCTCACTCAGGATTCCCAGGGAGGTAGGGGGTGGTGGTGGCCAAGACACTGATTCATAATCGGCAGCCTGGTCCTGGTCAGGATTTTAGTTACTTACAAGAATCATAGAACAGACTGTACTTTTATGACGTATTTAGATGGTGTCAACGGGGTCAAGATTATTCATGTTAGAATTTGGGGGGGTCAGTTAACTTTCCTTTGTAGTATGGCCAGAACTTGAACCCTAATTTGCTTCCTTTGTCCATCTTGGCCCACCCAACCCCAGCCACCTTAAATCTAAATTCCTCTCATAGAGGGTCCAGAAGTCCAGGTTTGAATGATTCAATACAAACCAGTCTCTACTACCAGACAATCAACTCATATTGTTTTTTCTCTCTTCAAAGGGTTTTTCTTTTTTCATCTTTCTTTGACTCCTTTATTTCCTCCCTTTCTCTTCCCTCTCACTTTAAATCCTAACACTCTTTATTCTAGCATTTTCTAAATATGGTCTGAGGACCTTCTGATTCAGACTCTCTTAGGAGAGGGGGCTTCGAAATCTTCATTCTAAACAAGCATCTCAAACTATTCGGGTTCACATGAAGGTTCGAGAACCATTGCTTTGGTACCTCTCAGGAAGAATTTTTCAGCCAAAGGGGCAGTAGCCGTGACCCGTGTTACTACAAGTGGGGAAAGAGAAGCAGCTTAGGAAATACCTATGAACGCCTCCTGCAGGGCATAAATGGGCTGGCTTGGAACTGCAGGCCTCTCTGATCCCCACACCAGATCCACGAGGTTGTCTGCGATGGACACCAGCTGTCTGTCAGAGGCTTGGAGGTCTGCGTTATAACTCTCCCAGGAGTCTGCAGAGACACGAAGGAGTCACTTGTCCCCTGCCCATTTACACCTCAGGAAAAATCGTGACAGAGGCAAAGTTAGTCCTTATCTGCTCTGCCTCCCGTTCTGTGCCTGCAGCTGTCCAGAGCCAGTCCAGGCAGTCTGGCTCTCCAGGGTATGTCCTCTGACCTTCCTCTCCTCTTTCTGCTTTCAAAGCATAATTGCCCTGAGCCCGCACCATCACCATCCACAGCCACTTGGCTAAGCTTTTCTTTTTAAGTGCCAGTGGCTGTGTGGCCCTCTTTTTGGTACTGCCAATTTTAACTGAGCTTCAACGTCACAGCCCAAAGGAATGGTGACATTCAGGCCATCAGAAAGGCTGGCAAAGAAGCCAGTTCTGAAATGGGTTCTTTCAGTACATATTCATGAGGTTTCCATCCTTGGGGACAGGCTGGCTAGCCCTGGGGTGGGGACTGTGCTTCTTTACTCAGAGGCCCTCTCAACTCCTTTGACCCTTCCAAGCTGCCTTCCAGAAGAGGGCAACCAAGTGATTCTAGTGCCCTAATTGATAGAGTTCCACGGCATGGAGGATGGTTCAGGGTTCAAGGACATCCTAGCTTAGTCATCCGCTAGACCTTAGTGACTCCCTGAGTCTTCTAGGTTGGGTCTCTGCATTCATGACTCAAAAAAAAAAATCTGTATTCATTCTTTTAAATAGGTTTTCATTAAACAATCCATGAATACATCCTTGTTGCAAAATATTCTGCATGTACAAGTTCAAACACTCTCTCCTGAGCCACCCTGCCCCTCCTTCCAACAAGGTATGCTTCTTTACACCGCGGGGGAGCTAAGTCACTCTCGCCGGCGCGGACAAATGCAGGACTGTGAGGAGAGCTTACCAATGGAGAAGAGGAAGGGGTCGAAGCCCACGAGCCCTCCAACAGGAACCTCAGTGAGAAGCCAGGTGACAATGTTGCCTGAAAGAAACACAAGAAGGAACAAAGACGTCATCTCCAGGGCCAGTCCCAGGCCCTCCAGCCAGGCTTCTGTCTGTGATAGTCCTGCCATGTGCTTCCTCCTTGATAGCAGCCTCAAAGGTTAGGGATGGCTTCAAATTTCCCAAGCTCCCCAGAGGGGCTCAGCACAGCCTTGCGTGCACCCCCTCACTTGTACCTTCCCAAACCTAGTTCAGGGTCCAGGGCTTGGGGGACAAATCTGTGAGCCCCTTTCACCTTCCCTATGGAGCTCCCAGTTGCAGTCCATCTGCCGCTCAGCCTGTGTCCAGTAGCGACTGTCGGTCCAGAGAGCTGCCTTCCCCATGGTTACCACTGCGGTTCCTGGGGCAGAACACAGACACTCGGAGGTGAGGCGGACGGTGAGGAACATGGCTTTAGTCAGTGCGTGTGCGTTACAGTGCTGGCTCTGAGAACGGGACAAGGGGCCTCTGGGAAGGGTTTCTCTCCTCTATTGGAAGGAAGTGAGGCAGGAGATGTTCAAGTGAGCGTTAGGGGAAGCCAGCAGAAAGGGAGCCCTGGGTCAGGCATCTCTGCTTTGTGTCGAGGGCCTCTGCTAAGGGGGCCATTAGGACTTTTACCAGGACCAGTGGGGTCTACTTTGGCAGTCAAAGAGAGTCAACGCTTCACGCAGGTGCTCTCAGGAAAGATGGTGTGGCAGTCAGTATCAAGACTTGGTGGCTGATAGGGACGCTAAGCCAGGGGCTTAGCTGAGGACAGGCAGAGAAGCCAAACCCAGCGACTTTGGCAAAGAGAAGAAGGGCCCATGATGGGCAAAGCAGCTTGAAGACCAGGGGAGGAATGTTTAAGGATCAGCAAAGAAGCTTAGATTTTATTCAACGGGCCAGGATCAGGATGGGGGCCCCTTCAGAAACTGGGACCCCATGAAAGCTCTCTACGTTTGTATTTCATTTGGCCATGTGAGGTGATGTTGTCTATAAAAGGACTGGCAAAGTAAAACTTTGTCCCCAAATGGGACCTTGTGTGAAAGGAATCAGCGGGCTCCTAGAGGCTAGGTATAGAAGCAGAAACTGTCCCAGAAATGGAGCTCCGGGAGTGCTAGTTGTGCTTGGCTGCGGCAGAGGCAGGGAGCATGGGAAGGAAGCCAGGAGGGCCGTCTGCCTTGTGCAGAAGTGTGGCTGGTGGGCTATGAGATGTGTGCCCTGGTGACCCTTTTGGGACTGGTGGAAGGCAGGCAGAGAGAGAGTAGCAGGGCCTCTGAACACCAGGTCCTGGGGTCCTGGCTGTTGAGAACTAGCCACACCAGGGCCTCTGTGACCGCCTCTGGGTTTACCAAGGGAAGCAATGAGGGTTGGGTAATGGCTGTCACCTGCAGACCCCGTAAAGCCTGTAATCCACGCACGCCTCTTGTCATGGTCACCGATGTACTCGCTCTAGGAAATCAACAACAGCTCCGTTAGCCTTCTTCATGGACTCAGACTCCACATGGAAGGCCCCCAACCACATCCCAGTTCTTTCTGTCTGTGCAGATTCAACCAGTCCTACAAGCCCAAGCACGCTGGGCACCTCTTCCAGCAAACCCTCTGGAACTCCCCCAGCCCTCAGGATCTTTCCTTCTTTTGAACAACTATATTTCTTGGAGTCTAAACCCCACAGTCCAGCACTGGACTGTTCTGCAAAGGAGTCTTGTCTCCTTGGCCAGAATGCAAATTCTGGGCAGTCTGGGATGATGTCTTTTGGTTCATCCGGGCTCTCCTCTCCAGCTCTCCCCTTTCCTCCCCATCTAGCACAGGACACCGGGTACATCATAAATAACTTCTGCAGAGAGCTTTACACATTACTGTATTTTGATCCTCATAATCCTTGGAGCCAGATCTCAGCATTCCCATTTTGCAGAAGAGAAAACTGAGGCTCAGAGGAGTTCAGACACTTACCCAAGGTCCTTAGCCCTCCCTAGCAGGTGGGAAAACTAATTCAAGTAATCTCATTGACACCGAGAATGCTTTCTCCTCTAACCCAGATGTTGCTGGGAAGGTGGACAGAGTGGAGGTGGAACCAGTGGTGGGAAAGGGTGGGATTGGTGGGTAGGGGCGCTGCTTTGGGAAAGGCAATTCTTTTCTTTTTTTTCTGCTTTTTCTCCCCAAGTCCCCCCAGTACATAGTTGTATATTTTAATTGTGGATCCTTCTAGTTGTGGCATGTGGGATGCTGCCTCAGCATGGCCCAACGAGCGGTGCCATATCCGCGTCCAGGATCCGAACCAGCGAAACCCTGGGCCACTGAAGCAGAGCACCCGAACTTAACCACTCGACCACAGGGCCGGCCCAAGGAAGGGCAGTTCTTGTTCGGACCCTCTGGTTTCCTGTCTGCTCCTCCTCCCCCAGCCTACACCCCAAACTCGTGTAGTCCGAACCTGGGACTCTGGATCATTTCAATGCTTTGTCTATCAGGTTGTGGGCAGGGCTGGGCTGGAAGGGAGCTTAGAGCTCTTCCAGTCCAATTCCCAGCCCACATTGTAACCTCCTACGGAGGGGGCGCCCTAAACCCTCATTCTGGATCTGCCATCCAGGAATCGATTCTGAAGCTGTTGTTTCATTGCCGGAGGGCAAGGAAATTTGGCGGTGTCTTCTCTCCTGTGTAAAGGCATACATTCTTTCAGTTGCCCTAAAACGCCTGTGTCCAAGCTCCCCACTTCCTTCCCTTTGCATAGGCCAGCCTGGGGGAGCAGAGAGGGTGGGGTTGGGAGGGAAGAAGAGCTGTCCCTCACCATGTGGGCATCCGTGTCCGGGATGATGTAGGCAGAGAGATTCAGCATCTGTATCTGCTGGCGGAGGGCCGTGAGCCGCTCTGTGGTATTGACCGCAGTAACTGGAATGTACTGACGGGTGACAGGAAGGAAGACACCAAGACACACACACACAGACACACATTGTTCAGAGAAGATGATGCCTGGGCCTCCAGCGTCCAGAGGAGCCACCTGCCTTTCTGCAGGCAGGGGTTGGAGGTGGTAGGCTGGGCCGGCCTGGAGAGGGATGGGGTGGCAGCTGATGTTATGGGTTAGTCTAGATTAAGGTGCCTGGGCTGAGTGGTGTTGGGGGTGTTGAAGAACTTGGAGAGGGACCTTTTGTGACAGTAATGGGACCTGAGTCTGGGGTGGGGGGCTGAGCTGTGGCGCCGGGTCTGGCCAGGGGGATGGTCCTTCTTTGGATACCCTGGGGTAGAGTTGCCAATTTAGCGAATAAAAATACAGGACACCCAGCCAGTCACATCTGAATTTCAGATAAAGAGCAATAGCGTTTTAGTATGAGTATGACCCATGTACTATTTAGAGCATACTTACACTAAAACATTATTCATTACCTGAAATTCAGATGTAACTGGGCATGCTATGTGTCATCTGGCAACCCTACCTTGCGGGCTTTTTCAAGTTTCCACTCACTGGTCTCACATGCAGAGGAGAGGGAATGAGTATCCCCAGCAGTTTGGGACATTGTCTATAAAGTTCTTCTCCAAGCCTGACATTTTTTTAAAGGCTGTTTTAGCTTTACAATAAAAAACGTGGGGTTTTTTTGTTTGTTTGGTTGGTTTGCCTTCTACTCAACGATATATCCGTGTTTGCTTTGATGTAAACATAAGGAGGTTTGCCCGCCCACCTGCCTGTCCCAGTGGTCTCATAAAGTGGACATTGCAAGCAGACGTTCCCGGTGGGTCCCGAGGCGGAGTGAACTGCTGTCACCTTCCGGCCTGCCCCTGCCTGGAGAAGCGCTGCCCTGCTCTGCTTGTGGAAAGATCACTCTGCTCTCCAGCCAGGAAGCTGGCGCCCTTTCGGCTCCAATATGCCGGGCGGGCCTTCTCCCAGTCTTCATACCCTATGCCTCCCTCTCTTGCCCTTTCGTTGCCCTCTTTCTTCCTCCCTCCTCCCTTCTGTGCCTCCCTCTTACCCTGTCCTTCTAGAACTTTTCTTTTCTTTCTTCCCAGCCTCCTCCTGGCCTCTGCCTAGCCTCAGCCAAAGGCTAGCTAGGGGCTTCCTGCCCTCTTTCCCTCACTTTAGCGGGGGCTGCCCAAGCCCGGCCCGGACGTAAGTAGTTAACCTGCTGTGGGAGAGGGTGGGAGGGAAGCATGTGGGGGTGGATGTCAGACACCTGAGAATGTGCTGCCTGCCCTGAGGGATGTTAATCAGAAACAGGGGCCCCAGAGTCCGGAAGCCAGGAGAAGGGCTGATAGAGGGAGAGGCTAGCAACCCAGCCAATGCGGGATGGGGAGGATGATGGGAGCTTTAAAGGGTGGCCTGCTGGGGCCCCGGTGGGGCCAGGGCCTCACCGGAGGGCTGGTGGAACAGTTTCTCACATCCTCTCGTGTCAGGTTCGCTGCCTTTGGGCAGCCCCAGGTACAAGCTAGAAATGGGGAGAAAAATCCAGGGTCACTTGGAGACCAGATAGCTCCTAGAGAGTGCAGGGACGTGTTCCTCCAACCCCCCTCCCTGTCCCCGCAGGGCCTCCATTGAATCGGAGAGGCTGTCCAACTCTACTTGAGGATGAAAATAATCACGTTTCATGGGAAATCAGGCCGAACTGGATGGCACGCTGGGTCACAATCAAAGAATCCTGTTTCATTGACAAGCGATTGCCACTTTTGCATGGGTTTTAGTTCTCATTAAGTCAATTTTCCCTTTCTAATCTAATTGGGTCTTTTCAGGGTCTATCGACCTGGAAAAGTTGTGTGTAAATTAAATTTTTCTAATCAGATTTTCTTTGAAATGCTCTAGAGGATCTTGCTAAATAATCATCCCCACCTTAGTTTTACCCTTCTTTAAATCTAATTTTATATATATTGAGTTTACTTAAATGCAAAGCCCACTCGTTCCACTTCTTACCACCCAAATCTCTGCCTATCATTCCAGGCTCATTTTAAATATATAAGACAGGTGATCCCAGTCCAACATGGTCGCCTGGTGGGGAAAGGTGGGTTAGCATTGAAAGAGCTCCTACTATGTGCCAGACACTGCACTCAGCGATTTATCTGCAGTGTCTCGTTCGATGCTTGTCGATACACATTCGACAATGCTGTGAGGTGGGTATTCTTGTCTACTTTCTAGAAAGAAGGAAGCTGAGGCCTAGATAGATTTGGTAATATGCCCAAGTTTTGCCATGGTGAGTCAGTGGTAGAGCGGGATTTGAACCCAGGCTGTCTGAGTATAAAAAGCCGACCGTGGAAGGGCGGTGCCACAGAAGGGACAGACTGCATGGAAATTCGGTTTCCAATTTGGGTTCTGTCTCAAATTTGATGTGACCTAAGGACAGTCACCCCGTATTCATGGAGCAAACCTTTTGTTTTGTCTTGTTTTGGTGGGGGGTCTTCCGGTCAGGATGGGAAAAGCTGCTAGACAAATTCTAAAAGATCTGTAACACTGAGGAAACATTTTCTAAGTGCTTACTGTGTGCCAGGTACTGGGCTAAGTCCTATGGGCTCTGGGCCTTCCCGCTGTGAAAGTTCAGTGGTCTCTGATAGTTCTTCCGTCTAGTCCCCCACCTTTTAGGGGTAATCTCCTTAGAGGGTAATGGGGGTCTGAGTTTGGGGAGACACTATGCTTTTACCTTCTGGGCGAGTTGAGCTGCCGATGGAAGGAGGGTGGCTGGGTCTAACACCGTGAATGCCCTGCCTGGCTGTCTTGGTCTCATAAACTCAAGGGGGAGATGAGACCCTTACTGTTGATGCAAGAAAATAAACCCCCATTTCTGTAGGAACGGATCTCTGGCAAAATAGTGGGGCTAAGACACCAACACAAGAAGCGGAACACAGCCACCCTATGTCCTGCTGGACATCCAGATCTCCTGCTCTGTGAGGCCAGGGCTGTGGCTCCCGAGGGTAGGCTCTGCAGCCGAACCACTCTGTGGCCCCTGGCACAGGGCCTGGCACTGGGGAGGTCCTCAGAAACTGGGTGTGGAATGAATGAAGAGAGTCCTACTGACAGAGAGTGAAGGGAGGGGAGGCCTCCCTAAGGCCAGAGGTGGAGTGGGTATGGAGGGTGCTGAGCTGGGCACTTAGTTGCGACCAAAGAGGACAAACAGGGCACTGTAGGCGTGACAAAGACCAAACTTAGTTAGGCTCCTCTGGGTCCTCTTGTCAACTAGGCACTCCGTGTCCACCCTGTCTCTGCCGGGCCAGCATTGCCCAGTCTTAGCAAGAATCCTGCTAAGTCAGTTGAGAGAGCATCCCGCACCCTTAATGTCTGATCATCCTGGATATCTGATCAAATTCCTCATCGCCGGCCCTTGGGATCTGATCAGCTGGCCTGCCTATTAAGTCGGTTTAGCAAGACTCTCCCTGCCCTTGATGCTTCCCCTTGGTAATTTTCCATCCACTGACCCCCTCACTCTTCTCATTGGCTATAAGTCCTCAGCCCTCTTCTCTGTATTCAGATTTGAGCCCAATCTTTCTCCCCTATCGCAGTGCCCCTATGGCAATAGTCTTGAAGAAAATCTTCCTTACTGTTTTAACAAATGCCAGAATCATTTTTTCTTTAACAGGTGGGAATGGAAAGGTGCCAAACCAGACTTCACCTGAGTCTCGAGGGCCCCAAGGGCTGGGGTTCCTCTTCCTCAAGACAGACAGGGAGACCAAGAGAAAAAGAGACAATCTGGGCCCCAGCCCTCACTCCAACCCTTTCTGAGCCCAGAGGGGAAGGCCAGAGCAGCTCTCCAGCTGGCCATGCCCTCCCTGTTTGGGAGGGGGAGGCTGGGATGCACATACCACAGAGGAGGACAAGCCAGGGGCAGCAGCCCCAGCGAGCCCAGGCCATGGGATCTCCAGATGCCGGTGCTTGGGTGGATGGAGGGATGGGGGAGAGTAGGCAGGGCTGTTTCCCTGTCCTCTTCTTCCGGGCCTTTCCGGGACAGGAGCAGCCAGGGGGTGGGGGCAGGCGATGGGGAGGAGGCGTTTGGCTGGTGGATGGAGAGTCCCCCCTGGTCTTTTGTTTCTGAGGGCTCCAGGAGTCAGGGTGGCGGAGAAGCCTCGGTTGCCCCAGGCAGCCTCTGCTGGCTCCCAGTCGCCCGGAATAGGGTGTAAGTCCGCCCCGGGCAGAGTCCAAAGATCTCCAGGACAGAGGAGCAGCAGCTGGTCTCAATCAGCCTGCTTCTCCCAGCCCCCTCTTCAGCAGCCCAGCCCTAGCCATTCCCGAATTCTGTCCACCTCCCTCCAACAAGCTGTTTCCCATTAGTCCCCCACCCTGGGCTCTGGCTAAGCCCCACCTTTGCTTTGAGATGGATGTTTATCTTTCCTCCTCTGAGCCGGCCAGTCTCAGAAGAAGGCCGCATCCTCTCTCCTAGTGCCTGGGAAGCCCCACTGCGCCCCTGGGGAAGTGGCTTATAGCCGAAGAGTTCCTTCCGTGAGCCGGAGGGAGTCCCCTCAGGAGAGCCCACTCTGTAAAGGTGCCAGCAGCCACAGGTGGAGGGGAAGGTTGCCCTTCTTTGTGGACAGCAGGTTGATGGAGTCCCCTTTGACTGCGTGTCCTCCACTCTGGGAGATCTAAGCTGTTGGTGCCATCCACACCTGAGAGAGAACGAAGCCCCAAAGGCCTATTTGTTGGAAAGAGGAGATGCCGCTGAAGAGGGAGGAAGACCCAGAAAAGGGAGTTTGGAGGCTCCCAGAAGACAAATTCGGTTAACTGGACAAGCCCTTTCTGCCATATCTTCTAGAACAGGGCTTTGGTTCCCCTGCAGAGCGGGTGGCTCCTAACCGGCATCCCCGTGGGGAAGTGGAGGAGCTGAGGCCAGCCCGTCTCGATACCCACCCACATCGGAGGGCAGCTCGCTGCACCAGCGCCAAAGCAGCTCCTGGGAAATGCCCTCCAGAACCCTCGGCCTTATGCCCCAGAGAGGAAGGCTTCTGAGAGACAAACAGATCCAATGGCTGGGTGCTCACCTAGCCTGGAGGGCCCCAGAGGCAAACCCCATTCCTTCTTATCTTATTTTTAATATATTTACACCCTGCTCATGTCCACAACAAGTTCAAGGCAGCTTTCAAATAACCCATCCAAATACAATAAAATCGACCATTCTGAAGAGGAAAAGGAGGCCTTCCTAGGCCTCACTGAAGGAAGGGAGTCTAAATGAGGGAGGAGGCTCAGTGAGGTCCGTGTCCAGGAATCACAGAGGAGGGCAGAGCCCACAGCCTCAGAGGACAGACCAGGGACAGGGACTGCGGGAACCCGGTGTGCTTCCGGGACTGCTGACGCACCTGCTGTCTTTTCCTTGCCCTCCTCCCATTCCAGAAGTGGGAATGAAGTTATTCCCAGAGACCAGACAACTGGGGAAATGCCCCTTCAAAGGCCTTTCCCTCCCCTGTGCGCTGGATTAGCCACCCCGAAGGGCAAGCGGGCAGACTTGATGGGGTTGTGCAGGGGCAGGACCATGAAGACAGCCTTTTAGGACAAACAGGCCTGCCTTCGCCAGTGAGCCTAGGAGCCAGTCTGCCGGGGTTTCAGTCCCAGCTCAGTCACCCACTTGCTTAACGGTCTAGGGCAAGGGACATCACTTCTTGGAGCCCACAGTGTCCTCGCCTGCGAGATGGGGTCTTAACAGTACTAACTTCTTCGGAGTGTGATGTGGATTAAGTGGGTTAATGTTTGTGAAGCTGTCAGAACGTGCTTGCCATGAGTAAATGCTATCTAAGTGTTTAAGTCAAATACATAACTAGAACTAAACCCAGTCTCATGTGTACCTTGTTCTTTCCGCCCCTGGCATGCAACCCTGCTGAAACGGCAGTTAATGCTGCACCGAAGATGAGCCGGGCTGAGGCGCCACGCCTGGGAGCAAATGGCCGAGCGGGCCTCCCTCCCCCACCTGCTGAACTCTGCCCCGGGGATGGTCTCGGGAGGATGCCTTTAGCCTCAGCTCCTCCTTATCTCCTTATCTCAAAACTGCCGTCTTTACTCATCAGTCTGGGGGACTTGAACCCAAGTTGGCAGCAGGCCTGAAGTGGGAAGAGGTGATTCAGCGTGGGGAGGGTGAGTGGCCAAGAGTCCTGGTATCACAGTTGTTTGGAAGAACCCTAAGTCTTGCTGTGACCTTCACAGGCAGCTCATCTCTGC
Organism: Equus caballus; assembly: GCF_041296265.1. Lineage (NCBI taxonomy): Eukaryota > Metazoa > Chordata > Mammalia > Perissodactyla > Equidae > Equus > Equus caballus. Next base: position 124,289,625 of record NC_091715.1, on the reverse strand, counting down.
CTGTCTCACTCTTGGGCCCAAGGCTAGCCTAAAGGCCAAATTCTGAAATTAGATGACTCGTTCCTCAGGGTCCCTCCAGTCCACACCTCCTTTTTTGCACCTGATCCCACCCCAGGCTTGTCACCCTGCCTTCCTACCTGGGTTTGCCCTCTCTGGGCACCAATGCCTACCTAACTTCTACCAGAATGCACCTAATTGACTTGCATTTTCTCCCAGTCGGTGACAATAGGTGTCCTGAGTCACGGTTCAAATCATGATTACAACTCATTTCATGTGTGTGACTGAGAGAATGCATGCAAGGTGACCGGCGACCAAGGAGCTCTAGCACCAGGGGCCATGAGCTGCTCTGCTGTGGGACCCTCTGGACAAGTGGAACCCGAGGAAGGCCTGAGAAGTGTGATGAGAGCCAGCAGGCCAGAGCGGCAGAGGGCATCCTGGCAGCCTTGGGGAGTAGCAGTGGGGCGAACATGCGCAGGAGGGGCGTAAAAATGGCACCCCAGGCAGTGCTCGTCAGGGGAGTCAGTGATCAGGGGACAGATTGGTGGCAACAACATAAACAGCAGCCTGAGAGAACACAGGCAGGCAGCGTCACGGCCTGGAGCAGCCATGGCAGCAGGAAAATCAGAGACGCAAGGGGGCTCTGAGCACTGTGAAACACCCCACTGGGCATGTCCCAAGATCCTGAGGTTGAAACCTCAAAAGGGGGCCTGCAGTTATGCAGGTGGGAAGGGACATCGGATCTAACTGTCGAGGTGACCTCAGAGGCTCAGAGACTGGACACCCTTGGCCACATGGACATAGCACGTGGCTGTTGCTTCCACAGCCCCTTCCCACCCTTCTATCAGGCTTGTCAACCATGCTGGGAGACAGGTGGAGTGTCACCTGCAGAAGAGGAGACAGGCTTAGAGAAGAAAAGTGGCTTGGCCCACGTCCAAGCTGTTTGGTGGCAGAGCTGGGACTCAGACCTGAGACCTGGATCGGGGGTGCTTCAGAGCCCCTGCTCCTTCCATTGGGCCTCACTGTTGCCCCCATCTCAAGTTCCTCCATGGCTCCCACTGACCTCAGGACGGAAGTCAATCTCTTCAGCCCAGTGGTCAAGCCCTTCCTCCCTGATATGTCCCATTGCCCATCTCTTCTTGTCCACATTCTCTCCATCCATCAGAGTCTAGTTCAAAAGTCACCTTGTCCGCCAAGTCCCAACCTCCTTCTCAAATTCATCCCTCCACCACGGGGGCTCCCATAACATTTTGTTTGAGTCTCTGTTTTAAAACCTTTGCATTAACCCTTTGCTTTCCTGACCCTCCCCTCCTAGGTCACCCATCCCTGAGGGCAGGAGCTTGCTTTTATAAATCTTTGCATGCACCAAAGCATCCAGGACAGTGCCCAGCAAAGAGTGGGCTCAACGCAAGTTTGGTGAATTGATGCTAAAGTCCAACAATGTGTGGTCCAGCCTCCTCATCCTAAGCCGAAAGCGCCCTGATAGAGGGCGCTTGTCTAGCGCCAGAAGGCTGCTGTGGTCCCCTTGGGTGTCCCTTCCATCACACCTGCCCCGCTTTGACAAAAAGCCAGTCCTGCTTGGGTCAGGGGTGTGTGTGCGTGCGCTCACACGCGTAGGGAGTGGTCACAGGGGAGGGAGCGAGAGTCCGTTTCCTGGAAGTTGGTCTTTGCTGTGATGCAACCCAGAGCCTCACTCCCGAGCCAGGCAGGCAGCAGGAAGGGGGTTTATCCCCTGAGAGCGAGGGTTGGACTGTCCTTCGCTGTGGTTGGTGGAGCCAGTGGGCAGCTCCTTTCCGGCAGCTCCCCAGCTGCCTAGGACTCTTCCTCCCATGGAATAAGTTGGTGGTCATGGTCCAGGAACTTTGTTAGCGAGACCCAGTGGGCCTGGCTGGAGCCCTGTGTGATCTAGTTAGCTTGGTTCGGTTCTGTGGGCACAGACTAAGTCAGATCCGAGCCCGGCCTGAGTCCTAAGCCCAGCCAGTCATGTCACAAACCTGTGCTGCCCCCTCGGAGGCCTTGCACTACTTCAGGATGCGTGGCTGGAGCACCACTGTGGCTCACCAAGGTTCCGCTCGATGCCACTCAAGCCTCCATTTGGTGGTCCTTGGGCACTCTCCCAACCATCTGTCCTCTTCAGTAGTCTGATCCCTTTACTTCTCTGCCGTTTTATGCCTCTCTCTTCACCATCTCCACTGCAGCCACACTGCCCTGCTCTCAGTCCCTCTTACTTGACATGCTCCCTCTACCACAGGCCCTTTGCCTCCACCTGCAATGCCCTTCCTTCCTCTCTTGCCCTGTGAACTCCTTTTCCTTCAAGTCTCACCTCAAGTGACACTTTATCTGGGAAGCTTTCCCTGACCCGCTGGCTAGGTCAAATCCTCTTATTAGTCCTCTTGCTATCTGTGTCACAGTTCCTGTCGCCTGCCGCCCAACACTTCCCCAGTCATGGAGAGGAGCACAGCAACCAGTTCAGGGCTGCCTCTCCCCCACACGTCTGCCAGTACCCTGGGTGACATCAAACTTCCTATCAATGATCCATCTTCAGTCCTAGTTCTTCAAGTTCAAAGCCCCTCAGTTCAAAACCCTTTCTCCTTTACTCCTCCTCAGCCTCCCACATGGAAAGCAGCATCTTGGGCCTCATCGTTGCTTGGCATTACTGTTCTCTGGTGAAATGAAGTCCAACCTCCCATTCTCCAACCACATCCTCCTATCCTTCTGGCGATAGTCCTCTCTCCCTCACTCCTATTACACCTGCTTTTTGACCTCGCTAAAACTTCCTGTCACTTGCCCTATGTTCTTCCTCTCCATTTATCAGCATCTCCTGGTCTCACTTCCTTCCCTATTTGGTCCAAACTACATAACTCATCACTCCAATCTCCCTTTTACTAGCATATTTAGTGCTCCCGTCCCTTTGTCCTTATGCTACATCCACCCTGCCAATTTCTATCCTCAAGTAAAACATGCTGCCACCCCAGGGCCTTTGCACATACTGTTTCCACTAATAAGAATGCTCTTTTTAAGCTTCTGCAAGGCAAAAGAAACTATAATCAAAACAAAGAGACAACCCACCAATTGGGAGAAAATATTTGCAAATCATATATCTGATAAGGGGTTAATCTCCATAATATATAAGGAACTCACACAACTGAAGAGTAAAAAAGCAAACAGCCTGATCAAAAAATGGGCAGAGGAGACGAACAGACATTTTTCCAAAGAAGATATACAGATGGCCAATAAACACATGAAAAGATGTTCAACATCACTAATCATCAGGGAAATGCAAATCAAAACTACACTAGGATACCACCTTATCCCTGTTAAAATGGCTATAATCACTAAGACCAAAAATAACGAACGTTGGAGAGGGTGTGGAGAGAAGGGAACCCTCATACACTGCTGGTGGGAATGCAAAGTGGTGCAGCCACTATGGAAAACAGTATGGAGATTCATCAAAAAGCTGAAAATAGAAATACCATATGACCCAGCTATCCCACTACTGAGTATTCATCCAAAGAACTTGAAATCAACAATCCAAAGAGACCTACACACCCCTATGTTCACTGCAGCACTATTCACAATAGCCAAGACATGGAAGCAACCTAGGTGCCCATCAACCGATGACTGGATAAAGAAGATGTAGTGTATATATACACAATGGAATACTGCTTAGCCATAGAAAAGGATAAAATCGTCCCATTTGCAACAACATGGATGGACCTAGAGGGAATGATGCTGAGTGAAATAAGCCAGACTGAGAAATACAAACACCAGATGATTTCACTCATATGTGGAATATGAACAAACACTGGGACAAAGAAAACAGTTCAGTGGTCACCAGGGGAAGCGGGGTGGGGGTGGGCACAGGGGGTGAAGGGGAGCACTTATGTGGTGACAGTCACGAAATAACGTGCAACTGAAATCTCACATCAATGTAAACTATTATGAACTCAATAAAAAAAGAATGCTCTTTTTCCAGATATCAGCTGGCTCACTCCGCTTCATTCAGACCTCCGTTCAAATGTCACCTCTGCAGAGAAGCCTTCCCTGATCTCCTTTAAACAGCACCTCTGTTATTCTTTATCCCTTTACTCTGCTTTATTTATTCTTCGAGAGCGTTTACTTGATGTTATATTATACATCTATTTGATAATTTTTGTCCATCTTCCCCACTAGTGTGCAGGCCCCATGGGAGCAGGGACCCTATTTATGTTGTTCACCCCTGTATCCCAGAGCCTAGAACACTGCCTGGCACTTAGTAGGTACTCATAATATTTGTTTGATGCATGAGTGAACTCCAGGGCATTTGAACCATTTGTCTTTCTCCACAGGAGAAAATATCACAACTCCGTGGGTTGGAGTCACTCCAGATTCATGGTGTCCAACCTCAGCAATCTCCCTGATGCTGCTTGGCAATCCTTTTACTTGTCCTGGGTCAGCTCCCTTTCCTGTTGCCCATGTCGGCAATTCTGATCTTTACCCTGTCCTCAAACCCCTACCCTGCCTCCATTCCATGACTGATGGACTTTCAAGTTACTTCCGACTTTGCATTATTTCAAACAGGTGGCCTGAAAATATGTGCACACATAGAAGGATTTCTCTAGGATCCATATCTAGAAGTAGAAAAGTGTGCATTTTTCATTTCAGTAGATTTTGCCAAATTTGCCTCCAAGAAAAGCTGCACCAGTTTGCACTCCTACCAAGAGGGCATGCAAATAACTGTTTCCACAACCTCATCAACACTGGATATCATCAATGTTTTAAAATTTTGTCAACTAGATGGATGAAAATTAGTCTCATTGTTTTGTGTTTACCTAACTGCTAGTAGAGGTTGGATATGTTTTTTATGGTTTGTTTTTTTGCTGAGGAAGACTCGCCATGTGCTAACATCTGTGCCAATCTTCTTCTTTTTCTTTGGGGAAGATTCACCCTGAGCTAACATCTGTGCCAATCTCCCTTTATTTTGTATGTGGGTCACTGCCAGAGCATGGCCGCCAAGAAGTGGTGTAGGTCTGCACCGGGAATGGAACCTGGGCCGCCAAAGCAGAGTGCACCAAACTTAACCACTAGGCCACGGGGCCAGCCCCCGAAAAGATCTTTATATATTTTGCATAATACTCCTTTATCTGTTTGACATATTACAAATATTTATATACCACAAGTATTTTCTCCATTTGAGCTTTGTCTGTTTTTGATTTTAGAAACTTGAGTTTTTTTATGGAGTCAAAAAATCTAGCAAGGTATTATTTTATAGTTTCTAGGATTTATGACTTAGTTGAAAGGGAACTATTATCCTGCATTTTCTTATAGCATTCTAGATTCTTTTTTGTGAGTGCATGTGTGTTTAGCTCATTATTCCATCGGGAATTTAGGTTTGGATATAAGAGGTACAGATTCAACAGTATTGTTTTTTATTTTCCAGTTTGACAACTAATTGTCCCAAGGCCATTTATTGACGAGTATAGCTTTCCTCTCTGACTTGTGATGCTTTCTTCAGTGTCTGTTATATTCGCACATATACACGGGACTGGACTAGACTCTGATTGTTCCAGTGATCTGTTTGTTACTGTGCCAGCATCATGCTGCTTTAATTACTACAGTCTGGGTTATGCTTTGAGAGCTGGTAGTGCAACGCTCCCTCCCCCCTTTTCAAATACTTCTTTGTCATAATTGCGTATTTTCTTCTCTAGATGATCTCAAGATAAGCTCCTCAAGTCCTATAAAAATCTATCTTAAGATTCAAGTTGAGATGCTTTGACTGTATGGATTAATCTAGGGAGAATGTCCATGTTTATAAGACTGAGTCTTTTTATCCTGGAACATACCATGTCTTTTCATTGAGTCAGGATTTTATGCCCTTCGGTCAAGTTTTCCATCTCACCCTCACCCCCTGTGACCTGATTTTAGTCCCTCCCACTCCCCTACAGGTGCTCTTGTTAGACCATGACCTTTGGGGTCTTCTCCCATTGAGAGTGGGGAATTATGTCTACTCCCTTTGAAGCTGGGCGGGACTTTGTGACCAACAGCGTATGATGAAAGTGACACCATGCCGTTTCTGAGGCCAGGTCAGAAAAGAGAACACAGCTCCTGCCTTGTTTGCTGGAACATTCCCCCTTTTTTTTTCCAAATTGAGGCGAAATTCACATAACATAAAATTAACCATTTTAAAGTGAACAATTCAGTGGCATTTAGTACATTCACAACATCGTGCACCCACCACCTCTATCTAGTTCCAAAACATTTCCATCTCTCCAAAATGAAACCCCACGCCTGTTAAGCAGTCATACCCTATTCCTCCCTTTCTTCTTCCCACCCTGGCAACCACTAACCTACTTTCTGTCTCTGTAGATTTACCTGTTCTGGACATTTTGTTTAAATGAAATCATTTACTATGTGACATTTTGTGTCTCGTTTCTTTCACTTAGCATAATGTCTTGAAGGTTCATCCATGCTGTAGCATGTGTCAGTACTTCATTCTTTTTGTGGCTAAATAATATTCCATTGTGTGGGTATATCACAATTTGTTCACCCATTCATCCATTGATAGGAATTTGAGCTGTTTCTTTTGGTCTTTATGAAGAGTGCTGCTGTGAACATTTTTGTGTAAGTTTTTGTTTTAACACCTGTTTTCAATTCTTTTGGGTATATATGTAGGAGTGGAATTGATGGGTCATATGGTAATTCCATGTTCAACTTTTCCAGAAATCACCAAAGTGTTTTCCACACCGTTTTACTTTGCTACCAGCAATGTACGATGGTTTCAATTTCTCCACAGCCTTGTCAATACTTATTTTCTGTTTTTAACTATAGCCATCTTGATGGGTGTGAACTGGTAGCTCATGGTTTTGACTTGCATTTTCCTAATGACTAACAATGCTGAGCATTTTTTTCACATGCTCGTTGGCCATTTGTCTATCTTCTTTGGAGAAACATCTATTCAAGTCCATTGCCCATTTCAAAATTGGTTTATTTGTTGTTGAGTTGTGAGAGTTCTTTATATATTCTGGACACTAGGCCCTTATCAGATATATGGTTTGCAAATATTTTCTCCCATTCTATACATTATCTTTTTACTTCCTTGGTAATTCCCTTGATGAACAAAAGTTTTAAATTTTGATGAAATCCAATTTATCTATTTTTTTCTTTTGTTGCTTGTGCTTTTGGTGTTATATCTAAAAATCCATTGCCAAATCTAAGGTCATGAAGATTTACCCTCATGTTTTCTTTTAAGGGTTTTATAATTTGTCCTTTTATATTTAGATCATTGATCCATGTTGAGCTAGTTTTTGTGCAGTGGCCTTGGCACCCTTGTCGAAAATCAATCGGCCATAGATGTAAAGGTTTATTTCTGAACTCTCGATTCAATTCCATTGGTTTATACGTATGTCTTTATGCCAGTACCGCACTGTGTTGGTTACTGCTGCTTTGTAGGAAGTTTTGAAACCGAGAAGTGTGAGTCCTTCAACTTTATTCTTTTGCAAGATTGTTTTGGCTATTGAGGCCTCTTGTAATTCCACATGAATTTGATGCTCAACGATTCCACTTCTGCAAAAAAGGCCATTGGCATTTTGACAGGGATCGTATTGAATCTTGAGGTTACTTTGGGCAGTATTGTCATCTTAACAATGTCAAGTCTTCTAATCCCTGAACTCAAGATATCTTTCCATTTATTTAGGTCTTCTCTAATTTCCGTAAGCGATGTTTTATACTTTTCAGTATACGAGTCTTTCGCTTCCTTGGTTATATTTACTGATAGATATTTTATTATTTTGTTTGCTATTATCAATAGAATTGCTTTCTTAAGTTCTTTTTGGATTATTTGTTGCCATTGTCTAGAAACATGAGATTCTCAGTTTTGAAGCCTTCAGCTGCCATGTAAGCAGTCCGCCTACCCTGAGACCTCCAGGCTTTCAGGAAGCCCAAAGTAGCCCATGCAGAAAGGTGGTTTGGAGAGGCCCTGAGACCATATGATGAGACATGATGAAGACAGAGAGATACTGGTCAGCCACCAGCCTCTCCAGCCACGTCCCTCTCCCCAGCATTCCAGCTCCAGCCACTCTCTGACTGCAACTATACGAGAGGCCCTGAGCCAGACTACTCAGCCCCCCAAATTCCTAACCTACAGAAATCATGAGAGATAATAGGATAAATCAGTGATTTTTGTTGTTTTAAGTCACTAAATTTTAGGGTGACTTTTTTTTTACATAGCTATAACTAACCAGAACAGCCTTCTCATGACAAAATCTAAAGGAACATTTTAGGGGAACTCACTTCTCTGTGGTAGTTGAATGGTAGAACTGCTCCCTCCTTGAAACTTTCTCTTTCTTAGACCTCCTTGTCAATTTTTCCTGGTTCTCCTCCTCTATCCCTGGCTGCTGCTTCTTCGTCCTCTACCTACACTTCTTTTGTTCTACCTTCCCCTTAAATACTGATGCTCTGGTCTTAGCCCTCTTCTTTTCTCTTGCATCTCACTCTCCCTGGATAATCCTACCCATCTATAAGTTGATACCAGCCCAGACCTCTTTCCTGAGCTCTAGACTCATAAAACCAATTGCCCACTGACCATCTCCACCTGGATATCTCACACTCACCATGTCCAAAATGAATCTCTTCATTTCTCCCACCTTCTTTGCTGAAGACAACAGCTCTGAACTCATGGACCACACCAGCTGGAGGTTAGGGATGTAGGGTCTGAATACGGAAGACCGTGTGTGCCTTTGTGTTCATTAGGGGCGAGTGTGGCGTTGTGGAAGGCATCTACATTGTATTTCTGAGGTCAGGGTGGTGGCTAGGGCCTGAAGAGACTGATAGGTGCTTGGAAGCTGACTTAATCCGCCCAACTGGAGCCAGCATGTCTGGAGTCAGACAGCAGAGGGCAGCAGAGGTTGACGCGATTGCAGTTCCCTGGGTTGGAGTGGGGGTGGGGAAGAGGAACCTAAAGGAAGAACTTGGGGTCCGAATTCCAAATGCGGGGTGGGCTGAGGAAGGTACCCAGGGGAGACAAGAGCTCTTAGGGCCTGGAATGAAGATGACTAAGGAAGTAAGGCAGCTTGAGAGGGGCTGAAAGGGCTAGAATTTAGGGGTGGGAGCTAAGTCAGGATGCTTACAAAATATATTAAGGAAAAGGCGTCTATCCTAGTCTTGTGTCTACTCGGGCCTTCTCTCTTTTCTCAGAGTCTCGATGGTCTTTCTAAGGGCAGAGTTATCAACTGGGGACCCTAGAGGGTGGAGATACCCTTCTGTGTGTTCAGTGATGAATTCGTAGTACCGTAGGAGGCGCATCCCTAAGGTGTGGATGAAAGAAACCTCAGGCTCTTGAGGAAACCAAAGCCTAGAGAGGGGAAGTGACTTGCCTAAGGTCATATAATTAGAATTCAAAGTAAAAGTCAATGCTTACTGAGACCCTACAGGAGCTGATGAGCATATTACACACATTTATTTGCTTCACCTTCACAATAACCTAATGAGGCAGAATCAAATGTTGTTTTTATCACATTTTACAGATGAGGAAACTGAAGCTCAGCAGGGTTAAGCCATTTGCCCAAGGTGCAGCCAGGATGTAGACCCAGGCAGCCTGAGTCCAGGGCCTGTGCTATTGACCACCACATTCTGCTACTCGCCTAGGCCAAGGGTTAGGCCTCCAGACCCTGAAGTCAGGGCTTTTATATTAGTCTACATTGTCTTAGATGGAAATCCAATTTTAGTAAGTCATATGCTGGTCTCAAATTAAGTATAATAGCAAGGCAGTTTCCTACTTTAAATGGATTCTCAGCTAGTTCTCTTGTAAGGTAAATACCACCATTTAAACAAAATCTCCACTAGTCTATAATTTATCTGCTTTGTGATGTTCCTATATTGTGTGAACTGTCCAGGGGATGTGTGGTTGCTATGCTTCCTACAGAGCATTAATGCTGATGTGTGTTCTGCTTTAGGTGGCTTCTTTCCCAGCTTGCTCTGGCTCTCTCCTGGGCTACCTTCCTACATCAGACTTTCAGTGTAGGTCCAGGGACAGTAAAAGTCAGTTAAAGTGATGGGATTTTGGGGGGATGATCTTTTGTTTTCCTTGTACTATTGCTTATTATTGACCAAGCAACCATTCTTATTCTTATTCAGTGTCTGCATGGAGGCATTCATTCCTTCATTTATTCATTCATTCAACGCTTGCTGAACACCCACTATGTGCCAAGCACTATGCTAGATCCTGGGGGCCCAGTGATGACCAAGGCGTGCCTGGTCCCTGCCCTCACGGAATTTTGAGTCTGGAAGGAAAGTATGTCAATTGCAAATCTTTCCCTCTCAAGCGCCCTTGACTGGAACTGAGAATTGCCCATCTTCTCCATCCCCATTGCCTCAGCTTGAGCTCTCGCCATCTGTCCCTTCCTTGGGTCACTGCAGCTGGATTGCCAGTCTCTGCCTCCTTCCAACCCCCCACCTCAGCCTGCACACAGCAGACAGCAGCAGACAGACTCCACCTTTGCAAACATCCCTTTCAACGCGTCACATCCTTGCCCTGCTCAACCTGCTCAAAATTCTTCAGTGACTCCCCCATTTCCTGTCAAAATGGATCCAAATTCCTTCACCATCTGGCCAGAGTCAAGCAACTCCATGAGCCGATCTTCCCTAACCTCGCCTCCCTACCCTTATTTCCTACCTGTCCCTCTGCTCTAAGTAGGCAGGGTCTTCTTACTTCCCTACACACTGCCTTCTCATTCCTGCTCTGTCCCTTCAGTTCCATCTACTTAAGTCCTCTCTGTCCTTCAGAAGCTCCAGTGGGAGTACCACCTCCTGCAGGAAGGCTTCCGGCTTTCTTTGCTGTCCCTTCTCTGTGACCCTGGGCCCAAGTCCTGCCTGGTGTGAGGAGCAAATGAGACGCCATCATGGGCAAATGCTTTGTACCGCATAGCGTAAGGCTGTCTTCATATCGGTTCTCATATGTACCATTTAGTGAGCGTGTGTTCTCTGCCACACAGCAGGGCTCAGTGGTTTACAGACGTCGTCTCACGGAATCCTTGTAACATCCTACGAAATAGATAATGTTTATTAGGCCTATCATTCAGATGACGAAACTGAGGCTCAGAGACGTGAGATATCTGGCCCAAGATCATATTTATAGATAGGTCCATCTGGGGAGCCTGTGCTCTTTCAGGAGGTGGTCCCCTGGACTGCGCTGGGTTGAATCTCAGCTCTGCTGTTTTTACCTCTCTATAGCTCAACTCTGTAATGGCCTTTGAGGTGTTTTTACACTTGATCTTTTAAAGTTCTATTGATATTTCCCCTGGTCCCCACTCTCGTTTCTACTTTATCATTATTTTATTGTTGTAAGACATCTTAAAGTCTTTGGGAAACAAGGCATAAGGAACTAAATCCATGCAAATAAAATGCACTTCTCCCGTCTCCACTCCCAGTGTCCCGGAGAGAAGTGGGCACCGATGCTGAGCGAGCATCATCTAACCCTGTGCTCTGTGAGGCCTTGGGGAAAAGGCAATCGAAGTCAGAAGCCAAAGGTCACTTCCATCTGTGAAATAAAAGGGCACAGGTCCTCTAGCAAAATGCCAAACTGTGGCAGGGACTCTATTTCCTTCCACGGTTTTATTTTTATTTTTAAGGAGCCATCAGGTGGTAAGGATGATTCATGCTTTACTTACTCTTCTTGTTTATTTCCCTTCCTCGACCTTCAGATTCTTTTCCTGTTAATGTTTGTTCCGGGTTTTGACAAAGCACTGAGGTACTTGCCTTGCGTTGGTAACTTTTTTCCTAATGTCTTCTTAGGAAAAAATATGAAAGGAAGTGACAGTATCCCCAAACCATCTTTTATTCCATCAGTGGATGGATTGCACCTGCTACTTGTAAGGTCACTCTCTGATTGTTTCCTTATACAGCTAAACCTCATAAGAAGACACTCCATGAGTACCAAACGGGGATGGCTTGGGCCCTACCTGGCCTTACTTCACTCACTCTCGGCAGAAAGAGTTGTCTGAATAAATGGGCTCTGTGCGCTGAGTTTCCACACTTCAAGGCAGCAAACTTGTCACTTCTTTGACAGCACCATTTGCACACAAATGATTGATGCTGAGGATTCTTTTCATTTCATTAAGGCGAGTCTCCTAAGACCTCGATTAGGCTACAATTTGTTAGCCTACTTGGAGCTACTGTGAATTATTCAAAGCAATAAAGCTTCATTTCTTCACAAGTAACCTACAATATAAATGGTTCCCTAATTTGAAGGGCTACCTCCTATTAGTTTGAGTAAGTGAGGTTGGACTGCATTCAATAGCAATTTACAGATTTCTTTCTTCACTCACATCACTCTCCCCAAGCAAGAATTCTTTCGAACAGCCCAGCTCTCTGGGAGGACTGGAACAGTGGGCTCTCCCTCAGAGAAAAAGATCTGCTGTCCAGTCACCCGTCCTTGTGTTGGAACCTTAGTAATAGGGATCCCTTTGCACGGATGCATCCTCATGCTTGTAGTCTTGTCCCTTGTGGGTAAAAACATGGGCTGAAGTTCATGGTCAGTATATGCCTGGGGTGGAGGATGGGTTCTGTGTGATGAAGTCCGAGTTGCTTTACGGCTCTAGGTTCGAGTTACCTCAGCACTCTAGGTTCAAGTTACTTCATTCCACGATGAATTCTCAGCCTGTGAGCCAGATTAAGGGCCGTCAGTGGCTGGGGTTAGGGCTCAGCCTATGGATGAAGACCTAATTGAAGGGGGGCTTCCTTTTCTAATCCTGATTGCCTACTTACAGGTGGCCCAATGCTCTACCCCTCTGAGCTTAAGACGCAAGACACTAGACAACTAGAGGAGACTGGAATTGTGGGACAAAGACATTTAGGATGGAGAGGAAAGATACTGGATAATTTATGTTCCCTGCCCAGTACTTAAACACGTTCTGTAAGGAAAGCAAGAAGGAGAGGCTGACTTCTACAGTCACTGGTGTAGCAAGGGATTCTCGGATTTCAAATGAATATTTGAAATGGATGCCTTTTTTTGCTGTGAATTTCTCTCTGGGAGACTCTGGCCATAAGGTACGGCAGGAGTATGTTTCAGCGAAGCTGTCTCTTCTCTGCCTATAGTAAGGGTGGGGAGGAAAGGAGATGGGCTGGGCCACCTTGACCATGTTTGAGTTACCAAATGACAATAGAATTCCTGCTTAGAATGCTAGGGAAATGGGTTTCTCTGATCTCTTGGGAGGAATTGTAATCACCAAGTTTGAAAAGCCTAGGGAATCTGTAACTGAAGGCTGCCTTTCATTTGGGACAGGAAGAGACAGACACGGAGGGCGAGACTGATAAGTGCAAGGGCGTGAAGCACCGCTTCCCCCTGCAGGATGCTGCAGCTGGCCTGGAGAAGAGGAGGTGGTGGTGGTGATGGGGGAATCTACCCTCCTTGACCTAAATGCTCACAACTACCCTATGAGGTCATTATCGTTATTATCCTTACTTTACAGATCAGGAAACTGAGGCACAGAGAGAAACAGAGGTCCTACGGCTAGTGAGTTGCAGAGCTATAATTTGAACCCAGAACTGTCTGACTCCAGAGCCTCCAATTGTGGTTATTAGAAAGATCAAGTCCACCTGGCACAGCGGGGTGACATGGAGAAGAGGTGGAAGGGGTTATGGTGACATGGCACCTCAAGGGCCCTGAGGTGGCCTCAATGTCAAGAGGCGGTGGTTAAGAGCATTCGCCAGGGATCCAACAGTCTAAGTCAACAGTCTGGCTTCAAATCCCAGATCCACCACTTCCTGGCTGTGTAAGCTTGGGCAAGTTACTGGACGTCTCTGTGCCTCAGCTTCTTCATCTGTGAAATAGACATATAGGGGTAATAATAGTACCTATTTCATGGGGTTGTTGTGAGGATTGAATGAATCAATACAAGAGAGTGTTTAGACAATATCTGGCACCCAGGGAAGGCGACCTGGCTATTTAATACCTAATGTAGCAATGAAGTGCGCAAGCGCTAGGTCTGTGGTTGGCTGGGAGCTCTTGGAGCCTCAGTTCCTCCCCACAATCTGCTGTAGGGTTCCTGTGAGACTTAAAGGAGGCGATGCATAAAGAGCAGAGCACACAGTGAGCACTCGATTCCCAGCAGCTGTTTTGCATCATTCCACCAGCCCTTGCAGCTAACCCTGGGGTAGAGGCCACATTCTCCTGTTGGCCTAGGATCTGGGAGTCCAAACCTTAAATGAGTGAGTCATTGGCAAGGGCTGGGGAACCCCGTTTGCTATGCAAGGAATTCCATGCTTGATGCAAGTGACCTTACGTCCTGCTGACAAACAGTAAAGAGGGAAAGAGGCCATGGCCTCTGCTACCACTGAGCCCAGATCTACAGCCTCAGGAATCCAAGCCCTGCAAGGTGGTGGGGCCAATGGGAAGAACTCCGCCTCCAGTGCCACACCTGCCTGTGTTCAATCCCAGCTCTATCACAGGTTGTGTGACCTTGGGCAAGTCACTGCATGGCTCTGTGCCTCAGTTTCCCCATCTGGAAAATGGAGACAGTACGTGTACCTTCCTCACAGGGGTGTTATATCCTCATAAGGATTAACTGCGTGAGCACGTGTAGAGAGCTTAGAGCAGCGCCTGGCACGTAGTATGATTATTGTTGATTTATTTCCAGAGAAACCAGGGAGATGAGTGAGAAATGAAGAAAGATGGTGGCACTCCCCTCCACCCTCTCCCCTTCCCCACCGGCTGGAAGATGCTCCTGTCCAAATGGGAAATTGAAGCCAAAATAGCACAATAAAGGAAAGGAAGCGCTCCCGGAGCAGATGGGCTCCCACTCGCCGTCCTGAGGAATGTGCTGACTACTCAGGAACAGGCCTTTGGCAGCCACTTAACACAATCACGGAGCAAAAGGAAATGATCAAGTCTGTCACCAGGGTCAGTGCCAATTTATTTAAGAAAGTGGCGAGGCTGAAAAGGAGGATGTGGGGAATGGGAGGCCCCGTACATTCCTGCAGCTGGTTTGGAAAATCTCCGGGGCAGCAATCCCAGGTGAACGCGCCTAGAGGCCGGCCCTCCCCACACACCCTTCCCAAGTCCTCAAGTGAGCAGCCCTGACCAGAGGCTGGGGTCGGGGGCTCTGAGCCAGGCACGATAGGGGGTGTGGTGGGTCCAGGTGGGGCTCTGAGGCTCCCTTTGTTCTATCCGGCAAACTTGTTTCGAGTGCCCGCTCTGTGCCCAGGCGATGGGCTAGGAGCCATGGGAGATGCTGAGAAGAATAATACAGGTAAGCTTCTGGCCCGGAAGAACTCGCAGAGCATAGAGGCTGTGCTCCCTACACATG
Source organism: Equus caballus (assembly GCF_041296265.1). Lineage (NCBI taxonomy): Eukaryota > Metazoa > Chordata > Mammalia > Perissodactyla > Equidae > Equus > Equus caballus. The sequence goes on along the minus strand of NC_091715.1, from coordinate 124,274,350 downwards.
GGGAAAGCATCTGGGAAACGCTGAGGGGTCAGGGACCAAACGGCCACTCCCTTCCCAGGGAGTTTACCTGGACAAAAGAGAATGTCTGGAAAGGATAATGCTTAACATGGAATAACCTCTATTGGTGGAATTAGCGGGGGTGTTATTTCCGGCGGGGGGGAAGGGGCATGGCAGATGGTAAACTCATTAAAGGCAAGGCTGATGCCTCTGTCAATCCCTCGACCAGTTGCTAGCATGGCTTTACACCTAAAGAGACTTATAGGCAAGGCATTTAAAATAGATCCTGCCAGCTTTGACTGAGTGCCTACTATGTGCCAGGCACGATGCCAGGTGCTCTCCAATGCTTGGATATCATAGACAATCTATCTGAGGTGGATTAATGTAAATATTGAATGATTGGGCATGAATCCTAGAAAGGCCCATAGGTATAATATAACCCATTGGTTGTCAAAGTGTGGTCCCTGGACCAGTGACATCAGCAGCACCTGGGAACTTCTTGGAAATGCAAATTCTCAGCACCAGTCCTTATGTACCAAATCAGAAATTCGGGGTGAGGTCCAACAATCTGTGATTTAACAAGCCCTCCAGGGGATGCTGATGCACGCTCAAGACTGAGGACCACTGCTGTAACCCAGCTATCTTTAAAAGGGGATCTGAGGGCCAGCCCAGTGGCACAGTGGTTAAGTTTGCACATTCTGCTTTGGTGGCCGGGGTTCACCGGTCCGGATCCTGGGTGTAGACACGGCGCCGCTTGGCAAGCCATGCTGTGGTAGGCGTCCCACATATAAAGTAGAGGAAGATGGGCACGGATGTTAGCTCAGGGCCAGTCTTCCTCAGCAAAAAAAAAGAGGAGGATTGGCAGCTGATGTTAGCTCAGGGCTAATCTTCCTCAGAAAATAAATAAATAAATAAATAAATAAATAAATAAATAAATAAATAAAATAAAATAAATAAATAAATAAATAGAGTACTTCTTAAAAAAAAGGGGAGGGATCTGAGCTGCCGTGGAGGTTCTTGGGGAACCTCTGAGCGGTGGGAGCAGAAGGAGGTGCTAGAGTAGCTTTATTTTCATCTGCTTTACATGTTGAGCTGCTACATCAGATTTTGTTTAAACAAAGTGCTCCAAACTGAAAAAGTGTGAAAACCATGACTTCATTCTATCTATTCTGCCTCATCATCTGTACACATGGGGACACAGAGGCCCAGGAAGGGGAAGGCTCCAGGAAGCAAGGATGGGACCAGAACGCAGGCCTCCTAACTTTCCACCCAGGATGCTTTGCAGCATCTCAGGTGGCCCCTTCATGACAGAGGAAACAGGAAGACAAGGCTTTGAGCCGTCTTTTATTAAGATCCTGGGGCCTGTCTGCTTCTCTTTCTAGTTGTGCCAGGAAAGGCCAGAGGCTTATGGGGTTCTTGGAGGAAGCCCTTCCAGTTTCCTCTCTCCTCCTGTGGCCCAGCGCCTGTAGCCCCAGCCAGCCTCCCAGCCAGCCTGACTCTCCCCTTACCGGCACTCGTCTCAAGGTGAAACATCATGAGGGTCTGCCTGAAATTCCAGCCTCTCCTTCCATTCCCCAGCCAGACCTCTCAGGCCCACCTGATGTCTGAGGCTCTGCCCAAGGCTGCATTTCCCTGCCCTCCATTCTCTGCCCAACCCCCATCCAGGCAATGCTCTGTCATTGCCATCAGGCTGGGAACCGCAGTCAGTGCAAGCCTCTCCTGGATGCGGGGGCGGCGGGGGTCATTGCGCTCTGTACCATGTCTCCTCTCTTCCTAACCCCCAACACTGCTAAGCCTATTGTCCCAGCAGACAGCTCACACCCAGGGCTTTGTAAGAGGGCAGGCGAGATGTCGTCGGGGGTGGGGTCTGCGTCACCTGCTGCTAGTTCTGTCCCAGGCCCAAAGACCTAGCTGGCAGGACTTCCCCACTGTTGCCTGTGCTCTTTCAAATGTGGGGCACTACCTTTGACTTCGGACTTGAGCTTCTGCCAGCCTTTAATGGCTGTCTTTCCCCAGGGCAAGAACACAGTCCAGCCATCGCTTACTCCAGGCATGCGGGGGAGAATTCAGCGGCTCCTCTGGGTGCCAACTAAGGACAGCACCAAGCCTGAGGCAGGAGTCTCGAGCGGCTGAGCCTATGTGAACCAAGTCAAGGCAACTGCGGTGTGGCGTGCGCGTCAGCTGCTTAGCTCTTTCCTTCCCGAGTGTGTGTGTGTGTAGGTGCGTGTGGTGTGGGAGGTGGATTCTGGAGGAGGGAGAGAATGAAAAGAAATTGGAAACATGACCACTAAAAGGCTAACTTTTGCAGGCCAAGCCAGCTTCTCCCCCCCTGCGAAAGAGTGTTTGAAACCCTAGCCATGCTCGCCCCTGTCCGACCTCTTGGCCTCTGAGGGCTGGCTTATAGCAGGAATTTCACAGCTGATGGAAGCCGGGCAGTGTGAAGGAAATAGCCTGGACTCTGGAGTCAGATGAGTGACATTCAGATCTGGGCTCCGCCGCTCACCAGTTGACCAGACTTATGCGAGGAACTCCATCTTCTTGAACCTCAGTTTTCTCAACTCCAAAAAAGGGATGGTAATATTGGCTTAAACCACATGAAAATGCTATTTTGTAGCTTAAGAAAGGTTGAATATTGGCAATTTCATATTGGTTCAACCCAATAGCACCTTTCTCCCAGGCTTACCGTGCAGATTAAATGAGGTAATATACGAAAGTGTTTATATCAGCACCTGACACATAATAAGTGCCCACTAAAGGATAGTGATGATGATGGTGATGACAGTGGGTATCTAACACCTAACCCTGGCCACAAATTAAGGTCCAGCTCTGGCCATCTCACAAATACAGGTCCTGGGTGAGCTGAAATACATCAGTGACATAATCTGAGGGGTGAAAATGGACCCTTGGCCAAATACCCCTCCTCTCTGGGCTGGGTCAGCTCTTAAAATTTCTTGCTTATAGGTCATTCTTTGTGGTGAAGCCACTCTCCAATGAAGGCTCGCATTAAAGAGTCACAAGAGGGGAACAGATTCAATCATTGACTCATTAATCCATTCATTCATTCAACAGTTTTTATTAAGAGCCTATTATGTGCTGTGCTGGGTGCTGGATTGAAGAAGGTATGGTCCCTGCCCTGGAGGAATTTGCAGTTTAGTATGGGAGAAAACCCCAGGACAGGGGCCAACAGTCGACTGCTGACAAGTGTCATAGTAGTAAACAGTGTGTCCCAAGACTCATGGGGAGGGGATCATCCAACTCTGGGGGTTGGGGAAGGCTACACAGACAAAAGTGACATGCCAGATAGACCTCGAAAGATATGTAGGAATTCCTTGGATGGAGAAGGTGCAGCTCTAGAAAGACATTTCAAGCAGAGGAAACCTAATGTGTACAGGCACACGATTGCATAGGGGAATGATTGAAATTGGTTCGAAGTTTAGTGAGTCTGAAGTAACGGGCGGGGAAGGGAATGGCATGGGTTGAGGCTGAAGGGGCAGGTCAGGGCTGAGTCAGAAAGTGCATCATATGCCAACCTAAAGGGCCTGCATGTGATCTCTCTGCAATTGAGAACCAACAGAGAAGGGTTTCTCAGAGTGCCCGGACAGAAAACAACCTGATTTTGTCTGGAGTGGGTCCTGGGAATCTGAGATAGAGGGGTTTTCTTATTGTTTGTAATTATCCTCAACTTTGTTGAGGCATAATTTTATACAATAAAATGTCCCCATTGTAAGTGTACAGTTCAATGAGTTTTGACAAATGTATATAGCCATGTAACCAGTACCACCTTTATACCTTGGCCAAATGGAGCTCCTGCCCTGTGCCCTGCATCTCAGGGATAGGGGGCCAGTGTTCTAGCAACACCTTCCTTAAAATTTTCAAAGTTCCCCTTTAGTGCCTGGGAGTAGCCAGGGCCAGCAATATCATCAGGGTGGGATGCCCGTAGCACAGAATTGGTCCCAGGTTGACATGGGATCGGATCCATGTTTCTCTCATTCAAGGCGCTCTTTGAGCCTCTAGACCCTCCCCCCGCTGCATGCTGGGGGCCACCGTATTTCCCAAGGAACTCCAGAATTCTCACCTATGGGACTCACGGTTGGGACCTGGTTCCAGGAGGGCAGCATGGCAGGTGAATTGCTCCACTAGCCAATGCAGTATTATTATTATTTTTTTTTTGCCACACTCACATGAAATTGGGCAACCAGAATGGTACTGACATACTGATTTTGGATGATTCAAATAGTGTCTATAGACAGGGGCTGCGCAAAAGGTATTTTCCCAGCCTCTGAGCACCCTAGGAATGGCCATGTGTGGAAAACCACCAGTGCAATCAAGATTTACACCATTTTGATCATGGCAAAAAGTTTTCTTGAAGACCATTGCAATCAGTCTCACTCCCACTGCCCCCTCTTGACTACCACTGTCTTGCTTTCTGTCACTATAGGTTAGTTTGACCTACTCTAGAATTTCAAATAGATGGACTCCTACAGTATCTATCCTTTTGTGTCTGGCTTCTTTCCATTAGCATAGTGCTATTGAGGTTCTCCATGTTGTTTCACTTAGTAGTAGTTTGTTCCTTTTTATTGCTGAGTATCCATTGTATATGTTGAATATTGATACAAATTATAATGTATATTGATTTGTCATTGTATTAATGTACCATAGGCCCATTTTATGGATATACCACCATTTATCTATTCACCCATTGCTGGGCACCTGGGCTGTTTCTAGTTTGGGGTTTTTATAAATAAAGGTTTCCTGAATATTTTTTTATAAGGCTTTTTGTAGACATATGTCTTGATTTCTCTTGGATAAATACCTAGGAGTGGAATTATTAGACCAAAGCATTGGCATATGTTTAATTCTACTAGAAACTACCAGACTGATCTCCACAATGGTTGTACGATTTTATACTCCAATCAGCAGTGTAAGAGAGGTCCCATTGCTTCGTATCCACTTGGTATTGTTATTTAAATTTTTTTTTCAGCCGTTGCAGTGGGTATGTACTAGTATCTCATGATGGCTTTAATTTGCATCTTACTGATGACTAATGATGTTGAGCATCTTTTCATGTGTTTATTGGTCATTTGTGTGTCATCCTTTGTGAAGTGTCCATTCTTTGGGTATAATTTATGGACAGTAAAATGCACCCATTAAAAGTGTGCAATTCAATGAGTTTTGACAAACGAATACAACCACGTAACTAATGCTACCTTCCCAGACGTTGGTAATATTATTGATCTTTTCAAAGCACCAGCTTTTTGTTTCATTGATTTTCTCTATTTGTTTTTTTTTTTAATTATTACTTCATTGATTTCTGTTCTTACTTTACTATTTCCTTCCTTCTACTTACTTAGGGATTAATTTGCTCTTCTTTTTCTGGCTTCTTAAATTTGAAGCTGAGGTCATTCCTCTGAGACTTTCCTTCTTTTCTAATATAAGTGCTGAGTCTATAAACGTCCCCCTGAGTACTGCTGTAGCAGCATCTCACAAAGTTTTACATGTTGTTTTCATTTAAAAATACTTTCCAATTCCGTTTTGATTTGTTCTTTGACCCATGGATTATTTAGGAGTGTGTCACTTAATTTCTAAATATTTAAGGATTTTCTAACATCTTTTTGTTATTGATTTCTAATTTAATTCTCTTGAGGTCAGAGAACATACTGTCTATGATTTAAGTCCTTTAAAATTTATTGAAACTCATTTCATGGCCCAGCATCTGGTCAATCCTGGAGAATGTTCCACGTGCTCTTGAGAAGAATGTGTATTCTGCAGGTGCTCGTGTAGTGTTCTGTTCATGTCAATTGGGTCAAGTCGATTGATAGCGTTGTTCAAGTTTTCTACATCCTTGTTGATTTGCTGTTTACTTGTTTTGTCACTTACTGAGAGACAACTGTTGAACTCTCCAACTATAATTGTGACATTATGTCTTGTTTCAGGTCTGTCAGTTTTGGCTTCATGTATTTTGAACCTTTTTATTAGCTATTTACACTTTTAACATTATTATACTGTCCTGATGAAGTGACCTTTTTATCATTATAAATGTCTTTACTCAATAATATTCTGTGTCCTGAAGCTTACTTTCAAATTAATATAATCCCTGCTATATCTTTAGCCATCATTTTAGTTTTAACCTATGTCTTTATACTTAAAAGATGTTTCTTATAGACAGCAAAAAGAAAGTTGAGGTCAATTTTATTTTTAATACAATAAGATCTCTGACTTTTAATTGTATTGCCTAGAGTACATTTACATTTAATGTAGTTATTGATATGGTTGGATTTAGGTCATCCATTTCTCTATTTATTTTCTATTCGTCCCATCTATACTCATCAACTTTTCCCTCTTTTTCTGCCTTCTTTGGATTGTTTTACTTAAAACCTGTTTATTTTGAAATAATTTTAGATTTATAGAAGAGTTGCAAAGGTATTAAAACGTGATCCCAAATACTTTTTTTTTTTTTGCAGGCTTTTTTGGCGATTAAGATTGGCCCTGAGCTAACATTTGTTGCCAATCTCCCTCTGTTTTTTCTCTCCCCAGAGCCCCAGTGCATAGTTGTATATCCCAGTTGTAAGTCCTTCCAGTTCTTCCATGTGGGATGTGCCACAGCAGGGCTTGACGAGAGGGGCTAGGTCCGTGCCCAGGATCCGAACTGGTGAACCCCAGGCCGCCGAAGCAGAGTGCCCAAACTTAACCACTAAGCCACCAGGCCAGCATCTTCCAAATACTTTTTATTCAAAGTTCTTTAATGTTAACATTTTACATAAATACAGTAGTATATTTATTAAAACTAAGGAATTCACATTGGTATGAGACGATTAACTAGACAACAGACTTCATTTGGATTTTCCCCTTAATGCCTTTTTCTGTTCCAGGTTCCCTTCCAGGATACCACAGTTCAGTTAGTCATCATGTCTCCTTAGGTTCTTCCTGGCTGTGACAGTTTCTCAGACTTTTCTGGATTTTGACAACCTGGAGAGTTTTTAGGAATACTGGTCAGGTATTTTGTAAAATGTCTCTCAGTTTGGGTTTGTCTGATATTTTCTCTTGATTAGTCTGTGGTTAGGGATTTTGGGGAAGCATACCATGGAGGTAGTGTGCCCCTGTCCTCCCATCATATCAGGGGTGCGTGACATCAACATGACTTACTGGTGATATTGACTTTGATCACTTGATTAAGGTGGTATCTGTCAGATTTCTCCACTATAAAGCTACTATTTTTCCCTTTTCAAATTCTATTTATTATATGCAAGTCATTAAAGTCAGCCCACAATCCAGGCGAGGGGAAGTAAGCCACACCTCCTGGAGGGACAAGTATCAAGGAATATTGACAACTTTTAATATTCTATCTCCACCATTGGCTGTTTATCTATAACCAGCTTTTTTTGCAGTTGCTCTAGGGTTTAAAATAAGCATTCTTAACTTATCACATTCTATTTTCAAATCCTATTATATGACTTCATGTATAGGTAAGAACTTTAAAACAGCAGACTTTTATTTCTCCCCTCCCATCCTTTGTGGTAGTGTTGTAATACATTTTGCTTCTACATATATCATAAGCCCCAAAATACATTGATCTTACTTTTGCTTTAAATAGTCATTTATTAAAAAAAAATAATTTATTCAGGTGAAATTAACAGAACATAAAATTAACTACTTTAAAGTGAACAATTCAGTGGCATTTAGTAATCAATTTTCTTTTAAAGAAATTTTTTTTTTGGAGGAAGATTAGCCCTGAGCTAACATCTGTGCCCATCTTCCTCTGCTTTATATGTGGGACGCCTACCACAGCACAGCTTGCAAAGCAGTGCCATGTCCGCACCCGGGATCCGAACTGGTGAACCCCGGGCTGCCAAAGTGGAATGTGCGAACTTAACCGCTGTGCCACTGGGCCAGCCCCTAAAGAAAAATTTTTAAAAGATGAAAGTGAGTCTTTTCATGTTTACCCACATGTCTACCACATCTGGTGTTCATCATTGCAGAGTTTCCATCCGATATCATTCTCCTCTAGCCTGAAGAACTTCTTTCACATTTCTCGTAGTGTAGATCTTTGAACACTTTAAAGACGTCACTCCATTGTCTTCTGGTTGCAACATTTTGGTTAAGTCTGTGGTTATCTTTAGCTTGGTGCCTCTGGACGTAATGTGTCTTTTTGCTGGGGCTGTTGTTAACATTTTCTCTTTATCTGTGGTTTTCTGCAATTTGCTATGATGTGCTTTGGTTTGTTTTTTCTCATTTTTACTTTGCTTGAGGTTTGTTGAGCTTATTGGATCTGTAGTTTATAGTTTGCATCAGATTTGCCAAATTTTCAGCCATTGTTTATTCAAATTTTTTTTTGCTTCCAGCTCCTCCTGGAACTCTAATTACAAATACGTTAGACTGTGTGATATTGACACACAAGTCACTGAGGCTCTGTTAACAATTTAAAAAAAAAACAGCTTTATTGAGATATAATTCACAAACATACAATTCACTCATTTAAAATGTACAATTCAGTGGCTTTTAGCATATTCTTAGACATTCAACCATCACCACAGTCAATTTTAGAACATTTTCATTACCTCCAATGAAACCCCATACCCTTTAGCTATCCCCCCATCCCTAAGCAAATACTAATCTACTTTCTGTCTCTGTAGTTTGCCTATTCTGGTACATAAATGGAATCATGATCTTTTGTGCCTGGCTTCTTTCACTTAGCATGATGTTTTCAAGGTTCATCCATGTGGTAGCTTGCATCACTACTTTGTTCCTTTTTATGGATAAATAATATTCCTTTGTGTGAATATACTATACTTTGTTTACCCATTCATTCTGTTAACTTTTTATCAGCCTTTTTTTTCCTCTGTGATTAATTTTGCATAGTTTCTATTACTATTTCTTCTAGTTCACTGATTTTTTTGGCATTATCTAATCTGCTATTATGCCCATCTAGTGAATTTTTTATTTCAAATACTGTATTTTTCACCTCTAAAAATTCTTTTTGGTTATTTTATATATATATAATTATTAATTTATATATATTAATTATATATAATAATCATATAAAATTATATATAATTATATACTATATATAATTATATATAGTATATGATTATGTTTTTATAATTATAGATAATATATAATTAATTATAGTCAATATTTATATATAATTATTAATTTAATTCCCTGCTATATTCATATTCTCCTTTAAATCCTTGAGCATATTTATAATAGGTATGTTAAAAGTCTTTCTTTGTTGGGGCTGGCCCCGTGGCCGAGTGGTTAAGTTCGTGCGCTCCGCAGCAGGCGGCCCAGTGTTTTGTTGGTTCGAGTCCTGGGCGCGGACATGGCGCTGCTCATCAAGCCACGCTGGGGCGGCGTCCCACATGCCACAACTAGAGGGACCCACAACGAAGAATATACAACTATGTACCGGGGGGCTTTGGGGAGAAAAAGGAAAAAAATAAAATCTTTAAAAAAAAAAAAAAGTCTTTCTTTGTTAATTCCATCTCTTCACCATTTCTGGCTCTGTTTCTACTGACAGGTTTTTCTCTCTGGCTATAGAAGTGGCATATTTTCCTCCTTCCTTACATGTCTAGTAATTTTTTATTGGATCCTAGATACTGTGAATGTTTTATTGTTGAGTGTCTGGATTTTGTGTCTTCTTTTAACTTTGTTCTGGAAGGCAGTTAAGTTACTTGCACATCCGTCTGAGCCTTTCCAGGCTTGTTTCTAAGGTCCATTAGAGCAGGTCTTGAGTAGCATTTATTCTAGGGCTGGTTTATCCTTACTGCTAAGGTATGACATTTCTTAGAGTTCCTACTGAATGTGCTGGATTTTCACAAGGTTTCTCTACTCGGCCTGGTGTGAAATTGAATGTCTCTGAAATCTGTGAGAGCTCTGGGAATTTCAGCTTACAGCTTCTTGGTGGCTCTTTGCCTGGCTTTGTGGAGTTTCACCCTCTGTGTGTGCAGCTTAGTGTTCTGCAATCCAATCAAGAGGATCCCTATGCAGATATCTAGAGCTCATTTTCTGTGTAGCTCCCTCCTTTCCAGAACTCTACCCTGCAAATTCCAGACACCTCATCCTCCGAAACTCCAGTGTCTTTCTCTTTAACTCAGGAAGACCACTATGCTCGTCTGGGGTTTGCCCTTCCCACACCATGGTCCAGAAAGTGCCTCCAGGCAGAAATCAAGGGCCATCATAGACTTCACCTCATTTGTTTCACTTCTCTCAGGGATCACAGTCCTATACTACCTGCTGTCCGATGTCTAAAATCAGTTGTTCCATAGATTTTGTTCAATTTTCTAGCTTTTTTTAATGGCAGGAGAAAAAGTCTGATAGAATTTGCTTGAAAGTGGTTGGAAGCAAAAGTCACAGTACAGATTTTTAAACAGGGGAGAGACATGGTCATATTTGTTTTTAAGGAAAAGCTTGTGGCCACCTTGTGGTCTCTTAAATGGAAAAAGAGTAAATACTGAGGCAGAAAGACAAATTAGGAGGTTATTTAAGTTGTCTATGAATGAGTGATGGCGGTCTTAACTAAAAGAGTGGCAGTGGGACTGGAGAGATGTGAAAACATTTGAAAGCTTTTTAGGAGGTCAGATTGACAAGACTTGCTGATAGGTTGGATGTGGGTGGTAGGCGGAGTAAAGGGCAGAGTTCAAAATGACTCCCAGTTTTCTGGCTTAAACAACTAGGATGGTAGTGCCATTCGCTGAGGCTGGGGCAAAGGGCTTTTTCCCTTTTTTTGGAGGGATGTGCTGTTTATTTGGTGGATGAGTAGAGGAGAGATGGTGAGTTCAGTTTCGGACAGGTGGAATTTGATGTGCCTGCGAGCCGCCCAGTGGAGAGGGCAGTTGGATCTGTAGATCTGGTGTTCAGAGGAGAGCCGGGGACTGAAAAAATAAATGTTGAGTTTATGGCATATACATGGTAACTGAGGCCATGGGAATAGGCAAGACTGTCCAGGGAGAGGATGTCTAATGAGAGAAGGTAGCCCAGGAGAGAGTGAATGTCCACATTTGCCAGCAGAGAGCTAGATGCCGAGAGAATGGGCCTCAGTTTAGGCAAGTCGTGATGGGGAGAAAATAGGATAGAGAGGGAGCCTTGTTGGTCCTTATCCATGGAGAATAAGACCTGGGAGGACTGCCCCAAGGCTCTGGCTCCAGGGATGGGAGTAGGGGTGCTAGAAGAGAAGTTACAAGGCCCCAGGGCACATTCCGCTGACTTCACTGTTTTTTGGCTCTTGCCCTACCCTCCTTGTCTCACCTCCAGGCAGAACCATTAACAGTATTACAAAGAAAAGGAAAGCTAGGAAAAACAAAGGCGTAATAGAAATGGAAATAGTTTCTAAACGCTAAAGCAGGAGAAAACCTCAACTGGTATTTTGGAGGCAACCGCGGGGGTTGCCGCTCTGTCTCCGCAGCTAGCATTGTCAACTTAGCCCTGGGCCCTGCAGCTGGGCCCTTTGGGCTGGCCACACTCCCAACAGCCCACAAATCTTCACCCCCACCTCTGGCACTGGGAACCATGCCAGGGCCTCCCCAGGCAGCCAACCATGTGGCCAGGCCCAGGGAGCAGAGTAAGAGGACTCCGGAGCAACTGGCATAGACAAGGAGAGGCAGGAAGGGGACAGCTCTGTGTAGTGATGGTCAGGATGCCTGGAGTCCCATCCCGGGTGACCACTATCAGTGGCCTCCCTCACTGTTCTTGCCTAAACTCACTCCTGCTTCTCAGAACTAGTGAACTAGCGATGGTGTCTTCATCCGGATATTACTCGAATTCATCCTCTGTGGCCTATTCTCCAGTTGGATCCTATTTATCTCCCCAATTGGCTGGAAGCTCCCCAAGGGCAGGGACCTGCTGCAATCACTATTTGCTTGACTTTTCCAATATACCCACCTTGGAAAAATGCCTTGGGCCAGGTCGAATGGGATTCTTCCTCCACTTTACTGTCAGTTTTGCTGTCAACTCAGCTATGTGGCATGCTGACTGACTTGATATACTGCAGAGTTCCTTTTAATTGTGAGCCTTCTGGGGCACATACAATGGGATCTGGTCCCCCCCCCCCCAATTTAATTTGCCCTCAACTTCTCAAGGACACAGCTTTTGGGTAAAGTGAGGTACATCTGGATTTCTTTTTTGGATTGAAATGAATAAATATTTTGACATAGTGGGTGAGAATTTTCCAAGACTTCCACCTGAGGAAACCGGAGGTCCCTGAGCGGAGGGGAAGAGTTGGCGCAGGGTCTCCTCAGCAGCACGGGAGCTGTGTGAGGCTGGGACCCTTTCTAGGTCATCAGAGAGGAGCCCATGCTCAGCCCCCTCCCACAGACCTGGGAAAATAATACTCTCTTGTCAGTGGGTACTGGACCTTCTGGGCTGCAAGGGGCATATGTGTCTCGTAATGGGTCCTGACGCACAGGATCTTGCCTTCTGTCAGTGTGGGTCCTCTGAGAAGCAGACATCAAGGTGGGGTTAAATGTGCAACCAATTTATTGGGAGAAACACCTGTGGAGGATACAGGGGTGGAAGCAGAAGTGGGCAGGGAGAGCCTTCCCACCACGGTGCAGGACTGACACCTGAGAAAGGAGAGGGGACAGGAAGGAGGCTGGGGTAGCAAGAGTCTCAGACTGCAGTGCAGTTCTGAGAAAGTCTTGGCCAGACTGATGGGAAATCCCTTCGTGAGGTTTGCCTGTTGGAGGAGTCCCATGTCACAGAAATGGGCTGGGACTGCCAGACTTAGTCACTGGCTGGGAGCAGCCTGGGGGAAACATGGCTTTGATGTGAACAGCAGGGTAGATGCCAAAGTGCAGCAGCCGGGGCTGTCGGTGAACTCCGCTCCCTGAAGCAGAGTCCCTCCAACGGAGATCTGAGAGCACGTCTCCATGCCAACCACGCCATCCCTGCCGCCTCCTGGGATCGCCACCCTGCCACCCTGCCTGGGCCCAGGCCTCACTGATTTGTTCCCAAGACAATTATTTCTCCCCTCCCAGCTGAACTCCAGGCCAGACCATCTGCCTGGGCCTCCTCAAGCTCCACGATAGGGCCCTGGCTGCCAGACCCCGGCCTTACTGGAGTGTCCACTTGTAGCAGGCAAGTTGTGGGGGCTGCTAGGGAGGGGCTCTGGCTTTTGATTCACCCACCGGTCAGGTGGTCAGTGCAGGTGGTAGAGACGTTAACAACAGCCCCAAAGGAAGGCAGCTGCTGCTTCTCTCCCTGGACTGTGCCCTCTGCTTGGAAAAGGACCCAGGAACCACTTCCTCCTCCCCTTGGCCTTCAAGGGAACACCAGTCTGGTTCCTTGTGGATGCAGGGGTGAATGTCTCTGTGAGCTCTCAGCCGACCTGTGCTGTTTGTGGTGGGGAAAAGGGTAAAGGGATGGGCCGGTGGGTAGTGGGCAGCTGACCAGGGCCAATGGAGCCACCTCCAACCGGGATCCTGAGAGAAAACAGTTCCTCTGGAAGGGTGGCCACAGTGCTGGCTTGGCTGATGGCTCCTCCTGGCCAAGCGCCAGGTCTGCTCTGGTATTGTCTCGGAACTCCAGGACCTCGTCTAAAGCCTGGACACAGTGGGCGCCCCCACCTGTTGGTTGAACAAGTGCCTTCTGCTGGTTTCCCCTCCATCATCCCCTTTGCCCTCCACTAGAAGAATGTCAGGTTCCTGAGGACAGGAATTTTGTTCTGTTCACTGCGATACCCTAGCTCAGAGCCTGGCACATAGTAAGCCCTCAACAGAGTATCCATTGGGTGCAAGAGCCCTGCTGCCAGGAGCACAAGAAGGAGAAAGGGGTAGGCCCTGCCCATGGCAGCTCCCAACCTAACGGGGAGACACAGCCCCTCAGGGAGCAGATGGGGAGCCAAGATTTGCTCTGAAATAGCTAGACATAAGAACCCACTTAAAAGAAAGCTCTGAGTAAGAACATAGCTGACTGCAGCTGGCTGGGAAGATTTGGGCGTTGAGAGGGACAGTGGAATGACTGAGGTGACAGGAGCTGGCTGGAGTCAGCTGCTGCACATTTCCTTTCTAGGCTTCTTATTTATGGGGAACACATGTTCTGACCCAGAACTCTGGACACATGGTGTGACCAAGGGCCTGGATGTGGAAAAGTGGGACTGGCCTAGAAAATCCGACAGGACACTTCCTAGTCTCATGCTGGAACTGTTCATGGTTAGGAACAGCCTAGGTAGGAGCCAGTCTCTCTGTTGGGGGCTGCGTCATGTTTCTAGGCAGCGGGTCTTACCAGCAGGCCTACCTTCTTTTTTTTGCTGAGGAAGATTTGCCCTGAGCTAACATCCGTTGCCAATCTTCCTCTTTTTTTTTTTTTTTTTTTGCTGAGCAAGATTCTCCCTGAGCCAACATCTGTGCCAATCTTCCTCTATTTTGTATGTGAGTCACTGCCACAGCATGGGTGACCAGTGGTGTAGGTCTGTACCTGGGATCGGAACCTGTGAACCTGGGCCGCTGAAGTGGAGCGCACTGAACTTTAACCACTCGGCCACGGGGCCGGCCCCCCAGTAGGCCAATCTTTGGCTCTCTTGCTGGAGGTTGGCATAACCCTAGTACATCAAGGAAGGAGAAGTACTTGGATCTGTGAGAGAGCAGCAGTGTACTCTCTGCACCCAGCTCAGCCTGGGCGCCCCCAACAGGCTCATCCTCACCATGGTATCATACTCCTCCAGGTCCATGAGTCTTGATCCAAAAAGAGAGAACATCTGATCCATTCACACATTGTCTTTGGACTCCTAGCTGTCATCACAGTCAGCTTGAGACCGCAGGTGCCCAGAGGGTAGGTTCCAAGGCTCTATCATTCTTTGGGGGGAGATTATTCTGTGCAACTTCAAATTCAGTGAGGGCTCATAACTGAGAGAAAAGGATCCAATAAGCCAACGTCATTCCCATGAAATGTCTTTAGGTGGTTCTCCCTACATCCTTACATTGGGGATGAGTCTGGCCTGAGCTTTTCACATTCCATCTGAAGCAGGCAGAGTAGCACTGGGCACTCAGATTGAGGCCAGCGTTAGGGTTCAGTTAGGGCTTAGTTCATGGCTCGGGTTAGGATGAAAGAAAGTGGTCCACCCTGGGATGAAATCCACTGTCTTGGCCCCTAGTGGGCCACATCAACCAGTGTTAACCAGCCCAGACATTTAGATATTGTCTATTACTCACATATAACACTTAGGACTTGTTTTATAAATCTTTGAGGAAAAGCTCAAAGTTCAATATTTAGTTCTAGCTAAAGGTCTGGCGGTCTCCATTAATGCAAGACTTATGGATGGAGAAAGAGATTCAACCCGACTGGCCTTTAATGTGGCAGTGGCAGTTCTTTCATCAACGGAGGTTTGGTGGACAGGGACCAGTTATTTTCAAGCCTGAGGAGAGAATGGGTTGGTCCGGAGGCACAGAGGGGGTGGGCTCTGAGAAGAAAGGATGTGGAAGGACACCATGGTGAGGGCTCCAGCAGCACAGTCTTTGGTTTCCTCCTCCTCTTCCTCTTGGTTGACACTGTGTGCTAAGAACGGTGCTTATTGCTACACAGGCATTATCTTATTTTGTCCTCAGGACACCCTATGAGGAAGGTCAAATGGCATCCCATTTTATAGATGCGGAAACTGAAGCTAAAGGAAGTTAGATAACTCATCTACAACCTCAGAACAGGGCTAGGAGTCTGCCCCAGGTCTGTCTGATTACAGAGACTTTATCACTGCCATCTTCTGCTGCCTTGAGTTTTTCCCGAGGCCTAGACTTGCTGTGGGGCTTCCCAGGGGACAGCTGGGCACCAGAGATCTTAATACTCCTGATGCAAAACTGTCCCAAGCATGACACATCCAGAACGCCCTTCCTGTCCAGTGCCCCTAAAGCTCTGCTCCCCCTAGAGTTCCTTGGTCCTCCTGGGCCGCCTAGGAATTCCTCCAGGCCCATGGAGGCAGGGACCTACTCCCTGGGGCAGGCGCTGTCTTTACAGACTCACCGGCCAATGACTGGGGTGGGGCTACCTGCCCCAAGCCCCTGCCACATCCCACTCCTCTGTCTCCCTTAGCCCTGCTGTTCTCCACAGCCCGCCTGCCTCCTTGTAACTGTGGGAGAATCTGGCAGCTTGCACATGAGGTTAACTGGCCCTTGTCCAGGCTGAATTTCACATGGTTACTTCCTCACCATCTTTCTAACCTCCTGGGCCCTCTAGAGACTCAGTCTCAGTCTTGGCTGCTTCTAAACAGTCCGGTTTTAGCTCATCTGTGGATTTCATTAGTGTGTTGTTTACTGGCATCTTACAAAGTTTTTAATGAAGCTGTTCCTGGAGACTGAGCCTGGCATTGGTCACTCTGGTTGGTCAGAGTTTGGTGTTGATGAAGCCAAGCACGTGGGCCCAGGCTGTGTTGGGTGAGCTAGGCTGGGCTGCCAGCCATGGACTGAAGCTGACCCCGGACCCCGTTTTAGATTGAGCCTGACTGCTATCCATAGGCCGACTCTGGGGGCCTGAACTATGCAGTGGCAGTAGGCATGGAATGTCATACTAATAAATCAACCAAAGAACTTGCAAAAACACTGGCTTAGAAGTTTGTCCCAGGAGTCCACTTTCTCCTTCACCCGCCTGCCACCCTCACCATAGGCTTTAACACAGACCTGTGCCTTCCTGCATTGGAAGGATGGAGTAGTAATGGCGTGTGCAAGGGGGCTGCTCCAGACTCCTTCCCCACCCTTACACTGGCCTCTGGCCCTGGCCACAGTGTCATGGTATCTCACTGGGGGGGTGGTCTTTGCCAGCAGGCTCCCACTGGGGCTCTCTTCTTTGCTCCTCCTTACTCCACCCAAAGTGACCCCAACTGGCCCCTCGAGGAATACAGATGGCCGACCTGTAGTGTTTGTGGCTCCTCTGGTTGGGAAGGGTCTCATTTGCCTCCTTTTCAAGGCAGCACAGAAAAGTGGGACCAAAATATGGTGACTGTGTTACCCTGTGTGCCCAGCTCTCTCTCCTCAGTGGTGGAAATGGCTGGGCTGGGACTGAGCTGTCACAAGCTGTGCCCTGGGCCCTCTGTGTCAATTTACAAGGCTCTTTAGGGTGAAGCCCGTGCCTGGAAAACAGTGGAAAGCACACTGGCTGGTCGAGGGCTGGGTCCCCACTGCTGCCCTCATTGGCCCGGACTTCTCCCCTAAGCAGTCAGAGGGACCTTGGGCTCTGGGATGTTCTATTTATTTTGCAGCGTCTGCAAGTATGGAGACTACGCTTTCTATTCTGTTCATGATTATTCTATTATTTTTTTTCTGCCTCCTCCCTCTATCCGTAGCAGGGGCTGAATAGATGGGAGATACAAACAGAGGCTGAGGGCCACTCCACCAAGGGCTGGTCAGCCTCAGCCCTGGCTCATCTGTGGTGCCAGGCTGCTGCATCGCACAGTTCCAGGGGTGGGGGCGCCCATGTGCAACATGACGGGTGCTATGGACTGCATGTTTGTGTCCCCCTGAGATTCATATGTTAAAACCCTAATCCCCAGTGTGATGGTATTTGGAGGTGGAGCCTATGGGAGATGATTAGGTCATGAGTGGAGCTCTCATGAAAGGGATTAGTGCCTTTATAAGAGAGACAGGGGCTGGCCCGGTGGCATAGTGGTTAAGTTTGGGCACTCCGCTTCGGCAGCCCAGGGTTCGCCAGTTCAGATCCTGGGCTCAGACCTACACACCGCTCATCGCCACCATGCTGTGGCATCCCACATAGAAGAACTAGAAGGACTTACAACTAGGATATACAACTATGTACTGGGGCTTTGGGGAGAAACAAAAAGAAGATAGGCAACAGATGTTAGCTCAGGGCCAAGCTTCCTCACCAAAAAATAAAAAAAAGAAAGCAAGAAAAGAGAGACAGGAGATAACTTTCCTTGTCTCTTTGCTCTCTGCCACGTGAGGAAACAATGAGAAGATGGCCATCCACAAACCAGGGACAGAGCCTTTACCGAAAACTGGACCATGATAGCGCCCTGATCTTGGACTTCCAGCCTTCAGAACTGTGAGGAAAAAAAATGTTTGTTGTTTAAGCCCCCCAGCCTAGAGTATTCTGTTATAGCCGCCTGAACTGATTAAGAGAGAAGTCTTCATAAAGGAGATGATTCCTGGCCAGGGGTTTGAAGGCCAATCGTTTTTCCAGATGAACAAAATGAGGAGGCCGATGCCGGGGGATGGGACAACATGAGCAAAAAGGCAAAAGCAAGAGTAGCCGGCGGGGGGTGGGGGAGGTGCGTGTTGGGGATCTGCAGCTGTTTCAGCGAAGCTGTTTGACTTTTGCCTCCAGAGCCTGGCATGGCGCCTGGCAACTAGCTGGTGCTCAGGAGATGGTGGGTGAATGAAGATACCTCCTTGATCCCAGGGTATCACATGCATTTGTAGGAGTTCTGACCCCGCGTCCCCTGCTAGACTGCAAGCTGGTTGAGGGTGGATCTGTGAGAGAGAAGTGAACACACAGGGTGACAGAGGGTTGAGCAATGAACTGGTCTAGAACCCAGGTCTCCTGACTCCTAGTCCAGTGCTCTTTCCACTCCACCTACTTTCGTCTCAGGCCACAGCCATCTCTCCCTCCTTCCCCGAGCCCCTTCAGCACTTTCAGTCAGAGCCACATGCCCTCACACTATTCCGCAGCTCTCTTGTCTTGCACATGAGTTGTTTCCAGTCTGTTCCGCTTGTCTCCCACTGGACTGTCAGTGCCTTCAGGCAGAGACTGGGGCCTCTTCTCTTCTGTGTTCTCTACAGCGAGCAATAAGTGTGCAAAAAAAGAAAGAAGCCAGAGTTGAAGAAATGCAGAAAGGCTCACGTTTCCCTCCTCGCTCTCTTTCCACCCATCGCCAAGAAGCTTATGGGCTCATTTTTCAAGAGCCGGCTAACCCTGACTTAGGGGTTCAAGACCTCTCTTGTACACACCTATGGCCCTGTCCATGCAATGCGCCGGGAAATCAGTGTAGTAAGGAACCTGCGCCATCCCTTCCCTTGGGGAGCTTGCTGTCTGGAAAGGGAGGAAAAATGGCCCCAAACATAGCAGAAAGGCGGATCTCTCTCATTTTGTGTCAGTGTGTTCCTGAAATGTGTGTGGGAGAGGAATCCCACATTTGATGCACTGGGAAAAATTGCCAGTTGAGGAAATCCTGTGGTGATATTTTTTAAACTAATGACATCGAATCATTCAATTTATTTATTTCATTTCTCCATGGCATCTTTTCTTATTAGGGTCTGGATCTATTCATTTACCAATTACCTGAGAAAAATCCATCCATTCTAAAGAATCCATCCATCCTAGAGAATACCTACACAGAGGAAAATACGCAGTACCTTATGAAAAGGAATACAGTCATGCATCTCATAACTGACGTTTCCGTCAACAATGGGCTGCATATACAACGGCGGTGCCATAAGATTAGTACCATGTTGCCTGGGGGTGTAGTAGGCTATACCGTCTATGATGTTTGCACGGTAATGACATTGCTTAACGACGTGGTCCTCAGAACGTATCCCCATCGTTAAGTGACCGTAACTGTGCATGCATCTCACTTGCAGGAACTTCTCTTTCAAAGTGTAGACTCACACCCTCATGGACCCTCTGTCTTACGCTAGGACTAGAAGCTGCGTACATATCAAAGCAGTTCTTACTGTTCTTGTCCAGCAGGTGGTTACAGAAGTGTAGCTTAGATTTGTATTTAAATCCTGTTGGCGCCTATGACCTAGTTTCTCCTATGGAATCCACAGAGTACAGTGGGTCAGACAGACTGTGTTCAGATCCCACTTCTGCCACTTACTGAGTGACCTTAGGCAAGTGATTTAGCTTTTCTGGCCCTCAGTTTCCTTGGCTATAAAATGGGGACAATTATAGTGACTACCTCGCAGGGTCGTGATGCGGATGAAATGTGATAGTGAATGGCAAGAGTGTGGAACTAGGCGAAGGCAGGGACTGTGAGAGAGGGAAGTGTCCCCTTCCTAAGGTGGCCCTGAAGCATAATTCCATTACACTTGGGGTGAGTTCTCCTTACCACACACCTACAGTGTAAACGATTTTACCCATGCAAAGGCAGGGCCTGGGGGAGGCAAGGCACATGTGGGTTTTGGCAGGTCATAAACAGATTCTCCTGTGACACCCCTGTGGGCAAGGTGTCTGCTGGTGCTGGACGACAGTCATAATCATAACTGCAAGTGAGAGCTCGCTTGGGTAGCTCATGCACTCAAAATAGAATGGTGGAGACACCGATGACATACCAACTTGGACGCCTTCTGTGGCAGATGCTGCTGCTCTCCCTCCCCCACCTTGGCCTAGCCGAGGTCACCTGCAGCTGCGGGAGGAGGCTCTGGCCAGCCTGCTCAGGGTTCCCACCTCCGTGCCTCCGCTGGAGGGAGGGCGTTCTCCAGCACCTGGGAGCTTTCCCAGCGGGACACAGGACCCCAACCCCAGGGCACCCTTCAACTGATGGTGGGTGGGAATTGGTGGAAAAATGCCCTGGCACCCCCAACCCCAGTCATCCAGTGGGGCAATTCTAAGGCATGTCCCCATAGTTTCTCAGCCAGTCCCCAGCAGGATGGAGCCCTATTTGCCCCCGGGCCACCTGCTATGCAATGCCCTCTTCATTGGCTCTCTCCCTTTCCTTACTTCCGCGTGTGTGCTTCATGTGACCATCTCCCCAACAAACTCCTAAACCCAAGTCTTTGTCTCCGCCTCTGCTTCTGGGGGGAGACCAAACGAACACACGTTTTCTATCTTCTACAGTTCACACAAGAGCCAGGTGTGCTGGAAACAGGGGCGTGAGAAAAACTCATTACAAAAGAAATAGAATGAGCCTACCGGATGTCTGTTTTCAAAGCACTTTCTTTCACCTACCTCCTTGTTATTCAAAGCAGACGAGCAGCAAAGGCATCACCCCGGAGCTCGTGAGAAATGCAGGCCCACCCCAGGCTGGAGGGATCCGAATCTGCATTTTAACGAGATCCCCAGGTGGTTGGAGTGCACATTGCTGTTTGAGGAGCCCTACCTTACACTGTCTCCCCCAGCTCTCACGAAGGTCCTCTGCGACAGTGTTACCGTTTGTAGTGGGTTGAATCATGTCCCCCCCAGACTTCATGTCCCCCCCAGAACCTCAGACTGTGATCTTGTGACATAGGGTCTTTGCAGGTGTAATTGGTTAAGATGAGCAGAGTGGGTCATAAATTCAACGAGTAGTGTTCTTGGAAGAAGAGGAGAGGACACACAGAGAGCCACACAGAGCAGAAGGCCGTGTGGCAGAGATTGGAGTTACGCTTCCATAAGCCAAGGAACACCAGAAGGCACCAGGAGCTGGAAGCCTCCAGAGGGATCATGGCCCTACCGACACCCTGATTTTGGTGTCCAGCCTCCAGAACTGTGAGAGAATAAATCTCGGTTGCTTTGAGCCACCAAGTTTGCAGTACTTTGTTATGGCATCCACAGGAAAGTAATGTCCTATTATTCCTAATTTCACAGCCACAAAAGTGGCAAAGCCAGGACTTGCCCTAGGCGTGGATTGGGTCGCTGATTCAACACTCTGCAATGGGTGCCAGCCCTAGGGCGTCTCCGGGAGCATTTCCAGAGCCCACCACATTGTTCTCCAGGACTTGGAGGCAGGCACAGGGACATATTGCTCAGGCGAGCCGATGACACGAGGCTGGAAGGGCGGGTTAATTTGGTGGATGGCTGAATGGGGACTCAGGAAGTTTTAGACGGGTTAGAACAAGGGCCCCAATGCCAGATGATGGCAGCCCACAGGGGTGAGAGGAAAGCTCAACACAGGTTACAAAGAGGAACCATACAGAACCAGAATGAGCAAAGCTAGCGTGACAGATGTTCTGATGGAAACAAAAATTGAGGTGGGCGGGTGGGCGGTTTGAGTGACCTCAAGCTCAGCTGGAGCTGGGCGTGTGAGGCAGTTAGTGACGAAGGAACATGGCCTTCAGCTGCACTAATTGAAACGGCATGCCCCCAATAAGCGGGGACAGCAGATTCAGCTTCTATTAGAGCTGCTCTCGTCACCCCTGGAGGATGGGGTCAAGGCAGGGGTACCACTTTTTAAAGAGGATTGCAAACTAAAGAGTGTTTGCAGGGTGACCAGAACGGCGAGGATTCCGAAATAAAACAGTGCTAATAGCTCCCATTTATTGAGTGGTCCCTGTGTGCCAGACACCGGGCCGGGGGTGGCGGAGACAGCACACTGCCTCTGCCCTTGGGAAGCTTACAGCTGCTGGGCAAAGACAGGCAATGAACCCTGAAGCAGGTAAACACATGTATTTAGTTTTAAATCTACAAGTGCTGCAGAGGAGTACAGGGTGCTATGAGAGCACTAACCCAGAGAACCCGACCCAGACTGGCGATCAGGGCAGACTGCCTGGAGGAAGCAGCATTTTCATCTTTGAGCCGCTTTATGAAGGCTAAGTGTTACCCAGGG
This sequence comes from Equus caballus, assembly GCF_041296265.1. NCBI lineage: Eukaryota > Metazoa > Chordata > Mammalia > Perissodactyla > Equidae > Equus > Equus caballus. The sequence continues at coordinate 124,251,957 of NC_091715.1, read as the reverse complement.
AACCATGGCACCTTTTAAGAGGACAGCAGTTTCAAAGGCCCTGGGGCACATTTAAAGAATTGAAAGAAGAGTTGTATTAAGGGATGTGGCTTGGTTAGATGTGCGTCTTGGCTGCGTTGTGAGGAATGGATTGGAAGGGGGCAAGAGTGGGTGCAGGAAGACCAGGCAGGAGGGGATCATAGCCATCCTGTGTTAGTTTCCTATTGCCACTGTAAGAAAGTACCACAAATTTCGTGGCTTAAAACAACATAAATATATCCTCTTACAGTTCTGAAGGGCAGAAGTCCAAACTGGGTCTCGGTGGGCTAAAACCAAGGTGTCAGCAGGACTGCGTTCCTGACGGAGGCTCTAGGGCAGAATCTGTTCCCTTGCCTTTTCTGGCTTCTAGAGGCTGCCCACGTTGCTTGGCTCATGATGCCTTTCCATCTTCAAAGCCAGCGATGGCCACTCAAGCCTTTCTCTGGTCCCATCACTTTGACTCTGACCCTCCTGCCTCCCTCTTCCACATAGGAGGATCCGCCTGATTCTATTGGGCCCACCCGCACCATCCAGGCTGCTTCTCTAATCGCCCTGTTTTAAAGTCAGCTGCTTAGCAACCGTAATTCCCCTGCCGCGGGACATAGCACATTCACAGGTTTTGGGGATTAGGATGTGGACATCTTTGGGGGCCGTTATTCTGCCGGCCACACATCCCACTTTATATTCACTACCTCATTGAATCCCGAGACCCCTCCCCACGCGGTTGGGACTATCAATCTGTTTTTACACATACAACACTGAAGCTCACAGAATTGACCTGCCTAAAGTCACACGGCTGGGAAGTGGCAGAGTCCAGAGTCAGACTGCGGGCTGCCTGGCTGCAGATCCTGCGATCTTAGCCCCTGCCGCATACGCCTCTCCACGGGCTATGAAGACAACGTGGAGGGCACAGGGGAGCCGACTTCTAGAGTGTGGTGGGTTGGCTGTTGCTGTCACACAGGGCCAAGTTCTGCGTGACTACAGAAGGCAGAGCCAAGTCAACAGTTACAAAGAGGTAAATTCCAATTTTTAGTGACTCAATGTTAGAGACGGAAGAGACCTGAGAGGTCATCTAGTCCATTTTCTTCTAAGAAAATGAAGGTACAGAGAGGGCAAGTAATCCACCCAAGGCTACACAGCGAAGTTGTAACCTAATAAAGAACCTTCTATTGCGGTTCTCCCAACGATGGTACGGGCTGCAGAATTAAGCGAGGGGCTCCCCGTCACTGGAGGGTTTGAACATCTGACTGGGACCCTGTGCTGTGCAGAAGCGTTGCTGACCGTTGTGAAGCACGTTGTAATTTTTTATCAACCACAAAATGCAAAAGTTTGTGAGTGATTTACTCATATTAATAAGTTAGAGCAGTTTTTCCTACAAGAGCATCTCTCTCACCCATTTGTCCTCTGGTATGAAGTTTTTTCTTTTAAAAAATTGGGTATAATCTACATCCATTAAAATTCCCCTTCTATGTGTACAGTTCAATGAGTTTTAACAAATGTATATGGTCCCGTAACCACCACCACATGGAAGACAGGAAACATTTCCACTGCCTCAAAAAGTTCACAAAGTTCTCTGTGCCTCCCCTTTTTTGATTGTTTATTTTCAAATAACTATAGACTCACAAGAAATTGCACAAACAGTACAGAGAGGTCCCGTGTGCCCTCCACGCAGCTGTCCCCAGTGATAACAACGTAACTACAGCGCGGTATCCAATCTGGTGGAATGCCATCACTGCCATTCCGGTAGCTGGACTGTTGATCCTGCTCTGGTCCCAGGAGTTTGTCCGCGCACTTATCTGTGTGTGCATGTTTGCAGGAAGAGTTGTGTGCAACTGTATCACGAGTACAGTTGCACGTAACCACCACCGCAAAGGAACTCGCTGGTCATCCTCCAGGCACACCCACCGCTCACCCCAGCTGCTCCTGAGCCCTGGCAACCACGAATCTCTTTCTGTGACCCTTTTCCTATGCTTTATTGTTAAACTGCATTTTTAATTAGTAAACACATTGATGAATAAATTCTCATCAGAAAAATCCAAACTACTCGCGTATTTTGGAAGAACTCCTTGCAGCTCCTTCCTCGCCCCAGGCCGTTTTCCGGAGGTAAGCATTGCTAGGGTTTCGCGTAGCCTAAGCTTTCGTCTACGCAGTTGCATACGTGATGGTTAATTTCACGTGTCGACTTGACTGGGGCACTGGGTGTCCAGGTTAAACGTTATCTCTGGGTGCGGCCGTGAGGGTGTTTCCAGGTGAGACTGGCGTTTGAATCGGTGGGCTCAGTCAAGTGGATGGCCCTCCCCAGTGCGGGGGGCGGGCACTGTCCAATCCGTTGAAGACCTGAACAGAACGAAAGGTGGAGGAAGAGCTGGGCCGCTCCCTTCCTGCCTGCTTGCTGGAGCTCGGCCATCGGCCTTCTTCTGCCTGGGATGGGGACTTAGACCATCGGCTCCTGGTTCTCAGGCCTTCAGACTCAGACTGGAAGTTCCGCCAACAGTTCCTGCTCTCAGACCGTTGGACTCAATCTGGAACAACACCACTGGCTCTCCTGGAGCTCCAGCTTGCAGCAGGGAATTGTGGGAGTTCTCAGCCTCCATTATTGTCTGAGCCAATTCCTCGTGAGAAAATCTACGTATCTATATCTATATCAATATAGATAGAGGTATCTGCTATTGGTTGTTTCTCTGGAGAACTCTACCACACATACAGTACATACATTACATGCATATGTGCCATCCCTATAGAAATATATAGTTGCGTGTGTGTGTTTAACATATATATTGTTATACATACTCTTCCACAGCTTGTTTTTCTTCACTTAACTCCATGTCTTGGAAAACTGTCTTTTTTTTTTTCTGCTTTTTCTCCAGAAAGCCCCCCAGTACATAGTTGTATATTTTAGCTGTGGGTCCATCTAGTTGTGGCATGTGGGATGCTGCCTCAACATGGCCTGATGAGCGGTGCCATGTCCGTACCCAGGATCCGAACCAGCCGCTGCAGGGGAGGGCGCAAACTTAACCACTCGGCCACGGGGCCGGCCCCTGGAAAACTTTCTATATCCACATATTTATGCCTACTGCATTGTAAAAAGCTCTCTGCATAGCAGTCCATCCTATGGCTGTGTCGTGACTTATTGAACCAATCCCCAGCTGGTGGACGTTAGGTTGCTTTTGGTTTCTCCCCGTGACAGACAATGCTGTGATGGGCAGCCTTCGTACACACGTGCAAGTACTTCGCTTAAGTTGGGAGAAGAGAGATGCTTTCTAGAGTGGGAGGAAGAGGGATGAAGTTCCAGCCGGCAGAGAATTGCCCCAAACCCTGGAGTGGCAGTGGATCCCCCATGTGAGTGTCATCTGGGACAGGTCGTTCTGGAGGCTGACAGCTGCTGGATTTGGGCAGTGCTGAGGGTTTGAGCTTCTCTGACTTAGCCCAGGTCATGTCGCACGACCAGAAGTGCCTCTCTGGCCTAACTCCTGGGCCCACGCTCTGCCTCAGCCAGCTCTTAGGTTCTAGAAGGTGAAGGAGCCTGGGGGGGTCCCCCTTTTTTTGGGGAAACCATGTATTGTTTTGATGAAAGCTGTTCTGATTTAATGCTTCCCAGCCTCAGAAGGACCACATGCCACCCCTGCACAATAGATATGATGGAGCCAAGAAATGATCAAGCTCTTTTCCAGCAGCCTGGGTGGTGATGGCTTCATTTTCCTCTAACAAAACTAAAACCCAGAGAGGGGAAGTAATTCACCCAAGGCCACACAGCTAGATTAGCAGCCTAACAAAGAACTTTCTAACTGGAGGTCGTAGGTAGTGCCTTCTTCCAGACTGTGCCTGCTCCATAGGAGCATGAATAGGCTGGGGTAAGTTGGCAGAGGACAGGGTGGCATTGTCAGCTCCGTGTCTAACTCTTTGCTCAGCCTCAGCTCCTGTCCAGGATGAGCCCTTCGGCAGCTGTGGAATGGTCCTGCCGGCCTGAATCCTACCACGTGCGCCTAGGGAAAGCCTGGTGGCCAATAGCAGTTTCAGAACCATTCCTCCACCAACTCACCCACTCCCTGGAGCCTATGTGCTGGTGAGGAAGGAAGTGGTAGTGGAGAGAAGAAACAAATACAAGAATTGTTAGCATTTTGAAAGCATTTTCTGCTCTGAGGGGGTGGTGTCTTCCCATCGCCTTATCTGCTCATCACACAGGTAGGAAGGGCAAGCTCCAGGTGTCATATTGCAGAGGTGGCGAAACTGGGGCCCACTGAGAGAGTGCGGGGTTGGCCTCAGGTCATGTGTGCATCAAATTGGCCAGAGAGCTGGTGCAGGGACCCTGGTTTCCTGATTCCCAGCCAGAGGCTTTTGCCAATACATTTTACTGCCACCTCTTGCCTGACTGCCAGGACCTTGTGCTCACAGCTTGGCCTGTTCCTGCGCCCACCTCAGAAGACACACCGGGCTGTGATCGCCACTCTGTCCTGCCCTTTAGGGTCAGCAGCCGTGTGAACCTGAGGCTCTGTGACCCTGGACGAATGAGGAGGACAGTTCAGCCCACAGAATCCGGATGCTCAGGGTCCAGCTGTGGACACCCACGGCCATTGGTCAGACCGGCTCTGAGCGAGTGTGGAGCAACTCTTTGGCCTATTAAACATGCAAGTGTCTGTATGCTCTGAGTGGGGGGGAACTCCTGCTTGTGGGGCTCCCAGGAGTCTTTAGGGAACTTTCAGGAAGGCATTGAAGAAGAGAGGAGGGCACTCTGGGCAGGGGCCCGGTGGAGCCTAACTACAAAAGCAAGAAAGCAGCAGGCTTGTCTGAAGGGCCTGGGGGAGCACTGCTGGCTGAAGCAGAAGGTTCCTGTGAGGGAAAAGTGGGACATAAGCTTGGATGGCAGGTAGTAGTTTTCCAAGATGGCTGCAACAACATCTCCTGTCCCATACGCACTTCTTACAACGTGACCTTGACACTGCCCCCATTGGGAGGTAAGAGCTATGGTCCTTCCCCCTGAAACTGGGCAGCCTCGTGACTATGGCAGAAGTGAAGCTAGGTGACGTCAGAGGCTGGGCTATTAAAGGGTATACAGCTTCCACCTTGCTTGTTGGGACATTCACTTGTCGACCAAAATAATCCATAACCAATCTATAAATGAAAATTTGGGTGAGTTTATTCTGAGCTTAAATCTGAGGATTATAACCTGGGGCCTTTCTTCCCGAAGGAAGAAAGGGCACCAAAGAAGTGGGGTGCACAGACTGGTTATATACCCCCAGAGAGGATGTTTCACATAGGATTGAAATGTCCCTTTTACAATAGTCGCAAGACTGCTCTGTCGGCACAGCGATTGATGGAAACAGCAGGTAGGTCTTCTGTCTCAGTGACCACAGCAGGGTGGCAGTCTGTTGTCTCCAGCTGAGTGGTCACAGGTGAGCTGGGTGGTCAAAGGTGAGTGCAGCAATCAGTTCCTAGCCTAAGGAAAAATGCTTATCCCTAAGGAAATGCTAATGTGGGGGGAAGTTGCACCTTTATCTCAAGGGCCTTTGTTCTGGCTGTAGGAAATGTCTAAGCAGATATGCAATGCATGCTCAACAGCCACAGTCAGGCCCTTTTGGAAAAAACAAAGTCAGGCCGAATTAGGTTTATACCAAATGGCTTCCTCATATACTCCAATATATCCTATTGCTTGCCATTTTTATTTGTCACACTCTTGGAGCCTTGGGCCACCCTGTGAGTCATCTGACTGATGCCATGCTGTGAGGAAGCCCAAGCTAACTCACATGGAGAGATCACCTGAGGAGTCTTGAGACTACGTGGAGAGAGAGAGCCTGGCCTGTCCCCAGCTGCTTCTGCCCCATCCTCCCCACGCCCTACTGTTCCAGCTCTAGTCACTCTCTGACTGCAGCCTTAGGAGGGACCCTGAGCCTGAACCGCCCAGCTGAGCCCTTCCCAAATTCCTGAATCCTAAAAACCATGAGACGTAATAAAATCATTGCTGTTGCCTTAAGCCACTAAGGTTGGGGGGGATTTGTACACAGCAACAGGCAAATGAGGTTGGTGAAAGCAGAGTAGTGTTATGCAAAGAGCACTGATCTGAGAGTCGGGACCTGGGTACCTGGGTCTAGCCTTGCCAAGAACTTGCTGTGTGGCCTTGGGCAAGAAACATCTCTCTGGGCCTCAATTTCATTATTTGTAAAAACAAGAGGTTAGGATAAAATGATTTCGAAAATCCTTTCTAGTTCAAAAATTCCTTTGTGGTGATAAGCCTTAGAGAAGTTGGAATTTTATCTTTGAACAATGGGGAATCGTTGAGCTGAAGACATGCTGAGAGAAGGTTCTAGAGGTAAGAATGTGTGGATGAAGATAGAGCTGGGGAAATCCTTCTGCTGTCTCAGCAAGTGGAAGATGAGCACTGAGGTGATGAGAAACCCCCAGGGAGATACCCGACAGGAGGAGGAGCGGGGAGGATGGGTAAGTCAGAGGCAGGTGGTCTGACTTTCGATTCTAGATTTAGATGCTAGATTCTGAGCCAAAAGCTGCAAGGGAGGCCCCTCCCACTTGGGAAAAGGACCCCTGCAGCCCTTTTTACCCTCAGACCCATCTATCTCCATCTGCCTGAAGGACCAGGTATTTATGAAATCTCTCTGCTCCATCTACCTATTTTGTGCTTGCCCATGTCTAGAACAATCCCACAAGGCTCGCCACTTTGCTCAAATGGAGCTGAGATTCGACTCTAGCCTTGTGCCCACTGCTCAGATGTCAGGGCCTCGAGCAGTAACCACCACAGGGAGCCGAGTGCAGGGGAAAAGCCAGGCCAAGTGCTTTCAATGACTTCCTTTGGGCCCTGTCTGAGTCTGCCCAGGATATCTGACCCTGAGCCCTGTTCTAGAGCCTTTCGCTGTGGAGAATTTGCGTTATATGATACTCCCACTGCAACAGCGTGTCCAGGCTGCCATATCTGTAAGACAGAGGTAACCCCAGCTCTTGGCTTGGGATGGTCTCAGGAAAACAATGGGCAGGCTGGTGCCAGTGGGGATGGGGTAGGTTTGCTTCTTAGCAACAAAGAGAGCATTTGAATGGAAAAGAAGCTGGGGGGCTCTCTGGGACTGTCGCAGTTGGTTCTTTCTCTCTGCTCCTCGACAACTTCAGGCAGCTTGGGGACCCTGACTTTCTTTGCCTGTAGCCTGTGGCTGACATCTCCCCCAGAGCGAAAGGGCAGCTGTTTCTGCAGCCCTCGAGTGGAGGAGCTGCCCTTTTCCACAGCAATCCCCGCAAAGGCTCACGAGCTGTTCAGAGAGTTGCAAACCCGGGAAGGCCACAGCTGGAGAGGAGGAGAAAGAAGAGTGTTGGGAGAGCAGAGCCGTTTGCAGTGGGCTCCGCTGCCCAGCCAGGGCTGAATACTGTCTTCTCTGGAGGCAGGCCAAGAATGCAGCCCCTCCCTCCTACGTCCCTGTGATAATAGCTCCTAACATGTACTGAGCCCTTAATACGAGCCAGGCCCTGTTCTCAGCCTTGTCCACGGATTATTTTATTTAATCCTTCACAATAGCCCTATGAGGGACGTCTAGTATTATTTCTATTTTAGAGATTAAATAATAATAATTTTAGAACCCCCTGAGGCACCTAGAGGTTAAGTAACCTAGTAAGTGTGGCTCAGCCAGGATTATGAACCCAGATAGTTTGGCTCCAGAGGGCGACAGCTAACCACTAGGCTTTACTGCCTGTCACAGGACAGGCTGGCTAAATCATCCCACCCTCTGGGGCTGCCCTCTGAAGTGTCCCTTCAAGGCTTGTCCTCCTGGGGTCATACTTTGAATCTGACAACAGCCACCAATTTACTGAGCGCTTACTACGCGCCAGCCATCGTGCTAAGCACTTTACGCGGCTTATTCAGTCTCGTCCTCTCAACGACCCTGCAGAATAAGTGTTGTTGCTATCTCCATTCTACAGGTGAGGAAACTCAGTCTCCGGAAGGCTTAACGACTTGTTCAAGGTCAAGCTGGTAAGTGGCAGAGCCAGGATTTAAATTTGAACCGAAGTCTGTCTGATTCTCAAGTTCTAAGCACACATTTTATTCATTCATTCACTCAACCAACCAAAATTTTAAAGAGCGCCCGCCGTATGCTGGGCACTGTGCTCGGCACAGGTGCGCACGGTGGCGGGGCTTCTGCGTTTCTGACTCTTGCTCCAGCTTAGACCGCTCTCTAGAACTGCGGACGCGTGAAACCAGCTGCCTGTTTGACGTTGCTATCTCAAACGAACACGTTCGAAACGGGACTCCGGATGTTCCCCCAAAGTTGGTCCCCCAAAGCCCTCTTCAGCCCTGGAAATGGCGTCACCATCCGTGCAGTTGCTCAAACCGACAGTTAGAGGACATGTCTGAATCCTCTCTTTCCCTCACCCCTACGTCTAATCTATCAGCAGGTCTGGTTGACTTTATTTCCAAACAGATCCCCAATCTTTTCGCTTTTCTCCGTTCCCCTTTTCTCACCAGTACATTCTCCATAGGGAAGTCAGCGTGATCTGAAAACATCAATCAGATCATTTCCTCGCCCTGCTTCCAACCCTCCAGTGGATTCCTGTGCACTCATAACCTACAAGGCCGTGCCTGAATGGGCCTCTAGCTGCCACCCTGCTCTCCTGCCCTCCCCCTGCACCCCTCCCCGTGCTCCTGCCTTCCGTTCCTCTAACATGCCAAGCTCCTTCCCACCTTTGAGCCTTTGCTCACTACCTCCCTCTGCCCGCAATGTTCTCCCCCAGATCTCAGTTTCAATGTCACCTCCTCGGAGAGGCCTTCCCTACCCAGCTTCTATAGAGTCGCCACTCTCTTTTCTCTGCATGACTCTTATTACTAAAGAATATTTTCTTACTTACCTGTCTCTCCCGCCCACTAGAATAAAAGCTCTCCGAGAGCAGGGAGCTGGCGCCTCCCTCATCATTTCCTTCTCAGCATCTAGAACAGTAGCTGGCACATAGTGGGTGCTCATGAAGTAAAGTGGTGGAAGTTGGTGGACACAGCAAGGAGGGGGGCACAGAGCAGTGAATGAGCCTTGGGAAATGACAAAGGCACACCAGTCTGGAAGCAGCAGAAGGGAGTGAAGAACATGCTGACCCTCCTTGGCCTGGGGCTGGGGGAGGAGCAGGTGTGAGGCCTCCAAGTTTGTGCTCTGCCACTTACCAGCTGAGTCACTTAGCTTTCCCGGGCCACAGGTCCCTCATCTGAAAATGGGAATAGTGGTACTGTACCACCTAACAGTGTCGCTCGGGGGACTCTGCTCAAACCCTCCAATGGCTTCCTATTTTGCTCTGGGTAAATGCCAATGTCACTGCAATGGTGTCTGCGGGCCTGCACCATCAGGCACCCCTCCTCCCATGCCCCCCTGGCCCTCATCTCTACTGCTCTTCCTCTCACTCCTCTCCTCCAGCCCCACTGCCTCCTTCACCTGCCCCCCTCAGGGTCTTTGCCCAGCTGTTCTCTCTGCCCAGAATGCCCTTCTTTCATTTCCACCTGGAAAGGCTCACCCTTCTCTCCTTCAGGTCTAGTCTCAATGTCTACCTCCTCAGTGAGACCTTCCATGGTCACCCCCCTTGACACTGCATGCACCTTTCTGGGCACTCCCTCTCCCCCTTCTCTGCTTTGGCTTTCTCCATTGCACTTCTCACAGGCTGGCATACCACATTATTTCTTACTTACTCTCTGTACCATTTGTCCTCCCCCTAGAGAGTAAGCCTCGTGAGAGCAGGGAGTTTAGCTGTCTTTCTCACTGCCATTCCCCCAGCCCCTGGCACAGTGCCTGGCACATAGTAAACACAGTCAATCTTTACTGGATGAATGAATGAATGCATGAATGAATGAAGTGCCAGCACAGTGCCTGTCATATAAAAAGCGTTTGGAAAGTGGTAGTTATTATTATTAGTAGCTATCTCTTTGTGGCCCCTGTTCTGGAGCCCAGGGCTTGGCACAGAGCCCTGCACTCAACAGATGCTAGCTGACACGTGTTGAAAGAGGAATCCTACTTGAGGTGGAAAGTCGTCTACCCGCCAAGAGAAAAGCAAATGACACAGGCTCTAAGAGGGCGAGGAGGGAAGGCAGGACTGCAGGCTGTTTCTAAAGCCAAATCTCCAGTCCCACTCCTGCTCCCCCAAAAGACACCTCCAGTGAGGGAACTTGCAAAGGGCGATTCCCACAGAGGAGCACCAGGAAGGCCATATGGATCCTTCACCTGGGGCCCCAACCCTCCCAGGGGTCTGTGCTAGAATTCAGAGGGCTCATGAACTTGGAAGGGGAAAATTACGTCTTTATTTCTACTCTCTTTTAACTACATTTCTGCATTTCCTTCAATCGTGAATGCAGGCAACAAGCTACCATAATTTTAGAGGACCTGCGACTCAGCCAGCAACAGGAATCACACATATTTTCATATCACGTTAGAGTGAAACAGATCTCTCAAAATATCAGTATGCTCCTCACTGTTTTGCAATTATGATAGTTACAAGACGCACCGCTAGATCTTGTTATTTCATATGCTAATAACGAGGCATAGATAGCACGAATTTTAAAAATATGTTGATAGCTGTATTTCAGTATAATTGGCTTCCATTATAATCCTTTGTATTTTATTTTATGCACTTAAAAACATTATTCTGGAAAGGGTCTGCACTGGCTGACTTAGGCTCACACACGCAAATGTGTACGCTCCCCTGGGAAGAAGTCACCTAAGTGGGCTGGGACCAATTGCAACCAGACTGTGTATGTTCTAACCTGGGGCTTTTCCCAGGTGGGGGACCATCACCTCCCCAACAGTCTCACTTTCTATCACTATGACACATCTGTGAATTGGTTTGTCAAAAAAGCTGTAGGCCTAGTGTGACATCGGGACAGGCAGTGGGGTCTCAAACTCCTTCCTGGACACCCCGGACCAGCCAAACTAGATTGCTCACCGTCCCCCGGGAGTGCTGCACACATCCCACCTCCTTCCCTTTGCCTCTACCATTCCCTATGGCTGGAACGCTGGCCCAGCTCCAGCTCCAGCCCCAGCCCCAGCCCCAAGGCCATGCTACTCAAACATCAGATCTTCTAACCATCCAGGCTTTTTCACACCCCCAAACCAATATTCTGGAACTCCATCTGAACACCTGCTCAAATACTTAAGTTGATCCATGACTGCTTCTTCTCCTTTTTTTTAATGTCCCCCAAAGCTATCAGGTCTTTTTGTGTGCGTACGAGGAAGATTGGCCATGAGCTAACATCTGTTGCCAATCTTTTTTTCTGCTGCCATTCTTTTTTTTTCCCTCTTCTCTCCAAAGGCCCCCAGTACATACTCGTGTATTCTAGGTGTAGGTCCTTCTGTCTTTGCTATGTGGGGTGACACCTCAGCACAGTTTGATGAGCCATGCTAGGTACACCCAGGATCCCAACCGGCAGAACCCTGGGCTGCCAAAGTTAAGTGCAAGAACTTAACCGCTATGCCACCAGGCTGGCCCCCACTGCTGCTTCTTTAAGGAACGTATTGGCCCTGCCCCCAGGCATTTTAGCAGCTTGAGGTAGGGGGTGGCCTTCTGTCCAGGCAAGAATGAAAGGCAAGCAAGTCCATTGTCAAAACAAAATGGCAACTCCTCTACCTGTGTCACTGTTCCCAGCACCCAGAGCACCCAGATCTGAATTTTAATTCTCAGCACAGAAGCCTCCATACTCACCAAAGAACTCAGCCCTGACCCCTCCTAGCCAGGGTCTCTTAGGAGCACGACTGCCAAGGCCAATCTTTGCAGAGGGCTTAGTCACCATGGTATTGAAGTGACAGGCCATCGACTCTAGGCTGGATAAAGAAGAAGTGAAGAAAGCAGAGGGCTGATAAAGTGGGGAAGAGTAGAAGGGCCAGTGCCCTGGCCAGCCCAAAGAGGTTGAAGGACAGTCCTCAAGGGAATGAGCGAGTGAATCGGAAGAGGTGGGGGTAGCGGAGAGGGGGCTGGAAAGAGTGATTTTTAAAGTGGCACAGTGGAGAGCCGCGTCCAGGCTCAAGGTGTGACTGTGAGAGAGTGTGGCTTGAGAAGGAGTGCGGAAGAAGGTCAAGATGAAGTCAAGGAACACAGAGGCCGAGGTGTTGGGAGGGGTGTTGGCATGAACATTGAAGTCATCCACAATAATTAGGGGGCTTCTGGAAGAGAAGAAAACCATGTGCTACTTTACCAAATGTCTTTAATGAATGAGAGAGGGTTGACAGCGACTGGGTGATTGGTTAGCACAGTCCATCAGCATGGACCTTGGGAGAGCGAGCCAGTAAATGCTGGCATTCAAGGCCGCTCCTAGTTCTTCTCTTGCCATTCTACTCCCTTTCCCCTGGTGATCAATTCACTCCCCGGCTTTAAATATCTCTCCTAATGGCTTCCAAATTTACATCTTTAGCTCCAATCTCTCTGCTGAGTTTCAGACAGCTGATCCAACTGCGTACTTGATGGCTTTGCTTAGACCAAAATTAAGAGCTTGCTTCCAAATGCAGTCCTCTTCCAGTGTTCTCTATCTCTGTGCCACCACCATCCGTTCAGTTGTCGAAGTCAGAAACTTGGAAGTTATCTTTGACAGTTCTCTCTATTTCCCACCTCCAATCTATTATTGAGTCCTGTTGACTTCACCTCCTTAGGAGCTCTTGAATTCATGCACTCCTCTCCATCACCACCCAGGCCCCCCGGCTACCATCCCCTCTCACCTGGTCTGATGCAATAGCTTCTCCAGACATCACTCTGCTCCGCTCCAATCTGTTCGCTCTGCAGCCAGACTGATAGTCTTAAAATGCAAATCTGCTCATGTCACCTGTCTGCTTAAACACTTCAGTGCCTTCCCATGGTTCTTAAGACAAAGGTCAAAAGCCATAATGGGGCTCCACATCAAGTGGTTCTCATCCTTAACTCAACATTAGAATCACCTGGGGAGATTTTGAGATATTGATGCCTGGGTCCCACCCCTGACCACTAAATCTGAACCTTGGGTTTGGAACCCAAGCGTGGCTATATTTTTTAACATTCTCTGGGGATTTTAATTTTCAGCCAGGGCTAAGAACCTCTGATCTACATAGCTACCTCCCTGCCTTTCAAGCTTCATCTTGCCCGCTGACCACCTTGACTCTGCATTCTGGCCACACTGCCCTACTGTCAGCCTGTCAGCCAGAATGCTCTCCCTTCCCTCCAGCCCACTCCCTTCCACCTAGTTAGTGACAATTCATCCTTCAGATTGTAGGTCATTAATTGTCATTTCCTGCCCCTCCTCTCCCCATGTTCACGTTAAATCAGGTTCGTTCCTTCCTAGCACTCCTCCAACTGGACATTTGCGTTTATTTCAGCAGTTATTTGATTGCTGTCCATTTCTACCACTAGACTGTCTCATACACTGCTGAGCACTCAGTCGCTAGCACAGTGCTCAGCACAATATAATGGCTCAATAATTTGATGACTGAATGAAGGTGAGGTAAGATGAAGTATTTGAAACCATATGGACCAATTCTGTTCTTTGATCACAAACTGAATTCCTAATTTTGGTCACAAACTGAACCTTAGAGTTGGGCCCAGTATGGAATCAGTGTTCCCTGCTACAGCCTAAGTACCTCTTCACAGCTGCTTGGACCAGCAGCTCTCAATCCTGGCTGCCCATTATAATCATCCAAAAAGCTTAATAACAAAAAATGCCCAGCCCCACCCCAGACCAATTAAATCAGAACATCAGGGGGTGGAGCCTGGCCTAATTAGTTTTTTCCCTAGCTTTATTGAGGTATGATTGACAAATAAAAATTGTGTATATTTTGGTTGTACATCATGATGCTTTTTCCAGGTGTGCAAGGCGATGACTTAGTACATGTATACATTGTGAAATGATTACACAATGGAGTTAACAAATCTATCACCTCACAAAGTCACCCTTTCTTTGCGGTGAGAACAGAAGATTTACTCTCTTAGAGAAGTTCAAGTGTTTTACAGCTCCCCAGGTGATCTTCGTGTGCAGCTGCAGTTAAGAGGAACGCTCTGCCCCTCGCTCCCCCAAGTGTGGTCCCGGGTGGCTGCACCACCTCCAGCTTATTGGGAATGCAGAATCTCAGGTCCCACCTAGATCCTCTAAATCAGAATCTGCATTTTAACCAGCACCCCAAGGGACTGGTTGACGTGATCACGTTTGAAAAGCACTGCCAAGGAGCTAGGCAGGAGAGCGTGGGCTCCGGGGTGCTCCCAGTTTCCGGGGAAGTGTGTGGCTGCTTGGGTGGGAGCACATCGCCACTCCCCCACAAGTCTCAACCTAACGGCTGGCTCACTGTTTTGCCAGACTGGTGGGTTGACATTCTAGTGTAGATATTGTAACGAAGGCCTTAGCATGGACAAAAACCCCACCCTGGATAGCGACAGCAAAGCAAAGGTTTCCATTTCATGGGGAAAGCTGAGACTAGCAGAACGTTTGCTAGGAGCCCTTTCTGACGAGTGGCAACAATAGAATAAAGAGCCAGCCCTCGCGGGCCTGTCACGTCCCTGCACCCAACCAACCGCAGGGCTGGGCCTAGCAGTGACTGCCAGCATTGCGAGCGCGATGCCTGCCTGGGGAACAGCTGTCGAAGGCGCCGCTCCCTGCTGCTCTCTCCACCAGCTCCACCCGCCCCCCGCACCCCCAAATCCCTCCCCCCGCCAAAGTGATTAAGTGTGTTCCAATTCTATTATTGGTTTGGTTTCGGAATGCCGGCCCAGTCTTGGCAGGAGCCCCATCCTTCAGGCGGGGCCGGGTGGGTGGCGCCGGGATCCCGCGCCCCGCCCAGGCTCAGGGCTCGCGCGCGCGGGCTCCTGCTCCGGGAGCGCCGCTCAGCCGGGCCCCGCGGGCACGCTGTCCCTCCGGGTCCCCGTCTCAGGGACGGGTGCTGAGCCGAGGTGGGCGGAGCCCTGGGCGCAGCGGGCGCTGCACTGCCCCCTGGGGCGGACGGAGCGCGCTCGCTTCCACACCCGCCTGGCACTGCTCTGCGCCACCGCCACCCGCTCGCCTGTCTGTCCGGGTTCCTCTCCAGGAAACGTCTTCTTACTGGAAAGACAGCCGCTGTCTGCTGCGGGGCGGCAGAGTCTGAAACCAAGTTGCACAAGCCTCGGGCGACAGAAAACTTGGTATTCGTTTTTGAGGCTGTTCCCTCAGAACGAACGTTCTAAAAAAGCCACCTGTCAGGTCCCAGCTCGTGAATGAGCCCACCCCCAACCCAAGTCGGGGAGGAGGAGCGGGGGAAGCATTTTCATGGGTCAGGCTTAAACATGGCTGGAGGCACCGGGTTGCAGCGCCCCGGACGCAGCCCCTCCGGAGCCAGCTGTTTGCTGTGTAACTGAGAACCGAGTCCTTTGAGGACACTCGGGCCATTGGGTAAACACTCTCCTTGTGTCTCCCGCAGCTGGGTGTGGACCGTGGCTGCCTTTGACGGGGGAAGCGAGGGCACCCAGCTGTTGCCCAGCCAAAGAGCCAAGGTGACACCTTCCAAAAGCCCCACGCATCGGGGTCCTTTCCTGAAGGACGCATAGCCTCTGAGAAAAGCACAGTGGCTCCTGTAGGGGGGAAACATATACAGTATATAAAATTTTGTGCCTGCATGCTCAGCAATGGCCCTGGGACCTGTACCCACCGGCCTCCAGCCTGGCAGTGGTTCCCTGGGCAGGGGCATGGTCTCCACTGAAAAACTGGCTCCCTGGTGAGCTCACTCCCATCCTCTGCCTTCTTCTTCCTGTTTCCTTAGTTTTTCTTATTCTTCTCATCTCTCCAGCTTTCTTACTTCATCTTCTCTCCCTAGGCATTCGATCTCTCCCTCTTCTGATTTTTTCTTTCTTTCTCGTTCATTGGAAGATGCATCCACCATGTATTAAGCACTGTAGTAGTCAGCTCGGGCTGCCATAACAAAAGACCATGGACTGGGGGGCTTAAACAACAGAAATTTATTTCTCACACTCCTGGAGGCTGGAAGTCTGAGATCAGGGTGCCAGCATGGTCAGGTTCTGGTGAGACTCTCTTCCTGGCTTGCAGATGGCCACTTTCTCACTGTGTCCTCATGTGGCAGAGAGAGAGAGATTTCCACAGTCCTATGGGATTAGGGCGCCACCCCAATGACCTCATTTAACCTGAATTACATAAACAGACCCCATCTCCAGATAAGTCACATGGGGGTAAGGGCTTCAACATACCAATTTGGAGAAAGGACACAATTCAGTCCACAGCAAGAACCTACAGGGATTGCTAGATTCCTGGGAGCTATACTAGTGGGGGAGACAGACAGCAGTGTAAACAGATGTGACCAGTATTGTTAACAAACTGTGAATAGAACAGAGTAGGAGAATGGAGGGGCAGGAGTGAATAGATGCTTTAAGAAATCAAGGCAGGCTTGACAGAAGAGGTGACTTTTGAGTTGGCTCATGAAGCATGAGAAGGAGTTTGCCAGACAAAGAAAGGAGGGACTATATTTCAGGCAAAGAGAATAGCATGTGCAAAATCACAGAGTTGTGAAAGGGCATGGCCTACTTGATAAAGCAGTGAAAACTTCTGTGGCACTGGAGGTGGGGATGTATGGGAGAGTGACAGACGATGCTGGAGATGCAAGTTAGGACCATCCCATGCAGGGTTCAAGCAGGAGATGATGATGGCCCAAGCTAGGGCAGGGAGAGAGGGGATGGAAAGTAAGGACAGAATGCAGGAGACATTGGCAAGACCAAATTGGCTGATTGAATGGTGGGGTGATGAGGAGTCAGAAGTGGAGGGTGACTCCTGAATTTCCAGCTTAGGGGACTGGCATCATTCACTAAGATACAGAAGGAGGAGTAGGTCTGAGGTGGGGGGTGAGAGTAGAACTAGTGAGTACGTGGTATCTCTAGGACATCCTGATGAGATAGGCTGGGTGCTAGGGGTGAAGTAGGGCTGGAACAAACTCTGTGTAGGTCCATGAGCATGTTTGAGGGAACTACCTGATGTTGGGGAGAGAAGCATACTAAATGATTAGAGGGAGCTATGCTCAGAGCTCACACTGGGTTGGGAATAGTGCCAGTTCCCAACCAGCTAAAATTGGGGCATCAGGTAGAGTACACAGAAGGGTCTTGCCTTAGGACTGGGGAATAATTAGCCCTAGACTGAGCACCGCTCTGGTTTCATCTAACAAAGCTTAACAGCAAGACCCAAAGGGATCAAACAATTTCCAAGAAACTTAAATGAGTCCCAGAACAAAGTTCAAGAATATTTATAGCAGGATTTCTCAACCTCAGAACAACTGACATTTTGAGCTGGATAATTCTTCGTTGTGGGAGCTGTCCTGTGCATTGTAGGATGTTTAGCATTATACCTGGCCTCTACTCATTGGACGCCAATAGTACCCTCCAGTTGTAGCAACCAAAAATATTTCCAGACAGACAAAATCGCCCCTGGTTGAGAACCACTTATTATAGGAATACAGGTATATTAAAGAACCCAACAAGCTAGAATTCTCTATGTCTGGCATCCAGTAAAAAATTACCTGGCGTGGACAGAGCAGGAAACTATGGCCCATAAGCAGGAGATAAATCAGTTATTTGAAATCAAACCAGATCTGACACAGATATTAGAATTAGCAGACAATGATATTGAAACAGTTATTATAAGCGTATGTCATATGTTCAAAAATTTAAGGAGAGACATGGAAGATATTTTTTAAAATACCCAAATCAAACTTACAGAGGTGAAAACTACAAAATGTGAAGTGAAAAATACATTCAATGGGATTAATGGCAGTTAGACATCATAGAAGAAAAGACTAGTGAACTTGAGTACACAGCAATAGAAATGATTCAAAATAAAACACACATAGAGAAGAGAATGAAAAAAAATGAGTGGACCATCAGTCGAGCTGTAGGAGAAATTCAAGTGGCATAATATAAATATAACTGGGGTCTCTGAAGGAGAAAAAGAGACAGGAGGGAAGAGGAAAACGTTTGCAGAAATAATAACCAAGATTTTTCCAAATATGATGAAAATTATAAACCCAGAGATCCAAGGAATGCAGTAAGCTCCAAGAACAAGAAACAGGAAGAAAACTACACCAAGGCACATCGTAATCAAGTTGCTCAAAACTAGTGATAAAAAGAACATCTTAACAGCAGCCAGAGAAAAAAGACATTTTATGTATAGAGAAACAAAGACAAGATTTCTCACTGTAAAGGATGCAAGTGAAAAGACTGTGGAGCAAAATCTTGAAAGAACTGAAAGAAAAAAAACCCTGCCAAGGGATTCTGTATGAGGCAAAAATATCTTTCAGAAAGGAAGGCCAAACAAAGACGTTCCAGTCATATAAAAACTGAAAGAATTCATCACCAGCAGACACACACTACGAGAAATGGAAGGAAGATGATTACAGATGAAAATATGGATCTACCTAAAGGAAGGAAGAGAAGAGGAAATAGTAACTACACGGGCAAATATATAAGATTTAAGAAAAGTATTTAAATATCTTTGATAGTGGACTGTTTAAGTAAAAGTAATAATAATGTAGTGTGGGGTTTGTAACATATGTAAATGTAAAATGTATGACAACAATGGCACAAAGGTTGGGAGGGGAGAAAATGATGTATACTATTTCATGTATGGAGAAACATGAAATAGTGAGACTTTATAATATACATGAAGTGGTATATATCACTTGAAGATTGACTAAGATAAGTTACCTAAAAGTAATCAATAAAATAACAAAACAAAGAATCATAGCTGATAAGCCGATAAATGAGATAAAATGAAACCATAAAAAATATTCAATTACTCCCAAAAAAGACAGAAAAAAAGAAAAAAGGAAACAAAGAACAGATGGGGCAAATAGAGAACAAATAACAAAATGATAGATTTAAATCTAACTGTATCAACAATCAAATGAAATATACATGATTTAAATACCCAAATAAAAAAGGCAGAGATTGTCAAATTGGATAGAAAAGCAAGAACCAATTATATATGGCCTACACATAAAACATTTTAATTGCAAAGTTAAAAATAGGTTAAAAAAGTAAATGTATGGAAAAAATATACCATGCTAACACTAATCAAAAGAAATTTGGAATGGCTTTATTAATATGAGATGAAGTCAATTTTAAAGCAAAAATTATTACCAGTGGGGCTGGCCCGGTGGCCGAGTGGTTAAGTTCGCACGCTCCGCTGCAGGCGGCCCAGTGTTTCATTGGTTCGAATCCTGGGTGCGGACATGGCACTGCTCATCAAACCACGCTGAGGCAGCGTCCCACATGCCACAACTAGAAGGACCCACAACAAAGAATATACAACTATGTACTGGGGGGCTTTGGGGAGAAAAAGGAAAAAATAAATTAAAAAATAAATTATTACCAGAGATCAAGAAGGTCATTTCTTAGTGTTAAAGGGGTCAGTTCATCGAGAGGGCATAACAATCCTAAATATTCATGCACCTATTAACAGAGCTTCAAAATACATGAAGCAAAAGCTGACAGAACTGCAAGTAGAAACAGAAAAGTCCACAATTGTAGTTGGAGATTTCAACACTCATCTCTCAATAATTGATAGAATACATAGGCAGAAAATCAGCAAGGATATAGAAGACATGAATAACATCATCAACCAACTTGACCTAATTCACCTTTACAGAACACTCTACCCAACCATAGCAGAGTACATATTATTTTCAAGAGCATACCGCACCTTTACCAAGATAGACTATATTCTGGGCCATGAAACAAGTCTCAAAAAATTTAAAAGAGGGGCAGGCCTGGTGGTGTAGTGGTTAAGTTCACGCACTCTGCTTTGGCAGCCTGGGGTTTTCTGGTTTGGATCCTGGGTGCAGACCTACACACTGCTCATCAAGCCATGCTGTGGCAGCGACCCACATACAAAAAAATGGAGGAGGATTGGCACAGATGTTAGCTCAGGGACAATCTTCTTCAAGCAAAAAGAGGAAGATTGGCAACAGATGCTAGCTCAGGGACAATCTTCCTCACCAAAAAAAAAAAAAAATTAAAAGAATTCAAGTTATACAAAGTATATCCTCTGACTACAACAAATTTAAATTATAAACCAATAACAACAAGATCTCTGGAAGTTTCCCAAATGTCTGGAAAGTAAATTGCACGCTTCTAAATAATCCATGGGGCAAAGAAGAAATCAAAAGGAAATTTAGAAAGTATTTTGAAATGAATAAAAATGAAAACACAACATAGAATTTGTGGGATGCCACTAAATGGCTATTTTAGAAAAGAAGAAAGGTCTCAAATCAATGATTTTCAACTTCCATCATAAGAAACTAGATAAAGATGAACAAATTAAATCCAATGTAAGTAAAAGAAAGGAAATAATAAAGATCAGAGAAGAAATTGAAGAAATAGAAAAGAAATAAACAATAGAGAAAATAAATGAAACCAAAAGCTGGCTCCTTAAGAAGATTAATAAAATTGGTAAATCTCTAGGCAGACTGACCAGGAAAAGAAGAAAGAAACACCAATTACCAATACAATGAATGACAGACATGCCGTAACTACAGATTCTATAGATATTAAAAGGACACTAAGGGGATATTATGAACAGCTTTCTGACAACAAATCTGACAACTTAGATAAAATGGACAGATCTTTTGAAAGACACAAAATACAAAAGTTCACTCAAGAAGAAATAGGTAGTGTGAATAGCCCTCTGTTAAGGAAATTCAATTTATAGTTAGACACCTTGCTACAAAGATAACTTCAGGGCCAGATGGCTTCACTGGTGAATTCCATGAAACATTTAAAGAAGTAATGCCAATTCTACACAAAGTCTTCCAGAATGTTGAAAAGGAGGGAATACCTCCCCATTAATTCTATCTATGTTTTTTATCACTATTACCCCGATAACAAAGCAGAAAGACATGACAAGGAAACTACAGACCACATCTCTCATAAATATAGATGTAAAAACTTTAACAAATCAAATCTAACTATATAAAAAAGAGAATACATCCATGATCAAGTGGGGTTTATCCCAGCAAGGCTAATTTGAGTGAAAATCGAGCAATGTAATTCACCATATTAATAAACAAAAATAGAAAAACACTACATGATTATCTCAATAGATGGAGAAAAAGGATTTGACAAAATCCAACAGCTATTCCTAAGGAAAACTCAGCAAACTAGAAATAGAAGGAAACTTCCTCAACTTGATTAAGGGTATTATGAAAAACCTACAGTTAATATAACATTTAATGGTGAACTACTGAATTCTTTGCCCCTAAGATCAAGAGCAAGACAAGGATGTGTGCCCTTATTCAACATTTTACTGGAAGTTCTAGCCAGTGCTAAAAGTCAAGAAAATAAAACGAGGCATCTAGATAGGGAAGGAAGATATAAAACTGTCTTTATTTGCAGATAACCTGATCATCTATGTAGAAAATATGATGGGATCGACAAGAAAGCTGCTAGAACTAATAATTGACTTTGGTGAGTTTTCAGCTACAAGATCAATTTTATTTCTATATACCAGCAACAAAAACAATTGGAAACTGAAATTTTAAAATACTTTTTATAATTCAATGTGGGAAAGAATAGTCTTTTCGACAAATGGTGCTGGGACAAATGGTTATCCACATGGAAAAGAATGAGATTGGTCTCCTTCCTTACACCACACACAAAAATTAACTCAAAATAGGGGCCGGCCCTGTGGGCGAGTGCTTAAGTTCTCGTGCTCTGCTTCGGCAGCCCGGGTTTCATCAGTTCGTATCCTGGGCGTGGACATGGCACCGCTCGTCAGACCATGCTGAGGCAGCATCCACACAGCACAACCAGAGGCACTCACAACTAGAGTATACAAGTATGTACTGGGGGGCCTTGAGGAGAAGAGGAAGAAAAAAAATGAAGATTGGCAGCAGATGTTAGCTCAGGGCCAATCTTAAAAAAAAATTAACTCAAAATAGATCATAGACCTAAATGTAAGAGGCAAAACTATAAAATTCTTAGAAGGAAACATAGTTGTAAATCTGTGTGCCCTGTGATTAGGCAATTGTTTCTTAGATACAACACCATTTAAAAGCAAAAGCAACCAAAGAAAATATAGATAAGTTGGACTTAATCAAAATTAAAAACTTTTGTGTATCAAAGAACACTATCAAGAAAGTGAAAAGACAACGCAGAATGGGAATGGGAGAAAATATTTGCAAATCATGTATCTGATAAGGGTCTAGCATCCTGCAATGTATAAAGAACTCTTACAAATCAATAATAAAAAGACAAATAAATGAAAAATGGGCAAAGCATCTGAATAGACACTTCTCCAAAGAAGATATACAAATGGCCAAACAAGCACATGAAACATCATTAGTCATTAGGGAAATGCAAATCAAAACCACAATGAGAGACCACTTCACACCCACAGGGATGGATATACTAAAAACAAACATGGAAAATAAGCGTTTGAGGAGGCTGTGGAGAAACTGGAACCCTCACACACTGCTGGTGGGATTGTAAAATGGTGCAGCTGCTGTGGAAAACATTTTGGCAGTTCCTTACAATCATAGAGTTACCATATGACCCAACCATTCTACTCCTAGGTAAATACATAACCAGGAGAACTGAAAACATATTCACACAAAACCTTGTACATAAACATTCATGGCATCATTATTCATAATTATCCAAAAGTGGTAGTAACTGAAATGCCCATTAACTGATGAATGGATAAACAAAATGTGGTGTATCCATAAAATGGAATATTATTCAGCCATAAAAAGGAACAAAATACTGAAACATGCTACAACATGGATGAACCTTGAAAACATTATGCTAAGTGAAAGAGGCCAGTCCTAACAGGTCATATATTATATGATTCCATTTATACTAAATGTATGGAAGAGGCAAATCCAGATGGACATAAAGTAGATTAATGGTTGCTAGGGGATGGAAGGAGGAGTGGATTGGAACTGTCTTCTTATAGATATGGCCTTTGTTTGGGGGGGGTGATGGAAATGCTCTGGAATTAGATAGTGGGGATGGTTGCATAACTTAGTGAATATGCTAATAACCACTGAGTTGGACACTTCAAAATGGTGAATTTTATGTTATGTGAATTATATCAATGTAAAAAGTGGGCAAAGGATTCGATAAATATTTCTCCAAAGAAGATGTATAAAAGGACAATAAGCACATTAAAAGATGCTCAATATTAGTAGTCATTAGGGAAATACAAATCAAGACCACAATGAGATATCACTTCACATCCCCTGGATGGTTAAAATAAAAAAGACGGAAAATAAGACGAGAAGATGAGGAAAAATAGGAACCTCATACATTGCTGGTGGGGTTGTAGAATGGGACAGCTGCTTTGGAAAACAGTTTGGGGGTTCCTCAAAAAGTTAAACATAGAGTTACCGTGTGACCCAGGTAAATACTCATAGGCACATACCCAAGAGAATTGAAGACATACGTATATACGAAAATTTGTACATGTGTTCATGGCAGCATTTTTCACAATAGCCAAAAAGTATAATCAACCTAATGATATATACAACACTATTAATACATACAACAACATGAATTAATCTCAAAATAACTTTGCCAGCCAAAAAAAAAGTGCATACTGTGTTATTCCATTTATATAAAACTCTAGAAAATGCAAACTATACAGTAACAGAGAGCAGGTCAGTGGTTGCCCGGGGATGAAAGAATCGGGAGAGGATGGAGTGAGGGATTACAAAGGGGCAAGAGGCAATTATAGGGAGCGATGGAAACTCGATGGTGGTGATGCTTTCACAGAGGTGTGTATATGTCAAAATTTAGCAAATTGTACGCTTTGTGTACATGGCATTCTATACATTGCAAATTGTGTGGTTTGATGTATGTCAATTATATCTCAGTAAAGCTAAAAACAAAAAAAGGAGCAGGTCTTTGAACAGATGAGCTGCAAGTCTTTTCCAGCTCTGGTTCTGTGGCACCTATTGCAGGACATTATCCTGAAGCCTTGTATCGAAATACTGCTTTGTAGTAGGATGCCCGAATCACTGAGACAAAACTGGGGATTTTGCTTGGATTATTCAGTAACATGCCTTTGTTCTTCACATTTCTGGGACATCATAGACAGAACCTCAAAGCCCAGTGGGACAACGGAGTGGGGAAGTGCACTATGAAGCCGGTGGGAAGACATCCAGGTCAGAGAAGGAAGCTGGGGAAATGACAGCCTAATGAGCTCTGCTCTTTCCAATTTCTTCAAGTCTATGATTCAGAGGATTGGCTTGCCATGGACATTCCAGACCAGTGAGGCATCTGAGGGCAATGAATGCATAGACATCCCAGGGGAGAAAACAATGGAAGACAAGATGGAAATGAGAAATGGCCTTTTTAGGTCTCTTGACCCAAATGCAAGGAGCTAAGAGGATATGGAGGAAGCAGTGGAAGTGTCCCTTCCCTGCAGGAAAGGAGATTATGACTTGATGGGGTCTGGGGAAATCAAATGTAAGAAACTGAAGACCTGGAATGTCAAGCCTCCAGGGATGCCTTTTAGATGGACGTGCTAGAGGAGCAGGAGGAAGGAGGTGATACCCTCCCGCCTGTTAGCAGTGAAAGCCAAGAAGGCAAGGAAGGGAAAGAATGAAAAGCCAAGAGGTATGCTTCAAAGTCGTTTGTCAGCTGGGCAGGGCCTTAAGCCGGGGCCACGGCTGATGGATCACTTCAGGGGAAGCACTGCTGGAGATGGGCCCAGCCCAGGAGGCTGTCACCCTATCCTCAGCCTGCACCTGGCGCAGATGCTTTCAAAGGAAGACAATCAAAACCCTCAATGCCTTGGGGGACTCTGGGCAATATTCACACTTGAGGAGAGTGGCATTTTCTTTTGATCCCAGAGGGTGGTAAGTTATGAGCTTCAAGTCTGAAGCCCGGGAGTTGAGTGTTCTTGTAATTTTATCCTACACAGCAGAGCCACAGAAACTCTTCTTATCCAGAGGAATGTAGACCTCAAGTATCCTTTCTCACCTCCACCCTCATTTCTCCTGCTGCCCCTATGCCCTGGTGCAGTGTACCTCCCCATCACCAAAAAGGCTGGTTACACTGGCCAATCTCATAAGGATCCCTTAAATTAGTAAGGCATCTCATGGTTTATAAAGCCCCTTCCCCTCCATTATCTCACTTTGATTCGTATTCAACCCTGTGAGATAGGCGTTGTTTCTCTTATTTTTTAGCAGAGGAACTGGAGGGATCAGAACACAGATGTTTGGATTAATTCATTAATTCATTCTCTCATTCATATATTCGTTCAAATTATGGTTGAATACCTACTATATATCAGACGCTGAAGACACAGTGATGAAACCAGACAGCCATAGGCCTTGCCCTTGTGGAGCTCAGTCTATTTGGGTGGTAGGGGTGAGGAGAGACGTTAATTCAACACAAATCTAATGGCAAACTATGCGAGACATTATTACGGGGGAATATCAGCCAGTCTGGGGGCCAGGGAAGCATCTCTTGAGGAATAGTTATTTGACCTTCGAGCTGAGCTGATGGATGATGGGTGTTAGCCAGGAGAAGATGGGGTGGGGTAGAGAGTTCTTCAAGAGGATGGAAGAGTATTGGGAAAGTATTGTGACAGGAAGGGACACAGCATTTCAGACAGAAAGAGGGAGAGAGGCAAAGGAGGAGGCTGGCGAGGTAGGTGAGGGCTAGATTATGCATGGCCTTACAGACTATGGCTAAAAGTTGGGTCTTGATCCTTAGAGCCATGGGGAGCCAGAGAAGGCTTTCAAGCAGAGCGGGACTGGCATGATCATTCTGGTTGCTATGGAGATTGACGTGTCAGGAATGACGGGGCTTGAATGAGGACGGGGCAGTAGAAACATAAAGAAGTGCACAGATTTGAGAGATATTTGGAGGTAAAATTGACCGAAAGTTCTTGCTCTTTCGATTCCAGCATGCTACGGATGTGAATGGAGGTAGTGGGGTGTAGTGGGTTGAATGGTGGCCCCCAAAACACATGTCCACGTCTTAACCCCTGGAACCTGTGAATGTAACCTTATTTGGAAAAAGGTCTTTGCAGATGCAACTAAATTAAGGATTTCCAGATGAGATCTTCCTGGATTATCCAGGTGGGCCCTAAATCCAACAACAAGTGATTTTATACGAGAACGCTAGGGGGAGATCGCACAGACAGAAGAGGGGAAGGCCTTGTGAAGATGGTGCCGCCCCGAGCCAAGGAATGCCTGGAGCCATCGGAAGCCGGAAGAGGCAAAGTAGGACTTTTCCCTAGAGACTTGTCGATCTCAGACTTTTGCCTCCAGAAGAGTAAATCCCTGTTGTTTTAAGCCACCAAGTTTGTGGTAACTTGTTACGGCGTCCTTGGAAAACTGATACATGGGATTTTGCTGTGAAATGGCTACTTTCTTTTTCAAAAGTCTTACCTTTTTAAGATTAGTACAGGTTAGACTCTCTCTGTTAATGTGCTCAGGAAGTGTATGAAAGACAAGAAGGTGAGAAGCCAAGATCTCAGTCTGTGGCCAGGGTTAGGACCTGTGTGGTAACTGGTATCAACCTCTGATCACTTTAGGGCTACAAACTTGAATTTGAGATGGAGCGAAGCTGACCCAGATTATCCCTCCGACTTTAACCTCATCATCTCAGAGCTCTAAGGCCATAACCAAACTGGTCAGAGGCTCAACACCTAGTTCCCAACAGTCTTTACCCTGGCTCAGCACACAAAGGTGCAGGATTGGAGATTGTATGACATCCCACCTATGCAAGCCCAGATAAGATTAGCCAGCAAAGCAAGAAGAAACGTTCAGTGGCCCACTGGACCTTGGAGATAAACCTGCTTGTTCGGGAGTGGCTATCCCAGCTCACAGGGCCTTGCTGCCTGAGGAAGGAATTCGCATGCCTCCCCCGGGGGGGCCAGACTATTTATAGACCCTAGAGGAGAGGAAGGATGGAGGCTCCTGGGAGACGTCATAGAGGATGTGCAGAGGAAATGGAACTGCTCTGAAAGACCAACAGGAGGAACGGGGACCTGCGTGGCTCTGGGAGAGACCAAAGAATCAGAAGGAATTGGGCAGGATGCAGGGAAAAGGGGGCAACTTGGTGGGGTTGGGATGGCGGTGGGCGTGGAGAAGAAGTTCACTTTCTTGGAGGATCCCTCTTAGGACTTCTCCCACTAGTGAACAGTGAACCCTTTGAAGACATTTGAAATATGGCCAATTATCTGAATTCTAACGCCAGAATAGTTTTCAGGAACGTGATTATTGTGTCAAATGAGGTGTATCTGTGAGGGAACCTCTGATGTCTCTTAAATTATGAGAACCAGAAAATGTATGTAGTTTGCAAAGACGTTAGAAGAAACATCTAAGTGGAGTAAGCATTTCCAGTGGGAAATTGGAGCCCATTTGGGACTGGCTGAAAGGTGCCCTGTGAAAGGGTTTAGCACACAGTGGGACTGAGATATAGTACTAAATGCCAGGGATGTGAGTAGAGGTAGTGCGGTCATGCTGAAAAGTGGCTAGTTCTTTAAGTTTTGCAAAGGTGCTACCTTATAATGGTTAGTATTTGACCCTGTGTGCTTGGGGAAAGGGCAAGTGTGAGAGGCAAGATCTCTGTCTGTGGCCAGGGTTGGGATCCAGCTGGTGATCAGGATTAAGGGGCATTGAACACCAAGGCAAGGGAAGACTCATATAGCCTGATGAAGAAGAAACCTTAGCAAAGGCCAAGAAGTCCCAACAACCAGGCTTTTTCCTCCAAATGGTCACATGGGTCTTTTGATTCATAGACTAGGTTCCAGGCTAGGTGCTGCACAATTAGCACCACGCTCTCTGATTAAAATGGTCTCATACCCAAAATGGGAAAGTCATTACTGACTGTGTCTGAACCATCTACTCTATGGCAAGCATTGTGCTGGCTGCTCTGGTGAGTATAGATGGGTTAGAAAGTTCAACTCCAGCCAATAGATACAAACCCTTAGTAATGAGACAGTGAGAATTCACGTTCTTTGCTGGTGCTGAACCCAGTAATGATCATTTGTCATGGAGCTAGTTAGTAAGGCATCAACTAGCAGCTGGCCTCTCCTGCTGTTTGTCAAGTTCCTATTAAGCAGCTCCGGAGACAGGGGCAGCTTTGAGCCTCTGAAGTACTTTTTACCAGTGTTGCTTCTACTGAACTTCTTTGCCCATTAATTTAGCTTATGTCTTAGGGAACAGCTTGGATGAGCGAGACTGGGAAGACGCATTCTTAGGAGGTGCTCCAGGAGGGCTGGATTGTGGGGTGAGCGACCTCTGCCTAATGAACTCCAGCCCTTCTGAGTGCCTTCACCGCCAGCTGGGGCACTGCTCAGCCAGTGGGTGAGAGCTCTGTGCTGGAAGGCGCACAGGGAACAACGGAAAACAGGAGATCCTTAGGCCTAGATCCCAGTCCTGACTTTGCCCCCGGCTTTCTGTGTGACCTTGGGCAAGTCACTGTTCCTTTCCGGGCCTCAGGTTCCCCAGCTGTGTAACGAGGGGGTCGGCGCTCTTTCTGTTATGAGGTTTCTCTGATTACTGGCCAGGCTCATCCTTCTCCAGATGTCCTCTCCCAGGCTCCACATCTTACATCACCCCAGTAAAAACAACCACTGCACAATTGAGGGTGGGGAGCGCACATCCATCCTTTTGTTATTTCTTCTAACTCTTGGTATTGACCCATCCAAGAAACTGTTGGACAGGTTGTGACGATTTTGCCCAAATGAAAGTATGCAAATAAGGACATTTGATGCGTATCATAAATCCAGAGTGGATATTCATATGGCTATAGAGTTCTTTCCTAAATTCAGTGGACATTTATTGAGTATTTGCTCTGGGTGCCAGCACTGCTGGTGAGAACACAAAAGTGAATACGACATAGTCTCACTATCTCGTAGTATTGGTAGGACACACACACGAATACCTGTGAGAAGATGTGCCATTTATACAATGCCTGCCTTACTAGAACCCAGCATTGTACCCCGTACTTTATAGGTATTGATTTATTTAAGCCTTCCAATAACCCAGGGAGACAGGTACTGCCCCTTTCTTCAGATGAGGAACCCAAGGCTCAGAAAGGCCAAATAATTTGCCCAAAGTTACCTATTTAGTAAGTGACAGAGCTGCCTTATTCCAGAACCCACGTGCTTAACCGTGGTGCTTCACTGCTTCCTAATTTGATTCCAGACAGTATGAGTTAGGTGTCAGAAGTGCAAAGAAAGTGATATATGGGCCCAGAGAAGTGGGAAGGTGCTTCTCAAAGCTCAGTGAGGGAGGAGTGTGGGCTTTAAGGTTAGGCGGGCCTGGGAAAATTACTTAACCTCTGCTAGCCTCAGTTGCCTCATCTGTAAAACGGGAATGATAATGAATTGGCCTACTTTGCAGGTGTGAGGATTAAATGAATTAACACATGTAAAGCATTCACAACAGTGCTTGACACAGGCACACGCTCAGTAAATCTTAGCTATATCATCATCCCCATCATCATCATCATCCTCATCCTCATCTGTGGGGACAGGCAGAGAGCAGTGAGCTGCAGCAGCCTTGCCCTCTGAGGCTTCAGTGGCTAGACCTGCAGGGTGAGAGCTGGGTTGTAAGTCGCCAAAGGGGATCCTTTTTTGAGTTGACTTTGCAGCAAGGTGAGCTCTATGTAGAGCAGCCAATTGAAAGTCACTAAAGTAGAGCTCAAAAGGGTGGAGCTTGCTGTTGCCTTGGGGTAGGACGTTGTCTCCCAAAGGCCCCCATCAAAATGAAGACCATACCTGCGAGGCAAAACTTCAAACTGCTATCACGCATGAACCCCCGGGATCAAGTGCGTTCGTCAGCTCAGCTCCAGCAGAGATCGGCTCTTTTGGGGAGTAAGGCAGTGAGCAGTTCTGATGGCTGCTAAGAAGACAGGTGTGGGTGGAGCAGGGCAGAGACAGAGCCTGTCCTTCTTGATCAGTTTCAAAGGGTCAGAGGCCAGAGCTCAAAGGCTGGAGGGGCACGTCAGGAAGAGGAGAAAACTACCATTGAAGAGCAACTGCTGTGGGCCGGGGCGGTACTAAGTACTTTATCTGCGTTATCTCATTTAATCTCCCAACTGTAATAAGGTAGAGACTATTACTGTCCTCATTTAACAGCTGAAGAAACTGAGGCTCAGAGAGGTTAAATACCTGTCCCAAGGTCACACAGTTAACGAATGAGATTGAGGGGCAGGATTTGAATTCAGTTATTTGAAATTCCAAAAGCTGGGTTCTTTCTAATACACCACACTGCCCACTCAAACCTCCAGGACAGAGAGCTGGCTGAGTCAAGAGAGCACCATCAACTGGTGGTGATGACATACGATACTAAGCCGAACCGAATAGCCTCTGCACAGCGCTGATGAGGGGGACAAATCACAGGCTGGCTTCACATAGGTCAGCTATCTCATCTCTGTCCTCAACAATACATTGAGTCCTACCTCGGCCCCAGGATTGCCCCTGACCTTGAACAGAAACTGAGTCTTGTCCCTGACCATGGGCCCCACCCATGTGCACGGTTTCATGTACCTCCTCCCCATCCCTGAAGAAACACCTTAAAACATTCGTCTGCTGATATTGTCTCAATAGTATCATCTTCCTGAACAAAAGACAGCACAGAGTTATGCCAACAGTTATTTATTTCTTCAGCAAGGAGATACCGAGTGCCAAGTATGTGTTGGGCACTGTGCTAGGTGTTGTCAGTCCAGCGACCTGAAAATCTGGTGGGTGGAGATACATATGAAAACTGGTCATTTGAATATGATATTGAGATATATGGAGCCCACGGGGGTTTCAGAGTGAGCAATCAGGGTTGCATTCCTTGCTTGCTGGGCCTCAGTTCCAGAAGGGGTACACCGGCGGTGGACCCTCTCCACAGGCCCGCAGAGCATGGTGTGCAGATACAAAAGTGCTCCTGAAGCATTGCAAGAGAAACTGCCACTGAAAGTTACAGCCATAGCCGTTACGAAGAGGGCAAGGTCGCCATGGGTAAAAGTGGCCTGAGAAAGGAGAAAGAATAAGATTTTGGATCTGGCACTGGAAAAATGAATGCAATTTGGTGAAATGGAAAAGGATTAGATTAAAACATGATTCTCCCACCTGTTCAGCTCTTTACATCTTGATTTACATGCATGCCTTCTATTTACTGAGTGTTGCTTGCCTTGGATGCTACTGGTTTGCTTTTGTATTTTTTCCCTTGTGCATTCTGAAGACTAGGTAAGGTTGGAAAAGGGATTATAGGGGCCGGCCATGTGGCCGGGTGGTTAAATTCGAGTGCTCCACTTCAGGGGCCCAGGGTCTTGCTGGTTTGGATCCCAGGCTCTGGACATGGCACCACTCATCAGGCCATGCTGAGGCGGCATCTCACATGCCACAACCAGAAGGACCTACAACTAGAATATACAACTATGTAATGAGGAGGCTTTGGGGAGAAGAAATTAAAAAAAAAAAAGGATTATAGCAAAAGGAAGAATGAATGAGGTGCTCTAACCCAGCGCTGTCCCATAGAACTTTGTGCAATGATTGAAAGGTTCTGTTCTGTGCTGCCCAATACGGTAGCCACTAGCCACATGTGGCTACTGAGCAATTGAAATGTGGCCAGTGCAACAGAGGAAGCGAACTTGTCATTTTATTTTAGATGTTAGTATCGACCATACTGGAAAGCTCAGCTCTAAGCACTTAGCTATGCCCATACACACCCTAGGAAAGCTGTGATTAAATACGAATGGTCTATTAACCTACTTACGCGGGGGCACTCGTTTGGGGGTGCATGGGCTTGCTCAATCAGAGGTTGGAGTATCACACTTCCTAAAAACGGCCCTACAAGGGTTTCATCCCCATTTGCACAGTACCTTCACGTACATTATCTCATTTAATCCCATAATAACCCTGAGGGGGAGGGCGAAGACGATCATCCCCATGAGACCCAGTAAATTTAAGTGACGACAGCAAGGCGCTACAGCAGATAAGGGTGGAGATCCGAGGCCACGTGTTTTTCCTCCCAGTTGGAAGACTCTTTCGGGGGGACAGCCCCGGGGAAGTGACCTCCTAGTGCTGATGCCCGCGGCTGCCAGCCTGGGCCTCGCCAATGAAGAGAGGTGCTCTGTGCCACCCGTCTCTGCCTTTTTCCTCCTGGACAGCGGCTAAGGGAGCCACAGGCTAGTAACAAGAACCCTATTTTATTCCCTTCCCACTACTTTGATTTAGGCAATAGGCATGTTTTTGAAAAGTTCATTTGTGTGTTCAGAATTATATATTGAATGCCAACCACGTCCCACACTGTCTGGGGATACAGCTGTGAACAGAGGAGAGAGCCGTCTCGTGAGGAGCTGACCATTACGGTCGAGGGAGACTGATA
Source organism: Equus caballus (assembly GCF_041296265.1). Lineage (NCBI taxonomy): Eukaryota > Metazoa > Chordata > Mammalia > Perissodactyla > Equidae > Equus > Equus caballus. The sequence goes on along the minus strand of NC_091715.1, from coordinate 124,219,663 downwards.
AATAGTGTATGCACTGGATTGTTTTAACATTTCCAACATATTTTAAATATATCGTGGTCTCTCACATCTTTTATGGCACACATACACACTATCCAACGTATTTTTGGTGTAAATCTGGACTTTCACTTCAAGCAAACTGCCTGGCTGGCTGAAATGTGGAAAAACCTTTCAATTTAGTCTTTTAACATGTGTTGAGTGCCACCTATGTGCAGAGTCCAATCCTGGGGACTTTGGAGAGACGCAGAAGAACGAGAAGACAAGGTTGTATCTTAGGGGGTTCCCAGGCCCGTGAAAGAGGCAGTCTCTTCCCTTGGGAGCTCCAGGCTGTAGGAGCCGACAGTCTAGCCTGGGAAGGCAAACACATCACTGGGAAGGACCCGCTTACAAAGGGGAATCCCGAGTACGTGCAAAATGAATCCAGCCTAGACTGTTTGGAGGTGGGTAAACCACCCCACTCTCACCATAATGGGGAAGAAAGGGGACGCCATAGAGGCTGTTGCAAGTCCCACAGCGAGGAGGAACTCAGGGGCAGCTTCTCCTGGATTATTGTTATCCTGGGAAGTCTTTCGGATGACCTGGGATTTGAGATGCCGCTGCAAGAACGGAGAACGCAGGGGCAGGATGGGTGGGGTGGGGCATTCCGGGTAGAGGGTACCTCCCGGGGGCGCTGGGCAATTAAGCGGTCTTGGGCACAAGCCTAGGCAGTCACCCCCAATACAAAGCCAGCTGAAGATGCAGAGGAGAGAAGAGGGCCAGTGTGTGGGGGTCTCGGCCAGCCCCTGCTGCTGCAGAGCTGCAGGGGGAAGGAGCGGGTCCGAGGTGAAGGGGGTGAGTGGGGACAGCCTGGGCCGGGTCTTTCCCGGAGCGCCCAGGTTCCCTGACAGCTGTTAAGGAAGCGAGGTGAGAAAGGGTTAAGTGTGCCCCTCCACCGCCCCAAATGCTTCCTGTGTTTGAAATCCTTCAGGTCTCAAAAACTCTCTGGCCCCCAGCCAGGCAGGCATTGTCCGGGGAGCGGTTGTGGGTTGTCGGAGCGGCAGTGCAGCCTTTGTTGTGGGGCCACCTCGAGGTTCCCTCTCGCGCCCTGGCTGGGGCTGCAGCGTGCGTGCCGGGAGGGGGGCGGTGCGGGAGGCCCGCTCCCTCTCCCTCTTCCTGGCCCCCCCTCCAGCCCTCTCGATGACCACATGACCAAGTGGGCTCGCGGCCAAGCCACAAGCTACAAAATGCAGCCCCTGGAGTGAGTGGGGAGCATTCTCGCTGGCAGCCTGGGCCACGGGCAGCCGGAGCCGCGGTCGAGCAGCCAGCCGCTTGGAAAGAGCTTGTCGCCGCCCCCGGAGCCGCCGAGGCCAGCTTGGCGGCGCTGCCCCGCGGCGGGAGAGGGAGCCTGCAGGAGGGAGGCGGCAGCGGCCGGCCAGTCTGCGGCGCCGCCCGGGAGCCCCGCGAGCCCCGCGCCCGCACCCGCACGCACCCGCCGCGGCGGCTCGCGCCTTTCTCCGCCTCCGGGCGCCGGGCCTCTCGGCACTCCCCGCCCCCGGCCAGAGCCGCGGCGCGGCTGCCGGAGGAGCAGCATGGATCTGCGGCTCTGCGTGCAGGCGCTCCTGCTGCTCTGGCTCTCCCTGACGGCGGTGTGCGGAGGTGAGTGCGCGCCCGCCCGCCGCGCTCCCCTAGCCCGGGCTGCAGCCGGCGCGCTCCCTCCCCTCCGCCCGCGCCCTCTCCGCCTCCGCCTCCCGGGCCGGCGCGAGCCGCGCAGGGGCAGCCACGCGCCGGCCGCGCCGGGTGGCCCGCTGACAGGGCTCCCCAGGCCAGGGACCGGCCGGCAGCGGGGACCGCTTCCTCCCGGGGCTCGGGTCCGGCTCGGGCATTACCCGCCTGGCTGCTTGTCCCTCCTGGCCACCCCTCGCGGTCCGAGGAGGAGCTCAGGGCCGCAGGCGTGTGCAGCGTGTCCCGCGCCCCGCACCCCATGTGGAGGAGGGTACGTGTGGGGGGACATGTCCCGCTCCCCGTGGATCAGTGGAGGGAGCTGACCTGACCCCGGTGGGCTGAGCTCCCTCTCGCATCGAAAGTTTTCTGGCCCCTGGAGGTTAGGGGCCGCCGGCCGGTCCGGGGGGCGCGGGCCCCTGGGGATGATGTGATGATGTGCCAAGATGCAGACGTGACACTTGTTGCATAGGCAAGAGCGCGCGGCGGAGGCGGCGCGTGGAGCCCAGCTGTTGCTCCTTTCAGCCTGCCTATGAGCAGAGGCAGCCTCCCCCAGGCCAAGCCGGGCAGGGCCGGGCCAGGCTGGTGTTCTCCTCCCTTACCCCAAGGTCCTGTCTGGTCTGCTCTTCTGCTCCTGCACACGAGGCCCTCCCCACAGCCTCCTGGCCGCCCTAGGAACTTGGATCTTCCATATCCAGGCTCCGGCCTTCCCTTTGCCCCAGGCATGGGCATGCTTCACCTTAGTCCCCCTGTCTCCGGGCACCAACCCACGGAACACAGCGCCTGACCTGACACCTCCATGCAGCTCAGGGAGGGGGAGTCTTCTTGCCCCCACCTGCACCACACCCCCCACCTGGCATACTTGGCACTGGTGGTCCCTTGCCCTCCCGAAGCCTAGTCCCCACCCATACCCCAGTAGCCCCAGCCCAGGCTGCCTGTCCTCTGTGTGTCAGTGTCTCCTGGGGCTGCCAGCTCTCACCTCCAGCTGCCACAGCCCTGTGATCTGGCTGTCACTGCTGCCTGCCTGGCACCACAGAAGGGGAAGGCCAAGACCAGGTGGACTAATACCAGTGCCAGAGCTGCAGTCCTAGGGAGGTGGGGTCAGAGGGAAGGAGAGGGCAGAGGAGGAAATTTCCTAGAGGAAAGGCGCAGGGTGGGGGTATGGCCTGCAACCGAGGAGCCTCTGAGGGCCTGGCGGGGTCCCACCTCCCTGTCTTTGTAGGCTGCCTCCTTTCTCTGCCCTTGCCTTTTGGCACTTGCCCTGGCGCTGGGAGCACTGCCTGGCTTCTCAGGAAGGTGAATTGGTTGAGTCTGGCACCACCTGCCTTCAGCTAGCTGTCCAGAGGTCTCCCTCTTCAGGGCCTAAGTGCTGGGTCAGCCACCTGCCTGGTAAGAGGGGAACAGGCTTTTTCCTCAGAAACTCCCATCAGTCAGGCAATGGCGGGGAGAGAGCAAAAGATAGGAATGCGGACACCACATGGGCCTGCCCTCCAGGAGCCTACCATGCAGTGCAGTTGGCAAGACAAGACACCCAATGTGATACCACCAATGGCAAGTAGTCCAAGGAGGTGCCTTCAGGGAAGAAAGAATGGGTGCAGAGAGGGCATCGCAGAGGAAGCTGGGGCTTCCTGATGTACACACTTGGTGCTCCCCCAGAGGCTGTGGGAACTGTTGGCCAACAGACCACCACTCAAACCCTTTCAGGGCCCAGCTGTTGGGGCAGGACTGATCAAGGGGAGAGCTGGTTTCAAGAGGAAGGAACGCTGTGTCTGGCCCAGACTTGCCACTTCTTGCTTTAATTCACGCTTCTTCAATAGGTCATCTGTCTTCACGCCCTGATTTGAGTAAATTCATTGCCCTCACGTTCTGCTTAAGCCTAGCATTGGAAACTTCTCCACCCCGTGATCTCTCCTGGAGCCGAGGTGGGGCACCTCCATGCAGGTGGCCACCAGCCAAGGGTCCAGGTATGCATGTCCTGCTCCTCCTGCCTCCCATCCTGGGTGAGAAACAGGGACCCCAGGCCCACCTCACCCTTGGCCCAGACTTGCATGTCCTCCCCAGCCAGGATCCCCAGTCAAAGTCTCAGGTCTGAAAACCGCGCTTCTTCCTCAACACACTGTCCTGACTTGGAATGCGCCCCCCCACTCCCAACACACACATGCTCTTCCACTGCCTCCTGACCTGACATACGCTTTACTCTTCTGAGCCTGGGAGCTGCTGGGCCAGGTCCAAGTGTCCCTTGATCTTTCTCTGAGCACCTCTCTCTTTCTTCTTCTCCTCCTCCCCAGCCCCAGTTCGAAGCCTGCAGTCACAGTGACAGTGTGAGGACAGCCTACTGCACCCCTCCTGCTTAGGGAGGGGGCATCTGCATTCCATCCCCAATCACTAAGCACTAAGCACCCATATAACCTGAGTCAGGTCTCTCGACAGCAAACGACTCATGCGTGTGAAGTGGTGGACCAGGCTGCCGGGTCATGACGTGTCCGAGGGCAACAAAGCTGGCACAGGAAGATAGCTCAGGGCACTGGGCTGGGGGGCTGGATAGACAAAGGAAGAACACCCCATCCTGGAGACACATGCAGGACCCTGGAGCAATGGAGGGGACGTAGCCAGTAGGGTTCTCACCAGAGCACTAGTGTGGGCTTTTAAAGCAATAACAAGATAGGCTGGATGGTGAGAGGAAAACAAGTGTGTCATTCCTGGTGAGGTTGGTGTGTTCCTAAAAAGTCGCATGTACCTCTTTGTGCCTTGGCTGGGTTGGAGTTCAGATTGCAGGAAAATCAAACTCTGTTCTCTCCCTCACTGTGGTTCTCAGTGTGGAGATGCTGTAGCTTCATTGCTGGTGGCACTTTGGAGAACAATGGCTCCAGTTCCTCTAGGCTTGAGATTCTTCGGGGGATTGTCCCAGTCTCCCTTTAAGTAGCAAATGAGTTGGAAGAAAAATATTTCAGTGCGCTGGGGATGGCCCCCATTTCTACAGGGGAATTCTTTTGTACAGCCGGGACCTCTGCAGTGACGAGAACCAACAGCCCCTGATCTGTCCCTTCGGACAGCATAAAGCCAGGGTTTCAGGTGTCAGCTTATCTTGGGGTGAACCAGACTCAGAATCAAGAATAGGAAGCTGGTGGGTGATGGGATCAGCATGCAGGAGAAGCTGCAGACTTCCGGCTACCAGGAAGACAGTGAGCCCCCTCCTCAATGGGATGCAAGATGCCGGGGGCTTCTGGCTGCTCTCCAGAGCCTGGCTGAGTGCTCAGTCATCTCAGGGTAGTTCTCTGCAAACTTAAGAGTCTAGACAGCTCCCTGGCCAGAGTTTGAGCCACCGTTCCTGCTCCCCATCCTGGCTCTTGGCCTCCCCCACTTAGGGCCCTCCACCCCCAGCCCTCCCTCCCTGACTGCCACCAACACTCAGTCCTGGGTGCTGAGCATTTGGAGATGATGCCCTCCCTGTCCAGGCACTGTGCCTCTTGTCTCCCTGCCTACTGTACCCCTGGGCCTTAGCCTGTGCCGTTGTCCCTCCTCCAGTAGTCAAGGGCATAGCCCCGAGAACCAAGGCCTCTCTTAAATTCCCAAGGCCCCTAGGGAGCTCCCCTGTGCCTGGCCACACCCTTAGCACAGCCTTTCCCACTCCGACTGTTTCTCTGGTGTTGACTCCTCATCAGCATCATTCCTAGCCCCCTCAGTGGGCACGAACAGCCTTGAGGGGACCCCAGAACACAGGGCAGAAGCTGAAGCAGCTGGGGTGGGGGGCTTAGTAAGGGCCTTTCCTTCCTCTCCCACCCCAGCTCAGCCCCTTTGCAGATGGCATCAAGAGGGTAGCTCTATGACAGACGGAAGTGACCTCCTACTTCCATCCATACCTATTGCCCCAAAGGGCAAATATAATTTTATTTTAATTCAGATTAGGTAATTTTCATTGGAGGAGGAGGTCACAAATTAACCCATCCCGACCAGAAGCACAGAAGTCTGGCCAGTGAACAGCAGGTCCTAAGGGGTCTATGACTTTTCTTGGAGAGGGAGGACGGAGGGTTACAGAGTGTGTGTGTGTGCTGTGGGGGCGTGTGTCTGGGTGAGAGCGTGCGTGGACAGCGGCAGGCCCCGGGAGCCTGGGTAGGGAGGGTCCTAAGGACAAACCTCGTCTGTTTTTGGCCCATGAGGGAGATAAATGCCTGGAAATTGTGTGCAAATGGAGGAGGAATCACAAGAGCCAAGGGGCCAAGGAATGAACCCGAGTATGGGGATGCTGGAGGCAGGGAGGGGGAAGGAGGAGCCGCCAGGAGTATGTTTGGGGGGCTAGCAGCCAACGGGTGGTTCTATGGAAACTGTGAGCTAGTGATGGGGATTCCTGGATGGATGGAAATGGGACTTGACGGACAGGGATATAGCTGAAGGCAAATCTGATGGTGCAGGGGAGAGAGACTGGGGTTTGTGATCACCGGCCTCAGAAGGGGGGGTTATTTCTGCAGTCCGGCTCCATACTGGGCGTCGCACAAGCACTCTGCCAGCCCGCCTCGTGCCCAGCACCATTTCACCTCCCTGCTCTGCCTGCCTCCGGCAGCCAGGCTTGCTCTGGAGTGCAGCTCGCCTTCCCTGGCTGGACTGCAGCCTCCATGAGAGCTGGCCCAGGTGCCTGCTCCGTCTTCACACCCAAGAACACCAGCACCACTTGGATTCCATTGTCAGCGCTTGGTCTGGCATCGAGTGGTTTCTACTCTAAGCCAGATGTGGACAGATTTAGAAAGGAGCCCCCCGCCCCCCCAGAGCAGAAGAGAAGCCGGCTGGGATTGGAATGGAAGGAATTTGCATCAGACACAGGATGGGGTGTGATCTGGAGATGACAGGAGGTAGGGCATCCAGTGGGGACGTGCCAACTGTAGCAGCCCGCCCCCTCCTCATGCACGGACTTGCTGCTTCAGGTGACCATTCACTCAGTTGTTCACTCATTCATTCATGCAATATTTATTGGCCTCTAAATCTGGGCAGAGGGTGAAGAGAACTCAGCACAGGCAGGCAGAGTCAGAGACACCCCACTTCCCTGCCAAACCCCCAGCCACACCCCCAGGGCGGCCACAGGAGCAAGTGAGTCCCAGAGATGCCTAAAGACTGGTGAGATGCCCAGGGGTGACGTATGAGATCTCTGGTACCGAAAAGTGGGTCACCTGCATATTGAAGGATGGAGGAGTACAATGACATGATGTTCTGGATTTGCTGTAAAATACCTCAGCAAAGAAAGAAAAGAGATCACTAAGCATATGTGACTCCACGTGCATAACTGTTGAATCTGGGCGATGGGTGCATGGGGGGCGGTCATTTCATTGAAATGTTGTGTGTTTGAAATGTTTAAGTGTATTAGTTGCAAGGGTGCAGCGGGGGGGGGGGGGGGGGCTTATTGCCGGCTCTGCCCCGGCCGAGTACAGGTGTAATGCCCAAACTGCACCCCCAGTGATCTTATAAACAAAGAACATGTTTGTGCCTGTCAGAAACATGATAGAACTGTCCAAAGGATGTAAAGTCAGTACATAGTTTGCAAGATGTGAGTAGTGGGCTCCGTTTGCCCCGGGATAGTGTAAAAATTCTAAATTGTTCATCGGGATGGAAGATAAAAACAAGCAGAAGCAGAAGCTATGAGGAGCGCCACCGCATCGAGACTTTGCCCCCTACCGTGGGCCTGTGGTCCGTGGACCCCTGCCCCTTTCCATCAGCCTTCCTGATGACAGGCTTTCTCCTTCCTGCAGGGCCCCTGCTGCAGCCTCCTGACGGGCAGGGGCTGGAGGAAGGCGATGTCCGCTACCTGGTGCAGCCCAGAGGGTCGAGAAACGGACCAGGGCCCTGGCAGGGAGGGCGGAGGAAATTCCGCCGCCAGCGGCCGCGCCTCTCCCATAAGGGCCCCATGCCTTTCTGAAGCAGGTACTTGAGCCTCTGGTCAGTGCGTGGCACTGAGGGGATTGGGGGGTGGGTGGCAGCCTGGCAGCTGGGTGACCCTGCTGCTTATCGCTGGCCAGACACCTGCACCAACCAGTCCCGGCAGCACACAACATCCGGGCTGACAGAGCACCTATCTAGCGCCTTCATTTTATGGACGAGGAGATGGAGGCCCAGAGAGGAGACTGACAATTAAGGCCAATCTCCTGACTCCCCAGGAGTTGAGTGCTGGTTCCTCTCCACCCTGTTGCCTGGGTGGCTAGCCCACTTGGAGAGTTCTAGAAGTCCTGAAGAGCCTTGATGAGCTGGAGAGGGGTGCCCCCAGGGTATTCCTACAGTTGTGCAGTATGGATCCTCAGGGGGGCAGAGAGGGAGGCGGGGAGCCTTAGCGGGTAGCAGGCGGAGAGCAGGAGGAGAGTTGCCCAGAGCTGTGGGAAGGAGAGAAAAATCAAAGGTGGCAGCAGAGGGAGCAGGGCCTAAGCCTGCCCCTCAGGGCCAGCCTGGTGTCCCTCCCCCTGGAGCCGGGACAGGGTGGCATCTACTCAGGGGCCTTGGGCTTTAGGTGCAGGGTCATGGGGGGGGGTTATGAAGGCTGTCTCCTCTCCTGTCCCTGGTGGTTCCTTGACCTAGGACATGTCACTGACTTCTCTCTGGTCATTTTTCTCTCTTTAGGACTGGAGAGGCCCTGAAGCGCCCACCCCCTGCGATTCTCTCTACTCTATAGATTGGCCTGCTTCTCTGGTGCCCTCACGCCCGTTCGCCGTTCATCTTGCACCCATCCCAGCTGCTGATGGTCCCGCTTCTTCTCACCCACCAGCTTCCCTGAATTGCGTGGTCCTGCCCCTGGTGCGGGTGGTTCCCTTTCTCTCACAAGGATCCATTCAGCCCCTCTGCCCAGCCCCTCCCCAGACTGGCCTTGGAGGCCTTGCACTGGAAGGCCGTCCTTCTTGTCCCTGGCACGCCCCCCTCTCTGGTCCCCACTTCTTGCATCTAACACCTAACCCTTTACTAGGCGCTTCCTTCCTCAGGTATGCCCTGGGGGCCTAGTGGAAGCTCCCTTCTTCAATGGGCTCCAGGAGATCCCATGTTTTTGTGTCACTTGGACCCTTCATCCAGCCTCCAGAGGGGAATAGAGAGATGAGCAATGAGAGACTCCAGTCAGAGGGGCTGGGGCATTGGGATGCACACAGGGTGCCTTGGGGGACACTGGAAAGCGGGTTGGTGCTCTGGCAAAGGGTGAAGCATTGGGGAAGAGGAGGAAGAGCTGCTGTGGCCTCTTCTTCACCCTGATGCTTGTCTGGGTTAGGGAAGAGGTGAAGGAGCGGGGCCGTGAAGTACTCTGTCACTTCTCTCACCTTTCCCTGTGTTCTCATACCCTCCCCACCTGCCAACTCCCACCCCAGCTAGTTCAAACTCCACCTCAGGAGGAGAGGGTGCTGGGCCTGAGATGGCTCTATACTCTCCCAGGACCAAAAACCAAGCAGGAGGATCATTTTGGTCAAGAATCACAGCCAAAAGGAACCTTGGAGATCTCTTAGCTCTGCCTCCTTCTGCAAACTCCTATAAGGACGGAGGCCTGGAGGGGGTAGTGACCTGCTCAGGGTCACTGCTGAGCCAGAATGAGGACCCGGGTCTCCCAACTCCCACTTGATGATGTCCTCTTCCCTCTTGATCATGTTTTTCAAAACCCATTAAGTGCCTTTTCCCGGGGACGGGGCTGAGGGTAGCTGGGAAGGGAGAGGCTAGCCGGCCGTGAACTGCCCCGTGGTGGTGTGGGGACGGAGCTGCTCCCGCCTCCCTGGCCTGCCTCCGCTGGTCCATTCCCCAATCTGAGCTGAAAAGTTCTGTAAGTGGCCAGCTGCCCCTCTCCTGCAGCACTCGCAGACCCTGGGTATTTTCATGGGGGCAGCTCGGGCACTGAGACTACCATTGCAACCCCAGTGCTGGTTTTCAGGAGCCAGGACGGGGCCTTGACCAACTGGACTCAATAGCCTTCCCTTCTTGTTGACTGGACCTTCCTTCCCAGTGACCTGTCCATCGTAGGGGAGGTGGGGGGAGAAGAAGAAGGAAGGGAGGAAGGGAGGGAGGGGAGGAAAGGAGGAAGGGAAGACAGGAGGAAGTGTAGGTCTGAGCAGGCTTTTTTTTCCAGAGGCCTCCCGGGAGGGAGAAAAGGGAAGACAAGAGCCTGATGGCCACCTATGTATATATGGGGGCAGGGGGAGTCAGGGCCCCCCGAGTCCCACAATAACCCCGAGGTTTGCCTATCCGCCTCTCCCCGTTACCTCCGCTGCTGCTAATGCTACTACTACTGCTGCTGCTGCTGCTGCTGCTTCCAGGCCCGCCCTGGGGAGCCAGGCTGGGCTCCTGCCTCCCCCACACCCCTCAGGCTCGGAGTGGGGGCTGGCCAGTGTCCAGAAAGCCTCTTTCGCCACTGACGCCCCTACCAGGGACCGGGCCTTTCCCCCTCCTCCTCTCTGCATCTCCTGCCGCATCAGCTGCCCAGCCCCATGGGGAAGGGGGGAAACGAGGGACAGCTGGGAAAGTCAGGAGACACAGGGCAGAGGACAGTGGGAGGCTGGGGGGCTGTCTTATTTAAAGTGGTTGTGTATGATTCTTATACTAATTTATATAAAGATATTAAGGCCCTTTTCATTAAGAAATTGTCCCCTTCCCATAATTGTGTTCACTGTGTTTGTAAAGATTGTTCCATGTAAATATGTCTTTATAATAAAGAATTAAAAGCTGACAATTTGCCCTTACTCATGGAGGTCACTTTCAGGAGGGGCGTTCCTGTCCCCTGAGGTCCCTGGTTGTCCCCATGCCCACATATTGCACGTGCAGGGAGGTAAGTGCCTGCATCCCAAATTGGTTCTGGGTCAAATGGCCTCAAACCAGTTTCCCACAAACTCACAAAAGGAATCTGTACGCTTAATGACTGGTTCACGTAAAATTCAGTCCACTTTTAAGTGTTTTGGCATCTGCCTGGGTGTCCTATTTTTTTTTTTTTTGCAGTGTCATTTGAAGAATTTTTAAAAACCCATTTATTTAAGAACATTTTGACTAAAGATACAACTTCTACTAAAAATTGTTTTGTATCCTTGGTGGGTGTCTTCTATTTTTATCTACTTTTGAACACTTTCGGGACTTTTTAGCCAGTTTGCCTTTCTTGAAAAATGTTATGTTTCCTGCAATAAATACATTTGGTAATGACTTTGTATGTATCGTTTTATGCGTCACGAAGTAGAGTTGCTTGATGAATGAGATAGCCTGCAAAATAAAATGTAAGGAGTTCGACGCCGTTCTGCCCCATGTGTCTCACTTCTTCACACTTGTTGTCAAAATGCCAATATCTTGCCGAACAGAAAGGAACATTGGTAACATGCTAATTTGTTTAATCGACTCATCAGGTGCACGCAGGCGTACACATCGCAGAAAATAAGTCCGCGAGGAGGAAACAGGAGTGATCTAAAAGGTGCATTCGCTAAATCTTGTGGGAAATGCCACAGATTTGACAAGTATTTAGTGCTAGAAATATACAATTTTAAGAAAGGGTCTTCAGACAAACTTGCTAAGAAGTCATAGAACTGCTCAATAGGAGATAAAATAGAAGAAGCCACCCACAAGCGTGCAAAACAATCACAACACTGACAAATACTGCAGATTGTGACATAGTGATTTAAAAATATGACATTATCTTAGAAGTTTCTCTTAGGAAAATTGGTACAAAATGCCTTCTTTCAAAATTACTACTTTGACTTTTAGGCAAACTCGTCGTCAGAGGAGCTGGTTTAGGAAGGAGGTTTGGGGCGGGCTGGCTTCATGCTGATTGCTCTGTTGGCTCCCTAATCACCCCCAAAGCTCGAATTTCACATGAAACCAAGGAGAAGCGGGTAGTGGCAGAACAACTGAATACTGACCCAGAGTCTGTAGCCCTTTAACAGTTGACAAAACTCTTTAAAAAAAAAAAATGCCGACTCATTTTATCATCCTAACAACTGGGCAACACAGACCACGATTCCCATTTTACAAGTGAGAAAACAGGCTCAGAGAGGTGAAGTGACTTGCCCAAAAGCTCACGGCCAATAAGTGAATCTAGAATCTGGACTTAGAACTCTAGAATGCAAACTCTAGACGGACCCCTAATTAGAGGAGACCTAAGTACAAAATGTGCTTTGTATTCTCAGTAAGTGCGATAAAAATAGATGGCATGGTGTGGCCTGGTGGGATCAGAGAAAGGCTAATGGAGGCTGCCCAACTAACACTGGCCCCAGAAGGCCCAATCACATTTGATTAAGTTGGTGGGAGGACAGCGGGAGGTGGAGGCAGGGACAAGGAAAGGGGAGCAGTCACCAGGGTCCTCTGGGCATATGTAGTCAACTTGATGCTAGTGGGTGGCTGCAAGTCTGACCTCCTTAGGGCAGGGGGTGAGGAAAAGGGGAGCTGGTGGCCTTCTGTGAAGATAATTAGACAAGTCGAAAGAGGGCAGGACATATGGGTTGCCACCCCTTGGCCATTTCTTGACTTGACCAGATAAATACAATAGAATCAGAGTAGGGGGCTGTTTTTGAAGACGCAGAGGCAAAAAAGAAAAAGGAGTTCACTTGACAACTGATTGTTTCTTGACCGTAAGTCTTGGAGGAAGAGGTTGAAGCGGTTTTCAGAGAACCTGAAAAACCACAGTGTTTCCAATCCATTCAAATCCGTCTGGAAATTAGGCAGCCTCTGAAATGGCAGAGATTAGGGAGGCGAACAGACTCAGACCACACACGGCTTTTCAGCCCGCAGGTGTGGTGTAAAATGAGCCATGGCTGCTTTGAGGGCTAATATTTTAGGCTCCCCCACAGCCCTGGCTGACTTGGGACCCCCGATCCAGGCTGGGCTCCTCTGCTGCCACCGAGGGAACTCCAGGACCTGGCCTGAGTGGCCGTTCTGAGGTGTTTATAGAATTGTAATTTTCAGGCCTAAAGGTTAGTCAACTGAAATTTCTCAATCCCAAGTTTCTGACTAGAGGGAGCCTGTGCCAGCTAAGTGCCAAGGGAATGGCAGAAAAGACTTACTACCTTCTGCTCCCGGCCCTATAAGGAGCTGCTGACTCAGCCAACATTTCTCTGGAACCTCCAAAGTGGAAGGTCTCCCTTGAAAAACCAGTTTTCCCTACATACTGGCCAGTTCTCAGAGAGGCACTCTCCTGGCTGCTGCCTTGGACTTCAGCCAAAGGCCAAAGTCACATCCAAGCCATTTCCTCGAATGTTTCAACCCAGGGGTCAGTCAACTTTTTCTGTAAAGGGCCAGATAGTATTTTCGACTTTGCAGGTATCTGTACCAACTGCTCCAGCCAACCATTGTCGTGCAGAAGCAGCCATAGACAAAATGTAAATGAATGAGTGTGGCTGTGTTCCAATAAAACTTTATTTATAAAAACAAGTGGCAGGCCACATTTTGCTGAACCCTGTGTCACATGGAGTATCAGCAAGGCCTTCAACTCAGCCCTTGAACCCTTGTCTGGGGCCTGAGGGGAAGACTTACCTTCTGCAGCAAGGTCTAGAAATAAGGGAATTTAATAAACTGGTTGTGAACTGGTCTCTGTGCGATGCTATCTGATAATCACGCTAACAAAGTGCTTTCAGTGGAAAGGGAAGTCTGGAGGTCGGATCAGGGTTCAAATCACGGCACCACTCTTTACTTATCTATGAGAGCTGACAGCCAGCGTCTCGGTCTCAAGGAGCCCCGTTTCCGCATCGGGTGGGATCCTCTGCCTACTTATGAGCGCTGTGGTCAAGATTGAATGAGATGATGCAGGTAAAGTGTTGGGTACAGTGTGCGGCCCCTGGCACAAGCTTGTTAGTGGGAGCTAACATCTCCACTAAGCCTCACTCTACCCCTGAGAAGTGGACCGGGCAGCGGTCATTATCCCCAGTTTATAGATGGGGAAACAGGCTCAGGGAGGTCAAGTCACTTGCTCAAATTCACGGAGCCACTAATTGGCGAGTCGAGCCTCAAACCTGGCTGTGTCCTCAGCTTGAGTCGGCTGCCATGCTCCCCCTAGGGGTCTGCTTCCCCACCGAGTGTGCCTTGGCCACTGGAAACTTCCAGTATCCTAGACAACCCATAGGGCCTCCCCAGGGACAGATTGGGCCCTCAGCATTCTCTCCTGTGGCAGCGTTAGCTTGGGCAGCACCTGGGCTGGGATTGCAAAGCCGGGCACTTGCTCCAGGAACCCTACCAGGCCCTCGGGGTCCTTTCTACACCAGGGCACAGGCCCAGAAACCGGAGTGCCCGTACTGAATCTGCTTGTGCCCAGGGCTTGCTGGGCAGCTTGGCAAAGTCTCTCCTTGGCCCTTTCTGGGCCTTAGCCTCCTCACCTGCCCAGGTCACCTTGAAGGGGTGGGTGGGCGTGAAGCATCTGCCGGTGAATGGGGCTTTGTGGGGCTCCCAGTAAACAGTGAGGATGCTTCAGGCCCACGCTCCAGAGGGAATCAGTGCTCTGCGAGAAGAAAGCAGCATATGGCAGGAAACGGGAACCTTGGCCCGTGAGGAAGGCCAGCACTGGGTTATACGGGTCTTCACAAGCTTCCCTTGGCCGCAGAGGCTGCGCAGACCTCCATCACGTATGTCCCCCATCATGCAGAAGAAGTGCTTTCTGATCCTCCCTGGGGGTTAAAGAATGGGCAGGCTGCAGCCAAGCCAGCCCAGTGGCCTGAAGCTAGAGGCTCGGCACTCTGGCTCCTAACCCCAGCAGGGCCTGTACCTGGCTGTGTGCCCCTGGGCAGGTCAGTTCATCTTTTGGGGGTCCCAGTCCCCCCGTCTATTTTCATAGGGCAACAATCTCTGCTCTCTCTACCTCAGACATAGGATCGTAGAAGGGCAGAGCCGGCAGGCGCCTGGGAGGTCATCCAGCCCTCCAAATCCCTTCATTTTGAGATGAAGAAAGTGGGACTCAGAAAGGGACAGTGACCCATTTAAAGGGACATAGCTAGACGATACTAGCAAACACGTAGGGAGGGCTTCCTATGTGCCAAGCACTGGTGGCACATCCCCCGTCCTGACTTATTCAGTCCCCACCACAACCCCATCTTATAGCTGAGGAGACTGAGGCACAGAAAGGCTAAGTTCAGCTGAGGAGCTCCTGTGGTATGTGAAAATGAAACAAGAGGCATAAGGTGACATTGCTGTAAAGGAAGCTGAAGTCACTGTTGACATGCCAGGCATTCACTCAAGGGCTGCAGTCAGCTCTCGGTTGTGGGGAGGGCTTCACTCTGGTGCCCTCAGTCCTGGAACAGCAGAGTGCTTGCGTCTGAGGGACCATAGGAGGCCTGGCTGGCCGGGAAGAAGCAGCCCATCTTTCCAGCTTGGTGGAGACATCTCTGGCTCCCTTCCCAGCAAGTGGGGAGATAGAGGCCGGTGACCCGGCATAGGTATGAGGTTTCATCCACCGTCTCTAGGCTCCCAAACTTTCTCACGGCTTAGAGTTCTCTCACCTCCTCTCGGAACTCCCAGCTCCTCAGGTGTGAGGGGTGTGGAAAGACAAGGGAAACTAAACAAAGCGGCGGGGGCGGGTGACCACACAGGGATGAGGGGGGTGCAGGAGGGGTCTCAGGAGGGAGGAATCACCACTCTGTCCCTTCCAGCTCATCACCTCAGAGATCTCAGACCCTGCTGTTCCCAAGACTTCCAATCTGATTGCCCTCCTCTGCCACCCCAAGGTGACCCTGGGCTACCTCAGCCCTCTCCACCCTCATCCTTGCTCCCAAATTGCCTGGCAAGTTTCAGAAGTGGCTCCACCTCCCCGCAACTCAGTGCCAGCATTTTCAGAGCCCAAGCATAAGAAAAGCCCATTTTCCCTGCCCCTCCCCAAGGACCGATTCAAAATAACCCATCCCCTGGACAATCAGCTGAAAAATGCCTTCTCTGTGTAGGACACCATGTAGGTGACAGCAGAGGAGGGACAGTGATGAAGACTTGCTCCTCGCCTTGCTTCAAGTCAAGGGTGTGTGGCGAGGGCATGACAGCCTTCGCTGCCTGTGGCTGCTGCATGGCCCTCCATACCGCCCGCTGCTGCCCTGGCCCCAGCCGAAGCTGTGAGGGAGTAAGCTTCAGACACTTCTTTCAGGAAGCGGAGCCGGGAAGGCCTCAGCCTAAGTCACTCAACCCCATTTCCTGGCGCGCCTTTAGTCTCCCCGGACTTCCTAGCTCTCTACCTCCCCAAATTCTTCCTTCAAGCACCAGCTAAGGCCACTTCCTCCAGGAAGCCTTACCGGATGTTCCCCTAGTCCTGAAAGTCACGGGCAGGTGATGCCCAGATGGGAACCCAGGCTTGTCTCCCCTCAAAGCCCATGTGCGTGCCCACCATACACTTTCTTGCCAGACTGAGCACGGCTGTAACCACAATGGAGGCGACGATGCCCACAGGGCTGACTGACAGGGCAGCCTAGTGGTCACACCTTCCAGCATGGGACCCGGAGACTTCAAAATCCTAGCTCTTCCAAGTCCTAAGCTTGGGTCATACTTCACCTTTCAGGCCCTCAGTTTTACCGTTTCTTAAATGGAAATAATAATGCCTAGCTTCTTCATAGGCTTGCCGTGAGGCACAAGTGAAGTTTCTGAAGTTAAAATGTGTGGTGCACTAAAAAGTAGATGCACGTGTGAACCGGGAGAAAAATGCCTGCCTCAGAGGGTGCCGGGTTTGCATGTGAAAGTGCTTTGTCATCTTCAAAGAGCTATAGAAATTCATTTCTCAACATTCAACAAGCACTTATTCAGTGCCTACTGTGTGCCACATTCCTTACAACCTGGTGAGGGAGATCCCGTGTTTTTCCCAAATCACAAGGGAAGGGCTGTGATAAGGGCGCTCTGGGAAAGCACAGGGCTCTAGGAAGTTTATTGTAGAGAGAGTGCACGATCCAGTTGGGAAAGGGGTCGAGATGCGTCCCTGAGGAGCAGTGGGACCCGAGCCCTCAGGGAAGTCTTGGCAGAGGGAGCAGCCCGCTTGAGTCCAAGCCCCAAGGAGGGAGTGAGCGGAGGTGATTTATTCTTCAACCCATTTCACAGACAGGAAGTGGGCCCCCGAGAGGGGCCGTGACTTGCAGAATGAGAGATTCCATTCAACTTGCGTGTGCTGGCTGATTCCCTTCCCGGCTCCCGGCTGGGCAGAGCTAGAGCAGGGCCTGCTGTGGTAACTAAGACACCATCTCCTGATAACTTGCCCAACGCTGGATCGACCTCATCAACCGGGCAGGAGGAAGCCCCACACCCACAGGAGTGGGTGGCTGGGTGCGCCTGAGCCCGCTCACAGGCTGGTCAGACACTGAAATCTTCTTACATGTTCTACTTTCCTTGCGTTCTGCCTCCCTTTCTCCTCCAGGCCTGTTAGCCTTCAGGTGAAATTCAGTGTGGTGTGAGAGGCTGCCCGCTGCTGGCTGAGCCTGGGAACTGCAGGGATTTCTTACTGCTTGCGCCAAGCCTAGGCCAGGGCCACTGAAGGGAAGTCACCTTATCTGTCCCGTTCTGCAGGAGGCGTGAAGAAGAGCAAAGACCAAGGTGTGTCGGAGGGGCATCCATTGGACTTAGTCAAAGCTGACTTTTTTAGCTGCTTTTGCTGACCAGTTGGTGCCCGTGCCATGCTGGTTATTAAAGATTTTCCATGTCCCCCACATTCGTTTCCCACACTCCCAGGTGATATATATTTTTTAACCCAGAGCTTCAGGAAACCACGAGCTCGGGTATCACTCTTGTTCTCAAGCCTAACTGAAAGTTTTTTTTTTTTTCACAACCCTTCTTCATCACCCCTCCACATAGCATGAAAACAGGAGCCCACCTTACTAATCTCAGCAAGCAAAATCTCTTGGTGAGGCCGTTGGCCATCAGATAAATACTCGAGCCGTTAAGCTGGGAACAGAAATGTTAGATCAGAGTCTAATGACTCCCTTGGACTTTGCCCAAAGGCCCAGCTTTCTGAGTGAGCTCAGTGGGGTAGGAGCTCCAGAGGATTCAAGTTCAGGTTCAAGTAAGTGCTCATGAGCAGGCCGAGCCTTGTCCTTCGCCCAGGGGGGTGGGGCACACCAGCAATACCCGCAGTATTTCTAGGAAACACCCTCCTCTGTCTCCTGAGCTTTGCCCTCAGCTCCTCCTTGGAGAAATGCAAAGAGCGGGGAGCTGCTTTCCCGGGTTACTGCTGGGCTGGGCTCCTCCTCTGCCCACCCCGTGACTTGCCCCTTCCAACTGCTGTGCTCCCCATACACCAGCCCTGAGGACTGCGAGGCAGTGTGATGGAGGGGAAGCTTCCATCCCGGTTCTGCCACTCTCTCCCTCTGAGCTTCCTCTCCCCTATCTATAACATGGGGATGGCAGTTGTACTTCTTGCATTGTCTTGAGGCTCGATTAAGACACTGAATCCGAAAGCACTTTGCAAAGGAGACCATTGCTGGAAGCATGTAAAGAGTGGGGGCCAAGCTCTAAGGTGCTCCCGTCAGCCGGCTCCCCAGCCGGGGGGCCAGTCTCGCCCTTGCCAGAATCCCTTTTTTCTCCCCAGGGTGTTGAGGATGACTTGTAACCAACAGTCATGTAGAATCCCAGGGTTATCAGGGACCTTAGTCGAGCCATAATTAGATAATACAAGCTAGTCTTTATTGAGCACTTACTATGTGCTAGGTTTTCTTCTAAGTGCTTTCCATATACTATACTCATTTAATCCCCACAACAGCCCCATGAGGCAGACACTCTTGTCATCCCCATCCTACAGACGAGGAAACCAAAGCTCAACAAGCTTAAGAAGAATTGCCCTCAGTCACATAGCTAGTCATTCGGGCCACGATTTGAAGCCTGGCCATCTGGCTCCAGAACCTGTGTTCTTAATCATTGTGCTCTATGGTCTCTACACAGTCTTCACTGAGCAGTTGTTTTGCCTCTGCTTGCACACCATCAGTGATGGGGAGCTCATTACTTACCAAGGTAGTCTGTTCTGATTTCACAGAGCTGTGGCTGCTAGAATCTTCTCGTATATTTGCCCAAGCCTTTGGTGATCCAGACCACACAAAGATCCCAATTCCCTGAACACTCAAGCAGGGAGTAGGCTAAAAACAGGAGACTATAGAAAGCAAACAGTCTCCCTGCTCCCCCACCCCCTGTACATGCAGACCCTCTGATCTCATTCCCTTTGGCATGTCAACATCTTCTCCTCAAACGGAGATTGAAGCAGGAAGAAAGATGCTCCCCTACCTCACTACTCCTCTTTCAGGTGAGGAGAGTGAGTGAGTAGTGGTTCCTCTGGGAAAAGCCCAGGACACACACAGTGCTCACTGGATTAATGGGTGCTCAATACAGGCTGAGTGAATGAATGATTGAATGGACAAGTCCACGAAGGACAGGCTCACAGCCTCCTTTCCTGCCAGCCTCAACCTCCAAAAGTTAGTTTTGCATCGTGCTTTGAGATCCTTAAAAGCTGCATTTCCATGGTAACGAGGCATAGCTCTGCCACTTTACAGGACCAAATTCTTTTCTGTCACATTGACTCCAAGCTCACTCCAGAAAAGATCCTTGAGTGTCTGAGGAGTGGGTCACTGTCAGTTAGGAGGCCTGTGGGGTGGGCACTGCCATGGGTGGATCCCCTAGTGCACATCTCCTCGGGAAGTTCCCTGGCTGATCGGCCTTGCTGGGGTTTCCATGGTAACAACACTAGGCTAATGGGTTGCTAGGGTGATGGTGCGCTACTGCTAAGATTGCACGGGACTGGACCACACAGGGCCACCGAGTTGAAAAGATGCTAATAACACCTTTCTGAGTCTCCATGGCAACAACACTCAAGCACCGGGTAGGCTTTGTCCCAAATGCAGATTAGGCCCCCACCCGCCACACTCAGCAAGAACCCCCGGGAGGTGGGCCACTGGTCCAGTGTCCTGGGGGCTTGGCCCCTGCTGTCCCCTCCTAAGGGGAAGAGCCAGCCGGCCAGGACTTGTTCCCCCTCGGAGGCCCCCTCTCTGCTCCAGGTCCCCTCATCATACTACTCCTGGAGGTGTGTTTGGCCGAAGCAGCCTGGGTTTGGGCCCTTGGGGCCGGCAGGGAGAAGGGCTGGGCAGAAAGAGGGCTTAGGCTGGTTGGCATTAGAGAAATTGGAGCTTTGGATACCTTTGGGATGGGGGGCATCTCTTGGTGTGGCTGTTCCCAGGCCACGGGGCTCACACTCTCTGGGGCTGAGGAAGCAGCCAAGGTACCATCTCCCCCTAGCAAAGTCAGGAGCATGGGGCTAGAGTTTTCAAGCTACTTTTAAAGTCATAACACATGTGGATTCCAGCAAAGCCGGCTCAGAGGGCCCAGAGCCTCACCCATTCATTCTTATCCCGCTCCCCACCACAGTGTCCCCCGAGGCACCTAGTCATCTGTGGAACGCAATCTGGAAAACTTCTGGCCTAGGATAGGCCCTCATGGTCCAGATGGAGAGGGAGAGATCAGAGAGGATCAGAGAGGGCAGGTGACTTGCCCAAGGCCCCACAGCCAACCATTAGTATAGTAGGACTAAAACCCAGGACTCTCTGCTGGTAGGGCCACTCCCAATAAACCACGAAATTATGAACTTCTGGGGACCTCTAACTTGGGCTCTTCAAATTCCCAAGGACCGCTGGGGCTTCCGTCTTTCTACCTGTTCATGGAGGTTGTAACAAGGACCCAGAGAGGAGAGAAGGTCCATCGTGGCGTCAGGCAAAAAGGTTTAGAATGGACACTCTGGATTCACATTTTTGAGCACCTACTATGTGTTAGACATTTTGCTAGAAGATGCTTTCTGTGCTAGATGTCATCTTATTTCTTCTTTATAACAAGTCATTTGGATGGGCATAGTTATCTTTATTTAGCAGATGAGAAAATGGAAGCTTTGGGGGTGAACTGAAGCTTGGGTCTATCAACACCGAGCATCACTTCAGCAGGGGATTCTGGGATGAATGCTGAGCCATGGCCTCTCTGGTGACATTGAGCTAAGACAGGTGGATGCATTTGAAGCATTTGAGACCCCTTGCCACCTGCCCCCACTCCTAGTATCCACATCCAACTCTGCCGCATCAGGAATGCCTGGAGGGCAAATCCAGTCTTGAAGGCCGGCCGTGTTATTTCTTCACAGCCTGACACAGCTGCTGGTCACAACAGGCAGAACATCTTGTGAATTGGGATGGGGGGATGGCGATTCCTAGTTGCCATGGAAATTTGGGGGAAGGTGTCATGAATACCGCATCCGTCCGTCACGTGGACGGTCTGAGGCAGTAACAGACAGAGCTCCGTAACAGATGGAAGTACCTCCCCAGTTGGTGGCCTGGTGGGTGTGGCCCTCTTTTGGCGGCCTCCAGGAACTGCGGGAGTGTGCGGGCTGAGGCCAGAGGCTTTCCCGGGACCTCTCTGGGGCTCAAGGGGCACTAAGCTCTGTCAGGTTGCACCTGTCCCCCTGGACACCCTCCCCTCCTGTAGTATCACTTTCCCTCTAACCCTGCCTGCCTCGCACCTCTCCTCCGTTGCACAACGCCCCCTTCTTCGGAGCTGGTTTGCATTTGCTCTTGCTGCAGTGGGGAGCGTGCCGGACTGGGAGTCCAAGCGCTGACTCTGTGGCCCAGCTCTGTGACTCACTAACTGTGTGTTCCTGGGCAAGTCATTTGACCTCTCTGGGCCTCAGTGGCCCTCTCTGGAAACTGGGCTGTGGCAATAATCAGACTAGATCTCAGCTGAAAGAGTAAAGTCCTCGGGAGGCTTTGCCTGGCGCGCCACACTGGGTTTGGACTTGACGTGGGCCATGAGAACACTGCCCCCCTGCTGGGCCTGTCACTCCACGGTGTAGCTGTTTGCTGGTTGCCCTCCCTCTCTAGACTGGGCTCTGTGACTGCAGAGGCAGGCCTCTCTGGCCCATCGCTGTAGCCCCAGCCCCTTGCACAGGCACATAGTAGGTGCTTACTAAGTGCTAAGTGAATAGAGATCACGACGGGCTGCCCTGCACATCCCTCCTCCTTTGCTTTTCAAACATCCCCGCCCTGGTGCCGTCTCCTGGGGCCCTGCTGTCTCTGCAGAGGCCTGAGAGACTCAGGTCAAAGCCTTCATGGGGGCCAATGGCTTAACATGCCCTTCAGCTGAGCACCTCAGGCCCCATGACAGGTAGAGGTTGTACGGAAGCATGCGGGACATTGGCAACCCCAAATTCTGTCCTGCTATGCCACCACCAAGCAGGGGTGGCTTTGAGTGAGAGGGCCTTTGATCAGCCAGGGCAGCAGCTCCACTACAAGCCGCCCTTCTCAGCCAAAAGGCACTGTAGTCTAGCGGTCAGGAGCACGGGCTTTCGGAACACGTGGCCACTTATTAGCTCTTTCCTGATCTGGGAAACGGAGGTGTCGATAGTGCCTGGTACCTGGGGATCTTGTGCATCAGTGCTGTGTGTGTGTGTGTGTGTTTCTAATACTACTTGGCACCAAGTAAGCACTCAAAAAAACAGAAGGGGAAAACAAGGGTGGGGGGGCTCTTCGTCTCTAGTAAGGGTGGGGCTTCCCTTCCCCAACCCCCCCATGGTCACTCCTCCAGTTTCCGGTCAGAGTTGGGTCCCCTGGGGAGAAAGCCCAGATGGCTATTCCAATCTCGTTGATGCAGACCTGGACCCGGCGGGACCTGGAGAAGGGCAGAGTTTTCTCCTCCTGTGGTCTGGCCCTCCCCCGCCCCCACCCCCCCCACCCCTGCAGCACCAATTACTTTCATTTATTTAGGATGCGTTTATTCAGCACTGCTGCATGCCGCTCTCAGGCCTTCCCAAGCATTGCTTGATCAACTCCTTTATACTCAGCTTTGAAGAGCTCCTGCCTTAGCTGTCCTTTCTTCCTCAGCATCGAGTCTCTGTCAGTCTATGGCCCTCCCCCTCAGCCACTTAGCAGCTCTGCGATCTCGGACTAAACTCCTGCCTCTTCTGTACCTCAATTTCCTTATCTAAAAAATGAGGCTCTAGAAGGTCTCTGAGGACCCTTGTAGCTCAGGTGGTTCCAGATGACTGGTTGTCATTGGTTCCTTGTCCCAGGGTCAGGGTGAGTTGTGTGTGCTCTGGGGCTCACAAAGGGCAGGGCTTGGGTTCCTGCCTTCCGGGAGAGACAACCCCCAATGTCAAGGTGCTCCAGGTCTCCTGCGGAAGGCCTCAGGCCATGGTGGAGGAGGGGGTGGGCCCGAGGCAGGGATTCCCAGAGGGAGACTGCCACCTCCCCAGTGAGTTCCCAAATGTTGCCCAAAGTGGGCCGGGCTCCAGCCGAAAGGGGATGACAGGCCTTGCCAAGGCTGGAGAGCAGCAGCTGCCCAGATCTCGCTGGAGCCTTCCAGGCCTGGATGGAGACTGTTTCACTGGGCTGGTCAGCTGCCTGAAGAGGCAGTGGCACTGAGTGACCGGGAGAGGAAATCATGGGGACAGCAACTCCACAGTGAGAGCCAGCCTCCCTAGCCACGGGCCTCCCCTGAGGGGCCCTGCTGGAACCGCACGGACTCGGCAGCTCTCCCACTCCCACTCCCTCATTGGGCCTAATCAGAATCCCATGGACCCCACAGCATATATCTCACCAGACCACCCCGCAGGGTCTTCCCCACACCCCCATCCTACCAAAAAGCCACTCAATATGAGTTACAGCCCCTTAACAGTCAAGGAGTTCTCACTCCTTTCCAGCTGTAGTCCACCCACTTTAACTAAAACTGTACTCTCTCATTCAGTCCCCTTGGGATGAGGAGACGTCCTCAACTTCACAGGCACAAGGGAGCCAAGGGTGGTTCTTGAGCAGTGGAATAGCATGCTGAATGTGTTGGGGCCTAGCGAGGGACCAGAACTGGACTTGAATCACTCAGAGACAGAATTCCTGAATTCTAGCCCTGGCTCAGACATTTATTGGCTATATGACCTCGGGAAAGTCACTTCCCCTCTCTGCACCTGTTTCCTCATCTGTAAAACAGGGATGATGCTATAATCTGCTCTGCCAACCCCACTGGGTCACTATGAGGATCAAATAACAATGCACATGTAAAAGTGCTTCTCACCTACAGTGTGCTACACACAGGCTCAGGGGGAGATGCCAGGATGCCCCTCCTCCTCTCCTAGGGGTCTGGCTCCGCACTGTCCCCTTCCCCTCCACCATCTGCAATGTTTCCCTCTCCACTGGCTCCTTCCCCTTGGCCGTCAAACGTGCTCGGAGCCTCTCCGTCCCTCCACTGATACCTCCCTCTACTGACACACACTTTACTTCAGCACCAAAGTTCTGAGACAGATGGCTCTGCCAGATGCCTTCATTCTCTGAGCCCATAGTCCATCTTCCTGCTCCTGCTGTCTGGCTTCCACCCCCTGCCCCCCTCACCTTCATCCTCCTTGATGCCTCTGTAGGCATTTGATCCCATTGATCCTGCGCCCACCTACCTCCTCTGGTTTCTGTGGCAGGCAGTCTCTATGACGGTCCCCATGATCCCCACCTCCTGGTATCCCCGCCCTTGTCTAATCCCTCCCCTAGAGTGTGAGCTGGACCTAGTGACTTGCTTCGTACAAATAGAATATGGCAAAGGTGATGGGCTATCACTTCCCAGGTTAGATTGTGAGACTGTGATTCCTGTCTTTCTCTCTCACCATCCCCGCTTGCTCTGCGGAAGCCGGCTGCTATGTTGTGAGCTGCCCTAAGGAGAGTTCCACGTGGCAAGGAACTGAGGGTGGCTGATAGCCGGTAAGAAATGGAAGCTCTAAGTCCAAGAGCCAGTGAGTGCCTGAAGGCTCCTGCCAACAGCCCCCTGAGTGAGCTGCAGCATTGATCCTCTCCCGCTTGAGCCTTGAGGTGCTTCCAGCCCCGGACTTGACTGTAGCCTGTGAGACACCCGAAGACAGAGGGTCCAGCTAAGCTGCACCCCATTCCTGACTCACACAAACCATGAGATAATAAATGCTCATTGTTTTAAGGCATTAAGTTTTGGGGTAACTTAAAAAGTGCAGACCATTGCTGTTACTTTCCAGCAGTTTGGGCAACGTAGCTAACCCAAGATCAGCAGGGAGAAATCTAGCTGGACCCGGGTTAGTGAATAGGGCACAATGAAATCAACAGATACGCTTTGCTCCCTGTTGCCTGGGGATGAATGGTCCCAGACACACAGATGGAGGTGACTAGAAATATTCAATCATTTAGTATCTGTGTGCCTAGCACCGGAAAGCATTGCATCACATTCCGTGGAAGCGGAAGAAACATCTAGAAATTCAAACAACCTAAATCTATTAATAGAGGAATGAGGACATAAGTTGAAGCATAATTATACAATGAAATATCATAGAGCTGAATTGAAAAAACTGTACATTTCAACATGATAAATTGTGAAAGCCTAATGTTGAGCAAAAATAGCAAGTTGCAAAAAAGATTCATACATGGTATCACTTATATAAAGTTTAAACACTCTTAAAGCAATCCTAGAAATTGTTTATAGACACAATGCATCATAAAAGCATGAAAACACACACGGGAAAGGTATAGGTCTCTCTCCTGAGTTCCAGATTTGTGTAGGCCACTGCCCGCTCACCCTCTCCATTTGGAGATCTGATGGTCTTCTCAAACCTAACACGGCAGTAACTGAGTGCCCGGTTCTCTCCGCTTGCTAGCGCAGTAAATACCTGATTCTCTCCCCTCTGCAGGAAATGGAAACTTCAAAGTGCCTTAGGTGAAAAGCTTTTGAGTCATCCTTGATTCTCCTCTTTCTTTTACATCGGCAGCGTCTAATCCATGGGCAATCCTGTCAACTCTACGTCCAGAATCTATCTAGATTTCGCCTACTCCTCACCGTGCCCACCATTGCCACCGTGGCCTCAGACACCATTACCTTCCACCTGGATTGTTTCAAGAGGCTTCTAACTGCTCTCGCTGCCTCCGTCCTTGTCCCCCTGCAGTCCATGCTCAACCCAGCAGCTGGAATCATCCTTTACGCTCTCAGCCAGCTCATGTCAGGCCTCTGCACAGAACCCTCCAGTACCCCTGTCTCCCCCAATACGGTGGCAGACAAGGCCCTGCAGGATCTGGCCTTCATTATGTGCCTGGTCTCACCTCCTACCGCTCCTCTTGCTAGCCTTCCACTCCAGGTACACTGGCCTCCCTGTTCTTCCACAGCACTCATCACCATGTATACATTTTACTTCTTTGTTTATTGTTCTCCTCTCCCCCTACTGGAACATAAACTCCAGGAGGGCAGGGGTTTCGTCTGCTGTGTTTTCTACTGTATTCCCTGTGCCTATGAGCCTGGCACATAGTAGGCAGGGGTTGGCAGCAGCTGCCACTCAGGAAAGTTTGCCTATAGTCAAGGAAGGCTTTCTGGAAGAGTCCCACTTCACACCCACAGGAAAGTAGCTTCTGACCCTGCCACACCTCACGCCTTCCCTAGAAGAACGGGTGGGGTGGGAGCGTGCATGTGAGAACGTGTGCAGAGCTGTGTGGAAATGGGTAAGATTGGCTGTGTGTGTAACTGTGGGGTAACTGTGTGTATGTGCTTAGGAGGGAGAGAGAAAAGATGTCCTGTTGGGGTCTTTAGGGTGAACCCAACAAAGGCCTAGTTAGCCCCTCAGATTCCGTCTTTGGCCTCCAGTAGGTGTCCTTGTGGTGCGGTCAGCCTCGCCTGATCCTCTCAAGCAGTGTCCCTTGAGGGGCCAGGAGTGGTGATGACTATTTGGCCAAGCATGTCTGAGGAGGTAGGGGGGAAGCTTCAGGCATTTCCCCTTGTGAGCCAACGGAATGCCAGAGAAGCCCCGAGAACAATGGGGAGCTGACAGCCCCTCAGTGGACCTGTGACGCGGGCCCTGAGCGGGGCGCACAGCTGTCTGCCAGAACCTGGGGTAAGGGAGATGGGTTGGCGGGGACAAAGAGGAGCCGGAATCCTTGAAGGTGGAAGCCGGAAGCAGCTGGGGATGACACTGATAGGCATTTCCCGCCTCAGGATGCCCTCCCGCTTTCTTCACTGCCGCTGCAGCTGCAAAAGCAGAAACTGCAGCTTCCCTCTGGCCCCACATGGCCGTCCCAGAGTTTGGGAGCTTTAGGGCCTCAGTCAGCCCCCACGCCCAGCCTCCCTCTCTGTCCCCGAGGAAGGCAGGCAGCTCCCTCACCCCACGGCAGAGTGCCGCATAGGCCTAAAGCTGGGCTAGTTTACGGTGATTGTCTACAGCTCTTCCCCCGCCTGACCCCAGGCTTATGCTTTCTTTCCCCAAAGAGAGGCTGGTTCTGAGGGCTTTTGGGTCTCGAAGATTGCTTGCTCTCTTGCTTTCTGGCCCACCCCAGAGTGGTCTCGCTGGGCATTGCTAAACCTCCACGCCTTCCGTGAGCACCTCAGTGAACAGCACCAGGCCCCAGGCAAATTGAGGGCTCTCACTCCGGCCAGCCTATCCCACCTTGGTACCCTGTTCCAGGACTTCTCAGTCTTTTTGGCACCGCAACACACTCTAAGCACGCTCCCCATTGACATACTCAGGTTGTGATAACAACTCTCCCCCCGACACTCAAATTTGTAGTAATCATGGCCACAACTATTAGCGATCCTTAACGGTTGCTCAAGGGTTCCGCATTGGGAAGACAGGCTGGGTGTCTTGTGCAATTCCCACCACAGAAGCTACAACCCCACCCTTTTTCTCCCATTTAAGAGGACTTGCCAGAGAGAAAGTCACCTTGTTCTAGAGGTAACTCTGACTCCACTCTTATTTATAATAAGAATAATCCTGAACCCAACTTCGTTTTAATAAAAGTCACTCATTGCGGGGCTGGCCCCGTGGCCGAGTGGTTAAGTGCGTGCGCTCCGCTGCAGGCGGCCCAGTGTTTCGTTAGTTCGAGTCCTGGGCTCGGACATGGCACTGCTCATAGGACCACGCTGAGGCAGCGTCCCACGTGCCACAACTAGAAGAACCCACAACGAAGAATACACAACTATGTACCGGGGGGCTTTGGGGAGAAAAAGGAAAAAATAAAAAAATCTTTAAAAAAAAAAAAAAATAAAAGTCACTCATTGCAAACTTTGGTACTATATTTCACAGCACCTAGCACAGTGGAGGTGGAGGTTGGCCTTGCACATAGCAAAGACTCTCTTAATCCTTTTTGGTTTGATTGCTGAATTAAGGGATGGGAGGAGGGAAATACACCTATAATCACTGATCATGTTCTTCTTAACTTTTACAATTTTGATCATACTAGCGGAGCCCCAAGTTACCAGGGTCCTGCATGCCCCACGAGATCTAAAGGACATTTCTTGGAGCCCCCCTCCACCCCGTGCCATGACCTGTGCAAGTCAAGAGCCCTGTCCAAGGTATTTGCGGATCTCTTGGGGTGGAGGCATAGGGAAGACTGATATTCTCATGGCCTCCTGTGCTGCTCAGGTGTCTGCAGCTTTGGGCATGGTCTCTGCTTTCACCACATTGAGCAAGGCATGGAGCCAAGACCCCTCCTCAGTTCCCATCAGGAAACTGAGAGTAGAATTTACTGAAGGTCTTTGGGGGGTGGAGTCCAGGGGGCTCACATCACACACAGCTCACAGCCTTCTGCCGTCTCTGGCTCGTCTGTCCCCTGCTGCTCTGCTCCTTACCCTTTCCCTCCAGGGTTTTTGAGGTTGCTCCAAAATTTCCCCTGCCCCCTGAAGCCTTGGTACCTATCAAGGGTGTGAAGGTCAAGGACAGGTACCACTTTCTGCCCTCAAGAACTTCTCTGAGTCTTTTTACCAATGTAAGTAGTTCTTGCCCTATGGATTCCTGCCATCAATGAAATTTTCTCCCCCTCCTCACATGAGCAAGCTCCTTCCCGTCGCTGAGCCTCAATTTTGTGATCTGTAAAATGGACTAGAATCACTAGGTCAGCCCTGTCCCTAGAAATATCATGCAGGCCACATATATAATTTTAAATTTTCTAATAGCCACATTGAAAAAAATGAACAGGTGAAATTAGTTCTTTTTGATCTTCTCAGGTAGTAATTTGGCGAGCTACTATAGAAGGTGTTAACAGCATTATTGAGGGATAATTGACGTATAATAAACTGCACATATTTAAGATGTACAGTTTAAGTTTTGACATATGTATACACCTGTGAAACCGTCTCAAAAAGCACGAGAGTGAACATATCTCTCACCCCTTAAAGTGTCTTTGTACGTCTTTGTAATATATCTGTTTAATAGTATATTTTATTTAACCTGATAAATCAAAAATATTGTCATTTCCACATGTATTCAACATGAAAATGATTAATGATATGCTTAACGTTTTTATATCAAATTTTCAAATTCCAATCTGTTTTGCAGTGACGGCACATCTTGTTTCGCACTAGCCACATTTCCAGTGCTCCATAGCGACGTGGGGCTGCTGTTCGCCATTTTGGACAGTGGAGATCTACATAATCTCTCAGAACTTTTCCATCTCATTGAAGGGCTCCCTGTGTCTGTATCTCTCCCACACATCTCCTGAAGCGTGTCTGCATCTTCAGTCTTCAGCTCTACAGCGCCTGTACAATACTGTCCGTGGGTCACTTTGCTGGCCTTATCTGAATGGGCTCCAGCTTTGTGGTGTGTACCTAGGGGCTGGTGAGCAGGCTGCTTCCCAGTGTTCAAGGCAGCTTGAACCAAGCTCTTGCTGCTGTGTGCACAGCCCGGGTGCTGGCCCCTGAGGCAGCCTGCCATCTGGACGCACGGTCATTCCTACCCTCGCTGAGACATCCAGGGTAGGGCCACTCATTACAACTCCTTTTAGGCAATCGAATTCCAGAGTAGGCTCTGAACGGGGCCATTGCTGTCATCAACAGAGTTAAGGCAGATCAGCTGTGAGGTGTGTTACTACTAATAAAGTACCAAAGTTTGCAGTGAGTGACTTTTATTAAAACGAGGTTGAGTTCAGGATTATTCTTATTATAAATAAGAGTGGAGTCAGAGTTACCTCTAGAACAAGGTGACTTTCGCTCTGGCAAGTCTTCTTAAATGGGAGAAAAAGGGTGGGGTTGTAGCTTCTGTGGTGGGAATTGCATAAGACCCCCCAGCCCGTCTTCCCAATGCGGAACCCTTGAGCAACCGTTAAGGATCGCTAATAGGTGTGGCCATGATTACTACAAATTTGAGTGTTGGGGGGAGAGTTGTTATCACAACCTGAGTATGTCAATGGGGAGCATGCTTAGAGTGTGTTGCGGTGCCAAAAAGACTGAGAAGTCCTGGAACAGGGTACCAAGGTGGGATAGGCTGGCCGGAGTGAGAGCCCTCAATTTGCCTGGGGCCTAGTGCTGTCCACTGAGTTGCAAAAAAGCCATGGTCACTTGAGGCCCAGAGAGAAGTCATTTCAGCAAGAGGCAGCACAGGCAAAGACCAAAACTCGGAGAGTAGGGTAATTGAAGGTATATGGGGGTGCTTGGGGCCACCAAGGAAAGAGCTCAGCATCCCGGTAAGGCCCAAGTCCAACTTCAGAGGATGATGACTCAAGGAGGTGCCGGACGTGCTCACAGTTCTCAGGCAGGAGGGAAGGAAAGTGGCAGCATCTGGAGGTCCAACGGCAGCAGGAACTGGGTCAATTGTATGGAAAGAAGAGAGGCGAGGTGCATTTTGGGGGAAGGACATGTGCGGGATTTGGCTCTGACTGATCTGGCTGTACTGTCGACCAAGAATCCCGGGACTAGAGCCGGCATAAAGCAGCCCAGATGCGGTCCAGGCTGCCTCACGGCCACCAGGGGCAACATGGGGAGGTGGCTGGCATACCCCTTCACTCTATCCCTTGTCCACTGTGCCTCAGCCTTGCCGATTCTCACAAGGAAGGCCCGATCAGGGAGGAGTGGCGGATCTGCGCGAGCCAGCTGTGACACACAGAACTGTGACACACACGACTCGCTGGTGATGGGTCCCTCACCTTCCCATGTGGAGGCCTGTCATGGCTGAGGAGCAGCTGTGCTCTCCCCCTGGGTCCTGTTATCACCCCTTCTCAACTCCATTCAATCATTCACCAAGAATCTATTGAGCGCCTCCTGGGTATAAGGCCCTTTGGAAGTTACGGAAGGGGTCCCAGCCCTCAGGTAGCTGAATCCTGTGCATACATTGTCATGACGCCAAGACATGTAGCTGGTTCCCTGGGACAGACCCGGCTGAAAGGCTATGGGAAATTAGAGGAGGGAGAGAGCATTTCCGCTTGGGTGGATCAGGAAGACTTCACGGAGGAGGTGGCATTTGAGCTAACTATGAAAGATGGTAGGATTTGAATATTAATTCCTAACATTTTGTATAGTGCTTACTGTGTACCAGATACTCTTCTAAGTGCACTACAAATAATAGCTTGCTTGGGGCTAACCACAACCCTATGAAGTGCCATTATCACTCCCATTTAACAGATGTGGAAACAGAGGCACAGAGAAGTTAAATGACTTGCCCAAGGCCACACAGATGGTAAGTGATGGAGCCCAGAATCAAATCTAGATGGAGTCCATGCTCATAACCATTATGCTGCATTGCCTCTTGGATGGGCAGAAACGGGGTGAGGGCAGAGTGGCTCAAGGAACAGAATAAGCAGAGAGTCAGGAGCACAAGAAAACATGGCCACCTCAGAGATGAGTCTGTTATGGCTGCAGCGTTTGGTGCATGAAGGGGAGTAGTCCAAGACGGGCTAGAAGGGGAAGGTGGTTTCCAGCTAAGTCTTCAGGCACCTGAGGGCAATGGGTCTTGTGGCGCTTTGAGGGGTGCAGTAGCGCTCACCCCAGGCCCGGCTCATAAGGGAGGCATGCTCCTCTGAATCCAGGCCCAGTTGAGACGGCGCTGCCCATTTCCAGGGGGCCTTGCCGAGCCCCACTGCCATCCACTAAGCTCTAAGGCCGGTGTTCATTCAGGGACAAGAATGGAAAATTCATCATGCTCAAAGCAGGAAATTCCACAGTGAAGGCCCCTTGAGCAGCATCATTGCAGCAAGAGCCATTCCTCGTGCGAGGCAGGTCCCGTTCCTGTTTTGTTTGTTTGGGGGCCGAATGTTGTTATTCCCTGCTCTGCCTGTGTTTATGTCGGGAACGTTTGCCATCAAAAAACAAAGTCCAGGCAGTGCCCCCGCCAGTGCAGCGACAGCGGAGTCCTTCACTCCGGCATTTCCGGGCTCGCTCCCACCTGATGGATTTCTCAATTGAACAACATCAAAGATCTTCTCTTCTGGCTTCCTTCTCAGCTTAAAGGGACTGGTGCTGAGAGGAAGCCATTTGACTCTGGAAGAAAAGCAACTTCTAGACTTGGCATCCTCACACGTCTCCAGCCTGGGTGAGAAGCAAAACAGGCCTGTTCCACAACCCCCAGGAAGCAAGCAGGACAGGGCACCCAGGGTCCGGCCCCTCACGCCTCCCCTCCGGCGCATACATCTGCAGGAGCCGGCAGGGCCGCGCCTGGGAGAGCAGCCCTAAGGCAGCAGTTCCTATTGAATTGGATTTCAGAACTGGGATGGAGAGCAGGAGAGGTGACTCCACCAGCCCCCAGGATGAGGACCTTTATTTTGCAGATGAAATCACTGAGACTCAGAAGGAGGGGAGGACAAGATGAGACCCAAAGCAAGGAGAGCGAATAAGGGAGTGGTGCAGAAAAGAAAGGCTGAAAAGAGAACAGAATAAGGTTTAGAGAGAAAGGGCTACCCCCACACCCTCTGCAACCATATGGCCAAAGGTCCCTTTGTGCCTTCTTCTGCCAGCACCTGCGTCCGCCACCGCTTGCCTGGGCCTGGCCCACATCTCCTTTACTCTTCGCTGCCCACTGGTCCCTGCTACCAGACCTCAGACGGCTGATTGCATCCCACTGGGCCAGAATTGAGTCTGCCCGCCCCGTCGCAATCCTTCCTCTCCTTCAAGGTCCAGCCCTAGTCCCACTTGCTCTGCTGTGGCCGTCACTGCTCTTCCCCGCTTCTTCCATGACATGAAGGACAGGAGCATGGTTTCACACTGGGCTACGCGCATACGCCTCTTGCGTTTCCTCCCTCTCTCCTGTACAACACACTCCATCAGCCAGGGCAGAGACCAAGTCGTCTCTTCTCCTCTCCTCTCCCCACCTTCCCAACAGCATCCAACAATGGGCCACGCTCTGGTGCCCAGTAAGCCAGGCTGCTATGAGCCTCCCCATCGACATGAGGGATCCACTGACCACTGAGGCTAGCAGTGACTGAGGACAAGGATTGGGGAGTGGGAGATCTGGAAGTGAGCAGGTGGTGAAAAGAGAAAGGCACAAAAAATAACAGGAAAAGTCTCTGACAAGGAGGGGAAGCCACTTCCCAAGAAATGGTAGAGAGTGATGACGCATTGCCAATAGCCAAGAAGCTGAGGAGGGAAACAGAAAAATGGTGACCCGGTTACAGTCTCCACTGCACTGGTGCCCCACCCCTGTCCGATGCACAGCTGGAAGTGCATGCCCTGCTCCGCTGGTGGCCTTGAATTACCATTCAGTTGTGTCTATAGCAGTGAGGAGTGTGTGGGGGTTGGGGGCGTGGGTGGTGCACTGGACCCTGTGGGACCCACACCAGGTGTTTACACACCCAACTCCAAGGTCTCATGGCTGAGGCAGCTGGATTGGGGGTGGAGGAGGAAAAGAGCCAAGTCGGCCCTTGTCTGACTCATCTCTGAGTTCCTCCTAACTCTCCCACACCTAGCACAGTGCCTGGCCCACGGCGCACGCTCAGCAAGGCCTTGCTAATTAATAGTACCAACAGCTGCCATTTATGGAACGCGTGCTGTGTGCCAAGCACCTTACAAGGATTATCTGATATAAGCTTGACAACCCTATGTGGAAGGTGCTGCTTTTTAGCCTCATTTTACGGATGAGAAACGCATGCTCAGAGAGGTTCAAAGTGACTTGTCTGAGGTTATAGAGCAAGTATACAGTTGGCCTGGCATTCAAGTTCAAGTCTATCTGATGCTAGAGTCAGGCTCATACCCCATGTTATGCTGTTGAAGGAATGAAAGAAACTGGAATCCACCACTACGACCTCATTAGTCCTATGCTCGAAGCAAAAGACATGAATTGATTAAATGTGAAGGTCTGAGATACACCTCCTTTCCAATGCACGCACATGTACACACACACACATCTCAGGCTTTGGAAACAGCTCTCCTTTTTTTGTTGGTGAGGAAGATTGGCCCTGAGCTAACATCTGTGGCAGTTTTCCTCTATTTTGTATGTGGGATGCCACCACAGCATGGCTTGATGAGCCATGTGTACGTCTGCACCTGGGTTCTGAACCCACGAAGCCCGGGCTGCCAAAGAGGGTTGTGTGAACTTAATCACTACACCACCGCCTGCCCCTGGAAACATGTCTTTAGTGCAAATGTTGCAGAGAGGGCTGCTGGGGGTTGGAGGGAGGGCCTATGCCAGGGCTGCCTTCCCACTCAAGATACAAAGCCAGAAGGACAGACACCAGCTGAGGTTCTCAGTGGGGAACTGATAAAGCGCTGGGGAGGAGGGTTGCCCCTTTGAGACTTTGGGGAGCCTCTTGCGGTTGTCCACCTGCCCCTTCGGTGGCAGGAAAGGCATGGGGTGGGACCATTTCAACACAGCAGCTTCCCAAGCCCTGGCAGGGGGGGTGGGCGCCCCTGGTCTGAGCTGCTTGTGCCAAGCCCCACTCAACAGCTGCTGGACACATGACCAGAGTCAAAAAGAGAAGCTGCACCTCCCAGGTGCTGGCAAGCCAGGCCAGTGCCCAAGGTCCTGTGTCCACAAAGGCCTCCACCTAGGCGACAGGAGATGCCCTCACTCCTTCAGATCTTTGCTCATGAGTCACTTTCTCAGTGAGGCCTACTCCCACCACGCGATTTAAAGTTGCACCCATCCCCGGCTCTCCTTCTCCCCCTTCTGTGCTTTATTTTTCTCCAGTAGTATTTATCATCAAATGACATTTTTCACTTATTCATTTTCTTTATTGTCTATCTGTCTCTATCACATTGTATAGACCAGGAAAGCAGGGGGCTCTAGGCTATTTTGCTCACTGCCCCAGCGCCAAGAGTAGTACCTTGCATATAGTTGACGCTCAAGAAGAATTTGTTGAATGAATGCATTCACTGATTTCTATCCTTTTTGAGCACTATACAAAATATGCTGATATTTATGCTGTCATGCCTTCTCAGCCAGTCCTGGGGGGAGGCAGGGTGTTTGGGAAAACAGCCATTGAACTGGCCAGTGTGAGATCCTAACTTAGAACAAAGAAAAATCGTCATAAACATGACTTCCCTGCCAAGATCGGTTACTGCAATTGTCACTCTTGAGGAAGGGCCTCATTGACTGGGGTTCAAAGCTATTCAGTTGCATACAAAATCGCTGAGAAAATTCGGCAGTCCTCTGGGCACACATGGGTCTCCTACAGCATTGTTTGTTTACCATGACTATCAGCAGACAGGATCTAAACTGCAGGAGGAGTTGAAGTAGCACTTCCTAAGTGACTTAGGTCAACAACTACCACAACAGAAACCGGGGAATTCCCCGGGGAAGTGACCAATAATAGCTCATTGCACACTCACTGGCTGTGTGACCTCGGGCAACTTACTTGACCTCTCTGAGTCTCAGTATCCTTGTTTATAAAAATGGGAATAATAATGGTGCCTACCTCAGTGGGCCGCTGTGATGCTTAAATGAGTTAATAGATGTAAGGTGCTTGGAACAATGCATGGTACCTAATAACCACTATATAAGTGTCACTTACTTGTATTGTTCTTTCTTTGGCTTTTTTTTAAAGATTGGCCCTGAGCTAACATCTGTTGCCAATCTTTTTTTTCTTCTTCTTCCCAAAGCCTCCCAATACATAGCTGTATATTCTTGTTGTAGGTCCTTCTAGTTGTGGCATGTGGGATGCCGCCTCAGCATGGCCTGACGAGCGGTGCTAGGTCTGCGGCCAGGATCTGAACCGGTGAAACCCTGGGCCGCCGAAGAGGAGCGCACAAACTTAACCACTTGGCCATGGGGCCAGTCCCAGTATTGTTACTTCTAGACAGCGAGTGTCTCTAGGAGAGGACCCAGATTCCCCCTCACCCCATGCCTAGAACAAAATATAAAAGCACAATGTAAGTGTTAGCTGTCAGTACTGCTATCAGTATCACTATAATGATGACGATGGTTAGGAGAGCAGTGCAACTACTTGATTCTGGTGTCCTCCGCAGCAACTGCAAGCTGCGTGAAGGCAGGCCGGGCCCGCGAGCGCCTAGAGCCCTAGAACACAGTGAGTGCTAAACTTCTACACAGTCGGCCAGTGAATCTCGTGTGCGACTTTCACCGAGGGCTGTGGTAACTCTCCCGCGACTTGGGGACTCAAATGTTCTTACACATGAGTCGGCGATGCCCCCACTCCCACAGGGGGGACAAGGGCTGTAGAGACCTCAGTCCCTATCTCCCCAGGGAAACACGCAGTCTAGTAGGTCCAGCCCTGAGAAGTCACTTACAAGCCATTCACAAGTGAGTAATGGAACAGGTGGGCGCACACAGTGATCATCCTTACCAGAGAACTAACCTGGGTGATATACAGAGAATACGAGTGTGTGGTGGCCGGGGAGGAGGCGCGGGGACTTTATAGCGTTATATGGGTAGTCAGACCTCTGCGAGGTGGCGGCATTTGAGCTGAGACCTGAAAGATGAAAAGGAAGCAGACTGCAAGGATCTGGGAGAAGAACATTCAAGGCAGAGGGAACAGCAAGTGCAAACGCCCTAGGGCAGCAAAGGGCTTGGGGTCTCTCGGAACAGAGTGGAGGCCAGTGTGCCTGGGTCATTAGGCAGAGGGATGAGGTTGGAGAGGCGGGTGCGGGCTGGAAGCCACAGGAAGGGAAGCGTTGAAAAAGAGTCTCAGACGACTATTTTTCCCTAAAACAACCTGTCAAGACGTGCTGTTCAATTATCTATGTTCGAGCAGAACCGGGGAAAGATGTGCACCCAGACGCAGGGCTGCTCCGCAAGGTCATGGACGTTTCCTGTGCTTCTCTATTTTGGACTTCACCAATTCACACTTTGAACGAGTCCGTCCAGAGGCTGCGCTGTGAGAAGGTGGGTTTGCTATACTGCCTCCCAAATGCCACCAAGTGATGCCGAGTTCCCCTGTGTAAAAGAACAGCCTCTCCAGCAAATTCGAAATCACCCACGGCTGTGCAGCTCTGGAGCCGGCTTCTCTCATCATTAAAGCAGGTTCCTGAAGACACCTACTTGGCAACACTTTGTTCACTCTCTTCCTATTGATATATAGTGGGAAATTATTTTTTAAAAAAGAAACAGAGCTTTGGGGGTCTGGCTCCGTGGCCGAGTGGTTAAGTTCGCGCGCTCCGCTGTGGTGGCCCAGGGTTTCACTGGTTCGGATCCTGGGCACGGACATGGCACTGCTTGTCGGGTCACGTTGAGGCAGCGTCCCACATAGCACAACCAGAGGTAATCACAACTAGAATATATAGCTATTTACCAGGGGTCTTTGGGGAGAAAAAGGAAAAATGAAATCTTTAAAAAAAAGAAACAGAGCTTTGGGGGGAAATAATCAATATGTCAGTTTTTAAAAATGGAATAAAAAGCCCAATCTTTGCTCAATTCATCTGAATTTCCTGAGTATCTATTGATAATACCTGTGATGAAACATTTGTGTTCACATCCTGGGCGGGAGATATAGTAAACCTCAAAATATACCAAACACAGGGACAAGTTTCTTACTCTTCCCCCCACCCCCAAGAATCCTATCCAGAATCAGGTTTCAGGTCTTGGCTCCTCGGACCCGCCTGGCAGACAGTCCTAGGTGTGTGTGTTTCCTACCTTACATCGCACAGCTGTGTTCTGACCTTCAAGACTTTCCTTCTTCAGCACGGCTCAGCCCAGAAGACAGTGTGTGGCAAAGATCATACTCAACAGATATCTATTCGCTCCCCTACATTTCTCAGCCTTCCTTGAGGTGAAGTTTGGGCCACGTGACTAATTCTGACTGAGGGAGAGTCGTCGAAAGTAATGTGCGTCATTTCTGGGCTGAGGCGGTTAAGAGTTGGTATGTGCTATGACTGAATTGCATCCTCCCCTAATTCATAGGTTGAGGTCCTAACCCCCAGCGTGGCTGTATTAGGATTAAGGAAGTAATTGAGGTTAAATGAGGTCACGAGAGTGGGGCTCTGATCTGATAGGATTGGTGCCCTTATAGGAGGGGACACTGGAGAGCTCGCAGTGAGAAGGCGGCAGTCCGCAAGCCAGGAAGAGAGCTCTTACCAGGAACCGAATCAGCCAGCACCTAGATCTTGGCCTTTGCCAGCTCCTAGAATGGTGAGAAAATAAATGTTGGTGGTTTAAGCCACTCAGTCTGTGGTATTTTGTCACGGCAGCCTACGCTGACTGAGACGCGTGCTTCTCCATCTCTCCCTTGCTATGGAGATCTTGGGGGCACATGTTGCAGACAGCCCAGCTCTGTTGGCCAACCTGTATTAGACTTTGTATGAACAAGAAGCAAGCCTTTCTCCCTCTGGGTCAGCTTGTCCCCAAGACTGGGTATGGACCCAGTGAGTCCTGAGAATTCAGACAGACACAAATTGTGCTTCCTGAGTCCTAAGTCCTGGAATTCAGCCAATAATGAAGACGTAAACCGCTCAGGGAATCCACTGAGGTTTCAAGTAAGAAAACGAGAGCTCCAGCTGCTAAAAAGTTGGGAAACCCTGGGAGGTAAGGCATTGTCTCCAGAAAGCCCCCATTGAAATGCATACCAGTCCCCTGGAAGGGGCCCCTCATTTATCCACTGACAGCCAGGAGGCCCTTTCTTAAGGACTGATTTCTCAGGGGAGGGCTGGAGGGACAGGCCTAGGGTCTCAGGGCCACCCTGGGTCACAAATTGGAGGCAGACCACACAGCTTGGCCCAGGGTTACTCCTCCGCTGCCTGGGAGGAGTTTTGAATTTCAACAGGAGCAGGAGGGCCATTTCACTACTTCAGTTTTCCGGTGACTTCTCACTGGTATGCCCCTCTTGGGGCAGGCCACCTGCCTGACCATCTCTTTAGGCCATCCACGAGAAAGGATGGAAGTGGACTTTGGGGCCTTGCTTTATTTTTTAATGCTTGGCAAGACTTACCTACAAGCATCTTATTCCATCTGACCTTCCAAATTCTTCTCTGCTTTCAAAGCCAAGCTCAAGCTTAACGACCCCTAAGAAACTTTCCCTGGCTACCCCTTCCCTTTGTAATGCCTGCTGATCTCCCAGTAACAACAGCTATGAGCAACATTTATCATACACCACTACATACCAAGTCCTCTGCCAGCTCATAATTCTGGGATGCTGACTCATCTGATCCTCCTGGATCCCAATGGAGGTGTTGACATTTCTACCTTACATGTGAGGAAACTGA
Organism: Equus caballus; assembly: GCF_041296265.1. NCBI lineage: Eukaryota > Metazoa > Chordata > Mammalia > Perissodactyla > Equidae > Equus > Equus caballus. Next base: position 124,180,765 of record NC_091715.1, on the reverse strand, counting down.
GCTTCAGCGAGGGGAAGTGATTTATCCAAAGTCTCACAGCTAGCATGTAGCTGAGCTGGAACCCAGGACCATCAGATTCCAAGACCCCTGCTCTTCACCAGCTGCTCCTGCCCCTTGCTGAACAGCCTCCATTATCATCTGTTTGGAATTGCTCCCCAACCCCTGCAAGCTCCTTGAGGGGAGGGATGGCTACTTCTAACTGGTTAATAGTTAGCCACCGGGCCGGCTCCATGACCTAGTGGTTAAAGTTCATGTGCTCTGCTTTGGTGGCACAGGGTTCTTGGGTTTGCATCTTGGGCGCACATCTACACACTGCTCATCAAGCCATGATGTGGTGGTGTCCCACATACAAAATAGAGGAAGATTGCCACAGATGTTAGCTCGGGCTAATCTACCTCAAACAAAAAGAGGAAGATTGGCAACAGATGTTAGCTCAGGGCCAATCTTCTTCACACAAACACACAAAAATAGCCTCACTCCTTGGACCAGCACTTTACAGTGATATTGCGTCTACGTATTTGATGTCATCTGATCTTTTCTACATTCCCGAGACATCTGTATTATCCTCAGTTCACAGATGAGGAAACTGAGGCTCAGAGATTTCCATGAGTTGCCCGAGGCATGCATCCAGTGGGTGACGAGTTGCTCTTCTTGCTTCCTCAAGGCACCCCTCACTTGAGAATCAGGCCCCAGCGAATCCCTTCCTCCGCTCCTGGCGCCATGGTGTTCTAAGCCTCGTTTCTGCCCAGTGGAAAACAGCGAGGTCAATAGAGGGCACTCATTTTATCTCCAATCCTTGGGAGTCGGAGCAGAGGCATACAGAGTTATGCAGTTGACATTCAACAGGATGTGAGTGGAACTTTTCCTGTAGCCCTAGAACTGGCGACAGTCTCAGGAGAGAACTGCCAAGGAACTTCCAACAGCAGGGGCCGACGCTTCCCTTAAGGCTCGTTGAGAGCCTACCAAACAAGCTCTCCTGCTCCCAGACCCTCCCACCCCGTCTAGATAAGCAGACGGTGGGCATCACTGGGCTCAGGACGCTTCAGACTAGTGCTGGGGCTTCTCCTTCACCCAAGCCCCCAGCGGGGTAGGGGGATTCCAAGAGCATGCCATCAAGATGAGGGGGCCTGTGAGGAGAGGAGAGTGGCATCTCATTCCTGGTTCGACATCTGTTGGGGAGCAGACTTGTGCCCCTGCCCTGAGCCTACAAGAGCCAACTGGAGGGGAAGTGGAGAGATAGGACAGGGCAGCGAGCAGGGGCAGCAGTGGTGTAGCCAAGCAGTGTGCACTTTCTCGGGTCAAGTGGATGTCTCAGAAGGTAGTGAGGTTTGAGCTGTCTTACCTTATTGCACCCAAGAGGGCTGGCTGCTGGGTGAGGGGACCCCAGGAGCAAAGGCCTTTGGGGAGACTGCTGGCGGCGAGTGTGTGTAAGTGTGGATGCAGGGGAGGTTGGCTGGAAGAAGTAGTGGCCGAATAGCTTCTCCCACATCAGGGGACTCTAGAGTGGGGAGGCCTCCAGACCTCTCCCAAGTTGGGGGTAGTGTCTCAAGAAAAAGAAAATCATTGTACTTCTGTATCCCATTGAGTTGGGACTCTACAATTAACCGGTTACACAGTGTGAAACACCGGCCCCGAATACTCGCCATCCATCTGAGCTTCTTTCAATGAGCTCCCGCGGCCCCTGCCTCCTTGGGGCCCTCTGGGGTTAGGCTGGCCCAGCAGCTGATGGACGGGAGAACGGGTCTGTATTCAGTGCTGCGCCCAGGGCCAGGGCGAGGGTGAGGCAAGTGAGCACCCAGAACGCAAATTGTCAGGAGGTGCTCACTGTCAGGTGCCGACCTGGCAAGCGGGTCAGCATCTCCCGAAATTTTGCACCCTAAGTGCCTCACCCTTATCCCGGTCCTGTTTGTAGCTGTCACAGGGCCTGGGCCAGAGCCCAGTGGTTCCCCTGGGATTCACAGAAACCTTTCAGGTCCACAAGGACATTCTAGGCTTGGGTGCTGAGGATCTAGGGCTCTGAGGCCAGCACGGCAGCCGACCTTGACTCAGATGGGCAGGCCCAGAACAGACAGGCTTTCCCACAGGGGGAGCCCAGATGATGCCCGCTGCAAAGCGGCTGGGAAATAGCATCCCCTCAACATGCACAAAAGCCAAGCAAAGCTTAGGGAGTGAGGGAGGTAAGGGCACTAGAAAGGAAGACTGGAGACCTGCATCCAAGTCCGAGCTCTCCCACTGTGTGATCCGGCTAAGTGGCAACATCTCTGTGCATGTTCCTCAGGTGTAAGGTAATGATGGCGCCTCCCTCACAGGGCTACGTGCGAACCAAATGGGATCCTGTCCGCCAGGCTCTGAGTCCCAGGCTGCCTGGAACCATTCCCTCACTGCGGAACTTGGAGCAAGTCTCCTAACCTCTCTGTGATTGTTCTGTAACAAACCAAAGAATGCTTTTAACTGACTATAACTGAATGTTTTTAACTGAAAGCAGGCATTAAACGGAAACGGAAAGAAGTTTTTAACTATCTGAAAGCAGAGGGCTGGTCTGTATGGTCTCTTAAAGTCCCTTCCTGTTTTGTGTTTCCATGATTTAAAAACAAAACAAAACACCAACAAAAACTCTCCTTGGAACGGGAGAGGGGAGCCAATGCCAGGGAGGCAGCTCTCTGAACCACTCCGCCAACAAGCCAAACACAACTGAGGTTATTCTGCCCCCTGGTGTCCCCTTCTGTAACTGCAGTAGCTGCCAGTGACCCATCTAGGTTACAGGAAATTTAGAATTACTTCTGTTCATTCATTCATTCATTCATTCACCCATTCATTCATGCCTCACACATTTATTGAGTGCCCCACTCTGGGCCAGGTGCTGTGCTGTACGCTGTGGGTACAAAGATGAATAACACTACGACCCGTCCCTGAAAGGGGCCACAGTCTAGCGGGGCAGACAGACGAACAAAGGGATCATTTTGATACAGTTAAATAAGTGGTCTGTTAAAGGTCATTATATGGTGCAAAGAGGGTGTGCTTGGCTTGGGGGAGGTGGGTGACATGTTGAGAAGATCTTGGCAAGAAGAAGTGGTAGTTGAGTTTGACGACTGACTTTGAGTTCTTCAGGTGGCTGGGGGAAGGGCCTTCTGGACAGAGATGGGTGTGTGTGAAGGCATCGGGGCAAATGTAAGGGACTACAGAACATTTCATATGCTGGGGCCATAGCGTGCATTTGGGAGACAGTGGGGATGAAGTCGGGAGCTGGCTGGTGCTCAGGGCGTGGCGGGCCTTGTGTGCCATGAGGAGGGCTTGGATCTGTTTCCTGGGTCATCGAGAATCCTTGAGGGGCTTAGAGCAGGGTAGGGACACAGCTAGATTTGAATTTCTGTGAGTGCATACTGGCCGCTTGGTAGAGAATGCGCTGTAGAGGTGTAAGGCCAGAGAGGCTCTGAGGAGGGTTGCCAGATTGGCAAACAAAACAAAACAAGAGGAAAAAACCCAGGATGCCCACTGAAATCAGCATTTCAGATAGAGAACAATTTTTAGTATAAGTCTATGCCAGATGTTGTATGGGATGTACTAAAAATTATTCTTTGTGCATCTGAAATTCGAATTTACCTGGGCATCCTGTATGTTATCCGGCAGCCCTATCTTAGAGTCATCAAGGAGAGATGATGGAGGCTAGGATGGAGGTAGTAGAGTTGGATAGAAGTTGGCAAATTCAAGGAGTATTCAGGATACAGAAATGAAAGAACTCGGGGATGACACGGATGAGGGAAAGTGAGAAGAGGCGGCAAACAGAACGCCCAATCTCGTCTGGGCTGCTTGCACTGTGTTGGATTCTCTAACTGCACCCTGCCCAACCACCACACACAGCAAGGTCAAGGGTCTTTCCTAAAACGTCCCGGGGAACCCCTGAACTCAGGAGCCACGCTATCCTCCAGACCCCTCTCCGTCTGGGCTTTGGCCTGCCTCCTGCTTGGCCCCTCTGGGTCCCACACCGGGTTAGTTCTGCATTTCAGTCTCAACCCTTGTTTGATCCAGCTAATCAGCCACGGTCTGGTGCCTGGATCAGGCTAAGGCCCCTTTAGGGGTCTGGCCTCTCTGCACCACTTTTTGCAATGGCTAGCATGAGGCACCCAGCCCAGGCCTGACTGGGACACATCTTTCCTGCTGGAGAGGAAAATCTCAAACATTCCCAGAATGCCGCAGGTTTCCCTAGGGGCTTTCTCACCCCCCAGAAGGCTGGGACTGGAATGGCGGCCTGGCCTCTCAGATTCTTGTGACACAACAGTGCCTCCCAGTGGCCATAAAGCGCACTGCAGGCCGAGGTGAGATGGGAGACCGGTTTGTAGACCGCTAGGAGAGCTTTACATTCCTGATCTCTCCCCTGGCAGGGCACAGCGGTCCTGACCCTCCTGGTGGCCATCCCTCAGGAGTTCTGTTGGCACGCCTCAGCTCTTATGGATCTGAGCAACATATCTGTTCGGTGGAATTGCTGGTAGAGAGGTAGCCCAAGATGACATTTGAAGAATCAAACTAGGCCCTGACGTCTCCGCTCTTGGCAGGACTCAGGACAGTGCTCCAGGTTGAACTGGCCAGAGTCTCCAAAATCCCCAGCTTTCCAGATTTGATAGATACTAGCCTACAAATAAAGGTAGCTGTGTTTGAGGACGCCCCCTCCCCACCTGCTCGTGGACATCCCACCAGAAAACTGGAGGGGTAGTCTGGGTTTCACAATGGGTTTGCCATGGTGGGCATGTTGCCAACTAGGCAGTGGGCCTGGCCACAATAGAGGGTGGTTGCCCAACTTTCCAGCCGGCCACCACCCTCTCTGGGATCCCAGCCAGTCAGAAAGAACATACCAAATGTCCCACCCTCTGTCCCCTGCACAGCAGAGCCTGTGCACATGTGGCCAGAGCCAAAGGGTCTGTGCCCCAAGCAGGGAAGCTGAGATATCAGGCCTCAGATGACCTGGTCTAGTGGAGCGCAAGGCTTGTCCGGAGTAACCGAAGAAGTCTTCTAAGGAGACCAGCTTAAGAAATGCAGCCCCCTCCTTTGCCTTCTGAGTCCAGACACTTGCTGTGGGTGCCTGGGGACACCCTAGGCTGTGATAGGGAGGCTGAGGTGATCACTGACCCACTGCTGGCGTCTCCAGTGCCATCCGCTGGAGATGGTGAGCCATCCCCTAGGAATGGCATGTCCTCTGCTTTCTAGCAGATCTTGGCCATCAGCCTTTGCCATGGCCGCTGGGGGCGCTGGGTCCTATTCTCCTGGGCCCAGGACTTTGGAGAAATATGCAACTTATTATGTGCCTCATCTGTAACATGAGAATAACAATAATACGTCATAGGGTGTTCACCCAGGCTACATGAGTCAATACATGGAAAGTGCTTTGTTGTGATAATGAATACATCTCAGAGGCTGAGCTTGAGCCTCCGCAAGGATCTAGACACCAGCTCGGGTCTGAGGTCCTTAAGCTCTCTCCCTTCCCTTCCCCTCAGGGTCTCCAGGTGTTTAGTTGAAAAATGAAACAGGAATCGCTCCATCTTTTCCATGGGCTATGAGTCTTCCAGAATGAGGACCTCTGGAGGATCAGGGCAGGCAGGTGGGGGGGGGGGGAAGCGGAGAACATAGTCATGGTCATTGAGTTGTGCGGCGCCCCAGCTATTTTCTACTGACTAATGATCAACAGTTTGCCTGACCTCCTGGGCTGAGGGGCTGTGGTCTGCCTGTGACAACAAGATACGCTCCTGAAGCTTCACCTTATATAAGCCACTGGCCTGCTCCATCCTGGACTGTCTACTTTAGTCCCCATTCCTGGCTAGCTCTGAGAGATACACATTTGAGAGGCTCAAGGTAGACACTTTCTGCCCAGCCAAGGGGTCCACCTTCTGCAGACCAGCTCCATCAAACCCCAATTCCTGGGGGCCGGCCCCGTGGCCGAGTGGTTAAGTTCGCACGCTCCACTTCGGTGGCCCAGGGTTTCACCAGTTCGGATCCTGGGCGCAGACACAGCACTGCTCACCAGGCCATGCTGAGACGGCGTCCACATAGCTCAACTAGAATGACCTACAACTAGAATACACAACTATGTACTAGGGGGTCTTGGGGAGAAGAAGAAGAAAAAAAAAAGATTGGCAACAGATGTTAGCTCAGGTGCCAATCTTAAAAAAAATAAGAAAACAACCCAATTCCTTGCAGTCACTGGGGCCCACAAGACACCAGTCATCTTTCCTGTCTCCAACCCGACTATTCTGCCAGTGACCTCTTCAGGCAGGGGAAGTTTCTCAGTTCCTCATGAGGGCCATTTGCCTTGGTTTGGTGTGAGGTATGGATCCAGCTGTTTTTTCTTCCAGATGGCTACCCAGTTGTCCCAACATGGCATATTGAAGAGTAAACATGAGAGTCACACTCAGCATGGTAAGAGGCTCACGCAGGGAGAAGCACACGGGGGCTGAGATGGAGGGAATGGCAAATTCTTGACTCCCATGTATCTCATGCTCATTCTAGGGCTGTGCTCATTGAGTGGCAGGGGGGTGAAATCACTGCATTAGATCATTATTTTTATCTCTGTTTTTGTTCTGAGCACTTATATGTGAAGTCCAACAAGTTAAACACTATGTGATGTGTACTTACTATCAAGGCCAACTTCTAGGTTTGTGGGTGCTTTGATAAGGGGTCCCAGCCTTCAGTGGTGGAGGGCTCAGATTACCACAGTCTAGAGCAGAGGTTAGCAAACGTTTTCTGTCAAGGGCCGGATAGTAAATATTTTAGACTTGGAAGGCCATACGGTCTCTGTTGCAACCACTCAACACTGCTTTTGGTACACAAAAGTAGCCATAGAGGGGCCGGCCTAGTGGCGCAGCGGTTAAGTTCACACATTCCACTTCGGTGGCCCGGGGTTCGCCGGTTTGGATCCTGGGTCTGGACATGGCACCGCTTGGCAAGCCATGCTGTGGTAGGCGTCTCACATATAAAGTAGAGGAAGATGGGCATGGATGTGAGCTCAGGGCTAGTCTTCCTCAGCAAAAAGAGGAGGATTTGTAACAGTTGTTAGCTCAGGGCTGGTCTTCCTCAAAAAAAAAAAAAAAAAGGAAAAAAGTAGCCATAGATAACATGTAAAGAAATGAGCATGGCTGTGTTCCAAAAAACTTTATTTACAAAAACAGATGGCGGGCTGAATCCCATGGGCCATAGTTTGCCAACCCCTGAGAGCAACTGAGACCTAATTCTACAAAACTTGTCCAGAGGTGAATTATACATCAGGAGAGTGCCATATCAAATATAGGGTCATTGAGAGTCTTCACAGACATCTCAAATGGGCCTTTGTGGCTGGGTAGGTGCGCTGGGCGTCTGGCTCAGGTCCCTGAATAGAACGTCCTGTGCCCACCCTCACAGAGCAGGCCATCGGACATTCTGGGTCTCCTAGACTGTTGCTGGGTTAGGTCTAAATCTCAACCAGAGCCATTGCACATAGGTATCTGCCCCTTGCCTGACACAAACCATTTGTGTTAGCTCACTGGCTGATGCCAAGCACACTACCAGCCAACCCTGGGCCACCCCTCACCCTGCCTAAGGAGAGAAGGGACGTGAGGATTGCTAGGGTGGGATGGTGCTGCTGTTCATTGAGAACACAGAAAGAGAAGGAGGTTTGTGTGGGTACAACGAGTTTGGTCTGGGATATGTTGCCTTTAAGATGGATGTGGGACATCCAAGTGGAGATCTCCAGCGCCTTGTTTCATACAAGCATTCGATTTACCTGAATTAAACACTACTCACACTGCCAAAGAAAGAGAGAAAATGACAATGAAAAGTATTCCAGTAATTCCACTTGTCCTTTGGCCAAGAAGCATGTGCTCTGGAATGAATGTGAAATGAAGAAGTGGGTCTCCTGTTCCTTGAGTGGGTCTCAGTTTTTCCATGCCTCTCATGGTATAACTATCTCTCTGGGCTGAGTATGGGTCATACATTGAAAGATGCCATTGTATGGGGTGTGTGTGTGTGATATGCTTCCTGGGAGCATTATTTCACTTTGGGGGTATTTAAGGGATTTTTCTGGGTATATTCAATTTTTGCCTGAAGAAATTGACTTTAGAATCTAAACCTGAATGGGATGTGATGCTATTGTAAATATGTCTGCAGTGGACGGTAGTGAGGAAGGACACTGAGAGAGTTTTGGGATTCACCAGCACAGAGGTCGCAATGGCAGACAGAGGAGTGAGTGGGGTTCATGGAGTGAGACTAAAGAGTAAGAAGAGAAGTGGCTCAAGCCCCAGGCCTAGGGCCTAGGACGTGCTATCATTTAGCAGTACGGCCAGGGAGGAAGATGAGCCTGTGATGGAGTCTGAGACAGAGTGGTGGGTGAGGTGGGAGGAAAACCAGAAAGAGTTCAGGTCCTGGCAGCATGGTGGAAGGGACTGTTCCAGAAGAAGGGGTGGAATGCTGCCGAGAGTCAGAGAGGGTGATGACTGAGAAATGACCTTTGGCTTTGGTAACACGGAGGTTGATGGTGACCTTGATGAGAGCAGTGTTGGAGGGACCGGCCAGAGATGGTCGAGGGATGATTGGAGGCGAGAAAGCAAGGACAGCAAGTGGAAATGATTCAAGAAGTGTAGCTGTGGGAGAGGGTGGACAGACTGACAGAGCAGGAAGGTTTCTATCCTCCAGCCATCACTCCTTCGTATCAGGTCATACAGTCCTGGGGGTGAGCGAAGCAATTCCGTGCATTTTCTGCCATCATCTCATTTGCCCCTGAGAGCCTTGTCCCAAAGAGCCTAGTTTTCAAGGGCTGCTGTAACTATGTACAGATCTTCCTCGACTTATGATGGGGTTACATCTGATACACCCACTGTAAATTGAAAATATCATAAGTCGAAAATGCATGTAACACACCTAACCTATGGAAGATCATGGCTTAGCCCAGCCTACCTTAAACGTGTTTGGAACAATGACATTAGCCTGCAGTTCGGCAAAATCATCTAACACAAAGCCTACTTTCTAATAAAGGGTTGAATATCTCATGTAATTTACTGAATACGGTACTGAAAGTGACAAACAGAATGGTTGTGTGGGCACAGAACAGTTGTCACCGTATCTGTTGTTTACCCTCGTGATCATGTGGCTGACTGGGAGCTGTGGCTCGCTGACACTGCCCAGCGTCATCAGACAGTATCTATTACATATCACTAGCCTGGGAAAAAAGACCCAAATTCAGATTCGAAGTGCAGTTTCTACTGAATGCGGATCACCTTTGCCCACCGTAAAGCTGAAAAATCGTAAGTCGAAACATTGTAAGTTGAGGGCTGTCGTACCACAGACTGGGTGGCTTAAACAACAAAAATTTATTTTCTCATTCTGGATGCCAGAAGTTCAAGATCAAGGTTGGCAGGGCTGGTTTCCTCTGAGGACTGCGAGGGCGACTCTGTTCCAGGCCTCTCCCCAGCTTCTGGTGATTTTCTGGTAATCTTGGGCATTCCTTGGCTCATGCGTCACCTCAATCTCTCCCTTCATCTTCACATGGCGCTCTCCCTGTGTGTGTGCCTCTGTGACCAAAGTTCTCTTTTTTATAAGGACACCAGGCATATGGGATTAAGGCCCATCCTACTCCAATATGACCTCATCTTAACTAATTACATCTGCAATGACCCTATTTCCAAATATTGTTGCATTCACAGGCACTGGGGGTTAAGACGCTAATGTATGACTTTGTGGGGGGGTGTACATGATTCAACCCATAAACCCTTTGGTCCCCTTTCTTTCTACTTCCTCTCCAATCGTCTGGCCAAGGATCATTCTTTTCCTTCCCATTCCCATTTGTGCCTCCCCCTCCAGCTGCCTCATCACCTCCATCCCTCCTCCTCAGCTGACCCCTCTCCAAAGAAGATCTAAGTCACCACCTTTCAGTGGCAAAATTACCTCCCTACCCTCACTGAAACTTTCTAAATAACTTGAAACATTGAGGGATAGTGAAGGAAGCAAGAGAAAAAAATATTATTTAATTCCACCTGGTTTTCAGTGAAAGAGAGGACTGAAACCTCCATGGCCTTTAGATAATTTCAATCTAGTCCTGAAAAAATGTTTCTGTTTTTGTTGACTATTTAGTCTGTGAGAGATTGTAAGGAGAACAGTCAATCAAATTCCTCAAAATAGAAAGAAAGAATCGCAAAACCAGAAACAGCAGTAACTGCAGCTTCAAATCTGTTTTACAACTGGAAACATTCTCCTCTGCCATCTACTGGCTACAGCTACAATCGGCAAATGATCCTTGGTCTTCGGAGCCAGCGCCACTGTTACAGGTAGAGGAGTGGCCCATGATAGCCAAATGGCTCTTGCAAGTGTGCTTTGTGTGTGGATGTGCCTTAGAGCACCATGTCCTACAGAGCCCTGAGGCCCACAGTCAAGATGGGACTTTGGCCAGCTGGGGAGCCCTGAGTCTGCCTGGTGGCGTGCCGGTCTGACACGCCAGAAGCTAGAGGAAAGAAGCCTGCAGATGCGAGCGACAGAGCAGGCCTGGGATGGAGTGGGCCCGCCTCCCTGCCCGCAAGGCCCTCTCCAGCCACCTCCATGCCTCAGCAGGACACTGTGTCCGTTCATCCCAACACACAGACGTTTCTTTCTTTTATGAAATAATGTTTTCTTTAATCTTTTCTTTTTTTTTAAAGATTGGCCCTGAGCTAACATCTGTTGCCAATCTTTTTTTTTTCTTCTTCTTCTTCTCCCGCCCCCCCCAATACATAGTTGTATATCCTAGTTGAAGGACCCTCTGGCTCCGCTATGTAGGAAGCTGCCCCAGCGTGGCCTGATGAGTGGTGCCATGTCAACCCTCAGGATCCGAACCGGCGAAACCCTGGGCTGCCAAAGTGGAGCGTGTGAACCTAACCACTAGGCCACGGGGCTGGCCCCCAATCTTTAATTAATGTAATTATCTAATTAATGTAATGCATGCTCATTGTAAAACATTTAGAAAACCAGACAAATATAAAAGTAAAAAAAAATCATTTGAGTTGGCACCAGAGGGTGGCTTGGGGGCTTTACCATAATCTCCATCAGCACCCCAAAGTCACTCCAAATACACATACGATTTAAGGGAAAACTGCTTGTTCTGCAAAGGCAGCTGGCAGTTTCAAGGGAAAGTCCCCAGCCTCCCTTTGAATGGCTTCTAAACTTTCCTTTATAGACATTCTAGAGCCGTCACTGCCCACAATGCCACCAGCTAGGGGTGACTGCTGTTTACAGAACGGAGCATCGACTTCCACCATTTTTGTGCCTATGTATTATCTCTTTTTTTAAACTTATTTTTTGAGGTATAATTGACATACGACATTATATTAGTGTTAGATGTACAACATAACGTCTAGTTACCGTTCGTCTCCATAAATAGTTACACATTTTTTTTGTTGTGATGAGAACTTCTAAGATCTACTCTTAGCAACTTTCAAATATACAATATGGCGTTGTTAACCATTAACTACAGTCACCATGTTGTACACATGTCTTATCTTTATGTATTATCTTTATATAGGATTTTTTAAGTTCGGGAACATTCCGTACATACCTTCTTATATCCTGCTTTTCCACTCAGTGTTACATCTTAGCATTTTTTCATGTCACCATTCCTCAGCAACATTATTTGTAAAGGTTGCATAATATTTTATCCATAAAAATCTACAGTGTTTTTACCACCTTCCGGTTCTGAAGGCTGGGCAGATTGTTTCCAGTTTTTTGTTCTAATGAATAAATCTGGGATGAACCTCCGTGGTCTTACACCTTGTGCTCCTCTAGGATCATTTCCTAGAAACGGAATTACTACTATGAATGCTTCCAGACTCTCGATACATATTCCCATATCGCTTCTAGAAAGGTGACACTCATTTACCCTTTAACGAGCAGCAGACACACATTATTTTCCCTTGTCTTTGCCAACACCAGAGTTACAGACGACACAGATTACTGGGTGCCAGGCATTAGGTTAGGTGCTGGGGACACCATAGTAAGCAAATAAAAAAAAAGAACGTGGTCTCTGCATCCGCAGAGTTCCTGACTTGGTGGAAGAGAGTGACCTTGATCAGATAATGAATGTGTAATTACAAACTGCGATGAGCGCTCTGGAGGAGACGAAAGGGTGTGAGCAGAGCAGAGCACAGGAGTTGGCTCTGAGGTAAAAGGGAGCAGAGAGCAGTCAAGGGCAGCGGCTGCAGCTGAGAGAATGGGGCTGGCAGGATGTGGGAGGAGGCTGGGGTCAGCGACACTCAGACCTGCTGGGCCCTGTGGGTCCCGGTAAGAATTCCGGGAAGCCACCAAATGCTTTTAAACGGAGGGGTGATGTGATTAGATTCACCTTTTGAGAATCACTTAAAAGAAAATTTGAAAATGTTTAAGTGGTGGTAAAAACCATGTAACAAAATTTACTACTGTAACCATTTTGAAGTGCACGGTTGGGTAGTGTGAAGTATGTTTACACGGTTGTGCGACAGATCCACCAGATGTTTCATCTTGCTAAACTGAACCTCTGCGCCCATTAAACAGCTTCCCATTTCCGCCTCCCCCAGCCCCTGGCAACCACCCTTTTCTTCCACTTTCTGTGTCCACGACTTTGACTACTCTGGATCCCTCACACAAGTGGGGTCGTACAGTACGTGTCTTTTAGTGACTGCCTTACTTCACTTCGCAGGATGTCCTCAAGGTTCATTCACATTGTAGCATGTATCAGGAGTGTCTTCATTTGTAAGGCTGAATAACATTCCATCATGTGGCTATCCTACTTTTTCTTTCTCCATTCATCCGTCGACGGACAGTTGGGTTGCTTCCACATTTTAGCTACTGTGAATCATGCTGTTAGGAACATGGGTGTGCAAGTGTCTGTTCGAGTCCCTGTTTTCTATTCTTTTGAATCTATAATCAGAAGCGGGATTGCTGGATCATGTGGTAGTTTTATTTTTAATGTTTTGAGGAACCTTGAGAATCACTTTTTAAAAGCAAATTCAGCAAGACTGATTTTGCTGCCTAAAAAACCATAGGAAATAGTACTGGGCAGCTGCTAAAAGCTATTATCTTCTAGGACTACATTAATATAATTTACCAAGTACAAACACACAAACACACACACACACACGTGAATTCTTCTAAAGTTAACAGAGCTCAGTATGAATAATTAAACCTATACACACTTCAGGAACACCTATTGTATACAGACTTGTGCCTTAAAGTGCTTCGAGGGACAACCTTCATTTATTAACCAAATTATCATTGAGCACTTGCTCTCTGCAAGGTATCATGGGAAAACCCAAAATATGCCAGCTTGGTTCCCACTTGCAGGAAGCTTCTAGTCCCAGAGGGGCAACAGCATCCTTTGGTGTCTGGTGTGTTTAGTGGTACAAAGGGAGGTTCTGAGAGTTCAGGGGAGGCAGGAGTCATGCGGAAAGGCTTCCTGGAGGAGGTGACATTTGAATTTGATAGGGTTTGGACAGGAGGAGGGGTGGAGGCTAGAGGATTCCAGGTAGGGGGCACAGACAGAGCCAAAGTGGAGAGTGTGCACGAGCTTAGGGAAGAGGAGGGAAGAGAAGATCAAGAGTGGGAGACTGGGCTGGAGAGATGGGAGGAAGAAACTAAGGAGAGCCTTAACGCCAAGCTGACGAATTGGAACTTCTGTGGTAAGTGCGGGTGAGGGGCCCAGAGGGGTTTTGATTAGCGGAGTGACATCAAAGCAGTGCACTGGGAAGATTAGTCTGGCAATGATGTGTGGAGGATAGACTGAAAGGGAGAGGTAAGAATTCCGGAGCCACCGGAAATTAGTTAGAAAGGGATTAAAAAGGATACCCCAGGCCTGAGTTAATGAGGTTTTGAATTCAGCGGTGGGGCGTGGGAAGTGGGCAGTGGAAAGGAGGCTCCGGATGGATGGAGGACACTGTGAACGACCTGACCTTGGCCCCCTTTCCATGGATGTTCCATCACACCTTTTCTCCCCTCCACTCCCCTCCCCTCCTTTCTTTGTCCCTCCTTCTGTTTCTCTCTCCCTTTCCTTCCTTCCTCCTTCTTTTAAAAAACATATTATCTATGTCTTATCTTATGATGACCAGTCTTACTCATTTTGCTTTCCTTCAGAGCCTTGCATAGCGGCCTACACTTAGCAGATACCTGATAAATATTTGTTGAATTGCAATTAGTGACTGATTACAAGTGCGGCAGGGGCCAAAAATAACCAAGGGCTCAAGCCTGGGTTATGGGAGAGAAGAGGATGCCAGGAGAAGCTGATCAGGGTTGAAGTCAGGTTGAATTTGAGCTACTGGCAGGTTATCCAGCTGACTTGAAATCTTGGGATGTAGCTAGAGGGGGGGGATTTTCAGGAACATCCCCTCTTTCACCTCCACCCCAGCTGGGGAGATAGTGGCTGTGTTTAAGAGCACAGACTTTGGTCTGGGGTCATATTCTGGTCTGCCACTAGCTGAGTACCAAGTTAGGTAGTCTTTCTGAGCCTCAGCTTTTTTCACCTGTGAAAGTGGGATAAAGTAGGACTTTATGAGATGGTTGTCAAGGCTAAAGGTGAGGTTAGATGTGTTAGTACAGTACCTGGGATAAACGATAGCTATAGTTATTAGCGATTATTCTTATTAGTAAGGTTAGGAGAAGGAGCTCATACCACATCGGTCCAAGCAAAGCCACCCCTGGCTTCCTGTTGCATGGCAAACAAAAGGCCGCCTCTTTCCCGGGCCAGCAGGCCTGCGTGACCACGTCCCTCCCACCTCTCATCCAGCATGCCCACTGTGCCTTGCTGGCCCCTGAATTCCACAAGCTGCTTTGATGCCTTAGGGCCTTTGCATTTGCTCTTTCCTTTGCTTGGAATGTTCTTTGCCAGATCTTGCATGGCTGGCTTTCTTTTTTTGTATATACTGTGTAATCATCATTCAATCAAGGTATAGGGTCTTTGGCTTCCTGAGATTCAGGTCCCAGTTCAGAAATCACTTCCTCAAAGCAACCTTCCCTGCCCAAGTCCCCTTGCCGTGCCCACTGGCACATCACGCTGCTTTATTCCCTCCAGAGCACTCGTCGTGATCTCTGGCTGCTTCGTGCACTATTTCCGTGTCTGCTTACCCCATCCTGCCCCTCCTTCCCAGTGACAGCACCGTGAGAGCAGCCACTTTATCACGTTTATGTCTATATCCTCAGGACCTTGAACAGCGCCTGGCACACAGCAGGGGCACAATAGATGCCTGTTGAATGGCTGCTATTGAAGACGCAAGGACAGGGGTGATGGCTGACGGGAACAAATCCAGTGAGGGTGGGAGGAGAAGGGCTCAAAGTGCAGTGGAAGAGCTGAACTTAGCAAGGAGGAGGACCACGTATTTCTGAGACAGGTGGGAAAGGGGAGGAAGGAGGTGAAGCTGGAGACATTCTGATATCAGGGCAGGGCTTTGAGAGGGCTGCTTCAGCTGACCGCTTTGACATTTTCGCAAAGTAAAGGGTGCAGTCACCTGCTGAGGGCTGAAGGGCAGTGGAAGAGGGGTCTGGGCCTTGAGGCCAGTGGAGGGTTTGGGAATAATTATACTAGCTGCCATTTACTTAGCACTTATGCACCAAGCACTGTTTCAAGTCCTTTAAACGTAACAGCTGATTTCATCTCATGACGATCCTATGAGGAAAGGTACTATTATTACTTCCATTTTAAGATGTGGAAATTGAGGCCCAAAGCAGTCAGTTAACTTTCGCCCAAGGTCAGACATCTATGAAGCAGCAGAGCTGGATTTGAACCCAGGAAGTCTGGCTGTTGGACATATGTGAAGAACCACTACGATTTCCTGTCTCCCTGGTCCCTGAGATGCAGATCTATGAAAGGTCAGCAAGAGATGAAGAGGAGAATTGTGGAATGAATGGTATATGGCAGGCCCAGGGCCAGTCAGCCAGTCAGCATGCTGTGCCAGGAAGCCCAGGAATGAGAGCAAAGAAAGTGAATGGGACCAGGTGGGAGGTGACTTAGGATTAGGTACAGCAAAGATGGAGGCTGAGGCATTCTAAAGTGCATGAAAGAGTGTTTCTGGGTAGGGAAAACAGCATGTGCAAAGGCCCTGAGGTGGGAAAGAGCTTAGCTCATTGGTAGGAGTGAAAGGACAGTGTCAGAATACAGTGGCAGGAGGGGGAGGGTTACTGGTAGGCATTCAGTCTAAGGTGGGGCCTACGCATTCGTATTTTTTAAGTACCCCAGGTTACGGAGCTAGGGTTGAGAAGCACTGATTTAGACCAGGTTCCAGGCGATGTTGGTTTGGGGACAAAACTTGGAGAAACATGCCCTTGATAACTTTAGAGTAGCCAGGGTTTAGAACCACTCATCCAAATTGAAGATGGGGAAAGTGAACGGCACAGAACCACGGCTTCCAAGTGTGACCAAGGAAGAGACAAGCCCCTCTTCTCCTCCCAGGGAGCTGGGGGATGGGAGCAGCTTCCATAGAAGAGAGGTAGCATTGGCTGGGTAAGAATCATTTCAGGTGAGGAGAAGCAAAAGGTGGAAACGGGGAATTGATGCACGAAGCAGATGATGAAAGAAGGGCTAGGAGCCAGGCACTACCAAGGCAGGCAGAGCCGCGTGGGAAAGAGCAAAGGGAGGCTGATGGGGGAATGGGCAGAGCAGTGGGGGTGGTTCCTGAGGCTTGACAGTAACCAGACGTCACATGCTGGTGATGGGGCTCAGTATTCATCCTTTAATTTACACCTCACCCCCACTCCCAAGATTTGCAGCCAACTCTGAAATACGGAAGTATGGAAGGTGGCACGGCGGTGTATCTGTGGTAGAGGGAAGGAGGGCAGTAGAGGAGACTGAGCATGGGGTCCAATTTTACCTACCTGACAAGGTTGTTAACATCAAATGAGAGCCAGAGAGCCTTTGCAGTGTCGTAGAGTCAATGTAATATAGTAGACAGCTGGGGCGGGGCAGCGGGACATAGGTTAACATCTATACAGCACCCACTACGTGCCAGGTACTATGCTTGCTACTTCGTTTCTTTCTCATTTAATAACGCAATGGCTGGTGGGCCGGAAAGTTGGATTTTCTTCTAAATGCACTCGGAAATCACTGAGGGGTTTTCAAGAGGGAAGTGATGAGATTGATGTAGTTAAGTCATATAAGATCAGTACTATTCCCATTCCATTTTATAGGCTAGGAAACTAGAGGTTAGCTAGTCCAGGGTCACAGTGAGGAGGGGCAGAACCGAGATTGAAAATCAGGGCTCTCTGAGATAAAGGCAATTGTGGCAAAATGTGAATAGTTGTTGAGTGCAGGTTAAGGGTATATAGGATGCTCACTGTATCCTTCTTTTCGACTTTTCTACATGCTTGAAATATTTTGTAATACAAAGTTAGAAAAGGGCTGGCCCGGTGGCACAGTGGTTAAGTTTGCACGTTCTGCTTCGGCAGCCCAGGGTTCGCTGGTTCAGGTCCCAGGTGCGAACCTACACACAGCTTGGCAAGCCATGCTGTGGCAGGCGTCCTACATATAAAGTAGAGGAAGATGGGCACAGATGTTAGCTCAGGGCAAGTCTTTTTATTTTTTATTTTTCCTTCTTCTCCCCAAAGCCCCCCAGTACATAGTTCTATATTTTTTAGTTGTGGTCGTTCTAGTTGTGCTATGTGGGACACTGCCTCAGCATGGCTTGATGAGTGGTGCTAGGTCCGTGCCCAGGATCCAAACCGGCAAAACCCTGGGCTGCTGAAGCAGAGTGCGTGAACTTAACCACTTGGCCACTGGGCTGGCCCCAGGGCCAGTCTTCTCAGCAAAAGGAGGAGGATTGGTGGCAGATGTTAGCTCAGGGCTAATCTTCCTCAAAAAAAAAAAAAAACTTTAAAAGTTAGAAAAAAGAAAGAGGTCTAAATCCAAAGCTTAAACTCTTTTTTCCCCACCATGCTTAAGTCCCTCATTGTTCCCTCTGGCCTGACTTTGCCCTTTGGAACAACGAGATTAGGTTAGTCCATCACTAAGTTTCTCTCCCTAACTTTGTGATCCCAATGCGGCGGTATGCGGCTTTAGATTATTAGGCTACACCAAGAGCCAGGACTTCAACTTGCTCTGCAGTGAGAAAGGCCCAGCAGTTCTCCTGAACAGCAGCCTGGGATGCAGCTGCTAACCTCTGGAAAGGTGGTCACTGAGGCTGCTCCACCACATTGTCTGCTGTGTAAAAACTACCGGGTGTCAGTCTCCATCCGCTGCAGAGAAATCACTCTCAGAAGGAAACACTTTCTTCTGCCAAGGCTTCGGGTGGGGCTAGAAAAACTGCTCATGACAACACT
This sequence comes from Equus caballus, assembly GCF_041296265.1. Classification (NCBI taxonomy): domain Eukaryota; kingdom Metazoa; phylum Chordata; class Mammalia; order Perissodactyla; family Equidae; genus Equus; species Equus caballus. The sequence continues at coordinate 124,162,510 of NC_091715.1, read as the reverse complement.
GAATCAGCACATTCATTAGGGTCAAGCTCACAGTCAGAGCGAACTGGAAGAAGGCCCTGGTTGAGAAGAAACCTCCAGTTGAGGCCTCTTCAGTCTCAAAGGGCCTGGAATCAGAATGCGCAAATTCATGATGGAGATGAGCAGGGGAATACAGGCATTGTGCTCAAATTAGGGGTTTCCTCCTCAAGTGTCAGAGTTTGGATTAAAGCCAAAAAAAGTACTAAATTTATGGACTTTGCCACCCCAAGAGGTAATAAAAGTTCAAAACTGGTTTTCAAGCGTTGCAGAATGAATTATGTGAAAACAGGCTGTCTGCGGGGCATGCCTAAACTATTGAGGCTAGGTTGGCAAGGACAACTGGGTTCTCCCAAAATGTGTACGCTGGGGTTTGTGAGATTTCTGGGGCCGGAGCAATCATGGATCTGACCCAATGTGACATTTACGCGCATTAAGAATCAGCATCCTTTCTCATAACAGTGTTATTTTGTTGTCTGAATCCCCAGGGTTAAAATAAGGATCCTTGGCTGGCCTCTGAAAGCACTGTAACTTCTTTATTAGCCTCTGAAAGTACGTGGCTTCTTCTGCTCCCCAAGGGCAAATATACTGAGAATTCTTACGCTACTTCCCTCTAAGACAGGAACTGAGCTGGGAAGACTGCAGCAGTCAAGGGACACCCAGTGACATGAGCCTCCCTTCTCAGCTCTTCCTCACCAAGATCACACTTTGATTTTTCACACAACATATATTTATTCAGAAAAAAATTTGCAATAAATTATAATAAAAAAGATGACATGAAATACAGAATCCCACTAGCAGCTTTGCTTAGTGACTAAGACATTTTGGGGAAATATAACAAACAATTACAGAAGAAGAATCAGAAAACAGTGAGAGGGAGACTAATGCAACGTCGCCACATGGGTTTGAACCATTTCTTCCCTAAAACAATAGATGCAGAGTCCTTCCATACCAGTTGGATCTGAACTCCTTGAGAGGAGCTATGAAGCAGTACGTTAGAGGTACTTAGGAATTCGAGGTTGGGATGCTGGAGTAGGCACAGTAGGGAAGCAGATTTCTGTGTCTGCTCTATCTCTTTGTCTCCCCTACCTAGAGATTGTCTGAAACCCTCAAACCTGTGTACATCCCAGGACCAGAGCTGGCAAGGCTGAGGCAGTAAACCAACTTAGTGCATTTGCCTTGTGAAGAAAGAGCTAGGACGCTGTACACAGCCCCCACTAACCACATCTTTGATCACCCAAAGCTCCCAGGTTGGCAACAGACTAGAAAATGCACCCAGGACGGGCATTTCCCCGTCTTTGTATTACAACCTTGCCCCAGCTTCTATAAACTGCCTCTCCTGTGATCACTTGCTAGCCTAGTGGAGATGACCACAGTGTTCTGCTCGCAGTCTTCTGTTAAGTAAGTTCAACACCCAGCCCCCAACCTATCAGATCTGCAGCTATTTGGCACCAATAACTTGACTCCTAGTTCTGTAACTGCCAATCAGGAAAGGGTTTAACCAGCATACTGCAGGCTACGTACCTTTTCTTCCCCCAAAGAACTCAACTTTGGAGATGGGGGAATTGGAGAACCCTCAGTGGTGGTGTTTCCCCTGGCTCTTTCCTTTGGTGTGCTGGAAGCATCAGGAGTCAATGCCAAAGACCAGACACAGAGCCTGTATGTTAGGCTCCTTGGATTTAACGTTAACAGGCAAGAATGAGTCAACTTAGGGTGGTTTTAATGAAAGAAAACCAGGAGGAAGTCAATTGCATCAGGCAGTTCTGTAGTCAGTGGCTTGTGGCTGGTTTGCCAACCAACATAGATTAATTTTAAAAAAAAAGGCTGCCCCACAGAGCTTGAGTAAATGAAAAGCTCAAGGGTTGTCTCGGGTGGGAGAGAAAGTTGCTTGGTTGGTCCCACTGGACAGTCTCTTTTACACAGTACTGGATAAGGTGCCTGGGAGCCAGGGGGAGCTGGCTGTGGAGCCCAGAGTCAGCCCTGATGAGGGAGGGGGCAACATCTGCCCCCTGGCACTTCTGGAGACTGGAGAAAGGGGGTCCTAAAGGTTATCTTCAATACCCTTGCTGGGGGGAGGAGCAGTATCTCTAGAGAGGCTCACTTGAGGTGCAGACTCCCTTTTTTACTGTGGTGCAAGTGTTGCTCCGGAGGCGGATTTCTAAGTGGGGGATGGGTCCCACAGACACCCAGGATTAGATCTCATGTGAAATTTAAATAAGAACAGAAATGGATGGTAGGAAGTAGGACTTGTCAAACATGAACATTCTCACTCTTAAAATACCCAAAGCGCTTCCACTCTGATTGTGATTCTTCTCACATCGATGGGATGTCATCTCTAGTAGTTCCTAAAGTTCTGCTACTAAATATGGTCTGAGACAAGAGAATATGGTTCCACCCAGTGCAGATCCACGAAAAGGCCAATGTTACACAGACATACAGACGCACCGTAGTAGAAATGCACAAATGCATGTAACAACCACGTGTAGATGGTTAACTCACTATTGGGGACACCCAAGGAGTCACTAGCCTCACTCAGACTGCCTTCGACATGATAGTACTAGTGGAGTGGAGTGCAAAGGGAGGAGGTGGGGCAAAAGTGCTTTAGACAAAGGACTACAGACAAGTCTGAGCTACAGTAAGTAGTGCTTGTAGGCCTAGAACGGGAACATCTCAGAATGTAGGCCTAGGATGCTAAGGACAATAATGACAGTTGGGAAGGAGGGCAACAAACACATCCCCAGGTAAAGGAGTATAAATACAGATCTCTTTGCCTTATAAAGAGAACACAAAAACACCAAAATATGGTAACTTTGGCTTGGCAATATAAGTCTAAAAGTATTTTGCTGTGTAGGATATGGTAGGGGAGGGATTAGGAGACTCTTTTCCTTTTGCGCTAGAAACAGAACTTTTTCACGCCAGCAGCCTCGAAAATCTGCAATAGACCCTTCCTGTGGCATGACTTTCAAATCATTCTGAAATACTTGGTGCCCGAGATCTTCTGTCTCTAGAATCTCGGAGAGTAGTAAGAGGAAAAGACTTATCAGTCTTCATCGCTTCCAAGCAGAAAACCCAGAAGGAACTGGATAGCACGCTGGCGGTCGCTTTGAGTCTGTCTGGCCATGAGGTTGGGTGGAGGCCTTAGGAGAAGACTAGTGAAGAGAGTGGCTACAGGGCGAGAGAAAGCAAAGGGGAAAACCCTTTGTCAGACACAACCTAAGCAAAGCCTCAGGGCTAGGGGCTGGGGGGCCAGGGAACGAGAGCAGTGAAAGGGAAGTGACTGCCATGTGCCTGGACATTAAGGAAGGAATACACTGTGTGCACTGGACACAGGCTGTCCCAACCAACACCCCCATGTGGCCATTCTCATAAAGTACTCTTACCAATCATGTTGGTGCTGACGTTGTTGTATTCAGAGAATTTTAAGAGTTCTCGAAGGAATGCCATCAAGTAACGGAAAACATTTCTATGGCACCTTGGAAGCTGGGAAATCACCTGTTTTAACAAAAGGGGGTCGACAGTGAGAACAGGTGGAAGAAGGGAGTAAAAAGAGCTTATAGTTGCCAAAAAGGAGTTTATAATCCAAGGACAGGTCCTGTAAGGACAGGACCCCATTCATCTATCACAACCTTCCTTTATTTACTCACGACCAACACAGCACCCGCCAAATGATAACTTCCAAGTCGGAATGGTCATACTGTTTGGTCCCTGTCCACTCAATAACCAGGCCATGTGGTCATTAAACATTCACATGCACAATCTGCCTCACAAGGAGGTCTTTTCCCATCTCTCCATCCAGGTAGCCATGGCATCTGCCAAGCTGAATGGTTTTCTCTGCAATGTCTTTAGCATGGATGGGAGCTCCTCTTGATATTCACTAGTCTGATTCAGAGGTATCATCAGCTATTGTGCATCAACATCATCTCAAGGTTAAAAAAAAAACACCAAGAAGACAAAAGAAGAAAGGTTCACAAGTGTCACGCACCCCTCCTGATAATGTCAGCCAGAACCTCATGTATGATCAGCTTCACCAATTGTGCTGCAGAGTAGAGATAGCCACTCTACTCAATAGGCCAACTGGAAAAGGGTGGCAAATACAATAGGAAATGACACAACCTAAGATTTAAGGGTCCCAACTCTCAATGCTGGTGTCCTGCCATCAATAACAGATCGAGACCCATCCTACCACATAGCTGGCTGCCCATCTGGCTTTGTAAAATTGATGATTTCTCTATGGGGAAACCTGCCCCAAACACATCTTCAGAGCAATAAAATCACCTGTCGGCAGATCTGAGGATCCTGAGCAGAGTCCAGGCATCGCTGATAAAGCTCATAACAGATGACGGGCTCTGGCAGGGCTTCCAGGAAAATGAGCAGTGCTTCAGCCACCGAGTGATTACTGCCAGCTGGATTGACTTAAGTCAAGGGAAAGGGGCTCCAGGAATAAGGCCACACAGAGACCCAGCTGCGTCCTTCCTCAAGCTCCTTCAGGGACTATTTCCTTCCTCTTATTCAGGGCACACTGATCCTAACTGGGGTTTGATTTTTATTGGTCCAGGTATGCTGTAGGTGAATTGTTATAGAACTGATCAAAGACTCTCGGGAGGTTTGGCCCAACTTGAGGGTCAGGGGAATACAGCCTGCAGAAGGACAGTTCACACTGGATCAGTCCTGGAAACTAGTCACCAATGTTTCCAATCCTCCTCCCTGTTCTAGTGACAGTACACGTGGTGGCGGGAGTGATTAACCACTTGAAGCAGAACAGTCCAGTGCTGTGGGTCTTATGTTCCATGCCTATTAAAAGTCACTGTTATCTACTCCTTGATTTCTTTTAGTAAGAGTCTGACGCGGAGAGAGGTGAAAGCTTCCTGAAAGGAGTTGAGAAACAACTGTATGGTCAATGATTACCTTATAACAGAAGACAGTTATGAAGAAAATAAAGATGGAAACACAAAAATCAAACGTAGGTAGGAAGAAGAGTTTGGCCAAGTACTCATCCAGCTTGCTAAGCTTTTGCTGAAAAGGATACGGATTGTCTCGGGAATGCTGGTATCCAGACAATCAATGATCTGCTGTAACTCCTCCTGCATTCCAGGGGTTTGGAACAGGTCCTCCTACCGAAGAGGTCACAATGAATGGAACAAGGCAAAATAATCAGCCCTAAAACTCTGAAGACCACCCAGGAATCAGGAGAGCAGCAGGAGAGCAGCAGGAAGCAAAGGGAAGGGTGGTATGCATAGGGATTCATGATTAGGAAAGGAGGCGCGACAATGGCACCTTTTCCCTTTATCATCTCTATAATCCGTGTGAAATTTTATTTCAAACCAGAAAATTACCTTCAAAGGTTTTAGCCTATACCTGATATGGCAGGGGAGACTAGATGGCTAGATCAGGAGACCAGGTATCCCCACTTCTAGCCTCTTGACAAGTAGAAGGCAGAGTCCAAACAGTAGAAGTGCATTCAAATATGGATACTATGGAATGCTAGGGCAGGAGTAAATGGTATGTCCACACTAAACCTTGCTTTCAAGTTCTATTACTCTTCAGTAGATAAGAAAACATTATCCTTCAGCTTGGTCCCAAGAAATTTCTCTTTTCTGGGAGAATGGGTGGGGGGTGGCCAATATTTTAGATAGGGTTTAAAAGAAAAATGAGGACCAAATTAAAGAAACGGGCTTGAAGTTTGCTTTGGACTTTAAAATCTGCACTGCCTGCATGACAGCTAAAGCAGGCATTACAGCCTCAGCCCCAGCTCCGCCAGTATGCTTATGCTGCCGTCTTAGGTAAATCACTTAGCTGGCATGCCTCAGCTCTCAAGTCTGTAAACAGGGATACCTCCATCTGCCCAGGCGATCTGACAGTGCTGTTCTGGAGGGAGCTTGGGGAAGTTAAAAGCACTATACTGACACGAGGCATTATCATTTCCCACTGGACTCACACACCTTCCAAAGTTGCAGGGCAGGCCCTCTCTCACTTACCTGGTGACAGGCGTATTTGAATAAGTGATCTACCAGAAGCCAGATCTCCTTGGGGACTTTAAGGGGTCTCTCACTGGCACCTTCATCCAAGGGAACCATCTGGAGAAGGGATTTCTCCTAAGAGATGAAAAGGGATGAGAATCAAAGGGATCTTAATAAGAACGTGTGTGTGTAACTTAATCTTCTTCAAATCCTGCTAATGTGGAGTACAATTTGATCTTCATCTCTTATGATTTTTCCTATTTTTCTCACTGGGGACAGCCCTGGTCAGAGGGCACTCAATACTGATTCCCACAGTTAAAGGATCTCCTTTTCTAGATGTTTCACTTAACTGTTAAGCATTCTGCTTGGGTTTATGATGTTTATCACATGGATTCACTGGCTGTTGTAAATCCTTTCAAGGGTGACACTGAGAACCAGTGGCCCAGCAGTACAGTCAGGGTAGAGTCCACACACCACTGGAAACTTGTGGACCATTAAATTACAACTGTTAATATAGGACTTTGAGAGAGCAGCATCTACTTCAGTTTTTGTTGACTTTAACCTATTCTTTTTTCAGGTCTCACCACAAATACAGTTCTCATTGTTGATTTAAATGAGGTTCTCTGATCCTCAGGAATTAAAGATAATTCTCCAGATTAAACCTACATACATGAGTATTTCAAACCTGATAGAAGATCTAATCTTAAGGCACTAAACTTATAAGCGTTAAGATCCAAAAATAATAAACTGAATACAGCACACCAAAAGCCAGATATACTACAAAAATGTCGAGTCTGAGTCCAGAAGTTATTCTTTATATTAGTAGCTCAGCAAAGATTTCTCAGGGCTTTGATTCCTTTCACCTATCTTTCTATTTTCTGTTAGAGTCTCCTGAAAGAATCTAAGAGAAAAATCCAGAAGTGATGTAAATTAGATCAATAACTAAATCTGAACTTGAAAATGGCTGGGGAATAAACTCAATTATCTTATGTTTATATAGTCAACTATAAACTAAATTATAAAGATGTCTGAAATAGGTTAAAAGGCATCTGAAGGCAGCCTTCAGAAAAATCCTAGTGGAGAAAACGGTGACCAATTTTTTGCATCTTCTCCCCTCCTCCACCTCCAGCTAAAGGTCATATATTATCTATGTTCAACTTTAGGAAATTCTGTTAATTCCATCCACAACCCCCAGCCATGTCACTTTAAGGGATGGAAAAGAAGCATTTCACTCCTTCCAGAGACTGTACACTACAGCGGAGCTCAGTGCTCTTCTTCACATCACCTTCCTTAAGCACCGGCGACCTTTTAAAGCCGCTGCACCTTTCTAAGGGAATGAGGAAGACAAGGGAGCATGACAGTTGGTTACCATTTAAAATCTATTTTCTTCACATTCATTTTGCTTCCTTCCTTTCTTTCCCTGGGATCCCAGCACTTGATATCCATGTTCCCTATAGCTGGCAGAAATTCTATCAGTGGCTCATCCACTAACTTCTTTCCGGTTGCAAGTATTAAATCCAGGCATACACATGATTTCTGAGGTAAAACACTGTCCATAATGCACTCTGCTCATTTTCTGGACCACATGCAACACATGTACAGATTCCTTAGCAGATGCCTCCAAACTTACCATACATAAATTAGTCAGCACTGATTCATGTACTTTTTAAAAAATCTGACATCCAGTTGGCACTTTTCCTGTACTAAGGCATTAAGGCAATACAAAGCACTGTCCAAGATGAAAAGGCAGAACATGGCCTGTTATTAACAGGAAAGGGCTGGGAAGCAGAGTCGTCTCAATCCTTAGTGGTTTAAAAAGGTTAATAAAATGTCAGTAGGTTATATACACCATCGACTATCCACTTTCAAATTCATGTGTGATAATATGAAATGTCATACTTATGTCTCTGAAGTCTAGAGAAAGATCATGCACAAGAAACAATAGTTTTTAAAACGCCCACAAATTATCCTGAACTCTAATTTTCAAAGGGAAACCAGGCCCACTTTGTCTTCTTTCAACGAGACACATTCGGTGCCTGATAAGCCTACACTTTGTAACCTTAGTGCTAAAAACTAAAGCACAAAAACAATACAGTGTCCCCAGCATTGAAACATTAAACTCTGTCAGATGGTGAGGGCACGTTAGATCCTGAGTGGAAGTGCTTTAAGAACGCTTCTCAAGCCCGCGCTTCTCTACTTGACAGTCCTGTGTGGGGCCAGGCACTCTCCAGCTCGAAGGCGGAGAGGCGGCAACGCACTGCAGGAGTGCTTCCCTAGGCTCCTCCACTAGGCATTCGGCAGACCTGGGTTCCAGTCCCCTCCACCCCACACCCCTGGTGTCAGGAGCAGTATGACTTTAGCGAGTGTTTCAACCTTCCTGAGCCTTGGTTGTCTCGTCGATTAGAATGGAGAAAACACCTTATCCTGTCTGAAGGCAGAGAGCTGGACGGATGATCCCTTATGATCTTGTTCAGCTCTATGGTTCTCTTCTATGCTCTATTTCTTGACCATATCTATGGATTCCTTCAGTAACTAATCACTATTATCACCAACCCCGAATCACTCTCACTGCAACAAAAATCCACTTCTGGTTTTACTGTCACTGGAAAAGGAGGGCAGTTAAGCGGTACCCTCCTCTACCTCCTGAGCTTTCAGATACATCAAGACAGCTCTTCAGTTACTTCTCATTTCAAAAGTCTGAGCCTGGAATCCTGAGCACTAGTGCTTTTATCTGCAGAGTCTCAATGACTTGACCAGTACAGTAAATATCTTTCCTGTACTTCAGACACACTTTAAGACAGCTGGCAGGACTTTCAGGGATTCTCATGGAGTTACAGGTCTCTGATACGGGAAAGCCTAAGGGACAAATTCCAGGGACCACAGTTAAGTGTTAATCAAGCACAGGGAAACTCACAACCACCAATGGATTGCATTACCTTTTCTAGGAAGCTGTCTTCTTCCTGAGAGCAGAGCAGGAAAAGAAGGTCATTGACAGATAGAAAATGATTAGAATTAATTTACAGAATTAGAAACAGATCAGTATTATTAGAACTCATTAGCTTACTGGATACATATGCTTTAAACAGCTTTAAATTCTTCAAATAAATCATGATTATTGAAAAAGGAACACATTCTCATATGCAAAGTTCTCTATTATGCATATCAAATTTTGTGCAGTTTATTGAGACTATCACTCAAGAAATATGCATGTGCAGTCCTTTTGCTTTTGTTTTCTTTGGCAGCTGCCAGCTGACCCAGCCAAATGCCCGGTACTGTCTTCTTTCCACATGCTACTTGGAGGCAGGCCCTGCTGTTGCACTGTGTGGCTTCTCACCTCACCCTAATGTCACGTCAATGGAAGAATTTGGTTGTAAGCCCGACAGTGGCCATTCAGAAGGAGATGGTAAGCTTCTCTCCCCTCCACTGCCATTCCTCTCACTCTAGGTAGCCTCCTAAGCGGTATCCCACACTCCTCTCCCCAAAGGTCCCTAGAGTCCCCAAATTTGGAGGTCCTTCTGAAATGTAAATTAATGTCATTTCAGACTTTGGGGACGAGAAGATCCCCTGGCATCCCCTGTTGTGTTTTCCTATAGGGTATAAGAGAAATAAGAGAAGCAGAGAAGAAAGTACTTTTTTTTCAGTTTCTCCATAACAGTATTATTGAGAAATAATTGACATACATCACTGTATAAGTTTCAGGTGTACAGCATGATGGTTTGATATACATATGCGGTGAAATGATAAGAAGGTACCTTTTTAATCATCTCTGTCTTTTGTGCTATTATTATAATCCAAGAACAACAATAACTACAGCCACCACTTAGAGAGCATCTGCCATGTAGTGGGAACCGTGCAAAGTGCTCATATACAATGTCATTTAGTCTGCAGACATGTGCAAAGTAGATACTATTCCCATTTTACAAATGAGGAGACTGAGGCTCTGAGAGGTTAAATTATTTACCCAGGGTCATGCTATTAGGTAGTAAGGGGCCGAATCAGGATTAGAACTCACATGTGACTGACTCCATAGTCATTACGATTATGCTTCCTTAGACAACTCAGAAAGGACAATGTGACTGCTTCCTGGACAGAGAGGCAGGGGAAAGCTGTGAGAATGTACCACTCAAGAACAAGCTAAAGACAGTGAGAAACTCCAGTCACAAGGCAGCATGGTTAGTGGAGAGAGCACAGGCATTGGTGTTACACAGTTCTGGGTACAAATCTTCGCTCTGCCTGTTATTAATTCTGTACAGGCCTCAGGCAAGTTACTAAACTTTATAAAGCCTCAGTTTCTTCATCTCTAAAACAGGGAGACTACTATTTACCTCATAGGGACAGGGAAGCACCCTAAAACCCAGGGGTGGTGGGGAAGTGGTGGTGCAGTATGCCAGCAGAAGGTCCGGTCTCTCAAAGCTCCTTGCACCTCCCCAGAAACTCCCAACTGGAATCCTCCCAACCCTGCCATGGGCCCCCAAGAACGTGAGTATAAATCACACAGCTGAGGTCTGATAGGAAAAGGCAAAAGCTCGATCTTCCTGTCCGAGACATGCTGGGGGCTGAGGGAGGGAGGGAGGATGTGTTCCCCGACATTCCAAGTGGGAAAGCTGAAAGCATTTCCCCCAAACAACTGTTCTATCTGGTGGCTAGGTTTTTTAGTATTATTAGGTACATTATGAATTAAACATGCTTTTGTGGTTTTACCTAAACTTTTAAATACCACATATAAAATGAAATAAAAATAACCAGAGTAATAGTGCTTTATAAAGTATACAATATTTATAGTATTGTAATTATAATACTTTTTAATGTGAAAGTTAATTCAGAGTACCAAACATGTAATTTAACACAATTTTGGAGCACAACTTTTTCTAAAATTTAAGACTACTTATTAACAAATAGAGAATCTGCCTGTCTGACAGACTTCTCTATTTTCCCTCCCATGAATACACGCCACATGACACGATGAGTAAAACTAGGCAGAGTTTTTATATACTAACCTGTCAAACTAGGCCCTCAAAGAAGTTTTCTTCGAGCAGTGACCTCTACCAGTGCAAGGAATGGTACTAAGTGCCTTTAGGGGGTGGGGATGATGAGAAATGAGACTACACGGAGGAGAAAGACATGGCCCCTGGCTCGGGTTTGCAACTGAGTTGGGGTAAGGAGTCCCACAATTTATGGCCTGATATTGTTATAATTCACAAACACGAGTTCTCAATAAATGGTTAAAACAACAAACAAAATAGGGGTTCAAAGGAAGGAAAGATGACTTTCAGTTGGGGCTCTGAGAGGGATTTTTCACAATGGGGATGAGACCTAACTAGCCCTTAAAAGGTTCACGGGGTTTTAAAGGGTAGAGATAGGGAGGGGACTTACAAGTGGAAGGGGAAGAAATAAACAAAGGTGCAGGAAGGTAAATCACAAGGTGAGATTAGGAGAAAAGTTAGTCATCTGGTTTGTGGGGAGCATGGGGGTATGTTGACAAAATAGCGGGAAATAAATCTGAAAAAGGTATGTTGAAGTCAGACTTTGGGGGACCTTGAATGACAGGGAAAACGATCTGGATTGCATTCAGCAGGCATGGGGGAGCCACTGAACTACCTTTAAGCAAGGAAGTGATAGGCCTCAAAGCTATACTACAGAAAGATTAGTCTGACAGACCTGAAGAGGAAAAATGGAAGGGTAGGGAGATAGAGGCAAAAGGCATCATTAAAAGGCTATCAAGGTAGGTCAAGGAGAGGGTAGACTCTTTAATGATGTGGAAATAATATTTTTTAAAAAATGAATTGATACAAGAGAAAACTCTGAAAGAAGACTCAAAAGGACTTTGATTAGCTGTTGGTGGAGGGGCAGCAGGCTTACATTGAGAGTTTACTTCTCTGGCTACATACGGCATAAAGTAGATGTAAATTACATTTATATGAACACTTGGCTCAAATCTGAAAACAGAAACACAACTTAGTCCTCACTAATAAACAACATACTCCTAAGGTAGTCCTAAGGTTGCTGCTAGTCACTTAGTTCAACTGACCTACCCACTCTCTGCAAAAGGCTATGCATTGATCACATTAAAAAAAGGCACCCAGTTCACGAATCCCCAAGTGGGGAAACACTGACACACTACAAATGCATTGCAACTCACGCTTCACCCCAAAATTCACCCTTAGAGGAACTTTCTCAGTAGTAAACGCAGCTAAAATAATGTAAAGGGTCATTTAGAAGGAGACTCAAATTTAGAAATAAAAAGCAGAAAACTGAACAGATTCTGAATTTCTAGAAAAGATTAGTTCATGTGAAATGCAAAGAGAAGAAACACAAACCATACATCTCACAGGAGAAGAAATGGGTGGTCAGATCAGGAAGACAAAGTAAATACCCAGCAGAGCGAGCACTGGGGATGAATTAATCACCAAGCGGTTATTCTCATTTTTTCAAATTTTTGATAATGCTTCTCCTAATAGACATGTCCCCAAGCAAATACAGTTTGTCCACTCATCCCTCAACTTTTTTCATCTCTGTATTTACAAGCCAAACTTTAACCAGATCTGGCGAGTTCAAGCCTGGTCTCCTCTCCATTAGTCTAGTCTACAAGCAACACCACAATGTTCCTCCAAATGTGTCAATTTACAACCTCATACTACTCATCAAAGCCTTCTGATGGTTCTAGATGCCCTCCGGCATAAATTCATCTGTTGACTTTGAGACTCTCTATCCCCTGCCCTAAGCAGCTTTACACACTTTTATCCTTAATCTTTCCTCTTCAAAGGGAAATCTTATAATCTTTCATACATGGTCTTTTTGCTTTCACCTTCTAACCTTTATTCACGATGCCCCTTATGCCTGGAAGAGCCTGCTCACCCAATATATTAACATAAGTTTCTTAAATACTCGGACTTGACTCAAAATACTTCTTTGGTGAACCCCAAGTCACTTTTCTAGTTCACTTTGTTATGTGCCGAACTCATTTCTAGTCATGTTAATGTTACGTGCATCAACTATTCATTAAAGCCAAAATAGACTGATTCCGAGAAACTGATTTTCACAGAGATAAGCTGGTCAATCAATAAGCTTTTATGGCATGTAAAGGCTTGAGTAAACAGCACAGGAAAGGAATCTATTGTTAAGACAAATTACAAGCTCCATAACTCTCATGGACTTTCTAAATGACTTTCCAAAATATTGACTTAGCAAACACACTGGACATTAGCCAGTAAAGGTAGTTAATGTTTAGATCATCTCTAACCAAACTCCCTATTAACCTTGATTTAGAATTTAGCTGTATGGGCAGGAAGACTGAAAAGGACTTAGGCCAGTCACTTCATTCCGCATTTGCTGGAAAGAAGATATGGCACAAGAATCTTTCTGAAACAGTAAATGGAGAGTCAATGCAGGCACTGAACTCATTTCTGGTTTCTCCAAAATTTTAGAGTAAATAATAGATAAGAAAGCAACAGGTACCATTATTAATAGCATAGTCTCATGGGATTTGAAATATCATCTTGGGTCTTGGAACAAACATGAACAAACCTAAGAAAGCATTTCAGAACCTCAAAATCAAGTCAAAGCAGAGTGGGAAGGTACTGCGAATGGGGTACAGACAATCTTAGATTTCTCCTTCACTGCCCCACACTAATATGGCTAATTTCCTCAACAATGAGATACAGGAACTTACTAAGACTGAAATGCAAAAGGCTGTGAAAAGAATCAGAATCCTAAATCCTACAAAATAAAAGCTTTAAAAGGATAAATGATGACCACACACATACAAGTTAATAAGAACTCAGCAATTTTGTAATTAAAAAATGATCAAGGTTCTATTTCTTCAAACCTTGAAACCTTTGTATACAAAAAGAAGCAAAGGGGCTTCCTACAGAGCCACTGACTCCACTAAAGATTTTTGCTACTTCATATTCATGGTCAAACATGGTTGAATTACCTGACAATATTTTAAACAAAATAAAAAAATTTTTTATGCTAGTTGAGCCTCCTTCCAGTCCCTTTAATTAACACAGGACAATTACAGTAAAAGGTATTATAATGTCTTTGCCAACTCTGACCAAAAATAAAGCAAGGTTCCAGGTTATAGGAAATAAGGTTGGAGGAGGGAGTATGAAAGGATAAGATTAAAAAATTACTGAGAGAAAACAATCAGACAGATTCAGGAAATGGTGGATCTTTGACTGGACAACTGTCCTGGACTCTCACAAAGTCAATGTCATTAAAGAGAAAAAGGGGATAACTGTTTGACTCTAAAAGAGACTGCAGAGACCTCACTAAATGTACTGCATGAATCCAGATCAGATTTTCACTGTAAAAAAAGCTATAAAAGAAATCCTGGGGATAACTAGAGAAATCTGAATATGGACTGGCTACTTTTCTTAGGTGTAATAATGATATTGTGCTTATATATACAGAAGCTGTCCTCCTTCTTAAGAGAAGCAGGCTGAAGTGTTCACTGGTAAAGTGACATATCACCGTTTAATCTCAAAATGGTACAGCAAAAAATGTATATGTCTATATACGTATGTAAGGAATGTGGGTGTTCACTGTACTGTTCTTTCAATTTTTCTGCACATTTGCCATTTTCATAATAAAAAGTTGGGACAAAGACAGCTGGGAAATGGTGTTTGGGATGGAGGGAAGTGGGTAGTAAAGAAAGGGAAACAACTTCATTTAGAGTATATTCTAAAAGGTAAAATACTAAATTTGAAAGACAGGAATATGATGGTAGAAGAAAAAACAAGAATCATGACAAATAAGAGAATGTCAGGATATGAACTTCTGAAGAAAATGGTTCCCTCTCAGAGGTAATACACTGTCATGAAGGCTTTAGGGAAACAAGCATAATTCCAAGAAAGAATGCTGAGGCTGGACTCAGAGTGTTTTAATCTGCCATCTGAGTCATAGCTAAAACAATTCCATGGCAACAGAACAGATCACACTCAGACAAGCCAGCAGCCTGCCTGCTGGTCTAGCCCTCCCCGCTAGATGATACAATCACTGTTCCAGCAGGCGGAAAGGATCAACGTGAATACTAATGGTAATGATAACGGATGGCTGTCATGTCACTTAATTTTCTTTGGTAAAAGACCAAGAATACCCTTTTATAGCCCAAAGAAGTCTGCACATAAAGCCAACAATATTTTCATTTAGAAGAAAAGTTCTTAATAGGACGAACTTGTTACTAAATCAATTTATGTTACTGAAGATAATAAATATTTCCTCCATAAGGACACTGATATTATAGCTTGAGGTCAGCAAAGGGAAATCCTACTCTTTTCCTTTGTTTAGTGAGTCACAGCAAACATATGCCAACCTTCAGTGCACACTGTAATCATTTGGGATGCTGATAAAATGCAGCTTCCTAGGCCCCACACCCTGAGATTCTGATTCTGTTACCAGAGGTGAGCGGGGGGAGGGACCTGTGCTTGTGTAAGGGCCCTCGGGGGTTCTGAGGCAGGTTCACTTATAGGTATCTGAGCTGCAACAAGCAGCCAAGTTCGACTTGGATTAGATATGATAACAGAGTGAGGAGTACTAGACTGGGAGTCAGAAAACCTGGGCAACAGATTTGATACTAACTTATCCCACTTTGGGCAAGTTATTGTCTCTGTGCCTTAATTTTCTCATATGTTTAATGAGGAGAATACTGCCTCCCCCACTTACTGTATCTCACATACATGCTAATTTATACCAAAGGGACATGAAAGTGTGAAGAGCATAACAAATAAGTATTATATCTTTGAGAAGACAGCCTTTAATCTAATTACGTGAACTTTAGTATTATCTATTATATTCCTGACAAAAGTCAATTACAGACTACCCTCTCCTCTTTCCTTTTAGGTTAATCTAACGAAAGTAGTGCTAGAGTAAAGTGACGTTCTTATTCTTATTTATCATTTGACAGCCCCCCACCCCCGCCCCCTGCCAAAAGAGAAAGCACAGAGAAAATGAGGACATCACTTAAGTATTGTGAAAATTATACCTAAAGGAGGTTCATGTCTTAGGATGTTTCTTACCAAGTCTATGAGTTTGGTAACAGGAACTTCTCGGATTGGTCTTTTCATTCGGCACAAAGCCTCTAAGGATGTCCCGAAACAACTTGGGAGGTAATTTCCACTGATGGTCAAGAAGTAATCTTTGCCTCGATCCAGGTGAAGGACAAGAATATCTTCAATCTTATCTTCCCCTGAGTTCAGGATGGTCACAGAGTCTTTGCTGACATACACATCAAGAGAAATGTCCACTGTCTCATCTGAAACATAAGAGATGACACATGGTAACAGAAACTTCCAGCGGACAAGCAAAAAGGGGATGAGAACCAATGAAGAAGCGTCCTCTAAAAAATCAAGTGATGAAGAAAAGATTGGACACACAGAAGAAGTATCTCCAAAATAATGACAGTAAAGGTAAGACACATATGGTTAGAAAACAGGAAGTTAAACAAAGGGAGAGGATGAGAGTCATAAGGAGATGGTACATTGCAAGCAGAGACAATGGTAAAGGGAAAACTCACTTGGCTCCAAGTAGCCCTCAAAAGGTTCAGCCCGAAGCCATGGCTTGCAGTACTGGCTGTCATTAAGTTTAGGGATGAAAGAAAAATGGCAGGGAACCTGTCCATTGTTGCTGATCTGGAACTTCTCCTTTTGTAGTTGCCGAAACTTCACATTCTCAAACACAAACTGGGGAATAACAGACAGACACAAACATGCATCACTAGTAGGGGAAGTCAGTGGATTATTCCACAGAGAATATGAATAAAAAATAAGGTAATTATTAACCAAGTGTGTAACTGCTGTATGCATTCACTAACCGAACCAGCAGTAACACCATCCTCTCTTGAGTATTATTACACTCATACCGACAGAGGAGGAGTTAGGCAGCTCTTGCTACTTCCTTAGGCTTCTCTGATTGTTCCTGGGATCCTAAGAGGATACCCAACCTTGGGTCAGGACATTCATCCCATGACCAAATCCTGGTGCCTGAGATATGAATTAACCAGGAACTCTGAAATATTAAATTAGAGCGGCTAACATCTGAGGGCTTACTTTGTGCCAGGCATTGTTTTAAGAGCTTTGAATGTATTAACTCATGTAATTCTTGCAACCACTCCTTTATCTAGAAAAGGAAACTGTGGCTGAGAGGGTAAGACACTCATCTGTGGTCATACAACTACTAAATGGCAGTGCCAGGAGACTTCAGCATAGATGGTCTTCACCACTTTGCCGTGTTGCCTTCTCTAAGTAACATGTTTTGGCCTGTGCTAACCACAACGGGCAGTAGAAGGGCGGCTGTGTATTTTTGCTCACCTCTCTCCTACTGAGTTCTAAGGAAGGAAGGAAGTCATTTTCCATTCTGTCCATGATGCGTACAATATCTTCAAACACTTTCCGATACCTCCGTTCATCCACAACCTTCACCTGAAAGAAAAAGAACCCTCTTTTCAGTCTGACGTGCTCTTAGCTCATCTTCCTTTGAGATTACCTAACAATTTAAAACTGGTCATTACAGCAATCACTTAAAATAAACTGTGGTGCAAATATCATCCTCAAACACTTTCTGATATCTTGCTCCGTGCACAACTTTTACCTGAAAGAAAAGAGATCCTTATTTCAGTCTTATGTGCTCTCAACTTATATATCTCTAAGTCTAACAATTTTTAAAAGGTCACTAAAACAAACATAAATTAAACTAAGCATTATAGAATCACACACTTTAAGGTAAAGGTAAGGTTAATTGGTTAACTTCCTGAAAAAGTTAAACCTCTGTGCTAAGAAGCTTGGCAATAATAAATATTTGGGAAGAATATTTTCTCGTTCCATTGTTAAGTTATTTGGAGGTGGAGAAAATGTGACAATTGTGGTAAAAATGATTTCCTGCACTGCACAAAATGAGTGTCAAAACACACCTATTACTGTTTCTAACAATGATCAGAAAGTGTTGAAACAGCAGAAAAAGTGATTAAAGCATTTAACACTATTAGCTGCCATGCACAACGCTCAGATTATATGATAAAGCTATGTTAGTAAATGGAACCTACAGCCATTTTAGAAAATGGCCGACCCAAAATGCCCTAGATTAGAGCAGAAGCGTGACAACAGAGAGACAAATCATCTTGACTAATAATCAAAAATCTCCCACCTGACACAGCACTTTCAGCTTCCTGATATAGCTGTGTTCTGTTAAAACTTCACACAAATTGATGCCCAAAATGAACAGATTTAACAGCGTTTTAACTTATTGAGATCCCAGTTTCTTTTTAGAATAGAAAATTTCACAAATTCGATGTCAAAAAAAAAGACTGAGGTATACAGTAGAGGTTGTAAAGCAAATGTGGATAATAAGAACATCAAAACTGAGCCAAATATCTCAAAGACTGGGGAGGTTTTTACATATCTGAACCATAGTGCTTAGAGAACTGAGGAGCAAGAAATCACTAGTGTCACCAGGGTTCATACCATAGTGTTAGGTTAAGAGGAATTTTATACTTTAATACTTTTACAAAATTGTGCAACTTCTTATTTCAAAAAGTATTTTATATATGTCATTGTATTTTCACAACAACCTGTGAAGCTACCAGAGCAAGGATTCTTTTTCTTCTGATAGTTGAGAATATCGAGATACAAAAAGATCCACTAAGTTGCTTCCTGCCACAGTTAATATCAGAGGTGATATCTGGACCTCTAGGGTAAGACCCTTTCTAAAATACCACGTAAGCAACAGGACCAAGTCGGGTAAGGTCTTAAAAATGCAGATGCCTTGGCCTACTAATCATAACTCCAGGGATGGGGCCCATGCATTTGCATTTTTTAAAGTTCTCTAGGCAATTCTTATATCCACCAAAGTCTGAGAACCAATGCAACAGATGCCATTACCAAGTGCAGGTGTTGGAACCCTACCTCAGCTAGCCCACAGCAAGTCTTCAGAAGCTAAGTGGCCACTAAGCACTTGGTTCCTTTGTTAACAGTCGTTGATGCGAAGGGTGGTAAAAAAAATAATAATAATGTGGTTTTTAAAGCCTCTAATCATAGTATACCCAAGAGTCCAAAATATGGGGTGGTTACTCAATAAAATAAAAGCTTTCCTCACTGGGATATCACAGCCCTTAATGGCACATCAAGGATAATGAAGGGGAAAAACACCATAGAATGTCACCACCTGATACATCCATTTTAGAAAAGGAAATTATTGACAAAATTAGGAATTAAGAAAAAAGTACAATGAGCTATAACTTTATGTAATAACATGGATAGCTCTCCAAGACACACCACTGAATTGAAAAAAGAGCAAACTGCAGACCAACACATATAGTATGAGACCATTTATGATATATACATACCAACAAACAGAATACTATATTGTGTACAGGTAAACAGAAAAGCATATGCAAAGGTCTAGAACTATGCCATCCAATATAATAGCCAGTAGCCACACATGGACATTTAAATTACTTCAAATTAAATAACACTGAAAATTCAGTTTCCTCTGTTGCACTAGCCACACTTCAAGTGATCAGCAGCTGCCTGAGGCTAGTAGGTACTGTATTGGACAGGACAGATCTAGAACATTCCCATCGTCACAGACTTCTTAGACAGTGCTTGTCTAGAAAGATATAAATTCCTAAGGATAGTTGGCCTAGCTAGGGAGCGGGGCTTTAGGCGAAGGTGGGAGTAGAGAATAGAACAGGGATTGAAGAACTTCAGCCTGATCTGTAAATTTTGCTTAATTTTTTTTTTATTTTTAAAGAGAAAGTACTTTTGAATTCCTACGTAATTTTAAAAGTATTAAAAACTAGAAAAGTAGATCTTTGTTGAAGATACACAAAAATACACAGGAAGCATGGGAAATTTTTAAATCTCTTCCTGGGAGCTCTGGATTAATATATATGGAGCATTACAAATATTTCAAGGTTCTGAAAAGAAATACAAACAAAAAAGCCAAACGTAGCTGATTAAACCAAAAAGGTTAGAGTTTGTGGAAAGACATCCTTTTAAAAATGGATTAAGAGAACTCAAACGAAGAAAACAGGGCAGCCCACAAGTACACAACTAGAAATTAGGTGGGCTAAAAGTAGTATGTGAGAGTATATCTAGTCAGTAAGTTCTTTGGAACTATAGAGGCATTGTGGGGTAGTGGAAAGAGCATTTATAGGCCTGGGAGTTAAAGAGACTTAAGATTTGTATCTCAGCTCTCCTTCTAGCTGAATGCTCATAAAGAAGTTATTTAGGGGGCTGACCCGGTGGCGCAGCAGTTAAGTTGGCACGTTTTGCTTCTCAGCTGCCTGGGGTTCACCAGTTCGGATCCCAGGTGCGGACATGGCACCACTTGGCAAAAGCCATGCTGTGGTAGGTGTCCCACATATAAAGGAGAGGAAGATGGGCACGGATGTTAGCTCAGGGCCAGTCTTCCTCAGCAAAAAGAGGAGGATTGGCAGTAGTTAGCTCAGGGCTAATCTTCCTCAAAAAAAAAAACAGAAAAAAAAGTTTAAGAAGTTATTTAAACTAGTTAGTTCTCCATTTGCTCATCTGTTAAATGAGAAATATTTAATTCTAAGCATTGTTGTGAGGAGTAAATCAGATGTGTATAAATTTCCCAGCAGAGTTTCTGGCACATACTAGCTACTATCTGAGGAGTACTTACTATTATTATTTTAAAATATCAAGATGGACAAAAGTCAAGTCATGAGTGCCTCGATGAAATTTAGATGCTATTCTCAGACCAAGAACTAGTTTTGTACACAAAGGAAAAGGCCCAAAGTCATTCCTCTTTAAGACAGGAGTAAGATAAGACATGTTGGTGATAATCTATCTCAGAAGCCCCTAAAAATTGATATATACATAGAGGAAAGAAATCTACCCTACTGCGCTCTTCCCATGTCTTACCTCATTAATCTTTGTAACTGGGTACCATTGTTATCCCCATTTTATAGAGGAGGAAAGTGAGGCACAGGGAGTTTATATAAATTTTCCACGGTCACACAGAAAGTAGTTGAGCTGGGATGCAAATCTAAGCAGTCTAGTTATAAAGTCCATCCTATCAAGCACTGCACTATATAGATTCTGACAGATTATGTGACCACAGGTCTGGAAAATCTACAAGAAATTATCTAAATGTACTAGCTGTAATAAATTAAATCAATGAGATCCCAAAATATAACCTGCACACTAATAACACACTGCTAGAACACACAATGTGAAAAGAAAAACTTTACTTACAACAGAGACAAAAAGTTAAATAATTGGCCACTACTCCAGCCCAGGACGCAGTAAAGTTAAAGAAAAATTGAAAACCTGTGCTCCTGGATAGGAAGACTTCACTATAGCAGGGCTGACAATATGCCTCTTAAGGTAATACACAGATTTGATTCTATCCTGACCAGTCAGTGCCTTTGCTCCTGCTGTTCCCACCCCTCCATCTGGAACCTCTCTCCCGTTCTTTCCCTCCTTACTATCTATCTGATGAGAAGCTACTCATCCTTTAAAACCTAGCTTCTAACTCTTCTTTATGTATAACGACTTTAAGAGGCTAAGGTTACTACCCAGCCGTTAGGCAGCATGAGAAACATCTGTGTCACTAAATGGCCTGGAGCAGGAAGAGCCATATGGACAGCATTTAGGAGGGTCAAGGGCACTAACTTCTCAATGCTGCAAAAGATTATTTAGTTATGGAAACATTTATGGCTCACTGAATTTCTGATCTGTTCTGAGCCTAAATAATGCTCTAAGAATAGATACTTAACACACAAATAAATGAACAAACAAACAAGTGTTTACCCCAATATTGAAGAGGGCGCTAACAGGCTTGTGGTCACTGGTTTTCAGTTCCATGTGACTCCGGTAATGAAGCTGATTAACATTTGTTCCTCTCCAAAGAATTCGGTCACACCAGGCTGGAACCCGACATTTCCCACTGCAAATAAAGAAAGGAATTATAAAGAGAACATACCACACAAGAACGTAATACCTACCACACTGGTTCAGACCTGGGTTAGGCCCTCTTGTTACATGCTTCTTCTCTAACGACTCCAACTATTATCTTCCCTGCTGTATTTGCAAGCTCTGTGAAGGGACTGTGCCTGTTTGCCACTGAATTCCCAGCCCCTAGCACAGTATCTGGTGCAAATTAGGTGCTCAATGAATAGTTTAGCCAATGAATAAATAGACAGCGCTCCTAAGATTAGGATTACATTTTCAACAACATTCTCCCAGGGAGATAATATAACAGCACCTTCTCAAAATATCCTCAGGTCAGGATTATATTCAGAACCCTTCCCCTTCCTTTGCTTATGAACTGCAATGACACTTCACAACAGATAGACAACTAATAAAATCTAAAATTCCCATCTTATATTTCTATACTGGGCTTAGTCTCTGGAGATAATAGTAGAGATTTCTCCTTTAAACCTGGACTTTTATGGACGAGTCTAGCTTCTTCTAATAGGGATGAACTAACATCTAAGTATGCAAGTCTGAACATATAACAGCCCATGGAATACCAAGGGTAGAGAAAATGCCTATTCATCATTCTATTAAAATAAGCAACACCTTGTACACCTGATCCAGAAGGTGACACAAATAAGTTCTTATCAGTAGCACTTCAGTTGGCTCTCAAGTCAGGTGAGTGGAAGAAACAAGGCAAAGTGTACCAGATCTGCCAGTGTCACTTTTCACTTGCTGACCAGCTCCCTCAGAGCACAGAGATACGGACGCCTCCCCATGCGACCCTAGTGCTCTCTGAGCCTAAAGAAGCTGAATATGCCCAGGGATTCTTTCTTTTTCAGGCTTCTGGGTTCAGCCAGCTAGGAAACCATGGGAAACCAAGAAATGAATAGTAGGTAGAAGACAAACAGTTACCGGGAATGTACTGACAGGGGCGCTTTACTGGGGGATATTAGGAAATTAGAGGGCCTCCTAGACAGTGGTTCCCAGCTTTCTCTGGCAGCTGCAGAGGTTGGGCCCAGGCATCGGTATTTTCAAAAGTCCCCCAAGCGATTCTAACGTGTACTCAGGATTGAGAACCACTGTGCTAGAAGAACCTTTCACGGCTCTCTGTTTTCAGCTTTGGGTGTCCTGAGTTACACAGCTGAGAAACAGTTTGGGAAAAAACAGAACAGGGCAATAGGTAAGGAAAAGGAAATATGGGTGAGATCAGGAAGGCAAAAATCTACACAAGTCTGCTGAGGTTACAGAACTGAGGCACTGCAGGCAGCCCTCAAAACTTCAACAGTCCTGACACAGAAGTCAACTTTCTTAGATGAGCTCACTTTTGAGTACACATGAATTAAATACTCTTCCATAATAGCACTGAGCCATTAGGATTTTATATCTGCTTCTGGCCTGACCTAAAAAATTCCTAGCCCTTCACCAATACAGAGAAATTGAAATAAGATCAGGCCTTAACCTATTCCATGAGGAGGTTCTTGTTACTTTACCTGGAATCCCATCGGTCTGTTTTAGAGTCATACTTGTAAGTGGGGGTAAATTTGATTTCCCCTTCAATGAAGTCGGCAAAAGCTTTTTTCTGTGTGCGCTGAATATTTAGCTAGAGATAGGAAGAAGCATTACATAAGCAGGGTAATGCCATCTTAATATAAGTGATAATGACGTTGATTAGCCATTTCTAAGCAGCTAGTTCCACAGCCTTTGCAACTGTCAGAGTACATAATAAAATTCCTGTACCTTAAAAATTAAATCTTGCCATTCCCATAGCATCTAAACTCACCCACAGACAGGATGCTTAGTATGAGTACATCATTAATTTTTTATTGCCAATAGAGGTCGGGTAAAATGGAAGAATAAAATCTGAATAATCATAAGTTCCCTGAAGTTAGACAGGAACCATCCAGTAAAACTCTAATTTTTTAAAAAAGCAGACAAATGTTGAATGGATAAGTCCAAAAGCCAAATTCAATGAATCATTACAGATCGTTTTGAAAGCTATCCTCACTCTAATGTTTTACCAGAATTACATAAGACTCAGAATTTATTCCAACTGTACCCCCTTTGGAGGCAAGATAGAGGAAGAAATGCAAAGAAATTAGCCAGCCAATCTCAATGTGAAGGACGGCACAGCCAAGAAAGGCTCACTACAAAGACCATTCTACTGCAAAATACCTGAATTTTGACTATGTCTGAAGATCAAAAAGGTTCACATAAGGATTTAAAGACATTCAAGCCATGTGCCAGGTTTGGAGGCAAATTTATGGAAAACTAGGTTCCTGAATATTAAGTTTTACATAAATGTTACTGAACCAATGCTTTTCCAACAGGTTTTAACATCTATAAACCAGCTAGCCCCAACTTCTCAATCATTTACCACCAGATCCCAGTCTGTGCTATTTATCCCAGACAAACTTCTCTTCTGTGTTTCCCAACCCCTCACAGGGCCTCCCTCTTTTACCTCCAAGCTGTTGCTGAGCCTGCCAAGTAATCATAGAGCAGCTTTCCCTGTTTCCTCTGCCAAACCACATCAACATAGCTGAAGGCCCACTTCCTCCAGGAAGTGTTCTCCAATTAACCCCACCCATTCTCCAACTCATTTATATAAATCTCTGAAATCTCTTCTCGATAAAGACTTAATGAATAAATGTTGTATTTACTTTTATCACTAACATTATCTCCCCTCCTCCCATCTAAGCACTTAATAAAAACACTACAAACCTTGCGTGTATTCACTGCATCACTAGTCACACTGTTTTCCCAAGACTATGAGACCTTTCCATCTATTCCTAGAAGTAAGACACACCTCCCACTCATCCATCTCATAAACCTAACAATTTTATCTGCCATCTAGGAAAATATCTACAAAATGAAAATTTACTTACCTGGTCAAATTTCAAGAGTCTCTGAAGGTCATTCTTGTTAATAAGACTCTTCACTTCATTGGCATCAGGCATGCAAAGTCTATAGTTCAAATCTCCCAACCAGATGACAACACTGAGGATCAGGAAGCACATGAACAAAAGTAGCAATAATTAGCAGAAAAAATCAATCAGAGAAGAATGGAGAGAAGAAATATGGGTAATGATTGATAAGGATTCATTTATCACTATCTGACAAGGGGTAACTATCCTTTGGGGCCAAGTACTATCAACACCTGAGAGAGACCAGGGATTACAAAATAGGTGGGAGGAAAGGCACTTCATTCATGAAGAACAAAGACAGGCAAACACAGTATAGGTATGGGATTCAGAAGCCAAGGAGTTAACTGCCGGAGAGAAGCATGTAGTTTATTTGCTGGACTAGCTTCAAAATTTTGCCTGGCTGCTTGCCAGGTCTCTAGGGGAAGAGAATCTGAGCGTTTTCTGCCTCTCTGAGCCCTGATGTTCTGCAGGCTCTCCACTAAGGTCTGCGTGGTCTGAATGACAGCTCTCCCAGGCAGGGCTCACCAGCAAAAGCAGGTCCACGGCTCTGGGCTATAGCCAATCTGTCTAGCCCTGCCCCAGATCTGCAGTCCAAGTCCCAGGCAGGAAGGAGACTGGCATGCCACAGGATCCTCAGGCACCCAATGATAGCACCAGGCCCCTAGGTGTGCTGAGAGCCCCACAGGGGAGACTCTGAAATTACCACACCAAAATGGATTCTCCTGTGAGCTATCTCAAGTTGCACATGGATCTCTTTACTAATCTTAAATGCAATGTGCAATTTCTGGAGTCCTAGAGAAATGAATTTAAGGAATTTCAGGGCAACTTTATGACCATTAACGTCAAGGCCTTGACTTTACTACAGTGAAACAGAATTCCACATGATCCTAATTGCTGAGACCATATGGAAACAGGCCAATATCACTACCCTTCCCTATTCTTTCCTCCATTACCCTACTCTCTACTGATTCTAATACCCTTAAATTATGTTTTATTTTCCTACTAATTCCCATTTCAAACCACTTATTCCAAATCACATCACCCTCTCAGAATTTTAATTACCAGTATTAATTTCTTTACAACTAATCATTTTCTACCACCCAATCCATCCCTCAACTGATTTCCATTTCTATCCTTAACTCCCATCCTTCACTAACCTTTCTTGCATATTATGCTACTGATCCATTAGTGTCTTTAAATCTCCACCACCCCTATTCTTAATGAGTCACAGCTATTAAAAAGAATAATGTAGATATACACATACATACTGGCTTAGAAAGAGTTCCACAATAAATAGAATAATATAGTCCTATATAACGAGTATGTGTGCGCTTGTATGTGCATGGAGAAAAGTCTAGAACAGCACTATTCAAAAGAAATACAATTCACATCACAGACGTAATTTTAAATTTTCTAGTAGCTGCATTTAAAAAGTAAAAGAAACAAGTGAAAATAACTTTAACAATAAATTTCATTTAACTTATATACAAATTATCATGTCAACATGTAATCAATATTAAAAAATTGAGATATTTTATAATTTTCCCTACTAAGTCTCTGAAATCCAGGTATATAGTTTATGCTTATAGCACATCTCAATTTGGACTAGCTACTTTCAAGTGTCCAACGGCCACTTTTGGCTACTGGCCATCACATTGGATAGCCCAGTTCTAGAAGAATACACACCAAACTGTTAACTGGTGGTTTCCTTTGGAGACAGGGGCTGGCTGGGGAGAGTAGAGGATAAGAAATGAGAGATTTTTACTTTTAATTTTATCTTTTATCAGAATTACAATGAACATTTCTATTTTATAATAAAAACTGACTCTAAGTGACAGACCCCGGCCAGTATTACTCTTAGATGCTCACTAATAGAACTAACCTTTCCTCCGATAGCAAATCGGATTTCTCTGCCTCAATCAATCTGCTATTCCTCAAAAATTCTCTCTTCTTTGTGACCCCAGCACCTACATGATAATCCCTCACTCCTCACAGTTGTACAATCTCTCATCACGTTTAGTCTCTTCTCATCCCCACGATTCAAAGGCTAAAGGAGACTTGACCACTCACTCATGTTTCATGATGTTCAGCTGCGGGAGAGTCTGATTTGGGACCACAAAACTCATTCTTGCACAGATGTCCTTATAATCTTGATTCCTTCTCTCAAAGTCCTCCACATGGGCAGCCAGGTGGGAATTGACAATGCAAAAGGTAGTGTTGTGAAATACAAATCTCACAGCTACCCCACCTTTGTTTCCCTGTGAGCAAGAGTAATTACTCATAGTTAGTACAAAGACACAACTAGCAGTTGAACTTCACATGCACACAAATAATAATCAAGCTCATTTCCAAAGTAACTCACCATTTTCCCCATGATTCCAGTTCCAACTGTTTCTGTAGCAATATCGCGGATATATCGCCACTGATCCTTTCTGGCAAATATCAGGAGCATCATCCCAACAAGGCGGACTAGTTGAACCTATGAGTTCCAGGGAGTTAGAAAAGGTTCTTGCTACTACTCTTTGTCACATATCTAACTTCCCACAACTGATTTCCCACCGAGGAGACACAACAATGCCAAAATCTGAATCCAAATCTTCTAATTTCCCAGTGGACTCCATAAAGTGGAAACAAAATTTCTCTGGGGAATCTCTAATTTGGCTCTGACCAGTAAGAGTTAAGTCTTCAGGGACAACGAGTACACTCAGCTCTAGATCCATTATTTTAATCAGTTTTTAGCCTACCAGGAGTAGGCAGCATTAAAAACCCAATTAATAAATATGAAACCTGTATCCCAACTTGTTCCTTTTGCCTCTCCTTCCTGGTTTCTGGTTTCCAATTTCCTAAGAAATTAAAATTTATAAGACAGCAATCCTTTTTACTTTGATTATTTTAAGTCTGTGAACTAGAGCTAGAAATATGTCTGAAAAACGTATTAGTCAGAGACCTATATGAAAGGAATAACATCTTCAGGAGTTTTATTACCTACATCAACTGTTAGAAGATGTGGACAAAAACTACTCAGACAGATGACTCCTTTTAAAGGGCTTAGCAGCCCTGTAATTCAAATAACTCCTGTGGTAGCCTCTACCACGTGCCTTCTAAAGACCAACAAATTGGCCCACCTTGCCAAAGTCAACTTTACTCCTGACTTACAACCAAGTTTAGAACTCATTTAAATTCCACGACACCTATTATTGCTCTGATTCCAAAGCATACCCTACGCACCCACATGCTTCAAATTGCTTTTCTGTTTGAACATCCAGTTCTGACCATATCAGTGAACAATTTTAATCTTAAACTCTTACTGTACAAATCAGTTACTTTATATGTAATTATTTTGAGCTAATTATTGTTATGAGAATAATAAAATTCTTTTTTTCTCCTAAAAGCTACCTGAGCAATGAAAACAGAGGATCAGAAAGCTTAGGGAAATTTTTTTCTAGGAAATAGGTATAAAGGATTAGTTTGCCATATTTCAATATTACACATGGGGAAGAATTCAACTAAACTGTTCTTTTGGAATAAGTTATAGATAACAGAATAACTTCTAGCAAGTTCTTTTTAGTTGTATACCAAAAAAAGATAATTAACAGCAGCTTACTTTCTTATACTTGGCTTTGAAATGCAAAGCCCTCTCCACAGCCATGGACCACTCTTGTTCCTTCACAGATTCAAAGTAGAAAAAGGCTTCTGTGCTCAAGTCCAGTTCTTGGAATCTGAGAAAACGAGAGGATGTGAGATCTATCCATATCCCATAATTATCTCTGACTACCTCTTGTCCCATTCTCTGAGACATTAGGTGAAAAAAGGAAAGGGAGAGAGAGAAATTTTACAGAACTGCTCTGCTGACCCAGGTGATCAGTACGGACAAGCAGCTTTGTTTTCGAAGACTCTCCACAAGTATATGCACAGGCTATGCAAAACATAAACCAAACACCTCCAAGAGGGATAACAGTGGAGCTTTTCTTATATATAGGAACAGTCACTGTTAGAATTGACCTCAAGCCTCAGTTTCTAAGAACAAAGTTTTCTATGGGTTTCGAGAGGACTAGATGCTTCCTTACACCATTTTAGGTAGCATTCCTTTCTCGTCTCACAAATTTGACCTACAAGTTAACTCTCACATACAGTCTACAGTAGGTTTTTATCAAATAGTTAAAAAAAAAGAGGGCAAAATGTCACATAAACTAACACCAAACATAGAGCCAAAAGGAAAGTGCAGACGTGTTCTTTACCCAATGCAGTAGATATCAGGAGGGCTCGGATCACAGTTCAGCCAAGGTTCTAACCCACTATCTGGAGACTGGCCATTCACGTTCCAAGTTCCAATAAAAAATCTAATACACAATACGAAACAATAATTTGAAAACGAAGGTCAAGTATGAACCAATGGAAATTCTCTCATCACTTCTATACAGGTGTATGTTCAAAATAAGCCAACATAAATTCTCAAAATGTTTTTGCCACACACATAAGAAAAATCTCTTGCACATAGAACACAAAGGCAGTGGGCTTATTCTCTCTAAATTTTACATTAGGTGAACCTACACAAAGGAATCAAGTCTCTATTTAGAAAACACAAAGTGAATTGCTCTACCACATTTCCTTTCAGTTAAACTCCATCCAAACTCATCCTTGAAGGGAAAGCCTGTGGATGCGAAAGAGGTAAGCACGTCTAACATGGATAAGTGCTCTGTAAGGAGCTGTAGTTGAATCCAAAAACTCACTTCCCAAAGGACTACAAGGACATCTGTGTAGGAAATTCTGTTGAGGCAGATGTAGTATTAAGGGGGAAAGCAGAAGGGAAAACTCATGACTGTCTTAACTGTTTACATACAAATATAAGCATCATGGGGAATATGAGGAACTGGAAGCTTTAGCATAGGAATATAGTCATGATTGAATTAGAATAAATGAGGCATAATGGGACAGCAGATGGGAGCAGAATCTTGGACTATAAGGGTACATGCTGTTCACAAATAAAGAAAAGCACTGCTGTTTTGCACACTGGGATACATGCCACACCACAGCATGCACCAGACACACTGGGTCCAGAAAAGAAGATATCAGTAAGTAAAGGTGAAATAAAAAATTTAATACAGAGGAAAGAATCCAAGACAGATCTTCCAATCAAGAGGACTGAGCAAAACTTTTTGTAGTTAACCTACCAAAATATGTTAACATCTAGTAGTAATGGTGGCCTTTAATTTTCCAATATTGGCGGGAAAAAATCCAGCAGGCCAGACAGATAAACACACTTGCTTATGGAATGTGCTAGGGGATAATTCTCTAGTACATGTAAGCTTGATCTGGTTCTCTAAGAGCGGACAGAAACATTAGTAGACATGGTATCACCAGTGGTTAGAAAATCCAAGGGAAATTGTAGCCTTTCCATTATTTTGGATATGTATGTTATAGACCAGCATAGAGACAAGGGCTTGAATCAGCTGACCATTCCTTTTTATTATACTTTGATTCTTAATTAAGCTAATTAAACCAATACCTTAAATATCAACAGGCCATTTTCTGCTATACCTCAGTAGGCAGAAGAGAGACTAACCTGAAAGTCTGAATGTTGACATAGTCTTTCTCTCGCTTTGCCAGGAGATGTTTGATGAGACCCTCCCGCTGTCCAGACTGGGTATTGGGTACGAAGAGCTTCCGCATGGTGTTGGTCACTTTGGGCTGCTCCTTGTTAGAAGCTTCTTTGTCACGTGGAAGCCTAGCAATAACGAGAAATTCAAAAGTGAAACTGCCTTAAACAGGAAAGTCTCCTACATGGGAAATGTTTTGACATAGGACTTACATTCTATTCACTGAAGGGGGCGGGGGTGGGGGTTCCCGATGAATCCCCATAGGCTGATTTTGTGAATTTATTTTCTTGTCCAAATTCATAGATGAAAAATTATCCTCAAATCCAAGAATCCCTGAAGGACACAGAACTAAGAGTCAAAGGTGGGAAAAGACAACATCCAACTTATCTAGGATACATAAGGCTTTGCTTTGATCAGTCGGGATTTTTTTGGTGGTTTTTTTTTTTTTTTTTTTTGCTGAGGAAGATTTGCCCTGAGCTAACATCCATTGCCAATCTTCCTCCTTTTTTGGCTTGAGGAAGATTAGTCCTGAGCTAACACCTGTGCCAATCTTCCTCTATTTTGCATGTGGGTTGTCACCACAGCATGGCTGACGAGTGGTGTAGGTCCGCGCCCAGGATCCGAACCTGCAGAGTGAGGCTGCCAAAGCCGAATGCACTGAACTTAACCACTATGCCACGGGGCTAGCCCCCTCAGTGGTTTTGATTTGATCGCTATTTGCTCAGTGGCGTCACCAAACAGAAAGTTATCATAAGGGTAGCAATAACTTAGATTGAGGGAAGAAGCACATCTGTCCCTGAAGGACTGGCATATTAACTAGAACAACAGTAAGTTACATTAATTTGGAACCTGAATAATAAGGGCTAACATTTATTGAAGACTTAGCACAATGCCTGGTTGATACTAAGGGATTATATCATTATCTCAGTTCATTGTCACAAAGACTCCATCAGGTCAGTACTATTAAAAATGTTCCCACGTTATAGAAAAAGAAATGAAAGCTCAGAGTTGTTAGGTAATGTGACCAAGGTCATATAACTAGTAAGTCACAGAACTGGGATTCAAACCCAGGCAGTCTGACCCTGGAGCCTGCACTTTTTACCACTCTGCTAAGTTGGCTCCTGAAGAGTTGACGTGCCACAGAAAGGATCAGGAGTGAACATCAGTCAGTGGGCATGGACTCGATAAAGCCACTCCATAGGAGAAAGTGTCTGACACTGACATTAATCCACGTTATCTTATCCATCCAGATAAAATCTATTGACTATGCAATGAACATAGCAACCAGGGAGAAAAGAATCTTTTCAGTACCTGAAAAACCAGAAGGTTTGTCCTTAGTGTCTAATTTCTGGTACCAGCTGGATGAGTCCTTTTGCTCTGGAACAAGAAGTTGTGACTGAGCTGGAGAGAGAAGTGTCATGGTCAGAAACTGGGGAGCCCTCTGTTGAGTGGAATTTACCATAACCAAAAGCCATTCACTCAGCACTCCTCAAATGCAGGGGGCCAGCAGCATTCGTGAATGTAAAGGAAGAGACTAAGAAAATGAGGGCAGATCTGGGATCATTTTGGGGCAGAAGGAGGATTACAGTTTGCAGTAAGCTGTCCATACCATGACACTGAAGATTCTGGAAATTGGCTCAGTGTCCTTAAAGCTGAATAGACTTGTTTCCTAACCTATCCCTGGGTTCATTCCCGAAGATAAACAAATCAGCTATCAAGGCTCAAGGGATACGGTACTTTGGCTAACGGCTGCTTGCCTCTGTGTCAGCATGTCAGAATTTCACTCTCATTCAAATAGCAGAAAGAAAACTGCTGAGTCTTGAGTTACCTTCCTGAGCAGCAAGGACCTCTGAGAGGAACTTCAGACAGTGTTCCTCATCAGGGATTTCAAAGCGGCGCTCTCTGGTCCAGTCCCCCTGAACCCGAATTTTGCAGCCACCTAAAAAGAATTGAAATCCATACACATATAGCTATGGAATACAATGTTTTCTTGGGATCATATTCTCACATTAGCAGTTTAACAGACGAAGGTCCAGATCACAAAGATCCCAGACCTCTAATGCAGGAAGCACGTCTGCAGGATCAAGGGATTCGGTGTGGTGGCGGAGGGGGCGAGGCAAACAGGGAAACCTAAGGGGCTGATGAACTGTGTAAAGGAACGGCCCAATGTAGCGATATGACACATACTAAAAAAGTCAGAGTTTTCTATGTTCTGATATATCTCTCAAACATCAATGCAGGGTACTCCAAATTCCAGCAAAAGACCAATTCCCCAAGCACCCTCCTCCCATCTCCTAGCTGGAAATCCCTACCATTTCAAATCCAGATCATATAGTAAGAGTATCTAAAGCATGAAAGGAATAGAGCAAACAGGATGGTTTGTTCCTAGGTTCACATTATACCTAGACAATTGAATTTACAAACTAATTAAAAAAAAGAATAGTGGGATTGATTTGATATATTCTGAAAAGAAGCATCTATACCTCATTACCTCAAGTGGAAACTGTATGTCTTGAATAAACTTATAAAAGTAATATAATGATCTATGTTCAGGAGTGGTCTGGTTCAAGTATGGCCAATTGGAAAACAGTATATAAGTAGAAGCAAAGTTATCTAAGACTTTAGTCTCTTTCGTATATAACATAGTCTTCCTTTTTATGATGCTCTCTAGTTATCATCTGTATCAACTGTCTGGATATGGTGATCTAGGAAGCCTATATACTTGTTTATATTCTTATTTTAACTGACTGATTACATATATTGCTTTCCCACACCCCTGGAAACCATCTGCTCCTTGAGAGCAGGAGGCAGGCTGCACATACAGGTTATCCAACACAACACTCTTGATGGTCTCCCAAGGTTGTCTGGGACTGACGGCTTCTCAGGATTCAGGACTTTGAAAGCTAAGACTGGGAAAGTCCCAGGCAAACTGGGATAGTTGGTCACTTTATTGGTGACAATGATGTGAGACTTTACAGACAGAAGGCATTTAATCAATGACTGTTCAATCAGATTCTTCCACACTTGTAAATTACAGATGAGAAAATGAAATGAAAATCCTAGTTTCCTCTGGTGGAAATCCACTTCTGAACCTTTGACTCTCCTTTTTTCCTTTGCATTTCCTTCAGTTTCTATCTTCAAAGATTTAGTGATCAGAAGAAAGACAAAAATCAACAAAAAAATGAAAAAGAAGGCACCCAAGTAGACTAGAGATAAGAAAATTAATGAGGGTGCCACTGCAAGGAGGAGAAAAAAGAGGGGTATGAATAAAGACTGACAATTAAGAGCAGTCTTGAAGAT
Organism: Equus caballus; assembly: GCF_041296265.1. Classification (NCBI taxonomy): domain Eukaryota; kingdom Metazoa; phylum Chordata; class Mammalia; order Perissodactyla; family Equidae; genus Equus; species Equus caballus. The sequence goes on along the minus strand of NC_091715.1, from coordinate 124,128,782 downwards.
ACAGGGAAAACTCCTTCAGGGCACAAGTAGTACTCCCTTGCTCAAATAATTTATATAAAAAGTAGAAAAAAATTAACAACAGCAGTTTCTATCTGACAGAAACTTAGAACAACACCCCATATTCTCTCTTTCCCACAATCCTTGAAAGATACATTTTAGCAAATATAAAAAATAAACTGACCCATTTAACGAGCAGAAGATTCCAGAAACTGCTTACCAAATAACACTAGGTGTTCTCTGACCATGTTGCATGGGAAAGAGGACAAATTACCCTATGACCCAACCTTCTACTCTTCTCCCTTCCAAAACCCTCCGGCCTCTTTGTAATCAGTAAACACTCCTATATCCTCAACTTCTCCTCTAAACATTCCCCGCGTCTCGCGGTAATTCTCAACTGTGAGTGTATTAGAATTACCAGAGGCGTTTTCAGAAAATACTGAACCTGAGCCCCACCCCAGGTCTATAAAACAGAATCTCTGGAGATGAAGCCCAGGCGCTGGTAGTTTTTAAAGTACTCCCCAGGTGATTCTAATGTGCACCCAGATTGAAAATCAGAGTCACCTGCACAAACTGGCTGGCCCCTGAGAGTAGCACTCCTCCTGCAGCCCTCTGAAGTGGACGCTTTTAATAGAGTCTCTCACACCCTATGTAATTTAAGACCGGTGTCCTTATTTGTCCTAATGCCATCTCAAGACCATTCCCTCTATTCCTCCCTCAGGAGAAATCTTTTCTCCTTTGTGGCTCACCCACCGGGCTATACCAGCTTCTTCCGTTACCTCCGCCATGAGATCACCTACCATCCCTCTTAGAAACTTCTGAATCCAGGATTCAATACCTGACTCCTAAGACTTTCTCTCCACTCAAACTCCTGTCTTAATTTTGGGTCCCTTCAAAATTAGCACAGAAAACCCAGGCAACACCTTCAACTTCCTCATCCAATGACCTTGCCCCTCCCATCTCAGCCATCTACTCCCTCAGTCCCAACCGGGACTTCCTCAGTTCCACTCTGGACGTTTCATCACAGAAACACCACCACCTCATAAATCCCTAATCCAAATCTCCCACTCTGACCTATTACTCCTTCCAGCTTACTTGCTCATATGGGAACCTCCAGCCCCTTGATTTCTCCATTTTGTCAATATCCATTCACTCTCTCCTGCTTTCACTTCCCTTTTTATCAAAAAGATGCCATCACCGCACTCTGTTGCAAAAGCCCAGAAGTGCCTTAACTATTCTGTTCTTTCACAGCACCTACTGGCTAACTTCCAACCCTCAGAAATCCAAGTGCCTTCTCGGTACTTATATCTGAGCAAACAGAGGGAGTAAAAAAAACAAAAACAAAACCACACACAGAGGGAGTAAAAAAAAAAACACACACACACAGTAAAACACACACACACCCATCATTATAAACTGACTGCTAACCTCAACCTCAACTGGGCCCTCTATGATGGGAAGCAATCTAAGTTCCCATAGTCAACTTGTCTCCTACTACTATCTGGAACAACTATTTCACATCTTCTCATTTATCCTCAATCTTTGGATGCCCTCTTCTCAAGCCCTCTCATTCCAAGCGGATTGCTTCACCTCATACTTCAGAGAAAATGGAAGCCATCACATGGAAACTTACCTGTATTTCTGCACATCTTCTCCTTTCCCTTCTGATACAAGAAAGAAAAGTACTCCTATCATAGGCCACCTTCTCTTCGAATTACAACTCCTCTCATTCTCTTAGGAATCTCACTCTCAACGATCACTCCCTAGACACGTCCTCCCAATATCTTTAACCTCTCCCTTTCATAGGCTCCTTCCCATCAGCATTACATTTAATCGTGTTTTAAATCCTCCCCATTTTAAACACAAAAAAATCTCCTGGACCCCGTATGTCTCTCCGACTCCAGTCCCTCTCTATATTCCCCTCTGCAGTCAAATTTCTTTTAAAAACACACAGTTGAGCAAGTGCTCACCCTCATTTCTCTCTTTAATCCACTCCAATATGACTTTGGCTTCCACCACCCCTCTGATATTGCTTTGATAAGGCCACCAATAACCTCCATATTGCTAAATCCAATGGATACTCTTCAGTCATCTTATTAGACCTATCAGCAGAAATCAGCAGTTGGCCACTGCTTGAAATAGGCTCTTCCAAAAGTTTCTATGATACCATACTCACCTAGTTTGTCTCGCTCTCTCTGGTCACTAATTTTTAGCGCTCTTCAAGGTATCTCCTCTATCTAATCTTTAAAGAGTAGAGTTCCTTAGAGTTCAATCCTAAACCTCTTTTCTCACTCTATATCAGCATTGTCCAATAGAACTTTCTATGATGATGGATGTGTTCTATAACTATGCTGTCCAATATGGTAACTAATGACCACACATGTAATGAGCACTTGAAATGTAACCAGTACAACTGAGGAACTGAATTTCTAATTTAATTTCTCATCACTTTAAAGAGGCACGTGTAACTAGTGGCTACTATACGTGACATATCATCTCGCATGGTTTCAAATACCATCTATGTGATTCTGATCCAGACCTTTCTTCTGAGCTTTACATGCATATATTCAACTGCCAATTTATTTACACTCAAATGTCTCAAAGAAATCTCAAACTAAACATAGCTAAAACTGAATTCATAAACCCCCAAAGGAAACTCATTTCTCCTGCAGTGTTCTTATTTCCCCAAATAGTACCATCATCCACATTCATGTCAGAAACCTGGGATTCATCCATGACACTTCTCTTCCTCTCACCCTCTACACCCAAGCCAACCTCTGTTGATTTCACCTCCCCAAACATTTATCAAATCTGTCCACTTCTCTCCATTTCTACTGCCACCATATTCTCCAGCTTAAACTACTGAAACAGCCTCTAACTGGCTTCCACGCAAATGACGATACCCCAGCATAAAATCCCTCATATTCTTCCCATTTTTAAAATCTAAAAATCCAGATTCCTTACCACAGCTTACAAGATCCTACTGGATCTAGCCCTAGCCCATCCTAGCTTGGTGCCCAAGCCTCGTTCCATGTACCCTGGCCTTCCTTCATTTCAAAGAAAATGCCCAGCTACTCCCCAAGTTGGGGCCTTTACATATCTGGTTCCCTTGACCTGGAATACTCATCTCTCCTCCATTTTTACCCGTCTCTTACTTGGCCCCTCTGGTTTCAATTTAAATGTCACTTCTTCAAAGAGGCCTTCCCTTACCACCCTGCCTAATTTAGTTAGTCCTCTTAAAAACCCTTTGTATTTCTCCTTGATAGCATTTATCAAAACTGCAATTATGTAAGTATCTATACCTTATCAGTTTAAAGTCTGTTTCCTGCACTAAGTTTCATGAAGTACCATGGCCATATTGCTTTCTGCTATATCCCTAGAGCCTAGCACAGAGCCTGGCACATTCATATTTTTATAGAATGAATTTATGGACCGCAGGCATCTATGCGACACTAGTAGCAAACAGCACAGAAGCAAGAACAAAAGCAGGAGCAGCAAGCTTATCTATGTTGTTCTCTACTGATTCTGCAGCACTTAGAACAGTGCCTGGCAAATAGAAGGCGCTCAACAAATATTTGCTGAATAATGAAAAAATCAGGCAGGGTTTAGTATAATACAGTCCATCAACACGTCAAATAAGGAAGAACAATACAACCATCTCTATAAATACTGAAGACGTTTGATAAAATTCAATAGACATTCACAATTTTAAAAACCACACAAACTTGAAATAAATGCAGTTCCTTAATATGGTTTTAAAAAAACTGTGTCACAACCAGAGGCACTCACAACTAGAATATACAATTATATACTGGGGGGCTTTGGGGAGAAGAAACATAAAAGAAGATAGATTGGCAACAGTTGTTAGCTCAGGTGCCAATCTGTAAAAAAAAAAAAAGTCAAATCAATAGGCAATAAGCTCCTCAGCAGTGAAGCACCACTTGAGGCATTCTCACTAAAATCAGGAGCTAACCAAAAATCATCATTTAACACTGGTCTCAAAATCCTTGTCTGGGTAATGAGACATGAACCAAAACTAATAGTTACAGCTACTAGAAAGGAGACAAAATTATTATTTGCAGATGGCTAGGGTTGTCTACCAAAACTGAAAAACAAAGCTAAAAAAAATTAAAAATATTTTTCTGTGAAGTGGCTAGATAAAAGATAAATATCTAAAACTCAATAGCTGCTTGGTATAGTAGTAATAAGCAATTAGAAGATAAGAGAAAAAAATTCCCACTGACAATAGCAGCAAACAAATAAAATCTACCATAAAATATTTAACTTACAAATACACGATATACATAAAGAAACTACAAAACGTTACTGAGAGATATAAAGAGAACCTGAATAAGTAGAGGGATGTACCATGTCCTTTACAGTGACTTAGTTTTATAAAGGAGTTAATTTAATAAAATTTGGCACATATCTATGGTGAAATACTGGTCATTAAAAATCATGTTTTTAAATAATTTTAAATGACATGGAAAAAGGACATAATATAATGTTAAAAGAAAATGCAGGATAAAAACTACATACAAGCATTCCAAGTATGTAAAAATATAAAAAAAGACTGGAAGGAGATAAATATAAAACTGTTAACTACAGTGGTGATCTCTAGATTGCAGGAACACAATTTTAATTTGATACTTTAAACTTTTCTGAATTTTCCAAATTGTATATAATGAAGATATATTACCTCCATAATCAGAAAAAAATATTTTAAAATGTTTAATGCCAACATCCACACAATGGGAGAATACACACTTACACTAAAATCAGGCCTGCCTAACAAACCCAGGCACCAACATCCACACAATGGGAGAATACACACTTACACTAAAATTAGGCCTGCCTAACAAACCCAGGCACCTCTCTTGCAACATACTGTGTACTCTAAAGGTTTACCCATGAAGCCCAAGGATCAAGATAAAATCTGGTTTCAGTGCAAATATTATTAAATGAGCAGAAATAACAAAGGGTTTTACTCAAGTGGTTACTTAACCATTCTCTCCCTATGATCCAGTAACTTGAACTCTGGACAGAGCAACACATGGCTCATTTCTATGTAGGAGAGGCCAAGAAAACTAATGCCATAAATTAGGTGTTTATAAGAGAAAAGGCACAGGTCACTTTAACTTTTCAGCTTTGGATCAAATATCTATTTCCACACCAAGAACAGGACATGTTGGTATCTTATTTCAGCAGCAATGTCAGTCACTGCTGAACGGCCTTTGCTCAGAGTTTGCTTTTTCAGTGTTGTTTTTGCCCTCTCCTTTCTAAGCACAATAAGACATAGATATTAAGTTATTTGCTCTCTTGGATAACTGCAGTAGAAGTCAGCAGCTGGGTTTACTTAGCTTTTCAGGATCAGCCCTTAAGACTTCCAAAATCCATGACCAAAGAAAAGAATAATAAAACCGAAATCAGAAAAAGCCTACCTAAACTGTTCAATGGAAATTATTAGTGCCAAGAGAGGGACTGTGTCTAAACAAAATTATGCATAACCCATAGCCCCAAGCCTAAGGGTCAAGTCCCACTCATCCAAGGATTCAACCAAGAGATAAAGGAGCCATTTTGATTTAGATTCATGAGGTCACATACTCTTTTCTGTAGCAACTACAGAATAGTCACAGTAGCATTCAGGTGCCCGTAACAAGTACAATTAGATGATAAACAGAGAACAGCTTGCACAGAAAGTCCACGAAGATTTGCTTCAAACAGATAAAAACGAAAGAATGGAAAGAGTGAGAAGGAAGACCATGTTCCCTCTGATAAAGGGATGCCTTGAGGGGATGGGGCTTAAATAAAAGACCAAAATTGTTTTAAGAAAATAAGATAGGCCTGGTACAAGCAAGGTATCCCTGGTACAAGAGGGACTCTGCAGCCTCCCCAAGTAATACCACAAATAAGGAAAACATTATGATTTAACATGCAAAAATAAAAAGTGGGTGGGGAAAAAAAGCTTAAAACATAACAGTAGTTAAAAAAAAACACTCACAAACCTCATGTGCTTTAACATTTTCTGGCTCTTCCTACAATTATCAATTCCACAGCAATGAATTAATTGATAGTAACAATACCAGTAACTCAAAGAAGTTCAGCGCTAGAAAATCAGATATTTTCAACTTTTTAAAGATTCTTGCCAGCCACTAGCTTTTTCTTATGCTTAGCCTAAATGTTTTTGGGAGGCAAGGCTAATTTGTATGGCTGCCTTAAGGAAATGGTGAATACAGGATAAGGTGGTAAGATAAAAGATATGCCAAAAAAGCTGTCTTAAATATACAAGTGGGTATTCAAGAAAATATTTGTTGAAAGAAAATCAACTCCATTCAGAAAGATACTCACTGTTTGAAGCTATATCAATCAAAAGAGTTTCTTCCGCTTCTGAAGGAAAAGAAGAAAGAACAGGATCAAGTAAGAGAAAACCATTCATTAAAACCAAAAGTACATGCCTAACTACATCACTGCTTCTCTCAATGACTCCTCCTAGGTCTCAGAACACATTTAAAAAATACTTTGCTTTTTTGTCTACCATTTTTTAAAAAGGATTTTAATAGCACTAGGTTCTAAAGATTATGAGCAACTCAACTAAGAGAAAACTGATCTGAACAAGTAACTGAATGGGACGCCTCAAAGCAAATGAAGGAATGACAAATTAATAGTACAGAATAGAAGAACACGTTAATCCAAGTTCTGAAGGTGAGTTTAATTCCCCTCAACTATAACATACTGATTTAATATAATCTAATTCTTATAAAAAGCCCAGGAAGTGACCCCAAAGGCGCAGAGGTGAATTCCATTGTCAACTCAGATCTCGTCTCTGAAAATTTCCCAGGGATCTCATTACCTCGAACCCTGCCCCTTAGAGCAGCAGAGACTACCTGAAGTTCTTCATCTTCAGGCTACAATTAATACCCTGGGTCCAAGGCCTACCACACCCAACAGGGAAGTATAAAACATGAAATGGGGCAAAGCACAGTCTCTGAGTTCAGAGTTCTCTTTTCTCTTGATGGCTCTCCTGGACTTCCTTTCTTTACCTCTAGTGTCTAGACCCAACCCATCTCTTCCTCTCTGCCGTCCCTGGATTTGGCCAACAGCACCAAGTACACTCTCCTGGCTAGCTGAACTCTGGGTACTGACTCCTTGGATTATCCTGGATCTACCTTGGCCAGACGATGTAGTCTCATCCTTTTCTAGCTCCCTCACAATCCTGGATTGTATATTTGGCTCCGTTATTCAGGAACAACAGAAGCAACTGGTAAGGAACTAAGTTGTCTAACGTTAGAGAATAGTCTCAATACGCTTACTAGCATGATGAAGCAAGGGACAATAGAGCATCAGGACAAAAGTATTATACGTTCACAACTGTTCTTCAGTAACTTTAATTCTTTAAACCTGAGTATTTACAGACTTTTTAAAATAGATGCACGGTTTGGGAAACAGAATGGATGTGAAAACTCAAGGAAGTAATTGTTCCTTTTGTCATGGGGGACTACTGTGTGTGCGCACACATATTTTCCTAGCTTCCAATCTAACAATCTGCCATCTATTTCTTATTAAAAACAATACTAAGAGAAACAGGGTAAAAGAGACGCTAGAAGTAGTACAAAAAGGTATAGCATTAGTAGAACACTAACCTAAAGTCATGTTCTTTGGCTTTCCTCCTCCTTACGAGGCTGGGTATGTAACAAAGGTGCTACACCATGAAAAGTGAGGTGACCACAGCAACTTACTATGGCATACAGGTGCCTTGGTCATTACGTCCCTCTCATACCAGGCAGGCTAAATGTCTACGACTTCCTTCTTCTATACGATGTGGATACTATTCATTGTGGGTATTTTTAATTCTCAACACATGCTGTATTAAGAAATCATACCCATTTAGTATTTCTACTTACAGTAATAAATCCTAAGGAAATAAGAGATGTGCAGTAAGATTTATGTACAGAGATGTTCATCACATTACTATTTATACTAGTGAAAAATAACCCAAATGTCAAACACAGGGGAATAATTATGTTATGGGCCATTCATAAAATGGAATAGTATAGTTATTAATAGCATGGAAAAGCACTCATAATATGATGGCATGTGGCACAAAACACTACATATAGTATCAGTCCCACTCACCCTAAAAGTTACATGTGTAGAAAAAAGGAAAATGTTAGGTGTTTATCTCTGAAGGATGGAAATTTACTTATTTTCTTTATACTTGTCTGTTCTTTCCAAACTTTTTATGGTATATATATTACTTTTGTGATCAAAAAAGTTCAGTGTAGTTTAAGAAAGAACGCATGCAAGGTAGGATTCAAGTTTTTCAAGAAGCTACAGCTGATACAGAATGCTTCTGTCTGATGAAGCCAACGGAGCCACTGGAAACATAAGGCATTTGTTCTCTAGTAATCAATTTCCTTTCTAGAGCAATGTGAGATGACAGAAGCAACACCTCCTACACAAAACCTCCCAATTTTTGAGTCTCATTGTAGCAGATGAAACAACAGATGATCTGTTCTCTGTCTCCAAATTTGAGGGCAGGAAGCCAAATATTTCCTCCCCAGAGTCAATTTTCTTATGATTCAACAATGTCAAGGTTAGAGACTCAGCACAATTGAATACAAGGTATTACAGTTTGGCAAGGCATGTTACCAATTGTTTTAATTTCAAATAGTGTGGGGAGAAAGTGCTGAATGTGTGTGAAGCCAAGCAACCTTGAAACTCTACAATGAGCAGTGTGTCAGTTAAACACAAGGATGTCATTTAAATCCACAAATATATATATATATATATTTTTTTTTTTCAATATAATCATTCAGCACTCTTCGACAAAGCATTCATCATCTTCTCAATGGTAGGTTAGTAATGTTATCTTTTTATGCAAAGAGTACTACATTTCATGTGCAGTGACAAATTTAAAATATGTATGGTATCACACAATGCAATAATGACCAAGGAAAAACATCATAAAACTAGCTAAGCAATTAAAGCTAGTACCTTGAACACATCTAAAGTGGCTATTTATAGGAATGATATCTTGAACATGCTGTTCCTTCTCGTGCAACTGGATTATTAACCTAGGAAACAGAAGAATGCATCAACGAATAGCTACTGAAAAACCCAAACATTTAACAACAAAATACACTGCTATATTGTTTTACACAAATCTAGTCTGTATTTATTAGACTTGTTATATCTCGATCTCTGGATCTGAGCATTGTGACAAGTAGATGTTGCTCTAGGTCTAAAAGGATATTAGTGGTGATCAGTATTTGAATACCGACACTGTCCTATGCCATAAAGAACATATAACAGTCTATGTCTTAAAAACAGCTTACAATCTTATGAGCATGAATTACAGTGAATACACCTTCAGAGTATGCATACCAGAGTGAAGAACTAGTAGCTAGGTGTGAACTCCACGAGGGCAGGGACTACAGTTGTCTTCACCATAGGATTTCCAGCACTTAGCACAGTGCCTGGCACACAGCAGTTCCTCAAGTTTGATGAAATGAATTAGAAATTTCATAAATTAGTCTTCCAATTATATTCCCACGGCTTTTATCAAAGAATGGTTCTATCTCTTCAAACAAATATACAGGTTCATGGAGAATTTAGGGGAGGTTCCCAGCCAGCTGGATGGCTCAAAATAACCCCAGTGACCAACAAAGTAGCAGATATCACCAGATTGCCTTTACATCCCTTGTGTTTTTACTCTGGTTTCCAACTTCATGCTGGGTTTTTTTTTTTTTGAGGAGAGATGGTCCCTGAGCTAACATCTGTTGCCAATCTCCCTTTTGTTTTTTCTCCTCCCCTAAAGCCCCAGCACATATTGGTAAATCCTAGTTGTAAGTCTTTCTAGTTCTTCTATGTGGGATGCCGTCACAGCACGGTTTGATGAGTGGTGCGTAAGTCCACGCCTAGGACGCGAACCGGTGAACGCTGGGCCGCCAAAGCTAAGCACGCAAACAACCACTCGGCCACAGGGCCAGCCCCTTCATGACGCTATTTTTAGGTAAACATGACGGAAGAACTTGGCCCCCCAGTATGAAATGTGAGACTTCTAAATTCCTATGTACTCCTGAAATGTTAATTTCCATTTACTGCTTATCCTTAGTCGCCCAGGATCAAGGTATAATCTACTGGTAAGTGGCTTTTCTGAACATCTCCTAGCTTCCCCCAAATCAAGCACTCTTCAGGTGGTTCTTTTTGCCAGGAACACTCTTCTTTTCTTCCTGAGACTCACCTCAAACATCAGCTCCCCTGTGAAGCTTCCCCCACACCCCCTAGCAGAACCAGTGGGCCTCATCCTCTTTGCCTGCTCCTGTAATAGAGCACTTACACACTCCATTACAGTTATATTTATTTCCCTCACTGACTGGAGCTCCTTGAAAGCAAGGACCCTACCGTATTCAGTTTTGTCTCCTGCCTAATAGATGCTCAATAAATATTGGTTGAATAAACTAGCTTAATCAAGCTATAAACAGAGATGCATTTCTAAATACAACCATTCAACTTCTGTCATTAAAAATGTCATTGTTTTGAAGCGTTGGATTTCTGTTTTGTTGTCTCTTGGGGGGCTTGTTGTTTTAGCTTTTAGAATTTTTTTTTCAAATGCGTTAACTTTGAAGGAGACAACTGGGGGCAAGGAATAGCTTAGACAGAACTAAGCGAAATAAAAGTATTAACGCTGTCTTTCTGCTCTGATCCTGTTTGTCTAATTTGCTGGGGTTTCTATTTTAGGTGACTAAGAGGAATATGGGGCAGGCCCCTTTCATCCTGCAAAGTTCCTTTATCGAGCAGAGTCCTATAAATCCAGATGGAGACCAGAAACTAGATAAAAGACTGACAAAGCAAGGGTCAAGGAGGAAGAGCTTATTTTGAGGAAAATGAACACAAAACCAATATAATCTCAAAGTAATGTAGACTAAAAATGCTGCTGACCACTAGTGGTAAAGCTTCAAATGGACCGTGTTGTTAAAAACCATCACAAAAAAGACAACATGGATGGACCTTGAAGGCAGTTTGCTAAGTGGAATAAGTTAGACAGGGAAAAACAAATACTGTGTGATCTCCCTTATACGTGGAATCTAAAAACAACCAACCAACCAAACTCATAGATACAGATTGGTGGTTGTCAGAGGTGGGGGATGGGGGTGGGCAAAATAGATGAAGGAGGTCAAAAGGTACAAACTGCCAGTTATTATAAGATAAATAATTCATGAGGCCATAAGGAACAACATGACCATAGTTAATAATACTGTAATGTATATTTGAAAGTTGCTAAGAGAGTAAATCTTAAAAGTTCTCATCCCAAGAGAAAAAAAAAGGAACTACGCATGGTGATACATATTAACTAGACTTACCATGGTGATCATTTTGCAAACTATACAAATACCAAATTATGATGTTGTACACCTTAAACTAATATTTTATATGTAAATTACATCTCGATAAAAGAAGAAATGCACCCCTCCCCCCCAAAAAACCCACCACAAAACAAAGATAAACTGGGAATTTAAGTCAATTCTACAAGTATTTATTGAATATCTATTATGTCTTAGTAACCGTAGCAAGAGAGAGGACTAAGAATAAGCATAAAAATTCTACCTAAGTGTACTCATTCCTTTCAGAACAGAAAGATGAAAAGTAATAGGCATACAGCAAAACAATGGAAATCAGAATTTGGTAGTTGTCAGACGGAAAAGAGTCACAAATTGTGACTGCAGACTCAGCATTATCCCTAGGAAATACTTTGATTTGTTCAAGGAAGGTTAAAGACGAAACAACAGGTTGTGTCATAATCCATTTTCCTGGAAAAAAATGAATGTTAGTGTTTGATTCTTTGTTTCCAAAAAAAACAATTTGTAATTGTAATGTTAGTCTGGCAAGTAAATTTCTCCTATGCTCAATAGCAGGAACCACGGAACTAAAGATTAAATAGGCTTCAAATTCAAGGATAAAAACCCAAAAGTTAAAAAGTTCTGGACACCCAAGTCAGAGCAGGCACCCAAGAAACAAGAACCTGAGGATTATAGATGGTATGATAGTATTAGGGGTCTCCAATAAATGATTTCAAAAGAAACTTCTCAGACAATGTAATCCTGAGATATGTTACATGGGTTCATATCTCAGCTATGCTACTTCCCAACTGCGAGGGAGTGACTTAACCTCTTTGTGCCTTCATTTCTATATCTAGAAAAGGGGGATGATGATATGACTATTTCACAGGAACTCTCATGTGAGGGTTAAATAAACTAATTTATGAAAAGTGCTTAGAAGAGTACCTGGTCCATATCAAGCCATTAAGTATTAGATGTTGCTATTCTCCCATAACTTACAAAGAACTGGAACACAAGAATTGGATTTCTCTGTGAGGAGGACACAAATAGTCAGGAGAGCTACCATCCTTTAAAAGTTCTTCTGGTACAAGAGTCCAGATAGAAAGGGATATTTATCTCAAGGCCGCTGCTCACTCCTTTATTAGTTGAATAGAATTACAAACATAGTGAACCAGGGGACCAAATCCCCGGCTGCGGTCATCTCTACAATGTAGCTATTTTATTTAATCCTCTTCATTTTGTTTTTGACAGGAGAGGAAATCGAGGCACAAATGTTTACTCATTTGCCCAAGGGGGTCACATCTGTCCAATCCGTTCTAGCCTTTGGAAGCGGCAGTGGTGTTCCACTTTTCAATTCACTTTTCTGTTAAATTTACTTTTCTTAAATTGGTCCTTCAAGGTTTGGTGAAATCTGGGAAAAGTGATATGAGTTTCCCACATCAACAGAACCGACCAGGCAGGAGCTGGGGAAGAGCTACTTCACAGAACCAGCCGATGTCCAGTTACAGTGTCACCAAGAGTCTCAGAAAAGGGCAGGATAGGCCAGTGGGAATTTCTTCTGTGTAAATTAGACACCATAGACACAGACTGACCGGACAATCTAAAAGCGGGGACTGAGAAAAATTGTTTTTAGGCAGAATCCAATGTTGGCAGATGGCAGGATTTAAGTGATCAACAATTTTTAAACTCTGATGTCAAGAAACCAGTGAATAACCAAAGGAAGCGGCTTGGGCACACAAGGAGAGGGGCCTCTGACATACTGTGGTCACCATGGATACTTTCAAGATGAGGCATTAGTGGTAAGGGAGTGAGATCAGTAACTATGGTGATAGCTTATCAAAATAATCTTTTGATGCATCAGTCAACAGTACTTACTGAGCTCGTATGTGCAAGGCAGAGTGGAAGGTAACACACTGATAAAATGCCAAATGTCGTTTATATTTCTACACATTTCATTATTTTTTCTAACAGTCAAGTCAATAAGTGAGGCAGTTACTGGCCTACACTAAACCATTACTGAATTAATGACTATGCCTTCAAGCAAGTGGAATAAGGGGGTGGGGAGAGTGGAGGAACCAGTTGAATGGGGTTAAGAAAAGGCACTTCTGTAAGGTTAATAATGAAGCGTTTCTATAGCACTTTTCCTTTTTGTAAACCACTTTCGCATTTATTATTCTCCCAGTTAAAACTCCAAAGGCTATAAGGTAAGGCAGTTAATGTTTTTATTTAACTGATGAGGCCCAGAAAGCTTTATTGACTTGCCCAAGGTTACACAACATGTGTCAGCTGCAGAGGCTGGAACAAAGAACCCAGGCTTCCTGCTTCCCCGCCCATTGAGTCTTCCCACTGAGCCACACTGCCAGGAGCAATCCAGCAGCTTGGAAGTTGGGGAGAAAGCCCCGTGGTTAAACCACTTGCACTTGACACCTGGGCCTGAACCTGTTGCCCGCGCGGCCTCAGTGGGAGGAGGGTGGGTGGCTTGTCGCGGTTTGGGGTTGGGAGGTAATGGCAGGCTCCCCTCCTCTGTGGGAATCAGGTGGTTACTTACTCATATTGCCCGTTCCTCTGGGCTAGGGTCAGAGCGCAGGGCTCCCGGAGAGGACCCTTCATCTCCATACCCTCGACAGTATGCGGGCGCTAGTCAAGGGTCTCTTTTAGAAGCGCAGCCAGGGAGGGGTGGCGCGGTGCGGGGTGGTGGGAGGCTCTCGCCCCCTGCCCGCCCCCCGCCCCCCACCCCTCCTCCCCATTCCCCTCCTCCCTCCCCTGTACCAGAGGCAGCGCCTCCCACGCCCGCCTCCCTCCCCCGCCCCGCTCGGCCTCCGGGCCTGGCCGCCCCCGCTCCCGCCCCACCAGCCGCGGCCTCAATCTCTCCGACCCCCACCCGCCGCCCGCGCGGCCTCCCCTCCCCCTTCTCTCGGGCGGATACGGCAAGGGGCTGGGCTCCGACCGGGAGCGGCGGCTCCATCCGGGCGGCCTCCGGGCTCAGCCGGGCTGCGGACTGCGGGCGGATCCGACGACGCTGGCCCCCGCGTCCGTACACCCGCCCGCCTCGGCGGCGCGTCGTGCGAGGAGCGGCTCAGCGCCGGGCGCCGGGAGCCAGAGCCGGGAGCCGGGAGCCGAGAGCCTGACCCGAGAGAGAGCGGCGCCTCGCGCCCCCGCCAGTTTTCCAGGCCGCCGCAGAGTCCGCCCCCTGTGGCCAAGCTGCGGCACTGCAGCGAGAGACCCGACGGACCGGGGGCGTCTCAACCACGTCCAGCAAGGAATATGTTTCAAGTGCTGCCTGTGACACCGAAATTCTTCTGGGCACTTTGAAGATTGCCGCAGAAACAAAACACAGTCACGCCTATGATGGAACTCAAAGGCGTTGGGCCAATAGGACCCACATCATCCATTCAAAAAATCCTTATTATGGTTGACATGCGCCGGGCTGGTTATCCTCCCTCTCAGATGTTCTCCCCTTTCTCTTCCACCTCCTAAATCGGAAACATCTCCAAAGTTCAGACCTTTGCTCTTCCTTTGCAGCCCCTCTAGGTCACCTCTAAGCAGGCAACGCCCAAATATATATCCTGGACCGGGACCCTTTGCCTAGTATACCCCACTGTTGACAACACTGGATGACAAAACTAACTCATCATCATTTCACACAGCCACTCAGGCTTGAAACTTCAAAGCCATATGCTTTCTTCCTCGCTCCTAATTTCTCTGTATCCAATCAGTCAACAAACCTTGCTAATGTTTTCTTTGGAATTACTTTTTGATTCCTTGTTTTCTCTCCATTGACACCGCTATCACTTTATTATTAGCCTTTGTGACATCCCCTTTGACCATTTTACATGAGAATATGTACAGAAGTTCAGCAGTGGAACTCAAGCATACGATTTATGACATAAGTCATAAGAATATTCTTCCCAAAGTAACGCTTCAATTGTGTTTTTCATTTGCTCAAGAATCTACAGTGGATTAACTATCAAGACTGATTTTAAACCTATGGTAATTAAGACAGTGTAGAATGGAGCAACATAGACCAATGGAACAGAATACAGAGCCCCCAGACAGACCCAAACAAAGATGGAAAGTTGATATGCAACATATGTGACCTTTCAAATCAGTGAGGAAAGAGTGGATTATCCACTAAATGCTGCTGGGACTCTTGATCATCCATATGGAAAATTATAAAATTAGCTCCCTACCTCACACCACAGAAGAAAAATTCAGTTCCAGGTGGATTCCAGATCTAAATGTGGAAAGCAAAACTTGACAACTTTCAGAGGAAAACAGGAGAATATCTTTATGCGCTTGGAATAGGGAATGAAAATGACTATTTAAGACACTAGACAACACAAAAATAAAGGAATTGATTGCTACACTTAACTATATTAAAATTCAAGACAACATAAACAAGTTAAAAGACAAGCCACAGATTGGGAGAAGATACTTTCAATGCATATAACTGACAAAAGATAACCTATGAGGTTCTATACTTCTAGCTGTCATCACCTATCTGATTTCCTTTCCCACCACTCTCTCCAACTCCTGCTGCTTAGTCACACTGCTCCTTGCTATTCCTAGGACTTGCCAGGCACACTCTTGCCTCAGGGACTTTGAACTTGCTGTTCATTCTGCCTGCACTCTCACCTCCTTCAGGTCTTTTCTCAAATGTCACTTTCTCAGTCAGGCCTTCCTAGACAACTTTATTTAAAATTGCAGTTCAACAATTTCCTTTCCCACTCCCATACACACATGCTACCCACCCCTCTTCCCTGTTTATTTTTCTCCAGAGCATTTATCATTAGCCATTATTCTATCTTACTTCGCAATTTTGTTTACTGTTTACCTTTCCCCACTAGAATGAAAGTTCCATGAGGGCATGGATTTTTGTCCGTTTTGTTCATTGCTGCATTCCTAGTGCCTGGAACCATTCCTGAAACAAAGTAGATGCTAGAAAAATATTGATTAAATGAATGAATGAATGAGTATCCAGAATGTACAAAAACCCCTATAAATCAATGAGAAAAAAAGACCCAAATGGCCAATAAAGACATGAAAGGATGATTTACTTCATTACAATTCAGGGAAACTGAAAATTAAAACTATGAGATACCATTTCACAACCGTCGGGTTGGCAAAAACTTCAAAATTCAGACGACATCAAGTGTTGCCGAGGATGTGGAACAGATAGAACTCCGATCACTGCTAGAAGGAGTATAAGTTGGCAGAACTGCTATGAAGAGCAACGTGACATTGTATAATAAAGTTGGATAGGGAATACCCTTCAGAAAGTCCATTTCTAGCTACAGACCTGGGCAAAATTCTAACCTTTGTGCACTAGAAGACATGTAAAAGAATGTTCATTGCAGCATTATTTGTAATCTCACCAAAAAAGGAAGCAAATTAAATGTCCATCAGCAGGGGAATGGATGAATAAATCATGGTATTCATGAAGTTTAATACTATTTCAAAATTAAAAGGAGTAACTCAAGCTTGATGTATTAACGGAGTTAAATCTCAAAAATATAATGTTGAGCATAAAGAGAAAATTGCAAAACATGTATGGTATACCATTTATATAAAGTCTGAAAATATTATCTGTTGCTTATGGCTACATAGATATACATAATAGTAATAGTATATAAATCATGAAAGGGCATGATCATCACCAAATGCAAGGGCGAGAGAGGATTGACACTGGAGAGGGGACTACAGGGAACATCAACCGTATCTGTAATATTTATTTCTTTAAACACAATCTGAAAGTTGATGTTGCAAGATTTGCTAGAACTAGGTTGTGGGTACATATACGTTATCCTGTGTACTTTCTAGCATTTTAAATTGTTTGTAATCAATGAAAATGAAAAACAAAGAAATAATATGTAGGGGAGGGTTAGCGGTGTCAAACGTTGAAAACAGGACAAGGAAAATGAGGACTGAGAGACTTTCTCTGGGTGTATCATGGAGTTCACTGGAGACTGTTAAATAAGTGGTTTCAATAAGTGGTCAGGGTAGAAACAAGATGACAGGGTATTGAGAAGGGACTGTATCCTGAGCAAACGGAGACGAGAGACCACATATCGAAGAAGTTTGGAAGCAAAAAGGAGTGAAATACAATTTTAATTAAATTAGAAGAGTCAAAGAGAAATACTTACCAAAACTTGAAGCCACTTTAAAGCCATGAGAAGGAGCTAGCAAAGAAGGGGACATTTAAGGTATTAGAAGAGGGAAGCAGAAAGGTTGCAAGAAAAATCCCTCAGTAACTGGGAAGGACGAGCATCCAAGGTGCAGATGGAGGAATCAACCTTAGAGAAAAGGAGAGAGAGTTCTTCCTCCGAGTCTACAGTATCCCCAGCACCCAACACAGTGCCTGGCATATAGTGGGGTACTCAAATATTTGCTGTAAAGAATAAGAGGTTGTGAAGAATGGAAATACATTGAGGTGAGGACACTAAAGACTGTGGAGAAACTCTCACAGGGGAGGTGATGATTTGCTCAAAAAAAAGTAACAAGTGGATGTAATAACAATAATAATAATACCGGTGGCTAACATTGAATACTCATGCGACAGACACTCTCCTCATGGCTTTACGTACATACTTTCATTTAATCCTCCTGAAATCCCTGTAAAGTAGTAATCTTATCGTTTCCACTGTAAAGATGAGACAACTGACACTCAGAGAGGTCTAGCAACTTGCCCGTTAGTTAGTAAATGGCAGAATCAGGACTCAAACTTATGTCTGACTCTAAAGCCCTACCTATTTTTTTTTTTTAAAAGATTGGCACCAGTGCTAACATCTGTTGCCAATCTTTCTTCTTCTTCTTCCTCCCAAAGCCCCCAGTACATAGTTGCATACTCTGATTGTGAGTGCCTCTGGTTGTGCTATGTGGGACGCCCCCTCAGCATGGCCTGATGAGCGGTGCCATGTCCACACCCAGGATGCGAACCGGTGAAAACCTGGGCTGCCGAAGCAGAGCGTGCGAACCCAACCACTGGGCCATGGGGCCTGCCCCTAGACTCCTAGCTTTTCAACTAACACATTACGCTGTTCATGCAATATTAACAGTAGCAACACTAAGTGTTTATTTAGAACCTTCTATGTGCCAGGCACTATGGTAACTGCTCTACCTGAGTTATCACATTTAATCTGATGAAATTGAAGTTAGATGCAGAGGGTTTGGGAACTTGAATAAGGCAGAGAAGGAGGGAACAGTCACTGTTGGAGACTGACAGTGAATCCAGAAAAGTTAATAAAGGGTTTTAGAGCAACAGAGAAAGCCCAACGCGAGGCAGGTGGCGTGAATTCCAAATCAGCACTGTAAAGTTACCGGTCTGTACCTTTCTCCGGCAATGCTTGGTGGATGGAAAGCAGGAGCAGAGAAAATATACCAAGAAGGTGCAGTAGGCTCAGGAATTAGTACAGCAGGCAGAGCAGACTGTCATGGGGTGACGGAGTCTGAAATGGTGTTTAGGACGCGTTGAAATAGCTGACCCTGGAGTCAAAGTTGGGTAAAGATATGTATCCCCTCAGCCTAGCACCAGCAGAGGGGATGAAGGCAAGCTTGACTAATTTAATCATTTCCCTGGGCCTGATCCTGTGGCAAATTGTTTTCTCTCCTTTTTTGGCACCACTTCAGGGACTGTGCTTACTTATGTGCTTCTGGATGTGTTAAGTCATTTTTGTAAGTTGGCTAAAATCGTTATTTTATTCCCAACCATCTTCTGACTTACCTATGGTTCTTAATGACACCTCTATTTACTTGTCACCCAAGTTTGAAACTTGAGGTTTATCCATGAACTCTTCTTCTCCTTTACCTATGATATCCAATAATCCAAGTTTTGTCAGTTCTATAGTAAATTTTTAGTGTATAGCTCTGATCGTTCTCACCTATCATCATCAGATGGTATTTTGCCTAACAGAATAAAGGTCTTATGCCAGATACTTGTATTTACATATAAGAGATATCCAATGCAAAGAGTTAATGGTCACTGAACAAAATTCAAATAAATGAAATTATAGATTCAGGTAAACATGAGTCTTACCACCTTTACCACCACACACACACACTCACACACAAACACAGACATACAATTAAATGGGTGCTCAGTGCCTGTCTTTTATCCACTAGACAACTATAACTAAGTGCTTAGGACTTACAGGCTTTTTAGAGACAAAATAAAAAAACTGAGATCTTAAAAAGAGACTATAAAACACTAAAAGAAAATAAAAAACTCAAAAATCATAACAATTTAATTAAATGGCTACAAAATATAACATATCAAAGTGATTAATTATTAAATCTCATATTTATTTTTAAAACCATTGTCTTTGCAAACAATTTTTAGGTTGGAACTTCTCACTTCCCAAGACTTTCCAAGTATGCCTAATGATTGTGGAGAAATCACAGCCATTATAAATTAAATTAGTTATGCACAGACAAATAATTTCAAGAGCAAAATTACAAAAGCCCTTTCAAAAATTTACAGCAAAATTATAAATATTTAATGCAAGATGTGGATGCATTGTAATATGTTTAATATGATACTGGCTGAAGCCTTCATAAGCTAGATAGCTTAGGGCCTGCAAAGGCAAAAACAGGCCTACTTAACACAAGTGAGGCTGGGGAGGAAGATTTCGCATAGGTGAGTCAGCAGCCAGAGGCTGGAAGGCAGGCCAAGTGGAGGCATAAATGATTCATTGATTTTTAAATCACCACTAGTTGAAAAGCCTTGCTTTTCATATACACAAATCCAACATAGATATTGCTTTCCATACAGAACAGCATAAAGAAAAGCTCATTTTTATTTACATATTTTCAATTATACTTTTCATTCTGTATAGAATTTGGGGTGAGAAAGGCTCATTAACTTCTGAGAGGCACAAGCAGGCAGGAGGAGCTGGCCTCCTTGGGGAAAGGAGGCCCTCCAGACCCTTCTTCCCCTCTCTAAGTCCCCCCTTCCCTTTGCTACTTTGTTCCTGCCCTGGCCAGTTTCTTAATTCCCTTTGCCCTCCACCCCTATTTCATTCTCCTATGCTAGGGTCTCCTTTCTGTTTTGAGAATCCCATAGCCAGGTCTGGCATTGCCCAGGCCTACTTTCCTCCTCCCCTCAGAAAGTGAAGAGGCTGAACTGAAAGAATATGGAGTTAGCCTGACATTTAAGGCTCCAAGTATTGTGTCCTGGACATGTCTTTCCAGGGTTACCTCCTGAGACCACTCCTTATGCTCTACCCAGCATTTCCCTTAGCAATTGAACACGTGCAGCAGTTAGTGGCAATCAGACGGGTGTGCTCATGACTCAGGTACTCTGTTGATTGTCCAGATAAATGCTGCTTATCTTGCCATCTTGGTCTTGATCTTTATAGAGTGTTAAGCTTTTAAAAAATGGTCATAAACTGTTTAATATATACCCACAAAGAATAAAAAAGATGCTGATGTTGAAATACAGACCATAAAAATGAAAAATTCTATGAATTCTCAAGATGATACTCATCAGACCCATAAGTTGCATTTATCTGATCAAAATTCTTACATAGCACATAAAGATTTCTCTAGCACTTTGAAAACCCTACAAGAGAAAATAGAGTTACGGCTAAATTCAACTCAGTTTTTAGCTTATTGGGAATAAAAATTATCTGCCAAGTAAAACCGTCTCTCTAATCTCATCATTTAGAAACAAAATATAAAATTATTAAAGTAAGCAAACTGATTTTTTTTAAAGCACAAAATTCAAGAATTCCAATCAGGTCTTGAAAGCTGTTTTTGTCTATTTGTAACATTTTAATCCACACCGTGATGGATCCAGTGGACTGATCTATGAAGCCTACCTGAGCTCCCTTCTACCCTCAACCCTGTGTCCCTTCTCCAGGCAGGCCGTGACACAAGAGGCTGGTCTCACCTCCACTGCAGGTGTGACAAAGGAAGAGCAGAACATAGCCTTGTTTTTAGGTTATCGGTTTATGTCTCAGTTCAGAGTGTAAGGCAGAAAAGAAGATTTTGGAAGAATACTTGGGCAAGATGTGTTATGTTACTCATCCCATCCCTCCACCCTAGTAGATAAGAACCTCAGAACTGAGAAGAAGGAGGAGAGTAGGAAAAGAGAACTTAGAAGTTGGGGTCTTGTGGTCATGATGAGGGGAAGCAGCTTTGGGTGGCAGTAAGGATCATGCTATTAGAGGTCTGAAGTGGAGTCGGATGGATGGCAGCAGGGATGCATGACAGGGTGACTTCATACATCTCAGGGAAGGCCAGTGCAGAATATACCAAGAGCCCAAGAAGTAGACGCCTCCTCCCCATCACTGCTAATTCAGTCTTACATAAACTCTAGAGTTCAAAATCAACACGAGGGCCACGAAGGAGGGAGGGGGTGACTCCAAAATCTGGTTGACTTTAAACATGAAATGACGCACACACAAAAACAACATTGAGTTGACCGAGTCTATGTGGATGAGCCTAGATTGTTTTCTGCTCTCAGGAAGAATGGTGCCTCTAGAAAGAAATTAAGTCCAGATACAGGCGATGTAATCTCCAAAATCTTGTTTGTCTTGCTATGGCTGTATACCTGGCACCTACCACCTGGCATAGTAGTTATTCGATAGGTATCTGCAGGACGTATAACTATCCTTTGCAGAAAATAATGTATGACTTAAAATTTTCCTAAGGGTTTTAAGCATCCAAAGAAGCTGCTCCTCTAATCAATTTGACTATTTAATTTCTTGATCACTTCTTCTTACTTCCATCTCGTTAATGCTATCTTTTCCCCCAACCCCCTCTGCAACTGCAACTACTGGAATCCTCTTTATTCTTCAATGCTCACCTCAAATGGTCCTTCCTCTTTGAAGCTCTTCTCTTGTCACCTCTCAGCTGGAAAAGAATGCTTCCTCTTCGGAGTAACAGTATCTCTTTGTACCTCTTATAGAACTTCTTGAAACTTCTCAAGGTCTGCTTTGTATCATATTGTCACAGAATGAATAAGCACATGATGAGCTCTGATCATTCTTAAATTCACTCCCCCACCATCTCCTCAGTGTTTTATAGCTCTACTTTTTTTTTTTGAGGAAGATTAGCCCTGAGCTAACTGCTGACAGTCCTCATCTTTTGGCTGAGGAAGACTGGCCCTGAGCTAACATCCGTGCCCATCTTCCTCTCCTTTATATGTGGGACACCTACCACAGCATGGCTTGACAAGCGGTGCCATGTCTGCACCTGGCATCTGAACTGGTGTACCCCGGGCTGCCGAAGCGGAACGTGCACACTTAACCGCTGCGCCACCGGGCCGGCCCCTATAGCTCTACTTTTTAAAGTGAACGTTTATAAAACATTTACTTATATTTTTCTATAGTATGTCTACTTTTCCTTCTTTTAATGTGCATAAAATATATATGTACAGTTTAACAAATGATTATAACGTTAATGCCCATGCAACCTCTATCCAGGCCAAGAAATCAAACATTGTTAGCATTTAGGGAGACACCCCCAAACCAGGCGCCTCTCTCTCTGACCATCTCTTCTTCCCTCTGCCCCCCCCAGAATTAAACGGGGGCTGGTATTGGTCTGGCACACTCTGTCCTCTGTCTGTTTCTGCATACTCAGTGTGTTCCAGAATACTCAGCTTCTGTCTGTTTGGATTGGTCAAGATTTCAGTCACACTGGTCATTAAAATTTTTGAAGATCACCTCTGGACATAACCACTATCTTGACTTCTGTGATAATCATTTATTTGCTTTTCTTTCTAGTTTTATCACTTATGAATGAAGCCATAAATACTTTTGCCTGTTTTTGAACTTTATATAAGTGTCATCACACAGTATGCACTCTTTTATACCTTGCTTATTTTACTCAATATTATGTCATGCATGTAGCTGTATATAGCTGCCATTTTCATTGATGTATAGTATTCCAAAATATGAATATATCACAATTCATTAATTCTCCTGTTGACGGACATTTGGGTGGTTTCCAGTATTTGGTATTATAAGTAAAAGCTGCTATGAACATTCTTGTATATAGCTTTTGGTGTGCATATGAATGATTTTCTCTAGGGTGTATTTTCCTAGTGGAATTACCGGGTCAAAGGTGTTGCAGGTTGGGCTCTCCAGAAGGAAAAGCTGAGATGGAGTGCTGAGTGCAAGATATTTATTAGAGACCAACACCTGGGAAAGAAAGGCGGAGGAAGTAGGGTTGGGCAGAGGGAGAAGATGAACCGTGATACAAGTCTGAGAAACCTTGAGCCAACTTGGCATGGAGTTTTGGAACAAGTAGTGCCCATCGATGTGTTCTGCGTCAGACCTCACTTATTTACACTCCTGCTTTGTTCATTCACCTTCGGAAGAACGTGACCTTGGGCAAAGGAACTCTGCAGCTGCAGCAGACGGTCAAGGTGATGGCAGCTGGAGGTTATCTGTTGACTCCATTCCCCATATCTGCGCAGAATGTCCTTCCTTGACGGAGAATCTGGGTTGCACGTCTCTGTTTCTCTACCACAATAGGGTACATATGTGTTCAGCTGTAGTAAATAATGCCAAACTGGTTTCCAAAGTGGTTGTACAATTTACACTCTTTGTAGTATATGAGAGTTCCCACTGCATCCTGTCCTCACCAACTCTTGGTATTGTTAATCTTTAAAAAATTTTTAGCCATATGAATGGATGTGTAGCAATATCGCACTGTCATTTTAGTTTGCATTTCCCTGATGACTATAGAGGTTAAACACCTTCTCATATGTTTATTGCTTTGTTATATCTCTTTTTTCCACTTGCATTTGTCTTCCTTAGATAATGAATCTCTTTCAGGTAGAGATCAGCAAACACAACCTGAGGCCCATTTTTGTATACCCCTCGACCTGAGGATGGTTTTTATATTTTTAAATTGTTGAAAAAATCCAGAGAGGAATAATATTATATGAAATTCAAATTTCAGCATCCATAAATAAAGTTTTATTGGAACCCGGCCATGCTTATGTGTTTACCTATTGTCTATGGCTGCTTTCATGCTACAGCAGCAGAGTTTAGTCACTGCAACGAAGACCTTACAGTCACGAAGCCTGAAATATTTACCGCCCGGCTCTTTACAGAAAAACTTTGCTGATCCCTGCTCTAGGTCACTGGTTCAAAAGTGTGGTCCCTGGACCAGCAGCATCAGCATCACTTGGGAACTTGTTAGAAAGGCAAATTCCTAGCCACACCCCAAAAATAGGAATTCAGAAATTCTGGGAGTGGGGCCTGTGCTTTAACAAGCCCTCCAGTTGATGCTGATGTGTTGAAGTCTGAGACCACCGGTTTAGGCCCAGGACAAGGACCCAATCCATTTTCTTTGTGAGACATCATAGTCCTTGATATTTTGTTCTACACATAGTGGGTAATCTGTAAAAGAGCCTTAAAAAGTATTCTATAAATATATTGTTATGCATATGAAATCTGGCCCAAATGGACACCTAGGGCAAAATTAGAGGAGGAAATGTGGGAGGAACCACAGAGGGCAACATAAAATCTGAATGGTATGTGTGGAGGGTGGAGGACGCAATACAGTTTGGGAGTCAGCCCCTGGACCCCCTTCCCTCCACCTCATTTCATGTAGCCTTTTAATAAAGATGAATGAGATATGGTTCCTGTCCTCAAGGAGGTCACAGTCTAAATAGGGAAGTGTCCTGCCCTCTTCTCCCTCATTTACTGCCTTTCTTCAGAACTTACCTTTGAGAAAGTGTAGTTGCACCAAACTGCTGACCCTAATAAATGATAATGAACATAGCAAATTAACTGGGCAAACGAAAGTTCTGCCTTATTCCCACCTTAGTTTAGGACTGACTTTCTCATAACCTTGCTTTTTCCTTGGCTCAGGCTGAAGCCCAAAGCATCATCTTGCTTTTTTCTTTTTGTTAACTCTCATCCATTGAGTGCATTTTACATGCCAAGACCATGCTAAGTGTTCTATGTATACTTTTACATTAAATTCTTATAAAGCCACTTTGAGTTGGGTTTTATTATATTTTACAGATGCAAATCTGAGGCTTAGGGAGGTTTAACAATTTGGTAGAATTCAAACTCCAAGTCTTTCTGACTCTAGACTCCAAGCTTGTACTAATTGTGCTATTCTTCCTCTTGTAGTATTCACAACCTGCTTTCAGCAAACTCGATTCACATTACTTAGCATGTTTTTCAAGTTTTGGGGCATGCATGGGTATGTAGAATTTCCGGGTGAGAAGTATTTAAAAAATTGCTATATCTTTTTCCTGAGCTAGGTTTCGTGTGATAACTTTTAAAAGTAGAAAAATCCTTTTACACACAACTTAAAACAATAATGTCAAAAACAGTTCCTTATCCAGGCAACATTATTGTAAATAGCAAAGTAATTTATATTTCTTCTGTTACGTTACACATTAAACAACTACACTCTGTCTTCAGTATGAAATTGTTCTTTTCCTTTTTATGACTCACCCTGTCTAGTAGCTCCTACTCCTTCTGTTAGGGATTATTTCAACCTGTCCAGTTTTGAGCAATAATTTTTGATTCATCTTTTAAAATGTTATTTATTTATTATATAAGTATAAACACCTTCATCGAGGAAAATTAGAAGTAATAGAAAAGCAAAAATAAGAAAAAGTCACCCATAATCCCACCATCTTGCTGTAACTACTGTTAACATTTGGAGTACAACCTTCCAGACTTTTTCCTTGGTGGAAATCTATTTACGTAAATAGTTTCTTTTTTCTTTTTCCAAAAGTGAGATCATTCTATTTTCTTGCTTGCCTTTTCTCACTCAACAATATATTAGGAGCATATTTCCATGTCAACAGATACATATTTACATAATACTTCACAATAACTGCACAGTATTCCATTTATGAATGCTCTGTACAATATTTTGCCAAACACTTCTTCTTGGACATTTGAGTTGTTTCTGTTAGGTTCTCCCCTCTCTCTGCACTCTAACTGTCCTGAGTCCCATTACTGTTCCAAGAATTTACTTTGGGTATATGCAAGAACCCCAAGTTATTCTCCAACTTCCACCTTACAACAACTTCTATGTAGAGCTGCTAAAGAAATCATCTGGCTGTTCACGCTATCGGAGCCTTAAGAGTGACAGTGTCTCCTCATAAACCCAGAGGGAACACGATGGAGACAGATAGCAGAAATATTTTGCAGTCATTTTCTCAATATGATTTACATTGTCAAGTCCTGTGAAGACCAGAGAATTTAATAAAGGTGAAGTGGAAAGTTGAGATTTGGAGCCAGACAGTCTGAGATTTGAATCTGGCTTCTGGCACTCACTAGCTATGGGACCTTGGGTGAGTTATTTAGCCTCTCTACGTCTCTGTTTTCTGATCTGTAAAATAGGGGTAATAATATTTATTTCATACAATTGCTGGGAAGTTTAGCAATAGCATATGTAAAGAACCTAGTGCAGTGCCTGATACAATAGTGGGTGCTCAAGAAATGGTAGACATATACTAGCTATTACCATTACTGCTCCCTTTACATACAGAGCACCGAGGAAATGTGACATTTTCAAAGATCCCACTAGCATAAATGTCTTTAAGAAGAATGGTGAAAAAGCATACTAATATGAGCAGAATGGTTACTATAGCGGTGAGCAAAATACTGTGACCAGAATCCTTTGTACCAACTTCTGAAGAACACTGATCAGTGGGATCGCAATGTGGTTTTAAGTCATACTGTGGTTTCAACGACAAATTTCAGATACAGGATAAGAGAAGGAACGCCAAGCCCTTGACCTTGCCTTTATGAACTTTGTAAAAATATTTTAAATACCACCACTAGACATGTGTTCTGGTAGCTACTAAACAAGTTCAGCTATGCAAAAATGACTATTGAATATCCTCTACAATGTTCACAATCTGCCCAAATGGACATATTGTTCAGTAGACTAGGGTTCATTTTGAGGATCTCAAATATGGCCCCAAGGTTTTCTGTAAAAGTTTGCTTTGTTCTCCAATCTCAATGGAATAGAGCGATTAAAAACCATTTCAAATGAAAAGACATAATAAGGAGAAGTAGCAGATAGAGCAAGGTGCTGAGTAGGATCAGAAATGAGATGACTCGTTGAACAAAGTCTACAGACCATGAATTTTAGGCAGATTTGCAAATAAGGATAGCACATGCTCTGTAAATAGCAGCTGTTGCCACAAGCCAAAGGGCAATATTTACATGAATCCTGCAGCAAGACCTATGGACCAAGCATTGACCTTTCCAGCCGAACTCATACACTTGGTAGCACTTTTAGCCGTGTCACCTTGAAAAGAAAGGATCACATTATACATACGTGGAAAATCGCCAGCATACAACTATGTTCTGTCCCTCAAATCAACTTCTAAATTCTTTTTTTGGAACGTAGAACACACGTTCCCACAGAAAAGGTGTTATGCAGGGATGTGAGTTTCCCAGCTTTCCTCACCAGAGTGCAGTTAGCCCACAATGTAACTGAAATACTGTACATTGGCAATGAGAAATACAAAGGGACAAAGTACCCTTGCAAGTGGGAACATATCAATACACAACAAACATTTCTTGAGCCTTTCTCCTCTGAAGCCCCAGGCAATGAAAGGGGAATTCTGTCCTCCCATAGCTGTAGTTTGGTGAAAAAGAAGTCCTCCACTGCCCTTGTCTGGAAAGGTTCTTCTCAAGTCAGGGGCACGCGTGCGTTGAAACATCCTTCTTTGTCAGTGCTTTTTGAACTTCCCATCAAACAATCCTTAATGACTGAGGAGATTGAACAGGTAGTGGGGAAGGGCTAGGATGTCTAACTGGAAGTCTCAAGCTGTTATCTGGAGACACTTCAAACTCCGCAGTTCATTCCTTAATACGTGTGCACATTTTAATAGAAAAAATTGTGTTTCAAATGATCAGTTAAGTGACTTAATTTCATCCCACTTTTTGACCAAAGTTGATGCTCCAGAAATATGAACCATTTTTACACTGAGACTCCCTATACCCACTGGATAGTACACAAGCCTACTTCAGGATGAGAAACACGGACACAGGGAAAAACCAAAGTAAATGAGAAGAACATACTGAAATTCAAATCAGAGCAAAGCTAGCACCACCAGTCTCTCCTTTCCTCTCTCAGTGGCACACTTCTTCAATTACCTGCGTCTTGCTTTTTGCCTCTTTTTCTTTGTTCAAAACCAGTCCCTGGACAAGATCTCACACTCATTCACACTAAGGTGTAAATGACCAATAATAGCTAAAATGTCACAAGTTTTTGCATATTAAGGAGTCACAGCTTTAAAACAAAAGGGAATTTAGGGTATTATCCCCAGGAAAAATGGATCTATTTGGGAGACAACTGTGTGCCTTCCTCCTATTCAAAGAAATCACACTTGACTTCAGATTGGTAATTTAGGAACGTGTGTTGAGGGAAATTAATCATGACTTCTTTTCACTTTGGAAAGTATTTGCTTCGTTTTGGAAACTGCAGGTTTTGTGATTGTTGTTTGGTACACTGTTTCCTATATGTTTTACTGTCTTTTGTCTCTAATGACTGAAATTTAAAAACTAGGATATAAATCTTCCCATTATTGATCAAAATAAATGGTGAGGAGAAATAGAAACAATAATATTTGATGACTGACATTTGCATCCTTTCGCACCCTTTACGATATACTTTTATATCTGTGACCACGCATCTTATTGGTGTTGAATTACTACTAAACAATAACGAATAGAACACACCACAAAATCACAGTAATTCAATCCAATTACTAATATTAGGTACTTATCATGAGTTGCCCCAGGTTCTGTTGGGACCTTGCCCCCTCCCCCCCAGGAGTTTTAAAATTCACTGGCGAAGGCAAAAGAAGGGCTCCTGCACACTGGCCATCGGAGAGTTATCAGAATTGAAAACAGAGCAAATATACATAAAACCCAAGAGTCACGCTTTGCCTTGTAAGTGAATGTTTGCAGCTGCAATCAAGAGACTCAGGAGTGCTTCTCCTTCTGCAGAATTTACGAAGGTGGGAATAGCACCTCCAATCCCCCTTTAGGGACCTGGGAAAGGGCAGTCCCCGGAGGGGTTCTGGGCTTTGCAAATGGTGAAAAAGACCTTCTACGGTACACTTAGAAGCAGAGGAAAAGTTCTTTGTGCAAGAAGGGGAGAGCGCCCTGAGGTACAAAGAGCAGATTTAAGGGAAGGAGGATTCCTTTTGCACACATCTGCGAGGGGAACTCAGGCTGACTGTTGGGGGCGTGTGGGAAAGGAGATTTTTAGGGGGCTGCTGGCTGTGGGTTCCCGCCTCCACCCTTGTCCGCGCCCCATACTCCGGCAACAGTTGGTCGTGTGGGGCCGGCCGGGCTCTGGGTGGGGAGGGGGAGTCTCGCGATCGTTGAGGGGGGGTGGAGGAAGGGGGGAGGGTGACGGGGGGAGGCCATGACGTAGGGTGGGTGGACGGAAGTGGGGCAGGGTTGAGGGTTATTTAAAGAAGGGGGGGCCGAGCGAAGGGGTTGAAAGCGGAGTGATTCCCCACCCCTGCTTCATCTGGCTCTTTCCAGTGCAGCCACCGCCGTCGCCGGGAACCCGCGTCCCCTTCCTCGTCCCCCTCCTCGTTCCCGCTCCAACGCCATGGAGCCGGACACCGCTGCATTGGCAGCCACCGTGGCAGCCGCTGATGCGACCGCCACAATCGTGGTCCTAGAGGACGAGCAGCCCGGGCCGTCCACCTCTAAGGAGGAGGGAGCGGCCGCCGCGGCCACCGCGGCCACCGAAGCCACCGTGGCCACAGAGAAGGGCGAGAAGAAGAAGGAGGTAAATAGAAAGGGGGTGTGTGTGGTGGACAAATCCGGTGCCGGGCCCCTCCGAGGGGCCCAAACCCTGACCTTTGGGCGCCGACAGGTACCCACGGAGCTCGGCGGGGATGGGGGCCGCGGGCGGGCGCGGGGGGGGAGGGTGGTCGGCGGAACAGTCTAGCATTCGCTCCCCTCCCCCTTTCCTTCTCGCCGCCTGCGGGCGGGGGCGGGGCGCGGCGCGGCGCGGTGGAGGGGCCCGTTATCCGGGGGCTGGGGGGCTCGGGAGCCCCTCGACAGCCCCCGGCCCCCGCACATTCCCGGAACTGGGGTAACGGGGTGGGGGATGGGGCCGTGCAGGAAAAAGCCTCCGCCTCTCCCCTCCTCGGCTCGCTCCCTCTCCCTCCCTTCCCGTCGGCCTCTGCCTGGGAAATCTGGGCCCTTCAATCCCACACTCACGCAAAAGGGGTTTTGCTGGGGCTCGTTTTTTTAAATTTGAATTTCAAGGTGCGGGTGGTTGGGAGGCGGAGGACCACAGGAGAGACTTTCATTTCTTTCATTGGCCATCTCGGCCTTTTGGGTGGCTGGGAAAAAGAATCATCCCTTGTTCGTTTGGTCCCCGCCTGCCGAGGCGGGGGTGTCACCCCAAGAAAATGAGCATTCCGTGTCGTACCCCCCCAATCCAAACCCCAAACTGAGGAACCGTGGACGCTGGCCTAGGAAATTTTCCAGCGCGTGCACCCTCACCCTCTCCTGCCCCGCCCCCGACGGTATAGTGTTTCACTCCAGGGCCACCCAAATGGTCCCCCAATCCGGCCTCAAGCCTTCCAGGCTTCCGCCTCCCTCTCCTAGTGGGCGCTGCTGGCTCCTGGACACACGCAGGTTTTTAAAAAAAAAAAAATTTTTTTTTTTAACCCAGCGTCGCCAGGATGAGCTGCTGCTAACGTACAGAAGGGGACCGCTCTGACACCTATGAAAGCCAAATCCAGAAAATGTGTATTATCTCCATAAGGCATATTTTATATGGACTGAGACATGCAAATAAAACTATGAGACCCGTTAAAAAATTAAGATAAAGGGTAGGCCGGGGCATAAGGATTTTTGATGTATAATAAAATTGTGAAACGGATCGTTTATGGGTGGATTTTTTTTCCGTTTACGAGTAGACATATCGCAATTTAAAAAGCGGTAGGTAATTAAAATTATGCTTTAGAGATCTCAAGTGGCTTTGTCTGAATCATTATATGATAATATACGACCAAATGAAAAGCTTTCGAGGGAAATTAACACCTTTCGCCGTGAATTAGAGTAATTTTAAATTCAGCAGTTGCTTAAGTGGCATTTTACTGTTAGAAGGTTGACTAAACAGAAAGACAATTGTACTGCTAAGTGAAAACCATAGAAAACATACGCATTTTAAGATCTGTGCGATATTTGGATCAGTAAGACAATATTGATGATTAAAGCAGGGCCAGATACCAAGCATCAATGTAAATCAAATGTTAGGAAATTCAGAGATGCCACTAAGTACCTTTTATTCCCTAGACTGGGCAGATGCAGGTGCGAAACTGTCTTTTGTATGGCAGTAAATGTTGAATTTCCAGGTCGTATGAATTTTTTGAATTGTGAAAAGACTGGGGCTCAATAAAAAAAGCTACAAAATAAGCACTGAGTTGATATACATATATTCATGAACTCTACAGCCTAATTAGCAATTGCCCTAATAGCACCTCATTTGTCCGCTCGGGGGAGGGAAATGAGGTGCTATATGGCAGGAACTTTCTGGATATCTGAAGTTTACTACCGTAGTAACTGCATCTTTTTATTTTTAATTTTTCCTTAAAAATCTAAGTAGTACTAAAACATCAACTTAAGTTCTTTCATTGGTACCATTTCTTCAAATACATTAATTTAGTACTCCCCCAAATCTGAATACACTGCGTCCTACCCTGACTCCCTAAATGGTGTACGGAAGGCGCAAATTAGCCTTTTCCTCATGTCCATCAGTTACTGTACTCGGCGACACGAAGGCATTGGAGATCCAGGAGGTTGTTTCCCCTCAATTAAGTAACCACTTCCCAGACACTTGCAGTATAGTGCTGATTTTTAAATAATGTTTCCATCTCCTTTCTTGTTTGCCAGGCTGTTAGCTGTTACTTTTAAACACTTCATCTACTTTCGTGAGGAAAAATTTATGATAAAGTACATAGATATAACAAAACCATGAAATCATTTGAAACAACTATAAAAGACAAAAATACAAGTGGTGCGGCAGGGAGAGGAAAGTAATTACACCTGCACACCAAGGAAAAGGGATGTCACTGCAGTGGGACTCATGTGTTAGTCCTGGGCTTCTCCCATCCCTCCTTGCTGTTCGTAGTGTGCCTTCTTCTAGTAGTCTTGCCCATGTCATCTGTTGCTGCTTTTCTTCTCTGTAGTATGGCAAGCCAGATGATCAAACTTCCTAGAATTGTGTATCAAATAAAAGATAATAGGCTCTGGGGGCCGGTTAAGTTCGCACTCTGCTTTAGCGGCCCAGGGTTTCACCGGTTCGGATCCTGGGCGAGGACATGGCACCGCTCATCAGGCCATGCTGAGGCGGCGCCACATGCCACAACTAGAAGGACCCAGAACTAAGATATACAACTATGTACTGGGGGGCTTTGGGGAGAAAAAGGGGGAAAAAAAGATAATAGGCTCTGAACGAGAGCATTTTCATGATGCGTAAACTGGATGAGAGTTAGTGGATTGATTTGTGACATTTAGCTACAGAAAGGTATTTTTGCTTACCTTCTGGTTCTTGAACTTATTTGATTTAAGTGACAGTTGGATAACCTAACACTGTGGAAATTGGAGTTGGTATTTTTGGTAATGAAAACGTCAAGAAAAAGGTCATGGTCTTTAAGAGAGGGCATCTAGATGACCTTGTGCTGCATTCTCATGACATCTAGACTAACAGATGATAAAATCCATAAGGAATTTATTGGAATATCTCAGTCACCTTTTATCTTTTCTGGTATGAGAAGTGTGTTTTTAAAAACGTATGCAAATGAGAAGGTTTAGAAGGTAGGTATTTTAAAATTTGTTGAGGAAGATAGTGCCAATTAAGTAATTACCCACAGCTTTTAATAGCACTGCTCAAGATTAGGAATTTTAATTAGCGTATAATTAAACTTTTTATGGTATTCTACTGCAAGGTAAGCAAAAAATTAATGCATAAAATATTTTTCTAATACGAAAGCTTTACTTTTCTATGAGTGAAGTTTGTGTTCCACATTATTAGATATATACTTGTGTATATGAGGCAAAGTGATTTTCACTGTTTTGAAACTCGGAAACTAGACTTCATATAGCTTTTCAAGGAATGATAAAGATGTGGATTTTGTTACTCAATTTTCCTTTACTTGTAGCTTTGAAAATAAAATAGGATTTATAGTATATGTGACAGTTTGAAAGTGTGGGGTTGAGGGCAGTTTGGCAGTTTTCTGTTCTCATCCATCCAGGATTACATTCAAAACATGCCACGTAGATGATATATACGTATGAGATGCTATAAATCAAGATGGTTGTCATTTGAATTAAGAATAACTGAACAATATCTGGTCAGTGCTCCAAATCAGAACCCTGACCAGGGTCAAATTCCATAATCTTAGTTTGGATTTCCTCAAAATAGAAATTTTAGTAAATGTCAGAAGACGTATTCATTAACTTTTGGAGCCATGTTTTTCTCATGTTTAAGATGACACTGTGTTGCTGATTTATGACCTAAGTTTTCAGGAATAGATTGACGAAAGCCATAATAAAATGGACATAATTTCTTTAGTTTTCACAACAGATTTGTGTTTTGACTTGTGCAAAGTCTGTGTTAAAACTGAAATACTCCCGGCTTTGGTACTAATGAGTAGATTTGTGTTTATTTTATTATTTCTGGATTTCTTACAGGGAAGAAGGTGTATTGTGTAGATCTATCTATATTTACAAGTATGAGCTTGTCTTTACAGAGAATTAGGCTGCATGAGACCCCCATATAATTACAGTATTTTTAAATAGCGGATTCATGTTAGTTTTCAATAAATTACAAGTTGTTAAATATCAAAGGTTAATAATTAATAGCCCTGAGGAACTGCTTCTACAAAATATTTGTGTAATATAAATAGTTTAAAATAGTTTTCTTTCCAGTTGAAGGAAATTAACATAAGCCAAAGGTTTGAAACTGTAAGATTTCATTATTTTAAATATAAATGGTTACATTGCCTTACATATAGAAGTTTAAATATTTTAATTAGACTATGAAGACAATAAAAGAAATAGTGTCTTTTCAGGAACAGAAACCAGTCTTTTCTTTTGAAAGTCTGGCTTGTTTCCATTACATAAAAAAGTGTTTCTGAGAATTAATATTTACTTTCCTCGAATCCTTTGGTTTGTGGTTGATAATATTATATTCTAGATTTTAAATCTCCTGTTCAATGGTTATACACTTTCTTATGCTGTAAATTAAAAAATAGGTGAAAAGACTCAATGTTTCGCCTTTTGATTTTTATTTTAATTAATGTTATTTCTCTGGCTTTCACACTTCTTGGATTTTTTTATTGGACCTCAGGTGCACAGAACTGGATTAATCATAAACCCTGCTTCATGACGTGCTCTCATCATTGGTCCATGCATGGCCCATGATGATTTATTTATTTAGTATTTAATTACTTTTTACTTTCTTCAAATGAGGATGTTGACCACTTTTAAGACCTTGCTTTGCGATTTGATGATTTATTTTCTTTGAAATTCTAGAAAAACGTTTCTCCGTTTCAAGTCAAACTTGCTGCTAAAGCTTCTAAATCTGAAAAGGAAATGGACCCAGAATATGAAGAGAAAATGGTAAATATATTTGTGGGTAGGATAGTGAATACCGTAGTTCATTTTTATAGAGGGGATGTGAAAGATTAAAAAATACATGTGTATATATAATGCATAGAGAATCATGAATTTTAGATTTGGAAAGTGATTTAATATATAATCCATCATAGAGATTTTTGTTGAATAGATGAATCTCCTCATTTTCAGATGAGGAAATGAAGGATCAGAGAAACTATATGGAATAGGTGGGACCAGAAGCCACATTGCTTCACTTTTGTTCAGTACTTTTTACCCTATAAGGTGTTTTATTCTAGAACTATTTTATCCACTAAGTGAAAATATTGGTGGCAATATGAATATGGCTGAGAGAAAGCAAGTCACAAAGACAGACTGATATTTTTTTCTCTTTGTCATTGTTTTGGCTGTATGAATGAATGCTACACGTTAGGAAACATGTAATACCGTAATACATTTTCTTGAGGGAAGGACATTTGCCCAGTGTATGAAAATATTACATGTTTAAGCAGCATAATCCTAGTTGTGCCCATCTACTGCTTTGCTATACATTTAATTATTAATTTTTAGTCACTAAAATCCATATTTTAGCTTTAAATTTAACTAGGGCTAACTTTTATCCCCTGGGATCTTTCAAAACCAGTACACTTGGTTAACTCAAAAGAGAAATTAACAAGTACTAAGAACTGAATTTTTTGTTGAAGGGTTGTTTTTGCAGTAGTAGTATAAGAATAAGTAGAGATGAAGTACGTTTTTTGGTTGTTCATAGTGGTTTTACACAACTCCATTCCTTTAATGTTTAAGGCCACGTCTAATGTACACAGTTAATGTTTTAACAACTCTGAAAACAACATTCCAGTGAGGATAACATAAAATGGAAAGGTTTTGGCCTCCTTCCAGCTACTGGTCTGAGTATATTTGTCTCGTTCTTGTATTTATGTTAATGAATGCTTCTAAGTTTCTGGTATTATTATTTATGCATCCTTCATTAGCAAGCAAATATTCTCTACCCTGTGGTCAGAAAGTGACTGGGAATTGAAAAATCTTCATTTTTTTAAAATCTAAAATGATGTATACATCCTTTAAGATTTTAGTGAAAAAAGTTTTATTGCATTCATATGGTACAAGTTCTATGACCTTTTCAGAAATTATATGTATCAATTTTTAATAGTTAATATATATTAACTATTTCACTTCTATATGTGTGTGTATTTTCCCCCCAAATCCTGCTCACTTTGGGGAGAAACTTTATATACTGCTAGCTTAAAATGCAATTTTCTAGATCACTGTAATTGAAGAGAGAGATGTTTATTGCATTATCGTACCACAACATTCAAAGTATTTTGAGGTAAGATGACACTGTATTCTAAGATTTCAATTATTTCTAGATGGAGGTTGAAAATTCTTAAGAGTTCAGTTTTTGGTGTGTGTATATATATATGCGTTATATTTGGGATACATTATATATTATGATACTTAGTTTTGTTAACTATTTAGGAAAATAAAACCATATGGTTTGGAAAGAGGATTTGCTTTGACCCTGACTCTTTAAGCATGGTATTTCTTATTGTGGCGTTTACTAGGTCTGTCAGGTCTCTTGGCTCCTGTTCCAACTGTCTCAAAATACCGTTTTCAAATTCTGTTGCTTACTAGCTGCGGGAATTTGAGCAAGTTACTTACCTTCTCTGTACCTCAGTTTTATCATCTATAAAATAGGGAATACTAGTACCTCCCTAAAAGGTTTATGGTGAGAATTAAATGGGTTAGTATGTTTAAAGTGCTTAGAACATAGTACAGAGTAGGTGCAATGTAAGTGTTTGTTAAATAACTTTGAATGAATAAAAAGAAAACCATTACTTTTTCTTTTGTTTTGTAAATTAGAAAGCAGACCGAGCCAAGCGATTTGAATTTTTACTGAAGCAGACAGAACTTTTTGCACATTTCATTCAACCTTCAGCGCAGAAATCTCCAACCTCTCCTCTGAACATGAAATTGGGACGTCCTCGAATGAAGAAAGATGACAAGCAGAGCTTAATTTCTGCTGGAGAGTATGTCAGCATGGCGCTCTCTCCTTTCTGCCCTCTCTCCTTCCCTCCCTTCCTCTTGTCTTTCCTTCTCCCTCCCCGCATGCTCTCCTTCCCTCTTCACTTGTTCACTATAACTCTGTATTCAAAAAGTAAGGTTATTGTCAATGTAAATAGGTTTTGGAGGCAACAGTGCTTTTTTCTCATTAGAAGTCGATCAATAAAAATGTAGGCAGGTTCTACCAACTTCTAAGCAAGACCTTAGATAACTCATTTTTTTTCATAAAAGATATTAGCAGAGTATACTGACTTCATTGACACCTTAGCATTTGGGTTGAAAATGACGGTTTTTCTTTTTTCATTTCAGCTACCGCCACAGGCGCACGGAACAAGAAGAAGATGAAGAGCTCCTCTCGGAAAGTCGGAAAACATCTAATGTGTGTGTTAGGTTTGAGGTATCCCCTTCGTGTGAGTACTTCAGCATGTTGGTTTTGTTTTTCCAGTTTGGTTTTAGAAAAATTTTACTTGATTGTATTAATGAAAGTATGAGGCATCCTTGACTTTTTTTTCAGATGTGAAAGGAGGACCATTGAGAGATTATCAGATTCGAGGACTGAACTGGTTGATCTCTTTGTATGAAAATGGAGTCAATGGTATTTTGGCTGATGAAATGGTAAGGAGTTGGTACCAAAAAAACATTCTCAGTTATCAAGAATTTTAATGTAATAATTTGAAATACCTGAGCTGAATTGCCCCTCTGAGGCCTGGAGGCTATGTGCTTTATTCAGTTATTATAATGTAAAAAGCATTTGTAAAGTCTAAAATTGTTCCAAATAACCTCTAGAACATATTCTTTCACAGGCCACAAAATTTTAGTGATTTCTTCAAATGGTTCTAAAAACCTGCTTGTACTTTTGTTTTTGTTTGTGCTTTGGCTTTCAGGAAGCTCAGAGGCAAAATAAATGCCAAAATGGAGCACGTGTGTAACTTTTCACGGTTTGCCCATTGTGTCCTTTGTGCCTTTTCCTATTCGAGACCTTCTAGTCTTACTTTCCTTGGCCTCTCTTTATTTCTATTTTACTGTTGATTTATGTTCCATGTGTTCATTGTAGGCTCCCTGAAATCCTTTTGGGAATAAGGTGGGATCTATAAACCAAACACTGAATGAATGAATGAATGAACCAAACAATAAGTGAATGAGTGCATGGATGGATGAATGTAAATGCCTTGATGTGTGAGCAATCAGAAAGTTAATAGATGGAATAAAGAACAGAGAAGTAAGGAGCAATATTGAGTCTTGATACAGCAGAGTGCCAGGTGGGGGTCAGTAAGTAAGCTAAGGAATGATGGACATATACATAAAATGTCAAAACAGAAAAACTAAGGCCATTTAAGACGTTAATTCAGCAGATCAGGGGAGTATATGAAGGCCTAGATTGGTATTTTAAGACCAAATGAATAAGATGGGATTTAAGAGAGGGCAGGGGGAGTTTTAGATCTATATGACCCAGTGATGCTGATGTTTATGTGACTCTGGAGCCATATTTGGAGTCACTCTTATCCAGAAGAGCCACGTGACTATTTTATGCTTTACAGCATGTAGTGTAGTAGTCAGTCCCATGGGTACTTATCCCTGGCCGAGCAACTGTTAGGTGTATGGCGGGAGGTCCTTTAAATCAAGGCTCTGTAGTTCCTTACATTTAGTGTTCTGGGTTGGAGACTACAGTCAGCTCAGAGGGGCAGGAGCTTGGTTAATTGGACAATAGAAAGACCAGGATTTTTCATTTCAAGCTCCTCTTGGTTGCAGCCTGTCTAAACATGAAGGATCTAAAGATCCTTCATATTGAATTTATGATGACACCAGGTATGTTTTAATTACTAAAAAAGGGAAGATACTTTAAGAAGTATAGAAAGTTTGGAAAAAATCTAGAAACAAGTTAAAAGCAAGCTATAATTCTGCTACCTAGAAATAACCACAGTTAATATTTTGGCATAGTTCTTTTTAGACTTTTTTCCTCTGGATGTATTTATTTTGCATAGTTGAAATCATAATATATAACTTGGTATTCTGATTGCTTCACATTCATGCTTACTTTCCACATAATTAAAACATTTTTGTAAAAATAATTGTTAGTTACTGCATAATAGTTAATCTTATGGAGCTACCATAATTTTATTCATCTCCCTTATTCCTGGTTATTTGGATTCGTTGATGTATAATACATATATAATATATATATATTGTGTGTGTGTGTATATATAGTATATATTGGTTGATATATATACATGTATATGGCATATAATAATGCTGTTATGAGAACCTTTGTAATTTAGTTTTTCTGCACCTCTCAAATTATTTCCATAGGATTCCTAGAAGTGGAATTTCTTGCTTAAAGAGGATAAACATTTTAAGATTTTGATTCATAGCACCCATAAAACCCGTCTCATTAAGTGAAATATCAGAAGGGATGAACCCTGTAAAGATAGCTTTAAGCTTGGGTTTATAAAAGAAAATATATTCCTTGCATAGATAAAGCCAGAAACTATTTTAAAAGGCCGTGAAGCGTAGGACATAGTTCCCTTTTCCATTGATTAGGTGTTGGGTTCATGGGTGTTCAGTATATTATTTTTTTAAAAAGTCCACTGGACTAGGTGGTCTCTAAGGTCCTTTCTGGCTGCAAAGGTCTTTTATGTTCTGTTCTTGTGGTTCCGTAGCTCTTCAAGGGTGTGAGGTGCAGGTACAGAGCTACAAGCCCCTTGATGCATAGTCTGAGTATTTCATGCCTGGGGTGTAATAATGTTAAGGACAATGGGAAAGAAAGACTGCTATCTAAGCAGGCTGTTAAAGGAAACGAGTCTTTGTGATATACACAAAATTCCTAATTTTGCAACCAGTAGGAAAAATTATATAGTAGATTGCTTGCTTCTTTAGGAGTACGTCTCCTAAATAGAAAGTTGCTTTGTTGAGCAAGTTTCTACCTGCAGGTTCCTGGTTTCTTTTTGTGCTCACAGTAAGTACAGGATTGGAATGGTTGTTCACTTAAAAAAAAAAGATATTTTAACTTCTTCCTTTGTGAGATGGTTGGCAAATATCTTTTCTGATGTTGTTACTAACAAAATGTTGCGTTAAATAAAAAACATTGATGCATTTTTTTCCTTGTCATAATAATGCAGGGTCTTGGTAAGACTTTACAAACAATTGCTTTGCTTGGTTACCTGAAACATTACCGAAACATTCCTGGACCTCACATGGTTTTAGTTCCAAAGTCTACTTTACATAACTGGATGAATGAATTCAAACGATGGGTCCCATCTCTCCGTGTTATTTGTTTCGTCGGGGACAAGGATGCAAGAGTAAGTGATAAACAGGTTTAAAAAGGCAATCGAGAATAACATTTTTGGGGTTAAGTTGCATGTTCTTGCCGTAAAAGACATGTAACTTGACTACAACTTAGCAACACTTTAGTTGTGTTTACTCTGTGTTAGGCTCTGTTGTAAGTGCTTTTTATCTATTAATTAATTCTCCTAGCATTCCTATGAGGTAGATGTGTTACCTGTTAATAACAGACAATCCATTATTGTGCTTATGTGCATTTACTTTTGACTAACTCATTAAGCTAAGCATTTTGTAATTTTTAAATTATTTTTATTGAGGTCACATTGGTTTATAACATTATATAAATTTCAGGTGTACATCATTATATTTTGATTTCTCCGTAGACTACGTCATGTTCACTACCCAAAGACTAATTACCATCTGTCACCATACACATGTGCCTTATTACATTTTTGAGTTGTACTTTGAAGTAACTTTTTATAAAAAAATCTTATTTTACTGACAGTGTATCTTATCAGTGACTCTATCATTTGTGCTGTTTGATGCCCAAAATGTGTAAATTTGCATGACTTAATTTTTTATGTTTGAATTTTTGACTTTTGGCTTTCACTTGCTATACATGTATACACCCACGAATGGGGCCTTTTTGATTTGTATGGAGAGCCTTGTGTTTTGTGTTTCTGCGTAGACACAGCTTTCAGTTTTGGTCTTTGCATAGAAAAATACATGTCTGCATACATTTCTAGATATTAGAAACTCTGGGCTTCTGCTTAAATTAGCCATTTGTCAATCTAGTAGGCTACAATTATTTTAGGACTGTAGAATTAATCTAAAAATAATAAATTATGCAAAAATACCAAAATGAATAATCAGCTTAGAAAGCATATTATTAAACTTTGTCTTTATTTTGCCTCCAGAGAACATAGTTTAAAGATTTATTCTATTTTATATATTTAGATAGGTTATCAAAAGATATCCTCAAAAGAACGGTAGCATAATGAATTATATAATTTTATTCTTATCATTTTGCTTGAAGAAAAATTACTTAAATTTAACATAAATAATTTAAATATTGAAATACTGGTCTCATAAATTCAGAATTACAGGCTTGATTCTTCCCTATGCCTAATATTTCCCAGTAGCACATTAGTCACTTAGAACTCTTTCTGATCTCTGCTATTATTTAATATAATCCCACTCCATATAAAACTTTGCTTTTCTGAAGTATTGGTTTTTTGCTGAAATTATTTCTTGAAGATCATAAGCAAGAGAGAAATATCTAGGCTTGTGTGTTCATAATGTTTCAGTAAAAAATGTATGTCGTGGTTTTCAGCTATATTATGTGGAATCCAAGGGTTTCATGAAGTATCTCTGGAAGCTTTTGAAGAAGTGGATGTATTTAATTTGTGACTGCCCTCTCTCTCCCCTGTGGGAGGTTGGGATTCTTCTGGTGGCTTCAAAAATTTCTTAATCTTGAAAACTAATCTTCGAAGTCAGTGTTTTTCAAATTGCTACTCATTAATAGGGTGGAAATTAATCTTAGTGGATAGTGACAACAAATTTTTAAAACACTGCGATAGAATAGAATAGAATAGAAAAAAGCAGAGTGTTTCATACATATTAAGGATACATATTGCTTCTTTCTATATACACACACTCGAACATATATGTGTTTACTGGATTGCGACCTAGAATGTAGTTTTACTGTGGGCCATGGTCAGAAGAGTTTGAAAACCAGTAATTATTAATTACATAAATAATGTGCCATATTCAACACTTAGAGATTGATGGTCAGTATGGATAGAGAAAATCTAGATCTTTATTTATAGACAAATTTGAATGTTGGTACCATTATGGGCTAGATATATCGGGTCTTTCTAGTTTCCTGGCTCTTGAAACATTTTGTGAGGGCAATATTTTAGTAATAAAAAATTTGATGTAGGCTACAACAGGTATTTAATTGAATTGGGATATTGTTAGAGATACTCCTGATCCTGTCTGATGCTAATGTAGTCCTGAAGTTTATAGAGGTGTGATTCCAAAACATGGTTTTTTGACCCCTTCCTTTTCCACTCCAGAGGCATCAAAGATCATGGACATGGAGGGGCTGGCCCCATGGAGTAGTGGTTGGGTTCAACGTGTTCTGCTTCAGCGGCCTGGGTTCATGGCTTCAGATCCCAAGCATGGACCTACACTACTTGTCAGCCATGCTGTGGCAGTGACCCATGTATAAAGTGGAGGAAGATTGGCACAGATGTTAGCTCAGGGCTAATCTTCCTCAGCAAAGAAAAAAAGATCATGGACATGGAAATAAGAGATCTGATTTTTAGTTCTGGCTTTGGTACTGACTGTGTGATGTTGAGTGAATCTTGAAGGGCCTTAATTTTGTCACCTATAAAAGGAAACCTTTTGGATTATGTAATCTTTAATATTCTGTCAAGATATTTAACTCTAACTCTTTCAAGTAGTTACACAAATTTCAAATCAGAGCTAATTTAAATTGAAAATATGCATATGTTCCATGAAACTGTAGGAGGAACCATTAAACTGAGTGTCTCACAAAATCAAACAAAGATAAGGTGTTTGCAGGACCAAATGGCGTCTGACACCCTGGTTCTCTTTATTTTGTCTCTAATTCCCTAATATCTTAATTATCGTTTTTAATGTGGCCACTTCCCAGGGTGCAACTGAGATCTCTACAAAGGCCTTTTTTCTGTTCTCTGCTTTAGTCCAGGCAATCCTTTTAAACATAGTGGGCACTCACTGAATATTTGTTGAATGAGTCCACAGTGTGTTTAGTGCATAACAGTGAATTTATGAAATAATTACTTAGCAGTGCACAGTTAATTTTTTTATGCGCTGTAATT
The DNA here is from genome assembly GCF_041296265.1 of Equus caballus. Lineage (NCBI taxonomy): Eukaryota > Metazoa > Chordata > Mammalia > Perissodactyla > Equidae > Equus > Equus caballus. The sequence continues at coordinate 124,085,630 of NC_091715.1, read as the reverse complement.
TCAGATTTAGAGTACCAGTCAGCCCCTTCTCAGTATAGATTTTGCTGCTCCCTGTTAACTTTTGTGGTTTTATTTTGACCTGTAACATCTGAAATTCAGTTCATACAAGTTAGAAATACTCTCAATCAACTTGGCTACTACATGGCCACTGCCTGTGAAGGTTTAAAAGTAGTTTTAAATAGTCTCACTGTTGTAAATAGCCTCCTATACCGGATAGAGCAAGTCTCCTTTATAAAATCACGTCCGTAGCCTCGTAACAACATCAGGGAGTTCACAGAAACATTAATGAGCTTTCACGACCCCTTAACAAATACGTGACTCATCCTTGCTAGAAAGTGAAGGAATGTACAAGAGATCTCAAAAGGTTGGAATCACTCTTGGATAGTGAGTTCTTTCCATTTGTCGAAACCATATCATGTGGGCAATGCTTGGATCTTGGTAAGAATATGGTGTTCAGAAAGCAGTTACAGGGCCTGGCCCGGTGGCGCAGCGGTTAAGTTTGCACGTTCCGCTTCTCGGCGGCCCGGGGTTCGCCGGTTCGGATCCTGGGTGCGGACATGGCACCGCTTGGCATGCCATGCTGTGGTAGGCGTCCCACATATAGAGTAGAGGAAGATGGGCACGGATGTTAGCTCAGGGCCGGTCTTCCTCAGCGAAAAGAGGTGGATTGGCAGCAGTTAGCTCAGGGCTAATCTTCCTGAAAACAAGCAAGCAAACAAACAAAAAAACCACAACTTAAGAAAGCAGTTACTTTGCCCATGTCCCTTTGGACCTGTTGGTATGAAGAAAGAGCCTGGTAGTTTAGTCATCTTCTGGCGATAGGAACTTCTCCACTTCATTGAATATGCTGTACTTGTTTAAGGGAAGCCTTTGCTTGTCTTTTGTTGATGAATACATTCGCATGCCATCTGGATAATTGACCACAAAGGTATCTTTGGGCCTCAGTTTTTCTGTGTCTAAAATGGATGAGACCAAATGATTGCCAGGGTCTCTTAGAAGTCTAATATTCTCTTGCTGCTTTAATTCTGTGATCATCTTGTCCATATTCTAATAGAAGGAACTTTATTTTGCATTAGGCTGCTTTTATTCGTGATGAAATGATGCCAGGAGAGTGGGATGTTTGTGTCACTTCTTACGAGATGGTAATTAAAGAAAAATCTGTATTCAAAAAGTTTCATTGGCGATACCTAGTCATTGATGAGGCTCACAGAATAAAGAATGAAAAATCTAAGGTAAGCCACTTCTCAATCATTTTATTAAAGTTTTCTTTTAACTATCACATGTTTGTTTACTTCTCTGTATTCAAAATAAAAAAGTGATGGAAGATTGTGATTTTATTCATGGAATGTGAATGGAAATCAGTTTTGAAAAGGGTTTTAAGGTTTAAATTATTGAATGCAAAACAAATGAGAATCCAGCACAGTTTTTAACGTAAAGAAAGTTAGGTGTTTATTGGCTGTACCTGTTGCAGCTTAACTCTGTTATCCTACAGTATTTTAATATTTTGGTAATATTTGGTGTCCAGATGTCATTTGCACTGATTTATTTTTTAATGAGGAGCTAACTTATGTTATTCATGTGGATTAGAAAAAATCATTTCCTTGAATTATCTGACGTGTGTGAATTAGAGTGTGGTGTTAACATTGAAAAATATCAATGTTTCTTGCCATTCAACTCCATCAACAGTAGGCAAAGCATCAATTATTATGTGAACCTCTCTTTGGATCACTGGGCTACTTTGGGAGAAAGGGACAGAACTGGAGCAAAACCACCAGGTGGATCATACTAATTTCAAATTGGAACTAGTACCTGATAAGAGGATGCATGTTAGAGAAGAATTGTTTAAGAGCATTATAAAAATGTGCATTTTTATTGATAACATTACTGTTCCTTTATACTTTTGATGCTTTAATTTGTGGTCTTATGTTTAGAAAGTTAATATTAGATATCAGGGAAAATGGGCTCAACTCTGGTGCTTAAAAATTGTGACCACGTCAAGCTGGAGCTAGACTAGGCATGTAGAGGAGCATGATTGGCGGGGAGAAGGAAGTATTTTTGTGTGTAGTGACTAGCCTGGATTCCTTAGTGTTCTAATTGTTTCTGTGGACCCAAAATGGAGAGTAAATGTTGTGAAGTGGGGCAGGGGTCTCAGGTATGACTGTGATCTGTATTCTTGTGAGGGTCGAAATGCCCAGAACATTTTGTTCATTTGTGCTTCACTGTGGCAGTGTCACCTGAAGTAGGATATTTTTCCATAGAAAACCAATTTTCAAGTTTTATTTTATTCAGGAAATGCATTGGTTGGATAAAGAACTGAATGTAGAGCCTTCTAATAAATAAAACAATGTTAACAGAACTATTACTTTTCCAGCTTTCAGAGATCGTTCGTGAGTTCAAGTCAACTAACCGCTTGCTCCTGACTGGAACACCTTTGCAGAATAACCTGCATGAACTCTGGGCATTGCTCAACTTTTTATTGCCTGATGTCTTTAATTCTGCAGATGTAAGTTTAAGTCAGATGTTTTAAGTATGATTTTCTTATGCTCACAGACATGTTTTCAAAGCATAGACTGTAGATTGAAATAGTTCTATAGTTAGAGTTCTTTTTCATTTGTAATTCTTTATCTGTGTTTTTGTTTTCTCAGGAAAGAGCTCTGAAGTACAAATTTTTCAAATGTGGATGTTTAGAGAAATAATGTTTCTTTTCTTTGAGATTATCCTCCCCGTTAAACTTTACCTGTAGCACATTGCTACTACAAGTTATGATATGAGATAAGCTGAGTTCAGAATAGTGCACTCAATATTTTCTTTTGGTTAAATTGGAAGGGCTTTCTATATACTAGTTTTGCAGTTGGAGTCTTTAAAATGAGCTTTGATTATTGTAGGCATTAACATCCGGTGAGTGCTAAAGAGCTCATAATGTATGATTTGAAAAACAGCATATTTTGTAAATGTATGATTTACATTGTTTTTGTCGTTAACACAAGGTTATGCTAGTGCAGCAAACTGAATTGAATGATTTAAGGACTTTGCAGCTTGATTTTCCTCATTACTGATATTAATTGATAATAAAAAGTACCAAGTTCAGCTATTCATTGGTTTGTATACTTTATCATTTTTATTGTTTGATTAACATTTTCATTAGCAATGTGTGTTTTCGATTTTATAATCTTACTCCTACTCCTCTTAACTGGATATAATGCTACTATGGTATGGGGAAGCCTAATAAAAGCATTTTAAGGAAAAACTACTGATGGAGTTTCTGTGTAATGGGGTTCAGATTTTGTTAACTGCTCCAGTATTTTATCTATTTTCAGAAGTAGATAATATTGGCCATCACAGTTAACATATTTTTGAAGGTGCTGTCATCCACTGCCAGTCTTCCTCTTTTTGTATGTGAGCTGCCACCATAGCATGGCGAGTGGTGTAGGTCTGCCCCTGGGAGCCAAACCTGGGCTGCTGAAGTGGAGCGTGCCAAACTTAACCACTAGGCCACTGGGGCTGGCTCTGAAAGTGCTTTTAAAGTGAATTATTGCTATATAAGTTGTATAAGAATTTGTAGGATATTGAGCTTATTAAAAGAAAAACTGTGCACTTACTGCAGAATTTTGACCCCTCCACAGGACTTTGATTCTTGGTTTGACACTAAAAATTGTCTTGGTGATCAAAAACTTGTGGAAAGACTTCACACAGTAAGTAATAGCAGACAAGAAGATTTAGTAATTAAATGTGTGTAACCGAGCCAGAAAACCAACTGCCATAGAATCCATTTGAACTTGCCGGTTAACCTCTTGGCTCAGTCTCCCTGCTTCTCCCTCCCAACATCCCTCTTTGGGAAATACACTCTACTATATCCTCAGCCAATCTATGAACAGCATTTTAGCTTCAGCTCTCAGCCGTGGATAATGTGATCCTCTCCAGCAGAGGGTCTTCACTCTCTTATACTCCACAGGTCCTCAAGATCGTATCAGTATTCTCCTAGTTCCCCAGTGCCACTTGTAAGCCACTGCTTCTCCACTGTCATGTGTAGAACTTTTCCTTTGAAGCTCAAGTTATCTTGCAGGTTCACCCACCACCCATTCTCTTTGTCATGTACTCAACACCAGGTGACTCTCACATTCATTAAACACCAGTTTTCCATTCTTTGATAACTTATGTTCTTCTAGCTCTTTCATTCATGTTACTCCTGTATCTGTTCTCTTACAGAGACCTTCAGTCCCTGACCCCTGCTTTTTCTCCCCATCCATCAGCCCATTTCTGCTGTTACTTTTTTCTGTATCCAACAGTGAGCCCATTTTCTATCACTTGAACCACTCATTTGCCAATACTCCCGAACTCCCTTGCTGTCTTGTCTGTCTGCCATTTCAGCCCTGAAAGCCCTAAACTAGAATAGTGTAACTGTGTCTCTGTTCTCTGGGTTTGAGTTCTGCTTCTACCACTTACTAGCAGAGTGACCTACTCTGTGCTGGGGCTGCTCAAAACTGATAAAGAAGATTATACAACTGTATAGGTTGAAACCATTACGATTTCGTGTTCCCTAATGTAAGCTGGGATTTGATGATGCTGGTGATCCTTCAGTATGGCCTTCTGCAGCATTCTTTCCCATTTCCTATAACAGTTATTTCAGACCTTGCCCAATATCCCCAAGACTTCTATCCCAAGTATCCCCTACTCTCTTTCTCCCTCAGCAGGTAGTATCCATTCCTTTCTCAAAGAGAAATCAGAAGGCATTAGGTAGGAATTCCTTCAAGGCTATCCATCTTCCACAGGTATCTGCATCTGTTTTGTGTTCTGCCTGAGCGGAAGAGGTATGCTTTCTCTGGTCGATGGCTAATTCTTTCAGCATGAATGCCGGATGTCATCTCGTCCTATTTCTTTATGGACGTTTCTCCATGATTTATCCTTTTCATTGACTGAATTTTCTACCTCTCCCTCCACATTGGCTCTTCTCTTTCCACATCTCAAATATCTCCCCTGTTAAATTCAAACCCCTACTGATACCCACCTGCCCTCACACATGTACAAAACAGTACTCGCTCATTACTGTGTCCCTCTTTAGCTGTGATTCTGGTTTCTTCCCTTGATAGCTAAGCTTCTTGAAAGAGTAGTTTATCCTCTCCATCGCCACTACCTAATTTTTTCTTCACTCTTGAATCCATTGACCACTGGCTTCTATCCATTCCATACAACTGAAACTTATTTTGCAAGTGATTTTCCAGTTGCTCAATTCACGGTACACCTTTTGGTCAGTATCTTGGCTTCTCTGTACTATTTAGCACTGCTGACCACTCCTCCTGCTCAAAACTCTTGTATGATTTCTGGGTATGGAATGGATTTTTTCTTCCCTCTTTGCCTGCTTCTGCCAGTCCCCTTTATGGACTTTTCTTTCTCTGTCTGTCCCTGAAAGTGTAGTATTTTGTATGGCTATGTCTTTGATCTTCTTTTTCATGCAGGCTCTCCCTGGGGATCCACTTCCATGGTTTCACTTACCACCTGTATACTTCTAACTTCCAAATTTGTCTCTATATTTCTCTTCTAGCTCTAGACTTACATATCCCACTGCCTTCGAGTCTTTCTGCCTAAATGTCTCACAGGCAGTTTAGACCCTTAAGAGTCTCTCCTACGCAAGTTTAAGAGGCCCAAACCAGAGACCAGAAGTTTTTTACTTTTCCCTTTTCCTTATCACCTGTAGATCTGTAATAATGACAGCTTGTGGTTAAGCTCCACACACGTACTACCACAAATTGTTACAGCAGCCTTGGAAATAGGTGTCATTATGCCCACTTAAAAATGCTTGGTATATACATATATCAGAATTTTTTTGACATGGGGAAACAAGCTCAGAAAGGTTCCGGAACTTGCCCAGACTCACAACAGTGAATCGGACTGAACTGATTATAGAATCAGCTTGATCTGGCTTTGAATTTTGCTTCTACCGCTTACTAGCAGAGTGACTTTGGTGATGTTACTGAAGTTGAAGTAATCACATTTCCCTCAAGGATTTATTGTAAGGATGCAGTATGCTATGTAAAGCTCGTAGAGCACTGTCTGGCACATTGCAGATTCTGTATGGATAGTAGCACTGGCATTTGTGATAGAATCTGTCTTCCAGATATACACTGATTATTTCATCTTTTTTCTCTGTTCATCTTTATCCTCCTTAACATTGAACCATTTTGTCCTCATTCATATATTGAACCATTTTGAGATTTCCTGCATTTTTATTTCACTTTTAGAAACTCTGATCCATACTCTCACCAGATTTCCTTTGAAGGTTTAAAAAAGCTTATATGACAGCAGATTTTTTTTAAAAAAGCTCTTCCACGCTTATTCAATAATCAATAATATTGTCTTTATTTTTAATGTATTTTGTGCCATCAAATTATGAAGGTCTATTTTAGGGCCCCTATTCTGATTTTCTAGGTGGCCATTACTTGGTTCTTTTTTACCAAGAAAGTTGGCAGCCGATGTTGGTAGTGTTTTTCAGATGATGCAGTGGGAAGTAAATTTCACATTAGGGTGTTGTCATTGAAATATATGGTTTATAATATTACATGTTTTATAAACTTAGTTATAAAAACTATCACTTTTAGGTTTTAAAACCATTTTTGTTACGTCGTATAAAAACTGATGTAGAGAAGAGCCTGCCTCCTAAAAAGGAAATAAAGATTTACTTGGGACTGAGTAAAATGCAACGAGAATGGTGAGCTCTTTTATTTCCATTAGAGTTGATTTATGTATAAGGATTTGTTAAAAAATTAACTTTGTAGTGGTTCAGTTGTGCCATTAGTACAAAAATTACATTTCATGTTTAAATGTCGAGTTAAGTAGTTCAAATATTTTAACAGAAAATTGATGAGTATTTTATTTAACCTTTGGGTAAGAGCATGGGCCTGGAGTGTATAGGCCTGTGTTTGAATCCTATGCTTTGCATCTTAATAGCTGCTTAGCTTGGGCAAGTTTAATAACCTCAATTTCCCTTCTGTAAAATGGGGATAATAATACTTAGCTTATGGGAATTAAAGGGGTTAATGTCACTGGCACGTTTGTTATTCTTGCTTTTTTCCATCAGTGAAAATAGTAATAACTATAATAACGATAAGTGACAATAAGATGAGTGAAAACATCAGTGATTGTAGATATTACAAAAGCAGAAGCTGGGATGGTTGGATAAATACAAGCAAACTAGGAAATTGACAAAGGAAGTCACAAGGAATCATAAATTAGACATGCTAATAATGTAATATTGCTGCGAAGAGAAGCAAAACGTTGCTTATTTACATAAAATTAGATCACATAATATGTAATTATATCTCGACTATTGAAGCCAGTTTAGGATAGTGGTGAAGAGTATATTCTTTGGATTCTGACATAAGGTCACACCCTGGCTTTGTCCTTTTCTGTGGCCCTGAGTAAGTTGTTTGACTCCTCTTAGCGGCCTGAATTTCCATCTGTAAAATGGGCGTGATACTAGTACATATCTCAGAATTGTGAAGATTTAACAAGTTGATTTCTATAAAGCCCTTGACCTGATACCTGGCACTTGCACTCAGTACAAGTTGGCTGTGATTATAATTATTATTACTGTTCAGGTGGATATGTAGGTCTGTTTTTGCCCAGGTGAAGGTCTAGAAAAGACGTTTATAGAATCAGAAAGAAATGACCTATGACAACATGTATAAGAAATTGTGATTGTTTTAAGCACAAACAGGTAAAAGTTGGATGGCATCTTTTGGCAAATATGTAGTTATTGAATAATTACCAGATATAATTATCTGAATATTTATTAGCTGATGGCAATTTTTGGTAATGATAAAGCAGGAGGAAACAGGTTTATAGGCAGCATACAAGTTAAAATGTTCAAATCTTCACTGCTTTCTTAGTTTTGCTGATCAAATTTACACTCAAATCAAATCTTGTTGTTTGTCTTTAAATGAGAATCCAAGCTGATCACCACAGGGACATTTCTTGATGGCATTAAACCTTTCTAATAGTTGATGATTAATTATAGTTTAAAACTTTAGGTATACAAAAATCCTGATGAAAGATATTGATGTTTTAAACTCTGCTGGCAAGATGGACAAGATGCGACTCTTAAACATTCTGATGCAGCTTCGCAAGTGTTGTAATCATCCTTACCTGTTTGATGGTGCTGAACCTGGTCCACCTTATACCACTGATGAGCACATTGTCAGTAACAGTGGTAAAATGGTAGTTCTTGATAAACTGTTGGCCAAACTCAAAGAACAGGGTGAGTTACAAATCTTTAAATTAACGTGAAATAACTTAATATTGATGACTTGTATATGAATAACAATTTTCATAAACACTAATCATTCATTCTCTCCTTCAGCAAACATTGTTGAGTACTTACTATTTACCAGAAATTGTCCTAAGGTCTGGCTAGACAAAGATGTATAAGAGAATAGTCTTTCCCTTGGAGAAGCTCACAGTGTAGTGCGGAGGAATAGTTGCATTTCATGGTGATAAGCGCTGTGATATGTTAAGAAACTGGGAGTTGGGGAAGTTGTCACACAGATGACATTTGAGGTGAGCAGTGGAGAATGTGTAGGAGTAAACCATGGGAAAAAGGAAGCGAAGGGTTTTCCAGGGCAATGAAACAGAGGTGTGAAAGAAAGGAATGCAGATCTTATGGTATTTGGGGTAGAGTGGCAGGTGATGAATCTGGGAAGATGGTTGGGGCCAAATACTTAAACCATGCTTGAAGAAGTTTAGACTCTTTTGAAGTGAGGGGGAGTTCATAGAAGATTTGGTGTGGAGAGTGACACGATCAGATTTATATGGTAAGAAGAGAACCTAGGCAGCAGCATAGAGAATCTACTGAGGATGAGAGACTAGAAACAGGAGACTAGTTGGGAAACTGTTGTGGTAGTCTAGTGAAGGACTTTGTGGACCCATCACCTGTGACGCTGTTTCAGGACGGAGTAAAGGTAGACTTGAAATCATCTCATTGCTTGTGGAGGATTTTGAAGGCCTTAAAAATGCACAGCTCAACAAGCGCATAATTCTGTAGAGCATCCCTTGAAGGGGCGTGTGTGTGTTTAGTGGAGTGTTCATGTGCTATATATTTATATTACATATGATGTTTATTTTTGTAACTTTCAAGTTGGTTTAATGTAAGTCGAATAACTTGGTTTTTTTTGGTGAAATGGTTTAGGTTCAAGGGTTCTCATTTTTAGCCAGATGACTCGCTTGCTGGATATTTTGGAGGATTATTGTATGTGGCGTGGTTACGAGTATTGTCGACTGGATGGACAAACCCCACATGAAGAAAGAGAGGTGAGGAAGAGAAAATAAAACGAGACTTCAAAAATCGGAGTTCAGTTAAGCCTTGTTTTTCATCATTAGGGAGTTTTTTGAACTTTGACCTTTTCTTTAGCTAGGTACATTAATTTCTCACTGCCACCTCGCTCTCTATCTGAGATCTTCAATTTGGCTTCCATTACACTGACTCTTTACAAGTCATCCTTCCCAAGGTCTTTAAAGACATCCTCACTTATCTAAAGGACACTACACCATTGTATCCTTACTGCCTCTAACCTCTGCTATCTCTGAGCTTTTGATTACTGTTTCTCAGCTTACTCTTTGACCTCTGATTCTATGGCATTTTCTTTTCTTGATTTGCCTCCTACAGTAGACCCTTGCCATTTGTGGAGTTTTAACAGTTGAGATTTTTCCAGGTTATGAGCAACTCTAAAGACTCATGAAACATAATTTTGTAAAAGGAATATTCTCAGTCTTACAGAGATTTTGTAGAACTGAAACGGGGTGTCGGTATAGGTGCTTATCATGCGTTTGGATCTTAGAGTAGTAAAAGGTTGGTGTGCAGGAATGAGTTGCTTAGCTGACAAGGAAGCCTACCCAGCACCCAGTATCTTTCTCAGATGTGGACATTCTTACAGCTCTTTAGATTATCCCTCACAAATGTCATGGGTCTAATGTATTTTAAATCCTTTAAAGCACTTTTTTCGGGGAGGGCTTTGCTAATTTATCTTCTCTTTTCTGTGATCCTTCAGGGCTCTGTCTTTGGCCTCTGTTTTAAGTCTATACTCATGCTCTGGGCAAAGATCGTGATTCCATGGTATAGTGGAAAATGCATTGAACTTGGTTTCAGAAGACTTGAATTTTAGCACCAACTCCACCACTTTGTAGTGTATGCAAGCCATTTAATTCTCTGAGCCTCAGTATCTTTAACTGTGTTATAAGAGGGAAATTAATACCTAGGCTTCTTTTTTCTGACAATTTTGTGAGGATAATTGGCTATAATCGTTATGAATGCAGTTTTTAAACTGCGTTACAGTATATATTGCATTTTAAACTGTGTAGTGCAGTATATATCGCATGTCATGAAATTGCACACAGGCCTTTTTGTCTCTCAGCTTTAGGGCCCCTTATCAGGCCACAGAGACTCTCAGCACGAGTCCCTCTTCCTTCCGCAGCTGCAGTGGGCACTCTGTCCCTTGTACACCTCCCTGTTGAAGCCTGGCTGTAGCATAGGATAGTGCCGATGGCAGGCATTAAGGGTTTCCTGCAACCCACTGTGGGGAAACAATACAATAACGTTTACAAATATGGGGATGTTTCAAAGCTTACACTGTTCCCTACTCTGTGGTATTTTACTCTCTCTGAAATGGTAACTTGAAGCTTTATTGGGCTTTTGCTGATTTATTCTTGAGAATGGGTTTCTCCAAATCCACACAGTACCGTTCAAGACGGCCTTTCTTCCTGGAATAACGATGATACTGAGGCAGAAGAGTAGGCTTTCTGACCTCAAATTGCCGATTTGCGTTTCTCACTGATCTCTCTGCTCATGAACAATGTGGACGTTACCTAATTATTCCCAAATTCTTCTGGTTTCTTGAAATTTCAAATAATTTTCTCCCTTCAGAGACTTTGAATTACATATATTGACTTTAGGTATAGCAAAGTCACAGCTGTTTTTTTTTTTTTTGGAGATGCCCTGCTTTCCCATTACACAATGGGAATCACAATCATTTCATCTATTTTCACAGTAAGAAGGGGAAGACCACGTTTGATTCCTTACTCTAATTGTTTGCTAGCTGTTAATAAACAATTCTTTCTCAGTAGCTCTCAGATTTGCCCTTTCTCCATTGCTGCAGCTAAATTCAACTAGCTAAGTCTCTGATCATCGTCTGACTCAGTTCCTGTGAACTTTACTTAATTGGCCTCCTCACTTTTATAGAGAAAGGAACTAATATTTGTCAAGCAACTCCTATAAGCTAGGGAACTTATAGTTCCAATTGAGTTCTCCCAGCAGCCCAGTAAAGTATTGGTATAATTTTCTCCACTTGAAACTGTGTCTCAGAGAGATTAAATGCTTGCTCAGAACCACATATGTAATAAATAGTAGAGTTATTCACGTCCAGGTTTTTGCTATTTCCTCTACACCAAATTGCCTCTCACTACACCATGCTGCTTTCTGTACTGTCCCCTCTATATGGACTGCGGCAGTGAGTCACCTTCTCTGCCTGCGACTTCTGACCATGCCATTCCATTCATTAAAAATAGAACTTCCTGTATTTTGTGATTATAAAAGTAGTATGTGATTGCTGAAGGAAATTTGGAAAATAAAAGTCTTCCTGGCCAATATTTTGTGTATATGTAATATATATAAGTAATTGATATTATATTATATACACTATATATAAAGTTGTGTTGTACTTTCCTATATCAGTAAAAAATAATTGTAAAAATAATTTTAGTGTAGTATTTCATCCTACGGACGTACTATAAATAACTTATCCCCCTATTGTTGATCGTTTAAGTTGTTTCCAATTTTTCACTATTATAAATAATGCTAAAGTGAAAGTCCTTATACATAAATCTTTGTGCACATTTCTGATTATTTCCTTAGGATAAATTCCTAGAAGTGGAATTACTGGGTCAGAGGGTATGAACATTTTTAAGACTCTTGATGCATATTGCCAAATTGCTTTCCAGAAAGGTTGTACCAATTTACACTCCCAGCAGCAATGTATGAGAGTGCCCGTCTCACCGCCCCCTCGTCAACATTGAGTATTATCATTTTTTTTAATCTTCAAAAAATGGTATTATGTTGTTTTAATTTGCATTTATTTGATTACTAGTGAGATTGAACATTATTCTTGTGTTTATTAGCCATTCGTATTTGTTCTGTGAATTGTCCTTTTTTTTGCTCATTTTTCTATTGGGGTCTTAGTGTTTTTTTTCTGGTTAATTTGTATGAGATCTTTATATAGTAAGGATATTAACATCCCATTAATTTTTAAGACTGTTTACTAAATATCCCTGGATTACCTTCCTGACGTTCCTCATTACTTCCCTATTTGCCCCTTTTCGCCATATGGAAATAAGTCTACTTAACCTTTATCTTTTGCTCTCATTCCCATTTCTAAACCTTTTTCTCTCTTGGTTGGTCCTCTATACTGTACCTTCTTTATTAATCCTTTATAAACTAATGGGAATGAAATTGAGATATCTGACATTTTACCCCCTAGATATATTTCAGCTCTCACTCAATTAAAACATTTTTACTATTATTTTTTAAAATAATTTAAATGACCTGTTACTTGCTTAGTTAAATTTGTCTATGTGATTATTCTAAATTTGTCTCTATTGATGTAAGCTTCTGAAGATTAGGAACTTTATGTAATATACTTTCTACAGCAATTCACAGAGTATAGTATGTAGATAGATAGATACTTAAATATTTTTGAAGATGAAAGAGTATTATAAAGTGGGGCTTTGAGTATGCATGTTAAAAATGTTTCTTTCTTTCTTAAGGACTCTGGTAATTTGATTTTTCTCTCTTTTTCTTACATCTCCTCTGTCAATTAAAAAAACAAGGAAGCAATAGAGGCCTTTAATGTTCCTAACAGTAGCAAGTTCATCTTTATGCTGAGTACCAGGGCTGGAGGTCTCGGGATTAACTTGGCAAGTGCTGATGTGGTTATACTATATGATTCAGACTGGAATCCACAGGTTGATCTGCAAGCTATGGTTAGTAATCTTTAATGATGCCAGAAATTTATCTTAACTCAGAATACAGTTGCTATTTACATAGCACAAAGATAATTTATGATGGTAACAACAAATTTTGGGAGGTTTTGTAGATGTCAAAATAGATTATTCTGGAAAACGAAGTTGCTATGCTAATTGCAAAAATAAAGGAAATGAAAACAAACACATACACCCCAAATCCAACTATAGCATTTGTAGTCGATTTTGGCTTTTATCATGAAACAGAAATGTCGTTTTTCCCCAGTCTTGAATATTGAAGAGGACACATGCATATGTTTTAATGAAAAGGGTTAAACAGTTAATTTCTCAATATTATTCTGCTTAACAACTAAATATATTAAAATCCTTAGCAACGAAATTGGGAGAGGTAGGATTTTAACTTTTGTAATAAAACAGTTGGGGCAAGAAGGTAAAAAGATAACAAAGGAATATATTCCAGGAAAATATTTGTTACCTAAGGACACCGTCAAAAACTAGTCTACCCTTTATCTAAAAAGAAATTTTCAGGGAGGTATTTCTCTTACCTTTCATCATGGTGTCGTTTATTGAATTAGAGCTACAACTTCTGTCAATGTGACTCAAATTTTAAGATAAAGAAATATAATTTCAAAAGTAAAACGATGCAAAATAGCTATGCATCCAAAATCCCGAAAAGTTAGACAATTGACTGTCTTTGGGAGCAATTAAAGTCACATGCCAATGAGGCATAGCTTAGAAGTCCTTCCTTTTCTTTTATAATAGAGAATTGAAAAAATATTGACCATTGGGACGTTTTTAAATCAACATGCTTTGGCATAATTATTGTTACTTTAGCATGGTGCCAAACTCCCTGTTTGATATGAGTTAAGTAGGAGTAAGCCCCAGTAACTTACAGTGTTAGTGAACTGGAAAATCTATTAATGATAACACTTCATTTCCTTAAAAGTGTTGGAGTATGACTGATCTTTCACGATTTACTGATTTGAGTTTGAAATTTTAAATACGTGTAGGGGTGTTGCATTCTTTTTCAGTGTGCTGTGTTAAAACTGTTACTGGGCTCTAGTGTTTTTATATTTAGTACAAGGGCTGTTTTGAACCCTTTTCTTTAATTTTTTTTCTCAACATCCCTCCTCCCTTCACCTGTTTGCTCTAGCAGCTTCTGTGTTTTAGAAACACTCCCTCCAGCTGTTTTTATATTATCAGAATTTGCCACCTGTCACCTCTATCAACTATAAACCATAGGACCAATTCTAGACCACTGTATGGTAAGGATATTAATATCCCATTAATTTTTATGACCCTCTACTACAGATCCCTGAATTGCCTCTGTGAGCAGAAAGAACTGCTTCATGATGAGCTAAAGCTGACCCTTGCCACCATAGCAATCCTAGTTAACTACTTTGCCCCTCACTTCCAAAACTCCTGGCTAGTGTGGAAGATGTTTCTATTTAGTGGCTTAAAGATACTTGGTAATTTAATCGCAAAGTTTTTAGTTCCATCTAGTTTTCATCTTAAAGGAACTTTGCCTGTTGTCCTTCTGGAAGTTTTCCATTAATGATATGGTAGAATATTTGCAGATTTCCTTGTTCCCAGGGGTCTCTAGATATTCCTACTATTCATCATCATCCTTTCAAAAGTGGCAGGTGTAATGAGTTTAGGAACTAATTTTATGTTCAGAATTTTATAGCATATGGTGGCTATATTATACATTTTATCCAGAATACCCAATATCTTATGTTAGGGTTTTTCCTACTAGGATCGAGCACATCGTATTGGTCAGAAGAAGCCAGTACGTGTGTTCCGTCTCATCACTGACAACACTGTTGAAGAAAGGATTGTGGAAAGAGCGGAGATTAAACTGAGACTCGACTCAATTGTTATACAACAAGGTATGTATACCTATAAACTTAGGTGGTTTTTTTGCAAAAACGCATGCAATTTTCTTCAAAGGAGATTACTTTTAATGAAAGTTGACTGAAAAATTTGCAAACTTAACGAGATAAAAAAGTTAGTTAGAAAGATGCTGATCTTCCTAATTTAGGGCCGTGTGTTCAGTGTATGGAAGAGACAGGTGAACATCCCTAGCTTATAGTTGAATGTCAGTGGCATGTCTTTTGAAGTTCCTGATGTTATTCTGCAGATAAAGTGTCTAGTTTACAAATTTTTAAAACATGTTATTAGAGGGGTACCTTTCCATACAGAGAAATTTGATCTGAAAAATGAAGTTTGAACATGAAAAAGTGTTTCTGTGCTTCTGAGCGTTGACTGATTTTACTGAAGGAAATTCACATTGAGAATAGAAGGTGTGGTAGGAGAAAAACTTGGAGAGTGGGTCATTAAAAAATAACTTTGAAGCTCGCTAATTTTCTATTATTATAAAGGTTTACTTAGGGTTAAATGTAGTAATGTCTGATTAGACCTGTTATGCTATGCTTTGTCTGGAATATAATTGAATATGTACAACTTTTGTTTTTATAATTAGGAAGACTCATTGACCAACAGTCTAACAAGCTGGCAAAAGAGGAAATGTTGCAAATGATACGTCATGGGGCCACACATGTTTTTGCTTCTAAAGAAAGTGAGCTGACGGATGAAGACATTACAACTCTTCTGGAAAGAGGGGAAAAGAAGGTTAGTTAAAGTGACGTTTAGCTTTCCCGATAGATTGCTTTAAAATCAACGTACTTCAGCATGCTTGTTGTATTTGTGTTGTTTCAAATGACTCATGTTCTAAGAATTTGTAGATTTATATCCAGGGGTAATTTAGTTTTTTTTAGTTTAATTTTTGATGAGAAAGACTAAGAACCAGAGTTTAAAGTTGAGTGACCTTATACCTCATGCTTATTGAAAATAACATTGGTATTTACTTAAAAGCCAAATAAACTTTGTGTTAAATCACATGTATTAGGACTGAAATTTTATGACTTTTTTCACCACTGGATTAGAAATGTTCTACTGCTATATTGTGTTAACTGAAAATCTTTTATGAACATTTCTTGAAATATGAAAGCATTATTTGTTAAAGTATAAGCTGTTTCAGAACATTGCGATTTTGTGTTGAAGTTGCCTTTTTTCACAAAGTATTATGGATAATTTCAAATACAAGCAAAAGTAGACAGAATAGCGTGATGGACCCCCATGTACTTATCGCCCATTTCCAACAACCATCAGCCAGTCCTGCCTCAGTCACACCCCCAATTCATCTTCCCTCTTTCTGGATTATTTTGAAGCAAATTTCAGACACATCGTTTCAGCTGTAAGTATTTTACCATGTGTTTCTAAAATATAAGAACTCTTTTTAAAAACATAATCATTATAGCATTGTCCCATCTGAACAACCCCAATAATTCTATAATACCAAATATCTAGTTAATATTCAAACTTCCAATTGTCTCATAAGTAGCTGTACTTTTTTTGGAAACAGTTTTCCTTTTTTTTAATCAGAATGCACATAAGGTCCACACATTGCCATTGGTTGATATGTCATCTCTATCTATTTTAATCTGTCTGTTCTCCCTCAGTTTATGTATTATTTCCCTTGTAGTTTATTTGGTGAAGAAATTGAGTTGTTTGCCTTTTCAGTTGCTCATGTCTAGATTTAGCTGATTCCATCCCCATGGTATATTTTACCACGTTCATTTATTTCGTAAATAATACATTTACGAAATGTATTTCCTGTATTTTGTATTTCCTGTAGATTGGTTGAATTTACTTTTCAGACTACTTTTGTTTCTGAGAGAGAGAGATACATATTTTATATATGTGTGTGTGTGTGTGTGTGTATATATGTATTTCCTTTTTGGTGAGGAAGATTGGCCCTGAGCTAACATCTGTTGCCAATCTTCCTCTTTTTGCTTGAGGAGGTTTGTTGCTGAGCTAACATCTGTGCCAGTCTTCCTCTATTTTGTATGTGGGACACCACCACAGCATGGCTTCATGAGCAGTGTGTAGGTCCACACCCGGGATCCAAACCCATGAACCCTGGGCTGCCAAAGTGGAGCATGCGAACTTAACCACTATGCCACTGGGCCAGCCCCCTATATGTATTTTCTTACATTACATTCCCAGGACTTATTTATTTTACGACTGAACCCCCACCCCCACGTCCCACCTGTCTTTCTCTGTATTTTACTTTGAATAATACCCTAAGGTCCAATCATGTTGTTGCGAATGGCAGGATTTCCTTCTTTTTTATGGTTGAATAATATTCCATCGTATACATATACACCACATTTTCTCTATCCATTCATCCATTGGTGGACACTTAGTTTGTTTCCCTGTCTTGGTTATTGTAAATAATGGTGTAATGAACATGGGGGTGCAGATATATTTTCGAGTTAGTGTCTTTGTTTCTTTCAGATAAATATCCAGAAGTGGAAGTGCTGGATCATATGGTGGTTCTATTTTTAATTTTTTTTTTTTGGGTGAGGAAGATCTGCTCTGAGCTAACACTGTTGCCAATCTTCCTCTTTATTTTATATGTGAGCCATGCCAGAGCATGGCCACTGACAGATGAGTGGGGTAGGTCCGCATCGAGGAACTGAACCTGAGCTGCTGAAAAGGATCGTGCTGCACTTAACCACTAGGCCACTGGGGCTGGCTCTATTTTTAATTTTTTGAGGAACCTCCATACTGTTTTCCATAGTGGCTGTATAGTTGGAATTTACATTCCCACCAACAGTGCACAAAGGTTCCCTTTTCTCCACATCCTCACCAACATTTCTTTCTTTTTTATTTTGAGAATAGCCATTCTAACAGGTGTGAGGTGATATCTCATCATGGTTTTGATTTGCATTTCCCTGATAATTTAGTGATGTTGAGCACCTTTTCATGTATCTGAGGTCATATCTTGAATTTTGAGCAGTCTTGTGTTACTGTGTTTCATATTAGTATGCAAAATGTCTTGTTTAGTCTGCGTTTGGCTTTATTTTAGCATTAGCCATTTGTCCCATGAAAAATATGCAGTGGCAGTTATAATATGGCTACATCTTCAATGGTAAAACAGTTTAAAGAAAGCCTAAGTGAGAATACTTTGGAAGACCCATTTAAGTATTTGAAATACTTGAAGCAAGTTAAACTTATATTTGAGTTTGATGTTAGCATTATATTCTTACCTTGTAAGTTAACAGATTGTATATTTCATGTTAAAACCAGACTTTTAAAAAGAGAGAATCCACAAATTTTTATAAGTAATTCAGTGATAATTTTCTAATTTCAATACATTCACCTTTAGACTGCAGAGATGAATGAACGCTTGCAGAAAATGGGAGAGTCTTCTCTGAGAAATTTCAGAATGGACACTGAACAAAGTTTGTACAAGTTTGAAGGAGAAGATTATAGAGAAAAACAGAAGGTAATTTATCCTCAACCATTAAACTCTCAAATTAGTGTTTCTCCGCATAGCAATTATTAAAAAAACACTGGCACTTACCTATTACAGTACTCTGCTATAGAGTGAAATTTGATGTAGGTCAAAAGATCTCATGCTGTTGCTGCTACTACCACCAGTTTTGTTTTTGAGAAGCAGCGTAGGTTGTGGTTGAGTTCCTGGATTCTGAAGCTGAAATCCCAACTCTCTCACTAATTAACTGACTTGGGGTACTCAGGTTTTTCACCTGGAGGCTATAGTAATTAGATCATAGAGTGATTCTGGGGGTTAAATAAGTTAACACTCATAAAATAACTAGAACAACGCGTGGCACTTAGTATTAACTATATTACTACTAATATTATTATTAACATATAGATACTTAAATGCCAGAAGGAGTTTGTTATAGGTGGTCTCATTTATAAAATAATGCCTTGTAATATACTGCATGGCCAGCAAGAGTCCTATGAAGAATTGGGAGTTTTATTTATTTTGTTTGTTTCAACTGACATTATGGCTGTAAATTTTAAAACTTTTTGTTTTGAAAAATGACTTTAGACTTTATTGCAAAAAACAGTACACAGTTCCCATATATCCTTCACTCGGCTTCCCCTAGTGTTAACAACTTACATAACCACAGTACAGTTATCAAATGCAGGAACTTATCACGTTTTTCCCCTAATGTCCTTTCCCTGTTCCAGGGGATACTATCTGGGATCCCACATTGCAATTTTAAAAACAGAGTTTTATTTTTAATGGCCATTTTAGGTTCACAGCAAAATCCAGTAGAAAATATAAAGAGTTCCCTTATTCCTTCTGCCCCCGCCCAAACATAGCCTCCTCCACTGTCAACATCCCACACCAGAGTGGTACATTTGTTAGAACTGAACCTACATTGACACATCATTATCATCCAGAATCCATCGTTTGTGTTAGGGTTTACTCTTGGTGTTGTATGGGTTTGGATAAATGTCTCATGACTTGTATCCATCATTATAGTATCATCTAGAAGAGTTTCACTGCTTTAAAAATCCTCTGTGGTCTGCTTATTCATCCCACCCTCTCTTCAACCCCTGGCAACCACTGATCTTTTTACTGTCTCCATAGTTTTGTCTTTTCCAGAATATCATATAGTTGGAATAGTATGTAGCCTTTTCAGCTTGGCTTCTTCCACTTAGTAATATGCATTTAAGTTTGCTTCATGTCTTTTCCTTGGTTGATAGCGCATTTCTTTTTGGTGCTGAGTTATATTTCTTTGTCTGGATGTACCACAGTCTATTTATCCAATCACGTACTGAAAGACATGTTGGTTGCTTCTGAGTTTTGACCATTATGAATAAAGCTGCCGTAAACATTCGTGTGCAGGTTTTTGTGTGGACATAGATTTTCAACTCCTTTCGGTAAATACCAAGGAGCACAATTGCTGGATCACATGGTAAGTGTATGTTTAGTTTTGTAAGAAACTGCCAACCTGTCTTCCAAAGTGGCCATGGTACTTTTCATTCCCATGAGCAATGAATGAGAGTTCCTGTTGTTCCACATTCCTCTCAGCATTTGTTGTTGTCAGTGTTCTGGATTTTTGCCGTTCTAATAGGTGTGTAGTGGTATGGTGTTGTTTTAATTTGCATTTTACTGATGACGTGTGATGTCAAGCATCTTTTTATTTGCTTATTTGCCATCTATATCTTCTTTGGGGAGGTGTCTATTCAGGTCTTTTGCCCATTTTTTAATCAGGTTGGTTGTTTTCTTCTAGTTGAGTTCTAATGCTTTTTTGCAATTCTGGATGACAGTCCATTATCAGATATGTCTTCTGCAAATATTTTCTCCCAGTCTGTGGCGTCTCCTCTCATTCTTTGACCCACGTTGTGTTTTTTTGCAGTGTCTCCTTAGTCTCTTCTAATCTGTGATAGTTCTCAGTCTTTCATGACCTTGACACTTTCGAAGAGTACTGGTCAGTTATTTTGTAGCTCGTCTCTCACTTGGAGTTTGTCTGACATTTTCCTGTGATTTGATTGAGATTATGCATTTTTGGCAAGCATGCCATGGAAGGGATGTTATGTCCCTCCAAGTACATCGTACCAGGCAAGGTGTGATATCCCTGTGTTGTATTACTGGGGATGTTAACCTTGATCATTTAGTTGAGGTGGTGTTTGCTGCACTTCTCCACTATAGAGTTATCATTTTCCCTTTGTAATTGATAAATACCTAGGAGGAGATACTCCTCAAACTTTTACCTACTGATTTTAGCATCTGTTTGTGGAATTGCTTGCAACAGTAATTAATATGGTGTTTGCCAGATAGTAATTTTGTATTTCTTTCATTCCATCTACATTTATCAATTGGGATTTTTCTGTAAGGAAGAGCTGTCCCTTCTTCCCATTTCTTTATATACTCAGTTATTCATTTATATCAGCATGGACCCGTGGATATTTATCTTTTTTGAGTTATGATATTTTTCTATCATTATTTATTTTGTTGCTCAAATTGTTCCATAAAGCTGTTATATTTGTTAACTGACAGAAATGAATTTTGTTAAAACAATAAAAGCTTATTCTTGGGTATTCATTTTACTGAAAAATGAGAGCTGAGCCATTTTAATTTGCATTGCAACTAGTATGCTGATAATGCTTTGTTGCTATCATTTCTGGTAGTATTTAGTGTCTTGACTTAAAGCTATCTGGTTCTTTTATCTATAACCTTAATTCAGATTACTCATATTTTATTCTGATGAGATGGAGGTGATGGCTTGCGTGCACAGGGTGGAAATTGCCTTCCTAATATGCTGTTTAGATCTCATTATGTGATATGAATTTTATTAATTTTACAATTATTCCCACAGGCTTATTGGTATTAAAAGTGCTTTATAAAGTGGAAAAATATTAAACAGTTAAGAGTCTAAATATCAGTGGAGCTTCTTATCTACATTCTTAGAAGAAAATTAGACTCAGTAAAATGCTTGTCTATTTCTAATATAACTGGTTTTCCTGTGCTTCTAATTCCAGCAAAATAATGATTCACAGATATAAAGAAATTTTAATAGTAATAATTATGATTTATATTTTTATAATTGAATGTCTGGCCAAATCAGGATATTTTCTGAATATTCGGAGTTGAGATTACATTTTATTTATATTTTATTTCTTTCTTTTCATATTTTCTAGATAGGTTCTTAAAATAGGTTCATATTATCCTTTGAAGACAATTGAAAACCTGCAAGAATGTTGTTTATACGTAAATCATGGGAATTACACAATGAGGTAGATTTTCATATATGATTTGTTGAACCAGTTGCATTATTTTACAAGCATACTTGGTAGATTAAGTCATAATGACTGACATTGATCCTCAATAAATTAACCTGAAAAAGTTTGTATTAATGTACTCCTGTCTAAAACAAACTAATTCATCATGATTTATTCCACGTTTGAAAGCTCAGGATTGGCCTTTAATGCTTATTTCAAGTTTGAATACCTAGACCTTCAAACAAGTATAGGTTAAATGGCCCAATATGTTAGTTTTAGAAAGTTAATTTAAATCATTATTGATTTATTTTCACTCCGATTGAGATAAATAAAATATTGGTTATTTATAAAATGCCTTTTCCATTACTGTCATCTCATATTAATCCATCTGAGGGGAAAAAACCAAAACAAAACTCATTTCACTGCTCTGGGTATTTCTCATTTTACATAAACTCACATTTTACTGTCTGTATCTTGTAGACTCTTAGAGTTAAAAGAGAACTTAAAAGTCATTTAGTCTAATGTTTTTTATAATTAAGAAATCCCATCTATAGCATTTAGGACATATCCAGCCTCTGTTTAAATGCAGTCATGTTGGAAATCTTATTCCTCTCAGGATTGTTCATTTCAGTGTTTTTTATTCTCTGGTTCCCAGAAAACTTATTTAACTTATAAGCTCCTTGATGGAAGAGATTATTTTAATCATCTTTATATCCTTGACACTGACTTGCAAATAATACAATAGGTACTTAAGACATATTTGTTAAATTATATTGAGTAGCAATCTACTTTGCTTTGACTTCCCACATTGGTTTTAATCTTATGGATCAACAAAGAACTGTGTTCTTTTCTATTTGATAGACTTTTACATATGTGGATGCCACCATTATGTTTGTCTTTAGTCTTTACTTCTCTAGACACTGAAAGTCTGTAGATCTCTAACCATCCTAATCTTCTTAGTTTATCATCCACTCTTAAAATATGATACAAATGTTGGAACTCAACCCTTAGATAAGATCAGATAGAGTAGGATCATTAATTGTAGATTAATGGCTTCTTTTAGACCATTAATGGCCTCTGTCGTGTAAAAGCACTAGGCTAGGCACTGTGAAATCAAGAAAAATATCTGAACTAGAAAAACCATTTCTACCAACTCCGGAACTTTGTATTGCCAGTTTGGTCTGTTGACTTTTAAATTGTGTTTTCTAGCTGATGTTGGGGTAAAGTTTTGTAAGGCTACCGAATTATTGTTCACCCCACTTTGAATTTTAATAATAACTTACATTTAACTCTTGGCAGTTTATCTAATGCTTTCATGTATATAGTCACATTTAATCCTCAAGGTAGGTATTATTATTCACATTTTACACGTGGAAAATAATTTCTCCAAATTTGTACAACTGGTAAAGTGGCAGCACCTGGTTTCAAATTCAGATCTTTCTTAATAAGTCATGGCAATGCAATGTATGGCATAGGGCATGTAGTCAATGATATTGTAATAACGTATGGTGACACATGGTAATGAGACTTAGCATGATCGTTTAAAAATGTATAAAAATATCAAATCACTATGTTGTACACTTGCAACTAATATAATATTGTATATCAGTTATATTTCAGTAAAAAATAAAAAAAACCCCCAAAGTCCAAATTCAAGTCTTTCTGATTCCACTGACTTTTCCCACAGATAGCTCACCAAGAGATCTCATTAAAAAATTTCTCTTGGGGCCAGGCCTGATGGCCTAGTAGTTAAAGTTTGATGTGCTCCACTTTGGCGGCCCAGGTTCAGTTCCCATTGTGGAACCACACCACTCCTCTGTTAGCCACTATGGTGTGGTGGTGGCTCACATAAAAAAAAATAGGAAGCTTGGCAATAGATGTTAGCTCAGGGTGAATCTTCCTCAGAAAATAAATGAATAATATTTCTCTTGATTTGAAGGGAACATATGCTTGTCATGTTGATATACATAATTTACCCCTTTCAGCTATTTTCTAATTCATACACATAACCACAGTTACCAGAATTTTGTTAGTCTTCCTTCTATATTAGATACTGTTTGTTTATTTTTGGTGAGGAAGGTTGGCCCTGAGCTAACATCTGTGCCAATCTTCCTCTATTTTGTATGTGGGACGTCACCACAGCATGGCTTGATGAGAGGTGTGTAGGTCCATGCCCAGGATCGAAACCCATGAACCTTGGGCCGCTGAAGCAGAGCATGTGAACTTAACCACTATGCCACTGGGCCAGCCCCCGTTTATTTATTTTGATATGAAATACTAACCAGTTTGTGCAAATTCTTCTCAATTACTAAGGAAGAACTAAGTTTTAAACCTACTTTCAGAGAAAAAAAAAAAAAGGAAACCATCCTTGCACCTAAATTGGTATATAATACAAGGTTTTGGAACTTTGGATGTATAATTGTGATTTGTAAAGCAAATTTTGATTCTTTCTGATGGCTTTGGTTTTCTCACGCTTCTGTGACCTTGATGTGCTAGATTTTCATGAAACAGTTTGGAGTAATTAAACTCCTTGTTCTTGTGTGTTGTGTGTAGCTTGGTATGGTGGAATGGATTGAACCTCCTAAAAGAGAACGCAAAGCAAACTATGCAGTGGATGCCTACTTTAGAGAGGCTTTACGTGTCAGCGAGCCAAAGGTTCCAAAGGTAAAACAGTATGAGGCCAGGTTTTATGTCTTATAGCAGAATTCTCTTGTAACCCGGTCTGTGATTCAGATTTACTTGCGTTAGTACCCAATCATAGTCCTTAAAATATAATAATGATACAGAAAAGTCCTTAATATGGCCCAGCAATATACATGGATTTCATTGTATTTATTTTTCTTTATATAAAAGAAATAGTAAAAGATAATTATGTTCGCTTCGTGTACTGAAAACAAATATATATATAATGTATTTTTCTCCCACAGGCTCCACGACCTCCAAAACAGCCAAATGTTCAGGATTTTCAGTTTTTCCCACCACGTTTATTTGAGCTCCTGGAAAAGGAAATTCTTTATTATCGGAAGACAATAGGCTATAAGGTATAAAAATTTTCAATTTTTTAAGATTAGTACAATATAATCTTTTAAGCTAATATCTATTAAGCTAGACTAGGAGGTGTTCCATTTTAATGGGAGAGAACATAAGAGTAAACCAAAACAGTGGTGTTTTTAAAATCAAAGAGGAGGTTTAACTAGAAGTCAAACATCAAATTACTGAATCATCAGTAGGATCATCACTAAATGGGATTGATGGAGAATTAGCCAATATTTCAAAATAGTAATAATAACATTATTTTAATAGTGCTAGTGTTCGAGTGGTCAAAGAATAAGTAGAAAGAACAATAGGTATGTGTTGAATTGGAAGTGAATGCATGATAAATGATAGGAAGTTTTTGGTCATTTTCCTTAGTATGGCTAAGAAATAGTATTTTTGTATTTATTGCTCATAGGTTGATGAAAGAGCCCTATTGGCGGTTAGTAGATTCTAGTCACATAGGTGTTAAAGATAATGGTAAACATGATAATGAATGATGTCATTTTACTTTTTGAATTATGTCATTTTAAAATGATCTTTTGGAATTCACAGTTCTTATTTATATAGGTAGATAGGAACCCATTTTTAGTTAGCGAAATTTAATGTTTGTCACACTAAAGGTATCACATTGAGAGATTAGACATGCCAGGTTATTTTTGTATGTTGAAATTGACTTCCTAGTGAATGAAAAGGGATGACCAAATGTATGATCGATAGTATGAACAAAATTATAAAAATATTAACGCTATTGTAGTTGTATGAAGCTTTCTGTTTTCTGAATTGGAAGCTGTGTTTTAAAATTTATTTTGTGAACCTTTATTAGGAATGGAACTATGACCAATTATTTTGATTAGTAGCTGTAATAAGCCTAGAAAAGCTCCATGTGTGTAAGATGTTCAGTTAGCCCATTTATATTTTGGAACTAGAGTGGATCTCTAGAATGTTTCTATTATTTGTCCAGAGTGGGAGCGTTGCCATTTGAAACAGAGCAAAAAAGCTTTGCTTGCTATTTGTGTATCAAAGTTTAAATATATATAAATAGGAATAAGAAACTTAAGGTGAATATAAGTGGTTAGTTATAATCTGGTTAGGGAAATGTGATTAAATTTGAATGTATTTAAATCAACAGGACTGGATAAAATCGTTCTTAGGAAGTTGTAGAAGAGTAAAGTAACCATGGTTGAACATTATCATTATCTTTGAAAACCAGTTTCAAAGAAGGTGAAAATGGCGCTATGCCAGAAGAAACAGGCAAGTTATAGGTTAAAAATGTAAAATAAAAATAGTAAAATTAATAAAGTAGTTAACATTTCATGAAGTAAACATATATATTATCCCATTAAGGATTATAATAATTTTAGGTTTAGATCATTATATTCACCAGATATCTATGTAGAGTATTTTATAATTTAAGAAATGCTTTACCACATACTTCATTTGATTCCTAACAACTCTGTGAGATGTCTTATTATCACCTCCATATGGTAAGTAAGGAAACTGAAGTTCAGAGCAGGTAAATGACTTGTTCAGGATCACATAGCTAAGAGAGTTGCCAGGGGTGCTGGTCTCAACTCCAGGTTCTCAGTGTTCATATGCTATGCTTTTTCTGCTCAGACGTTCTGGGCTATTTCTGCATGTGACATAACCCCACTTCTTTCAGCAGCCCTAAATAAGGACTTTGTTTACAGTGGTGTGACATGTTGTTTGGGAGGTGAGCCAAGGGTAGTCAAGTAGCAGCAATAAAAAAATCATCTCTGCTGATATAACTGTTTATGCTCCTTCTTTGGAGATTCTGAAATTCTGTTCCCTGCAATAATACAGCGCTCACCACAGCTCTGGTTTTAATGTAAACAGTGCCTTTAATTATAGGCAGTTTGTGGTTAGGGGTGAGGTCTTACAATGACTGGTTGGGTGATGGCCAACTGGAAGGAGATAGAGGAGAGAGGAAACCTTAGAAGAGGGAGGAGTGAAGGGACAGCTGCGAAGGGTGATAGGAAGGAGGAAAGTGTAAGAAGAGAGGAAAGGGATGAATGTGGAGAGGGAAGATGGTGTGGAATCCATGCTATGGCACCTTACTATTTTCTCTTTCTCACCTTCCAGAAAGAAATGACAGGAGAGGGAGAATGAGTGAAAAGAGGGCTTTTTTTCATTTAATACATGTTTATTGAGTACTCCTCTGTGTCAAGTCCTATGCCAAGCACTGGGGATAAAGTGGTGAATAAGACAGACGAGGTCCCTGAGCACACGGAACTTAAGTATTCTAATGGAGGAGGTAGACATTAAGCTGATACCACAGGGTGATGACATAATTTGTTATTTGTTTTCAGTGCTTACAAAGGGGTACTAGAGGGGAGGGAGCATAACATGGGCATCTAATGTGGACTGGGAGATCAGAGAGCTGGTCCCTAAGGAAGTGTCATTTAAGCTGAGATCAGAGAGATGCACAGAAATTAGCCAAGTGAAGTATGAGAGAGAAGAGCACGGGCAGGGGAATGACAGGTAAAAAGGTGTGGTGGGAAGGAGGATTGCCCCTTTAGAAACTGAAAGAAAGCCAGTATTGCTAATGGTGGAGGGGAGGAGAGCGACTTGAGATGAAGCTGGTGAGCGGGTAAAGTTGGTTCATGTGGAGCACTGAACATTTATTATAGGTCATATTAATTAGTTTGAACTTTAGCTTTAGAGCAAAGGAAAACCATTGAGATGTTTTTAAGGCAGAGGGGTGGGTGGGTGTGAAATAATAATAGCAAATACTTATTTAGTACTTACTTATATTGCTTACTGTTCTAAGTTCTT
This sequence comes from Equus caballus, assembly GCF_041296265.1. Lineage (NCBI taxonomy): Eukaryota > Metazoa > Chordata > Mammalia > Perissodactyla > Equidae > Equus > Equus caballus. The sequence continues at coordinate 124,058,171 of NC_091715.1, read as the reverse complement.
TAAAAAGATTAGCTCATTATCCTCGTAACAGCTCTGGAACTACATTCCACTTATACAGATAGGGAAACTGAGGTATAGAGAGGTGGAGTAATTTGCTCTGAGTAATTTGCTCAAGGTCAAACAACTTATGTGGTAGAGTATGATCAGATTTACGTTTTTAAAAGATCACTCTGGCTGCAACACAGAGAATGGTGAGGTTATCCAGGGAAACCAGGCAGGAGGCTGTTGAAGTGTCAAGATGAGAGAAGATGGTGATAGCTTGGAGTGTGGTGATGGTGGAAGGAGACTCAGTCCCCTACCACTATGCTCCTAGCCTTGTGCTCTCTTCAGCCCCATCCTGGATTGCCTCTGTATTGTCTAAAGACTTGCCTTGATCCTCCGTGTGCCTATTTATCTGAGGATTTACAAGATAAATAAGAATACGTTCTGGATGTTGATTCTTTCTGAACCTTGTCTCTCTCATTTTTTACCAGGAGCTACAGACCCGAGCCAAGATGAGTACTTTAACTGGGTGCATTTCGTTTTTGAATTCAGAGTATAGACAGATGAGCATAGCGTGTTAATCATCTGCCAAAGCTTTCTTTCAAGGATGATGTGATATTGATGACTGTTAGAAGTATCTTCTCAAGGATGTCTGGCATTGATTTTTTCTCCCTATGCCTCCAGAAAACTCACCAGAGCCACAAAGGGAACAGAGCAATAGTTTATTCTCAGGTGAACAGAACTGCTGTAGTGGAGTGAGCCTGGTATTCTCTATGCAGTTAGGAGTCTCAAAAAGGAGCTCCTTCTCTTCTTTCTGCTTAAATGATTGTTAGCCCAGGGGAGAGAGGCCTTGTGTGTGGCTGGGGGCACTGTGGTGCACAGTATCCTTTTGTCCGTTTGGAGTCCCCATAGTCTTATTCTGTAGTGATTTGGAGTGGGGCTTATGAGCGGCTCAGTAGTTTTGAAGCAGTTGGTAAAGGCATTTTTCCTGAGGGCCTTCTTATTTGCATTTTTATTTTCTATTTTGTTTTCCTCCCATACTCAGCACAAGGTCACAGCAATATTACTGATAATAAGATCTGTAGTTAAAGAATTTTGTTGTATTTGAGGCTGAAATATTTGTTTCTTTTGTCCTAACCACTTGATAGATAGCAGTGCAGTATGTGCCAGTTCTCCCCGCTGTCTAAGCGTTGACCTTGTCGCAAGTTAGACGTATTCAGAAGCTTCGTTGCTCTTGCAACTTAAGGGAGTTACTTAATGTATTTAATCACTTGTTCACTAAAATCTTTACATTGGAAGAGGATAACTTAACTGAAATTTCAATTGCAGAATGAAAAAAATCCAAAGCATTTAGGAATTCCATTGAATCGAAGGCTTGGAGTGAAGGAGTTTTGCCATGTTTGAAGCTGAAGAAAGCTGTAGAACATTCTAACATTTATCCTCAATAAAACAGTTCTTTAGGGACGGATATAAACATTTGACAAATGGAGACATTTCCGTAATCTTTGTGAGTTTTGATAACGTACTGTCGTGGGCCACCTGGTTTGCAGTGGTAGACCAAAAATGCGCTGAGCTGATTTCAGGTTACTCCTTTCATTTTGTGTGGTCACATTTCATTCGGGATTCTGTGCTTCTATGAAATGCTTGCTAAAACTCCTTCGAAGAACCAAGACAACAAAAAGATTTTTGCTTTCTCATGGAACACAGCTCTTAGTCACAAATTACTTAGTCTGACTAGAAATCCAAATAATAATTGTGATGTTTCCTTTCGAAAGATAACTTTTTGTATATTGTAACTATATTAAGTGTTGCTGGGGGCCATCAGTAAGACAGACGTATGAGTACTTGAGATAACTTTTAGGTGTCGACTTAGTACTATTGGTCTATAATTTATCTACTTAAGTTTTACACAGGCATACCTCAGGGATATTGCGGGCTTGATTCCAGACCACCGCAATAAAGCAAGTCACATGACTTTTTTGGTTACCCAGTGCATATACAAGTTATGTTTACACTGTACAGTAGTCTGTTAAATGTGCAAGAGCATTATGCGTAAAGAATGTACGTACCTTATTAAAAAATAATTTACTGCTGAAAAGTGCTAACCATCATCTGAACCTTCAGTGAGTCTCACTCTTTTTGCTGGTGGAGGGTCTCGCCTCGATGTTGATGACTGCTGACTGATCAGGGTGGTGGTTGGGGAAGGTTGAAGTGGCTGTGGCAGTTTCTTAAAATAAGACAACAATGAAGTTTGCCGCATCCATTGACTTTTCCTTTCATGAACGATTTCTCTGTAGCACGTGCTGCTGTTTGATAGCATTTTACCCACGGTAGAACTTCTTTCAAACTTGGAGTCAATCCTGCTTCATCATCCCTGCATTATCAACTAAATTTATGTAATATTCTAAATTGTTTGTTGTCACTCCAGTAGTCTTCACAGCATCTTCACCAGGAGTAGATTCCATCTCAAGAAACCAGTTTCTTTCTTTATCCATAAGAAGCAAATCCTCATCTGTTAACGTTTGATCATGAACTTGCAGCAATTCAGCCACATCTTCAGGCTCCACTTCTAATTCTAGTTCTCTTGTCATTTCTACCACATCAGCAGTTACTTCCTCCACCGTAGTCTTGAACCCCTCAAAGTCATCCATGAGGGTTAAAATCAACTTCTTCCAAACTCCTGTTAATGTTGATATTTTGACCTCTTCCCACGAATCATGAATTTTCTTAATGGCATCTAAAATGGTGAATCCTTTCCAGAAAGTTTTCAGTTTGCTTTGCCCAGATCCATCAGAGGATCCACTATGGCAGGTATAGCTTTCTGAAATGCATTTCTTGAATAAGACGACTTGCGAGTTGAAATGATTCCTTGATCCATGTCATGTTAGCAGGCATGAAAACAGCATTCATCTCATTGTATGTCTCCATAAGAGCTCTTGGGTGACTAGGTGCGTTGTCAATGAGCAGTAATATCTTGAAAGGAGTCTTTTTTCCTGAGTAGTAGGTCTCAACAGTGGGTTTAAAATATTCAGTAAACCATGTTGTAAACAGATGATCTGTCGTCCAGGCTTTGTGGTTCCATTTATAGAGCACAGGCAGAGTAGATTTAGCATAATTCTTAAAAGTCTCTAGGATGTTCAGAATGGTAAATGAGCAGTGGCTTCACCTTAAAGTCCCCAGCTGCATCAGCCCCTAATAAGAGAGTCAGCCTGTCTTTTGAAGCTTTGAAGGCAGGCATTGACTTCTCCTCTCTAGCTGTGAAAGTCCTAGATGACTTCTTTCTCCAGTATAAGGCTGTTTTGTCTACATTGAAAATCTGTGGTTTAGCGAAGCCACCTTCATTAATGATCTTAGCTAGATCTTGTGGATAGCTCGCTGCAGCTTCTACATCAGCGCTTGCTGCTTCCCCTTGCACATTCATGTTGTGGAGACGGGTTCTTTCCTTAAACCTCATGAACCAACCTCTGCCAGCTTCAGACTTTTATTCTGCAGCTTCCTCACCTCTCTCAGCCTTCACAGAATTGAAGAGAGTTAGGGCCTTGCTCTGGATTAGGCTTTGGCTTAAGGGGATGTCGTGGTTGCTTTGATCTTCTATCCAGACCACTGACACTTTCTCCATATCAGCAATAAGGCTGTTTCGCTCTCTTATCATTCATGCATTCACTAGGGTAGCACTTTTAATTTCCTTCAGACTTTTCCTTTGCATTCACAACTTGGCTAACAGTTTGGTGCAAGGGACCTGGCTTTTCGCCTGTCTTGGCTTTTGACATGTCTTTCTCACTAAGCTTAGTCATTTCTAGCTTTTGATTTAAAATGAGAGACCTGCGACTTTTTCTTTCACTTGAACAGTTAGAGGCCATCCTAGGGTTATTAATTGTCCTAATTTTAATATTGTTGTGTCTCAGGGAATAGGGAGGCCCAAGGAGAGGGAGAGAGACAGGGAAATGGCTGGTCGGTGGAGCAGTCAGAACACAAAACATTTATCGATTAAGTTTGCCATTTTAGGTGGGCAAGGTTTGTGGCGCCCCAAAACAATTTCAGAAGTACGTATATATTTGAGTAATTTCTAGAATTAAAATAGTAAATGTGTCATTGATGAAGTCATTCTAAAGTTTTGCTGTATTAAAAATATGACCAGTGGATGTAGAAGTAGTCTGCATTGAATCCTGAAATCTAATGGTGTGACATAATATTCTGATTTTGCTCTTGTTAAAGTTCAAGGGGGAAATTTTTAGTATTGGGGATATCTGCATGGGAAAAAGAGTGTATTTTGTGTGGGTTTATTATCCGTTTTCTGTCATAAGATTAGATGTTTATGAAACATTTCATTTTGTTAAACTATGGTTGGACATGAAAATATTGAAGATATTTGATAGAGAGATATCTTAAGGTTAAAGAAGTTTTTCTCAATTAAAATTTTACGCCAAAGTAATTTCACATGCAAGCAGTTTAAGAAGTCTATTAAACTTTCAAAGCTATGTCTGTAATTTTTTTCAAATGTTTTATTATGAAAAATTTTCAAACATACAAAAATGTTTAAATAATTGTACAGTACACAACACGTATATTTTCCAATTTACATCTTGTTTGCCTTATCACCTATCTGTCCATTTCTCCAGCTTTCTGCCAAATGGATAACCATCTTATTTTTTTATGCATTTCACTCTTGCAGGCATAAGTATATTTCACCCAGGAACACTTCAGCATACATGTCGTTAGCCAGAGTTCAATATTTATTTGATTCTTTTTTAAGGTAAAATTTATATACAGTTAAATGTGTAAATCTTAAGTGTATGATTTGACGTATTTTGACAAATGCATCTGCCTACATAACTGGAACCCCCTATAAAAATATAGAACATTACTGTCCCCCCAGAAAGTGCTTCTTCTCAGTCAGTCCCCGTACCACTCCCTAGAGACAACCACTGTTCTGATATTATTTTCCTCCATAGATTAGTTTTTTTCTCTTGTTCTAGAATTTCACATAAATAAATGGAATCATACATTGTGTGTAAGGCTTCTTTCACTTAGCATACCGTTTTTGAGATTCATCCATGTTGTGCCATTATCAGTGGTTCTTTCCTTTTTGATTGGTGACTGCTATTCCATTGTAGGGATATACCACACTTTGCTTGTCCATTCTCTTGTTGATTGACTTCTGTCTGGTTTTTGGCTATTATGGGTAAAGCTGCTATGAACATTCTTGTAAAAGTCTTTGTAGAGATATATTTCATTTCTTTGGGTAAATACTTAGGAATGGAATTGCAGATGTGCCTATAATTTAAAAATTGAATTTAGCTATTGACAAAAGTTATTTTTAATCATGCTTATCACTGGACTACTATTTATCACTATTTCATTTTTAATTTATGCCTTCTTTTCCATTTCCATCTGCCACCATTCTAGACCAGGTGGTCATACCTCATTTGTAGATTATGACAGTTTAGCTAGTTCTCTCGCTTCTAGTCACTTGCCCACTTCAGTCCATTCATCGCAAAGCTTAAAGGTGAAAACATTATGTTTTGACACTTTACTCCTGTGCTCAAAAATCTCCGGTGGCTTGCTGTTGCCTACTGTTTAGTTTCAAAAGGCCCTCTAATCTATCTTCACCTGGCCTTGTTTCTTATCCTTTCTTAACATAAACCCTGTCTGCTCCTTCCTGTCCATTTCTGCCTTCATGTTTTTGCTCATATTGCTCCAGACTGGAATATTCTTTCCCTCCTCTCCATCACCCTAAGCCTTAGAGTTCTTAAGGTACAGCTCAAAATTCTACAACTAGGTTGTGAGCATGTTTTGGGCAAGGACCATGTCCACTACTTCTTTTATATTCCAATGAATACATATCATAGTGCTACAAACATAATAGACATTTAGTCAATACTTACTAATGTGATTGTTTGGTACTGATGATTACACATGACTCTGTATTTTCAGTATTTTTTAAATCCCCAGTTAGTAGGTTTTATATTTAAACAACTGTTGGATATAAATAGTTTTTAAAAAGATTTATTTTTAAGTTACAGCAATATAGTTTCAAACTCTATGAAATATGTATGAAAATTAGAAAAATGTACTCTAGCATGTATTGTAATTACATTGTAGTAAAACCATGACTGTCTGATACCCCTAGGGAATGAGTCATTTATGATAGGCGTATATTCCAAACAATGGAAGGCTTACTGTCAACTCTTTTCTTTTCATGTTTAATGGAGTGCTATAAAATGGCCTCTTCGTGTTATGGACCTACCCTCTTAAATCAGTGTGTTGCGTTATCGCTGTAGATGCACATAGAAGCGGTGTGAGGCTTTGGGCGGAGTGACTTTGTCACTCCATACGATGAATGCTGCTCCATACTGCTGAACCGTACTGGCTTCTGTGTTCACTGTGACACACAGGCCTCTGGGGCTACAGTTTTGATATATAGGTTGCTGACTGACTGCTCGCTTCCTTGGAGAGCTAAGCTTCTGTCCTCAGTCTTTTGAACTTTGTCCCGCAGTATAATTAAATCTAGAATGTAGTATGGCATTTAGCAATGGGTTTTAACCCTAAAATATCATGTAGCACATTTAAGAATGATTTTTTTGGGTAATATCATAGTAGTAGGAATGTGAGAGGATCATGTGTCATTCTGGTGTGACTCTATATTGTTTGCTGTTGAAACAACTCTAAAGATTGATAGGTGTATATACACCCTTATTTAATTTTTCTGAACAGTTTACTCATAACTCATCTCTTGATTTATAGGTCCCCAGGAATCCTGATATCCCAAATCCAGCTGTGGCTCAAAGAGAGGAGCAAAAAAAGATTGATGGAGCTGAACCTCTTACACCAGAAGAGACTGAAGAAAAGGAAAAACTTCTCACACAAGTAAAATATTTTAAGTGGCTGAAATATTTCTAGTCAACAAATAGAAACAAGAAAATATAGATCACTTTTTAAAAAATGTTATCGATGTCATCATAGTTTATAACATTGTGAAATTTCAGTTGTACATTATTATTTGTCAGTCGCCATATAAATGTGCCCCTTTACTCCTTATGCCTACTCCTCAATCCCCTTTCCCCTCTGGTAACCACTAATCTGTTCCCTTTGTCCATGTGTTAGTTTATCTTCCACATGAGTGAAATAATACAGTGTTTGTCTTTCTCTGTCTGGTTTATTTCACTTAACATAAAACCCTCAATGTCCATCCATGTTGTTGCAAATGGGACAATTGTGTCCTTTTTTTATGGCTGAGTAATATTCCATTTTATATATACACCACATCTTCTTTATCCAATCATCAGTCAATGGGTACTTGGGTTGCTTCCACTTCTTGGCTATTGTGAATAATGCTGCAATGAACATAGGGGTGCATAAGTCTCTCTGTATTGTTGATTTCAAGTTCTTTGGATAAATACCCAGTAGTGGGATAGCTGGGTCATATGGTATTTCTATTGTTAATTTTTTGAGAAATCTCCATACTGTTTTCCATAGTGGCTGCACCAGTTTGCGTTCCCACGAGCAGCGTATGAGGGTTCCCTTTGTGCCACATCCTCTCCAACGTTTAGTTTTTGTCTTTGTGATTACAGCCGTTCTAATGGATGTAAGGTGTAGATCACTTACTTTTTATTTTATGGGCCCAGTAAGCTAATTATTGGACACATCAGCAAAACTCAGGGCTGTTTTGTGTACGTTTAGATCAAATATCCCCATTTTTTATCCATTTCACAGAATACACCCTTTTGAAAATACAGTCATGTACTACATAACAACGTTTTGATCAACAACAGGCCACATATACGACCGTGGTCCCATAAGATTAGTACCAGATAGCGTAGGTGTGTTATAGGCTATACCATCTAGGTTTGTTAAACCACACTCTATGATGTTTGCACAATGACACAATCACCTAACACCACATTTCTCGGAACCTAGCCCCATCGTTAAGTGAAGCATGACTGTACTAGAAAATACATAAATGCAAAATATGTGTCAATTATTAGAAAGAAGACATGTATTTTATCAATTATAATAAGGTCAGTTAATCCACATATGAACCCTGATAGAAATTACTAGCATCTTCTTATTGAGTGATGTGAACTATTCTCTGAAATTATACTCTACTAATCTTTTATTTATGAAATAATTTCATAATTCTCAAAATGCCGTTTATCCTTTTTTTGGGAAGAATTTTAATAAAACGAGAACTTTCTGAAACTTTTAAAGGTGAGCATTGTATAATTAAAAGCTAATAGTTATTAAATAGGGAGCATTTCCATTTGCACAAAATAAGAATGCTTTCTGGTCATTGTTGCTTTAGTATGAGTGGCGTATTCTAAAATAATCTGTAGAAGATAAAAAAAGTTATAGCATAAAAGAGCCTAGCAAAATAATAAACAAAAATGTGTACTGGTACCACTTTAGTAGAGAGAGTTGCCAGCAAGATTTATTTATTCAACAAATTCTTCTGAACACTATGCAAGGCACAGTGTTGGAAAGTTTCCACATTAATTATTGAAAGATAGTTTTTATATTTATATCTTGTTATATATAGGTCTTTTCTTTGTCATAACATGTAATTTTATTGAATTAATTTCTACAAATTACATTCATAAGTTTTTGAGCCAAATACCTGGAAGTCATAAAGTTTAGTTTGAAAATATAATTGTAGTTGGCTGAATATTCATGTTTTATTTTCAAAATTTATTTACCAAACACAACAATAAAGTTATGGTCTTAGAATGCTACTTGGCTTGCAGTCTATTGTGAATGTACAATATATTGTACAGTATCAACTGAGAAATTGCATTAGTTTGTAATTAGAACTCAAATCAATTTTTTTGCCCCTCCTTGTAGTTGAATTCATCTTTAATTGTCTTTCTCTACTACCCTAAATAATTACTCTTTTAAAAAATCATGGCAGTGCGAAGGAACAAATGTGGGATCATCTGAAACATTTATCAGCTAAAGGCTGGGGATAGTTTTGCACTGTTGAGGGTGTCACGTTCATGTGAGTTGGGACATAAGGAGTGGAAAACAAATTCTTGGTCCTGTGAATTCACAGACATGCTAGTAATACCAAAGAGACTTAAGACACTGGTTGGTTAAACTTTTCTATCTTTGAGTAAAGAAATTGAGTGAGCCCAGTAACGTTCTGTTTATAGAAATTCTGTTTATGAATACAATTTTGAACAGAAATTATTTGTTCACAGTGGTTTGGAATGATATAAAGAGCTACAAATTCTTTTCTGCATTCTCCTTTTTTTCTCCACGTTTTTTTGATTTAGTACATCCACATACCTCTCTTAATTTACATGGAAACAGATCTGCGAAAAAAACCATTCAAGTACTGGAATATCAGGGCTTCAGCATTTATATTAGCATTTTTATTTTAATGCATTAATATTTTAATGTAGTAGGCATCTATAAAATATGGAATTAAAAACAATTATCTTGGAACTGTGAATCAGTTTTTAGTACTTGGAGAGAAGTACTTTCTCTTCATGGTAGAAAAGCAGTTATTTTTATAATAATGCTCACTCAACTTTTGATTCTAACATAAAAAACCTGGGATTTTATAAGGAGGAACTCTTTAAATCTTTTAAACTGTTTTTAATGTATCATTGTCTAGAAGTAAATAAAACAATAAATGGTTTTGTTAATTTAACCTCTATTGATGACGCTTGATTTTTTGTTCTCAGGGATTCACAAACTGGACTAAGCGAGACTTTAACCAGTTCATTAAAGCTAATGAGAAGTATGGAAGAGATGACATTGATAATATAGCTCGAGAGGTGGAGGGCAAATCCCCCGAGGAGGTCATGGAGTATTCAGGTTTGTATATGACTTCTAACATGGTGTTTAATGTAGCCTTATTCATTTCGTTAGTGTCAATTCAACTGTACCATTGTTCAGAGATCTTTTAAACTTTTATGAATAAAGTGTAGATGAAAGTATAAAATATAATTGTATTTCTATGAAAAGACTATAAAATTTATCAAAACAAACTGACTGCTAGTGTCCCTAGTAGGTAACTAATAGATCCAAGTAGAGGCCTGCTGAAAGAAGGGTGGATATTGGATGAGCACTGACAAAATAAGTTTCCCACTTTCCCACCTCTGGAATTTGGTCCTCTTCTGGGCAAGTCAAATCTGAGACTTCAGGTTCAGCAGAGTCAATTAGTGTCTTTCTGGGTTGTCCTTAAAGTAGAAAATTCCCATCAGGCCCTTTTAGATCCTCAGACACCCTCAGGGTTCCAGTGAACCCCCCGCAGGTCATGTGGATTCCGTTAACTTGAAGCAAGCTGGACTAGATCTAAAAAGACTGCGTGAAGAAATCCGTTGATTGGTCCTAGAATCGTCTCCCTCTCTTCCTCAGTTGTGTCTTTGCTCTTGACCAGAACTAGGTTAGCTACTGAAGCATACGGAGTTAATACTAATTCTCATGTCACAGCGCATCCAACCTCAGGCTTCTGGAAAGAAATCTTATTAAAAATAGATAATCATGTCTGGTAAGTTTTCTATATGTAGGAATAGGAAGTTTTGAACTTCCGAATAGGTTGAACTCTCAAATTTAGTCTGAATGTCAACTCTTTGGAATCCAGAGCATTTTTCCCTATAGAAACAATGTTACAAAATAGGTTTAGATTTCTGTGTTAGCCCCTCAAAGTCTGTTTAGCTTAACACTGAAATTCTGTGTTATTGCAGTGAAAAATAGTAGAGACGAAACATGACAATACTAATAAATATACCAAAGATTAATACAGGCTAGGAACAGCTTTTAATTTATCTCTAGTGATCGTGTTTGAAGAAATCCAGGTTTAATTAGAGAATAGATACTTTTTTTCTTTTGGAAATCCAAAAGGGTCTCCTGGTGATTATCAGGGACTTTAGAGGTTGATTATATTCAGTTTTTATTTCGTGTAATATAATATCAAGTTTATGAACTTCCTTTTCCGTGATACCAGCATAGCATTACTTTTACACTTAAGCTTTACCACATAAGTTTAGGGCTTGTGGGGGCTTAGAGAGGGGAAAAATAGATGAGAGAGAGGAATTTTAGCAGCAAGAATTGAATGAAAAGAGTGTAAAAGCATATGTGTAGAGAGATTTTTCTGAAGTAGAATTTTTTTCGAAATAGCATCAGTGTATATGAAGTTGCAAGAAAACAAGTGATTCAAAAAGATATGTCAGATGTTCCTTCAAATTTGACACCAGGCCTGGTAACATGACTAGCTCAGGACAGCTTAATTGGGGCCATGTCAGACGGTGGGGAGATTGGAATGGGTTTATGTAGTTGGTTGCAATAAGAAAAGAAATGTGTGAGGTTGGCTGTTTGTGAATATCTTGTACAAAGCAGGGATTTAAATATGTGTTGAATGAATAAAGGACAGAATGAATAAATGAACACAGATGCTTATAAAAATTGCAGTGCTAACATTCCTTTTTTGATAGACTCTATAAATGAAAAATTTGAGAATGCAGAGTATGTCATTAAAAGGCTTTTCACTGAAGTCATGAGATGTGACATATTAATGCAGTCAGATTATTTAGCTCATTTATAAAATTTGGTGACTTTGTGTTTTTTTCTTTTTGAGAAAAGGCTGTTCCAAGTAAGTTTCAAAAACAAGTTATGGGGGACGGGCCAGGTGGTGCAGCGGTTAAGTTCTCGTGCTCCCCTTCAGCGGCCCGGGGTTCGCCGGTTCGGATCCCGGGTGCGGACATGGCACTGCTTGGCAAGCCATGCTGTGGCAGATGTCCCACATATAAAGTAGAGGAAGATGGGCACGGATGTTAGCTCAGGGCCAGTCTTCCTTAGCAAAAAGAGGAGGATTGGCAGCAGTTAGCTCAGGGCTAATCTTCCTCAAAAAAAGAAAAAGAAAGAAAGAAAAAGCAAGCTATGGGTCGTTGGAAATATTGTAAGATTAGTGAGTGGTTCCAAAAGCGAAGTAACAGTTTCAGTAGAAATTGCTGCTTCATAGGAAATTTGAAGGACCTGTTAATAATGGTTTCGTTCTTGTTTTTGCTTGCTAGGAAGCTCTGTTTTCTAGGTTTATATGGCCACTCTCTCTGTCGTATTTCACTTTATGTATTGGTCTCTTCATGTCATGTTTGAATAAAAGCATAGCTTTAAAACAGTGTCTGTAGTATCTTGAAATCCTAGTCATTTTGGATAGATAATTAAAAACTTCATAATATTTCGTGAAAGGAAAATCGCTAAATCTGAATCTTAGTTGTAAACAATGGAAGTTCACTGTATCCTTTCCTGTTAATTCTTTATTTTACAGTTCCTTGGATTCATTTGGTTAAGATGATAGTATTGTAAAGTAATAACTCTGTTTTTCAGCTGTGTTTTGGGAACGTTGCAATGAATTACAGGACATTGAGAAAATTATGGCTCAAATTGAACGCGGAGAAGCAAGAATTCAACGAAGGATCAGTATCAAGAAAGCCCTAGATGCCAAAGTACTATATTTCATAATTGTCAGATTATGATTAGATTGTTTAATTGATATGGTGATTAGCTTTGACTTATTGTTTTGCACATTTAATTAAAAGTGGTGTTTTGTTTAAATCCACAGATTGCAAGATACAAGGCTCCATTTCATCAGTTACGTATTCAGTATGGAACCAGCAAAGGAAAGAACTATACTGAGGAAGAGGATAGATTCTTGATTTGTATGTTACACAAAATGGGCTTTGATAGAGAAAACGTGTATGAAGAGTTAAGACAGTGTGTACGGAATGCTCCCCAGTTTAGATTTGACTGGTTTATCAAGTCTAGAACTGCCATGGTATGTATTCCTTTCTGACTTATTTCCTCCAACTTTTTATTTTGAAAAATTCCAAATATATATCCTTGACTTAGATTGTCTAATTGTTAATATTTTGCCACCTTGGCTTTCTTCCCCCACCCATATATGTGTATATAAACTTATACATACATACATACGTAGAATCTATAAATAGATATAGCATCTATATTTTATATTCAGAAATACAGAAACATATCTACGTTCAGAAATACATATCTGTATTTTATATTCATAAATATAATATCTTTATTTCTGAACCATTTGAAAGTAAGTTGCAGGCGTCATGAGTGTTCACCTCTAAATACTTCAGCATTCATCTCCTGAGAACGAAGACATTTTCCTGCATAACCGCAATACTCTTATCTTACCTGGAAGTGTTCACATTGATCCAGTAATGTCATCTAGTGTACGGTCCATGTACAGAATTTTCCGGTTGTCCCAAAAGGGTCTCTCAGAGCCGTTTCTTTAAATTGATGATGCCGTCAAGGTTCACATATTGCATTTGGTTGTTGCGTCTCTTTAGTCTACAACTTTTTGTTTTTCGTGACAATGACTTTTTTAAGGTGCCCGGGCTCGTTGTCTTGTAAAATGTCCCACATGTATCTCATTCTTTGCTCATTGTTAGATTTAGGTTAAGCATGTTTGGCAAGAATGTGACATAAATGACGTATACTTATTATTATCACATCAGGAGGCACATTATGTCAGGTTGTCATACCCTGGGTGATGCTAAGTTTGATCACTTGGTTAATATGGTGACCACCAGAGCTCTCCTCTTTAAAGGTACATTTTCCTCTTTGTAATTAGGCTGGTGATACTTGAGACTGTGTGAATAACAAGGATTTATTTTTAATGAGAAGGAATTATTGCCTAAGTTGAGTATAAGAATATTATGAGACGGGAATAATTAAGTAGAACAGATATTTTATTTTACCTTCATGCAATTTACTCTGTTACTTTCTAACATGAATTGTGTTCCTGTTAAATTCTAGTGCTGCTTAGCAGTGTTCGTGATGATATTGAAATAAATGCAACACATTTTTAATGTTGGCATCATCAGTCCTTTGTCAGCTGAGGTAATTAAGACAAAAATAGATTTATACAGCCTAAAAATTAAAAGTAAACAGAAACTAACAATCCAAACAATGGACATTTTTCTTAAGTAGTTGCTATCTATCATAAATGATTTTCTTGGCCAAAAGTTCATAGGGGTGTGAAGCAATGCTTAATATTTTGTTTGACTCATTTTATGTTTTCAGTTCAAATTGAATAAAAAGAAAAGAAGATGCTAATTTTGGTGGATGCTTTTATAAGATCAGATATTTCTTTAACACAAATTTAGAGTGTTCTTGGATTGTTGTTAGAATGTGCCTGTCAAGTTTCTGGAATACATAATGCTGGGAGAGCTAGCAAATACTTTGGATCAAGCCAGCATCCAAAAGAAACTAGAGTAGTTAGAATGGTAGATGGGTTGACTCTCACAACGTGACATTTAATAGGGATAAATTTAAAGCCCTATCCTTGTACAAAAGAGTATGAAATGTGTATATATGAATAAGATACAGTAGGAAGAATTGAGAAAAGAATAAAAAAGATAAGAATGAATCTGTAGCATGAAGGACCGAGGGTGGAAGTAGGAAAGAGTTGCTTCACAAGCTTCTTTGGATCATTGAAATAGATTATTGAAGAACAATGTAAAATACCTCTTCTATTAGCCGTGAAAATGAGATTTTATTTTGACTATCTCAAGACTTTGGCAGTGAGCTTGTTGGCCTTTTAAGGTACCTTCTAGGTCATGGCATCTATGACCATGTTTAGCAGAGAACTCCTTTCAGAAGCCATGCATTTAAAATTTTTGTCCGTTTGGGGTGTTATGTGTGTAATGACCTACTTTGGAGCAGCATCACTAGCTTGTAAAAGACAAGTGCCTACCTGCATTTGTCGGTGAATCATGTTTTAGATCATACCTGCCCTTTTATGTGATGTAGCATTTGCTGAATTTTGAGTATTATTTCAGTGATATTTTACTATTTTTAAAAGGTTGAGAGGTTAATGCTGTTTTCAGTTTCTGGAATCATTAAAGTAAAACAGTAGCATGAAACAGATTCAAAAGTGCAAAGAAAATCTTATATTATTTGTAATATGAACATGACTGTAGAACTACATGACCTTATTTCATTTTCTAAGAGAAAAACCCAGTATATTAACAACCACTAGATGTCTCTTAACTCCCTTGTAAAGAATCTTTTTATCCTCCATCTTCTTTCTACAAGACATTTACTTTTTTCTTTCCTAAGAGATTTAAATCTCTAATGTATATTTTCCAAAGAGCAGATGTTAACCATGTAGGTAATTGCAAAATGAAACCTGTATTTTGTCTGTTAAAAATGAAGACACCTCTGTCCTTAATTACTTTCTGGAAGGTGGAATTTATGATTTCTAAAGAATCCTTAAAAACATAGAATAGTTTATTTCATATTTAAATATTTTAATCCAAATTTTTTTGCTTTTAAAATTTTCTATCATATTGTTTTTATTTCCCTTCTAGTTAATGGATAATTTTTGCCTGGTTTTTTTTTTTTGGATTTGGAGTGTAGGAAGTATATTTTAAAATACGCACATATTTGGACCATCGTTTTGGAATATTTCATGATAATATCAATCAGGGAATTAAAGAAATGGATTATTAATGATCTTAGATGATCTCTTTCCCCCCTCATTTTAAATAATTGTTCTTGTATAGTGAGTGAATCACGTTCACAATCTAGGAAGAGAAACTTCCCCCTTGAAAGAGCAGTTGTGATTTCTGAAATTAAAATAATTTGATTCGTTGAAAAATACCATCTTAAAAATACAGAGGATGTAATTTGATTCATTATGTGTGTCAGTGTGTACAAATTAAAATCTTTAATGATTAAACTTTAAACTTAGTTTACTAAAGAAGCTATCTTCAAAAATGTAATCTTGCTTAAAGATGACCCTTTTCTTTCCCAGAGATACCAATAAATACTGTGAAGTACTTAGAAAAACGGGAGAAACCTTAGTAGTCATATTTTATTCAGAGAACTCAAAGTACTGAATTCATGGCTTCTGACTTAACTAACAGTCTTAAAGTGCTTAAAGGCGTGAACTCCACTTCTAAATATGCCTCACTTTGAAAGCCTCCAGCTAAAGGTTGAAGATTTCTTTGAGGCTCTTCTCCATTTAAAAATGCTGGCTATACAAAAGAAAAAATGAGTTTTAGTCCCATTACTCTGTGCTAAAAAGATTGTGATTTCTTTCTCTGAGAGCTTGTGTGGTCTTTAAGTAAGTAATCAGTCTCTATTGAACTACATAAACAAGTAGGAAGGATATAATCAATTTAGATTTTTAAGCTCAGAGCGTATGAATCGCCCTACCATTTTTCTTCTAAGAAAAATATATTAAAATGGGGTCTTAGTCTGAGGACATTTGAAAAATATCAGAATTAAAAGGACTTTTACCAAATGACTATAAGAGGAAATGATAATACTCTGAATTTATATAGTACCTTTTGTGTAAGGCTTGCCAGTCACTTTACCAACATTAGCTCATTAATTTTCTTGCCATTCCTTTTAGGGAATGGATGTCAGGATACTATCTCCATTCCTTTAGTGACAGACTAACGTGACTGGGAGATGTAAGAAGAATCTGCGAGGTCCAAAAGTAAATCGTTGGACCCGCTTAAGTCCTTTTAAGTACTTAAAGGAGAAAAAACCAGAATTTAACTCTCTGAGATAAAGAACATTTCTTGATGTAAACACTTATTGCATCCTTTGCGGGGTTGCTTTGACTCTTAATTTTAATAAAAAATAATTCATGCCTTTTAACCTCTGAGGAGCTCTTTTCTTTCCTCTCTTAGCCAGCTCAAGAGGCTGTGTGCACATTGCCTGTGGCCATGTACCTTGAGTTGAATCAAAGTATTAGTAATTAGTTATTAGAGTTATGCTGCCTTTTGTAGTAATTTAAATGAATTTTTCTGATAGCATCTCAGAAAGAGAATTACACGCTGTTGTGTACAGTGTAATAAAAATTTCATGTTATTACTGTTTGTTTTCAAATCACGACTTTGTCATTGTGCTCCTTATTTAAAATTAAGAAAATGACATTCCTCATTAGAATTGTAGAGGAAAAAATACTTTTTAGAAAATATCACTATAGCTTTTTATTAGCTTGCTTCCCTTCTAATAGGTTTATCAGTGATAGTAAATGTTAATTAGGTTATTAATTCAGCACAAGATATTTTATAAATGATCCGTCCAGTCAGAGGAGGATTTTCTTTATAGATACTTTAGAAAAATGAAAGTCAAATTAAAAACTTTCTGACTTATTCTCTAGTCACAATACCACTTTTGTTTGTTGCTCATGCAGCATAGTCTAGGAAATTACATAAAGAAGGCCACTCACAATTCTGATTTTGTGTTAGTACTTAATTGTATGATAACAGCTAATATTGATGTTCTAGAGCATTACATTCTTAATGGAATGTGAGAAATATGAATTAGTGTATTTTTAGTAAAATTGGTAAACTATAAAATGTATTGATGGGCTCTTCTTGACTATAGAATTGTTAAAATATTAAAAACCCAATACATTTATGCTCATAGGGATATATTATTAACTCACACACTTGAAAGACAAAAATGTCCCTTTTCAGCCTTAATTTTGTATAGTTCCTATATAGAGATTACGTGCAGAGGGAGTAGTGCTTAGCTTTGCCTTGAAGGTTAGGTAAGAGGAATGGCTTCACAGAAGAGGTCCTTCTTGGAACTGAGTCTTGAAAAACTAGAAGGAGCTGGCTATGGGACTACATTCCAGGTTGTGGAAACAGCAAATGCAAAGGTATAAACAAGCGCAACAAGTTCAGAAACTGTGAGTAGGTTGGTATGGGAGAGTGGAGTCGGGAACTACTGGAAGATGAGGAAGTAGATGACAACCAAATTACCAAGGGCTCTGTCTGCTGTGTTGACGTCTTTGGTCATTAGTCTCTAGACTAAGTAGAGAGTCATTGAAAGATTTTAACAGATCAGTGACATGATCAGATTTATGTTTTAGAGATACTATTCTGTGGAAATGGGCCATTGTCTACCTCAGCTACCAACTATAGACGGATAATTCCCAAATTTCTCTCTCTTTTCTCTGTTCCTCATCCTTTTTTTCCCATCCATCTTGGCTAATGTATCACCATCTACCCCAGAGTCATTTTTCACTACTGCTCTTTTAACCTTCAAGTGTGATTGGTTATATCTAAAGGGACCAGCATAGCCTCTTGCACAAAGTAGGCATTCAGTGAACAAAGGAGCGTGGAACTTTCGTACTTCAGTTTGCTTCTGTCTTGTAGACTCTTACAGATGGGTCAGATTTGGATAGAATGTGAAGAAATGCTTGAGTTTTCTTTTCTTTTTATCAGCCATTTTCTAGTGATAGACTTTATGTGGCTGTCATCCCTGCAGCTTTTATTTATTATTAAGTTTGAATAGCCAGTTGTAAATATCATTTGTTGTTTTTTGTTTGTTTGTTTATTTTTTTGAGGAAGATTAGCCCTGAGCTAACTGCTGCCAATCCACCTCTTTTTGCTGAGGAAGACTGGCCCTGAGCTAGCATCCGTGCCCATCTTCCTCTACTTTATATGTGGGATATCTACCACAGCATGGCTTGCCAAGCAGTGCCATGTCCGCACCTGGGATCCGACCCAGCGAACCCTGGGCTGCTGAAGTGGAATGTACACACTTACTGCCGCTGCGTCACCGGGCCGACCCCTCATGTGTTTTATTATTAACTATAGTGTTTCATTTAAGACTGAACTGTTCTAACAATCTGAAATACAACTACACTAACAAGAGTCCATTTTAGGTATTTATACTGGTATGTTATCTTGTGAGGAGGTGATATAATATTTTACAAATAACAATGTTTAAGCAGCAGCAGTTAAGTAAAAGCATCATAACATTTGATACTTGTTTAAGAAATGTAGGCTATATTTATTTTAGAATATTAACTCATTTAACTGCCCGTGTGCTTGGGTCCCGAGATTCTAGTGTAGAATGCCATTGCTTTTTGTTAGCATGATAGAGGTTCCAAAGTGACAAAGAACCTGGGAAATGTATATAAAATGTAGAGTCGAAAGTATTGACCCTGTCGGTAAAGTAATAGGGAGTTTATAGAAGAGCAAAGGAGAAAAAACACCCTTTTTGCTTTACTAAGAACTGTGGAAGGAAATTCTGACTTTACAGAACTGCCTGCAAATTTAGAAACACAAATGTGGAGCGTGGTTTATTTTTTTGCCCTTGCTCATTCACCTGCTTTTGACTTTGAACCATAACAGGCACAGACCTTCTGTCATTCAGACTTAGGTAGGCTTAGTGTCTAGGATTTTAGTACTTAGGAAATGTAATGTGGAGCCTCTTTAATCTCTTTCGATAAATCACTTCAAGTCTACCGATGCTTTCTGTGCCTTTTGAATTGATGCTTTGAAGCTGAGTATTGGGGCAAAGGATATTTGAACTTGGTGCCCAGCATGATTGATATTCACCACACACTAAGGGACAGCGCCACTCACTGCAAACATTCCATCATTTATTAAATAAAGGTCGAGATACATATCTTAGTATTCAACAGTTGAAACTTGTGTGGCTTTGCATTGAATAGAATCATAAACCATTAAAAAGCTACAGAAAACCAAGGCAGCGCAATTTGTTTAAAGTAAATCTATAGTTTAAAACAGGGGTTGGCAAACTGTGGCCCACCACCTGTTTTTGTACTGCCTGCAAGCTGGGGAATGAGTTTTACATCTTCAAATGGTTGAAAGAAAATCTAAAGAAGACCATTTTGTGACATGTGAAAATTATGCACAATTCAAATTTTACTATCTGTAAGTAAGGTCTTATTGTAACACGGCCGTACTCATTCACTTATGTGTTGTCTTTGGCTGCTTTCAAAATGCCACAACAGCATTGCTGAGCCATTGTGACAGAGACCATGTGGTCTACAAAGCCAAAAATATTTACTATCTGGCTCTTTATTGAAAAGATGTGCTGACCCCTGGTTTAAAAGAATTTGTAAGAAAGGTGGAAAGAAATAATATAACCAAGGGTAGATATGTGTTAAACTGTCCTTTAAGAAAAGCGTTAAATGAAGGATGGGTAAAGGGAGAGGATATTTAGCCTAAAAGAGGGGTGTTTCGAGGGGGTCTGTTGGTGATTGTGATGGAGGCATTATAGCTGCCTTGTAATATTTGAAGTATTGTCATACAGAAGAGGGAATCAGCTTGTTCTCTATGACTACAAAAGTTAGACTTAGAACCAATTGTTGGAAACTTTAAGGTAGCAAACTGTAGCTTTGCATAAGGGAACATTTTTAACTTGTCCAAAGGTAGACTAGACAGCCTTGGGAGGTAGTGAGTACCCCATCATTGGAAGAATTCCGACAGGCTGGGCAACTAATTAGCAAGGACCTAGTAGAAGGGATTCAAGCATCAACTTGAATGATCTTTAAAGTTTCTTTCTAATCTCGAGAGTCTATAATTTTATGAACTCCCACTATTGAAAATCTGTATTTCCAAGTACAAAACACACCTTTGATTACATCGCTCTTCCTGCTCAAAAATCATCAATGAGATCCTTTTGTTAACTGAATTAAGTAAAATTCCTTATTTCTTCATTTCTAGTTTCTTTGTACTTTGATCCAAACTTGGCCTTGTCCATCACTCTTATTACTCTGCACAGCATTTCCCTAGTTGGTTTCTACCAAATGTTGTTCCAGGATATATAAATAGATGATATGCAGGGCACGGGTTCTGTGTTCAAATAGATTTGGGAAGTGCTGATACTAAATCCTACTCTTGACCCTTGCAATCTACATTAGAATGCTAAAAGCTCCGAGGAAGTTTTGCGATGAAGAAATTTGTATAACCTTTTTCAAATCCAGCTTTTCCCACATACTTGTGACCACAGGATACTTTTTCTTTCTTTTGCCGCAGCTGTTAACACTGCAGAATGGTTTTCCATTTGTCATTTTCCTATTCTCTTCTGTTGTCTTTATTGTTTTTGCATCTCCTCTCTTCTTGTGTTTTATTTTTCTCCTTCCAATTTCATTCCTAAATCCAGTGTGGAGGAATGGTGAGAGAAAGAGATAATCAGACTAGAGAATTGTGGAAATAGTTTGAGACCACACGAACTACTCCCTGTAACCCCAGGGAAATAGGAAGATAAAGAGGTATCAGAACCTAGGAGAATAGGTATGTGAAAGGAGAAATTATAGTGGATGGAAGTGCTTTTGACATCATGAAACTTCTCATAGTCATTTCATAGTCACTTGGTTATTCAAAAAGTGAATCACTGTTTTATGGGTAATCTAGCCTTTTTCCTTGCAATTTCTGCTTTTAGCTAGTGTTCTGTTTATGATACCATCTGTTTAGTTAGGCAATCTTTAAGCAGGTGAATAAAAAATGGATTGGTTTCTCTAGAGAAAATGACATTACCTATGCTAGAATGTAACATTCGTACTCGCCCATTCCTTGGTGCCTTTCTCTAGGGAGATTATTTTTCTGTGTCTGGAGTAGTTGGTGACAGGTTAAAAGGAATGAAGGTAAGAATTTGTTATCCAGTCTATTTATAATTATTTTGAGATAGTCTTAACTCTCTGCATGTGAGACTGTCTCAAAAGTATTAGTTTTTTTTTCCTGAATCACCCATATGAAACATGAATATGTATCTAAAGGTATCTCCAGTCACAGGCAACTATTGCTTATTGAGAATAATAATAGCCGGAGGATATAGCTTACTGATTCAAGGATCAGCTTCACATAAAGACTCTATCTAAGTCTCCCTAGAAACCAACGATCAAATCTCATCAGGGTCAACTTAGTGCTTTCTATAATAGATAAATTGAATAACATGCTGTTTAATTTGTATGTGTGTTGTTGAATGAAGTTATGAAGAGTATTTGGCCTGCATATTAAAGATAACCACTATTGTTTTGGTAAGTAAGGAAAATTCCAGTGTTATTTTCCCTAAATTATTTAACCTTGGGTAATCTGAGGATGCATGAGAAACTTGAATGTACCAGTGTTCTGTAAGGTTATTTTTAACAGTTAAACAATAATTTGTTGATGAAGAATTTTTTTTCTGGCTAGATTGTCTTTGGTTTTCTGCCCTCATTTGGGCTTGAATTTTAAAGAGTAGCAAATGCTTGGATAGTTGATAATATTTCTGTATGTAACATTTCCTATGTTGTATGCCATTTGTCTGGCTTTTATTTGCAAAGATAAAACTGTATTAAAAAAATTTGCCATTTCTTAAAAATGTTACAGATTTCCCAAGGCCTAAATGTTCATTGCAGAAAATTTGGAAAATGCACACTAGTATAAAGAAGAAAATAAAAGTTACCATTGGTCCTACTCTCAGAGATAGCTGCTATTAACCACTAGTAACGTTGTAGTTAATATTCTCTCAGCTATTTCTGTGTATATATGTATATAATAAGATGTGTCTGTCTATTCCATTTCCAAATTACCAAAAATTTAGTTCCCAGTATTTCCCTGCTAAAAATAACAGTGTTAAACATTGTTTTGTAAATCTTTATATACATCTATTTCCTTACATTAAGTTTCTAGGAGTGAAATTGTTAGTTCAAAGGGTGTGAAATTTTTAAGATGCTTCATTGATATTCCCAAATTCCTTTCTAGAAAAGTAGTGTATTATTCTGCTTGGGCTGCCATAACAGAATACTGCAGATAGGGTGGCTTAAACAGAAATTTCTCTCAGTTTTGGAGACTGGAAGTCCAAGATCAAGGTGCCAGGAGAGTTGGTTTCTGGTGAGGACTTTCTCCTTGGTTTGTAGACAGCACCTTCTTGCTGAGCCCTCACGTGGCCCTTTCTCTGTGCACGTGTAGAGAGAGAGAGAGCGATCTCTGCGTGTCTCTTCCTCTTCTTAATAAGAACACCAATCCTGTCAGATTAGGGCCCCACTCTTCTGGCCTCATTTAACCTTAATTACCTCCTTAAAGACCCTGTCTCTTAACACATTTACATTGTGGGGGTTTTAAGGCTTCAACATACGAATTTGAAGGGGACACAATTCATTCCGTTCCAGGTAGTAACATTGGCATCCCGTCGTCAGTGAATAAGAGTTTCCATTTCACCATCTTATCTCCAACACTGGCTACACACGCCACACATGCACACTTGCACGCATGTATTATTGCTAATTTGATAAAGATGGCGTTGTTTTACTTTGCACTTCTTTGATCATTAGTTTGAGTGAAATTTTCTTTAATATTTGGACATTTTAATTTTTATGAGTTTTCTATTCTTGTACTTTGACCGTTTTTTGTTGCCAATAAACCTACATTTTCATTTGCTTGTTTAGCTGTTTTGTATCTTGTCAGACATTTTTGCTTATACAGAAAAGGAATCATATTTTAAAATATTATTTATCTTTTGATATGAAACTATTATTTATCTTTAAAATACAACAAAGTATACAGAGTTAATATATCTGAGTGTCCATATTAATGAATCATATGTTTAATGTTCACCATACATTCATAAAATCTGTTTATAGTTTGGATGCATTGATTTGCTGGCAGTGAAATATAGGTAATGGCAAGGTTAATGCAAAATCTTTTCAGCTGTTGTTTGCTCTGAATTAACAAATACAGCAGTGTTTCATGAGATGTGCTCCTCAGAACTCTGATCCCACAAGATGTCCTAGGAGAAGAGAGTTCTGTTGGTTGAATAGCTTTGAGAACTGCCTGCATCCTGCATCTCCTACCTAGTGGTTAACAGTGCTCATCAGGAACTTAAAGGCTCTGAGAAGCTCTGTAGTAAAGAAATCTGTTTGACTGTTGTAAACCGAGTACTTCCAAAACTTACTTTGGCGATAGAACATCCCCTTATTTTTTTGTTTGTTTATGTGATGTTTTGGTTAACTTTTTATCTTGAAATATTTATGGATTCACAGGAAGTTGTAAAGAAATGTACAGGGAAGTCTCATGTACCCTTCACCAGGTTAACATCTTGCATAACTGTAGTACAATGTCACAACCAGGAAATTGACATTAGTACACTCCACGGAGCTTATTCAGATTTCACAGGTTATACATGCACTTTGTGTGTATGTCTGTGTGTGTCTGTGTCTGTGCGTCTGTGTATGTGTGGAGTTCAGTGCAGTTTTATCACATGTAGTTTGTGTAACCAGGACCACCACAAGCCTCCCTTGTGCTAGCTCTTTATAGCCACACTCACTCTCCCCGCTTTCCCTAGCCCCTGGCAGCTGTTGAAATAGTCTCCATTTCTAAACTTTGGTCATTTCAATAAGGTTATATAAGCGGAATAATATGGTATGTAACCTTTTGAGGTTGGCTTTTTTGCACTTAGCCTAATTCCCTTGAGGTTCATCCAGGTTGTTGTGTGTACCTCTGCTTTGTATTGCTGAGTAGTATTTCATGATATGCATATACCACAGTTTGTTTACCCGTTCACCCCTTGAGTGACATTTACCCCTTCCCCATATTTTTGGTGGAATCTATTAATACCCTGTATAAATATTGTTCTGAAGAATACCAACTTTAGAAATTCTGTACCACAGAAATGATACAATTAAAGAATTGTCCGTTTTTAAAGATTATGCCTGGGTTTCAGGAATTAAGTCTTTTATTATTTGGTTTAGGAATTCCAGAGACGCTGTAATACTCTGATTTCATTGATTGAGAAAGAAAATATGGAAATTGAGGAAAGAGAGAGAGCAGAAAAGAAGAAACGGGCAACTAAAACTCCAATGGTAAAATTTTCAGCATTTTCCTAACTTTTAGGTAGATCCCATTTTTTTACATAATTGAAATGCCTATATTATGTTTAATGCCATAGTGATACCTACTATAAAAAGTGGTTTTATGAAATGCTAATTTGTTTTTGACAGAAAAAGAATTACACTACAACCACACTTTTCCTATCTGTAGAACATATGTTTAGGAACTCCCTAATAACAGGGCTCAGTATTTTAAAAAATCCCTCATGGCTTTAAGCAGAAGTCTAATGCAAGTAAAATCCTTTGAATTGAGACTAGAGTTGTTGTGGGGAGTAGGAGAGGGGCGGGGTGGGGTGGGCTGGGGCTGAGGTTGAACCTGGGAGTTCTGATTTGATCAAATAAGTTTCAGATCTTTGTGGAACTGTGAGTGCAAATAAGAACTTCGGGCAGACAGCAAAGCTTTACTTGGTTTACTTGGTAATAAGTTAATTGTTGAATAATAAGATGACTTGATTCTAATCCAGTCAGGTTGCCTTGTATAGCTACAATTTAAAATACTCTTCAATAGATCATATTATTTGAGTGTGATGAAGTAAACTACCGTATTTCATCAAGTCTAAGATGCCTTCCATTATAAGACAGCATTATTTTATGAACCACTAAGAAAAAATGCTGTCAAGTAACTATAATTTGTCATCAATTGTAAGGTGCATCCTGATTTCAGAGATGCTCAAGTGGGAAAGAAATGTGCATCATAGAATATATGAAATATGGTATTTTAACATTTATCATAACGTTTTAAAAAATAATACACTCATAAATAACATTTTGCCCAGAAAACTTTAAATATTAAGTAGTTCTTTAAAATAAGAATACATTTATAGTACCATGTGTAAGTAGACACTTGATGACTATTTTTGATGGGTATTTTATGTCTTTTCTTATAAAGAAACATCTTTGAAGGTTATTTTACATTGGGTTATATAGTTTGTTGGGCTATATAGAACATTAACTGTGAGTATAACATTTAAGTGAATATTCATGTTAAAATTTTTTTTTAATGCATTTACATCCTAGATTTAACATTGTTGGGCCATTTAAAAATGTGCATATTGGAGCAGAACATTAAATCTGTTTCCATTTTAGTCACAGAAAAGAAAAGCAGAGTCAGCTACTGAGAGCTCTGGAAAGAAGGATGTCAAGAAGGTGAAATCCTAAAGCCTAGAAATAAAGTTTTAAATGGGAAACTGCTATTTTCTTGTTCCCATCTTCAAATGCTAATTGCCAGTTCCAGTGTATTCATGGTACTCTAAGAAAAATCTCTTTGGTTTTGATTTCTTGCATATTTTATATATTTTACAATGCTTTCTACCTGAAATGTGTAGCTTTATATTTTATGCATTCTAGTATTTTTGTGTACTGTATTTTGTGCATTTCATGTCTTCATCAAAATTCTCTCAGTCCTTGTTCTTTTGAAGCTTGTGCTGAGGTTTTAGCTTTTCTATGTTTTATATGCCGCTGCTTTGAAAGAGAACCTAGATTCTATAGCTGTATTATTGTTGTTTCATACTTTAAATTTATATGGCTGTGGAAAAATGAATTAAAATGATTTGAGGAGAAAGACTTTTTCACTTCTTTGTTGCTTTCTTTTCTATTGAGTATGGGCTTGTACGTGTTACTGCATACTGTGATTAGCATAATAATTGTTTCTTTGAGGTCATCTAAATATTTTTTCCCTAAAGGAATAAAGGGTGAGAACAGAAAAATATTAAAAAAACTAATATTTGATACTGTGCTTGCTGTCAGTATGCATTACATTTAAATTATTCTCTAAATATTCAAGTGGGAAAATATAATAAAGAAAATGTCTATAAGAAATTTAATTATTTCCTGTTTTTTGTGCAGTAGAAAATAGTTGTGTTTACTGAATTATATTGCTCACTACTGTGTATCTGGTTGAACGTTAAAGCTTTGCTTGCTGACTTGTGCATGATCTTCTGTCTCAGAGCCTGTTCAGAGGAGTCTGGGTATAACAAATAGATTTATTAACAACTGAATTAAGAGTATGAAATAAGCACCGTGCATGCAGAAGAAGGGTGCTGTCTTCTGTAGAAATACAATTATGCTTAGATAACAATCAATCTGGGTTTTACACACCAAGACTTAATTTCTTGCTCGCACTACAGATCCCATGCAGGTCAGAGGGATGTGAGAATGGGAGACGATCTGCTCCACGTAGTCACTCAGGGCTCCAGGCTGACTGAGGCTCCAGTGTTTTGTAGCTGCACCATCTGGGACATGTGGCCTTTTCAGCTACAACTGTGGGAGAAAGAGAGGCTGAAGAATCTCATGTAGGCTTATTATTGCCTCAGCCCCGAAGTGACGTGTTTCTTCCACTTAGATTTCATTGTCCAAAACTAGCCACGTGGTCCTGTGTACATGCAAGAGGGCTGGCAAGTGTAGGGGAACAAATGGAATGTTTTGCATTACTGCCTCTGCCACAGGGGCTGTCAGTTCAGGAAAGGACCTGGCCTGTCACATGAAACTGTTAGTGTGCAATTAATCAGAGCCAAGGTCAGGTTATAAGGGAACAGGAAAAATGGATCAGAATCTAGTGTGAAACACACAGCAAATAAATAAGCAATGCTGGGAATGCAGAACGGTGGTGTTTGTTATCAGAACAAGGTTTGGACTACTAAAGAGTTGCTCCCTCCCCCTACCAAGATCTTTCACATTTCCTATCACTGGCAACCCTTGGGTAGCCCTTGGTTCAAGTAAGCATCTCTCATCTCTTCTCATAAGGGTTTTACAGCATAGGAATTGATCTTCTAGAATGACAACTCACTGTCTGCTGGACTCTTCCAAGTCTTCGTTCATTGTCCAGATTTCATATTTCTTACTGCCGTGCCCCGGATTGGATTCCTTTGACTGTTTTCACTATTAGGACTTAGACTCTTATATTCTCTTGGAGGTTGGGGTGAAATTGAGGTGCTGTTAAGAGATGAGATTAGGATGATGTTAGATTAAGGGACCCAGATAGACCCAAATATATAATTGCCCTTTCTGTAAGGTCCACAAGGGAGCTGAAAGTAAGTGAAGTAATACTTCATTAGCTGGTGCTTTGGCTCCAAACTTTAATCCAGAGCTCCGAAGCCTAAAATAAGATATTGGAATTTCCTACTCCAATGAGATTAACAGGTACAGTCAGCTGAGCTGGAGACAATGATTCCTGAGAGGGTCTTATTGATACCCCAAGTTCTGTGCACTGAAAAACAGCCTGGTGAGGATCCTGGACTCTGATCAATCAATTCAGCATTTCTTTTCTTAGAGGGAATGAAGTTGGAGGGTGGGAGCAGGTACAATTAGGGTCTTTGAACTTCTTTCATGGAAATTTAACAATCTCTAGTGATTGTTCTTTCTCTGTTAACCCAAAGGAGTTAATAGCTAAGCAGTATATGACTATCTACTATAGGGGAGAAAATCTGCAGGTAAGTTCTTTAGCCTTTTCATGGGGCCATTTCCCTGATCCGTATCATGGGTCTTATGAGCCTTTCTTGGACCAAAGAGATGTGAAATTCGGTTCCCCAAGATATTCAATGAATGCCTCTGATGTCAGCCTCAGAAACTTGTGAAACAGTTTTATTTAGGATGTTAACTTAAAGACCACACTATATATTTAGTGAAAAATTCACCACCTGTTCTGTTCTTCATCTTAGATTATGTATAGCATCATTGGTGAGCATAGCCTACCAAGGAGGCCCATAAATGAACATTAGACGATAGCACGGTCCAAATAATACAGTGTCGGGGACATAAAATGCCCAAGTCTCCATATGAAAGCTCTCTTATTGTCAATTTTACACAGAGAAATTAAAGTGTCATAGAAAATTTGAAAGTCCCAACAAAGAAATTCAATTTTAAGTGAGAGGCCTAGACTGATGGGGTAGTAGCCCTAGACCTGGCTGCTGCGTTGGGGAGGATAGTCATGCAGGATAGTCAGTTTACCATGTCAGCTGCTTCGAGGCCAGAGGAAGCACCAGAGAGTGCTGTATCCATGCATGCAATCTTATAAATGCACAGTGATCCAGCCCCCCAGCAAAAGTGGTCCAGTCAATTGTACTGGAATCTGACCCAACCTGATTCCGTGTTTGGAGAATGTGCAAGGTGGGAAGTGAATAAAAGAACAGGAATCCTGAGTGGTTTCCTTCACTCGAGGCCTCTATAGAAGACAAGAGGTAAACAGGTTTTTCAGAAACCCTCGGGCTCCCACAGAGGCCCTCATAAAGCATTTGTCTTGATCCATTGGACACTCAGGCCCTGATTTCCTTAGAATCAAAAGAAGGTGATGAACTCGGTAATCTCTCATTTTCATCATAGCCGTTTGTATCTCAGTCTTTATTGCACAGTTCCTTCTTATTCCCTGGCTGCCTGGCCTGCAAGTGGCTATGCTATATGGAAAACTACTTGTCAGATTACACAATTCTCCCATGAAATATGTCCCCAAATTTGGTTCATTGTCTGAGATTTCCCAGGTAAGAGAACTTAGTGAGCTAGAATTTTTGCAGCTATCTTGGTTGCTGGATATTTAGTTTGAAAAGCCTCTACCCAACTAAAGAAACTACTGTCACCAGAATAAAATGATATTTCCCAGTTACTGGCAAAGGTCCCCACTGTGGTCTGTCGTTCCTCCTCTATGGTGCAATAACCAATGCAGCTATTCCAGATTTCTGGGACAGTTTCAAGGCCCACGATAATGCCAGTGTCCACATTGTTCTCTCTCCAGGTGTTCTTATCAACTCCTAAAATCCTCAAGTTGCCATCAAAGTTCAAATTTCTATCAGTGTTCTACCCCATGTTTCATTTATTTAGTCTGCTTAAACTAACCTTCCCAATGGATAAGGGGTAAGATTTTCCTGTGGTTCAAATACATGTAGCTCATGCCATCTGTCATGTCCCCTCTTCCTCAGCCTTATCATTTCTGTGTTCTCCAGCTGATTTCTGTCAGTATTTCTTTGTCTGAGGGCTTTATCACAGGCCTTGGAAGGCTTTTCTGCCCTTTCCATGATAAGCTGGCAGAGCTAGAGGGTTAACACCTCTGAGAATAGCTCTCAACCAAAAAGTGATTGGATTTGGTGTGTAAGTAGCCCAGCTCTCTCACCCCTTGAACAAGGTCACTCTAAGGTATGTGATCTGTGTGGTTCCCCAGAGTTTACCAGTGGGATTAAGCTCCAGTCACCTACAGTAGTAGCTGTTGATAACACACTCTTTGTTGACTGCTTTCCTTTCCCTGTATCACCTCCTCATGCCCCTGTGGGTGTTTACTGGGGTCAACTCCTAAATAAACTACTTGCATTAGAATCTTTGTCTGCTTGTAAGGAAACCCAAACTAAGACACTCTGTGTGCATAGATCTTAGCCCTTAGTTACTCCATAAAAAGATGTGGGGTGTTTCAGGAGAGTAATGACTGGATAGTGCGTCGTGCATCTTTTCTTAGAAGATCTGTCCCTCTGTGGACAGTTGGTGGGTGATGTGACTGGATCAGGATACTCTGCACTGGTACAAAGTACTGGGTGCCAATTTCTCTCCATTAACAAACGAAACCTTCTAATATCATCAATAGCTATGGTATAAAAGGTTCTCAAGTTTTTGGTAAGGCCAGAGCTGGTGCCCAGGTTATTGTCTTTCTCAGTGTTCTCCATGCTAGTTGGTGCCCCTTCCCTGTAGCAGTGGTTCATTTAGATAATTGGACCGAGTGTTAGCCTTTCTCACTGTATCGTGGTCTATAACCATTACAGAAACCTGCTTAAAGCAGGCCCTTTTCATCTGTTGGCCTAGTGAGCTGATTGTCCCTTTCCTGATACACTGCTTTTCCGCTAGAGAAACTTTTCATCTAGGCCACTGAAGTCAGTTTCAAGCTATATCTTTTCATTGACTTTCAACTTTGCCTTCCATATTGCCTCCAAGATGTGATTGGTTAGTTTCTGATCTCTTCCTGTGATAATAGATATTAGAATATGTAGGACTACCAAATTATGTGGTTTATTTTTCAGGGTCTCTGTATATCTATGGGAGGTTGATTGTACTACTTATCTTCAACTACCTCCCATCACGAATAGTTTTGAACTAATATATCTCCTTCAGTAGTAGAGACCAAAGCCTATTTGCTATATCTAGGACAGAAAAAAACTTTGCATAAGATCGTATCTTTGCTAGAATATTTGGTATGTGACCACCATCATCAATTGGGATTGACACCTTATTCATTTCTCTCCTAGAATCAACTGTAAGTCTCCAAATGCTATTTAGTTTTCGTGCTGGCCATATGAGAGCATTGCCAAAATATAATTTACCCGTTTTCTACTAAGATTGCCATGATATTCCATCTGTTTCCCAGTGTGTGTTAGCTATATTATTTACAGTTGGGTAGATGGCTCCCTTACTTTTGTGAGAGCTGATTGCTATTGGGTCTGGGTATATCTTTGTGGGTATGTCCTTTTTTCATTTCAAATATGTCTATCCTGGTTTCTAAGATCTCGAGCTTTCTTCTTTTCCTAATTCTTTCCTAGTTTGCCTCCCATCACTCCTAAAACTCAAATTATCTCCCAAACAAGAGGTTTTTTTTTAAAGATTCGCCCTGAGCTAACATCTGTTGCCAAACATTTTTTTGTTCTTATCCCCAAAGCCCCCCAGTACCTAGTTGTATATTATAGGTGTAGGTCCTTCTAGTTCTGCTATATGGGACGCCACCTCAGCATGGCTTCATGAGCAGTCCTAGGTCTGTGCCCAGGATCCAAACTGGTGAAACCCTGGGCTGCCAAAGCAGAGCGTGCAAACTTAACCACTCGGCCATAGCGCCGGCCCCCAAACAAGAGTTTTCAGTTCATTTAAAATGTCCTCTAGTCGTTCTACCTGCAAACCAAGGGCCTTCCACTATTTCCAGGCCAACTGGATTCTCAAAGCCAAGGCATTCGAGGTACAGGCATTATTTAATGCCTTTTTGACTTTTGGACCTCTTTTTTCTTTCATTAAATTTTCCTCTTCACCTCAGCCCAGAGGCTACTTTCCCCATGCAGTAAAGGCCTCAATTCCTTTTTATTAGTGAATTCTACCTCTCTGTAGTGATTGCATCCACACTCTAAAGTCTCTGAAATCCATAACCATGATTAGACGCTTGGCCAATCAGATACCTGATCAGAGAAGCCATTGCAAGGAACGTATTATCTCCTGATCAGGCTTTGCAAATCACTAAGGGTTATTTTTTGTTGTTCTATCCATTTATCTTCTTTCCACAAATTTGTCGATTAGTATTTATATAATGTTCAAATCAGAGTCAACTTGAGAACATATGGTGGAGAAGGGACTCAGAAAACTTTAGAGAAGTCACATGACACCCCAGAATTTTATCTCACTATCATTCTCTCTTTATCCCTGGTTGCAGGTTAAAACAAGATCAAGAGGACAGAATCTGAGCCGGCCATCTAGTTGGCCATATGGATATTTGGATCTAACAATCCAATAGGCCAAAAATGTCACACTGCTTATTTTAGGGAGACCTAGGTCGTGTTGTAGACTTTGCTGCTCCCACAATTTGAAGTCACGGATAAGGCTACCCTAGCTCCTAAAATGAATATTTGCAGCAATAGCAACACCTGCCTGTTAGAACATGGGAGATTATATTCTGGGCCTACAGAAGCGGTGCTTCAAGTTTGAGGACTGGACCTCGATGTCTTTTGTGTGACTCTTCTCTCCAAATGTCAGTTCCCGGGGCATATATTTGCTCTGTCTTTTGAGCCCATGTCTGTGTTAGGGGCAGAGGTGAGATCCGGGTACTATTAAGGGATGGAATTATAGTTGTAATAGGCTAGGAAACTCAGGAATACTTAATCCTTCCTTGACCCTACCACCCTTGTGTGTTCCACAAGGGTTGCATGTGCATAAAAAAGTAGCAAAAGAAAGCAAAGTAACATTTTACTAACTGGAACGTTGGCACCAAACCCCAGTTCTGCCCTCTACTGAGCTAGGCTTGACCACAGGAGGTTTAGGGTAGAGGCAGCCGGGAACTCAGAACCAGAGGAGGATGAATGGCTTAGCATTTCCCTTAAGCCAAAATCAAATCTCAGAATTTACCATTCCAATGAGAAAAAAACTCAGAGCTACCAGCTCCAGAGGGAATGAATCCAGAAAGGGTTTCTACCCATATGGGATTGTTTATATTCCTAAGGCTCCACCCACTAGAAACTGGTTCAACAAGTGTTCAGGAATTTTACCCATCAGTTCAGCACTCCTCCACTACTTGTGTAGGAGGATAGGGAGAGGACCAGAGAGGAGATTTGAACCCCTTCCCCTGGAGGCCAATACGGACACTCTTTTTAGACTGCTTACTCAGCTTGTGTAGCCAAGTCAGTTCCTCCAGCCTATGTGGTTGATTACATGTTGTATATGGCTGGCACACTGACTAATACAAAAGGTTTCACAAGAGTTACCATTAGAGAATGCAACTTGGATAACCTCTCATGACAATCATTACCTATGTGGGATTTCTTATGATCTACCATATTTTGTGATTATTGATGAGACTGTGAGTGAACTTGAGTCTTTGAGAACAATGGTGTACCAAGCAACAGTGTCACAGTATTTTGAGTCTTCTCTTCTGGGAGTTGGCAACTGTTGCTGGTCATAATAGTAAGGAGAAAAGGTTATACTTTCATATGCTATTATAAATGCACATCTACTGCTAAAATTTGAATATGGATGGACTATGCTTTTAAAAGACGCTTTTACTTTGTAGTTTTAAAAAAAGCAGTGTAAACTATGTGTGAATAATTTGCATGCTATAATTTTCCTCATGTGGAGATCTTCCACAATTCTAGGTAGGTGCTGGAGCATGGCAAGCTGCCCAAGCTGCCTAGCCTCATGGAACCGTAACTAGTGATTGTATGTCCCTGGATGCAGAGGTTTGGACTTAATATGCTGAAGGAAAGCATTCTGAATTGTATTTAGAATTGTCAGCTTCAGGCTCTGAAGACATCTAAGCTTGGTTTGGCTTTATTTTAGTTGGGCTCTGTATAAGTATGTTTTTGCTACGTAACAAAACACTCTAAAATTTAGTGGCTTAAAACAACTATTTAACTCACAATTCTGTGGGTTGGGCACAGGTGAGTGGTTCTTTTGGTCTTGGCTGAGTTCACTCACATGTCTATGGTCGACTGCTGATCAGCTAGATGACTCTAGTTGTAGGGGTTGACTGATTGTTGGCTTGGGCAGTGGGGATAACTTGGCCACAGGTCTCTCATCATCCAGTGGGTTAACTTGGGCAGTTTGGCAGGGCTCCCAAAGAATGAGCAGAAACTTACAAGGCCTCTTGAGGCCCAGGCTTAGATTTCACACAACTTCAACTAGATTCTGTTAGTCAAAGCAAAGCACAAGGCCAGCCCAGATTCAAGGGGTAGGGAAATTGACTCCACTTCTTGCTGGGAGATGCTGCACAATTACACTGCAGAAGGCCTGGGTACAAGATGTGGGTGGAGGGGAATCTACTCCAGGCTGTTTCTGTTGCGGTGTCCTGATTTACAGTTACTGTGTGAATAATAGTCCCCTAGTAGTATCCCAAATTCTAACATTTGAGTTCCCATGTACGTAACCCAGTGGAAAATCTGGAGTCCATCACTTAGAGCCTTCCTTCCTGAACGATATTTTGTACCTGCCTTCTTGACTCTCCCGTTTTGAATGAGTAGTCTTTTTGATCCAGCAGTTTGGATCCCCCGTCTATTTTGGCTACAAGAACATTTGGACTCCCTGTTTCTGAGTACAAGCATGTATATCACAATTATGCTAACAGAGACGTAGACTGCTAATTGCCTCCAAATATACATCTTTTACTTCTTGCTTAGTAATAAGACGATCTATTTTTCAGCTGTTCACATTGACTATTGGCTAAAAGACTAAATTACTCAGCTTCCTTCGTAACTAGGTATGGCCATGTACTAAGATTTGGCCAGTGAGATGTACAAAGAAGTGACATTGCAACTTCTGGAAAGTGTCCTTAAAAGGAGAGGTTTTCTTCATCCTTTCCTCTTTCCTGTTGGTTGGAATGTGAACTTGATGGCTGGAGTTTGAGTAACCATCTTGAATTATGTGGCTGCACATCAAGGATGGTGCTGCGGCTGGATAGAAGGCGCCTGGGTCCCTGATGATCATGGAACTGCCTTACCAACTCTGGAGTACCTCCACTTCTATATTCTTTATCTTGAGAGAAAATAGTTTTCCATCTGTTTAAAGCACCATCTTTAATTTTGTTGTGATTGATATATGCAGCTGTATCCTAACTAATACCCCAATATTGATGATTTTTTGTTGAGTAACTTTTTAATGAAACAAATTCTCTTAAGTCAACTAAAGTCCTTGATCAATTTTTTAAACTGTACAGATAGCCCATTTCCATTTTTTCTGTTTGTAGTTTTATTCTACTGAAAATATTTTCATTGGGATTGATTAGTTTCATTTTAACTTTACAGTAAGGATTTGCTTTATCAATAAATTATTTTTCAATGTAAAATTTACTTCACATTGTAAATTTTTATTTGTCGGCATTATTTTCATCAAGGTCTACTTCCCTGGGTCAAATTTTACAGATCTAAATTCTTCAAGAACGTGTGATTTTTCTGTAAAATTATAGTCAATAACAAACTTTATCTTGTGCAGTTTCACCACTTATTTTTTTCTGTGTGGTTATTTCCACCAAGTCTGCATTTTCTCAGGTCAGTTTTCACAATTTCCAGTGTTGCAAATGACATGTAGTTTTTCAGTTTTTTGTTTCTAATAAATTTTACCATGTGCTGTTTTAGGCATTGACCATTTTATTTTGTATTGATTAGTTCTATCGGTTATCTTTATTATGACTTGGAAATTCATATTAATTTCTTGAGGAAATTGTGAGCAGCACCCCTCAGATGTTCCAGAGTTTTCTTATTCTTCAGGATAAATCTATGCTATTGCACGTCCCATACTTATGAATAGAATCTTTCCCTTTGTTATTTGTTCCTGGCAATTTCCTTTAGTGCAAATCCTCCCAAGTCAAAGTTGCAATCACCATTACTGTAAATGGGAAAAAATGTTATGCATCCCTGAGCCCCTAAATTGACTCCCATTTGTTCAAACACTACCAAATTTCCATTAAAATGAACTCAAGTGGTTTAATAACTCACCTTACTTATCATAATGCAAACTAACTAGAAAGTTTCTCCTAATATAAGTTTGGCTGTTTACCTGTTCTCCTTAAACTCTTTGTAGTTATTGTACACTCAACGTATAAAACTCTATTATCCCCCTAAAATCATAAATATGATACAGAAAGTTTATTTCCTTCAACCTTTAATGTAAAACACACACACACAAACATAACAATAAAGACAATTAAAATAATGTATTTTATAGGCATGTCAATGCTCTGCAGCTAAAGCCCACCAAGAACACACCTGTAGTTGAACAAGTTGGGTTTATTACTTGCTGTAGGGAGAGGGAATGCACACCATGGGGCGCCATAGGGTCCCTCAGTGGGAGGATAGTAGATAGAACCTGTTATAGGATTTGGGCTTTGGATAGGTGATTGAAGGAGGGTCTAAGGAAGTGAGGGTTCATTCTAGATTGGATGCTATCAGAAATCAGGGATGATTCTGTGACTAGATATCTCAAATCTTATCTATAGGAAGGGCTGGCTAGAGAGAGTTGATAAAGCTGTAATTGGGAAAGAAGTAGCAGTTACGCATTTCAGCTGACAGGGCGTGGTGTTTGGTAGTTTGTTGGGGGGGCACAGTGACCTCGACCTTGTGCTTAAGACAAAATTACAAAGTGGCCTTGTTTTGTCTCACTCTCATATTTTCAGAGTAACCTTGTTTGAAGTTGATATTACGTGACATTGTGAATGTCCAATAGGAGAATAAGATGGCCTAGCTGTGAGCATCAGGCCAGCTTTCAGATTTCAGGGACTGCCTTTTCATTTTTTTCCCCTTAGGCACCATGCTACAGGTTATCATTGCTATAAACTGGTAAAGCAGGAGTACTCTGAGATGAGGACCTAAGGCGCCATGTGCCAACTCTATAACTGGGAAGACTGGCACACAATGTCTTTCCTCTCACAGGCTCAGCTGCTTTCAAGGTGTCAAATCCCTATTTATACATTCAAAGAAATTTCTTTTAAGTTGAAATAGAGGTATTAAACTCCTAGTAAAGTTGAATTCTTGTAACCCAAATGGTCCATACTCTGGGTGCAGGAGAGAGCAAAATGCGGAACAAAAATGTCCTTTGGGTCAAATGGCATGGTCAAAATAGGCAGTGAGAACAAAATGTCCTATGTCGTCTGGAAATGACCCAAGGTCCAACATGTTTACCAAGGTCTAGGGTTGGTCCTGCTACTCCTCTTTTGGCACTGGGCCAGAACTCAGACAAGCCCCGTCGAGGCTGGAGACCTCCACCTTTGCTACTCTAAGCTGTTTGCTTGAGAACAGGCTTTCATGCCACTTTTGCTGCCACCGAAGTTGGCAAAGTTTGTGATACCTTGATTGCCATTGCTGCCATTGTTAGTGCTGGACTGTGCATTGTCACCCGTTATGACTGAATTGATGTGTATGGCAGAACACTTCTGCTCCCATCACTTCGCTGGCCCCTAAGTGAGTTCCCCACCCAGGCCACCACCGAGCAAAGGTAATCCAGGAAAAACTGGTCTGGGATTCAAACACTTTAGCTCTTTAGAAACATTAACTTTTCTTCAGGGCATCAGAAAGGCTGGGATGGGATTGGTTGCGGGGTTTGCCACCCCACAGAGCCAGTCCTGTTCCTCTACAACTACATGAGTTGGGGCAAGGTGCCGCTGGTGCCATCTCTTTCTACTCTCATAGTGATTTGATCTCAGAAGCTTTGTTGCTCTTTCTGGGCCTTGGCCAGGGTCACCTCTGTCCATCCTGACAAATGTCATTAACTTTATTCATTTAAAAAGTATTTACTATTTATTCATTTGTATGTTCATTATTCATTCATTCTTCCTTTAGTTGGATTTCAGGTTAAACTCCTGGGAGCAGGAGTTGTGGCTCTGACCCTTTCTCTGACAGAATGCCCTTCCAGCTTTGCATCTCTAGGGACTGTGTTTCTCTATCTCCATTGGTCTGTGTGTATTTTTCTCTCTTTCCTTGTCTTTGTCTCTGTCATTGACTCTGTGTCTCTCTCGTTGACTCTGTGTCTCTCATTTTGTTAATCTCCCTCACCTGCTCTTACACTCAAACTAATTTAAGTAGTCCCCTCCTCAGGCATTCTGATAACTCACTTCCATTACCTAAATACAAAAAGGTGGGTATTGCAAGGACACCGGCCAGGGAATCCTGGCAGTTAAACTTTCCATCTCTCTCCAGGACTACATGACGTCTCTCTCAATGTGCCAGTCATTGTCATTCTCTCTCAGTATCTCTGCTTTTCTCTCTATGTGTCTGTAGCCTCTATAGTGTATGGCCTCCTGAGGTTATTTCTTGCAACTCCGTACTGTGCAATGCATTCTGGTTTGGCTGTATCTTTGCCTTGCCATAATCCTTCATAGATCCTTCTCTTCCTCAGGGCATTTTTGGTAAGCTTCAGGTGTCATTTCTCACTGCTGCAGTCTTCAGATTTTTGAGTGGGAGAATCAACGGGTACAGATCATCTTCTGCATCTGGTCACATTGTAGGTAAGTGGTTTGACTGACAGCTGCACCTCGGTCAGGGGTACGCTCTATGGCTAGAGGCCAAGGTCATGTGATATAAAACTTAGAAGCATGAGCAGCAGAGGTTGCAGGCAGGCAGTGGACTAACAGGCAGTAAATTGACATTTTCCTATCGTCTGTTTCTTGCCCCTTGATATGCTAACCTTTCTCCTATATGCAGTACCAAGTTGTCTCTGCCTAAAACAATCTACCTATTATGCCTCAACCACAAAAACCTGCTTCCCTAATTCCAGGAGGAAGACAATGCAGTTTTATCTAGAAGTAATGTGAAAAGATCACATTAAAAGCTGCTTGTCGGACTCAGTGTCTGTAACTTTTGGGTGGCATCTTCAACTTAATTCCTGGGCCTGCCTATGGTTGCTGGTTCAGAGTATATGTTGCATCCTGCAGCTGCATGAGGATGGTGAATTATATACTGGAGCTGGTAGGCCACATGTATTGCAGATAAGGGAGTTCCTTGGTCAGCAAATCTGACCAACTGGAGAATCTGCCTCTGGTGGGATTACCCCTAAGATGCTCTAAGGGCAGCAACAGTCCATTTCCAGGTAATTCTGGCACTCTGGGCAAAGCCAGCTTGAGGGGTTGGTTCTCAAACTTGAGCTTGGATCGGAATCACCTGGAGGGCTTATTAAAACACAGACTGCTGAGCTCCGCCCCCAGAGTTTCTGCTTCAGTGGGAATTTGCACTGTGACAAGTTCCCAGGCGGTGTTGATGCTGCTGGTCCAGGAATTACACTCTACAAACTGCTGTTCTAGGTTGCTTGAATCAGGCCTTTGGTGGGGTTTTGTCGGTGGTTTCAATCCAGGAGAATTTCTCTAGGTCGTCTGTCAGTTGTGTTCCTGAGATACCTTGATTTGTAAACCCAAAACGGAGGTCTCCCTGTCTTCTGTCACTCCTAGCACCTGGATTGCCACCTTTCCTCATGTGCTGATTGTGATGTCCATACTCACTTCTGTGGTTAACTGCTGCCACTTTTCTCCAACCCTAGCTTTCCCATTCTCATTTCCTGCCAGGAAACAACTAATTCCTACTTGCATCGGTCTTTTTGTGTTTCCTAACTCAGATTCCTAAGACTGGGAATCTGACTGGCTTGCCAGTTTATCTTTGTGTCAGGTCAGAAAGAGTTGCTGGTCGGCCTATGTATTTTCAGTGCTTGGATTGTGAGTCCGTACTGAGTCTTGGCTGTGGCCAATGAAGGGCTGAGTAATTTAGTGTATAACATGACTGCCTGGGCAGCAGGGGGCTACGGGTAGGGTAATTGGACAAAGCTTGGGCCTGGCAGGCAAGATGGACATTTTGAGTACAGTGTATTGACTAGCAGAATTGATTTTCAGATGGTACTCACTGTATTGGTTATTTTAAATAATATGCTAATATTTAATTTAATGCTACAATATAATATAAATTAAAATATGCTACAGGTAATTATTTAATAACCAGGTGTACTGGTTATTAAAATACTGAATGCCTGGTAATGATTGGTAAATAGTTCCTTCCCTGAGCTCCTCCAGTGCCTCCCCCACCCCAGCTGACCTTATCCGTTCCTGAAAACCCCGAGATCTTCTTGCCGCCCAGCAACTAAAGGGTTCATTTGTGGTCCAGCAGAGGGCCTAGGCTTCTGCTCCAGGGCTAGGGTTGGCTTCCATTTTGATTGGCTGATGTCTGTGCCATACTGGTTGTTAAATATTTTGAATACCACTCCTGTGACTTGCATAGAAAAAAGATCCAAAACCCATATTAAAAAAGGCATATATATATAATATTTTCTATGTGTACTTGCATCAGTGTAGTTGGAAATAATGTATTTCATGGTTTGGTCGATTTCTTCTAAAGCAATTTGAACATGTCTTTCTGTAAATTTTGCATTTTTGAAAGCCACCATTTATTTTTGTAAAAAAAGAAGAAATCGTGTATTTAAAAAGGCATTTTTTTTGTTATAGTCTTTCCTTAGGTTTACTCTTTTATTTCCAAAAAAAAATTTTGGGTCAAAAATCAGAATGAGTTGATTGCCTGTAGGTTAGTATTATATTCCAGTAAAACTGATCTAAGGAAGAAAAAAATCTCCTTTCCTCTACAAAGAATTGGTTTCATAGCAGAAACAAATTTATTAGAAGCTCCTACAGGGCTGTAATGGAAAACAACCTCAAAGCAAACCAAACATTGTTGAATGTTGTCATTCCCAGTGGGGATTTGGCATGATGTATAGTGCCTGGCCAGAGTGCTGTGCAATGACTGACCCAAGGATTGAATGAATAACAGGATCCAAAAATAATATATGTTCTTAGAACATACATGTGAGATCTTAAGCTAGAATTCTTCAACTGATAGTAAAATGTGCAGGATGCAAAGTATTGCCCTGAACTTTCACAGAACAAAATTACATTTGGTATATTCTTCAGCAGTTGAAGAGTATTTGCTGAAAGGAACTGCGTGATGTAGTTCAAATTGAAAGAATATAGACTTTAAAAAATGCAAGGGGAACCAAGAGCATTGTTTAAGAATTGTCTCCTTTTGCTAACGCTTTCAATGTATAAAGTAATAAAAGTGTCCCACTCAGATTTATTAGGATATGAAGTGTGACTCTAAAGCAACGTGACTATTTGTTGTGTGTGACTTGTGGAATGAGGGTCATTACTTTAGAGTCATAAACAATGGTTATTCCTCTTTGGGGAAGGGAAGCAGTCTAGTGAATAGACATTGGAATAGACATCAGGAAACTTAGACCCCACTTCCCACACTCCTGCTGGGCTTTAGAGACCAAGGAGAGGCATCATGGTATGGGGGAAAGAGCACCGGTTTGGGGAATCAATCTCATCCAGGGTCTACTCCTAGCTTCTCCACTTGCTAGCTATGTGAACTTGGCACATTATCTAACCTCTGTGAGCATTCATTTGCCCATCTGTAATGTGGGGATGATGTACTCAGGGCAAACCTTCAGCTGATACTTACCAGCGTGGGTGGGGCAGTTGTTTACAGCTGCACTCTGTTCTGATTGGGATTGGGTCAGTGTCCACTCTGAATGGCGGGTGCCCATGCTGTACTGGTTGTTAAATATTTTGATTGTCGCTCCTGATAAGATTTAATGGGTAGGGTTATTGGGAACATAAAATGCGATAATATATGTGAAGTGCTTTACATACAGTTGCTACGCATGAAATATTAGTTTTATTTTCTTCCTTTTTTTTCTGTACGACTTTTAAAAAATATTTTTCAACCTAAATAAGGGGAGAAAAAAAATGCCTGACACTTGTTTTCACTGTGATGTTAGGAGATTAAGGGAACTGTTTATATCTTATATTTATTCAGGATCCATTAAACAGACATGAGGTTCCTACTCTAGGCCAGGTCCTTGATGAATTCACAGTCTAGGAGGAGCAATAGACAAGCAAACTCTGATTTCAATCCAAACAATTGTAAGAGTCCATGTGAACTTATAAGATGTCTTTGTGCAAATATATAAGAGACTTCCTCTAGGCAGGTACAGCCTGGCTTGGCAGCTGAGCTCAGGATAGATTTCGGCTCCCACTTACTCCCTCAGCTGGGTGCCTCTGTGCAGTGCACAACCTGCACAATTACACATAATGGCCCTGAGAACTGTTATAACAGAGGTATACACCAAGTGCTACAGGCCTGTACGGGCATACCTCGGGATATTGTAGGTTTGGTTCGAGACCACCACAATAAAGCGAATATCACAATAAAGCGAGTCACACGAATTTTTCAGTTTCCCAGTGCATATAAAAGTTATGTTTAGCATCTTGTCTTAAAAAATGTACATACCTTAATTTAAAAATGTTTTATTCCTAAAAATTGCTAGCCATCCATCTGAGTCTTTAGCAAGTCATAATCTTTTTCCTGATGGAGAGTCTTGCCCTCCACCCAATAACTGCAAAGCGCAATAAAGCAAAGTGCAATGAAACAAGGTGTGCCTGTAATGGTAGGAGGGACTGAGTTTTCCCAGGTGAATGACGTTTGTCCAAATTATAGACGAGGGAGAAAGCATTACGGTGTGTGCAAAGACACAGAGATATGAAAGAGCTGGAAGATTAGAGGAATAGTGGATGTTCCTACCAGATAATCTATTTGGATTCCTTGTTTTGAGAAAAGGGACGTCAATATGAGTTATATTTACAACCTAAGTAGACACTTTGCCGTCATTACAATTAAATCTTAAAACTACTTTATATGTAAGTTGATGTTTCTTCATTGTTTTTGGATTAGATAGCATGCTTTATATTTTAAAATTTTCATTTGTATTAAAAAAATTGCTTTTGGTTGGTGAGAACACACTATCCTCTAAGGTTAATGATTTGGGGTCATCTAATGCTTTTCCAATAGGGCTTGAGTCTAGACAAAGAGCAGTGGTCAAAGGAGGCTAGAAGATGCAGTGAGAGATTATTTTTACAAAAGAATGTGGGGTCTTTTATCACTGAATTATGGATCTGTGTTTGCTTCATAAAATATTAAATCATAGACTTTTAGAGCTTGGAGATCTTTGGAGACCTTCGACTCTAATCCTCTCATTTCAAAATGACTTTATTGTTCTTCTAAAAATGATACATGCTCATTATAAAAAATTCAAGCAACTCAAAGTAAAACGTTGAAAGCTAAAACCACCCCAATTCCCACCACCCTGATGGAACCACCATTAACATGACGCTAACAGCATTCTAGATATCTCATTGCACACATAGAGACAGATAGGTAATAAGCATACAGAACCAATTTATGATAAAATTTGAATCATATTATACATAGTTTTAATTACATTATTCAATTTACTTGTACTAGAATTTAATGGGATAAAGAGAAAATGAGGTCAAACTGAAGAAACTATACACTTTGGAAAAATATTCAACATAAGGCATATCAGTTTCTAATAGATCTCTCTAAGGGTAAGGATAAAAA
Organism: Equus caballus; assembly: GCF_041296265.1. Lineage (NCBI taxonomy): Eukaryota > Metazoa > Chordata > Mammalia > Perissodactyla > Equidae > Equus > Equus caballus. The sequence continues at coordinate 124,014,974 of NC_091715.1, read as the reverse complement.
TTGATGGAAAAAACATCAATAGGTTGGTGTTATTGTGTTTTTTCTTTCTTGTTTCACTTTTAATAATATTGATTGACTCCCTGCTATGAAAGATGAGGAAATCACACTTATGTTTTTTCCTCTCCTTTTCCAATTTTTGTTTCATATAATAATATATCACATTGTCAAGGTTGATAACATTGACTCCGTGTTCTAAGAATCAGTTAGAAATTGTGTTTGACTGCCAGTGAATAGAGACCTGACTGTAGTGACAAACACGTAAGGATTTAGTTTCTCACCTAAAAAAAGACTGGAGGTGGGAGTCAGGACATGGTCGGGGCTCCATGAACTTATTAGGAACCCCTTCCCCTGTCTTCCTGCTTTGCCATGTTTAGTGTGTGACTTTAATTTTCAAGGTCATAAGGTGGCTCCTGGAGTTCTTGTCATCATGTCTATATTCCAGGCAAGAAGCAGGTAGAAGGTGGGGGGGGGGGGGTGGGGAGAAGGTAAAAAAGATACTTCCGGAAGCCCGAACTGGCACATATGTATTTCACTGCCTGCTCCCCTCACCTCGCCACATCTGTAGGGGAGGCTGAGGAATGTAGTTTTTCCATTCACCACATTGCTTAAGATGGGAAGTACCTATAACCTCAATTTCCATAGTTGGTTGCTTTTAGTTTTATGTTTACAGGGATTTAATGCTTGGAACACCAGTCTGTTTTGCCAAAGAATCTCCATTTATAAGATGTTTATTTTGTTTATCTCTTGCCTGGATGTATTTCATCCTTAAGTAGTTCTTTCCAGAAGAGTCTGTGGGCATGTATTGCCTAAGTTATTGTTTGCTTAGTTGCATTCCTAATTCCCAGACATCTCCTGCCTTTATCATCTATTTGGTTGGTCCAGTTTCTTAAGCATGGTATCAGAGGAGTCTCTTGATTCCTGTTGTTTTCTATGGATACCTCACTCCTGGAGCTTTCCATCACTTTGCTCCGATCTGGCCTGATTGCCCCCCAGTTCTAATGAACGGCAATCATGCTAGGAATTCTCTTCACTGCAGTCCTTGGGGGGAGCCACTGGTTCTTGGATCTCAATGTCTTTTTTTGTTTGTTAACTTTTTCTTGCTGGAATAGATCCTCGAGTAACTTCCTAAGAAATAATGTGTGAGAGAGAAACCCTTTGAGTTTTAAGTGTCTGAAAGTGTTTTGATTCTAGTCTCACACTTGATTGATAAGTTTGTAGATGCAGAATTCTCATTTGAAAGTACTTTTCTTTCAGAATTTGAAGGCGTAGCTCAATTGCCTTCTGGCATCATTGTTGCTGGTGAAAAATGTGATGCCACTCTGATTCTTGTACCTTTGTAGATGATCAGTTTTGTTGTCTTTGGAAGCTTTTAGAACCTTCTTTTGATTTTTTGTTACACTAATGTGGCTTCTTGTGGAATGTGTTTGATTCATTGCACTGGACACTGAGGGGGTCCCTTTGATATAGAAACCCTGGTCTTCATGAAGTTCTATAAAATTTTCTTGTGTTATTTCCTGGTAATTTCTTTCCCTCTCCCTCCTCAATTCTCTTTTCTGAAACTTCTGCTAATCAGATTTAGAATTTCTGGGTTGATCCTCTGTGTCTCTTATCTTTTTGCTCGGATTTCCCACCTCTTTGTCTCTGTATTCTATTTTCTGGAAAATTTCCTCAGCTTTATGCTCAACTTTGTTACTTAATTTTATTTTGGAAATCACATTTTAAATTTACACAAGCTCTTTCTTTTTCTCTGATTGGTTCTTTGTCATGGCATTTTGTCCTTGTTTTAGGGATGCAATATCTTGAATCTCTCTGAGGATGCTGTTTTAAAATTATTTTTCTTTTTCAAAATTGCTTTGGCTATTCAGTCTTTTGTGGTTCCATATGAATTTTAGAACTTTTTTAAATTTATGTAAAAATGCCATTGAGATTGTGATAGGAATTGCATTGGATTTGTAGATCTCTTTGGGTAGTTTGGGCATTTGAACAATATTGTTTTCCAATCCATGAACACAGGATGTCTTTCCATTTATTTGTGTCTTCTTTAACTTTTTTCATCAATATTTTGTAATTTTCACTGTAGAAGTCTTTCACCTCCTTGGTTCAATTTATTCCTAGGTGTTTTATTCTTTTTTTATGCTATTGTAAGTGGGATTCAAAAGAATGAAACCGGGCATCTTACATCTTACACCATACATAAAAATCAGCTCAAAATAGCTTAAAGATTTAAATGTAAGGCCTGAAACTATAAAACTCCTAGAAGAAAACATAGGGGAAAAGCTTCATGACATTGGTCTAGGCAATGATTTCTTGGATATGACATCAAAAACACAACCAACAAAAGCAAAAATAGACAAGTGGGACTACATCAAACTAAAAACCTTCTGCACAGCAAAGGAAACAATCAAAAGAGTGAAAAGGCAACATACAGAATGGGAGAAAATATTTGCAAACCATATATCTGATAAGGGGTTAAAATCCAAAATACATAAGGAACTCCTGCAACTCAATAGCAAAAAAATAACCTGATTAAAAAATGGGCAAAGGACTTGAATAGACGTTTCTCCAAAGAACACATACAAATGGCCACCAGGGAGATGAAAAGATGCTCAACATTACTAGTCACCAGGGAAATGCAAATCAAAACCATAATGAGATATCTCCTCACACTTGCTAGGATGGCTATTATAAAAAAAAAACCCAACAAGACAAGAAGTGCTCGCTAGGATATGGAGACATTTGAACCCTTGTACACTGTTAATGGGAATGTAAGTTGGTGCAGACACTATGGAAAACAGTATGGAGGTTCCTAAAAAACACCAGAAGTACCATATGATACAGAAATCCTACTTCTGGGTGTATATCCAAAAGAATTGAAATCAGGATCTTGAAGAGAGATGTGCACTCTTGTGTTCACTGCAGCATTATTCACAACAGCCGTGACATTGAAGCAACCTAAATGTCCACTGATGGATGAATGGATAAAGAAGATGTGATATATACATAGAATGAAATATTATTCAGCTTTAAAAGGGGAGGAAACCCTGCCGTATCCTACAACATGGCTGAACCTGGAGGACATTATGCTAAGTGAAATAAGCCAGTTACAGCAGGGCAAATAGTGCATGATTCAACTTATGTGAGGTATCTAAAATAGTCAAACTCAAAGAAGCAGAGAGTTTAAAGGTGGTTGCCAAGGGTTAGGGGGAGGGGGAAATGAGGAGTTGTTGTTCAGCGGGTATAAAGTTTCACTTATACAAGATGAGTAAGTTCTGGAGATCTGTTGTACAACATAGTGCCTGTGTTTAACAATACTGCATTGTGCACTTCAAAATTTGTTAAGAGGGTAGAGCTCATGTTAGTGCTCTTACCACGATAAAAAAATTATTGTGTTCTTATTGTTGTTTAAGTTCTCTTTATTCCCTGAACGATTGCTGTTTCTCTTGGGGCCATTTTTCTGTTTATTATTGATCTCTTTTCCGTTGCAAAATTTCTTCAAATGCCTGATGATCCCTGGGTATCTGTTCATCTATAAGAATAATGAAATAAAATATAAACAACTGCTGTGGATCTCTGTGCTTAGATAAAGCTGATCAATGGGTATGCTTCACTTTAGGGTGATGTGGTAGGGAACTCCCAAGGATCGGAAAGCAGAGGCCTTTGCTTTAGCTGTTTAATTTTTCCAGAGAAGAAGGCTCCTTTCCCTGGTGGCAAATATTTCTGTGCATGTGGAATTGGAAGTTGGGAAGACTCAACTGTTCCACATACAGATTTTTAATTAATCCCTATGTTGTCAGTTCCTCACCTCACTCCTACTTTTTGTTGTGTCTGGTACTTCTGAACAGTGAGCATTTGTCTGATCCCAGAGAGCATACTGACTCCTTTCTTGGCTGTATCCCTCTATGCATCCTCTAGGCTATTGCTTCTTCTGCTGCGTTTTGTCAGTTACCACTTCTACATCTGCTTTCTGTCTTCAGAGATTGAGTGAGCTCTCTGATGGTCTCTTTACTGCTGTTTTCATTTTGGGGTTTATACTTTTCTTTTTATTCCATTGCTGCCAGAGAATGTCAGCCATCTCTGATCTGCTACCTGGCTATTGAGTCAGCCAACGCTCCTGGGTCCTCTATGGAGTTAAAGTAACAGGAGGATTATCCATGATTTGGTGAATGTGGAACCTTCCTTAAAAGACAGTCAGAAAAACTCAGGCAACGACATCTGAATTCTCTAGAACCCTTGGTATTAAAATTACCTGAAATCATTGGATGAACTGAAAACATAAGGTTTTGCTCTGACAACGTGGACAAGGATTGAGGACAACACTCTCCTTCCACCAGATCCTTGTGGTTAGTTTTATGACATGGCTCCGGGTAGATTAGACTCTTGATAGGAAGAGCTAGAGTAGGAATCTGGGCTTTGCCACCAGATCCTCACTAGCTGTAAATTACTCAAGTTCTCAGAGCCTTGTTTTTCTTCATCTGAAAAGTCATGCTAAATAACATTATTTACTTCAAAGAGTTATTGTGAAGATTGATCAGCTTGGTGCTTAGTAAGTTCTCAATAGTTGTTCACTCATCAAATTCCAAAGCCTATACTTTTAATCACTATGTTAAATTATTAATGGGAAAAAATGGATTGTTATGTATGTTAGGCCTATAGGTAGTTATTGCCGGGGTACATTTTTTTTCTAGAGAGAACATCATATAAGTATTTTTAAAATTCTGTATCTTCTGCTATTATTTGGAAGTAAAAATGGTGTGCTCTGGGAAATTGTGTTAGATGATGCAAAAAGTGATCCAGTGAGATGCAAACGTTGATTTGGCTTCACAAAATGAGAGTGGATAATCAACATGCCTAATGTAAAATTTAGATAAGCACATATCTAAATTAATAAATCAAATAATATGAAGTAGTTATTGTTATCATTGTTATTATTTCAGCCGTGCTATCTTTCAATCCCATAGTCTTTGTTTCCTTTCCAAAAAGCAATTGACTGGAGTCATCAGATCTATACGTAGAAACCAACTACTATACCCCATCATTTAAAAAAAAGCTTTTGATGCATATCCAAACATTTTATTTTTATATTAATGGAGTCACACAATATAGAATTTTTCTATATTTATTACAGATAGTTTTTTTACACAGCTTTATTGAGGTAAGATTCAAATACCATAAAATTCACCATTTTAAGTGTAGAATACAATGATTTACAGAGACGTGTAACCATCACCACAATTCAATTTTTGAAGACTTCCATCACCCCTTAAAGATCTCTCTTGTCCATTGTAGTCACTCCCCATTCCCACCCTCAGTCACAGGCAACCACTAATCAGCCCTCTTTTCCTATAAATTTGCCTTTACACATCATTTGTTTTTTCCTTGAGGAAGATTCGCCCTGAGCTAACACCTGTGACAGTCTTCCTCTATTTTTTAGTATATGGGCTTCCAGCACAGCATGGCCACGAACAGAGCGGTATAGGTCCATGCCTGGGAACTGAACCTGGGCCGCTGAAGCAGAGCGTGCTGAACTTAACCACGAGGCCACCGGGGCCGGCCCCACAGATTATTTTTAAAAAGAAACAAAATGTCATTTCATACCGTTGAAGACTCATTCTGCTTCCACCCACTATGTCATTACCCGCCCTCCTTTCATCTTCAGAGGTAATCCTTATCTAGAGGTTGGTGCTTATCCCTCCCATCCACATTTTTATGCTTTTTCAACATTATATTTTTGAGATTTATGGATGTTTAGACATGCAGATCTAGCCCATTCATTTTCACTGTAATATTCCAATGCATACATTTGTGCTACTTAATTTAACACTTTGGTGGATATTTGTATTGTTTTCAAGCTTTTACATTACAAACTGTATTGTTTTCACCTTATAAACTATAATGAGCATTTGTGGCAGAGACAATGCTATGTATGCTGTGTATTTACCAAATTCTGTCTCATATTCCTCCTTCCTGAACAAGAGAAAACTATACCTTCCAGTCCCCTTGCAAGGCCATATGATTAGTTCTGGCCAATAAAATGTGAGCAGAAGTGATGCGGTTATCTTCTGGCTGAGGCAGTGTAAAATATCTGTGATTCTATAGTCAATCTCTCTCTCTGTCCCTCTCTCTCCGTCCCTCCCCCTTTCATCACGGGCATGGAGGTTGGCTGTAGAGATAATGGAGCCACATAATCATAGCAGCCTTAATTCCTGTGTCACCTCATAGAGGAATGCTGTCTTGGAGAATTGCCTAATCTACAGTTAACTTTTTATGAGTGAGTCTTTTTATGTAAGTGGTGAAGACCAAGTCTGGGCATACGCCTCTGCCTCATTCCCCTCTCTGAATGCCACACCTCCCTGCTGCCCAGGGCCCACACTGGTCTCCGCATACTTGGAGGCTCTACTTTTGGCAACTGCCAGCACGGAGCAGTGGAATCTCAGTCCATTGGAATCTTAGTCTGGAAGTCAGTGACTTAGCGAGTTGCCTTCCCTCTGGCCACCTGCCCAAGTTAAGACAGCCAAGTTCTCTGGGAGAAGAGAAGGGTGTGCTGGGGTCTGGGTGTTGCTGGAGCCAAAAATGAAACTGACTGTGGTGGCAGCCACTCTTCCCTCCTCCAAGCCCGCCAGGCCTTTCTCCTTTAGGTAGAGTGACCAACCATCCTGGTTTTCTGGAGATGGAGGGGATTCTCAGGACGTGAGACTTTTAGGGCTATGACACAAGCAGTCTCAGGCAAATCGGGATGGTTGGTGAATGGCACCTTATCCTTTGGTCAGTAGCTCTTCATCTAGAGAATGTCTCTAACAGAGAGTACCAAGCTTGCTCACAGCCTGGGATGGCCCACCCCAGGCAAATGGGGTGGGGTGGGGAAGGAGTTGTTCTCTTGTTTCTTAAGTACCGACATAATATCCTCAATTGTATCCATTGGCATGAAAAGCCTGAACTGTTTACTATCTGACTCTTTACAGAAAAAGTTTAGTGCTCTCTGGTCTATTTGATTATTTTTGTGCTAATATCACATTGTTTGAAAATTAGTATAGTTTTATAATAAATTGATATCTAGTAGGATGAATACCCCCTCATTCTTCTTCAAAATTTTCTTGGCTATTCTTAGCCTGTTACTCTTCCATATCAATTTTAGAATTGGCTTGTCAAGTTCTATGAAAAAAATACTGTTGGGATTTTGTTTGGAATAGAAGAATAATTTTCTTCGTTATGATTCTACACATACTTGGTTAGTTTTATTCCTAAGTGTATTATATATATATATTTTTGTAATGGTGAATGATATTTTAAACAATTTATTTTACATTTTCTAGTTGATTAAATTTTCTGTATCGATTGACATCCAGTAACATTGCCGCAATCTCTTAATAGTGCCAACAGTTTGTCTGCAGATTCTCTAGCTTTTCCTATATAAGCTATCATTTTGCAAATAATGGCAGTTTTTGTTCTTTCTTTAGAATATCCCCTCTCATTTCTTTATATTGTTTTATTGTTCTGACAAGTCCCTCCAGACTTGGAGGAGAAACAGTGATGAGGATCTTTGATTTGTTTCCTGATTCTAAAGAGTATGAGTCTAATGTTTCACCATTACGTATGATATTTGTTGCAGGTTTTTGGTAGCTACCTTTTATCAAGTTAAGGAAGCTCCTTTTTGTTCTAAGTTGGCTAAGAGGTTTTTTTTAATCATATGAATGAATGTTGAATTTTATCAGATGACTTTTCTGCACCTAGTGAGATTTGATGAATTTTTTCTTTTGGACACTTAATTTTGTGAATTACGTGGATTTTCTAATGTTGCATTGCGGGGATAAATACCACTTGGTCATATGTATTAAAAATTATAATGCATTGCTAGGTTTGCTAATACTTAATTTAGGATTTTTCATCAATGATCATAAGTCAGATTGTTCTGTTTCTGTCCTCCTTTTGTGCTGTTCTTTTCTAGTTTTGGTATCAAGGTGTACTAGACTCACAAAATAAGTTGGAGAGATTAACTTCTTTCTCTTTTTTTCTGGATTATTTTATATAAAATCTGGATTATACATTTTTGAAAATTTGATTAAACTGGCCTCCAAAACTATATGGGCCTTTGACAGCTAAATTTAACTCATTATGATTTATTGTGATTACCGATATATTTCGACTTCTTTCCTTTTTTGTTTTGATTTTTAACAACATATTTATTGAGATATAATTCATGTACTTTAAAATTCTTATTTTTTTTCCCGAGGAAAATTCACCCTGAGCTAACATCTGTTGCCAATCTTCCTCTTTTTGTATGTGAGCTGCTACCACAGCATGGCCACTGACAGACAGGCGGTGTAGGTCTGTGTCCAGGAACTGGACCCAGGGCACCAAAGTGGAACATGCTGAACTTAACTACTTGCCACTGGGGCTGGCCCAAAATTCTTATTTTTAACAACATGTAAATTTCAGTGGCTTTTGGTATGTTCACAGAGTTGTACAATCATTACCACCATTTAACTTTAGAACACTCTCATCATCCTAAAAAGAAACCCTGTACATATTAGCAATTACTTACAATCTGCTCTTCCCCCAACCCCTGACAACCATTTATCTACTTTCTGTCCCTATGAATTTGCCTATTCTGGATATTTCATATAAATGGAATCATAAAATATGTTGCCTATTGTGTTTGGCTTCTTTGACTTTGCATGTTTTAAAGGTCCATTCATGTTGTAGCAATCCATGTTGTAGCATGTATCAGTACTTCATTACTTTTCATGGCTGCCTAATATTCCATTGTAGAGATATACCACATTTTGTTAATCCATTCATCAGTTGATGGACACTTGGGTTGTTTCAACTTTTTGGCTATTGTGAATAATGCTGCTATGAACATTCATTTACAAGGTTTTTTGTGGACATGTTTTCAATTCTCTTGAATATATACCTAGGAGTGGAATTGCTAGGTCATATGGTAACTTTATGTTTCCTTTTATTGAGAAATGTTTAATGATGATTCTTTTTATTGATCAAGTTTTCTTTATTTTTCTTTCCATCCTCTACTCATTTGGAAATCATACATTTTATTTCTGATCTTCTAGTTGTTTCTTTAAAAATTTAAGTGAATTTGTAATTCTTTAAGGGTTTATAGATAAATGTGACTTAAGAAAGAAAAATAGGTAAAATTTCCAGCCATCATCTCCTCACATATTGCTTCTTCCCCATTCTCTTTCTTCATTTATTCTATAATTCATTTTCTATTTTTTGTGAATGGAATCTTTAAAATAATACTACCTCTTTATATTCTGCTTATTCTATCCTCAGATATTTTAATCACTCATATTTTCCATCTATTTTTGTCTATGTTGGTAATTTTCTTAGCTACTTCTACTATTTACGAAATCTCTCTTCAGCTGTGTCTAGTCTACAGTTTTACTTCTCTATTTACTTTTTAATTTTAAAGACTGTATGTTTTATTTCTAAAAGTTCTTTTTGTTTCTTCTTCAAATTCATCTGTTTTCTTCAAAAATTCTACTCTTCTATCTTTTTAATTGTTTTAGACATACCTATTTTATAATCTCTTTCAACCTTTTATTTTGTGTAGTTCTTGGGATGCTAATCCTGCTGTTTTTTGTGAAGGCTGACTCTCCCTACAGTGGTTAATTTCCTCATGTGGTTTCTATGTTCTTATTATAAACTCAGGGTTCTCTTTTCTATGGGTGTTCCATGCATCCTATGATGTGGAAGTGTCTCTAAACAATTTGTTTTGATTCTGCAGAAGCCTTAGGAGTTTTACTGGTTCTGGACCAAGTTTTATGTTAATTTATTGTCCTAGGCCATGTGAGTAATGTATATGGGGGCACCCCCCACCCCGAAATATCCCACAGAGTTACGATATGACTTCTCATGGAAGACTGTGTTTTCAATCCATAGCCCCCAGGAGCCCATAAGTGTCCTTGATGTTCCCCTGAGATGATGGGTGAAATTGTTCTAGTCTTCTTTACACAGAATGGGTAGATTTCGAGGATGCTAATTTTAAACAGGAGTCTCAATTCCAGTTTTCTCTCTTTTATGGGCCCAACTCCACATTTCCTGTCCCCTTAGGATCATTAATGTTCCACCTGTGTTCAACTAATAGAGTCCTTACCTCACGTAAACACAATGCAACATACATTAGGTTAAGGTATCTCTGTTACAAATGATTATTTACTTTAAAGAAGGATCCACTCCAGATTACTTCTAAATAGCCACACATGTATCCTACTGAAATGTGGTTTAATTTGTAAAAATTCGATCTATGTAAAACTTTGCATAGTACTCAACAAATACTTACTGAATGAATGAGTGAATGAATGTAAAACTAACTACTGTAGCATGGAATTGAAAATGCTGTTTTATAAAAACCTGTAGGATAAGAAGTTTTGATACAAATTAGCAATCGGAAGTTGGAAAATCTTAAGTGCAACAGGCAAGCTATTAAATAGAAACCATAATGAGTTGCCAAAAAGCCAATGTTTGGCACTTAGAGGAGTTCATTATTTTGAAGCTAAGTATAAAACTGCTTACTGAATATTCAGCCTATGAAAAATCATTCTGATGGTTTGTGGTGATCTGGGAAGTTAATTTAAACTTCACATAGGGCTGTCTATTAAAGAAAAGACATCTTTATGGCATGTGCACAATTCAGCAACTGATGCGTACTCCATTTCCTGAGCTACAATGGAGTTTGCCAGTGTCGAGAGGGTCAAGTGACTTTTCTTGCAAAGAGAAAGGACTGCAGGAGAGATAAAAAGAAGTTAAAAAAAAAGCAAAACGGAAACATAAAGGAAAGAGTATTATGTTCCAAATCTTTAAAACATAGGAAAGGGAGGGAGAAGCCATTTTGAACACTTGCTGTGTTGTGCAACTCTATGCTGTACATTGTTAACAACAAAAGGGAGATCAGCTTGAGATTTCTTTAATGTATCCCAAAACCAGTGGTTTACAAACTACATAGAGCATCTCTGAATACCAGGCAGAACAAGAACTATAGCAATGATCCTTTTCTTTCTTTGGTTAAATGAGGTTTAGTTGTTGGCATCACATAGGTTTCATATTAACCCAATGCTGGAAAGGAAGTTCTGCATTTACAAGGTATAAGAGAAAGGACAAAGGGAGTTTAACTCAAAACTGGATTGTGTCTCAGAAACTATGTCCCATTTCATAATCCCCACAAACCTTGGGGAGTGATTTCATGTTAAGAAATGGGGGTAATTTTAGTTCCAGTGAGATTTCAAGATGAGCAAAAGAGCTTCAAAATGGAAGGAGTTAATTTGATTTTAAAATATTTCACTACTTTTTATTGGTGTCATTTGAATTTGGGGCCCATGCTAACATTTTCAAAATTGTAAAATAAATGAATTCTGTGAAGGGGAATGTCATCCTTGAGGGGACCTTAGTGATTATGCAACCCAATCCCTGCATTTGGTAAACGGGAAAACTCAGGCTCAGAGAGAGCTAGCGACTTGTCTAATGTCATACGGTGAGTCAGGAGAGAATTGCGACTAAAATTTAGGTCCCTTAACTCCTAGTCTAGTGTTATTTCTGTTATCTCATACAAGTTGAAACTCTTTGGGTTGTTTTATTTATTTTTTTAACAGCTGTATTATTTTGTTCGAGCTATCATAACAAAGTTCCACAAACTAGATAGTACAGAAATTTATTATCTCATACTTTTTGAGGCTAGAAGTCTGAAAACCAAGGTGTCTGCAGGGCCATGCTCCCTCTGAGACTCAGTAGAATCATCCCTTGCCTCTTCCTAGCCCCTGGTGGCAGCATCCAGCCTTGGCGTTCCTTGGCTGGCAGCTCATCACTCCAATCTCTGCATTTGTCACACATGGCATTTTCCCTGTGTATCCTTGTCCATATTTCCCACTTCTTATAAGGATGCCAGTCATGTTGAATTAGGGACCAACCTAATGACTTCATCTTAACTTGATTAAATCTGCAAAGACCCTATTTATAAATAAGGTCATATTCACAGGTACTGGGAGTTAGGATTTTAACATATCTTTTTGGGAGACACGATTCAATTCGTAATACCAGCTTTATTAAGGTATAATTCACATACCATACAGTTCACCCATTTAAAGTGTACAAGCTAGGATTGTTAGTATATTCATAGGGCTGTGCAACCATCACCACAATCTAATTTTAGAATTTCCATTCCCCTGAAGGAAGCTCCACACACATTAGCAGCCACTCCCTATTTCCCTTTTCTCTGCCCCAGCTCTTAAGCAATCCATAATCTACTTTTTGTCTCTATAACTATGCGTGCTCTGGACATTCCATACAAATGCAATCATACAATATGTGGTCTGATGTGACTGTTCTTTCACTTAGAAAAATGTTTTCAAGGTTGCTACATGTTTTTATGCTACATGTTATAGCATTTATCCGTTCTTCATTGTTTTTTTATGGCTGAATAATATCCCCTTGTATGATTATACTATATTTTGTCTATCCATTCATCAGTTGGTAGGCATTTGAGTTTCCGCTTTGGGCTATATGGATAATGCTACTATGAACATTTGTCTGCTAACTTTTGTGTGGACATATGTTTTGGTTTCTCGTGGATATATAACTAGGAGTGGAATTGCTGGGTCATATGGTAGCTATATTTAACCATTTGATGAATTGCCAGGTGGTTTTCAATACTTGCTGCACCATTTTACATTCCCATTATGAGGGTTCCAGTTTCTCCACATCCTCCCCAACACTTGTTATTGTTCATCTTTTTTTATTACAGCCATCCTAGTGGATATGAAATTGTATCTCATCGTGGTTTTAATTTGCATTTCTGTAATGACTAATGATGTTAAGCATCTTTTCATGTGCTTCTTGGCCATCTATATATCTTCTTTGGAGAAATGTCTCTTCAGATCCTTTGACTGTATTTTAAATTGAGTTATTTATCTTTTTACTGTTCAGTTGTAAGAGTTATTTTTATAGTCTAGATACAAATATCTTATCAGATATATGATTCGCAAATATTTTCTCCCATTCTTTTGGTTCTCTTTTCAGTTTTTTTCATGGTGTCCTTTGCAGCACAAAAGTTTTAAATTTTGATGAAATCTGAATTATCTAATTTTTGTTGTTGTTGTTCATGCTTTTGGTATCATACCTATGAATCATTTGCAAAATCTGAGGTCATGAAGATTTACTGCTATGTTTCCTTCTAAGGGTTTTTTAGTTTTAGCTCTTACATTTAGGTCTTTGATTCATTTTGAGTTAATTTTTGTGTAGCATATGAGATAAGAGTCCAGTTTCATTCTTTTGCATATGGCTATCCAGCTGTTCCAGCACCGTATATTGAAAATAATATTTTTTCCAGTTGGGAGGTCTTGGCACCCTTGTTGAAAATCAGTTGATCCTAGACACATGGTTTTATTTCTGGACTAATGATTCTATTCCTCTGATCCATATGTCTATCCTGTGTCACTATCATACTGTCCTGATTACTATTGCTTTTTAGTAAGTTTTGAAATTGGGAAGTGTGAGTCCTCCTTCTTTGTTCTTTTTCAAGGCTTTTCTGTCTGTTCTGGGAAACTTGCAATTCCACATTAATGTTAGAATCAGCTTGTCAATTTCTACAAAGAAGTCAGCTGGGATTCTGATAGGGATTATCTTGAGTCTGTAGATTAATTTGGGAAATATTGCCATCTTAACAATATGAAATCTTCTAATCCATAAACAAGGGATGTTTTTCCATTTATTTAGATCTTTAATATTCTTCAACAGACCTTTGTAATCTTCAGAGTATAAATTTTTCATTTCTTTTAAAATTCATTCCTAAGTATTTTATTCTTTTTGATGCTATTGTAAAGACAATTGTTTTCTTGATTTCACTTTTTGATTGTTCGTTGCAAGTATATAGAAATACAATTGTTTTTTTAAATGTTGCTCTTGTGTCCTGCAACATTGCTGAACTTGTTTATTAGTCATAATAGATTTTTAGTGGATTCCTTAGTGTTTTCTATTTACAAGATCATGTCGTCTGCAAATAGAGATAGTCTTACTTCTTCCTTTCCAATCTGGGTGCCTTTTATTTATTTTTTCTTGCCTGAGTGCCTGGGCTAGAACCACCAGTACAATGTTGAATAGAATTGATGAAAACAAGTGTCCTTGTCTTATTCCTGACCTAAAAGGAAAGCTCTCAGTCTTTCACCATTAAGTATGATGTTAGCTGTGGGTTTTGATGCTCTCCTTCAACTAGTCTCAACTGTTCTGTCTTTTTCCCCACTGCTGAACTTTGCACGCCTGTTGCTCAACTCTCCAGTCGTAGCCTTGCCCACAAAGACCCACTAGTCTAAATAGCCTGATCTTTTAAAATACTTTTCTTTACATGCCCTGTTTATTTTTGCCTCTCCACCCATTACTCATATAGTTACAGAGAATTCTCCATTTCCTCCAACAATCTAGCTCATACACTTCCTCAGGATAAAGCTCCATTCCCAGATTGTTGCACCATCTCCTCCACAATAGACACAAATAAGCACACATACATGTGTGGACACACACACATCATGTGATTCCCTGACTCCGCATCTCCTGGGTGCTTGAAGCTAATTCAACCTTTTTTCAGCTCATACCACTTTGTAAATGTTCTTTTGTTATTTCAGATATCTTTGTCTTGGCTCCACCAACTACACTGTAGGTTTCTACAGAGCAAGGACCAGGAACTCTGTATTTTATTTTATTTTATTTTATTTTATTTTTTTTTTAAGATTTTATTTTTTCCTTTTTCTCCCCAAAGCCCCCCGGGACATAGTTGTGTATTCTTCGTTGTGGGTTCTTCTAGTTGTGGCATGTGGGACGCTGCCTCAGCGTGGTCTGATGAACAGTGCCATGTCCGCGCCCAGGATTCGAACCCACGAAACACTGGGCCACCTGCAGCGGAGCGCGCGAACTTAACCACTCGGCCATGGGGCCAGCCCCTAGGAACTCTGTATTTTAATATCATCCACAACAGGGCTCAACGCAAAGGCTTATAGGAACAGAAGGTGCTTCATAAAAGCTGACTGACTTCAGTTGAATTTTGTCCTCCCGGAAGGACCCCTTCTTTTTTTTGTGGGCCACTATGAAAATCAGAGACTGCCTGGATGCCACTCATATCTCTATAGTGCCTCATTTCCATTTCCAAGCCATTTCTCTTATCCTCTTTCGTTTATTGGCTGAGTTTCAGAGGGAGATAATTGGCTCCATCAATTTTTATAGCTTAATGAAAGTCTTAACCATGTTTACGTACTTTTCTTCCAGGGTAAATGCATCACAAGCCAAGGCAGAGTCATTCCCACAACCCTTGTTTAGAAAATGTATGATTTTTATATTGTCCCTATTAAAGCAACACAGTCCACTAGCTATGACCTCAAACTTGACCTTCTTTAAAAATGAGCCTCTCTCAGTGTGAAATGTTCATTTTCAAGGCCAAGCCCATGCTGGGGTTTGAGATTTTGTAACAAAGATTCCAGATTCCTGAGCACAGTGCCTGCTGTTGTTTTCTTTCCTGTGGCATTTGCCTGTTTTTTGTGCTTTACTGCAACTAAAATATTGACATCTCCCTGCCCCACCCCATTAACTACGGCAAATGCCATAGAATGAAAATCCTTTGCAATAAACATACCACAAATAACAGAATGTAGGGTTTGATCTTGTTGCCTTAACAGCTAAAATGGAAGGGTGCATACCAGTTTCAGGAGAAAAATGGTTTTTGTTAGGCACTTGCTGAGCATGTAGCCTGTGTCAGGCATGGGGGGTGGCATAGGCGAGCAAATACGTAGTTGCTGCTCTAGAGGAGTTTGCAGTCTCATTGGGGTGATAAGACTAACATACTGCAAATAGAGAACTATTAAGTTAGAGGTAGTGTGTGATAATTGCTAAAACAAGGACAGAGGAGCCTACCATCAGTGTGACTTGAAGTCAAGGAAGGCCTTTGAGAGGAGGTGAGCTTTTAAGTTTGACTTGGAAGGATTTTGATGGACAGAGGAGTGAAAGGGATGCAAAGAAACTTACATGAGTTTGACAATATAAGGAGACCGACTAATAGGGTTGAAGGTCCATACTAGGAACCGTTTGGAGATAATATTCGCAAAATAGGATAAGTTTAGATTGAGGTGTATCTTGAGTGGATAGAATCACAAAATATTAGAGCCCAAAGGGCATTGCCAATTTTCCAGCTGGAGCTGGAATTCCTGGTCTAGTTCCTATCATTTTCATTAGAATTTTTTAAAATCCATGGACTTTTTTCTTCAAATGAAATTTTACGGAAAGAAGCTCAATTTGTAAAGCAGACAAGAGTGAAAGTACTTTGGTTGAATTTGGGGGAGATCAAGATGAGCCCAATTCCTACATTTTAAGAATGAGACAAGTAAGATACAGGAACAGAAAATTATCTCCATGTCATTAAATCCAGTGGACACTTAGTTCCCATTTTACCTGGCTTCTCAGCAACATACATTGTTGACTACCCCCTCTTGCTCAATACACTCCTTTCCCATGTCTTCTATGATACAACTCTTCTGATTTTCCTCTTACTTCCTGGCCTCTCCCTCTCAGTCTCATTTGGGTACTTACTTTCCTACACCTAGAATTTAGATGTGGGATTTCTCAGGACTTGAGCCTCAGCCCTTTTTTCTTGTTGCCCTGTATTCTCTGCCCAGGCAATCTTATCTGATGGCTTCAAGTATAATCTAAATGATGGTGACCCTCAAGTTATATTTCCAGCCCAAGCCTCTCCTCTATTACTGATTAGGCATCTCCATCTGGATGTAGCACATGTGCTGCAAACTCAAAATTGCCCAAACTAAACTCATCTCCTTCCCCTCACTACAGCCCTTCAAGTTCTCACCTTCTCCTGTGTTCTTTATCTCAGTGAATGGCATCACCAACCACCCAGTTTCCTATGTCCTAGATCAAGGACTCGTCCTTGACACTTTTTTTTTTCTCCTTTTCCACATTCAATCACCAAGTCGTGTTCATCTTATCTTCTAAATATCTCTTGAATCTCTCCACTCTTCTCCATTTCCATCACTGCACCATAGATTACCACTCCCCTTCAGGCCACCATCATTCCTCTGTTGGACTCCTGCAGTAACCTCATTGTTCTCCCTGCTTCTACTCTTTCTCCCACCTCCAGTCAGTTCTTTACATTGCAGCTGGAGTGCGCTTTTTAAAGCATAAATCTGGTCATGTCACTTCACTGTTCAAAAGCCTTCAGTGGCTTCCCATCGCCTAAGGAAAATGTCTAAATTTATTAACACATTTTAAAAAACCTTTTATGAACTGGCATCTGTTCACTTGCCCAACCTCATTTCTTTTTTTTATCAGACCTCTCTCTCTTTTATACTGATACTCCAACCATAATGAACTTGGTTCAGTTCCTTCTATGCACTCTACTGACAGCCTCACAGCGTTAGCCTGTCATATGGGTTTTTACTGACTGGAACTCCAATCTGCCTACATACTGCCAGACTAAGTCATCCTTCTGCTCTCAGCTGAAATTTCATCACCCCTGGGAAATCTTCCTAACTCCACTCCCACTCCCAATTCCATGAGAAATGTCCCTCCATTGTATCTCACAGTTCCTTAAGAAGTTAATTTTTTGCAGAATATATCACACATTATTGTAATTGCCGCTTTAATTGTATATCTCTCAAATAGCTCATAAGCTCAGTGAGGGCAGGGTCCATCTTGCCTGTCACTATATCCCTAGTGTGTAGCATGGGGCCTAAAATATAGTAGATTCTTAAAAAAATACCTGCTGAATGAATACATGAGTGAATGAGTTATGTCATACATCAAAGCTTATACTACCTTTCAGAAAACTTTACAAAATATAGTGACAATGCTAACCTTTGCCATAATTCTCCCATTTTTACTTTTTTATTTGATGTCTTCATAAAGGGATACACTTTTGGATCTTGGAAAATCTTTGCAAATGCCAAAGGCATGATTGATTATGATGATTAGATATTTGGTCAAGATGATTATGGCTGAAAATCTTGCCAATTATCCTGTGGGGAAGGCCTTCCTTTTGACTTGTAATTATGGTTACCTAACTTCTGCAAAGATTCACTGGGGAAATTAAAAAAGAAAAGATAATTAAAAATAAGAGATGACACATTTTAATCTTATGTAGCCAACTAAGGCACAGCTCTCTCCCTTTTCAGCTATTTGTCATTTATGAACCTCAAGGTATTTTGCTGAGAATGGGCTATTTTCTTCATGTTATGGGCACACTGGCAGGAGACTGGAACACAGGAAGACACGGAGGAGAAGTGAGAGACATTAAAGGCCAGTTCAGCAAGTGAACATTCCAACCTCCTGAACTTCTAAATTCCTTCAATTGCATTTTTGATGAAAAGGAAGAGCCAGTTTCAAGCCCGGGAGAAAGAATCTTGCCTTTTCAACCACCAGGCAGGTCAGCAGGGTTACAGGGCAGCTTTCTGGTCAGGCCTCTGTAGCCTCAGTCTCAGCTCTTAGACAATAGTGCTGGCTGAAAGAAGATCTTGGATTCCTGAGCTGGTGATCTATAGTGAGGAAATCATACTGTGGCTGACAGAGAAGTGGGCCCTGCCTCTAGCTCTTCTGGGAAAGGTGGGTTGAATATCCCAACTCATTCCAGTTGCTGTGTCTTCAAAGCCCCTAGCTAATTCCCAGGGTAGCCTGCTTCACTTTAAAAGACAAAATCAGCCTCCAGTTAAACAACATGACAACTGAACACTGGGTAGTGCTTTACGATGCCAGGGTGGACAGCTTAGAGATAGGAGAGCCTGCCTCCCTCTGGTGGTTCCTCTCAAGTGCCTATCTGCTCCTAAAGCATTTCTTTAGAAGAACAAATAGTAGTACCAAAAAAGGGGGAAATTATGCATAATGTGGCACCCGGGGAGTCATCAGATAGACCTGGAAAATGTATCCTCGGAAACACTAGGAAAATGGCAGTAACCAGGCTTGGCTGTTATAGACATTATGAGTCTTCCAGGAATCCAGGACCCTTATAATTCCCCCTACTGTCCATAGCCCCCAGCTTATGACCTCTGCCTAGCCGACTCTCCCCAGAAGTGCCCTATATTCTGAGTAATCTGTTACCCGGAGAAATAGAAAACTAATACACTCCAACAACCCTCCATTGCCCTTGAAAACTTCCTTATCATATTTTCTTGAGTAGGTGACTATAGTAGTTTCCTAGGACTGTTGTAACAAAGTACCACAAAGTGGGTGGCTTGGAACAGCAGAAATTTATTTTCTCAGTTCTGGAGGCCGGAAGTCCGAAAACAACGTATTGGGAGGACCATGCTCCCTCTGAAGGTGCTAGTGAAGGATCTTCTTCCAGGCTTCTCTCTTAACTTCTGGTAGTTCCTTGGCTTGTGGCAGCAAAACTCCATCCTTCACTTGGCGTTCTCCCTGCGTGCATGTGTGTCTCTCCATATATAAGGACACCAGTCAAAATGGACTGGGGGCTCACCTTACTCTCATATGACCTCATCTTAACTAATTACATCTGCAACAATGCTATTTCCAAAAAAGGTCACATTTTGAGGTACTAGGGGTTAGGACTTCAATATATGAAGTTTTGAGGGTTACAATTCAACCC
This sequence comes from Equus caballus, assembly GCF_041296265.1. NCBI lineage: Eukaryota > Metazoa > Chordata > Mammalia > Perissodactyla > Equidae > Equus > Equus caballus. The sequence goes on along the minus strand of NC_091715.1, from coordinate 123,995,380 downwards.
ATAACAGGTTCTCACTAGCTCAGTAAGATAAGTAATGACTTAAAACGACTGCAAATATATTTCAAAAGAAGACTTCCATACTTTCATTGAAAGTACTGACTGTGAGGAAAGGCCTGGAGACCATCGTTCTAGAGACTTGGAGAACTGGAGACCACCCAGTCTGGAGAGCTTCAGAGAGGCTAAGTGTCCTTGGAGACAAAGGCTTAGTATCTTTAGGCAGGGAAGAGGGAATTTCAGTAAAAAAAAAGACTTCACATGAGGAGTTATTGTTTAATGGGTACAGAGTTTCAGTTTGGGATGGTGTAGAAGTTCTGGAGATGGATGGTGGTGATGGCTGCACAGTAATGGAATGTACGTAATGCCACTGAGCTGTGCACCTAAAAATGATTCCAATGGTTAATTTTATGTATATTTTACCACAATAGTTTTAAAAAAGAGAAACAAATAAAAAAGGACACTCCACGTGACTTTCCCTGAAGTGGATCAGACTTGTGGGTGGGAGGGGAGAGTGAGGCCCACAATCCGGAATGGGAGCAGAAGGCAGAACCCCAGAGGGCCCCCAGTCACCATCTACTCAGAGGGGAATCGGGAATTGCAGACCAGAGCTGGTGGCTGCGAGATCCCTGTAAGGTTCTGTGGCCTCTGTAATTCCTCAATCTTGTTTTATTAATAAGTAGTAATGATGATAATGAGCAATTGTTGAACACTTACTATATGCCAGGCACTGTGCTAAGTACTTTCCATTGTCTAATGCATTTAAGTTTTATAAGACCTATAAGAAAAGTAATATTATTATTATTCACCAGTTACAGAATAAATTGAAGCTCAGAGATGTTAAATAATTGGCCGAAGGGCAAACAGCTGGGAAGTGGTGGATTTTGAGTCAATATTGGTAATTTATATAGGAAATTGTCCATTTCATTTAGGTCTTCAATTTAGCTACAAATCAAGACTCTTTTTGGTATTTAAACTGTAAGGCAATTTCTTAAGAAATTATAAATTATACGAGTAATACATGAATACCTTCTTCTCACAAAAATGAAAATATTATTGATTATTTCTTTGTTACTAATAATTTCCACCTCCATTTTCCAGAAGTAACCACTAATATCAGTTTGGTTTTATACTTCCAGAACTTTTTCTGTTCATTTACATTTAAATATTGCTTTCTTGAATCTTTGATAGAATGTCAGTAAAACTATTGGGACTGTTTTTTAGAAGGGATTAAAAAATTTTGGCTACTGTTCTTCAATGGCTTTTGGTCTATTCAAGATTTTCTGTTTATTCTTGGGCCAATTTTAGTAATTTGTATTTTCCTTGAACGTGTCCATTTTTTTAAGGCCTCAAATTGATTGGTATTAGGTTCTATAGTATTCTCTTGTAATTTTTAAAGTCTCCACTTTATCTTCAATTAGGCCCCTTTTGTGTTCTTTTTTTTTTTTTTTACAACTGTTGCCAATCTTTTTTTTTTTTCCTGCTTTGTCTCTCCCAACCCCCCCTGTACACAGTTGTATATCTTAGTTGCAGATCCTTCTAGTTGTGGGATGTGGGACGCCGCCTCAACGTGGCCTGACGAGAGGTGCCATGTCCGCGCCCAGGATCCGAACCCTGGGCCGCCGCAGCAGAGCGCGCGAACTTAACCACTCGGCCCCACCTTTTGTGTTCTTGATATTGCTTATTTTGGCTTCTCTTTTTTTAAATGATCATATCTGGCAAATTTTTGTTTATAGATTTTTAAATAATATTTTTAAATAAGTATTTTAAATATATTATCCATATTTTTTATATTTTTAATTATTTCAGAGTAGTCACTTTTGGTTTTTTATTATCTGGTTTTTTGAGTTTTATATTTTATCAATGTATGTTTTTATCTATATAAATGTTTCATTTTACCTTCATTGGATTTATTTTATTGTTTTCTTTCTACCATCCTGAGTTGAAAGCTTAGTTCATTTATTACAATCTTTATTTCTAATACATGCACTTAAGACTAAATTTATTTTTGAGTACTATCTGGCCATATCCCTAGGCGTTATTTTTTGTAATTTTTATTGAAGTATAACGTACATATAACGAAGTGTACAAATCAAAAGTTTTCATCTCAATGAACTTTTACGAACTGAACACACCTGTGTAACCAACATCCTGGTGAAGAAACAGAACATGACCAGCCTCTCAGAAGCCTCCTCTTGTGCCCCTTCCCGTCATCACCAGCACCCGCTTCAAGAGTAACCACTATCCTAATTTACAATGACATGTAGATTAGTGTTGCATGTTTTTGAACTTCGTGTGAATGGAATGATACTGCACATATTCTTTTGAGTCTTGATTTTTTCACTTAACATTATATCTGTAAGAAACATCCATATTGTTGTGGGTAGTGGTTCCTTATCCTTGGCTGCATAGTATTTCATTGTGTGTGAATATATACTACAATTAATTTATCCATTTTATTACAGATAGATATGTGGACTGTTTCCGGTTTTTAGCAGTAACAAAGCTGCTTTGAACCTTCTTGTACACGTGTTTAGGTAAACATATGCACACATTTCTCTTGGGTATATACGCAGGAGTGGAATTGCCGCATCATCGGGTATGTATGTATTCAGCTGCTTTGTGCCAGTTTTCCTAAGTATTTACACCCCATTCAGCAGTGTGTGAGATTCTCATTTGCTCGGTGTCCTCACTAACACTTGGTATTTTTCTGTCTTTTTTTTCATTTTAGCCATTCTGGTGAATACGTAATGGTATTACATTGCTGTTATGATTTGTGTTTCCGTGATGATTAATGAAGTTGAGCACCCTTTCCCAATGTGTTGAGATTAGTCCTGTTCTAGATAATTTGTAATTCCCGTTTTACTTATACTTTTGTCTAAGAGTTATTTAGAATTGTGTTCTTTAAAAATCCCCAGGTGTAAAGATTTTAAGGAACTATCTTTTTGTGGTTGATTACTAATTTTATTGCACTGAGAACAGTGAATGTAGCCTACATAACATCATGTTTCTGGAATTTGATATTTCCTTGTGGTCTAATGGATAGTCATTTTTTCAGTGAATATTTATGTTTGTTTAAAAAGAAGGTATATTCTCTACTTGTTGAATACAAACATATATGTTAATTGTTTTATTCAATTGTCTTTATTCTTAATTATTGTCTACTTGATCTCTCAATTTCTTAGAGAAATATGTTAAATTCTCCTATTGTGATTGTGATTTATATAAAGCATGATTTCTTATTGTACATTTATCAGTTCATGTTTCTATATTTTGATCCTCTGTTCATAATTGCAGAAAGGTTCATAACTATTATAACTTCTTGGTGGAGTATTCTTTCTTTTTATCAAAATAATGTTTCTCTCTTTGTCTCTGAATTATTTTTGCCTTTAATTTATGTTTTGTCTGCTCTTAATATTGCCATATCAGTTCACCTTTTGTTATTATTTGTCTGGTATTATCCTTTTGTAACTCATTATTTTCAATCTATGTGAGTCATTTTGTTTTAAGTGTGTCTCTTGCACATAACATCTAGTTGGATCATTTTTACTATATTTTAAATAGATAAGTTAAATTCATTCATGTTTACTGTGTTTACCGATGTTTATAGATAGTTATTCTTGCTTTCTTATTTCCTGTTATAAGCCTATCATGCTTTTACTTTCTTAATTTTTTTCCTTCCTGCTTTTTATTGAATGGATTGAGAATTTTTATTCCTCTCCCCTCTTTCAAATTGAAAAATTATACATTTTATTTCTATCTTTTGTTAATCACCCTTAAGTTTTTAACATACATATAAAGTTATATTTTTTTCTAACACTGGAATTAGTATCTAATTCACCTTCCTGGAAAGATGATGACTTTAGCATGCTTTTACTGCCCTGTGCTCTCCAGTCTCAATTCTCATATTGATGGTTTTGGATTTGAGTCTTATTACTTTTTCTTGGATTCAATTTTCTTCTTTCTGTAATATATCCACCAGTAATTCTTTCAGCATGGGTTTTTGGTTGTTAAAACTCCTGAGCCTTTGCATGGCTGAAAATGTCTTTATTTTACTCAATTTCTTGATTGATAGAATTCTAGGTTCAGAATTATTTTCCCTTAGCAATACGAAGTGCTCCTTGTTTTCTTGCATCCCGTGTTGCAGATGAAAGGCTGATGTCAAATTGATTCCCATTCCTTTCTGGTAATCTGACACCTTTTTCTGCTCTTTCAGAAACCTTGGTTTCTGAAATTGTACTACAATGTGTCTAAGGGTGTGTGTGTGTGTGTGTGTTTAGTTTATCCTTCTTGGCACTCGATGGGTCTTTCCAATCAAAGGCTTACTATCCTTCTTCAATTATAGAAAAGTTTTGGCTATTATTTATTCAAATTTTGCCCCCTCTTTATTTTGCCTGTTTCTTCTTTTGAAATTTCTGTTAGACTGATGTTAAAACTTTTGGGTCTGTCCTCTCCGTCTTTGTACTTTTGCACTTTCTACCTTCTTAACTCTTTGGGTTCTACTGGATAATTTCTCAGTTCCATATTGCAGCTTACCTTTTTGCTTTTCATGTAAATTTAATCTGCTATTTAGCCCATCTATTGAGCTACTTATTTCAATAGTTATATTTCAATTTTTAATATCTCTAAATAGCTTTAAAAATAATCTTCAGTTCTTATTCAAAACCATTTATTCTTGTTTTATGGATGTGATGTCCTTCCATATCTCTCTGGGGGAATAAATCAAAGTTATGTGAAGGTCTTATTCTGCTTTTTCTATGAATTTTGTTTCTGTTTAACTCGTGTTTTCTTTTATTGAGTTTGTTGTTCCTCTTCAATGGTGTGAGTTTTCCTTAAATGTTTGACATTTCTTGCTTCTGCACAATCTGCTTGAGGGACAAGACAGAAGTTGCTACTGTTATGACTATTTTAAAGGGAGAGTAGGACGTATTGCTGGCTGGAGTACATTGGGGGCTAAACTTCTGGATGTGGGTGCTCTCTATTCCCCTCAGGGGTCGCTAGCCTCCTGAAGAGCATTGCCAGATTTAGTAAATAAAAGGATTCCCAGTTAAATTTGAATTTCAGATAAGCAATGAATGTTTTTCATATAAATATGTGCTCTATATTGCATGTTAAAGTCCTAAAATGTTAGAAGTTTTTAATTTAAATTTTAATTTCACTTAAATTTGAATTACAGATAAACAACGAATTTTTTTTTAGTATAAGTATGTCCCATGCAATATATGGGACATACTTATAAAAAAAAAATTTCATTGCTTATCTGAAGTTCAAATATGAGTGTCCTGTAATTTGTCTGACAACCTTATACCTAAAGCAGTCCCTGTCTCTTTGATCCAAGCTCCCGTTCTCACTTGTTCCTACCTGGAGATAGACACTGCTGTGGCTTTTGTTGCTACTACCTGGCCCATGGGGGGAGGAGGTGGGAGGGATTTGCAGAGCCAATTATCCTATTTGATCTTGCCCAATCATTTCGTGGTTATCCTTGAGCTCTTCCTGTTTTGACCACCTGAGGGCATGAAGCATCCTTTGTACTGCTCTCATCTACCACAGCCGAATTTTACTGCCTATGATCATGGGCTGTAGTTTTTCTCTTTAATACGATCTCACCTGCTTCATGTCTTTCAAGGATTCCTCTATATTTCAATGGTTTTGGTGCTGGATGGAGAGACTACAGCATATATTAGGTCTTTCATCTTGAAATCTGTGATCCTGCACCTTTATCTACCAGATGATACTATCTCTATTTATTTCCTGACCATTAGTTTCTGCTTGTTTGAGTTCTTCTGGAAGGAAGAAACTGGGTCATTTGTGTCGCCTTTGCAGCCAGGCACTAGGGATGAGCAGAACTCCATGAAACAGAATGGAAGGTGGCATTTGGGGAGAGGAGGAGCAAGGAATCTGAGACCAGTGGCAAAGGAAGTAAAGAGATCATACTTTTATAGGTACTGCAATCAGTGATCTGGGTTTGAACTGCAGTCACCATTCACCAGCTTTGTGACCTTAGACTGGTTATTTAACTCCTGTGGGCTTCAGTTTCCTCATCAGTAAATGGCAATATTACCTATTTTCCTGATTCGAACATTTTAACACCACTGCATTTGATATGCATCTTACAATTCATGTGTATGATTCATATAGAGTTTAAATTGATAGTGAATCTTAAAATAAATGGAATCTTGGAATTAAGACCAGGGTACCATTACCCGTTTCATAGAGTTTTGTAAAGATTCAGTGAGGTAATGCGTGTGAAGTGCTTAGCTGAGTGCCTGGCACATGAGTACGTATTCACTGAGTGTTAGCCAGTGTTGGTGAGAGCATGGGAAACTGGCTTGGGACTGAGAGGGGATCCTGGGGCTTAAGAGGAGAAAGGCCTTTGGGAACCTTGACAATGACAAATAGTAATAATTTTGGACAAATGACAAGTTCATGGGGTAATCCTTTTGATTGGGGGCAGGGGCTGCAGTGCTCCTCCAATAATAAAATTAGGCTAGCTTTACTTGTGGGCTCTGCATTGGTATATGCTGCTTGGTTTATACTTCCAAGCAGCAATATGGTTACTAAGCATAAGGGACTGTATTAGTCACCTTCTGGACAAGTGACCAATCAGGAGCAACTGCCCCTACTCTGGTCTATGGATCCTTTTAATTAAAAATCCAGAGGAGTTTGAACAGGAAGGGAAGTAAAGAGTGAACATGTTTGCATTTTTTAAGAGTTGACTTGTAACATCAGGGGGTCACATAAGCCTTGAGCTCAGTGCAGTTGTGTTGTGATTTTTCTGCATGGTGTAGAGCTTACAATGTCAGGAATTATTGGTTTCCTTTTGGCTTTGTGTGACTCCAATCAATAATTACACCTATTGATCAAAGACATACATTCAAAACATTAATTTACATTGAGCACCTTAACTTCATAAAATAGCAACAACTGAATTGGCTGAAATTGATTTCCCTTTTGTTTTCAAAAGAAAAATTCTCAGTGCTGTGGATATCCTCAGCATGATTCAGAGCTCAAAGGTGGTTAATTATCCACCAGTATCACAGAGAAGAAAGCTCGGCAAATTATTAGGGTGCAAATTGGAATCCCAGTGGAAGTTGTCTGTGTGTCCTTTCTAAAGTTCGTCTGCTGAGATGAGGACCTCTTTCTGGCATTGGAGGGAGTTGAACATGAGGAATGGTGCCCTGGTCAGTAAGGAAGACACCTTGGTTTCACAAGACAGCTCAACTGGAGGGTGATTTTTCAGGCCAGAGTGCCTACACTCCAAGCTGAATTCATTATGCTTGCCCTAGGAAGTTGAACAAAGACAGGCTAGGCCTGCTGCTGGGGCCAGGAATGCCATGCAGTAGTTTTCCAACTGTATTTGGTAGGGACTTAGGGTTCCATGAGCGAACCTCAGGAGCTTCTGAGTGCAGAGATAGGGGAGGCTGAGTTTATGGGATGATTGGCTCTATTCTTATTTCAAACAATGATTCTGTGTCATCATTGTAAACATTGTTGCTAAATAAACTCACAGTTAGAGCCTAGCCTGGTTCTGTGTTTGCTGATGTAACAACCCCTTCAAACACACACATACAGTCCATTTGGCTGACTCTCCTCTCCCCGCAGGATCTCTCCTGGCTAGCAAACAAAGCCCTCCTTTCCTCAACCTGCATATCTGAAGCCTTCCTGGGATGGATTAATTGCATGGATGGACCTAATTCTTCACTTCTCCCATTGTAGGCGGTGTGTTCTGCCCCATCTCTGGATTCTGGGCTCAGCCATATCATGCTTTACCCAACAGGATGTTAGCATACATGTTACACGCAGAGGCTTGGAAAATGCTTGCACATTTTCTCCTGCTCACTCTTGTACCTCTGCTCTTGCTCCCTTGCCATATCCATGAGAACAAGCTTAGGCCAGCCTGCTGAAGGGATGTGAGAAACACAGGGAGCAGAGCCACACCATCCCTCACCCAAGCTGAGGCCAACCTAGATCAGCCAACAGCCAGCTGATCTCTAGACGTGAGTGAGCCTAGCAAAGATCCGTTAGCTGACCTGCAGCTGACTGTAGACACGTGAATAAATCCAGCCTAGATGATCAGAACTTCCCAGCTAAACTGTAGACTCAAGAGCTATAGTAAATAAATGCTTGCTGTCTTGGGCCACTGAGTTTTGGGGTGGTTTATTGCACAGCATTCTTGTGGCTATAGATAACAGATACGCTACCTAATCACTGAGGCTTAGCTCAAATCAGTGCCAAGCCTTCCCTAGCAACTCTTACAGCAGAGGATGCTCCTTCCTCAGAACTCCTACAGCACTTACTGCTTGTACTGCCTATTTGGACTTTTTGATTCTCTGCATTATATTGGAACCATATTTCATTGACTCCAAGATGCTGTTGGTGGAAAAAAACACCATTAACTTTTGAATCACTGAGAAAAATAAAACACCACCAAATATACTACAACATGCCACCCATTGGAAGACACATCCTAATTTCAGAACTTTTAAAATGTGTTTCTTAGAATCAATGAAATATGGTAATTAACTCTTAAGGGTTTTATGTCTTAGTTCTCCAACAAGATTGCCCTTGAGGACAAATACTGGGTTTTCATCTTCTTTGGGAAGCAGCATAGTTAGCATAGCTTTGGAGTGCGGCAGACCCTTGTTCAGATTCTAGTTCTCTCACTTAACTGGTGTGAGCTGAGGCAAGCGACCTAAATTCTCTGAGCCCCAGTTTTCTCTCTATGAAAACAGAGAGAACAATTCATATCTCGAAGGGTCATTGTGAGAATTTATTAGATCATGCAAAGAATGTGGTGGTCATTTAAAACAATGTTTAATTAATTTCTTTGATTAGGTAATACAGGCACATGATAAAAATTTCAAAATGCACACAAGAGAATGCAGTGCAAAATGAGTCTCCTTCTCACCCCTGTCCCCCAGTCAGTCACTCAGTTTCCCTCCTAGGGGACAACCACAGTCACCAGTTTCTTGAGACTCTTTCCAGAGAAGCTCATAGTGATGCGGGGTCAGTGAGCCGAGGAGTCGAAAGAAAGATTTCTTAGACTCTCAAGATCTGGCAGTAGTGCTCTTTTATTTAGAGAATAGTGTGGAATAGCATGGGGACAGGACCCATGGGCAGGCAGAGCTCCTGCTGCTGCCCCGAGTTGAGGGTTAGGGCTAATTTTATAAGGCATGGGTACGTGACTTATTTTTACTGGAGAAAAGAAAAGATGATGTAAAAAGTCATTAAATGATTTCAGTGCAGATGGGGTCTGGTTATTGTGCGGTCATATAACTTTAGATACGAATCTGGCCATATAGATCGGCATGTAGGTGAGGATGCCCTGGGCTTCTCTCCCTGGGGCAGTCCTAATTCATACCATAAAAAAAGTCCACTGGGTCGTATAGTTTGGCATGTAGGCCAGGTCACCTTGGGCTGCTCTAGCTGGGGCAGCCTTAATCCACATCAATAGTAGTCATTTAATCAACATTAGTTTCTTTCTGTCTCTTTTGAACCCCACAACACCTAGTAGAGAGCTGGGCCCTTTGTAAGGGCCAAGGTGCTGATTGCCCGTTAACATGTAGAACTCTAGATGAAAATAGGTGGCACAGGAAATTGGACTGAATAGACCAGAGTCAGACGTTTCTGGGGAAAAAATAAAGTTTGTCAGTCCATCTTCATATAATTGCCTCTTTTTGTTTCATAAGAGCTAAGTGATGAAAATTTTCAATTAAGGGAGGGCTCATTACTTGGGTGCAAGTTAATATAAGTTTTACTGTAACTGCTGCTTCTTCAAAAGTGCTGAGCAGGGAATGCAGACTTCACTTACCACAACTGAAAAGCTAGCCAAGCAGAGGAAACCAAACTAATAATGTGGCTGATATTGTCAACTGCTATACATACGCAGATAGAGGAAACTTGTATTGACATAATAATAATAAATATGTAAAGAAAGCTCATGGTTTACCAATAAAATCATTTACCATGTTGCTGACTTTACTGGAAAATGATGCTTTATAACCAGTCTCTCAATTTGATTGATACCTAATTAAAAATTCACTAGGCTCAACTTCAAGCTCCTCAAGCTATATTAAAGTCTCTGCTATGCCAGTGGCGGCACAATATCATTTAAAACCAAAGCAAGGATGATCATTTATTTAAAGCTTAGAAATATCCTGAAAATTGCAAAGTTGCATAAAATCTGTGGCCACATACAGAAAAACAGCAGTGTAGTTTAGTGGAAAGAACTAGGGACTCAGAAAGACTGGTCTCAGGTCCGGCTCTGTCCTGGTCACACTGCATGGTCCTGGGGAAGTTACTTCTCTCTGGTCCCTGGTTTCATCATTGGTGTAATGAAGAAAATAATATCTGTTTTTGTAAAACCTCACTGGATTTTTGCAAGACTCAGTAAGAGGATGTATGTAAACTAGTTCAAATGGTACAAAATAGTACCCGAAGGGAGTTCCAAAACTTAGCGAGCTCTTACCATGTGCTACAGACTGCGTGGTGCTGAGGGTACGTAGGTGAACAAGCCCAAGTCCCCGCCCTCAAGGAACTCAGAGACAAGCTGCCAGAGAGAAACACTAGTGTGGTGTCACTAGAGTTTCTAGATAAAATTCAAGATGCTCATTTAAGCTTGAATTTGAGACAAACAATAAATAATTTTTAACATAAATATGTCTCAAATATCACATGGGACATATACTAAAAGTTATTCATTATTCACCTGATTCAAATTGAGTTGGGTGTCCTGTATTTTTATTCGCTAAATCTGGCAACCCTACGTGTCACACAAGAATAGAAATCTGTATGTAGTAGAGAAGCTGTGCAGTGGAGAAATTAATGAATCCTGTCTTGAGGTATCAGGGAAGGCTTCACGGAGGAGGTGAAGAGAGACGTGCAAGCATTCGACAGGTGAACATGATTGTGTCGGGTGGGGAGAGGAAGGGAGGCCATTTCAGGTGGAGAGAAAAGCTGTGGCACAAGGCAAGAAACACCTGGGAGAGTGTAAGCAACTCTAGGCTTTTCAGTGTGGCTGAACCATCAAATGTGAGGTAGGGAGTGACAAAATTTCGACTACGTGGACTTCATTAAGGGCCTTATGTGGACTTTGAGGCATTTAATCTGTATCCAATAATGAAAGTGATGAGACTAGCCAAGGAGAATATGGCAATAAATTTCCTGGATGGATGGGTGGGGTGGATAAATTGACCACAAGGACAAAATATTAGGCTTCCTCTACATAGAGAAAGAATGGTTGACAGGACAGAGATTCTTGTTATCTGGAAGGTGGGGTGGATGGGGAGAAGGAGAAAATGAAGCTGCTGTCTATGTTGGATCCTAGAAAGGGCGGGTAGGGGGCCATTTCTGTAGCTAGAGGACTAATGAGATGGCTTTAGAATAAACTCAGGAAACGTGGACTTCACCTAGTGGAGAGTGCATATAGATTTTACTACCCTAAGGGGTAGTATAGGCTGAAAAGATAAATAGAAGAGGTTAAAGAAGTGCTGATATATGGACAGAGATCCCAGGGTGTAGGCCAAGCTATAAATATTCAGTTAACTCATACACATCTGGAGGGCTGGAGAGGGGAGTGGTGAGGTATTGGTTTACAGAAGGAAGCAAGGAGTTTGCTGGGCAGGTCAAATGACCGGGTGATTGGACTGTCACCTTTAGCTGGCCCTCATTCTGGCTCACAAGAGCCAGTTGTTAACTTTTCAGGAAATTTTGCAAGCCAATTTTTAAACACAGCCATTATTAAAAATTGTTACAGGGGCTGGCCCCATGGCCGAATGGTTAAGTTCGCGTGCTCCACTGCAGGCGGCCCAGTGTTTCGTTGGTTCGAATCCTGGGCACGGACATGGCACTGCTCATCAAACCACGCTGAGGCAGCATCCCACATGCCACAACTAGAAGGACCCACAACGAAGAATATGCAACTATGTACCGGGGGGCTTTAGGGAGAAAAAGGAAAAAAAAATTGTTACATAAACTTATCATTAAAAATTATGTTAAAAATACTCAAAAACCATCACTTCCTAATTGTTTCACTACTTTTTACTTATATATGCTTTTGAGATTATTATATTTGTACATGGAAATATTGTGTAACGGTGTACTAGTGCATGTATCTTCACAACTCTGTGCTCAGTGATGTCAAGGTGGAGGTTTGAGATTGGCTATGGTGAGAGTACTTACACCGTGGAAATCAGCAAATTCTACAAATAAGGGCTTCCCCCCCCCCCCCCCGCCAGAGAGCTGGTTGCTAAACATTTAGCATTTAGCCATTGGGGAATAAGGGGGCCCGCCCCCTCCCCATTGGGCAGAGTAGTGATATGGTCACATTAATTAGGTTGAACCATATGAAATTGCTGATATTATATCATTTTTACCATCATTTTTGATGTATGAAAATGACAATTTCATATGATTCAACCTAATACAAAAAGGCACCCTTTTGGGCTGACTGAACCTTGAGCTGTGGCACACTGGTTTGGTTGGTGGGCACTGGCTAGATTTCATCTCCCATCTTTCTCTCAGCTTTTCTAAATCCACAAAATGCAGTCATAAGTGGTAGTCTTGTACCTTCCTGTGGTAGAGATTGCTAATTGTCCCCCAAATATATTTCCCTTTCTTTCTCAGCAATAGAACCTCAGTTCTGTAGCTGGCCACACCGTCATCAAGAATAAGGACTACATTTCCCAGCCACTCTTACAGTTAGATGTGACCATGTGACTAAGTTCTGGCCAATGAATTGTAAGCAGAAACAGTATGTGCAACTTGTAGGAAGTGTCCTTAAAAGGAGGGGACATCTTTCTATTCCTTTTCCACTTTCTGCTGGATGGAATAGGATCATCATGGCCAAAGCCCCAGCAGCCAACCAGGACTGTGAAATGTCAATGGGAATGGAAGCAACACACAAGATGGAGAAAGAGAATAGGAATCTACGTCTCTGACACTGTAGGGGTATCAGACCAGTCCTATTTGAACATGAGAGGAAACTAAGCCCCATGTTGTTTAAGTCACTATTGCTTCCTTTTCATTTCTATTTTTCCAGGCAAAACTAGTCCGAACCAGGAATTGCTTAATAGAGTAGTTTTGAGGATTCAATGTGATAATACAATTATCACAGTGCTTGACCACAGAGCACTTGCACTATACATATCTAAGGAGAGTTAGGGTCCACCGACTTGGTGTGGGGATAATGCTAAGGTGTGGAAAGAGGGATTACCAAGGACATTGTGGTGGGTTGACACTCATATAGGCTACTGGCGTACTCCTTTGGGACAAATGTCAGAGTCTGTGGGACGGGGTGTTCCTATGTAGTATCTGGAATGTACGAGCACATTCTGGTGTAGTATTTCTATATGAGACTAAGAGTGCCAATACAGAAGAGGACTACTGCAGTGGTGGTGATGACACTAGCAGTATCATGGAGGTGGAATGCTGTGACAGCAAACAGCAGTAGATTCTTTGGGCGGTGACAATGTGGTAGGCCCCAGAGATAGTGGTCAGAACCTGGTCTCCAGGAACCAAGTGGAAATCAGGCTTAAGGCAGAAATTGCAAAACATGCCAAGGATCCTTCCTCCTCCATCCTTTACTATAGCTTTACTTGAGCCAGGAGGAGGAATTCGGATGGGGCTAGAGTTCCTCCAATTCTGCAAGTGGGAACCCAGCCAGAGGAGGACAATTTTGTTACTGTTTCTTTGTGTGTTTCTGTATTCTTCCCTAGGCTGGTGGTCTGGGCAACACGTGTTGCTCATAAATCCAGGAATGGCAAACTGAAAATGAACCACGGAAGGTCAGGATGTTTACGTAGAGCTGTAACCTTTGAAGTGGAGGGGCTGAAGAGTAATTTCCACGCTGCTACAACATGCTAACGAGGCACCTGCCCCCCAATGGAATTCTGATATAACTGGTTCACTGAGGAATATTAAGTTAGTAGGGGTATTAACATGTAAAGGTTTCATGTCTTCTGAACATTGACTGCAACCTTGCTTTGTGGAGTTCCTCTTCTTTATTCATAATCTTCTGGTCCTTTTCAGTTAGTAAAATTTAGTCTGTTAAATTTTCTCATATCTGATTCAAAGATTACTCCTTACCCTGTTGCTGTCTAGATGAGTGGCTGGGAAAACTAGGAGTAGATGCAGGGGCGTGGTATTCTCCCTCCTGCTTATAACTTAGCTCCTCTGCTACTGCTCTCTGGCTGGTTGTTAGGGATAGGGAGATGCCCCTGGCCTCACCCTTGTTAGATTTCCTTCTAGCTCTTGGTGGTAGCTTCTGCTGCTGGGCTACCCTCTGTGTACACAGATGGCATATGTGGCTTTCATGGGAGTGGTGGCTAGCTTCATGGAAGTGTCTTCTGTTACTGAGAACTCTCTCAGAGAGGGGCAGCCTGGTCTCTTGCAGTCATTCCCAGAAGTTCATGTGCCCGGCCTCTTCCCTATGTGGAGTGCCATGACTGTTGGCCCTGAAGCTGCCTGGGCAGCACTAAGACTCCTGCTCTTCTGCTCCAGGCTCCTTCATGTGGAATCACAGAGCTGCTGTGGTTCTTTTCTGTGACTTCCAAGGGCAGCAGGAATGTGGAGTGGGACTATCATCCCATTCCACTCCAAGTTATATTACACTACAATTCTTTCACGTCCTCCTGGAATGGACTACTCCAGCAAGACAGCTGCCTTCAGAAATCTCCAGATAAGGAGAAGGCCCTAGCCTCCACATTCACATATTCCCTTTGCCTTTAGAGAACCTATATCACCTTCTCTTAAGGATTCTCACCTTGTTCCACCCAAAGATATGAGGGTAAGTTTGCAGGGTCTAGACCTCTTCGTGCATCCTGCCGGCTAGAAAGATGCCAGTCTCCTCTTCTTATAGGTTCTCCAAAAATTCATGAGAAATTCTCTAGGGACCCACCCACTACTTCACTTGGCTTTGGTGGATGGGAGAGAAACATCTCTTCCTCTTTTCTACCAGCCTGAAAACTCCAATAACATGCTATCCTCCCTTCCTCCAGGCCTCAGAGGAGTAGACTGGAGGTGGAGGGTGGTAGAGCATAGTAGATGACAGTACGTCCAATAAGCCCTGAGGAAAGTGTCTGGTCCCATTTGTTGGTGGCTCTCTTGAGAATATGACAGAGTCTAGGCTATAAGACACTTCAACTCTGGAGCTAGAGTGCCTGAGTTCAAATCCTGTCTCTTACATTTACTAACTGTCTCGCGCTGGGCAGCTCATTTAAATTTTCTGTGCTTCAATTTCTTCATCTCTAAATTGTGGGTAATAATAGTATCTATATCATAGGGTTATTATGAGGACTAGTTGGATTAAGGTTTGTAAAGTGCTTAGTACTGTGTCTGGTCCGTGATAAATGTCATGCAAATGTTCATTGTTATTTATGATGATGACGATTATTACTTGTCTTCAGCTTTGTGCCCAATAGTCACCAATTTTGGGACAATAGGAGAAGTTCCTTCAATATCCTGTTATGTTTGATGGATGGGTCATGAAACCAACCTAGGAACAAGGAAGGATATTTAGAATTGCTTATGTAACACTTCTAGTTAATTGAAGCTGAGCAAAGAAACAAACTCACTATATCTACTTGAATGTCCCATTAGAAAGATCAGGAAAATAATCTTGGGTGGGTCATTGGTCCATCCATTCCTAGTTAGTAAATCAAGCAGGCTCCCCTTCTGGCAGAGGAGATGCTGTGTCAGAGGAATATATTCATTTAAATTAGAAGCCAGCGCATTCTTAATAATGCTCCACATGCACTAAAGTGAATTATCATGCTGTGTAAACTCTGGAAGGATTTTTCTAACTTTCCACTGGATAGAAAAGCTTGTTTTATTAATGTATTGAATAACAGCATTCTGTAAACAACTCATACTTTTTAGATTTACTCCTGTTAAAGAATGCCATACTTAAGTGCTTGGAATTGACACTTGAAAATGAAATACCGCTGCAAATAATGGGGAAATTGTAGATGTATTTTATACCTCTCTTTCCCAAATCAAAAGGTCTCATAAATATAGTCTCTAAAAGTGTCGGTGGGGGAGTTAACATAACTGTACAAGCAATAAGCCTGACCTTTCAATGTAATTTATTTTCGATTTGTGCAATCCTTTTTTATTAAAACTAGCACATCTGAAGCAGAATTAAATCCTATTATAACAGGTGTGTGATCATATCAGGTTTTCCCTGCCAGCGACCCATTTTATTAAAAGTTACTTTGTTTCAAGGAGGATAACCTGATCAGGGCGGCGGGATGTCTTTGGGAGACTGGGGATAGCAGAGGAAGGACTGCTTTGTTTTCCTGTGAGCAAGTGTTGTTACCAGAGAATCAAAGAATATTTATGAGCGTTTCTTTTGTGTTTGAAAAGCCATGGTGGGATGTAATCTTTCCTCTGTGTTTATAAAGGTTATTTCTCTCTGGGGTCCTTTAGACCCAGGGACAGGTGGGTCATCAAGCTGTTCTGTATTGTGATCCACACATTACTTAGCCTGCAATCATTTTCATGTGCAGTGTTCTTACTCCAGTGACCATTGGAGGGAAAAACCTTTGAGAGACTACTTAGATACAGATCCACTTGGGAGAAACTAGCTTTCAGTATTTGGCCTGTGTTAGGGCACCTAATTCTACTAGGTCTTTGAAAAAGATTTAAAATTTTAAAGAATCACCCCATTGTTGAGTGGTTTGACCTATTTTCTTTGGATTTCATCTTTTGGTTTCTATATCCTTTTCTCTGCCTACTTATCTCACTACTCAGTTCAATTTCCACATTTTCCAGGAAGTTATTCCTGATACACCCCTGCCCACAGTGACCCGTTCCTGCCTCCCAAATCTGATCACTTATAGTTTACATCCATCAACTGGCCACTGATCTGAATGGATTTGTCGTATCTCCCCTATCAACCTGACAACTCCCGGAGGGCAGAATGTCAAGTCAAGCTAATTCGTCTTTGTAGTTTTAGGGCATATGAGGGCTGATCAAGGAAAAAATATATGACCACAAGGTGGCAGCAACACACAGTAAGATTTATTTGGGTGCCAATTTGATAGGTTTGCATGGCAGTGGTGGGGTAGGGGTAGGGGAGAAGTTCCCTACAGTATGTGTCCTTCTAAAGGCCACCATATAGAAGCCACTACCCATAAAGTGAGGAGGGGAGGATGGCAAAGAACTTCCAGCGGGGAGGGAAATCAGAGAGGGAGCTTACATTCCTAGGTGATGTTGCTCAGCAGCACAATGGGGATCCTCTGGTTCCAAGGGCTCTGAAGGGCAGCAGTGGCTTGTGGTCTTTCATAGCTATAGGCTTTATTTTATCTATGGCTAGCAGATTTTAGGTGCAGTTTTGCAGGGTATTCAACGCACGTAGGCTCTAAATGGCTAAAATCTGCCTATTTGGGCTATATTTAAAAGAATTGGATGTGTAACACTTTGAGTTTGGTGTCTATTGGCTTTTGAGCTAGCAGATCCCAGCCTGCTATGAAGAATTCAACAACATAGAGCTAATATACAGAGGCCATCTTTGGAGTATTTATATAACATCTTTTAATACTGTTGAAGGCTCAGTGGCTGAAACCAAATGCTGAATTTATTTCTTGCTTAAGCAAGGGAGAGCTTTACTTATAAGGTGTAGATTCTCTGAGAAAAGCAGAGAGGTTACCTTATGCAGGCTTTTGGAAAACATGGAATTCAGGAATTAGTGAGCTTCAAAAGCAGAAGTGTTTAGGGACTTTACATCTTTAGCTATGGCAACGTGGTTACTGGAGCGTGTCTGCCGTTGACTAGCTCACTCTCCCAGGTATGGGGCTACTGCTGCTTGGTTGGGTTTCATAAGTGTGATTACTAGTACAAAGTGTCCCACTGACAAAAGAAATAGTTAATAAAACTGGCTCTGGGGGTTAATTGTTGCCATGGCCAAAGAACAAATCGGTCTCTCTTTTTTTTTTTTTGAGGAAGATTAGCCCTGAGCTAAATGCTGCCAATTCTTCTCTTTTTGCCGAGGAAGACTGGCCCTGAGCTAACATCCATGCCAATCTTCCTCTACTTTATATGTGGGACGCCTACCACAGCATGGCTTGCCAAGCGGTGCCATGTCTGTACCCAGGATCCGAACTGGCAAACCCTGGGCCGCTGAGAAGCAGAACGTGCGAACTTAACCGCTGCGCCACCGGGCTGGCCCCAAATCAGTTTATTCTTAACAGAAGAGGAAAATTTGATTCTCAGCACCCAGCACAGTGTTTTGCAAGCAAGGAGCACTCAGCAAGCATTTGCAGAATAAATGAGTGGCATATATGTATCATTTGAAAATACACTGGCTTCTGGTCTCCCCAGTGTTGAAGCCCTTCCCTGGGGTTTAAATGTGAAAGAACAGTAGCATCTACCACGTGTCTTTATGTTCTTTGTTTCGGAACAAATCACTTTCACATCCATCATCTCATCTGATACTCACTTTACCCTCTGAGGCCAGGAAGGAATATTGCTATCTCCACTTGTAAATGAGAGGTGAAGTGAAAGGGCCAAGGTCATCTGACAGAGATCTTTGGACTCTACATTCTCGGCCTCTTTTAAGGAAAGTGTAAGGCCAGTAGAGCAGGGATTCCCATTTGGTGTGCAGAGATATTGGTCCTCTCACCCCAGATGGGGCAGGGCCCAGAGTGCCCAGAACCCTGGCCAATTGCTCTGGCTGAAAGCAGCCTTGTCCATTTTCCTCAGTGTGCTGACAAACATTTTCATTTTCTATGTGTGTCCTGATGTGAAAATGTTGTCCAAAAGGCTGGCTCCAATTTGCACTCCCACCATGAATGTTTGAGAGTATATTTAATGAAAATTTTGCAGGGCATGTACTATCACCCCCATTTTCCAGATGAAGATATTAAGGCCTAAGGTCACACCGCTAGTAAGTTTTCCAGCTAGCAGTTTGCATATTTAACAAACATGTGTAGTGGATACTATGTGCCAGGCCCTCTTCTAAGCACTTTTAAAGTATCAACTCATTTCATATTCAGAGAAACCTTATGTAGTGGGTACTACTATCATATCATTTTTTCAGGTAAAGAAATTGAGCCACAGAGAAGCTAAGTAACTTGCCCAAGGTCACTCAGCTAGTAAGTGGCAGAGGAGAGATTTAAACCCAGGAAGTCTGGCTCCATAGATATATAGAGAGAACTGAGAACAACATTGTGAGGTAGTGTAAGAGACTGGGGATAATAGTTCTTGCCCTGCCCAACTCACAGGATGTTTGAGAAGAAACAAAAAATGGAAATGAAAGAAATTTTGAAAATTTGGAAAGGCTATACATGTAAGGGAATATTATTACTATTTTAATTTTGGAATATAATTTATAATCGGTGACTCTACATTTCCCTTCAGGTCTTACCTCTCCTGCTCCTTCCTCTCCTTCTCCTTTTCATAATTATTATCAAGTGCATACTCCATATCTAAGAGCCTTATAGCCTGTCCTTCTTCCTCCCTGCAATGCTCTGTCTGACTCTGCCCTCCCTAGCAGTGTGGCTCTCCTCAGAAGAGCTAGCCTTTCCCTTGTCCCATGGTCTAGGGTCTGTGAGAGGTAATCAATAGCTTCAATATGCTATGAAATCTTTAAAAACCTTTTCAAAAATTCCATGTGAGGTTGCTTTTGGGCCAGCAGGGCTTTTATGAAGACCAGGAAGGCTAACAGATACAGGGTCCTGATCAGTGAGTGGTTAGTGTGACAGATTCTTGCATGATGAAGTAGTAATGACTAATTTTGATGCAATTTATTTTTAGTCTTAGAAATTTGCTTTTTAAAACGTGACTTATGAAGATAATGCCTTAGGTCTTTGGTTCTCAAACCGTAGTATGCAAACTATGGAATCAGAATATCTGAGGGTAGAGGCATGGAGTCTGCATTTTTAATAAGTCATGACTGGTGTGTGTGATGCTACTGGTCCAGGGATAAAACTTTGGGAAACATAGTATTAGACGTTCAAATGTCATGGGCCTCTAAGAAATATGGTCTGCATTCCATGGAGTTCTATTTACTCCAGGTCTCTGAAGATTAAACTGGATTAATCTGCCTCCATGATCTTTGCTCCCTGAATGAAAGGCTAGACAAAGTTGTCTAAACAATCATGAACATAATTTGGAAATTGACCAAAGGCATACACATTGAGAAGCATTTATTCAAGAAAATCTACTGAATCTTGTTAAGAACAGTGGGAGTCTGTGATGTTTTAGGAGTTACTACCCTCTCCCAGCTTCATGGCAGGGAAATTCTCCCTGAGAAGGCAGGAAAGCCAGTGAGTACTGCCAGAGGGAGCTGACTGTTTGGAGCATAGTGTGGGAAAGTTTATGGCCAGGGGTGTTGTCAAAAACAATAGCAACATCAGTTGCAAACAATCAGGAAGGCCAACATTGTGGTTAGCCGGGGAAGTCATGATACTGGCTGGGGAAAACCAATAAAACAACAGACCAGCCAGAGATTTAACAGGGCCGTTGAGGAATTAGACAACCAAAGGGGTCCTTGCTAAGATCCCACTTGTCTCTGATGGTCTGAAGGCTGTGCATATGTGCAAGGCTGTGCCCACTTAGGAGAGGCCAGAGAGGGCCCTGGCAAGATACTCATCCCTGGATGAATATGAGGCCTTGCAAAAACAGGCTTGTAAATTGCTTGAATTTCGAAAGCATTCCAGAAGCCACATACAAATCCATTGACAATGGGCCTTACTGGTTAAAGGTGTTTAAGCACAACCTCTGACCAATTATTGGCTGATCATTAAGTTGTACTTACCCAAGGACAACCCTCAGGAAGGCAAGTTGAAAAAAAAAACAATAAAAAAACTGAGCAGAAATGTCAGAGGCCATATACTGCAGGGGATGTAAGCTCCACAGAATTAGTCCAGACACATCAACAAACCAAAAACAAACAAAAACAGCAACAACAACCATCTCTGGGGAATGTCAGAATTCAGAGTTGCTACACTATTTAATCTAAAAAAGTGACTTTTTTCAACAAAAATTTATGAGACATGAAAGAAACAGGAAAGTATGACTCATATATAGGGAAAAAAGCAGTCGATAGAAATTATCTTTGAGGGGGCCCAAATTTTCAACTTAGCAGACAGATACTTGAAGGCAGCCATTATAAATATTTTCAAAGAACTAAAGGAAACCATATTTAAAGAACTGAAGGAGGGCCAGCCTGGTGGCACAGCGGTTAAGTTCGCACATTCTGCTTCAGTGGCCTGGGGTCCGCCGGTTTGGATCCTGGGTGCGGACATGGCACTGCTTGGCAAGCCATGCTGTGGTAATTGTCCCACGTGTAAAGTAGAGGAAGATGGGCATGGATGTTAGCTCAGGGCCAGTCTTCCTCAGCAAAAAGAGGAAGATTGGCAGCAGTTAGCTCAGGGCTAATCTTCCTCAAAATAAATAAATAAATAAAATATTTTTAAAAAAAAGAATTGAAGGAAAACATGATTACAATCATTCTTCAAATAGACAATATCAATAAAGATATGGAAATTACAGCAAAGAACCAAACAGAAACTCTGGAATTGTAAAGTCTGATAACCAAAATGAAAAATTCTCTAGAGGGGCTTAACAGAAGATTTGAGCTGGTAGAATAAAAGAATTAGTCAATTTAAGGATAGATCAATGGAGATCATGAAATCTGAAGAACAGAAACAAAAAAGAACAGAATGAACAGAGCCTCAGAGACCTGTGAAACACCATTAAGTGTGCCAACATACACACGAATATTCCAGAAGGAAAGGGGAAGAGAAAAATAGAAGACAAATAGTTGAAGAAATAAAAAGAAGATCAATGAATTCCAAATAGGATAAATTCAGGGAAAGCCACACCAAGACACATCATATTCCAATTATTGAAAGCCAAAGACAAAGAGAACAATCTTGAAAAGTGAGAGAAAAATTACTTACCATGTACAAGGTAACCAAAATAAGATTAATATCCAACTTCTCCACCAGAAATAGTGTGGGACAAAAGGCAGTGGGATGACATTTTCAAAGTGCTCAAAGAGAAAAAATTGTCAATGAAGAACTCCATATCCAGCAAAATTTCCTTCAAAAATGAAGGCAGAATAAAGAAATTGTCATATAAACAACACCAAAGACTTTGTTGCTAGAAAACTTGCCTTACAAAAAATATTAAAATTCTTCAGGCTGAAAGGAAGTGTCACCAAAAGTTAACTCAAGTACATGCAAAGAAACAAAGTACGTAAGCATGTATAATATACATATGATATATATATATATATATATATATATATATTATATGTATATATTTTCTCCTTTTTCTCAATTGGTTCAAAAGATAATTGCATAAAATACTAATTGTACAATTGTATCATTGGTCTTATAACATATTAAGATGCAACATATATGACAATAATAGCACAAAGGAGGGGAGAGGGAATAGATCTATTTTGGAGCTAGGGAATGACACCCAACAGTAACTCAAATTATAGGAAGAAATGAAGAGTTCCAGAAATGGTAAATATGAAGGTTAATATAAAAGACTCTATATTTTTTCTCCTTTATTTTCTTAAATCCTTTAAAAGACAAAGACTTATAAAGCAATAATTATTACACTGTATTTTTTGTTTATAACATATATAGATGTAATATATACAACAATAATGGTAAAAAGGAGGGGGGAAGGAAGGGAGCTATATTGGAGCAAAGTTTCTCTATATTACTGGAATTAAGTTAGTATAAATCTGTAAGTAGATTCTGCTGTGTTAAGATGTATGTTGTAAGCCCAAGAACGACCACTAATAAAGTAATTTAAAAAATAGTTAAAATCATTAAAGGAATCAAAATGGTATGTTAGAAAATATTCACTTAAGATAGAAGGCAGTAAAGGAGTAACAGAGGAACAAAAAAAGATATGACATAGAAAACAAATAGCAAAATGGCAGACATGAATCCTACCCTATAAGTAATTATAATAAATGTAAATGGATTAAACACTTCAACCAAAATGCAGAGATTGTTAAACTGGATTAAAAAAACAAGAACCAACTATATATGCTGTTTACAAGAAATACACTTTAAATTTAAAGATACAAATAAGTTGGAAGTAAAAGAATAGAAAAAGTAATACCATTCAAACAGCAATCATAAAAGAGCTGGGATTGCTTTACTAATATCAAATAGAATTTAAAACAAAAAATATTGCTAGAGATAGAGGGGCATGTTACAATGATAAAAGGGTCAATCCGTCAGGAAGATGTAACAATTATAAACATATATGGACCTAACAACAGAGATCCAAAATATATCTAGCAAAAACTGACAGAATTAAAGTGAGAAATTGACAATTCAACAGGTATTGTTGGAGACTTCAATACTTCACTTTTAATGATGGCTAGAACAACTAGGCAAAAATTAGCAAGGTTACAGAAGACTTCAACAACACTGTTAACCAATTTAGCTTAAGTGACATCTACAGACTAGTCCACCCAACAACAGCAGAATAATCTTTCCATGCTTAATATTGGGCACCTCAGTCTCTAGTGCTTTGCAACTCGCTAAGGTCAAGCCTGTTTTATGCGGTTAACTTTCCAACACTTATGACTATTTAATAGACACCTTTCCATTTGTTAGTAACATGAAATAAATTTTGTTTTGTTTGTTTATTTATTGTTTTAGAGACAGTTTACATCCCAGGAATCAATACTCATTACACTTACAGGGAAGCAACTATGACTGACAGACTATTCTCATATGCTTCCAGTTATAGAGTTAAAAAGTAGGGGAGGTTTCTTCAAAACCAGTGGAAGCCAGTTAGTTACAGTTGATACTTTGATGTAGAGTTAGGCAGAGGTATGGAATCCTCTTTCTTTGTTTTTGATTGAAAAAAAGTATTAATGGCAATATCAGATTAAGATAAAAATAAAGGGAATAGTACCAGAACCCCCGTGTACTCATTACCTGCCTCCAACCATCATCACCTCATGCTCACTCTTGTTTTATCTATACCACCCAACCTACCCTTCCCAACCTCAACACCAAATTATTTTCAAGCAAAATTCTAGATATTATATTATGGAATCCCTTTTTAAATTCACCTAGTCAGGGGATGAAGATGACAGAGGTAGGTATTGGCAACATACCGGGTTATGAGTTAGGAATCCCAGACCCAGCCTCTGATTATTAAGGGATGCTGGGAAAATCACTTGTTTTCTCTTGGTCTCAGGTTCTTCATCTGTAAAATGAGAAGAATTGGTCTCTATATCAGTGGTTCTCCACCCCAATTGCGCTGATCCTTGGAATCACCTGAGGAGCTAGCAAAAATTATGGAACCTCTTGGGAATGAGGCCTGGCTTTAGTATTTAAAAGAAGAAAACTCAAGTGATTTTAATGTGAAGCCAGGGCTAAGAACCAATGACCTAGAATGGTCTCTGTGATGGTTAATTTTATGTTTCAACTTGGCTAGACTGTATTACTCAGTTATTTAATCAAACACTAATCTAATTGTTGCTGTGAAGGTATTTGGTAGATGTAGTTAACATCTACAATCAATTGACTTTAAGTAAAAAACATTATGCTTAATAATGTGTGTGGGACTCATCTAATTAGTCAAAGGCCTTAAGAGCAAAAACTGAAGTTCCCTGGAGAAGAAGAAACTCTGCCTCAAGACTGCAGCATCAACTCCTGCCCTGAGTTTCCAGTCTGCCAGACTGCCCTACAGATTTTGGACTTGCCAGCCCTCACAATCACGTGAGCCAATTCCTTAAAGTAAATCTCTTTTACATATATATATATATATGTATGTTATTGTTTCTGTTTTTCTGGAGAACTCTGACTGATACAGTCTTCCTCTGTATTTCTAAGGTTTTCTAGTTTCCTTTATGTATCTCTGCTCTTTTCAAAACCAGCCTTGTCTTTCCAAAAACTGTCTTTGGCAGTTTACAGGTTTACTGAGAGGTTTCTATTTATTGAACAGTTACTGTGTGCTAGGCAGCATGTTTAGAGTCTTTCCAATTCCCTCCCTTGGTTTTATTAATTGAGCTCTCTCTGTCAATGTTCATAATAGAGTACTTACAAAATAGTAGATAACATAAATTTTACTCCCTTTTCCCCATACTTGTGTTAGATTTGTATTAGTGTCATGGGTCACAGAGCATCAGTAACTTGGAGATAATTTTTTGCTCAAATTGTTATTGTTTTTGTTGCCTATTGCCTGATTTCTTTGCTCCAGATATATTTCTCTTAGCCCTGGGGAGACAGGATTATTTCTAGTGCTTAGTGCTCAATAAAAAGCACTTAAGTATAATGATAGCGTGGAGTAAAAATTGATTGCTGTAAATTCACATTGTACTTTTCCTCTGAAATCTTGAGGGGCCACACAGAGATTATCAAAATTGAAAGTAAACCCAGGAGATGAGCATTAAAGGCAAGAAGTCTAGATCTAGGCCCTTGCTGCTCAATATGTAGGCTTCAGATCAGCAGTCATGGGCATTGCCAGGGTACTTATTAGAAATACAGAATCTTGTGCCCCACCCGAGACCTGCTGAATCAGAATCTGAATTTTGACAAGATTTCTAAGCAACTCATATGCACATTAAAGTTGAGAACTGACGGTCGATTCTGCATCTTTCACATTAGTTTAGCTGTCCTTTTCGTGGCCAACCACTCACTTTATGACCTGACTTTTGGGATTAGGGCTCTGATTATAGCTTGGGTTGGAAACTCAGGAAGGACTGGGATCAGGGCCATAAAATAGTACAACAACGACAACACAACTGGCCTTTGAGTCATAGATACTGGCTTCCTGAAACTTTTATTTTTCTCTAATTCATCCCAACTGTAGTCTTTTTTTTGTAGAACAATGATTTCAAGTAATGCCATCCCATGTCCCTTTCTTTTTAGGTTGTTTTGCTCTTTTACCATCTGCCGAGCCCCCTCACCCTTGGTCCAAATATGGTCTTGTGACACACTCAGGCCCACTGTTGTCAGAGCAGACATTTTCGGATGGTGCCAGTGATTGAACCACTGGATTTCTCCAAGTCTGAGGCAGAGCAAAATGCCCCTAGGCAGGCCAACCTTTCCTACACACTCCTTGCTCCTCTTCCGCCAAGGAAGGCTATGTTCCCTTGCTTCTGGGATGCAGCCTAGCTTATCAATTGAAGCTTGACATTTTGGGGGCATTCTGGGAAGTCATTTTAGACAAAAATCCAAACACAATTCATCCTCACTCCTAACTGTGCCAATTAGCCTCAGGAAAGACCAGGTCCTTCATGAAGAGTGCCATTAAGCTCTCCACTGTGAGTGTTAAGTTGAATCTAGACCATCTTACCTACTTGGCTGGGTATTTGAGTTAGCATGGCATGGGCATCTTTCTGGAATATGTTTTTATTCAGTGTTAAGTAATTTAAAATATTTTTATAAGTGTAAATTGCTGTGTTGTGGTATATAATATTTATATGAATTTTTAAGGTAGAACTCAAGACTTCAAAGAAAATTCTGCTTGTGAAGGCCATTTCAATCTGAGGTCTCTATATTCCCTCAGGAATATGTATCTACTCCTCTCTACCATTAGGGGTAGCTAAGTGGGCAAGTTTAAGAAACACTGGGTATGCTAAGAATTATGCTAGGTGATGAGGATACAGAGATGACTAAAACCAAGCCATGAATCTCCAGGGTCTTATAATGGGGGATGTAAAACATTTCCCAAGTAGACATTGAGCTCCTAGAGGGCAGGGACTATCCTCTAATTGTCATTGAATCAATAAAAGAGTTCTCTCCTTGTATAATGATCACTTCATTTAATAAATATTGACTAGCTTGTCACCCTGTGGGCCAGGCTCTGTGCTAGGTGCTGGGGATATAGTGATAAATCAGACATAGACCTGGTCCTCAGGTAGAATTTCTGGTGGCAGAGACAGTGAAGCAGAAACTCACAAGAGGGCACCATATCTCTGCTGAGAAGCACCAGAAGCAAAGGTTTGTGGCAGGAATAGGGTGACATTCACATGGGGTGACATTTAAGACTTGAATAATTCTAACTTTGGGAAATATATAACTTAAAACAACAAAACATTATGTTACCACCCATGAAAGGAGATGCCCTTTTGTTTATTTCACTGAAGAGAGTTTTATATGTAAAGGAAGTTTTTCACGCACCCCTAACAAACCCATGACAAACAGCCCAGACTGAACAATCTAGTGATGGGGAAAAGAGGAGGAGGGGAAAAAAATTCCATGGGAGAAATAGAAGAAACTGCTCTCTCCCCTACTATGACTACCAAGAGATATGATCTTATCCACCAGAAGATAGTTTTGGATTAGAAGGCAAAAGCCTCAGTTCTGGCAGTGACTCAACTTTTCCAGACCTGCATTTCCTAATCAGTGAAATAGGGCTTAACAAAGTTTGCCCTATTATGGGTTGTTAAAATGATCAAAAGAGCCAAGATGTGTGAAAAAAATTAAGATGCTAAAGCTATGTACAGTCATGTGCTGCATAACGATGTTTCAGTTGATGACAGACTGCATATATGATGGTGGCCCCATAAGATTAGTACCATATAGCCTAGGTGTGTGGTAGGCTATACCATCTAGGTTTGGGTAAGTTCACTCTGATGTTTGCACAATGATGAAATTGCCTGATGCATTTCTCAGAACATATTCCCATTGTTAAGTGATGCATGCCCATACATACAAGGTATTTCTATGGTAAGATTTCAGAGGAACAGAAAGAAAGGGCCTCTGGCCTTCTCCAAAATCCCCTCATCTATGGGTTAAAAACAAAACTTGAATTACCCCTTTGCAATGGGGGAAATAAATATTTGTTTAACGTGAACCATGTGGCAAGTTCTGGGCTGGGAATTTTAACAGAACTAACTCAGTCAGTCCTTACAACATGGCTGTTTGGTGTGTAGTATTATTTCTATTTTTACAGATGAGTTAACGTGAAGCTCAAAGTGATAACTTTCCCAAGATCACACACCTAGCAAGTATTGGAGGCAAGACCAAAATTCAGGTCTGAGCCATAAATGAATTCCCTTAATTATGAAGCCATTCTGCTTCCTAAAGTTGATACATGCTAAATTATAATTTTCCCTGGAGGAATACCTGAATCTCGGTCACTCAGTGTCAGATAGCTGAGTGCCAGTGAGTTTGTCAACTCCTTTTCTCAGAGAAGGTTTTGACTGGGGTTAAAGGATGGAAGCAGAGGGCACTGGATACCACTCAAAGAGGGTGAGGTGACATTAAAAATAGAAGATGCAGGGGAAAGAGCAAGGGCATTGGGAATCAGTCAAGACTGGCTTTGAATTCCAGCTCTATTAAACAGCTCTGTGACTTTGGGAAAGATATTTAGCTTATTTCAATTAAATGAGAATAAGTTGAAGAATTTTAAGGATTGAGGTGATGTTTGTGGGGTTGACATCTGATGTTTTGTTGTCCAACCTTCTATGTCCTTTGAGAGACTGTCCCTTCCATCATTCCATGTGATCCTGTAGGGTTGTTAATTGTGATGACCCCCAACCCTGGCTATAGTGATAATGGTGTAATCTAGAATGGGCCTCTTGTAATATCCTATCCTTTGGCAACAATGGTCTAGAGGTAGGTAACAGATCTAAGCAGGGTCAATCATATGCCTTTTCTGGGTTGACTTTTGGGTGCTGGGGTGGATATAAACTTTTTTCTGGTTGGATTTCTAAACTGGGAGCATATAAAACTGGGGCTGTGGGCAGTCATCTTCCTTTGCATATGGAAAGAGTCTGTCTACAGGATTAACCCATGTAGGGTAGCAGAATTTGCCACCTCAAGATGTATCTCTTTGGAATGAGGATTATTTTGGGCTGGTAACTTTTAAGAAATTGCAGAAAGGGGGTGAGCTGTGAAAACCAAGTAGAAGTAACCATTTGTAAGAGACATTTACATTTGTAAGGTAAATCCCCATCTGTAAAGGTATGTCCCTCTCTGTACCAGGAAGAAGGGGAGATGACCTTATCTCTAGAAACTCTTGTCAATGCAGAAGGCAAGGACTTAAATCTGCATAATACCCTTACTCTTGTTTACTGTGCTTTTTCTGGTAATCTCGCATAACTGACTCCCCCTATCCCAAACACACTCCTTTGTCTTTAGCTAAAGATGGTATTTAAGGTGGCGACCTCAGCCCTTCTGGCGAGTTACTCAGTTTTTGTGGGTTTCTCCCACGTATATGTGCTATAAAGCTGTGTTTGATTTTCTCCTGTTATTCAGTCTCATGTTGATTTAATTCTTAGGCCAGCCAGAAGGACCCAGAGAGTAGAGGAATTGTCTTCCTCCTCTACACCCAACACACAGAAGGGAGTTGAGAGGGTAGAGTGTGTGAGCTCTCCAATCTGCCTGTGCCTGGAGAAGGTTACTCCTTGAACTTCCCAATTTATAAGTTCCTTTTTTTTCTTAAACAGTTTGAATTGGGTTTCTCTCATATGCTTTTGAAAGAATCCTGATTTATACAGTGTTATAGCATATACCATGAATATGCTGAATAAATGATAATACATGTAACAGAGGAAATAGTTTGAAAAAATAGAAATGTGTTTTTTAATTTGCATTTTGGGTTACATGTTTTTTTTTTCTTAGCTTAAGATATCCATCTACTGCTAAGGAAACAAGATTGAGAAGAAAATTTGAAAGAAACATTAACCTTCAGCTTTTGACATTCAAAATAGAATTCTATACCAGGAATACAGCTTGAAAGCTAGACATTGTTGAGAGAGGATTTTTCTAAATTCACTAAATCTCCTCCTTCAACATATCAACAGCCAGACTTATACAGACACAAAGTATAAGGGGTCAAGTTCTTGCCTTCTAGGTCTGCACTGTGAGAAAAACTAAGAGAGGTAGGATAGGCGATAGACATAGCCTAATTTCTCCTGTTCTCTGTGCAGTGGGTCTTGAGCCAATAAGGCATGCCTCAGCATACTTAAGTGGGGTGGAAATGTAGTAATACAGAGAAAAGATCTACCTCCTTGGGTCTTTGTGGTGAGTTTAGAGTTACTCCACCTGCAGTGGAAGTATAATGGAAGCATGCCACTTTAAAGTCCTGACACCCAGACCCTATGAGTGTACTAAGCCCTATGGGAGGGAGTAACACTGCTAATGGAATTTTCTGTTCAGAAGACTGATCCTGCCCTACTTGGTTCCCGTTTCATTCTTAGACAGCTGCAATTATTTGAAAGTTATTTCTTTTACTGAGTTGTATCTGTTTTCTTTTTCAACCATACCAATACCCCATTTTTGTTCTCTTGAGCCATCCAGACTAAGTAATTTTTAAAAATAAGAACCCTACCAAAGTTTGAAGACACCACTAATGATTTCCCACTAAATATTCTTTTGGCTAAACATCTTTAGGTTTCTCAACTAGTCCTCAAAGACTAAGATTTCAAGTCCCCTAATCATTTTGGCTGCTTTTTTTGGGACACACTCTAATTTTGCAAGGTTTCTTATTACATATCGTGTCCACAACTGGATACAGATACTTCAGATGTGGGCTGCCAGGTGCAACGAGATTATCACCTCCCTTGATCTCAACACTAGTCTTCTGTTAAAGTAATTTATGGAGCAAGAACAAGCTAATTCTTCTGAAGCCAGTAACAAGTAGCAATGGTTTTTAAGTCATCCTTGGGACATTGAAAGCCTAGAGGTGGGGGATGATGGTCGGGGCTGAGGGACACACTCAACTTCATTCCGTATTTGGCTTTTATATGCCAGTATATTCCTAGTTTTAAAAAGAGCTATATTTTCTCACACTGGGGCATGATTTGCATGAAAAATAAAAAACTCACAAGTAGATTTTTCATTTGTTTAACTCTTGCTCCTGGCTTTCTGGTCCAGGTTTAATGAAACCCAACCAGAAAATATATTTAAGTCCAATTAAGTTTCTCGCTCTGGGATTATTATTCTTATTCAGATTCTCCACAGATACAAGAAGGTCTTTTTATACTTGGGGTTCTGTTTTAGTGTTCTGCATGGTTCTTATATTCCCTCCTCACCCTTTCCTATAGTTCTGCTGCTATGCAAATTGAGAAAGACCAAAGGTATTCTTAGACAAAGCAAGTAGTATTATTTAAGGCACTTGTGAACCTAGGAGAAAGTAGTGAAGTACAGGCACATTAGCAAACAAAGAACCATGAATCCTTAGATGGCTTCACCAGCTAGTCAATTCGAGTTGATTATTGCCCTTAAACTTCCAGCTCTGGATTAGGATGCTTGCAGCATGATTTATTTAGTCAGCACCATTTCGTGACTCCACACTTTTTTCTCTTTATCTGAAATGATCTAGTCAGAGACTCCCTGCAAATGCCAGGCATTAACTATATCACAATGCTAATTCTTTGACTGAAGCCTGTCTTGATTTGGTGGAAAATGACTTCAGTGTATGGGATTTACGGTTCATTTAACAAGTGCGGTAGATGTCAATACATTAATATAAACCTGGTGCAGGTAGTAATTTTATTTCTAATGAGGTGCTCGACTAACATCCTACTATAAAAGTAGGACATTGTTCAGTGGGGACAGAATATACATGTCTAATCAGGTCTAAGAAACATGCTAGTTGAGCATCACGATGATATTTGGACCACTTGACTTCTCTGGGACTCGGTCTCCATGTCTGCAAAATGAGTATGTTGGACAAAGGCCTTTGCAGCTCTGAACCATTTAGGATTTTATTAGTCATTTTTAGGACATGTGCTTTGTAATGGACATGGATTCACATGAGCAATTTGTGCTGTGATCTGCACTCCCTACCATAAGCCATGACTCCACCAACTCTTGCCTAACTGCCGAGTCTCTTGTGGATCTAAATGTCTTGCAAGTGAGACACTGATCGCCCATTGTTCCAGAGTATGTTTTTGAGGATGTTTATATAGGGAAAAGCCTTGCAATGCAGAGATAGTATCTCCCTCAGGTGCAAAGGGCAGGCATGCTTATTGCCCATTATAAAAGATTCTATAAGCTTGAGTTCGGTAACCTCAGGGTTCCTCTCCTGTGATGCAACCTACTTCATGTACAGGTGTCATTTGACCCTCTTCACATTGTCCTGTAGAAACTGGGACTCTAGAACCAAAGCAAAAGTGCTGATACTCTGGCTGCTGCTATTGCTATGAGCAATAAATTGTCCTTGATTTCTAATCCAGGAATCTCAAGTTTTCTACCAGTATCCATGAGATTGTGGCAGGCTAACTTGCTAGCTTCTAAGTAGAATAAAATATCAGACCCTTCACAGTTCTTGACAACAACTCCAGTTCACATTCACTTTCCTTTTTTTTGTTTTTTTAAGGAAGATTGTTGCTGAGCTAACATCTCTGCCAATCTTCCTTTATTTTATGTGGGATGCCACCACAGTGTGACTTGATGTGCAGTGCTAGGTCTGTGCCTGGGATCTGAACCCTGGGCTGCCGAAGTGGAGCATGCAACCTCTATGCCACCAGGTTGGCCCCTCACTTTCCTCTTTTCTTAATGCCACCACCTAGCCTCTGAACAATCCAACTCAAAACACATTCTTTTATCTAATTGTATTATATGTTAATCTTATCTCCCAACTAGATTGTAAGCACTTGAGATCAGTCACCATGCTAATGCTTTTTCTGTCTACCCTTTAGCAGCTGGCACAGGGGTGGGTACATAGTAGGAACTCAATTTTGACTGGCTTTGACTGGCTTTGGACATACGCATGCCAGCTGAGCTAAAATACTCTCTACTTTTTACCATTGAGCTTCTTGGCTGGGATGTCTTATTATGAATGAAAACTATAGACTTATTCCACTAGAAATAGAGAAGCTCTAATGAGACAGGGAAAGCTGTTTGTTTTTCAGGCATCTAGGATGCAAGGCATGGGCATTCCTTAATCAAGTGGAGATCATTTGACTAAGGCGCCAGTTGCAAAGCTATTCTGAACCCCACATTTCCAAAGATATCAGGGACAGTTTGTTGTGCTGGGCTGCTAATAATTACCATGTTCTGGCTGCTTAAGAACTAGAATATAGTCTCTGTGTTTCTGTAGAGTTCAAGAGCCTCGGGAGGGCATCTACACCAGCCCACTGCCTTCAGCATCAATGGGAACTCCTTTGACATTTAATACAAATCTCAGAGGAGGATTTGACTCCCTATGAGTGCATTTCCCAAAGCCATACACTTGCTGCTTGTATTATTGTAAGTATCCTATTATTAATGGCCCATTATACCAGCAAGAAAGATGTCTATATATGCGTTTTCATTTGGCTTATCATTGTTTCCAATAGTCTGGATTATTCAATTAATCTAACTTTAGTTTTCTCTAAGGGAATATGGAGACGCAACACGCTTTTTGCCGTTAGTGCTAAAACGTTAAGACTCAGGGCTCTTTCTTGTGGCTATGGCCCTGAGGATGCACTCCCTACTCCCATAATAAATTTTGTCTCCTTTCTCTTTCCCTCTTTTTTTTGGCAGTTATTGGGGCTGCAACATACTCTCAATTCAGTCTTTCTGAGTACAACTGATAATACTTTATAGCTGTGACACAGTTATCATTTTCTAACTTTAGCTTTGCATATCTGGCATTTTCTAACTTTAGTTTTGTAAATTCAGGCAGTTCCTTCTCACCTAGAAATAGTTCCAGCCGTTTGAATTTGGGTGTGCTGCCACCAAGTGGTTGCCAGTTCTTTGATAGGCATGGTCTCATAATTCAAACTGTAGGCCGTGTTGTTTTTGTTGTTGTTGGTGGTGGTCTCTGTGTTAGGATTGGGCTAGTGTGATGCTCGTGAATAGGTGAAAGTCTCAGGTATCAGAGGGAGTTGGGGGTAAATCTTCATGAAGCAGCAGGAAGATAATTGAAGAACAAAAAATGGGCCGTAACTTGAGGAGGGGAGAGGAAAGGCCATCTGCGGTTCAAAGAATGAGATCAGGGAGAGAGGAGTTGCCGAGTGAAGGGGACAGGGAAATAATAAACAAAAAGGAAAATGACCCAGAGTTAAGTGAACTTCATCATTGAGTCAATTTTCATTTTTTGTTTCTGTACTTTTCTGCAGTTCCTGTACTTGATGGGGAGTCTGAATAGCAAGATAGATGTACTATCTTGAGCAGGATTGTGTCTTGTACATCTTTGTGTCCCCTGCAGTGTTTAGCATAGTGCTGGGCGCATAATTAGTCCTTAATAAAGGTCTGTTGAATGAATGACCCAAACCTGCAGGAGTTGAGCCAATATGTATTGGAGGTAGGGGGGCTGGCTTGAGGCATAAGGGCAGCTTCCAACAAGCAAGTCTTGATGATGTCCTGCCTCTGTCATTAAGCTGAGGCCCTGCACAAATTTATCTGGCTCCTATGATCAATTTTCCAAATTATAACCTTTTCTAAACCTTCTTGGTAAGGTACTTACATACCTTCTTTTTTTTTTTCTTTCTTTAAAATCTCAGATCCCAGGCCCTTGAAGTCTTTCATACCTCTGAACCAGTCTGGAGGCTTGGAAACAGATGACACGTGGAAGCTTCTGATTGAAAGATGTGCGACCTAGGGCTTCTTCCATTCGTAAGGTGTGTAGGGAATGACTGGATAGGGCTTTTAAAAAATGCATATGGAGAGAAAACTGAGGATCATTCCAGGTAGGATGGTTATCGGAATTAACACCCTGGTCAGACATGGTTCTTCTCCAGAAGGGGGTTTACCCCTGCACGATAATATGTGTGCCATGTTATTTTTGGCCCTGGCTAACTTATGATCACATAATTTGTTTTTAAAGATACACATGCCTGGATCTCACCCATTACCCAAATATGATAATTCATGAAAATCTGGTGAAATTGTCCTTGGTGCTTTCCTTAATGTGGTAGTTAAGTCCTTGAGGAGAATAGTTTTAGTAAGCGGGTATGATGACGTATTTGGTACCATAAACCTCCACATCTCTAACACAGAATTCCCCAACCAGGGCTCCATGTGGAGCAGTATAGCATAGTGGATAACAGCATGGGCTTTGGAGTCAGACATACCTAGGTTCAAATTTTACCTCTGCCTTGTTTGACATCAGGCAAGTCACTTAACCTCTCTGTGCCTTGGGTTCCTAACCTGTAAAATGAAGTAATATTAGCTACCTTACATGGTTGTTATGAAGGTTAAAGTAAATGGCAAGACACATGCAGTGTGCTTAACACAGTGCTTAGCATATAGTAAGTACATGATCACTGGTAGCTGTTAGATACATTTCTTCCTAGAACACAAACTTCACGAAGTGATGGCCCTGCATAGTGTCTTGTCTAGCTCACCACTATGTCCTTGCTCTCAGCTTCCGAGGCTTGTGCAGATTCCCTGCACACAGACACTCAGGCTATCTTCTGCCCCACAGAGTGCCAAACAAGTGGGAGCTTGTGAGCTAAGTAGAATGTCATTTTGAGTCACCGTTGCTCTAATTTCTTTAGACATTTCTGAAGAACAATTGGATTCCCTTCAGTTTTAATTTCCCTCCCTTCCCAGATAAATTTTCCAAATGTCCACTTCCTATTTCCTTGATCAAGGCCAGAGTTGAAGGAAGCTAACCTTCAATCTCCAACCAGGCTGAGAGCACCAATTGGGCTCAAGAGCAAATTGTATTGGAAAAGCAGCAGAAGCACTGAAATGAATTGTCATGAAATGAGGCTTCAAATGAAAGCACAAGGCAGAGCCTGGTCCTAATTGGCAGTGGAGTTACTCAGGTAAGAGGCCAATTCCAAATGTCCCGTTGCCGAACTTTTGGAACATGCGTGCCCCCTCCCCCAGTCACCTCCTGCCGTCCACATACAGCCTTTGGAAGATGACCATTGGGTAAACGTAACACTGAGTTATTTCACATTTCTTTCAAATCTCTAATCCATAAACTATGTGAAGACACAGAAAATGTCTGAATCATGTTATAATTTGAAATGTTCCCTGTGGTAGGGTGAATAATGATACCCCAAATATTTCTACATCCTAACGCCTGGAAACTGTGAAGCTGTTACCTGATATGCAAAAGGGACTTTGCTGATGGGATTAAGTTAAGGATCTTTTTTTTTATTGCAGTAACATTGGTTTATAACATTATATAACTTTCAGGTGTACATCATTATATTTCAATTTCTGTGTAGATTACATCTGTTCACCACCCAAAGACTAGATACAATACATCCCCACACACATGTGCCTAACCACGCCTTTCGCTCTCCTCCCTCCTCGCTTCCCCTCTGGGGGGATCCCCTCCCACATCCCTACATCCAATCTCTATTTCTAAGTGTGTGTTTGTTATTGTTTTTATCTCTATTTATGAGTGAGATCATACGGTACTTGACTTTCTCCCTCTGACTTATTTCGCTTAGCATAATACCCTCAAGGTCCATCCACGTTGTCACAAATGGCAAGATTTTGTCATTTTCTATTGCTAAGTAGTGTTCCATTGTGTATATATACCACATCTTTATCCATTCGTCCCTTCGTGGACACCAGGTTGCTTTCAAGTCTTGGCTAATGTGAATAATGCTGCAGTGAAGACAGGAGTGCATGTATCTTTATGCATTCGTGTTTCCATGTTCTTTGGATAAATACCCAGAAGTGAAATAGCTGAATCATATGGTAGTTCTATTCTTAATTTCTTTTTCTTGAGGAAGATTAGCCCTGAGCTAACATCTGCCACCAATCCTCCTCTTTTTTTTTTTTTGCTGAGGAAGACTGGTCCTGAGCTAACATCCATGCCCATCTTCCACTACTTTATATGTGGGACGCCTGCCACAGCATGGCTTGACAAGCCATGCAAAGGTCCGCATCTGGGATCTGAACTGGTGAACCCCGGGCTGCCGAAGTGGAACATGCAAACTTAACCACTGCACCAGTAGGCTGGCCCCCTATTCTTAATTTTTTGAGAAATCTCCATACTGTTTTCCATAGTGGCTGCACCAGTTTGTATTCCCTCCGGCAGTCTATGAGGGTTCCTTTTTCTCCACAACCTCTCCAACACTTGTTCTGTCTTGTCTTAATTATAGCCATTCTGATGGCTGTAAGGTGATATCTCATTGTAGTTTTGATTTGCATTTCTCTAATAATTAGTCATGTTGAGAATCTTTTCATGTGCCTGTTGGCCATCTGTATATCTTCTTGGGAGAAATGTCTGTTCAGATCTTTTGCCCATTTTTCAATTGGGTTGTTAGTTTTTTTGTTGTTGAGATGTATGAGTTCTTTGTATATTTTGGATATTAACCCCTTATCAGATACATGGTTTGCAAATATTTTGTCCCAATTGTTAGGCAGTCTTTTTGTTTTGTTGATAGTTTCTTTTTCTGTGCAGAAGATTTTTAGTTTGATGTATTCCCATTTTAAAATTTTTTCTATTGTTTCACTTGACCAGTCAGACATGGTACTTGAAAATATGCTGCTAAGACTGAAACAAAGAGCATACTGCCTATGTTTTCTTTGAGATGTTTCATGGTTTCGGGTCTTACATTCAAGTCTTCAATTCATTTTGAGTTAATTTTTGTGTATGGTGTAAGATAATGGACTATTTTCATTCTTTTGCAATTGGCTGTCCAGTTTCCCCAACACCATTTATTGAAAAAGACTTTCCTTTCTCCATTGTATGTTCTTGGCTCCCTTGTCGAAAATGAGTTGTCCATAGATGTGTGGGTTTATTTCTGGGCTCTTGCTTCTGTTCCATTGATCTGTGTGTCCGTTTTCTTGTCAGTACCATGCTGCTTTGATAACTATAGCTTTGTAGTATGTTTTGAAATCAGGGGGAATGATACCTCCAGCTTCTTTGTTCTCAGGATTCTTTTGGTTATTCAGAGTCTTTTGTTGTTCCATTTAAAATTTAGGATTCTTTGTTCTATTTCTGTGAAAAATGTCATTGTAACTTTGATAAGGGTTGCATTGAATCTGTATATTGCTTTAGGAAGTATAGACATTTTAACTATGTTAATTCTTCCAATGCAAGAGCATGGAATATCATTCCATTACTTTGTGTCTTCTTAAATTTCTTTCAACAATGTCTTATAGTTTTCAGTGTACAGGTCTTTCACCTCTTTGGTTACCTTTATTCCTAGGTATTTTATTCTTTTTGTTGCAATTGTAAATGGGATTGTATTCTTAATTTTTCATTCTGTTACTTTGTTGTTAGTGTATAGAAGTGCAACTGATTGTTGTTTGTTGATTTTGTATCCTGAAACTTGACTGTATTCTTTTATTATTTCCAAAAGTTTTTTTAGTGGATTCTTTAGGGGTTTCTATATATAAAATCATATCATCTGCAAATAGTGACAGTTTCACTTCTTTTCCAATTTGGATCCCTTTTATTTCTTTTTCTTGCCTGATTGCTCTGGCTAGGACTTCCAATACTATGTCAAATAAGAGTGGTGAAAGTGGGCCTCCTTGTCTGGTTCCTGTTCTTAGAAGGATGGCTTTCAGTTTTTCTCCATTGAGAATATTAGCTGTGGGTTTCTCATACAGGGCCTTTATTATGTTGATGTATTTTCCTTCTATACTCATTTTATTTACAGTTTTCATCATAAATGGATGCTGTATCTTGTCAAATGCTTTCTCTACATCTATTAAGATGATCATATGATTTTTATTCTTCATTTTGTTAATGTGGTGTATCACGTTGATTGATCTGCAGATGTTAAACTATCCCTGCATCCCTGGAATGAATCCCACTTGATCATGATGTATGATCTTTTTAATGTATTGTTGTATTAGATTTGCTGGGTTTTTCTTGAGGATTTTTGCATCGATGTTCAGAGGGATATTTGCTTGCAATTTTCTTTTTTTGTGTTGTCCTTGTCTGGTTTTGGTATCAGGTAATGTTGGCTTCATAGATTGAGTTAGGAAGCTTCCTCTCCTCTTCAGTTTTTTGGAAGAGTTTGAGAAGGCTAGGTATTAAGTCTTCTTTGAATATTTGGTAGAATTTACCAGGGAAGCCGTCTGGTCCTGGACTTTTATTTTTTGAGAGGTGTTTGAATACTGTTTCAAGCTGCTTACTGGTGATTGGTCTATTCAAATTTTCTATTTCTTGTTGATTCAATTTTGAAAGATTGTATGATTCTAAGAATTTATCCATTTCTTCTAGATTATCTGATTTGTTGCCATATAGCTTTTCATACTATTCTCTTATAGTATTTTATATTTCTGAGGTGTCCATCGTAATTTCTCCTCTTTGTGATTTTGTTTATGTGAGCCTTCTCTCTTTTTTTCTTCTTGACTCTAGCTAAAGGTTTGTCAATTTTGTTTATCTTTTCAAAGATCAAGCTCTTTGTTGCATTGATTTTTTTCTCTTGTTTTCTTGTCTCTATTTCATTTATTTCCACTCTTGTTTTTATTATTTCCTTTGTTCTACTGATTTTGGTCTTTGTTCTTCTTTTTCCAGGTCCTTTAGGTTGACTGTGAGATTGTTTATTTGAGATTTTTCTTGTTTCTTGAGGTAGTCCTATATTGCTATAAACTTTCCTCTTAGAACTGCTTTTGCTGTGTCCTGTAAATTTTGGCATGTCGTATTTTCATTTTCATTTGTCTCCAGGTATTTTTTGATTTCCCCTTTGATTTCTTCAATGACTCAGTCATTGTTCAGTAGCATTTTGTTTAGTCTCTACATTTTTGTGGCTTTTCCCATTTACTTCCTGTAGCTGATTTCTAATTTTATACCGTTGTGGTCAGAACAGATGCTTGGTATTATATCAATCTTAAATTTATTGAGACGTGTTTTGTGGCCTAATATGTGATCTAGCCTGCAGAATGTTCCATTTGTGTTCCAAAAGAATGTGTATTCTGTGGTTTTTAGGTAGAATGTTTTATATATATCTACTAAGTCCATCTGGTCTAATGTGTCATTTAATGCCCTTGTTTCCTTATTAATATTATGTTTGGATGGTTTTTCTATTGGTGTAAGTGGAGTGTTAAAGTCCCCTACTGTTATTGTGTTGCTGTATATTTCTCCTTTTATGTCTCTTAATAGTTGCTTTATATATTTAGGTCCTCCTATGTTGGGTGCATATATATTTACAAGTGTTATATCCTCTTGTTGGATTGTTCCCTTTATCATTATCTAATGCCCTTCTTTGTCTCTTGTTACATTTTTTTAATGTTTATTTTGTCTGATATAAGTATTGCTACCTCAGCTTTGTTTTCATTGCCATATGCATGGAGTGTCTTCTTCCATCCTTTCACTTTCAGTTTGTGAGTGTCTTTAGGTCTGAAGTGTTTCTCTTATATGCAGCATATATATGGGTCTTGTTTTTTTTTTCCAATCGGCCACCCTATACCTTTTGAATGGAGCATTTAGTTCCTTGACATTTAAGGTTGCTATTCATAAGAATGTACTTATTGCCATTTTTTTTAACCTTTTTCTGGGCGTTTTAGTAGTTTTTCTCTGTTCCTTTCTTCTTCTCTTGCTCTCTTCCCTTGTGGTTTGATGGTTTTCTTTAGTATCATATTTGAGTTCCTTTCTCTTAATTATTTGTGTATTTTCTTATAGGTTTCTGTGTTTGTGATTACCATGAGGTTCATATATAATAACCTATGTATATATCAAACTATACTGAGTTGATTGTCTCATCTCTTTAGTTTGACCTGTTGCTAAATGCTCTGCTCTTTTACTCCTCTCCTCCCACATTTTATGTTTTTGATATCATATCTAACCTCTTTTTTGTGCATGTGTATCTGTTACCCTCTTATCATGGTAATAGATAATTTTAGTACTTTTGTCTTTTGACCTTCATATTAGCTTCATAGGTGATTGATCTGTACCTTTACTATATATTTCCCTTTACCTGTGATATTATTGTTTGTTTTGAAAATTTTCTTATTCCTATTTGTGGTCTTCTATTTTCCACTTAAATAAATGCTTTAGCATTTCTTGTAACACTGGTTTCTTGGTGATAAACTCCTTTAATTTTTGTTTATCTGGAAAGCTCTTTATCTCTCCTTCAATTCTGAATGATAACGTTACTGGGTATTCTTGGCTGTGGTTTTCTCCTTTCAGCACTTTAAATATATTGTGCCACTCCCTTCTAGCCTGTAAGGATTCTAATGAGAAGTCAGCTGATAACCTTATGGTGTTTCCTTTGTATGTCACTTGTTGCCTTTCTCTTATGGCTTTTAGGATTCTCTCTTTATCTTTAATTTTGGACATTTTAATTATAGTGTGTCTTGGTGTGGGCCTGTTTGGGTTTATTTTGTTT
Organism: Equus caballus; assembly: GCF_041296265.1. Classification (NCBI taxonomy): domain Eukaryota; kingdom Metazoa; phylum Chordata; class Mammalia; order Perissodactyla; family Equidae; genus Equus; species Equus caballus. The sequence continues at coordinate 123,954,264 of NC_091715.1, read as the reverse complement.
GGTGCTCTCTCTGTTTCCTCTACTTGGTTGTCTCTTTCCTTCCTTAGGTTATGAAAGTTTTCAGCTGTTATTTCTTACAATAGATTCTCTGCCCCTTTGTCTTTCTCTTCTCCTTCTGGGATACCTATAATATGAATGTGAGTGCACTTGATGTTGTCCTAGAGTTTCCTTAGACTGTTCTCCTTCTTTTTAATGCTTTTTTCTTTTATCTGTTCATCTTGGGTGATTTTCTCTAGTCTTTCGTCCAGCTCGCTGATCCATTCTTCTGTATCATCTACTCTGCTATTGAGTTCCTCTAGTGGATTTTTCATTTCCAGTATTGTATTCTTCATTTCTGATTGGTTCTTTTTTATATTTTCCAATTCTTTGTTGCATTTCTCACTGAGTCCCTCCATTCTTCTCCCAAGATCTCTGAGCATCCTTATGACTATTAGTTTGTACTCTTTATTAGGTAGATTGTTTATCTCTGTTTCATTTAGTTATTTTTCTGGGGTTTTGTCCTCTTCCCTTAGTTGAAACATATTCCTTTGCCTCCTCATTTTCTTTCTGTCTCTGGGCTTATATCTAGGTATTAGGTAGGTCAGCTACATCTCCTGATCTTGGAGAGGTCGTCTTATGTAAGCCTTATGAGGCTTAGCAGTGTGCTTCCTTTCATCGCCAGTTCCAAATTTCCCAGGAGTGTCCCCTGTCTGGGCTATGTATGTCCTTCTGTTGTGGTAGGATTGTTCTTGCCTAGGTACCTGGGAAGGCTAAGCTGTCCCCCTTGCCAGCTGGTTGTAATGCTCAGCTGTGTGTGGCTGATATGGATCCGTCAGTCACTTTATTGGGCATAGGGAGCCTCAGTACAGTTGGCTGAAAGGCCTAATAGCACATTCCTGTTGCATTTATTTAGTTAAGTGAGTAGTCCCCCATTGTGGCTGGTTATTAGGCTCAGTGGCTTACAATTGCTGTACATCTCCAGCCTACAAGGCTGTTGTCAGCTCTCTCTGGAGTGCAGCTGAGTGGGGCTGACCCTAGGCATGGTAGCAACCAGTTGTTTCAGGCTTTGGAAGGTGGGGCTGATCCCATATGTGGCTGTTTGAGAAGCACAAGTCTGCTGCAGCTGACAAGTCCCACTGCCCACAGGTCCACACACCCTATTAACGCAGTCCCACCCTGTGTAAATGCCTCGACTCACTGAAGTGGACCCAGTTGTCCTGTTGCAGAGGCCCCACACACTCCACCAATACAAGCCTGCCCCTCACACACACCCTCCCCTACAAAGGCAGACCTGCTCACCCCACTGCAGAGGTCCCATACACCCTGCCTGTGTGGGCCCACAAGTTGCCCCAGGGCTTGCTGTTGAGTGGGGCCAGGCCCTAGGGCAGGCTGCCTGCCTTGGCTGAGCTGGATTAAGTCAGTGCTCTAGTGGGTGGGGCAGAGCCCTGGGCTAATAGGCCAGGGGAAGAACTCCAATGGTGTTTGGCAGCATCTGTGTCAGCACATCTTTACTAGGTCACAATAATGGCTGCCACCAATGTCTCATTCCCAGGGGAGGTGGTCCAAGCCTGGGGAGGTCTCACCTCTCACTGAGATGCACCTAGAACCTATCAAGTGAGTCTCTTTTCACCAAAGTACTTTCTGGTGATTTTAGGTTACCTTCTCAAATGAGTGAATTTGTGTGTGGGCCCTTTAAGAGCAGGATTTTTCCCCCCTTATGTCTGATGGCTTTTCCAGGGGTATTCCCTGTTGTTGTTAATAGCCAGCAAAGCCAGATGTTATGACACTTATCTCGGTTGTACTGACTCCAAAAGCTGCTCATTGTGGTTATGCTCCACCACTCAGATCCCCAACCCCTGCAGGGAAGGTTGCATACCTTAGCATTGCTCCTGACTGGCCATGAAGTGCTGCAGCTAAAAGGTGGTGTTTTTCTCTCCAGAAAGGAATTTCTTCCTCTCCTACCTCAATCAGCACTGTCCCTTGTTGTTGGGGTTCTTTTTATCTGGTTTTTAGTTCTCTCTCAGGAGTATTTGTTCCAAGAGTAGTTGTAAATTCATTGTGTCCTTGGGAGGAGATGAGTTCAGAGTCCGCCTACACCGCCATCTTGACACTGCCTTCCAGGATCTTGATATGAAAAAATTATCCTGAATTATATGGGTGGGCCCAATGTAATCACAAGGATCTTAATAAATGGGACTCAGGAGGAGACAGAGGCAGAGGAGAAGGTGATGAGGTGACAGAAGCAGAGATTAGAATGATGTCCTTTGAAGATGGAGGAATGGGCCAAAAGCCAAGGAATCAGGCAGCTCCTAGAAGCTGGCCAAGGCAAATAAGTGGGCTTTTCCCTCAGGGCCTCCAGAAGGAACCAGCCATATATACATGGCGATTTTAGCCCATTGAGACCCATGTCAGACTTCTGAGCTCCAGAACCATAAGAGAATAAATTTGTTTTATACTGGCCCTCCAAATTCTCCCAGATATGCTGGAGAGCCAGATATTTCCAATATTAGAATTATTGCTTTGGGTGATATCACTGAAGGACACCATTGTTAAAAGCTTCCACTAAAATGCAAAGGAAAAACGTGTTAGGCAACATTCAATCTGTTATGCCTGGATTTGACCGGCTGTCAGAGACCATGGGAGGGGACCCAGGATACAGGGATTTCTGGACCTTGGGGCAGTGTGAGACAATAGACTTGATAGGTGAGTTCTGTGTGGTTGGATGCAACAAGTGATGCTTGGGGTGAGAGGGTGCCACAAGGGAAGAGTGAGAACCTAAAAACTAAATTCCATTTATTATACTTTGTCCTGGGGCCAACCAGTCAAAAACTCAACACTTTGGATGTGAGCATCATCTTTGTGACTAAGCCAGCTTCAAGCTTGGTTCCATAGAGCTCGTGGTGAGTTTAAAGAAAGGAACTTCTTGTGTTTGTCTAGTCCTACAAACTCTGACTTTAGGACTGACCACTCTTTGGTTTGTTCCTGTTGGTTTTGGTCTCTTTTTGGTACTCTGACATCCTGCTGCCGTTACTGCCTATTGCGGACTCCTGACGTCCTCTAACTTCAGCTCTTTGGGCTAGGCCTACCAGACACTTTTCTTTTTCAGAGCCTTGAGTTTCCCGCTCCCAGGAATTATTTGCTCTAACCTATAAACCCTTGTCACCAGCCCCTGGCACCAAAGCCACCACCATGCCCTGATCAAGAGACCTCCCAGATTCCTCGCAAGATGACTCTTTCTGAGAGAGAATTCTCCCCACTGCACCTGCCCCCCAAATTATTTTGGTCTTTACAATAAGAAGTAGCAGATTTACAAATGAAGGATCTTGAATCCAAAAACCTGCCCTCTGTGTCTGCATCCATCACACTTGGTCACTCAACTTCTCTACCTCTGATCTCACACCCAGAGAACTCCAACAAAAGTCTAGAAAACTGAGGGACTTTGAACCTATTAGTAGCATCACCTCTCCCTCCCCTGCCCCCTCATCTCCACTTGCAGTTTGATGACTTGAATATGAGGAACATGGACCTGATCAGTTGGGCCTTAACCTACACATTCAGAGATGCGTATCTGATCCACACAGTTAATATGGTGTTTCAGCGACCTAGGAAGGAGAAATTTCTTGTTTCCTAGGGCTATTGCCTCAGAGTGAATACAGAGATTTCACCCAAGTGATGCCTATAATCTAGGATATATAATAGATTCACTTATTAAACTACCAGGAGGCCTCAGGCAAATCCATTCAAATGTGAGTCTGACTTCCCAGGAACTGCACCGGGAGCTCAGATGTTGTAAAGGAGCATCTCTGACTTGTTTACCCAGCCTAAGTTGTATAATTACAAGAGCCCAAGAGTATCAAATAGTCCACATCCCATGTTCAGACAGCAAGACCAGGCTATGTTTATTATTGAATGGTATTCTACCACTTCAACATACCTGCTAGTAGAATCAGGGCTTGGGTGGTGGTGGAATAGGCCAGATTGGAATAGACAAGACTTGGGAATTCAGGAGGGCTTAGTGGAGAAGCGGAAGGCTGGGGCTGGGACAAACATGTAATTTCAGGGTTTAATGATTTGGTTATTATAGGTTTGAGTACATGATGGTTGGAGTTCAATCAGGGTAGGTTCAGAATCAAATCAGACCACAGAGGGCTAAAAGCAGGTAAGGTGCAAGTGTAAGTATCCATGATGACAAACTAAGCCAAGAATCAGGCTGTTGGCCAGGCAGAAGTGGGGCAGTTGACAATGGTCATCCAAGTAGTTGGTGATTGGCAGAGTCCAGATGAGCTGGTGGTCAGTTATCAAGGGATTATGGTAGTGGGTATTAGGTATTCAGATCCAGAATCAGATCAGGAAACTAATTTTTGTGTAGGAAAACTAGTCTCACTCCTGGGATACCAGGCAAGGAATCACAGGGGAGGCAAGACATGGAAGGGCTCTGATTATGGAGGTATTCCATCAGTAGAAAAATGTGACTCGGTGCTGAGTTGCTGGGTTATTTCAGTCTTCTCCAAACGTCTCCCAATTGGTGGCCCCCTCCAGCCTATTATCCATGATATAGCCAGAGTGAGCTTTTGAACATGTTAAGTTGATCTTATTGCTTCTAATCGCTCTTATGATAAAGACTAAGCTCGTTACCAATTTCTACAAGGCTCTGCCTGGTTTAGTTCCTGCCCACTTCTTTAACCTCGTCTTCCACCATTTTCCCTTTCACTCTTCGTACTCTAGCAACACTGGGTTTCCACAGAACCCTCAACTCCCTACTGTCTCAGAGCTGTTGTATGTGCAATTCCTTCTGCTTGGAGCGTACATCACCTCTCTCTTCATCCTTCTGGTCTCAACTTAAGTATTACTACAGCAAGAAGGCCTTCTCTGATTCATTTGTCTAAATTAATGTCCCTTTATTCTTTATAATGATTTCACTTAAACCACCATCACTTACGACTCACACTGACTAACCTTGCCTAACATAAACGACCTCTTATGCACCACTTCCATTAGGCTTTACCTCCCCAATATCCTCATTACCCCACCACAATACCCCACTGTCATGCCCACTGCCACATCTTCCTCCATTAGCCACACCCTCTAGCCTCACCCACTACCACCAGCCTTATCTGCCTCTTCTATAACCCATGTCCCTCTTTGCCCCATCTGGTTACCACTCCCTATTAGCCACACTCAGAAGCCCCACACACACCGTCAGCCACATCATCCCTTGCCCATCCATAAGCTCCAAATAGTAGCAGCCCTACCCTACTACCCCTACTAATGAAAAGGGCCCTTTTACTTACAGTTCAGGTATCAGCCTGCTTCAGTAATGTCTTCCCTGACCATTGAGTCTGGATTGGGTTTCCCTGCTTTCCATAGTACCCTGCCCTCCTTTACAGTACTAATCACAATGGTAATTACACAGTACCTTCTGTGATTGTATCTAATGGTTGTCACCGAGAAAGTCTACATCTGTCTTGTTCACTGCTATTTCTCCTGTACCTAGACACACAGATCTCAAAATATATTTGATGAAGCTTGTTGTATCAAGTGTTATAGATAAAAACACAGAGGCTCAAAGCAGCTAAATAATACACTCAGGGTTGCACAGCTAATAAGTGCCAGAGCTAGAATTTGAACCAAGGTCTGGTTGACTATAAATCCTGTGGGTTCTCAACCATTATGCCAGTCGTTTCTGCCAGACCATCAGCATCAGCATTGCTTGGGAACTTGTTAGAAATGCAAATTCTCAGGTACTGCCAAAGACTTACTGAATCAGAAACTCTGGAGGTGAGGCTTGTGTTTTAACAAGTCCTCCAGGTGACTCTGATGCGTGCACAAATGTGAGAGCTGCTGCTCTACACAACACTGCCCATTATATGGTTCCCTCTTGGTAAGAGATCCAGGTTGTTCCCTTCTATGTAAATAGCCCTAATAGTACCTAGCATGGGGCTCAGCATACTGTAAGTGTTTAATAAGTACATGGTGAATAATAAGTGAATTGAGCTCTAGGGCAAATAAGTTTTTAAAAGACATAAATAGCCTTTTTCATCAAAATCGCGGGAGGACAGTGAAAGCACCATAAAAAGCCTAATATAAGGGACATGACACTTGCCTGGAGAAAAGTTTTCGAGATGAAATTATTCATTTATTACTTCCTCCTCTCTACCTTCTTCCTTTCAGGTCAATCGTTTCCATGCAACTGTCTCTGACCCCTATGGTTCATGTTGTTAGCTCTCTTATTTGGCTTCTTTATAGCACTTCAAGTATCATTCAAGCTATCCCTGAATTATATGTGACAATGCATTTTTTGAGTGTCTCAGATATATAAATCATGGTCTCTGTAATGAAACTGTATTCCCTTTAGCACACAGACTGTCTTTCTTTTGTCTCCCCTAGTTTCTATGATGGCCTTAAGTATGTAGTAGCATGTTGGGATAATGTTTTAGTAAATTACCCTCTGTGTATGTGTGTGCGCATGTGCATGCATCCTCACACCTAGCCCCTCCCATATTCACCAAAGACATTTATCACCTAAGAGAAAGGTTATTACAGTAGAAGAGCAGAAAACAAAAAAGTTAATTTTTAGCCTTTGAGTTTTAAAACCTATTTAGAGTTTCCGGAACCAGGGCTTTTGAACTTCAAAAGCTGAAGTAAGCCCTAAAGAACCCAGGGCATACACTTCATGACATACACAATAGATTTGAAAGGATACAGGATCAATAGTAGCCAGTTATTCTCTCCCAAGACTAGATGAAAATTCCATGGGATGTGAGAGGAACACGAGTTAGACCAAAAGTCCTTGGTAACTCCCTTAACAGAGGTGCTAGGGGGCCAAAACCGAGGTTGAGGAAATAATCTAATCCTCAAATGTGAGGGTGGGGGATGGAGAATCTGAGCAGATGAGTCTGTGCCTTGCCTCTCCCCACAGAGGTGGAGGCAACAAGTCCTGAAGAGCTCCCTTGAACCCAGACTGGCGCCAGAGCAGTAGAACAGAATTGGCTGCATGTGTTATCTCAGGAGACAGGGCTTGAGAGAGCCTCATAATTCCGTAGACTTTGGTGATGTATGGGAAGAACCAAGTGTTTTCTGGATAGCCATGAGGGGCCCCTCGGCCTGAGAAGGCTTCAACTCAGGGTTGAGGAGGCACAGCAGTTATCTGAGTGCAGCTGTAGTTGAGGCCTGGGTGGAATGCGTGTGCAGAGACAATCAAGGCCATACATGACAGTGTACCTCTCAGTGGACTCCAGAGTGGACAGCAGAAGACAACTGAAGATCAAATACTTTCTGCTTGTTTTAACCACAACCGCACAGATTGTGGGGAGACCTTGAATTGACTGAGATTAAGTTTTATATTACCTGGAGGAATGGGAGCTCAAAATAGACTATGTTCTAAAAAAATTCTTATGTATTTGAATTTGTGGGTTGACATATATAATCAGCCTCACCAAGGCACTCTGTACTCGGTCATTTGGATTGACTTGATGAACCACAGCCTTTTTGCTGAGGCCAACATTTAGGAGGAAAGTGAATCAGAAAACAAGAAGCTCCTGCCGAAGTTTGGGTAAATTAGCAGGTATTGAAGCGCTCCCTGAGCTTTCCTCATCTCAGTATGTTTTCACCCCAGCACTTCTCTGCTTCTCTAGTCCTCAGTAGCAACAATGGTGTTCTAAATACCGAACACTACAATATCCCTGGTTAGTCAAAGGAGATTCTAGTTAGAGTCACTCAATGGCTCACTAAGGCAGGAGGGTAAACTCAGGCATTTTAGAGTTTTCACGTATATACAGAGGTGGAAACAAGAAGAGATTTAAAAATAAGCCTCAGATACCCAACTTTGTGTGTAGTTACAAATGTATGGCTTGATCATTGATTTTTTAGCAAGTAAACAGAACGAGACAGGTTCATATTTTTAACCGGGCTGTGGCCTGAGTATTGCATTTGGAAGGGCCACATTATTTATTAAACCTTGTGGGGTTGCTGTGATTGCGCTATAGATAGGCAGAGGTCTCCAGAGTCAATTGGGGTTGTCGAATCACATTCAATGAATGTCCTAGCATCTCAATTGAAGAATCCTGCTTCTCAGGGACTCCCCTGGAGTAATCAATTAAAAGCAGTAGCATTAAGCAGCTAACGGCGCTGGGAAATCAATACCAGCATGGGGAGGAAACAATTCCCTGCAATGATTTCCATGCAAATTTTGATTCTTGTACCTAATGACATTAGGATTCACTAATGACACATAACTCAAGGAGGAGCTTCTTTTCCAGTTAAGCGTGAAGCACATTTTTGCCCCTACAACATTGGTGGCCACTTGGGAGGCCTACTTTCACTGCTGGGAAGCAATAGATTAAGGTAAGGCAGCCCAACTTTCTATGTATCTCTCCTGTGGGAGAGATGGAAGTCAGATAGAAAGAATGCCTTTCTGGAGATTGGAATTGGTCCCTGAAAGGGCGAGGAGCATTTCTTCTTTCATTCACTGAGCGTTTGGTTGCACTTGCCCCGCAACTTTAACTACTCCTTCCCCACGCATGACCAAGGGAATCCTATAAAAGACACCTGTAGCTCACACCAAACTGCTTTGAGACTCTCTCCAGATTTTACTACTTCCCCCTAGTATTCAATCTCGTGGTGGGCATGTATTTACTCCAAAATGTGGAGTGAAAGAAATATTGTATTTCTTTTATTCTCTAACATGATTTAATCTACTTAGAGACCATATCCCCTCCCCAAACTTGGTAGAAAATTCAATCTCAGTGGTTATTGAGGCCCCCAGAGTTCTGTTAAGTACTGGGTGTCTTAGACAATCACAGGGAGTCCAGGTCTTCAGTCTATGCACTGCATGGTCTCTTCAAGGCTGACAGCTCTGCTGATTCTGGACCAAGCTGAGGTGCAGGGGCTTCTGTCCAGCCCTGGAGTGGCCTAGAGTCTAGCCTTCCTTGGATACCACATTTCCATTTTCCTCTGAGGTCTTGTCACCTCCCTGGGCACTGTCAGGGAACAAGGTGCCTATACCCTCTACCTGGAGAATCTGTAAAACTCCCATAGCTCTACCAGTCTTGAAGCTCTAGGTACCTCTTTATGTGAGGTGCCAAACCTCAGAGCCACTTCCATTTTAGGACAGCAGTTTAGCTCTATGCTTCCTTTTGCCTTGGCTTTAGAACATAGCATCTTTTAACCTTGACCTGGAACTGCTAAATCCTCAGGTTTCTAGGTTAAAAGGCTCATATTGCCCTAGGTAGGCTGTGTGCGTGCGTGCTGTGCATGTGAGTCTGTACGTGTGTGTATGTGTGCATGTGTTGGGGCTAGGAGGGGGCTCTCATTCTTTCTGAATTTTCTCTTTCTCACCCTCCCTGCTTCTCCACCTCCTTCCACCTAGCAAACTCCTAACCATCCTTCAAGTCTCAGTTTATATGTCACTCTTTAAGATCGGTTTTCCATGGCCCCTTACTCTAATGAGGCCCCCATTACACACATGCATAGCACCTGTAGCTTTTCTATTTAGCACATGCCCTAATAGTAATGAGCTATTAAGGTTATTGTTAATATTTGTTTCTCCCACTGGTTTGTAGGCTCCATAAGGATAAGGACCGATCTTTTTTGTTCTTTGTTGTATACCCATCACCTTACAATACCTGACATTTAGAAGATGTAAGAGAATGTGGATTAAGTGAATAAATGAAGTAAAATCTTTCCATAGTTGTGAAGTAACAACCCAGAGGTCATTTTCTAATCTTTCTTTCTTTAAATTTATATTGTGGTGGTAGCTTATAGGATGAAAATAGACAATGCATAGACTATTATTGTGCCAAAAGAGTTGGCATAGAGTTATTTATATTATTCTTTTATTAGCTTTTTAACATATAATATCTATAGTGATATCTCTTTTTTCATTCCTTGTTTTAGTAATTTGAGCCCTCTCTCTTGGACCTTATAAAATAAAGAATTTCTGTTCATCTAAAAAACACCATTAAGAATGGAAAAGGCAAATCAGTGTGGGAGAAAGTATTTGCAATATATATAACTGGCAAAAGGCTTGTATTCAGAATATGCAAAAAATTTCTACAAATCAATTAAAAAATATAGATAACCCAATTAAAACATTTTAAAGTCTTGAATGGATATTTCACAAAATAGGATATCTAAATGGTCAGCAAGAATTGTTTGTCATCAGAGAAATGCAAATTCAAACCACAATGAGATATCACTGTTCCCCTATTAGGATAGCTAAGATAAAAGATCAACAACAGCAAGTATTGTAAGGATGGGGAGCTGCTGGAACTCTCATACACTGTTGGTTGGAGTTAAAATTGGTACAACCACTTTGGAAAACTAGCAGTATCTACTCAGGTTGAATATACGTGTGACCAGTGACCTAACAAATCTGCTTCTCTCTCTATATACACCCAACAGAAATGCATACATGTGTGCACCAAAAGATATGTGCAAAGTGTTCATAGCAGCATAATTTGTAATAGCACCAAACTGAAAGCAATCCAAATATTCATGAACATTGGAATAGGTAAATACATTTTGGGATATTCAAACAATGGAATATCGCACAGCAATTAAAAAGAATACACTATGCTGTACAGAAGATTTTTAGTTTGATGTAGTCCCATTTGTTCATTTTTTCTTTTGTTTCCCGTGCCCGGTCAGCCATGGGACTTGAAAATATGCTGCTCAGACCGATGTCAAAGAGCTCACTGCCTATGTTTTCTTCTAGAAGTCTCATGGTTTCAGGTCTTACATTCAAGTCTTTTATCCATTTTGAGTTGATTTTTGTTCATGGTGTAAGGGAATGGTCTACTTTATTCTTTTGCATGTGGCTGTCCAGTTTTCCCAACACCATTTATTGAAGAGACTCTCCTTTCTCCATCATATACTCTTGGCTCCCTTGTCGAATATTAGCTGTCCATAAATGTGTGGGTTTACTTCTGGGCTCTCAATTCTGTCCCACTGATGTGTGTGTCTGTTTTTGTGCCAGTACTATGCTGTTTTGGTTACTATGGCTTTGTAGTATAATTTGAAATCAGGGAGTGTGATACTTCCAGCTTTGTTCTTTTTTCTCAGGAATCCTTTGGCTATTCTGGGTCTTTTGTTGTTCCATATAAATTTTAGGATTCTTTGTTCTATTTATGTAAAAAATGTTGTTGGAACTTTGATAAGGATTGCATTGAATCTATAGATTGCTTTAGGAAGTATGGACATTTTAATGATGTTAATTCTTCCAATCCAGGAGCACGGAATATCACAGTGAAGGAAACCATCAACAAAACAAAAAGACAACCTAACAATTGGGAGAAGATATTTGCAAACCATATATAAGATTAGGGGATTAATATTCAAAATATACAAAGAACTAATACAGCTCAACAACAATAAAACCGACAATCCAATTAGAAAATGGGCAAAATATCTGAAGAGACGTTTCTCCAAAGAAGATATACGGATGGCCAACAGGCATATGAAAAGATGCTCAACATCATTAGCTATCAGGGAAATGAAAATCAAACCTACAATGAGGTATCACCTCACTCCGGTCAGAATGGCTATAATTAACAAGATAGGAAACAACAAACGTTGGAGAGGATGTAGGGAGAAGGGAACCCTTGTTCACTGCTGGTGGGAGTGCAAACTGGTGCAGCCACTATGGAAAGCAGTATGGAGTATCCTCAGAAAATTAAGGATAGATCTACCATATGATCCAGCTATCCCACTGCTGGGTATTTATCCAAAGAACTTGGAAACACAAAGGCATAAAGATACTTGCACCCCTATGTTCATTGCAGCATTATACACAATAGCCAAGACATGGAAGCAACCTAGGTGCCAATCAAGGGACGAACGGAAGAAGATGTGGTATTTAATATACATGATGGACTACTACTCAGCCATAAGAAATGACAAAATCTGGCCATTTGTGACAACATGGATGGACCTTGAGGGTATTATGCTGAGTGAAATAAGTCAGAGGGAGAAAGTCAGATACCATATGATCTCACTCATAAGTAGAAGATAAAAACAACAACAAAAAAACACATAGCATTAGAGATGGGACCGGTGGTTACGATAGGGGAAGGGGGGAGGGGGAGGGCAAAAGGGGTGATTAGGCTCACATGTGAGGGGATGGACTATAATTAGTTTTCGGGTGGTGAACATGATGTAATGTACACAGAATTCGAAATACGGTGTACATCCGAAAATAAAAAATAAATAAATTTAAAAATTTTTTTAAAAAAGAACAAACTACTACTACAACAAACAACTTGATGAATCTCACAGATATAAAGTTAAGAAAGAAGCCAGATGCAGAAGAGAGTCCATTTATATCAAGTTCAAACACAGGCAAAATTAATCTATGGTGATAGAAATCAGAAGAGTGGTAGACCAACAGGGATATAAGAGAGGCTTTTGGGATGCTGATTAATGTTCTAAGTCCTGATCTAGGTGGTGGTAATATGGATTCTCACTTTATAAAAATTAATCAACCTGTACACTTATAATTTACCTTTATTGTATGTATGTTATACTTCAACTAAAAGTTTATAAAAATAGGGGCCGGCCCCATGCCCGAGTGGTTAAGTTCGTGCACTCCGCTGCGCCGGCCCAGGTTTTCGCTGGTTCGGATCCTGGGCATGGACGTGGCACCGCTCATCAGGCCATGTTGAGGCAGCGTCCCATATGCCACAACTAGAAGGACCTGCAACTAAGATATACAACTATGTACCGGGGGGATTTGGGGAGATAAAGCAGAAAAAAAAAAAAAAAAAAGACTGGCCATAGTTGTTAGCTCAGTTGCCAATCTTTAGAAAAAAAGTTTATAAAAATAAATAAAATAAGAATAAATATATTACAAGAGAGAGAAAGAGGGTTGCATTGGATGATTTTTAATTTTCCTTCCAGTTCTATCATGCTATGATTTTGTGTGAAAATGTTTTATTATTATAAAATCCTCTGTAAGTTTAAGGTCTTTTAATATTATCATTGGTAATTGACCTTGAATTCCTAGAACGAACAATGGTACACAATTTGCTTAAATTTCTATATATTTATTTCCCATTTGAAAATTTTAGTTACTTCTCTCCTTTTCTGGCTATTGTTCATTTCCTAGTTTCTTTGAACTTTTCTGTCAAGACCCTGGATGAGAAACAAGAGACAAATATAGTAATCCTGAACACTCTTAAATTTTGAGCTGGCAATAAACAATGGCAAAGCCTCTAAATGCAAAGTTCAAGGTTTAAGGAGAATGGTTCCTGATTCCTTTGAGTGACCTGTGGCTTTGTATTCCTCAGACTAGGTTTTCTACTTAAAGGTATAATGTAGCAGTGGAAATGATAATGATTTTCCCAACCACTTGACCTCTGTTAGGAGTCCATAATTCTAATGTCAGGTGAAAATAACTCTAGAAGAATCATAAGATGTATTTGACATTCACTTCCAAAAGCAGTCATTCCAATTGTATCATTTTATCATTGCCATCACTTTTCTTGTTCTCAGCCTTGCCAGTAAAACTCAGTCAATGAATCCACCAGTAAGCACAGTTGATAAAGTGGTTGACTTATTCTGAGAGATGAGGCTTTGGCTTTACTGAGGCCACTGAGCTTGTTCAGAACCCCATATAAATTTTTTCCTGGGAAGTTTTTCTCTTTCAGATGTCCATTAAGGACTCAACTTCCTGCGAGTCTAAATGAAAGTTTTCTTTAAAGGTGTATCACCTTTCTAATTCTTGGCATGGGTAAAAATGTCAGAAAATTCCTTAAATCTATTTAGTGAAGTATTTTAAATGCTCATCTTGCACTTTTGAGTGAAGTCTAATTTACATTTCATAAAAGTAGAAGCTGAGCAGCAAGCTGTAAGTAATTATCATATAATTAAATGTCTACTATGAAGGGAATGAAAACGTGAGCCCCTTCATGCTTTCCGTGACTGGGTTATGCAATGGCAAATTTAATTACAGCTTTTTATCTCAGGAAGGCTCCAGGGGACCTACTCAGGGCTTGAAGAGATACCTCTGAGTTGCCAATATTGTTTGAGTTGGAAGCTGAAGCCATCACTTCACTGTCCTAGCAGACCATATGGAAATGGATGCTGTAGCTTTGCTTTTAGAAATGGAAACCAAAGTGTCTACTGCTCTCAGTGACTTTGAAAACCCCTTTTGCCTATGTTAATATTTGTAAATGGGAAACACCACCATGATAATTAATACTTAATTATTACCATGGATGAGTTTTATTTTTTCAAATTCACAAAGCAGTTGGCTTTGGGGATGATAATCAAATGCCAAATGCATTTGTAATTAGGTGAAATGCTCCCCCTAATCTGATTTTGTTTAATATTCATTTAAAATATGCATTGAGTTCCTGCTAAGTTCAAGATGCTATAGGGCATTCAAAGGTCAACAAAGACATGTTCCCTGCTCTGTGGGAGATTATAGTCAGGGACAGGCTCAAAACTATGCACACAAAAAACTACAAAACATGGCAAAATTACATATTTGTCAGAGAATCCAAGGCATGGAGGAGCTCAGGGGAAGAGCAATCACTTCTATTTCTGGCTAGGTAGAGCTGGTCAGGTTTCAGGAAGATAGTATTTAATCTGGTGTATGAAGGACAGACTTATTATAAGAAGAGATATTGAGGAGACCATGAGCAATGATAGATGTGGGAAACCAGCACAGGGGCTTCAGGGAATTAAGTAGACCAATTTGGTTACTTATTCAACAGTCACAGTGGCAATTTATCTAAATTTGTGAATATAGCTGTTGGCTTTTACAGACTTTCTCCCTAGTCAAAACCTATAATGTGATATTCTTGACTGTTTACACTGTTTGGAGCATTAGATACACGTAGGGGTAAAGTGAGAGATATGGATGAAAATGCAGATACGGTACTGGATTGCAAAGACTCTTGGGCATCAATCTAATGGAGATAGACTTTACTCAGAGAATCGTTTACTTAAAAAAAAAATCTTATTGATAGACTATTTTGTGCCAGGCACTTTAAAAGGCATGTGAAGTACAGTGATGAAGACCTTCCCTGACCACAAGGAAATTAGTTTCGTAGGGGAGATGGGTGAGAGGTGCTGAGGGCACCTATCCCAGACAGGATGTGAGGTGTCAGGAGAAGCATTCTATAGATGGTAGTATCTGAGTTGAAATATGAAGGAGAGTATGGATTTTCCTGAAACAAAGGCAATGGGAAGGGTGCTTCCAGCAGAGAGAACATGCAGTCACTGAGGTGTAGAGAACCTGGAGAGTTCTTGGGTGTGCTAGGCTTGAACCTAAGTGTGAATTAAGTGGTAAAGAGGTGAGGTTGGAGGGGTCAATAGGGCCCTGGTCATGAAAATCCTTGTAGAGGCTATTGCAATGATCCAAGTGTATATGATATGACCCTGAATTAAAAATATAGCAATGAGGAGAAAGGAGAGGGCATACTTTGAGGAGGTTTAAAGGATAGAATTGACAGGACTTGCTAAGCAGTGCAATCTATGTGACAAGGTGGATAATAGAGTGCAAATATGAATCTCAGGCTTGGACTTGGGTGTTAGGGAGTGCCATTCGCTTGGAGGGGGAGCACAGAAGGATGAGAAGATTTGAGGGGGAAGTTAGGAGCTTAGTTTACCTATGTTGAGTGTGAGGGGCCTCTCAAATATCCAAATGGAGATAATGGCAAAAAGTTGGATATACTATTTGGAGTGCAGGTATGTAGTTTGGGCAGCAGATATAGTTCTGGGAGTCTCAGTTCAGTCATGTGCCACATAATGACGTTTTGGTCAACAATGGACTGCATGTACGAAAGTGGGCCCATAGCATTAGTACCATATAGCCCAGGTGTGTAGTAGGCCATACCATCTAGGTTTGTGTAAGTACATTCTACGATGTGTGAACAATGGCAAAATCACCTAACAATGCATTTCTCAAGATATATTCCTGTCGTTAAGTGACACATGACTGTAACAGGAATTGCAAATCCAAATGTCTACGGGACCCAGGCAGGTAACATAAATGGATGATCCTGGCTGGGGCTGATATGAGGTTAAGACAAAAGGAGGAGATTTGTATAGGCCCTGCCCAAAGCCGTTTGAGTTAAAAACAATCTGGCAAGCCAGCCAAACAAAACCCAGCTGCCACATGAAGCTTCAAGCAGCCAGTTTTCCACCTTTGATATATATGATAATTAGCCATTAGAGTGAATGTAGAGTTTATGCAGAAAAAGTATATAGAGTACAGAAAAAAGCCAAGGACTTAACTCCAGAGGAGCATTATAAGGAATAGGCAGATACTTGGGGGTAGGGAGAGACAGACAGAGAGAGAAGTTGGAGGAAAACTAGGCAGGGAATGGTTGACTGTGTTAAATGCTACAGAGTTAGATAGAGACTGTGAATTTTCCATAGGAATTTGCATGATGGAGGGGATTGCTAACTTTAACCGAAGCCATTTCAGAGGTGTGGTGGGCTGGAGCCAGGTTGTAGCGGGTTGAGAATTTAATGGAGGGGAAGAAGTGGAGACTGTGTGTAGACAACTGTTTCAAAAAATTTGGTTGTGGATGGGAGGTGAGCATTTGGGTGGTAGATGGTTACTTACATATATGTATGTAGACCAGGAGAGACATGAGCACAAGTGAGTGCTAAAGGGAGAGGGTAAAGTTGAAGATGTAGGAAAGAAAAGGATCTGTTGATGAGCTGAGGTCTATGGAGAGGTGGGAACAGAGGAGATCCAGAGCACAGGTGGCAGGATTAGCCTTGAGGTAGGAGAAGTGGCACCTAGTCTACTGAAATTGAAGATAATTTCATTTAACAAAGATTTGTGGAGCTTATATACCTTAGTAGACACTTCTAGGTGCTGAAGATATAACAGTTTAAAAAAGTAGGACAAAATCCCTGTTCCCATGGAGCTCACATTCCAGAAAGAAGGAAGTATGTACAAGAGCAAATACATATAAGCAAGGATGGCGCATGGGGAATGTAGTCCAAACATTCGTACTTGATGACCTCTATTTTCTCTGTGACTGAAGGAAGAGATGCTAGGGTAGGAGGCTTAGAAGATACTGGAGAAGTTTTGAAATAACTACTGTGATTTATATGAAAGAGGGGTCTAGAAACAAACAAAGGGGCTTCTGAGCAGCGACAAGACCCATACTTATCTTGCAGTAGAGGAGGGATCCACAAACTTTTTCTGTAAAGGACCAGACAGTAAATATTTCAGGCTTTGCAGGCTGGAAGATATCTGTCCCAACTACTCAAATCTGTTGCAGCACCAAAGCAGCCATAGAGAAGAGGTAAATGAATGAGACTTGCTGTGTTCCAATAAGGCTTTATTTACCCAAACAGGTGGAGGTCTGGATTTGGCCTGTGGGCCTTAGGCTGCCAACTGCTGTAGTAGAGAATAGACAGGATGAGAACTGCTTCATAAGAAAAATTCTACAGCACTACAGAGATGGGTAGGAGGGTGGAGGCCATTGCATTGGTTCTGATGAGAGTTAGTAAAGATCCGAACTAGCTATTGCAGCAGTGGGAATGGAAAGGACAGGAGAGCGAGGAGAGATACAGTGTCATGCCAGTCAGGGGAGGAGTCAATAATCAACAATGTCAAATGTTGCAGAGAGGTCTAGGAGGCTGAGGCTAGAGAAGAGGACATTGGATTTGTTATTTAGGAGATTGGTGCTAATACTGAGAGCAGTTAATACAGGTGCAGGAGGTGGAAGCTAGAAATCTCCCATCAGGAATGCTTCCCCTTTCTTAAAAATTTTTACCAAATTTCCTTTAAAATTTTACCAGATTTTCTCAGAGCAATACATGCATAATGGTAAAACATAAAATAGTACGCAGTCTTTCTAGTTAGCAAGCCCCTGCCCATTCCCTTCCAACCTTCACATCCAGCCTGCTAGAAGGCTAACACTTACTCTTTTGACTATTGCATCTGGTAGTTATTTCCATTTGGATAAACAATATGCTTTTAGTGCTAGTTCCTGATATATGAATTTTAGACAGCATCTATTGACATTCTATTAAGGAATATGAGGATTTAGCACTTTTGCATCATTCCCTGCTCATCTTTTCCTCCATATAATTAAATCATCTTTGTTCAAATCAGTATTCAGTATTTGCCTTATGGTAACTATGTAAGTGTGGATAACTGCTGAGCTAAGTAGCACGCTATGATGACTCTGTCTTTCCGTGTACAACTTTTTGTTAATCCTGGAGTTAATAACTGCTTCATTTTTTGCTTAATTAAAAACAATAATTATTATTTTAATTAAACTTTTTATTCTGACATAAGTGTACATGAAAGTTGTAAGAAATAATACAGAGACTCCCATGCACCTTTCACCCAGTTTCTTCCAATGGTAACATCTTGTAGAGCTATAGTACACTATCAAAACCAGGATTTTGACATTGATACAGTCAAGATACAGAACATTTCCATCACCACAAGGATCCCTGGTGTTGTCCCTTTATAGCCACACTCACTACCTTGTTGCCCCCAGCCTACCGTTAACCCCTGGCAACCACTAATCTGTTCTCCATTTCTAAAATTTTGTCATTTCAAGAATCTTAAATAAGTGGAATATCATATGTAAACTTTTGGGACTGTTTTTATTATTCCTTTTACTCAGCATAATCCCCTGGAGATTCATCCAGGTTGTTGCATAGTTTAACTCTTTTTATTGCAGAGTAGTATTTCATAGTATGGATGTATCACAGTTTGTTTAACCATTCACCTACTAAAGGATATCTGGGTTGTTTCCAGTTTTTGTCTATTATGAATAAGGCTGCTATAAACGTTTGTGTACAGGTTTTTGTGTGAATGTAAGTCTTCATTTCTCTGGGACGAATGCCCAGGAGTGAAATTTCTGGGTTGCATGAAAATTTCATGTTTCACTTATAAGAAAACGCCAAACTATTTTCCACAGTGGCTGTACCATTTTACATTCCCACAAGAAACATATTAGCAATTCAGTTTCTTTGCATTCTCACCAGCATTTGGTGTCACTATTTTTTATTTTTTATTTTAGCCATTCTGACTGGTGTGTAGTGACTCTCTTAGCAGTTTTAATTTGCAGTTCTCTAATGGCTAATGATGTCGAACACCTTTTCATGTACTTTGCCATCTGTACATCCTCTTCGGTTAAATGTCTCTTCATGTGTTTAGCCCATTTTCTAATTGGATTTTTTTTTACTTTGAGTTTTAACAGTTCTTAATATATTCTAGATGAAAGTACTCGGTTGGATATTGTACTTCATAAATATTTTCTCCCACTCTGTAGCTAGTCTTTTCATCCTCTTAACAGGATCTTTTGCACAGCAAAAGTTTTTAATTTTGATAAAGGCCAATTTATCAATTTTTCTCTTATGAATTGTGCTTTTGTTGTCAAGTCTAAGAACACTTTGTTTAGCCCTAAGTTCCAAAAATTTCTCTTATGTTTTTTCTAAAAGTTTTATATTTTACATTTAAATCCTTCATCGATTTTCTGTTATTTTTGTATAAGGTGTGAGATTTAGGTGAGGGTTTATTTTGACTATGGATGTCCAGTTGCTCCAGTACCATTTGTATAAAAGATTAGGTTTCCTTCATTAAATTGCTTTTGCACTTTTGTCAAAAATCAGTTGGACATATTTGTGTGGGTTTATTTATAGTTTCTCTATTTTGTTTCATTGATTTAGATGTTTATCTCTGTGCCAATACCATACAGTCTTGATTCTTGTAACTGTATAGTAAGTCTTGACTTTGGGTAGGCTGATTCTTCCCACTTTATTCTTCTTTTATAAAATTGTTTTAGCTATTCCAGTTCCTTTGCATTTCCATATGAACTTTAGAATAGTTTTGTCTATATCTACAAAAAAATCTTGCTGGGCATTTTTTTGGAATTGCATTAAATCTGTGTATCAACTTGGGGCGAATTCACATCTTTACTATATTGAGTTTTCATATCCATGAACGTGTTATGTATCTCCATTTATTTGGATCATCTTTGATTTCTTTCATCAGCATCATGTAGTTTTCAGTTTATAAATGTTGTATGTGTTTTGTTAGATTTACACATTATTTTATTTTAAAAACAATTTAAAATAGTATTGCATTTTTCATTTCAGTGTCCACGTATGCATTGCTATTATGTAGAAATATAATAGATTTTTATATGATTATCTTCTATCCTGAGACTTTGCTGAACTCACAAAAACTCCGTTTTGGAGGATTTTGGGTAGATTTCTTGGGGTAGTCTATTTAGACAATCATGTTATCTTCAAATAGGGACAGTTTTTTTTCTTTTTTTTCCATCTACAGATGGCTTTTATTTCCTTTTCTTGTCATATTGTGCTGGCTTGACCCTCCAACACTACATTGAATAAGAGTGATGAGAATGCACATTCTTACCTTGTTCTTGATCTTAGGGGTACACTATTCAGTTTTTCATTAGGAAATATGATGTTAGCTGTAGGTTTTATGTAGATGCTCTGTATAAAGTTGAGAAAGTTCCTCTGTCTTCCTATTTTTCTGAGAATTTATCATGATGGGTGTTGAATTTTGTCAAATGCTTTGTCTGCATCAATTGATATGATCATATGATTTTTCTTCTTTAGCCTGTTAATATGGTGGATTACATTGATTTTTCCAATATTATACCAGCCTTGCATCCTGGTATAAATTGTACTTGATCATGGTATATAATTATTTTTATGTGCTGCTGAATTATTTTTTCCTAATATTTTGTTAGGGATTTGTGTATCTGTATTCATGAAGAGTATTTGTCTGTACAGTTTTCTGTACTGTCTTTGTCTGGTTTTGGTACCAGGGTAATACTAGCTTTATAAAATGAATTGGGAAGTGTTCCTTCCTATTCTATTATCTAGAAGCTATTGTGTGGAATTGGTGTTAATTCTTCTTTAAATGTTCGGTATCATTCTCCAGCGAAACCATCTGGGCTTAGAGATTTCTTTTGGGGGAGTTTTAAAATTGCGAATTCAATTTTGTTATAGTGCTATTCAAATTACCTATTTAATATTGAATGAGGTTGTGGTAGTTTGTATTTTTTGAAGGATCAGTCCATATCACCTAAGTTGTTGAATTTATGTGTGTAGAGTTGTTTGTACTATTCCCTTATCATTTTGATGTCTCCAGGGTTTGTGCTCTAACTATTGTTTTTTTCTTTATATTGATAATTTGTGTTTTCACTTTTTTTGGTCAGTTTTTCTGGAGGTTTGTCAACTTTATTTGCCTTGTCAAAGAACCAGCTCTTTATTTCATCGATTTTCTCTTTTGTTTCTCTGTTTTCAGTTTCATTGACTTCTGTTCTTTATTATTTCCTTCCTTCTGATTGCTTTAGTTTTATTTTCTTCTTCTTTTTCCAGGTTCTTGAGCCAGGAGCTTAAATTACTGATTTGAGACTTTTTCTCTTTTCTAATGTATGCATTTTGTGCTGTAAATTTCCCTGTGAGCACTGCTTTGGCTATATTCTACAAATTTTAATATGTGTTATTTTCTTTCATTTTAAAGTATTTTTATATATCCCCTGAGATTTCCTCTTTGACTCATGGATTATTTAGTAGTGTGTTGTTTAGTTTTCAAGTGTTTGGAGATTTTCCTGTTATTTTTCTGTCATTGATTTCTTATTTGATTCCATTGTGGTTAGAGGACACACCTTGTGTGATTTAAATTCTTTTAAATTTGTTGAGGCTTGTTTTATGGCCCATGATGTGGTTTATTTTGATATATGTTTGATGTGCACTTGAAAAGACCACGCATTCTGCTGTTATCGAGTGTAGTGCTCTATATATGTCCATTAGATCTTGTTGGTTGGTTGTGTTGTTCAATTCTATATCTTCATGGATTTTCTGTCTAACTGTTCTATCCGTTGCTGAGAGTGGGCTGTTGAAGTCTCATACTATAATTCTGGGTTTGTCCATCTCTCTAAGTAGAGAAAGAGTTTTTCTTTACAAAATAAAACCTGTTCTATCAGTTTTCGCTTCATATATCTTTCAGCTCTGTTTGGTGCATACACATTTAGGATTGCTGTTTATTCCTGGTGGATTAATCCTTTTGTCATTATGTAATGCCCCTCTACATCTCTGCTGCTTTTATTTACCCTGAAGCTTATCTTATATTAATATAGCTATTCCTGTTCTCCTTCGATTAATGTTTGCATGATACGTCTTTTTTTCTCCTTTTACTTTCAACTTGTCTATACCATTATATTTGAAGTAAGTTTCTTGTAGACAGGATAAAGTTGGGTCATGTTTTTAAATCCACTCTGCTAATCTATTTCTTTTAACTGATGTATTTACACCATTTACACTTGATGTGATTATTGATATGTTAGAGTTTAAGACTGCCATTTTATTTATTGTTTTCTGTATGTTCTCCATTTTTTATTTTCTGTTTTATTTATTTATTTGCTTTTTTATGGGCTACTTCAACATTTTTTAGAATTCCATTTTTATTTATCTATAGTGTTTTTGAGTGTATATCTTTGTATAGCATTTTTAGTGATTGCTCTTGGTATTACATTTTGTATACATATACCTAGTCTATCACAGTTTACTGGTGTCATTAATTTACCAGTTTGGATGCAGTACAGAAACCTTACCATACTTTATGTCCCTTTACCCTCCCCATTTATAATATGATTATTTTAAATATTTATTCTACATATGTTTAGAGCCACATCAGACAATGTTATAACTTTTGCTTCAACCATTAAACATACTTTAGAAGACTCAAGAGAAGGAAAGCCTATTGAATATATCCATATTTTTAGTGACTGTGTTTTTTCTTCCTTCCTGATATTCCAAGGTTCCTTCTTTTATCATTTTCTTCCTGTTTAGAGAACTTCCTTTGGCTATTCTTATAGTTAGGTCTGCTGGTGATAAATTCTCTTATTTTTTCTGCATCTGAGATTGTCTTGATTTCCCCTTCACTCCTGAAGGATGTTTTTGCTGGATACAGGATTCTGGGATGATAATTTTTATGTTTCAGCACTTGACAAATGTTGTTCGACTTTAACATTCATGGTTTCAGATAAAGAGTCTACTATTATTCTGACTATTTTTCCCTTATAGGTAAGGAATCATTTCTCTTTCACTGCTTTTGACATCTTTTCTTTGAGTTTAGTTTGAGAAGTTTGATTGTGATGTCTGCTGGCATGGAATTCTTTAAATTCACCCTTTTTGGGATTCACTTAGCTTCTTGAATCTGTAGATTTATATGTTTTATGACAGTTGGAAAGTTTTCAGACATTATTTCTTTGAATACTTTTTTAGCCATACCATCTCTCACGCCTCCTTCCAGGACTCCACTGGCACAAATATTAGATCTTTTGTTATAGTCCCACAGGTCCATGGAGCTTTGTTTATGATTTTTAAGTCTATTTTCTCTCTGTTGTGTGGACTGGGTAATTTCTATAATTTTATCTTCTAATTCATATATTTTTTTTCTCTATCTCCTCTATTCTGCTGTTGGGACCATCAACTGAGTTAAAAATTTTTTTATTATGGTAACATTGATATATAACATTATATAAATTTCAGGTGCACATTGCTATATATTTTGATTTCTGTGTAGATTACATCATGTTCACCAGTGAAAAATTAATTACCATCCATCACCACACACATGTGTCTAATCACCCCTTTTGCCCTCCTCCCTCCCCGCTTGCACTCTGCTAACCACCAATCCAATCTCTGTTTCTGTGTGTGTGTTTGTTGTTTTTATATTTTCTACTTATGAGTGAGATGATATGGTATTTGACTTTCTCCCTATGACTTATTTCACTTAGCATAATACCCTCAAGGTCCATCCATGTTGTCACACATGGCCAGATTTCATTGTTTCTTATGGCTGAGTAGTATTCCATTGTGGCCATATCTTCTTTACCCATTCCTCCCTTGATGGGCACCTAGGTTGTGTCCAAGCCTTGGCTATTGTGAATAATGCTACAGTGAACATAGGGCTACATGTATCTTTATGCATTCATGTTTTCATGTTATTTGGAAAAATAGCCGGCAGTGGAATAGCTGGATCATATGGTAGATCTATTCTTAATTTTTTGAGGAATCTCCATACTGTTTTCCAAGTGGCTGCACCACTTTGCACTCCCACCAGCAGTGTACGAGGGTTCCCTTCTTGCCACATCCTCTCCAACACTTGTTGTTTCCTGTCTTGTTAATTATAGCCATTCTGACGGGATTGAGGTGATATCTCACTGTAGTTTTGATTTGCATTTCCCTGATAGTTAATGATGTTCAACATCCTTTCATGTGCCTGTGGGCCATCTGTATATCTTCTTTGGAGAAACGTCTGTTCACATCTTTTGCCCATTTAATTGGGATGTTAGTCTTTTTGTTGTTGAAATGTATGTGTTCTTTGTATATTTTGGATATTAACCGGTTATCTGGTACATGGTTGGCAAATATCTTCTCCCAATTGTTAGGTTGTCTTTTCGTTTTCTTGATGTGCAGAAGCTTTTTAGTTTGATGTAGTCCCATTTATTTATTTTTTCTATTGTTTTCCTTGCCCAGTCAGACATGGTACTTGAAAATATATTGCTAAGACTTCTATCGAAGAGTGAACTGCCTAGGTTTTCTTCTAGAAGTTTAATGGTTTCAGGTCTTACCTTCAAGTCTTCAATTCATTTTGAGTTAATTTTTGTGTATGGTGTAAGTTAATGGTCTACTTTCATTCTTTTGCATGTGGCTCTCCAGTTTCCCCAACACCATTTGTAAGAGACTTTCCTTTCCCCATTATATGTTCTTGGCTCCCTTGTTGAAAATTAGCTGTGCATAGATGTGTGGGTTTATTTCTGGGCTCTCTATTCTGTTCCATTGATTTTTGTGTTTGTTTTTGCGCCAGTCCCATGCTGTTTTGGTTACTATAGCTTTGTAGTATATTTTGAAATCAGGGAATATGATACCTCCAGGTTTGTTCTTTTTTCTCAGGATTCCTTTGGCTATTCGGGCTCTTTTGTTGTTCCATATAAATTTTAGAATTCTTTGTTCTATTTCTGTGAAAAATGTTGGAACATTGATAAGGATTGCATTGAATCTGTAGATTGCTGAATGAAGTATGGACATTTTAACTAGGTTAATTCTTCCAATCTAAGAGAATGTAATATCTTTCCATTTCTTTGTGTTGTCGTCAATTTCCTTCAACAACGTTTTATAGTTTTCAGTGTACAGATCTTCCACCTTTTTGGTTAAGTTCATTCCTAGATATTTTATTCTTTTTTTGTTGCAATTGTAAATAGGATTGTATTCTTAATTTCTCTTTCTGCTACTTTGTTGTTAATGTATAAAAACACAAGTGATTTTTGTATGTTGATTTTGTATCCTGCAACTTGGCCATATTCATTTATTATTTGTAAAAGTTTTTTGGTGGATTCTTTAGGGTTTTCTATATATAAAATCATGTCATCTGCAAATAGGGACAGTTTCACTTCTTTGGCATTTTGGATCCCTTTTATTTCTTTTTCTTGCCTGATTGCTCTAGTTAGGACTTGCATCATTATGTTAAATCTGAGTGGGGAAAGTGGGCATCCTTGTCTGGTTCCTGCTCCTAGAGGGATAGCTTTCATTTTTTTCTCCACTGAGAATGATATTAGCTGTGGGTTTGTCACATATGGCCTTTATTATGTTGAAGTAATTTCCTTCTATACCCATTTTATTCAGAGTTTTTATCATAAATGGATGCTGTATGTTGTCAAATGCTTTCTCTGCATCTATTGAGATGACCGTGTGGTTTTTATTCTTCAGTTTGTTAATGTGGTGTATCATGTGGATTGATTTGTAGATGCTGAACCATCCCTGCATCGCTGGAATGAATCCCACTTGGTCATAGTGTGTGATGTTTTTAATGTATTGTGGTATTCGTTTTGCTAGTATTTTGTTGAGGATTTTTGCATCGATGTTCATCAGTGACATTGGCCTGTAATTTTCTTGTTTTGTGATGTCCTTGTCTGGTTTGGTATCAGGATAATGTTGGCTTCATAGAATGAGTTATGAAGCTTCCCCTCCTCTTCAACTTTTTGGAAGAGTTTGAGAAGGATAGGCATTAATTCTTCTTTGAATGTTTGGTAGAATTCACCAGGGAAGCTGTCTGGTCCTGGACTTGTATTTTTGGGAGGTTTCTGATTACTATTTTGATCTCCTTACTGGTGATTGGTCTATTCAAATTCTCTATTTCTTCTTGATTCAGTTTTGAAAGGTTGTATGATTCCAAAAATTTATCCATTTCTTCTAGATTATCCAGTTTGTTGGTGTGTGGCTTTTCATATTATTCTCTTATAATCTTTTGTATTTCTGAGGTGTCCATTGTAATTTCTCCTCTTTCATTTCTGATTTTATTTATTCGAGCCTTCTCTTTTTTTCTTGGTGAGTCTAGCTCAAGGTTTCTCAATTTTGTTTATTTTTTCCAAGAACCAGCTCTTCGTTTCATTGACTTTTTCTCTTGTTTTCTAGTTTCTATTTCATTTATTTCTGCTCTGCTTTTTATTATGTCCTTCCTTCTACTGATTTTTGGCTTTTTTTGTCCTTCTTTTTCCATTTCCTTTAGGTGCACTGTCAGATTGTTTATTTGGGATTTTTCTTGTTTGCTGAGGTAGGGCTGAATTGCTATAAACTTCCCTCTTAGAACTGCTTCTGCTGTATCCCTTAGATTTCAGAATGTGGTATTTTTATTTTCATTTGTCTCCAAGTGTTTTTTGGTTTCTCCTTTGATTTCTTCATTGACCCAGTCATTGTTAAGTAGCATTTGTTTAATCTCCTCCACATAATTGTGGCTTTTCTGATTTTCTTCTTGTAGTTGATTTCTACTTTCACACCTTTGTGGTCAGAAAAGATGGTTGATATTATTTCAATCTTCTTAAATTTATTGAGACTTATTTCGTGGCCTACTAAGTGATCAATCCTGGAGACTGTTCCATGTGCATTTGAAAAGAATGTGTATTCCGAAGTTTTTGGATGGAATGTTCTATATATATCTACTAAATCCATATGTCCTAATGTGTCATTTAAGGCCAATCTTTCCTTATTGATCTTCTGTTTGGATGATCTATCCATTGGTGTAAGTGGAGTGTTAAAGTCCCCTATTATTATTATGTTGCTGTCTATTTCTCCTTTTATGTCTGTTAATAATTGCTTTACATATTTAGGTGCTCCTATGTTGGGTGCATATATATTTAGAAGTGTTATATCCTTTTGTTGGATTGTTCTCTTTATCATTATGTAATGCCCTTCTTTATCTCTTGTTACAGTTTTTGTTTTAAAGTCTATTTTGTCTGATATAAGTATTGCTAGCCCAGTTTTCTTTTCCTTGCCATTTTCATGGAGTTTCTTTTTCTATCCCTTCATTTTCAGTTTGTTAGTGCCTTTACTGACGTGTGTCTCTTGTATGCAGCATATGTATGGGTCTTGTTTTTAATCCAATTGGCCACTCTATGCCTTTTGATTGGAGTATTTAGTGCATTGACATTTAAAGTAGCTGTTGATAAGAATGTATATATTGCCATTTTGCTACTTTTTTTCTGGGTGTTTTGTTAGTTCTTCTCTGTTTCTTTCTTCTTCTCTTGCTCTCTTCCCTTGTGGTCTGATGGCTTTCTTTGGTATCATGTTTGGGTTCCTTTCCCTTAATTATTTGTGTATTTCTTATAGGTTTCTGGTTTGTGATTACCATGAGGTTCACATATAATAATCAACATGTATAGCAATCTATATTGAGTTGATGGTCTCTTTAGTTTGACATCTTTCTAAAAGCTGTACTCTTTTACTCCTCTCTTACAGCATTTTATGTTTTTTTTTTTTTTTGAGGAAGATTAGCCCTGAGCTAACATCTGCTGCCAATCCTCCTCTTTTTGCTGAGGAAGACTGGGCCTGAGCTAACATCCGTGCCCATCTTCCTCTACTTTATATGTGGGACGCCTACCACAGCATGGCTTGCCAAGCGGTGCCACGTCCAGACCCGGGATCTGAACCAGTGAACCCCAGGCCGCTGAAATGGAACGTGCACACTTAACTGCTATGCCACCGGGCCGGCCCTCATTTTATGTTTTTGATATCGTATCCAAGCTCTTATATTTTGTGTGTGTATCCACTACCTTTCTATCATTGAAATAGATAATTTTAGTACTTTTGTCTTTTGACCTCCATATTATCTTCATAGTTGGTTGGTCTGCTACCTTTACTGTATTTTTGCCTTTACCAGGTATTTTATTGCCTTTTTTTGGATAATTTTCTCATTCCTATTTGTGGTCTTCTCTTTCTCATGTAAATAAGTCCCTTTAGCATTTCCTGTAAAAGTTGTTTCTTGTTGATAGGCTCATTTAGGTTTTGCTTGTCTGGGAAACTCTTAATCTCTCCTTCCATTCTGAATGATAACCTCGCCCAGTAGAGTACTCTTGGCTGTAGGTTTTTTACTTTCAAAACTTTAAATATATCATGCCACCGCCTTCTAGCCTGTAAAGTTTGGGCTGAGAAATCTGCTAATAGCCTGATGGGGTTTCCTTTCTATGTCTATGTTGCCTTTTTCTTGCGGCTTTTAAGATTCTCTCTTTATCTTTAATTTTGGACATTTCAATTACAGTGTGACTTGGTGTGGGCCTCTTTGGGTTTATCTTTTTTAGCGCTGTTTGTGTTTCCTGTGCTTGGTTGTCTGTTTCCTTCCTTAGGTTATGAGAGTTTTCAGCTGTTATTTCTTCCAATAGATTCTCTGCCCCTTTGTCTTTCTCTTTTCCTTCCGGGACACCTATAATATGAATGTCAGGGTGCTTGATGTTGTCCTAGAGTTCCCTTTGACTGTTCTCACTCTTTTTAATTCTTTTTTCTTTTATCTGTTCAGCTTGGGTGACTTCCTCTAGTCTTTCATCCAGCTTGCTGATTCGTTCTTCTGTATCATCTACTCTCCTATTGCGTCCCTCCAGTGAATTTTTCATTTCCAGTATTGTATTTTTCATTTCTTATTGGTTCTTTCTTATATTTTCCAATTCTTTGTTGACATTCTCACTGTGTTCATCTATCCTTCTCCCAAGATCAGTGAGCATCCTTATGACTTTTTGTTTGAACTCTTTGTCAGGTAGATTGTTTATTTCTGTTTCAGTTAGTTCTTTTTCTGGGGTTTTGTCCTGTCCCCTTGCTTGGAATGTATTCCTTTGCCTCCTCATTTTGCCTCTTTTTCTGTAATATATATATGTATTAGGTGGGTCAGCTATGTCTCCTGATCTTGGAGAAGTGATCTTATGTAAGAGATGCCTTTTGAGGCCCAGCAGTGTGCTTCCCTCTTGTCACCAGTTCCAAATGTTCCAGGAGTGACCCCTGTGTGGGCTACATGTGTCCTTCTGTTGTGGCAGGGTTGCTCTTGCTGCAGGTGCCCAGGGAATCCAGACTGTTCCCCTGGCTGGCTGGTTGTAGCTCAGCTGTGTGTGGCTGCTATGAACCCTTCAGTTGCTTTATTGGGTGTGGAGAGACCCAGCACAGTTGGCTGCAAGGTCTAATAGCACATTCCTGTTAAGTCAGTAGGCCCTAGCATGGCTGGTTGCTAGGCTCAGGGGCTTGCAATTGTTGTAGGCCTCCAGGCTTCAAGGCTGTTGTCAGCTCTCTCAGGATTTCATCTGAATGGGGCCAGCCCCAGTCATGGGAGCATGAAGTTGTTTCAGGCTTTGGAAGGCTGGGCCAATCCCCTATGCAGCTGTTTGTGAATCACAGGTTTTCTGTTGCTGATAAGCCTCAAGGCCCACAGGTCCACACACACGGTCAATACAGTCCTGGCCAATGCACACATTTTGAACCCCTGGTGGGTACCCAGTTGCCCCACTGCAGATGCCCCCACACACTCCAGCAACACCCTACCCACTCCATGGCTCCTCACGCACACCCTACCCAGTAGAGGTAGACCCACTCATCTGCCTGCAGAGGATTCAGGCACCCAGTCCATGCAGGTTGAAAAGTTGCCCAAGGGCTTGCTGTTGGGTGGGGCCCGTCCCTAGGGCCGGCTGCGTGCCCTGGCTCAGCTGGATTAAATAGGTGGTCTATTGGGTGGGGCAGACCCTGGGCTAACAGGCCAGGGGAAGACCTCCAATAGCATCTGCCAGCGTCTGTGTCAGCACACCTTTACTAGGTCACAATAATGGCTGCTGCCAATGTCTCAGTCCCTGGAGAGATCTCATCTCTCACTAAGATGCACCCAGAGCCTATCAGATGAACCTCTTTTCACCAAAGGACTACGCACCTTTCTGGTAATTCTAGATTGCTTTCTGAAATGAAATGGGTGAATTTGTGTGGGCCTTTTAAGAACCAGGTTTTTTCCACTTATGTCCATTAGCTTTTCTAGAGGTATTCCCCATTGTAGTTAATAGCTGGGAAGGCCAGATATTATGACACTCATCTCAGTTGTGCTGAGTCTGAAGGGTGCTTATAGTGGTAACGCGCCCCTTCAGGTCGCCACTCCTCCAGGGAAGGCTGTGTACCTTCGCATTGCTCCTGGCCAGCTGTGAAGAACCGCAGCTTGCAAAGGTGGCTTGCTTCTCTCCAGTTGGAATTTCTGCCTCTTCTGCCTCAGTCAGGACTGTCCCTTGTTGTAGGGGTTCTATTTATTCAGGTTTCAGTTCTCTCTCAGGGGTGATTATTCCAAGATTAGTTGTGGCTTGGTTGTGTTTGTGGGAGGAGGTAAGTTCAGAGTCCACCTATGCCACCATCTTGACACCAACCTCAACTGAATTTTATATTTTGGTGATTTTACTTTTTAGTTCTAAAATTAACATTTTGTTCTTTATATCTTCTATTTCTTTGTGGAGACTCTATTTTTTGTCGATTTTTTTTATTTCTTTCAAGTGTGTTCATAATTGCCCATTAGAGCATGAGTGTGATGACTGCTTATAATCGTTTTCAGATAATTTTAACATTTGTGTCATCTTGGTATTATCATCTATCAGTTGTCTTTTCTGATTCACTTTGAGATCTTCCTGGTTCCTGGTATAAGTAATTTTTGATTGAAATTTGGACATTTTGGCTATTATATTATGAAGCTTTGGTTCTTATTTAAACCTGTTTTATCTGTCTCTTTTTGACATTGATTTGGCAGGGGAAGGGGGGTCCACCTCATTATTTCCAGGTGGGGATAGAGGTCTATATTCCCTACTCAACCTCTGTTGACACCAAAGGGGAGGGGATCTTCATTACTGCTGGGCAGGGTTGGGATTTCCATCTCCCCACTAGGCCTCCACTGATAACTCCCTGGGTGGGAAGGGTAGGAGTGTCTTGTTACTGCTCACCATCTGACTTCCACTTATACTAAAAGCATAGGGAGTGTTCTCATAACTGTTGGGCAGTGATAAAAGTCCTTACACTCCTCTAGGGTTCCTCTAACACCACTGCAGTGGGGAGGGGAAAGACACCTTATTACTGCTGGGGTGTGTGGAAGTCCAGGCTCCCCAGGTGATTTCCACTAATGGGGGCCTCATTACCACCCAGCAGGGATGAAGCCCCAACTCCCTACTTGGTCTTCTCTGGTGCCACCCCAATGGAGGTTTTGGGGCAGCACCTTACAGTCTTGTAAGAGTGATTTGCTGGCATGAGTATAGGCGGGACTATAATTTTTTCTGTGGTGTTTGACTGGAGTAGAGTGGTAATTGTCTAAAAGTTTTTGGTCTGGCTAGGCTTTCCCAGTCCTTGGGCTAACGAGAGCA
Organism: Equus caballus; assembly: GCF_041296265.1. Taxonomy (NCBI): domain Eukaryota; kingdom Metazoa; phylum Chordata; class Mammalia; order Perissodactyla; family Equidae; genus Equus; species Equus caballus. Next base: position 123,922,630 of record NC_091715.1, on the reverse strand, counting down.
GGCTTTAGTTCATGCTGTCTTTTTGTCTACACCCATTGGTGTTTCTGGGTTGCCAGCTTCTTTGTCGCTAAGTCTGAGATATAGGAAGCAAAAAGAAAACTCAAGGAACTCACAACTGTGTTGTTCCTCTGCTCCTGAGGTCCCTAGTGGGTCTGCCTTCTCTCCACCTTAAGAGTCTTCCTGCGTTCGTTTTATATAAGCTTTCCATGATTTTTAGTTGTAATTAGTGGGGGGAATAGGGAAAAATACATCTACTCCATCTTCCAAGAAGCATAAGTTGTGTGTTATTTTTTTAAATCAAAGTAATTCATTTGCATAGTTTAAAAAGTTAAGGGACTTATGACAAAATTCTGCGGTCCCCTTCCCGTTCTTTGTGCACTCCTGGGTTCCACTCTTTAGAAGCAACCACTTTCAACATTTTCAGCTCTTTTTTCTGTTATTTACTTCCATGTTTCTAGATAATATGCTCACTCTGCTACTTATTGACTTAAACAATTTAATATCTATTGATTTTTTTGTGGTGGTAGATAAGGATTTTAACTTTCTCATATATTTCACCTCATTTTCTTCTTCCTTTCAATATAGTTATGTCACTATTTTTTGTTAAATTGGTATCTATTTATATTATTACAAAAATGTAAATAGTAGTCTTTAATTTTTTCCAAGTTGTTCCATCAAATATGCCTCCCACCTGTCCTTTTCTCCTCTCTCAAATATTTTATCTTATTAACTTACCTATCACAAGACCCTTTTTCCTGAAAATTTCCCTTCTTTAAGCTCCTTTGCTCTCTTCCTCCTATCCGGACTGGTTACTCCCTTAGCCTGCTGTACAGGTCTCATCCTGGGATTTTCTTTTTCATTCTCCTGGGATGTATCTACCTACCTACCAACCTTTATACCTACCTAACTATTGAAAATAAACAAATGTAGCAGAATGCTAGCAATTATTGAATCTAGATGAACCATACATGGGCATTCCTTTTATTAATCTTTCTGCTATTCTATAGGCTAAAAATTTTCAAAATAAAATGTTTTGAGGAAAAGAATCCCATGCCATTTTGATTCTTATACCTTCGAATGTAATATCCCTTACCCTTCCTTTATGAATCCTTTATGAATTGTCTTTTAGAATCTGTACTTTTCCCCAGACTTTCTGAAGTTTCAATGCTGTGCCTTGATATTATGTTGGACCTTTTGTAAGTACTTTTAATCTGGAGACTCATGTTTTTCAGGCCTGGGAAATTCTCTTCGTTCTTTGATAATTTCCTTCACTTTCTCTTCTTTCTATTTCAGGACTTAGCATTAATTAGTTGGATGGTAGAAATCCTGGATTAATTCTGTAAGACACTAATATTGTCTTTTCTATTTTCTGACTCCTTATCCCTTTTGTTCTACTTTTTGGAAATTTTCTGTGGTTTTATTTTCTCATCTTCTATTGAGTATTTTTATCATGAAAGGATGTTGAATTTTGTCCTGTGCTTTTTCTGCATCTATTCAGAGGATCACTTGATTTTTACCTTTCATTCTATTAATGTGATGCATCACATTTATTGATTTGTATATGTCGAACCATTTTTGCATCCCAGGGATAAATCCCACTTTACTATGCTGTATGATCCTTTTAATGTGCCATTGAATTCGATTTGCTAGTATTTTGTTGATAATTTTGGTATGTGTATTCATCAGGGATATTGGCCTGTAGTTTTCTTTTCTTGCAGTGTCCTTATCTGGCTTTGGTATCTGGGTACTGCTGGTCTCATACAATGTTTTTGAGGGTACTCCCTCCTCTTTGGTTTTTTGGAAGAGTTTGAGAAAGATTGGCATTGATTCTTATTTGGATGTTTGGTAGAATTCACCCATGCAGCCATCTGGTCCTGAGCTTTTCATTTTTTGAGAGCTTTTTGATTACTGTTTCAATATCCTTAGTTGTTATTAGTCCTTTCAGATTTTCTTTTTCTTCATGATTCAATCTTGGTAGGTTTTTTATTTCTGGGAATTTATCCATTACTTTTAGATTGTCCAATTTGTTGGTGTATAACTGTTCACAGTAGTCTGTTATGATCCTTTGTATTTCTGTGATATTGGTTGTAATGTCTTCTCTTTAATTCTGATTTTATTTATTTGAGTGCTTTCTCTTTTTATCTTGGTTAGTCTAGCTAAAGGTTTGTTAATTTTGTTTACCTTTCCAACAAACCAACTCTTACTTTTGTTAATCTTTTCTACTGTTTTCCTATTCTCTATTTCATTTATTTCTACTCTACATTATTTCTTTCCTTCTGCTAACTTTGGACTTAGTTTCTTCTTTTTCTAGTTCCTTGAAGTGTAACGCTAGGTTATTTATTTGAGATTTCCTTTTTCTTAATGTAGGCATTTATAGCTATAGACCTCCCTCTTAAATCTGCTTTTGCTGCATCCCATAAGTTTTGGTGGGATATTTTAAAGGAAATGAAAAATATTATAATTTTATAATTATAATGTATTTTTTCTTTAAAAAGAAAACATGCTACTCTGTCATTATAAAAATGCCCAATGAACAGTTCTGCATCCTGATTATGGTGATGGTTACTTGAATCTACACATGTGATAAAATTTTACAGAACTGTATGCAAAAAAAGTGCATGCAAAAACTGGTGAATTTCAAATAAAGTCTCTACCTCAGTTAATAGTATTGTAGCAATGTTAGTTTCTTGGTTTTGACAATGTCCTATGGTAATGTAAGATATTAACAGTGGTATAGACTGGGTGAAGGGTACATGGGAAGTCTGTACTCGTTTTGCAACTTCTTGTGAGTCAAACTATTTCAAAATAAGAGTTGTTTAAAAAGTCTATTCAAGAGATAAAACAATTAAAGAAGAAAGTAAAGAACTCCCCAAATCTCACCACCAAAAGATAATTACTGTTAAAATTTTGGTGAACATTTTTCCTGATATCCCTATATTTATTGAGCACTTCTTATACGCTAAGAACTTTATGTATGTTGTCAATTCCTCAAGCCCTCAGTGGTCAATACCATTATCATCCTCGTTTTACAAATGAATAAACCTAGGCTTATAGAGATAACTTGTCTAAGGCCATATAGGTAGTAAGTTTCAGAACTGAGATGTAAGCTCAAGTCTGTCTGATGCCTACACTCAAGTATTTTGTCTTCACTAAATTAATTCTTCTAATTACCCCACTTTGATCAAGCCAGCTTCTCTTCTTCCAGGTGCTAAAATGTAAGCTTCCTGAATTTTGCGTGTATTGTTCCAGACAGCTACCTCAATGGTTTCCATCAGGATGACTATATACCACCAAAACTGCTTGCTCAGTCTTAGCCCCCATTCTAATAACTTCCAAACACTCCACATTTATTTTCTTTTCTTCTGAGCTTTATTTTGATTTCCCAAATTCTTCCTGTATCTTCTTTCCCTACAAAGTAGATGCTGAGAACTTTCACCAGTTATAGAATTTTCTGCTAGCATATTTCCCTTTGGCTTCTATATTTATAACTTTTCACTTTGTCTGACTGCAGCTTCTCCGGCCTTCTGTGCATATTGCCAGAATGATTTCATCTGAAAGATATGTAACTGGCTACATATAAACTCTCCTCTTTTTATCTTTACACTCTGGTTCTCTTAAACATGCCATCAGTTTCCATAAGAGAGGTGTGGCAGAATACATATAATGGTAGCCTTTCTTTGCTCCACTATTCCTTCAATTTCTTCCCTTACCCACCCATTGCTGTGTGCGATCTTCTTTGGTTTCATCAATACATCTGGCATTTTATTTCTCCAAAAGAGTTTGAGAAGAAAATCATATACTAAAGCCTTTTCTTGATCCAGACACATTTCACAGCCTTTGACATTTAAAGAATTTCAGAGAAATCCTAGTACTTGTCTGTCAAATACTGCCTATCCCTTTATTGCTGTTTCCAGCACTTTGAGGAGTCTGCATTCTGCCAGTTTCAGCATCTCTGCAGCTAGATTCCTTATGTCACCTTGACTGCCATTCCCCCTTCTTCCCAGGTGCCATTGAAAACAGCAGCCTTCAAAGCTTTGCTGAAGCTTCTATCCTCTAAAGTCATGTTGAACTCACAGTGAGGCTTGCAAGGCCAGGAGCATTTCTCTTCTTCAATAACTGGATCCTTCTGCTCACTTCTGGAGCTGTCATGTCAGTTCTCCTATCATCTGTCTCTTTCTCCTTTGATTGGTACCTCAACATAAGACCATAGCCTCTCCCTTCTCTTTGCTCCTAAAATAATTCTGGAAAGAACTCCATGATCCAAATTTCTCTTTTTACACTGGCAGTCTGTCCAATTTCTCCATTAAGGCCACCACCAGCCAATATTCTTCTTTCTTACTCATCCATTCTCCAATGTTCATAGGTCCTACCTTTAGTTTTGTTTTAGCTTTCTCTTCTTCACTTATCTCCTTGACTCTGTACACAAATTCTTCTTATTTGTTCTTTGATTTTTCCTATTTTGCTTTTTTATCCATTCTCCATTAAACACATCTGCATTTTGGAATTTGTATTTGGCTTTATAAAGCTATTGGTTTGGCTTTTTCCCTTGGTGACTTTCCTTGAAATGTTATTTTGCAAGTCTCTCCTGTCACATCCTGAAAGTGTCATAAGGCTTCTAAGAGTTTATTCTGAGGAAATAGTAACACATGTGCACAAAGATGTATAGGCACACAAGGTTTTAAGCACAATATTTTTTATCTTGTGAAAAATTAGGCACAATCAAAATCTCTATCAATAAGAGATTAAATAAATTTTGGTAAAACCTTATAATGAAACACTACAAATGCATTTGAAATAGTGTAGACCTATATTCACTGACATTGAAAGATTCTACAATATTTATTGAGTGAAAAGGCAGGTTACAAAGTGTAAATATTGTATGATTTTATATATATAGCACATTTGTTAAACACCACTGACTCTAGTCAGGCAGATTTGAGTATGATTATTGGCTCCATGATTTACTAGCTGTCTGACTTTGGGCAAATTATTAACTTTCCCCTGTCTTGATTTGCACATTTGTAAAATGGGGATAATAATAGCAACTACCTAATAGGGTGTTTGTGAGGATTAAATGAGGTAATTCATGTTAAGTGCTCAGGACAGTGACTGGCCATTATTTCCAGTATTTGAAAGTTTAGTAAAAATGTATATGAAAGTGCTTTGAAGAGCAGAAAGTGACTAAGAGGTGATTGATGAATATCAAAATGTATTATAGCTTTGCACTGATAATATTGAGCAGGGGAGAAACGTCTCCTAAACTCTGAGATGTTCCATCGCCAAGATATGCCACATAGAGTGGGGAGGACTTCCCCTCATAATGAGGGAGTAGAGCCAAGGGCATTGCTACCCATAGGAACTTATAGGAGTTTCCTCAAAACTCAGAGTGTTACAACATCTCTCACTTTTGACAAAATTGTGGCTTCAGTAGTTTCTTCTGTGCTGTCTCTCATACTCCTTCCCTTTTGTGCAGTGTCCAATCAAAAACCAGGGCGTTTGGTAACACCATAGGAAAAAGTGAGTAATAGTGGGGATTTCTGAGAGTTTGTGCCAGATAAGCTGGCAGGTAGGATAGAGAGCTTTGTGTAAGGGAACCTTTAGGCTGTGCCCCTTATCACTCTTCCCGTGTGTGAGGAGACGCAATCGACCTCAACTATTTTGATATTTGAAGATGTTATCGTTGCTAAAGAGATGTGTCACAGGAGGTCTTCATGGAGCACTTAAGCCATCCTCTTGAGTGGGCAGCCATTTCCCATAGGTTGGAGGATGGCTCTTTCTTGTTTTTCTCAGCATTCTTAATTTGGTTGAGTTCTCTCCTTATTCAATTTCCAAGACTTTAAATGTTCCTAGATTTTATAGTTACAGTTCCTAGACTTTAACTGTTCTGACATTCATTTTTAGGGAACAAATTATTTTATTAAAAAATAGTGCTTTTGTCTAACCATCTGTAATTAGAAGTTTCCAAAGGATAAGGAATGCCCAGCTAGTGCTCAGAGTGAGTATGGTGGGTATTTGCTGATTTCCTGAATATTCTTTAAGAATATATGTCAAAGCAACATGAATCAGTTGAAGATACATACACTATCACACAGTGAAAATTTTGTGTCGCATGTAGGTAAAGCTTCCTTATTCATTTATTCAATAGACATTGTAATATCCTGCAAAGTAGGAGGAACAGTGTGGGACAAAATGAGCTGAGAAAGATACAGTCTCTATATTACAGTCTGGTGGGGGATATAAGACACATGTCCATAAAGTAGAATGTGATCAGTATCACAGAACCAAGGTAACTAATAGTTCTAGGAGTTTCAGAGGAGAGAGTGATCTCTTATGATTGAAGGATTCATGGAGACGATAGCATTTGAGCAACATCTTGAAGGAGGAGTAGGGAGAGGCATTTCCAGTGGAGGGAATGGTATGAGCAAAGACATGGATGTTGACAAGAACAGGGTTTTTTCATGGAACTATGCCTAGCACAGACGGATAGGAAGGGGCAAATGACTAGAAAGTTTGAATCATAGAATGTCTGGCCTTGAAGGTCATTTGAGATAATTTAATCTTCCCCCCTCATTTTATAGGTGAAGAAACAGGTAACTTATTCAAAGTAATCAAACTGGTTTGTAGTAGTTTGGGGTTAGATTATACAGAGCCTTAGATACTGGGAAAAGATATTTTAGTTCATTTGACAGGCAATGAAAAACACTGGGGATTTTTGATCAACAGAGTGATAACAGCAGATATGATAATAATAGCTCACAGTTATTGCACATTCACTATTCACCAAGCCTGGGCTAACCTGTATTTGGTACCTCATTTACTTCACTTCACTCTGTGAGATAAACATTATTAGCTATCTTTGAAAGATGAATGAAATAAGGCTCTTCAAGGTAAAATGACTTCCCCAAGGTCACAGAGCTCATAAATAGAAGAGTGGAGATTTGAACCCAATGGTCTGGCTCAGAAGTCCAAGCCCTTAATGATTATACTAAACTACCACCAAAGTGAAGCATTAGGAAGTGGTAGTAGGCCAGAGGGTGAACTGGAATAAGAGAAAGAATAGAGACAAGAAGACCAGTTAGGAGACCACTGTAATAATCCAGACAAGAGGGGATTAGGCCCAAATTACGGGTGGAAGTTATTGTATTCAAAGAGAGGGAGAAACTGAAAAAACATTTTAAAAGAAGACCTGATAGATTGGATGTAGTGATAGGGGGAGGCATAACACTGGTTTGGAAGCTCAATGAGTCAAGAGTGTGAGATTATCTCCAAAGAAAAGAAATGCAAGTTTAAAAACCATCAATAGACATATAATATCCAGAGAAACAAAAATAACAGTTTTGCCTTAATCAGCTATGATCATTTCAAACTTAAAGCATTCGGTTCTGAGACTTGGAAAGTGAGATTGAAAGGCCAAAGCATGTTCAGAAGAGGATAACTAAGATGGTAAAGGGACTTGATGGCTAACAGTCATAGGAATAGGGCCTAATTAGCTTAGAGAAGAGAAGGCACAGGGATGGTCATGATAACTGCTTCCAGACATCTCTAAGGCTGTGATATAGAAGGAAGAACAGGTTCCTTCTTTTTTTTGTAAGCTATCATGAATCAGAAACAGGGCCAATGGGTAGAAGATAGGAGAGAGATTTTTGGCATAATATAAGGAAGAAATATATAGAAGTGGGAACTGTGTCAATATGGAAAGGCACAGTGCAAGATGCTGGTGGAATGAATGCCTTGGGAAATAGTAGTTAGCCTGACTCTAGAATGGTCTAAGAATTGTTGAATGACAATTTGTTGAAGATGCTGTAAAAGTGATTCAAGCAATAGTTGGGTGGCTGGACGAGGTGAATTTTAAGGGTCACTCCAACACTGAGATTGTTTGGAACTGTGGTTGGAGAAAGTTTAGAGCTTAAAACTGTAGCAGCACCCTGTTCTCAAGTACGATGAACTTAAAGCTTTTGGTGGAATTGTGTACTGAGTCTCTGGAAAGGCGTAAATCTAGTAAGTATGTATGGCCCTAAAATTGAAAAGAGAGAACTCAGGAAAACGCTTTCCAGTTTTTCCTTTCTGGGTGAAAGCCACATCCAGAAAAGAATGGTGCTTCTCTAGATTCGGTCTCCACTGTTGGTTATTCACTTCTAGGGATGGTAAAATGAGTTGAATCTTTTGGACCTTTTTGGCGGGGGAATTTCTCATGGCTGCTCTTAGAAACAACGAGTCTGAAACGATTGGGTGACTCACACAGAAAAGGTAGGAAGAGGTGCAAGTAGGCATAAAACCATGTTATTTTGAATAGTATGCCAAGTTAGAATTAGAGCAGGTAGCCTGGAAATCATAGTTTCCTGCCTTTTCCGTGTCCCTCCTCAGGCTGTGTGTGCCAAGTTTTCACCTTTGAATCAGGGGAGTGCTTGTACACATATTTTGATTTGCTTCAGGTCCTACCCTTAACCTGATTGTTCCCAACTTCCTCTGACCTCAAAAAATGTTCAGAATCATAATGATCTTCTTTCAAAAAGTAATCTCCTGCTTGGTTTGTGTACTTCTCTGGAGCAAAGATGATAAATAGGTTTAATCTTTTGGGCCAGTTCTGATTGAATGGTAGTGGCTGCATAGGGCACTGTGGTGAGAAGTCGTTTGAGACCTCATCTGAACACAGCCTGGAAAGAGGGCCATGACCCATGAATGACATCTTCTCTACAAGTGTGGGATGGGTCATTGACAGCATGCATGCCTTAAAAAGTACTATCCTTGGGGTAGATGTGAAAGTTGTATATTTCTGCCAAAACCTATTAGTATCTGTGCCTTATTAGGTTAAAGGGGTTAGAACACAGGACTAATCCTCATGTATTTTCTGGCCATCAGCATGAAATATAAGTTGGGCCTTGATTCTGGCCACAATATCATTTCCTAACTGTAGTTAAAGCTGAATCGTGATGGTGGCCAGAGATTGAGCCCCAGTCTAGGCGCAGATGGCACCCTAACTCCAGGCAGCTGTTACACAAATGATTATTATCAGATGGGTTAAGGCAAACCCCTTCTTACCACTGGAGACACAGTTCAAAGCCTGTACTTTACTAGAGGTGGATCAGTAGCTGTGCCTTTTGTCTGTGAAGGACAGTGTATTATTGATATAGCAATATGCCTGTCAGTGTTTCTTCAGTTATCTAGCTGCAGAGAGCACAAATGCTTTATTGCTATGGTAGACGATCTTTTCCTTAAAAAGGAAAAAAAAAAAAAACCAAAAAGAAAGAAATGAAACTCAAGTGAAAGAAGTAATTTCCTGGAACTGCGAAAACGTAAAGCAAATGCCTGAACATGATTTTAAATGGGGCTGTGAATGTGGCTGATGGCAGGACACTTTCTTGGGAAGGACATACTGTGAGTGCTGCTGGGTACAGAGCACATTAGGGGGCAAGGAAGCCAGGAATCGTGTGCTGGAAGTCAGTTTCTATTAAATGAAAAGACTTCATAACACCTACCAAATCTGGTCTGGATAAATGGGTTTTTAGAATAATAATTTTTTAAAAATCATGAAGTGACTTGATAAGGTAGTAATAAAACTGTCAGAGTCTTCACTTTGACTGAAGCTGAGGTATAATAGGGAATTTTTAAAAATCTCTAAATCTTTTCAGAGTGTGGGAAGGGGGGAAGCTGGGAATTAGAGTTCCATTTGAATTCCTGCACTGGGAGTGGGGGGTGCTGGGGGCTTTGGAATGTATGAGAGCAGCTCTGTCCAATAGAACTTTCTGTGATGAAGGAAGTGTTCTGTATCTGCACTGTCCAGTGCAGTAGCCACTGGCCACCTATAGCTATTGAGCCCTTGAAATGTGGATAGTGTTACTAAGGAACTTAATGTAAACTTCATTTAATTGTAGCTAATTTAAAATTAAATAGCCAGAGGTGGCTAGAGGTTACCAAATTAGACAGCATAGCACTCAAATTTAGGTCAGTTTCAAGATCCAAGAGCAACAAAAGCCTAAGGAAAAGAAAGAACCTGCAAATCCATATGTCTGTGTGCAGTTTATATCTCTATTGAGAAGAATAGGCTTTTGTTAGCTTTAGATAGACCCTGCACCTTGATTTTAGATAAGAGCATGCCACTCTTGCTGGAGCATGTGTCTCTGGTCAATCTAAGGATATGGAAAGTTCAAACACATCATCCTTTACTAATGGGCATTAATGACTTTAATGAAAGTAATCCATCTTTGAAGCAGAGAAATGAATATTTCACAAAAGAAATGTAAATAAGATTTCGATTAAAGAATTTGCTAATGTTTCTTCTCTGCTCTGGATATAATAACCAGAGTTCCATCTCTTTATGGAACATTTGTAATTCTGTCAAAGCCATCTAATTCAATATCATGCTATTGGTGACTTGGACTACAGAATGAAACAAGAAAAAATGATAGACCATAAACCAAATGACTTTCTCTGGGTATAATTTGGGTAATGAAGCAGATCTTAGACTGGATTGGCTCTCATTTATCTCAGTGTTCTTTTAATGATTAAAATTTTGAGATATAGCTCTTGAAATTGCAACTGTTTCCCTATGTGCTACCTTTACGCTTTAAAAATTTCCCCACTTTATCATAGTGCGTTCATTCCAAAACTTGAAGAAGTCTAATGTATCTGGGGCATTGAGTATAATGGGATATGGTAAAAGATAGTGCCAGGGCAAGATCGTGAAGGACTTTGAAGCCATTTTGAAGTATTTAGACTTTTCCTAGGAGCAGTGAGAGTGACATGAGATTTTTAGAAAGCTTAGTCACTGCAGCATGAGGAATGAATTGGAGAGCAGGAAGATGAAAGCTTGATCTCTTAGAAGCTTAGTGCAATGGTTAGGGTGAAAGATGATGATGATAACCTGAAGTGATGATGGCAGTAGAGATGGAAAGAAGTAGACAGATTCAAGAAAGACTTAAGAGGTAGCATTCTTAGGACTTGGTGAGTGATGAGATGGAGAAGGATCAGACTGTACTCCCCTTGGGTAGCCTCTTTTCTTGCCCTATGCTTTTCCTGAGATAAGACTCAGCACTCTGTCACTTATCCCCACCAAAATAAACCCACTTCCCAAAGCATTGATGAGGAATGTGTGTTTTGCTGAATATTTCATGAGGGAATGGAAGAGCTGGTTACATTACACACCACAGAGTGAAATTTAATCTAATTCCCTCATTGGACATATTTCTCCCAAAGTTTCTTTCCTATTTGACTCTCTCCTGGTCTTTCCCCTCTTCCTTCCTCTACTATTCCTGTCTCCTCAGCTCCTCTGCCCATTTGCCTCCCCCTAGATTCTGTTTCACTTCTATCCCCTTTCTTACATAGAGCAATTTAACTTTTCTCTGGGCTTCTTCAATTTACATCCTCTTATGGCAACCCAGACTTCCACTTTGCTTGTGAATCATCATCTTTAGAAAGCAGGGGACATTGTAAATAACAATCAGTATTACTGATGTTTTTCTTTTCCTCAAGCTCTAATATGGCTAGACACTACTCTGTTACTGATCCTGTCTTTATTCAAAATTTCGAAATTTTGTCCATGTATTTTTCCATTATCTTTGCTTTTTTTTTTATAAGGAAGAGGTTTTAAAGATTTTATTTTTTTTCCTTTTTCTCCCCAAAGTCCCCCAGTACATAGTTGTATATTCTTCATTGTGGGTCCTTCTACTTGTGGCATGTGGGACGCTGCCTCAGCATGTTGATGAGCAGTGCCCTGTCTGTGCCCAGGATTCGAACCAATGAAACACTGGGCCGCCTGCAGCGGAGCACACGAACTTAACCACTCAGCCACGGGGCCAGCCCCGCATTATTTTTGCTTTTTTAAAATGTTGCATTAAAATATTATTTATCTTGATTCTGAATCTTTTGCTGCCCCCTTACGTTTTGTGTCCATGGAGAGTGCCTCACTTACCCTGGCCTTTGATAACCTTTACGAATTTTAGAAATAAATTTTCATGTACTTTATATGAGTATAATTTTCCTGAAATACAGGCTTTCTTTGGCCACCTAGTCTGAACTTTTGTATATGCATGCTTCTTTCTACCCACCAAAAGTATATTGCAATGGAAGAATTCATTTTTACTCATCCAACAAACATTCTTTGAGCTCCTATTGTATACCAGGCACTGTGTGATGATCTGGGCTTACGGTGGTAAACTGTAAACAAGTGGTAAACAAGATCTTTTCAGTGGGTAAGACAGAGAGGAAGCAAAAAAAATCACAACAAATTAATTTTTGACCAATAGGTACTAAGCACTTACTAGGCTAAGTGTTGATGATATAGGCTTCTGGCCCTCTGGAGCTCACATTCTTACAGGGGAAGAAAGTCACAGCTTTGATAGGTGGCAAGAAAAGGGCCCTGGGGGAAAAGGACAAAGAGAGGTGTGTTTAATAGGTGGTGGAGGAGGAAGAGTCAGGATTTGACTTTCTTCCAGTGTACGGAAGGCAAATAGTTGGTCATACAAGTCAGGGAATGGCTAAAATGGCAAATGCATGAAAGAGTGTTAGACGTGTTAGAAGGCAGCAGGATGGGCCAGGGCAAGAGAGATCTGGAACTGGAAATGAAACCAGCATGTCAGGGTTTAGTAACAGTAACAGACTCAGCTCCATGTCCAGAAAGAGCCAGTACAGGAAGCAGTTCAGGTAGATGGTCAGCATCAGGGAGATCCACAAGGGCACAAGTGTCCCGGAAAGGAGGAAAGTAGCATTGTAGAGTTTAGAAGCAGAAAGAATGCACAGATATGAGAAGGCATTTGGTGAGGTGGAAGCCTGGTGACAACTGGGTTGGGTGGTTTTGAAACTGAAAGAAAGAAGGGGAAATGAAAGTTGGGGATAATTAGCGTTTTTTGCCCCGCATGGTTGGAGCAGGGAAGACCATCAGCTGAACCCCTGAACTAATGTTCCTTCAGTTTCCTCCTTGATTTCGGACATGTTGGTCCCAGAGCTTGTGGTTCATTCTGCAAATGGCTTCAGCTGTAGGATGTGGCGCACTGGGAGAGGAGAAGAACCAGGCAAGACACTAGAGCTAGTAACGGGAGAATAAGTATAATGCCTTCTCTATGTTATGCATGCTTAGAAACAGAACATTTTCAACAGCAGTTCTCTGTTGATGATGATGATGATAAGGTGATTTAAATGTAACATTACTTAGAGAAAGCATGCAGAATACTGCTTTGCTTTTATCACTAGAAAAATGGTTTTCTTCCAAAGCTTAAATCAATTAATGTCTCACCTCCCTCAATATGCCAGAGCCACAAATTCTGCAGGGTGTTAGCTATGCATTAAATTCACCTTCTCATATTCATGATGGCTAAATTATTTTTACTCTTATATTGCCTTCTTACTGATATTTTGCCAAATTCACATATGCACAGGAAGAAAGTTGATATTTTCTCTCTGTTAGCATGAGATGTTTTATTGCTGAACTCGATGGCACCACATTAATTCAAAGGGGGAGAGGCCAATGAGACTGGAAATCAAGCCCTTCAATTCCGAATTTCCACATTTATTGCATTTGAGGATGCCAAGGCATAATGATAAAGAATTCCAGCAGGCAGAACTCACGGTTTTAAACCTATTTACTCTGCTGTAGCTGAACGTTGCTGCATATGACAAATGTTGTGAATAAGTATGTTTCAAGGCCAAAGAGCTCTATGAGAAATCCGATCATTCATAAAGATCACAAAATCGTTTCAGAAATTGAACAATATTACAGCAGCTTAATAGCTAATTTGAATCTTGTGTCTCCAACATGTCAAGAATTCTTTAAAGCATCTTGTGGGTGGTTTGTGCATAACAGCATACGTCTGCTTTGGACCTTCCAGGAACCGAACCTTAAATTCTCCCAAGAAGGGGATTGATTTACTACTTGGTTACCAACAAAATGTTCAAGGTTCTCGTGGTGGATGAATTCAGGAAGTCAGGCTTTGTTAACACAAAATAATGTTTTGATGGAACGATGGACCCATCAAACAGTTTGAAATTAGGGAATTCACTTCTGGCTTTTAGAATCTGAATCCTTCCTATAAACCAGTTACAATTATTACCTTAAAAATGCTTGTCCCTTTTCCAAAAAGGCTTAAAAAAGCAACCAAAGCCTAATAAGTGCCAAGAAATCCCTGTTGTTTTATATGTGTACATTAGCCCTATGTTCTGAATTTACTGGAACGAGATCTTTTTAAAAACTCTCCTCTTAGGCCTATTAACTATTGACATTTCCAAAACATTCCAGCATTTTCTCATGCATACCATATCTCCCTGACGACTTTTTACATTCTGAGGCAGCACGAAAATTTTTTGTAAGACAGCATGAGCCAAAGCTGGTATCAGCCTTGTTTGCCATAATTGGGATTTTCAGTTTCAAAAAATATATGGAAATCATTGCTTTGGAGCCTCTCTATGTGAGGAGGACACAGGCAGAAGGTAATCCCAAGCTTACCTGGCCTGCCCAGACCTGCCTGTGATGGAAGGGATTCACATTTGAGCCTGCTTTTGGGAAGGGGGTAAAATAGGAGGGAAAAATAAAGACATTTGCGAAAAGATATGGCTTTCTCTGTGTGCTTTAATGAAGATATTTGATGCATATTCCTCACATGACTTGTTTCAACCTGAATCCAAATCCTCTGGTCTGTAAAGTACTCTTTGGATCTGCAGTCATTATTTTTAATTTACTGATACTAAAGTCTCCCCTGGGCCTCATCGGCTCTTAATTGTTAAAGCGTCTCAGTGTTGCTGGTGTGGTTTGCACAAACCCTAACTGAACTGCTAACATACCCTGAAATCTCAGCAGGATTAATACTTTCACAGTTGGAGCGATTTTTATCAGATTAATTACCACCTCCTGTAGTCCGATCCCTCACTCTCTGCCAACCCACCCCAAGAACGTATATCTATTTCTGGAGCTGTGAAAAATCTGTCATGATGCATTTAGCTGAATGCAATTTTTTTGGACAAAACTAGGTTCCTTGAACAATCCTTGCTGGGCTGGTGGTTGAAAATTGAGATGCTACATGTAAATAGGGACAGTGCTTTCGAGCAAAGAGCAAAGTGCTTTTGTTTGGATTTCAGGTTTATTATTATGAATAGCTGCATTTAATGGGCATTAGTCTGGTTTAACACACCACCAGGACTTCCTATAGGTTTACCCATTTTTTCCCTTTTATCTCTGGATACTCATGCCTTGTTTCTCTCTTAAAACACTAAAACTCTTCTGTATATATTCGGAACCTCTGCAGGCTTCTACCATAATATTTTAGCCAGTCCCTATTGTGAATGGCAAAGCCAGGTGTAGGAACCATTAAAGTACACACGAATAATGATTCCATAAACAATCAAATGAATAGGGGAGAAGGGAATTCTTACAGTAGAATGCTAACTGATAAACGTGGAGGGAGTGGTGGAGCTGGAATATCACCATTTTGCCACCATCATGGTATAGAAGGATTTGGGCAAGAATTATCAATAGATGCTGACTTTGGCAGGGGGCATTTTAATGAGGAACTAGATATGCGCATGGTCTCATAGATGGTCATAGATTGCTTTTTAGATATGAAGCAAAGAAGAGTAACTATACAGTGGAAAAACTGGACAATGTCTTGATTGAGTTATCAAAATCAGTATCACAGATAGACATTGTGCCCTCCAAATGTGCTGCTCTGAGTAGCGCACATGGCTTATGTAGTTTTCTGGCTGGGAATGTGTAACCTGAATCTAATCATAAGGAAACATCAGACAAACCACAACTGAGAAACAGTCTATAAAATAACAGGCCTTTACTCTTCAAAAATGTCCATGTCTGCCCTAAAAGGCAAAGAAAGACTGAGGAATTGTTATGAGATGAAGGGAATAAGACAACTAAATGCAATCATGATGCTGGGTTGCTTCCTGTACTGGAGGAACCAAAATGCCATAAAGGACATTATTGGGACAATTGATAAAATAAGAATATGGGCAGTAGATAAAAGTATTGTAACAACATTAAATTTCCTGAGTTTAATGACTGTGCTGTGATTAAGAGAATATCTTTGTCCTTAGAAGAGATACAAACTGAAGTATTAGGGAGTAAAGGGATTTGATGTATGTAATCTACCTTCAGATGGTTCAGAAAATAAATTCTGTATATGCATATGTTAAATAGCCAACGCCGGTGGTCTAGTGGTTAAGATTTGGTGCTCTCACTGCCATAGCCCGGGTTCTTTTCCCATCAAGGGACCACACCACCTGTCTGTTGGGTGTCGTACTGTGGCGGCTGTGTGTTGCTGTGATGCTGAAAGCTATGCCACCGATATTTAAAATACCAGCAGGGTCACCCATGGTGGACAGGTTTCAGCAGAGCTTCCAGACTAAGACAGACTAGGAAGAAGGACCTGGACACTCACTTCTGAAAAAATTGGCCATGAAAACCCTGTGAATAGCAGTGGAGCGTTGTCTGATACAGCATGGGAAGGCGAGAGGATGGCGCGAAAAGACTGGGCAGGGCTCCACTCTGCTGTGCACAGCATCGCTAGGAGTCGGAATCATTCAACGGCACTAAAAAATATATTATATATAAATTTCTATATAAATTACAGAAGTTAACTATGTGTAATAAATTATATATACACATATATGTATGTACATATACAGTCTATGCATTTAGCCACTCTGCTATCTGCATGCCAAAACAAAGCTGATCAATGTGTGTGTATCTACGTATCTATATCTATATATAGATATCTGCGTAGAGAGAGAGGGAGAAAGAGACGAACCTGAGTAAAGAGTATACAGGAGTTCTCTGTACTATTCTTGCAACTTTGAAGTTTGAAATTACTTTTAAAGAATGATTGCACTGTTTCCTTTATATGTATACCTCGTGAATTCCCATCTCCACTCCTTCACTGACATCACTCCTGCCACAACTTCTCTCAACCTGGCAAATTGGACCTGGATCTCCAGGTCCCACTTAGTTCTGACTCCCTTCCGTGCACTGCTCCCTCCTCTGCATTCCTCTGACACTACTGGTCTCAGTATCATTTGGCCTGATCCCGTTGATTGGCTTTATTTTGGGGTGCAAACAGCATAGTGCTAAATGTACAGACTGTGGAATCCGACTGGGTTGAAGTCTCAGTTCTGCCACTTACAAGCTGTGTGACCTTGAGCAAGTTCCTTACCTTCTCTAAGTTGTGGTTCCTTTGACAGGAAGCAGCATTACATGAGGGGGAAAGAGCACTCACTGGGAGTTCAGAGGCTTGATTCTAGTTGTAGATTTGTCAGAGGTGTGTGAGCTCGTGGGTCTCAGTTCTATCGTCTGTAAAATAAGGGGGTTGGGTAAATAATTGGTTCTCCTCCCTGGCTGACATTAGAATCGCCTGGGGAGCTCTAAAAGATGTATAAAATATATCAATATCCAGCACCCTCCCCCCGCAAAATTCTGATTTGATTGGTCAGGGGTGAGTTCCAGGGATGGTAGTTTTCAAAGGTTCCCAGATGATTTTAATGTGTGGCCTGGGCTGAGAGCCACCAGGGCAGCTGATTCCCAAGGTTGCTTCCAGCTTCACAATTCTATGATTTTATGCAAAGATGCTGCTGTGAATTTGTTGTTGTTATTATTGAGGCCCCTTTTGTCTCCCCTACAACGTGTAGCCTAGGGCTTGATCACACGGTAGGGACACACAATACCAATATGTTAACTAAAATAATGATCAGCTAAGATTTTCCTCGTTTTTTCCCCTGGCTAAGAAAGAGACATCTTTGACAATCTCAGCATCTTGACAGAACGATTATGGCCTCCTAGAATCCCCTACTAGCCATAGGAAATTAGCTGCAGCAGTTTATGCTCTTAATGGGAAACTAGCATGTCAATGGGCTATTTCTGTCATTGTGGTTTAGTCTGATATTCCAATATGCCCCTGCTGCTTTTCATGATACTTAGCGAAAAAGAAGAGGCAGCGGTTCCCCCTGGGTTCACATTTGACCAATTGCTACGCTTGAGGCAATCACAAAACACCATAGGTGTTGAAAATGATTAGGGACAATTAAGATAGTGCAGCCTCCAAGGAAGAAGCCACTATCAAGTCTTCGATCTCCCAAATGCACAGGTTCTGTGTTCCTGCAGCAGCAATTACCTAAAAATATCTAATACTTAATTACTTCCAAAGTGTCAGTCTTCATAACCGGGTATTAGAATGTTCTAATTGATAGCACAGCTGCGGCTTCCCCGCCTGACGCTGGCATATGGCTTGCAGTGTTCTTCTACCTTAATCAGTTTTCTTTCTTCATAAAGCTCACTTACAGATTGCAGATTGCAGGCGCAATCTACCTAGGATTGGAATTACTGCACCTTTTTTTGCAATTTCCTGCTTTGAGTGAGAGGGGAAAACACCGAGAAAAGAAAAAAAGAAAATAAAGAAGAAGAAGAAGAAGAAAATAGCTGAGGACTATGGCTACTGAACTATGTTGGGAAACTTCCTAGTTCCTGTTGCTTTTGCATTTCACTTTAAGGAAATCCTATACATATGTAATATAGATGTCAACTAGGGTCACCCTCATCACCTAAGTAAGATTGGCTGGAACCTCTGTTCCAGAGATTGTGAAAGGTCCAAATCTCTCTGCAAGCTGTGAATTTCCAGGGTGCTCATGCTATTGCAGTCACCCGTAGCTCCGAGCGCTTGCCATTGCTGAGTCTGTTTTATTTCAGGGTCTTCTCACTGTGTTGTACCTGCTGTTTCCGTTCTATACTATGTTGACTTTAACTCAGAACATAATCCCTCTCCTTAATTTCCCAACAGCCCACTCACACGAGGAAAGTGGATATGGCAGACTTGACTTTACTGAAGCTTGAGGGATATGGAGGGATTTTTACCACAGGCATGCAGACAACTTTAAAGGAAGTGGTAGCCGTTCTTGTCCTGCAGAGTCCCTCAGCCATTTCTGTAACCTGAGCTCCAGTCTCCCACCCTGTTGCTTAGCTGCCTTGCTCTCTCTTCATGACCTCTTCCCTTTACTTTTTGCTGCTGTCCTCTCAGGAAGAATATAAAGGTACTACAGATTTTCTCATGCAGAGCAATTAGGCTCTCTCTAGCGCCAACTCCTAAACTTAGTTCTTGGCCTCTCTTTGCATACCCACAGCTGTGCGTTTACTGCTTAAAGGGGCCCATCTGATTGAGTTTGTTTTCTAGTATATGTATAAACAAAGTGTGTGTGTGTGTGTGTGTATACATACATAAGCACACAGACACATATATATCTCTCCAAATTTATAAAACTTATTGGATATATCAATTACAACTTAATCTTTTATTTGGCAATAGGATTCCCTATAAAACAGCCTCCTCACTCATGTGCAGGGCTCTAGCTTCTTTCTAGTTTTAATTGATTCTCTACACAGCTGTCAAATGAATCTTCTAGAAACTTTTCATCATGTTATTTCTCTGCATACCACCCTTCATTAATATGATGATGTAGTGAATATTTAGATGTTAGTGGTTGATAATGGATTACTGTATTACCCCCAGATAACTTGTGTATTTTATCAGGGACTTGTAATGTCTTGAACTAGAAGAGTGAGTAATAACCTATGTGATGTGCTTAGCGTAGATCTTGGAATATAATAAGTGCTCAGTAAAGGTTAGTGACTAATGTTGCTGTTGTTATGTTATTATTGGGATTTCAGGTGTGGTAGTGGCTGGGTCAGTGGGAGGAGGTTATCGATAAGTCCTGGGGACTTGTTGGTGCTGCTCAAATTCCTATAATTAAAAACAGCTTATTGTACCTGTGAGTAATGTCAGAGCTAGCATTCACAAGTTGCTCCTTCTTTGTTGTATTCATCACTGCCCCCCAACTTCCCCTGGCCAAGTCAGGAATTACCATTAAATGAATGTCCAAACTCCTCAGCCTTCCATGAAACATCTTATGTGATCAGACCCCTTTATTTCTCTAATCTTTGATTCCTTTGCACCTATACACAATTTTATGTTCTAGTTGTGCTTGTCTTATACCTGTACCCTAACATATTATGCTTGCTAAGGTAACCTCAAGTGGGAATTCTCATTTGGAACTGAGGGAATTGTACCAGGATCTATCTAAGGGGTGGTGGTAGTTGGGGATGGGAGATTCGAGCGTTTAAATTAAGCCCTGTTAAAGTCCTCCAATATTATGCATTTCCTGTTTTCTAAACAGGACCACGTGGTGATCATCTACATTCCCCTTTGCCTTTCATCGAGCATAGTTTTCCTCAAATTTAAGGTTAAAAGTATTTTCTGAATCCCACTGACGCCTTGCTGTCTAATTGAGCAGGATTGTTTTCCTCTCTTCTGACTTTATCCCCCTTCCTAGTGAAGACAGATAAGGCCAGGGTGGGGGATCCTCCCTAGAGTTGGGCAGGGTTCTTCAGGGTCCAGAGGCAAGCCCTGTTAGCAGAACCAACAGAGGTAAGCCTCTCTCGTGCAGATCTCTGAGCACTGGCAGGTGGAAGCTGGAGGATTTGGGCCTGCTTCAACAGGCTCAGTCTCCATCTGAAGTTTCTTCCAAGGACAGTCACATACTGCAGAAATCTGGCTCATTTGTTGGTCCACACTTTAATGAATGCTATCAATCAAAAAGCATGCTGCTTGCCCATAACTGAGTTTATTGTTGTCTTCTTGAAATGATTTCTTTGGCCATCCAGTCCCCAAACAGAATTCCATATTGGAGACCATATTGAAAACACTATTTTTTGTAAGATGGTAAAATTGGCCCATCTGTTTCTTCCTCTGCTTACCTGTAGACAGGGAAATGGTCAGGCACGCCCCTCACTGTGGTCCAGACTCATTCCAATGCATTACGCCAGAGAGAGAATCTCACCTTATTTATTTATTTCTAGAGCTTGTTTCCTTTCACAAGGAGGAGAACAAACTGCTTTGAGAAAAGTTCATAGTCCAGTCACAGAGATTTCTGTGACCAGACCCAGCTGAGTGAAGGGGTATAGGATAGTGAAGTCTGGATTATGAGGGAAAAAGAGATGGCTGGGGCATGGGGCCTGCCTGGGACTGGTGCATGACATCAGTATCAGTGCCTGAATGTCTTAAACGGATTGGAGGGGGAAAGTATGGAAGTTGAAGAGCTTAGCTCATACTGCTTACATCTCTCTGTGTGCTAAAGGATCAGTCAGCAAAGGCGTTCTTCTCAATCGTCGCCTGTCCCTCATCCTGGCCCAAAGTATAAAGCACTTTTCTCATCTGTATTAATACCTTGCCCTGGAAACTCCACAGGGTTCTTATGAGGATCAAAAGTGGTAATGACTGTGAAAGTCTTTGCAAATGGAAAACTGCTGCCCAAATGAGGGACTTGGCTAGAAAACCATAGAATCTTAATATTAGATGAGACTTGAAAGATCATCTAGTCTAATCCCCGATCCTGTGCTTGAAGAATCTACTATTGTTATTATATTTATTTGAAGATTTACAAAGATAAGCATTACTTGGGGAGTGATTGAGTCATTCAACAAATATTTATTGAGTACTTATTTTTCAGATGCTGTTCTAGCTGCTGTAAGTAAAACAGTGAATGAAACAGACAAGGCCTCTGCCCTCATATAGCTTAAACTTGAGTAGGGAGAGCCATATAATATGTAAACAAAATAATATAGATAATTTCTGATGATGACACATAGTATGCAGGTAATTGAAATAGGGGTATGTGATAGGCAGGGACTGGATGGAGCAACCTTAGACTATGTTCTCAGGGAAGGTTTCTCCGAGGAGGTGACACTTAAACTTAGTTTTGAATGACAAGAGGGAGCCAGACTGTAAAGACCAAGTGGAAGAACATTCTAGGTAGAGGCGATAGCCGGTGAAATGGCCCTGAGGGGAGGAGGGTATGTTTGAGGATCAATGTAGGTAGAACAGATTTTGTGAAGGGAAGAGTGCTATGAGAGGCGGTTGTAGAGGTAGCAGGGGCCAGACCATGAAGGGAATTTTAAACAAACAAACAAACAAAGCATTTATATTTGATTCTGAATGTGATGGGAAGCCATCGGAGGGTTTTAAGCAAGGCGGTTACGTTACCAGTTTTGGATTTTAATAAGAATTTTCTGGCTGCTGTGTTGAGAAAAAAAATAAAGGAAACAAGGGTGGAAACTGGTATGGGCGTTGGGAGGCTATGGTGATTGTATGTTTGTTCAAAAGTGTTTGTACCCTCGTGTAACTTGAGCAAGAAATAAATATTTATTTCTGGAAGCCCTAGAGATTCTGGGTGTGTTTGAGGCTACAAACAATAACGACAACGACAAAAAACAAAACCTAAGACCAAGAAGACTGGTAGCAGTGGGAATGGTGAGAGGTGGTGAGATTTTACATATTTTGAACACAGAACTAAGAAGACTTGCTGATGTTTGCAAGATGTAGGATGAAAGAGGAAAAGAGTAAAGGTTGTCTTTGGAGCAAATGGGTGGAAAGGGCATCCTTTATTGTGGTGGGGACGACTTGGGGAAGAGCTAGCATGAGGGGAGCCAGGAGTCCATTTTCGGCCTCCTTAAGTTTGAGGTGATTATCAGGGATCCATATGTTGATCTATTTGTGCCTCCCAACAAATTCTTATTTTATTTATTTCTTTTTTCTTTTACTTTGTCTACAAAAAGAACATTTGGTAGCTTACAGTAAAGTACTGGTAAAACCATTAATGCGAGGGGATCCAGAGGGAAATTATATTGAAAAATTCTGGCAGAGGACAACTACTACGATTCGATGAAGTTAATTTTGAGCTTCTTAGTAACCAAAATGAGGAGGCAAAAGCAGTGAGTTATAAAACTCTCATTTTCTGGGGCAGTGGTTCTCCATCTTAGCTGCAGAGTATAATCCTGGAGCTTGCTTAAGCACATTGTGAGTGGTGACCCCTGGAGCTGCACAACTCAACAGCCCTGCCCAGCGCCCACCCCTAGAAATCTGAATTTAGCTGGTCTAGGATGGAGCTGGTATGCAAATAAATTTACTGTTAGATGATTCTAATGTGCAGCCCGAATTGAGAACTACTAGTTTTGTAGAAGGAGGAGTACCCATTGATATGGAAAGATAAACTTGTTCCTGAGCTGTAATTAAATTTGTCTCAGGCATCTTTATGTAAGGGGTATTGGGCTATGTAATGAATGATGCTATAGATAGCAATTCCACATGAGATACAGAAGCCTTCCTCTTTTGCTGCTTATTATATGTACTCTCAGCAAAAGCTGAAGTTGTGAGGTTAAAATTATAGTTGTGTGCAAGCAGAAGCCAGAATGATAGGGTCCAGTTATGTAGCTTTCTGGCAATTTGGCTTAGCAGAGTGATAAAGCTTGGAGAATCACGAAGAAGAAAGAGTTAATGCAAACCTCACGAACATCAGTAGTTTCAGCAAGACTTTGCTCAGTTTGGCCATCAAGCCACTCTGGAAGATTCCTCAAGGAGCTGAGCCTTTCAGCCAGCTCTTTCCCCCTTAAATGAGGCTCGCCTGTAGTTAGACAGGGAGTGGTTTGTGTTCTCGTTTCCTCTTAGTTTTGTCACTATTAGTCTTTCCCATGCCAAGCAGGCTTTTCCTTTGGGGGAAGACACTTAGGCAGAGAATGAAATTAAGAAATAATGTAATGATGATGGCGGCAATTCTTTGCGCAGCCTAAGAGCAGTTGGCTGCTAATTGTGGAGTGGTAATAAGGGGGGCCCTGGGCCATAAGGTTTGTATTTGGAACACCTGTAGTTTTCATTTAACACCATGGATCATTAAACAGCTGCTCGGAATGGCCTTATTAAAACAAACACAGTTGCACTGTTTTATGCAAGTGTTATATTGCAGTGAGCAGATCAGATGCAAATAGAGGGATCTTGTAAAAAAAAAAAAGACACTCTAAGCAGATTTCAAGGTTCTATATCATGAAGGCAAATCTAGCTGGGTATTTTTCTGTCTCTGTGAAGCTGAAACTGATTGAAATTCTTGGATTTTGCCTTAAGCCCTCTTTCCATGCCTGAAGGGCCAGGGAAAGCCTGATACTGAGTCTTCTATGGGGTAGGCCCTTATTGAAGTCACTGGCGTGCTCTAAAACTGGCCTGTCAGGTGTGTTCCTTCCACTGAAGAAAGCCAAATATTCTGTCTTCTGCAACGTGAAGATGACCTTTCTGGGAAGCAGAGGAGCTTTCTGGAGTTTTTCTATCATTATGGATGTTTGTTCTATGTCGCCCACACTTTCACATCGATATCCCCTTACAAGTTTTACACACATTTGTAAGATGGCTAATTAAAATTAGATGCTGAGTTTATGCCCAGAGTCAGGGTGCAGACTAAAGCTGGGATGTAGAGTTTTTCTTGATTTAAAAATAATTGGCCTTTGGTGGAGATATTTTCTAATTATTTGTCAAAGGATGTTTTGGATGCTTCAAGATGCAAGAATCTCTAAGATGTAGTTTGGACAGGGACATATTGGTATTTTTAGGTATATTTTTATGAGAATGACAGTGGAGAATATGTGAGCTGTGTGTGTGTGTGAGAGAGAGAGATTGAGAGTTTGATCCATAGACATCAAGCTCCAAATGTGAATTAATCTCTCCTATAATTGTACAAATTTATGATCGTAAGTGACTCTTTATGTCTTTCCCTAATTCTGTGCAGGAAGCCTTTCATAGACATTATTTGTGGCCTTGATTTCATTAAAGGGCAAGTCATACCCCCTGTGCCTTCCTGTTTTATAATCACACAATCTCAAGTGGTCTTCAGACTAGAAAAGAGATCTTGGCGGGTCTGGGAACCTGTCTGGGAGTGTAGGGGAGTAGGAAACGGGGGAAAGATTTGTATTTCTCAGTGGTCTGAGTTACAGTTACCAGAAGGAAAAGTAGGAACAACCATGTGAATTTTGAGCAGATGAATCTGGCTTGCAGTATCCTCCACATACTTGTCTCCTCTCCTTTGTAGGTACCCTCTGCTCAGGTGCCCTGCTGCCCTAACCCATTTCCTAGCTCTGGTGTCTATTTCAAAGTCAACCCTTGGCAAAACTGTTAAAGCTAGCAGTTTATTCTTGGTGTTCTTTACCCCCACTTGCTGACTTCATTGTTTTTGTTTTGCCTTGGTGGGCCAGCCTGTGCTCCCTTTCCTACTCCCCTACCCTCCCTGACAGCTTCCCAACCCCCTTCAACGTTATTCTGTACCACCCCTTTCAAATCCTGCTCTAGGAGAAGATGGGGAACTTCTGCAACATGAGGAGGAAATGACTGATGCAGCTCAAAGGACCACTGCAACAGGGAAGCTGACCTTTAGCTAATGAGATGCAATACTACTGTTGGATGTTTAGGCATCTGCTAGCTGGAGGTGAGGTTAGGGGCAGGGGTGGTGTGGGGCACTTTAGTTTCTTCCCGTTATATTCTGAGATCAAATCACAACAAGTGAGTGGTAATTTTCTGTGATGTTCTCTAACTGTACTCAGTTTTGTGTCTCCCAGCTGAGGGCCTAGACAATGGTAGCCCCTCAATAAATATTTTTGACTGACTGACTGAATGAATGGGCAGGAGGGCCTTTACCAGACCGCTTTACCTCACAGTAGTAGCTCCGCCTACCTACAAGCTAGACTGTGGACCTGAAGAGCAGCGCCTCCAAGCAAAAGAGTATTGTGCTGCCAAGAGTGTGGGGTATTGTGCTGCCAAGAGTGTGGGGTATTGTGCTGCCAAGAGTGTGGGGTATTGTGCTGTCAAGAGTTTTTTCCAGGGCTCCAGTCTGTTGTCAGGGTTCAGTGAAACACACTTCTTTGCTGAGCATTATGGCCCACAAGATGCATCTGATTCCTCTTCCACAGTAGTTGAAGAAGAATGGGCAGAATCAAGCTTTCCCTTCCTCTAAGGAGAAGTTTCTCCTTAGCCTACTTTCGGATTGCCTTAATCCAGCCTTATCAATAAAGAGTTTAACTGACATAGCCCATGCCATTTTCAACAGACCTGCTAGGATTCCAGAGATGATGG
The DNA here is from genome assembly GCF_041296265.1 of Equus caballus. Taxonomy (NCBI): domain Eukaryota; kingdom Metazoa; phylum Chordata; class Mammalia; order Perissodactyla; family Equidae; genus Equus; species Equus caballus. Next base: position 123,896,711 of record NC_091715.1, on the reverse strand, counting down.
TAGGAAGAAATCATAGCAGTTTTAGTTCTGATTTTTATTTGCATGGAGAGTGATTACTTTCAGTTTTTTCCTGTTTCTTTCAGACCCTGAGTCTTTGGCTTCAAGCCAATTTGTATAGTTTAAAATAATCCAAATTTATACACACACACCCCTCCCAGGCAGGCCATGCCCAGCTCCGTGATTCTACTCTAGGTTTCTAACCTATAAAGCTTGATTTGGCTGCAGAGATAAGTAAGCGAAACCTCAGACCATTGGTGTTCCCTTGCCCATATCTTCCTCATCACTTCTGCTTAAAGACTTCTAGACCATTTGGGAAATGCTAGGCTGACCACTGAGAAAATTCCTGGTTCTAGGAGTTACTGATTAACTCCCAGAGAGACATGTGAATAAGGTGTGTGTGTCCATCAGGAGTTTCTTTGATCCTTAAGCAGGATTGTTTTTAGACAATGCTCTATAAAGAAAATTAGTTATTGGCTTATTCATTTTTTCACCCATTTGCTCACTCCTGCCTGGCCCTGAGTTGGGTACCTAGGCTACAGTGGAGAACCAAGCAGAAAATGTTTCTGCCCTCAGGCTCTTGGGAGTACCTGTTCATTCCATTCTACTTTGGCAGAAAAGTTTGAATAGCATTGTCACCCGATAGATGAATTCCGTCTAAAACAAGCCTACTGACTTCAAGTTATCCTTTAAAGGAAATGAATGGTTAGAGGAGAAAAATTCAGGTGCAATACCCCTCATGTGGTATCCTCATTTGGAATAAAGTGGAAGAAAGTTTCTCTTGGTGAAAAGCCAGATTTATAGTATAATATTTAGAGAACTATGTTTTATTTTTCAAGTGTATATAATGGATTAACTGTTAAAAGAATATGGGTAGATGTTCTGCAATATCTGTGATGAATAGGAATTTTATTAAAATATTTTACAATTATAAAAATAATACACGTCATATAGAAAGTATTGAAAATATAGAAAAATATAAAGAAACAAAATGGGGGCCAGCCAGGTTGTGCAGCAGTTGGGTTCACACATTCCACTTTGGCGGCCCGGGGTTTGCTGGTTCAAATTCTGGGTGTGGACCTACCCGTCACTTGTCAAGCCATGCTGTGGCAGGCATCCCACATAAAATAGGGGAAGATGGGCACAGATGTTAGCTGAGAGCCAGTCTTCCTCAGCAAAAAGAGGAGGATTGGCAGCAGATGTTAGCTCAGGGCTAATCTTCCTTAAAACAAAAAAAGAAACAAAATGTATGATTCCAGTACTCAGAGACAACTGCTTTTAATACAGGTTCACATTCCTTATCTGATTCCTGGGACCAATTGTTGTTGTTGTTGTTGTTGTTTTTGGTGAGGAAGATTGGCCCTGAGCTAACACCTGTTACCAATATTACTCTTTTTGCTTGAGGAAGAGTGGCCTTGAGCTAACATGTGTGCTAGTCTTCCCCTATTTTGTATGTGGGATGCCTCCACAGCATGGCTCGATGAGTGGTATAGGTCCATGCTTGGGATCCAAACCCACAAACCCCTAGCTGCTGAAGCGGAGCGTGCTGAACTTAGTCACCATGCCACCAGGCTGGCCCCAGACCAACTGTTTTTTGAAATTCAGAATTTTTCAGATTTTAGTAAAGTAATCCAATGTGTGTACCAAAGATTTTATGACATCCTCAGTGGAGTGTGGGGCAGTGCTTCATAATCAAACACAGTAATATTTCTGCTGCAAAATGTATAAACATTTGCTCTAAGAAGGATAAATATAGACTATAAATAACCTCACAATTGTTCATGTCAGATTTTGATACCAAATGAGTTATAAATATCCTTCCATTTCGGAGCCCTTTGTATTTTGGAATTGCATATAAAGGATCCTGGACTTGTATTTTGGCACACTATTTAGACTATTTCTAAGCACTTATTTCCTGCTAGGCATCATGGGAGGAGTTTAATGTGCAGAGATTTGCGCTCTTCATACTGACAGGGGCATATCTAAGGGAGTTGGGTCCTGTGAAAAGATATCTGATAACAAGGAAATGCTGTCCATAGGATTTATCTGTATCCACCCTGGTTGTCAGGCCTTTTATAGCTTTGGCTTCAGTTTTGGCCATGGATGTTGACTCTCACAGTCATCCTCTTGGATCTGTCATCCCCTGCTGGGATCACCCTATATTTGATCCTAACTCTGCTCCCAATTCTCTTTGGCTCAAAGGCCAGATCGTGGCACCCTGCCCATGTTCTCCAGGCAAACAAATCCCATCCTATCCCTGTTTTTTGCTTTTGCAAATCTATTTTGGCACTGACATTTCACGGTGACCCTGCCCTGCTCTACTTGGTCAAGTTAAGACAAGCATGACCTGAAAAATGGTTGAAAAAAATAATGGTGAATGTTAAGTGCATAGAGCATCCGTTCAAATTGAAGAGATGGCTTGAAAGGCGCGTGTCAGAAATTAAGCAAGTAAATAAGAGAACACTGTGAGCCATTCGTTTGTAACTTGACAGCTGCCTGTCTGTGCCTCTTACTGTGTCTGTGCTCTAGATTTCAAAATTCTGCCAGATAATGAGTATTTTGCAGAAGCAAATGTCAGAGCTCTTTCTTTCATGCAAAGACAGAAAATTTTGTGAAATGATAACTAATGGATTAGGAAATATTGAAAACCTGTAATTACCTGTGATAAACAATACATTATGCTTTGTTTTCTCTGTTCTGAATTTGCTGCTGTATTTTTTCTTGTATAATGCAGTATTTCAGGCCAGTATTGCTTTTCAATTATGTGTCTCAAGCTACAGTTCCTGCTGACAGTGAGAATGAAAACACATTTTGGTTATTATGTTTTCCCTGCTTTTCCTTGCGGACTCCAAGTGCCTATATGCTAATATAAGCCCTGATGACAGGAAGTCCAAATGGAAATGTTATTAGAAAGCTGTGGATATGTAGTTAATGAAATATGTATGATTACAATATTGCAGGACGTGTGTAATATTGATGGGAATTCAACTGATCTCAATATTTAATAAAGGCTTAATTTAAAATATGGATATTTGGGGTAGTGGGTTGTTTTATCCTTTTTGCAAATATGGCATATGTTAATTTCTTGCTGAAAATTTGTCTGGTGGATTCGATTTCTTTCTGTAATTTCTCATTTTGAATTTCCATTTTTTTGGAAGCACATTTCTTTATGCTTGTCTGGACTTTAGTATTCCAGAATGCCTGAGGGTGAGAGAAAGACTAATAATATGTTTTGAGGCACCCTGGAGCAGCTAAATGGCCCATTAATGATTCCCTGTGGTCTATTTTAATTGGCATTTGAACCCACTTTCTGGAAATGTGGGCCAGTAACTTAGCTTTAGACACTGCTCTCAAAGAACCTGAGTGTTTAGTTTAGGCACTGGTTAAATAGTGGATACTAGGAACTGAATTTGTGAGGATTGAAATTCCCTGTGTAGTTACGAGAGCCTGTGCTTGCAGGTTAGTTGAGCTCTGGCCTTTTTTGAATGCCAAGAAAATGACAGGCTACACAGACCATTAATACTGAGCAATGGAGGGTCATAGATAGACAAGTGGAAACTGTAATCCATCAAAAATCCTGTCTCCTTGGATTTATAAGATTGTTTTATTGTTACCTTTGATTTAATCTATTTGTGCTTCTGAGAATTTATACAATTTAAAACGAAATGATAATATATTATTTTATATTTTTTTGCCAAAAGTTTTCACATGTATACTTATTTTTTTCCCACTAAAACCCTTGTGAAGAGAGATCTGTGTAGCCATTTTAGAGGTGAGAAAACTAAGTCACGGAAAGGTTAAGTAACTTGCCCAAGGTGGTACGTGAAGTTAGGAAATGGCAGAGATGGGATTCTAAGGTAGGTTTATCTCTACAAAAACAGAAAATGGAAAACAGTTAGATCATCAGGTGTGATATAAAATGACATAAAACAAGAGAAATAGAAGAAACGTTTTTGATCAATTGGTTAAAATTTATCTTCACAATTTATTTACCCTTTATGGACTATTTCCTTGTGAGACTGAGGCTTGGACCACAGCGGAGAATATAGATGACTTGGTAAGAGCCGTCTCTATGGAGATGGAGAACCAACTTAAAATGAGTGTCCTACCAACAGCCAGTCACTGGGATCATATTTTCATATGGGATGGAGCAGTTTTGTCTTATGAGCCAGACTAACTACCTTAAACTGGTACTGGGAGAATTAGTCTGCTGCCCATCCATTTGCTTAGAGTGAAAGAGCATAGTTTTCCAATCAAACAGTGTGCTTACTTGCCCATGGAGAGAGTGAGCTGGACAGACAAGTTCATGAATAGGCACATTTTTGTTTAACCTATATTCCATGTTGTATGGGGATTGCCTGGAAGGGTAGGGTGTGACAGAGTACCACTTTGGGGGACCCTGGGGAGCCAGGTGTGGGATGCAAGCATTAGGTGTGCACAGAAAGCATTCAAAGTTAAGAGCCTTGTCTCTGACATCAGACTTCTTGAGTTGGAATACTGACTCTGCCACTCACTAACTGTGTAAACTTTCTGAGCTTTATTTTGCTCAGTTGCAAAATAGGGATAATAAGTGCTTACCTAATAGGGATTTGGGGAGGATTGAATGAGTTATTACATGTGAAAACTTAGAATGGTATCTGGCTTATAGTAAGACCAGTAAGTGTTAAGTGTTGGGCGTTATTTCTATTACTTCAAGAGCTGGCCCAAAGTGGAATACTATATGGTTCTGTAGAAAAGTGACATTTATCATATCCAAAGCATTTTGGGAAGCATTTGCCTATCTCCAGGAACACAACCAATGAGATGACTGACATTTCCTGTGACATCCAGTTGAGTTCCTATGTTTATCCCATTTTTAACGTTCCTTTCCCTGGGTTTGTATGTGGTTCTAGGACTGCTATTTTAATGTGTCATTTCTGTCCTGGAACTAACGATGAACATGTTCACTGAACATGCCCAAGTGGAAGCAGGTTTTCTAGAAGTGCAGTAACATGCAATGAGAAGGAAATTGATTAACCAAAGAAGACTTTAATTGACTTGTCCATGTGAGTTTGTCATTTTAATTATTAGGTTTTTAATACTAGCAAATCAGTTAATGGCACCAAGGAAACAATTGCTGTTGTCAAAGAGTAAATAATGGTATAGCCATTCTAGTGTGAAGGTTATTTTTATATCACATTTCATTGTGCTAGCCCGTCTGATTTATGGCTGCAACGAACAGACCCTCGCTCTGGCCCCTATCTGCTCACACAGTAATTTCAAGGCCATCCCTCTCAAAAAGACCCTGCCAAAGTATTTATGGGAGTCCCCAGGGGTTATCTTACATGAGCTCTGAATTAGCCAGACCACCACCACTGCTGCTGATACTGTCCTCCAGACGATCAGTGCTGCTGCTGCTGCCTTGCCAGCCTACTGTATCCTGCTGATTGTCCTGGCTGTTGATGCTCTCAATTCTCATAGAGCAATGAGACCTTGGCAACCAACTGCAAAGTCAGAAGAGGCACAGCTTTCGCCTTCCTGCATTGTGTTCCCTTAGGGGAATATCATAGTATGGTTATTTGGGTCCTGAGGTGTTACAAAGTTTAGTCAGCTCATTTGGCTTTTACTCATAGTCCTTATATCCCAGAGCAGACATTTGCTCGGTTGGAGTAGTTGGGCTGAGATGGATTTAAGCAACAACTATCCTGTAATTGGAAATTTTTTGTTTCCTATTTCCAGAGATTTTAGTTTTATTTTCAATTAACCTTTACTTTTTGTTCTGATTATAAAAGTAATATATGCCTTTGATAAAACATTTTGGAAACACAGCAATCACTCATAATTCCATCACCTGCAGATTAGCGTGGATTTTTGCTGAATTAAAAAATATATTGAATTTTTTTTCTAAAAATTATATATATTGAGTAATCTTTTTAATTTATTTTTTATTGCATTGTGGTCATACTGGTTTATAACATTTTATAATTTCAGGTGTACATTATTATATATCACTTTCTGTATAGACTGCATCATGCTCACAACCAATAGTCTAGTTTTTATCTGTCACCATACATATGTGCCACTTTACCCTTTTCGCCTACCCCTTCCCCTCTGTTAACCACTAATCTATTCTCTTTGTCCATGTGTTTGTTTGTCTTCCACATATCAGTGAAATCATGTGGTGTTTGTCTTTCTCTGCCTGGCTTATTTTGCTAAACATAATACTGCCAAGGTCCATCCACGTTGCAAATGGAGCAATTTTGTCTGTTTTGTGGCCGCGTAGTATTCCATTGTATATTCTGCCTGCCTCTCATTCTCAGCTCCTCTTGTTAAATCTGACTCACCGGGCCTGACTTCTTTTTGCTTATTGGTGGATTCTTTCTTACGGGCCCTCCAATCTGTTCAAAAACATATCTTCAACCTGGTTCTCCACTCATTCAACAGAAATCCAAGAGGAGATATGGCTGGTGTCCTTTATACAAAAGATTTCATACCAGTACAAATCAATTGATGTAAGTGGCTTGTGGGTGGAGAGTGGTGGAGAAGGCATCACTTAACTCCACCTGCCAGATGTAATTGAATCTTATATGTGGCCCAATTTGGGACCATAGTGTTAAGCTGTGTTTACATCTTTAATCTGCATGCCTGTGAAATTGCCATGGTCTGGAATGTCTTGTCCCCTATTTCTGCAAATCCACGTCTCCCCATTTTCAAAACCTTTAGTGAAGTTTACCTCCTCCAAGAAGATTTCCCCAGTTAACCCCAACTGATTAAAAACTAATTTCCATGCTCCACATACACCATTTTATGTGTCCTTTCAATATGTTTTAAATGTTCCCTCACTCAATAGATATTTATGAACACTTACTACATGCTGGGGATATAGTGAAAAGTGATATAGTATCACTGTTATGTATACTGATACTGATATAGTATCACTGGGGCTATAGCTGGGGGTATAGTAGCAGTGAACAAAACAGACATGGTCCCCTGCCTTCATGAACCTGACATCCTAGTGGGAGAAATGACAAAGAAGTAAACAAACAAGGAATCAAGATAATTTCAGACAGTGATATACACTTTGAAGAACAAGTCCTAAGGGGATAGAGAGTGAAGGAGAGGCAGGCAAACTGCTTTACATAGGGTGGCCAGAGAAAGCTTCTCTGAGGAGGTGACATTTTAACTCAGCCCTAAAAAATAAGGAACAAGCCATGCAAAGAGTGTTCTAGGCAGAGGGAAGAGCAAGTATAGACGTCCTGAGGTGGAAATAATTTTAGTGTGTTCAGAGAACTGAAAGATGTCCTCAGTGTGGTTGGAACACTGTGAGTATGAGGTTCACATATCGTTTTCCCTCTTTCTGTGTTGTGCTTCTGTTAGACTGTGAACATTGAGGAATAGGATGCCTAGGCCAGATTGTCTGTTCTTTCTGCATTTTCCATAGTGCCTATTGTTCTGTTTTTGTGTGTGTGTGTGTGTGAGGGAGATTGGTCCTGAGCTAACATCAGTTGACAATCTTCCCTTTTTGCTCGAGGAAGATGGCCCCTGAGCTAACATCTGTGCCAATATTCCTCTACTTTGTGTATGAGTCACTGCTACAGCATGGCTTGATGAGTAATGTGTGGGTCCATGCCCAGGATCCGAACCTGCAAACCCTGGGCCACCGAAGTGGAGTGTGTGAACTTAACCACTATGCTACCTATGCTTAGAACATTTATATTTAATGTAATTGTTGATATGTTTGGATTTAGGTTTGCTGTTTTATTGTTGTTTTCTATTTCTTCTGTGTTTTATTCCTCTATTTCACCTTTACTGCTTTATTTTGGGTTACACATTTTCAGTATTCTATTTCAATTTACCTCTTGTGTATAATACTTATAGTGGTAGCTCTATGTGTTACAAAATCCATCTTTAACTTTTAACATTTCTTTTAATTAATAGACTTTTTAAGAAGAGTTGTAGATTTACAGAAAAATCAAACAGATAGTAGAGTGTTCTCATATTACCACCTTCTACTCCCCCCCACAGTTTCCCTATTATTAAAGTCCTTCTTTAGTGTGGTACATTTGTTACAATTAAGAAACCAATATTGATACATTATTATTAACTAAAATTCATAGTTTACATTAAGGTTCGCTCTTTGTGTTGTACAGTCCTACGCACTTTGACAAATGTATAATATCATGTATTCACCATCACAGTATCACACAGAATAGTTTCACCACCCTAAAAGTCCCTTGTGCTCCGTCTATTCATTCCTGCCTCCTTCCCCCAAATCCCTGGCAACCACTGATCTTTTTATTCTCTCTATAGTTTTGCCTTTTCCAGAATGTCATACAGTTGGAATCATACAATATGTGGCCTTTCAGACTGGCTTATTTAACTTAGCAATATGCATTTAATGTTCTTTCATGTCTTTTTGTGGCTTGATAGCTCATTTCTTTTGATTGCTTGAGTAACATCCCATTGTATGAATGTACCACATTTTGTTTATCCATTTACCTATTGAATGACATCTTGATTGTTTCCAGCTTTTGGTGATTAAGAATAAGGCTGCTATAGACATTTGTGTGCTGTTTTTTTTTTTTTTTTTTTTTTTTTTGTGGATGTAGTTTACAACTCTATTGGATAAATACCTAGGAGCACAATTGCTGGTAAGAGTATGTTTAGCTGTGTAAGAAACTACTAAACTGTCTTCCAAAGTGGCTGTACCATTCTGCACTGCAATTAGCAATGAATGAGAGTTCCTCTTGTTCTCCATCCTTGCCAGCATTCAGCATCGTTGGGTTTTTGGATTTTAGGTAGTTTAATAAGTGCGTAGTGGTGTCTCACTGTTGTTGTCATTTGTAATTCCCTTATGATGTATGATGTTGAGCATCTTTTCATATGCTTATTTGCCAACTGTGCGTCTTTTGTTTTTTGATGAGGTGTCTTTTTAGATCTTTAGCCCGTCTAAAAAAAATTGGTTTGTTTGTTTTCTTATTGTTGAGTTTTAAAAGTTCTTTGTATATTTTGGATACAAATCCTTTATCAAATATGTATTTTGCTAATATTTTCTCCCAGTACGTGGCTTGTCTTTTCATTATCTCAACAGTGTCTTTTGCAGAGCACAATTTTTAATTTTAGTAAAGCCTAACATCAACTTTTTTCATAGATTGTGCTTTTGGTGTTTTATCTAAAAAGTCATAGCCAAACTCAAGGTCACCTAGATTTTTCTCTATGTTATTTTTTAGAATTTTTATAAGTTTTCATTTTACATTTAGATCCATTTTGAGTTAATTTTTGTGAAAGGTGTAAAGTCTGTGTCTGGATTCATTTTTTTTGCATATGAATGTCCAATTGTTATAGCACCATTTGTTGAAAGGTCTATCTATTCTCCATCGATGGTGTTTGCTCTTTAGTCAAAGATCAGTTGACATATTATTTGTGTGGTTCTATTTCTGGGGTCTTTATTTTACTCCATTGATCTCTTTGTCCTTTCACCAATACCATACTATCTTGAATACTGTAGCTGTATAGTAAATCTTGAAGTCAGGTACTGTCAGTCATCCAACTTTGTTCTCCTTCTTCAGTGTTGTGTTGGCCCTTATAGGTCTTTTGCCTTTTCCTCTAAACCTTAGAATAAGTTTGTTGATATCCACAAAATAACTTGTTGGGATGTTGATTGGAATTGTGTTGAGTCTATAGATCAAGTTGGGAAGAATTGAGATCTTAAAAATATTGTGTCTACCTATCCATGAACATGGCATATCTCTCCATTTATTTAAATATTTGATTTCTTTCATCAGAATTTTGTAGCTTTTCTCATATAGATCCTGTATATATTTTGTTAGATTTATAACTCAGGATTTAATATTTTTGGATGTTAATGTAAATAGTATTGTTTTTTATTTCAAGTTCCAAATTGTCATTGCTAGATATAGGACAGCAGTTGACTTTTGTATATTAACTGCGTATCCTGCAAACTTGCTATAATCATTTATTAGTTAGGAAGCTTTTTGTCTATTTTTTGGGGACTTTCTATATAGGCAATCATGTCATCTGTGAATGAAGACAGTTTTATTTATTTCTTCCCAATCTATATAACTTTTTTTTCCTTTCTTGTTTTATTGCATTAGCTAGGACTTCCAGTACATTCCAGTACAGTGCTGACTAGGAGTGGTAAAAGGGAACATCCTTGTCTTGTTCTCACTCTTATGGGTGAAGAATCTAGTTTTTCATCATTAAGTATGATGTGAGCTGTAGGTTTTTTTGTGTGTATGTGTATGTAGATGTTCTTTACCAGGTTAGGGAAGTTTCCTATGTTCTTAATTTGCTTAAATTTTTTTACATCATGAGTAAAGGTTGGATTTTGTCAAATTTTTTTTTTAATCTATTGATATCATTGCGTATTTGTTCTTCTTTAGCCTATTGATGTGATTGATCACATTAATTGATTTTTGAATGTTGAACATAACTGGAATAAATCCCAGTTGTTGTTGGTGCGTAATTCACTTTATACATTATTGGATTCAATTTGCTATCATTTTCTTGAGTTTTTTTTTTTTTTTTGAGGAAGATTAGCCCTGAGCTAACTACTGCCAATCCTCCTCTTTTTGCTGAGGAAGACTGGCCCTGAGCTAACATCCATGCCCATCTTCCTCTATTTTATACGTGGGATGCCTGCTACAGCATGGATTTTGCCAAGTGGTGCCATGTCTGCACCTGGGATCCAAACCAGCAAACCCCTGGCCGCCAAGAAGCAGATTGTGCACACTTAACCGCTGCACCACCGGGCCAGCCCTATGTTGAGGATTTTTGCATGTGTGTTCACAAGAGATGTTGGTCTATAGTTTTCCTTTCTTGTAATATCTTTTTCTGCTTTTGGTATTAGGGTAATGCTGGTCTCATAGAAAGAGTTAGGAAGTGTACTCTGCTTCTATTTTGTGGAAGAGATTGTAGAAAATTGGTATAATTTCTTTCTTAAATGTTTGGCAGAATTCACCAGTGAAACCATCTGGGCCTTGTGTTTTATTTTTGGAAGATTATTAATTTTTGACTCAATACCTTTAATAAATATAGGCCTGTTTGGATTACTGTTTCTTCTTATGTGACTTTTGGTGGTTGTGTCTTTCAACAACTGGCCTGTTTTATCTAAGTTATCAAATTTGTGGGCCTAGAGTTGTTCATAATACTCCTTCCTTTCCTTTGAATGATGACAGGAAAAGTAGTGATGACCCCTTTTTAGTTTTTGATATGAGTAATTTGTGTCTTCTCTCTTTTTTTCTTGGTTAGCCTGACAGATGATTATCAATTTTATTTTTCTTTTTAAAGAACCACCTTTTGGTTCATTGATTTTTCTCTATTGATTTCTTGTTTTTAATTTCATTGATATCTTCTCTAATTTTTATTATTTATTTTCCTCTGCTTACTTTAGGCTTATATTGCTATTTTTTCTGTAGTTTCATAATATATAAGTTAAATTATTGATTTTACTTCTTTCTTCTTTTCTAACATTTACATTTGATGCTACAAATTTCCCTCTAAGCAGTTTTTGCTACACTGCACAAATTTTGCTGAGTTGTATTTTCATATTAGTTCACAATATTTAAAATTTCTCTTGATTAGGAAAAAATAACATCTGTATAAAATAATGGGGGCCAGCGCCATGGCTGAGTGGTTAAGTTTGTGCACTCTGCTGCAGCAGCCCAGGGTTTCACCGGTTGGAATCCTGGGTGCGGACATGGCACTGCTCATCAGGCCATGCTGAGGTGGCATCCCATATGCCACAACTAGAAGGACCCACAACTAAGAATATACAACTATGTACCGGGGAGCTTTGGGGAGAAAAAGGAAAAAAAAATAAAATCTTTAAAATTTCTCTTGATCTTCTTTGACTCATGTGTTACTTAGAAGTCTGCTGTTTAATCTCTAGATATTTTGGCATTTTTCCAGATATTTTCTGTTATTTATTTCTAGTTCAATTTCATTGTGGCCTGAGAGCGTACTCTGTATGATTCCTATTTTTAAAAAATTCATTAAAGTGTGTTTTATGGTCTGTGATGTGGTCTATGTTAGTGAATGTCCATATGAGTTTGAGAAGAATGTGTATTTTCCTGTTCTTGGACGAATTATTCTGTAATGTCAATTAGACGCAATTGACCAATGGTGCTCTTCAGGTCAACTATACTCTGACTGACTTTATGCTTGCTGAATCTGTCAGTTCCTAATAGAAGGGTGGATTTTGTCCATTTCTCATTGCAACTTTATCAGTTTTTGCCTCATGTATTTTGATGCTCTCTTATTAGGTGCATACATGTCAAGAATTATTGTATCTTCTTGGAGAATTGACCCCTTTGTCACTATGTATCCTCTATCTTACCTCTGATAACTTCCCTTTCGCTGAAGTCTGCTTTTCCTGAAGTTAATTATAGCTACGCCAGTTTTCTTTTGATTAGTGTTAGCATAGTGTATCTTTCTCCATCCTTTACTTTTAATTTATCTGTTTCTTCATGTTTACAGTGAATTTTTTGTAGACAACATATAATTGGGTCTTGTTGTTTTACCTACTCTGACAATCTCTGTATTTTAATTGATGTATTTAGACCACTCACATTTAAAGTGATTATTGATATCACATGGTATATTAAGATCTACTATGTTCCTAACTATTTTCTACTCATTCCATTTGTTCGTTCTTTTTTGTTTTCTCCTACTTTTTTCCCTTCTCTGGTTTTAATTGGGCATTTTATATGATTCCATTTTGTATCCTCACTTAGCATATCAATATACTCCTTTTAAAAATCTTTACTAGCATTTCCAATAACAAAATTATTTATTTACAACAAGGAATTTAAGTCCACTTTCAAATAACACTATGTTGTTTCATGGGTAGTGCAGGGACTTTATAGCAGAATATTCCCAATTCCTCCTTCCTGTCCCTGATAACATTTCTGTCATTTATTTCACTTATCCATATGTTACAATCTCCAATATATTGTTACTATTATTACTTTGAAGAGTTATCTATTAGATTAACTGAGAATAATAAAAAATAAAACATTTTGTTGTACTTTCTTTTATTCCTTCTTTGGTGCTCTTCCTTTTTTATGTAGATCTGACTTTCTGACCTATATCATGTTCTTCCTCTCTGAAGAACTTCTTTAACGTTTCTTGCAAGGCAGGTTTACTGGCAACAAATTTCCTCAATTTTCACTTGAGGGTCTTTTGAAGGATAATTTTGCTGAATATAGAATTTTAAATGGATGTTGGAATTATCTGATAATTCCTAAAAATCCTTTTTTTTTTAAACATTTTAAATATTTCACTCCACTCTCTTCTTGCTTGCATGGTTTCTGAAAAGTCCAATGTAACTCTTGTCCTTGTTCCTTTCTAGGTAAGGTGGGTTTTCCCCTCTGATTTCTTTCAAGATTTCCCCCTTGTGTTTGGTTTTCTTCATTTTGAATATGATATACTGAGTTGTATATTTTATGGTATTTCTCCTACTTGGTATTTTCTGAGCTTCTTGGATCTGTGGTTTAGAGTCTGTCATTAATTTTAGAAAAATCTCCATCATTATTACTTCAAATATTTCTTCTTCTCCTTTCTATTATACTTATTCAGATATTTACATTTTTTTGCTCTTCCTTTATTCCTGAGTTTCCCATCTTCCTCCCTTCTTCAGAGAGAAGGGGAATAATACCCTTCTTTCAGCAATTAAGAGCAGGTCAGCTGTTTATGAATTTAGTTGCCTTTTTTCGACAACACTTTTATTTTTACCTTCACTTCTGAAGGATAGTTTCACTGGATACAGAATTCAGGGGTAACAATTCTTTCAGCACTTTAAAACTATCATGCCACTTTCTTCTGTCCTCCATGGTTTCTAATGAGAAACCTACAGTCATTTGTAACATTATCCCCCTATAGGTAATGTATCATTTCTTTATTGTTGCTTTCAGGAGTTTTTTCTTGGTGTTTATTTTTCAGAAGTTTGCCTATGATGTATCTTGACATGCATTTCATTGGGTTTATCCAATTTAAGGTTCCCTCAGCTTCTTCAATATGTAGGGTGTTTTTTTTTCTTTTGTTAAGCCTGAGAAGTTGTCAGTCATTATTTCCTGAAATATTTTTCAGCACTCCACTATTTTTCTTCTCCTTCTAGGACTTTGAAGACACTATTGTTAAGCCTTTTTTACTGTCCCACAGGTCTTTGAGGCTCTGTTCATTCTTTTAAGCCTTTTTTGTCTCTACATTTCAGAGTGGGTAATTTCTTTTGGTCTATCTTCAAATTCACAGAAACTTGCCTGCCCTCTCCATTCTACTACTGAGTCTATCAAGAGAGTTTTTTTTATTTTAGTTATTGGATTTTTCAATTTTAACATTTCCACTTGGTTCTTTTATGTATCTCTTAGTTATTTACAGATGCTTTTGTATTTTACTGTTTGCTTCAAGAACGTTCGTAATTGCTCATTTGAGCATTTTCATAATAGGTGCTTTAAAGTCTTTATCAGATAATTCCAACATCTGTGTCATCTCATGACTGATGTAGTGATTGTCTTTTACTATACAAATCAAGATTTTTGTGGTCCTTCATATGCCTAATAATTTTGGATTGTATCATGGACATTTAGAATATTACATTATGAGACTCTAGGTCTTGTTTAAATCCTATGGAGCATGTTGATATTTTTGTTTTTAATCTGATAATTCCTCTGGTTCAGTTCAGACCACAAGTTTCAACCCTCCTTCTGTGGGCTGAAGTTCTTATGTCAATTCAGTTTTCAAAACTTCTGCAGTGCTATTTGAATCTATCCTGCATGTGTGCTACCCAGTGGCCAGACTGAGACCTGAGTAGTGGTCTTTTAGTTCAGTTCTTGCAATTATTGGTATGCTGATTCAGCCCAGATCCACAAGTGCACAGTTTGGGAATGAGACTAGGAGTTCATTAGCAATTTTATGGGATTACATTCATGAGCTCCTCCCTCTTCAATTTCCCCAATATTTTCTGGTTCCCTGGGGCTCTCTTTTTTGGTCTTCTGTCCAGAAACCACCCCCTTACATGATTGTACTACTGCCAGGGCCAAGCAGCAAGACGACAGAGAGATATTTAAAAAGTGATGGGCTCAGCCCTGCTCTTTTGGAGCTACACCTCAACTGAAAGGAGACAAAAGTTCCTTCCTTCAGAGTTTTGGCTCCTGCAGTTTTCCGATACCTGCCACTGCCATTGCTATAGCTTCAGGATCACCTAGACGCTGGGGTACTATGAAAATGAGAAAGAAGGAAAAGAAACCAGCGTGTTTTATTTATCCTCCACTTTATGAGCATTAGTAGTTTTTTCTCCTGCTCCTCAAAGCCAGAATTACAGAACTTCTTTTGGTGCTTTCTCTATCTGCACCACAGTGTTCACTTTTGGGTTTCTAGCTGCTTTGATTTCTTGCCAGGGGATATGTGAGGGGAAAAAATGGTAAACTCCTTGCTGGGTTGGCGATGTATCAATTCTGTTGTTTTTCCTTGCTATCCCTTTCACTATTTACCTTTCAAGTAGATGCTCCATGCATTCTGCCCAGGTTTTGTGGCTAATTTCAGTGAGAGAAAAGTCTTACGTACTCAAACTTACCTGGGGAAAATCCCAATTCTGTTCTTTGAAATATTTTGGTTTGTTGCAGGAAATGATTCATTTTCTTTTTGAAATCAAAGCAAAGTAAAAAAAGAACCGTTAAGACTTGATTAACTGGAACTATTGTGTACACAAAAATATTGTTTCTTCTTGGTTACAGAAATTTTAAGATTTTATTGGGGTGATACCTTAAGTACAACAAACATTCTGCTAAGTTCAGCTAGCTCTTCTCCCCTTATTCTCCAGATTGGCACATAAAGGATGGTGATTGGATGCAAAAATCCAGCATGCTAGGTGGAAAAGTGGGATTTCTACTTAAGTATGCCTAATGTCATAGCCTAAACTTTTCACCACCATACTATGCTGCCTTCTTAAGTTAAATAAATGCTGCCCACACTTAGAATTTTTACTGACTGTGGTACATTTATTGTTTACTTCTTTGACCCTCCTCCCAGTCTCTGTAGGAGTACACTTTCCTACTCCATTAATGTTGAGCTTGGCCGTGTGGTTTGCTTTGGCCTAGTGGTCTTTGGAGTGTGGTCCCCCACCCCTTGACTTTGGACTTGGCCATCTGACTAAGCAGACATGACAAGAGCAAAGAGCAGAGACTTGGAACGTGATTTGTGGTTGGGCTTATCCTCTTGTGCTTCTGCCATTACCATGAGAAGAAGATGTCCCAGAAACCCTGCTTGTCCAAGGAAGAAGAAGATGTGGAGCATACCTGGACCTGACCCACAGCTTGGTGCCAAGCATATAGGCCTAACCTAGGTGAGTGACATGTGAGTAAAAATGAATAATTGTTGTTTGAAGATTCTGATTTTAGGGGTGGTTTGCTATGCAGCATCATTGTAGCAACTGACAGACTATTTATGACCATATAAATATTTGGTCAATGACTTCTTAAGTTTCCACATGAAAGTTAAATGAAGATACAATTTTCATTTAGATTCTAAAACCTCGGGATACCTTTTTAATCTCTACTCTCTTCACTACTTATTCTATTTTCAAACCTTTTTTTTCTCCTAGAAGATAGATTTACTAAGGAATGGGATTTTCTTCTTTTTATCTGCAGCTCTGCTAGTTTTGTCAAATTCTGATAGTTCTATTTGGGGCTTCAGAGCATGGTGGGGACTTGTTGTTTGGGGTATCAAAGTTTCTACTTAACTGGATTTGTTATTCTTGGTCCCCTTTGTAAATGTAGCATCAGGATCCCTATAGGTCTCTATGCATGGCTCCTGCGGACAAGAAGCCACAGATCATAGGGTTGTGTGCTGGTGCACTCCTCATGGCTCTGATTCTTCCCACGTGGTAAACTCTAGAATAGGATCTAGATAGACTTGGGCTTGAATACGATTTCTATACTTTAATGTCTGAAGGACTCGGGGCAAGCTACATACTGTTTCTGATCTTCAGATTCCTCAAATACGAAGTGGGGTGCTAATCTCTGCCCAGCCTCCCTCAGCATTTTTGTGAGCTTCAGGAGCTCAGTAAAGATTAAGGAGATCTTATGATTCTTGTTACTTATCCTGAGTATGTTCAGCAAGCTAGTAGCTAGCAGCAGTCACCACCAGTGTTCTTTTTATATTCCTTAGGAGAGGGAATTTTCAGGGAGCTGAGGGGTAGCATCTCCATTTCACTACCTCTGGCTCCTGACAAAGACTGGGCTCAGCAATCTTACTCTCCCCTCTGCACCCTTCTTCCACCATGAATAGGAGGGGCCTAACCACACTCACCATCTTCCGAGGACTCAGAGAATCCTATTTCCTTGACAACAGAAATGCAGGTGTCAAAGTGAGTCAGCTTTGAGGAGCTGAAGCAGTGGCAGGCTGCCCTTGGCTTTATATTGCTTTTGCTCCTTAGAGTTGTCTCCACTAGTTGCTCAAGTGCAGAGTGAGTGTGTGGCCTAGAGACTAAAGAAAAAATGTCTAGCGTAGCTGCTTTTTACCAGATGCATGGGCCCTAATGTTGTTTTGCAAAAATAAGGCAGCTCTTCTACCTCATTCTTTGTGGTCTTTTAGAACCACACAACCTGTGGAGCCTGGAAAAGAGTAGAAATATGATTGCATTTACCCTTTGGTTTGTAAGCTTAATTGGTAGCACTTTACAGTGGAAGAGCTCTCGTTATTATTTATCATGTGCCAGGTGCTTTACATTCTTTATATCATTTACTCTGATTTAATTCTGACATCAGCCCTTTTATCCCCATTTTAAAGGTCAGAAAACCTAGGCTTAGAGTAAGTAAATTAACAGAGTCAGAAGTTATACTTGCATCTGTCTGAATCCAAAGCTTGTTTTCTGTAACATCACACAGTCACTGTTTGCATTTTGCTTGTTTTGGTCATTCCGGGAGTATGGTAATACATGCTCTACCATCGTTTTGTTAAACAGTGGTTAGAGCCAGGAAATTGAATCAGACAGCTCTGGGTTTGAATTCTGGCTCTATCATTTATCAACTGTGTGATCTTGGAAAATTTGTTTAACCTCTCTGAGCCTCAGTTTCCTTATGGGAATAATAATAGTGTTTCTCTCATAGGGTTTTGGGGAGGTTAAATGTGATGATGTGTGTGAAGGGCCTTATGTAGTGCCTCGCATAGTGCATGGCATTTATTAAGCATTCAATAAATATTGACTAAAAAGAGTAATGTGTCTCAGAGTAGAGGTATCATTGGATCCCAAAGCTCTTCTGTTTGCTCTTATAGGACAGCAGCAGGTTCTTGAAAATTTAGTTATAGGATGTTGGGGCTAAAGGGGTTCTTAGGATTGATTAGCCCAAACTCCCTTTTTGCATATGGTGAAACTGAGGTTTGGTGAAAGGGAGTCACTTGAATTTGTTATTCTCCACTGCTCCCAATTGCATCTCCTGATAAAGTCAGTAACCTTGGGCAAAGTTGTGTTTCTTGGCATTGCTTATTTGTTTGAAAACAGGCAATGATCCCTACCCTTCTATTTACCAGGCCTGAGATTTATAGGGAAAAGATGAGATTTTTAGGTATTTGTGATTAGAAAAATATGTATTTACTCTAGTATGCCCCTCTTTCCCATACTCCACATACCCTCGTGCTTCCCAGGCCAGGCTTGTAATTCAAGGAGTGTTCTCTATCTCTGGATATCTCTTTATCCTCTTCAAAATCATTACTGTCAAAAGTCCTTGTTCTGTGTCCCTTTGGGACCTGTTGTCTGTCAAACTTACCTGATAAAGTAAACTATAGGTTAATGTGATAATGGTCTAATGTATTACATTTCCCACATATTATCTGCATATTAACATGATGCTTCCCTCAATGAAATGATATACAGTAGAATTTCATGCATAAAGGTATTAGGTTATGGAAGAGAGCAATTTGAGTAGATGGCTTCTCTTCTCACACCACCTGGGTGGCCACTTGGAACATATCCATCCTTTGGAGCCTCCTTAGAGAAAGATAGGAATCTTCTTAGGGTTATAGTGAGGTACAACCTTCTGTCATTAGCCTTTTGCAGTAGTGAGTGGGTAAAAGTAGAAGTTGTCTCAGCTCTTGGTGATGGGGCCTGGACTGCTTGAGTTCTGGGGTTGGAGGTTGGTATTTGAAAGGTATAAAATAGGGTATTTTATAGGATGAGCATCAGGATGAGTTTGAATCTGGATAAAACCAGCAAGAGGAATCCTGTTGGAATGAAGACCAGGGGCATCTCCTGCCATTCCTTTGAAGGCAATAGGACTCCAGAGATCACAAAATAGCTGGTGCTCATTTTCATCATCCTCACCATCCTCTTCAGGAGAGACATCAGTGTACCATACTGGCTGACCATAAAAGCTGGACCAGTCCTGGTCATTGGCATGGGAACCAATTCTTCCCCACCAGTATGCACAGTAAGGCACTGAAAAAGGGACTCTTCCTGCATTGCCATAAGTGCTGTGTCCCTTCATTTTATTAGTCTTAGCATATAAGAGGAAGGGTTTGTAGGCATTGTCTAGTTCACCACTGTTGGGGGTGACTTGCCTAAGGTCGCAGAGTCAATTCATGGCATAATGAGGGCTATAGCTCAGGGCTCCTGAGGCCCTACTTTGTGCTCTTTCTTGTGTACTACAATGTCTCTGTTGTGTGAGTTAAGATAGCACAGGTAGGTGGCATGGTTTCCAGAAGACCCCTGTTTTTTATGTATGTGGGTACACATGTACACGCATGATGTGTATCTGTGTGTAGTGCTTAGAACAGTGGCTGGCAGGTACTCTCATACATTTTAGCCATAATTATTATAATTGATAATATTTTATATGCCCATAGCTCATATGAGGGCCTGGAGACTGAGTAGCCCACTCCTCTTAGTTCATTGACCAAAGTTTATGGAATTCTCTCACATCCTTTAAATTCTCATAACAATCTCATAGGGTCAGCATTCTTATTGTTATTATTGTTGTTTTTATCTCAACCCACAGATAAAATAATAGGCTTAGAAAAGTTGAATGTCTGGACCAAGACACACAGCAAATCAGTGAAGGAGCTGAGGTGACCAAGGTTAGTGCTCTTACTCCTACACCAGAGCCTCCTTCCCCAGAGCTGCAGAAGAGGTATCATAGCAGGCGCAGGTCTTAAACACAGAGCAGGTCAGCACTAGACCTGCAAGACAAGATTCAGGGAAGAAGGGCAGCTGTTGCATGTAAGCAGCCAATGCTTGGGTGTAGGAGCTGAGGGCAGTGGCACCTAAGATAAACTTTGCTTGTTGACCAATTCTGTTAGGACCAGCCATGCTCGTGAGAGTACCTCTCCTCATTTCAGCTCTCTCATCTCAGCACACATGCTCCATGTGTGCTCAAGAAATGCCATCTAATTGGAATAAAACTGACAATGAACTCAGATCAACTTTTGAGGCACAGCGCTGCCATGAGGACATAATATAGCAATATATTTGAGAAACAGAAGGTGGAGGAAAGGAAAGAGAACATGAGAGAGGGAAGGAGGGAGACATGAAAGCATTTCACAGGAAAGATCTAAACATATAAAATATAGAGGTAAAAAGCAAGCAGTTGTGTGAGAACAGAATACTCTGCTGCTCCTGATTTTACCTGCTGCCCAGACTCTTCAATTGAAGCTTCTACTAAATAATAATGTGGGCTCTCTCTTTGCTCCCAGCTCAAAGAGAATGATAAAGCAGAAAAACAGTCAAAGTTACAGTACAGTAGTTCCCTTTTATCTGCAGGGGATACATTCCAAGACCCCCAGTGGATGCATGAAACCATGGATAGCACCAAAGCCTATATATACCATGTTTTTTCCTGTAAATACATACCTATGATAAAGTTTAATTTATAATTAGGCACAGTAAGAGATGAACAACAATAACTAATAATAAAATAGAACAATTATAACAATATACTCTAATAAAAGTTACCATAGATCTCAGTGACCTCAGTGTATGATTTTTTTCTTACTAAGTTGAGAACTTTCACCTTTTCACTTACAGGGAGCATTTTATGGCTTCTCTTTGCCATATCCAAATTGCCAGTATCACTCCTCTTGTGATTTAGGGCCTTTATAGAGTAAAATAAAGGTGACTTGAACACAAGAACTGTGATATCATGACAGTCAAACTGATAACCAAGAGGGCTATATGTGACTAGCAGGTGGATAGCGTATGCAGTGTGCATATACTGGACAAAGGGATGGTTCACATCCCAGGTGGGACGGAGCAGGATGGCACAAGATTTCATCACACTGCTCAGAACAGCACACGATTTAAAACTTATGAATTGTTTATTTCTGAAATTTTCTGTTTAATATTTTTGGACTGTGGTTGAACACTGGTAACTGAAACTGCAGCAAAACTGTGGATAAGAGAGGACTACTCTACAGCCACAGATAAAAGTTGATGACATGGAAATCTCTCCCACTCCCCAACACACCCTCTTTGGCAACCCCTACAGGAGAAGCACAATGATAGAAAATATAACGAACAAAAAAGGAAAAGACTGTTGAGCTAAGATGGGGAAGGGTGTCTTTCTTTGGTTCCCTAATGGGGTGTTTTGATGATTGCTAATATCTGTAGTGCTCAATATTGCAGCAGAAAGTCGGAGTGGAAGGAGAGGCTAGTTACTCCAGTGTCTCAATTCTCAATAGCATACAGCTATCTTAGAAGTGAGAGTTACACATCAGATATAATCATAGACATTAATTTCTAGGTTCTTCTGCAGATTAGAAAACTTGAAGAAGTTGGACTCTGAATTCTACCCATTTTCAGAAAGACGTGAAATGGCCAAATGAAATTCTAGTTTTTAGAAAGGAAGTAATGATGGACTGAGTGTACAAAACATAGACTGGCAAATTTGATGTCAATCTTAGACAATGATTTTAGAAAATGCTATTGAGATAGTTCATAATCGTAAAAGTTAGCCCTGATCAGTGGAAGTCACCATGGGTTTGCTGAGAAGTCATGTAATACAAACTTCATTTGCTTGTTTGGTTAGTTGAGTGATGGCTGTGGGGAATGTAGCACACAATATACGTGGCTGTCATCCAGACATTTAGCAAGTTTTCTCATGATATCTTTGTGGAAAGTATGAAGATCTGTGGCCTCATTCATTCAATTATGTCAATTAGTAGCTTGTTGAAGTAGTATAGCCAAAAGGTATGGGTACAGATCTGGACGGTGTTATTATGATGATTTCTTGTAACAAGCTATAAGGATCTGTCCTCAATCTTGTCCTGTTAAACATTTTTATTAATGACTTGGTTAAGTTGTAAAAAATAGGCTCATCAGATTTGTAAAGGGACAGTAAACACAATGGATGCCAGAATTAGGATTCTGCAAAATTTGACAGGTTTGGTAGATGGGCTGTATCTACAAGATGAAATTTAATAGATGTAAGCATAAAATGCTATGGGGGAAATCCAAGAAACTGATTACATAAATACAGAGAGTGGCTTAGCAAAGCTCATGTAAGAAAGGTTTAGGGGTTTAATGTATAGTGTGCTCAAATGTAAGTTAGCTGTGAGATGTTTCTATGTATTTTTTAAGATACATTATTATGGTGGTTCTCACACTTGGCTTCCCAGGCTTCAAACAAGATCAATTGCATAAGAATGTTTGTGGATAGGGCGTAGGAATCAGTATGTTTAAAGCTTCCCGGGTAATTCCACGGGGAAACTAAAGTTGAGAACCACTGTGATAACAGAATGTGAGAGAATTGATAGCTTCATTGTAATGTGTATTGGTCAAGTCTTGGATAACACATTTACAAACTGGAACCCATTCAGAGCAGTGTGCTCAAGATGGTAAGGGGACATCAAGTCATACACACTAGGCCATCAGGAACTGTTGAAGGAACTGAGTATGAGCAATCTCAGGGAAGACAAAAGCTGCCTTTAAATGAGTGTGCCAGAAGGATTACCCTTATTCTGTTTGGCTCCAGGGATGAGAACTAGAACCGAGCAGATGAAGTAACATTAAGGCAAGTTTTAAGTCAGTAAAAGGAATAATATTCTACAGTACTGTCTAAAGATGTAATGGGCTACCTCAGAAAGAAATGATTGCTCTCTAATTTGGGGACTCTAAGCCATTTGGCTGCTTTACTAGTTGGTGAGGAGAACGTGGAGAAGGTGTATGTTATTTAAGACTCCTGGTGGCACGTGACAGAAACTCAATTCAAAAAGCTTAAAAATAGAGTCGATTTATCATATAACAGGGAAGGGACTTTAGGGAGGGCTGATTCAAGGGATCAATTGATATTATCAGGCTCTGTCTTGTCATTTTTTGGGCCCTGTTTGTCTTTGCTTTCCTTTATTGTGCATTCAGACTCTCTCCATGTGGTGTCCTAGCAACCACAGCAGAGAGAGAACATTTTTTTCTGATACTTCTCAAAAAAGTCCTGGGAAAAACACTGATTATAAATGGACCAATATGGCCAGAAAGAGGGTGGTGTGTATATATGTGTGTGTGTGTGTGTGTGTGTGTGTGTGTGCGCGCGCGCGCATGCGCGCATGTTGAGACAAGGATGGGGGAAGTGGATGCACAAAATAATAGGGGCCTTAGGCAATGGATAGGGTTGAATAAGTGAAGATCCCTCCCAGCCCTGGGATTTTACTATTATTTGACAGTATGGCCAGAATGCGGCAGTAATTATAGAACCCTAAGCCTTCTATGGCTCATCAAATATAGTCTTTTTTCTAATCAGGCCCGTGTGTTCCTTTTTTTATTTTTAAGAGACAGTTTTAGTATCTTTTACTACATTTGGAAAAGAAAAAAATACATCAGCAGTGCTATCTCCTGTAGGTAACTAACTTATCTTGTCATTTATTTTTTTAATTAATTAATTAATTATTTTGATTGCAGTAACATTGGATTATAACATTATATAGCTTTTGGATGTACATCGTAATATATTCCGAATGCTGTGTACATTACATCATGTTCACCACCCAAACACTAATGATAGTGCATCCCCTCACATGTGAGCCTAATCACCCCTTTTGCCCTCCCCCCCTTTCCCCCATGGTAACCATCAATCCAGTCTCCGTTGCTATGTGTTTGCTTGTCATTGTTTTTATCTTCTATTTATGAGTGAGATCATACGGTATTTGACTTTCTCCCTCTGACTTATTTCATTCAGCATAATACCCTCAAGGTCCATCCATGTTGTCACAAATGGCCGGATTTCATCATTTCTTATGGCTGAGTAGTATTCCATTGTGTATAAATACCACATATTCTTTTTTTTTTTTTTTTTTAAAGATTTTATTTTTACCTTTTTCTCCCCAAAGCCCCCCGGTACATAGTTGTATATTCTTTGTTGTGGGTCCTTCTAGTTGTGGCATGTGGGACGCTGCCTCAGCGTGGCTTGATGAGCAGTGCCATGTCGGCGCCCAGGATTCGTACCAACGAAACACTGGGCCGCCTGCAGCGGAGTGCGCGAACTTAACCACTCGGCCATGGGGCCAGCCCCAATACCACATATTCTTTATCCATTCATCCCTTGATGGGCACCTAGGTTGCTTCCAAGTCTTGGCTATTGTGAATAATGCTGCAATGAACATAGGGGTGCAGGTATCTTTATGCCTTTGCATTATCAAGTTCTTTGGATAGATACCCAGCAATGGGATAGCTGGATCATATGGTAGATGTATTCTTAATTTTCTGAGGAAACTCCATACTGCTTTCCATAGTGGCTGCACCAGTTTGCACTCTCACCAGCAGTGTACGAGGGTTCCCTTCTCTCCACATCCTCTCCAACATCTGTTGTTTTCTGTCTTGTTAATTACAGCCATTCTGACCAGAGTGAGGTGATACCTCATTGTAGTTTTGATTTGCATTTCCCTGATAGCTAATGATGTTGAGCATCTTTTCATATGCCTGTGGGCCATCTGTATGTCTTCTTTGGAGAAATCTCTGTTCAGATCTTTTGCCCATTTTTCAATCGGGTTTTTGATTTTTTTGTTGTTGAGCTGTATGTGTCCTTTGTATATTTTGGATATTAACCCCTTATCTGATATATGGTTTGCAAATATCTTCTCCCAATTGTTAGGTTATCTTTTCATTTTGTTGATGGTTTCCTGTGCTATGCAGAAGCTTTTTAGTTTGATGTAGTCCCATTTGTTCATTTTTTCTTTTGTTTCCCTTGTCTGGTCAGACACGGTACTTGAAAATATGCTGCTAAGACTGATGTCAAAGAGTGTACTGCCTATGTTTTCTTCTAGAAGTTTCATGGTTTTGGGTCTTACATCCAAGTCTTTAATCTGTTTTGAGTTGATTCTTGTGCATGGTGTAAGGGAATGGTCTACTTTCATTCTTTTGCATGTGGCTGTCCAGTTTTCCCAACACCATTTATTGAAGAGACTCTCCTTTCTCCATCGTATGCTCTTGGCTCCCTTGTCGAATATTAGCTGTCCATAAATGTGTGGGTTTACTTCTGGGCTCTCAATTCTGTTCCATTGATCTGTGTGTCTGTTTTTCTGCCAGTACCATGCTGTTTTGGTTATTATGGCTTTGTATTATATGTTGAAATCATGGCGTGTGATACCTCCAGCTTTGTTCTTTTTTATCAGGAATCCTTTGGCTGTTCTGGGTCTTTTGTTGTTCCATATAAATTTTAGGATTCTTTGTTCTATTTCTATGAGGAACGTTGTTGGAACTTTGATAGGGATTGCATTGAATCTGTAGATTGCTTGAGGAAGTATGGACATTTAAACGATGTTAATCCTTCCAATCCAAGAGCACAGAATATCTTTCCATTTCTTTGTGTCTTCTTCGATTTCTGTCAACAATGTTTTATAGTTTTTGGTGTACAGATCTTTCACCTCTTGGTTAAGTTTATTTCTAGGTATTTTATTCTTATTGTTGCAATTGTCAATGGGATTGTATTCTTAATTTCTCTTTCTACTACTTCGTTGTTAGTGTATAGAAATGCAAGCAATTTTTGCACCTTGATTTTGTATACCGCCACTTGACTGTATTCCTTTGTTGTTTCTAAAAGTTTTTTTAGTGGATTCTTTAGGGTTTTCTAGATATACAATCATGTCATCTGCAAAGAGTGACAGTTTCACTTCTTCTTTTCCAATGTGGATCCCGTTTATTTCTTTTTCTTGCCTGATTGCTCTGGCTAGGACTTCAAATACTATGTTAAATAAGAGTGGTGACAGTGGGCATCCTTGTCTGGTTCCTGTTCTTAAAGGGATAACTTTCAGTTTTTCTCCATTGAGAATGATATTTGCTGTGGGTTAGTCATATATGGCCTTTATTATGTTGAGGTATTTTCCTTCTATACCCATTTTATTTAGAGTTTTTATTATAAATGGATGCTGTATCTTGTCAAATACTTTCTCTGCATCTATTGAGATGATCATGTGATTTTTATTCTTAATTTTGTTAATGTGGTGCATCATGTTGATAGATTTGCGGATGTTGTACAGGCCCGTGTGTTCTTTTTTCCTTCCCCATTTTCACACCTTTGCTTGTGCTGCTTAATCTTTCTAAAAAGACCTCCACTTACTATTCTCTAACCCAGAGTGCAAGACTCATCTCAAATCCTGCCTCTTCCTCTGTCATAGCTGTGCCAGCCTGCACTGATCAGTACCTCCTTTGAACTCCTACAGTACTTTTTGCAGTTACACATTTCCTGATGTCTTGTCTTGAACTTTTTCTATTTTTCGGTATGAGTTAGTTTTGTAAGTTGTACCTTTATTGTAATTGTAAGTTCCTTGAGAGCAAGGGCAATGCCTCCTTATTTTCTATTCTCTCTGTGCCTAGCAGAGAGTTGAGGACATTGTGAGGGCTTGTTCACGAAATTTATTGATTTATGGTCATTTTTATATATACCCATCCCTTTACTACTATGTATGAAATCTATGCCATGCAAGTAATAATGGATTAGATGGTAAGTATGGGAGAATTGCCAATCAGAGGCCCACTGTGGAAAAAAGTGATACTACTGAAGACCGCATTGTAACCCTTTCCCACTGGTACAAGCTCTGTGCCATGCTCATGCTGCCAAGCTGCTTGCCTTGCTTTGGACTCTAGGACTGGATAAATTTCCCTGGTTAGCACCTTCACTCACTCACTCACTCATTATAGAATAATTTTTTAATCCCCGATGTTATGCCAAGCTCTGTTCTAGGTATTGGGGATACACAAAATCCCTGTTCTAAGGAGATTCCAGGGAGAAACAGAAAAGCAAAATTTGATAATTATAATACAGCATCATGGAATTCCAGTTCTGGGTTAGATAGAGTAAGCACACTCTCCTCTGTCTCCTCCATTGAATACAGTTATAAAGTCTAAACAGAATGAATGGAGCATTGAGCAGTCTGAAAAGTAAATAGTCTCAGATTGGAAAAGAAAATCAGAATTTAAAGTATCACCGAACTGGTGGTGAGTATGCCATTATTTTTCCTGGTATACCCTGGCCTGAACTCAGCACACCAGAATCCTGGAAGTGGCCATCAGGGAGCAGACAGAGTTCTAGGAGAAGCAATCTAATTCTGGTTCAAGAGTGGAAAAGGGAACTCCTCACAGTGTGGAAATCTTTTATTTTTTTCCTTTTTTCTTTTCTCTGTTTTATTGTGCTCCAGCTCCCAAGAAATCCTGTGGCAATAGTAGCAGCAGCTGATAATTGGAGCCTGAAGGAGCTAAAACTTTGAGGACAGGGAATCTTTCTCTCTCTTCGGTGGATCAAAGAAGGTTGGGCCAATTTCCATTGCTTTTTTCCCTCACTTTCCCCCACCACTTGGACCTAAATAAGGGCACAGTTGCGAAAGTGCATAACAGAGCAGGGCAACTAAAGCCTCAGCTTTCAGGCCAGAGAACTGAAAAGAAGAACCTCAGGCATCCAGAAAGTGCCCAGGAGATCACAGAAAGGGAGAAGCTTGGAAAAGTGACCCTATAAAGTTGTTCATGAACTCCAGCGCTCAACCGTGAGTGAACACGTGCAGATTACACCCTATTTAGCACAGCAAAGACTTTGAGAACTGAAAAGATAGACCACTACTCAGGTCCTATACCATTCACTGAGTGGTGGACACATGGGGCATACCTGGATAATGCTGTAAAGGCTTTGAAAATGGAACAGACTTTGGAACCACAACCCTTAGAAGGTGGATCAGAGCTTGCGTCTGAATCTAACCAGATTGACTGCCTGCTAAAACAAAAACATCAATGTCAACATTCTCTGTAGGATTTTAAAAAGTTCCAAGATCTCGGGGCTGGCCCCGTGGCCGAGTGGTTAAGTTCACGCGCTCCGCTGCAGGCGGCCCAGTGTTTCGTCGGTTCGAATCCTGGGCGCAGACATGGCACTGCTCGTCAGACCACGCTGAGGCAGCGTCCCACATGCCACAACTAGAGGAACCCACAACGAAGAATACACAACTATGTACCGGGGGGCTTTGGGGAGAAAAAGGAAAAAATAAAATCTTAAAAAAAAAAAGATAACTTCATCAAAAAAAAATAATAATAACTAAAATTAAAAAAAAAAAAAAGTTCCAAGGTCTCATAAGGCAATATCTAAAGTACCCAGGATATAATCCCAAATTATTAGGCATATGAAGAATCAGGAAAATTTCAACTCAACATGAGAAAAGACAATCAACTGGTGCCATCCTAGATGACAGATGTTGGAATTATATGAAAAGATTTTAAAGCAGCTATTATAAAAATACACCAACAAGTGAGGGCAAAATCCTTGAAAGAAATGGAAAAATGGAAAGCCTTTGCAAAGAAATAAAAAATGTAAACTGTTACCATATAGAATTTTAATAACTGAAAATCTACAATAACCAAACAAACAAACAAAAAAATCAATGGGTGGGCTCAGTAGCAGAATGTGGTCAGGATGATTTCATAGACTAAGTTATACTTCAGCTGCTTCTTTAAGAACATATGGAAGTGAACCAAGTGGGAAAGAGTCATTAATAGATAACTATCATTAGCTAGTTACCCTCAAACATAGCAGTTTAAAACAACAAACATTATTATCTCACACAGTATTTGAGGCTTGAGAATCTAGGAGTGGCTTAACTAAGAGGTTCTGGCTCAGTCTCTCATAGGTTGGAGTTAAACTGTCAGCAGGGGTGTATTCATCTCAAGGCCCAGCTGGGATTGAAGAATCCACTGCTAAGCTCCCTCACATGATTGTGAGCAGGCTTCAGTTTCTTGTGGGCTGTTGGACTGAAGGCCTCAGTTCTCGTCACATGGCCTTCTCCCTAGGGAGCCTTACAGCATGCTTGCTGGCTTCAGTCAGAGCAAATGATCCAAATAGAAGAGAAAGAAAACCAAGATGGAAGCCACAGTCTTTTTTATAACCTAATCTCAGAAGTGACATAACATCACTTCTATTCTATTTGTTAGAAGTGAGTCACTAAGTCCAGGATATACACAAGAGAAGGGAAATCAAACTCCACATCTTGAAGCGAAGTATCAAAGAATTTGTGGACATATTTTTAAAACCACCACGAAGGGGAAGATTATTCTAGGTGCAGGGAATCAGATACGCAAAGGCACAAAACCAAGGGAAAGGATTAAAAATGGACACTTGGGGCTGTTCATCTCACTGGTTCACTTGGCCCTATTGTTGTATTGGTTGATGTGAAGGTTCTCTGCGTGTCGAATAACCCTCTGAAGGCTCCTGCTTACTTCGCCTGTCTATTTGGGGAAGGCAGCGGGTCCAGGTCAGTGCTCTCACACTAGACTATTGAATAGGATCTGCAGCCCCCATAGTGTTTTGTTTTAGAATCTTGGAACAAAAGGGAAAATGTAAAAAGGTACATTCTTTTAGTTGTAGGTGTATGCCTTTGCAGTAGCATGAGAAGGTAGCCTGGAGTTTTCATTGGAGGCTGATTGTCCCTGATAATACTCCTTTCTGCCACTGTCTTGCATCTCCTTACTAGCAAAATCACTGGAAGTCAGTTTTGCTATAATGTCTGTTTTGAAAACGAGTTTGTTCCAATGTGATTGATATATTAGGGAACAATTTGAGCATGA
The DNA here is from genome assembly GCF_041296265.1 of Equus caballus. Lineage (NCBI taxonomy): Eukaryota > Metazoa > Chordata > Mammalia > Perissodactyla > Equidae > Equus > Equus caballus. The sequence continues at coordinate 123,866,701 of NC_091715.1, read as the reverse complement.
CATGAATTTGGTGTTTGCTTGAGCATGATTCCATCAGCAAGAAATGCTAGGTGAATACAGAAAACGTCACCCAGCTGAAGTGAGCTAGGTGGTAACACACAAAACATACACCTCACACATCTACCAGCCGTACCTATTCACATTTAGTGTTACAACTTTCCATCTGATTTCAGATAGTACCCCTTCCACTACTTCACAATATCTCGTAACCTGCTCTTCCCACATCTACAAGCAAACTTTAGGTCTCTTTAAGGTAAAGTGCCATATTTACTGTAGTATTTATGTATTTTTTTAACCATTAACGTGTAAAACTGTGCTACCTTTCCTATCTGGTTTTAAGATGTCACTGATGTTTTTATTGTTGTGCCTCTAACCCCATTTTCCCCATAAATCCTTTTGTTTTTACTGTGCAATTTTGCATAGTGCAGTAATTTTCAAAGAATACATATGTCGTGTTATAGCAGAACTGACTGTATATGTATATTTTTTACTTACCTAGGACAGTAAATTTGGGTGGACTTGATAAGCAATGAAAATCAAGTCAGAGAAGTTTCTGTGTTTCACAGGCAAAAAGAACAAGGAAGAGAAACATTCAAGTACAGTGGAGATGCTTATCTTCAATACAGGACCATTCAGAGTCTCTATCTAAAGACTTCATTTTTGAGGAAGATTAGCTCTGAGCTAACATCTGCTGCCAATCCTCCTCTCTCTCTCTTTTTTTTTTTTTGCTGAGGAAGACTGGTCCAGAGGTAACATCCGTGCCCATCTTCCTCTACTTTATATGTGGGATGCCTGCCACAGCATGGCTTGACAAGGGGTGCAGAGGTCTGTGTGGACTTTGTAGAATGTGTGTGGACTTTGCTGTGCCACTGGGCCTGCCCCGATTCTCTTTTGGTGGATTTTCTTACTAGCAGTTATTTGTTATTCTGGCTTCTGGATCTCCTGTTCTTCTGACCTTTAGAATCTTCTTCCACAGTAAGTAGTTCTGTTGCTTTGTGAATGGGTGGTGAATGGGTAGTGAGACCTTGTCAAAGAATCTGGACTTTATTTTCTTGATTCTCTGAACTTGAGCAAGGCTAGTGGTTCCTGCCAATTTCATATCGCCTTTAAGACCTGCCATGGACTCTTGACTTGGGATCTGTGGCACCTGATGGTGAGGTGGTCACAATCAAGTTCCAAAGTGGTCTGGGGGATTTGCAATATGAAACCTCCTTCTCTTGCTGCTGGGACCACATTCAGCTCCATAGGAGGAGGCAGGGGCAAGCTTAATTATTTATTCTTCTTTCTCTTCCTTTACCTCATCATTCTTTCTCTTCTTCACCTTCATTGGGGCAGTGCCACATAGTGGTTGAGGATTTGGGCTCTGGGTCTACTGCTTAATGGTTCTGTGACCTTAGGCCTCTTACTTAACCTTTCTGTGCCTCCATTCCCTCATCTTTAAAATGGAAATTATAACAGCACCTACCACATAGGCTTGTTGTGATGAATTAATGAGATTATCCATGAAAAGCACTTAGAACTGGGGCTAGTTGCTTTACACACATGATCTTAATCAATACCTAAAATCTGAGGAGCCTATATCCATTTAGGATCAGGTGGAGATAAAAATAAAGTGATTCTGAGCTCTTACATTCTGTCAGTGTGAAAATGTAGTTGCCTTTACCCACAATTCTTCAGCTCTCAGCTATTGCATAAAAAAGGTGCTGTTGTGGGGCTGGCCCTGTGACGTAGTGGTTAAGTTCAGCACATTCCTCTTTGGCAGCCCAGGTTTGTGGGTTTGGATCCCAGGTGCTGACCTACACCACTCTTCAGCCACACTGTGGCAGTGACCCACATATAAAGCGAGGAAGATTGGCAGAGATGTTAGCTCAGAGCTAATCTTCTACAGCAAGAAATGAAGAAGATTGGCAACAGATGTGAGCTCAGGGCTAAACTTCCTCAACAAAAAAAGAAAAAAAGGTGCAATTGTGATTACTGTTTCTATTTGTGAAGCTTATAGGCTTTGACCAATTTCTTTCATTACCTGCTGCTCTGACCTTTAGGGCGAAGGCTTTCAAGGTAAAAATGCTTCTATATAACTTTGGGTGAAGATTGAATATTTAGGTTTTACAACTCTAACACAAAAACATATTTTAGGCTGACCCACAAGTATATTAAATGAAATGTTAAATGAGACTGTAATCTGACCAAGGGCAGAGATCTTGTCTTTTTCTATGATATCTTCTCAACATCTAGTATAGTGGTTCTAATTCATGGATGATTCTGTCCCCTCAGGAGACATTTGGTAATGTCTGGAGTCATTTTTAGTTGTCACAACTGGGAATAGGGGGGCTGTTGCTACTGAAATCTAGTGTATAGAGGCCAGGCATGCTGCTAAACATCTTACAATGTACAGGACACTTCCCCTATACAAAGAATTATCCTACCCCAAATGTCAATGGTACTGAGGTTGAGAAACCGTGCTCCAATACAATGCCTAAATGCAAGGAACATTGCAGCCTCTTGATAAATGTGTGTTGAATGAGTGAATGAAGTTTGGTGGACAAAAATGTGATTTGGTAGCAGAGACAGGGCTTGGCAGACAATTTCATGGAGAAGGAATTGCAAGAATACCTGGAATTCAGCCAATTGGTGTTAGCAAGACACAAAGGCCAGTGTTTACCTTGTCCAGGCATCTGTTAAGATTGGTCTGTGCCTGGGCGATACAGTTGTTAAATATTTTGAATAACATCCCTGGAAGGTGGTATAGTTTTTAGAAGTTGTAGATGATTGCTTCTGGAAATAACTTGTCTTAGAAACCACAAGAAAGGGAAATAGACTGACTTTGGCCTTGGGGAATAAACAGAAAATGGTAGAGGGAGTGGCTATGGATGAATGACATTGTTATGGTAGGGATAGAAAATGGAGTCCACCATTCTGGCGAAACAGGGAAAATCAGAGCAATCTCTCCCATAGTCCCTCAGTCTTAGTCAAGACGACAGTCCCCCAAATAGAGAATTAGTAGGGAAAAAGTGAAAAGTAGAATAAAACAAGTTAAAGTGGTTTCATGACAAAGGAAAAGATGTTATTTTGCATAATGGAGCATTGTCTTAGTCTTTCTGGGCTGCTATAACAGAATACCATAGACTAGGTGGTTTATGAGCAACAGAAATGTATTTCTCACAGTTCTGGAGGCTGGGAAGTCCAAGATCAAGGTGCTGACAGGTTCACTGTATGTTAAGGGCCCACTTCCTGGCTCATAGACTGTTGTCTTCTCACTGTGTCTTCATATGGCAGAAGGGGCAAGGGAGCTCTCTGGGGTCTCTTTTATTAGGGCACTAATTCCATTCATGAGGGTTCTTCCCTCACGACCTAAGCACCTCCCAAAGGCCCACCTCCTTAATATCATCACGTTAAAGGTTAGGGTTTCAACATTTGAATTCTGGAGGGATACAAACATTCAGTCTATAGCGGCCATCTTTCAAAAATTGCAAGAGTAGCCCAAGTGAAGAGAATATGGGAGCCCCCTCGAAGGTAGCTGATTAAATAAACAGTGGTACATCCCTATTGTGGAATATTATGTAACAGTTAAAAATAATAAGATAGCTCTGTATCTACTAACATGGAAAACCTCTAAGGCATATTGTTAAGGAGAAAACGGAAGTGGAAAATACACTGTATATAGCTTGATGCTATTTCTGTAAAAGAAAAATTTTACAAAACAACTTTGTAAATTCAGATATATACATACCCAAAAACAAAGATAAATAGGAAAAGGCCTTGAGGGATAGAGAGAAAATTGATCATAGAGGTTCTCTCCAGGTAGAGGAATAGAATAGCAAGGCAGTGGTCAAAGGGGCCATTCACTTTAACTGTACCAATAGCATTTGTACAAGACTATATCTGTGTAGTACTTATATAATTAAAAAAATGTACACAGTGGGAAAACAGAAAATTCATAGATATAGTACAGATTGGCAGAAGAATTTTGGGGTCATTTTTGCTTCAAAGAAAGATTTACTACCAGGTTCCAGTAAACAGCAAGCTTGATTCACAAACAACTTGTTGCTTGTTGCCTTAGGGTGGGGGATAGGACCTAGTGGCTAGTTAGGCCCAGTGCTAAATAAGAATGGAGAGAGGAGTGAGTAGGGCATGTGACCTCAGGGTTTTTTTTTTTTTCCACCAGGTTTGTTAGTGCTGGGCTGGCTGTCCAACTTCTTTTAGCCCCCAGAGCCCTTGGGTGGTTCCTATAGCCTGTATCCTGTAGCATTGGCAGGCCCTAAAAACCTAGGGTCTTGAAAAGATGTCCAAACTTTGCCTTATTTCTCTACTCCTTGGCTAAGCACTGTCACAAAGGAGCTTCTGAGTGTGTGGGCTGTTAAGTGTCCAGGAGGGGCCATCCTGGGGCCTGGCCAGGAGTATCCTGGGCTTCTGTTGGGCTGGCTCAGTGATCTGCATTCTTGCCCATCTTATAGAAAACAGAGAAGTCTTGAAATTCAGGAGTTAGTTTAGTAGTGAGGTAAAACAACTGTGGATTTTTTCCCTTCGGTATGCATTAATAAAAAAATACACCATGCATTTCTCAATAATTCAGTCATTTGTTTTAAAATAAGCTAAATAGCTCCTTCAGCAGTGACCTGTTGGATCATGTCATATTTATTGCATTAGCAAAAGAAGTCATTTTCTCACAATGTAAGCTGGGAACTCTTCAATGTTTCAGTTGGAGACACGAGTACAGTTAATGTTCTGTGTGTGGACCTTGCCTAGGGAGGATGGGACTGGCTGGTTTGGTAGATTGGGACAGTTTGGGACTGAGAGACATCAAGTTACATGACTGGCTCTGAAGTCTCAGGACTCCTTAATAAACCATCCAACTTATGGAAACTTGACACTCTCATGAGAAACTAGGCCTTCCACTTCCCTTCTTACTTTTCTCTCTTGCCTCTGCATGGCCCCACATTCCTCATGGTCAACTTTCACTTATCTTTAATTTGCCTCGGAAATAGGATTCAGGAAACAAAAGTGGGAGGGGGGAGGGCATAGATTTGTTTATAAAGGGTATGGCTTTTCATTTGGTTTGTTCATTGATGTATTTTAAGTACCTACAACAGTTCCTTTTACATAGTAGTTGCTCAATGAATATTTGTTGACTGAACAAATGAAAATACCAACTACATGTATTATAAGGGCCAGTGTGTTCTAGTAACAGCAAGGAGGCCAATGTGAAAAGAATGACTTGAGCAAGGGGAAGAATGATAGAAAGTGAAATCAGGGAGGTATGTAGAGGCCAGTTCTTGTAGGGTCTTTTTGGCCATAGTAGAGACTTGGGATTTTATTCTAAACATGATGGGAAGCCTATGGAGGGTTTGGAGCAGGTGTGTGACATTGATAATATTTATGGTTCCAGGCACTATTCTAGGTGTTTTGGGTGTATCAACTCATACAATCTTCAAACATATCTATAATGTAGCTACTAATATTTGTTGTATAGATGAGGGAAAGTTACACAGAAAGATTAAATTCCTTAGCTACAGGTCACACAGCTAGGAAGTGGTAGACCTGGGATTTGTACTGTGGCAGCCCAGCTCCAGAGTTGCATCCCTATCCATTGCATTATACTGCCTTTTTGTACATCATGTAAATGATCTGATTTTCATTTTAAATGGCTCCCTCTGGTTGCTTTGTCTAAAGCAGACCACAGGAAGGCAGAGTGGAGGCAGGGAGATCAGTAGGGAGGCTGTTGTATTTGACTTGGCAAGAGATAATGGTGGCTTGGCCGAGGAGAAGGAGAAGAGCAGATTCTGGATGTATTCTGAAGGCAGAGACTAAGGGTTTGCTGAAGGACTTGATATGGGCTATGAGAGAAGGAGAAAGGTCAAAGATGATCTCGAGATTTGAAGATAATATATAAATGACTTTTTAAAAAAAGTATTTAGCTATTGTTGACCTAGAAATCTCCTGGCGTGCCTGGAAGCACTCACTTAGTGGACACCAGTGGAGTAAAGAACTACCTAATTCTTAATGATAATGGATATCTCTCCGGTGACTCAGTTTAGTGTTGTGGTTCACTCTTGATCATCCATATGTGAATTGACTATTTTGGGAATGGCACCTCCCTTTCTTCTCCAGTGGTCTTCTAGACTTTAAACATTTCTCTCCAACATCGGGGGTAGTATTTTTAAGGAATGCTTAATAGTTTCTCCTATCACTTCACCTGGTTCAGAATTTTTGGAGAAGTTGGGTAAGCTGCACCAGTGGCACAGTGTTAGGAGTGCTGTGTCCGAATAGTCAATGATGGTTCTGGACTCTTGTCCCTACCATCCCAACTTTGGCACACTATGTTGATGCACACATCTCAATCCTTCTCTGCTCTCTGTGTTGACTACCTTCTTTGTGTTCTCCAGTTTCTGGGTCTTTTCAGTCCAGGCTCCAACTTTGACATCTGGGTTTAACTGCATCCAACTGAGTTCGCTTTGCTCCCTAATTTTCAACTTTTCTTCTCTCCTAGCTTGGTCTCAGAACCTTGTCTAGTGATGTGTACTTGTAGTAAACCATTAATGAAGCTACTTGGCAACACAAGTCAACAGTTTTGACCCAAATGGGTAGGTGTGGGTAGCAGCCAGCCCTCAAAGCTCTAGGCCTTTCTCTTTACTCACACATATTCTGTGTCCCATTTCCTGAAGCATTTTTAAGTGTACCATCAGTGGCATTAAGTACACTGTTGTGCAACCATCACCACCATCCATTTCCAGAATTTTTCGTCTTCTCAAACTGAAACTCTGTACCCATTAAACAATATCTCCTCGTTCCTCCTTCTCACCAGTCCCTGGCAACCACCATTGTACTTTCTGTCTTTATGAATTTGACTACCATAGGTACCTCATTATAAGTGAAATCACACAGTTTTTCCTTTTGGGACTAGCTTATTGTAATGAGCATAATGTCTTCAAGATTCGTCCATGTTGTGGCATGTATCAGAATTTCCATCCTTTTAAAGGCTGAATAATATTCCGTTGTATGTATATATCCCATTTTGTCTATCCATTTACAATTGGCTAATGTGAATGATGTTGTTATGAACATGGGTGTACATGGGAATATCTGTTTGAGTTCCTGCTTTCACTTCTTTTGGGTATATATCCAGATGTGGAATTGCTAGATCATGTGGTAATTCTGTGTTTAATGTTTTTGAGGAACAACCATACCATTTTCACAGCAACTGTACCATTTTGCATTCCCACCAGCAACGCACAAATGATCCAATTTCTCCACATTCTCACCAACACTTGTTATTTTCTATTTTTTTTATAACAGCGATCCTAACGGTTGTGAAGTAATATCTCATTGTGATTTTGATTTGCATTTCCCTATTGATTAGCGAAGTTTAACATCTTTTTCTGTGCTTATTGGCCATCCTGTGCTTATTTCCTGTATATCTTCTTCGGAGAAATGTCTATTCAAGTCCTTTCCCCATTTTTTAATTGGGTTGTTTGTATTTTTGCTGTTGGATTTTCGAACTTTTTAAAATTGTGGGATCCTGTGTTCAAATTAAGTATTTCAGGAAATCTCAATGTATAAAACAGATTAAAATAGAGATGCTCCAGGTACAATTGGGGAAGACATGGAGCCCACCTGCTCACTCTACTTCCATGGCAGCCCCCTAGAGGCCTCCTTGAGCCCCTGCAATGCCAGTGCTCCTTGGCATTTAGAGAGGGATCACGCTTCAGAATATCTGAGGAGGCACAGATATGCACAGAGACTCACTTCTATGTTTTACCCACTTCAGATATTGACCATGACAAGAGAAATGTGGTGCTTTTCACTGGAGCATATTAGCGTTGTTTTGTCACTTAGTTCCCAAAGACATACATGGCTATTGATCCTTCCACATATCAAGGGAAGTTCACAAATTATTGGGGAAATGTCAACAAAAATGAAGAAAAAGACGGAAACTCTTCCAGACCCAGAGAAAGATATTATTTGCAAATTTATGTCCCCCCGTATCGGGAAAATCCACAGAGGCAATAGGAATTTGTGAGAGTGAATAAGCCACTGATCATGTTGTTGTTTATCACAGTTGCGCAATTCTTTTTCAGCCTTAAGACCTTGTTGAATCAGGAGAATTTTTTAAAGTGAGCATTTGTGGGGCTTAAAGGGGTTTTTGAGTTCGAAAGTAAGGTTCTGAGGATAGTCCTATTATTATCAGAGCTAACAGCTGGCCCTCAGCCAAGTGGTTAAGACTCATCTCCATTTTGAGGGTCCTTCTTCTTGCTTTGGGTGACAACCTCCCAAGATTTTCCTGTTTTCTGTGCAGGTCACTCCACCCCTTCCCCAATGGAATTCTCTATCCCCTACCATCTTGAGAAGCAAATTGCCCTTCGTATCCAGACCACTTCTGTTTGTGAGCAAGTGGGGGGCCAATCAATAGCACAGCACCTTTTACTTGCCTGAGTTCTGAACAACTGAGAAATGGAAAAAAAAATCTGAAGATAGAGTTTAAAATATTACCTTTAATATGGATAAAGACTGGGGTGGAGGACACAGATTATATCAATGAGCAAGTGGGCTTTCCACTACTGTGCCCCTATGTTAGAGAGACTTACCCTTGTAGTCACAGGCTGTGCCATACCACTGCAGGACCCTCTTACAGAGTCAGGCCCTTACCAACTGTCTGGCAGAAATCAGAGCAGAACACAACTCTTCTCCTGTGTAGTCAGCCATGTCCCAAGAAGAAGAGGTACGGGCAGAGCTATGCATGCACTGTTCCCTGTCCCACGCTTGTCAACCGGGTAAATTATCCCAAGCCTGCTTCTTCTCCACAGGTATATCACATCAACACAAGGAAAGAAGCATCTGGAGTGGGAAGAAGAGGTTTTCCTAATATTCGCTAGCTTATTTTTCTCTTAACTTATTGAATTTACCGATTGGGTCATCTCCATGGAGGAGGGAGGTCAGCAGTTTATGAGGACAGTCCTGCTTCCACCTTGATGAGGCTGCTTTCCGAATAGCAATCACTGGGGCTGCTGATGGGCAATGTAGATGGTGGTGCACCAAGAAGGCTCTGAAATGTGTCCAAAGACTGTGTTAACTAAATTAGTATCAAGATCATGCCATGCCCAAGGATAAAAATTCATTCCCTATTGTATTTCTCTTTTAAAATAATGTCCAGCTGTATTTGTCTTAAGTCGCCTATCAGAGGGTATACAATGAGATCAAGGGACAACATTAAGACACTACAATAATAATGTGCAACAATAAGATGCCCCTCATTTGAATGTAATCTGCCCTTATCACCTTTCCATGGAGACATTAAAGTCCAAATATTAAATTCTCTTGCACTTTTCAGTTAAAGTCCAGAGAAATGAAAGTCCAAATTTCTAAAAATCTGAACAACATAAAATTCAAAACAAAGTTTTCTTGTCTTCATGAGTGAAAGTTCAAAGAAATTAAAGACCAAGATATATCCTCCCTAGCCTCTTATTCTGCTCAATCTTAACTAGAAAAGTTCTCAAGGCCTATGGAGAGTTGGGGTTCTTCAGCAGCTTTAGCCTGTGCTGTCTCTTCCTGGAATGGGTGCAGTCTCTCAGGGCCCCAGAATTTGTATTAGTTCAATGCCAGGTCTCTGATGTTTCACAGAGTTGAAAGAATTAATAGAACCTACAAGATAATCATATTGTTGGCCCCATAGTTCCCAATTAAAGAACAAACAAATAGGTTATGATAGTCACCTCATGGCTCATATCGATTCCTGCTTCCTAGAATTCACCCCTTGTGGAAGCCTTTTCCCTTGTGTGTGAACTGGGTCTAGTGTCTTGCTTCTAACAAATAGAATATGTCACAGGGATGAGGTGTTTACAAAAGACTACGACTTCCTTCTTTGTAGCACTCTCTCTCTCTGTCTCTTTTCAGTTGCTTGAGTTGATGAAGTCAGCTGCCATGTTGTGAGCTGCCCTAGGAAGAGGCCCATGTGGCAAGCAACTTGCCAGCAAGGGATGAGGCCCTTAGTCCAACAGACTTTGAGGAACTGAATTCTGTCCACAGCCATGTGAGTGAGCTTGGAAGCAGTTCCTCTCCTAGTTGAACCTTGGGGAGATTACAGCCATGGAGGACTCCTTGACCCTGACATGGGATGTTCAGCTAAGCTGTACCTGATTCCTGACCCACAGAAACTGTGAGATAATAAATGTTTTCATTTTAAGCCACGAAGTTTTGGCATAATTTGTTATGCAGTGACAGATAACTAATACACAGGCCAATCCACAGTCCCTAGGGAAGTTATCCTGGGCAAAATGATATTGTCTATATGCAGTACTCAGAATTGCTAAGATTGTGGCAGAAACTCAATATTATTTGAAAGAGAAATGACAGATGGAAGAAATCTTGGTTTTAGCCTTGCCAGGGATGCCAGTCTACCCAAATATCTAGAGTCCATGATCTGTGAACTTCAATTCAGTTTGCAGAAATTTCTCCCAAAGAGGTTAATTTTGGCCTTTTATATTTAAAAGCCAATTACATGATTATAAAAACCAGACTCTAGGTCCAAAGTAAGCCTCTACAGGCTGCCAAGTTTAAAATATATTGTCTATATACAGAAGTCCAAGGCTAATTCTAGTTCTTGTCTATTTCTCCATGTTTTTGGTCCAGTGCATCAGGTGTTTGGGTTGGAGGAAGTTCAGTGAATAACACCTTGAATTCTGAACTGACAGATATCTGGGAAAAACGGAGCAAGGCAGGTGGGAAATAAACAGAGGCCCTTTATTCCTAATTCAGCTGTTTTTAGAAAATGTAGCTTATATTTGTAGATAAGTGAGCTTCCTAACACTGTATCCCAGACTTATCCACCCAGAGGCAGCACTAGACCATTGCATTGCCCTTCCCCTCCCCATGGATATTTATTTATAGAGGACCAGAGCAGGACACACACTCTTTGTAGACAGCTTCACTCCCAAGAGCAAGAGTACATAAAGGCACTAGGACAAATGGGACAGGCTTTTTCTGACTACTTGGGTAAGTCCTATCTTCCTAGGAAGAAGTGAGGTGGTGGAGTCACAGAAAGCAACATCAGGAGTGAGGAAATGTGTTCTCTGCTTTTCATAGTGATCAGATAAGGCTGATTAAAACCCTACCATGATGATAATGCATGGTTATCATTCAGGATCTGTGAGGGGCTAGTGTAAAGTAAGAAGGGATTATGTGATGCATAAAGATGGCTAGCTTGGCAAACTGTTTGGTTGATGATGTGATTTTATGTCCTACTACAAGTCCTTTCACATCTGCTCCACCTTCCCCACCCCCCCAAACTCCAGAAGCCAGGATGTCCTTCAGACCCACATATCGTTGGTAATACTCAAATGCTCTGGCTCTATCAAGATCAGGCCCACTTCCTGATAAACTAATATATTTATACTCTTCTTTTGGGGGCAATACCTTTTAACCAGCACCTCTGTGTTTTACTCCAAAGAAATGAATCTTGATACTACATGGCAAGCTAACAAGGAATTGTAAACATAGGCAGCCACGTCCTAGTGAGGTTAGCCCTGGTTTGTACTTAAAAATTTCTGAACAAATTGCCCTATTGCCTGACATGGTACCTTTAACTTCTAAAGCAGACTTCAGCTAGGACCCATGGAAAATCCCATTTTCTTGAGTAAAACCATTTCTTGTTTGAAAACCTTGAACTATCCCACAGCCAAAGGGATTCAGATTTGGGTTTTTGGGGAAGTTACCAAGGATGACAAGCCCTCCTGTAAGAGATTATAAATTAAAGAATAGGATGGCATTCTGCATTGTCTGTTTCACTTGGATGAACACATGACGCAGCCCTTTTGTCTTATACAAAAAATGTTTGCCAATGTCTGATTGAAATGTAAAAACTCCACAGCAGCCAGATACCCTAGCCAGGATCTTCTGCTCCTCTGAAAAAGATCAACTTACATCTAAAAGACTTTATCACTCCTTATGGGCCATCAGGATGTTCAGAAATAACCATGGCAAATCAAACATTCTCAGGAAGAGAAGTTTCTGACTGATTTTGTTCTGTGTTCAGCCTTTTTATGTTTATCAATTCTGAGAAGCACAGAGGTTCTTTTGCACATTTCTGACAACACCTGTGCTCCCCTTCTCATGCATTATTTCTTATCAAATGCATCTGACTATTGCATAGCACAGCATTTACCCTCAGCCTCACTGTGAGAGAACGTTATGATCTTTTACACCGCTTACCTGGTGTCCAGATATTTTTGCTTTATGTGTGTATTTTTGTTGGGGGGTAGAAGGCTAGGATGCAGAGAGGCAGGGAGCTAGGTAGGTTGGCATGACAAAGGCTTGTTTGGTTTTGTTCTTTTGGTTCTTTTCAAAACAACATTTTCAATAGCTTAGCTTGAAAGTCAATTTCTAGAATACCTGGCAAAACCCATTCTTCCCTTCCCTCTTCTTTTACATTTGGAGCCAAACACAACCAGTCAGGCCTGGATCTATGCCAGATAGAATAAGGGTCTGCCTACAGAATGTGGGTATAGCCATAATAAAACTAGCCCCCAAATCTCTTTCTTTGCAGTACAGCACTTTATGTTATTTTTGGGGACATGTATTTCAAGTATCTTGTTAAAGTGCATGTATATTATCTAGTGGGGATAACATGTTAAGTTATCTTTAGGAGGTTAGGAGGTGATTCAATAGATTAGGCAAGCAGATAAGGCCTTGAGGAGAAATGGGATACATGTTTTGATGGGAAGTGGCAAGAGAATGATCTGGAAACTATGATTATAATTAGTACTACCACTTCAATCACTACTACCCTCATCATACCATCATCATTTATTGGATGACTAGTATGTTCCTGGTGTTTTACAGGCATTACTTCATTTCCTGTAACAGCCCTGTGAAGAGGATACCCCTATTATCTCAATTTTATAGTTGAGGAAACTGAGGGTCAGAAAAAGGCAAAGTAATTTGCACAGTGTTTTTCAAATAGAAGGTGTGAACTCAGGGTTCTAACTCAAGTCAAGCAGGAGGCAAGTATTACCATGGGAGACAATCTGGTCAGTAGGGATGGAACATTGTCTTCTGGAACATTTTGCTTGGGTATGGATCGGCTTCTAGTCCTGGGTGATAAAAGCATGAACAAGCTGAAGAACTCAAACACTACAAGTCTCATTAATTTGAGGGGTGTGTGGGCTCAAAATTCACAGATCCAAGCTTGGGTTGGTCACCTATACTGGGAAACCTTGTCAGTTGTGGGAAAATACAAGAATGATGATGCAAATTCAGAATTTCACTGGAAAGATCTTTAAGCTGTGGCAGCTCCCTACTTTTTAATAAATGAATTTAGATTGCTTGCTAGTTGTGTGATTGGGGCAAGCCATTTTACCTCTTAACTTTTAGTTTTTTCATTTGTAAAATGGAGTTAATAATACTTTGTTGAATTGTTGAAAGTATTAATGTGTGTGAAAGTTTTTTGAAAACTGTGTAGGATGATACATATATATGCAGATGACAACAGATGGGTCATAGTAGAAACCTCATTTCCTGATCAGAGATATATTTCGTGCTTGAATTCACTGAGTGACACTGAGGACCAAGGAGGAAAAGGAGACTAGTGGTTCTCACAGCTTTTTCTGCTCTGTTTAGTTTGTGAAAGTTTCTTTGTCCTGTCAAGTGCAGGCACTCACTCATATAGACTGGCTTGAGTTTAGCTTCTGATGGATGGTTTGTTCCTCTGGAACATGCGGGCATTATGAGTGGTTAATGAAACTACAGCAACATTATGGTTTGAATGAAGACCATTTATATTACTCTCTGACACTAGTAGATGGAGGATGTCAGGGTTCTGTATGCCAGAGATAGGGAGAAACTATGGCAGATACTTTTAATCTGGGGGGTCCAAGAGAAATATTCGTAGCAGTCCAACAACTGAGTATGTTCATTTAGTTCCTGCATCGTGCTGAGAGAACATACTCTTCTCTGTCTCTGGGAAAATTTGGAAAGTCGTTAAATTTGTCTTTTGCAGCTCTAGCCTTTTAATAATAACAAATGCTATTTATTCAGCACTTACCATGTGCCCAGAATTGTGTTATGTGGTTTATAAAGGCCTATAGAATCAGGTTTAATCCTTGTCACAAATCTTGGGCTGTTTTTTACCGAGTGCTTCCTATGTGTCCTGCACTATGCTATGTACTTTCTCTACATTATCTTATTTAATCTTCGCAATAAATTTATGAGGTAGGTGCTGGTATTATTTCTATTTTATAGAGAAGGAAACTAAGACCCAGTGGAATGAAATGACTTGTTTAAGATCACACACATAGAAAGTAGTAGAACTGAAATTTGAAATCCGGCTTTCAAGGAAGGATTTGAGTCTTCACACTAAGATGTAGAGTTGGGTTTAGGAAGATGAAAAGAGAGAAATGTCTGGCCCAGGTGGAAAATTTTTCATTCAATCATTCATTCAACTCCTTTCTTAAAGTCATTCAGGTCAAAGCTCTTGGAGTCCTCCTTGACCTTCATACCCACATCCAGTCTATCAGAAAATCCTTCAAAATAAAGTATATGTGTAAGCCAACCACTTCTCCCCATCTCTACTGCACCACCTTTGTCCAGTCCACCATCATCTTTCATTTGGATGACTACAACATCTCCCTTCTGTTGCCCTTGCTTTCCATGGCAGACACTGCTAGCTGTCCATCAAAACCCATTTGACTCTTATTATATAGCCAAAGAAATACAACTGACTGCATAGCTGTCCTGCTGGGCTACATATCCCAACATTGGTTGCAGTTAGGTGTTGCCATGTGACTAAGTTCTCATCAATAGAATGTTAGTAGAAATGACACATGCCATTTCTGAGTTGGGGGCTTGTGACATTTGGGCTTGCTTCCTCTATCCCCTCATCCTCTTTTTCTGTCTGCTGAAACATAGATATCTTGATAATCTGGCTTTGACCTTGCAGACATAGGTGATGGCAGAGCAACAACTCAGAAAGGACCTGGGTCTGAGAATTACCATGAGCAATAGATTTGCTCTATGGGCCTGAACTGTCCACATTAGGGCTGTTATGTAAGAGAGAAACAAATTTCTTTGTTCTTCAAGCTACCATAAGGTTGAGTCTCTTTGTTACAGTAGCCTGGCTTTACCCTAATACACCCCCTTCAGTCTGTTCTCTACACAGCAGCCGGAGTAAACCATATAAAAACATAAATCATATCATTTTGCTTCTCTGCTTAAAACTCTCCAGCGGCTCCCTATTTCTCAGAGTGTAAACACCGATGTCCTTAGAATGGCTTACAAAGTACAATGGGACTTGTCCATACTTCCATGCCTATATTACTTCTCTGACTCTTTTCCAATCATTTTCCTGCTGGTACACTCACTGGCCTCTTTTCTATTTTTGAACATGTCAGGCACACTCACACCACAGGGTCTTTGCCTATATTGTTCCTTCTGCCTGGAAAACATTTCTAGATATCTGCCTGGCTCATTCCCTCACTTCATTAAGATCTTAACTCAAGTATTGCCTTCATAGAGAGGCCTTTCTGGACTACCCTGTATGAAATAGCATCCCCATCACTAACTAGCCCTGGCTTTAGTTTTCTTCAAAGCACCTGTCACTAGTTGACACGTGTGTTTGCTTGTTTATTATCTGCCGCCTCCATTTAGAATGTGCATTCCGTGAGAGCAGGGAATTTTGTTCATTACTATATCCCTAGTGCCTAAAAGAGTGCCTAATACATGGTAGGGGCTCAATAAATTGTTGAATGAATGAACGTGTTCATTAATCTTCCAAAATGCACTAAGTCCATGGTTCTCAGACTTCAGTGTGCATAAGAATCACCTTAGGTGCCTGTTAAAAGCTGATTTCTGGGGCCATGTCCATTTAGTTCAGCTGATCTGGGTTGGGTCCAAGGAATTTGCTTTTTTTAAACATCACCCACTCCCTGTAATTTTGATTCAGGTGGTAAGGTAACACCTCTTTGAGAAACACTGCACTAGATTGTAAGCTGCTTGAGGACTTTTTCAATAATGTATCCACAATGCCTTGCATAGTGCCTCACACATGTAGACGCTCAAAAAATACTTTTTAAATGGATCAATGAGCAAATATTCATTGCAGCTTCTTAGGTGCCAGGCACTCTGCTAGATGCTGAGACTACCCCAGTGGAAGCACCTCAATCCTTAAACCCATTTGCCCAACAGTTCAAGTCCCTTAGGTCTGGGAGACTTCTCAGTGCTATTACAATGTATGCTAAGCCGTTATTTAAGACAGTGCTCTCAAACTTTAATGCTGACTCAAATCACCTGGGTATCTTATTAAAATACAAATTCTGATTTAGTCGGCTTGGGATGGGCCTGGGATTCTGAATTTCTTACAAACTCCCAGGTGATGCTGATACTCCGGGTCCATTGATTATACTTTGAGTAGCAAGACTTTAAGCTAAAAAAGCGTAGTGGGTGTAGCTAGTCAGGTGATTGCTGTTTCCTTGGGGCTACTTGCTCCTCTGCTGCAGAGAAACTTCCTTGCCTGAGGCCCAATGGTAGCTGCTTAATTTTCAAGCTGTACCACCAACCATACATGTTTTAATTAAAAAAGACCCCAAATCAATTAAGATAGACATCTCTGCAACTATAAAATTCATGGATGTAAATTGTGTTGTTGTTTTTCTGAGGGGGATGGAATAATGTTCCTGTCTTTGTTTAATTAAAAAATGAGACAAGGGAGATTTTGGAAGTGACAGACAGATGCCTGAAAGTGCTACAAAGAACTTGGATGAAAGAATTTTTCTTTGGTGAATATATTACTCTTCTAGTCTACTGCAGATTGGGTGGCTTAAACAACAGATACTTATGTTATGGAGGCTGGGAAGTCTAAGATCAGGGTGTCAGCAAGGTAGCTTTCATTCTGAGGCCTCTTCTCTTGGCTTGTAGGTGGGTAGCCTTCTCACTGGGTGCTCACATAACCTCTTCTTTGTGTGTGTTTGGGGAAGGAATGGGAAGAGAGAGAGCCTGAGCTTCTTGTAAGGACCCTCATCCTAGCTGAGCAGGGCCCTACTCTTATGACCTCATTTAACCCGAGTTATTTCTTTAAAGGCCCCATCTCCAAATATAGCCACACTGAGGGTTAATGGCTTCAACATAGGAGTTTTATGGGGACATAAACATTCAGTTCATAACAGTGAACAAGACCTAGATACAGTACATCTCTTAATTTAGGCTACCTGTGTGCCGTAATTTGGTGGGGAGGATAATGCCGTCCTCACTTTTCTTGGCCTTTCAAGAATCCTCAAATTCCCATCGTCGCTTAATTCTTTTGCCTTAATGCATTTAGATTCCAGAGGTTCCTCATGACAATTGAAATTCTCTGGAATTAGGAAAAGAGTAACTACTTAATCTTCATGAACATCTTAGGGCAGGGGCTTCTAACTCTAGGACTTTTTATTTAGGCTTCAGGGAATCTCCGAACTCCCCAAAATTTAATGAAATATTTATGTATGTACATATGTAAGTATTGTCTGTGAATTTTTTTGCTAGAGAGAGAGTCCATAGCTTATACAGAATTCTCAGATAGATTCTGCAATTCCCCAAAGGCTAAGAATCTCCTTAGATATGAAGATGACAGAGCTTAAAATGGGGGATTTTGAATGGTTGGTGAGAAAGGTACAACACTTTCTTGCAGTTTGTTTTGTTTTGTTTTATGTCTCTTTCCCTCCATTAGATTGTGTCTTCCTTGAGGGAAACTCGTATTTATCTGTGTATTCCTCATGCCCAGCGTGGTATCTAGCACAGAAAAAGTATTCAATGCTTGGTTTTGAAATAAGGAGTGAAACTAGGCTGCTAGGGCACTTGGGAAACAGGGTAAGGTAGGAGCTCAAGGAAGATGAGGCATTGAAGCACAGGGCTCTGGGTATCTAGGTACCCATCTAGGTGAGCATGGACAGAGAAGACAGAGGTACAAGGGTATCCAGAGGAAACTTCAGTTTATTGATGCTTTTTACAGGGCTCAATTCCATATATGCATATTGTTTTGGGGGTTCATTCTCGATGGGAGGTAAAATCCAAGTCTAACGTCTCAGCTCTTTTCTTCCTGTTTCCTAGTTAAGACGTGCTGTTCAATCAATAAAAATGAATAATTTAAATTCAATATCCCTCTGTCACTATCAATAATACTTTTGTGAGTGATGTAGTACTATGGTAATTCAATTTGTTAGTCACTGCCACACTTTCACATGACAGTCTGCTGAAGTTGTAAACTTAATTTACTCTAGGCACTTGACACAAGTAACATTGATGGGTTTTATTTTTAAAAGTATTGATTTTCTCCTGGAAAATATCTCCTCTATATTTGTGTTTATTGAATAAATAGGCACCTGTCTGGTTAAGGAAAACTTTTTTAAGCTAAGGAAGCTTCCTACTTGGTTTTAAGCAGACGTTTGTTGAACAACCCAGAACCTTAGGTTTGGGAGAGACCTGGGACGGTGTGTTGTCCTGTTTGCCCACTTCCAGCGACAGCTTTTTATCATCTAGGGCACAGAGTCCACTTCTGGATAGCTCTCACAGTTAGAGAGTTTTCCACAGTGGAGACGAAACCTACTATTCTGCAACTTTAGCCCGTTATTAGCTTTCCCGAGTGACACATTGTAAATCTATCCACCAGCTGCTTGCCAATCCTTTTGTGTATTTGAAGGATATTTGCATGTACCTCCAAGGTTTTTCCTGTCTGGGTTAAACTTTCAATTCCTTTTCACTTGACAGGGTTTCTAGATCACCTCACAATTGTGGTCATTCTCCTCTGGCTGCACCACGGTTGTTGACATCTTTTTTAAAATGTGGCACCCAAGACCAAGCACAGTACTCTTGAAGATATTGAAAGGGATTGAACTTCACTTGGAACTCCTTTTAAAGTGATACTCTCAAACTATTCTCCAACTCCCTAAGAGTAAAATTAATGAAGTATATATTCTACTTGTCTTTGTTGTCTCTCTTTATTGAGAGACTTAAGTTATGGAGAAATGTCTATTCAGATCATTTGACCATTAATTTTTTTTGTCCTTTCATTATTAATTTGAAAGGGTACATTATATATTCTGGATATAGGTCCTTTATCAGATATACCATTTACAAATATTTTCTTTCATTTTGTGGGTTTTCTTTTCATTTTCTTGATGCTGCTCTTTGAAACATAAAAGTTTCACATTTTGATGAAGTCATATTTATCTGTTTTTATTTGGGTGCTTTTGGTGTCATATCTAAGAAACAATTGCCTAATCCAAGGTCATGATGATTCAGTCCTATGCTTTCTCATAAGAGTTTTATAGTTTTAAGTCTTATATTTAGACATCTTCTTCATTTTGAGTTAATATTTGTATATGGTATATGGCAGGGGAATAATTTTATACTTTTGTATATGGATATCCAGTTGTCCAGGCACCATTTGTTGAAAAGACTATTCTTTCATTATTGAATTGTCTTGGCATCATTGTTGAAAATGAATTGACTATCATATATACTTTTTTTCCCTAGACTTTCAATTCTATTCCGTTGATCTACATGTCTACCCTTATGTCAGTACCACACTATCTAGATCACTGTAGCTTTTTAGTACATTTTTGAAACCAGGAAGTATGAGTCTAACTTTATTCTTTTTAAAGATGTTTTGGCTACACACAGTGAATTACACGTCCATATGAATTTTATGATCAGCTTGTCGACTCCTGCAAAGAAATTAGTTGGGATTTTCTAAGAATCGTTTTGACTCTGTTGATCATTTTGAGGAGTATTGTCATCTTAACAATATTAAGTCTTCCAATCTATGAACATGAGATGTCTTTCCATTTATTTAGGTCTTCTTTTTTTAATTTATTTTTTAATTGAAATATAGTTGTCACACAATATTATATTAGTTTCAGATATACAATATAGTGATTCAACATTTATATAGTTTACGAAATGATGACCTTGACAAATCTAGTAACCGTCTGTCACCATACAAACTTATTACAGTATTATTGACTATATTCCCTCTGCTGTACATTATATCCCCATATCTTATTTATTTTATAACTGGAAGTTTGTACCTCTTAGTCCTTTTTACTATTTTGCCTACCTCCCGAAACTCCTCCCCTCTTGTGATCACCAGTCTGTTCTTTCTATCAGTTTGTTCCTGTTTTGTTTTTTTTGTTTGTTTTGTTTCTTAGATTCTACATATAAGTGAAATCATATGGTATTTGTCTTTCTCTGTCTAACTTATTTCGCTCAGCATAACACCCTCTAGGTCCATCCATGTTGTCACAAATGACAAGATTTCATTCTTTCTTATGGCTGAGTTATATTCTGCTGTATATATATACCATATCTTATTTATCCATTCACCTATTGATGAACACTTAGGTTGCCTCCATATCTTGGCTATCATAAATAATGCTGCAATGAACATAGAGGTGCATATATCCTTTCAAATTAGTGTTTTCATTTTCTTCAGATAAATACCCAGAAGTGGAATGTTATATTGTATTGTACTTCTATTTTTATTTTTTGAGGAACCTCTATACTGTTTTCCATAATGGTGGCACCAATTTACATTCCCCTCAACAGTGTGTGAGGGTTCTCTTTTCTCCACATCCTTGCCAACACTTGTTATTTGTTGTCTTTTTGATAAGAGCCATTCTGACAAGTATGCAGTGATATCTCATTGTGATTTTGATTTGCATTTTACTAATGATTAATAATGCTGAGCATCTTTTCATGTGTCTGTTGGCCATCTGTATATCTATTCATTCCTCTGCCCATTATTTAATTGGATTGTTTGTTTTTTGATATTGAGTTATATGAGTTCTTTATATATTTTGGATATTAAGCCATTATCAGATATATCATTTGCAAATATCTTCTCCTGTTCAGTAGGTTGCCATTTTGTTTTGTTGATGGTTTCTTTTTCTGTGCAAAAGCTTTTTAGTTTGATATAGTCCCATTTGTTTATTTTTGCTTTTGTTGCATTTGTCTGAGGAGACAGATCCAAAAAAATATTGCTTAGATTCATGTCAAAGAGCTTGCTGCCTGTGTTTTCTTCTAGGAGTTTTATGGTTTCAGATCTTACATTTAAGACTAATCCATTTTGAGTTTATTTTTGTCTATGGTATATATACAAATTGGTCTACTTTTATTGTTTTGCATGTAGCTGTCAGTTTTCCCAACACCACTTATTGAAGAGACTATCTTTTCCTTTTTATGTATTCTTGCCTCCTTTATTGTAGATTAATTGACCATAAAAGTATGGGTTTATTTATGTGCTCTCTATTCTGTTCTATTGATCTCTGTGTCTGTTTTTTTGCCAGTACCATACAGTTTTGATTACTATAGCTTTGTAGTATAGTTTGAAATCGGGGAGCATGATATCTCCAACTGTGTTCATCTTTCTCAAGATTGCTTTGGCTATTCGGGGTCTTAGGTGGTTACATACAAATTTTAGGATTATCTGTTTTAGTTCTGTGAAAAATGCCATTGGTATTTTGATAGGGATTGCATTGAATCTGTAGATTGCTTTATCTGTATTTTACCAATATTAATTATTCCAATTCATGAGCATGGTATATCTTTCCATTTATTTGTGTCGTCTTCAATTTCTTTCATCAATATCTTATAGTTTCAGAGTACAGGTCTTTCACCTTCTTGGTTAAACTTATTCCTAGGTATTTTATTCTTTTTGATGCATTTGTAAATGGGATTCTTTTCTTAATTTGTCTTTCAGATTATTTGTTATTAGTGTATAGAAATGCAACTGATTTCTGTATATTGATTTTGTATTCTGAAACTTTATTGAATTCACTTATTAGTTCTAGTATTTTTTGGTAAAGTCTTTAAAGTTTTCTATATGTAATATCATGTCATCTGCAAATAGTGACAGTTTTACTTCTTTCTTTCCCATTTTGACACCTTTTATTTCTTATTTTTGTCTGATTACTGTGGCTAGGACTTCTACCATGTTGAATGACAGTTGGCACCATTGTCTTGTTCTTAACCTTATAGGAAATGCTTTCAGCTTTTCACCATTGAGTATGATGTTAACTGTGGATTTGTCATATATGGTGTTTATTATGTTGAGGTATGTTCCCTCTATACTCACTTTGTTGAGAGTTTTTATCATAAATGGATGTTGAATTTTGTCAAATGCTTTTTCTGCATCTATTGAGATGATCATAAGATTTTTATCCTTCATTTTGTTAATGTGGTGTATCACACTGATTGATTTGTGGATATTGAACCATCCTTGCATACCTGGGAAACATACCACTTAATCATGGTGGATTATCATTGTAATGTATTGTTGAATTTGGTTTGCTAATATTTTGTTGAGGATTTTTGCATATATGTTCATCAGGGATACTGGCATGTAATTTTCTTTTTTTGTAATGTCTTTGGCTTTGGTATCAGGGTAATGCGTGCCTTGTAGAATGAGTTGTGAAATATTCCTTTGTCTTCAGTTTTTTTGGAATTGGTTTGAGAAGGATGAGTATTAACTCATCTTTAAATGTTTGGTAGAACTCACCTGTGAAGCTGTCTGGTCCTAGACTTACGTTTGTCAGGAGTTTTTTAATTACTGATTCAATTTCATTACTAGTAATTGGGCTGTTCAGATTTTGTATTTCTTCCTGATTCAGTCTTGAAAGATTGTATGTTTCTAGGAATTTATCCATTTCTTTCAAGTTGTCAAATTTTTGACATATAATTGTTCATAGTAATCTCTTATGATCTTTTCTATTTCTGTGACGTTGCTTGTAACATTGCCTCTTTCACTTCTGATTTTATTTGCTTGGGTGCTCTATGTTCTTTTCTTGATGAGTCTGGCTTAACATTTATCAATTTTGTTTATCTTTTCAAAACAGCAGCTCTTAGTTTAATTGATCTTTTATGTTTTTGGTCTCTATTTCTTTTTTCATATTTTATATTATCTAATTTATTTTTTTAGCTTTTTATTTTGATGTAATGCAACTGTTTTCATTCTTTAAGTATGAGATCTAAGCTTTACAGCACAATTAAGTTTTTTTATTGCAGTAACATTGGATTAGAACATTATATAAATTTCAGGTTTACATCATTATATTTCAATTCCTGTTTAGGTTATATCATGTTCACCACCCAAAGACTGCAATCCATCACCACACACATGTGCCTGATCACCCCTTTCACCCACCTATCTCTCCTCTTCCCCGCTGGTAAGCACCAGTCCAATTTCTGTCTCTATGTGATTGTTTCTTATTGCTTTTGTCTTCTACTTATAAGTAAGATCATATGATATTAGACTTTCTCCCTATGACTTATTTCTTTTAGCATAATACCCTCAAGGTCCATCCATGTTGTCACAAATGGCCAGATTTTATCCTTTCTTATGACTGAGTAGTATTCCATTGTGTATATATACCACATCTTCTTTGTCCATTTGTCTCTTGATGGGCACTTAGGTTGCTACCAAGTATTGGCTATTGTAAATAATGCTGCAAGGAACATAAGGGTGCAGGTATCTTTACGGATTTGTGTTTTCATGTCATTTAGAAAAATACCCAACAGTGGAATAGCTGGATCATATGGTAGATCTATTCTTAATTTTTTGATAAATGTCCATACTGATTTCTATAGTGGCTGTACTAGTTTTCACTCCCAGCAACAGCATATGAGGGTTCCCTTCTCTCCACATTCCCTCCAATACTTGTTGTTTCCTGTCTTGTTAATTATAGCCATTCTGACTGGAGTGAGGTGATATCTTATTGTAGTTTTGATTTGCATTTACCTGATAGTTAATTATGTTGAACGTCCTTTCATGTGCCTGTTGGCCATCTCTATATCTTCTTTGTAGAAATGTCTGTTTAGATCTTTTGCCCATTTTTTAATTGGGTTCTTAGTGTTTCTGTTCTTGAAATGTATGAATTCTTTGAATATTTTGGATATTAACACCTTATCATATATATGCTTTGCAAATATCTTCTCCCAATTGGTAGGTTGTCTTTTCATTTTGTCGATAATTTCCTTTGCTGTGCAGAAGCTTTTAAGTTTGATGTAGTCTCATTTGTTTATTTTTTCTATTGTTTCCCTTGCCCAGTCAGTCATGGTACTTGAAAATATGTTGATAAGACTGACATCAAAGAGTGTATTCCCGAGGTTTGCTTCTAGAAGTTTCATGGTTTCAGGTCTTATCTTCAAGTCTTCAATCCATTTTGAGTTAATTTTTGTGTATGGTGTAAGATAATGGTCTGCTTTCATTCTTTTGCTTGTGACTGTCCAGTTTTCCCAACACCATTGATGGAAGAGACTTTCTTTTCTCCATTGTATGTTCTTGCTTGGCTGTCTTGTCCAAAATTAGCTGTCCATAGATGTGTCGGTCTATTTCTGAGATCTCAAGTCTGTTCCGTTGATCTGTGTGTCTGTTTTTGTGTCAGTATCGTGCTGTTTTGTGTGCTATAGCTTTGCAGTATATTTTGAAAACAGGGCGTGTGATACTTCCAGGATTGTTTTTTTCTCAGGGTTCCTTTGGCTCTTTGGGGTCTTTTGTTGTTCCGTATAAATTTTAGGATTCTTTGTTCTATTTCTGTGAAAAATGTTTTTGGAAATTTAATAGGGATTGCATTGAATCTGTAGATTACTTTAGGAAGTATGGACATTTTACCTATGTTAATTCTTCCAATCCAAGAGCACGGAAAATCTTTCCATTTCTTTGTGTCTTCAATTTCTTTCAACAATGTTTTGTAGTTTTCAGTGAACAGGTCTTTCACCTCTTTGGTTAAATTTATTCCTAGGTATTTCCTTCTTTTTGTTGCACTTGTAAATGGTATTTTATTCTTAATTTCTGTTTCTGCTATTTCATTCTTAGTGTATAGAAATGCAACTTATTTTCGTGTGTTGATTTTGTATCCTGCAACTTTGCCATATTCATTTATTATTTCTAAAAGTTTTTTGGTGGGTTCTTTAGGGTTTTCTATATATAAAATCATATCATCTGCAAATAGTGACAGTTTTACAACTTCCTTTCCAATTTTGATCCATTTTATTTCTTTTTCTTGCCAGATTGTTCTAGCTAGGACTTCAAATACTATGTAAACAAGAGTGGTGTAAGTGGGCCTCCTTGTTTGGTTCCTGTTCTTAGAGGGATAGCTTTTGGGTTTTCTCCATTGAGAATGATATTACCTGTGAGTTTGTCACATATGGGCTTTATTATGTTGATGTACTTCCCTTCTATACCCGTTTTATTCAGAGTTTTTATCCTAAGTGTATGCTGTATCTTGTTAAATGCTTTCTTTGCATCTATTGAGATAATTATGTGATTTTTATTCTTCATTTTGTTAATTTGGTGTATTACGTTGATTGAGTTTTTAAACCACCCCTGCATCCCTGAAATGAGTCCCACTTGATCATGGTGTATGATCTGTTTAATGTATTGTTGCATTTGATTTGCTAGTATTTTGTTGAGGATTTTTGCATCGGTGTTGGTCAGGGATATTGGCTTGCAATTTTCTTTTTTTGTGTTGTCCTAGTCTGGTTTTGGTATCAGGGTAATGTTGGCTTCATAGAATGAGTTAGCAAGCCTCTCCTGTTGAATTTTTTGGAAGAGTTTGAGAAGGATAGGTATTAAGTTTTCCTTGAATGTTTGGTAGAATTCTCCAGGGAAGCCATCTGGGCGTAGACTTTTATTTTTTGGGATGCTTTTGATTACTGTTTCAGTCTCCTTATTGGAGATTGGTCTATTCAAATTCTCTATTTCTTCTTGATTCAGTTTTGGAAGTTTGTATGATTCTAAGAATTTATCCATTTCTTCCAGATTATCCAATATGTTCGTGTATATCTTGTAGTATTCCCTTATAATCTTTTGTATTTCTGAGGAGTCCATTTAATTTCTCCTCTTTCATTTCTTATTTGACTTATTTGAACCTTCTCTCTTTTTTTCTTGGTGAGTCTAGGTAAAGGTCTGTCAGTTTTGTTTATCTTTTCAAAGAACCAGCTTTTGTTTTCATTGATTTTTTCTATTGCTTTTTAGTCCCTATTTCATTTATTTCTGCTTTTATTTTTATTATTTCCTTCCTTCTGCTGATTTTGGGCTTTGTTTGTTCTTCTATTTCCTAGTTCCTTTAGGTGCAGTGTTAGATTGTCTATTCGAGATTTTTCTTGTTTGTGGAGGTAGGGCTGTATTGCTACAAACTTTCCTCTTCAAACCTCTTTTGCTGTATCCCCTAAATTTTGAATGTCATATTTTCATTTTGATTTGTCTCCAGGTATTTTTTGATTTCTCCTTTGATTTCTTCATTGACCATGTCATTGTTCAGTAGCATTTTGTTTAATCTCCACATATTTGTGGCTTTTTTGATTTTCTTCCTGTATTTTTTTATATTGGCACCTGAGCTAACAATTGTTGCCAATGTGCCTTTCTTTTTCTTTTCTTCTTCCCAAAGCTCCCCAGCACATAGTTGTATATTGTAGTTGTACATCCTTCTGGTTGTGCTATGTTGGATGCTGCCTCAGCATGGCTTGATGAGTCGTGCCATGTTTGTGCCCAGGATCTGAACCAGTGAAACCCTGGGCTGCAGAAGTGGAGTGAGTGAATGTAACCACTCAGCAATGGGGTGGCCCCTTCTTCCTGTATTTTGTTTCCAGTTTCATACCTTTGTGGTCAGAAAAAATGCTTGTTATTATTTCAATCTTCTTAAATTTATTGAGTCTTGTTTTCTGGCCTAATATGTGATCAATCCTAGAGAATGTTCTATGTGCATTTGAAAAGAATGTGTATTCTGTGGCTTTTGGATAGAATGTTCTGTATATATCTACTAAGTAATCTGGTCTAATGTGTAATTTAATACACACGTTTGCTTATCAATCTTCTATTTGGATGATCTATCTCTCGGTGTATGTGGAGTTTTAAAGCTCCCTACTATTATTGTATTGCTATCTATTTCTCCTTTTATGTCTGTTAATACTTGCTTTACATATTTAGATGCTCCTCTTTTGGGTGCATAGATATTTACCAGTGATATATTCTCTTTGTTGGACTGTTCCCTTTATCATTATATAGTGCCCTTCTTTGTAACTTGTTAAGATTTTGTTTTAAAGTCTATTTTGTGTGATATAAGTATTGCTACCACAGCTTTATTTTCATTGCCATTTGCATGGAGTATCTTTTTCCATCCCTTCACTTTCAGCTTGTGAGTGTCTTTAGGTCTGAAGTTTGTCTCTTGTATACAGCATATATATGGGTCTTTTATTTTCATCCAATCAGCCACCCCATGCCTTTTCATTGGAGCATTTAGTCCATTGACATTTAAAGTAGCTATTGATAAGTATGTACTTATTGCCATTTTGTTGCTTTTTTCTGGGTGTTTTAGTATTTCTTCCCTATTCCATTCTTCTTCTCTCTCTCTCTTCTCTTGTGGATTGATGGCTTTCTTTAGTATTGTGTTTGAGTTCCTTTCTCTTAATTTTTTTGTATGTTTATTATAGGTTTCTGATCTGATTATAGGTTGTGATCACCATGAGGTTCGCATATAAAAACCTAAATATATAGCAATCTATTAAGTTGACAATCTCTTTAGTTTGACCCCTTTCTAAAAGCTCTACTCTTTTACTCCCCTCCTTCCACATTTTGTGTTTTTGATGTCTTATCTAACATTTTTTTCTGTGTTTGTGTATTAATCACCCTTTTATCATGCAAATAGGTAATTTTAGTACTTTTGTCTTTTTGTGTGTGTGATGAAGATTGGTCCTGAGCTAACATCTGTTAACAGTCTTCTTCTTTTTGATTGAAGAAGATTGTGGCTGAGCTAAGATCCGTGCCAATCCTCCTCTATTTTATGTTGGATGCCTCCACAGTGTGGTTTGATGAGTGGTGCTAGGTCTGTGCCCGGGACCTGAATCTGCAAACCTAGGGCTGCCAAAGCAGAGCACGAGAACCCAACCACTGCCCCACTGGGCAGGCCCCCAGTTCTTTTGTCTTTTGACCCTCATATTATCTTCATAGGTGGTTGATCTGCTACCTTTACTGTATTTTTGCCTTTACCAGTGATTTTCTTGCCATTTCTGGGGCAATTTTCTTATTCTTATTTGTAGTCTTTTCTTTCCCACTTAAATAGGTCCCTTTAGCATTTCTTGTAAAACTGATTTCTTGGCGATAAACTCCTTTAATTTTTGCTTGTTAAGGAAACTCCTTCTCTCTCTTTCCATTCTGAATGATCACCCTGCCGTGTAGAGTATTCTTGGCTATAGGATTTTTCCTTTTAGCACTTTAAATATATTGTGCCACTCTCTTATAGCCTGTTAGGTTTCTACTGAGAAGTCAGCTGATAGCCTTATGGGGTTTCCTTTGTGTGTACCTTGTTGCCTTTCTCTTGAAGGTTTTAGGATTCTATCTTTATCTTTAATTCTTGACATTTTAATTATAATGTGTTTTGGTGTGAGCCTCTTTGGGTTTATCTTGTTTGGTGCTCTCTGTGCTTCCTGTACCTAGATGTCTGTTTCCTTCCTTAGGTTAGAAAAGTCTTCAGGTATTATTCCTTTGAATAGATTCTCTGCCCCTTTGTCTTTCTCTTCTCCTTCTGGAACACCTGTAATATGAATGTTAGTGCACTTCATGTTGTCCCAGAGGTCCCTTAGACTGTTCTCATTCTCTTTAATTCTTTTTTTTTAATCTGTTCAGCTTGGGTGATTTCCCCTAGTCTTTCATCCAGCTTGCTGATCTGTTCTTGTGTATCATCTTCTCTGCTATTGAGTCCCTTTAGTGAATTTTTCATTTGCAGTGTTGTATTCTTCATTTCTGATTGGCTCTTTTTTTATATTTTCTAACTCTTTGTTGACATTGTCACTGAGTTCATCCATTCTTCTCCCAAGATCAGTGAGCATCCTTATGACTTTTTGTTTGAACTCTTTGTCAGGTTGATTGTTTATTTCTGTTTCATTTAGTTCATTTTCTGAAGTTTTGTTCTGTCCCCTTCCTTGGAATGTATTCCTTTACCTCCTCATTTTGCCTCTTTCTCTGTGCTTATATCTATGTATTAGGTAGGTCAGCTACACCTCCTGATCTTGGAGACGTGGTCTTATGTAAGAGACGCCTTATGAGGCCCAGCAGTGTGCCTCCCTCTGATCACCAGTTCCAAGTGTCCAAGGAGTGACCCCAGTGTGGGCTACATTTGTCTTCTGTTGTGGCAGGGTTTCTCTTGCTGCAGGTGCCTAGGGAGTCTAGGCTGTCCCCCTGGCTGGCTGGTTGTAGTGCTCAGCTGTGTGTGGCTGCTATGGTCCCTTCAGTCACTTTATCAGGTTTGGGGAGCTCCAGCACAGTTGACTGCAAGGTATAGCACATTCATGTTGCAATTTTTCTGTTCAGTGAGTAGTCCCCCAGTGTGACTGGTTGCTAGGCTCAGGGGCTTACAATTGCTGTCAGCCTCTGGCCTGCAAGGCTGTTGTCAATTCTCTCAGGATTTTAGCTGAGTGGAGCTGGGCCCAGGCATGGGAGCACCCAATTGTTTCAGGCTTTGGAAGGTGGGGCCAATCCCATATGTGGCTATTTGAGAAGCACAAGTCTTCTGTAGTTGACAAGCCCCACTGCCCACAGGGCGACACACACCAACACAATCCTGCCCCATGCACATGCCCTGACTCCCTGAAGTGGACCCATTCACTGCACTGCAGAGGCCTCACACATTCCACTTACACCCTACACACTCAACCTGCTCCTCATGCATTCCCTGTCCCACAGCATTGGCAGGTTGGCACAGGTTGGCAGACCCACCCACCCAGCTGCAGAGGATCCAGTTTCCCAGCCTGTGCACCCCTACAAGTTGCCTGAGGGCTTGCTGTTGGGTGGGGCTAGCCCCTTGGGCAGGCTGGCTGCCCTGGCTGACCTGGAGTAAATCAGTGCTCTGGTGGGTGGGGCAGACCCTGGGCTAACAGGCCTGGGGTAGTACTCCAAAGACTATCAAGAGACAAACAAGAGCATGACATAATGATAAAGCAACAGGCATGTCAGCATGCCTGTACACAATGATGGCTGTTACCAATGTCTTGGTCCCTGGGAAGGTATTATTTCTCACCGAGATGCACCCAGAGTCTATCAGGTGAGCCTTTCACCAAAGGACTGTGCACCTTTCTTTCTGAGAGGAGGTGAGTTCAGAGTCTACTACACCGACATCTTGACACTTCCTATATCCTTTAGTCTCTGGTTTCTTTATTTTCACTCTGATCTTTTTTATTTCCTTCTACTAAATTTGGGCTGTTTTTCTTCTTTTCCTAGTATCTTTAGGTGTAAGGTTAGATTGTTTATTAGAGATTTTTCTTTTTTTCTTGAGTTAGGCCTCTATTGCTATAAACTTCCATATTGCTTTGCTGCATCCCACAGATTTTGGAATGTTATGTTTCCATATTTATTTGATTGAGGGTATTTGTTCATTTCCTCCTTGATTTCTTTGTTGACCCAATGATTATTTAGTCACATGTTGTTTAGTCTCCATGTGTTTGTAGTTTTTTCCATTTTGCTTCTTGTAATTGATTTCTAGTTTCATACCATTGTAGTCAGAAAAGATGTTTGATACGATTTCAATCTTCTTAAATTTATTGCAACTTGTTTTGTGGCCTAATACGTGATCTATCCTGGAGAACATTGTATGTGCTTTTGAAAAGAATGTATATTCTGGTACTTGTGGATGGAATATTCTGTATATATCTATAAGGTCAGTCTTGTCTAATGTGTCATTTAAAGCCAATGTTTTCTTGTTGATTTTCTGTCTGGATGATCTATCCATTAATGTAAGTGGGATGTTAAAGTATCTTACTATTATTGCATTACTGTCAAATCCTCCCTTTATCTTCGTAAATATTTGCTTTATATGTTTTGTGCTCCTATGTTGGGTACACAGATACTTACAAGTGTTGTGTTCTCTTGTTGGATAAGTTGCTTTATCATTATGTCATGCTCTTGTTTGTCTCTTGATAGTCTTTGTTTTAAAGTCTATTTTGTCTAATGTAAGTATTACTACCCCAGCTTTCTTTCCGTTTCCATTTGCATGGAATATCTTTTTCTATCCCTTCACTTTCAATCTGTGTGTGTCTTTAGATCTGAAGTGAGTCTCTTACTGGCAGCATATATTTACATCTTATTTCTTTATCCATTCAGTCACCCTGTGTCTTTTCATTGAAGCATTAGTCCACTTACATTTAAAGTAATTATTGATAGGTATGTACTTATGGCCATTTTGTTAATTGTTTTCTGGTTGTTTTTATAGTTATTCGCTGTTCTTTTCTTCTTCTCTTGCTCTCTTCCTTTTTGATTTGATGACTTTTATAGCATTATGTGTGTATTCCTTTCTCTTTATTTTTTGTGTATTCATTATAGGTTTTTGATTTGTGGTTACTATGAGATTTATATATAGAAACCTATGTATATAACAGTCTATTTTAAGTTGACGGTCTCTTAAGTTTGAGCATGTTCTAAAAGCACCACATTTTTACCCCTCTGTGTTTTATGTTTTTGATGTAATATTTTACATCTTTTTATTTTGTTTTTCCCTTAACTAATTATTGCAGATACAGATTATTTTACTAGTTTTGTCTTTTAACCTTCAAACTACCTATATAGATCCACTACCTTTACTATATGTTTGCCATTACCAGTGAGATTTTTTTTTTCTTATTTCTAGTTATAGCCTTTTCTTTTTTGCTAAAGAAGCCCCTTTAACATTTCTTGTAAGGCCAGTTTAGTGGTGATTAACTCCTTTAGCTTTTGCTTATCTGGGAAACTCTTTATCTCTTCTTTTTTTTTTTTTTTTTAAAGATTTTATTTTTTCCTTTTTCTCCCCAAAGCCCCCCAGTACATAGTTGTATATTTCTCGTTGTGGGTTCTTCTAGTTGTGGTATGTGGGACGCTGCCTCAGCGTGGTCTGATGAGCAGTGCCATGTCCGCGCCCAGGATTCGAACCAACGAAACACTGGGACGCCTGCAGCGGAGCGCGCGAACTTAACCACTCGGCCACGGGGCCAGCCCCTCTTCTTTAATTCTTAATGATAACCTGGCTAGGTAGAATATTCTTGGTTGTAAGTTTTTTTATTTCAGCACTTTGAATATATCATGCTGCTCCCTTCTGGCCTGTAAAGTTTCAGCTGAAAAGTCAGCTGATGGTCTTATGGAGGTTCCTCTGTACGTAACTAGTTGTTTTTCTCTTGATGCTTTTAAGATTCTCTCTTTATCTTTAACTTTTGACGTTTTAATTATAATGTGTCCTGTGTGTGTCTTTTGAGCTCATCTTGTTTGGGACTCTGTGCTTCCTGAAGTTGGATGTTTCTTTCCCTCACCAGGTTGGGGAAGCTTTTCATCAATTATTTCTTCAAATAGGTTTTTTGTCCCTCTCTTTCTCTTCTACTTCTTGGACCTCTATAATGTGAATGTTAGTACACTTAATGTTGCCCCAGATATCCCTTAAGCTAACCTCAATTTTTTTTTCTTTTTTGCTGAGGAAGATTAGCTGATGAGCTAACATCTGTGCCAATCTTCCTCCACTTTATATGTGGGTTGCTGTCACAGGATGGCTGATGAGTGGTATAGGTCTGCCTGGAATCTGAACCCATGAATCCATGCCACCGAAGCATAGTGTGCTGAACTTAACCACTACACCACAGGGCCAGCCCCTATCCTCAATTTTTTAAATCATTTTTTCTTTTTATTTTGTTCTGAGTGGGTGATTTCCACTACCCTGCCTTCCAGGTTGCTGATCTATTCTTATGCATCATCTAATCTGCTGTTGAGTCCCTCTACTGTAGTTTTCATTTCAGTTATTTTATTCTTTAGCTCTGATTGGTTCTTTTTATATTTTTTATCTCTTTGTTGAAGTTCTTGCTGTGTTCATCTATTCTTCTCTTGAGTTCAGTGAACATCTTTATGACTAGCATTTTGAACTCTTTATCTGGTAGATTGCTTTTCTCTATTTCATTTAATTCTTTTTCTGAGGTTTTGTCTTTTTTTGGTCTGGAATATATTCCTTTGTCTCCTCATTTTGCCTAAGTCTCTGTGTATGTTTTTATATATTAGGTAAATCAGCTATGTCTCCCAGTCTTGAAGTGGTGGCCTTATGAAGAAGGTGTCTTGTGAGGCCTAGTGGTGCAAACCCCCTGGTCACCAGAGCCAGTTGCTCCAGATGTGTCCCCTGTGTAAGTTTGATGCACCCTTCTGTTGTTCCTGGGCCACAATTGCTGCAGGTGTACTCGTGTACAGGGTTGACCCCATGGGGCAGGAGCCATGTTTTAGGGGCTCCAGTGCCAGTTGCAGCCCCAAAATAGGTGGCATAGGGAGGGAACCAATTTGGAGGGGTGTTGGCCAGAGCATGTCTGCAGGGGAATGCCAGGGTGGGGTGAATGGTGTTGGCAAGGTAGATAGAGAGTGTCAGAAATTGTGTCCATCAGGGCTGGGCCAGCTAGATAGGAGGAGAATAAAAAAATGGTGCCTGCCAGCACTTCTGCCCTTGAATAAAGTTCCACCAGATTCCTGCCCCTCCACCACATGCCCTAAAATTAGTCAAAGAATCTGCTTCATGTATGACCCAGACACTCTTCAAACTTCTGCTTCTGTGCTGGGACTCAGGGTGAGTGTTTGTGTGCAATGCCTTTAAGAGTAGAGTTTTAGTTTACTATAGCACTCTAGCTCCCCTGGATGTAAGCCCCACTGATTTTCAAAGCCAGACATGTGGGCTCTTCTTCCTGGTATAGGTACCCTGGGCTGGGGAGCCCGATATGGGGCTTGAGTCCTTTGCTCATCCAGGAGGACCTTTGCAGTTGTGCTATCCCTCCCACTGGTGGGTAGCCATGCCAGTAGTTTTTGTCCTGACTAGACTGTGCCTCTGCCCTGCCTACCCATCTCAATGTGGCTTTTTATTTATATTCTTAGTTGTGGAAAATCTGTTCTGCTAGTCTTAAGGTCATTCTCAGTGATAGTTGTTCTGTATGTTGTTGTAGTTTTGGTGTGTCCATGAGAGGAGGTGAGCTAAGGACCTTCCTACTTGGCCATCTTCATCTCCCTCCCTTAGGTATTCTTTAATTTCTTTCAATAATACTCTGTAGTTTTTAGTGTACAAGACTTGCACTTATTTTGTTAGGTGTATTCCTAAGTATTTTTTGATGCTATTGGAACTGGAATTGTTTTCTTAATTTTATTTTGCAGTTTTTATTGCTAGTGTAAAGCAAAAATATTTATTTCTATATATTGATTTCTATATTGATCTTGTATCTTGAAACTTTGATGAAATTGTTGATTATTTCTAATAGTATTTTTAGTGAATTTCTTAGGATTTTCTCTATACAATATTATGTCATTTGCGGGTAAAGATTAGTTTAATTCTTCCTTTCCAATCTGGATGCTTTTTTTTCTTGCTTAGCATTGTATCTCCAGTACAGTGTTGAACAGAAGAAGCAAGAGTAGACATCCTTGTTTTGTTCCTGATCTTAAGAATACTACTTTCACTCTTTTACCATTAAGTATGATTGTATCTATGGATTTATCAGAGATGCTGTTTATCATCTTGTTTTCATATCTAGTTTGTTGCATTTTTTTTGTGTGTGAAAAGCTATTGGAATTTATGAGCTGATTTGCCGCATCTACTGAGATGATCATGGGGTTTTTGTCCTTCATTCTGTTAATACAGCACATTACATTGATTGCTTTTAATGTGTTGAATCAACCTCACAATACTGAGATAAATCATTCTTGGTCAAGGTATATAATCCTTTTTATATGTTTCTGGCCTCATTTTGGTAGTATTTTTTGAGAATTGTTGCATCTATATTCATAGGGATATTAGTTTGTAATTTTCTTTTCTTGCAATGTCTTTTGTCTGGCTGTTGCTATCTGGATAATACTGGCCTCATACAATGAGTTTAGAGGTGTTTTCATCCCTTATATTTTTGGAAAAATTTTTGAAGCATTGGTGATAATTCTTTTTAAAATGTTTGGTAGAATTCACAAGTGATGCCATCTGGGCCTGGGTTTTTCTCTGTAGGAAGTTGTTTTGATAATTAATTCAATATATTTTAAAGACCCTGAATAGCCAAACAACTCTGAGAAAGACTAACAGAGCTGGAGGCATCACAATTCCTGATTTCAAGCTTTGTTACAAAGCTACATTAATCAAAACACTGTATAGTATTGACATAAAAACAGACATATAGATGAATGGAACAGAACTGAGAGCTCAGAAGTAAACTCACACATATGTGGTTAACCTATATTTGACAAGGGAGCCAAGAATACTCAATGGGGAAAGGATAGTTTCTTCAATAAATGATATTGGGAAAATTGGATATTCACACGCAAAAGAATGAAATTGGACCCCTATCTTAAACCATTCACAAATATTAACTTGAAATGGATTAAATACTTAAATGTAAGACCTGAAACTATAAAATATTAGAAGAAAACATAGGGAAAAGCCCCTTGACGTTGGTCTTGTAATATTTTATTGCATGTAACACCAAAGGCATGAGCAACAAAAGCAAAAATAAACAAATGGGACTGCATTATACTAAAAAGCTTCTACGCAGCAAAAAACCCAAAAAATCAGCAAAATGAAAAGGTAGCATACCAAATGGGAGAAAGTTTTTGCAAACAGTCTATCTGATAAGTGGCCAATATCTAAAATATATAAGGAAATCATACAATGAAATAGAAAAAAAAATAAACAATCCGGGGCCGGCTCTGTGGCTGAGTGGTTAAGTTTGTGTGCTCCACTGTGGCGGCCCAGGGTTCGGATCCTGGGCGCAGACATGGCACCGCTCATCAGGCCACGTTGAGGTGGTGTCCCACATCCCACAACTAGAAGGACCGGCAACTAAGATATACAACTCTGTACAGGGGGTTTGGGGAGATAAAGCAGAAAAAAAAAAAGATTGCCAACAGTTGTTAGCCCAGGTGCCAATACTTAAAAAAAATAATAATAAAATAAACAATCCAATTAAAAAATGGACAAAGGGCTCAAATAGACATTTTTCTAAGGAAGACACAGAAATAGCCAACAAATAAATGAAAATATCCTCAACATCACAAATCACTGACATGCAAATCAAAACCACAGTGAGATACCACCTCATACCTATTAAAATGGCTATTATCAAAAAGACAAGAGATAACAAATGCTGGCAAGGATGTAGAGAAAAGGTAACCCTCATGCACTGTTGGTGGAAATGTAAATTGGTACGGCCACTATGGAAAACACTATGGAAGTTCTTCAAAAAATTAAAATTAGAAATACCATATTATCCAGAAATTCTATATCTGAAGGAAATGAAATCACTATTATGAAGAGATATCTGCACTCTCATATTCAATAAAGCATTATTTACAATAGTCAAGAGATGGAAACAACCTAAATGTCAATCAATGGATGAATGAATAAAGAAAATGTGGTATGTATATCTTCCATTACATACACACATATACACACATACACAGTGGAATATTATTCAGCCATTAGAAGGAAGAAAATCCTGCTATTTGCAACAATACAGATGGACCTTGAGGACACTATTCAAAGTGAAATAATCAAGCAAAGAAAGATAAATACTGGATGTTCTCACTTGAAAAAGGAGAATGGTAGTTGTCAGTGGCTGGGGTTGGGGGAAATGGGGAGACATTGGTCAAAGGATACAGACTTCCAGCTATATGATGAATATATTCTGGGAATCTAAGGTATAACATGGTGACTGTAATTAACAGTACTGTATTATATACTTGAAAGTTGTTAAGAGAGTAGATCTTAAATGTTATCGCCACAAAAATGGTAATTATGTGAGAAGATGGAGTGTCAAGTTAATAAGGTTAGTGTGAACTAACCTTATTGTGGTAATCATTTTGTAATATATATGTGTATCAAATCATCATTTTGACCCCTTAAACTTACATATGCTATATGTCAATAATATTTCAATAAAGCTGGAAAAAAAGAAGAAAATACAAAAAATCTACTTGTTGGATTTGATTTGCTAATATTTTATTGAGAACTTTTACAGTGGTATCTGGCAAAAACGTAGAATGTTCCTTTACACATAATTGAACTTTCCTAATAATTGATGCTTACTCCTTTAAGTGCCAAAACTTCTGTTTTGATTATTGTTTTAAACATTTTGATGGAAATATGTTTACAATGAATTTTATATTTATTTCTTTCATAAACCAAGGATACTAAACATAATTTAATATTTTATTTTAAGTTTTGGAATTCTGTGCCATCACTATGAGAACTCACTCTTGTACTGGGCTGTGATGTAGTGATGGTGTCCAGGCCATAGATGTGCATAGCATAAGATGAATATTTTCTAGTTTGAAAATTATGCAAACATTATTTACATGTTAATATTTATTATTAAGATATTGATTTGTAATATTAGTGACATTCAGTGCCATGGAATTCTTCTGTACATGGTCAGATAATGTGTTTATATTGTGCTGTGTACGTAGCATGATGTTTTGTGTAATTTCCTCTTGACAGGAGGTAAAGAAAACTTAGCCTTCTGTTGCTTGTAAGCACCTATCTTTGCTTAAATTGAGTGAAGCTTAAGTTGGACTGTGCCAAAGAAGGAAAGCACACAAATATTATGCATAACTTGGTTTTACTTTTATTTTTGAACATTCTGTGTCACAAATAGGAAGAATATACGAACAAGGAAAATATAATCATTTGATAATTCATTAAATATATTAAAAAAGAAGTTATATATGAAGAGAATATTTTTGAAAAAATGTATTTATGAAGAATGTATTCTTGAATACATTTTAAGTACATTTAATACGTTTTGACTATATCCTTGAATATACTTTTGAATATGTTCTTGCATAAACTTTTAAGCGTATTCTTCAATAGCTCCTTGAATATAGCGAATAAATTTAAAATATATTCTTAAATATATTCTTGAATACATTATTGACTATGCTTTTGAATGTGAAGAATTCTTGTGAATGTAACCATGTTAAGATAATCTCAAAAAAATTCATAAGGCTTCTTTTTATACGATAGCATATTTCTATGGATGCATTCTGCTCATAGCCTCAGTCTCACTCTC
This sequence comes from Equus caballus, assembly GCF_041296265.1. Classification (NCBI taxonomy): domain Eukaryota; kingdom Metazoa; phylum Chordata; class Mammalia; order Perissodactyla; family Equidae; genus Equus; species Equus caballus. The sequence continues at coordinate 123,828,673 of NC_091715.1, read as the reverse complement.
TCTTTCTGCCTCTCATTCTCCAGCTTTAGCAGTAGGGAGCTAAGGCAGAAATAAGCTGAACATTCCTCAACTTGCTGTTATGAAGACAAAATGACACCTAAAACTGAATGTGTAAAAAAGCAAGGAATTTAAGTCAATTGGCTGGCCAGCAAGTTGACCATGAGGCTGACTAGCAAGCTGTGGTGATTTGACTTAGACTTTATATGGGGGAGGACTGTATGTGGGGCTGGGAGACATGGCTTGTCCTCTGGTGCTGATGTTGGGGAGTTTAGCCCCTCCTCCCTGGTCTCTTCTTCAAGTGAATTTCTTGCTCCTGTCACCGGATAAACCCCAAACAGTCCCACTAAAGCATGATTGTTAAAACTATGTCTAAAATAAAAATAGTATTTGAATATCAGCTTGAGCAATTACCCTATGAGTAAATTAAATCACTTCAGAGCATAGATATCATGATATCCCCCTTTGCTTCTTTCAAACTTGTTTTTTGTTTGCTGTTTTATTTAGCTTTGTTTTTGCTTATTTTCCTTTTTCCCACCTTATTGCAAATAGACAAAGTTTCTGGAAAAGTGATCGTTAGTTGAATGAAATATGAGAGATTACTGTATTTCTGTGGTCCTCATTTGTAGAATAATTTGTTTGGCAGTTTATTCTGAAGTCTAAGGAAATCCCCAAAATTTGTTATACTACTGCTAGAATCATTTACAGTTTGATCTCTAGCTATGCTTTTGTCTTCAAAACAGATTAAATTTACTTCGGAATTGAGTTTATTATCCTAGGTAATTCTGAAGGCTTGATAATGTGTAAAGCATGGAGTGGGCTCTGAGAAATTTATTTTAGACTATATCTATATCTTTCTGTCTCATACTTTAGGAAGCATGCTGGAGTAGGAGCAGCGATTGGAAGGCCAAACATGTCAGAACACCTGGGTTATCTGGTTCCCCAGCTGGGGAGAAACAGTTGAAGACCTGGATCCCAAAGAAGGTGATAAAGATTAGTGGTGGGTGTTACTAAGCCAGTTGTCCTCAAACGTTAGGGTGCCCCAGAATCCACTGAAGGGCTTGTTAAAACACACATTGCTGGGGCCCAGCTTCAAAGTTTCAGATTCAGTGGGTCTGGATTGGGTTCCAAAATTTTGCATTTCTAACATGTTCCCAGGTGATTCAGATGCCGCTGGTCTGGGGACCACACTGTGAGGATCATTGCACTACATTACTATAGCCCTCGATGGCTCTATCCAAAAATAAGCAGTCAGAGAATTTCTCTTCAGAATCCTCCCTTTGGGAACTCACTTTAAGTACACTGAATCATATCTATATCTACACATAAATATGTATGCATATATTCACAAATTTATACTGCACTAGTTTTACTATTAGTATCTCAACGTCTGTGATTGGATCTTTGTTTTTGAATTCCACGCCCCTTGCTGAGTAAAGCTTTGCTAGATTAAATTATGCTGTTTTTATTTTTTCTGCAAAATGATTCATCCAAAAATTCTTAGAATTCAGTGCTAGGACAAAGTTACTTTATCTGATTTTCCTTGTTATTAGATAATGAGTGTTACATAATCACTCTTGCATTGGCTGCCAGGAAGCTCAGAACAGTTTTATTTTTTGGACAACTGCTGTACCTATTGTTAATCATATTAATTAATTATATTTTCTTTTGCATATATTTCTTTCCTCTCTTTATTACAAAACTTTGGCTCTGTTACTCTGGTTTTAATAGTTCATGTTTCTCTCTCTCTCTCTCTCTCCCTCTCTCTCCCCTATCATTTCTTTAATTATAAGGTATCTCAAGTCCTTTATCAACTATAAAAAATAAATCAGTGGGAATGGAAAACAACCTATTAGTGCCTGTAATGGTGGGAAGAGCAGTGGATATGAGCATTTTGTTTAAAGGGCCTTCTGCACACTTGTATGCATGCACCAATTCCAGAATTCCTCTTCTACTTTCCATTGGGGTAGAATAAATGTTATCTTGGCATTGCCTGTCTGCTAGAGTGGGTTTGATGTATCTGCTTGTAAAGTGAATGATACTTATTATACATTACCCTTCCAGTCTTTTACCTAGGCTGGAAAGGGGGCAAGAAATAGTTTTCCTGATTGTGCATTTTTAAAAATACTTAGATTTTACCTGGGTCTGATTATTGCAGATATATGTTATGTTTTTCCTTTTTGTACTGTAGGCTTAGGAGATAGGGTTGAGAGAGGCTAAGAGGAACAAATCTTCCAAAAATATAATAACCTGTTTTCCATTGAAGAGCTGTACATAATCAGGGACAATGAGACAAACTGCATTACTCAGAAAGAGGGCTTTCGATAAAACTCTGTAAAGCATTGGATGCTCTTTAAAATTGACTTATTGATGTCGAGGGAGTGAGCATAATGAACACAGCACAGACGTGATGAAGAAATGTGGCCTATGTAAAAGAACCTAATTGCTACTTGCTGAACCCATCAAATAAGATATGTTGTCCCAGTAGGCAGGCTTATGGGAAGAGATTGCAAAAAGCCATCCATTGCCACTTAGGAGCTGAAATGAGACTCTCAGCATCCAACACAAGACATACAGAGTCTCTATATGTTCCCCCAAATCTCCCATACCTTCATCATCATTGTCTATGTCTGGACACTGAGACTCGGTGTTCAGATAATTGCCACTCAAGATTCTTAATAAACAAAGGTTTGTGAAACTAGCTAGTCTTGGCAAAGTATCCTGGTTTGTGCCATACTTTTTCAACTCAAAGAATATTTATTGATCACCTATTGTGTTCAGAGTACTATGTTAGCCACCTCAGTGTGGCTCATGTCTAATGAGAGGAATAGGTCCAATGCAAGTATAACTATGGCTGATGTCAGAAAATATCAAGGGCCTTAAAAGCAATACACACTGTTATGAGGTTTCAGAGGATAACAAGATCAGAACTGAACTGATCAGGGGAATCAGGGAAGGCCTCACGAAGGAAGAATAGGCACAGTTTTAAAAAAGCAGGAAACAGGGTTTGGTGGAGTGGGTGGGGGGATAGTAGTGGATTTCTTAATAAAAGAGTAACAAATTAAGTAGGTCCAAAGTCTCTCTTCCAAAAGAATATGTTTTGAAATTTTGATTTTATAGATTATAAATTTTCTTCCTCCCTTGTTTTCTCAAGAACCCACTTTGTTTAATCTATATTTTTTAATGCTGTATTTCCAAAAATGTGGTATGTTCGGTGTCAGCCAAAGTGTGTAGGTGATATTTATATTTGGTATATAGGTCATTTTATGTTTTAATAGTCACATGTTTAGTTTGATACACAATTGAAAAAAATTGCAACTCATATATCCATGATTTCACGGACATAATGACTGAGGAAGTATAAAAGGTAAACCAGGGGCTTGATTTAAAGAAAATATTGACTAAATAAAAATAAGGTCTGGAGAGCTCCTTGAATTCCTTTTCCTAACCACAAGCATATGTTTGAATGGTTGAAGATATTGGAGAAACCTATGAAGTCTATGACAATGAAAATTAATGCAAAATTAAGCTCTGCCCATTAAAATGATCATATGGTTTTGTTTTAAAGAGGTGTAGGGTATGGGAAATATAGTGATGAGGACAAATACAACTTTCAGTCACACTGTCCCTAAAATCCCCTAGTGTCAGCCTCGTTATTTGGTAGGAACAATGCTACCCAATAATGAACTATTTTCTATTCAAGGCAGCAAGTCAAATATTCCTTTCTCATTAATAATTCAATGTGACAAATTTACTACCTTGAAGGTGCTGCAAGTCAATTAGACAAGGGAAATTGTGTCTTCTTTTCAGCCCATTTAATTGGCTTCCAAGTGTGACATTCATCAAAACCTTGACTTTTAATGTAAACTTTATTATATGAGCTGGGGTTCGGGTTTGACTCTGGGCACACTTGACTAAGCCTCAGAGGTTGGGGGCTCTAGAGCCTTCCGGGAAGCCTGGTCAATCATTGCTGACACTTTGCTGTAGAATATCAGGACCTGGTTCTGCAGTGTCACCGTTGCTGATGCTGGGCATGGAGAAACAGTCTTTAAGATCTTTTTGAGTTGTACACGATTTTTGGCATTTGCATATTTATCTTTGATGAAATCTCATGATTTTCAAAATGATGGCACTGGACTAGTTTAGAGTTTCCAAAAGTGTGGTATATGTGCCCCTAGTAGTATATTAAATTCTTTTAGGTAGTACACAGATGAACATAAATCCGTAAATATTGAAATAAAAATGTTCATCTGTGTACTACCTAAAAGATTTCATTTAGCTAGCACAAAGGCTCAGGATTTTATAGATATTATAGCATAGAATGAGACCAAACTAGATATTTAAATAGAAGTTAATTTAAAGAAAATATTGAGTAAATAATAGTACTGCTGATACATAATGTATGGAAAATTGTAGTACTGGCAATTCATGAACATGAAAAGAATTGTGAAGGCGGACATGGATGGCTGAATTTGGGGAACACTGCAATCTGTGAGCAAGATTGGCTTTACACATTAGGTAGAATTGATAGGTGCTGTAAAGGGCATCAGAAGTCCTCCTCAATGTAAAGCACTCTCCCTCATCAGCCTGCCTGGGGGATCCTCATCATCAGTATCATATCCTAAGTATCTCACCCTAAGGCTCTTGCCAAGGAAATATTTATTTAAACTGGGTAAAAATATTATGCCACATAAAAATATAGCAATACATCATTAAGAGTTTAATCTGATTATCAAATTCATTGTTTCTTGTTTACTGCAACAGAGAGCAGGATCCTCAATCACAGGGACATAGGATCAGCAAGGTCTGATTGTTGGGATGTGGAAGGAAAAGTCATGTGCATGGATTTCTACTTCTGTTCTACCTATATGTTTGGGTAGGGTGCCGCGAAAGGAGGTGCTTTGCCTTCAGGACCCCATGCTATTGCTTCAATTATTACACTCACTCATTAGGCTTTCCTTTAAGAAACTACACTATACTAATGCAACCTGAGGAAACATACAAATAGGGAGGGATTACTCCCATGATAAAATGATGATTTGGTTTACCAAAGGGTTCAATGCCGGGCTCTTTTAAGTAGAGAGCTTCCTTAGCACATTGTTTGTTGTTAGATCATAAGCACTTGAGAAAAAGACTAAAGGGGACAGAAAAACTTAGGAACAAAAGTGTTATGACCAAATGTCTGTGGAAGTTCCATCTAAAATGAAGAGAAAACATATTGGAGAATTAAGTGAAGAAGATAGAGTCTGGTTTTCAGGACGTCAGTTTACTTGCAACATATTCAGGAATTCGTTTTATTAAATGAAACTCATGCTACAGGTATTTGATTTTCTTACACCATATGTTTTTCCTTTGTTTTCCCAAAGCTTGCTAGAATACAAAATGACCTTTAGAAGCTTCCTTCCAGTCCTTTGCATCTCAAGAGATGTTTTGCTTTAGTCATTCCATTTGCACCTTGCAGAGTATGTTTGGCGATGGAGAGTCATATTAGTCTCTGTTGAAGTAGGTGCCAGTTCTATTTTGGATCTACTGATGGTCTTAATCTTTTCAAAATATTCTTATAAATGGATTCTTCAACAGAGGTCTTTCTCAAACCTCTGAAAGGAACGTGGCTACCTTGTCAATAGAAGATAGATAGTTTTAGGTAGTAAGAGTTCCATTAAGGTGGAACCCAAGGACCAACAGAAACCCAGAAGGCTTCTTGGCCTCTGTTGCTAGAATGCCTCACCTTACCGAAGAGCTTCTGACTTGGCAGCAAGATTCAAACTCTTTCCCCCTCAGTCTGACAGCTGTTGGGTATGTGAAGGTGGGGTGGGTGGTGGAGTGGAGTGTACAGTATACAGGTCGAGAATTGAGAGTGGGAGGTAGCCAGAGGACAGGAGCAGAAGGGAAATGTACATGATAAAGTAAAGAGGGATATTGGGATATATAGAAATATTTATTTGAAGCCATGAAGCCAGTGGAAACTATTTTCTCAATGATGTGTTCCCTTGAAATAGGTAAAGCTTATTATTTAGCTCTGCTTCTCCCAGCTCTTCCGAGTTGGACATATTGTTATATCCAACTGCTGCAGTACTGAGTCAATTCTGTCAGAGGCAAGGTATTTATTAATAGTGTCTCTCTGTACCTCCCGAATATCCCTAAACAGCTTTGCAAAGCTTGGAATTAGGTCAATCCTCATACCCAAGGATCTGGTTACACTGTATGATACTCCTGTCCACGTTTCCCTTCCTCAGGATCAGAATCATAATCTGAGTCCTGGAAAGGCCTAGGACCATTCTCCTTTGGATGCTGTGTTAATTAGTGTTTGCCAGAGAAACAGATATATGTATATAAAATCCCCTATTGGTTCATACATATATCTTATTGGTTTATATATGTCAATATATGATATGAACTAATAGGACCTGTTGTATCTTTACTATTATGAGGAATTGGCTCACACAATACTTGAGACTGAGAAGTTGCATGATCTGCCATCTGCAAGCTGGAGACCTAGGAAAGCCAGTGGTGTAGTTCCAGTGTGAATCTGAAGGCCTAAGAACCAGGGGAGCCAATGGTATAAATTCCAGTTCAAGAGCAGAAGACTGATGTCCCAGCTCAAGCAGGCAGGCGGGAAACAAAAAGGGGTGAATTCGTCCTTCCTCCACCTTTTTGTTCTATTCAAGTCCTCAACTGATTGAATGATATCCACCCACATTGGTTGAAGAGGGCAATCCACTTTACCAAGTCCACTTATTGAAATGCTAATCTCATCTGGAAACATCCTCACAGACATACTCTGAAATAATGTTTAATCTGGGCAGTCTGTGGCCTAGTCAAGTTGACACGTAAAATTAGCCATCACAGATGCTTTTCTGTCTATCTTAAAGGTATGCTCTCTGAACCCAGAATCTGAAGTTAGGCTTTGTGCAGGAGTTTCTCTTTTTGGCCTCAGTTTACTCTGCTTCCCTCCCATCCAAAGGACCTAGTGTTGATTCTGTTTCGTGTTGTCCACACGAACCATGACAAAGATAAGTACAGGCACGGAATCCAAAATTGTTCTAAGATTTAGAAAGATAAAGCTTATTTGGAATCAAATTTATTTTGAATTTGTTCATTTGATTTTGTTTCTCTATCATCTATCTATCTATCTATCTATCATATATCTATATGTTGAGATTTAGATTTGGTTCACAGTTTTCTGTATTCACCTGAAGTCCTGAAAATTTGTATTTCAATCTGTTCTTAAACAAAGCAGGAGATAGGGGTAAGTAAAAAGTGTATATTAATAGAAAGCACATTCAATCCAGAGTCAGAGACCTGATTAGTAGCATGGTTTCAATATACTATCTGCCCAACTATAAATAGAAGGGGACTTCCTTGACCTGATAAAGGCTGTCTATAAAAAACCCACAGCAAACATTTACCATTATATTCAATGGTGAAAGCCAGAATGCTTTAACCCTTAAGATCAAGAACAAGACAAGGTTTCCCAGTTTCATGACTTTTATTGAATATTGTACTAGTGGTTCTAGCCAGGGCAATTATACAAGAAAAAGAAATATACTGCATCTAGATTTATAAAGGAGGAGTTGAAATATCGCTATTCACAGATGATATGATCTTGTACATGGAAAATCCTAAGGAGTCCACAAAAAACCTATTATAACTAAACAACAAGTTCAGCAAAGTTGCATTTTTAAACACCAACAGTGAACAATCTAAAAATGAAATTAAGAAAACAGTCCATTTATAAGAGCATGAAAGAGAGAAGAATACTTAGGAATAAATTTAACAAAGGAAGTGAAAAATTTGTACACTGCAAACTACAAAACATTATTGGAAGGAATTAAAGAAGGCTGGGAAGACGGCAGTGTAGGAGGACTCTCAACTCATCTCCTCCCGCGAACACAAAGAATTTACAGTTACCTGTGGAGCAGTCACCTCTGAGAGAGAACTGGAAACTGGATGATGAAAAGAACCCCCACAACAAGGGACAACACTGACTGACGTGGAAGAGGCAGAAATACACCTCTGCTGGGGAAAAAACACATTCTAGCTGTAGCACTTCAGACCTAAAGACACTCACAAACTGAAAGTGAAGGGATGGAAAAAGATACTCCATGCAAATGGCAAAGAAAGAAATCTGGGGTAGCAATAATTCTATCAGACAAAACAGACGTTAAAACAAAAAATGTATCAAGAGACAAAGAAAGACACTACATAATGATAAAGCGAACAATTCAACAAGGGGCCATAACACTTGTAAGTATCTAAGCACCCAGCATAGGAGCACCTAGATATATAAAGCAACTATTAACAGACATAAAAGGAGACATAGAAGTACAACAATAATAGTAGGGGACCTTTTTAAAATGTGTGTTAATTTATTTAATGCATGCAGCAACCCTATGATGTAGATATTATTATCCCCATTTACAGATGAGAAAACAAACTTAGGATAAGTTTAGTGTAATGACTAAGAAAGTGGGCTCTACAGTCTAGATTCAGAAGGGCTGGCTGAAAAAAGTCTCGACTCTGCAAATTCCTAGCATGGTAAACTTGGAGGAGTTTCTTGACTTCTGTGTCTGTTTCTTTTTTTCTTTATTTTTTTTAATTGAGATTCATAATAGTTTACATCATTGTGAAATTTCAGCTGTACATTATTTCTTGTCTGTCACCACATAAGTGCTCCCCTTCACCCCCTGTGCCCACCCTCCACCCCCCTTCCCCTGATAACCACTGAACTATTTTCTTTGCCCGTGTGTTTGTTTATATTCTGTATATAAGTGAAATCATATGGTGTTTGTCTTTCTCAGTCTGGCTTATTTCGCTTAGCATAATTCCCTCCAGGTCCGTCCATGTTTCTGCAAATGGGATGATTTTGTCTTTTTTTGTGGCTGAGTAATATTCCATTGTGTGTGTGTATATATATATATATATATATATATACACACACACACAACTATATATATATATATATATATATATATATATACCACATCTTCCTTATCCAATTATCAGTCAATGAGCACTTGGATTGTTTCCATGTATTGGCTATTGTGATAATACTGCAAGGAACATAGGGGTACAAATGTTACTTTGGATTGTTGATTTCAAGTTGTTTGTGTAGATACCCAGTAGTGGGATAGCTGGGTCATAAGTTAGTTCTACTTTTAGTCTTTTGAGGAATCTCCATACTGTTTTCCATCGTGGCTGCACCAGTTTGCATTCCTACCCGCAGTGTGAGGGTTCCCTTCTCTCCACATCCTCTCTAACATTTGTTGTTTTTAGTCTTAGTGGTGATAGCCATTTTAATAGGTGTCAGGTGGTATCTTAGTGTAGTTTTGATTTGCATTTCCATTATGATTAGTGATGTTGAGCATCTTTTCATGTGCCTATTCGTCATCTGTATATCTTCTTTTGAAAATGTCTGTTCATATCCCCTGCCCATTTTTTGAAAAGACTGTTTTTTTGTTGTTGTTGAGTTGTGTGAGTTCTTTATATACTTTGGATATCAACCTCTTGTCTGATAAATGATTTGCAAATATTTTCTCCCAGTTGGTTGGTTGTCTTTCCGTTTTGTTGATGGTTTCCTTTGCTTTGCAGTAGCTTTTTAGTCTGATGTAGACCCATTTGCTAACTTTTTCTTTTGTTTTCCTTACCCTAGTAGACATGGTATTCAAAGAGATATGGCTAAGACCAATGTCAAAGAGTGTACTGCCTATATTTTCTTCCAGGATTTTTATGGTTTCAGTTCTTACATTCAAATCTTTAATCCATTTGGAATTAATTTTTGTGTATGGTGCAAGATAACGGTCTACTTTCATTCTTGTGCATGTGGCTGTCCAGTTTTCCCAACACCATTTATTGAAGAGACTTTCCTTTCTCCATTGTATGTTCTTGGCTCCTTTGTCAAAAATTAACTGTCCATACATATGTGGTTTTATTTCTGAACTTTCAATTCTGATCCATTGATCTGTTTGTCTGTTTTTGTGCCAGTACCATGCTGTTTTGATTACTACAGCTTTGTAGTATGCTTTGAAGTTAGAGATTGTGATACCTCCAGCTTTGTTCTTTTTTTTCTCAGGATTGCTTTGGCTATTCAGGGTCTTTTATTGTTCCATATAAATTTTTAGATTCTTTGTTCTATTTCTGAAGAATGTCATTAGGATTCTGACTGGGATTGCACTGAATCTGTAGATCTCTTTACGTAGTATGGACATTTTGACTATGTTTATTCTTCTGACCCATGAACATGGAATATCTTTCCATTTCTTTATGTCTTCCTCATTTTCTTTCAGTAATGACTTATAGTTTTCAGTGTACAGGTCTTTCACCTCTTTGGTTAAGGTTATTCCTAGGTATTTTATTCTTTTTGTTGCAATTGTAAATGGGATTGTATTCTTGATTTCTTTTTCTTCTAGTTCATTGCTGGTGTATAGTTATGTAACTAATTTTTTAAAATTGATTTTATACGCTGCAACTTTGCTGTAGCTGTTGATTATTTCTAGTAGTTTTCTGATGGATTCTTTAGGGTTTTCTATATATAGAATCATATCATCTACAAATAGTGAAAGTTTCAATTCTTACTTTCCAATTTGGATTCCTTTTATTTTTTTCTCTTGCCTAACTGCTCTGACCAATACCTCCAGTACTATGTTGAATAGGAGTGGCAAGAGTAGGCACCCTTGTCTTGTTCCTGTTCTCAGAGGGAAGGCTTTCAGTTTTTTGCCATTAAGTATGATGTTGGTTGTTGTAAGTATGATGGGTTTGTCATATATGGCCTTTATTATGTTGAAGTACTTTCCTTCAATACTCATTTTATTGAGAGTTTTTATCATAAATGGACGTTGGATCTTATCAAATGCCTTCTCTGCATCTATTAAGATGATCATGTGAATTTTATTCCTCATTTTGTTAATGTGGTGTATCACATTGATTGACTTGTGGAAGCTGAACCAGCCCTGTGTCCCTGTAATGAATCCCACTTGATCATGGTGTATGAGTCTCTGAATGTATTGCTATATTCGGTTTGCCAATATTTTATTGAGGATTTTTGCATCTAAGTTCATCAGTGATATTGGCCTGTAGTTTTCCTTCTTCATGTTGTCCTCTTCTGGCTTTTGTATCAGGGTAATGCTGGCCTCATAGAATGTGTAAGGAAGTGTTCCATCTTCTTCAATTTTTCGGAATAGTTTGAGAAGTATAGGTACTAAATCTTCTTTGAATGTTTGGTAGAATTCTCCATAGAAGCCATCTTGTCCTGCACTTTTGTTTTTTGGGAGGTTTTTGATTACTGTTTCAATCGCTGTACTTGTGATTGGTCTATTCAGATTCTCTGTTTCTTCTTGATTCAGTTTTGGGAGGTTGTATGAGTCTAGGAATTCATCTATTTCTTCTAAGTTATCAAATTTGTGGGCATATAGTTTTTCATAGTATTCTCTTATAATCCTTTATATTTCTGCAGTATGTGTTGTAATTTCTCTTGTTTCATTTCTAATTTTATTTATTTGAGGCTTCTCTCATTTTTTCTTGGTGAGTCTGGCTAAGGGTTTGTCAATTTTGTTTATCTTCTCAAAGAACCAGCTCTTAGTTTCATTGATCCGTTTTACTCTCTTTTTAGTCTCTATATAGTTTATTCCTGCTCTGATTTTTATTATTTCCCTCCTTCTGCTGACTTTGGGCTTCGTCCTTTCTTCTTTTTCTAGCTCTGTTGGGTGCATTTTAAGATTACTTATTTGAAATTTTTTTTGCTTGCTGAGGTGGGCATGTATTGCTATGAATTTCCCTCTTATGCCTACTTCTGCTGCATCCCATAAGAGTTGCTAGGTTGTATTTTCATTTTTCTTTGTTTCCAGGTATTTTTTAATTTCCTCTTTGATTTCTTCAATGATCTAATGGTTGTTCAATAGCATGTTGTACGGTCTCCACATATTTCTGACTTTCCCAGTTTTGTTATTTTGGTTGATTTCTAGTTTCATAGCATTGTGGTCAGAAAAGATGGTTGAGATGATTTCAGTCTTCTTGAATTTATTGAGGCTTGCCTTGTTACCCAACATTTGGTCTATCTTTGAGAATGTTCCATGGGCACTTGAGAAGAATGTATATTTTGCTGTTTTTGGATGGAATGTTCTATATATGTCCATTACGTCCATCTGGTCAAGTGTTTCATTTAAATCTACTATTTCCTTGTTGACTTTTTGTCTGGATGATCTATCCATTGAGGTGGGGTGTTGAGGTCCCCTGCTATTATCATGTTACTGTTTAATTTCTCCCTTTAGGTCTGTTAACAATTGCTTTATGTACTTTGGTGCCCCTGTGTTAGGTGCATATATATTAATAAGTGTTATGTCCTCTTTGTGGAATGTCCCTTTTATCATTAAATATTGCACCTCTTTGTCTCTCATTGTCTTTTTTAACTTGAAGCCTGGTTTGTCTGATAAAAGTATGTCTGATAAAAGTATGGCAACACCTGCTTTCTTTTGTTGGGCATTAGCTTTCAGTATTGTCTTCCATCCCTTCACTCTAAGCCTATGTTGGTCTTTGTAGCTGAGGTGCATTTCCTGGAGGCAGTATATTGATTGGAGAGTTCAGTCCATTTACATTTAGAGAGATTATTGTTATATGAGGGCTTAATGCTGCCATTTTATCTCTTGTTTTCTGGTTGTTCTATGTTTCCACTGTTTCTTTTCCTTTGTATTTCTGACTGCCATTTCATTTTGTTGGTTTTCTGAGGGGGACTTCTCAGTTCTCTCTCTTTTTGTGAATTGTGGCTCTGCTCTGATTTCCTGTTTAGTGCGTACCATGAGGATTGTGTGAAAAATATTGGAGATGAGATAGTCCATTTTCTTATAGCCTCTTATCTCCATTAACCTAAGCAGGTTCCTTCCCTTTCCTCTCCCCTTCTGAGTAATTGCTGTTACATATTGTTCTGTTTTTAATTCTGTGAGTTTGTGGTTAAATTGAAGTGTTTATTATTACTTTTGATGTTTTCTATCCCTTTATTTTAAGTTGTAATTGAGCCTTTGTCTCCTCGCTCTAGTAGAGAGCTGCAGGTTTCTGATCATGTCTGTCTATTTATCTCCTTGCTCAGAGCTTTGTAGACCTTTGCGTTTTTGTTGCTGGTGTGAGGGCATCTTTCATTATTTCTTGTAGGGGAGGTCTAGTGGCGATGAACTCCCTCAGCTTTTGTTTATCTGGGAAAACTTTTATTTCTCCATCTTTTCTGAAGGAAAGTTTTGCTGGATAGAGTATTCTTGGCCAAAAGTTTTCATCTTTCAGTATTTTGAATATATCATTCCATTCTCTCCCAGACTTTAGAGTTTCTGCTGAGAAATCTGCTGGAAGCCTGATAAGGTTTCCTTTGTAGGTTATTTTCTTCTGCCTTGCTACTCCTAATATTCTTTCTTTATCCCAAACTTTTGCCATGTTTTCTATTATATGCCTTGGAGAGGGACTTTTTGCATTGACAAAGTTGGGCATTCGATTAACTTAACTTCTCTGTAAATCTGAAACCATCCCCATGTTTGGGAAGTTCTCAGCAACTATTTCTTTGAAGAAGCTCTCTGCTCTTTTCTCCCTCCCTTCTCCCCCTGGGATACCTATAATCCTTATGTTGCTTTTCCTAAATGAGTTGGATATTTCTTGAAGAATTCCTTTGTCTTTTTTAATTTTAGTTCTGTCTCCACCTCCACCAGAATATCTACATTTTTGTCTTCAAGAAGACTAATTCTTTCCTCCATAAGATCAAGTCTATTTCTTAATGATTCTGGATTATTATTCATTTCATTAATTGTGCTTTTCATATCCAGAATTTCTGTTTAATGTTTTTCATAGTTTCAATCTCTTTGGTAAAGAGATTCATTTTAATCCTGAGCTCCTTGAATTGTCTTTCCGTGTTTTCTTGTAAGTTGTTGAGTTTCCTTATGATGGCTATCTTGAATTCTCTGTCATTTAGGTTGTATATTTCTGTGTTTTTAGTGTTGGTTTGTGGAGGATTGTCATTTTCCTTCTGGTATGAATTGTTGCTGCAGTTTCTCATGGTGTTTGATGAACTAATCTTTTGTCAGGGCATTTGTGGTATTCTTAGGACACAGATTCCACCTGTTACCTCTAGGGAGGAGCACAAGCAATGTTTCTGGCCCCATCTCCTCTACTAGAAGCTGTGGGGGTATTATGGATGCTTGCCCCAGCCTGTGATGTGTTCAGGCACTTGGGTGGACTGCCCTTGTCAGTTGGGGCTTCTTCACTAGGCTAGGGTCACTCTTTGGGGCCTCAGGGGTGCTCTGAGCTCTCCCTGCCTGCCAGAAAGTGATCACCAGAGGGCTCAAAGTCTCTGCACTTATTCCTGCGGCTGCCTGGGACATGTTCCCTCTTTGGGAGTGCAGCTGCACTGTGAGCACTTGCACATGCCTGGGAAGTGTTTGCTCCAGTGCAGAAATCTGCTGAAGTCCATGTGTACGAGTCCGTGGGGCCTCTGTGCATGGTAGACAGGGCTTCCTTGCTGAGACCTAAGCTATGGCTGTTCCTTGATGGCCCTGGGGCATGGAAAGCTCCCCCCCCCCCCGCCAGGAATGTAAGCCCGCATGGGTTCAAGACTGCCGTGACTATTCTGGCAGCTGCCCAGACCCATTCCCTCTTTGAGAGTGCAGCTGCACTGTGAGCATTCGCATATGCCTGGGAAGTGTTTGCCCCAGTGCAGAAATCTGCTGAGGTCTCTGTTTACAATCTGAAGTCCGTGGGGCCACTGAGCTTGGTAGGCAGGGTTTCCTTACTGGGACCCAGGCTATGGCTGCTCCTTTATGGCACAGTGGCATGGTGGGCTCCCTCTCTCTGCTGGGAGAGCTACCATGAGCGTGGGCTAAGGGTTACTGCTTCCTCCTCTTATGGTCGACCTGCTGCATGCTTCCACTTTCTGGGTGCTTGCACCAGGTTGCAAAGTGTTTGTATGTGTGCACAGGGCTACCAGGAGAGAGCAGGGTGTGCTCACCTATCTCCTTCACTTTCCCGGGGACCAGTCCATCCACCCTCAGATGCATAGCTGTGTGTGTCTCTCAGGCATCCTGTTGTGCTGCAGGGGCTTCCTCCATTGGTCAGTGAGTGTCCATTTAGTTGTAGTTCAAAAGGGGGAAAGACAAAGGGAACTGCTCACTCTGCCATGTTGCTAACGTCCCTCAATAGTAGGGGACTTTACCACTCCACTTATACCAATGGATAGATCATCCAAATAGATCAACAAGGAAACACTGGCCTTAAATGACACAGACTAGATGGACTTAGTAGATATATACAGAACACTCTGCCCAAAAGCCACAGAATACACATTCTTTTTGAATGCACATGGAACATTCTCTAGGATAGATCACATATTAGGCCAGAAAACAAGTCTCAATACATCTAAGAAGATTGAAATTATACCAAGCATCTTTTCCAACCACAATGGTATGAACTAGAAATCAACTACAAGAATAAAACTGGAAAAGGCAACAATATGTGGAGATTACACAAAATGCGATTGAACAACTATTAAGACAATAAAGAAATCAAAGGAGAATCAAAACAATACCTAGAGACAAATGAAAATGAGAATACGACATGACAAAATTTATGGGATACAGAAAAAGTGGTACTAAGAAGGAAGTTTATAGTAACACAGGCCCACAGGCTTACCCCAACAAACAAGAAAAATCTTAAATAAACAGTCTAACAGTGCACCTAAAGGAACTAGAAAAGGAAGAACAAACAAAGCCCCAAATCATGAGAAGGAAGGAAATCATAAAAATCAGAGTTGAAATAAATGAAATAGAGACTAAAAATCAATAGAAAAATCAACAAAACTAAGAGCTGTTTTCTTCTTTTTCTTATTTTTTTTTTTTGAGGAAGATTAGCCCTGAGCTGACATCCATGACCAATCCTTCTCTTTTTGCTGAGGAAGATTGGCCCTGAGCTAACATCTGTGCCCATCTTCCTCTACTTTATATGTGGGATGCCTGCCATAGCATGGGATAAGTGGTGTGTAGGTTTGCACCCTGGATCCGAACCTACAAACACTATGCCACCAAAGCGGACCGTGCAAATGTAACCACCATACCACCTGGACGGCCCCTAAGAGATGGTTCTTTGAAAAGATAAACAAAATTGACAAACCTTTAGCTAGATTCACCAAGAAAAAAAGAGAGAAGGTTCAAATAAATAAAATCAGAAACAAAAGAGGAGAAATTATAATGGACACCTCAGAAAAACAAAGGATTATAAGAGAATACTATGAAAAGCTGTACGCTAACAAACTGGATAATCTAGAAGAAATGGACAAATTCTTGGAATCATACAACCTGCCAAAACTGAATCAAGAAGAGAAGAGACTTTGAATAGATCAGTCACCAATAAGAACCTCAAAACAGGAATCCTAAACCTCCCAAAAAACAAAGTCCAGGACCAGATGGCTTCCCCAGTGAATTCTACCAAGCATTCAAAGAAGATTTAATACCTAATCTTCTTAAACTCTTCCAAAAAATTGAAGAGAATGGGGAGCTTCCTAACTCATTCTACAAGGCCAACATTACCCTGATACCAAAACCAGACAAGGACAACGCAAAAAAAGAAAATTACAAGCTAATATCACTGATGAACATTGATACAAAAATCCTCAACAAAATACTAGCAAATTGAATACAACAGTACATTAAAAAGATCATACACCATGATCAAGTGGGATTCATTTCAGGGATGCAAGGATGGCTCAACATCTGCAAATCAATCAACATGATACACCACATTAACAAAATGAAGAATAAAATCACGTGATCATCTCAATAAATGCAGAGAAAGCAGTTGTCAAGAATCAGCATCCATTTATGACAAAAACTTTCAATAAAATGGGTATAGAAGGAAAGTACCTCAACATAATAAAGGATATATATGACAAACCCACAGCTAATGTCATACTCAATGGTGAAAAACTGAAAGCTATCCTTTTAAGAACAAGAACCAGATAAGGATGCCCACTTTCACTACTCTTATTTAACATGGTATTGGAAGTCCTATCCAGAGCAATCAGGCAAGAAAAAAGAAATAAAAGGGATCCAAGCTGGAAAGGAAGAAGTAAAACTGTCACTATTTGCAGATGACATGATACTATATATAGAAAACCCTAAAGAAATAAAAAAATTATTAGAAATAATAAATCAATAAAGTTGCTGGATACATAATCAACATATAAAAATTAGTTGCATTTCTGTACACTAAGAATGAAATAGCAGAAAGAAAAATTAAGACTACAGTCTATTTCCAATTGCAACAAAAAGAATGAAATACCTAGGAATAAATTTAACCAAAGAGGTGAAAGACCTGTTCACTGAAAACTCTAAAACATCATTGAAAGAATTGAAAGAAGACACAAATAAATGGAAAGATATTCCATGCTCTTGGATTGGAATAATTAACAAAGTTAAAATGTCCATACTTCCTGAAGCAATCTATAGATTCATTGCAATCCCAATCAGAATCCCAATGACATTCTTCACGGAGATAGAACAAAGAATAGTAAAATTTATATGGAACAACAAAAGACCCTAAATAGCCAGAGGAATCCTGAGAAAAAAGAGCACAGCTGGACGTATCACATTCCCTGACTTCAAAGTATGACTTACAAAGCTATAGTAACCAAAACAGCATGGTGCTGACACAAAAACAGACACACAGATCAGTGGAACAGAATTAAGAGCCAAGAAATAAACCCACACATCTATGGACAGCTAATTTTTTGACAATGGAGCCAAGAATGTATATTGGAGACGTGAAATTCTCTTCAAATAATGGTGTTGGGAAAACTGGACAGCCACCTGCAAAAGAACAAAAGTGGACTATTATCTTACACCATACACAAAAATTAACTCAAAATGGTTTAAAGACCTGAATATAAGACCTGAAACCATAAAACCTCTAGGAGAAAATATAGGCAGTATGCTCTTCGACATCAGTCTTTAGCAGCATCTTTTCAATAACCATGTCTCACCAGGCAAGGGAAACAAAAGAAAAAATAAATGGGACTACATCAAACTAAAAAGCTTCTGCACATCAAAGGAAACCATCAACAAAATGAAAATACCACCTCACAATTGGGAGAAGATATTTGCTAACCATATGTCTGGTAAGGAGTTAATATCCAAAATATAGAAAGAACTCATATATCTCAACAACAGAAAAGCAAATAACCCAATTTTAATTTTTTTAAATGAGAAAAAGATCTGAACAGACACTTTCCCAAATGATATATAGATGGGCAACAGGCACATGAGAAGATGTCCAACATCACTAATTACTAGGGAAATGCAAATCAAAACTACAATGAGATGTCACCTCACACCCATCAGAATGGCTATAATTAACAAGGCAAACAATAACAAGTGTTGGAGAGGATGTGGTGAAAACAGGAGTGTCATCCACCACCAGCAGGAATGTCAACTGGTGCAGCCACTATGGAAAACAGTATGGAGATTCCTCAAAAACTTAGGAATAGAACTACCATACAATCTAGCTATTCCACTTCTGGGTATCTAACCAAAGAACACGAAAGCATGAATGTGTAAAGATACTTGTACTCCTATGTTCATTGCAGCATTATTCACAATAGCCAAGACTTGGAAATAACCTAAGCGCCCATCAATGGTTGAATGGATAAAGAAGATTTGGTAATATAAACAATGAAATACTACTCATCTATAAAAAAAGATGAAATCCTGCTATTCTTGACAATATGGATGGACCTTGAAGGTAGTATGCTAAGAGAAATAAGTGAGAAGGAGAAGGCCAAATACTGTATGATTTCAATCGTAAGTAGAAGATGAAAACAACAACAAACAAACACATAGATACAGAGATTAGACTGGTGGTTACCAAAGGGGAAGAGAGGAGGAAGGGGGACAAAAGGGGTGATAGGGCACATGTGTACAGTGATAAATGGTAATTAGTCTTTGAGTGGTGAACATGATGTAATCTACACAGAAATAAAAATATAATGATCTTCACCTGAAATTTATATAGTGTTATAAACCAATGTTACCTCAATTAAAAAAAAAGAAGCATTCAAAAAAGGAAAAGAAATTAAAGAAGACCTAAATAAATGGAAAGACATCTTGTGTTCATGGATCAGAAGACTCAATATTGTTAATATGACAATACTCCCTAAACTGATCGACAGATACAATATGATCCCTAACAAATTCCAGTTGGCTTTTTTGCAGGACTTGACAAGCTGATTATAATATTCATATGGAAATGCAAAGGACCCACAATAGCAAGAACAATCTTAAAGAAGAAGAACAAAGTTGGAGGACTCACATTTCTTGGTATTAAAACTTACTGCAAGGCTATAGTAATCCAGACAATGTGATACCAGTGACAGAATAGACATATAGATTAGTGGAATACAATTGAGAGTCTGGAAATAAACCCACACATTTATGGTCAATTGATTTTTGACAAGGGTGCCAAGAGAATTCAATGGAGGAAAGAATAATCTTACAACAAATGGTTCTAGGACAATTGGGTATCTACACGCAAAAGAATGAAGTTGTCCCTCTACCAAACACCATATACAAATATTAACTGAAAATGGATCAATACATAAATGCAAGACCTAAAAATATCAAACTCTTATGGGAAAATATAAGAGTAAATCTTCATGAGTTTGGATTAGGCTATGGTTTCTTAGATATGACTACAAAAGCACAAACAGCCAGAGGAAAAGATAGACAAATTGGACTTCATCAAAATTTTAAAAAAGTTTGTGCTTCAAGAGCATCAATCAAGGAAGTTAAAAGACAGCTCACAGAATGGGTAATATTTGCAAAACTTGTATCTGATAAGAGACGTATACAGAATATATGAAGGACTCTTGAAATTCAATAAAAAGGTGAATAATCCAATTAAAAATGCAAAGAATTTGAATAGACATTTTCCCAAATAAGATATATGAATGTTTCGTGGAAAGATGCTCAATATAAATAGCTATCAAGAAATGCAATTCAAAACCACAATAAGAAAGCACTTCAAGTCCACTAGGATGGCTATAATAAAAGTTACAGGTAATAAAGTATTGGCAAGAATGTGGAGGCATTGAAATCCTCAATCCTTCCTTGGTGGGATTGTCAGCCACTTTGGAAAAAAACTGTTTGGCAGTTCTTCAAAAAAGTTAAACATAGAATTAGCATATGACCCAGCAATTCCACTCCTAGGTATGAGAAATTAAAACTTATCTCCACAAAGCTGAAAACAATCCGAATGAACATCAACCACTGAATGGATAAAAAAATGTGTTACACGTGTGTAGTGGAATATTATTTGGGCATAGAAAAAGATGATGCATGCTGCAACGTGGATCAACCTTGAAAACATTATGTTAAGTGAAAGATGCCTGACATAAAAGCCCACATGTTGTATGATTCTATTTATATGAAATGTCCAGGATATGCAAATCTATAGAGGCAGAAAGTGGATTAGTGTTTTCCAAGGTCTGGGAGGAGGTAGGAGGTGAAGGCTGACTGCTGACGGGTATGAGGTTCTTATTGAGGTGATAAAATGTTCTGGACTTAGATAGCAGTGATGCTTGCACAACCTTGTGAATATACTGAAAAACACTGAAGTGTACACTTTAAAATGGTGAATTTTGTGGAAGTGAATTATTTCTCAATGAGCTTGCTCTACAAGTATATATATGGCCTGTCTGTGAGATCTTAGGCAAGTCCCTCAAGCTTTCTTCATCTTGGTTTCTTCCTTTAACAAATAAAGGAGGAAACAATCCCTGTGCCTTCCACCATGTGTGAGTAGGATGAGGATCAAATGCGATAAAAGATATAAAGCATAAAATGCTTTATAAATTCGAAGGCTTGTTTCTTTTATACTTCTAATTCCTCTCTTGCACTTACAGGCGAGAGCCTCTGCCACCTACCACAGCAGAATCTAGGAGGTCTGTGTGTAGTTAGGGTTGGGGTCATGAGGTTAGAAAAGCCAACCGTTTCGTTCTTTTATCATCCTTCTGTCACCTCACTGCACCCTCCTGCAACATACATATAGACGCTTCCAGCTGAGCAACATTTTCTCTGTTATGGTGTAAAGAAAGTCCTGGTTTTTTCTTCCCAAAGGGAAGATGCAAGCTACTGCATTAAGATGTGTGGCAAGCTTTCAAGAAACTTGATTTTAGGATGGAAATAATAAATGCTGCCTACAGTTGAAAGCCCAACAGGGGGCCCAGCAAAGTGGCTACTTGAGTAATCTCCCTTTTCCTCTTAGAGCAGCGCTTTTTTATACTGTTCAAGTTGTTTTAGATCAAATAATGGGCAATAAACCCCCCAAATTGTGTGTTGTTACCTGTGCCTTCCTGATTGAAGCCAGGGAGACTGGGGTGTGCATGGAACCTGGTATTCCTAACAGAAGCACAGTCAAACGCAGTTGAAGGATGTGTCTATAAATACATATAGACACATGCAAACTTGTGCACATGTGTCTTCCTTTATTTTATTTGATTGTGCCATTTGTGTATAACCCCTCAGGGTATAAATCAGTTTAACATTAATTAAAATGTATGAAGCCTCATAAAATGGTATTAAAATGCCAGGCTTCAGTTGCCACCCCTTTAGAAAAGGTCTATAAAAAAGATAAATCTTGCCCTGCTCATCTTTTTCACCCCGTCTCTTTTACATTCATGCATAGATACACACATAGAGCTCACGAACCCCTTTTCTGCTGGATTTTGCTTGAGTCTCTACAATAGCTCCCTGTTGCCATTGGGATCAACTCTGAATGCTTCAGCCTGGTTTTTATGGCCTGCTATAAACTGGTCCTGCCTTATCTATGCAAACCTGTCTCCTTTTGCTCCCTAACAAAGATCCTCCCCTTCAGGTCTGCATCCTCGCTGCTTCCTACTCACTCCATGCTTATTCTCCCCTCCCAGTTCCTCATGGCCTATCTATAACTTTTCTATCTATTTTCAAGAAGTGTTTTTTCCTTTGCCTCTATGAAGGTGCTTGGGAATGACTTCATCCTGTAGTAATCTCTGTTTTCACTGAGCTCTTATGGCACCTACAGTCTCAGCCGAGCATTCTCAACCATAGTGTTGTAACACCAATTGTGAAATGTGTTTTAATTTGGTAGTAATAATAATAATAATAATAAATTTATTTTTGGACAGATTATATATATGTATATATGTATATGTGCATGTGTATATTCAAGTAGATGCATCCTATAGTAGACATCCCTTTCAATCACTTGTATTCAGATGGATATAATTTCTTGGATGAGAGAGAAGGGCTGGAGTTGCCAGAATCCTGAATACACTTGTATGATCATCTTAAACATGTGAGGATTCATTTATACATTCACTCAATAAATATTTATTGAGTCCCTACTCTAATTCCAAGTATAGGAAACATTACTCATTTTGTATGTTGTAGAGGGGAAAAAGGTTGAGAACCGCTTGCTTATATGCTACAACTTGGCACCTAATTATATATTGTCTGATATGAGTCCCTAATTGTTTCTTGGGGTTAAGTTTTGTCTCCCCAGCCACAACTGAAGCTTTTTGAAGTTAGTGAAGTCTATTTTAATCCTCTGCAGCTACCAGTACAGGAATGGGCGTTCTGTATTTGGATGCTTAATAAGTACCAGAAATTGGTTAAAGGTTATTAGTGAGAGACTAAGATATTGGGAAAATTGAAGTGTACATGAGAGGGCAGAGAAGCTGACATTCATATTGTTCACTTAAAATTATAAACTATTAAGTTGTCATCACTCTAGCTTTTGTTTATTTTATATTTTAGTCTCCACCTGGAATTACATTAATTAATGAAAAGATGGTTAGTCTGAGTGTTCTAGCATGTTTAATTACTTCCCTTTTTAAGTATGTAAAATGTGATCATTTAAGAATTAAAAATATATTTAGAAAATAGAGTGTGTGTAGGTGGAAGGGGGACTTTTAAATAAAGTGTATGATTTTCTAGTGATTTGAATTAGAATGTAAAATAGAATCAGAGAATTTTAGAGCTAGAAGGAACTTTGGCAAATATCTAGTCCAATCACTTATTTTACAGCTGAGGAAATTGAATTCGGTCAGGGTAAGGACTTGCTCAAGGTCACACAGTCTGGAGACAAAATGAATGTGCTTAGTTATCTGGATGCACATGGCTGGCTCCAGTATCCTGGATTTTCTTTGTTAAGAATGGCAGAAGCATAGAAAGATAGAATGGATGCATGTCTATTACCTGGGAAATAACCTGCGAAATGACAAAGCTGACACACTCATTGACATGGTAAATTCTAAGTAGCTTAAAGAAATTGTTAACCATTTTTCTGGCCAAATGGCGCAAAATGAGGAAAGATAATAAATAATCCTGAAGTGATTGATGTGGTGATGGTCTCCTGAAGAGGACAAAGGGTTAGCTAGTTCCATGTATCTCTCTTAATCACACTTAATCATGGATTATTTCCTAAACTTCTGGCATGATTTCAGAATACATGAACAAAGAAGGGTTTTAAACAGGAAAGTATGCCATTCTTATGGTTTTCAGCATAGGTCTGTTTCAACCCATTTTTTTTTTCTACATCATCCCTCCCAAACTTCAGCAGAAAAGTATTCTTGTCTTCATTTTCTGGTTGATAATCATTTTCCTTTTTTGTTTTTTTGCTTGAGGAAGATTAGCCCTGAGCTAACATCTGTGCCAATCTTCCTCCACTTTATATGTTGGTTGCTGCCACAACATGGCTGATGAGTGGTGTACGTCCATGCCTGGGATCCAAACCCACAAACCCGGGCCGCCAAAGTGGAGTGTGCCAAACTCAACCACTATGCCATGGGCGGGCCCCTCGTTTTCCTCTTTAATTATAGCCTATATCCTACATAAATGCTATACTCTAAAATCTTGCTATTATAGTATTTGCTAAAGAGTAGCTTTTGGTATAAAGGGGACTAGGATTGTACTTTATTTTAACTCTTTTTGGTTAATTGAGGTATGATTACACACACGGGTTGTGTTCTTGGAGGGAAAATCTGTACCAGCAGAGTCTCCCTCTGAGGTGATTGTGCTCATCACAGAACCTTTTGGAGCTGGACTGGACCGTGGAGAGTATCCAGTGCACCATTTCCCTAAGGGTCAAATTGTGCTCCAAGGAACACAATCTCTGGAATGTGACCAGCGAAAGGGGTACCTTGATCATTTAAGGTTTGGAAACACACTGCACAGTCTGTTTCCTTTTTAGAAGTTTTCAATTTATGTGAGTACATTTTAGGGTTCTGAGAAGCGTTGCAGTCAAGAAACCTGCTTAACTTTATGCAGTGTTACACTCGTTTTTGCATAACAATTACTAACATCACAGGGCAAACAAGATTCGTGATGGATACACTTGAAAAAAACTAATTTAAGTAATCTCCTTATTTGCTGATTAGAAAACTGAGGATCTGTGAGGGAAAGTGACTTACCTAAGGTTGCTAGCTCCTTAGTAGCAGAGCTGGGGCAATACATCAATCTTTTGTTGCTAGGTGCAATATACTTTGGCACATTTCAGTGGAGGCTCTGATTCTGAGGGTAATGACAGGACAAAGTGCTACTGTTCTGTGCTACTTTTTTCCTGTTCTACCCTTTTGCCTCTCTTTTTATGTGCCATAGATTTCTTTCCCGTGCCATCTTTCTCTAAAGCAATTACAATGACATCCATCATACAATGCCTTTTGGTCTTTTAATTTTTCTCTTTAATGTTATAGGCAATAAACTCTGATCTATACCTCTTGATTATGTGATTTCTCTGCTTCTTCACATGGCCGGATCTTTCTCACCCTTCAGGTCTCAGCCTAAATGCTCCCTCTTCAGTGAGGCCTCCTCTAACCAATCTCTCTCTGTTGTCCTTTCCCCACCCACAATCATTGTTCTCTATTGCAGCACTATGTTCCTTTCTTTGATGGCACAGCACAGTTGTTTAAGTATTACAGCTGTTTTGCTAACCATGTGCCCTCAGCACAGTGCCTGGCCCAAAGTGAGTGCTCAATAAATATTTACTGACTAAATGAATAGATGAATAAAACAAGGAACTAAAACTGTCTCTGTTAACAGTTTCCTTCCATAAAAGTGCCTCTCCTCACCTTCCTTGGCCCTCTGTGTTCTTTGTAACACTTTTTTCATTGGAAGATCGACTGGGTAATTTGTGGGATTCCTAACCCATCAGTGTGGCCCGATTTGCCTACACATTCTACCCATGGACCCATTCCTCTTCAAGTCAAATAACACTATTTATCTCCTTCACTACAGTAAAGATGTGATTCAGTAGTCCCTAAAGAGAGCATTTTAAGATATCTAGATGTTTAGTAGGGGAGATTTAGTAGAAAAAACATTTGTCAGGAAGATAACAGATGAAAGACAGGTCTCCAGCACAGTAATGACATACTTCAATTGATGTGTTAGTTTGGATTACGGTTCAAAAATATTTACTTTCTCCTCTCAACTCCGTGGGATGAGTACATCTTCCCACTCCTTGACTTTGATCTCAATCATATGACTTACTTTCGTCAGTGGGATGTTAACAGATGTGATGTAAGCAGAAATGTGAAATATGCATGTGTCTCTTGTGCCTTTGCCATCACCATATGAGGAGCTATACTTTTAGCTTGGGTCACAGAATAAATACACATAAGCAGAGCCAAGCCCTGCTGGACCTGCAGCTTGAAGCAGAACTGCTCGGCTGAACCCAGTCTAGATCATCCAACCACTGTCAATCTACAGACTCGCAAATGAGAATAAAATTGTTGTTCTTTAAAGTCATTGAGTTTGGGGTACTTTTTGTTTGTTTAATTTTTTTTTTTTTTTGCCTTTACTAGCAATAGGTGACTGAGGATTGACTTCTGGTCAATCTGTTAATTTTATCAGGGCCTTTCAGGTATCTTTGAGTACTTCATTATGCTCTCTTTAGGATAATGCTTGCTAATGTCTTTCCATTCTA
Source organism: Equus caballus (assembly GCF_041296265.1). Lineage (NCBI taxonomy): Eukaryota > Metazoa > Chordata > Mammalia > Perissodactyla > Equidae > Equus > Equus caballus. The sequence goes on along the minus strand of NC_091715.1, from coordinate 123,802,708 downwards.
GTGAGAGACCCACCTTTGTTGAAACTTTTGATAAGATAGCTGAAAGCTTATCAATTTAGCTACTGCCTAAGATTGGGAGGTGGGATGGAGCTAAATTGACCTGAACAAGAGAGAAGAAGCTTGAACGAAGACAGGAGCAAGAAGGAGGAAGAAACTGGCAAACTGACAGCTGGTCGCCGAAGAGGAACTTTGGGGGAGAAGTGCCCATTGACAATTTTGATTAGTTGTTTGCTCTTTGGTGTCAAATTTTTCTCCTCCTCACCACAAAATCTCCACTGCCCACTATTACCTTGGAGAGTGCCTTTCTTTTAATGTGCTGTAGTTCTGAATCCTGCTTTGGGGTTGACATGGGCAGTCCCAAAGGCTAACCAAAGGCCTAGGTTTTAACATGTGGGTCAGAACTGCTAAACTATTGAAGCACCAGGATATATCTATAAAATGCAGGAAGAGGGAGCACTCAGGGGAAGAAAATGGTTCTTCTAGAACCTAGTAACAACTTTGTAAGCTCCAAGTGCTCGCAGGTATTCCTTTGTTCATTCATTGCCTGCCCTCCTCACCGTACTTTTCCCCTTCCTTTTACTCGCTCCTTTCTCTTTTCTGCTCAGATCTGGGTTAGTGCTTGAGAGATTCCATGAAGGCTCCTTCTGCTGTTACCCAAATCTTAACTACTGTTCTGTCCTGGTACCTGAAATGCCAGCATTAGGGATTCATTCATCAGGATGCAAGTGTCGTTTGTTTAAAAATACAGTTGACAGGCATAGAGTGGGTACTCCAGCGCCATTTGCTGAATGGTTAAACACTTTAGTAGAAACTTGCTTATAAGAGAAGTGCATTGGAGTGGGCTTTTTGATGGGGGGTAGGATACAATATGATTATTTTATCTTGTTTTATTTATTTTTAAATTATGAAATATTTCAAGTGGAAAAACATAAAGATCAATATAATGAACACCCATGACTCTAACCCAAAGTTAAATGCCAATGTCTTGCCTTTTTGCAAAAAATAGTTATGGAGTTGTAGCCCCCTTTGTATTCCAGCCTCCCTGATTGCATCGCTCTCCCCTCTCTCCTTGCAGGTCTCTGGTACCCTGTAGTTTATGTGTATGCTTCCCACGCATATTAGTGTATCTTGTGTGTGTATTCACAAATAATATAGAGTATTATTGCTTTTTAAACTTTATATAAATGACTTCTGTGTACATGTCTTTCTGTAACTTGCATTTTTATTTAACATTAGGATTATATTTATCCATGTTGATACATGCACGTCTAGATCATTCATTTTACCTGCTGCCTTGTATTATATTGTATGACTATAACACAACTTATTCATTTCTCTTTTGATGAACACCTCGATTGTTTCCTATTATAATGCTGTGACAAACATCCTTGAACATTCGACTTCTTCATGTGTGCAAGAGTTTTTCTAAGACAAATGACTGGAAGTGGATCTACTGGGCATTAGGGAATGTGCATATTCAGATTGACTAGATATTGCCAAATTGCTCTCCTATGTGATGTCCCAAAGTATATGAAATTCCACCAGTTTATGAAATTCCTCTTTTCTCTATTTTCTTGAAATGTTTGGTGTTGTTAGACTTTGCATTTTCCCAGTAGTGGGAATGGTACTTTGCTGTTTTAATTTACATTATCTTGATAACTATTGAGGTTGCACACATTTTCGTATGTGTTTTGGGCATTTAAATTTCTTCTTCCATGAAATGCCTGCTCAGGTCTTTTGCCCATTTTCCTGTTGTATTATTTTCCTTATAGATTTGTAGAAATTCATTATATATTCTGGATCTCTGTCTTTTGTCAGTTATATGTTTTAAAATCCAGCCTGTCATTTGTTTTTTAATGTGTTTACGATGTATTTTGTACATGAAAGTTTCAGATTTTCATATTGTGAAGCCTATCTATCTTTTTATTCACAGCTTGTGCATTTGTGTTTTGTTTAAGGAAGCCTGAGCATCCTGAGTTCCTGAGGGAAAAGAGGGCTGGATGGGCAGATGATACAGGGGGAGATAAATATCCTCTCAGTCTTGTTTTTCTCTTCTTTCCTCTTCCACCATTTCTCTCTTTTTCTCCATCCTGAAGTTGATGCCTTTAACAGAAAGCCAGGCTGCCTTTCGCCGTGATTTGTTCAATTTTACGTCTTTATATCTTTGCCTCTGTTCTGCTGGCCTGCTTTCTTCAAAACCTCCCTATCTATTTGGTGTCACCAGTAAACGCCAGTGGGAAAGTTTGGTTTGTGCCTTTAGGAATAAAAAAATCAATGAAATACACCTCAGGACTGAAATAATTGTGCGAAATGAATTACCTCATATAATAAAAGGTAACAAGCAACAGATCTCATTTGGTGACTTTCATTGTTTTTTGGTGAAGGAAGACTCTCTGAACAATCAGTTTCTAAACCTTCACTGCTCTGAATCACTACTGCAGTCCCACGGGGCCACCTCCATAAAACCCCCGACAATCTAATCAAAGTGGTTGTGACCTGGGTTGGAGATCGGGGAGGACGAAGAAAACTGAAGGGCCATGTTGCATCAAGCTTTCTCAGACTTCCCCCAACCCTTCCTCTCTCCCCACCCTCTACTACACATCGTGGCCTGAATTATTTAGTTACTCACATCAATCCATTTTTCCCTGTTCAGTGGTTGGACAATAAAATTAACTGCAGCAGGTGAATAATAAAAAGCAAATTAGTGAAAACAAACAAAAAGCTGCTTACGTGGCAATCTTTTGTGTTAATCAAAACCTCGAGGACAGGTTGGAGGATCAATATTTGACTACAAGATGAAAAGAAGAAAAGCTTCCATTGAGGATGGGAGGAGAGGGAGATGAGGAAAAAACAAAGACCTAAGGGTAGGGTTCATCAAAACTGGCCAATGGCAAAATTTCATCCAGTCCTCTTGTTGGCCTCTTAGGGAGGCCTCCTCTGTTTGAGAAATGACAGTGTTTTTTATGCACATATCAAAGTTCAGCTTGATTTTCTCATCTAGGGAAGAAAGCCATCTGTCAGTATTCTCTAAATAATCTACATAATTGACTTTCAAACAAGCTTCAAAGAAACAGGCATTTATCACCCTAATTGTGGCAGGCGGAGTGTGTGTCACTGCCATTTTATCAAGATAATGGTAAATGGCACCGGGATTGCTTCTCTCCTGTTTTCCCCCAGATTTCTTTCCATTTGTGCATACAGCTACATTCCCGTTTCAGCCCAAATTCAGAAAAATGCCAGCAAGGCTGCCTGGGCCTAGAACAGGGGGAAATTTTGCGTGCCTTTGACAAGCCCTGGAGTCAGCCACCAGACACCTGCCACCCTTCACTCTGCAACGAGGGACTCAATTCAGGGGTAGTCAGTAGGAGAACATCACTAAGAATCTCTGTACCAGGGCTGGGCCCCTGAGAAGCTCTTTTCTGTGAGCCTGGATTTCCTGGCTTGAAGTTCCCTTTGGGTATTGGTGGTGGGACAAGGGAGGGACACCCTCAGAACTATCTTGGCCTTAGCTTCTAGTCCAAGCTAAATGGGTTAAATAGCCTCCACTACACAAGTGGAATATATTAAAGGATAGTCTCCTTGTTTCCATAGACCCAGGGTGGGACTGAGGAGGTGGTGAGATTATCGTGAGGTTCTTTCTTCCACAACTGAGTCCAGCAACTCATATCTGTAAGAACTTGCTACTCCACAAAATATATATTTAAAAACCATATTGGCTCTGAGATCTTCCCTCAAATTCAAGATCCGGGACAACTCTGCCTTGAAGAATTGTCTTTTGTAATTTTCAAGGCAAAGGCCACTCTTCGCCTTACCTTTCCAGACTCGGAAATGTGTTTCTTTCTTTTTTTTTTTTTTTAAAGATTTTATTTTTCCTTTTTCTTCTCAAAGCCCCCTGGTACATAGTTGTATATTTTTAGCTGTGAGTCCTTCTAGTTGTGGCATGTGGGATGCCGCCTCAGCATGGCCTGATGAGCGGTGCCATGTCTGCGCCCAGGATCCGAATCAGCAAAACTCTGGGCTGCCAAAGTGGAGCGAGTGAACTTAATCACTTGGCCACGGGGCTGGCCCCTGAAATGTGTTTCTTAATCACACTAACCTTAGACATCTGAATTTTTCCTGTGTGTACACTGAGACTAAAAACCTAACATTGCCCAATATTTAGCAGAGAGGAGCAAAAAGTGAATTGCTAAGCTGGGCTTAAATTGAAACTTTCTGCCCCAGAGGATTGTAACCACAGAAGAAATGAAAGTGTTTGGGTTTCCAAAGAATGTTGAGAATTATTGTGATCTTGAACCAGTTTTTGGTCTTTAGCTATTGTGTACATATTTAAGCATATATACATAATAGCTCTACACTTTTATACATACACGACATATCAGATAATCGTAACTATTTCCCAGCATTGGAGGAAGGAAATATATAAGGCTTGAGTCATGGACATAAGACATCCTTTCTTCGCTATCCAGTTAACTCCACTACTGAACTGTCTTTTCTGCTGTTTTCTCTCTGATGCACTCAGCATGTGGCGTTCTGTATTCTGATTAAAGAGTGGAAAACAACAGCAGCATCTGGGCTGAATGGGGCAGGGAAAATCCAACTGGTGCAACCAGTTATGTTGGGCAGTGTTCTTCAGTGACTCAGTAAGAAAGTGAAGGAAGAACAAAACCTGGCACAGGGAGGCAGAAGCACTTGTTTCGTTTGGCACGGATGTCTCTCCCTGGCGGTTCTCACCCTGTGTACTCGAGTACAGTGGTGTCCTTGAAGCCTTCCCAGTTGCACAGTGAAATTTTGCTCATTATGTAAATTGCACGTATGTCAAAATTGAGGGATCGTACTTTGAGAGTGATATGTACTGCGTGAAAGTTGAGGCAAGTACAGCCCTCTTGAGGAAGACATAACAGGCATGGTACGTCAGGCCACACCAAGGAAAGATCAGGTGTGTCCTAGAACGTAGGAGGATTTTTCTTGTGGAGAAAACAGTTTGACTTAAATGATTTAGAGCTGAAGGGCAGTGACATGAAGACATAACTGTGGCTATTTTGATAAACACGGTGAGGTACTAAACACCGCAGTGGGGATTGTTTTGTATTTATTGCTTCCTTGTTTAATGTTGTTTTGAGGCTTTTAATCCTTTCAAGTGTGCTGCCCCAAATGCCAGTGTGACCACCCAGATGCAAAAGAGTAAATACTATATGATTCCCTACATATGAAGTTCAAGAGCAGGCCAAACTAATCCACAGTAATAGGAGAATTTATAACAGTGATTGTCTCTGAATGTCTCTGTACGTGGAAATGACTGGAAAGAGGCAAGGGGAACTTTCGGGGTGATGGGAATCTTGTTCTGAGTGGTGGTTACAGGGGAGTATACCCCTGTCCAGACATATCAAACTGAAAACTTGTAATCTGTGCATTTCATTGTATGTTAATTCTTTCTCAATCAAAACAGGAAAATGCAGAAAAAGAAGTATTTCCAGATCACAAGAACACTGAGAGGCACTGCCCTTCTGGTTAATTCAAAGTTCAGCTACTGCAGTTTGGGGCTATTTGTCATAGGTTTGTCAGGGGATCCATGAAAAAAATCCCTTTACATGTAAAACTCACTTCGGCAAAACCAAACAAAAGGGCAACTCCCTACATATTTTGTAATATAATTTTAACTTTTGGTTTAAGTGATATATTTACCCAAATCAGAGCTATTTAGTCTTACATGTCACCCATGTGAAATTCATTCCCTCCACAAACATTTGCTTCTGGTGCTCCTCAGCAGGGACACGGTGCCCTCAAGATCTTGTGAGTCTCTGCTTCATTGATTGTCTCTCCCACCAGAAAGTCTACCTGAGGACCAGGCCTGTGTCTGATTTATCATTGTATCCTCAGCCCTCTGCACAGGGCCTGGCCCATGGGGCAAGGAGCTAAGTCAACGTTTGTTAAATAAAGTGGTCGTTGATCAAAGGGAAATCTATATGTTTAACTAATTAATTCAGGGAATGGTCTCTGCTTTCTAAGAGCTCGCAAAAAAGACATCTGAGTGGGTGACTACTTCCATGGTCTAATTTGATGGCGCTCTTAAGAGGCTACATCTTACCCCATGCATTGCTCTTATTACCCTATTGCCTATCCCTCCAACCTGCCCTGGTCCTCTCTACCATTAGTAAAATTAGATTAGACAAAGGTGGGGACACCACATTTTCCAGAAGGCTCCAGATGAAGTGCATCTATGCTTGTTTCCTATAGACTTCTTTAGTCCCCTTCTGTTATCATACCAGTATGGGCTAGCATTAAAATTTAGTTAGCTGATACATGGAGATAGACAGTTTGAACCATAGGAAATGAAAACGGTTCTAGACTTTACACATTTCCATTCAGTGGCTTGGAGTGGTGTGGTATTAAGGCATTGAGCTAGAGGCAGTAGGCCAAGGGAAGAATTGGGCTCCTTAGGGTGGTGGCATAGAGGACATTAAAGGCATGCTTTAATATCACCTTATATTTGTCACTTTAATATCACACACTTTAATAACACACCTCAATTATATTATACCTAAGGATCCTTTTTTGAATGTTTGCAAAAGGCAAATTTAGGACAAAGAAAGGACTTAATACCTCAAAAGGTGTGGTGCAGGCTGCCGAACATATAGTTTTTAGGAAGGCTCAAAGCCATGGTTAAAAATCCACACTGGGTTAATGAGGGACATTTGAATACTTGAACCCTCACACATCTCTACCTGGGAGGTTGACAGGTTACAGGTTGAAGGAAATAACTAGCTCCTTCTACTAGACAGCCTTCAGTACGCAAGCCTCTAAATACAGTAAATACTTGTTATCTAGCTGAGTTGGTGAATGTAGAAGTGTTTTCTAATAGCAAGAAATGTTGGTAAAAAAGTAAGGCTGCTGATCACCGGAGCAGCCTCTCTATGGAAACCTAGGACCTTGAAGGATAGCTTGCTCTTTAAGGCTATTATGAACTTATCCTCCTCATGAGTGTCCCAGCTCTCAGCTCCATAAAACCTGCAATAACTGCTGTTTTATGACTTACACCTGGTCATAACACAAAAGATTGATTGGGGCTCCCATCCTACAAGGAGAGAAGACAGCACTTTCAAATATATGGCTGCCCAGTGGATTTTTCATGAGATGAGCCAAAAATGATTCTTCAAGATTCATGCAAGCAAATGTGGTCAGTGCCCAAGTCTGTAAATAACATACCCAATCTTTAAAGCTTACACTCCGACATTTTTGAGTTTGTGGTATCCTTATTAGAGCCAATAGTGTGTTAGAGAGATGAACTATGCTTTTACCAAAAAAATTTAGATTGAAATCCTTTAGGGAAAAAATATTGCCCCCTCTGTGTAGTCTTCCATTTTCTTATCTCCTTTTCCCACTCTCTATGAAGTTCAGAAAAATTTGTCTTAAATCAGCTTGATATGTTCAAGACTAGCATAAGCTGCCGACAGTTTTATGCAACTAATAAACAAGATTAAAAAATAAACAAACTCTGTTACTTTCCGTATTCGGAAATCCATTACGAAAAACAGCCCTCTTGTGTGGGAAATGTTAAATGCTGCTTTGTCAGAGGGTGCTGGAAATATGATAGGAAAGAATGACTTCCATATATCTAAATGGCATTTGAAAGAACAAAAATCAAGGGCTGTTAATGTAGCTACATCTTGGGATTCAGGTAATGTGTCCTGAAATTCATTCTGATTGACAGTTGTAAGGAGAAATCAGAGTAGGGCTGACCAAAATACCATCCCTTGAAAAACAACAACAACAACAGCAACAGGACTTCAAAACGGATCCCTCACATATCAACCTGATCTCTCCAAGGGGACTCCTTTCCAGCTAAATGCCGAATTTAATTCTGGACATCGCATTTCTTTGGAGAGATTTAGTACTTTAATTATATTTTTTATGTGTCACAGAACTGTAAACATAAATTATCTTTTTGTTTTCTTTATCTTTAAAGGAGAGCTTAGAAAAATAATAATGATTAAAGGTGTATATGATTCTTCTTTGAGTCTATTTATTGCTTGTGTGGAGAGGACAGTAGTTCTCTGTATTTGTGGCCAAGGGACCCTCTAGCCATAACTTCAGGCCATTTCAGGAACAACTGAAAGTCTAAAAGCCACTCACTCAGCTACCTGTTTTGCCTAGAGTGATGATGATGGTTTTGACATTTTTCTTCCTCTTCCTGAAATGCTTTGAACTGAACACTCATTTCTCTGCATGATGTTACTGAGCTGCAGCATGGGCTGGAGGAAAATCACTGGAAATAATTTTTTCAATTGTTAAGATATTTTAATTGGAACATTGTGGCTCAAACCCAGAAAAATCACTTCAATCCAAATATTGAAATCAGTGGTATTGTATAATATAGGCAGAATTAATAATCTAACAGAACTTCTAGGCATTTCTTTGCATATGAATACCTCATGGGGTGGAGTGAGATATTTTAAAATCAATTGGTCTTAAAAAAATCTTCCTATTATATCATGTCAGCAGTTGTTTCTCCTATGTATGTACAGAGCTATTTGTAATAGCGAAGCTTGCTGGAAGCTGTGCTGCTCGAAGACCAACCTTTTCCCAGCCTGCATCTGGCTTGTAGAGCATGCCAACAATGCTTAATATAATGGGTCACATCTGTCAAGAAGGATTATAAATTGTACCTGTGATGCCCTGTAATTAGTAACTCTCAAATGGCTCCAGCTGCTATTTCCCTGAGCATTTGCCTTGGTAACATCTTCTAGGAAATATAACTCAGAACCAAGAGTATTTAGGTCCAAAGGACACTGTCTGTAGTGAAATAGGGGCATTTTCTTCTAATCTAAAAGTCCCTCTTTTCTTGTTGCTCTCACCAAGTTTACCAGAGGGCCTTTCATCCAGAGACCAGTGAGGAATGTGCTTCAGCTTGTTGAGGAAAGATTTGGTTGTTGACTTTGTTTCAGAGCAAAATTCACCCATGAATCGTGTGAAAAGTAAATATGTCTGTTTTCTGTGTGTTAGAGTGATTTGAGAATGAATGTGAGTCTGTAACTGGAGACTTCACACTGGGAAGTTGACCTTTTGCTTGCAAAGGAGCTTTGCTATTTGGTTGGCTCATGGGTACATCTGCAAATACTGGCATACTGGGTTATGTTTGCAGATCAGAATTCATTACTTGTTGACACCTAAGGTGCGGTATGGAAAATGTAGGTTTTGAAAAAAATTATTTCACTAGTTTGAGAGTCAGTACACTCTTTCTTGGATTTATTTTGGTGAATTTCTAGTGAAAATTCATCATCTCATAAATGTCTATCTATTAAGAATGAACTAAAATCAGACCCTCACCTCAAACCATTCAATAAAAACTTGCTAGATAGTTTAAAAATTAAAATGTAAAAATGAAGCTATAAAATAATGAAAAGAAACTATAGGTATTTGTTGTATTTCTATATTCTCGTAGTAGCAACATCTTTCTAAGGATAACAGCAAAGATGTAAAATCGGGAAGAAAAAGATTGAGTAAATGCTACAAAGACAAACAAACATCTTCAGCTCCCTTTGTAGGTTAAAAATCCATAGTAAACAAAAATTAAAGGAAAAAACAAATGGGAAAATGTTTGTGGCAGGTATTAAGTATAACTGGTCTACTTAAACAGTCCTTACAAGTTAATTTAAAAAAGATGAAAACATAAATAAGAAAATGGACAAAGGACGTAAAAGGTAATTCAGATAGGAAGAAACAAAAAATGGCCAATGAATAAATAAATATTTACCTTCATTAACAGTCAGACAGATACAAACTAAGTCCATGCATTACACTGGCAAATTAAAAAAAAAAAGAAAATTTATATTGACAAAGGTTTGAGGAAACTGAGCTTTCATATACTGAAGTCAGAATGTAAATAGGTATATCTCCTTATGGGATTTAATGACAATATGTATCTAAATAAATCCATAAAATGTGCAATTCCACTTGTAGGAAGTTACCTTAAGGAAACAATTAGAGATGTGTGGAAAGCAGTGATTATAAAAATGTCCACTGAACCACTGTTTTTGTGTGTGTGTGAGGAAGATTGGCCCTGAGCTAACATCTATTACCAATCTTCCTTGTCTTTTTTTTTTTTTTTTTGCTTGAGGAAGATTGTTGCGGAGCTAGCATCTGTGCCAATCTTCCTCTATTTTATGTGGGATGCCACCACAGCATGGCTTGGTGAGCAGTGCTAGGTCCACACCTGGGATCCGAACCTGCAAGGTCTGGGCCGTGGAAGTGGAGTGTGCAAACTTAACCACTATGCCACTGGGCCGGCCCCTGCACCACTGTTTTTAATGGTGGAAGATTATAAAAAGAAGATAGCAGGAGATTGGTTAAATGAATTGTGTATATTCATAGGTTGAGATATTATATAATCATATAAAATCATGTTGTAATAGAATATGTATTGACCTGAAAAAGCAACCACAATATGCGCTGTGTTTAAAAATATAAAAACAATTAAAAAAATAGTAAATTAGAGTATGAGTAAGATACCATATTTTTAAATGCTACACACATACACACGTGTATATGTAGAGAAAGAGAGAGAGAGAGAAAGATTGGTTGACTGACTGAGACACAGAGTTATAGATAAAGACATCAGACTAGAAGTAAATGCTCCAAAATAGTCATCTTGGGGTGATGAGATTACATGCATTTTTCCCTTTCCTTTGAGAGGTATTACTTTTGAAATTAGGAATTACAAGCAATAAAGTTATCTATGGAAGAAGGAGGCAAATGCTATAAAAAGACACACCAACCCAGTCATAGAGAAGTGTTGCCCATGACCAGCTTTCAGGACAATGGTTACATAGGCCAAGATTGCCTTTGGAGTCCCACTGCCGTTTTTGTGCGTCCTTCTTTCTTTAAGTCATCATGTCCCAAAAACTTCCTGAGTCTCAAGTGTTTTCATTCACTCATCTATTCATTCATCCATTCAACAGAAGTTTGTTGCATTCATACCATGTAACAGGCTCAGTACTTGTTCCTAACTAATGCTCCATACTGTAAACATTTCCTAGTTGTTTATCTGCACTTACTTATCGGTCTTGGGGCCTTTATCTCAGACCCTGTTAGGTGACTCAGTAGGACAGCTTTTTAATGAGTGTGTTAAGTAGGTGATACTAGTATGAAGCTTGAACTTTAAGAAAGACCTTAAATGCTTTAACCCAAAGAGTGAGTAATGTGAAAATTGCAGGCAACTCTATATGGCTATGCTTGCCAGATTATGCTCCTCTCTCCTGCCCACACATATTCTGACCGGACAGCATGCTTCTAACGGTGTCCTCCCTACAGGGTCTGGGATCCCTATGTCGGAATCAGTCCCCTGGCCTCATGCTCCACTATCTAGGGTGCTTCTGGATATTAGTAATGTGTATCGGTTCTTCTATTTTCTTTATCCTGATCTTCTTCCTCCTGTGGCTTTCCTAGTTCTTGCCATCTGCCCTGCTGTGCCTTCTGGCATTTACATCCTTCTTTTCCATGACCTGCCCTCTTGACTCTGGCTTCCACACTTGTTCTGATCCAAACGTTTGCTCTAACTTTCCTCAGTACTGATGTAAATTTTTCTTTCACTACTGTAACAAATTCCCACAAACTTAGTGGCTTAAAACAATGCAAATTTATTATGTTATGGATCTGGAGGTCTAAAGTCCCAAATGAGTCTCACTGGGCTAAAACCAAGGCACAGGTGGGGCTGCATTTTCTTATGGAGGCTCTAGGGGAAGACCTGTTTCCTTGCCTTTTTCAGCTTCTCGAGGCCACCTCCATTCTTCGGCTCATGGCCCCTTTCCTCTATCTTTAAAGCCACCAACGTTGCATCTATCTGACCATTCTTCTGTGGTCACATCTCCCTCTCACCATAACTGGAAAAGGTTCTTTACTTTTAAGAAGCTGTGGATTGAATTCTGGCATCCAAAAGATGTGTCCACGTTCTAATTCCCAGAGCCTGTGAATGTTACTTCGTTTGGAAGAAGGTTCTTGGAAGATATAATTCCAGATCTTGACACAAAAGATCATCCTGGATTATCTGACTGGGCTCTAAATCTAATGACAAGTGTCTTTATAAGAGAAAGGCAGAGGGAAATTTGAGGTAGACAGAAGAGGAGAAGACACAGAGAAGAGGAGGAGGCGATGGAATCACAGAGGCAGAGATTGGAGCAGTGCAGCTACAAGTCAAAGGACACCTAGAACCACCAGAAGCTGGAAAAGGCAGGGAAGGAATCTTCCCAGAGCCTCCAGAAGGAGGGTGTCCCTGCCGACACCTCGATTTCAGATTTCTAACCTCCAGAACTGTGAGAGAATAAATTCCCGGGGCTTTAAGCCACCCAGTTTGTGGTAATTTGTTACAGAAGCCACAGGAAACTAATATAGGACCCCTGTGATTACACAGAGTCCTCCAGGATAATCCAGGATAATCTCCCCAGCTCAAATTCCTTAACTTTAATCACATCTGCAAAATCCCTTTTTCCGTGTAAGGTAACATAGTCACAGATTCTAGGGATAAGAACGTGGATGCTTTTAGGGGACTGTTCTTCTGCCTCCCACAATACGTAAATAGACGGTTCATCCTTAAAACCGTTTTTGCCCATGCCCTCCATAAGCACCTCCCAGGCTATTTTTCATATTTTGCTTCCATCCTTACTTAATTGTCTAGGATCTGTCTCCTGGGGGCCAATGTGGAATATAGAAAGCACAAAAATGTAGCGTCAGGCAGACCTGTGTTTAGATCCTGGCTCTTTATTTATTCTTTGTGTACCCTTGGGCAAATTATTCAACCTCTGTGACCTTGTTTCCCATCAGTAAAATGTGAGTAGTCATACACACACCATAGAGTCATCATGAGGGTTAAAGGAGATAGCATATATAATATGCTTGGCACATAGTAGGCATTCAATAAATGTTACTTTCTGTTTTTTTGCTACCATTGAATAATCTGTGAACCCATGGCAACGTATAGTCTTGACATAGATGGTCTGGTAGAGAAGATATTTTTGTATAGTGGTTTTATAATTTTCCTTCAAATCCCACTGTAGAGATAGCTTTCTAATCTGATTACACATGAGGCTCCCCCTCATATCATTACATTTTATTTTGTACTGTGATTATACCTACACAACACCAAAGTTCCTGGTTGAAAAGGGAAAAATTCTACCAAATTGGCTACTGGGAATGACACAGCTATAATAACAAATAAACAAATATTTATTGTGTACCTACTATGGTTGTGTTGTTGTAGTCATCAGGGAGTGAGATTGGCACAATACTTATGCTCAGGGGAAGACTGACAAGTAACTAGATGATTCTAATATAATGTGATCGGTGTCATGATGAGCACGAACACAGGGGGAGGTAGGGACTGCATAGCAAGGAATAAAGTCTCCCTGGAGTAAGTGATGTCTATTTTGGCATCTAAAGACTGAAAAGCAGTTAGTTATGCAGAGTCCGTCAATTGACTTAAACATTAATATTCGTAAAAATTTGGGGTATATAAATATAGCCATTCTTGTTTATTTTTAAAATTTTTAGTTATAGTTGCACTACTGTGATGGGACTCAATGGTTCATTGATAGAATTCTTTCAGGTCACTTGGAGAAAAAGAGGGCTTTTATTACATTTTGCACACATGACCCCAGTGGGCAGGCTGGTGGGTAGTAAACGTGTAGACACTATGCTGCAAATACCCCTGAATATAAAGCTCTAATTTAGAGAAGAGGGTGGATGTATTGTGGCGTTGTGGTCATGGTACGATGCTGAGTAGGAGGTGGTGCCGATGTTTGGAAAACATAGTTTATGGTTTCTAGGAATAATAATAGCAGCAAAAAAATGTTGTGAATTTATTATGTGCCAGGTGCTGTTCTAAGCACTTTTTGCATGTTAACTCATTGAATCCTTTCAGTAATCTATAGGGAGGTAATACTATTATCCCTATATCACAGATGGAAAAGGGAGATACAGAAATTAAATAACATTGTCTAAAGTTAGACGGTCAGAAAGTGACAGAGCGGAGAGCCAAGTTAAGACAGTTTGACTTGAAAGCCTGTGCTCTTAACCCCTATAGTAAGGACTTGCCCTTTGGGGAAAGAAAGGCCTTGTGGGAATGTAGACACAGAAATGACATATAAAAAGAGAAAACAGAAGCAAACGTTGACATGACCATGTAGCCGCATATCCAATAAGTGCCCAGAGATTGATGGAATGAGTAGAGTTACTGAGCCTGGGGTTGGGATAAGGAGGGGGTTACTTGGCTAGGAAAGTTTACAGAAAAAGAAATCTTAAGCAATGTTTTGTTAAGAGAGGAATGTAGTTACAACTACTACTACTAGCTAACAGTTTTTGAATCCCTACTATGTACCAGTAAGTGCTTTACATAATATCTAATTCAATACCCAAAGAAACCTTTGAGGTAGGTACTATCATACTTCCATTTTCTGATGTGGAAATTGAGACACAGAGAAAGTAATTTTTCCAGTTTCACAGCTCAAAAGGGGTGGAGCCAGGATTTGAACCCAGGCAGTCTGATTCTCCCTTAAATGTATAGAATTGCTCCAGTAATTCTTCTCCTTCTCTCTTGCATCAACAATTTTTCCATCTTTGCTGAATTATTCCCATCAGCCTTCAAACATACTGTAATCATTTGCATTATTTTAAATGTCAATTTCTCTGTCCTCCTACAGCAAAAATTCCTCAAAAGAATTGTCTCTGCTCACTGTTTCCATTTGCTCTTCTCCCGTTCTTTCGTGATCTCATTCCAGTCGGACTCTCTTCCCTACCACTTCAGTGAAACTGCTCTTGTCAAGGTCACCAATGAGCTCATTGCTAATGCAAAGATCAATTCTCAGTTCTCATCTTATTTGACCTTTTAGCACTATTTCGTATAGCAGATAATTCCCTTGGCTTCTGGGGCGTCACACCTGGTTTTCTTCCTCTCTGGCTGCTCCAGTTTTCTTCTGCTGGTTCTTTCTTATCTCCCCAACTTCTTAATGTCAGAGTCCTAGACTGCTTCTCACTTCTATCCATAACCACTCCCTCAGTGATACCATCCTGTCTTATAGCTTTAAATGCCATGTACATGCTGTTGAATCCCAAATTTATATCTATAGTCCAGATTTCTCTTCTAAACTCCAGATTTGTATATCCAGTTGTCTGTTTGTATCTCCTCTTGTATATCTAATAAGCATCTGAAACTTAATATGTTCCAAACTGAACTGCTGATGTTTTCCTCACTATCTAATCCTCCCATTGTCTGGCCCATTTCAATTAACGGCCATTCATTCTTCCAGTTGCTCAGGCCATAAACTTTGGCATCGTCTTTGACTCTTTCCTTTTTCTCATCCCCCCACCTCAGTCCAAAAGCCATCTTAATAGTTTATCCTTCAAAATACAATTTGAATCTAACCACTTTTTACCACCTTTACTGCAATCACATGGTATTATCTAGCCCTCAACTAGTCTCTCTGATTAGCCCCTTAACTCTCTAACCCAGAGCAGCCTGAGTGATCCTGTTAAAACCTGTCAGATCATGTCACTTTTCTTATCAAAACCCTCCAATGACTCCTCAGCTCACTTTAATCAAAATCTAATGTCTGTACAATGGCCTATGGCCCCACGCCATTGGTTGTTAACCATTATTACACGTTAGAATCACCCAGAAGACTTAAAGAAAATACAAATGTCTGGGCCCTTAAATAAATTGAAGCCATATCTCCAGGAGGGATAATGTGTGGTGTGGCCCAGGTATGTGCAAATTTTTAAAGTTTCCCAGGTGCTTCTGAGGCCAAGAGAGGGTTGAGAATCCCTGGCCTCATTACCTCTTGATCTTATCTTCTACTACTCACTGTCTGACTTATTCTACTCCAGTCACATTGACCTCCTTGCTAGAAGAAGCCAGACACACTCTTGCCTTGGGGCCTTTGCCTTAGCTCTTTCCTCTGCCTAGGATACCTGTCCCCAGTCCCTAGTATGACTCACGTCCTCACCTTCTTCGGGTCTTTGCTCAAGGGCTGCCTTCTGAGTGAGGCCTTCCCTAATCTTCCATTTAAAATGCATTCAACTTTTCTGCTTTATTTTCGTTTATAGCCCTTGTCTTCATTTTGCATACTATCATTTTTCTTATTTTATTGCGTATCTCCCTCAGGTAGAATGTAGACTCTGTGAGGGCAAGGATTCTGATCTGTTTTGTTTACAGCTGTATCCTCAGTGCCTGGTGCATAGTACGCATTCAAGAAATAAATTGTTGACTGAATGAATTATTTAATATAACAACACACAATAAAACAATGTTAGGGGAATAAAGTAGTCAAGTAAAATGGAAAGCAGAAGAAAGTCCATAGTTAACTAGTTAAATCTATTTGCTGAGGGCAAAAAGGTACTCACAAACTAAGTCTACATGAACACTAGTAGAACTTTGGATTTATTCTCTAGCTAGACAGGGGTTCCTAAGCCTTTTTTTCTCCATGAACTTCTTTGCCAGTCTGGTAAAGCTTATGGAACTTTTCTCACGATAATGTTTTTAAGTGAATAAAATGAAATCTATAGAATTAAAAAGGAAACCAATTATTTTGAAATACAGTTAGAATAATTATTTTAAAGATATAGTAATAGTATGTGCACCTCCATATTAATGTATTAAATCAGGACTTGGTAAACCTTTTCTATAAAGGGCTAGATAATAAATATTTTCAGCTTTGTGGGCCATATAGCCTGTTGAACCTACGTAACTCTGCCATTTGTAGCAGGAAAGCAGCTACAGACAATATGCACATGAATTAGCATGGCTGTCTTCCAATAAAAATTTTATTTACGAAAGCAGCCAGTAGGCATATTTTGCCTAGTAATAAGATCTACTGATGGGTCTAATAACTATCATAATTTTAAAGTAGCAAGGAGTGTAAATGATATTTTGAGACATCTATAGCACCTGTAATGTGATATGAAAATAGAAAATATCTGTGGTTTGTTTATTGGTGACAAACTCACAGTTACTGCTAATATTAACTATGACTTGTACACTTATAGTTGAAAGAAATGCTAAATTATAGTTAGAGGTTAGTGAAAATAAATATTTTTTTCCCATCCAAATTCACAGAGCTCCTGAATTCTCTCCATGGATCCCAATATAAGAACCCCGAGCTAGGAGTCTTGATAAACAGTTGAAAACTTACCTGTTAACAATTGATTAATCATTTAATTCAGAATGAATGACAAACCCTTCTGAGTTGAGTAGGCTTGGAATAGACACAGATTCTGGTCACACATAGTTTTGTGGTGGTGGTGTGGGGTGATGGCAAGAATTGATCTCCACAATATCCCATAGCCCTTAGTAAAGGGTGTCAGGAGCAGTTACTAAACAGATTCAAGCCTAGAAGGAAGCAAAGAGTGCTGACTACAATTGTTTGAAGCACAAAGAAGGAATGGGCAGGCTGGGATCGTCCAGCAATCTTAAAATTTTGAGCAAGTTGCACAAACTGATTGCATTGCCAAAACTTGAGGGCTTCGATAAGCCCTTTGTTGTATACATACATACAATGAAAAGAGATATTGTTAAGGGAAGCAGTGGAAGGCTGGTGACCTTGGCCAGAAAATGGTGGATCTTTTTCCTAAGATTCACACATTATCCAAAAGCCTCCAACTTCTTAGAATTCCTAATAAAAACTCCAAATATCCCAGCAATAACTTTTAGACACCACAATTTTCACTAATATTGCCTCATACCCAATTCTGCTTTATAGCGCGGTTCCAGTGTCATCGTAGCTACCACATTGATTGGGTCAGAGAATCTATGTGGATTTCTAACTGGATCCAAGTAAGAGCTTTTTCAGGACCTAGAAACTTATTGTTCCTTTAAAGTGGTAGTTAAAAGAAAAAGGAATAAGCCTGGTATTCTGAATTTATGGCAATAATGGAAAAATTGCTAGGGACTTTTGATGAAGGCGTTTAAAGTGAATGTAACACTGCATATATTGACTTCATATTTCAGTGCACATCCAGATCTATTGATTAGAGAAGGACTGACTCAAGCTGAGATTGATTTGATAGAAATCACAGCCTGCTTATTTATCATGTGGAGAAAATTTACACATCTACCTAGGCATAAGAGTATTACTTTATTGACTCTGAATTAAGTCTTGGCTGAATGTCAGATTTTTACCTGCAGCCTGCAGACCCCTTTCAGGACAATTCTTGTTTGCATTTGAGCAAGGAACTATGAAAAGAACATTTTTTTTTTTTTTTACTTTAAGTGCCAAGAAGTACTTTGAAAAATGTTAACTGTCAACTGGTATTTGTGGTGATACTAACATTGCTGGCTGAATGAAGTTTTCTTTCATACTATTTATAAAGAGAGCAAATGAAGAATAATGTTAACAACAAGAGAAAATTTTAAGCACTTTAGAAATACTTTTTCATAAATAAATATTACTATATCAATTAGAAGTCTCTACTTAATAAGGCAGGATGTTAAAGCAAGTAGTGTAGGAATAACTACTCAGAACCTATCTCTTGAGTAACTCAGAAGTACTTCCTTAGGTTAGCAGTAACTTAGCTAACATATACAAAACCCTTAGAATATACCAGGATTATGCTATATACTTTCATTGGTGATCCCTTAAAACACTTGCAAAAACTCGATTAAGTGGGTATTGATATATTCCCATTTTACATTTGAGAAAACTGAGGTTTAGAGAGGCTAACTGACTTGCCAGAGGTCCCACAGCTAATACATAGCGCTGGGACTAAAAGAGACTCTTCCTGACTCCAGTCTATATCCTTAACTACTACACTCTACTGTCCCTTGTGTGAAAGCAAAAAGCTTTATGTTAAAATGTTATGCAATTCAGGGGCCAGCTCAGTGGCTGAGTGGTTAAGTTCGCATGTTCCGCTTCGGCAGCCCAGGGTTTCGCAGGTTTGGATCCTGGGCGCAGACATGGCACTGCTCATTAGGCCATACTGAGGCGACATCCCACATACCACAGCTAGAAGGACCCACAACTGAAATATACAACTATGTACTAGGGGGAGTGGGGGGAAAATATTATGCAATTCAGATATTTTCTTAATTGTGAAAGAACTCACCCAAATGTTTTGAATCATAGGAATTTTGCCCTAAATTTGATGGGCTTTCCAATTTGGGGGTTCTTGAGTAAGTTTTTCCTCCCTCACAGTGAGGAAGAGGTAGGGGAGTAGGGGAGAGAAGGAGTAGATAAAAGTGTTTACTGAAAATCCTAATTTTTGTGTTTTTCAGGAATTAATCGCTCAGGGCACTGGTCCCTAACTACAAACCAAGTGGCATTAGATTTTGGAAGACAAGGGGTTAACCCAGTTTGTTACTGGTTATTTTCCTCCAGCATGACAACTGCAACGCAAGGGAAATAGCTTCTCATAAGTGTTAAGGGCCTTATTACCATTCAAAGGCCCTTTTAATACTCTTTATGCTGGCAAAGGTACATTATGAATGAAATACAGGGGAGGAATAATTCAAACTCCTAGGATGGTGGCATTTTGTAAACCTTGAAACTGCAGTACAAATCTCTCTCAAACCTCTGGAAATCCGTCTTTATAGCATAGAGTAGGTGGGAAGGGGCTTGCAAATCCTTTTCGATCTGACAGCTCAAAAATCTAACTTGTTTTCTGATTTCTCAGCCATGACAGCTTGCTCGTGGTGTATTTTTCACTTCAGAAGCGAAGGATTCTTGCTAGAATACGGAGGTCCAAGAAGCCGGGCTTTAATGCTGAATTCTGGGCAGAGCAGACAAAGCAAATAGAAGAATGAATTACGTGTCAGCCGTCTTCTGGTGTTTTTGTATGAAAAGCATTTCATGGTAAGCATTATGGTTTAGGAGTCCCCGTGTCTTTAGACACAATATCCTCTTTGCTAATTCTCAGCATGTATCTTGCTTGCCATCTGTACAAATCCATTTGCTCCATGCAGTCAACTCTCTTCTTAACCTTTTCTATTCAAGGAAGTCTATCTCCATACAATTTAAGGTGACAAATAACCTGTCTGCCCTCAAATCTTACTCTTACCATCTTTCTGATGAGCCTGAAATTTCCACTAAAATGTTCCACTTACTCTATTAGTATTTCCACTTATTACATCTGCCCCTCCATCTATCCATCCATTCATCAATCCATCAAAAAAAATATTTATTGTCTGCTCTGTTCTGGGCACTCTGCTGGGTTCTGGGAATTTACTGGTGATTAAAGCAGACATGGTTTCTGCCTTTGAGTGTATAGCCTATTGGGAGAAAGAGACAATAAACAAGTAAAGGAATGGAGTAATTCACTTCAAATTGCACTAAGTGCTATGAGGGATATGAATGTAGCAGGGAACGATAGAGGATACCAGGAAGGGAACTAGTTAGTGTGCTCAGGTGTCAGTTCAGTTGAGACTTTAGACATTCCTGTAGAGAGAACTCCATTTAAAATATAAATACATTATGTAGAAGGGGTAATGCACTAGACTCAGTAGAATGGTCACATTAGCAGAGGATAGGACTCTGAGGGTGTGGGTCTCGGAACAGACAAGTTTCATTTGGTGGCGTGTGGATCAGGGAGAGAAGTAGACTAACTGAACCCCTTTTATGTGCTAGGCTCTGTACCAGGTACAGTTGTTTAAAAGGTTATTCTCTTTTCATTCTAATCACAACACCAAGAGGTGGGTATCAAATCCATTCTAAGGATGGGAAAACAGGTTGAGAAGCTAAGCAAATTGATCAAGGTCACAAGGTTAGTTGTTGGCAGAGCCTAGGAGTAAGAAGGCTGGGTGTTGTGGGGGGATTGGGTACAATCTCAGGTTTACCAAAAGTGAAACGGAAGCAAAAAGAGGAGGAAGGGATAGGTGTTATTGATCAAAAATAAATTTAAGAACCTGGTCCTGTCTTTAAATTGCTTTCAATTCACCTGGAGAAAGAGGACAAATTCTTGAGAAAGGACAGGAGAATATATATAATAAGCAACATTGATAGTCTAGCCCCAGCTGTGCATTATTCCTGAGGAAGATAAACACGGGGCATAAATGGGAGGAGTCAAGATACATTGAAAAGGCTACTGGGAGGAGGATGTCAAAGCCCTCTAAAATGGAGATTTCCTTTAAATACAGTACTTGCCTCCCTTTGCTTGGATGAAGTGGTTTTAAATCTCAAGCAAGTTAGGTACAAAGCAACGATTACTCAACTGTCTGGAAGGTCAACAGACGCATTAAGATCATTGAGTTATGAATCACTGAAGATTATATAGATCCAGGCAGAATCCCAGCTGTGGATACTATTTCAGGTCAAAATGCATAATACCAATTGTCCCCAGTTCCAATTCTCGTCACTAAAATGTGACAGTGATTAAATGCAAAATGCAAGTATTACAGTATGTAAGTACAAATTTAAAACAATAATGGTCTCTTGTCAGACAATATGGAAAGGCAAAGTTGCATGGAATTTGTTATTATACTTGCAAATGTAGCAATATTTACAATAGGTTGACACAGTGCTGCATAACCTAGTACAAGGCAAGGGAAGTATTATGGAAAGCAGGACTAGAAAATGGTGAGCACAGAAGAACACTGACTTTTAGGAATCACAAAGTAAAGCACAAAAAGGGAGGAATAGTTTCAAGGTCAGTGTTCCCTGGACATTTGTGAATAGCCCTCATGCCCCCCATTTCTTTCACAAATCAAGGCAAAGGACAAATTATCAGATTATTGAAGTCCCTCTGGACTAACATCCCCAACCTCAACTCTAATTTCTTAATTTTCTTAACTTTTTTTTGATCTCTCATTCTTCTATGAACTATAAGCTCCATGGGGCCAGAATCCATGTCTCTGTCTTATTCACCACTGTATCTCTAGCATCTAACAGTGCCTGGCACATAGTGCAGGCTCAATAAATATTTGGTATTTGAACGAACAACTGTTCTCATGGCTGCCTTGAAAGCTCTTGTGGCTTTCATCTCTTACTAAGGAAATATCTCTAGGCACTCTGTATCTTTCCTTGCTTGGTTATTTTCACCAAAACCTCCTTATTTTATGTTTTATTCCTTCAGGAACTTTCAAAAGAGAGATTTTAACCAATAAGATTAATAGTTTCAGAAACTACATTAATCCAGGTCCAACTAGAAAAAAGAAAACTACTTTAAGTGGTTAAAACAGAAGGAATTGTATGCAGGGAACTGGTTACACAAACGATGGGGTACATATAAGGGGTGTCTTGTCTCCCAGATTAAGAGTATGTTGAAAGAAGCTCTCTTTACACATAACTCTGCTATGAGCCCACAGGATCTAAGGGTTAGAAAGAATATTATTCCTTCAACTCAAACTCATCAGATGGCCGTTTTGTCACAGATACCTACTGCCCACGCCGACATCTCTTTTCCTCTTTCTCCTTAGGTACAGACTGCTAATTTTCAGGTGGATACTGTTCAAGCCAGAATAAAAGGTGTTCTTTTCCTGCCTTCTTTGCAGCTAGCCAAGGCCGTGAGACTACCTTTTAGGCAGTGATATGTAAGCCAAGGTTTCATGTGGGACTTCCAGGAAAGATTCTAAAAGGGAGTGGGCACATTTAGGAGTGGCCCCTTTTTGTTTTTCTGCCTTTTTTCCTTCTCCTGGCCTACACTGAGGACATGATGGTTGTAACTCCAAAGGACCATGAGGAATCTTTGAGGGTAGAAGACAAATGATAGGATGATACAACGAAATGATAGGAAGGCAGGTCTGGGATGACATCATGGAATTACCCTGCACCTTTGGACTGCCTACTTCTAAACTTCTTTTGCATGAAAAAGAAATACACCTCTATATTTATTTGGGTCATTGTTTTATTTTATGATTTGTTTGCTTTCTTTCTCTTACATACAACTGACTATAATCCAAACTTATCCAGCTATATTGTTTTTATTGCATCTGGGACAAATGGCCTTTTAACTTTGGCTTGGGTACTTTCCATGGTGGGGAACTTACTAACTCTTGAGGTGGCCTGTCTATCTTTGGACAGCTATTATTAATAGGAACTTTTCTTTATTGAGTGCAAATTTATATTTATTGAGAGTCCACCAATAGGTCCTGGAATGGCTCTGGGGTCACAATTTTCTGTCCTTTTTCTCATGTGTCACATGTTTGAAGAAGTGCTCATGTTCCTTTGAGTCGGCTCATCTCCAAGTTAAATATTTCCAATTCTTCCAGCTACTTCTCACAAGACATGGTTTCTTCATTTCAACAGCCTTAGCCCAGCTTCCTGCATAAGTTCGCTCAATAAACGCTTGCGGAAAAGAGCTCCAGGCTATAAGATTCAGCTGTGTTGCTTGCAGTCCTATTTATTTAATAGATTCAGGTGAATTAAAGAAAAGGCACTTTTTACTTGCTTTATGCCAAATTGACAGCCTGCAGTTTACATAATGGACCTCCCTATTTTGGGTGGGCTAAAATCTAGGTTAAAACAAACAAGCTCATTTAATCCTATCCTATATTATAATCAGTGTATGCAGCAAGAGGCTTAAAGTTTTAATTCATTATTAACCACACTGTACACAAACCAGCTTCTCCTTTTACATAGTAAGAAGCAACATTCCAGGAGTCATTAGATGTTGCTTAATCTGCTTAAACAAAGCTCCCTTCCTAAATGTTTTCTGTGGAGGTAGCCAATTTGGACTGCCAGGCTCTCATCTCTGGGACTGTCTACTTAGCACTTGTCAATCACTTCTATTGGAAACATAGTCTAGTAGCCTACTGAGAAACCAGTTTCTAGACGCATTAAAATAGGTTTGTAGTCTTCCAAAATGTGTGTCTAAGAGTTATGCTTCTCCCCCTATCACTCCACTGGAACAACACTGGCAAAAGCCACTGACTCCTATGTGTCACATTCAATAAACTAATATCGTTCCTCATCTCAGCTGACACTTCTGTGGTATTTGACACTGCTGACTAAACCACTTTCAAAATTCTCTCCTCTCTTGGTTACTTACACCCTACCCCTACTAGTTCTTCTTCTCTATGGCCATTCCTCAGTGTCTCCTGTTGGGTCCTCTTCCTCCGATCATCTCTTAATTGTTGCCATTCTTCAGAGCCCTGACAATAACCGTCTGCACTCCTCGCTTTAAACCTTGCCCTTGAGCAATCCCATCCACTTCTGCAGCATCAGCATAGGCTGATGACTTTTATGTGTTTATCTCCAGGTCTGACCTCTCTATTTTGAGCTCCAAACCAATAGTTTCAACTGACACAGGGGCAGCATTACCTTGATGACTCATAGGCACCATAAAGTATATCCTCAAAACTGACTACCTTGCCCTCCAACTCAGATACTCAAGACAAAACTGAGAATCGGGCACTTTGTTAAGTTATTCCTCCCAACAACCATGTCATGTAAGTATTATTATCCCCATTTAGATATGTGAATATTGAGTCTCAGAGTCATTAAGTAGTGTGCCTACAAATCCCTCAGCGGAATCTAATGCAGTTCACTCAGTATGACTCTGGAGCTGGAACTCTTAATAACTATGCTAAATCCCCCTAACTAGGGGATTCTGTCATAGGATATTATGTGTTCATCTTGAAAACCAGACAGCAATACCCCAAGGGAAGGGAACACTCAAGAGGAAAGGCTTATTGATGTGATTAGGTTAGGAGGGTAGGAGAGGTCCCTGAGCAAACTGGGAGAAGCACAAGCTCAAGGAGTGCAGGGAGCAAGAGGCAGTTGAAGGAAAAAGTGAGTAGAGCCAGAGCAGCAGGATGGGCAGGGCCTTGGGCCAAAGTTGTCTTCCTTAGGGTCTTGTGGTGAGACAATTGACCTCACTGAGTCTCTGTCCTGCCTGTAGGTAAGTGGCATCCATGTGGGAAAGGGAAAACCTTTGGGTAATCCCAAACTTTGATTCCCATATAACTTGTACTGAAATCAAAAGTGCCTATTGACTGATACACATGACTGATAAGCATGATGAATAGCTGCAGGATATAATAAACGGCAATTAGTTTGGAACAGAACCAAAGGCGCAATTTCCATAGCAAGCTCAGCCATGAAAATTACAAATTGAGAGAGTAAAATAATTATTCTTAAAATGTATATTTTCAATTCAGTTTGGTTCAGCATCTTTCTATTGCTGTTATTTTGATTCTCTCCTCCTGCCCCCAAATTTCTTCAATCATTTTTTTCTCCAGGCTTTAAACTAAGCATTCCTTTAAGGAATGGAACTCATATTCAGTACATGAAAGGCACTGGGACAGCAAATTTCTTTAATCTCACATTCTATCGGTAGGTGTCTTTTGCTTCGCAAATAGATGTATTCCAACTGTGTTGACTGTAAGACAAGTCCTATTTTACTATTGTCTCACATTAGAACACTGGTGATGTATTCCCATATGCACCCCACCTCCTTGCCAAATGAAATGTGTTACAAATACTCAGAGATGTAGCTGTCAAGAAGACATTTCTTAGATGGCATTGATGCCATAACTATTTTTGAGGCGAGGTGTTTTCTTTGGGGTCTCTCTTCTGCCATAGGGCCACTCTTCCTTTTACCCTTCTTCAGGAAAAGGATTCATCCTAAGCTGGTTGACTTCCTGAGCACACATCTTCATTCTTTCTATGGGTCTAAACAGTATCTAGAAAGTATAGATGTGATGTTATATCTCACCACCAAGTACTATGTTTTAACACAAGTACTCCAGCATGAAAATTCCTTATGTTACATTCTTAGATACTTTAAAAAGCAAATTAAATGACCTTCTTGATCAATTATCTAAATTAGAACTCGGGTAAAGTGAATTTATTTAAAACGAGGGATCATTTTACTTAAAGGTCAGGTTTCTATCACCTCCTTCTTAACAGCACTGTCAAAATGCTTTCATGTGGCTTATGGTTTCATTTATAAACTAGTTAGAAAAAAGCCAAATACTTAACTGTAAAAAGCTACTGATTTATTTTTGAGGCACCCAAGGCCATGCAGGTCTGTATAAATTGACAAAAGACAGGACTGAGAATTTCTTTCATGTGTTTCAGTTTCTAATTGTCGTATTCGTTATCCTTAGACAAGCTACATAACCTCTGGGTTGTTATATTTAAAATAATAATTTATCATTATCCTATTTCCTTATGGTATAATGTGAATTTATGTATTAATGATCAGAAAATGGTTTGCGATTCATGGATGAATCTGGCTTTTTTTTTTAAGGTGTCTTACAGGTACTTAATGATAGAACTAGTTTATGAATTCTGAATTTCCATATCCTTTCTCTGAATTATTTTGTCCCCTTCTCATGTTTTTATAAGAATTTAAGGCCTGCCAGATTGGGTCATATCAGTTTTTCCTATAGCTTAAGATTTCACCTTCAACTCTGGCAGCAAGAGAAATTTTGTGGGAAGATGGATACGTTTGCTTTTCATGACATCAAGCTTAAAAGTTTAGGAACAATCCTTGATCATCTTAATTACTCCACAATTCATTAAGGATCTGTCATATATAAATTTACTTTAACATTGTTATTAAGTATTTTACAGTTGGACTACTATGTATTTCTACATGCTGATAAACAACTGATTTGACTAATCTTTACCCATTGAATTGCCTGATTCATTGACAGAATAAGTTGGACGTTTTGGTGTTTTATAGATGCAGCCAAAGGCACACAGCAAAGCAAATTGAATAGGGAAAATTCTTGTGACAGTCAGGCCTTAGGGCACTGTCAAGCTCCCCTGGTATTCAACAAGAGCCCTTTTCAGGGAAACCAAAGGGCATGACAAGGCCAATTGTCAGATCAGGACAGCATCAAATATCAGTAACCAGTAGGGACTGGTGGCAGACCTGGGTCAGGAGCTAAGTACAACGTGGTATCAGACATATATGTGTGTGTAAGTGACTTCTCTGACCTCCTTCACATGTGAACTGGACTGTCGTTTGATTTGAAGATAAAGGTTAAGATGGGACTCCTGGGTCCTGGGCCATGTGCTTCCAGATGATTCAGTTACTCACAAAATCACTCATTTAAATTGGGGGAAAAGGGAAGGAAGGGCTAGTTTTAGAAGTGTAGAATCCCAAACTAGCCAGGAAATGGACCTGCTCTAATCAGTACTGACCAGACTTCACCTGGAGTATTAGATTCCTTTTGGAAACCATCCTTTTAAGGGACGTAATCAGACTAGAGTTCTTTCAGAAAAGGATTACTAGTGCAATGAAGGGACTCCAAGCCATGACATAGGAGCTCAGGATGTTTAATTAGGGGTGAAAGAAATGTCTATGGAGGGCTGCTTTGTCCATGAAGGGTTAAATTTGTTCTGTGTGGCTACTTATGACAAATCTATGAGTAGATTTCAGCTTGATGTAAGGAGAATTTTCCACCAATTGGAGCTGTCCTAACGAGAAACAGCAGTCTTTTTTTGAGGAATATTAGCCCTGAGCTAACATCTGCTGCCAATCCTCCTCTTTTTGCTGAGGAAGACTGGCCCTGAGCTAACATCCATGCCCATCTTCCTCTACTTTATATGTGGGACGCCTACCACAGCATGGCTTGCCAAGCAGTGCCATGTCTGCACCGGGGATCTAAACTGGAGAACCCTGGGCCTCCGAAGTGGAATGTGTGCACTTAACTGCTTCGCCACCAGGCCAGCCCCAAGAAAGGGCAGTCTTGATAGTGTTTCTTATTCTTATATGTCTTCAGGTGCACAGATATAGAGTGAATAATGGGCAGGAAGAAGGAGAGGGGATTCCTGAAGTGCATGAATGCTTGGACTAAGTCAGTTGTTGGTAGAATACTGGATCTGTATGACTAATTAGTGAAGATTCAAAAAAAAAATCGAAGTATTGATATAGGTTTCTAGCTTTTAATTTTTTTACCAAGTGAGGCCTGATAAGGTTTTTGGGATAACACTTTTTTGGCAATGGATAACAATTTTTTTCTCTGTGTAAGTCTTAAACCCATTGGAAATTGGAGCCAGTCTCCCTGGGTCCAAACATAGACTATGCCACTTACTAACTGAGTGACCTTAGGAAAATTCCTTAAACTTTCTGTGCCTGTTTCCTCATCTATACAACGGGATAGCAATTCCTACCTCAAGTGTAAAGCATGTGAACCGTGCCTTGTTCATAATAAGTGTTCTATAAGTGTTAGCTATCAGCTCTTTCTTGAGATATAGGTACAGGAGTTAGCTGGAGGATAAAATATCACCGTCAGCACTGATAAAGCAGAAATGGAGATTGTGGTTTTAGATCTGTAGCCAAGTGGGTGTGCTAATACTTCACAGTGCTTGGCTTACCCACCCAGTCATTGTCCCAGCTGGACAACTATCGATCTTCTCTGTAGGAGTTAGTCCCTTTCCTGTTTGGCACAGGATGTGAACATCTGTGGACAAGGTGGCTCCAGAAAGTGAGAAACTCAGAAGGGGCCAAGTTAAAGATGCTCAGTTCCTTCCTTCAAACTTATTAAATCAAATAATTCACTCCTCCTCCCACGGAGAGGAATAAATGATGGTAAGGGCGGCAGGAATGTTATTCTAGTGGAGCTCTCTTCCCATGGAGATCTGAGACAAGAAATGAAGGTTGACCCTCTAATGAGGACACTAAGGAAAAAAACCCTACCATTTTGAAAATCATCATTTCATACCCCCAAAATAGAATGAAGCAAAGTCCTTTAATAAATTTAGCTTTCTGCCACAATGCCCTTATTTTTCAAAGGCCTGCAAAATTTCATTAGGTTTTGGCACTAGTCTCTGGACTAGCCTTTGGGAGCCACTGAACTAGATGACTTTTAAGATCCTTCTAACCATGAGATGTTATAATTCTATGATAGAATTTCATTTGTACCTGGGCTGCAAGAAGAGAACCAAGGGACTGAACCTGGGTCAACGGACAGGCAGATCCTGAAAATGAGTTTGTGAAAGGGTTGGCAGTCAGGCCCAGCACAGGGTATTTTTTCTCCTGGGAATTCTTAATCATATTTCCCTA
This sequence comes from Equus caballus, assembly GCF_041296265.1. Taxonomy (NCBI): domain Eukaryota; kingdom Metazoa; phylum Chordata; class Mammalia; order Perissodactyla; family Equidae; genus Equus; species Equus caballus. The sequence continues at coordinate 123,773,779 of NC_091715.1, read as the reverse complement.
CTGTCAATATAAAGAAGAATTTATCTAAAAAGGCCAGAGGGTTGTTGTGAGGAGAACTTGATGCTGAACCTCTGTGCCCAGTCTTGGGCTTTGGGATTTCCATTGCCTGCCTGTGCATCATGATGGTTGGAAGAAAAGACAGGTATGTCAGCTTCAGCACCTCTCTCAGTAATAACATTTCAAATGTGTTTATTTCTTTGTCTTAATATTTTATTGCCAGCTTGTTGTTTTCCTCATCCCACAAGTGGTCCCACTCCCCGCCTTATGAACTGATGATGCTACGTTCCAGCAAATTGAAATAGAAAAGCACGTATCCAGGGTGATTTATCGTTAATGTGAAATTCTATCCCAACCTGAAAGTCGAGGAGCAGAAATCCCAAGCTATTTCAAAATTCCTATTACAAGACAGACAATCAGATGCCCCCAAACCGCAACATCTTGTACTCTATTAATCGTACACTGACAGAGCCCTTTGGTTGCATTTGTATTTCCAAATAAATACAAACATATGTCACCGTTTTTTATTGATTTTGGACTTTCCTAGGAAGGAAATGCTGTTAAATTATAATAAATGGTGTCAACTAAAACAAATAGCGCAAAACCCATTAAGAAGGCATTTGTTGCAGAACTTGGGTTGATTTGTTGGCGTCATTTGAAATCATGTCAAAATAATGTCTTTGGAAACCAAATAAAAATTTGTTTGCAAATTTGTCTGCAGCTAGCATTCCTAGAGCATAAAAATCCTTAAGAATCAATATGGTTTTATTCAGTATGCAAATGTACTGAAAAGCATTATGGCAAAAATTCTATTGCTGAATTATATGATAGTGTTAGTGAATTAATAAATAATAATAGATGATAAATAATATAGTGACTGAATTAGATAATCATTTATGAAGAAGTAGAGGGAGAAAAAGATTAAGGGGGATAGTCTTGGGAGAAGATCAATTTTCAGATAAGCTAAACTAACATTTTATATTCAGAAAATTAATGGAGTTTAGTCCTGTAACTCACAAAGTCCAGTTAAACTAAATTTCACTGTAGCCTTTAAAAAAGGAAAGGAGATGCAAAATGCCTAGTTCTGAAGTGATAAGCATTTGAGTTCTAATATTAGTCAGCCTGCATCTATAATTTGCATAACTGTGTTTGCCTTCCAGGTAATTGGGAATTTAATTGCTATCAGAATAAAATTGAGTCTTATTTCCAAATGATGTCAATGCAATGTATCCCAATGTGCAGTTTTGAGAGTCACTGTAATTAGGGAAATGAGAGGGCTGCAGTTGGAGTTGGGCTTCAATATAAAATCAAAAAGTTTATCTTCAGTATACCCCAGGTCGTCTTCTGCAGGTCCTCTTTCTCCTTTCACTGCCTTCTAGGGCGCAGTTCTCAAAAAACGCCTCACCTGTGGTGGTTAAGCTAAGTCTGCCCTTCTTGGCCCTCTCTGTTTCCTCCTCCCATGGAAACAGATCCATTCTACTTTCCACCCCACTTCTAATCTCATTCCTGGTATGTTTAAAGGAGCTAATTTGACAAACTGGTTAACGTCTTTATCCCTTACCTCTCCCAGGTAGTTTATTTTTATTTCTGCAAAGTCAAAAAGCAAAAACAAAAACGAGCTGAATCTCAAACACCAACTACTATCACCATAGTTTCACAAAATAAGAGAACTTTAATGCCCCCTCCCCCACAATGAAAGTAGGAAGGATATGATCACAGAATAAAGGACAGTCCTTCTAATTAACGTGTTAGCTTTATGGCAAACTCTCATTACACCTATCTTATTTTTTAAATTTTGTAAAAAAATCAGTGAGACTTCATCACAGCCCAGCACTATTTTGTAAACTGGTGTTTGAAAACTGTGATTTTAAACTGATAGCATTGCTGTGATGTTCAGAAGGGAGGGCACTGGTTCTTGTTACTGATTTTCTGTGGTGAAGTGAATTATGGTTATGGAACAAAGCAGGAAGAGGCTATGGGGCTCATCTTAGGGATGGGACAGTAACTGCAGGCTTTGGGGTAAAGTAGAAACAATGCGCGGAGTACAGGAAAGACAAGTAAATCCTGATCAGCGGGGAAGGGTGGCGGAGGAGGTCACAGGGGCTTTACAAACCTGGCTGCTTAAGAGCTAATGTCTGTAGGTTCTTTTTCTGGCTCTCACAACCTCTTTGACATGAATGGTTGGAATTGGAGGGCTTTGTATGGTGGGGCTGGCCTTTTGCTGTCCACATCACACTGTGCAGCGAGCTTCCTTATGACAGTGATTGGACACTGTAATTCCCCTTCCTCTGTAAGGCACCACTGATGTTACCCAATTCCAGGTTGGAAAGACAGCATTTTAAAATTGGTTTGAATTTTGCAAAGTGTTCTGTAAGTAAAATCTTTTAGAATCAGAGAGAGCCAAGTTTCTAAATTATGCATATGTTATATGTATATTGTATATTTGTACGTGTGTGTATTCTAACTTACAATACAGAGCATACCAGTTTCTTTTTTTTTTTCCTTTGCAAAAAAAGGACCAAAAGAGCTAAATCAAAGCTTGAACTAAGTGCTGTCAGGGTTCTGGCTTTGGGGGTTGTTAGAAACATTGTGAGGAAAAATCCAACAGAACAATGCCCTGTTGTTAGTTGTGAGTGAAACCTAGAGACCATCAGAGGGAGTACTTTAGCTGCAGTGAAAGGGCTCAGAGGGAGACAGATAATAAATGTACAACAAACAATCCAATGTCAGAAATGATCACTATTGCAAAATGAGACTGAAAGCCTATTTTTTAGCAATTTCTACAGATGATGTCCCAACTCTGGCCATGGCCAATATTAGTTGGATAATTCTTTGAATCTGGCTAATGTGGAATCTTGCAAGGACAAAGAGGATTTGCTCACTAACCGGTAAGAGAGGTACTGGTCATGCATGCTTAAATGTGCTAATAGTTCTGGTCTTTAATGGTACCAACTTAATGAAGACGATGTTATGCATTTTTAATCGTTCGCTTATGATTTGACATGAGCCATGGCTTTCTGATGAATATAGAGATTTGTTGGCCAGCACTGACATTAGCTGGAACCTGGATTTTTAAATTGGCGGTTCCGCCCACATTTCCCCTGCCTTTGCCTTCCCTAGTGCCTTGGTACTCTATTGAAGGGCTCCACTTACAGCCCAGACCACTCCCTAGCCTATTCTTAAATCAAAACGCCAGAAAATATACCAGCAACTTCAAACCTCTTTAATAGGGCTTGAAACACTGAGCCAGAAGGGAGCTTTATGCACTCATTCCACTCCTGAATTGTAGTGCTCCCCGGCCCCCCTTTCTAGGTGACTTTTGCTTTAATCACCCACTTGACAGTTTATCCAGTAATTCTGCCTTGTCTCCCTGTAGGGCTGTGTCCCCACCCTGAACCTTGCCTGCCTCCTGCCAATCATCTCTCCCTAGACTCTGCCCCCGACCATTCCTTGATATCCCACCAACTGGCAAGACATAGACAGGTCATGATGATGATGGACACTATGCTTGACTTCTGGGTTGGAAGCTGTCTAGAATTTCTTGTAGCTGGGTTGGATCTCCTCCTTCTGACCATTATCCGAAGCTATGGACACTGCTCTGGAAATCGCAACTGTCCCGGTTGAGGCCAGTCTCTGCATTCTGGTCAGGTTCCCTCAGCACATATCCTAGTTGATGGGTCTTTGCTTGGTGCAGTTTCCTCTCCCATTATACTCTGTGGCTGAATCCATCTATGGTTTGTCTCTGTAGATGATGTGATGGGGACTGCAAAAAGCTCTATCCCCAAAATCTCCATCAGTGATACCTGAAATTTATTGCTATTAGAGATTTAGCCCTGTGAGATAGGGGATTGTGTCTATAGCAGACATCTGTGAAAATGCATATATTCCAGGTGTCAGTAAGAGTAGGCTAGGCTAGTTTGTGTTAACAAGCAAATCCAAATATGTAATGTCTCAACACAATAGTTTATTTCTTTCTCATATAGCGGTCCTGTGTGAGTTTTCAGGTCAGCAAGATGGTACTCCTCCCCAGAGTCATTTAGAGATTCCAGTTTTCCCCATCTTGTGGCTCCTCAATTCCCTAAGGCTTCATTGGCATCTACATCCAGCTGATGGAAGAAAAGAATGAGCCTGGAGAACAAAGCTCTTTTCTTAAAGGATTTGGCTTGGGGGTGGTGCCTAGAACTTATTCTCAAATGTCATTGGTCAGAATTCAATCACACCGTCACATCTAATTGTAAGAGAGGATAGGGAATGTAGTCTAGTCGTGGTACCAGGAAAAAAAAATGGGAGAATAGATTTTGGAGGACAGCTAACAGTCTCTGCCATACCAAATAAGGATAACACACTAATTCATTTTCAGCCTTTGCTACCTCAATACAGTTTTTTTCATTAAACTGCTAGTGCTTTAGGACACAGATTACAAAAGAATAGGATATAGGTTAGGTCAGGAGAGTGAATTGGAGGGAGGTAGGGGAATACATTGCCAACATATGGGTCAGTGATGTGAAAAGTCGGGTTTCTTTGAGGTGACAAATTTGGGGGGACAGGACTCTTAGAAAGCCAGGAGTCAATATGTGGCTACTGGGAATAGGAGAGACAAAAGGATGGAAACAAAGTAAAGATGAAAAAGGATGTCTCAGATTTGTTTCAGGTTAGACCTGGTTCTAAGACTTATATTCAAAATGCTTGCCAAGTGAGGGTCTTCGAAATGTGAATAATGCAGTTTTGTGCCCATTTCTGCCAGTCATTTGTTTTTGTCAAGGAGTGGATGTAAAATACTTCCAAAGCTCTGGTTCTTAGTGTGCACCACCAGCTTCCTGCTTCTCATAAGATTCTTCAACTTAGTACTAAACCAGAAGAATTAAAATCCCATCAATTTCATCATTCTCTGGTCTTTGCTCAGGTCACAATGAAGCACTAGCTTTCTTACAGCTATCCATTAGGTGTTGGGCTGCCCACTGGGGGCCTTATTATGTATGAAGCGAAATCTTTTCATAGAGGATTGGGTTTTGTTTCTTGTTGGACTGGCCACTTTATACAAATGAGGATTGGCCTCTAGTTCACGTACATTCTCTCTTCCTCTACAGCCCTACAGACTGTGAGCAATTGACCCATGTTAGTGACCTACTGACGCATCCTTAAACGCCTGGGCTGGAGCATGAGTTGATTCAGCAGGAAACAGGGAAGTGAGTGGGAGGGTGAGGGTTGCCAAGCAATGAGCCTCAGCTGTGGTCTGCAAAGCTGTTAATGGGGCTGAATCCGATTTGCGTTTAGCTGAAAGCATTTTGCAAAGGCAGACAGGAGGCAAAGGTCTGGAGATGCAGAGGCATAGAAACCCATAGCGTTTGCTTTTTAGCTTGTGTCCTGGATGTTTTAACTGAATGACAAAAGGATCATTGAAAGTAGAGAGTCATGGGCAGTCAATCCATCTGGATAAATAGATTTCTTTGTTTTTAAATGGTGCTACCCAACACTAATTTTTTTTAAAAGATTATCCCTGAGCTAACATCTGTTGCTAATCTTCCCCTTTTATTCCCTTCTCCCCAAAGGCCCCCAGTATATAGTTGTATGTTCTAGTTGTGAGTGCCTCTGGTTGTGCTATGTGGGACACCGCCTCAGCATGGCCTGATGAGCGGTGCCATGCCCATGCCCAGGATCCGAACTGCCAAAACACCAGGCCACTGAAGCCAAGCGCGTGAACTTAACCACTGGGCCACAGGGCCAGCCCAAGGATAAATATATTTCTAAGGGTCTTAGGGCCTTGTTAGTGGTAGATGGTTATCCATGTAATATGCTGTGAGAAGTGCTCCAAAACATACTTTTCCTGCAGTGCCTTAAACCTCATAATTACAGATCACTCCTTTAAGAACTTTCTAAAGCAATTGTAATAAACCAAGTTTATTTAACAAATACTTACGTAGCACTTACTATATGGTAGACACTATGTAAGGGCCTTATAGATATTAACACATTTATTCCTTGTAATAACCCTATGAGGTAGGTACTACTTTTAGTATCCTCATTTTACAGATGAGGAAATAGAGAGAGAGTGGCCCAAGAACACACAGCGAGTGAATGGTAGAGCCAGGACTGCAGACCTAGACAGTCTGGCTCCAGAGTCCATGCTCTTAACCATTATACTCTGCTGCCTCTCATAGCATAGGATGTTACATTTATCTGGGGGGTGTGTATCTGGCAGATATTTGTTTACCTAATCATATTATTATCCCTTCCACCTAGTAGAGAGCAGGACTCTGAATGTTCTGGAGGGAAGGGGTGCAAGAGGTCCTGATGAGATTGTTGGGGGAATGAGGGTGTCAAAATGAGGGTCTTGTGAAAGGGCTAGATCCCCTAGCACCTATGCTCCCTAGACACGCATCATTCAAGGAACAGCGCTTTCACCTCTTTCTGTTAGTTTGTAGGAATTTGATTCCAGTGATTCATATTTTCAGTCTCATCTCTTGTTATTTTATTTTATTTTATGGTATACTCAGAGGTGGTATAGGCTGGATATGAAATAGGTGGACTCTCATTCACCCAGGGAACAAAGAATGATACGGGCTGACTGAGAAGCCGTGGATGACCATCTTAAACCGGTTTTCAGTTTTCTATTCAGAGTCAGTGCACCTTGCTTTCCTAGGGCAGGATTACTTCCTCTGGCCTGGTTTCCCTATGGAGAATTTGGTACTGGATGCTGCTCTCTGATCAATCGAAGCTCCAGTTAGCTTTTTCCCACCCTGCTTCTTCCTCATATTGTGTTTTATAGGTGACTGACTGCTTCCTCCATTGGCACCACATGGCAAAGGGTCACTGCTGTCTCTCCAGAGTGTTTTCACCTGGTGTCACATAGCCCATGGCTTTTAGTCTAGAGCTGGCTCTCTTACACACTCCTGTCTGTGGTGCTTCAAAGCTTCAATTTTCTGTATTAGACTTAAATGTCTCACTAAATATTCCAGAGGACTATCTGATGGAAAAGGGGGGTGGTGATAATTTTGGTGGGTATTACCCCCTCAGTCCTTGTCCCTGGGACAATTTTCCCAACCAAATACTATAAGCAAGTCAGCAGAAATCTAAGCACCTACTATAGACAGGATGCTAAGTAAGCCACTGCATGCCCCATGCACGCTGAGCTGACCTCACTAGACCATTACATTCTCTGTTCCTAGAGAAAGAGAAGATATCTTGACTGACAAACAGACTTTTCATTTCCTGTGTGTAACTGGGGATTCAGCTCCTACACTTTGGCACTGAGCTCGTTGTCTTCCTAATTAATGCTAAAAAGAACAGATTTGGAAAGAACACGGAAACAAGAGGCTTAATCTCTAGAGGCAGATTTAGAAGTGGGCTCGGTGCATTTCCCCCACACCATTAATCCCCCATGGTCACATGTGGGGAATACAAATGTCCTTCTCAGGCCCTCCGGTTCAATTTCACCATAAGACAACTGACCTATCGCCGCTGTGAGGAGCAAAGCCTTGAACAAAGCAGCTGCCGAAAGGACTTTGTCAAGCTAGAAATGAATTATTAATATGGCTCTGAAAGGGAATGGCATCAGAAACCAGGCTCTTTATTATTTACATTAATGAGCTGGAAGACGATGCAGTGAGCAAAATCCCAAGTTTGGAGAATGCTACATCTTGAAGTGCGACAATGAGTAAAGAAACGATGAAATCCAACAAATGTAAATTCAGACTAAAATGTCTCTGAAAAAAGAGCCCCAAAAGGAAATATTTTCAGAGCAAGAAAGGGCTAAAGCAGGGTGTCAAGTCATTACTGAAATTCCCTACTGTCAGTTTGTTTGAGAATGAAGCTCAGACTTAGGAAGGAATAAAAAATGCCTAGATTGCCTGCTGGACAGACACAATACAATGCATCTATCAAAGGAGGCGGCATTATCTCTATTAGAGATGTGTGCCCAGTACAATATGCCATACGTCTCTTATCTGGGTTGAACGGTAAATTATTCTAATACAATATCATATTCTACTCCACAGAGAGATTCTGAATCTTCACAGCTTGATTGGCAGAGGTGTATGTGTATGTTCAGGCTTTCTGTGTACTTCCTTTAATGCAAGCTGCTTTCTTTTCACTACATACAGAGCCCTCTTGCCCGCCAATAACCTCCCTTCCTTCATCAGAAATGGTCTTTTGTTTAACCCTCTTATTCTTCACTCCAGCCATGTATTCTAAAAATCTCCCTGTAAGTCCCAGTCTGGCAATGCCAGAATTGATTCCTGGCTTCACAGGAAGCATAACAATCTCCTGAGATGAAAGACAAGGCAACATTTTGCCCCATTAAATCAGATCCTCCTCCAAACTGGCATTTCTATTTTGTTTGAATTATACTTTGTCCTATATTACATCTCGTGGTTTCTGGACATTTGGTCACTTGTCTTCCTCTGCATTTCTTCCTTTTATAGAGCTCCCAGTGTCTGTCTTTTTCTGTCTTCAAGCATCTGTGGCCTCTTGGTTTATTGATTGTGTATGAGGCTTCTGACCCACTACTTGCCCTCACCTTCTCTGTTCTCTTTAGCTCTGACTCTAGCTTGCCTAGCCTACTTGGCCCGGACCCATTGCTTGCTCTGATTTCTAGAACCTGACTAATCTCTACTAAAATTCCTTACTTTGCTGGCCTGCCTTTTTTACTAGGTAGTACTTTGACTTTCTATAATTGATACTTTGAAGTGATGCTAGTATGGATATTTCTCCTTGTACAAATCTGTTATATTTTTTTCCAATAAGGCTTTGGGTCAATTTGGGGAGAGATAGGAGGATGGCTTAGGGGTGAGTGTGTGAATGTGTGTGTGCATGTGTGCCTGCATGCATGCACACACACATTGGGAGCCACTTGGAAATTACTTCGATAACTTTCTAAGTTTCTATTGTAGCAAGGCAGGACATTTAAAAATTATCTTAAATAGTGTCAATAATATTGGTTCATAGTGACAGACCTGGGCTGTGGCTATCTTAACCTTGAATTTTGAGTCTGGAAGACCTTTGGCAAAGTTCATGAGAGCGGTATGATCTGATTTAGCTCTTACTAGTGGAGCATAATCTTATACATATGTGTAGTTTTGAAGTTGCAACAGTTATGACTGATCATAAGTATGTTTGGCATTTTACAGTTTAAAAAATTTTTAAAATATATTATTATGTTTAATCTTTTTATTAGGTTGAACCATATGAAATTGCCAATATCCGAACAATTGGACTTACAAAAATGAAATAGCAATTTCATTTAGTTCACCCTCATAGTTTGCAGATGAGGAAATTGAGGCTGAGCAAGATGAAGTGGCTTCTCCAGGGTCACTCATTTACACACTAAGTAGCAGAGCTGGGATTCAAATTCCCCCTGTCTCACTCTCATTTTCTCCATTGCTCTCTGCCTTTGTTTCAAGTTCAAGATTCTCTAAAAAAGCACTGACTACAAATTCCAGATCTCAAGTATTTTTATCTACAATGGCCCACTGGAATCAGTGACTTTGAAATGCCCCTAAACACTTTTCGAACAGTTTCAAAAAACCTCAAATTGACAAAGAAAAAACTTAATAAATCTTCACACAAATAGTAATGCCCCACCTGTGTGTCCTCTGCTTTGGAATATGACAGTATCTGGATCTCTGTCTCACTCTTGTTTCTCCCTTGTTCCCTACTTCTTTTTATTTGCTTTCTCATTTTATGTCACCTTCTCTTACTATTCTCCGCCTCCACCCTCCCCAATCTTTTGTTTTGAGCTTGAGCTCTTGAGCTTCCTTCTCTATTTAGGGGTCTTTTTTCTTGGCTAAGATCTGATTGTACCACTGACCCCAATTCAATTCATTTCACCAAATAACGTTGTGGAACAGGAAAACCGGAGTGTGGAATCAGACATCCCAGCAGTGCCACAGCCACTTGCTCTCTAAGAGCTTCTTGTTTTCCACCAGGAACAGTTTCCGGAAGAGGTTGACAGATGCCCCTCCCTGTGATGCAGCTAATGCTGTCCCAAGGGAGCAGCCTTCAGACCTGAACAGCCTCCCCTCTCTGCTGGGCCACAATACTATCCTAAAGTGGTGCTTCACTTAATTAATTCAAACTGGTGAGCACCGTGCATATTAATGAGCACCCTAATGAGCATTAATTTTTGATGTTCTTTGTTAACAAGCATCATAAACTATGACAAGTTTTGGTTTGCCTTTGTGCCAAAATGAGGATGAGTGGTTGTTTCAAGCTATAATAAATCCAAAAACTTCCCCTGAAACATGGAGCGCTGCTCATTAATACTTTTGGAGCTCCCAATGTCAAATAAGAAAATAAATGGCCCAATATGGTTCCCATTACCCTTTCCCCCACTCACGCTTTTCTTTTCTAAGCGGGCCCTCTCCTTAAAGCACACACACACTTACTCAAAACCACTTTTCACTGTATACTGTTGGAAAAAATGCTCACATCCTGGAAGTTACTAGACCTAGTAATTGCCTGCAAATTTCAGATAATGAAACTTCCAGCTTCAAAACACAAACACTTGGCAGGGATAAATAGATGGATGGAAAGATGTTTCTTTTAATTGAGAATTGGAAACTTCATTAGAATTTTTTTAAAGAAGCTGCATTTTGTTCTACTGCTGGTTGTTAAATAAGAAAAGCGCATGCAATGATGTGTTGAAGGCACACATCAAACCCAGAAGGAAGAATCGGCATGATAGGAGAGGCACGAAAAGGTCTTTTGGCTCCAAGCCTTCTTCCCCGCGGGCCTGCCAAGGAGCCCAAATTCTTGTTATTAGATTTCCTCTTTAGGGGTTTTCTGTTTTAATGGAGCTAATGCTTTATATTACCTGGGAGGGGTAACCCATTAGTTACCTGGTAACAGGATTTGATTATTTCATTACATTCATTGCCACCCCACAGGCTGTGGAATTAAGGGCCTGAAATATAGAATGAGTATACTTCCTTGGAAGAATAAGGCTGGGATTTCTTCCCAGCCTGATGTGGTGGCCTGGGTAGCCATAAGGAAGTCACGGGGCAGGAGGTTACCAGGAGTCTGGGTGTGGATGAGCACTGAATAGTAACTTTTTCCTGCTTCCAAAATTTCCTGAATTTGCTATAGATCTTTCCATGCAAAGTCTAGTAAAATCAGGATAAGGGCCAGATCTAGAGTGCAGAGATTAAGAATATAGTTTTCGGCTTCAGATAGTACTGGGTTCAAATCCCAGCTCAAACAACTCCTAGCTGTGCAGTATTGGGGAAATCATGTAAACTTTCTGAGCCTTGGCTTCCTTGCTGGGGAAATGGGACTACCCATGGCAGCATCTATCTTAGAGGATTATTGTATGGATTAACATGAGTTGATTTGTGCAAAGAGCTTAGCACAATGGCTGACAGTAAACACTCAAAAAGTAGTGCATGTTATCTTTTTGTAAAATGGTCTTTATGGTCTGATGTGTGGAATATGCAAGGCCTCAGGGTCGTCTCTCTCTCTCTGCCCCTCCCTCCATCCCTCCCTCTGTCTCCACTTCTATATTACTAGTTGTTGTCATTACCTTTCTTGCGGGTTAACTATGGTGTATTTATCTTTCTCAGATAGTCTTCTTTCATCAGCCCCTGCATTCTCAGGTCTACCCCCGCGGCTCCCTTCTCATTGTGTTCTTGTGGATGATTTCAATACTGTTCGGGGAAACCCTAGTGAGTTCACAGCACATCTGCCTTCCTGATCATAGAAGGGATTTCAAATCCAAAATGAAAAGGCTTTTGGATTAACTGTGACATTATTTCCCCTTTGATTGCTGCCCATAATAAAAGTTGTTCTCTCAATATGTTACCTTCTTACCTGCCAGTGATGTGGAATGAATAAATGAGACAATAATTTGGTATAGAGGAAGGATATAGGGAAGAGGGGTGTGGATTTTGCCGGCATTCTCTTTGTTGCTATAAAACCCGGGAGTAAATTTTGGCAGGGCTTGTAGGCATGCAGCCACATTGAATGACAAGCAAATTTAGTCAATTGACACCTACTTACTTTTTATGTGTCCAGTCCTATGCCAGATGCCCTGGAGCCACTAAGACTTATGTACTATTTTTGACCTTAAGTTGCTTAAAATCTAGCTTGGAAGTTGAGATTATTTATTTAATAAATAGTCAAATAATATTATAAATCATAGCTCATAAAACTATTAGATAATAGTGAAGTGGGGAAAGTTTTGTGGGGAAAATGGGACCTGAGTTAGGCCTTGATGGTTGAGTTTGAATAGCAGAGGAGGATAGAAGGTGTTCCAGTCATACATATATTGGTGGTGGTAGGGAACAATGAGAGACACTGCTAATAGAAAGCAAAGGAGCAGGAATAAATGTGATGTGTGCAGAAGATGATGAGGAGATCAGGTTGACAGGAACAGAAAGTGCCTGGTGGGGAGCAGTGGGAAATATGACTATAGAGCATAAATATGGCCAGATTCTAAGGATCTTGACAGACAGGCTGGGACTTTTTTTTAACTTTATTGAGGAATATTGACAAATACAGTTGTATATACTTAAAGTGTACAATGTGATGATTTGATATACGTATGCATTGTAGAATTACTTCCAACATCAAGATAATTAACACATCCCTTCACCTTACGTAACTAACAAAGTTAATTCTTTTTTTTTGTAGTAAGAATGCTTAAGATCTACTCTCAGCAACTTTCAAGTATGCAACACCGTATTACTAACTACAGTCACCATGCTCTGCGTCAGAGCCTCAGAACTTCCTCTTCTTACAACTGAAAATTTGCGCCCTTCAACTATATCACCCGTTCCCTCTCCCCCAGCTCCAGGCAATCATCATTCTATTCTCTGTTTCTATGAACCATACTTTTATTTAAAAAATTTTCGATTCCATATATAAGTGAGATCACACAGTATTTGTCTTTCTCTGTCTGGCTTATTTCACTTAGCATAATGCCCTCCAGATTTATCCATGTCGTTGCAAAAGTCAGAATTTCCTTCTTTTTACAGCTGAATAATATTCCATTATAGCTAGCTAGCTAGATTTTATTTATATTTATATATTTTAATTAATTATATATATATGTATATATATGTGTATGTGTATATATATATATATATAAAATCATATTTTCTTCATCCCTTCAGCCAATAAAGGACATTTAGGTTGTTTCCATATCCTGGCTATTGTGAATAATGGTGCAGTGAACATGGGGTTACCAATATCTCTTCAAGATACTGATTTCAATTCCTTTGGATATATACCCAGGAGTGGGATTGCTGGATCGTATGGTAGTTCTGTTTTTAATTTTTTTTAACCAACATTTTTTTTTTTTTAAAGATTGGCACCTGAGCTAACATCTGAGCCAATCTTTTTTTTTTTCTTTTCTTTTCTTTCTCCCCGAAGCCCTCCAGTACATAGTTGTATATTCCAATTGTAGGTCTTTCTGCTTGTGGTACGTGGGACACCGCCTCAGCATGGCCTGATGAGCGGTGCCATGTCCATGCGTAGGATCCGAACCAGTGAAACCTTGGGCCGCTGAAGTGGAGTGTGTGAACTTAACCATTCAGCCACGGGGCCGGTCCCTGTTTTTAATTGTTTGAGGAACTCTTTTCCATAGTGGCTGTAACATTTTACATTCCAACCAATGGTGTACAAGGGTTTCCTTTTCTCCACATCCTCACTAGCACTTGTTATCTCTTGTCTTTTTGATAATAGGCTGAGGACTTTAATTTTACATGTAGGTAATAGGGAACCATTGTACGTTGGAAAACAGGTATGTAATGAGATTGGAGCAGAGAGATAATTGAGATAGGGATTAGGCGAGAGGCTGTTTTAATGGTATAGGGCCTGCTACTAAAGCAAGGTCCTGCAGCATCAACTGTTAGTGTTCCCTGGGAGCTTGTTAGAAATGCAGAATTTTCCACGCCTTACCCCAGACTTACTGTATAAGTTTTCTACTGTTGCATAATGCTGCATAACAAAGTACCTCAAAACTCAGCAGTTTAAAATGACAAACACTTTTCTCACATTTTTATGGTCAAGAATCTAGGAGTAGCTTAGCTGGGTGGTTCTGGCTTGGGGCCTTTCATGATGTTGCAGTCAAGATTTTGGCTGGAGTGGTAGTCATCTGAAGGCTTGACTGGGGCTGAAAGGCCTGCTTCCAAGCTCACTGTGGCTGTTGGCAGGAGGCTTCAGTTTTCATTAGCTGTTGGTGGGATATTTCAATTTGTAACTCAACATGATAGCTGGCTTTCCCTAGAATGAGTGATCCAAGAGAGAGAAAAAGAGAGAGGGAGCACAACCAAGACAAAAGCCACACTGTCTTGTATAATCTAATCTGAGCCATGATATACCATTACTGCTATCCTATTTTCTTGGTCATGCAGACCAGCCCTGATACAATATAGGAGAATACTACACAGGAAGTGAATACTTGGAGATGGGGAACATTAGAGGCCATTTTGTAGGCTGGCTACCATACATACTGATTCAGTATCTACATTTTAACAAACTGTGCATGTGATATTCACATTGGCCTAGGGAAATATGCCTGCAATAGCAAATGGTAAGGGAGAGATGTGAAAGGATAAATTGACGGAGTTAGTGGATATAGGAGATGAAGTAGAGGCAAGAGTCAAAGGAAAGCATCCAGTTTCTGGTTTGGGAAATAAAAAGTAGGGAGGTTGAGATGAGAGGGGGATGACGTGCTCACTTTGAAACATTGAGCTTGAGGTGATGGGATATCTAGATTTGAAACTTTGAGGATGTGATGCTGGCATTTTAGTGAAAGGTGAACTGAGGAGTCAACAGCAGGAAGAAGGTAGTGAAATCACGAATGAGTATAGAAAGTTTGAGACAAATGAGGGGACTGAGGTGATGGAAAGGAAAGGGATACTAAAATTAATAAGAAGCAATAGCGGAAGGCATGGAAAGTGGAAATTATGGGCCCAAGTAGAGAATAGGTGGGGAGGAGATGAGGTCAGGTAATCTAAGATGCTGGAGAATAGAAATCATTTATACTCAAAAATCATTTAATTTTTAAAAATAAGTATTATTTAAGCATTTGGTACAATATTCAAAAGGTATAAAAGTAAGTTTCCTTTATTCTTATCCTTTAGCCAGATGCAACTTCTTATGTAAACTCCCAAGTATATTCTCTGCATATTTATTTAACAAATGCTTAAATAGTACTTACCATATGTTAGGCACTATTCTAAGACTGTTACAAACATTAACTAATTTAATCCTCAAGATATTATTCCCATCTTACGCATGTGGAGACTGAGGCACAGAATCACATAGTTATTAAGTGGTAGAGCCAAGATTCAAATCAAAGCTGGTTGACTTCAGAGTCCACGCTCTTAACCATTATACTCTGCTTGCTTTCACATACATACTTATGTATATTTTTCCCCCAGTTTTTAAAAAAATGGTAGTGTAATATATATTATAAACACTGTTAGGTTCCTTGCTTTTTCACTTAAGTATATATTTTGGAGAGCATTTTCTACCAGTAACATATAGATGTTCAATGTTTGGACTTACCATAATTTATAAACAAGCTTCCTATTGATAAACATTTAAAATATTTCTAATCTATAGCTACTACAAAAATACTCCAATTAACATCTTTATACATTTGTCATTTATTATACATGAATGTATCTATAGAATACATTTCTAAAAGTGGAATTTCTAACTCCACAAGTAAGTGCATTTCAAATTTGATAGATATGGCCTAGCTACTCTCCATACAGGTTGTGCCAATTACACTCCCTTCAACAATTTATGAGAGTGACTGTTCCCCACATCCTCACTAGCACAGTGTGTTAGCAAACTTTTTCATCAGCACTAGTCTGATGGGTGGAAAATAATATCTCAATGAGGTTTTAATTTGCATTTTTCTTATTATGGATGAAGTTGAGCAACTATCATATGTTTAATTTGGCATTTATTTTTTTATAAATAATCTGCCTATTATCCTTTGACCATTTTCTATTTGGTTGTTGGTTTTTTAAAATTGGTTTATAGGAGATCATCTTATATTAAGAAAGCCCCTATTCAGTGATGAAAATTGCAAATATTTTCTCAGTTTGTCAATTTTTTTAACCTTATCAAAGTTTTTGCCATGAAGGAATGTTTATTTTTATGTAGTCAATTGTATTGGACTTTTCTTTCTTGGCTTCTGGTTTTGTATCATACTTAGAAAGGACTTCTCTCCACTCCAAGATTATTTAAAAAATTATTTCACTTTTTCTTCTAGTCTTTTTCATGGTTTTATTATTCATGTTAAAACTCTGATCTATCTGGAATTTATTTGGGTCTAGTGTGAGTTGTGGACTCTACTTTTTTTCTGAATTTCTACCTAGTTATCTCAACATTATTTATCCAACTATCTATTCCCCATGGATTTAAATACCACTTTTAGCATATGCTAAATTCCTGTATGTATTTGGGTTTCTTTCTGGACTTTCTAGTCGCTTCTGTTGAGGAATCACTCACTTTTGGAAAGGACCTTTCAGCCTATTAAAAATTTCCTGGAGGAGTCCTGTAAATATTGGGTTGCCTATCGTGTTTGTGTTTGTTTATACATCATTAAGTACTTGGCAGAGAAGATTGGGGGAAACAAGGAAGGAAGCAGTGAAGCTTAAGACCAATTTGTTAAGAACAAGTACATATTGACGGTCTATCTGAAATTTTCATGTAAATCAGTGAGAAAATAGGAGTTGATTTACAGAAAGTGTAAGAAACCTCCTGTTTATCTAAAATGTGAGATGCCACTATAAAGCCACTCACAAGATGCTATTCCAGAATATGCACAGTGGATGGGATTACAGGGTCTGGAGTCAGTCTGCTTGAGTTCAAATCTTAGCTATAAATATCAATACTAATACTTTGAAGAAATGGTGTGGCTGTTCTCCAAGGGCCTCAGTATACTGCCTAGCTTATATATTCTTCCATCCTTCTTTTGGATTTACCCGTTCCGAGCCCAGTTAACTTTGGCCACTTACCTGGTAGATTTGAGCTCTCCCTGTCACTACTTCCTGATTGCTTAGAATTGTTCTAGAGCAGTGGTCAGCAAACTACGGCCAGCAGGTCAAATCCAGCTTACTGCCTATTTTTGTACTCAGATTTTTAAAGTATTATAAAACCAAAAAAATAAAGAAGAATATGTGACAGAGGCAGTGTGTGACCTGCAAAGCCTAAAATATTTACTGTTTGGCTTTTTGCTGAAAATGTTTGGCAACCCATCTTCTGAGTATGAAAAGCAAGTTGCCTATTACACTCTAAGTGCAATTAAAAGGCATGTAAATGGTAAAGAAATAGGGTCCTGTTGGTTTATTCCCCACCATGTAGCGCATCTAACCCTTGATTTCATGTATCAGCTGATGGAGATTTAAAGACTCACAAGAGAATTTTCTTTGCATGACTTTGAGGCAGGATTTGTGGTTGAAAATCTGAGTGAGCTTTCGAGACAGACTTTTCGGGCTGCAACCCATCCCTGTTGCAGGCTTGTTTAGAGTAAATCAAAGTAACTAGACATCAATTTATTTTTAAACCATCTATTTTCTTCTTGTTGGTTTTCTGTGCACTCATAATGAATTATTTCTTTCCTTTGCTGTTCCCCTCCTCCCTCCTCTGGGCATGCAGACACATGTACATACTCTCCTTAGCTGGATCTTCGTTGTCTGGAAATTATTTCTTGGGTACGTGGAATCATTGAATCACAGAATACTAAAGCAGTTATAATATCATATAATGTATTTTATAATATTTAGGGAGCTTCAAGATTTTTTACCCAATTGCATTGTATACACAATTAAACCAAGGCTCTTACTTTACATACCAGATAACTGGAGTCATGAGAGGTTTAGTGAAATATCCAATGTCACACAGCCAGGAAGAGACAGAGCTGGACTAGATGATAGGTCTCCTGACTGCTGTCTCATTATAAAGAAATAAAGCACTTTTCTTCCTATGTACAACTCCTCTTTTCTTTGAGACGCTAAAAGCAATCTGGGTTGGAAGGGAAATGTAACGTCAGAGACTGTCCTTCTAGCCTGTTCTCTCTTCCTTAGCATTCACACTGGGCCTGTCCACGTTACCAGTTTCTCTCTCCATACTCCACAGTAAGGAGAAGATATTCCATTAAGTTTTATTCTTTTATTCTTATTTGCCTTGTTATACCTGGATTGCTGGGACCGCTCATCTTTTAGTTTATTTACTGAACTAAAGCTATTGCTGGTTATTTAGAGATGGACTCTGTTCTTTTTTTCTCCCAGATATTTCAGCATTTCCAATCTCATCTGGGATATAAGGAGTTGGATTACCCTTATTAAGACAGAGAATCCCCTGGTTCTGCTAATCTCAACCTAGGTATACTTTGGCAAGCAAGGGCTGGGATTTCTAGCCTTCACATCTTCATCTTGACTCCCAGTTCTTCCTTGAGCTCAGTCGGTATCTCTCTCTTTCTCTCCCTAGGAACACGTTTTACAGACTTCTGTGCAGGTTTTTAGGAAAGGCTTATTTGCCCATAAACAGAAATATAAACAATGTAAAATGTCCACTTCATTTTAGAAGCTACTTGGTTCATTCTTTTACATCTCTGGAGACCTAAAAGAAATTTTTTTCTTTTTCCCAAAGTAGAGCAGACCCTAGGAGTATTTAACAAGTGGAAGTTGTCAGCAGAGTGATAGAGTTTAACTGAAGTGGGTAAAGATTCTTACTTTTTAAAAACTCATGAGAATATCCTTGGATTAATTCAGAGAACTCTCTACATTTTGAGAGGGTCTCTTAGGACTTTCAAACTCTCAGCTCAAACTCCAAGCTTTTCAGGGAGCACTTAGCATTAGCTATACCTGTGCAGCCAAATCACTCTCCATATTTCTTAGACTAAGATATATTAGTGATTTGGAATAAATGATGGAGATGTTGAGCAGAGACCGGCCTGAATTAATGAAGCATTTTAATGTTGTATTGCTCAGGATATGGGTCCTTAGAAAAGCCACTTAAAAATCTTAATTAGAATTATTCTTGTGTTTTCCATAAATGGTTAGCTGAATATTTCCTTGAATAGATTAAGTATCCCTATGATTATCTTCTTTACAATATCCAGTGGTTAAGTTATCACCAATTCCAGGTGTGGGGTCCAAATCAGTGGGTCTCTCATATAAATGAGGTTCATTCTTTGGATTACAAGAAGTTATGCTACAGTCACTTGCAGGTACACTCCCACAGTCAGATACCACAGAGGGGGAGGCATCTCTTAAGTATTTATAAAGGAACAAAAGAAAGACAGTTCCATTCATTTAGAAGAAAAGCCAGATGCTACAAAATGGAGGGGGAGGCATAGGATTTTTTTTCTCAAAAAAGCAAATATCTACCTTTGGTCACCAGGCACCCCTACCTGGCTTCATGTTCCTTTTCTGACTTTCTCACTCAACATACATCGATCCAATGCCTACTCTGTCCAGGCACTGCCTTTTTTCCTATGCCTCACAGGTCCCTTTTCTTTAGCAGCTCTTTAGCTAAAGTGAGAGGCGTGAAGGTTGGTTGAAGGCTTCTTTGTAGCTCCTGCTGCTGCTGATCATTGGCTTCACTTCACTTCACTTCCCCAGTTCATTACTTTGACACTTGGTGAGTTGAGCTCCACCCTCCCCTTGCTGCTCTGAAAGGCTGCAGTGTCTTTAACCAAGTAGCAGGCATTCACTGAGTACACTGACATGTATGCCACAGATGCTGAAAGAGAGATAAGCTTGGAGGCCCTCCTTAGTGACCCAGTGCTGCATTTTGAGAAAGTGGAGGTCCCTGAAGAAGGAAATATTAGAGATGTATGCAGAGCGTGGTGAGGTGTCCTAGGCTGGGAATCTCGGTTATCACACTGGCATTTTTCAGTTTCAGAGCTTTGGTTTACTGCAGATAAAACTTAATTAGTTAGACCAGTGATTCCTACCCTTTTGGACTTTCCATACCCCAGCACTCTGATGACAGTAAAATCTTGAAGAAGGTATCCTGCCAAGATTACCTTCTGGTGGCCCATCCTCCCGTTCATTCATACTCTTGAGCAACTGACATAGGCACTCATGCACCCGTCGGTTGGAGCTCTATCTGGGCCTGTTTTCTGTTGTAGACTTTTTAAATGTCCCCACCACCCATCGTCACTTAACTGCTTCCTGAGACCTGTTCTCTGAGGGCCCCATTCTACTCATGAAAAAGGGTAATTGAGTCACCAGATACGTGAACCCATGCTAATCTCTCACTTCTCTCAAGCAAGAATGTCTGTGTATAATTTCAATGCACATGATTCCAGAAGGGCCTAAATGTTGAATCTTTGCCTCTGAATTCTCTCACTGAATGGTGAAACTTTCAGGAATTTGAAAAGTCAGTGAAAGAATTTTGTGTGGTGGTGGTAGTGTTCCTTGGTATTTCCTTTTGATATTTCTTGGAAATAACCACATTTTTAGCCATGTGCAAAAATCCTAGTGAGCACTTTTTATATACTTGGATGCCATGGCCTAAGTGGTTGAGATTCCTATGATACTGCATAGAAACACAGAGGTTCAAATAAACACAGTCACTCTAGAGTAGAGGGTAGAGGGCCGTGCTCTAGCCAAGGCAATGGAAAAAGACCCAATTCTACAAAAGGAAGGCCTCATTCTATATGTGAACTTCTGCCAATATTCAAATTTGCTGCTACTGGAGGGTAGTTATGTGTTATATCAAGCAGAAGAGAAAGTAGCAACCTTTCCACCACCATATCTAGTCGCCAAGTCTCTCAATTCTGCCTCCTCAGTAAGTTTTCCATCTTTCAATCACCATTTCCACAGTCTTAGTTAGGATGTTCCTTGCCTTAGACCTGGACAATGACAGAAGATAACCCATTAGTTCCCCTACTTTCCACCATAGTCTTTAGCTTCTCCTTACTGCAATCCTCTCTATGTGGCACATAATAGACACTGCAAAATGTTTACTCAACTGAATGTAATGCCACAAATTTAATTTTCCTATAGTGTGGTTACAATTGGTTCCACTCTTTTTTAAATTGAGGAATAATTGCATATTACATTATATTAGTTTTAGGTGACAATTGGGTACATTCTTGTTCAAAACCATTCCATAGCTCTCTGTTGCCTGCTGAAATAGGCACAAGCTCCATAAACGTCCCTTCCTAGTCTTTCTAGCTCCATCTCTCACTGTGCTCCAAGATGGACCGGGGTTCTACCACATTCCACTTAGTCTTGGTCCTTTCCCACTTCTCAATGCTTTTTGTATGTCTACTCCCACCCTACCTGAAGTTCCTCCACTTATCTCCTTCAGGTAGAATCCTAATCATTCTGCAAGGTCTATCTCAAATGCCTTGACCATCTCATATAAAATAACCATCCCCTCTCAGCACTTCCTACCCTCCCCCATATTATTTTACCCTGTGTCATTTATCACCATCTGAAATGGGTTTTACTTGTTTGTTTATTGTATCCCCTCATCCCACTAGAATTTGTGTTCCATGACGGCAGGAGCCTCGGTAGTTTTGGTTAGGTGCTCCTTAGTACCTAATAGGTTCTTAATATTTTTGAATGAATAAATGAATATCATTTATCATGAAACCCTACTGAACATCTCAACTGGAAGTTCTATCTCCCTGCTTTGTGATGTTCTGGCACTTTGCACACAGTGTGCTTCCCATATTGTTCCTTGTACTTGAGTATCTGCTTATTTTTTATATACCTACATACATCTGTGGTGTAGTAAGTCTGAAAAAGCATTCATTTTGAAATAAAAATATCTGATTTAGAGCCAGCCCTGATGGCCTAGTGGTTAAAGTTTGGTGCTCTCACCACTTCAGTGGCCCGGGTTCATTTTCCAGTCGTGGAACTACATCACCCGTCTGTCAGTTGCCACGCTGTGGTGGCGGCTTACATAGAAGTAGTAGGACTTTAAACTATACAACTATGGACTGGGACTTTGGGGAGAAAAAAAAAGAGGAATATTGGCAGCAGATGTTATCTCAGGGCAAATCTTTCCCCGCCAAAAAAAAAAAAAAACCCAACCTGAGTCAGACAATGAGATATTACCACACACCTACTGCTATGACTAAAATTTAAAAGAACAACAAAACCAAGTGTTGGTAAGGATGTGGAGGAATTGGAACTGTCAGACATTGTGGATAGGAATGTTAAAATGGTATAACCACTTTGGGAAAAGGGTCTAGCAATTTTTTATAAAACTGAAAATATACCTACCCTATGATCCACCAAATTCCACTCCTAGGTATGGACTCAAGAGACATAAGAATATATGTCCACACAAAGACTTGTACATGAATGCTTACAGTGGCAGAAAGTGAAAACAGTGTCCATTAATAGGAGAATGGATAAATAAACTGGAGTATATTCAAAACCACTCAATAATAAAATGGAAAAAAATACTGATTTACAAAATCACATGAGTGAATTCTTACACAAAAGAATACATACTTTATGATTCCATTTATACACACTCTAGAACAGGAAAAAGTAAATATGGTGGAAAAATATGAAAATAGTGATTTACTTTGGGGATGGAGGTGGGATTGACTGGGAAGGGGCATGAGGGAACGTTCTAGGGGAATGGTAATATTCTAAATCTTATAGGGGTTTGGGTAGCTGAGGTGTATGCATCTGTCAAAACCCAGCAAATGTACATGTAAGATTTTTGCATTTCATTATAAGTAAATTTTACATAAAAAACCCTGCAAACAAATGTTAAATGCTAGTTGATGATATGAATGCTATAATCATATAGCATATAATCGGAGTATATGGATGTCTGCAATTACTTTGAAATGCGCTAAAATTAACATGGATTTATTGATGAATATAGGGATGGATAGATGGATAAAACAAATATAAAAACAAATAAGGAGAAGTGTTAATGGTAGAATTTAGGTGATGAGTATGTAATTTTCAATCTTTTTCATATTTTCTGTATTTTAAAAAATTTTCCAAACAAAATTTTGGAAAATAACAAGACTTGGGTTTGACTCCTGGCTCTGGCACTAACAGTAAGTGGGAAAATCACATAAACACTCTGACTCTCGGTTTCTCTTTCTGTAAAATGGGCTTGCTAATAGTAGCTACCTTACTGAGTATTTCCCCTCCTTAGCCTTTTCCCAACTGATATTTGGGGCCAAAATATCTCCATTGTGAATTCAGATTATGATTTCATCTTTTTATTCAAACAAGTTTTTTCTGTTGCATATGCAATTGAATGAGCAAGGGTTAGTCCACTCTGGTCAGGAACCTTTAGGGCTGATGTTACCTTGGCAGACTGTTTAATTTGTTACCCTCTGCGTCTGTACCTTGGCTCTTAGGTACTATTTTTGCAAAGACATGTATCCATTAAAACATTTGAAGTGAAATATATGCATTTTCCTTTGGGATATTCAGAATTTTATGGTGAAATTGGTGACTCACTGATTTGTTGTCAAACCATGGTTTGGAAGCCTGAAGCTAGGCCCTTCATATGCTATCATGCAGTCATCAAAGATTTATTGAGCACTTACTATGTGCCAACATTGTGCGAGGTGCCAGGGTTACTGAGTTGAGTAAGACACAATTTCTGTTCTCAAAGAGCTCACAGTTTGGTGGGAGAAACAAATAAGCAAGCCAACAATGACAATGTAGAGTGATAAGAGCTGTGGGAGGGGAAAGTACAGGTGGCAGAAGGACTCCAGTAGGCCATTAAACAGTACTTGGAACCCTGAAGAGAGGCTATGCTGCCCCTCATACATAGAGGTGACACCTGGAGCCATGTTTCTGCTAGTTAGTTTTCACTGAGCCAACCACATACTCTCTCTTGGTGACCCCAGTGACCAATGGCACAGAACTGTGAGATGACTAGCCAGACTTCAGGTGTCAGTCGATGGCTGTGGAAGAAAGCAGAGCTAATTGGCCCACATGGGCTTCAAATTGGCAAGCATAGCCTCGTTAGCACTGTGCTTGCCCCTCCCTTCTGCCTGCTTTGGCTACCAACTCGGCTTTCCAAAGGAGCCTTTAGAATCCATGTATCTTTGGTCAGCCTTTTGCTCTCTGGGTCTTAGAAGCATGCCTGAGAGTATTCTTCACCCTTGATTTTCAGAAGAGGAAATCAAGGCACAAAGAAAATCAGATTGAAGTGAAATTGCTGACAATTTCATGAGGAGTTTTCTAGCTTCTTTGATGAGTTTTACATCCTCATATGATCTGTGCATCCCTAGGGTGGGTAATAGTCAGACTGCTTCTCCTACCAACACTTGACCTTCTAAGCTGTGGAGGGGTGCTCATCACAAATTGTAATGTTAGCTGTGAAAATGAGTCTTTCAAACACAGACTGGGGAAAAGTCTCCTAATCATCCCTTTTTCTGTTTCATCTTCACACCTCCTCCAAGTTCAAAACACTTTGTTCCTCCAAATTTCAAGTTTTCTCCCCTGCACTCCCCAGTCCTTAACAAGCTGTTGATGTTCCAGGAAATGTCTTTTCCTATGAAAGACACATTACGGCAGCTAAACAGCTGGAGTCCTGTGACAGCCAATCAGCCAGGCCTTGGGGTATCAGTGTGATGAGCAACTCAGCTAGAAAGTGTCTATTCTCTAGCTGAGCAAATGTCATCTCCACTAGGAAGCCGCAAAAGGATAGTGAGAGACTGCACTGAAGTGTCTGTGAGGCTGAGTTCCAAGGAAAAAAAATCTATAAACACAAATATGCTGCAATATGGGAGTGCCTGATTCAAGGGTAAATATATGAATGCATTTCTCGTTAGAATGTTCAGAATCACTATTTACATGCTCTGCACATTAAATGGAATGATTATGTGTAATGTGTATTAATAGACTCCTTACCTTAACAATATTAATTCATAGATTTTCCTAAGATAGGCTCTTGCAAGAAATTAATATCATTGTGTAGCTAAACTAAATAAATTAACTGTCCTTTTTACTTGAAGAAAATGGCTACCTACTACCAGCAGGACAAGACTGCTGAGTTTGGCTGTTAACTGAAATTGGTTTGCTCTAATCCTTGCATACACTTGTTAAGGTTATCAATATCTTTCTGAGCAGAGGTTCCAAAGCCAGTTAAAAAAAGGAAAATACTGTGTGTGTGTATATATAGATAGACAAATATAGAGATATTTTTGGAGAACAAATAGGAAATTGCCAGAATTTTATTTTGCCATGTGAAAACACACACACACAGTCAACTATCAACTACTGGTATTACTTTATAAAAAGAAAAGGCAGTTTAAAAACAAGCAAGCAGGAAGGCCAGACTACTGAAATAAATACAACCATTTTAGTTGACTACATTAAATTATCCGACTAACTTAGTCTCTGTAAAAAAAAAAAAAGATAAGAATTTAAAAATAGACAAATAAAAAATAAAAACAAAACATAATTAAATTTAGTCTTTGTTATTTTTATTTTTGTTTTCATTTCATCCCCAGCAGGGGTAAACTCCATCACAGACTGGCACAGATCCATGAGCTGGCATATGGGAAGCACTGACTGAGAGTTTAGGCTGATCCCAGTTATAAGAAATGGGCTAGGGGCTAGAACTCTGAATCAGGTTCTTCACAAAGCCTCGTTCCAAATGTGGACCTTCCTTGCTAACTAGACCACGCCCTCTTATTATAGGATTTTGGCAAGGTTTCTAAGCATTTTTTTTAAAGGTCTGGGAATAGCTCGGATTCTTTAGTCTTCTGACTACTCAGTGAGTCTGACTACTAACTGAGGGCTTGTCCAAAAGAGCAACAGGATGATTAATGTGATGCAAAAATCTCATTGATTAGAAAAAGTGTGTTACAAAATGAAGCTACTCCTAGCTTGGAAGAGAGAGTCAATAATGGTAAGTCTCCCAAAATTATACTCTTTGCCCAGATTTCTATTGAAGTAATTTGACATTAAACTAGCTGACCGCTTATTATACTGCATTAG
This sequence comes from Equus caballus, assembly GCF_041296265.1. Taxonomy (NCBI): domain Eukaryota; kingdom Metazoa; phylum Chordata; class Mammalia; order Perissodactyla; family Equidae; genus Equus; species Equus caballus. The sequence continues at coordinate 123,747,872 of NC_091715.1, read as the reverse complement.
GTAGTTAAACTTTCTGTATGGTTTTCCAACTCTTTCCATTAGTTGACTCTTTTTGGTTTTATGTTCTGCCATTTACCAATTTAAATTGTTTTGTCATTTTGACTATCGTGATGGATTCCTCCTGTTTTCTTGACCCTGTGATCAGGATATTAGTGATTATATGCTGTCCTCTTTATGACCTTGTGGTTTTGATCCTGGCACATTCTCATGACACATGGTTCACACGCTTCCTAACTGCCTTTACCGTGCAGACTTTTGGGACTTGTACCTATTTTCTCCTGGCTTATTTCTTACGCTCTTACAATTCTGACATCTCTTCCACTTTGCTTTTTTTCCTGATATTTCACTGTTTTTTTTTGTTTCATAGCAATGTGTACATGTAGTTCTTAACTGAAAACTCAATTCAATAAACATATATTTGGATCCAGTACTTGCAAGGCAATGTGTTAGGCTCTGAGGAGGACTCAGAGATGAGCATGACTCAGTTTCTGCCCCTAAGAATCTTATGGTTGAGTGGAAGGTGAGGATAAAATAATCACTCCAATATCTGCTAAAAGCTAGAACATAACAGTTTCCAAAAGGAGAAATACGAGGAAGAGGAGATTGTATCTAGCTAGGTGACTAGGAAAGGTTCCGAGAGGAGGGGGTATTTGAGATGGATCTTGAAGCTGTGTAGGATTTTGACAGGTAGAGATGGAGTTGGGAGAAGAGCATGGCAGACAGTTGGAATGATTCTTGACGATCGGCCATGCCTAGAGAATTTGGAGCACAGAACTCGCCATTTGTCTGATTAAAGCAAACTGTAAGTGCTACGGCAAAGATAAAAGAATAAAAATGATAGTAATTTAAAGGCTCTGCTGATTTAAAATCAGCAAATTATGATAACTGGTTTAACATAAGTATTTTTAATTGTGTTAAGAGTAGTGAGTTGAATAAATTAAAAAACACATGGAGTTAATTAAGTTCATATCTATTAGCTGTGCAATCTTTGACAGGTTACTTAGCAGATCTATGCCTCAATTCCCTTACCTGTGAAAAATGAGATAGTGGGTAAAACTGCCTGGCATATAGTAAGCACACAATAAATTGTTGCCATTATTACTTGAAAACAGAATCTGCCTACGGGTTGAGTTTCAGTTTCTCCCTTGAAGTCCCTCTGCACTTAGTGAGGTCCTTTCTGCTCATATGCAGACTGGCCACTGTAGATCTATGCCTGGGATCTCTGCGCACAGCTATGATCTGAAAGCCCTGTACCAGGCAGAGCTTAGACTTGAAAGACTGCCAGGAATAAGGAACAAATATGTGTGTTCTGAATCATATGTAGCTGGTAGAGAGGTTTGAGGCTTACATGAAACACTGAAAGTCGCTTTGCTTGAAGTAGACAATCTTCCAGATTCAGTCACAAGATTCTCGTGCCGTTTCCACCTTTGTGAGCACAGGTGTGAGGCAGTTAGGTGTGGCTGTGTGATTTCCTCGTTTTTCAGCTGATAGAAAGTCTGATTGCTTTACATTGGTGCCTAACAATAGGCACCAGCTGTGGGTTCACTCAACAATTGCTGAGAGGGAACATTTTTTTCCTCTGCTGGTATATTTAAATCAGGGAGGTAGCTTTGTGGAAGATGGGCTGGAAAATATTGCTGCTACAGGTGGCCCTGCTTTAGGAAGACCAAGTTTGTCAAACCTACCTAAAAATCAACTATATTGTGGGGGTGGTTCTTTTTTTAGAGTACAAAAGCGTTCCTTAAAATCAAAGTGCTTCCTTAGTGATTTTATGCTTTGTTAACATATCATGGACCATTGATTGAGAGGAGTCAAAATGAAAGTGTTTGCAGCTATTGATCATTGAAGATCCATTAGGAAAATGCATCAGTCTCTGGAGTCAGTGAAAAAGTAGGATTTGCTTTATTTATAATCCTGTTTGTTTGCCACTCGTAATGAGTTTCTACAATGGACCGGGCATTGTAATAGGCACTGGAGAGAGAAGGATATTTCATGTCCTCAAGGATCTTCCCTTCTGGTTTGCAAGGAAGTGGTGACTCCAATAATAGAGATATGTGAGGTAGACTATGGCCACTAAGGTGGGGTTTTTGGGGATTGTGTTTTCTTCATCTCTGTGGTCACATGCCTCTCCCTGTGCCTGCTTGACAAATAGCAAGAGGTCAAAATAATTTTTTAATTTATAATAGTAAGATGGAAATTTTATACAACTCTGTTAGAGTCTAGAGAGTGTATAAGGTCCAGCCACTGAGGCAAATCGTAACAGCCATGAAGTCTTTTCTGCATCAAGGTCTCACCTCTCTGATGAATGTGATACGAGTTTTTGGATGCTTCTGATCTCTCTGGCTGTCTCTCTTTGTCTTTGTCTTTGTCTCTCTCTCTCTCTCTGACACACACACACAGCTTTTCTGGTCATTTCCCTACCTTGTGGGAATCTGTGCTCAGCTGAGGTCTTTAATAGCCATCTCATTTGCTGTTTGAGATGGCCTGCACTGCACAGGTGAGGCAGCTCTAGGGTCCTTATATCCCCCTGGCTGCTAATTTACTTGGGATCAGAAGTGGTCACTGCCTTCCTAAAGAAAGACACAAAATCAGGAGACAAGCTACACTTGGCCCTAATCTTTTCAGAAGTTGAACGTGGCATATATGTGTCAGGAATGAGGTATGGGGGAAGAAATGACAACGGAAAAGCTGGAGATGCCATTGACTGAGGCAACAGTTTTGAGAAATCCATTTTATTGGCCAGTTGAGGCAGTTTTTGTCAGTATCAAAATGGAATCTTTGAATGAATTATTTTGCATGGGTTGGAATATTGAGGAATATTCATTCTCTTTTCATTCCAAGTGTCAGAAAGAACATTGCTCAGCTTGCTTTATTTATATTTTTAATTTTATTTTTTAACTTTTTTTGTAATATACAAATTAACCATTGGGGAAATTATGAAGTCATAAAAATTCATCTTTGGTACTTCATCTTCACTGGCTTCCTATCCTACCCTTTTTTTTATCTCCTTAACGATCTGTCCCTTGCTTTTTCTTCATCTCCTAGATTTGCAGAACCTGCAAAGTTTCTTCTGTCTCAACTCTATTAGATCCTAATCTAGGAAAGCATGGAAAACTTCTCCTTCATAAACAGAAATTGACTGATGGCAGCTCCAAGAGCCACTAGAAGCAGACCTGACTCAGTTAAAGGGATAAATCTCTATATGAAATGTTTGGCATCTGGCAACTGGAGGTTGGGGTGGATGCAGGGGTGGGGTGAGATGGGGTAATTTTGTTTCCTTCTTGATGCATCCTGAGTTTGAATCTCACCAGGCAAGTGGTCTCCTTTTGCTCAGTACAGTGGTGAAGAGCATAGGCTTTGAAATCAGACTGACCTGGATTATATCCCAGATTCATCACTTAATAAGTTGTGTGACCTTAAACAAGTTCTATAACCCATCTGTGCCTCAATTTCCTTATCTGTAAAATGTGGGTGAAGATAGCTAGCTCGCGGATTTGTTTTAAGGATTAAGCAATGTAGGTAAGGCCCTTGGCATGGGTGTTAGCACATAGAATGATCATTTAAGTATTTAGTATTACAAATACAACCTATTCATGTTACTCCTCTGCTCAGAAAACTTCCATGATTTCCTACTGTCCTAGAGAATCAAGTCCTAAACTCTTATCTTGGCATTTACAACTCTATAAGATTGGACTGTAAGTTAAAATATTCTAAGAATGCTTTGGACATTCTCTTTCCATCAATTCTTTGAACTATAGAGTCAGGTTCAATTAAAGGAAGGAGGGAGCTCTCGTGGAGAACAGTGAGTTGTTTATAAACATACGTAAAGCCAGTCCTATTTTGTAGGAAAAACATACAGAAATCTAAAATAAGTCCTCTTCACTCTGGGCTAGGCAGGGATAGATTGCAGAGGCATGCAGGGGAATACTGGTAATCTACGAATGGGTAACAGGTTCTGGTTATAATTAGGAAACTGATGCTCGAGAGAATAAATCACACTGCCCAACCATAGAGACCTTCAACTAGTACCCTGTTGTTCTGACCTTCAATCTGGTGGACTTTTAGGCCAGCTTTTATTGACTGTACCATGCTGCTTCCTGTTTTCTAGGTTGGGATAGACGTAAGGGCTGAATAACAAAACTCATTTTCAGCCATTAACAAATTAGTTGTAATTAATTTCTCAGAGCCACTTGCAGTCCCATGTGATATCCTAAGGAAAGGGGTCACTTAAACAGATAAGTGTAGGTGAGAGACATGAAGTACTGCAGGGAGGGCAATACCAGATGGTACACAGCAAAGGGAGGCAGCTTGAGGGCACTGGGCATCTGGAGAGCAGAGAGCCAGAAGGAGAATGACGGCATGCCCCAAGCAAGATTTCTCTGCCTTTCAGGTATACTTCACTTACCTTTAGGGGGTGGTGGGGATGGGGACTACGTTGATGGCTGAGTGAGATTCAGGGTTGACTTGAAATCTGCTGAAGAGAGGTCACCTAGTCCTGACCTTCATTCATTGACTGATGCTGAATTCTGCATTCAAACAAATTACTCTTTGCAGTTAAAATCTCCACAGATGAGTCCTTTTGCAAGCTGTGCTTAGTATGCTAAAGAATCATGCTTGCCTACAGATTTACCACTGAAGGGCTTATGTGGTGCAGTCTATCAAAAATGGCTTAGATTTTCGACCTGCTTCTAGGATTATCATTGGTGAATGCATTTGGATGCTCAGAGTCCCCATCATGGCACCTCACTAGAGCTTGGCCTGGGCCCTAATTTTTAGCTATGGTTGTCTGGTGCTCTGACACCTCAGGAGCCTTGCTATTCCTCAATTCTATGGAACTTAATCAGATAAAAATTTTAAAAAGGTATTTCCAGGGAATAGAATACTCATGTTAGATGGCCAAGGGAACATTTCCCGATTTCCGTGTACCCAGAAAAGCAAATTGGTAAGGCAGCTTCAGTGTTTTGGCAAGAACACTTAATATTTACTGGCTGTGCAGCCTTGGTCAAGTCACTCCCCCTGATTCTGGTTTCCCTTCCATGATACAGGGAATGGTTTTCAGACCTCACAGTATGGCGGTGTTGATTAAATGAGAAGGTGTGAAAGTACATTGTAATCTATGAAGTGCAGTAGGAGCTCATCAGAGGAATAACAGCTCAGAGGAGAGGAAATATTATGCAAATGTCAGATATTAATGTCAGGAGGTAGTGGAATCAGTGGTTTAGAGCATGGGTTCTGGAATCAAATTGCTTGACCTCATATTCCAGTTCTCCCATTTACTAGCTGTGTGATGTTGGGTATGTTAAACTCTCTGAGGCTGTTTCCTCATCTGTAAAATGGGATAATAATAGAACCCATTTCCATAGGGTAGTTATGAAGAGTAAATCATTAATGCGTATTAAGTGCTTAGCACAGTGCCTGGCACATAGTAAGCTGTTGTTATGAACAAAGTAGCAAAAGTCAAAATTCCTTGCACTGTGCAGCAATGATCAACTTTCACACACGCAGTCACATTCGATTATTAAACTATTTTGTGGGGTTGGCAGGACAAGTATTATCATCACCATTTTACAGAGAAGTTGATGATTCCCTCAGGGACCCTCAGCAAGTAGGTGATGGGCCTTTGATTAGAACCCAGAACTCTGTATTCCTTACTTCTTGAGGCCTGAAGTGAATTCTGAGACTATCCGGACAATGGTAGCCCAGGAGGGGAGAACTTTATGCCTAGGGGCCTCCTCACAAGCAGAAGACATCTTTCTCTGCCTATCTTTGGGCCCTGAGCTACCATATGGAATATTATCAAGTTGTCAAATAAGCCATGGGCAGGGACAAACGACTCTTCATCACTTCCTCTCTGTGTTGGGTAACATACTTGAATTGGAGCCCCTCAATTCTGCTCCTATTACTAATAAATACATTTCATCATGAATTAGATTACAGATTTTTTCTAATATAATTTAAGAATGTTACTATCCATTGTACTCTGTAAGCCTTTCCTGTGCCTGTTTCTTGTGAGGCTTTCTTTTTTTTAAACTTCTTTGTTAATCACAGCAGATATCTCTGTCATTTGGGGACCCACTCTGTATTAATGAATATGGATTGGACTCTTCCTAATTGTTCTCTGAACACCTCCCAATTTTCAGAAGGGTAATTGATTTCAATCAACTTCTTTAGTGCACTCTCTACACTCTTGAAGCCTGTAATTTTCAAGTTCAATATTTGTGTGCTTGTACCCTCAGGAGTGCTTCAGTTGGACCCTGTTATAATCCTGGAATTCTAACCAGTCACCAACCCGGAGTATATTTATCATTAAACTCATTTACTTTTTAGTATGGCTGAGCTATGCTTTAAAGCATAATTCATACACAAAATCTAAATTTTCTGAAAAGCCAAATTACAAAAGCACTTTTAAATTTAAAATACAAACTAACTACTTGGCTTTAGTGAAGAGTGTATTGAAATGTTTCACATGCCTTTAGCTGTATAATAGAGTCTGGGGCAAAGAAACTAAAGGTCAGATGTTACTTGTTTACTGTGAACAATTTGTCAAAGAGAAAACAGCTCAGAAATGAGAGAAGCTCATTGGGAAGTTGATATTTAATTTAGAAAAATTCTGTTTTAGTTTAACTTCTAGAAATGCAGCTAATAAAGAGAAATATACTTGGATACATTTCTACATAGTAGTTAGCTTTTCTCCACTTACGAAACTTTTCCCATATCAGAATTTTTTCTTCTTTTTTGCTCAAGTCCATGTTCAAAGATCTATGGTGATTTACTATTTTTCTATGGAATTTGGAGTGACTAATTTTACCCTACACTAGGTATTCTATCATTAGTTCTGCCTCTGAGAGCTCAAAGCTTCTTATCAGATTTTTTGGGAGGAATGCCTACATTGAGAATAGACTCTTTCATCACTATGATTGTACTAGAATTAGCCTCATTGAGGTTCTTATTGCCATTCTTCAGCCGGACTGTTGCAAAAGCCTAACCGGACTTCCTGCCACCCTTCTCTCCCCACTTCAACCCCTCACACACACTATCGCCAGCATAATTTTTTTCCGAAACATTGTGCATTCGCTTGGTAGATCTTCAATGGCTCCCTGTTACCATTGGCCTGAAATGCTAGATCCCGTAGTCTTAATTTTGAACTTACTTTCCAATTTTATTTGCTTTACAACTTCATATACTGTATGCTCCAGCCAGCCTAACTGTTGTGAGTCCTTGAATACTTCATGCACATTCCCACATACCCCTATGTCTACTTATGCTATTCCTTCAAACAGCAATAATACTCTTTTCATCAGCTGTCTGTATCTGCCTTTTCAGCGTTTGCATTTGTTAGGGTAAACATAAGACCCTTGAGAAGGGGAGAGAGAGAGAGACCATACAGTAGAATGGCTTTAACCATTCAGAAGCTTTTTTTCTCTCATACAATGGTTCTGTCATGAACGTTTCAGAATGTCAGTAGCTCTGCTTTACATGGTCTTTCAGGAACTTAGGTTCCTTATAAGTTGTCAATTCAACAAGTCATTGCTCCACCATCCCCTAGGGTGTGATCCTCATCTGAGTAGTCAAAGCTGGCCCATCTCATCCAGGTTCCAGCTGGAGGAATAGGAAAGAGTAAGACAGATCCACTCTCATAAGGTGTAGGCCTGGAAGTGGCACATGCTACTTCTCACATTCCATTGAAAATAAATTACGTCATACACTCACACGTAACTGTGAAGGATGCTAGGCTATATAGTCTAGCTACATGTATGAAAGAAGCAGAGGGCAATTTTTGGTGCCCTCCTGGTTTGGTGCCCATCTAGAAGTTTGTGCCACACTGTTGAAAACTGACATGTGCTGCCTTCTTCTTTCTTCAGGCCTTTCATGAGCCCCTTGGCTAGAAGCAATTTCTCTTTCCTCCAAACTGCTTTGGTCCAGGGCTTCTCCAACTGTCATGTATCTAAGAATCGCCTGTGGCTCTTGTTAAACTACAGAGTCTGACTCAGGCAGTCAGTAGCAGGGTGTGAGATTCTGCATTTCTAACAAGCTCCTTGGTGATACCCATGCACTGGTCTGCAGAATGCACTTTGAGTACGGAGGTTTGAGCCCATTTTCTGTCCTTGTCTTGTGGGATGTAACTTTTCCTACTTCATACTATCTATTCATGTGTGTATCTTAATCTCTTTACTAGATAGTTAACTCTCATAGCTGACTGTAGATCTCCTTGGCATCTGCCTTTCTTACCCTGCTTCCATCTGGCATCAAGAATAGAGTCTTGTACACTTAGAGGTACTTAATAAATATTTGAGTAATTAATGAGTGATGTCAACTAATTCGGAATGTTGAGCATAAATGTTTGAAGGACAACACTACTTGTGCCAGGTTCTGGACTATGCTTAGTGCAATCACTTGTTTGAAAATGGTCTATTGAAAACCCCACTCCCACCTACCCAAACCAAACTAAGGGAGAACCTGCCAGAGAGCCGAGATGAGTTAAGTGGAATTCAGCAAATGGAACCCACATTTTATCAAGGGCTTCTCCCCTCCATGTGCTGTGACCACTTCAAAGGAAATGCTAATCCCTATGTTTGGAATTCATTTCCAGAGAGCCTCTCTGTTTAACAAGAGTGATTTTGTGCCCTCAGAGCTTCATGGGCCAGTTTGATAAGTTTTGTTGAAGAGGTGGCTGGTTTTTTTCCACCTGGAAGCACTCAATGATCTTCCATTTGGAAAGTCTCAAGTTGGGTTCCAATTAAAGCTGAAAGAGAATGCCTCTTCCCAGCTTGGCACCATTTTAGCCTGTTCTTTTCTCATTCCTGACAAATGGAGTCATGTTCTGGGCCTTGAGGGTTGGAGTGAAGAAGGGAGAGGAGATGAAGCGGGCTAGGTTTTAAAACAGAGGCTATTTTGTAATCTAGCCTGAGTCACATGGAGCAAAGTAAGAAGACCTGAGGTTTCCTGCCTCACTCTTCCAGCTTGCATGATGAAACCTCTAACTGGTACTATTTTCTACTTGGAAAATTGTCGTAAATGAGCCAGGGCTGAAGTTTCCCTTCGAAGGGCTCTGTATGGAAAAAGGTTTCACAAGCAAATGAATCATGTTACCAAGATTTTAGAGATTCTTAGCCTAGTTGAAGAAATGAGTTTTAGTCTCTGTTATTCCCACTGGTACAATCAACTACTGTACCACTCATAAACCACAGGACTTCAGGGTGGGGTCCTCACTTCTCACCTGCAGGCTATCTCCTTGACACTACCTTGTTAGCCCTTAATTTCATTTCTAGGGTTTGAAATTGAGAAAAAGGATATTCAGACATGCTACTAATTTATACTGACCCCTCTCTTTCCTCACTGTGACTATGCGAGGGTTTACGATATTATCTGCACAGCGTGTTGTTATTGCACATGTTATTGTACATGACTTTATTCCACACTTTTTGGCCTTCCCACCCCCTTGGTGAGACCTTAAAGCATCGCAGTTCAAGAATGAAAATGTTCCCAACAGCGTTGGGACTAGGGTGAGGCAAGCCAGGCCCCTGGGGAGCAAAATTTAAGGAGGTGTTCACTCAAACATGCTGCTTCTGCACTTGCATGACCCTGAGAGTGAGGGCTTCCTTAAATTTTGTGCCTTAGGGGCCTGACTTTCCTTATCCTAGTCCAGGTCCTGATTCTCAAGGCAGAGAGCCCAAAGAACCAGTTTCTGAGATCATCTGGATAATAAAGTCAGCCCTTTAAACCCTCACCCTACTTTCTTTTTGGTAAATACAGAGATCCTACAAATGCAGACAGGAGACAACAACAATGAAATTCAGCAGTCATGGTTTTATTCATCCCATGGATGTAAGACTGGCATTCTGTTCATTTGCCCTCTAGGCTGTGGCTAAACAAAGTCTTGACATCGATTTTATAATGAGCATGCATTCATTATTGGCTTTGGGAATCTCCTTGGATTTAACTCTTGACATTACTCCTTGGTCTCAAAGCCCCCTGAATTTTCAGACCATCAATGGCACATCTAAAAGCAGATAAATGCATCATTCCTACCCACTGCCTAACTATACCCACTTGCAAGGCATGTGTGAATACCACCTAATTAGCTGTGACGTGCGTTTTGGCATATGTCGGAAGTTAAAGCCACTTCCTTAGAGGAACTCAAACTCTGAATTTATCTTTATTAGGGCCTTGTCCAAATGATAAATATACACTGCCTCCTTACTACCTACTGCTTGGAAATAAATCACTTTAGGATTGATCTGCTAACGGCTTTCTTCACTCTAAGGGTCTTCCTGCCCCAGAGGTCACACTGTCCTTCTTCACAAATGCTGATAACCACACAGAAGACAGCAAGCCGACCATACGGTGAAAAAAGAAGGGAGCCTGGGGTGCGGGGAAGCAATTCCCTTTACACAGCCCAGAGAAAACAGCCTTACAAGGCACAATATTATATTCTGGAAAAAAGCCCCCCAAACCACTGTTGAGTATGTGAGTGAACAGCTGGGACGTATTCACTCTTTTTTTCAGCAAAGTACTGTGAACGTTGGTACTTCAGTCAGGAATGAAAAACTCCTCCAGGAGAATGCCAGTTAATATAAATAAGTGCAACTGGGCTGGGTCTGAGACATTCAAGAGTGGTGGGGACTTCAGGGCAATAGAGAACGCATTTCCCGTCCACTCCAGCCTCCTTTTGCCATGTGAAAACATGGCCGAATCTTGTTAGATCTTCTGATTCTTCAAGAGAAGGAGGTAACTTGATTTTTCTATAACATGATAGTTCCCATTTTTTAAATGTTGGAAAGTTGGTTTAAGAAATTTCTAAAATCACTGTGGGGGACAAATGAAATATCCCTGAAGAATGGAATGTCTCACCAAGTCTTGAAGTCTAACTCCAGTCCATTTGTGGGTCCTTACTCAGGACTGTGACTCTCCATTCACTGGGTGACTTCTAATAGCTCAGCTAGTCATGTTTAGGTTGTATATATTCTTCAGTTGCCAAGAGATTAAGATTTTATGTTAAACAGTCAGGCTTATGATGATCTTTGTCTCACTGCACATAGGTGGTCCAGCCTGCCTGCAGCCTTAGCTCATTCTTCACATTCCCAGCATAACACAACTGTAGACACTTGATGGCTATTAGCTAGATGCAGCTGATGGTCCTGCCGTTACCTTTAGAGTGAGGCCACAAGAACCCAATGGAACCACCTGCTTCCTGAGGAAATAGAGCTGTCTTAACCAGCTTGGCTTTCTTAAATTCTTAATATCTTGCTTGTCTCAACTGCTTACTTCTTGGCCCTTCTGACTTCTCCTGGCCTATTGGTGAATTTGGCAGTTGATGGATAATAGAGGTGGAGTTTGAATCCAGGAGTCTTCTTCTTGAGGGAAGGTGTTCTCTAAATTTATTCCTTGTAAGTTGAAGTAACACTTCTTTAATTTGCCCTGTGTCCTATATGTTTTATCTCAGCTTGGAGTTTTCCTGCCCTTGTGATCTAAGATGTGAAATTACTTCATGGCCTGTGGAAATTAAAACACATCCCAAAGATTCTGGTTAACTTCCAGAGGAGCTTCATGTACTTCCTGGGCACTCATGCTGTCTGTGTCCCACACTATGTTTGCTTGGTGTGAAACATAGCTTCTGTTTCTCACTCGCTTGCTCTCTTTCTCAACTTCTCTTTCCCTGTCTCAAACCATCCATAAGCACAGTAGAGTCTTCTCGGTATATATGTGGGCAGGGTCATATTACTCCCCCTTCCACAGGTTTGCTCCATCTCACTCTCCCTGTGACCCTTCCCACCCTCCTCACCGCTCCCTCCCATATTGTCCTGACAACACTAAATTCTTTCCCCTCTATACTGAACAGAGGAGCCTCTTCACCCTTTTGCGGCCTTGTTGTCAGCCAACACTCAGGTTGTTAGGGTTGGAAGATCACCTTCATGAACCTATGAAAACTCAGATTCTTTTTCTTAATTAACATAAGTTTCTAGTGCTGAAAAACCTTGTTCTCTAAAATCTTAGGCTGTCAGAACTTTGCTCTTTGAAATTGTATCAGTAATAATGGAACATCCGATTCTTGCTTGGAAGCAGCCTTGATTTCCAGTCCAGCTGCAGAGCTTCAGATAAGGGGATTTGGGACACACCATTTCACATTTACCTTAATTTTGTAGTTTCTAAGGAGACAGGAGGCTAGGTCTACTTCTCAGCCCAGGGCTGATGTTTACCCCTTTATACACAGCCCTGCACTACTTTGAGACCATCAAACCATGGCTTCATTTACATTGTACCTACACTTTTCTCCCCCACACCCTGCCCTCCCAATCCGAAATAATGCCATCACTTCCTTTGATGAGTTGCCCCATGGTTTCTCTGGTGTGCAGCCTCCGTTGTTGTAGCAAGTTAATAAACCTAACTTTATTTGGCTACGGGGTGTCCCTGGTGATCTTTATCAGATGGGCTTTATCACCTTCTGCTCCAAGCATTTATTAGAGTGTTTGTCCCAGTACAAGCCGTTTTCTCCCTAAGAAGACTTAACTTTCATTGCAATGTAACTTCCATGAAGGCAGGAAATTTTCTCTGTTTTCTTCACACTGTAGAACAGTGCTTGGGATATGTTGAAAGAATGAACGAATTAATTCTGTTAATAGCCTTTTAAGTGATAAAACGATCTCCACACTCTTAAGTAGAAGAGTATGGCTCCTCATTTTAGCCTCCCTTGAAACCTGCCTTGGCTTTTGGAATCAGAAAGACCTGGGATAGACCCCGCTGTAGTCCATTCAGGCGGCTGTAACAAAATACCATAGACTGGGTAGCTTATAAACAGCAGGAATATATTGCTCAGTCTGGAGGCTGAGAAGTCTGAGATCAGGGTGACAGCATGGTTGGGTTCTGGTGAATGCCCACTTCCGGGTTGCAGACTGTGACTTCTGCTTGTATTCTCACATGGCAGAAAGGGCAAGGGAGCTCTCTGGGGTCTCTTTTATAAGGGCACTAATCCTATTCGTGAGGGTTCCTCCGTCATGACCTAATCATTTCCCAAAGGCCCCATCTCCTAATATCTTGGGGGTTAGGGTTTCAACATATGAATTTTGGAGGGATACAAACAATCTATAGCAGACCCCCATTCCAACATTGAACTAGCTGTATGATATGGGGCGAATTATTTACTCTTTTTATATCTTGATTTTTTTCAGCTGTAAAGTGGGGATGCTGCTGCCTGTTTTACTTGGTGGTCGTGAAGATTAAATAAGGTGATTTATGTAAAATGTTTACTATGGAATCTGGCACGTTGTAATGCTCAGTAAACATCGGCTAATATTTTTCATCTTAACTCCCCTTGGCCCTCATGTTTCCAGATGCCAGGGACTTACATACGTCTGAGCCTCTGCTACTATTCAGCACTAAATTTTATTTTGTCTTGTAGTAGTGTAACATACATATATCTTCTTTAATTGTAAACTCTTAAAGGGCAAGGTCCATGCCTCATTGACCATGTATCATTTTAGATAAATACATCTATATATCATCGGCACATAGTAGGCACTCGAAATATTTGTGGTTTGAAAGTCTGCTTGAAAAGGAAGACTTCAGTCAGTGTGCAGAGCCAGGCCTGATTGGCGAATGCAGTGCATGCAATGAGTGCTAGGTGATTATGATGCAGCATTAATAGCTTCTTTCCTGAGTGGTTTTAGAATCTAACAGCCGAAGAGGAGGGGCAGGGGCAATGAAGGAGATTTTCTCAGTGCTGCATGTCCTGCTGAGTGTGCATTTGAATGACCCAGGGAAAATGAGAGGGGCCAAGGAGGTGGGTGTGGATAAACTTGGTCATTTAATTCCTCTATTTCTTGGGAATTGCCACTTGAGTCCAGCCTAGCAATTTGGAGCAGCAGGTGAATTATGTGTAGCTAATCTGTAACCAGAGACCACTGAGCTGTCCTGGAGTTTTGTTTTGACGACCAGGTGGGGATCTGCAACCCCTTTACCTTTCAGTCCCTCTGGGTCTGAAACGAAGGCAGAGGATGTTGTACTTTGTTGAGCAGGCTGAGCTCTGAGTGACTCTCTACTTGGGGGAGTATTTATGGCAACTGCTATCTTGGTCCTCTGTCTCTCCCTCTCTGTCTCCTTCGCAGGTGTGTGCACGCACGTGCACATGCACACACATGCACATACACACACCCCCTCTAGTGCAGGGCCGAGAAAAGGGAACAAGAGCCAAAACCTAGAGGATGGTAAGCGGGCAGGGTTTCTTCAACAACCCTTTTCCTCATAAATTCACTCTTTTGGATATTTTCTTTCCTTTTCCCAGTGTCCCAATCCTACCTCTTTAGTATTCTCCAGGAGGTAACATTTGATGATGACTAAGGTCCCTTTGAGCTCATGATGTGCTACCAAAGGCTCTCTAGGGGGTCAGAAAGCCCTGATTTGTAGTGTTTGCTAATTTCTGTGGTGTAAATATTCCCATTCAAGGTGGCTTTCAAACTACCAACTTGTAGTCACTGAATGTGCTATTAGGGAGAGATGTGTACAGTTGGGTCTTGTGAACCAGTTTGTGCTGGCTTCAGCATCCTATTGCCTTGATCTCTTCACATTTTACGACTTTATGATCTTGACCCTTTTCCTTTCCTTTCCCCATACAACACACGTGCAATAGTTCTAATACCACAATTAAACTATAAATCTCCTTCTCATACTCAAAAACAGGGCAAATAAATTAAAGTTTCTTGCAGGCAACATATATACTATGATATCCAGTTGTGTCAAGGGTGGGTGCTGTCTGCTAATTTTTAGTAGTAATTAGGGCAGAAGCAGCAGGAAGGACTATGGATTTGTGGTTTTGTAATACTCTCTGTGAATTGACAAGAGCCCCTCTGAAAGTCAAGCGTCAGCTATGCTGATGGTAGGTCCCCCGAGCCATGTCTTATAACAGACAGAGTCGTCTCTCTAGTAGCTATGGTAAAGCTGACAGGGAGCAGTATTGTCAAAACATAAATGTACTACATTATTTGCTCTTGTATTTTACCTTTTTTCCGTGCCCTCACCACATACATCTAAAAAATGCTCCCCCCACCTTAATATAGCAATGTCTGCTGCTGGCAGAAGCTTTTTGCAAATTGAATGCATTTACTCTAGCTTGGAAGATGAGGATGAACAAAAAGAGCTATGCTTTTGCAATTGGTCCAGGTGGGGGAAGCAGAGAGACAGCGAGAGCTGAGCTTGGCTAGAATTGCTTAACACATGTGAGGTTCAGCCCTAATTCCTTTAGTTTTCATAGGTATCTCCTGATTATTCTTCAGCCTCTGCCCAGCTGCCTCACACAGTCCTTCTTTTCTTATCTCTGTTCCCCAGGCTGGAGCCATTGCCCAAGAAGCCTCTAGTCACTTGGGAAAACCTAAGCAATGAACCAGGACTGTAGTGACTGCTGATATATATTTATATGTATAGTCTTCCTCAGAGCAAAGGGACAAGGAGCCTGTGGTGCGCTGGTAAATGTTTAACAATAGACTCTATAGAAAAAAAAATGGGGGGTTGTGTGTGTATGTATGTATGTGTGTGTGTGTGTGTATTTCTACATCTTGCTGGTATAAAGGATGGGTAGCACACAATTCAAAACATAGTAAAATATACAGTACTCCTTATTTTAAATTCCATATAGCCAGTTTATTCTCACAGAATGCTATTTTGATTTTTGCTGAATTCTTGTATCTGTAGCCAACCTATGGTTGAGATTGGTGAATGAATGTAGTCCCAACATAAATGTTGGTTGATATTTTCACTTATGTTGATGAGTAAGATGAGAGTGAAACAACAAAGATGCATGGCAGAACTTCATTTATTCATCAGTGACGTGAACAATTCCTTTGTTGAATCAGATAACAGTTTTCAAATATTGGAAATAAAAGTCCTTCATTTTTTGTGTTAGTCACAATGTAATGGCCACAGATATAATTCAAAATGCTTTTAAATTTAATTTGAATTATTAACACAATATCCATCACTTTTTAAAAGTCTAGACAACCAGTAATATAATAAATCAAGCCTTGATTTTTAGCATTTTCAAATTCCCATGTTATAAATACTCCCCACCATGGCTGATGTTATGCTACAATTGTGATGTTGCTGAACGAGGAGTCAGAAGAAAGGCGCAGCAGCACACTATTATAGGGTATTTCCACCACACAGATACTATAGACGCAAATAACCTCAAGGGCATAGATAACGGTAAAATGTAGTACAAGTATTAGGAAATGATGTGTTTTAAGTATTACCTTTGGCTTTAATATAATTTGTTTAATTGTAGATATACATAGTATAATTTTTAATAATGACTGTATTTAACAACAAATTTCTGAAAATTTAACCATTGGTTCTTGTGAGCTAGAGTGGGCCAACTCCAGCACATTGGTAAGCCACTGAACTTTTGCAGGACCTATTGTGGGCTAGACACTGCATGTATAATCTCCAAGATTCCTTAGTTCTCAACAGTCTTAATAATAACAGGATATAATTCACTAACACTGCCTCTTCCTCCACCTGCTTCTTGCAAGATCCCAGTCCCCTGTTATGTCTCTTAAATTCTTCTGGAAATCCCTAATTAATGGATATCTCCTCTGGGATCATGAACAAGTCTGCTCTTACCGTGTGCAGTTGCTGCTTTGCTGGACATTAACTAGGTATTTGTCTGTTCTATCTCCCTTGAACGCTCTGCTGTTTCTTGGGTGCTGCCCCTACTCTGCTGAACTCTAAAGTCTCCTCCTGACCTTGTTGCTCTTCTTTGGGGCACTGACATAAAAAGCACAGGAGTGTTCACGGTGCTAGAGCACTTGGATAATTTGTCTTATAGTAAGAGAGAATGCGCCTCTCTTATTTGTATTTTATTATTTTTGGAAGGGGTCCTCAATTAGAACTCCTGGTAAACTTAAAACTTTTTTAGAATAATCTTTTTATTTTATAATAGTTTTTAGATTTACAAAAAGTTGAGAAGATAGTACAGGGAGTTCTCATATACCTTATACCCAGTTTCCCCTATTGTTATATCTCACATTATTATGGTACATTTGTCACAATTAATGAGTCAATATTAGCACATTGTTTTTTTTTTATTAACTGAAGTCTATACTTCACTCAGATTTTCTTTGTTTTTCTTAATGTACTTTTTCTGTTCAAGGATTCCATCAAGGATACCACATTACATTTAATACTCATATCTCCTTGGGTTCCTCTTGGCTGTGACAGTTTCTAAGACTTCTTGTTTTTGATGACTTTGATGGTTTTGAGGCATATTGATCAGGCATTTTGTAGAATGTCCCTCAAGTGAGATTTGTCTAATGTTTTTCTCATGGTTAGACTTAGGCTATAGGTTTTTGGGAGGAAGACCGCAGAGGTAAAGTGCCATTCCCGTCGCATTATATCAAGGGTACCTACTCTCAACATGAGTTATCACTGTTGATGTTGAACTTGATCACCTGGCTCAGATGTGTTTGTCAGGTTTCTCCATTGTAAAGTTACTCATAGTTTTTAAACACCTTTTCTTACTGTACTCTTTTGAATGAAGTCACTATCTCAGGGTGGAATATCTACATAAATTATTTGGAATCTTCTGCACAGAAGATTTGTCTCTTCTTCCCCATTTATTCAATCATTTATATCAGTTTGAACTCATGGATATTTATTTTAAACTTTGGGTTATAACCTAATATAGTTAATTCTCATTATTCACGGATTCTGTTTTTTTGAATTTGCCTACTTGCTAAAATTTATTTGTAACTCCCAAATCAGTCGCACTTTCATGTTCATTTGCAGACATGTGCACAGCAATAAAATACTTGAGTAAACTGAATTGCATGTTCCCAGCTGGGGTTGATCAAGGCAATGCTCTGCTTTCTTGTTTCACCTCTCATACTGTAAACAAGTATCTTTTTCATGCTCTATTTAGTGTCAAGTTTTTCCCATTTTTGTGTTTTTCATTGGTGATTTCATTGTTTAAAATGGCCAAGCTTAGTGCTGAAGTACTGTCTAGTGTTCCTAAGTGCAAGAAGGCTATGATGGAGAAAATACGTATGTTAGATAAGCTTTGTTTAGGCATGAATTATAGTGCTCTCGTCCATGAGTTCAATGTGAATGACTCAACAGTATATATTAATTAAGTTCCTTTAAACAGAAACCCACATAAAACAAGGTTATGTATTGATCAGTTAAAGAAAATGTTGTGACCAGAGGCTTGCATGGACCCAACCTTCTATTTCCCCTAGGAGGAATCGCTCAGTATTTGCTAATTCGGTGTTTGTGGACACTTTATATACAACATAACTGCCACAGGTAATGAGTATAGACTGCTCTATTACTTTATTAATTTGTTTCTAAAATGCTCCCTACTTTGGCAATTGGAAACCCTTTCATTCGACTCCTGCATGCCTTTCTTCCTTTGATATACCCTCAGCATCATCTGTGTGTTTGTGTGATTTTTTGAAGCAATTCCTTAATTTTTGGCAATTCTTTAATTTCCTGCCCCATTCCCAGAGTTAGCCATTTCTTGAAGGAGCCCTGGTTCCTTGTTTTGGAGAATTAGGTTAGAAACCAAGATTTGGGCACTAGATGTGCTTGTTGCTATTGAGTTGTCACTGCTTCTAGACTCTCTTAGCTGACAGAGTAAGGAGATAAATGTGTATATACTAACACATGTATATACATATATCTATAAATATTTGTACATGTAACCATATTAACCTATATTAACCTAAACACGAGTTCAAACTGATGTCTCCAACTCCATCACCACTTGGATCATTCTAGCCTCTTCCCTGATTATCTGTAACCTTCCATTCAAACAGCAAGAAACCTGGCTCCCACTATTTGCCATCCATTTACTTAATTGTTCAATTCTAGTATATATGTATAGTAGTATTAGAATTGTTAACCCATAGCCCATGGGAAACAACTTTCTCAAATGGAGTATGGTAGTAAGTACAGTTCCTTTTGTTTTTAGTCTTGCAGTCTCCACTAACCACCAAAGTTGTTTAGCTTAGCACGTTTTCCTCCCTTACAGCTTTTAGTAATACTCTAACATCCTTACTGTTCCATTCCTCCCTATTCAGATGTAAGCCATGTGGGATTGGGCTAGGAAACAAATCCAGGGGCACACACCCCACCATATTCAGGATCCCTGATGACTAAGCTATTTTAACCCTCCCACTCCACCCCCTGGTCAAGGTCAATGTGCCTTATTCCTTCCTGTACCGCAGTTCTCCTCCAGGGGCTTCCTCAGCTTGTGCAGAAATAGCTTTCTTTAGGTCTGTTTAAAGATTGTACCAGCTGTACTCAAACATGTCTGAGTCCTAATTAGATACAAGCTGTGATCCCTGCTCTACATGCTTCATCTCATTTATTTTCACTTAATCCTCATACAAATAGTTCCTAAAATTTATTCATTTTCAGGCATTTTTCTAAGTGTATTAGAAGCATTAACTTGAATAGTCCCAATAATCCCATGAGATAGGGTCTATTAATATTCTGCCATTTTACAGATGGGAAACAGAGGTTCAGAGAGGATAAGTAACTTGCTCAAGGCCATACACTTCAAAGTCTATGCTCTTTCTACTATACAACACCCCTCAAGTTACATAGAACCTAGAGCTGAATCTCAACTGATTAAAAAAGCAAAAATTTTAAAAATTAACTTTCTATATCTTCTATTTTTCTTTCTTAGAAGACACTTTTTAAGAATTCAGACCATTGTTGTCAACGGGGAAACATAAGGAAATCTAGATCCCAATGCATTGTGTTTCTTGCGTAATTTGTCAGACATCTTGCTACATAGTTTTTGGTGTGCCCGGACTCTTTAGTCAAGAGCAGAAAATCTACAAAGAGAGGAATGTTGCTGCAGATGACCAGAAACTGTTTCCCCAGTTCTGTTCCTCTCCCATCCTTAGCCATTTTTGAGATGCAAACATATCTCAATTCAGTAAACATGTATGGAGCACTTACTTTGTGCAGGCACTAGTGGGAAACAGAAATGAGTAAGAGATGGCACCACAATTCAAGGAGGTTTCAGTTTGGTGGGGAAAAACAATGTGTATCTAAAATACAATTTCAAATAATATGGAAGGGCAGTGAAATTATCTGATTTATTACAAAGCTCAAGCTGCGCATGTTGGTGGCTTTATATTCTGTGCTATGCTTGATTCATCTTAACATTAGAATGACTCTCTGGTGAGTACCAGTGACCTGAGCCTCTCGGGAATATTCTGAGACTCAGAAGGAGGCCTGCTTGGGGTTCCAAAGTAGCTGTGGATAACCCACATTATAGAGCATTACAAGGTGGCTCTGGCCTTGGAGAGGGTTGGTGCTCCCAGTCCAGCAGAGGACCAGATATGGTGCTTTGTGCTTGCATGGATCCTGCTTGCCACTCACTAAGGGATAGCTTGAGCTTTGCCTAATTTCCTTTCAGCTCCCAGACCTCCCACCCCTCTTTCAGGTTGGCTTTGTCTGGCTTCCTCGCCATTCCTCTTACTCTCCCCAGTCTAATTAGTAGATTGGTGGGAGGTAGCCTCAGAAAGGGAAAGGCTTCTCCCTGTGTGCCCATTCTTTGCAGCAATCCAGTCATTTAGGCTTTAATTGGCTTCTGAGGGCCCCTCAGCGCTTTGTCCTCTGTGCAATCAGGAAGTTAATTACTTAATAAACCAAATGGGAGTCTTTCAAAAATGCAGTGTTAGCTCTACTCTTTCTTAGAGTACGGCTTGGGCCAGGCTAGGGTACTCCAGTCACTGTGAGAACCAGCCCAAGACAAACCAGTGAAGCTGGAGAAGTTTGTGCTGAGCGCTCTAAATTTAGGAGTCTTCTTTCATAGTATGACCTCTCACAGGACCCCAGGGTCCCTCCCTACGGCTCCTCCCCTGGGCTTGCACTTTCCATGCCTGACCCTGTGCTTTGACCCTTTTTTAGTGATTCCTTCTATCAGAATATATATGTTCTGTGTTCCATTTCTAGGAGGCTCTTCTCACTTAATCTGATAAAGCAATTTATAGTAATATTAGCAGCCAACAATTACAATGTAAGCCTACACTCACCGGCATTCTGCTACATGCTTTATACAAATTCATTAAATTCTCCCAACAAACCTATAAGATTGATTGTTCTTATTATACTCATTATACAGATGAAGAAATCAAGGCCCAGCGAGGTTAAATTACTCCCGCTAGCAAGCAGTGGAGCTGGGATTTGAATCCAGGTTGTCGGACACTGAAGCCCATGGGCTACAAACCACCAAATTGTAATGCCAAGTGTGTTTTACTAATGACTGATAATGACCTCGTTGCTGAGGTATGTTTGCATACTTTTCTGGCCTTTTCTCAGAGTGCCCATCATTTATTGAGCACCTACGATGAACTAGATGACATTTTCATTTTAAGCGACATTTAACATCTTAATTCTTAGGAGTGATTTAGGAATTATGAAAGGATTAAAGAACAATTAAGTATTAAATTGCATAGTATTGATTGTAAGTACACTGGTATTTTAGGAGGTGGAATTGTGCAAGGGTTAGATAAGTAGAGATGAAGGAGGGAAAAGGCAGGGGGTTAACATAGCAAGGGACAGAAGTGAGAAGATGGCGAGAAGGGAGCAAAAAGGGGATATATTTAGCTAACATAGTGATTTTCTTTTTTTTTTTTTTTGAGGAAGATTAGCCCTGAGATAACTGCTGCCAATCCTCCTCTTTTCACTGAGGGAGACTGGCCCTGAGCTAACATCCGTGCCCATCTTCCTCTACTTTATATGTGGGATGCCTACCACAGCATGGCTTGCCAATCGGTGCCATGTCCGCACCTGGGATCCGAACCGGCAAACCCTGGGCCACCGAAGCAGAATGTGTGTACTTAACCGCTGTGCCACGGGGCTGGCCCCTAACATAGTGATTTTCAAGTCTCTATGTACCTAGGATAGAACGTCCCAAACCTGTGGCCACAGCTCTTCCTGCTACTTCTGCCGAGGAATATCTCTAGCAGGGAAGGCACATTGTTTTGTAATAACAGCTAATATATATTGAGTGCATTATTCTATGACATTTACGGAACTGACTCCATTTAACCCAAAAAATAGCCTTCTGAAACTGGAACTGTTAGTCTCCCCACTTTTTAAATGAGGAAACAGAGGCTCAGGGATGCAAAGAAGTTTGCCCAAGGTCACGTAGCTAGTAAGAAGCATAGCTGGAAGATGAACCCAGGTAGTGTGGCCTCAGAGAATGTGATCTGAACCGTGAAGCTATACTTCCTCTGTTGGGCAGTCCTGCTCCTGGCTAGGCTCATTTTTAAAATCTTTAAAAAATTAGGTCACATTGGTTTATAACATTATACAAATTTGAGGTGTACGTTATTATATTTCAACTTCTGTATAGACTATAGTGTGTTCACCACTAAAAGTCTAGTTGCCATCTGTCATCGTACAAATGTGCCCCTTTACCCCTTTCACCCTCCCCCTACCCCCTTCCCCTCTGATAATCACCATTCTGTTCTCTTTGTCTATGTGTTTATCTTCCACATATGAGTGAAATCATATGGTATTTAGCTTTCTCCGTCTGACTTATTTCGCTTTGCATAACACCCTCAAGATCCATCCATGTTGTCATAAATGGCAGGATTTTATCTTTTCTTATGGCTGAGGAGTATTCCATTGTGTATATACACCACATCTTCTTTCCATTCATCTATCAATGGACACTTAGGTTGCTTCCATATCTTGGCTATTGTAAATAATGCTGCAATGAATATAGGGGTGCATATATGTTTTCAAATTAGTGTTTTTGTGTATTTTGGATAAATACCCAGAGGTGGAATAGCTAGATCATATGGTATTTCTATTTTCAGTTTTTTGAGGAATCTATAGTGTTTTCCATAGTAGATGCACGAATTTACATTCCCACCAGTGGTGGAGGAAGGTTCCCTTTTCTCCACGTCCTCTCCAACACTTTTTGTTTCTTATCTTTTTAATAGCCATTCTGATGAGCGTGAGGTGACATCTCATTGTGGTTTTGATTTGCATTTCCCTAATAATTAGTACTGTTGAACATCTTATCATGTGCCTGTTGACCATCTGTATACCTTCTTTCAAAAAATGTCTGTTCAGGGGCCGGCCCTGTGGCCGAGTGGTTAAGTTCGCGCGCTCTGCTGCAGTGGCTCAGAGTTCAAATCCTGGGTGTGGACATGGCACCGCTCGTCAGGCCACGTTGAGGTGGCAGCCCACATCCCACAACTAGAAGGACTTGCAGCTAAGATATACAACTATGTACCAGGGGGGATTTGGGGAGATAAAGCAAAAAAAAAAAAAAAAAGTCTGTTCAGATCCTCTCTGCCCATTTTTTTAAAATTAGGTTGTTTGTTTTGTTGTTGTTGAGTTATGTGAGTTCTTTATATATTTTGGATATTTTTTAAATAAAGTTCAGGGATATTTATTTATATATTCTTTTACGAGGAGAGATTGATCCTGAGCTAACATCTGTTGCCCATCTTCCTCATTTTTTTTTTTTTCTCCTCAAAGCCCCAGTACATAGTAGTATATCCTAGTTGTAAGTCATTCTTGTTCCTCTATGTGGGATGCTGCCACAGCATGGCCTGGTGCGTGATGTGTAGGTCTGACCCCAGGATCCAAAGTGGTGAATGCTGGCCGCTAAAGCAGAGCATGTGAACTTAACCACTCGGCCATGGGGCTGGCCCCATATTTTGGGTATCAACCCCTTATCAGATATATGATTTGCAAATGTCTTCTCCCAATTGGTAGGTTGACTTTTCATTTTGTTTATGGTTTCCTTTGCCCTGGAGAAGCTTTTTAGTTTGATGTAATCCCATTTGTTTAATTTTTCTTTTGTTTCCTTTGCCTGAGGAGACATTCAGAAAGATACTGCTAACACAAATGTCAAAGAGTGTGCTAGCTATATTTTCTTCTAGGAGTTTTATGGTTTCAGGTCTCATATTTGTCTTTAATCCAACTTGAGCTAATCTTTGTGTATGGTGTAAGATAATCGTCTACTTTCATTGTTTTTGCATGTGGCTGTCCAGTTTTCCCAGCACCATTTATTGAAGAGACTTTCCTTTCTCCATTGTATATTTTTAGCTTCTTTGTCCAAAATTAGCTGTCCATACATGTGTCGGTTTATTTCTGGACTCTCACTTCTGTTCCATTGATGTATGTGTCTGTTTTTCTGTCATTACCATGCTGTTTTGATTACTATAGCTTTGTACTATACTTTGAATTCAAGGACCTCCAGTTTTGTTTTTTTTTCTCACAATATTGCTTTGGCTATTTGGAGTCTTTTATTATTCCATGTAAATTTTAGGGTTCTTTGTTCTATTTCTGTGAAAAATGTTGGGATTCTGATACGGATTGCATTGAATCTGTAGATTGCTTTAGGTAATATGGACATTTTAACTATGTTAATTCTTCCAATCCATGAGCATGGAATATCTTTCCATTTCTTTGTGTCTTCTTCAATTTCTTTCAACAATGTCTTACAGTTTTCAGGGTACAGGTCTTTCACCTCCTTAGTTAAATTTATTCATAGGTATTTTTTTCTTTTTCTTGTGATTGTAAATGGGATTGTATTCTTGGTTCTTTTTCTGCTACTTCGTTATTAGTGTATAGAAACGCAACTGATTTTTGTATGTTGGTTTTGTACCCTGCAACTTTACTGTGTTCATTAATTACTTCTAACAGTTTTTTGGTGGATTCTTTAAGGTTCTCTCTATGTAAAATCATGTCATCCACAAATAGTGACAGTTTTACTTCTTCCTTTCCAATTTGGATCCATTTTATTTCTTTTTCTGCCTAATTGCTCTTGCGAGGACTTCCAATATAATGTTGAATAAGAGTGGTCAGAGTGGGGATCCTTGTCTGGTTCCTGTTCTTGAAGGGATAGCTTTCAGTTTTTCACAATTGAGTGTGATGTTAGCTGTGGCTTTGTTGTATATGGCCTTTATTATGTTGAGGTACTTTCCTTTTACACCCATTTTATTGAGCGTTTTTATCATAAATGGATGCTGAATCTTGACAGCTGCTTTCTCTGCATCTATGGAGATGATCATGTGATTTTTATTCATTTTGTTAGTTCATTTTGTTTATTCATTTTGTTTGTGGTGTATCACACTGATTGATTTGCAGATGTTGAATTGTCCTTGTATCCCTGGAATAAATCCCAGTTGATTGTGGTGTATGTATTGTTGTATCTGATTTGCTAATATTTTGTTGGGGGATTTTTACATTTACGTTCATCAGCAATATTGGCCTGTAATTTTCCTTTTTTGTGTTTTCCTTGTCTGATTTTGGTATCAGGGTAACATTGGCCTCATAAAATGAGTTAGTGCCCCTTCCTCTTCAATTTTTTGGAAGAGTTTGAGAAGGATAGGTATTAAATCTCTTTTGAATGTTTGGTAGAATTCACCAGAGAAGTCATCTGGCCCTGGACTTTTGTTTTTTGGGAGGTTTTTGAACTGTTTCAATCTCTTTACTAGTGATTGGTCTGTTCAGATCCTCTATTTCTCCTTGATTCAGTTTTGGGGGGTTTTATTATTTTAATAATTTATCCATTTATTCTAGGTTATCCAATTTGTTGGTATATAGCTTTTTATAGTATTCTCTTATAAACTTTTGTATGTCTGTGCTATCTATTGTCCTTTCTCATCTTTCATTTCTTATTTTATTTATTTGAGCCTTCTCTATTTTTTCTTAGTGAGTCTAGCTAAGAGTTTGTCAATTTTGTTTATCTTTTCAAAGAACCAGCTCTAGTTTCATTGATCTTTTCTATTGTCTTTTTAGTTTCTATTCCATTTATTTCCACTCTGCTTTTTATTATTTCCTTCCTTCTACTGACTTTGGGCTTAATTTATTCTTCTTTTTCTGGTTCTTTTAGAGATAGTGTTAGATTGTTTGAGATTTTTCTTGCTTTTTAAGGTAGGCCTGTATTTCTATATACTTCCCTCTTAGTACTGCTTTTGCTGGAACCCATAGATTTTGGTACCATGTTTTCATTTTCTTTTGTCTTAAGGTATATTTGATTTCTTCATGGATCCAATAGATGATCAGTAACATGTTTTTTAGTCTCCACATATTTGTGACTTTTCTAGCTTTCTTCTTGTAGTGGATTTCTAGTTTCATACCATTATGGTTTGAAAAGATGCTTGATTTCAATCTTCTTAAATTTATTGAGACTTGTTTTGTTTCTCAACATATGGTCTATCTTTGAGAATGTTCCATATGCACTTGAGAAGCATGTGTATTCTGATGCTTTTGGATGGAATGTTCTATGTTTATCTACTAAGTCCATCTGGTCTCATGTTTCATTTATGGCCAATGTTTCCTTGTTGACTTTCTGTCTGGTTGATCTATCCATTGATGTAATGGGGTATTGAAGTCACCTACTATTATTGCATTAATGTCAATTTCTCCCTTTAGTTGTGCTAATAGGTGCTTTGCATACTTTGGTGCTCCTATGTTAGGTGCCTATATATTAATAAATGTTATGTCTTCTTGATGGATTGTCCCCTGTATCATTATATAATGTCCTCTTTGTCTCTTGTTATCTTTTTTGGCTTGAAGTCTGTTTTTTCTGGTATAAGTATGGCTACACCTGCTTTCTTTTGGTTGCCATTTTCTTGGAGTATCATCTTCCATTCCTTCACTTTGGGCTGATGTTTGTCTATAGAACTGAGATGGGTCTCCTGGAGGCAGCATATCATTGGGTCTTGTTTATTCCATCCGGCCACTTTGTGTTCAGTTTGGTGGTTTTCTGTGATGTGTTTCTCAGTTTCCTATTTTTTTATGTTTCATAACTCTGCTCTGAATTTTTGTTTTGTGGTTACTGTGAGGTTTGTATAAAAGATTCGGTATATGGGATAGTCCTTTTTCTGCTGATAGCCTCCTACCTTTATTTACCTGTGCAGGTTCTGTCCTTTTCATCTTCTCCTTCTATGTTTTTTTTTTCTTACAAATTATCCCTTTTTGTATTGTGAGTTCATTACCAAATAGAAGTGGTTATAGTTATTTTTAATGCTTTCTTTCCCTTTAACCTTTATGTTATAATTGTTTACTTACCTATTCTGATATAGAGTTGCAATTTTGTGATTCTATTTGTCTATTTATCACCTTGCTTAAAGCTTTGTATACCTTTGCCTTTTTGTTTCAGGTAGGAGAGCTTTTTTGAAGAATTCTTGTAAGGCAGGTCTAGTGGCGATGAACTCACTCAGCTTTTGTTTGTTTGGGAAAGCCTTTATTTCTCTTTCATATTTGAAAAATAATTTTTCTAGATAGAGTATTCTTGGCTGACAGTTTTTATATTTCAATATGTTGAATATATCATTCCACTCTCTCCTGGCCTATAGAGTTTCTGCTGAGAAATCTGCTGATAGCCTAATGGAGGTTTCTTTGTAGGTTATTGCTTTTTTCCCCCCTCTGGCTACACTTAATATTCTTTCTTTGTCATTGACTTTTTTTGTTGTTTTGTTTTTTTGTGGAAGATTAGCCTGAGCTAACATCTGCTGCCAATGCTCCTCTTTTTTTGCTGAGGAAGACTGGCCTTGAGCTAACATCTGTGCCCATCTTCCTCTACTTTATATGTGGGATGCCTGCCACAGCATGGCTTGACAAGTGGTGTGTAGGTCCACACCCAGGATCCGAACTGGTGAACCCTGGGCCACTGAAGTGTAATGTGCAAGCTTAACCACTGTGCCACCAGGCTAGCCCCTGTCATTGACTTTTGATAGTTTACTATCATGTCTCTTGGAGAAGGTCTTTTTGCATTGAGATAATTACATGTTCTATTAACTTCATGTACTTGTATATCCAGTTCTTTCCCCAGGTTTGGAAAGTTCTCTGCTGTTATTACTTTAAATAAGCTTTCCGCTCACTTCTCCCTCACTTCTCCTTCTGGGATATCTATTATCCTTATGTTGTTTTTCCTGATTGAGTTGGATTTTTCTCATATAATTTCTCCATTTTTAACAAATGTTAGTTCTCTCACCTCTTCCACCTGAATCATTTCTATATTTCTATCTTCAAGCTTGCTAATTCTTTCTTCCATATGGTCTGCTCTATTTCTAATGCTTTGAAATTTATTATTCATCTCATTTGTTGAGTTCTTCAGCTACAGAGTTTCTGTTTGGCTCTTTTTTAGAGTTCCAATCCCTTTGGTGAAGTACTCTTTTTATTTATTAATTTTATTCCTGAGCTCATTGAACTGTCTTTCTGAATTTTCCTATAGCTCAATGAGTTTTTTTCACGACAGCTATTTTGATTTCTCTATTAGTTAGATCACAATGTTCTGTGACTTCAAGTTTGGTTTCTGGAGTATTGTCATTTTCTTTTTGTGATGCTGTTGCCTTTTTTTTTTCATGGTGCCTGATGATTTGTTTCTCTGCCAGCACATATGTAGTAGCAAACACCTTTCTTATGTAGGTAAGGCTTTGTTTGCTTTGATTCTGAGCTGCTTCTGCTTTTATTTGAGAGCCTGCTCTTTCCACCCTCCACTGCCTCTGCCAGAGGTATCAGCGGTGCCCTCGTTTTACTGCTTGTGTCTCTGAGGTTCTGGTGCCTTGCTGCTTATGGTGTTGCTGCAGTCTTGGGTATCACCACCAGGGTCACCAGGTTAGGGAGTACCTTTGCTGCTTTTGGGGTAGCATGGGTGGTGGGTTTCCCCACTGTGGCAGGGGGAGAGGGAAGGTGGGGCAGGAGCTTGGGTCATGGGCACCCCCACCATGTCCGAGTTTGTTGGGTCTGTAGGCTCCACTGCCTTGGGTAGGGGGTTAGAGTTGTGGGAACCACTACAGCTGGGAGAGACTGGGGTTGTGGGCTCTCCTGTTGCTGTAACTTGGCTCTCTGTGGCCTTGCTGCTGTCATGTGTGCTGCCTTCACTGCTGTCCCTGGGTTTCCTAGGGGTGCTGGAACCACCACTGCCAGGGGTGCAGAGTTCGTGGGTGTCACCACCACTACCAGGTTGGCCAGGGTCATGGGCACCACCATCACTGCCATGAGGAGAACTGTACCTGGGTCATGGGCATTGCCACAATTCCTGGTACCCCTGATCTCAGGCACTAGCACAATTCCTGGAACCTCAGGACATGGGCACTGCTGCTGCTGCTGAGGCACTGGGGTCTTGGATGCAGCGCCTGCTGCTCGGAGGGCTGGGATTAGAGGCACTGCTGCCAGGAGAGGGGGAGGGAGCTGAGTCACAGGCACTGCTGTGGTTACTGGAGGCTTTGGTCATGGGCACTGCAGTAGTTCCTGGAGCCTCTGGGAGTGTGGGCTGCATTGGTTCCTGGAGCCTTTGTTGATGGGTGTTACCTCAGTTCCTGGAGCCTTTGTTCTCAGTTATGGCTGCTGTTCCTGGAGCCTCTGGTCTCAGGTGCTGCTGCTGCTGCTCTCCTTGTTCTACCACCTCTATATATCTGAAGGTCCAGTCCACCCACCTTCAGATATATAGATGTATGGATCTCTCAGGAGTTCTGATGTGCTATGCAGACAGTCATCTGTTGGTCCATGGATGTCCTACTGGTTGTAACTTAGATAAGAGATACAAAGGGAGCAACTCATGCAGCCATGATGCTGACATCACCCTTGGTTAGGCTCTTGTAACCCTTTTGTAAGCTCCTACCCTGGTTTGTTAAGCCAGACCTTATATTTGAAAGTATTTCTTTTTTCCTTCATGCACATAACCTAGAAGAGGAGCCAACCAAGTAGACTCTTTGATTCTTTTTTTCTAGGGCCCAACCTTAGTGTTGGCCTTCTGTGTCATCACTACTCTTGCAAATTGTGGCACAGAATAGCAAAACCAAATAAAGTTGGCCCCACCTTCTAAAGTCTAGATCAGAGCTGGCCTTAATCATCCTTGCTAGACTTCTTTACCATGGGCTCAACCATGATCCTCTTGGGCCTTATAAATAATAAGGGCTCCTCCCATTAAATGCTTGAGGAGGAAGACTTAGTTTAAGAGACGAGAGGAAAAGCAGTTTTCTTAGTCTATTTATGTATATAATCCTTCCACCAGAAGTTGCACCT
Source organism: Equus caballus (assembly GCF_041296265.1). Taxonomy (NCBI): domain Eukaryota; kingdom Metazoa; phylum Chordata; class Mammalia; order Perissodactyla; family Equidae; genus Equus; species Equus caballus. The sequence goes on along the minus strand of NC_091715.1, from coordinate 123,717,869 downwards.
TCTAACATGGTAGATGGATTAGCTTCTTGGAGGCTGTTTTGACTTTCAGCCTTAAGAAGAGCTTCTGTATTGTGGACTTAGAGAAGATGGAGATAACAGCTTGAGCTCTCCTTTGGCTATAGGGAAAACCACTACTACACCACAACTTGTTGCTTTGTTTACTCAAGGGTTAGTAGTACAGCCTGTGGTCACCCAGGAGTGTTACTCTTTCTTTTAATGAAAGAGCTCAGTGAAGAGCCTGAGAAATCCTACTTCTGCATCTCTGTGAATCTACCTTTACAATCCTTCCCACCTAGGCCCAGTGAGATGGGAGTTTGGGCCCTTAAAACTTTTGTGAATATCTCTTTCATGTGTGCCCCCTCTTCTAAGCTTCTGAAATTGCTCTATACAGGGAGTTACTTCAATTAAATTTACTAAACTAGGACAGAAAGCTCCCTCATGGTTTCTATTTCTCATCTTGTATTATACATGGCTATGTTAGAACACCCTCTTTAGAGAGAATTTAACAATGTATACATTGCCCCAAATTGGCCCCCACCCATAAAAAGGAACACTAAAATGATCCTTCCATTATCAATGTATCCCTGTTCTCAAAGAGAATTTAAGTTCTAAGAAACAGCAAAAAATTCCTCCCCAAACAATCTACTTTTCCATTTTTTGCACAGAAATATGCTTATATTTAGAAGACAGTAGGTGACCATTGTACATTCTTAAGCAGCATGATAAAAGTTGTGTTACAGGAGGATTGATCTGACAATAGCATACTCCTGCTAATATTAATACTATCCTTACACAGTATTTCTCACACTGTGCTGCAATTGCAGGTTTACTTGTCTTTCTCCCTCAACAGATTGTAAACTTTCTGTGGGACAGTTACTTACTCATCTCTACCTCCAGTGCCTAGTGCAGTGCTAGTTGAGGGAGGAGAGACTGGAGGCAGAAAGACCAAGTGAAGATTACAAGGGGTAGAGAAGGGGGCTATTGAAGTAGTCCAGATATGTGAGATGACAAGAGCCTGAATAAGGACAGGATCTGTGAGATACTTTAAAGGCAGATATTCTAGGATACTATACATGAAGAGGTGAAGAATTAAGAGGACATCAAGATTTCTAAGTTGGAGAATCAGAAAATAGGCAGTACTATTGGGTTTTAGGGGGGCAATAAATAATACCTCTTTGTTCCGCTCCTGAGCTCAGAACCAACTAGGAAATAAGACAAAATAAATTAATAGGTATCAAAATGTGAGTACCTTGTGAATTATGTGGATTTCCCCATACAGTAATTGGTCCACCAGGACAACTGTAGTCTTCCCTTGCGGGAACTTGGCTCATCCTGTAAGATTCCCACTTGGCTGAGAGCATCCCAAAACACCATCTTAGGGCAGGCATATCTGAAAGAGAAAGCCCCAGAACTGGAGTCAGCCCACGTTTTCTGCAAAGGGCCAGATATTAAATATTTGAGGCTTTTCAGGCTATATAGTTGGTCTCTGTCACAACTACTTGCCTCTGCTGTTGAGGTGTGAAAACAGCTATAGACAGTAGGTAAAGGAACAAGTGTGCCTGTGTTCCTAAAACTTGAGTTACAAAAAGCAGGTGGTAGGCTGGATTTAGTTCCTGGGCTAGAGTTTGCCAAGCCCTGGCATAGAAGGAACTGAACAGTTTCTTCTTCAATCTCCTCAATAAGCTATGTCCACCTTGAAGTAAAGGGAAAGAGGGATGGCAGAGAGACCATGTATGTTGTCCTAGAGGAAGCTTCCTCACGGAAACTTGAAACCTAGGAAGTGCTAGGTCTCTGCTAACAGATACCATTGACAGAGTGAAGATAATTTGGAAAAGAAAGTTTGTGGAGAGATGCTTATCTGTGAAGATGTTGAGTTTGAGGTGACAGTAGGACGTCCAAGTGGAGTTCACCTTTAGGCACGATGATGTGGGCATCCAGCTGTAGTGGCTTGTGAAAGCGGATTGTACACATCTCTTCTCAACTCTGTGTTCAATGACCTCACAATGGTAGCTTGATATTGGCCATGGTGGCAGCATCGATAGCACGGAAATTGACAAAACCTGGAAATCAGAGGTTCCCCGCCCTTGCCATAAGCCAATTTTTAAACATTTACCAGCACAGCACTGCATATTGAAGGTGTGAAATGTGGTTCTGAAATACAGTTGCAGGTAGAACACAGTGGGTGTGTCTTCTGCTTGGAGAAGACAGCTGAAGCTTTGGCAGTGGATGAGTTTACTGAGTATGGCCTGGAAAAGAGCAAAGTAAACAAGGCAAAATACTTGAAGAATATTCACAGTTTGGGGTCTGTGAAAAAAGAAGAAAACAGAGGCTTGGAAGAGAGATGGGAGAAGGAGATGGAGAATGGGGAAGAGGCAGTGCCAGAGTAAGTGGCCATCCCTCACTACCTATGTTGTTAGGCCCCTTGGCAAACATCCGAAAAGGACTGCTTATTGCTGGTTAATTACAAAACAAAAAGCCTACGTCCTCCTGAATAGGTTGAGTGGAGGTTTTCCAAATGGCCCCTAGGTTTTTCCCTTTAAGGTTTCCTCCTTGGTTCTGCATGCTATTTCAGGCAAGATCAAGAGACAGAATTTGGAGCCTCTGATATAATGCCACCTAACGTCCAACATTAACAGTTTAAAAGCCCCAAATTTCACGTTATTGCTCTTTAACTCATGAAGAATCTAGCTACTATTGTGGTTTAAATCCTTTGACTGCAGTCCTAGCTGAGAAATATAACAGAGGAGGAATCACCTAAAGAAACAAAAAAGGCCAAGTCTATTAACTGCTCTCGTATACTAGAGATCAACTAATGCTTATGCTGGCCCGCGTGGTCTACGTGTTTTGAGGCAAGCCATCCCTGAGTCTGGTAAGGACCTTGCCCTTTTCCCAGGAGATTCTGAAGCTCATGAAAAATCATGCCACCTTTGCAGTCTAAGGACCCCAGTGTGCTTCTCCTGGCTCTGGGGCTCGCTTTGATCTTTAACAAGACCAAATCCCTGAAGGCCCCAGGCACCCAAAATCAAGCTCTATACTTGCTAATCATGGCCCCAGACCCAAACTTGAGGATACCAGATGATGCCACAGGTAAGGCTCCAAACACTAATGCTGGTGAGGCCCACCAAAATCTTTTGGTCTCTCAACATAGTACTTTAGTTCCCAATCACACTTTTTGTGTTTATTCCCTAAGTTTTCTGGGCCGTGTTGGAGATTTGTGAGGCTAATCTGTTTACCTGTCTACCCTGATTGGCTTTAACTAATTGACAACAAACACAAGGAATTAGATGTAGATCAATGTAGATCCTTAGTACCTCTTGTTAGTGGTTAGTACCTCTTGTTATTGTTTTTAATTAAGATTTATTAATTTATTAATGGCTTGCTAGATATTTTATATTGTATTACTTAATTCTTAGATCGACCCTATGAAGTGGATATTATTAATATCTTCATTTTAGGGGCTGGCCCCGTGGCCGAGTGGTTAAGTTCGCCTGCTCTGCTGCAGCGGCCTGGCGTTTTACCAGTTTGGATCCTGGGCACGGACATGGCACTGCTCATCAAGGCCACATTGAGGTGGCGTCCCACATGCCACAACTAGAAGGACCTGCAACTAAGATATACAACTATGTACTGGGGGGATTTGGGGAAATAAAGCAGAAAAAAAATTCACATTTTATAGAGGAGAAAATTAAGGGACAGAAATATTAAATAACTGGGGCCGGCCCCATGGCCGAGTGGTGAAGTTCATGCGCTCTGCTTCGGTGGTCCAGGGTTTCTCCAGTTCGGATCCTGGGTGCGGACATGGCACTGCTCATCAAGCCACGCTGAGGCAGCATCCCACATAGCTCAACCAGAGACACTCACAACTAGAATATACAACTATGTACTGGGGTGCTTTGGGGAGAAGAGTTAAAAAAAACAAGATTGGCAAAAGTTGTTAGCTCAGGTGCCAATCTTTTTGAAAAGAAACAAACAACTTATCTAAGGTCACACAGTAGGAGGCAGAGCTAGGATAAAAGCCTCATTGATCTAAGTCCACACATTCTATCATCTCCCTGGCTATATTTAAAAAATGAGATTCTCTGTTAAAGGTGGACCAGAGGACTTGGTTTAGACATGAGACAGAACGGGGCTTCTGACTATCCTCAATTAAAATTAGCCATACGAATAGAAGCTGGAGAATGGAGGACTTCTTTTGCAATTGTGAATCCCCACCCAAATAGGCTTACAGAAACTAGAATCTGAGAAAGCACTAGAGAGAAAAGACACAGTCCCACATTATCCTTTCAATAAAGTGACCCTAAACAATCTAGTTAATATTGCCCAATTAAAGTTCGTTTTTCCTATGGTGGATGGGAGCAAATGTGAGACTCTAATACTGCTCCCTCCTAAGCATTGGAGTAACAGCCCCTCCCTCCATGGAAATGAGGCAGGGAATAATATATGCCAAGTGGCTGGTACATAGTAGGTACTCCATGCATGTTGACATCAGCGCATTTAAATAGACCCAGCCTGCTCATATACATGCACAAGATAAGGCATTCCTCGCCTGGCTTCCAGCATTTGTCTCTTCCCGTAGCCTGTTAACTGCTCTGAGTTGCCAATTCTTCAATCTTACCAATTCTGGTTCTCCATCCTATCTCTTGTGGAGAGAGAATCAGACAACAAAGAGTAATATAATGTCACGTAAGTTCCATGAGGAAAATAAACATGGTAATGGGAGAGACAGTGGCTGAGGGAGTGGACAACGTTAGTAGAAGGACCATCAGAGAAGGCCTCCCAAAGGAGGTGATACTTGAGTTGAAACCTGAATGATGGGAAGGACTCACCCAGGCAAAGATGTGGGAAAAGGGGGTCCCAGGCAGAAAGAACAGCCGGTGTGAAGACTTCAAGCTGGGAATGAATTGGCAGGTCTAAAGAATATAAAGAAGGTCAGTGTGGATGGAGGGTAGTGATAGGGAGGGGGTGAGTACATGAAGACTGCTTCTCAGAGAAGCAGGCAGAGTCAGGATCACTCTGGGCCTCATGGGCCGTGATACACAGCTTGAATTTGATTCCAAGGACAGTGGCAAGTCCTCAATGGGTTTACCACTCTTGCTTCTGAAATTTGCCTTTGGGCCCCCTTATTTCCTCACATCCTACCTCTTCCTAGTGAATGATGCCTGGTTTTCACTGTCCCAGAGAACTGATTAGATCTCTGGTGGTTTAGAACCATCCGTTCTATGTTGTCACTGTCCTTCCCAATTTCACCTCTCCTTGCCCTGGCTCTGAGTGGGAATTCCTCATTGTCCTCAACAGAGGGGCATGTCAAGAATTTGAGGATCAGGTCAGAAAAGGATTCCCCCTGAAATGAAAGGTGACGTGAATCTTCCAGGAGTAGATAAGTGCAATTTCTTGCAGCAGGAACCCTAAGTCAGATGCATGAAGATGCAGCTGCTGAGGTGGAGAGTTGGGGGTGTCTAAATGCCAGACAGGGAAATATCCCAAGGAAGATACCTATCTCAGAGGGAATTCATGGAAGATACCCTGCAGTATCATTAATATCAACATGGGCTTCAATGAGGAGATGTCAGCATGATGGAGCTTATGGTGTCTGGTAAGGAATTTTGAAAAAGAAGAGTTAGAGATCTGGGATTTCTCCATGTGTCCAAGGGACAGAGACTGTATGTGGTGGCTCCGAGTCTTTAGAAAAGCAGTCTCTGTAGTGCAGTGTTTTATCGGTTCCACCGGAGTCGGGGTAAAACTGCCTACAGAACTCTCTAGTTCTACTTTCTCAGATTCTATGTGCACCAAACTGGCTTCTTTTTGCCAAAAATAACCACTTCCATTTGTATCATGCTCTCCAGTGCACAAAATGTTTTCAAATATCATTAAAAAATGCTAAGTGGTAAATATTATTCTGTTTTATACAGACGAGAAAATCTAGGCCCAAAGGGTTAAGTTACATGAAACTGTGAACCTAGATTTAAATGGATGCAGTTCATTTTTATTTTCTTTTCTTTAGAGTTGTTTAATGACTTCAGTTTCTTTCTTGGAGACCAGGATAGTGGGCCCAAGTATTCTGATTGTTGGACAGGTCCATCCTACCATCATCTATAAATCATCTATTGATAACTTGGCAGTCCAGTTTATCAGTCTGTTTATTGTGAGTTTAGCTATTATAAACCAGTGCCCAGAGGATGAGGAAATTGACAGAGCCAAGGTCCTGTAGAGTGCCAGACCTTGGATCATGGTCTTGCATCATACCAAGGTGCAGACATCCTCACAAGGCCTGTCTGGAAAAGAATCTGCTGACCTTTGCCAAACTGTCTTAATTGCAAGATCACTCAACTGTTTCCACTGTTTTCAAGCTGCTTGAAAAAGAGCAAACAGTTCTAATTTCGCTTAGCCAGTTTGCCAGCTGGAGATGCAGAATGGCATGGGGAGCTGATTAAAATGAGTTGGTAGTTTAAAAACCAGGAGCCAGTTGACCTTAACTGTGTTTCTTCCAGCTTTTGTATGTCATTGTTGAAGCTGTAGGTAAGTGATTTGCTGACCTCAGCTCTGGAGAGGTTTTATACATTGTTCATGTGGTCATAATTCTCACCCCTTTTGCTTTCATACTTCTCAGGGGAATAATTACTGCCTTGGGCTCCTGCTTTTGGGGTATTATGACATGATTCTCTGAAAAGCCCGGTCTGTCTGTCCTTCCTTCTTCCTTCCTTCCTTTCTCTTTTTAACGTCTCTTTGTTTAGAAGAAAGAAATCAATTCTTGAATTGATTTCAAATTGCACTTGAATTTAGAAAATTAAAACAGATGAACAGCAAAATACCATTATTTTTAGAGCTCATAAGACAAAGCCTGGCTGACTTGGGTTTTGACTATTGGTTCTTATAACAAATGGCTCCTTTAAGATGGCACCAAAGTCAATACTAATGGTTATTATGATTAAGTACAGCTCCCTTGGCATCCGTTTCCTGCTCTCTGGCTTCCCTCCCCTCTCTCCAATGCACACACATGGATTCTGTAAAGTCAACTCTCCCCGAGATACACAAGGCCAAGGAGAGAAAGTTTGTGGCTGGCAGTTCCACCCGCTTCTCTGTGTCTTCTCTCTGCCTAACAACTCAGTGTCCTGGCTCCACCAGGGCCCCCCCACCCCACCCCACTGCACTTGCCCCCTCCCCTGCCCTCACTCTCTAAAGATCTTCTGAGCTTAAGGCACTTCAAGGCATTTTAAGGCATTTCAAGATTCTCCTCCCATTTCTCCTCTTGCTGAGACTGCCTATCCTGGGCCCCATCCTTTCAGGATTCTGCTCTCTGCCCAGGTAATGATGAGGTCAAATGCCTGCACTAAAGGTTCACAATGCTTTTCACTATATTATGTCTTCAAGATAGCACTAATCCAAGGGTGTGACTGATAGTGTGGTTTTCAGGTGCCTGTGGTGGGCATCCTACAAAGAAAGCAGAGGTAGTGTATTGGGTGCCTCAAATAATACTAAAGTAATTCATGTTTGTACACAACTCTACATTTTACCAAGTACTTTTGCATTCATTATCTTATTTTTTTCCTCCAAACAGTATTGTGAAGTAGGTGATATTAATTGTTTCATATAAAAGATGAGGAAATTGAGGCTCAGAGAAGTTAAGCAATTTGTCTGACATCACGCAGCTAGTAAGAGACTAAACTGAAGCTGGAACCCAGCTCACTTGACTTGAAATTCCTTGAGTTTTCTGCTCTGCCACCATCTCATAATCATTTATCTCAAGAATTTTTTAAGCACTAATTGTGTATAGTCCCATGAGGGATACAGTGGTGAGTGACACAGACATAGCCATGTCTTTACTGGAGCTTATTATATTCTAGGTGTATAGAGAATATAAGTATATAGAGATGGAGACAAAATATGAGCGAATGTATATAATTTTAAAATTACAAATCATGAGAAGTGCTATGAAAGAAACCTAGACTAAGGAATATTGGTGGAAGAGTTTCTCTAGATAGGCCTCTTGGAGTAGGCGACATTTAGGCCGAGGACTGAAAAGGAGCTAATAATGGGAGGGTGGAGGGGGAGACCAGTCCAGGCAGAGGATGTGCAAAAATCTTTGAGGCATATTCATAGTACACAAATGGTTGCCTGCCTCACCCATTCCATGTCCTCAGGAGCCATGTTCTGTATGTGCAGATGCTTTTAGTGCTTGATGAAGTATCATCAGGAATTGTTATACTATTGTGCCAACCATATGCACCAGTTCCCTTACACACTGGACTTATTTCCTTGCTCATCTTAAGAAGGTCCTTAGAAACTAGACTGATTTTTCACCAGAACTGCACAAGGTTTGCTTTTGAAGTTGGTCATTTCCCCTAAGCTGTACCTCTAGCCTCACCTGTCATTTTCACAAATACTGTGTCCCAAGTATGAGATTGTGGATGGTTCAGGCAAACCCATCCCCATTGCTGACCAAATAGCTCATAGAGACCACACTGACATGGGGCCACCAGGATGTGACCAGGTGGAATTTTGCATGTGAAAAACAACATAGTGAAAAACAGATTGTTCTTGATTTGCAAGAAGAGAGGATTTGGGCATCTTTTGCCAAAGGGGTTCTATCACACTAAGATGGATGGGTTTATACTTAGTAGATGTTCAAACAATGTCTTGATAGTGCAAGAAGCTTAGCTTAAACTGTCTACCTGACTCACTCACTGGTAGCCTTCCTTTTTAGATGCTTCTAAACCAAAAACTTACTTAATTAAGCCCTGACTGTGTGCCCCTCCCTGTACCAGGCCTTGTGATACATGCAGAAATATCACCATCACAGTCCCTGCCTTTGAAGATGCTGTAGTCTACATGAGGAGACAAAACATAAACATGTTTAACAAAGAGAGGAGAAAGAAAATCAAATATTCCTTCAAAAGCTAGCTGTTGGCATAGAGAAGCACAGTAAGAGTTCAGGAAAGGAGAGGACACTTCCTGGAAGCTGTCAGATTGGACAAAGTGTTTGAAGGGTTGTAGGAGTTGGATTTGTGGACAGCAAATACAAAAGGACAACCCAGAAGGTCAGTGTTGCTGTGCCCTGGATATACTCAGTTGGCCTTTTGGAGATGGGATCCATGTTGCTGCATATTCAGGCTAATTCACAAATGGTTCAGGAAGAGCGATGCACTTGCTGGTGTGCTGATAATGCCCTACGACAAGAAGTACGAAGTGTTCTCACTTTCTCTGTTTCACTCATCCTCCTTAGGTTCTATATTGCATTTTGAGATTTTTGTTTCCCCCTTCGAGGATACCCTTAAAGTTAATTTGAGCTTACATTTACCTAGATACAAAGACTGATGGTGGTGATGGTGGTGTGTGTGTTGGAGGAACGATGTCGTTGGAGTTCAAGCAGATCATTTTCTGTACTGTGGACATCACCAAGGATGGCCATGAACCTTACATTATCCCTCAAGGGTGACCCTGGTATGAGCAGAGGGGTGGAGTTGGAATGAACATAATACAGGCTGGAGCAGGGGAAGGGGGCTGTGGGAGGGAACGATCACCACAGGTGAAGAAACTCAAAGAACAACTAAGAACACTATCCAGCGACCTTAGAGCTGGCCGCCAACACTATGGGGATGCATAAGAAGCAGGAGACATGGTCCAGGCCCTCACAAACCATCTGGTACAGTTGCAAAGACACAGTGCACAAGTGGAAATAGCATCAGATGGCAGGATTGGCAGACACATTCCAGTAGCTCCATAGGAAATATAGGGAGGCAGATGGGGATTGAGAAAAAGTATGGCCTTTTAAGCATTAGAGCTGTTCAACAGTAAAAGGGCAGCTGCCTTGTGGGGTGCTGAGCTTCCTCCCGGTAGGGGCATTCAAAGGTGGGATGCCTCTCTGTCTGGGAAGTTGCAATCCAGAGTGTAGACAGCGTGACCTGCAAGCCTCCTTCCCCATCTTAAAGTCTGGGAGTTTGCAGCTTCATGCCTTTTTACTGACCTCGCATTTAGAGAGCCATGTAAGCCACCCATGGTGACAGCAAAGACTTGACCAGCAGGTTGGAAGGGCTCCCTAGACTAAGAATTCGCCCCCTGGCTCTGCAGCGGGATCTGTGCCTGGTTAGGAAGAAAAGCTGCTAAAGGCAGCACTGACTGCTTCAGGGCTGCTCTAGGAAAGTGGTTTCAGCCGTCTTTCTTCATAGGCAGGTGTCAGCCAAATGTGCGACAAGCCACTTCATTCTGGGAGGCACTTTCATGCCCAAAGCCTGGGGAAACACTAGAACTAAAACATTGCCTGAGGGAATCAGCTGCTGGTCTGGCTCTGCAAACCTTCGCATCCAGCTAATGAGGAAGGCCTGAGGGGAAGCGGCAGAGGGAAATGAAAAAACAGAGGAAGGAGGTTTAACCATAGCAACTCCCCACCCTCTCCACTAAGGCCTGGGCCCCGATACTCCTGTGAGGAAAATGAGGCTCAGAGAACTGCGGAGGCACCTCCCAAGGTCTGCTGAACTGAATTCCAGGCTCCTTCCCTGGTGCCAGAGTTATGTTCCCCAGGCTTGGGAAGATTCTTTTTAATGGTCCCAGGTGTCCAGGGCTCCATGGAAAACAAAAATCATTTCCCAACCCTTCACTACTCTTGGGTGAAATTCATAGAGCTGGACTGAGCTCCCTTAGAGGAAGATAAGCTATTACTTAACTTTCATAGAGGTTTCAGGGGATGTGATAAGGTGGCAGACAAGCCAAAGAGATTGGATCTTGCTGATGCAGTTCTTGGCCAAGGTCTGCTTCTCCACCAGGTCTAAAGGGCTCATTTGGGGGTGAAGTGGGGAACTGGACTCTGAAATCAACCTCAAAGCAAGGGATCTGACATGTATTGAGAGCGTACTATACATCTAATGTAAAGTTTAGATATATCCTGGCTCATCTTAGCAGCCATTTATACCTTTACGGCTCTACTTAGTCAAACATTTGGTTTCCTTCATGCCTCACTTCTTGGGGAGAATGTATTCAGTGTGTGTGTGTCTGTATGAGGTAGGATGGCCTTTATTTGCCCTCAGTAGTAAATTGCCCCAGAACTTGACTTCCATCAACCGAGTGCCTTATGGTCCTCAGCTCTGGCTTGAACTGGCAATGGAGTCTGCTTCAGCCTCAGTTTCCCTGGCGGGAGATATTATAGACTTCCAGGGTGTCCAAGATCATTCTGGGCGTGTTCTGCATCAGTGAGGTCTGCCTCTACTCCAATGACTTGGGATAAGCCTTTTGTTTACTCCCATATAAAGAGATTTGACATGTTAGCTGTTCAAGACCAGGTGTGGCCTGGAGAGCTCTCACAGCAGATTACTTAAAATTTTGTTTCCTGTTCCTGGGGGATACACAAGAACACAGCTGCAATTTTGCTAAACTTTTCATAGGATTTCAGAATCCGATGCTCCAAAGTCTCTGATACCTACCCCTCCTTGGCATCTTCATCATTCTGGGCTCTCCCTTCTCTCTCCTCTTTTCTCCTTGTTGAAATATGTTTCTAATCTTCCAGGCCTCTCAAACGCATCGGTGTTTCCTGCTTCAGTGGTCCCGGTGGAGTCACTCATTCTGTATTTAATGTATTCCACACTTTAAATGGTCCTGTTAATTACTCCCTCCTTACTCTGAATTTACTAATTTATTGATCAAATTTCTTTTTGTGCATGTGAGTTTTATTTTGTATGTGCAAAGAATTTATTTGGATCAATTTTATTGACCCCCCTCCCACCCTCGCCTCCCAGGATACTTTCTCAAACTTTAATTAAGTCTCTGGGAAGTCTCTTTGCTTAAAGGGGAGCCTCGTGCTTCCTCCTTTTGTGAGCATTGATAGCATCTGAGTACTCCGGGCTAAAGTGGGTCTAACCACATTTTCAAGCCAGTGGACATTTGAAAAGGTAATTAGAGTTGAGAACTAGGGCAGAGGCTCTCAAAAGTGTAGTCCCCAGACCAGGAGTCTCAGAATCACCTGGGAGCTTGTTAGAAAAGCAGATTCTCAGACTCCACCCCAGAACTGCTGAGTTGGAAACTCTACGGGTGGGAGGCAGCAATCTGTTTTAACAAGTCTTTCAGGGGATTCTGACTGATGCTAAAAATTGAGAAGCAATGCTCTAGGACAGGACTCCTCAACCTTGGCACTACTGACATTTTTGTGCTGAGTCTTTGTGATGGGGGCTGGCCTGGGCATTGTATGGTGTTTAGCAGCCAACCAGCCTCTACTCACTGGATGCCAGTGGCACTCCCAATCGTGACAACCAAAAATGTCTCCAGACATTGACAAATGTCCCCAGGGGAACAAAGCATTCCTTGTTGAGAACCACTGAACTAAGGGTTCAAATCACCCTCCCTTTCCTGCCTAGAATTGTCTCCTCTTTATTTCACTTGGAAATTCATACACCAGATAAAAGTAACTATGAGCAGGTATCCTGGGTTCTCTAGCATATTGCCTTCTTTCATTTTGTATTTCCTATGTATATATTTCCTATCCCCAACTATTCTTGTCTTAGGCTAGGCAGATAATAAACCCAATGCCTGACTTGTTTTAACAGTTCCTTTAACCGCCTAGGATTAATGCCCTATTTCCTGGCCTTTGTACAAAACTCCTTAACTTTCCTAAAGAGTGATCCAATTTTTGTTTCCCTCAGAGACATGAGAACATTTCCAGGCTGTGAAAGAAGTGAGTGGGTGGGGGCATTCAGATAATGTCATCACTAAGGAGATGAGCGGGAGGAGGGACAAGGCAGCATCTTCTGCTCATGCCCCTCTCCCTGCTGAGAGCACCCAAATACCCAAGTGCCACCGTGAAGAGGACAGGTGAGAGTTACTAACTGTGCCTGGATGAATGGGTTAGGCTGAATGAATTTCCCTTTGGATGGAAGTCTTCCTTTCGATTGCAACCTGCTTCCTCTATGCATATCTACCGCCTTCTATCCCTCTTCCATCTCTGGGCCGTGGCAAGTCTGCCGTTTGCTCCCATACCTGAGTGACTCTCTCTCCACGCCTCATGAAGCACCACTGTTAGTATAGCGGTCAGAATGCAGACTGGAGGAGGTGCTGAGCTTATGGTAATACCGCTGTCAACTCCAGCACCTGGTCCACTGGGAGAGGCACCATTCAGAGGGGCAGTCATGGAAACCTGCCTCCCACCACAGAAATGGGCTGGAACATTTAGGGTTTTCTTCCACCAGGCTAATCTGGGAGATGAAATGTCTGCTCCTGAATAGTACCCATAAGCCCACAGGGCATTCTCCCCTTACCCAGGCCAGGTGGCCAATTAAGAGGCAGCCAGCTGGAAAACTTTCCATGTGCCAATCTAGATGGGGCCTAAAACATTACTAGAATAAACCAGCAATATAGTGCCAGTTTATTCAGGTTTCCATACATGACTTCACATAACTAGTGACATGCAAATTGGTTCTGCTTCCAAAGTAGACAACATCCTTGAGTGAAAATTAAAAAGGAAAACCAAACAAACACTACCACCACAAACAAACTCAGTTTACAGCCCTAGTCAGCTGGAATTCTGACACCTAATCACACATGGCAAAGTGCTGATAATGGCAACAAAAGATTAACTAAACTTTGCCCTTTAATATGACTCTCAAGAAATTGTTTGGTTCAGAAATTTGCAAAAGAAAAAATGGAGAGCAAGAATGAAGAAAAGAAGAAAGCACATTGCAAAAATAGCTTTGGCCTGTGGGAGTAAATTAATAAATGATTCTTTATTATTAGAAAATCAGTTTTATCCCACCCCAACTAAATTAATGTTAAACAAATATTTGAAGAGCATGCCCAGAGCATCCCTAAATCTCAAGCCTTCTCTGCCTAGGTCTGCAGAAAGCATTTAAAAATGTAACGGACTCACTGGTTCAGGGAATGAAGCCTTTCAGACCTTCTCACTGCCTGCACCGTGCCTTCTGTGAGCATCTGTGTTTTCAGACATCCTTGGGTTCCTGTCTTGGCTCTTCCTTCCTACCTTGCTTTCTTTAGACTTGGTAGCCTGGTTCTCATGGAAGCTGCCAGTAGGAATTGCCCCACCCTCCCATCTTTAGAAATTCTATTCACGTGCACCTGCAGCATCAATGACGCTCGGTCCCAAACTCAGGTGTGCATAAAATGTAGCTTTCTTAATTTTCTTTAAGTTGTGGGAAAAAAAGTGCAGACTGAGAATTTGTGATTAAGTCTTTGCTGTTTATAAGAAGTGTATTACAGGAAGGAAGTCGAGAAGTACTCACGAGCCGGAGGCTGAGGCATGCCACACCCTTGATCCTCACATCAAAATCGCAGACTGTCTTTTATATGTGAGTATAACCTAAGACCCCTTCCCAAGAATTCTCTTATGATAGCAGGGTATGAGGATCTTTGTCATCCTCAGATGTAGATGGTGAGAACTTGTGACATTCATCAGGTGTAAGAAATTGTCATAACTGCCAAATTTCCAAAAGGCTATTTAAAAGAAGTGCTGATAACATCATTTGAAAGGGGGGTCACCATGTTTTTCTAGTGAAATATTAGAGATCTATCATTTTTGCTGACATTTTTTCCCTTCTAATTACTGACACGGGACAATGCCTTTTGGTGGAGGAATTAATTTCTTCTCATGTTCTATCCTCTGTGGATTGCGAGTCCACACATTTTTACCTGTACGTTAATCTGGCTATGAATATGCTTCTCCAAGGATTATACTTGCTCACCATCACCATTAGAGACGCTCCAGGGAGATGCACAAGCTCTGAGGCAGAAAAGGAGGCCCTTGCTTTTGGATGATGGCAAACTACAGTGGTAAGCAAGGTGAATATGGTTAAGACTCCAGTTGCTATTAATTAGCTCAGTTGTTTCCCAGTTCATATAATTAATCCTGAGGTTATCTGCCCACGCATTTTTTTGAGATTTCATTGTAGTCTTCACCTCAGTAAGTCGTGGATGCCAAGAATGACCCCCTTTTCCCTTCTAGGCTAAAGATGCTACAGGCTTTGGAAACCTAGGGGATCCTATCTGGGCTTTGAGATCTTAAATTGTGTCTGAGCTTTGTAGAGGAGTTAGATTTTCTCTGTTTTTATGGGCTTGTGGCTTGAGTCCTTGGTTTTCTGATTCACAGGTGGGGCAGGCTTGCAATTAGATGTACGTTTCTAGTAGGTGGTCTGGAGTCCACACAGCTGTCTAGGCGTGCTATAGACTGAATGTGTCTCCTCTAAAGTTCCTATGGTGAAACCTAACCCCCAGTGTGTGTGTATATATATACCTAGCATGGATATCTTGGTGTGGAGGCCAGTGTTGGTCCAGCAGCCTGCATACATTGTGAAAGGAAATGTAGGCATTCACCCTTGGCTATAAGACGGCAATGTCTCCTTCAACATTTGAGGGAGTGCACTGCACTACTAGCTGCAGGACAGTTGCGTGCAGGCTGAGTTGTGGCTTGCAGCTCACAGGTTCATCGTAATTTGAAAGGCCTTAGGCCACGTAAGGCCTATTTCGTGGCAAAATGTACTTAATCCTTGCTCGATGTCCCAGATTTTGTTTTGCTTCTGCTTTGCCAGAGCTTTGAGGGTGGTAAAGAATATATGTTTGAAATTTGATTTTTATGGCTTTAAGTACATGTTGGAAATTTTGTCCCATAAAACAAAAACCTTGGTCTGAGTTCATGTTAAAAGGAATTCCACAGGGAAGAATGTATTCCTGGAGCAGTTTTTAAAACAATGGTAATAGCTTCATCCTTACTGCAGAGGAAAGCCTTGGGGCAGCCAGAAAAAAGGCACACTACAACTAAGACATGGGAGTATTCCACTCCTGGAAACAGTCAATAAAATCAATTTGCAGGTAGGTGAAGGTCCTTCAACTCCAGTCGTGCCCTATTTCACATTTGTAGCAGCTTCCTTGCATTATAAGCAGCACAAAGAGGGTAGCACATACACACTGAGAAGATGCTATATTGGAAAATCTCGGTATAATTCTACCATTTTTAATTTATTCAGTTATAACCCTCCCCCCCAACCATGTGTACTTTAAATAGGATGCTGAGCTAGTACATGACTCAAGGCCTGTACTTAGGGAGGAAGGCTTAGAGGCCATAGGGTTCTGGTCAGGGTATAGTGAACGGGGGCTGGAGGAGGCAGCTTGCTGTCCAAGCAGGATTTCTCTTAGTGAGGCCCCATTGTGTGGATGGGACTGTCTGGGGACAGAATAGAGGGGCATCTGCTGTGGGCTGACAGTCTATGCATCTGTGCAGGAAGTAGTGTGAACAGCTGCCTCACCTCGAGCATGTCCCTTTTTAGTATTTTAGCTGTCTGATCTACCAAACAAATCTGCCTGGGAACTAAAATTTTCTTAAAAATTAAGTAAATTTATAAAAATGACAAACCTAAGGGTCTTAGATGTCTCAATACTGAAAATAACTTAATAAGATTTCACTTTTAAATCACACCTCCAAATTAATTGCACATTTCAAATTAGATTTACAAGGCTGTCACTAAGAGGGCAAATTCTTTCATGTATCCCAAATGTATAAAATATCGAATATGCACAGATTTCTTCTTAACACACACGAAAATAAATACAATGGGTTAGTTCTTTTAAATATCTCTATACCTAATTCTATATCATCCCACCTAAAGAAGAGTTACCATACCAAATAAATGAGGATATTTACCAGCAGAGATTGAGGCCTGGAGGATGACAGGATTCTCATTCATGACCCCCAAAGAATCTCTTGAACCCTATTTATGGTTGTTCTGTGAGTGACTTCCTAACCTTAGGAGGTGAGTGATCAGCTACTTAGCCCACTTCCCTGGATTAAAGTTTTATACATTATGTAGTAAGTTTGCAGCTTTCATCCTGGTTGATAAAACCTTATGATATTTTAATGTGTTTCTCCTCATTCTAAAGAACTTGGAAATTGATGGAATCCTGAGATATGTTAATACTTTTTACATTCATTCATATTTGTAGGACCAGATAAATCATAAGAGTACTTAAATTTATACCCAATTGAGTTCTAGATATTTCACTGGGCTTTGTCTTATTTGAGACCACAGTTTATGGGCCATGTTGATATTCCCCTGGAGTCAGAAAATGCCCTCTAACTTATGTATTTACCATTCTAATTTCTATATTCTCCATTGATGCTATACACTAATCAATAATGCCTCATGAATGAGAAATAAGACTCCATAAAATACATTCTATTCTAGTCACCTTCTTTTAGAATCATTTGTTATTTTTTCTTTGTGTATCATTACGGAAGTATGGTTTCTCATATATTTAATCAACTATAGTCATTATTCTCTCCCTTTCTTTAAAATCACTTTATTGAGGTATGATTGATACACAAAATTGTCACTTTGTGACAGTGAGAGTCTCTTTTAAATTTGCTCCTATGTTGTTCTCACATGACCCACTAATCATTGAAAGCTTTGTTGCTTTCTGGCGCAACAAGTTTTTTCCAGGCTCATCTTGTGCCTTTCTGGCCCAGACATAGAATCACTCATTTCTCCAAGGAGTGTGGCTCCTTTTAGTGGAAAAATATCATCAGAGACCAGAATCTGAGCACTAGGGGGCACTGTGGGGGTTTCATTGCTCTTGGGTCATTTCAATGAACAGAACTAGAAAAGATTTTCACTTTCTCTTGTTTCATATTGGTATTTCCAATGCTTTTCTAATAGTACAGAATTCCTTCCTAAATTTTTGATTCCTAACACAATAAATATAGTTACTTATTTGCTTAATCTGGTAAAACAGGAAGATTTCCAAAATAACAATATAGTACTAAAACAATCAATAAAGGTATTGAACAAAGTTCAAGTTTTTCAGTACAGTTCCTTTTGTTCTTAGTTGCATCCCACTAAGAATATGCAGTCAGATTTCTTCATTCTAAAATCACTCTTAGCTCCTCATTCTATGTGGTTAAATAGGAATTTGTGTGATAGTTTCATTCAATTATTTGTTTGCTTTCAGTGTGAAGGCCTTGACTTTTACCAACTGATACTTCTTAGTTTTTAGAAAGTGAAGGTCTCTACTTCTGTTTTCCTGGTGGAGATGGATTTAAAGGAGAGAGGAGGGTCCACCTACCTGTCTACCTGAAGATGATGGAAAATTTCAGCTGCTCAGTTTACAAGGTTCTGTTTCATATGTAATGGTACATGATTCATGTCCATGATTTCTGACTGAATAAACTAATTCTGACTCCTATTATTTAATTTCTAGTAATATAGAAACTTTACATTTTCAAATATTATTATTATTATTGTTTTTGAAGAAGATTAGCCCTGAGCTCACATCTGCTGCCAACCCTCCTCTTTTTTTTTTTGTTTTTTTTGCTGAGGAAGACTGGCCCTGAGGTAACATCCATGCCCATCTTCCTCTACTTTATATGTAGATACAAATATATGTAGATACAAATATATGTATATACAAATATGTCTTGCCAAGCGGTGCCATGTCCGCACCCAGGATCTAAACTGGTGAACCCCAGGCTGCCAAAGCGGAACATGCAAACTTAACCACTGTACCCTGGGGGCTAGCCTCAGTATTATTATTATTTTTAAAGATTGGCACCTGAGCTAACATCTGTTGCCACTTTTCTTTTCATAGTTGTATATTCTAGTTGTAGGTCCTTCTGGTTGTGCTATGTGGGACTCCGCCTCAGCATGGCCTGATGAGCGGTGCCGTGTCCACGCCCAGGATCCAAACCAGCAAAACCTTGGGCCACTGAAGCAGAGCATGTGAACTTAACCACTCAGCCATGGGGCTGGCCCCTCAAATATTATTTTAACTGTACTGAATTCTGTCCTTATCTTAAAACTACTTAATTTCTTGCTCTCTTTTCTAAGCTACACTCTCTTCTCCTTTTTATAACATTGCAACATTCCTTTCACAATTACATATATCATGCTATGTACTGTTAAGCGATGTTTGGAGTTTATAAAATGATTTTTCCAATTAGTATTATTTTAATGCAGTAACCTTCATTATCTTTAATTTTCCTAGTGAGGATACAGATGATAGCTAGAATATTAGAATTCCATATGATTAACAAAAACAATACCTGTAAATATAAATTCTGAAGGTTTTGCCCCAAACCCTCTTTTGATTCATGGCTCACAATTCAGATTTTACTTGGTATATACTACCAGTATCCTTATTTAACTGTATATATTCCTGTTGTAGAATTTTATTTTCTTAGAGGCTTTTAGATAAATACCTTAATGCTGTATGAATTCAAACTTCTAAAAGCCAATTTAAAATGTTGGAAAATATAACCATAGTATAGTATATAAAAATAAAATATAGTAATTGCTGGAAAATGTTTCTTTAAAATTTAGTGAGAAACTTCAAGTAGATTTTTTTTCTGTAGATTTCCAACATTTCTAGATTATCTGTGTCTGCTAGAATTTATGAGACCAGTTTAGAACAAAAATTTCCACTGAGATCACGAGGTTCATATTATATTTACATAAAGCTCTACGTATTTTTATTTCAGTGCAGAAATCCTAATCCTTGCATGGGACCAGATACACCATGCCCCAATCCCAATTTTACTTCCTGTAGGTGCTGCACAAAATTGCATCCTTTCATTTTAAGGTAAACCAAATCATCTATTTTCATTATACAATGTGCTTTTCAATCACCTTTTGGAAATTAAAAGATATCCAGTACTAAATTCCCACATAAATTATATATTTAAAAAACAAGACTCAAAAATGAAGATTTTATACCAAAGAAAGAGATTTAAGATGAACTGACTCATTAAGATATTTTGTCCATACCCTGTAGTCCATCTCTGCCTTTTCTGGCCCATCCTGCCAGGAAACTGGGCTATTTATTTCTTCTTGTCCCTTGGATTGAGGAGCACCAGTAGCAAGTCCATCTAGTCTAGAGACAGAAAAGCACACTTCAATTTTTTGAGGTCCTGATGGTGAGCATTCACAGTAAAACTCCACTGGCAGGCTAGATTGCTACTTGGAACAGCAAAGCCTTTCTGAGCTACAAAGGACTCAGGTGCAGAGGATGCCCAGGTAGTGGCAAGGAGGCGAGGAGGAAGGATAAGTTCTTACTAGGGGTGCACTTGCCCTGCATCCTCTCAGCCATCTCCACCTTTCACTGGTGGTCTGTGTTGCCTTCTCTTCTGTGGGGTCTTCCTGTCTCTTTGGCCTGCAATCTGAAAGTTGGGGGCTCTGGACTCTTCTATTTTGAAAACCCACAGATCTCATTCTCTGGCGTCTTGCTGTTGCCCTGCAGGAGGGATCAGAAAGTGGGGTAGAGAGCGCCCCTCTCTCTTATTCTTACTTCCCCCAGCTAGGGGAAAACCTGTTTCCCTTCATATTTCAGGCTAAGACATTTTGTCTTTACCTGAGAATCCCCTTCTCCTAAGGGCTTCAGCTTTGGGAACTTAAAAACCAGAATGATTGGCCGGCTAGTTCTGTTTTCTACTCTGCCACTTGCCTCTTTCGGGACATAAGCACAGAGCAGCTACTTGCTTGAATGAAGGGAAGGGAAGAGTAAAAATGTCAGGAGGAATCCACCTCCACCTCCTAAATTAATAATAAGAAAAAATACTATCATGGAATGTGCAGTGCAGAGTAACACAGGGGAAGAGTGAGCCATGGCTAGCCGAGTGAGAGTGTGGACACCTACTTTGGCAATGGTGCTGAGCAGTGTACAGTACATTGCACATCTCTCAAAAAAAAAAAGTCCTTGGTTGTCCACATATGGCCACATCCTAGAATAACAATGACAAACTAAAGGTTAATGATGAAAAAAAGCCCACCTTCAATGCAATGAGGCGGTCACTGCAGTAGCCAAAAACTGTTTGGGTAAGAAAAAGATTCAAGGACATTTAGGCAGGTGAAGTTGCCAATTGACTAGATTCTCTTATGATAATTTTCTCAAAAAGACTCCAGAAGACTGATCCTGTCAATATTTTATGCTTTATTTCAAAAGATGGAGATAGACTATCTCAGACTAGATATATTTTTAAAAGAACTGGTTAAGACAGCTTGTTGGAGGTCTGATAGTGACCTGTATGAACATATTACCTATTCTCCCCCACAAAAAAGTAAAACTAACACCACTGGCCTGGCATACACAGCAAAATCGGAGAAAGCTCCTCCGGACCTCTTGGGCCACCATGTAGGGAGTGGCATTTAGATAGGCCTACTAGTCCAAAAGTCTGTTAAAGTCACAAGCATTCACTGTGTATTTAGTAATTATAGAGCACACTTATGCTAATGAGGCCAGATTTAAAGATTAGCAATGCATTTTAATGATTTAATTATAATCCTGAAGTGATATATAAGGGATAAAATTGTACATTGCAATGCTGTTGCTGATCGGAGCTGCTTTGTTTTCTTATCATTTTTAAAGGTGTGCACACAGGGGTTGGGGGAGAGGGAGGAAATTGATAGGAGTTCTGGGAATGCTCATGTAATAGATCCCTGGCTTATAATAAAGTAACTAGAGCAGAAAAACAGCAGCATTGTAAACTCAACGGAAGGGATTTCCAAGAAGTGTTTAGTTTCTGAAAGGATAAACTGAGTGAGGGGCCATCTACCTCCAAATGCCACCCACTAGTAAGAGCCAGTCAGAGGATTCTGTTGAAATTAGTGTTTAGCCAGTGTTAAGGCATAGTAAGCCACTAAGAGTCCCAGATAAGGTATTAGTAAATAGCTTTTAAGAAAGTCATTTATCCGAATTGCTTATTTAGCATTCACTGTCATTTAGTTGAAAGCATGATCTCCAGAGGACACAGAAAGCTTGATAGGTGTTTAGCAGAGAGCAAAGGAGAAAGAATTGCAGGATGAGGCCCTGTTTAGGCCTTCCCTGGCTTTGGGAGTCACAGCATGAGGGCATCAGGGCCAAGGGACAGAGGATCAAAGACAAGCTTTATCCACTTCCAAATTTGGCTCTAGTTAGTCCTATTATCCACTTCATCAGGAAACCTGAAACTAGAGAGATAAGCCCTTGCATTTTTATAACACTTTCTACCTTTGTAATGAGTTCCGTTCGTTATCAATTTCGATCTTCACAGAATCCTGTGAAGTTATCAGGGTCAGATTTTATTATATCCATTTGGCAAATAGCCAGCTGTATTTCCATCCTCTTCCCTTTTGAGGTGGAGCATTCTTGAGCAGGGAAGAGACCCAAGGAATTGGATAGGTACTTAAAGAAATCAACTGCCAACTGGAAACAGAAAGAACATTTACTATTCTATCTGGATTGCATTTTTAAAACCGCTTTATTGAGGTGCAGTTGACATACATAATACGACTGCACATATTTAAAGTGTACTATCTGAGAAGTTTTGACATATGCTTATACTTGTGAAACCATCACCACAATCAAGGTGATGAGCATACCCAATACCTCCAAAAGTTTCCTCATGCCCCTTTGTCACTCCTCCCTCCCTGTCCTCCCTGCTCTAATTTTTTTCTTTCTTTTCTTTAATTTGGGTTTTATTTGTTCTTCTTATAGTTTCTTAAGGTAGAAGCAGAGGTCATTGATTTGAGATCTTTCTTTTTTCTAACATAGGCATTTAGTGCTATAAATTTCCCTCCAAGTACTGATTTGGTGGTAACCCCCAAACTTGGATAGGTTGTGTTTTCATTTCATTTGGTTCAAAATACTTTCTAATTTCCCTTTTGAACTCTTCTTTGACCCTAGGTTGTATAGAAGTGTGTTATTTACTTTCCAAATATTAAAGAATTTTCCAGATACTTTTCTGTTACTTATTTATAATTTAATTCCATTCTGGACAGGGAATATAATTTTATGACTTGAATCTGTTGAAATTTATCAAGACTTGTTTTATGGCCCCATAATATGGTTGTCTTGGTAAATGTCTTATGTGCACCTGAAAATAATTTGTATTCTGCTGTTGAGTGGAGTGCTCTATAAATATCACTTAGGTAAAGTTGGCTGGCAATGCTGTTAAAATATTTTATATCTTGATTTTCTGCCTACTTATTATATCAGTTGTTGAGAGACAGATGTTGAAATCTCCAGCTACAATTGTGGATTTATCTATTTCCGCCTTGTAGTTCTTTCAGTCTTTGTTATATGTGCACTGAAGCTCTGTAATTAAGTTAATAAATGTTTGGGATTGTTATGTCATCTTGCTGAATTGACCCCTTTATCATTATGAAATGACTTTCTTTATTCCTGATAATATTCTGAAATCTAATTTTTCTGATATTAATATGGGCACTCAGCTTTCTTTTGATTAATGTTAACATGATATATATTTTCTGTCCTTTTACTTTTAACCTATTTATGTGTTTAGATATGAAATGTGTTTCTTATAGGTAGCATATTGTTGGGTCTTGCTTTTCTATTCGATCTGACAATCTTGGCCTTTTAATTCGGGTATTTAGATCATTTACGCATAATGTGAATATTGATATGGTTAGGTTTAAATCTATCATCTTGCTATTTGTCTTATCTGTTTTCTGTTCCCTTTTCCTCTTTTCCTACATTATTTTGGATTAACTGAATACAATTCTGTTTTTTTCCTTTGTTAGCTTATTAGCTGTAACTCTTTGTTTTATCTTAGTGTTTGCTTCAGGGTGTATAGTAAACATCCTTAACTAATCACAGTCTACCATCAAGTGGTATATACTACTTCATGTATGGCATAAGGACTTTACAGTAGTTTACTTCCATTTCTCCCATCCTTACCTTTGTGCTTTCATTGTCATACATTTTAATTTTACATATGTTATAAACCTCACACTACTTTATTATTTTTGCTTAAACAGCCAGCCATTGTCTTTTGAAGAGATTTTAGAAATAAGAAAAAAATCCCATATATTTATCCATATAGATACCATTTCTAGTGTTCTTTATTCCTTTGTGTAGATCCGGATTTCCATCTGACATCATTTTCCGTTTTCCGCCACCAACTGGTGGTGAGGTTCTGCCAGTCCAAAAAGAAGGCTCCTGAGGAAGACAAATAAGTAATTCTTATTGTACACTTAAAAGCCAAGGTTTGATTTTAGGGATAATGACCTTTAGGGATGTGGTCATAGACTTCACTAGGAGGAGTAGGAAAGTCTGAACTCTGTTCAGAGGGATCCAGATGTGATTACCTTAATGGAACAAAGGAAAGAGCCCTGGATGGAAGAGAAGAGGTAAGAAGTGTATGGTACACAGTGACAACTTGGAAGTTTGCCTCCTGCTAGAAGACTTGGCCTGTGATGGTTCTGTCTGACGTGGCCCATTTGGGAACTCTTCATCAGATTCAAACATGGCAAGATATTTCTGAGCAGTGTAATGAATGAGTTTGTATAAATTCAATCAAGCGACCAATATGGATAATATGCTGGGTATGTGGTATGTTGTGGAGGATGGCTAGGAAGCAAGGTCTCTGCTAACCTTCTACAGGTTGTTACAATAATCCAGATTGGAGATGATGAGGTTTTATTATGGTACTGGCAATGGAGAACAAAGAAATTAATATGAAGAAGAAAAAAATCAAAAGAACTTAGAGGCTAATGTGATGTAAGGGGAGGGAACAGAAGATTTTAGGATGTTTCTCAAACACTCAAGAAGCATATGTGTATGCTCTAGTTTCCAGGATTGAACTTAGCCAGTCTTTTATAACAATAATGGTGTCTAGAAAGCCATAGGCTTACAATGTGGTTACTTGAAGTTGTCAGATTCAAACCATATCCTTGGCTTTTCTATAGAGGCAGTTACCCCCAATTTCCATTCCACCCTTCTTTCACATTAACAGAATCACCAATTTCTTGTTTGGCTTGTGACCATCCACAAAAAGAACTACTTCATTGTTGTTGGATGTGGTCGTATAAGGCCAATGGGATGACAGGAGAATTTTGTGGCAGTTGGGGGGAACCTTTCTTAAAAGAAAACTGACGTGTTCTCTTTATTCCCTTTCTTCTTCCTCCACTCCTCATTCAATTCCTGGATGATTGTGAGGTCCCTGAGGACTTGGTGGAGCAGAGCCACAGTGCAATTTTAAGATTGCCTATCTTCAGACTTTCATGTAATGGAGAAATAAACTATCTTCTTTGAAACACAGATATTTGGGGTCTGTATTGCAGCTACACTTAGTTTTAATTTGTACATCTTGGTTGCTGTGTATTAAGAATAGTCAGCACACACTTCTATCTCGTCTAACTCAAAAAGCATTGGCCTACAGAAAGATAGAAGCTTTCTCAAGTACGTTCCCATGTAAGTACTCATCCCCACTTCATGAAAACTAAGAAAAGAGAGAGGCTATTTTCCCCTATAGTATGTGTTTCTGTTCTATCAGTGATCCTCCAGAATGAACTCATAGAAGGTGTTGAGTGATTTGTTGAAATAATATATGAACTTTGAGAGATAACAGGGGCTTTAGGGGAGGACTTGGTGCGGCTTGGATGTTTCTTATAACCCTATTAATTGATGTAATGGGATGAACAGCATTTTGGAAAAGAATGATTCCCCTGACACTCGGCTTTAGTTTTCTATTGCAGTAAGTGGTCAGCAGAATAACGGCCTCCCAGAGATATTCACATCCTTATCCCCAGAATCTGTGAACATGTCACCTTACATGGCAAAAGGGACTTTGCAGGTGTGGTTAAATTAAGGATCTTGAGATGAGAAGATAATTCTGGGCTGTCTGGGTAGGCCCAGTGGAATCACAGGGGTCCTGATGAGAGGAAAGTGGGAAGGTCAGGGCCAGAGAAGGAGGCCTGATGATAAAAGCAAAGGTCAGAGAGACAGTCAAAGACTTGAAGATGGAGGAAGGGGCCATGAGCCAAGGAATGCAAGTGGCCTCTGGAAGCTAGAAAAAGCAAGGAAACTTATTTTCCCCTGGAGCCTCCAGAAGGCATGCAGGCCTGGTGGCACCTTGATTTTAGAATCCCTGACCTCGAGAATTGTAAGATAATAAATATGTATTGTTTTAAGTCACTAAGTTTGTGGCAATATGCTCCAGCAGCAATAGGAAACTATTACACTGTGTAACAAATTATCACAGAGTTAGTGACTTAAAACCGCTCCCCTTTATTATCTCACAGTTTCTGTAGGTCAGAAGTTTGGGCATGGCTTAAGTAGGTCTTCTGCACAGTGTCTCACAAGGCTGCAATCAAAGTATCAGCCAGCTGTGTTCTCATCTGAAATGCTGACTGGGGAAGTATCCATTTCTAAGATCATTCCGTTTGTTGGTAGACTTAATCTTGCAGCTATGGAACTCAGCTTTTCGTCTTCTTGCTGGCTGTGGACCAGAGGCCACTTTTAGCAACTAGAGCTGTCTGCAGTTTCTTGTCACGTGGCCCTCTACATAGTCCCTTTTACAACACACGTGTGTGTGTGAATCACAGGAGTGACATCTTATCCTCATTGCAATATAACTATAAATATAGCCTAATCATAAGAGTGACAGCCTTTGCCATCTTCTATTATTTATAAGCATATCACAGGTCTTGCCCACATGCAATGGGAGAGGATTATGCAGGGCGTGAATGTGGGGGACACCCTAAGATCTGTTTGCCGCAGTTGGCATTAAAAATCACAACAGTTAATCAGTCCTATCAGCTGAATCTAGTGAGATTTGGAATCAGGCAGAACTTGGAGCTTGGCAGAGATGGGAAAGCTAAAGTCCATGAGAACAGGCATATGCTCCTCAAAATACTTGTGCTAGAATGTTCATAGCAACCATATTTGTGACAGTGAAAAGTAGGGAAACTACCCAAATTCCCCTCAGTGGTAGAATGGATAAATAAATTCGTATTACTTTGGATGAATAGACAACTAAAAGAAATGAGAAGGAACATTCTAAAACTAGATTCAACCATCTGAGTGAACACTAAGCAGAATAGTGAGCAATTATTGAACCACTAAAACATAATAGTGAGCAAAAGAAACTAGACACAAGAATGCATACTGTAGGGCTCAAATTTATATAAAATGCAAAAACAGATGAAATTAATCTACGCTGGTAGAAGTCAGCATAGCTGTTAGCCTTGGGTGACAGTGACTGAAGGGGAACTGGGGAGCTTTTAGGATGCTAGCAGTGTTTTAGTTTTTGATCTAGGTGTCAGTTACATACACGTTTAGTTTTTGAAAATTCACTGTGCTGGACACTTATCATTTATGCATTATCCTTTATATATTATACCTCAATTAACTGCTTTTCTTAAATGCCCCCCAAGAAAGAAAAAAACCCAAAGTTTTGACTGGTGGGATCCAGTAAGAGGTGTTAGAATGGCCTAAGGGCAACAAGGACTGTAGTAGAGTGGACTGGCCAATCTATTCTAGAAAAGGACACAAGAGTACAGTCAGGGAGCTGCATGGGGTAGGCACTGGGCACATTGTTAGGAGATATTCAGTGTTCCCCACGCCCTGCATTCAATCCCCAGTGGAGGTGGCCTTGAGGGTGCTGCTGTTTATAACTTCTCCCCTGTTACTAAGGACACTTTTTAAGGCAAACCGTCTGTGGATGGGCAAAATGGACCTCTCCCCTCCCCCAGAGGCCCCTGATAAACTAGTAGTATGACTTCAAGGAGCCTTCTGTGCCTATGAGAAACCCATCTTGGCTGGGCTCCTCAGTGGCCTATCTCTTTGTGAGCTCACCATAATCTGTCAGCTGATGCTAGGACAGAGCAGCAGGGCCTAAAATGGGAGCAAAACTCACAAAGACTTTCTGAGGCAATTAGGTGCCCCAATAGAGCATTCTGGTTTGTGGCTTCAAGTCACAGGCTTTATCTTGGCCTTCATGGACCTTTTATTTACTTTTAGGACTCTACTTCTCACTGGAGTCCTGAAGAAGCAGCAAGAGGATGGCACAAAGCCAGAGTCCTCCACGAGTGAGCTCTTTATCTTCCTTCTACAGAAGCTCTGTGCAGAAACAGCAACTCAGGCTGTCCCTTAAGCAGCTTCATTGTCAAAGGCTCGATAGAATTCTCCTTCTGAACAAAGGGAGATACATTTCTTTATCTCTCTAATTAATGCTTAGACCTAAAAAAAATGTGTTCAGTCTGCAGTCTAGAGGATGAACTACCTGAAAAAAAGAGTATTTTTCTTTGGAAGAAAAAAATAATGTTGATGCCGTCTCTGCTGTATGGATTTTCACATCAGTCAGGGAGCTTGATAAATACAGAATCAGAAAAAAATAATTCCAGGGGGTGTATTCTGCCCCAGCCTAGACATTCAGGCTCCAATTCCCATTATCTAGCAGTCCAGTGGGTTGAAATGGAGCAAATGCAGATCACTGTGAGCTACGCTAAATGTGTGTTGCACCAACCACTGTTTAATATGTGCAATGCTTTCTGTCTTCACAGTTATGCATTTTCTAGTCTTGTGCCAAAAGACCAATCATCAGAATATAGTGTGCTGGTGGGGAGCAGAAACAAGTACAGAATGCGTTCAAACTTTCTGTCTCCCAGATCAATTCTAAATTGACCCTGCCGGCTTAGGGAACGTAGTGCATGGATCTGCTAAAGCTTATCTCCCTGAATAAATCTCTTCTCTCCCCCTTTCATCCCTCCCACCACATTCTGTCCTTACTCTTTATGCTCCTTTTGTCTTGTTGCCTGTCTCTTCCCTCCTTCTTTCTGGGTGACTGGACTGTGGCATCTTCCTTGCCACATCTCAACATATGATCGTTTGAATATCTTGCAAGAGCCACAAAACAAGCAAAAATTAGGCTACAGCACAACTAAATGATTAGGGTTTTATCTTGATGAAACAATATCTCAAAATGACTTAGCAAAAAGATATGGAATCTTTTCAACGTGCATGACCAAAGGATAATCTAGATATTGAAATGGCTTTGGGTTTATATTCTGTACATATTGTAAAGCTTCAATTATGAGAGAGACTATGAACATAAAGTGATCAGTACAGAAGAAAGAGAAGCCAGGTGGCAGAGCAAATGTTTTCTATTCTGCTCTCCTGGAAAATAGGAGAGATGTTTCTGTAATTTAAGTGAGGCCTCTATTCCCTAGATTCTCTCCTTCTGAAACCAAAGGATCCTTTCCAGAGCCAGCAAATTCAGGTTTCATCCAAAGGCATTATTATACCTTGTGGCCAGAAATTCCTGTCTTGCCTCCTTCCTTAGATCTGAATCCCTCTTCCCCAGAGCAGCTGGTGCAGTGTGGCCCTTCTACCCTATTCTTGGGTAGATGCTGGCAGAGTTACCCCCTGCACAGTTTTGGCTTTGGCTTTGCTGTTGGTGTCCTTTTGTTGGTGACAAAAGGTCAGAAGTTTGGGGCATGACGCTTCGTGATCTAACACCGCAATACCGACTACTCAAGACACAAAACTCCAAGGAGGAAAGAGAAAGGAAGTTGATAGAGGATTGGGGGACTTGGGAGGAGAGAGGCTGCAGCCCATACAAGCACCTGCAGAGTCTGCACACTGAGGCTCCACCCCACAGGAGCTGTTCTATTTTTCTTATCTGTTCCAGATCAGCTCACTTTCTGTATTCATCCCTGTGGAGTTTTGTTTGTTTGCTTCAAAAGACTCTCTTGCCTGAAGCTTCTAGTTGCAACCTTTTGTTTTGAATTTTATGGTGACCATTACACAGATTCTGCCACCCAAGTCATTCCATTTGAGAATTCAAAGGTGTGAGGTTGCATGAAACCTCTATATAAAGACATTAACACCGTGATCCCAACTAACCAAGAGATGACATTACAAAAAAAAAAAAAAGAAAGAAAGAAAATCAAAGGAGTTGTTAAAGGGGACAGTAGGGAAGACAGTTGCTGCCTTCTGCTATGGACAAATATAGCATCCCACCCCCTCACCCTCCCCAGCCTTCTTACTTTCCATCTGCATGCGAGTCTCGAAATGATCACTAGAGCCTGCAACCACAGGCTCCATTTCTGCAACCTCAGCCTCCCCCTACATATATATATATATATGTGTGTGTGTGTGTGTGTGTGTGTGTGTGTATAAATATATATGTGTGTGTGTGTATATGTATGTATATACACACACATACACCCACATACAACTTCCCTTTGATTCCTCTTCACTTTTGACCTAATTCTTGAAAGCTGCATTCTCAGTGCCCCTCTCTGACAAACACCCAGGGGAAGGGGGCACACCTCACTGGCTCCTGAGTCAGCTCTGAATACTCTCATGAGGCCTCTTTCTGTCAGATGCACTCCGACTACTCTCGCTCAGGCTTCTCTCTGCCCCACAGGCCCAGCCTCCTACTGGAATTCTCCTCTTGAAGTTTTTTAATTCAACCTCTGTGCTCTAATAGACAACCTTGTATTTCTCCCCTTTATAGCCCTCCCCTTTGTTGCGGAGTCTCAATGAGGTGCACAGCAATAAATATTTTTCCTCATTAACGTATCTCTTCACTGTCAGGGCCAGATGTAAGCAGAGCTGTGAAGTCTTTATTAAGCATGCACTATCTTCCAGCACCATACAAGCATTATCTCATTTAAGCCCTGTAATGTTCCTATGAAGTGGGCATCATTATCACTGTTGCACAGGTGAGGAAATTGATATACAGAAAGGTTAAGTAACTTGTCCAAGATTAAGTGACAAAGTCAGGAGTCAAAGCTAAGGCTGCCTCTTAACCAGCTCTCCACAGAGGTGATTTAACAGGGTCCGACCTGAGCAGTGCTGTCCATCCTTTTTCTTTCCCCTGAACCTCCTTCTCAGCTCCACCGCAGGTGCCTGGCACCCTCAGCTTTCACCAGGACCCTTCTGGCATTGTGGGCAGTGATAGTTATCTATTTGACCTATTCTGGAGGAATATGGAAGCTGGGAGGCATCAGGAAGAAAAAGGTCCAGGCTGGCTACTTCAGTTTATATAGTTTTCTGGCCAGAGATGGACTATGAGGCGAGGAAGTGTTCTTTGTTCCTCAAATCATATGATAGAGACCAGTGCCTACTCTACTCATATGTAAGGCCAGGCCGGAAACCACATTTGACATGTTTTAAAGCCTTAGAATGTGGAGGAGGAGCTCAAGAAGTAGTATAGGAACACTGTATTGGTGCTTCCTCTCATGCTTCTTAGCACTCTGTCACTTAGCAATGCTCTGAAATCCTGGAGGAGACTTTTGTGCTCTCCATGAGATGTCTATGTTCCCATATCTTTTATTTTCTTGTGTTTCTGCTGGAGTAGCCATTCCATTCTCTTGTATTTCCTAGTTAGTTTTGTCTAATTTTCCCTCTATACCATAATCTTCTTAAAGCCTGGAGACCACATCCTGTGTAATCTAGCACAGTACCTTACTTTAAGTAGGTGCCTGTTACATCTTGTCAAATTGAAATGAAGTCAAAAGGATGAATGCTGTTTGAAATTTCAGATTTTGGTACAGGCTAGAGGGAGCTCGTTATGTGTCATAAGGCAGTCTCTAGCTACAAAAAACATTGATTTTTCTTTCTTTCTTCATTCTTCTCCCTCTCTGACTCCTTGCTTTCACCCCCCCAAACCAAACCATCTGCTGTGAGGCGCAGAGAAGGCTGGGAAAGATAAAGAAATCCAAAAGTGAAATTTTGGCACGGAAGCAGTGTGCTTTGAATCCACTCTATACATTAATAACAGGAACCAGTGAAGGGAGCATTCTTCAGGCTGAAAGGGAAGTCCTGAGATTAATAGCTTCTGGGTTCCTGATGGATACCACTGTCTCTTTTTGGGCCTTGGGAAAAAAAAAATGCAGTCCCTGGATTCGTGTGTGATCATGAACTCGCAGAGATCACAATGCAGGGAGAGCCTCTAAGAGGAGCTGCCTTAATGTGCTTCCCTTTCCTGGGTAGCTGAGCCTCTGACTAATTGGGGGTCATGGTAATTGGGGGCACACAGAGGGTTGCTAAAGCTAGAGATTAAGCCTCCACCAACTGTGCATTGGTTTCCAATTGTTGGAGGACTAGTGGTGGTACAGCTGCAGTTGGGTCTTGCTTTTGTTTATGTCTGTGCTGAAAGCCCAGGAGGGAAAGCCTTATTGGGAGAATTGCGGCTAACGAAACAACCCTCAGCCAGCTCACAACGGATGACCATCCATGGCATTTATAGATATTTTAATGAGTGTCTAAAGTGTAGTGACAGTGAAAAGTGCAAGGTAGAACTGGCTGCTGACATTGTGTGCTCTTTAATTGGACAAAATAAGCATTGGCTCAGATTTTCAGTTGGCATTTGCTTTTGAGCCTGGGTGGCAGGGTATGGCCTACAAGATACCTGATGAGATGCGTGGAATTCAGGGCACTACTTTTTATTTTTCGGTCAGGTCTCACACTGAGGCCTACTTGATGGACAATAGAAAGCCCACATCAGCATTCTTTCTTCCATTCCTGGGAATATCCACCATTCCTTTTTTGCTGATAAGTTAGAAAGCAGAAGCCTAGGTGTGATCTCTCCAAAGGCCACCACTACATAACCAAAAGAATAACTCATATTAATAATGCTATTGTTATGAATAATAATAATAGTATTATTCATAGAAAAGTCTAAGATAGAATTAACAGTGAACCAGGAGGGGACATTCAGAAACCTTTTAAACTTTGCTTCCACTCCCATTTTCTGCCAGGATTCTGATAATCAGAAAGTCAGAAAGGCTTTGAATGGTCATCCACCTATGGCTTCCCTTTTTTTCTTTATTCTCCGTCTAATTGAGCAAAATACCTCTGTCACACACCCATGACTTGGACCCAGTTATAGGCTCCCTGTAAATAAGGGTAGAGGTGGGAAAAGACAAGAAACATTGTTTCTCCAATATGGTACATAAGAATCTAGAATTGAGGTGAGGTTTGGCATGGGTGAAAAGGAGTCCTGGCATGGCCTAGTATGAAAATCAGTGGATGCGATAAGACATTGGAAAAGATAGTATCAGAGATAACTAAGGGCAAAAATTGAAAGTTGTAACACCAACTGATTTATACTATCTCCTGTGATCTTTCCTCCACTACTACCCCTTGGTCATATGCCTGTTGTATCTGGGAGGGGGGCATATTTAGTGAAAGGGGACTGGAGAAGTGGGGCTTATAAAAACTTAGTGAAAACCTCTCTCTTTGAAACAGTCTTGAAGTGCAGACATTGACATTTATGATGTGGGGTTTGCCATGCGTCTGAGAATATTGTCATAGATTCTTCCAGGTCAGTCTCTGTTCTCTGATTTTATTTGCATTTATTACCCCAGGATCCTAGGTGCCATGGCTATAGTGGCAACGGTTCCTGGTTATGGTAAAACTAAATCTGTGTCATTACCGCCTTTCTCATTACTGTTATTTAATTGACCAAATTAATTTAATTATGATCAACTTAATCCAAAATTAGAATGGAGGTGGTGGGATAAATGCAAGCTTCAGAGAGTGAAGAATTGTTTAGCACACTGCTTAGGCCTCTGTGTCCCACCTCGTGACATCCAGCTTTGCCTGAAAAGGCCATTGATCACTTTACCTTAAGGGTGCAATGCCTTCTCTCTAAAAAATAGATCCCTTCTGATTCCCTCTTTAGTTTTGGTTCCTGTATGTTTATAGTTTGCTTGTTTTGTTTATTCACGTTGCCCGTGTGGATGTCTTGTATTGCACTAGCTGTCCCCAGCTAATCGCTTTGATAGATGAGGTTTAGGGCATTTCCTGACTGCCCAGAGTGGAAGTTTAATTAGACACCCAATCCGCTGCTGTGTATGTAGTCTGACGTGTTAAAAATGTATATTCTACCATTAGTATAAGGGTTGTCTAAACATAGATATTTGCTTTGGACCTTTAAACTTTCTGATTAATCTACAAAAGAATTTTTTGTATGGCACCAGTTTATCCTCAACAGATGGTTTATTAAGTAAAAATCAGCTTTAAAACAAACATGTCACAATTATTTCATTCTCTGCAGCAGAATTCCTACTGTTGATGAACCCCTAATTGGAATTTGGTTCTGGCAAGGAATGAAAAACAGAGACATACTGTGAGGACAGAGTGCCAAAAATAGCACACTGAGCAATACAAAGGACCACAGCAGTCCTACCTTGTGTTTTCTTCCGGCGCCTTTCCTCTCCTTTCATATGGAGGAGACCATTTGGCCCCAGTATAATCCCATTTTGTGGCCAGGAGATGGAAACACTGAGATGTATGGTCCAAGCCACCAGTGAGGAAAGATCCATGATGTCTGATGAGTTCTGTCCTGGATGTACTGGAATAAACAAGGTCCCAAGCTCAACTGCCTTTCTCTAATACCAAGAATTACCATTGCTAATGTCTCTCTAGAACTTCCCTGATGAAATGCCAACAGCGCTAGAGAGGAGTGACAACAGCAGCGATATCAAAATGGCTGAAAATTATTGGACATTTGCTCTATGATGGGTTCTGTGCTTAATGCTATATATACATCATCTCATTTAATAGTGGCAAAATCCCTGTGAAAGCTATACTATTATTTCCCTGGTTCGCAGATGAGAAATAGAGGCACACAGTAGTAAATGACTCACTCCAGGTCAGGCAGCTAATAGATGATAGGGCTGGCATCAGTACCCACCTCTGTTTGATTCCTAACCACTACGGTACTTATTTGACATATTTGTGTGTGATCATTAGGCCGTTAGTGCCCATTGATACATTAGGCTGGTCTCAGTTATCAGATTAGCAATCACTCCCCTCTGTGCCTGACTTAATAACACACAAGACAGAGGAGTTTTAGAATGGGGTCTGAGTATTACGTGTGTGTGTGTGTGAATAGAAGGATAAGTACAGAGCAAGGTTCTGTACCTCATCTATTGAAGTGTAATACTAGGAAATCCAAGACAGTTGCAATGAGGGACATCAGTGGGAGCATTATGAATATTCCTGAAATTAGGTTTTATTAATGAAGATTTCTGATAAAGTGGCTTTACTGGCTCAAAGACTAAACTCAGTGCAAACTCTTCCTTGTAAGTATGCTGACTACCTCATTGTTGGCTGCACTGAAACACGTAGTTTGAAAAATCTACCTATGCTTGACACAGCCACCAGCCCTTGCTGGGGGAAGTAATGCAGTTTCAGGTCCCAGGGGATGCTGCAGGGAAAGAACCCCAGGTGGTCTGCAAAATTATCAGCTCCTGAAAGGTAGCCTTTTCTCTGAGCTGGGGGCGCCAGGCACACTTGGCTTCTAACTCACCATATGGCATGCATTATTGGGCCAGGCTGCTCTGTTCAGTCTCTGGTGTGATGTGGCACTTAATGCTGTGGAATTATTTCCTTACTCAATTAAAAAAAAATGCCCTGCTCTAAATCCTCATCTGTTTCTCCCCACAAGCCCCTCTGCCAATCCCCTAGGCACCAAATGTATTTTTCTGCTGTGCTCCTTGCTTGTCCTTTCTTTTTGCTTTGCTTTCTTGAAAACTTTTGCCCTCTGACTTAAAAGTATAGCAGGAGAATGGGGCATGGTTTCAGACCCTGGGCCTGGATTCTCTCAAAGCAGCTGATCCATGAGATCTGGCCATTCCTTTTCTAAGGAAGGCTTTTGGGTTATTTCTCTCCTGCCATATTTTTTAGGATTCCAAAAGTTCTTGAAGGCAGCAGACAAAACAAAAGCCAAAAAAGAAACAAACAAGACATCAAAACTAAGGTAATATATTAGGAGACCTATTGCTTTTATTTCTATAGCTCCTCATCTTCTGCTTAGTTCTTCTGAGTCTCTAATTCCATCAGCGATCTGGTTGTGCTAACATATACTTGCTCAAATAATCATTTTCAGTGTCTTTATCATTTTGCTCCCCTGCTCAGGAAATGGCAAATGTGTGGGATTTCCTGAACTCAGGAAGACTGTCAGGCCCTAAACATCTCTATGCATCTACGGCAGGTCTTCAAAGTCCTAGGAATTGAGTAGTGTCTCTTGAAGGCCCCAGTGAACAATGCAAGCTGTTCCTGGGATAGATCCTGCGTGCATTTATGAGCAGGGTCTATCCAGAGTTTGCATCAGAATTACTTGGGTAGCTTGTTACAATGGGTATTCCTGGGCCCTACCCTAAATTTACAGAATTAAAATTGTGTGTGTATGTGCTCACTTGTGTGCAGGGGGAGGGGGATGTCAGGCCCAAGAATCTGCATTTTAAAAAGCTCCCAAACAGTGTACCCAGCAATTTGAGAACTATTATCATAAAGATTTTAAGAACCATGATCATATTTTTTAAAACAAAGATCTAGTGGCAATGAGGAGGTTTTCTGGCCTGTGGCAAAGTAAAGATTCAGATAGGAAAAGCAACTTAAAGAGCTGCTCCAGGGGGGGCAAATTAACAGGTCACCTGTGGGAAATTAATGGAAGGTTTTGCTTTTAGATGTTAGGAAAGAAGTTGGAAGTCTGGAATAAATGGCTGCAGTGTCCGTAACTCCACCTCAGGTCTCTCCCCTAGCAGTTTCCATCATTTATTTAAAAAATATTTTAGAGGGCTTTTCATTCACCCTTGTCCATCACAGGGAAAGAGCTCATTTCTGCCGTTTAAACCAGAACTCAGTGGTATAATGTCACATCTGTGGAAGAAGGATGGTGCCACTGAAACAGTAGATTCAAATAGTCTCCAAGTGTGATGCTCTGATCATATGCATCTGAATCAGCTGAAATGCTGGTTGAAGTGCAGATTCCTGGGCCCCACCTCAGACCTAGTGAATCAGATTAGGAGCCCCCAAATCTGCATTCTAACCAGCTTTCCAGGTGACACTGATGTATAATAAAGTTTGAAAATCAATGTTCTAAAGTATTTGTGTCTTTGCTCTTACTGGGAAATTCTTTGCCTCCATCTCTGCCTGTGGAAGTCTTGCTCATCCCTACAGTCCCAGACTTCCCTGATCCACTTGCCCCAACCCCAACAGATGTGACCTCAACAGATGTGACCTCTTCTGTTGCTATGGAAATGGGAAATATGGGGAGACATCATGACTGGGGTGCAGGGGAGAGTTGGGGAGCACTGAAATGCAGCGGCTTGACAGGAGGTGGTGGGAGAGACCCAGGGTTTGTACTTAGAATTTGTATACTTGAGTTGAGGTTGCAAAAAGGCAGGAAGCCCAGGGCAAACCAACAACAAAACTACCTAGGCCCTATAGTTGCCTAAGCTCAGCAGTGAATTCGACCTCCATAGCAATTATGTTGGAGATGAGAATTGGAGGTCATGTCAGGGAAGGGATCTGGAGTGGCAAGTGAAACCAAATGCCTGCCGACTTGACAACAGCATGTGGAAGAATGGAGATAGGCTGGCCTGGATTCTCCTTCCCCTTTCTCTTTGCCTGTGGGAACCCTATCCCATATTCTGCATCACAGTGCCTTGCCCAGGCTGCTTGGGCCACCCCAATCTGAGAGTAACAAGTGACCCATGATACTCTCCCACCCCTCCTCTTATTTGAGGAGTATGGAGGTACACTTTCCTGGGCTCTTTTGCTGATGTCTTCAGAGGCCCTGGGGCAGAAAATACCAAGGAGCAGCCCATAGTCCTTGGGAGACCAGGCTATAAGAAGATCCAGGGCAAAGTGAGGTCTGGGGACCACTTGCATCAGCTCAGGCTGCTATAACAAAATACCACAGACTCAGCAGCTTAAACCACAGACATTTATTTTCTCACAGTTCTAGAGGTTGGAAGTCTGGAATCAGGATTCTAGCATGACTGGGCTCTGGTGAGGATTCTCTTCTTGGCTTGTACATGTCTACTTTATCCTCACGTGGCCTCTCCTCTGAGCATGTATGGAGAGAGAGGTTGATCTCTCCCTCTTCCTCTTTTTATGAGGCCACTAATTCCATCGGATTAGCGCCTCACCTTATGATCTCATTAAATTGTAATTGCCTCCTAAAGCTCCTATCTCCAAATCCAGTCACACTGGGTGTTAGGGCCACAACATATGAATTGTGGGGGACATGATTCAATCTACAGCACACAGCATCACCTGTGTGTGCTTGTTTGAAAGGCTCCATCTCACATCTCCTCAATCCAAATTCCTTGCAGAGTAGGGCCAGAGAATCTGTAAGCACTTCAGGTAATTCTGATGAATACTCACACTTAAGAACTACTGCTTTCAAGGATGTGCTTTGTTTGTATTTAGTTCGTATGATCTCGATGTTTTTGAAGCTGGTTTTATCTTTACCCTGTACTATGACTTGGTGGGCAGCACAGTCCCTACTTTCAATTACTTTTGGCTGAAGTAGAGCTTTCTTTCGTGTCCTAAACTGGTGGTTCTCAAATTTTAGTGTGCATGTGAATCAACTGAAGATCTTGTTAAAACTCAGATTCTGCTTCAGCAGGTCTGGGGTGGAGCCTGAGATTCTAACAAGCTTCCAGGTGATGCTGTTTTGCTGGTCCATAGACCACACTTTGAGTAGCAAGATCCTAAACATTTTTCCAAGTGTTAAAGGTGCGCCTCTAATTCAGGGATAGCAAATTCCAAATTCCAATGTTCCAGTAAATGTGTGAAACTATCAGAGGTGATGTCAATAGGGCGTGATAGAACCTGTAGGCATTGAAATACACATTTTTAAAACCCACTAAGCTGGCCAAATAGTCTGCAGACTGCTTCCATCTGAGGCAACTGATTTGCAGCCACTTTGCTAGTACAACTATTTTAAGGTTTGTCAATAAGTATTTATTTTCCCATCTACCCACTTTATAGGTTTTTAGATTTCAACCACAATCCCTTTCACTCTTCCTCTCCCCACTCTTAATTGGCACTGCTTGATGTTGCTTTGTAAGCATTTTTAAGGGTTATAATTATTTCAAAATTTGTGTCCTATATAAGCAAGCAGGTTGTAACTCTTCAAGGGCAGACTGGGCCTTGTTTCTTTTGTCTCCCCTCAATAATGTTTATTTAGTTCAGCGTTCAGTTCACAGTGAGGACTCAGTCCCTGATGACTAATTGACTCACCGTCAGGACCAGGACAGGACTTCAGAAGAGAAGTGAGTTCACTAGGATGGCTGAGATTGGGAGATAAGGACCACATCCTATGTGATCAGCATACAGTTCCTCCTAGTTCAACGAAGGCAAGCCAGGATTTTCTAAAAAACAAACATTGGATTTTTCCAATATTAGAACACAGACCAGGCTTGCTCAACTGCTATTGTTTTGAATTTAGCAGGATGTGTTGTGTTTGCAGCTTCTGGACTTACTTGATCTGCTATTTTTGGTGCTCTTCATTAAATGGATTGTTGATATGTAAATACACAAGTTGCTGTGCAAAATTGCCCTGATTTTCTTGTGAACTTTCTTTCTGCAGTTTGTGGAAAGGCATTATGTTACTTCCTCACATTCAAGAATATTTTAAGTACTTGCAGCTAAATTGTGCTAAACCAATTGTCAAAACTTGGGAGTGTACCATAAAAGAAAATTGATACAGATAAAATCAACCCATTTGCATGGTCTCCTGTTTATTTATATGTATGCAAATATTTCAGTACGTGGCATAGATATACACACACATTGTGTTATGGCGAAAGATTCAACTAGAGTTAATGACCATACGCAGGGAAGAGCTATTAGCAAATTAATTAAGAATTGTCTGTCATGCTATTGTAATACAAAGTCATTTGCTGGCTTAAAGAAGAACTCTTTCCCTCACTGAAAATTGTGATTTTATAGACTATTAGCTGATCTCTGCCAGAAAAGAGACTTCTGTTCAAATAAACAAAAGGTTGTAGATGACTAGTCAAGTGTGAGCATGAACTGAATTGATTACTTTTTCGATTATGATTCTCTGCTTTTTCATTTGTTCAAAAAATATTGATTAATCGTAAAGTCTTCTCTGTCAGACATAGTACTGGGCACAGGGTAAACAAGGGGTTGTAGCAGTGCCTTCTTGAAACTTACATTAATTCCAAGTTCTGTCATCAGTGTGTGTGTGTGTGTGTGTGTGTGTGTCTTGGTCCCTTTGGGTTACTATAGTAAAAATA
Organism: Equus caballus; assembly: GCF_041296265.1. Classification (NCBI taxonomy): domain Eukaryota; kingdom Metazoa; phylum Chordata; class Mammalia; order Perissodactyla; family Equidae; genus Equus; species Equus caballus. The sequence continues at coordinate 123,678,105 of NC_091715.1, read as the reverse complement.
TCATAGACTCAGTGGCTTAAACTGGAAACATTTCTCACAGTTCTAGAGGCTGAGAAGTCCAAGATCAAGGTGCTCGCAGATTCAGTGTTTCTTGAGAGCTCTCTTCCTCGTTCACAGATGGCCATTTTTTTGCTGTAACTTCACATGGCAGAAGAGGTGAGGGAGCTCTCTCAGGTGTCTTTTATAAGAGCGCTAATCCCCTTCATGAGGGCTCCAGCCTCATGACCTAATCACCTCTCAAATGCCCCACCTACTAATACCATGACCTTGGGGGTTAGGTTTCAACATAAGAATTTGGGGAGACACAAACATTTAGTCTATATCAATGTGTATTTATATCTTATAGTAATTATAACAATCTTGGATATTTTCTTTATATAATCAAAGAATTATACAGTTGGAAGATGCCTTGAAATGCCATTTAACGCATTCCTTCATCCTTCAGCTAGCTGAAGAAGCTGTATGTGTGTTGCAGCTACACTGAAAGATGTGCCCCGCTCATATCTCCTGGGCACTCACCATTTCTGTGCACACCCACCTGACAGCTTTGAAATGGAAGCACCAAGCACTTGGCTATGTGCTTTTTCTGGTGTCTGGAGCCCGCATGACCTATGCTGGGGAGTTGACACATCTCCTCCAACCAGTGAATCAGCCCTCAACCAAGAACTGATGGGAATTGGTAGGTAAATACCCCAGCTCCCTTTCCCTCTGTTGGGATGACTCTGAGGTGCGTTCTACACTATCTTGCAGAGGTCCCTAGTGGGATTGTGCCTCAGTTACCCACAATGATGACCTGCTCAGGAATCACTTTATATTGGCTTCCTTCTGTTCCATGCAATACTTCCCTATTTCCCTACCAGTGCTTCCTGGGATCACCACCCAAATACACCACTGGTATCACACTCTTGTCTCAGGGTCAGCTTCTGGGGGAACCCAACCTAAGTCATGTGTCAACCCTTGGCTCTTCAAGGATACATGATGGAATTGTATATTTAAGGGCAAACTTATTTTGAAAGTCATATATAATGTAAAATACATGGCTATCATTCATAGGCAAATATAAGTACATTGTTTATTTTTGTCAAACATTTAGATGCACATGATTAGATAAGTATATTTGGGGAAGACTTTATCTTTGAGAAAAAGTAAAATTCTTTTGCAATTTAGATAATAGAACCTATGGTTGGGCAATTTCACAATTTTGTGTATTGGAATTTTCAGAAAGCCAATCATTAGCTTGTAACATTATGAAACCTTGTTTTAGGATCTGGCTGCCTCTTTGAATCTCTTCCCATCACCTCTCCCTACATAACCTAGGTCTTCTTGGGATAGAACGTTGAACTGAGTGGTTACACCTTAACTCAAAGCTCACCTCCTTTTATGTCTGTTTCATTTTCTGTTGTCTTTTGTTGCTGTTATTCTCTCATCCACAGTCTATGTCTGTTTTCCTCTATCTTGAATGGAATCTTACCCCTAGTTTTATAGACATGTTGTCCGGAATTTCCCTTTGCAGCCTCATAAACCCACTGCATATATTTTTCTCTTCCGTTTATTGGTGTTGAGAAAGTTATCTGATTTTGATCAGACTTAGAGTATTCTAGTCTATGAATAATATAGTATGGAAAATGAAACCAGACAAGAAACATAACTATTGGGCTTATGGCAGGACTGAGAACTTATAACATGAACTTTTTATACTCATGCATTTTATGTATGTGTACTAGAATTTATTTACCTCTCTCATTTTAACTTCATTCTTCCCTCCAGTGCCCTGCAACTGTTAGGATCCTTTCATTTATGAGCTTGAAGGTGGCCAGTCCAGGGGAGGAAGTATAGGAGAAGTTCCTTGATTAGAAAGGAAGGCTTGGCTTCAGTTACCAAGGCCTTTGTTGTCTGCACTCCATGTTGCCTGCCCCAGTTGCTTGTCTGGTTACTTGAACTCTTGTCTTTTCCTGCAAGTGTCTTGATTCAGGATGTTTGCTTAGACTTTGGACTTCAGACTCCTGTCTTGTCTTTATTTTCTACGTCCAATGTCCCTGCCTAACTCACTGCCTATTATGAATTCTTACACATAGTAGGTATTGAATAGATATTCCTTAAAAATTGGATATATACCCCAACTCCTGCTTGCATGATCCTTCTAAGGCTTCTAAGACCTAAGCCCTTGACTCTTGGCTCCAAACTTTATCCTGAACTTAGGATCCTAGATAATTTCCCAGGGCTGGCAAGCTCCTCTGCCTGGATACTTTCCTTTACCCCCAACCCCGCCTCAGTTTCTTGGAGTTCTATTCCTTATTTTGCACCATGACTTGATGATTTGCTGTAATGCTGACAGTCCAATACAGATAATATAACTAGAATGTTCACAATAAGGGAGTAAATTAACAAATCTGAGATACACAATCCTGTTTACACTTTTATTTTGAAGGATAATTATGTCTCTGCTTAAGTAAGACCCTATGTATTGAGTGCAGATGTCAGAGCAAGAAAGTGTTGACTAAGACTGGGTTCCTGCTGTGAAGTGCAAGATGCGTGAAATTCTAGCATATGTGCTGAAATTTAAACCCATCATTTACTGACAGGCAATAATTACTTTAATGAAGTCAGGAGACTATTTCAAACAAGCAATTAGAGTTAACAATAAAACTGTAAACAGGACCCTAATTAATGAATTTTCAAACTGTACTTCCTACCTCTGTGAATGCTATGAGCTATAAAAAGAATGAGAAGAATATTATTGAATGCTTATGTCATGCTGGGCACTGTGCCAGGCACTTTACGTGTATTGTCTCTTTTAATACTCACAACAACTCTGTGGAGGAAAGAGTGGTATCACTTCCATTTTGCAGATGAAACTGAGGTTCCAGAGGTTAAAAAAAAATTACCCACAGTCATACAGGTTAGTTAACGGTGGACCTGTGATTTAAACATTGGTTAGTTTGACCCTAGAACCCAAGCTCTTAACCATGACATCTAGACTAGACATTTGTAAAACTCACTTTCCAATTTTGTTAGTCAGTATGTACTAATAGGAAACACATGATACCCTTAAATTAGGATAATTTGAAGAGGGTCTATTCATAAATGGACTATTTACAGAGGTGTAGGTATAAGGGTAGGTATATACTCCACAAAGAGTAGCATGGTAATATCAAAGGTTGCTGTTACTATCTCTAAGTTGAAGGGACAAGAGGAGGGAGCAGTTACTGGTACCCAGAAGGAGAGACTCATGTTGAGGAGGCCGATATGAGGGGGGGCAGTTGTCCTTCTCTAGAGGCACAGTCAGACAAAGGCAACCTTGCAGGGAGGAAGCCGAGGGACTAAATAAACTTACCTGACCTTCATCCTTCCTTCCCGTCCCCTTTCTGGTCTCCCCACTGGCCAAACCTAGCCAGAAGCCAGAGAGTAGTCTTAGGGGTTACCTGGTAAACATGTTGGAACAGCACACCCAAGTGTAGAATATATTTTCCTCTGAAATCCAAAGAAGCCTGCCAAGCGTTGTGCCTCTTTCTTCAGGGTGGGCAGTACCAGGTATAGGAACTTGTTTCTTACTTTGGAAAGGACATCCTGACATATCCCAGAACACTGAACATTCTAAAAACATCATCAATGTGGCAGGCCCCTGAACTTTTGCAGAGTTTATCTTCTACCCTCTGGCATACGTATATCTAATGGAGACATATAGGATTCTTGCTACCTCTTGCTCATCAGGTCGCTAGCCATCCGTTATCAAGTAATGGAACAGTATCACGTTAAGGGGCCTCTGGACTATGTTATGGCAGAGAACAGAAGAATTGACAAAGCTGTAGGGTGTGGTAGTGAAGATATACTATTGTCCCTACCATGTAAATTCAAACTGCTTTAATTTTCCTTACTGATTGAGATGGAAACGGAAGCATTTTCCAGGTCAATAGCTGCGTACCAGGTGCCAGGGAATATTTCAATTTTATCTAGTAAAGATACCATATCTGGAACCACAGTTGTGATTGACATCACCATGTGGTTAAGTTTATATTTACTATCATTCACCAAGACCTACCTCAGCTTTTACACCACCAAAATAGGCACGCTGAGTGGGGTTGTGGTAAAAATCACCATCCCTGTGTCTTTCGTGTCTTTTATGGTGGCACTAGTCTTTGCAATTTCCCCAGGGATGCAGTATGTCATTTGGTTTCCTATCATGGTGGGGGAGAGGCAGTTCCAGGAGTTTGCATTTGGCTCATCCTACGATACTAGCCCTTACTGTGTGGGCAAGGGAACAAAAGAGGCAAATCTTCCAATTACTAACTATGCTACTCCCATTTCCACTAATCTGAGATTGGGAGAATAGACACATAATGGGGCTTTTGTCCTGTTGGATGACTTGTTAGACTCAGGCCAAGACTCGATCTACCACCTGACTTCTGAAAGCGCCTGTTCTGACAGGTGGAACACAGTGGCATTTTGGTTTCTGGGGATAAGTGTAAGATTAGAGTCTATATCTAATAATCCCCAAAAGACCTGGGTATTTTTATTTCCCTAGTATTTGGCCATACGTGCTTCTGGGGAAGGCTTAGAGATGATTCAGTTTACTCTTCTGGCCTCAGCAGTCTGGGAATTGGCTTAAGTTTGAGAATTGGATAAAAGGCCATGAATTGCCACTACAATGACTTAAGTTTCTGCTTAGTAAACTAAGGTTTTTTCTGCCTGTATATGCCAAGCAGCACCTTGGTAGTTTTCATGTATTTCATTTTTAGACTTCCCTGATCACTTAACCATCACCAGACATCTGTACAGGTTAACACACTGATTGCCATTTGGTGCTTGGGTCTTATTGTGGTAATTGCACCTACCATGTCACTGATTGTTAAATGACACTACCTTGCCATTAGCACTTCAGGATCCCATTATTCCCATTGAGAACAGGATGAACCATTCTACGATAGCATCCACTACCATCATCTATGACCTACACAAGACAGCCACCTCAAAACTCTTTGAGGTTGTTGGTTCTCTCCCTCACCAATGTTTGTCATAATGTCTTGATGAAGGAAATGTTGTCCAGGACCTCATGGACTAATTGCTATGGCCATTTGATTTCCCAAGACATTGCTCTCTACCTGCACTTCATTCCATGCTATGATAAGTGATAACATGAGTGATTATGATGCCACTGTATGCCATGGATTATCTTCTTCCTATTTTTCCCCAGCAAGGATGTTATCCTGGTACTCCTCAATATGACCAAACCAATCTCAGAATCTCACTTTGAAAGTCTGTTTCTTAGGGCCACTTAAGAAATAATTACTGTATCAGTAAGATCTCAACTGAAATAAAGTGGAAAATTAGCATAATTCATGGAAGACTTATTTATGAAGGGATTATTTATAGGGGTGTAGGTGTAGGGAAACTGCAAGGGATTGTGTAGTACCCTAAGGATGGTATCAGTGAAGACATTACCACTCCTGGGCCTACAGAATGAAGAGAGGGAGCAGTTATCTGAACTTGGAAGGGGAGAGTTGTGTAAAGGGGACTATCTTGAGAGGAACAGTGACCTTTGGATTATGGACACAGGCCAAAGCAATCTTGCAGGGAGATAGCCAGAGGATTAAATACCCAGACCTTACTTTTTCCCTCCTTCTGCTCTTCTATTGGAGATCACACTGGCCAAGACCATCCAAAAGCCTAAGGTGAAAGGAGACAATTGATAAGGTCCATATAGGTCATCTTCCGAAAGCAGAGAGCAGGGTGAAGGCTGGAGAGTGGATCTAGAGGGGTAAGTGGAAGATATCCACCATACCACGTATTAATAGAATATCTTTGTCTACCAATGTGCTCTGCTTAGTTAAGATAGTTTTCACAATTTTCAGCTAAGCGGAAAATATAAACCCTTCACCAATTGGGGCTTTTCTGCCTTTCTAAATGGTTTCAGCAAAGTTACCATTTAATGTCTCACGATCACCTGATAATGCAGTCACTATTTTCTTTATTCTGTTGCATTTAAGTCAGAGTTAACTTGACATTTACATTACTGTAGGTCTTCTCAGGGGGATAGTTCAGTTATTTATAAATGTGCCTTAAAGTCTTTCTATAACTTTTCATTTTTATCTCCCACTCTTCAAGACTTTCCCGTTTCTGTCAAAAATACCCAAACTGGAAAACTGATGTCATCTTTGTCATATCCATCTTTTCCTTTAACATCAAGCCAGACACCAGTTACAGTTAATTTTTCCTCTAATTTCTTTTCCAGCCTCAATTTCTTTCTCTCCTATTGTAACCACCCTAATACAAACCTTTATCACTTCACACCTGGATTTTAGTGATGGCCTCTTAATTGCCACATTAATCTTCTTAGATGGTAATTTTGAACATGAAACTCTACTTTCAAAAGGATGTCAACGAGTCCTCAATTTCTGCAGGAACAGGGCCACGCTCCCTAGCATGGCATTCACAGCCCTCCACAATTCAGTTTGCCACCTTCTTTCCCCAACTTGCCTCTCAGTAGTTTTACCAGGCAATTCTACTCCAGTGAAATCACTCAATTCCTTGTGCCCTGAAACTGCATTTCCTCTTCAATGTGTTGGCGAAGTCGTTCTTTCTTTTTGGAATGGGCTCTTTCTTCCTCTTCGGTTTTGTAAATCCCATTCTTCATTTGAGGCTTAGCTCAGCTCCGCTCCTGTTTTCTTCAGACTGCCTGCACTTAGTCCTCAGTGAGATTTTCTTCTGCATTCTGGTAGCACGTACTTGGATGAATAGACAGAGTAATACTAGTACCTCTTCCTTAGGGCTTTTAAAAATAGTACTTTTCTCACAATAGGTTTGTTGTGAGCCTTATATAACTTAATATATGTGAAATTTTTGGAATAATCCCTGGTACATAGTAAGCTCTCAGTAAATTTTAGCTGCTATCAAAATTGTTTATTATTATTATTACTACTACTCATTTGGCACTTAGCATAGTACTTTATATTATTACTTTGCTTTTGCTTTGCATGTATTTGGAATATTTCCCTAATTAAATTAGATTACCATCCCAATGAAGGAGGGTATTTTTTTTTTCAGCAATTGCTGTATTCTCCACATCTACCACAGAGCCTGGCAGAGAGTGGGCATGAATAAATGCTTACTGTGTGGTAGATGATGATGGTGATGGTGGTGATGATGATGCCATTCTATTCTCCACTGCTTTTAGAAAGTGGCTGTAATATACATCAACTTCTAAAATCATTGATTGCATTATAAAGCTGGCAAGTACCTCACAGATAATTTAGTTCCACAACATCATCTTCTAGAAAACTGAGGTTCCAGAGAGATAAAAGGACTTGCCCAAAGCCAAAGTTGCCAGTTAGTGACAGAGACAGAGCGAGAACTCAGAATGCATTCCAGATCAGTGAATTGAAGAAATATTTATTGAGTATCTGTTATGTGTCAAGTACTATGCTAGCTGTTGGGGACATATCTGTGACCAGAACAGAGCCCCTGCCTTTCATACCATTTACTTTTTATGGCAGGGAGAGAAATAAATAAACACATAGGCAAACAAACAAAAATAAACAGTGACAATTGCTATGAAGGAAATAAAAGTGGGTGATGTGAAAGACAGAGTGAAGAGGTAGGTAACACAGGTCTTCTGAGATGATACTTGAGCTAAGTCTTGAATGATGAGAAGGAGACAACCAAGGGAAGAGCTGATGAAGATGGTTTCAAGTTGAGGGAGGAGTAATTGCCAAGGCCCTAATGTGGGAATGAGCTTAGTGTGTTCTAGGAACTGGAAGTGTGGCCTATGTAGCCAAAACATAGTGCATGAATGACAGAGTGGTAGGATTTGAGGCCGGAAATCTAGGCAGGGGTCAAGTCACATAGAGCTCTGTAGACTATAGTCAGGAGTTCATATTTTGGTTTTGTGAACCTGTTTATGCTTTAAAATGATCATTCAGGCTGTTGTATGGAATAATAGCCTATACAGAGAAGGACAAGAGTGTGTGAGAATAATTAACCCAAACTTGGAACTAGGCAAAAGAGGTTACTGAGCCTTCTTCCAGTGCAGTGCTGGGCTTGACTTTCTATTGTCTAGGATATTTTACAACCTTTTGAGGCAGAGGTTATCTTGTAGATTGTTGCCCAGTAGAGAAGAAAATGAGTTGTTTTTTTTTTTTTTTTTTTTTGCCATTCCTGTTGTAACAGATAATCCCAAAGTTTATAGTTATGGTCTTGTTGGCTATTAACTAGTTTTGTATCTAACCTATAAGTCATATCCTACCATTACCTATAAATATCTAGCTTCTCAAATGATCTTTGGACAAGATTTAAAATCTTATTGGTTCTTGTATTAATTGATGAACTGACCCAAATCTTTGACATATGTTTGTCTATGAGAATCATGAGTTTACCTTTTTAAATATTAAAAAGTAATTTTTTTAACTTTTAAATTTAAACTAAGTTTAAATTTAACAAGTGGAAGCAGCCAGAATACTCAGAGGGCAGTTGTGGTAGTCCAGGTGAGCCATGGCAATGTCTTGGATGAGGGTGGTGTTAGTGGATATGGTTGGAAGTGATTGGATTCCTTATAGGTTGGAGGCAGAATCAACAGGACTTCTGACTGATGGAACATGAAAGATCAAGGAAAGAGTAAGCAAGAAAGATTCCTAGGTTTTTGGCCTAAGTAACTGGCAGTGCCATTAACTAAGATCGGGAAGACTGAGGGTGGAAAACTTTGGCAGAGCATGTGAGGTGGAAAATCAAAAGTCCAGTTGGGATAGCTAAGTCCAGGTGTCAATTCGTTATCCGTGTGGAAATGTGAAATAGGCTCTGGGATATATGAGTCTAGAACTTAAGAGGAAATTCTCAGCTGGAGATAAAGATTTAGGTGTCACTAGAATTTAGGTGATGTTTAAAACCTGGGCCTGGATAGAGCTGGAGTTCTAAAGGGGATTTAGAAAAATGAATATTGTTAGGCTCCATTACATATTCAATACATTTAGGGCAGGACCTGGAAATCTCCAATTCGATTACATGATTCAGGTGGTGATTTTGACACTGAGAAACAGTGATCTAGACAGAGTTTGGCAAACTTTTCTGCATTAAGGTCCAGATAGTATTTTAGACTTTTCAAGCTGGACAGTCTGTCTCAGCTCCGCCACTGCAGGAAAGCAGCCACAGACAACACATAAATTCCTGAGCGCGGCTGTGTTCCGTTAACATTTCATTTACGGACCCGAAATTTGAATTTTATACAATTTTCATGTGTCACAAAATATTATTTTTCTTGTGATTTTCTCCAACCATTTTAAAATGTAAAAGACATTCTTAGCTCCTAGGCTGTGTAAAAACAGGCAGTGGGCTGGATTTGGCCCGTGGGCTGTAGTTTGCTCACACGTGATCTTGATCAGTGGTCTGTCAAGAAACATAAGGAAATGTAATGTTAAAGTTTTTCTTTATATTTACTTAATCTTCTCCGTTAAAATTTCCTAGTTTTGTAATCTCTGGACTGTAATCATCATAACAACATTTATGTGGCCCTTTCCATGTGGAAGAACTTGACGTATATTGAATCATCTAATCCTCACAAAACTCATTGGTTAATAATAACAGTCTGATAACATTATTAGTATCTCCATGTTATGGATGATGTAACTGAGGTAAAGAGAGGGTGGGTAACTTGTCCATGATCACACAGCTGGTAACTAGCAGAGTCAAGATTTGATTCCAGGCAGTTTGGTGTCAAAGTCTGTCTCTTAACCACTGTGCATACTGCTTCTCATAGATTAGTATCTCTCTCCTCCTGTTCTCCTCATATCTTTCTCTCTCTCTCCCTTTCTCTCTCTCAAACACACACACTCACATGCACACTTACACTCTTGTATATATATTTATAATCTACAAATAAATATCCACCTATTGGGGAACATACTAAAAAACTTTTACCTGTAGGGGTTGGGATCACAAAAGTTTGGAAACCACTGATCTAAAATATAGAAACTGGATTAGTCAAAGTTCTCCAGAGAAACAGAACCAATAGAAAGTAGGGGGGTGGGAAGAGAGAGAGACACACAGAGAGACAGAGAGACAGAGACAGAGAGAGGGAGAGAGAGAGAGGAGCGGGAAAGAGAAACAGATTTATTGTAAGGAGTTGGCTCACATGATGTGGAGGCTGAGAAGTCCCAAGATCTGTAGTCTGTTAGCTAGAGACCTAGGAGAGCCAATGATGTAGTTCAAGTCTGAAGGCCTGAGCACCAGGAGAGCTGATTGTGTAGATTCCAGTCCAAAAGCTGGCAAGCTCCAGACACATGGATAGCCGATGTTTCCGTTCAAGTCTGAAGGCAGGAAAAGAACTATGTCTCAGCAGTCAGGCAGGAGGAGTTTCCCCTTCTTAATGGAGGGTCAGCCTTTTTGTTCTATTCAGACTTTCAACTGATTGGCTGAGACTCGCCTGCATTAGGGAGGGCAATCTGCTTGATTCAGTCTACAGATTCAAATGTTAAGGTCACCAAATACACCTCATAGACATACCCAGAATAAATATTTGACCAAATATCTGGGCACTCCATGGCCCAGTCAAGTTGACACATAAAATTAAACATTGCAGGGACTCTCTTGATTATTCAACCCTCCATTCATCCCTCTTTGCTGTTGTGAGGTTTTCTCCTCACCTTGAAGGGGGAGCATAGTTGTTGCCCTGAGGTGGTGGTAGACTTCAAATGCTTGAAACTTTCTAGATCAGCTCATAGCACGCCCCAAGCCACACTCCGTGTCCTGGGCTACCTCACTATACTCTGTACTCTTAAGTGCTTTTAGATATTTAGCTTTATGAAAATTCTTTTATATCAACCAACTTTTCTTATTAAAGCAATCCTGGTCTTAAAAAACAGAAGCATTGCTGACAAATGGAAGCACGTTTAAACATTTTTGAAATAAAATAGAGCAACTAGCTCTAGAGGGAAAGCGTTTGAGAAACCTATATTTGCTCATTGTATTTGCTTAAAGGGAGGCATACCTCAAGCTGCTTGCTTGGTCACCCTGATCAATGAGGATTTCTGCTTGTTAAGTAAGCGAAATTTCTACTTGTATTTATTTTCTTTTGTGACATTTTGTTGAAGCAGGGTGAGTTTGAAAGCTAAACTATTTGGGGGCATGTGTTCTTTTAATTTTTCCCCCTCAGTCCTTTTGTTAACTCTTGCTCCAAATCTGTTGTGTTTTCTATAAGATGTGCAGTTAGGAGAAAAGAGAAAAATACTAGGCAAAGGTCAGGGTGGGTGGGAGGCATGGGGGCTCCTGCACAGAACTGCTCTGCTCAGTCTCCTCTGGAGTACAGCAGATGGGGAGGGGCGCCATTGTTGCTGGGGGTGCAGTCAGAGCCCCAGAGCTGTGAGGCCAGCAGGAGGAGGCAGGGTCAATACCAGAGAAGGTAATTAGTCTCAGCCTGCGATCTTCCACCCTCACAATCCCCTGTAGCCTGCTTCCTGTATATAAAATGGCCTCTGTGGTGTGTGTGGGTGGCTGGGGATAGGAGAAGAGCAGCCTCATACAATGTGTTTGGTCCTAGCTGGCCCAGAGAAGAGCTCTGTGGAGGTTTTGCTAAAAGTCAGGGAAAGAGAGAGAAGATGTTTGCAGAATGACAAGTAGTGGAGCAGTGCCAGGCATGCCAAAGTCAGAACAAAGGGGGGATCCTGAACTCCCTGAAATGCTCTGGACACGTATTTGACACAGCCAGTTTCCCCCACCCCGCAAAGGCTTGTGACCACCCCTTGCTCCTGTACCCTCAATTTAAATGCAGTTCCATTTTCACATGCTGGAAGCTCAAGGGGCAGAGGAAAAGGGGATAATGGTAGGAGAGTCTTCGCAAGAGATCCTATAAAGTGAAGTTGTTTGAATAACAAAAAGCAACGAAAACAATAGGAGACCAAAGGCAAGGAATGGGACAGGGCAGAGGAGCCCTGTAAAGTGGGAAAAGAGATGCAGGACACGTCACAGAGAGCAACTGTGGTTTCTCTAAAAGGGGGCTTTTGCTTGATTTTTCATCTCTCAAAAGGTGTCAACTTAAGAAAACCTTACAACTCCTGTGGGCTGCTTGCTCTCAAAGGGAAATGAATTATTTAGGAGTGTGATGAATAGTTCATCAAACCTCCCTCCCGCAGGGTTGCTGCTTAGGCTCAGGGTAATTGGCCAGGAGCAGAAGGGGGGAAGGCCCTCTCCTCGATGATTCTTCCCCCGACCTCTTGGAGGAGGACAAAAGTGGGAGGGTGAAGGTGACTGCTCCAGGGTGGATCTTTAATCCCAAATGGGAAGAACAGACTGAGGCAGAACCCAAAAGAGGGATCATTCCTAGGACAGGCCTGCAGGAGGAGCCAGCATCCTTCAGTGGAATAAGCTCTCTTCTGAAGGGAGGGCTCTTACCTGCGAGGGCTCCAGGAAGCCTCAGAATCTGCCCTGACTCCCAATCTCCCCTATGGCAGAGCAGGTAGCAGGTGCTTCCAGGCCGTTTCAGCCTCCGCTTTTCCCTGTTGCAGGCTCTTGGGGCTTTGGGTGTCTGTAGGTTGAAGGTTGTCTAACAGAAAGAGAAGTGCAGAGCAGCAGCCAGCCATAAAGCTATGCTTCCAGGCCTGCCACTGAACAGCCTTGTTTTATCCCCAATCTTCCCTCCCTCCCCGACTCCTGTTGTCTCCCAGGAGACACCCACCTACCCACACCCACGCAGCCACACACTTAACAGAAATGGTCAAAGGGATGGGCCCAGCATTATGAAGACAGATTTCAGACTGAAGAGGCTGCATATTTTAAAAGCAAAGAAAGGAAGGACATGATCAGAGTTTATAAAATCACTGACAGGATTGAAGGAAGACAGACAAGAACTCTAGCTGGCGTCAGCCTGATCAGTGGAGGGGGTGAGAGGCAATGTAACGCGCTGCTTCTCTTTAGTCCGTCAAACATGGGTTGAAATCAGGGCTCTGCACCTAACCTGTTTGACCTCGGACCCTTCACATAAGACCCCTGAGCCTCAGTTTCCCTGTCTATACTTTGCGGATGGCAGTACATCTCTCACAAGTATATTGTAAGGATTAAATGATCTAGCTTTGGTAAAGTGCTTGGCCTATAGTAAGCTTTTGAGGAATGCTAGCTGTTGCTGTTCTTATTTATATTATTGTTATTCTACTCCCACATTTGTCATAGATCACATGGGGAACTGGGCAGAAGAATTTGAATGGCTCTGGGAAAATCCACTCCTTACTATTGGAGAGAAACATTCTCGTGTCTAGGTCATACATCCTATCTCTTCTTCTAAGCATTAGATGGCTTTTCTTGTCAAATTGCTGTTGCTGTTCTAATTCTCTCTCTCTCTTTCTCTCTCCTTCCCTTCTGCCTCTTGTGTTCGGGGGAAATTTTTCTCAAGCGTTGTGAAAGGTCTGCTTTATAACGCCAAGTTCTATTATTAAAGGATTTGTATTGGGTTACTAAGCCCGGTTGGCCAAAACTTCATTACCTACTGTTCCAAAGCTAACTTCACTTCACACAAAGAAGAATAATTTAACTACACACATGCGCACAAATAATGATGTGTCCCAGTTGACTCCCGTTCTTCTGAAAGATTTAGAAAATCATTTAGTACAATTATTCCTAATGTGCTGCCCATCAGCTCTAAGACAGTTCTGCAAAAAACAGCTGCAGCCATTTCACTCAAAGTAATGGATTAAGATGATAAATCTGACAAGACCTGCCTGGCGAAGTTAGCATCGAACTAACATAGTCCTTTCCCATTGTTTGGGATCGCCTCTTTTGACAGAGGACATGTTCTGAGTAGGAGCATGTGATGTCTCCCAATAAGTGATCAAAGTTGCTAATGTGGGGTCATCATGTGCGGGAAGCTCATAAGCTCAGTTTTTAAAGGAGCCTGACAATTTCGGCTGAGTGTTTTCTGCTCAGTGCCACAGTGTTCTCTGTGCTGAGGAGCAGCAAGCTTGATGTCAGCTAAAGAGCCCCAGGTAAGGGCAGATGGTTCCCAGCCTTCTGTGTGTGAGGAGCAAGGTCTCTGTGGCCAGGAAGCTTCCACAGGCCCGCTAATAGCTGTGATGGGATGTTCATTCATTCATCTCCCCTACGTTTACAGCTAGCATCCACGATATTCTAGGCAATGAACTACAGAAAAGACTAAAACCTGGTCTCTGCCCTCAGGGAGCTTATGGTGTAGCCACGGCGACAGGCACATGTAATTAGTCTAAATTAAGTGGCAAATACTGGATATGTCTGGCAAACTGCTGTGGTGGGTCCTCCATACCATCTATCTTTAATTATCTGACCAATTTCATGTGGAGGAAGGATTTTATTTGTCCTACAGAGCCATTTAGAGCAGAACTAAGAATTTAGAATAAAAATAATTCCACTTTTTGAGTTCTACCCATTTGTGTCAGGCACTTTACACATATTATCTCGTTTAATCCTCACAGCACCTGTATTAGCCAGCGCTTCCATAACTGGGTGGCTTAAACAACAGAATTTTATTTTCTCACAGTTCTGGAGGCTGGCAAGTCCAAGATCAAGGTGCTGGCTGATTTGGTTGTTGGTGAGAGCTTTCTTCTTGTCAGACAGATGCCTTCTTGCTGTGTCCTCTCTTGGACTTCCCTCAGTGTATGTCTGTGAAGAGAGAGAGAGGTAGAGTGAGAGACAGGGGGAAAGGGAGATGGAGGGAGGAAGAGAGAGAAAGAGGGAGGGAGGGTGAAGGAGAGGAAGAGAGGGAGAAAGGGAGGGGGAGGGAGAGGGAGAGAAAGAGAGAATGTCTTTCTTCCTCCTCTTTTAAGGCCACAGTCCTATCAGATTAGAATCCCACACTTATGACCTCATCACACCTTAATTACCTCCTAAACACCCTATCTTCACATACAGTCACATTGGGGGTTAGGACTTCAACATATGAAGTTCGGGGGGACACAATTCCATCCACAACAGCAAGCCTGTGCCTTCAATGATGTTATTATCACTGTTTTCCAGATGAGAGAAAAGAGGCTCAGAGAAGTTAAGTGACTTCCCCAAGGTTACACAGCTAAGAAGTTGGAGAGATAAGATTCTAGATCTGACTAAAGGGCACCTGCTTTCCGCCATACCCTATTGCCTTTTGGATCAGTGGCACCTCCCATACCACTGGGTGGTAGACTTTAAGTCAATAAAGGGAAGACTTTGATGTTTGGAATAATTAGAGCTGGTAACAGATTTTTAAGGTAATGAGGTCCTCATCATTGAAGGTGTGCAGAAGAGGTCAGATGCTGTAGAGGACACTCTTGGACTGAATGGGAGGTTGTACTGAAGCAATGATTTTCAAAGTGTGCCAAGTGAGGGTGTGGGCTCTGGGATGCCCATCCTCAGCCCTCTTTCAACCAGAGCCACTCAGTATTCATCTACTATGATAATAAGCCAACATTTACTGAGCATTTGCCAGGCAGTGTTTTATGAACTTCCTGTGTGTTTATTCATTTAATCACCACAATAGTGCTCTGAGGTAGTTACCGTTAATACTCCCATTTTAAGGTAGCTGAAAACGAAGGCGTGGAGAAGTGAAGAAACTTGTCCAAGGTCACACAGGTGAGGTAAGTGGCGGAGCTGGGATTTGAACCCAGGCTATCTGGCATGTATTCCCTCTGTAGTATGCCAACCAGCCTCTCAATTTTATTAGAAATAATGTTTCTTTGAAAGAATTCATATAAATAAAGAGTCATATGGAGAAAACTTTTTGAAAATTACTGTAATTATATCCTCTGAAGGTTTCAAGTTTCATTGGTTCAATAATTGTCCTCCAGGTTGGACTTGTCAAGAAACTCCTATGACTTTTTCTATCCAGCTAAGGTCTTGGCCTCCACCTCTGACTGCAGACTTGAATCTGGCCCCTGGCTTTGCTAAGCCAGGACTTGCTGGGTTTGAATCTGGTTGTACCTGCAAACTGGCAAGGTGCTACAGCCTGACCTGGTCTTCCGGTTCTGCACTTCACTTTCTGGCTCACGATACTTGACTCTAGTCTATGGCATTTCTACACACTGAAACCAGCTAATGCATTGTTTCCATCCAGCTTGAACACAAACTGGGATTAAGTTCCGTTGGACACAGCTTGTGAACTGGTGGAGCATGTGAGCCTGAGGAGCCTCCTAGGGGAGGACTTCCCCAGGGAAGAAGGAGCCAGGCGAGAGTGATGAGCCTGACCCAGTGAGAAAGCCCTGGAATCAGAGCGGAGGGGAACAATAATTGTGCAGCATGGTTGTCTGTCTCCCAGATTTGTCTCCTGGCCAAGACCCCCATGGAATGATGCCTCAGTGCTGTGGAGAGTAGGAAGGATGTAAATAAAAAATCAAGAGCACTGGTTCATACGAAACTCCATAAGACATCTGGGCACCAACAGTGCTGCTTAACTATGGCTCTCATAGAGCCAAATCTGAACAACGAAGTCAGTCATTCAGTTACCAATATGGATTGAACACCCAGAGTGTTCAGAGTCCAATGCTTGGCTTTCTACTGAGTAAGGAATATAAGTTTTTCTTGGAAAGGGAATACAGAATAGGGAAATAACGTGGTTTTTATTTGGCAGTGTCAGTGGAGAAAAGGAATAAAAATACAGTGCTCAATGGAGTATGCATGACCAGAAAACAGCTATATGTATATTGACTGCATATAACCCTGTTGTTAGAGATTCAGTTTCCATATCTTACAAATAGGGCTATTATTATCTACCTTGCAGGGTTGTTGGGTGGATTAAGTAAGTAAATGTATATACATGGATAGGAAATACCTAGTTCAGTGCCTATAACACAAGGGCACTGATAAATGGAAAGCCTTATTTATTGTTATTGTTATTATTATTAGTTGTAGTAGTGGTAGTGGTAGTGTAGTAGAGGTAGTAGTATTATCATTATTATTAGCACCCAAAAAGTATATTGTTCCAACAGCAAAAATATATGAATCTAGGGACAATCTGAATCATGGTAATGTTTTATTTATCAATACCAGCTTCAGGAGCTTAATCTATATGATCTTCTCGCTGAATATGCTCTGAATGTTATTTCTGTCTTACTAGTTGGATAAGAAGTTCACTGAGAACAAGAACTTCTTTCTATCAAATTCGAAACTTGCTGTGAAAGAGAATAATGTCTTCCCAGCCCTACTGGAGACTCTACCATCAGACATGGGGCTACCTGAAAGCTGGCTACAAGTCACCACTGGGCTTTAGGTCTCCCCAAGGACACAGACACCATCAGCATTCCTTTTTCTTACTGGTTAGTGACTTGGTATTACATATTACAAATGACTTGGCATTACTTTTGGGCTGAACTGGAGTGAGAAGACAGGAAAGGGATGAGAGAAAATAGGATCCAGAAGCCTCATCTTAGTTGAGATTCTATGGAATATCAAAAACTATTTGACCCTCCAAGATTTTACAGCTATCAGATTTCCCCAGATACTGCACTAAGATGTTTTCATTCATTCTAAACCTGGGCGCATTTTAGGACCTACTGAATCCATGTGCTTTCAATTGATTTACATTTAACACATCAAAATGTTGTTTTGTAAGAGAGATTTGATGTCCAAAAAGCCTGCTGAGCTGCTTTTATGAACATTTTAAAGGCTTTTTCTTTGAAAGAATGGAAACCTGGGTGGTACTCTCTGTTATTTCTGGTCTCAGAAGGCCAGAGGGTGCTGGAATAGTAGAGGGTGTCCTGGGATAGACCGTCTCATGTAGAGCTGGCTGGTTAGCTGGAGGAGGAGAGAGACTGAATAGAGTTGCAGGCCAGGTGTGAATGGGGCACGTTCTTTGAGCATGAAGGCCAGACAGACATCTGAAGTCCCAATATCACTTGTTAAAACTAGTTCAGGTCTTAGCTCTTTCAATGAGTCTTTCTTTCTCCTTCAGACTTTACCTTCTTCAATTTCTTAACTTTTATTGGGCAAACCACAGTGTTGGGCACAGAGAAGTGGCTTGACTGAAATGTGACTTTGGTGAGGGGATGTAGAGCGGGAGGTGCCTGTTGGAAGAGTAAAAGAATGCAAAAGGCATGAAGAACTGTTAGAGTCGAATGAACATTAGGTACAAAGCACCTAATCCAGTGGTCCTAAATGCAAACGCCCAGGAGTGAAGCTGGTGCGTGGAAGGCATTGGGGAGTGGTGGGCACTTTGGGAAAGTAGAACATATTTTCTCCATCTACAATCATTTACAAAAATTTAAACACTGTGCAGGCCAAAGTATATCAGTGGGTCCAGTTGACCATACAGGTCTCCAACTTACCGAATCTTGGTCTAATTCAACCCTCAAATTTATCAATGAGGAAATTAAGGCCTGGGAACTATGAAGTGCCTTTCAAAAGGCACCCAGTTAGTAAATAGCAGAAAGAGAGTTGAACTTTAAGCTTTTTGAGTGTAAGCACTTTAAGTCCAGTGCTTTTTGTAATCACACTATGCTGCCTCCTTAGTTGGACCTTATAAATTAGAAAAAATAAGAGAGATACATATGAAACCAATGAAGGAAACTTATGACTCATCACAGTGCCCAGTGCTGGTAGTTTTGTGGGGAGAAGACTGACAAATTGACAGAGGAGAAAGTATGAAAAAGTGGCCTAGGAATCAGAATTGAGGAAAAGAAAAATAGGGCAAACTCATCAGAAGTTGGGGTGGCCCAGAGAAGGTGGGCCTTGAATCACTTCTGGACTGGAAGTGACAAAACTCAAGAGAGCATAGAGGTGAGACGTCAAGAGGGAGAGTGACGGCAACAGGTAGCCCCTCTGAAGAGTTGGGTGAGGGAGTCTCAGTAAATATTTAATGGGCAGTCCCCTGTGGTTGATATTTGAGTTAGCAGTTTAAAAGCATACCTGGAACTACCTAAGCTAAGAAGTGAAGCAGAGAATATTTTCTGTCACCTGGAGGCTTTGATTTTGAGCCATGTGACGTGCAAATATACGTGTGTGTGAGGGCATGCTTCTTTGCATCTAGAACTGTAAGTTAAATGCTACTGTAGGTCTAAGCTCAGATATTTGACTGACAAGAAAATGAGTTACACTGTACAAGTATCTGATGTCACCTTCATATATATAGCTAAATTTTGACAGACAGCATCTCCTGGGGAAAATTGTACCATCCACAGCCATCACGGTCCTCATTTAATTGCTGTCTAATTTTTATGTGCAGTTAGAAGTTGATACTATGTGCACCTGTGAGATGCCATTTCAGGCCCTCTGTTTTCCTAGCTAACTGTGTGATGTAATTTTGAGAGTTGACACCATTCAATAACACCCCCCAAAGAATCAACTTAAATTTAAGGAACCCATAAAGTAGATTACTTCAGGGACATAATCCTCTTCTACATATTGGGGTGGTAGGTTCAAATCTCAGTCCACAAATTTAGGTTTCTATAACTCAACTTAATTTCTGTTTGAATCTTTATACCCCCTGGATGGCAGAACTTAGTGTAATTCTATTCAAGAATACCTTCCTCTTTTCCTAGGTTCATGTTTGCTGGGGAGCCATCTGGTCCTCCATGTCATCTACCAGGCAGAGTGCCCCTTTGTCATTCCTCCACGTGGCCCCTTAAGCTCTAATGGCTTTCTGATACTTATATGCTTCATTTGAGGACTTGGAAATCATTCTGCTCTTTCTAGGCCATGACCAGGATCAGAAATTTCTTTTCCTCCCCATTCCCCAAGCCTTTGGCTAGGAGGCAGGTTGCAAAGACCCGCTCAATAAGTTTCAGTCACATCTATAGTCTCAAAATTTCCCTGTTTCTTCCTTTCTCACAGTGAAGGGTCTTTTCTAGTCTGAGGAAATATGAGCTACTTCCCTCCACCATAAACATATTGACTTTACTCTCTGTCTTCCCTAGTGCTCTCAGAACCTAAGCTTTTGGTTACCAAAGCTGAATGACTCTCTCTTTTTTTTCTGCTTTTGTTCAATCATATCCCTTCCTGAGGAAATGAACATAGAACTGCTGAACTGATGGAGTTGGGAAGAAAGTGGTGGTCATTGGGGTAGAGACTGCACTACCAGGAGAAAAATGATTTCAAATGATACTATCCTGATCAATCCTAAACGATCTAAAATCATGATTGCCATCAGCATTATTATTTATTCTTTGTTACCTAAATACTCCTCTTGACCTATTACCTGCACTTTGAGTTACTTCTCAGGGACCAAAATTAAGCTTTTTTGGAGCTAGTCATATCATCCTTATTCCTAGGAGCTGCTGGGATTCTGTAGCATCAGGGGCAGTCTGTGGCATGGGAACTAGGCAAAGCAGCCCACGGGGCAGTTGAATGATGCCAAATCTTCCTTGCACTTCCTTCCACTTTAGTGCAGTTGTGGCCCTGTATAAAGATGTTGTTTACTGAATTCCTTTTTGAAAGGTCTAAACTATTCTTTAATCCTCCTGAAGAAGCAGTGTGTGTACTTCTTGGCTTGCTTAAGATTTCTAGTTGAAAATCCAGATATCGTAAATCTTTTCAAACCTTGACACTTCTGCTTACAAAATGTGTGTATGCATACGCATGCGTTCACACAAGGAAGTGAGTCGAGAAGAAACACAAACAGAGAGAAAAGAACCAATTAGGGCATTGTGGTATAGGGGACAATAAAAAGATATTTGGATTCCAGGAAACAAATGAGTACTTGAATTATGGGTAAGAGCAGCAGAAAGGAGCTGATGCTTAGAGGGTTAAAATAGGAAGCTTGGCTTTGTTTTCACTAAGAGACAGAGGCTTGCAGGACAGAGGAGAATAGAAGCTGCAAATGTTAATTCAAGCTCATTGCCCCTTCCTTGCTCTCCTCCCACCCCACCTCCTCATCCCATGGTGAGAAATAATGATCATGTTCTGCACTTGGAAGATTGGGTAATAGGAAGCTTGGTGAGAGGAAATGACTTTCTCAGCTAATTGTCAGCAGAGGCTGAAGGACCCACAAGTAGTGGCTCCCAGGGTGCTCTCTCATCCACTTTTCCAAAGCAGATGCTGGCTGGTAAACTCAGCTGGTCAGAGTCCTGTGCTAATGAGACCGAGGTTGTGGATTTTTTCTAATTTGGGCCAGGTAGCTTTGCTCTGCTCCCCAGGTACAGACTGAACACAGGCCATAAATTTTAACCCTAACTGTAGTCTCAATCTGAGCCTCAGGCTGGGGCCCTAACCTTGATCATAGGCTGAACTCTCTTTTTCTGAGGAAGATTAGCCCTGAGCTAACTGCTGCCAATCCTCCCTTTTTGCTGAGGAAGACTGGCCCTGAGCTCACATCGGTGCCCATCTTCCTCTACTTTCTATGTGGGACGCCTACCACAGCATGGCATGCCAAGAGGTGCCATGTCCGCACTGGATCCGAACCGGCGAACCCTGGGCCACCGAGAAGCCGAACATGCGAACTTAACCGCTGTGCCATTGGGCCAGCCCAGAACTCTAACTCTTGTCACAAGTTGAGTTCCTAACCCCAGCCATAGGTTGAGTCCCTAGCCCTGGCCAGCTACCTCAGATATATGTATTATGGGTCATAAAAGAGACCAAGAAAGAAGGTAAGAATGTTGTAGTATATGTCCATTACTTCTACTAAAAAGCCACGCACACATGCACAACGAACTTCTCATATTAATAGGACAGGGTGACCTGTTTTCATATGATAACAAATGCTAGATACAAGATTTTGTACTAGAAGTCACAGGGCTAGAGTTCAGAGCATAAGAACTGTTGGCCCTAGCTCTGAGGATAGAAGCTGGGATAAAAGTGATCAGCTCTCTTGGAAAATGTGTCTGGCATTTTTAAAATTTGTTTTGTTATTGTTAGTGCCACTGAGTGAATTTGGATTCCTAGCGACCCTGTACAGCAGAGCTGAACCCTCCTCAGTCTTTTCATGCTATCCTCTCACCTTCTGGTGCTATATCAGACAACGCTCCGCTGCTATTCACAGGGTTTTATGGCCACTTTTTGGAAGTGGGTGGACAAGTCCTTCCTCTTAGCCTGTCTTAGTCTGGAAGTTCCGCTGAAACCTGTCCACTATGGGTGACCCTGCTGATGTTTGAAATACTGGTGGCATAGCTTTCAATATCACAGCAACACGCAGCCACATAGTGAGATAACTGACAGACGGGTGGTGTGGTTCCCTGACTGGGAAATGAACCCAGGCTGCAGTGGTGAGAGTGCTGAATCTTAACCACTAGACCATCAGGGCTAGGTTTTATTTGCTAAAGGGACAAATAACAAATTTTTTCTAGTTTGTCTTGCTCCGCTTTCTTATGTTTAAGATTTCAAGACCAATGGCCATGAAAGATGTTTGTGAAAATGGCACTTGGTACCGAAAGCCCCTTCCATTCCTGAATCATTTACCCAACTGATGTGCCAAAGTATCTGAGCCCTCCTTCATGCAAGTCACTGTTTTGCAATTTGATATTGGTAGCCCCCATTTTATTTATTTAAAAATTTATGTTTTTTCTTGAGGTAACATTGATTTATAACATTGTATAAATTTCAAGTGTACATCATTATATTTCACCTTCTGTATAGACTACATTGTGTTCCCCACAAAGAGTCTAGTTGCTATCTATCACCGTACACATGTTAGTAGCCCCTGTTTAATTGCAGATCTTACCTGAGAAACTTCCCAAGTATATAGATGCTGAGAATTAAAAATGTATTTGGGAAAGGCGTCCATCGTGAGTAACCAAAATAAACTGTTTCCAGAATTCAAACCAGTCCAAAAGTTGGTGGGTAAAGTGTAGAAGAGGTTTAACTACAAAGTGGAAGAAGAAGACTTAAAATGGAGTAAATCTCACTTGATTTGTGTCTGCAATCACTTCCTCTCTTCTCAGTTTTTAATCAGTCTCAAGTAAGTTGTCTCCTTAACATAAACAAAAGGAAAACCGTCCTTCAACTCCATGTTCCCTTCCCGGCCAAAGTGAATCAAAGAATAGGGTAAACTCACTGTCTCCACTTCCTCACTTACATTAACTTTTAAATTTCAACTTTATTGAGGAACAATTTACATATAACAAAATGCATACATTTTAAGTGTACATTAATGAGTTTTGACAAATTTATACACCTGTGGTGTGTAACCATCATCACAATCATGATGTAAAACGTTTTCATCACCCCAAAAGTCAGTTGCCCCTTCCCAGTCAATTTTCTACCTCCCAGCCCCAAGCAATGACTTATCTGCTTTTGTCACTATAGCGTAATCTTTTCTGAACTTTGGTATCAATGGAGTCAATGAGTACAGCACGTACATTTTTACATCTCACTTTGGCTAAGCATAACATTTTTGAGATTGACCTATGTTGTGTGGCGTGTATCAGTAGATTGTTAGCTGTAGGTGTTTTAGATATGCCTTTTATCAGGATGAGGAAGTTCCCTTATTTGCCAATTGTGCTAAAACTTTTTTTTTAAAGATTTTATTTTTCCTTTTTTTCCTTTTCCTCCCCAAAGCCCCCCAGTACATTGTTGTGTACTTTTAGTTGTGGGTGCTTCTAGTTGTGACATGCGTGATGCCACCTCAGCATGGCTTGATGAGCAGTGCCATGTCCATGCCCAGAATTCGAACCGGTGAAACCCTTGGCTGCCAAAGCAGAGTGCGTGAACTTAATCACTCAGCCACGGGGCCAGTCCTGCTAAAACTTTTTATCAGGAATGAATGGTGGATTTTGTTAAAGTGTTTTCTGCACCTTTTGAGATGATCCTGTTTTTACTTTTTTAGTCTCTTAATATGGTGACTTATTTTAATTTATTTTCTTTTTTTTCCCCCTCCTCAAAGCCCCAGTGCATGGTTGTATATCCCAGTTGTAAGTCCTTCTAGTTCTTCTTATGTGAGCCACCACCACAGCATGGCAACTGACAGACAAATGGTGTGGTTCTGTGACTGGGAAATGAACCTAGGCTGTCAAAGTGGTGAGAGCACTGAGCTTTAACCACTAGACCATCAGGGCTGGCTCTTGATTGATTTTCAAATATTAAATCAACTGTACGATACTGGGATAAGCCCAACTTGCTTATGATGTATTATCCGTTTTATGTATGGTTGGATTCAGGTTGTTAAATTTTGTTAAGAATGTATCTGTTCTTGAGGGATCTCAATCTGTAGTTTTCTTATCTTGAATGGCTTTGTCGTGCTTTGGTAAGAGGAATGCTGACCTCATAGAATAAGTTTAGAAGTATTCCTTCCCCTTCAATTGTCTAGAAGACTTTGTGTTGAATTGGTATTATTTCTTCTTTAAATGTTTGGTAGAATTCCCTATTGAAATCATCTGAGCCTGGAGTTTTCTTTCTTGGAAAGTTTTCAAATATGAATTCAATGTCTTTAATAAATACAGGTCTATTCAGGTTAATTCTTTATCCTTTAGTGAGCTTTGGTAGTTTCTGTGTTGCAAGGAATTGATCAATTTCACCTGTTTTCCCATTTATTAGCAAAAGATCTTCATAATATTCTCTTAATATCATTTTAATATTTGTAGTATCTATAGTGATGTCACCACTCTTATTTCTTATATTGGTAATTTGTTTCATCTGTTTGTTTCCTAATCAGTCTGTCTATAGGTTTATCATTTTTATTGGCCTTTTCAAAGAACCAGATCTTGGTTTCATTGATTTTCTCTATTGTTTTTCTTTTTTCTATTTCATAGATTTCCACTCTGATTTTTATTATTTCCTTTAACCTGCTTATTTTGGGTAACATTTGCTCTTCTTTTTCTAGTTTCATAGGTAGAAGACCTTTCTTCTTCTCCAATATATGCATTTAATGCCATAAATCCCCTCCTAACTATTGTACTAGCTACATCCTACAAATTCTCATTTTCATTCAATTCAAAATATGTTCTAATTTCCCTTTTGCATTTTTGTTTAACCCATTAGTCATAAATAAATGTGTTGTTTAGTTTCCAAATATTTGTGATTTTATAAATATCTTTCTGTTATTGATTTCTAACTTAATTTCAAAGAACATTCCTTGTATGACTTGGATCATTTTAAATTGATTGAGGCTAGTGTTATGACCCAGAATATTGTCTATCTTGGTAAATGTTCCATATGCCCTTGAAAAGAATATATATTCTTTTTTTTTTTTTTTTTGAGGAAGATTAGCCCTGAGCTAACATCTGTCGCCAATCCTTCTCTTTTTGCTGAGGAAGATTGGCCCTGAGCTAACATTCGTGCCCATCTTCCTCTGCTTTATATGTGGGATGCTTGCCACAGCATTGCTTGATAAGTGGTGCATAGGTCTGCACCGGGGATCCAAACCAGCGAACCATGGGCCGCCAAAGTGGAACATGCAAACTTAATTGCTGCACCACCAGGCTGGCCCAAGAATATATATTCTTATGTTGTTAGGTAGAGTGTTCTATCTACGTGAATTATATGTTATACAGTTCTTCTCTATCCTTGCTTATATTCTGCCTAGTAGTTCTATCAGTTGCTGAGAGGGAGACGTTACAATTCTCAACTATATTTGAGGGGTTTTCTATTTCTTGTTTCAGCTCTGTCAGTTTTTGCTTCATGTATTTTGCAGTTCTGTTGTTAAGTGCATAGATGTTTAAGGCTGTTATACCCTCTTACACTGACCTTTTTATCATCATGAAATGACTTTTAAGCCTCCTTTGTGAACAAGCATTATTTCCTGCCCTGCATGAGCTCTGAGTATTATTCCCTCTAATCATTTATGGGTACTCCCCTCCGCCAAGATTGGGTAGTTTCCTCATATGGATGTGCTAATACTCAGCTGAATATTCAAGGAGGACTCTCCACAGATCTCCAGAGTTCTCTGCTATCCAGAAACTTGCCCAATAAACTCTGGCATCCTGACCTCTCTAGACTACTAGCTCCATCTTACCAACTCAAGGATTCTATTAAGCTGGGTGTGGGTTTGCCCTCCTGTGCTATGGCCTAGAAACACTTTACAGGTAGTGAGCTGGAAAAATCATAGGCATAGGGCTCACCTCATTTGTTAAACCTCTCTCAAAGATCACTGTCATTTGTTGCTTGGTGCCCAATGTCTGAAAACTATTGTTTCATTTATATATATTTTGTTTGTTGTTTCATGAAGGAGGGTCTGTTCAGTCCCTGTTATTCCATCTTGGCCAGAAATAGAAGTCCCAGAAACATTTACTTTTAGATATATTCAAATTTGGCTTCTACGTTCTTGATACTGAAACTGCCCTTGTAGGACAAACCAACGACATTTTATTGACAAATTCAATGGATGATTTATAATCCTCTTGTTTGACCTCTTGGCGGCATTTGACTCTGTTAGACCAGGACTTTCATCTTGAAATACTCTCTACATTTGACTTTTGTTAAATTACACAGTGTACTAGTTTTTCTCCAATGTTGCTGGCACTCCTTCTCGGTCTATTTCATGAGCTCATCTACTCTACCTGTCTCTTTAACCTCAGTATTTAAAAAAATAATAACATACATGGATTGGAAGAATAAACATAGTTAAAATGTCCATACTACCTAAAGCAATCTACACATTCAACACTATCCCAATCAGAATCCCAATGATATTCTTTACAGAAATTGAACAAAGAATCCTAAAATTCATATGGGGCAACAAAAGACCCCGAATTGCTAAAGCAATCCTGAGAAAGAAGAACAAAGCCGGAGGCATCACAATCCCTGACTTCAAAGTATACTACAAAGCTACAGTAATCCAAACAGCATGGTACTGCTACAAAAACAGGTGCACAGATCAGTGGAATAGAATTGAAATCCCAGAAATAAAACCACACATCTATGGACAGCCAATCTTTGACAAAGGAGCTGAGGGCCTACAATGGAGAAAAGAAAGTCTCTTCAACAAACGGTGCTGGGAAAACTGGACAGCCACATGTAAAAGAATGAAAATCGACCATTCTTTTTCACCATTCACAAAAATAAACTCAAAATTGATCAAAGACCTAAAGATTAGGCCTGAAACAATAAGTCTTCTAGAAGAGAATATAGGCAGTATGCTCTTTGATGTCAGTTTCAAAAGAATCTTTTCGGACACCATAACTTCTCAGATGAGGGAAACAATAGAAAGAATAAACAAATGGGACTTCATCAGACTAAAGAGCTTCTTCAAGGCGAGGTTAAACAGGATTGAAACAAAAAAACAACCCATTAATTGGGAAAAAATATTTACAAGTTATTTATCCAACAAAGGGTTAATCTCCATACTATATAAAGAACTCACACAGCTCAACAACAAAAAATCAAACAACCCGATCAAAAAATGGGCAGGGGACATGAACAGACATTTCTCCAAAGAAGATATACGGATGGCCAATAGACACATGAAAAGATGCTTATCATCACTAATCATCAGGGAAATGCAAATCAAAACTACACTAAGATATCACCTAACACCTATAAGAATGGCAAATATAACCAAAACAAAAAGTGACAAATGTTGGAGAGGTTGTGGAGAAAAAGGAACCCTCATACACTGTTGGTGGGAATGCAAACTGGTGCAGCCACTATGGAAAACAGTATGGAGATTTCTCAAAAAATTAAAAATAGAAATACCTTATGACCCAATCATCCCACTACTGGGTATCTATCCAGAAAACTTGAAATCAGCAATTCCAAAAGTCCCATGCACCCCTATGTTCATTGCAGCATTATTTACAATAGCCAAGACATGGAAGCAACCTAAGTGCCAAAGAAGATATGGTATATATACACAATGGAATACTACTCAGCCATAAAAAAGACAAAATCGTCCCATTCACAACAACATGGATGGACCTTGAAGGTATTATGTTAAGTGAAATAAGCCAGGCAGAGAAAGACGAACTCTGTATGACTCCACTCATAGGTGGAAGTTAAACATGTAGACAAAGAGAACTGATTGGTGGTTACCAGGGGAAAGGAGGGGTGGAGGGAGGGCACAAAGGGTGAAGTGGTGTACCTACAACATGACTAACAATAAGGTACAACTGAAATTTCACGAGGTTGTAAACTATCATAATCTGAATAAAAAGTTTGAAAAAAAGTAATAGCAAATATTATTTGAACATTTCCTGAGTGCTAAATGCAGTGGTAAGTGATACAAGAACTTCAAACTCAACATACCTCAAACCAAAATCATCTTACATCACTTCTCACCCTGACCTCATAATTTACTCCTTTTTCTGTGTTTCTTATCTAAGTAAATGCCTTCCAGTGGTCCCAGCTGGACACCTAAGAATAATCCTTAGTTTTTCCCTCTCCTTCACCATTTGTCTCTATCCATTTGGGCTGCTATAACAAAATACCATAGACTGGGTGGCTAATAACCAATAGAAATTTATTTCTCACAGTTATGGAGACTGGAAAGTTCCAGATCAGCGTATTGGCTGATTCAGTGTCTGGTGAGAAATTCATAGGGGACCATCTTTTCACTGTAACCTCACATGGTGGAAAAGGGGAAGAGTCTCTTTTATAAGGGTATTATAAAAGATAATGGAGGGGCCAGCCAGTGGTGTGGTGGTTAAGTTTCTGTGTTCTGCTTTGGCAGCCCAGGACTTGTAGTTTTGAATCCTGGGTGCAGACCTAGCACCACTCATCAAGCCATGCTGTGGTGGCATCCCACCTAAAATAGAAGATTGGCACAGATGTTAGCTCAGTGACAGTCTTTCTCAAGCAGAAAAAGGAAGATTGGCAACAGAGTTAGCCCAGGGCCAGTCTTCCCCACAAAAAAAAAAAGAAAAAAAAAAGACAATGGAGTCCCTTATAAGCACATTAATCCAATTAATGAGGGCTCCCAAAAGCCCCACCTCCAAATATCATCACACTGAGGATTAGATTTCAACATATAAATTTGGGGGGAGCACTTAAGTTAAATATTCAGTCTATAGCATTCCACCTTTGCCCCCCCCCCAATTCATGTCCTTTTCATATGCAAAATATGTTCATTCCATTTCAACAGCTCCAAAAGTCTTAGCTTGTTCCAGCATCAACTTAAAAGTCTTAAGTCTAAAGTCTCACCTAGATATCATCTAAATCAGATATGAATGAGATTCAAGGTGCATTCATCCTGAGACAAATTGCTCTCCAGCTCTGACTTTGGGAAATCAAACGAGTTATTTGCTTCCAAAGTACAATGGTAGAACAGTCATAGGACAGACATTTTCATTCCAAAAGGAGGAAATAAGAAAGAAGAAAGGAGTGACAAGTTCGGAGCAAGTCTAAAACTTCACCCTGTTGCAGCACTAATCGTTCTTAATTATAATTGCCTATTTAGCTGCTTGCCTCTATGGCTTGACTGTGAACTCCTTGAAAGCAGGGACTTTCTTGTTCATCATTATATTCTGAATGGTGAGCACGATTTCTAGTACATAACACATTTTAGGGACAGATGAGCGAATGCTCAACTTGACCTATATTTTAAGAGGAGATAGCACCTTAAATGTGTCCCAGAACTACACCTAGGTTGCCCTGAGTCTCTTCTCTATTCCTGTGGGTGGTATGGAGGAGGGAGAGAATAGTTCTCCATGGAGTGATCAGTGGAGGCTTCATGGGGAAGTGAAATTCAAGCTGGAGTTTGAAAAACAGATAGGACTTTTGACAAGTGATTATTGAGAAAGGCATTTTCAAACCCAGGGAATAGTATCAGCAGTGACATAAAGGGAAACCTGATTGTGCATGGCATGTCTGGGGAAGAGCTAATGGTTTAGTGTCATTAGGAGAAAGGGTTGACATAGAAGTGTGTAACAGGAGATTAATTTAGAAAGGTAGGTTGTGGATCTCATGTTAGAGACTTTGGATGGCATGCTATGGGGTATGGAATTTATGTCATTGGCTCTGAAGGTTGCTTTTTAGAAGTTTATCCTGTATTAAAGACTTCCTGATGATTTGAAAGGATTGGACTATCCTGAAAACACAATGCATTTTCTCTTTTTTCCTTAGAAATTGGACTATAAGTCAAGGGAGAAGGAATGATTCACTTTACAAACATTTATTCTGCAGATCATCTTTTGAGAGCACTTTTTTTTAAAATGATGTAAATTTGAAATATACATTAAACTCCAAACAAATGATTTTGAAATGTATCCATTGTTTTGAACTTGTTTTGTTTTGGCTTCCTTTTTAGCAGAGGTAATTGACAGTCAGCTACATATTAAATAGTCAAACTGTCAGCTTGGCACGTGCTGCCTTCCCCCCACCAAACACCTTAAATTATGATTGCTGTTCCTAGGATCAAATGCAGTAGTCAGCCATGTCAATTGTTAGCTGTGGCAGGAAAGGGCAGTATGAGTTAGAGGGGTGGGGGCTGGAGGAGAAGATGAATCATGGCGCTATAAAGCAAAAGAACTGTATTCTAGTCTTTCTCTGTTTCTGGCTGTGATTTTGGAGAAGTCACTTCCTTTGTTTGAACTTGAGTTTCCTCAGCTGCAAAATAATTAAGTCTAACATTATGTATGGCTTTATTTATGTCAATATTACTCACCAAGACATCTTTATTTGTTGAGAGAACATACTTACCCTAATTTGTTTCTAGTGAGTTACTCCCATAATCACTTGGCCAACTTACTTGGTTCTAATTAGTAGAAACAAAGCCAAAACCAAATCCCAGATCATTTTGCTCCACATAGCACTTTACTGAAAATGAATCAAATCAGTCCCCTAGATAACGATTCCCCATTTGGAGCCTTTGTCCCGTTCTCCTCATGACTTCTTCCCTTCATTCATTCTGGTGGGTGATCTAATCCACTCTTGCAAAAGACTTCTCCAATTTCTATATTTTAGTTTTGGCCTCTGTCCTGAAATTTGGATTAGAACTTCTAGTGGCTTATGGGACATTTTCACTTAGATATCCTGCAGGCACACCAAACTCAAACTATCCCAAAATGAACTTCTCACCTTCAAGCAACAATACCATTGCCGAAACAAACAAAAACCAAATATAGTTCTCCTCTTGTTCCCTAACTCCGTGAATGGTACAAGAAGTGCAATTTAACATCATCTGTGCCTCCTTCATCTCCCTCGACCTTTAAACCTCAACAATTACAGATGCTTTACAACGTTTCTTACTTCTTTTCTCTCCTTTTGTCTTCTACTGCCACTGCCCTCAATTAGGCCTTAGTCATCTCTCTTCTAGTCTGTTGCAAGAGCCTCCTAAATGACTCTACTCTCTTCACTTCTATCTGCCCTCCGCATGCCCATCAGAGTCATCTTTATAAAAGCACAGTTATCAACATGTTACTCTCTTCATAAACTGCCACTGTATCCATCCTCATTGCTTACAGAATAAAACGCAAACAACTCTACTTGGCATTTGAAGCCCTCCACAATCTGGCCCCAGCCTACCTTTCCAGGCTTATCTCCCCCTTGCATCCTATGATCTATTCTTCTTGCCCCTACGCCTTTGTTGATGTATTCCCTTCTACCACCAATGCATTTCTCTCCATCTCTGCATGGTAAAATCCTTCCCATCCTTCAGCTTGTTGAGTGTGCTGCTCCTCAAATATTTTGTCATTCTGGATTATGAAATTATCTTTATTGATCAGATTCCCTGCTTGACTCTTTACTGCTCCTGTTCATGTGGTTCCCTAGGAGGTGCCTATTGGGGTCTGCGCTCTGTTTTCAGTGAGAGTAGAAGATGGGTAGAATGTGATGATGGGCAGCATACTTTAACAGTTGGCAGTCAGGATGTGGCCACCTCCTTTCCTCCTGGAAGTTGCCAGCCTCCAGGGATACTATTCAGGCTCCCTGCCTCAAGCACTGTTCCTGCCTGAAGACAGACGCCCCCACTGCTGTTGCCTGACTCACTGTTGGGATAGGGCAGGGGAATGCATAGCGGTTGGACAGCTTATCTGCTATGATCTGCTACAAATGTGACCCTGTTAATGCCCTTGTTGGTTTCCCCTCTCCCATAGCCCTCATACTTATTCCTCTGCATAGAGTGCTTCTATCCTCTTGTGTCCCTCAGCCTCACTCTTTACCCAGATAATACCAACTCACCTTTTATTTCTCAGCTTAATCATCAGCCTCTCAGATTAGGTTAGATCCCCATTTTCTTTTCTTTTTATTTCTCTTCACAGCCTGTTGCATGCTTTAATCATTTAATTAATTAACTTCAGCCATTTATTTAAGTTCTGTTAGGGTACACTTATATTTTGTTCACCACTGTATCCCTCAGGGAATAGCATAGTTTCTGGCATATAATCAACGTTCAAAAAATATTTGTTGACTGACTCAGTGACTGGCTAGGTGGCTGTTTATTCTTGGGCTAGTCCTTCATGGTGCTCTGGATTGAATTGTACCTTGAGATATTTCTTTTCCCAATGTCTCCCCAGCCACTAGGGAGACCTGAAATTTCCACCATTCCTTACTCCTCAATGTTGAGGCTTTGAGGTTACCTGTGAGAATGCAAAAAGTGTGGCCATTGATTATTACCAGTGAAGAGGTCTTAGCCAGATCACAGGACCCTTTGGGATGAACGTTAGG
The DNA here is from genome assembly GCF_041296265.1 of Equus caballus. NCBI lineage: Eukaryota > Metazoa > Chordata > Mammalia > Perissodactyla > Equidae > Equus > Equus caballus. The sequence continues at coordinate 123,645,735 of NC_091715.1, read as the reverse complement.
CTAGTAAATTAAGATGGTAGGGGAGGAAGGGCCTTGGGAGAGAAATCCTACAGCATAAACTCTGGGGAGGGTGTGTGACAGTGCCCAAGCACTCAGTGTGAGGGTATTGAGGACAGAGTGAGCAGGAATAGAGAAATGCAGTGATGTACAAACCAGGCTCCATTTATGTCTCAGCTTAAGTTACGATCTCTGTGCATTATTTTGGTTTCTATATGAGAATTTGTTGTCAAAAACTGGGGCTTTTTTTGTGGTGAAGAAAAATCCTAACCTTTTATCAAATGACACTGTGAGATTTATAATTAGATAATAGTGGCTGTCTCCTGAGGGGACTGTCAGTTTGCAAATGATTCTCACCAGATTATGGTGGGATCAATAGGAGCTGAATAATTAAAATTCGATACTACTATGTCTTTTTCAATAACATTGTGGAGAATGATGTATGACAGATTTAATTGAATTTGTCAGACACCATGGCTACATGCATAGATCACGGGGGATATTTTTAGAGTTATGTATTTGATTTTCTGATGAGACTTGCAATGGGCCTTTTAACATTTGAGGTGCCTCCTGAGGCCCGCACTGTTGTGCTCTGGGAGTGCTGACAAGGCCAGGAAACACTGACATGACATTGTGCTGAACGTCAAAAAATCTGAACATAAAGTGGCATGGTGGGCTGCTAACTGAATGCATGGAGAAAGTTGATTTTTTAAGTGGGAAAAGGGTCCTAAAAGGAAAAACAGCACCTATTACCTAATAATTTTCTTTCTTATAGCATTTGGTTAGCCGCTGGAGCGATCATTCTGGAATAACAGGCAACTTAAGTTCTCGTCCAATCTCTGACACGTACTAGATCTGAGACCTTCAAAAATCACCCAAATCTCTCATATACAAAATGATGGGGTGATGCCATCTGTTGGCCTTCTCTGCCTTACAATATTATCAGGGACAAATGAAATAGAAAGTTTTAAAGTGCTTTGTAAACTGTGATGTACTGTGAACATGTAATGTGTTATATTTGTTTTTGTTACTGTTGCCTTCATTCATTTATTTGTTCATTCAGTCATCAATACATTCATTTGCTTATCCATTTAGTCATCCATCCATCCACTGATTCGATGGAGTTTTACTAACAGTGAGCTATGCCAAGCTCTGTGCATAGTCCCTGTCCTTGAGGGGTAACACATCTAGTGAGGGAACAAACCTATATACAATTAAGTGCTATAAAGTGCTACAGGTATTATGACAGAATTGTGTACTGGCTGTGGGGCACAAATTAGGTCATAGTGAGGATGTCAGGAAAGGCTCGAAAGAGAAGGTAAATGTGATATGAATTGTGACTGTTGGGTAGGTGTTTACCAGGCAGATGGGGGCGCAGGAGACAGCATTTTGGGTAGAGGGAGAAGCACAAACAAAGGCAAAAATATACGAAATATCCTAGTGTGCTCTGGGAACACCAAGTGGTTTGGTGTGTTTGGAGAGATGAATCTGGAGAAGTAGGTGGGGCTGTCTTACGAAGTACTCTGGAGTCATTAGCGGATGCTAGGTCTTTATGCTGAAAGCAATGGAAGCCCAGAGGGGCTTTAATTAAGGGAGTGGCATGAAGATATTTACCTTTGAGTTAGAACCCTTGGCAGCAGTGTGGAGGGTGGACTGGAAGGGGACAGGGCTAGAGGCTGGGAGACCAGTTAGAGGTTATTATAATGGTTCTAGGGAGAGGCAATATGGACCTGAGTTATAGGTTTAAACCCTACATGAGTAGGAGATACTCATGATAGGAGGAGAGTTTTAGACAAACTTGTCTTCTATGACAATTTATGAGTTTCCCTCCATCCAGTATTCACAATCACAGGGATGGCTCTACCATCCTTCTATTTGCTTAAGTCAGAAACCTTCCCCTTCCTAACCCTCGACGTCCAATAGTGCAAATTCTACCTCCAAAATCTCTCTCCACCTCCGCTGCCACTATCCTGGTTCAGGGCACTGCAATTATCTTATTATTCCCTTCCAATCTGAAGTCCACACTATGGCCTCGAAAGCTCAGAGAGCAAAGGGTGAGAGTGGCATAAGAGAGTCTTAACCCTTCTGAGCCCCAGTGCCTTTATAACACAAAGAAAATAAACAAAGTTAGTTTGAGAAGTACTTGGCAATCTTTTTTCAGTTGGTGGGAAAAGATAGCATCCAGTTTTGCTTCATTACGCTGCCTAGAGACAAACTTGTTCCTTTGTTCTATGGAAGGTGGTGGGGGGTGGTGATTTACAGACTCTTAGCTTCCATACAGCTTATTTCCCTTTCGCTTATAGGGCGAAGGTGGGCGTGTCTCTCCTATTTTTAAATTTAGTTAACACGTTAACTATCTTTCAAAGACCTATTCAGGTCTCCTCTCTCTGGTTTACTCACAGTTACACTTAGGCACCAAATGCCTTTGCTCTGTATCTCTCATTTATGCTACTCAACTTTATTCTTTTCACAAATATTTATGGAACTGGCACCTTAAAAAAGGTTAAGTATTCAGCTGCATACATGGTGGGATTTCGCAGACTCAAAGAGTGTCAAAGCCAGAAGGGGCCTTTGGGATCATCTGTGCCAAGCCCCTGGAAGCAGTGCAGTCAGACACAAGAGTCAGGATCAAAATCCTTCTTCTACCACTCACAAGCTTTGTGGATTTGAGCAAGTTGCATAACCCTTCTGAACCAAATGTTCCTTATCTATAAAGTGAGCATTGTGATAACTGCTTGGGAAGATGAAGGAAATGATTAATGTAAACAGTCTGGAGCACAGTGTCTAGCACATGGCAAGAGCTCTATAAATGTTAGCTCTCTTCATCTCCTTCCTTTCATTTTATTAATGAGGATGCAGAGACTAAGAGAGAAGTTACTTCCCTAAGGTCATACAGCTAGAGTCCTGATTAGAACACAAGTCTCCCGTTTCCTCATTCATATTTGTGGCTATACTTAGAAGCTCCCAGCTCTGGTGCAGGAACAGGTAGAGGTAGAGGTTTGGAAGACTTTGTGTTGCTGGCCAAGGAGATAGGGGCAGAGAAGAGGGAGGGGAGGAGGACAGTGGAGCCAGCGAAGACAGACTTCACCTCCCTCCTAATTTTGCTGAGGGCTACAATTGCTGCTCTCGTCCTAGAACATGGTGTGGTCTCATTTATCATTGATGAGTTCTACTTACAAGTTTACCTGCTGTCAGCATACAGGGCTGCTGGAGACAGGAGTATACCTGATCCCTAGAAGAGCTTCCCAGCAGCATGTTGCATGATAGGAGGAGTTAGCTGGGAGGAGTGATCAGCCACTAGGGAATAATTGAGAAATGACTGGATTCCGAGATTGTTACAGAAAGACACAAGAATGAATCTCCAGCAATTAATAGCAGGCAGAACTTAACAGTTGTTTCAGAGTCAACTGTCTTGAGGTCATTGAGATGTTTTTTTCCATATTTCAAATATAATGCCATTGAAAGACTGAAATTTATTTTAAGAACTGTTATTTACAGCTCACAGCTACAACAAATGGCAATGATGTTGGATGTTTCACATTTGGGTGCACCTAAGGTTGTTGCCCTCAGACATTTACTGTCTGTTCTGCTTATAAATATTTACTTCCATGAATATTCTCACAACATGGCTCAGTTCCTATTTTTCCAATATGAGCAAAGTCAGGGCTATGTCGGTAAACATAATAAAAAAAAACCCACATCTTGATATTGTTGACCATGAGGCTCTGAGGTCTGGGTGGAGTAGGCTTTGCTTAATTCACTTTACTTGTTCACTTACATAAGAGACTCTATTGCTGTCCCTCCCTACCCCCCACCCCACATCTTTTACTGGTGGATTATAAATTAGAGTTGATAACTTGGTATCCTTCCTATAGCAAGGTAACACTGCTGATTTATAGTCAATTAGACAGGACGTATCCTTTGAATTGTGTCTGTACTAGTGGGGCATGGGTTTCTCTGAGTCAATCATACTTTTTTTTGTCGTCTTAGTGTCCAACCATAAATAGCTGTCAGACGGCCAGGGTTAGAGCTCAGTCTGTGGTCAGCATTAGGGGCTCAGTCTGGGGCCAGGGTTAACTAGGAGCCTTGGGATGCAGTGAAAATAACTGGGTCATTTACCATTAGTGGAATAGGTTAGTTGGGATTGACCCCCAAGTGAACTTTTCTGAAACCCCAAAGGGCATTTACTTATCTGACCTAGCATCTACCACATTCCATTCAGAAAGAACACAGTCTTGAGAGAAGAAAGCCAGAGCTGGAAGGTAGAGGGCGAAGGTACAAGGAAGGGAAGGTCAGAAGCAAGTCCAGGCTAGAGAAACACATGGGTCAGCTGCCACTGTGGGATGCCCGAGGGCATCAGGCCCTGCCAGATGGACAGTGCAGGGAAAGGACATGGAGACTAAGGAACCCTGGAAACAAACTTCACCTATTTCACAACTTTGTCTTTCACACTTTCTTTAGAATCCAGCACTTCTGTCTGGAGGGATTTTAAAAGGAATCATTTTGGAATATTATATGTGGAATGACAGCTGTGATGTTTGTTCTCTCCACCCTTGAAACCATGGGCTACCTTTGAAGCGTTAACCACCTTGAGCAGTCTCCCAGTCCCATCGGTAGTCAGGACCTTTGCGTGCAGGGACTTCCAGTCTGGTCACGTAGGATGCTGTTTAACCTGGAGGTCTGACCCTGCTGCCAGGCCTCTCGCCTGGGAGAGGACAAATCTTTCACTGGCTGCTGGATGTGCTGCTGAATGTGATAATAAGAGAAGGTAAAAGGTCTCAGAGGAAAACCCTTTTAAAGGTGTTCAACTGTAGTGTCACCACAGATGCCTAGTGCAGCTTTGTAAAGAAGACAGGAAATGCCCTTGGTGTCTGCCAGGGGACATATGCTAGAACGCAGTTGCAATGGCAGCCAGTTTAACAAGGCTCTGGTGAAGAATCAGGCAGTCCAAGAGGACTGTGGCTTAGGAGTGCACTAAAAGAGTGGTTCCCAAAACCATCCGGATAGCTTGTTAAACATGGGGATTCCAGGGCCTTAAACGTGAAGATTTTGATTCATTCCACCTAGATCCATTCCATTCATTCCATCTAGAGTGGGGCCAGGGAATCTGTGCGTTTAACAAGTGCCTCAGGTAGTTCTGATGCTACTCGTTCTCAAAACTACTGCAGGAACAATTTATTATTTCAATTGTTTTGAACTGGACTTTGTGGTGATTCTGATGTGAGATGAGCTGAAACCTCTGTTGGGGTCTGTGATGAGAGGGTCACTTTAGCAGTGGAACGCTGTAAACAAGTTCAAAATAGGGAGAATGGTTTACCTGTGTAAGAGAATTCTCTGATTCGAGGAGAATCAGGCATTTGCAAGCACTGTTAGAATATTGCTTTGTGTACTAAAAATTAGTACTCTGTGTACATTTCTGATAAGTGTTCTCCTTTCTTTGTGGTAAATTCTATAAGGCCCTCTCATATACAATGCTCACTTTTCCAAGCTTAGGTTAATGTTGAATGACAGAATAAAAATCCACTTCAGGTTAAAAAAAAAAAAGCTCATAATTCATGTTGACTAGATCGACTTCCTCATAGCTTATTTAAATGATTAATTTTTGACTACAGTAGAATTACAGATCATGAGGTGAAGGGTATAAATGGGGAGAGCAGTAGCTGAATTGTAGAGAAAGATGGACTTCAAATAAAGGGCTTTTGTGCTTCTTGATATAGAGATTGCTGCCAGTTTCCCCCTGGGAAAATCCTATTTTCATCAAGCCCAAAGCATTAAGAGCCAGACAAGCAGGAAGGAGAGAGGAGTGGGAGTGAGAAACCCTAATGTATATAGGATCTTGCTAAAATACAGACTGATTCTGTAGGTCTGGGAAGAGGTCGGATATTTGGCATTCCTAACACGGCCCACGGTATGGGTGGGGGCGATTAGGGAAGGCTTTAAGGGAGAGGTATGCCTTGAGTGGGACATTGAACAATAAGGTTAGGTTTGGATAGGCAGTGAAGAGTTAGGAGACATTCTGTGGTCCAGAGAGTAGGAGAGGCAGTTTGAAATAAAGGCACTGAGGATGGGGCAAGCATGATGTATGCCCAGGACAATGAAAAGCTGGTCTTTCCAGGACAGAAGGTGAAGACAGGGTAGGGTGGGTAGGATGGGGGCATTGCATGGAGAGTCTTGAGCGCTGGCCTGAGGAGTTTGGGCTTTGTCCTGTAAATAAAAAAAGTTAACAAAAGATTTTGGACAGAGGAATAACATGCTGAAAGCTGTGCCCTCGAAAGAATTAATCTTACAGTGGTACATAGGATGGATCAAAGGGAAGAGAACTTTGGAGGAAGGTAAATGTCAATTGTGGTAAGACAGCTGTGAGGGGATGAGGCCCTGGATCAGGGTGGCAACAGAGTTTGGAAAGCAAGACTGGGAAACAGCAGGACTCTGTGACTGATTGAAGGTCCCCCTGTGTCTTTCTGCCTCTCCAAATCACCTCATCTGGAAGGGCTAAGAGGCTGTGGGGCCAAGGTTTATCTCACTAGTGCATTTTTGAAGCTCTTGTTAAACTCCTGAAAATCAGACTGTGAAGCGAGATGGCTGCTGTGACCTTGTGAGAGAAGCAACCCTCTCTTATATTGCTGAAGGGGCTGAAAGGTGATGTTCTAAATGGTATATAAAATTCTGAAAGGATGGGACAAATGGTTGCCAATAAGCCTCGTGAGATAGTAACTACCGCTGAACCACAAGGTCATAGGCAGACCTTGGAGAAGCTAGAAATGAAGCAAGCAATTTAGGCTGGATTTTGTTTACAAGGTATGTGTAACTGGAGACTATACTGACAAGAGCTCAGCTATAAATATAGATTTCATCCAGAAGCTATTTGAGGACAATGCCTGATATGCTGTGGGAATGAAGGGTTAAGAGGAAGAAATAATTGTGGGTTTTGTCCTTTCAGGATTTGTGAGGCCCATGCCTGATTGGCTAAATGTTCTTCTGCCCTTTGTAATACCTACAGTGTGTTCCCGCAGTGTGGCAATCATCCCCTGTGTTCATTTCATTGTTCAGAAAATTAAATGACATATGCCCCTATTCCAGGACTATGAATTGAACTCTGCACCAAAAAGCCCCCACCCCTGTCTGTAAATCTTGCCCATCGTTACTCTGCCGTGGGTCCTGGAAAGGCCACTGTGCAAATCACACTGTGAAGGCACTGGGTCCTGTGAAAAAGCAAGTATGTTAAACTAAGAGGAGCAACATCAGTAGAGATTACTTTTACTGCCTCCTTAGCATAGAGAGAGCATCAAGGGAATGGGGATAGAGGGCAGATAAGTTGTGGGGAGGGGAAACAGGAAGTTTTGGGTGATTAGATACTGTTGGGAGAAGCCTCCTCAATACGCATGTGGGTGGTACTAGATAGCTAAGAGCCACTGCAGGGTGTGGAAAGATGAGAGACACGTGTTGACTTCACAGGTCTTCCTGGGTCAGCTCGTGGCAGCCCCACAGCTGAGGAGCAGCAACCTTCAGAAAGTCTTCAGTTTGAAGGTCTGGTGAGTGACAGTTTTCCATTGAGGGGATGTTGGTGGTATGTGCTGTTTGAGAGGCACCTTGCCAGGCATTAGGCTTTTGTGAAAAGAGCATTGATTCATATCATAACTATATGTTTCTGCTGGGATGAAAAATAACCTGCTGGGCCCTAATGGAAGAAATTTGCAGACCCCGGGATTAACATATAGAGAGGAACACACCACCCCTAGATCCCTTTGTAGCACCAACTGGTGGTTCTGAAGGGAAATTCTAGACTGTGAACAATGTGAGAGCTCCTATTACCCGACACAAAGTTGCCACTTGATATATGCTCATTGAATGAACAAATAAATGATTGAATGAATGAATAAAGTACAAATATTGTGAACAAAGCGCTAAATTTAAAGCCACAACGTCTGGGTTCAAATTTCTGGTCTGCCATTTAGGAGCTGTTGGAACTTTGGTAAATTTTTTCTCTCTCTGGGCCTCATTTCCTTAATATTTAAAATGAAGATAGTGATACTTGCCCTGCCTCGCTCACACAGTTGTGGGAGAAACAGCATATAAAAAAATCAATATCCTTTTGGAAACTCTAAAATCCAGAGACATCCTGGGCTGACCGAGGATGGCCATTTTGGTGTTTGCTAAGATAAAGGTGTCTCTGGAGCTCATAACGGAGGGTCACTACAGCTGGTCTCTGCCCCCAGATATATCCTCCTACAAGAAACCTCTGTGCTGTCCCAAATCCAATCCCAGAGTCCTGTGCAAACAGTGTAAAAATCAGATTTCTGTTCTGCCTGGCTGGCCTGTCTTTCTGAAGGATGGGGAGCACAGGAAGCATTGAGGGCTTTGTACACAACATCTTTGGAAATCATTGACCAGAGGCCTGCACTGTCTCCTTGGCTGGTCACAGTCATCCCTCCAAGATGACAGTCATCTCAGGATCTTTTTTCTGTATCCTCAACTATCCTTATGATGGCACTATCCCAAGGTAGGGGGACAGGAATGAGGGGAAGAATGGGTCTCTCTCTCTCTCTTTCTCTGTCTCTCTTTCCCCTCACCTTGTGATTCACAAAGAGCAGTTGATTTGACTTTTAATCAGTCTTCTCTTTGTGTCTCTCCTTTCATCTGAGGGCTCATTCCTCACCTTGGCCTCTGCTCAGTTGATTTCAAAGGCAGCTCCCTCACATTCTCTTTCTTGGACACATTGTGCAGAGTCCCTATTTAAATGGATGCTTTGTTCTGGGGTTAAGGGAGAGAAGGTGAGATGATTTAAAAATCCTGCTGGGAGTCCTTGAAGAAGCAGGCTGAAGTACTGTTTGCAGAAGTCAATAGGCTTGTTGTAAGCAGGCATTGTGTGTTCTAGTACAGGCGGCTGAAACAAATCAATTTCAATTTACTTGTCCAGCAAAAGGAGCCATTATTTAGAACTGAATAGCCAGAGCTCCCATAATATATTGTGAAAACTTATTGTAGTTTTTACTGAGAACTAGCTTATGATGAAATTATTTGTTTAGAAGCAAAGTGTGGATGTTTACAGAATACAAATTCTGGAGGTATTGATTAGAGGCAGTTGGAGAATGGGCCACATTTCTTTTCTAAATGTGGTGGCTGGGTGATATCCATCCGACATTGATATCAGAGTACATTGCTGGCGAGAAACCAGGCAGGATCCTTATTTTGACAACAGGCACAATTAACACCAGAGGAGGGTGTTGGCTAGTTAGGGAAATACTATAGTTAAGGCTGAAGTTCATTCACCTTTAAAGAGCAAGTTGGCTCATAAATTTGGCTCCCTTACTTTTTCCCTTAGAAGAATGTCTGTCCCTGGCTCTATATTTTACGTTAGCTATATGGCTTGGTATATTACCAGTAAATTGTTGAAACTCCCTGTCGGAGTAACATTTAAGGCTTGATTCACTGAAGTTTTACGTTTCCCTTTTCTCACAGTTTACGTTGGGAAAAAAAAGACACTTGGGCTTGAGACGTGATTTATGCCTCTCCCCTAAATTGGCTGATCATATATTTTCCTATTTATCAAGACTTTCTGTGCATACTGTGTAACTTCTGATTACTGATCTTTTGGAAAATGGCTCCAGTTTTTACTGTCTATATATTGTGATTTTCTATTGAAAGATGTCTTCCTATCTCTTTCATGAATGCAAGTTCTCATGTTTTCTACAAAGTTAAGATACCTTTACTACCTTTACCTATGTTTACCTACTGGAAAACATATCAACACCAGGTTCTTTGGAGTACCTACTCCATGCCAGGTACTATGCCAGGTCCTGTGCATTGTCATCCTTGTGGTCTAGCAGAACTTTGGATCCTGTTCAGTTGACTAAGTTGGGTAGAACACTGGGTTGTAGAGTGAAAACTGATGACAACTTACTACAAAAACCTCAGGACCTGGTAACCTAGAGGTTATTCTTACCCTCATTGTGCTGTCCTGCTTGTACTTGCCTTCCTTTCGCAGTGGTCTCCACCCCACCTCCCTCCACTTTCCACCCTGAGTGCTTTATCAATAGTACTTACATAGAGCTTGAATTTAGTGGGTGTTCATTAAATGTTTATTAACTGAATGAATGGAAGGATGCCTCAAGGTAAAGAAGTAGATAATTTGATATACTAAATCAAACTAATGTAATAATGAATGGCTATGACTTGGTATGCTCATTTGCTCAAATATACTATTTATATTTAATAGAGACTTACATGGTGGGAGCTTTAGACACCATAGCTGTCCCAAGATGGACCATGTGTGGCAGCAAGTTCATACCCCATATGTAGATTAAATGTGTTTGATTTGAACTTGCCCTGTTTTCAAGCCTTGCCTTTATTTATAAATGTGAACCTTGTTTTGGAAGGAGAGGGTGGATTAAATATAGCATTCAGTCAATACTGGACAATGCCTTCAGCCTCAGAAGCCAGGCATTGGTAACCTAAGGTAAATTGGCTACCTTACCTGTGCTGCTGAATGATCCAGAGAAAGTCATGATTCATATCAGTTTGAATTTTCAGACAACAAAGAGCAAAGATTCAGTTGCATCATTTTAATGTACTGCCAACACAACTAGTTAATTAGGGCAGCTCAATGAGCAGACATTGGTGGCAATCCAGTCAAACTGGATGTTTGTAACACATAGACCAGTCGGAAAGAATCAAAAGCCTAGAAATAAACCCATGAATATACTGTCAACAAGTATTTGACAAAGAAGCCAAGAATACTCAATGGGGAAAGGAAAGTCTCTTCAATAAATGGTGCTGGAAAAACTGGATATTCCCATGCAAGAAAATGAAATTGAGCCCTTACACGACTCACAAAAATTAGCTGGAAATGCATTAAAGACTTAAGTATAAGACACCAAACCATAAAACTCTTAGAAGAAAACATAAAGGAAAGTTTCTTTGACACTGCTCTTGGTAACATTTTTTTGAGTATGGCACAAAGCACAAGCAACAGAAGCAAAAATAAACAGATGGGACTATATCAAACTGAAAGCTTCTACACAACAAAAGAAAAAATCAACAAAATGAAACGGCAGCTCACGGGATGGGGGAAAATATTTGCAAACTACATATCTGATAAGGGGTTAATATCAAAAATATATAAGGAACTCACACACTCAATAGCATAAAAATACATAATCCAATGAAAAAATGGGCAGAGGACTTAATAGACATTTTTCCAAAGAAAATATACAAATGTCCAACAGGTACATGAAAAGGTGCTCAACATCGCTAATCATGAGGGAAATGCAATTCAAACCCATAATGAGATATCACCTCACAGCTGTTAGGATGGCTGTTATCAAAAAGACAAGCGATAACAAATGCTGGTGAGGATGTGGAGAAAAGGAAACAATTGTGCACTGTTGGTAGGGATGTAAATTGGTATATTCACTATAGAAAACGATATGGAGTTTCCTAAAAAATTAAAACTAGAACTACCATATGATCTAGCTGTCCCACTTCCTTCATCCGAAGGAAATGAAGTCACTGTGTTGAAGAGGTATCTGCATCCCCATGTTCATTGCAGTGTTACTTACCAAGGCCGAGACATGGAAACAACCTAAGTGCCCGTCTACTGATGAATGGATAAAGAAAGTGCGATACATATATATATATATATACACAATGGAATATTATTCAGCCATAAAAAGTAGGAAATCCTGTCATTTGCAACAACATGGATGAACCCTGAGGGCATTATGCTAAGTGAAGCGTGTCAGACAAAGACAAATACTGCATATTCTAATATGTGGAATCTAAAAAAGCCAAACTCATAGAAATAGAGAGCAGAATGGTGGTTGCCAGGGGCTAGGCAGTGAGGGAAATGGAACATGTTGGTCAAAGGGTACCAACTTCCAGTTATAAGATGAGTAAATTCTGGGGATCTAATATATATCATGGTGACTGTAGTGAACAATACTGTATTATATACTTGAAAGTTGCTAGGAGAGTCGCTCTTAAATATTCACACTGCAAAACCAAAAGGTAATTATGTGGGATGATGGAGCTGTTAACTAACATTATTGTGCAAATCATTTTGCAATATACACAGGTATCATTCTACACCTTAAAATTACATATGTTATATATCAATTATATCTCAATAAATCTGGAAAAAACCCTGATTTTTTGCATGATATGTTGACAGAACCACTAGTTGATTGACCTCTTTTTATTTTAATTGCTTATAACATTGCCACATAAGCACAGGAGAGGTTCTTGTAGGGCCCGAGAATATTCAGCATACTGAGAAATTCAGTTCTTCCCTAAAGTCATGGTTTGAAAGTCATAGCAGGTGAAACATACCAGATGAACCCTGGACCTTTAACTCAGACCCTTATTTTCTTCTTAAATAGTTAGCTGATTGTGGCGGTCTGGTTTGAATATTGTTTTGGATTATTTAATGAAATTGAAACACTCCCATATTTATCAGAACCTCTTTTATAGTTAACATCATTTTTTTTGCAGAGACATTTGCAGTCTCCATTTCAATGTAACTCTCTGTCTCCTGATCTAATTTACTCTCTTTCTCTTATCTCAACCAGTCCTTTGCCACTTACTCCGTTGCTTTTTGACCTCTCCTATATTCCCTTCTTTTATGGTTATTTAACATTGTTTTTGCTGGGTTTTGCCTCCCTCAACTCTAGTAAATGGTCCTTGAGGGCTGAGGTTGTGTTAAATTCCTTGTTAACCCCCACAGGCACTAATATCTATTGAATTAATATTACATCCAGTTACAAAACTATTGTAACATTTTGCATTAGTATTGCAAGGAATAACCTTACCATTAAAATAGATTTAACATGCGTGAAATAATAATAATGATCATTGATTTGTCTTTACTACCTGTCTTTCTAGGAACTTTGCATGTATTATCTCATTTAGTCCTTGCAATGATTTCAGGAGCTCTCACCGAAATCCGACCATGCTGGCATCTTGATCTTGGACTTTCAAGCCTCTAGAACTATGAGAAATAAAATTCTGTTGTTTAAGCCACCCAGTCTGTGGTATTTTGTTAGGGCAGCCTGAGCTGACTAAGACAAATGTTGAGCATCTTTTCATGTGCTTGCTGGTCATTTGTATATCTTTGAAGAAATGCCTATTCAAATACTTTGTCCATTATTTACTAGGATTATTTGTCTTTTTATTATTGAGTTATAGTAATTCTTTATATATTTTGTACACAAGTCCATTATCAGATATATGATTTTCAGATCTTTGCTCTCATTCTGTGGGTTGTCTTTTAACTTTCCTGATTATGTTCTTTAAAGCACAAAAGTTTCTATTTTTGATAAAGTAGAATTTATCTGTTTTTTCTTTTGTTGCTTATGCTTTTGGTGTCATATCTAAGATTCCATTGCCAAATCTAAGGTAATGAAGATTTATCCCTATGTTTTCTGTAAGAGTTTTATGGGATTTGCTCTTACATTCAGGTCATTAATCCATTTTGAATTAATTTTTGTTTACGATATGAAGTAGTGGTCCAGTTTCATTTTTTTTGCATGTAGATATCTAGCTGTCTCAGCACTATTGTTGAAGAGACTATCTTTTCCCCTTTGTATTATCTTGGCACTCTGGGGTAAAAATCACCCGTAAGTCTAAGAGTTTATTTCTGGACTGTCAAATCTATTCCATTGATCAATATGTATATCCTTGGCAGTCCAATACTCTTTTTTTTAAAGAACTTTATTGAACTATAATTGATATACAAAGAACCGCACATATTTAATGTCTACAATTTTATGAGTTTGGACATATGCACAAACCTGTGGTACCATCACCATAATCAAAGTAATAGACATATCCAACTCCTCCCAGACTTTTCTTTTGTGTATGGGTGTGTAGTAAGAACACCTGACGTGAGATCTCGCAGATCTCTAGAACTTATTCATCTACTATAACTGAAACTTTATACCCATTGAATAACAGTTCCCCAGTTCCCCCACCCTCAGGCCCTGGCAACAACTATTGTATTCTATGCTTCTAGAGTTTAACTATTTTACATATTTCATATAAGTGGAATCATGCAGTTTCTGTCCTTCTGTGACTTATTTAACTTAGATACTGTCCTCAAGGTTCATCTATGTTGTTCCAAATGGCAAGATTTCCTTCTTTTTTATGGCTGAATAATATTTCCTTGTATGTATATACCACAATTTTTTATCCAATCATCTGTTGATGAAAACTTGGGTTGTTTCTATATCTTCGCTTTTGTGAATAGTGCTACAGCAAACATGGGAGTGCAGATATTTTTGTAGATCTTGATTTCAGTTATTTTGGATATATATACCCAGAAGTAGAATTGCTGGATCATATAGTAGTTATAGTTTTAGTTTTTGAGGAAATTCTGTACTGTTTTGCACAGCTGCTACACCTCTTTAAATTTACAATGGCAATTTACAAGGGTTCCAATTTCTCTACAACCTTAGTAACACTTCTTATCTTTTGCTTTTTAAATAATAGCCATCCTAACAGGTGTGAGGTAATATCTCCTTATAGTTTTGCTATGCATTTCCCTGAGAATTAATGATGTTGAGCATCTTGTCATATACCTGTTAGCCACATATATGTCCTTTTTAGAGAAATGTCTGTTCAAGTCCTTTGCCCATTTTTTAATCTGTTTATTTACTGTTTTGCTATTAAGTTGTAGGAGTTATTTGTATATTTTGGAAATCAACCCCTTATCAGATAGATGGTTTGCAAATATTTTCTCCCATTCTGTAGGTTGCCTTTTCACTCTGTTTATTGATTTTTTTGCTGTGCAGAAGCTTTTTAGTTTGATGTAGTGTAGTCTCATTTGTCTATTTTTGCTTTCATTGCCTCTGCTTTTGGTGTCATGTCTAAGAAATCATTGCAAAACTGGTGTCAAGAGGCTTTTCTCCTATGTTTTATTCATGGATTTTTGTAGTTTCTGGTCTTGCATTTAAGTCTGTAATTCATTTTGAGTTGATTGTTGTGTATGGTGTAAGGTAGGGGTCCAGTATAATTTTTTTGCATATGGATATTCAGTTTTCCCAGCACCATTTGTTGGAACAACAAACCTTTCCCCATCATGTGTCCTTGGTACCCTTGTCAAAGATCAATTGACTCTACTTGTGTGGGTTTATTTCTGGGCTCTCTCTACTGTTCCATTGGTCTATATGCCTGTCTTTATGCCAGTACCATACTGTTTTAATTATTGTAGCTTTGTAATATATTTTGAAATCAGGAAGTATCATGCCTCCAGATTTGTTCTTCTTTCTCAAGGTCACTTTGGGTATCCTAGGTCTGTTGTGGTTCTGTGTGCATTTTAGGATTCCTTGTTATTTCTGTAAAAAAAATGCTACTGAAATTTTGATGAAGATAGCATTAAATCTGTAGATTGATTTGGGCACTATGGACATTTTCAAAATATTAAATCTTCCCATTCGTGAATGTGATATGTCTTTCCATTTATTTGTGTCTCCTTTAGTTTTTTTCATCAGTATTTTGTAGTTTTCCATGTACAAGTCTTTCACCAGCTTGGTCAAGTTTATTCTTGAGTATTTTATTCTTTTCAATGCTATTATACATGGGATTACTTTCTTAATTTCCCTCACAAATCCTTTGTTTCTAGTGTATAGAAGCACAACTGATTTTTATATGTTGATTTTGTATCTTGTGACTTTACTGAATTCATTAGTTCTAACAATCTTTTTGTAGAATCATTAGGATTTTGTACATATAGAATCATGTCATCTGCAAACACATAATTTTACTTCTTCCTTTTCAATTTGGATTCTTTTTATTTCTTTTTCTTACCTAATTATCTTGGCCTGAATCTCTAGTAAAGTGTTGGATAGAAGTGACAAGAGCAGACATTGTTGTGTTTTTCCTGATCTTAGGGGAAAGGTATTCAGTCTTTCATCTTTTTTTTTTTTTAGGAAGATTAACTCTGAGCTAACAATCCTCCTCTTTTTGCTGAGGAAGACTGGCCCTGAACTAACATCCATGCCCATCTTCCTCTATTTTATATGTGGCATGCCTGCCACAGCATGGCTTGACAAGCGGTGCTGTGTCCGCACCTGGGATCTGAACCGGCAAACCGGGGGCTACCAAAGTGGAACATGCAAACTTAACTGCTGCACCACCTGGCTGGCCCCAGTCTTTCATCATTTATTATTATCTTAGCTGTGTGTTTTATATAGACCTCCTTTATGAGATTGGGGCAATTCATTCTATCCTTGTTTGTTGAGTGCTTTTCTCATGAAGGGGTATTGGATTTATCAAATGGTTTTCTGCATCTATTGAGGTCATCCTGTGGGGTTTGTCCTTTATTAATATGGCATATTACATTGATTTTCTTTCTTTCTTTTTTTTTGAGGAAGACTAGCCCTGAGCTAGCTACTGCCAATCCTCCTCTTTTTGCTGAGGAAGACTGGCCCTGAACTAACATCCATGCCCATCTTCCTCTACTTTATATGTGGGACGCCTACCACAGCATGGCTTTTGCTAAGTGAAGCCATGTCTGCACCCGGGATCCAAACCTGGGAACCCCGGGCCGCTGAGAAGTGGAATGTGTGAACTTAACTGCTGAGCCACCAGGTGGGCCCCATACATCGATTTTCATATGTTAAACAAAACTTGCATTCCTGGGATAAATCTCACTTGATCCTGATATATAATCCTTTTTATATGTTACTGGTTTGCTTTGCTAGTAGTTTGTTGAGAATTTGTGTGTCTATATACATAAGGGATATTAGTCTCTATTTCTCTCATCTTGTGATGGGTTTGTCTGGTTTTGGTATCAGGATAATTCTGGCTCTATAGAATTAGTTGGGAAAAATCCTCTTCTGTTTTTTGGAAGGGTCTGTGAAAGGTTGGTATTAATTCCTCTTTGAATGTTTGATAGTCACCTGTGAAGCCATCTGAGCCTGGGCTTTTCTTTGTGAGAAGTTTTAAAAATTACTGTTTTAATCTCTTTACTTGTTATAGGTCTATTCAAGTTTTCTATTTACTGTTGAGTCGGTTTCAGTGGTTTGTATCTTTCTAGGAATTTGTCAAATTCATGTGATTTATCGAGTTTGTTGGGATGCAGTTGCTCAAAGTATTCCCTTATAATTCTTTTTACTTCTGTAAATTCAGTAGCGATGTCCCCTCTTTTAATTCCTTGCCTTGTTAATTTAATAACTCTTCTCTCTTTTCTTTGTCTCAAGATTGCCTTTAGAATAATGTACATTGGATATTACATTGAGTCAGTGAAGAAAGATGATTCAGTTATAATAATAGCATTTATTTTAGTTATAATTAGGGTTGGCCTTTGTAATATTCATTCTGATACAATACAGAAGAGTTTATGTGGGCTTTTAAAGGTGAAAGCAAGAGTTTTCTTTCATTTATTTCCTGGTCACCTGAGGTAATATGTGTCATCTAGGGCCTCTGGTTGTTTGGCCAAGTTTACAGAACCCCGATGGTTATGAAATATTTCTATGTATTTGGGAACAGTTAGGAAATAAGGGACCCAGCCCCTGCATTTTGGGACAGAGAAAACTAGAAAGAAGATAATTTCAGATACTGTTGTCACTATAATTTATTATCCCTATCTCCGAAAAGATAATATGGAGATCAAGGGAAGTAAAGTGGCTTTTGCAAGGTTTTATAGAAATTTACTAAGAAAGATGAAACTAGAACACATCTCTTACATGTGTAGTCACATAGTCACACCTAACTGCAATGGAGATTAGAAAATATAGTCTTTCCATGTGCCCAGAGAGAAAAGGAGAATAGATTTTGGTAGGCAGCTGATAATATCTAACATACTCTGATAGCTCGAGTTAGGAAGGCCAGAAGGAAGACGTGGAGGGAGTTGATAAAGCAAGGAGAAAGAGGTCTTTTTTTTTTTTAAAGATTGGCACCTGAGCTAACAACTGTTGCCAATCTTCTTTTTTTTTTCCTGCTTTATCTCACCAAATCCCCCAGTACATAGCTGTATATTCTAGTCGTAGATCCTTCTAGTTGTGGCATGTGGGATGCCACCTCAGCATGGCTTGATGGGCGGTGCCATGTCCGCACCCAGGATCTGAACCAGCGAAACCCTGGGCTGCCAAAGCTGAGCGCATGAACTTAACCACTCGGCCACAGGGCCCACCCCGAGAAAGAGGTCTTGATGAAATAGTTCAGGGTCTTCATAGAGTTGTTGTGAGGGTATGCATACAAAAATAGCTATTATTCATTCAAGTACTGGGTTAGTGATTTCTATGAATTATCCTATTTTATACTTAGAACTTTGTGAAACAATTGCCATTATTATCTGCCTCTTAAACATGAAGAAAATAAGGTCCAGAGAGATAGGCTACTTACCAAGGTTCACAGAGTTTATCGAAAATGATAAGGGATGGTTATGAAGCCAAACCCATCAAACTCCAATCACTGCATGGGACTGTATTTTAGTTATAGTGCAAGAATGAAAATAAATATTTGGTGAGAGATTATCTTTGGTTGGGGCGCTTGGGCAGATTTTGCAGAGCAGGTAGGGTTTGAGCTGATCTTTAAAGAATGAGTGGGATTGAAGTTGGAAGAATTTAGAGATGCAGGGAATTCCAGGGAGAAGAAGCCTCATGAGAAAAATTAGTAAGTGAAAGTATGTTTGGAAGATAATGAGTGGAGTGAAGTTTTACAGGTAACTTTGGAAGATGAATCTGGAAATATTCAGAAGATTTGAACGTTAGACTAAGGAGCACGGACTTGATCCTATAGACAGTGAAGACAAATGAAGTACTTTAAGATGGTGTCAACCCCATGTTGTTTTTACAGATGGGCAAAAAAAAAAAAAAAAATACTGGTGTAAATTGAGGAATGCTGGAGAGCCCCCTCCGCCTTATTTCCTCACCACTTATAACTTCCTTTACCAAGTATCGTATTTCTGAAATTCCACTATTAGTGATTAATTCCTTAGGGTTATACTCTCTGCTCTCTTTTGAAATACAAACATCCCTGGAAAGAGTAACACATTGTCATTACGTTTTCAATGCGAAGGTCTTCATTAGTTCCGTTCATCCCTCAGAGCAGAGGCCCTCCCAAGAGCACGCAGAACCTGTGCAGAAAGGAGGAAGGGTCTCTGGGAGGAGGAAAGAGAGGGCCATCCTTGCCAAAAAGGCTCTGCCTGCTTCTGGCTTTGAATTTGAGTCAGCTCTCAGTCCCAGAAATTTGAATTACTAACCAATCAGAAGCCTGAATCTTTTCTTGAAGAGGGATGGGCTAAGAGTTGTATTTTTCTGTGTGCACAAAGGTTTCCCTTGAGAATAAGTCACTATTCACTGTGAGAATCCAAATCCCCAGACTGGCCTAGTCTCATTCTCTCTCTGCATCAGTTCTTAATTTATTTGCTGTGAAATAGACCTAGAAATAATGATTATGTGTTTGCGTGATTGTATACACACGTATTATATAATCATTATTTCTATGGTCATATGCATCTACATTTTTGGGGAGAGAGTGTTGCAGGAGTCTGATTAGTTAGCTTTCAAGTTTGGTGCTGAGTTAGCTGAGGATTTCTCTGCATTGTCCTTTAAGAGGAAACAGCTCCTCTGCTGAGAGAGATCCATTTCAGCTTGGAGAGCTTATGGCAGGAAGGAAAGAAGTCACTGGGGGTGGCACTGTGGGAGTTGGGGTGCATAGTGTGGAAGGAAGATCCTCAGATGCTTTAATCACCGGTGGGTACCTTACACCAGGAGAGCAGGGAAGATAGGGTTAAAAAGGGCAATCAGGCAGGGCATTGGACTCTGATGTGTGTCCTCAGGACTCTATTCTAGGAAATGGAGATTTTACAGACCACAGACAGTGCCAGCCCTAAAGACTCTGTGTGGTTCCACATGAAAGCCACTCTCTGTGACAGCAAATGCCAGGCACTAACTTTGGGTGACCTTTGAGTGTGTCTCTTGAGTAGTAAACTTTAGTAGCAGTCTGAGTTGATTTTTTTCCTCAAGTGAAACGTTGCTCTGTTGAGAGAGTGAGAGTGAAAGAGAGAGAACAAATGAGATCTGGAAAACTTTTCAGTCAGGGAGAGCTAGAGGGCCAGGTTTGCTTTACTAAAACAATTTCCCAAATGGTGACTGTCACTGAATGTCTTAGCTGACGGGATTTGAGAAAATGACAGGAGAGTGTTGTGCACTCAAAACAGGTTGTACAGGCAGGATCTGGGCAAAAGTTACCTTCGTCTATGACAACTGCACTTGGATTGCCCCCGTCTTTTTCTTGTTACCCACTAACAGTGAAAGATTTATTATTAGTGAAGGGAAGGTGGGGCTGTTTGCAGGCTGATAGGGTAGAAGTGGTGTGGGAAGGAGAGACAGAGACGCCTGAGGATGCACCTATGGTGTGCTGCGAGAAGGCGAGTCTAAGAACAGCCTTATGAAACTGGAACTGTTAGTCTCCCCACTTTTTAAATGAGGAAATAGTCTCAGAGAGGCGAAGAAATTTGCCCAAGGTCACGTAGCTAGTAAGAAGCAGAGGTGGAAGATGAACCCAGGTAGTGTGGCCTCAGAGAATGTGATCTGAACCATGAAGCCATACTTCCTCTGTTGGGCAGTCCTGCTCCTGGCTAGGCTCTTTTTTCAAAATGTTTTTTTTTTTTATTGAGGTCACATTGGTTTATAACATTATATAAATTTCAGGTGTACATCATTATATTTCTACTTCTGTATTGACTGCATTGTGTACACCATCAAAAGTCTAGTTTCCATCTGTTACTGTACACACGTGCCCCTTTACCCCTTCCACCCTTCCCCCACTTCCTTCCCTTCCGGTAACCACCAATCTGTTCTTGTATTCACATATGAGTGAAATCATATAGTAAGTGACTTTCTCTGGCTGATATTTTACTTACTATAACACTTCAAGGTCCATCTATATTTTCAAACATGGCATGATTTTGTCTTTTTTATGCTAAATAGTATTCCGTTATATATATACATATTTCTATATATATACCACAGCCCCAGGCTAACTGGTCTCAACTTGAGTTCACATTGCCCCAGGTTAGAGCTTCTTTCTCAAGCCCCAGGTCTCTGATCCCTAATGATGGATTTGACTTGCCCCATGGAAGTCTCTGGAACATCCTGGGATCTAAAACTAGTGATTTGGTCACTGGAATACATAAACAAATCCACCTGGAACTTGGAGGGGTGGGGAAGGGGGTAGCAGTGATCAAATAAATGATGATCTGTTGGGGAATTGTTGTCCAGAAATGGGATGTCATGAATTACATCCATTCAACCAGATTTTATTATGGTGTACCCAAATTCATGCCTCAGGTTGAGTTGGTAAGTTGTGTTCGTCCTCTTCCAAACCATTCTCCACACAGCTGTCAGACTGATCTAGAACATAAATCCGATTATACCACATCCTACCTAGAACCAGTTTTTCTAATATGTCGTTCAAGGGCTTTCATGATCTTGTCCCTGCCTCCCTCTCCAGCCTCTTTTAAAACATGTGATGTCTCTTATTTTATGCTGCTGGTAGATCCTCAGATATATCCTTTTGTTTCATGTGTCCATGTCTTTCTTTATTCACGATGTCCCTTCTGCTTGAAATGCTTTTCCTACCTGTTACTTCTCTTTTTTCAGGAACATTCTCTGAACCCCCATTTCCCTCCTCTCTGCTCTGAAAGAACCGTAAATTTACCTCGTTTTAAAATACTTAATCATATTGTATTCAAATTATCTTATTCTATGTCTGTCTCCCTACCTAGATTTTCGGCAGAGTTGACAGGCTCATGGGTGGTCATCTGACCTCACCAGGGCCAGGGATGATGCTACAAGAATTTGAATTGAGACTTTGAGAAAGATTCTGCCTTTGTGTGGCTGGATCGGTAATGTATACTCAAGGATTACCTGAAGCTATGTTTTCTACCATGTTTGTCCCCAAAGTAAAGGAAACTGGTTTTCAAAGAAAGATAAAAGGATTAAAAGAGTTCATCCCTCAGGCCCAGCTATATTTCTCTCATTGGATTGCATAAGACATTTCTATATCCTATAATTAAGTCATCATTTATGCTTAAGCTACTCAACTGACTTTCTGTGGTTTATGTCCAAAAGAGTCCTAACCAATATAATCTAGAAAATAGTAAGTGCTAGGCGACATTTGTTGACTGGGCTCAAATGGGAAGTCTTGATTTCTGCCCTATGAGAACTTCCTACCACTCTAGTTTGGGAAGAAAAAATAATCTACATGAAATAATTGGATAACAATATACCACTATATTACTAGGTCTTTAGTCATGGGACACAGACTGCTAGCACCATAGGAATGCAGAAAAAGGTTTGCTAAGGTAGCAGTGGGGCTAACCAGGAACAGCTTATGAAGGTGGTAGAACTCAGACCTGGCCTTGAAGGATGGGTAAAGTTTACCTTGACCCCTATCGTTCCAAAAGCAAGGTTCTGGAGAGACCGCTTGCAGTCCTCAGATGTACCCTAGATAAACCTAGATAATGATGATCCTAGCAATGATCCAAATAACTTCAAAATCACTAGGGTGAAGATAGGGATCCCAAAATGGGTTAGATCTTGGTTGTGCCACAAGGGCATTTGAACAGAAATTATCCGTTGCTGACTGGGCCTAACAGTGATGAATGATTTGGTACAGGTTGGAAGGGCCCTAGGAAGATTAAAAAAACCCCAAACCTATAGTTATTATTTTATTAACCACTCTGTGCACATGGAGGGTGATCCTAGTGATTCTTAATCTAAATTCCGGGACTAAATGACAGTGGCCAGCTAGGCCTTGCTAACTCAAAATTGCTATCTGTGAATTTGCAAGTCCCTATGCGGAAGGAATAGCTGTTTCTGCTCTTTTATTCCTGTCGTTAGATATGCTAGGCCCAGTTCCTTCATATGACCTGAGAACATGGCATGGAATGCTTGCATGGGCACTAAATGGCTGGTTTGTTCACTGCTGTCAAATTGCATAGTCTGTAAAGGCCATTTACTTTGCCTTCCTTGCCACATGGATTTGAAACCTTAGATCTGAGAAAAATGTCTGTTTGCTGTAGATTTGGCTGTGTCCCAGGGAGACAAAGCTTTATGCAGCCTTTCAACCAGCAGCATAAGGGTTTATTAGATATAAAAAATATATACATTTGCTATTCTTTCAGGGCAGTTAATGGAGTTACTACGTATAAAATTTTGATAATATTTTCTATTGCCCAGGAAAAATTATACAAAAGCATGTAGGTATTAAAGATATGCTATTAATGGTTTATGCACACACAATCCATGTTCAATTAACTTCAAACATTGTGTTTACTATTTGCCAGTTATATGTTAGACATTAGGGAAAAATGATAAGTAAGACAAAAATTCTTACCTGGAGAATATTCACAGTATGATAAATGCGATAAAAAGAGAAAATATGTAAGGTACAGAGTAAGCACTGAGGAAGCACAAATGACTTTATTTAGGAGATCAAGGAAGACTTCCCTGAAGAGATAAGTGGCTGCTTTTCATGAGTGAATGGGTATTTACTAGATATACATAAGGGAGGAGGGAGAGGTCGTTTATGTGACAGGATCAGCATGTACTAGGGCAAGGAGAAGCAGCAAGATATGTTTCAAGAACTTGATGCAATTCAGATTGCTAGAGGATAAGATGCAAAGGCATGGGTTGGGGAACATGAGCCTGGAGAGGCAGGCAAGAGTCCAGTCATGAAGTATGTCTACATTATTTTTCACATGGTAAGGAGGCAGTGATAGGGTTTAAACAAGACAGTTTTGTAAACCAATTTGCATTCACTTATTCTTTCAGGCTGTCAGTTAATAAGAATTTATTGAGCTACTACTATGTGCCAAGGTCTCTGTCAGGCACTGTGGATATAGTCTTTCTCTTGATGGAAGTAGGGAAGACAGATAAGGGAAAAACAAATATAAACGTGATGAGTGCTCTGAAGGATAAGGGCAAAATGCTATGGGAGCTAATCTAGTCTGGAGGGGTGCGGGTCAGAGAAGAAGTAATGAAATATGTATGAGTAGAAATTAACTCAGCAAATGGGGAAGGGGAGATTATCAAAGACAGAAGGAGGGAGATACACAAAACTCCAAGGGAGAAACCAACAAGGTGTTTCAGGTAAATGAAAGTACACCAGGATGGCTGAAATGTAAAGTACCATGGGAAAGAGTAGCAGAGAAGGTAGGTTGGTTTGTTAGTCTTTGTGTGTCTGTTTTGGTTTAATTTGAGAGACTATTCTAGCAGCAGGATAGGGGGTGGGTTGTGGGAGTGGAAACTGGAAGCAGGAAGAAAAAAAGAGTATTGCAGTAGTCCAAGGGAGATGTGATGAGGAGCTGGTTTAGGACAATGGCAGTGGGAGAGAATAGAATGGAAAGCTGTCCAGGTGATAGGGTCAATATGACTTAATAACTGATTAGATCTGACTGCTAAGAAGAAGAGAGGAGTAGAGGATGACTTGGTTTTCTGGCTTGGGTACTGGGAAAGGGAGGGCCACAAACCAAGATAGGGAATATAGTAGGTTGTTTCAACTCCGGCATGGCTTCCAGTTGCTGATTGCTTTCATGGACTTTGACCTTCTTGTCTCACTCTGCAGGGCAGCACTTCTGCCCTCTGTCAAGAAACAATGCATTTTTATTAAATTAAAATTATAATATGAATGGGGCTAGCCTGGTTGCATAGTGGTTAAGTTTGTGTGATGCGCTTCAGGGGCCCGGGGTTCATGGGTTCAGATCCTGGGTGCGGGCCTACACACTGCTCATTTAGCCATGCTCTGGTGGCATCTCACATACAAAAGTTAGAGGAAGATTGGCACAGGTGTTAGCTCAGGGCCAGTCTCCCTCACGTACACACAAACACACAAAATAGAACATGAATGTGGTAAAACAATTCAAACAGTACAGAAATGTATAAAAGGAAACTTAAAATCCCCCATCCCATAACTCCTAGTCCATCTCCCAAAAGTGACCTCTGTTAATAGTTTCTTTGGGAAAAATATAGTATGAATCTAATAGCATACATATGTAATCTTTGTAAATTTGCACAAATAGAATCTTATAGACTTATGCATCTCCTTGCTTTTTTAAATTTTAATATATCTTGGAAATCCTTCTGTATTGGACATACCTTGTTCATTTTAATAACTGTTTAACACAGTGTTCCATTATATGGACGTTTGGGTAGTTTCTAGTTCTTTGTTGTTATTCATTCCTTAAATAGATATTTATTGAGGGACTATTCTGTGCCAGACATAATCTCTGCCTCTGTGAAGTAAACAGTCCAGTGGGGAAGATGATCATTAATTAAATTACAGAAATGTAGAATTGTAAGCATGACACATGTTCCAAAGGTACTTTGAGAACCTGCAGGAGGGCATTTGGCCCAGTTAGGGAGGCCAGGAAAGGCTCCCCTGAGGAATTCATGCTTGAACGGATTGCAGAAACATGAGTAGGTGTTAACAAAGTAAAGAGGGGAAACAACATTCTAGACAAAGTACCATGGGTAGATGTATTTTAATTTTCATATGCAACAGGAAATCATTATTATCCAAAGATTAATTATCTGAGTCCCCACAGTTACAAGATTTTATGGAGAAGCAAAAGTCATTAGAGCACAATATTCTTTAGTGAATTGACCACTTTGGAAATTATTTCTCTCATAACATTCCTCCGTACTTAACACTGAAGCCTATGCTTGCCCATCATATAAGTGTTTTTGGCAGTCTTGACAATGGAAAGAGAATACAAATGAACTGCAAAGTGAAATTTCAAATTTTGTAAAAGACACAGGACTTAATGAAGTTGGTGAACGTGGTGGAGATTTGCTTGACTTCCACAAAGCCATCGACAGGTGAGGACTCGGCATAGTTAACTTTTTAGGAAAACAACAAATTCACACAGATAGTGATAAGATGGATAAGATCAAAGAGAATAATTGGAATATCAGGAATCAAGACACGTCATTGGGAAAATTGATGAAGCCCTTGAATATTTTGTAAAACTTAGTTTTTATGATCCTGTTGTGAAATCATGAGGATGCCTTGTACTATCATGCTGTTTTTGTCAGAAAAGTCACACCAAAGAAATCCACATTTAACATTTGATTTATTTATTGTTCAAACAATGCATGCATAGTTGCGTTAAAACTTTATTTTTAAAAAAATATAACGTATAGTAGACTTCTGTAAATTTTTATGTTTTGAAGACAAAATTCCTATTAAACTTAAAAAATCTACTATGAAATTCTGGTTCTCATTTTAAGTAGGTTTCCTTTATGTGGCCCCTTTGCCAGTAGCGGTTATTCTTGAATACATGGATTGCTTCTATTGCCCAATTATCCTCCCCAGAAGTGGGACCAATTTGCATTTCCACCAACAGTGTATGAGGGTGCCTATTATTCCTCATCTTGGTGAGCTATTGAATTATTGACAATCTGATGGTTGAAAAAGTCATTTTCATTACTGTTTTTATTTGCATTTCATTAAGCATGAATAAGGTCAAGCATCTTTTCATGTGTTCAATGGCCATTTGTATTTCTTTTTCTGAGAAATGGCTGTTACTATTCTTTGCTTGATTTTCTTGGGGATTGTTCATCCTTTAGTCATTGATTTGTACAAGCTTATTGTAAATGAAGGAACATAGTTTTCCATTTGTCATATACGCTGTAAACACTTTTCAGTCTGTTTTTTGTTTTTGACATTTTCAATAACAAAGGTTTACATTTGTTTGTAGTCAATTTTATTTGTCTTTTTCTTTTTGGATTCTGAGGTCTGTATCCTGCTTACAAAGTGCTTCTAACTTCAAGTTTATAAATTAATTCCCTTATGTTTTCCCCTAGTAATTTTAAGTTTTTGTTTTTTTACTGTTGAAATCTTTGATCCATCGGGGGTTTATTTTATTATAATAAGTGAGCAAAAAATTCAACTTTTTTCTGAAACAGTCACATGTTTCAACATCATTAATTGAATTATCTGTATCTTCTTTGCTGATGTGAAATGCCAACTTTGTCCTATACTAAATTTCCTTATGTATATCAGTTTAATTTTGGACTCTATTGTATTTCATTGATGTACCTATTTCTTCTCCATTTTTAAGTTCCTTTAATCTTTGCAGCTTCATAATGGTCTTAATTCTGCTCCCTTATACTCCTCATTCAGAATTTTCCTGGCTAGTCTTGCTTATTTTTTGCCTACCTGATCTGTCTTAGATGACAGAATGTGTTAAGATCTACTCCTACCACTGGTTTTGGGAGATTTCTGCTTGCATTTTATGTAGTTTATGTTCTGCGTATTCTGATTCTGTTATTTGGTGTATGAATATTTATGGCAGCTGTATCCTCATTGTGGATGGTGTCCTTTATCAAAACACTTTTTTTCCTTGAATTCAATCTTCTCTGATATTAATATCATGACCTCTGCTTTCTTCTTTCATCATTTTCATGGTACATAATATGTTTCATAGTTCAATAATGCTACTTTGGCTTTCAATTTGTTTTCTTAGCTCTGTAGTCTCCCTTTTTATCTCATTCCTCTCATTCCATTGTTTTATCATTTGTCTTTGATGTCTTGTTTCAATGACTCTATGGGCTCCTGACATTTTTCTTTTCTTCAGTGAGGAATGTTTTCTTCCAGCATGGATTCATTATCTGTATTTCCTTCTTTCCTTTTTCTCCCTTGCTTTCTCCCCGTCTCTCTCTCTTTCCTGTAGTATTTTTTGCAGAGTTGTCAATCTACATCTTTTTATTGTATTCATGTTTAAGTTAAAGATTTCTCTGAGAAATTCTATATATAGTGTGATGAAGTCTTCACTCCCTTTTCACTCTGTATCTCTTTAAGAGCTTCAGTTTGAGGACTAGGCATTGGGCGTTCTAGTCACATTTCGCTGCCCCAGGGCAGTCGTAGTTGGTGGATCCCGACTTTCTTGTCTGTCATTTTGTTAAAATGCGTATAACAGGATTTATTCCACCTAGTTCAGTGATGATCTATCCTTACTAGGCATCACAATCATCTGGGGGAAACTGTTTTTTTTGAGGAAGATTAGCTCTGAGCTAACTGCTGCCAATCCTCCTCTTTTTGCTGAGTAAGACTGGCCCTAGGCTAACATCCATGCCCATCTTCCTCTACTTTATATATGGGACGCCTACCACAGCATGGCTTTTGCCATACAGTGCCGTGTCCACATCCGGGATCTGAACTTGTGAACTCCGGGCTGCTGAGAAGCAGAACGTGTGAACTTGATCACTGCGGCACCGGACCGGCCCCTGGGGAAAACTTTTTTTAAGTACCAATGCCTGGGCCTTGCCTTCAAAGATTCTGACTTATGGGTCTGGCCTGTGGCTCAGGAATTGGTATGTTTTGGCAACTCCCCAGGTGGTGACTCTAATGCATAATTAGGACTTGGAACCACTGACACAAGGGGCAGCTTCATTTATTCCATGTAGATACCTTCAGCTTTAAGTTGTCCTCTAACTCAAGATGAAGCCTAGAACCTTCCCTTTCAACAAGTATAATCAATGCCAGAAGTCAATTTTTCCCACTTCATCCTCCTCTCTTAAATAATAAAGAAAAAAACCACTATGTGAAACCTTTGGGTTTTGGCCACGGTACTCTTATCCTGCATGCTTGGGGGGAATTCAACAGGGCATGTCCGTGTGCCTTTCCGTTCTGAGACTCTCACTCCTTCAAACAATTTTGTCGTATTTAATTTTTGTTTATTTTCTACTCTGCCTGCTCTCAGTTGTTGCCAGAAAAAAATTAGCCGTGGGTGATTAAGATTGGTTTGTCTTCTCATTCCAGCACGTGTCGTAGGCTGCAAAAACCAAAATGAAGCCGTGCTGACTTTCCTGTATTTTCCCCAGTATCCTGGCACAATACTGAGGTGTTAAGGAGTGCCTTCTCTTCTTGAGAGATTTTCCAAATCTCTTCCCTTCAATGTGCTTTCAGGATTTTTAGCCACTCACATTCTTTCCACTGAACTAATTCATGAGAGAGAGTGGCTTGATGAGAGCTGTATCAATTCTGAGAAACTTCTACTTCTCATTTCCCTTGGCTGCAATTTTTCAAAGATTGTGGCTTGAGTATGAGCCTGCCTTTGTTTGATTGCCGCTTATTTTTTTTTTCGTAATTTATGTTTATTATTGTTCTTTTCATTAAATTTTGGGAACAGATTTTGTGTGAACAAACCTCACTCCACCGTCTTACTCTTAGAGTTCATTTGTGCTGTCTTTGTTTATCTAGCTTCATTTCTATTTATGAAGTACTGTAATTCTTGGTTCTGTATCCTTACCCATTCCCATAGTCCAGGGTAGCCAAAAGCCTGCATTTTCTAATCTGTGATGTGGTGTAGGGTATTTGCTCCGATACTAGGATGGCTTTAGTTTGTGAGGATTAGCCACTAGAAATTAACAGTATAGGTATTTCAAATTGTTATTGTTACTGAACATGGAAACATCTTATTGTCATATTTTCTAAATGACATGGTACCAGAAAGTAAGGCACAGAAATATTTCAGGCAGCTTTTCAGGATAGAATAAATCTCAAAGATTTGATTTGGGAAAATGTGACAATTCAACTGACACTGCAGAGTGGCGTAGTTCAGATCTGTCCACAAAGGAGTTGAGAAAGGCTACCTCTCTCCTTCTAAAGAATTGGCAGACATATTAACTGGTCTGTATAATATTGGGCAGTAATACTGGTTTGGCCATTTGGTTTCAAGGTTAATGACTCTTGGTATCAGGTGACCAAAAGGAAGTTACATCAGGTGTTTAGTCTGTTTCTTCCTTCAACAAATATTGAGTGCCTACTGTATGCTAGGCACTGTTCTAGACACTAGAAATATAGCAATTGTATCAAAGAGACGCGACCCCTGTTTCTCTGGAGCTTATGATCTAGTAGGAGAGAGAGAAAAAGCAGACAAACAAAAAACCCTACTTTTGTTGGGTAGTGATAAGTACTAGGGAGCAAATAAAGGCAACAAAAGGGATATAGTAGAGTGGGATTGGGGGCTACCTTAGAGAAAATGGTCAGGACAGTCTCTCTGAGTATGTAACATTTAAGCAGGACTTGTTTGTGTGGCTGAGGTGGCATGTGAGTGGGGGTGGGAAACTACTCACATAAGATGCTCTATGATAAAAGGAATTGACAGTTATCTAAATTTGTGAGATGCTGCATGCTGTACATGCTGTATTTTTCTCCTGAGAATTCTCGATGTAGATTAGTATAATAAAGTCTCTTGGAAATCCTTCAGGAAAAGAATCAGTTAACTTTGTATAGCTTAGTGTTTCTCAAATGTATTTGATGACTTTTATGTGTAATTCATATTCCAGGGAAGGAGGTGAAACATGGGACAAAATGTGATAGGATAGCCACATTAGAGCTCAGATACAGGGAAGTCCTTCTTTAACTGAAGCGCAATTATTTAGAGCCCATAATTACGGGAGTTTGTGCTGAATCTTTCCCTTCCCAGTACCCTGCCCCCAGCCCACTTGGAGGAAAAAGAGCCAAATGGTAATAAAACAGGCTGAGATAGGGGATAGAAAAACATTCAGAATTGTTTTAATTAAAATAAAACCAACAATTATGTTGTCATGGAATTCACTGGGCTAGAGTAATTTAGCCCAGTCTCCAATCTCTGATACACATATAATCTTGTGCTACTGACCACTGATATGTTCAGGAGACCCTGAGGCCCTCTAAAGGTATTGTGGGTACTCAAAGAGGAATTCAGCTATATTCACCAGTCTAGACTTTTTTGAGATACAAAAAAGAAAACACATCTTAGAAAGATTTTCCAAATTGGGGGTTGAATTTAAATTCTGCTTAATTTGTAGTTAACCAGAAATTATAAATGACCCTACTCCCCCAGTTTCCAATATCTGTTCCCTGAAGCTTTCAGAGTGAGCACTAAGTGAGTGAGTGGGGCCAGGGCCATGGTTGTGGCTACTTTCAGTCACAGTCCTGAGCTTCCCTGCTGAAATGGGCAGAAGCATTTGAAATACACTGAGTAATATGTAAGCTCTGTTGATGGAGAGAAGAAAACCTGTGGTGCTGAAGTTTCTTCCCAAACTCCTATGCATCTACTCAAATATATTTCCACAGTCTTCATTGCCATTTTCAGGTTTTGCTTTATGAGTCAAGTCCTTATCAAATGCAAGTAGTCCTTGGAAGATCAATACCTCGGGATGTTAGCCCACTTTCAGAAGCACCAGTTTAGTGGTTCCCAAGCTTTAATATTTATAATAATCACCTGGAGTTGATTGCTAAAACTGCAGTTTCCAAGGTATTTCCCCTATCGAGAGTCTGCTTCAGTAGAATTTGGGTGTGGCTCAGGAATCTGCTTTTTTAACAGTTCCCCAGGTGATTTTGATGCAGTGGTCCAAGGATCACAATAAGGTAAACATTAGATTGGTTCAGAGCTCTCCCATTCCCATCCCAGAGGTCTATGTTCCTTATTTCCATTTGGCTTCAGGTCTCAGCTCTGGAGCGCTGCCACTGAGAATCATCTATTTCACCAACACTGGCACTAATGCTCCAAATCTCCAGCTCCAATATTGTTTCTCCCATGGTGAGTTTGCTTCTTCCACTGCACTGTGCAATAGGAAAGCTGTGTCAAAGCTTCTTACTGGTTCTCTAATATTTGAAGCCAAGAAGTCCTCCTCTCTGTTTCCCCATCTAATGAATCTTGAAAAGGAGACAAAGGCTCAGCACACTTCAACCATTTTTTTTGAGAGTCTACTAGATTCAAGGCCAGAGGAAGATGTTTTATGCTTTCAAAGTAGAGTTATTAACGAAGCCTCTAAGACCTTTATAGCTGGAAAGATTTTTCAAAATGAGCCACCATCATGGGTTCAGAATCCAACTTCACAATAAAGATTGAAAGGTTTTTTTTCCCTAAACTCTCCAACACCATGCTTGGTAATTTCTACAGTATTGCAAAAATCAAATTGAATGTGCCTGTACATAAAACATCATTTAATATTCTGGGCAATTTATTTTTAAAGAGGAGCTGTCAGTCTTTTGACAAGCTTCAGACTTGACTTAGTCTTACAAATGTCAAGGTCCAGTATCAAGTTTATCTCATCAATCTTTGTAAGTTTGCAGCTAGGGAAGACACTAGCTAACATTATCTTAGGGTCATGAAAATATCAGTTTACTGAATCAGCAGACATGAAAATCTGTCTCTTGTTTGATGTTTGATTTTAGTACCTGAACATGGGCTATGGTCTCTGAATATTGTTATATTATCTTGAAATTTTAATAGGTATTGTAGAAAATCGAGAGTCTTTGGGGGAACATACATAAATATCATTTCCACAGTCTGGGAAACCCCAAATATCAGAAAATGACTCTTCTTAACAAGATGTCAGTGGTATCTCATAGGCTGAAGAGTGGGCTGGCTCCACTTTGCTCCATTTTCTCTATAATCTCTATTCTTCCCAGAAAATTACTGCTAATTGGACAAAGGACAACACTAGCCCTTTCATTTAGAGTTTTTGTATAGATTTTCTCCTTCCATTAGAATATCACTGGTCACCGCTTGTGCTGTGTAATCAGTGTCCTCCTAAGAGAATATAGGGAACTGACCACTGATGTAAGATTTAGATTAAGATCTTTATTTTTCTTGTTTAAGGTGGAAAACAGTATTTATTGAATTCTGAATTTGAATTTATAGTGGTAATCCTATCCCTTTTATTCATTAGTGTGTGTATGTGTGTGTGTGTGTGTGTTTGTCTATACACAAGTATTGTTTTCAGTCACTAAAGTGTTCTTAACTTGATTATTCAATCTTCTGCAATTTAATTGAGATATGGGACAAATAGATTACTCATGCTCATATAGCAAGCTCCCTGGTTTTACTGGTTAGTCTGGGAATATTTTGGAAAAAAATATTTAGCATCTTAGGAATCAAATTTGAGGTTCTGATTGAATCTGCTCTTCTATCAAGCATGTTTCTAATATATTTTGCATGAAAAAGTAAACTTTGTGAAAACATGTATTGAGTGCCAGGCACTGTGTTAAGTATTTTCACATATAGTCTCTCACTTTTAGCAATCCATGACTCCATTTATACTCCATTTTATAGTAGGTGTTCAATACACATTCATTCATTCATTTTTTCAATAATATACTTATATTGAGAACCAGCTATGTGCAGACCACTCTACATGCTCTATGATGAGGATGGTATTGGTGAAATTAAAGAGATATAAAAGAAATGAAAGGCTCAAGCAGAAGGTTACAAAGTAACTTATCAAAAGTGTGGGGGCACTTAAATGTACCAGGTATGACTTTGGGGCATGTTGGTGCTCGAGAGGGCTATTATATAAACCCTTGTTTAAAGAAAATACATGATTTTACATTTCCTGTCTGTTTCTACCTTCTCACCTATCTCTACCAATATCATCTACCTCCAAGGCTTTACAAATTTGGATTCTCTTATGGTGGATTTCCTTAATATAGAACATGTGGGCCATGCAAAGCCCAGACAGGGACCTTTGTGAGGTAGAAATAGGACTTGGTATTTGGACTATTTTTATGACGGGAAAGGACGGTCCTACCATTTTGTTTTAGTGTCGAATGGATGTTTTACCATCACAAAAACTGGAGTTTGTGATTAGGAGTTAGTAGTCTGCAAACTGAAACCCAACTGGGTTGCCGAAAGGCAGGCAGCTGCAAAGGAAAGCTCAGGCAATTATGGGTTTGCAAAAAGAATAAAAGCTTTCCCTAGCCATTCAGGATAGTATAATCAAATTTGTGTCTGTCAATTGCTAGAGTCAGATCATGGAGTTTGCCTACGATTACATAATCTGAAACCCAGGATGTGCAAAACTCATTAAAAGGAATACTTGGGAAAATGAGCGTGGTACTGAACAGACTTTGAAATTGCTTTTCATAAGTTATCTCCAAATAATCAAATCTAGGGAGGAGAGAAGCCAAGCAGGAAGTGACAGGTATTTCACTAAAGAAGAAAATAGGTATTTCTATCTTATTGTTTCTTCTCTGAAATGGTGGTGATAATAATAATGATTTTTAAAAATCTAGCAAGAGATCTCCCCTCCACCAGTTGCAGGGGAGAAATCAATAGGTAATGTTTCCTAAAACCTCCACCTTTGTTCAGACTCCCAAATGCAAACCCTCTTCCCCTTCCTCAAACACGTTTTATACAACTAAGTCTTTTCTTTGGGTAGATGCTGATTTTCCTCCCTTCTCTGGGTTTTGCTACCTATGCTACCTATGCAACATAGATGTGAGAAAGGCATTGTAAATAAGATGGTACCTGGCCTGTTTCCTATCTAATCAGAAGATGAACACATTTATGCTAGTAAATGTATGCCCAAGGCAACCGGGTACTCTATCTTGTAACTTACATCATTGACTGTCCTGCACTGAGGAAATCGTTATCTACAATGTATAGAGCTCATTCTCTCAGTCTAAACAAAACTTTTATGGTAGCCATATTGGCAAAACACTGCTGACATAAATTTTATGTGGGAATAAAACTATGCTTGGAGGGGGTGTAAATTTTATTTGGATATATAGATTTCAGAATTCAAACTTGACAAATTGATGGGATGACCAGGGAGAGCTGAATTTTCTTTTTTAAAAGGTGATAAAAATAACCCAAGGGCTATAGACAGAGATAAAAATAAATGCGCTACATAATGTATTTGATTTAATTTATGATGTCTTTTCTGTGGCTGTTCTTAACAGACTGGAAGGAAGTGGGGCTGTAATGCCACTAGGCCCTGCTTTCATCTAGCAGAGGTGGTGTTGATTGCTTACCATGAAAGACGCTTCCTCCAGGGTGAATATAAGAGGTGCTGTGAGAGCTGTGAGGCACCACCCAGATGCTCCTTCACGTAAGGACTCACTGCTCAGCTACTGGGAGTGAGATTAGAGGTAGCCTCCAGCTGTCAGCCCCTTCAAGGTTTGCTTCAGCTGCAGAGAGTCACCTCACCCCAGGTCACACTTCTTCCTGGAGTTTCCCATATCCACTGCCGGCTGTGGAAATAAAAAGGCCTGTCTTCTCAGTCCAATGGGGAACAACTCTGAAGGGCCATTCTAGTTCCAGAGCGCCCTGTGGAGCCGGCTGAGTCTGTCCTTGAGCCTGCCTTGCAGCTCAGCTTTTCCCTCTGTTCCTTTTCACTTCATTTCCTGCTTTTCTACAAGTGTTGCTACCACAGGCACTTCTTAAAAACATCCTGGATGTAGGGGCTGGCCCTGTGACCAAGTGGTTAAGTTTGTGCGCCCCACTGCAGGCGGCCCAGTGTTTCGTTGGTTCGAATCCTAGGCACGGACATGGCACTGCTCATCCAGCCACGCTGAGGCAGCGTCCCACATGCCACAACTAGAAGGACTCACAACGAAGAATATATAACTATGTACTGGGGGGCTTTGGGGAGAAAACGGAAAAAAATAAACTTTAAAAAACAAAAATCCTGGATGCTAACCTCTTTCTTACTGTCTGCTTCCCTGGGAACACAACCTGGGTGCAGTGCCACATTATGACTTTCATGGGCTCTAGGCACTTTTGCCTTCATGGACTGCTTCCTCCATAAAAAATATTAAAAATTATATTCTATGACTGTATTGGTATAAAGATGAACATATTAATATTATGTTAAAACTTTTTCTTCCACCTAAGAGTTCATGTTTTTTTCTGATTTTAAAAGAAAGCAAAACATTTTTGTGGGCCTCAGGCACTGTGCCTATTGTACCCACTGAAGAAATCAGCCGTCCCCGTGATGGGAGGCAGTTGTCCATCCAGCACAATAAAGACTATCAAGCCTGGGAAGACTGCTTTTGTTGCTCTCTCTTCCAACGTTAGATCATCAGGTCCCTTAACTATCTCCCACTATTCAGGGGACCAACTGGCAGCTAGCTCTCCTTTTGGAAAGGATCAATTATACTAAGATGCAATTGATTAATAAAGCTGAGGTTTAAGTATTTTAACTCTAGAGAAGGTAGGTGGTGGAGGCTGGCTTTGTATGACAGAACAGTTCTTGTTGCTGATTGTGTCATTCCCTTTTCACTCTCCACCTTCTTTCCATGTCTGCATTTGTTCTGTTAAAGCTTCTTAAGGGGGAGCTGGCCCTGTGGCCGAGTGGTTAAGTTCGCGCGCTCCGCTGTAGGTGGCCCAGTGTTTCATTGGTTCGAATCCTGGGTGCGGACATGGCACTGCTCATCAAACCACACTGAGGCAGCGTCCCACATGCCACAACTAGAAGGACCAACAACGAAGAATATACAACTATCTACCGGGAGGCTTTGGGGAGAAAAAGGAAAAAAATAAAATCTTTTTAAAAAAAAGCTTCTTAAGGGAACATAGATTGTACCTCAAGTCTGAGAGAGGCTCAAATGGTCCTTACCCATAGCACTTATCTGTGTTTGGAGTTGAAAAAGGAGTAAGAGGGAATACCTAAAGTGACCTACTTATCCTCTTACTCCCACCTTCTTGAGGCTTTTATTCTCTGCTGATCAGCTATCTTCTCTTTTGGTTTACTTAGGCACTAGAAGGTTCTTTTTGTTTGTGTTTAACAATCTAGCAAACAAATGTTTTTGAGAGCCTGATATGCACCAAACATTTTGGGGGGATGCTTTATTTGCATGGTCTCAATTCAGTATAGCAGGATAGCCTAGCTCAGCCTGATCTTGGATTCATAATCTGGCTGCATGCAGAATCAGTGGCCCGCATATTATCAAACTACATTCACTGAAGTGCATAGCAGGAAGGAGACCTAAGAGAAGTAAGCTTCTGTGCTTAGGTGGCTAGAGTCAGAGACAGAGACTATCTGTCACTGGTGAGGACATTATGCGCAGAAAGGCAATAGAGCATCGTGGCTAAGGGCATGGACTCTGGAGTCAAGGTGCCTGAATTTATGTGCTGGCTTCACCACTTACTTGCCAAGTAACCTTGGGCAAATTACTTAACCTTTCTGTGCCTCTGTTGCCTTACATGTAAAATGGGGATAATGATAAGTACTAACTTCATTGAGTTTTTAGAAAGGATTAAAAGTGCCAATATGTATAAAGCTTTTAAAATAGTGCCTGACCTATAATAAGTGCCTCAAAATGTGGTAACTAATGCTATTATGGTGTCCATTACCCTTACTGACCCCATGGACTAGTTTTCTTAGCCTCTGTGGACCTAAAGACTACAGACAGAAGTTGAAGAAATTGTTTTTAGAAGGATCTTTGTGAGACTAAGTACCAGTAGCACTCTTTTGGGTCCAGGTGACAAAATACAATCCACAGCTGGAGAGAGGGTATTTGGTGCCAGCAAGTGCCATTTGGTATCTTAGGGGTTTTGCAGCTTTGTGAACACTAAGAAATAGTCCCCTGAGCAGATAAGCTGTACCTTATCTTGAATGTGTCCCCATAAGATCAGGAGGCAGAAATGACTCCTAACTTGTGACAACAAATTATCAGGACTAAATCGAGCTGCTATAGCTTGCCAAACTCCCTCCAACACTGCCTGCCCGGTTTACATGACCTGTTGTGATTAGGCCCAGCATCTTGGGTGTGGTTTGGAAGGGCAACGGTCATCATCTGCTCAGAGACTGCTTGCAGGTGGATCAGATACTTGGCTGCATGGCCCTTTGCTCATTGGGTACCAGACCCAGTGTGACCAGTACTGTGGCTCCCCTCTAGTGAGTATCTGGAGACAAATGTTTTCTGCAAGGCTTTTACTGTAGAGACCTTGTCATAAACAGACATGTTAAGCAGACAATGGGAGATGAGGAGAACTCAGAAGGGGGAGAATGTAGGGGTCAGTAAGTGTTAATTTCAAACAAGCATCTTTGCCAAAATGAAATAATTACTGTATCTAGATAAAGCAAACTAAGTTGGAACAAGCAAATGTTCTTGGCAGGAATTCAATCACATGCTGCACAATTCAATTTACGGGCAGCTACAGACAGATTTAAAATATTTTTTTTGGCTTAATGTGATGTTGAATTATTGAACCCCTTTTTGTTAAAAATTTATTAACAATCCAAAAATACCAATACATGGATCACCAATCTATTTGTCTTATTCTTAAATAATCTGTCTACCTCATCTTTCAGAATTGGCATTACTAAATTTTTCAGAACAGTGGGGAGCTAGGCTTCTTCCCTGTGATCCACTGCTAGGGATCTGACTTGCCTTTTTCCAATATGGCTGCCATCTCAATGGTGACCTTGAAAGAGATCACAAGCAACAATTAACATTTCAGTCTCTTTTATTCTACAAACAAAATCTCTTCCTTGATTCCCATAGTCCCATTCCATCTTATTTTTTCTTCTTATCCTAACTTCTTAAGTAGATCACATTCATTGTCTCCACTTTCACACCTCTATTCCCTCTTCATGCCACTCTAAACTGGCTTCTGCTATCATTACCCACAAAAACTACTCTTGCCAAGGTCAACATGCTCACTGGGCAATGCCGTCCTCTCATCACCTATGTGCTGATGATTCCCAGATCTATATTTTCAGCCCCAACATCTCCCTGAAATGTCAGGATTATGTATTCAACGCCCTGCCAGCATCTCTAGCTGGGTGTCTCACAGGCAATTCAAACTCTTTATATCTAAAAGGAAACTCATCACTTCCCCCTGCAAACCCATTCTTTCTTTTGATGTCTCTATTTTGTCACCCAATTGAAAAGTCGTATTTTATTCCTCTGTTTATTTTACCATACATCTAATAAGTCACTATGTCCTGTTGACTTTCTCTCCTAAATATTCCATGCATTTGTCCTTTCTATTCTATCCCTACTAATGCTCTCTCATTTTAACTTTAACTATAATATAGTTTGCCAATTCACCTCTGTTCTTCTCCTTTCCAATCCATTCTCCGTACTACCACCAGCAAGATCTTTCTGTAATAAAATCTGATCTTGTCATTTCTATGGTTAAAACTCTGCAAAGCCTCCCCATTAACTACTGAATAAAGCTCAACCTACCTAATATGTCATTTAAGGCCCTCGAGGACCTTATCCTGCCTACTTTTCCGGCCTTACCTTGGAAATGTTTCCTTTTCGTTCTTTCCCTATACCATGCCAATTTTTGCTTTTATACTTTGCATATACTCTCCACTTTGTCTAGAATACATTTCTCTCCCTATACTCCCCTGGCCTATATAACTTAACATATCTTTAAAATTTAGCTTAGATCTATCTTCTTTATGATATAGTCCCTGTTGGCCTTCTCCACTCCCAGGGTAGATTAATACCCTTTTTTTGTGGTCCTATAATACCATAATAATTGTGCACACATCTCTCAATTTGCCTCTTCCATTTTTTTTGTAATTGTTTGTTTATATCTCTGCTCTTCCACTACACTGTGAACTGCTTAAGGTTAGAGGCCACTTGCTGACAGTTCTATCCCCACTATCCATCACCATCCCTAGCATCTAAAAAGGAATGCAATAAATGCTCAATATACAAATTAATGATGACACTGAGCACATAATTTATAGTATTCTACTGTTAGTAAAGTTATTTCCCATATACTGTCTTACTTGAATCTGCAAAGTCAGATTCAGGAGAAACAGCTATCCAAAAGGGAGGCAATGTGGTAGAGTGAGTAAGAGTTTAGGCATTGGAGTCATATCTAGCTTGGAATCCTGCTTCCACTACTCACTAGCTGTATGCTCTTGGGCAAGTCATTTAACCTCTCAAAGTGTTGCTCCCCTCATCTATAAAATGGGAATAATAACAGTTCCTATCTCACAGAGGTGTTATGAAGATTATATGTGATACATAATTCATAGAAAACAAAACAGTCCTTGCACATGGTAAATACCCAATAAGTATTATTATTATTGTTGTGATGATGATGATCATGATTACTATTATAATTATTGTTATCCCTAATCTTTTTCTCTACCTGGCTTTTCCTCTTCATTCTTGGACTAGATCATCAGATACTGTATGTAAGGCACTTAGAATAGTTCCTAGCACATAGTAAGCATTCAAAAAGTGATACCTATTATAATTATTATTATCCTGAAGCAATACTATCCTCTATATTTGCTGGTTCACACATGGGGCAGAAGAAGAGTTGCTTTGGGTTTTAAAATATTTCTCTTTTGTCTTAGGCTGGGATACAGTAATCAATTATCCTGCTCATGTCAACAAAGTCCAAACTATGACTTATTCTGAGTCAGTGGCAAATGCTGAGAAAGAAACATTTTCTCAAAGAATTAAGAAATGATGGTACCCCAAAAATTCAATGCAAAATTGTCTTTATTTTCATGGAGAAGTTTTTAAAAATCAATTTATTTATTTCTTCACCAAATAGTTATTGAATACCTACCATAGGTTAGGCATTGTGCTGAAAATTGCCTTCAGGGAGCTTGGAGTTTACAATATAGACTTACTAAATTAGAGTCTTCAGGTACTGGCCCCAGGTTTGAGAAGTGTTCTAGGATAAATGCAGAGATGTATAGTCCAAGGAAATAAAGATAAAATAGTTTAAACTATAGATTTAGCCTGCAATGAAAATTTAATGTGTGGCCCTGAAAAGTCCTATGTAAATCAATGATCCTTCCCTGCTGATTGACACTGCCATTTCAGAGCTACTTTATCTTCATTTCTGATTGATCTTCAGTGAGCAGAGTTTTTCTTTCCTTTATCTTTCTTCCTTTTTTGTTTTTTAAAGGATTGACTATAAATCTAACTCCATCAAGAGTACTTAACATGTCATCTAGCAAAAGAACATGTTCGGAAAAAGAAGTAAATGCCATGCACTGGGCACCCATTATGGCCTTCCCTAGCTGCTCCATCAGAGTCTACCCCTCATTGGTTTTATTTCTTCTTTTTCACTTGAATTATCAGGTATGTGGTATAATCCATGTTTAGCAAATTAAATGGTAGATAATGCACTTAGTTCTAAGCTGATTCTGCTGCCATTTCAGCAAAAACTTCAAGGACAAAAAAACCCCACCTCCCTGGCCCTTGGCATCTTGAGGATGAAAGACCCAGGCCTAATTATCTAAAATATGAGCTATCCTGCCAACCCTTACCACTATACCTAGTGGCGTAGCTTCCTGACGAGGTTGTACTACTGTATAAGTTGGCGTTCTGGGTTGCAAGCAACACAAACACACTCAGGCTACATTAAACTAAAGGAGATATTTGTGAAGGATATTAGGAACTCATATAATTGAAGAGAAGCTGGGAAACCAAGTTTGCAAAGAGCAGAAACTAAAGAAGTTCCAGTGAACATAATGTTGTTTCACAGCAGGAATCACCTGGTTAGGACACTGCTACTGCTGCCACTACTTCTACCACACATACTAACTTTTATTTCCTTGCTTCTCTTATGAAAAAGGCAAACTCCTGAGAGAACATCTGATTGGCCGAAATTGTCTCTTGACTGTT
Source organism: Equus caballus (assembly GCF_041296265.1). Taxonomy (NCBI): domain Eukaryota; kingdom Metazoa; phylum Chordata; class Mammalia; order Perissodactyla; family Equidae; genus Equus; species Equus caballus. The sequence continues at coordinate 123,604,401 of NC_091715.1, read as the reverse complement.
CCCTGCCTGTATCAGAGGGCTGGTAGAAAAAGGATCTGAGTGACTGGGTATTCAGAGAGAGGTGGGAAGTGAGAGGTGAAACTAAGAACTACTCTTCTGCTAAGTCTACCTACAAAAGGGGAAAGATGTTTTCTCCCAAATTGGGACAGTAGTAGGACAGGAGATAGATTCTGGACAGCTTTTCTCCTGGACCTACTCTAATTAGGCTTTTATAATTACGTTTCCACTGAAATGATTCATAACAGTCACCAAAAATCAATAAATTGCCAAAACCAGTGGTTAATTCTCAGTCCTCATCTTATTTTCCTTTTTAGCAGTGTTTGTCACAGTTGATCACTCTTGCCTCCACGGAACAATTTATTCACCTGACTTCCAAGGTATGAGTTTATCCTATTTTCTCTGTAGTCACTCATTGGCAATCTTCTTTGCTGGTATTTCTTTATCACTGTGACTTCTAATTGCTGGAGTGTTCTAAGCCTTATTCCTTGGACCTTTTCTCCATCTATTCTCACTCCCTTATGATCTCATCCAGTCTCATGGCTTTAACCACCATCTGTATACTAACTACCCATACATCTATCTTTTTATCTCAGACTTTTCCCTGAATCCCAGAATCAAATAACTAACATTAATTTTCAGTTGGATTTCTAAAAATCATCTCAAATTTAAAATATTCAAAATCCAACTCCTGATCCTGCTCCGAACTTTTTCCTCTTTCCCATTTCAGTAATTGGAGATTCTATTTGAAATCTTATCCTTACAGTTAAAATATATTCAGGATCTGACCATTTCTCACCACCTCTACTTTTACCTTTTTCATCCAAAGCACACTCTATTCTCACCTTGATTAATGAAAGAGCCTATTAATTGATCTCTGTTTCCTTCCTTCTGTATGGTCTACTTTCCGTACAGCAGCCACTGTGATCTTGTTAGAACATAAATTCAATCATAGTCCCCTTAGGGTCAAAATCTTTCAGTAGCTCAGCTATTTGATACAAGATTCTCATGAAACACTGACTGAGAAGTGTCTAACCAAGTTATTGTATGGAATACTTGTTGTTTAACAAATCTATTGCTTAGGAAATGTACAAAAGTTCTTAACAAATGGATTAGGCTCCAGAAGAGCTGATCTAATTCTTTGTTACATTGATCAGAGAAGGGAAAGAATATACAAAGCAATCAAAAATAGACTTCCTCTGATATGACTTGGGGAAGTGAAATGTGTTATGTGTCAGAGGCCAAAAGGTTGAAGAGAAAGAGACCTCAGCAGAAATGGAGGTAACGGAAACTGTATAAACAGAATTATTACCAACTAATTAGACAATTCCAAGATTGCAAAGTTTATGTCTTTGTGTACTCTGGGCTCATTTCAATCTTGAAATAGAACATGTTGTTTTGGAAAGAGTCACGGAGGTCATGGACATCCAGATAAATGACTAGAAGAAACCTGGCTTAAAATTCGCTAAATTTTAATGCACTAACAAAGGCCAGTTGGGGCCTTTATGTTCTCAGTTTTCATGTGTGCAAGAAAGTAAGAGGGTTAGAGATAAGTTATGCAGGTCATCAGAGTAGCCACAATTATTGACTGATGCTGAAAGAAAGATGAAATAAATAGAATTTCCAATGGAAATGTCTAATTAACTGCCTAATTTGAGAACTGAGTTTGGATTCAGAAGCCCGTTATTGGGTGACAAGCACATAGCAGAAATGGAGATAATGGGCCATGCGTCCAGGATCCTGGGGAAAAAGGACATGTGCGAGTCCAAGTGTGTGAAAAGATCTAAAACACAGAAGAAGTTATTGGAACAAATGATTTCAGTGGATTAGCAAATTAAGTATACAGCTGAAAAAGAAAAATGGAATAGATCATTTGTGACACAATCTTGAGATTTTAATCAGGGTATTACCTAACTGATGTGTTCACATTAGTAGAAGAGAAAGCTAGGAAATGCTTTTTTCTCCTTTTTGATTTATAATGCAACCTGAATTGATTTCTAAATAAACTTCTCAAAGAGGCAAGCCTGATAAGATTAATATTGAGGTCATTTACTGACATCAGGAAAAATATTGCTAATTGTTTCCTTGTATGGTATCAGTGGGAGAGAAAAACCTTGTGGATGATTAGCTTTCAATAAAGGGAAGGCCACTGGATTTAAAGTGACAGTTTCGTTCTTTGTCTTAGCAATGAAGCAAAGACCAAATAAAAGGAGAGGGCTGCAGATATCTGTAGTGAATAAAGTGGGAAACAGAATAATTTAATAAGAAAAATGGTACTGACTGGTACAACTCAATCCAATACATATTCATTGGGCATCTACTGTGTGATAGGCATTGTGTTAGAGGCACCAGGGGATACAGAAATGACACAGCTCTTGCCTCAAGCTGTTTGCAATTATACTAATGATAGGGATAATAGCAAAAATAGTCATATCTGTAGAGTTTATGTATGACCCTAGGAGCACAAGTTATTGCTGCTGTGTCAGCTAAAAGCAGGGCATAACTGGTAGAGAAGAGGGGTTTCTCCCCACTGATTTCAGCTTAGAGTCTGTTGGGGCTGACAGGGAAGATGATAAGGAGGAAGCATTTCACAGTGGTATACAGATTGACAGGGCAGCAGTGATGGCACAGAGGTTCTGTGGGAATCTGCAGGAAGGTTGCTGTTCGTCACTTGCCCACGGGCGTCACTACTCTTCCTGATCCTGAATTTGAGATAGAAGGAGAGATATGGAAGGGCTGGAGTTTGGTAGATCTTGGGATTGTTATGTTTGTAATTGGGCCACCCTCTCACTTGTTATCATGCTCAAGGACTGCCTTGACTGTTGGCTTGTTTGCCAAGAAGACTTTGTGAGGCTTGTTGGCTTTCAGTTTCTTTTTAGCACTATTGTGTCCCCAGGCTGGTGGTTCTATAAACACTTGGTTCATAAGGTTTACCCTGTATAACATAAATGCAAAAAGTGTGGACATTTCAGAACACTGGCCTCTGCAAATTACTGTACGGTCGTTTAAAGTCATTCTTATCTATGCATTAAAGCAGAATTCCTAGTAAGTGGTTGAATAGACCAGCTAGTCCTTGTGCCTGCCTCATGGGTGCTTTCTTGTGTGTTGTTCTATAGCCACTGCGTGTGGAACTGGCCAAGTCAGCTTTTTGCTAGGGGGTAAGTAGAAGATAATAAAGCTAGGGAAATAAGTTGAAGAAAAACTGAAAGAAGAAAGAATAGAATAGGACAAGCTGGCCCAGAAGGAATAAGAAAAAGAAAAGATTATTAAAAGTAGGAGTGAGTGACAAGGGAGAATGGATAGGAGGGTGGTAGAGGTGGCAGTGTGGATGGAGAAGTAATCATTTTAAGTAGATAGTAGAGTCTTGGATTAAGAAATAGAGGGAGAAAAGAGGAGAGAGAAGAAACAGCAAGAGTTATTACAGGAATAAAGAGAAGATAAAGGATGCTTGATTATGTTGGAGTCAGCAGACTGAGGACCAAAGGTTGATGTGAAATTTCTAGGTTTCCTTTGGGACGAAGGACAGGATTATAGTGCTCACACACAAACCCTTGAACAACTCCAATGACGTTCTGATTCAACTTACCTATAATATGATTCTTGGATGACAGCTTTTATTCATTTGGGATATTATGCGAGATCTCAAAAAACCTAATATAATGGACAATGTTTCTTGATTGTGGCAAGAAATATGGGTTTGGTCTCCCAGGCAGAAGTCACCCTGTGTGTGCTGCGTGGCAGGTCACAAGAGTTGAGAGAGAAGATTGTAAATTGCACTTTTGAACCTGGCCTCGCAGCGCCCATCCAGGCAGCCGAGCCAGGCTGAAATGAACACGAGTTCAGCACAGGCGAATAATGATAAAAAATGTCGTTTGCAAGTCTTTTCTGTCAATAACAAAGCTCATCTTTTTGTGCCAGCAAGACATTGCAGGCAGCCCACATTTCAAATTCAGTTAATCTCAAAATAATTCAAAAATCAAAGAGCTTATTCAACCATCAAGATACACTAGATTGACTCACTGTATATTCATAGAAGAGACTGTGTTTCGGGGGAGGGAAAGGGAAGAATCCAATATCAGAATCAGTCAAAGCAGCACTAGTTTTTATTCAGTTTAAATTGTTTTCAGACCACACAACTGCACTCTGAATGCTAAGAAATATTGCTAAAGAATAGTTGATGATGGCATTATTTGCATTCTCAACTAGGAGTAAAATACAGTACCTTTATCTCCACAATTAAGTAGCCCTTGTTTCCCCTTTTAGTTCTTAATTCCACACTCTGTCCTTGCTACAGTTGCTGTAGCCCAAAAAGCTAGCAGGGAGGTAGGCAGAGGCATCGAGTTTGCAATTTGTTACAATATTGTCATTTTCACACTATTTTGTGTGTGTATAGTTAGCGCTTTGGTTTGTTCCTATATTTTTCTCCTGCATTCTCTCGATTATCTTTCTCCCAACAGAAGGGGAAAGGGCTGGGTTTACCTAACTCTGAACCTCAGTTCCCTCATCTGTAAAATATAGACAGTAATTGTACTCTGGAAGGCTCTCAGTAAATATTAGCTATTTATCCCCTAAATTTATCCTTTCTTAGTTTTATGGAAGAGGAGATTGCAACTAAGAAAGGTAAAGGCATTTGCCTAAGGCCCTAGCCCTGTGAATGGCAGAGCTACCAGCTCTACAAATGCACCCACTGTCCTCTGCCTATGCACCACAGTCATGTGCTGCATAACGCTATTTCTGTTAATGACAGACTGCACATGGGATGGTGGTGCCATAAGATTAGCACCATAGAATCTAGGTGTTAGTAGGCTGGACCATCTAGGTCTGTGTAAGTATGCTCTATGATGTTCGCACAACGAAATTGCCCGACACATTTCTTAGGACTCCCGTTGTTAAGCGATGCATGCCTGTGTTTGAGGGTAACTGAATGGAGTGAGGGAGAAGCACTGGCTTAAGGAAGCTGGTTATATTGTATAGGGCATGTCCATTACCGTAAAGTAGTTGTTCAATTTTGATGTAAGACACAGAAAGCAAGCTTGCCCAAGGAGTTAGAGGAGTTAATAACATCTCCCTACTCTAAAAGGGGTGCTGAAGCTAAAGACTGTCCTTCTCCATTCATTTATTTATTTAATACAGGCCCACAATTCCAAAATCTGAAGTCTGAAAATCAAGCTTTTTTTTGTTGTTTGTTTTTTGTAAATTTGGCGCCAAACTTCTTTAACAGCAAAATTCTTCCTGATCTGATGTGTGAGGCCTTTTGTATTCTTTATTAATCCAACTCAGAGTAAATATTTCTTGGTTTCACTACAGATATATTTAAGCTATTCGATTATGGGGTGCTGCTCCAGATCTTGCTGGGGTGCAATTTATAGTATGTGCCCCACATTATCTTTCTCAAATCTGAGAAGTGTTTCAAATTCTGAACTACTTATGGACCCAAGGGTTTTAGGTAAATGATTCTGGACCTATATATACATATTTAATGCTTTAATATGCCAGGCTCTGTGCTAGGTCCTGGGAATGTGATGAGGGATGAGAATAATGATGATACAGCTAACAGTTACAGAGTACTTACTCCATGCTGAGTACTATGAAGTGCGTAATGTGAAACCTTCTATTTATTGGTAATACTTACAACAACCTTTTGTTGTAGATACTATTATAAGTCATGCTTCCTGCGCTCAAGGAACTTCTAGCCCCTGAAGGGAAAACAGCAGCTCTATGTGATAGACACTAAAAGAACTCTATAAGGAAAATGTATGCACTTTAGCTGCTACTGCTGCCTGAGCCCAGACCCTGTACTAACTATTGCCGTACACTGGTGTATAATGGAGTGGGAAAAAGTCCTAGGACCAGGGGACGAGGAGGTGGCAGTGATGGAAAAGAAAAGAAAGATAAGGAAGGGGTGGCAGGTAGCCCAGTGGACCAGGAGGTATTCAGGGATAATATTTAATGGGATATAATGTCAGCTGGAGGGGAATTGAAATGTAAGAGTATGTTGCTTGCTATGGAGTTCTGGTCATGAGCCTTTAATGCCCTAGCACAGGTTACTGTGACAGATAAGAGTTTATGGGACAGTCTTGCATGTTAGCTTTGGAGGAATTAGTGAGGGGACAATTTAATATGTAGCATCTCATATTTCTCAGCCATTCCTTCCAAAGGCATCATTTGAGATGAAACCTCAGGGTCCAAATTTGTCTAAAGGGCAGGAGCCTTTAAACCTAAGGCCTAAGGGTGGCTGCTCAACCCCTCCAAAGTGAGTATGGCTTTGCCCATAAGTATATCAAATACTGCCTTGCCAGGTTGCAGGGCTAGGGTCAAGTTCTAAAATGTGTGAGAGAGTCTAACCTGATGTAGCACCTGCCCGTTTCCAGTAGAACTTTCTTTTTAATTGCTCATACTTAATGCAAGACCTGATCCATGCTGTTCAGATGACCATCAATTACAGATCTCTCCTGGCAGCAGGCCATGCTCCCCCCACCTCCCTTGCAGGTAATTGATGGGCTGAAGCGATCAAGGGTGATATGCTACATTGCAACCATCATTCCCATAACCAAGAAGACATGAGCACACAAAGCATCCTCGGTCCTTAATTAATAATTCTCATGAGCTGTCTTGACAGGAGCCATTTATATATTTGGTGCCCTCGTTTTTCTTTCCTCCCTGGGGTTAGGTGCTGCAGCTGGTGGGGCCATTAGCCCCTTGTCCCTGCTGGTGAGTTCTGGCTTGTGGCCTGCTTGTTTGTCAGAACAGAAGCCTCGAGCAGAAAGTGGGTAGTAGGACAGGATAGGCAGGAGGAGAGGGGATCTGGGAACTAGTAGTACCCACTTGGTAAGGCAGAGGCTTTGGGGCTAACCTAACTGTAGGCTATAGGAACAAGCTGAACCAGGCTGGTTGAAGGATAGCAATAACAATTGTAATAACATCAATAGCAGTTATCATTACTGTTAGTATTATAACAATTATAATGACAACTAGCATTGCTTGAACACCTACTCTGTGCTAGGGGCTTTACATTCATTATTTCATTTAATATTTGCAAGAACCCTATGTCGTATGAATCATCATCCCTAATTTGCCCAGTGCTATATAGCTAAATTGTTGCAGAGACCAGATTCAACCTCAAGCCTATTTCTGTCCAAAGCACATCCCCTTTAACTAGACTATACTGCCCACTTGGAAAAGCATCATACAGTGAAGGTAATGTGTTTGGAATTCTCTGGAAGCAGAATTGGTTTGAAGGACAGACCAGCCAGGTAGCTGCCCAAGACATCAGGCTATGGATATGGATACAGCACTGGAAAATTTGGAATTGTGGAACCAATTTACTCAGGTTTCCACATGTGAACACATATATTATTGGTTCTACCCCATCCAAAGCAGACAGATGCCTCGAAAGAAAATAAAAACAACCTCTTACCAGACTTAACATGTATCCATTGACTAATTTTGCAAGACTTATACAAGTTGCATGAAGTGCTAGAAGCCCTGCCACCAATCCTCAGAACAGCCAGTTGCCTAAAGTGACAGTAGCAGTCAGTTGAAAATCTGAAAGAGAATAATACATGGTCTAGTGCTGTGTGCCAGGAATGAGTGAGTTATTTTCCTTCCTACATTTTAAACACTTTTAATATGCCTCATAATAAATTTTCTGGTTCAGAATATTGTATTTAATAAATCCCTTAATTTGGACATAAAGAGGTATTAATTTTATTAATATAAAATCATATTTCTCTATACTAGTTTCTTTTTTTCTTCTTCCCTTCTGCTCTCTGCCATCCTCCCTCTCTCCCTCCTCCTTCTGTCCTCCCCTCCTTCTACTATACTTTCCCAGCAGTGTGTCTCAGCATTACAGCCCATTACTAGTTGCAGATCCTACTTAATTCTTTATGTATATGACCTTGGGCATCTCCATTCTGGGAACTGGCGAATTTCCTTGCCGTGGCAATGGACACCCCGTGCTGTCTGAGTCTTACAGAAGATAAAAGACTATCAGCATGGAAAGAAAATGTGTTCTCGGAAAAAGGGCCACCAGGTGCTCCAGTAGCATTCTGCTCCTCACAAAGCAAGGCTTTGATGGTGTGAAAGGAAAACGTGTGGCTTGTATGTTGCTTAAAATGAAGCCCTGAGTCTTGAGGTTTTTCTTTCCTTCCTCCGCTCTCACCCCAATCCCCCCAGAGAAATTGACTTGTCAGTAGATGATGCTCTTAAAATCCTTTTAGCCACCCATGTGGGCAGTACAACTGGCAAAATGTCAGGCAGTCTGTGTTAGCAATGTTAGCATCCTAGTGTCAGACAGCAGCACTGAGTAAAGCCAAGGGACAGGGAGAGTAAGTAATTCTGGTGGCATGGAAACTGGGAAAGATTGTAGAGAGCCCATACATTGCAAAACATTCAGAATAGTATGATAAACATTTAGAACTAAAAGGTCTCATAGAAATCATTAATCTAACCTCTTCCTTGTACAAACAGGAGATGGAGGCCCAGAGAGGGAAGGGGTTTCCTAGACTTATATAACGAGTGTCTGTGGCAGAGTAGGCCCTAAACTCTGGTGAATGTAACTATGATCTTACACAGCAGCAATTAAAGCCCAGGCCCCTGAATTTTCTTGCCAGTTGTATACTCCGTATTTTCCTCAGGTCAAAATGTGATCTAACTCACTCACTGATGTAGCTACAAAATGACTTTGCTGTCGAAGATTATTCTAGAATCCAAGTATACAAGATTCAAACAAATATAACTCTCTCTGCTTTTAAACTGTCATCTCTAAGTAAAGGGGAGTGGGGAAGGTTTAAACACAAATTGTTTGCTGGTATTTGCAATATTAATGGAATCGAAAAAGCAATATTAATAAAGGCGGTGGCAATGTGGACAGGGACCTGGCTCCACACTTATTGATTTGTCTCTGAGACCCTGCAGATAATAGGGGAAATGGCATTTATTTGACATGGTCTTGTTTCATTGTTGGGGCTCTTTATTCCCTATATGCTTTAGTTTCTTACATCAAAGAAGAATGGGTCCTCTTGGCTATTATGTAGTAGGCTATTTATGTTGACTTAGAGAATCACAATTGGTCCTATTATCCCCAACATACTTTAAAAAAAATCCAGGATGAGTGTTTTGGCTTGTTATCTTCATTGAAACAAAAAAAAATTAGAGCTAGTGGGGAATTTCAGATTGAGCTCTCCAAGTGCTTCATTTTAGAGAGGAGAGCCAGGACCAAGACATGACATTTCAAGGTCACACAATAAATTCATGCTGAGCCAGGATTAGAACTCAAATCTTATGACTCCTAGAACAGTATGCTTATTGGTGTAAGGAAGTGTTTTTATGACTTTTTTGGTAATAGGTTATCATGTCATATTAGTCTCAAGATATTGACGAGTTCTGTGTTCATATTGCACAAAGCATTTCTGGAACATTGTTCAGCTCCAGATGTGGAGGCTAATCTTGAGTCTATTATGACTTGTGCGACCTTGGGTAAGTCACTTAAACTCTCTGTGTCTCATTTCTCTCATCTGTCAAAACGGTAAACTCACACCTGCCTCACCTAGCTCACTGGATTCTTGGAAGTCTCAAACAAGATGGTGGGCAGAAATGTGCTTTGCAAAGAATAAAATGTTATTCAGATGAGGTTACAGTAGTATTAATGCCATTAAAATAGCTTCAGAGACACTGTTTACAATAGCCAAGACGTGGAAGCAACCTAAGTGCCCATCAACAGACGAATGGATAAAGAAGATGTGGTACATATATACAATGGAATACTACTCAGCTGCAAAACAGAACAAAATCATTCCATTTGCAATAACATGGATGGACCTTGAGAGAATTGTGTTAAGTGAAATAAGCCAGCAAGAGAAAAATAATCTGTGTATGACTCCACTCATATGAGGAATTTAAAACTATGGACCAAGAACAGTTTAGTGGATACCAGGGGAAAGGTAGGGTGGGGGGTGGGCACAAAGGGTGAAGTGGTGCACCTACAACATGACTGACAAACATTAATGTACAATTGAAATTTCACAAGATTGTAACCTATCAATAACTCAATAAAAAAAAAAGTAAAAAAAAAAATAGCTTCAGAGAATTTTTGCTTTCAGCAGTGGCAGACTACTACTTTTTAGGGCCACATTATGACTTTTGTGGGCTTTAGGCACTTTGGCCTTCATGAGCTCTTTCCTTCATAAAAAATATTAAAAAGTGTATTTTATGACTGCATTGGCATAAAGATGGATATATTAATATTACATATTAAAACACCTTCTTCAATCTAAAATTTTGCTCTTTCCTTTTTGTTTTAAAAGAAATAAAAAAATTTTTGTGAGCCCTTAAAAGTATGTGGACCTTAGGCATGGTGTCTACTGTGCCTAATAAATAACTCAATCCTGCTGGTTTCAACCAACCCACCAACTGAGAACAACCAAAAAATCTGTTCAAAATATAAATAATATCCATTTTAAGACACTGGAGCTCAAACAAGGCAGGAAAGAATTGGTGGACCAAGACCAAGAGAGGGGAGAAGCCCAGAGAGGTGAATCCAACATGTAGTGCTACATTTCCCCTCAACGTATTTCTCGATTCCAGAAGTGCAGCTGAGAGGCTAAGAAGCTGAGCAGAGTTTACAATTCCAGGGGGACAAAATTGAAGGTGAGGGCCCATCAGAGGGGAGGGTTTCTGGTAAAGACCCAGTTTGGTGTTGGAACCCTGAAGGGTAACATCCTACGTGTAAGGGCAAACCAGAAATAGGCTAGGCCTTATGGAGACTTGAGCCTGGCATCTAGTCGCTTTAATACCTGACTGGATTAAAATGATCTGGGGTTGTTAGTGCCCTTAGACTGTTAGTGCCTGCCGAAAACAAATGTAAATCATCTCTGGAAGATGATAATATCATCTAAGGCCTCAGATTCGTTTTCCAGTTTTTTACATATGATGTGTTGGACATTCAGTCAAAAATAATCAGTCATGGGAAGAGATAAGACCACATGGATAAAAACTAAGGTAAACTATAGATAATAGAAACAGATCCACAAGGGCCCCAGATAATGGATTTATCAGATACAGACTTTAAAATAAGTATGATTTATATGTTTAAATAATTAAAATGTGTACAGATGAGATGGTTTGTTTTAGACTGGAGATAAATTACAGAAATCTACATGGATATGCAGTGAGACATTTGTCATTTTGGAACATTTGCCACACCCATCCCCTGTATGTGGATCTTATACTTAGAAAGGAGCCCGTGTGTGATGTTGCCATCCACGTGAACTTTGGTTTTCCACAGATGCTTATGATTTCCTTGAACATTTAGTATTCCATGTTTCTTTTCAGGTGTACACTATAGTGCTCATTTTTATAAGCCCCCTCTAAAATTTAGAACATATGATCATTTGGAAAACACTGGGCTTTGATTTATCTTTGCATGCACAAATAAGTAGTAAAACAAGATTGTAGGAGGAATGCCAAGTTTACTTAAGAAATTGAACTTTTTAAAAAACAGTTCTCGAATAGCCTTTTTTTGTACCTGCCTTGCTAGAAATATTATTCTAATTACAAATGAGTCATATCTCTTAATTAAAGTTTGTCCAAGGGAGTCTTTTTAGTAAATCAGTTTGTTAGCACTTAGTTTACATTTGTGCATAATACTTGGTAGAATTATTTTTCTTTAATCTTTGTCTGGAAGGTAGACTTTGCACAAATTCAGATTAATCCTATTTCTAAATAGTTTAATTTGGCAAAGCTTTAGCCTTATAAAAGGCAACTCTGAATATCCTCTTTCTTGGATTCCCTCAACTGGCCATCTTACAAAACAGAGAGCATAAAAATGATGTTTTAGTAGGGTCTGGGGAAAAAAAGGTAAATATTTTGAGACACGGTTTCAATTATTCTTCGGAGGAAGACTACTCATGGCTAAAGGAATGCAATTTGTTTTTTCAGATAGAGCAGGTATGACCCAGAGTGGTAGAAAGGAATTAGGCAGAGAAAGAGAGAAGAGTTCAGAATTATCACTTTAGAGACAGTTTCAACTGACTGTAACGAAACTATTTTCCACTTGACAAAGGACAAAAATGATATTCAGTGGTCACCAGCGACACAAGTTTTCCTCTCCCCTCCTCTTTCTTCTCCTTACCTCCTCCTTCCCCCACCTCTTTCCCTTTATTGGATGTTGAGTTTTCCCCCAGCAAGCTGTCATTGGTTTGAATAGTTCTGCTGCTTTTTGAATTATGCCCTTTTGCTGTGTGGTGGCCTCTGACGGGAACAAATTTAGTCCTAAGATATATTTTTATGGCTATTTTAGTACCCTCCTGGGAGCCTCACTTCATTTTCCCATAGAAAACAACATGGGTACCACCATTCTAATTCAGGAGGGGGTTGTGTCATTAATTCAGGAGGATTTGTATTTTCTGAGCTGTTGTCTTTCATAAATCATATGTAATCACATCTCTAAAAGTACTCTCAGACCCAGTGTTAACTGGGTATGAAAAAAGTTCAGCTCCCTGCCCTGTCTTCTGACAACAATGACAAAGAAATTAATAGCCATTTACTGAGCCCTATCTACATGAGGAGTTCACATTAAGAGCTAAAGGGAGATGCAGAAGAAAGCACAGCAAGGGGTTCTGTCTTTATAGGGGTTGTGACCAAATAGAAGAGAACGGATATACGTGAGGAAATGGTGTGAGGCCTTTGCTCTGCTCTATATTTGGACCTGATCTCTTTAGCCCCCACTGTGCTTAACATAGGGCCTGATCTATTTTCACCACTCAATAAAGGAAAGTTAAATACATTAAAGACATGAATTGGTGTGGGTACTCATTTGTCATTAAGCCACACATACCTCCAGGACAGCGCTCATCTAAGGAGGGCTAATGCAGTGTTCACAAGGAAGCAGTGAAATTTGATGGTTCACTGACCATCAACTCAGCAGTAGGTCTCAGCCTTTGATGAGGTCATTGACTCTTTGAGAATATGATAAAACTTATGAATCCTTGCTCCAGAAAAATACATGAGTGCACAAGTATGCTAGCTTTTGAGTGCAATTTAATCTTCCTGTGGATTCTCTGTGCATAGTCCCCTGGTTAGGAACCCCTACTCTACTAGGTACCTATTAGGAGTCAGGCACTGTATGGTATATACGGGGTGCTCTGAGAGCCCAGAAGAGAAGTATTTATCCTGACATGGTGATTCAGAGCAGGCTTCCTGGAGAGGTGGAGATTGAGGTGGAAACCTGAAGGATGAGTGGAATACTACTGCTACTACTACTACTAATTCATGTGACACCTTTAAGAGAGGCCTTTCTTGTCCACCCTGCTGAAAATAATGCCCTATTTTCTATCTCATTTCTCCTTCTCTATCTTTCATAGCACTTATCACAATCTGTAATTGTGTTGTTTTATTTATACATTTATTATCAATCCCCCCTCTAGAATATAAGTGCCATGAAGGTAAGTGAATTCTGTCTGTTATGTTTCCTCAGTACCCGAAACAGTGCTGGAAGACATTCTTAATTATTTGCTGAATGAATGAGGGCTTCCTAAGCAGATGGAACAGGTTGAACTAAAGCATAGAGCCACGAGAGAGTATGTGGAGACTATGAGCAATTCAGTGTACCTAGAGGGTAAAATGTAAGACTGAGAGTGATGGCAGATGAGATTGAAGAGGAAAGGAGTGTATAGGCCATGGAGGACCTTGTTAAGGCAGTTGAACTCTCTGTAGTTCCACTTCGGACGGCAAATCCATATACTCATTCACGGGGGCAAGATTCTAACTTCCAGGAGCAAGAACTGGGGGTGGGGTTGAGCAGGGAACCAAGCAGGAGAAAGGAAGTCCAATACAGTCTGACTTAGGATATTCTGTCGTAGGAACCCTACAACTGCTCCTTGCTTTTGCCTCTGGTTTGAGTCTCTAACTATGGGCTGGTATTTTGGACTTAAGCTCTGTTAACAAGAAGAATAATGATGATGCTAAAAATAATAGTTGAGCCAGGCACTGTGCCAAGCTGTATACATAGATTTTGTCATTTCATCCTCACAACTGTCTTACAAATGAGGTGCTGTTATATCATAATTCTGTGATTTAGACAAGGACATTCAGACTCAGGTGAATCAACTACTTCAATGTCACACTTCAGCAAATGGAAGAGTAAGGATTTGAAACTAGACATTCTGCGTCCAGAGCCCAATTCTAACTAGTAACCTCTGCTGCTTTCCTACACCCTCAGGCTCTGCCTCTGGACTTGGACAGACTCAGCTCTATACTTCTGGGCTTCTTGTCCTTAATTTCCATCCTCAATGTCCTAACACTGGCCCACAGGGCTTTATGGCCAACTGCTCTGGTCTGTGATAAAACAACATCACACAAGGAATAATCAGATCCCTAATAACATTCAACACTGAATTCTCTAGAGGTGGTTTGAGTGGATTAGAAATTATCTGGGCCAAATCTTGCTTTCAAATCAGTATTGATGTTGTCACTTGAAGTGATTTGTTGACAGAAACAGTATCTTTGATTAGCTTGGTCTAGAGAAGGCCTTTTCTGTTAAAGGAGATACCTGCCTGTGTCAGGGAAAGTAGGAACTGGAAAGTCTGTGGAAATGTTTTATGAATCAGCCTGTATCCAAGAAACATGTAAGGAGGTAATTATGATAACAACCATTAACACTTCTGGGTTGCTTACTATTTGCCATGTACTTTTTATAGTGTTTTTCATGTATTAACTTCTTTAATCCATATGACCTTATGAGGTAGGCGCCATTACTGTCTTCATTTTATAGATGAGGAAACTGAAGTACAAAGAAATAGTTATTTAAATTGCCCAAAGTAAAAAGCTAGTAAATTTCCACTTCGTATTCTAGCTGAATATGAATATAGGCAACTCTGGCTCCAAACCCTCTTCTCTTAACTGCACAGGATGTCCTTTGCAAGGTGGTTTCATCATGTTGTGCAACACATTTCAGATGCATGTACTGAATTAGGATGCCTTCACATAATGCAAGAGATGATGGAGGCTTAAGCTAGGGTACTGGAAATAGATTTGGAACTGAGGGCCAGGTACAAATGACATTTTGGAGATAGAATTAGTAGAAGTTAGTGACTTTTTGGATTGCATGGGGGTGGGAACATGTTTGGAGAGTGGCTGAGTGAGGAAGGAATCAAAAATGACTCGGAAATTGTTAGCACCTGTGACTAAGAAAATTGTGGTCAAATTGACTGAGATGACTAGTGGATATTTGGAAGTCATGTTTGAAGCTCAGAAGAGGGATCAAGACTAGAAGCATGAAAAGGAATGAGTTCACTTAGGTGGGTAGGGTAGAGTGAGAAGACAAAAGAGCCAAAGAGAATTTTGGGAAACCACTAAATTTAGGGAATGGGCAGAGTAAGAGGAGTCAGTGAAGGAGATTGAAAAGGAGTGGAGAGGGATTTAAGGGGGGACTAAAAGGAGGCAGAATTGTATAAGCCTTGGGAGGAGTAAACGATGAACACTGTCAGACGCTCTACAATGGTCATTGGGATGAATATTGAGAGGAGGCCTTGGGATCCACAATTATGAAAATGGTATTTACCTTTATGAGCATATTAGTCATGGTGAGGGTAGAGGCCAGGTTACAGGGGAAAGAAGTGAGCAGCTAATGAAAAGGAGGCAGTAACCTTAGACCACTCTCTCAAGAAGGTGGCAGGAAGGGAATGAAAGAAAATAAATGGTAGCTTGCAGGAGGTGGAGGTTTGTTTATTTTAGAGTAGGAGGACTTGAGTGAGCACATGTCAAGGGGTGTAAGTCCTGGGAGAATGAAGAATGAAAAAGGTGACAGTGGTGGGAAAAGCAAGGTTATGGAGATGATGAGATCAGAAGCAGAAAGCAAGGTTTAGCTTTATAGCAGTGGAGAGCTACATTTATCTTGAAGAGAGAATTTTAAATTAAAAAGTTAGGGAGTTCACACACAATGGATATATTTTTTCTTAGTGAAGCAGGAGGCAAAAATCATTAGCTAAGAGTGAGGGGACCCAGAATGCCTGTGGCATTTCGAGAATGGGTTAAGAGAAAAGACTTGAGAGGAGAAAATAGAAATGGCTGACTGAAATTACAGCATATTAGCAAATGCTATCTCTCATAATATCATTCCAGGAGACAATGAGAAAAATGTTTCTAAGGCAGATACATTGGGGAATTAATCATAGTAAATCTTTCACATTATATATGAAAATATTAAAGACTTAGAATTTCTGTAGTAGAGAAAGTATCTATCTTTATTCTACATTTTCCAACATATTTATCCATAGTCATTTCTTCACATAGCAACTATTAATATTCCACCTCATTAGTGTTCCAAGGAACACACTTTGGGGAATGCTGATACAGAGGGTTGATTTGAGATAAATCAAAGAACTGGTAAACTACATTGAGACCCCAAGTGCTGTTTCAGAAAATACATGTGTAATGCATATGTTTAGTGCTGTGGGATGACTTCTGCCAGCAATGCTTTGTAGCCTGGAAGCTGAAACAGAGGAAATGGAGAGTTGTATTTGTCGAAGCCTGGGTTTTGGCTAGACAAACACAGCAGAAGGCAAAAGGCATAAAATAATTGAAGATCTAGTGGGAGTGCTGTTGATGTGGTTGATGAGGAAGTGCAGGCTGGCGAAAGAGAAGGGCAAAATAACTGGGAGAGGTAGGAGAAGTTAAGGGTTTTGTCGGCTTAATGACGTCAAAGGATATTTCTAGTGGGAGAGAGGGAAGGGAAGAGGTGTCAAACAGGAGGTGATAGGGGAGAAGAGATTTTTTTTAAACAAAATAGGGTGTGATAAACTATCAAATGCTGCTGAGAGATTGAGTAGGATGAAGCTAGAGAAGAGGCTGATGCGTTTCGGCAATTAGGAGATCATTAGTTACCTCTGTGTGAACAATTTGAGTATAATAGTAAGAGTTAATAAGGGAGTATGTGGTGAAGAGGTGTACAAAACAAAATCTACCCATTAATTTTTGGCAGTAAAAAGAGTGCGAAATGAGGAATTACTTGAGAAGAATGCAGTGTCCAAATAAGGCTTTTAAAAAAAGTTATTATTTTGTTTGCAAGTGTGAGGAATAGGTGAAACTTGGGGCTTGAGAATAGCGGGACATTGGCTGGGAGGGTTGGGATAGTAAGTAAAAAATAAAATGACCAGAAGCATTGAGGGCTCAGCTGAGGAAAGTTAACATGGATTTGTCTTACGTCGTTTCTTTGATTTATGTTACCTGGGAGCAGGAGGGTTAGGAGATCAGGCTGGCAAGGGAGGAGAGTGAAAGCACGAGAGCCCTCACAGACTGGGAAAATGCAGAGAAGTTGAGAGCGGGAGTCATGAGGAGGTTAAAGACTGATTTAGTGGGAGTGAGAGAGCAAAGTAGGTTGTGTCTAAAAGGAGCACAGGCTCTTAGTTTGGGTTCTAGGTGAGACTAAGTTACAAATTTTGATCAGAAGAGAGTGAGATTTGAAAAGAGTAGAAATGAATGTCTTCAGAGGAGAATAAGTTAAGGAATTGCTAGGCCAGGGTGTGATATAGATTATGCATGTAGAAATTGATGTCACCCTGGACAGGAGTCTGTGTGGAAGGAAATATTATTAGAAACACAATATAGGGAGGGCCCAGGGGTGGGCAATGCCACAAGGTGGTATATTTGGACTATAGCATGAACTTCAAAGGAGTGGTAGCTGAAGGAAGGAGATGGAATAATGGAAGGCAAGCAGCTCAGATGAGTGACATGAAGGCAGAACTGTTCTCTTGGCCCTGAGAGGGAGAGGAAGAGGGGCATCCTCTTGGAATGGTCATGAGGGAGGCAGAGATCATAGGGGGAAGCCAGCAGGCAGCAGGTAAATCACAGGGCAGAGCGAATACTGTGGGGGAAAGGTAAAAAATATAAGAAATGCTACTGACAGTAGAACAAGGCTCCAGAGGGCACAGTGAAAGAGAACAAAGGGACAACAGAAAGCAGAGGAATGTGACACAATAGGGGATGGACCGAATTGGAGAGGGATGGAAATAAAGTAAGTAAAACGAGGTTTGATGTTTTATTCTGTGAGCAAGAGTGATGGTGTGTAACAGGGATGAAGGACACAAGGCCCCCAGGCTTCAAACTGGGACCCAGTTTAGGGGTAGGCAGTTCTTGCCCCAGGAGGAAGGAAACTGGTGTGGTTGCCTAGAGCTAGCTAGAATTCCCATGAGATCTTGGTGAGGCTGAGGGCTGTGCTGGGGTTTGGCACTGCATCAATATGCTTACCTGTGCTCCTCACTGATGATGACAGTACAGCTTTTGTGAGTTGTGACATCCCACATCAAAGACTTTTATTCAAGAAGACCAATCCTATTTCTGGTGATGGATGGGTTTCCTATCCCTATGTCTGTGGATTGGCAGTGCTTCCAAATTCCTTTGTATTAACATAAATAAAAGAGTATTTTCAGAAGTACTGGGGAGTAAAGGGGTGAGAGAATGAGCCAAGCTAATTTTGTAAGGTTTCCTTCAGAGCCAGCCTTGCAAAACTGTGACATCAAGAAATGTTCATGGTACTTGATATTTCCCTACCTTTCCTCTGGGTGGCTCACTGCTGCCTGTTCAGAAGTTGTTTAGGGACCTTGCGCCATTTCCGGTTTAACCAGGGCTGCTTGAGGTAACCAGGCCTGTTCCAAACCCTGGTGAGGCTCTGCTCTAAACTTTTCCCTTTCTTTATTCTGACACCTGATCCTGTGCCTTCAAGGCCCTACTCTCTTCTTCCCAGGGTGTTCCCCTGGTAGCTATTAAGTGAATCGGTGCTAAAGTAGTTAAATCTAATAAGAAGTTAATGTTTCCATGCTCCCAGGGGTTTTTCCATTTCGCTTGAATGCCTTACCCCAAAGAAAAAGACTGACTATAATGATGGGAATTGAAAGCTCTAGAGTAGGAGAAAGGAAAGTAAGGAAGGGCTTTCTGGCCCTCAAATTAAACCAGCAGGACATTTGACTGCTGCTAGTTTCACTGAGGTGCAGGCCTGATTCTGTTTTCCAGAGCACTTGGGATTAGCCCTGGCTTCCTGTGACACCCTAGATTTCTTGGTACAACAACTTGCAACTTCTTGAATTTTCACTCTCTGGCCCATCTATTTAGGCTTCTGAGAATTACATAGTTATTTTTTTCTCTTCCTCAGAAACTTTATGCTCAAGGCTGCTTGAGGCATAAATAAGCTAAATCTTGCAAAGAGCCTTAGAAAGGTACTTCTTCCTAAAATCAATGAAAAGAAGCTTTGAAAATAGACCCATTAAGTGTTTTTAACTCTGCATGAAAGACTGTATAATCAGATAAATCTAATTCTTGAACAGGCTGAAACCTGAGTTTTTCCATCCATTTTCCTTCCTCTAGCCAAAGAACTCCAGGTGTTCACTAAGGAATGTAAATGTCAAGATGGGCTTTTTTGATATGTGCCTTCTAGGGAGCAGAGACTGTGTCAATGGCCCTGTTGGTTTCAAGCAGAGTCTGGGGCCCTTGCCAGCAGTCCAGGGCCTGAGTGCTCATCATATGCGGAGCCTAAAGTGGCACAAAGCCCTATCCAGAGCCAGCACTAAGAAAATGGAGATACTTGACTCTCTATTCAAAATATCCACTTAATATCTATTCTTCAAAGTGTGCTATGTGTTTCCGTGTAAGAGTTGTCTGTTCAGAATGGCAAAATCTTAGGAGCATTTTTTCTATCTGTGAATTTCCCAGACTAACCTCTTTCTTATCCAGCTAGCAACCAATTTATTTGACCATCTGCTTCACTCTCCGCTTTCCGGCACCTTATACATAGAGACATTTACAAGCACACTGGCCTTTCTTCTTCTTCAAGATGTTGAGTGCCTTTAGGCAACCCTTAGACAGCTCAGGGACCTCTACCACGTCCCTTGTTATGGACATGTTGTACCGCACGATGTTCTGTCCTATCCAAGTACCTACCTGCTGGCAGTTGTCACGTTGAAAATCAATCTGGCAAATCAATCTGTGCTAAGGTCCTAATACCTGATAATTGCCAAAGTGTGGCTTCCATTCTTCCCCTCAGGCACATTTTCATTTCAAAAAGAAATTTTTAGGAACACAAAACCTGATTCCAAGGAATGACTCTCTATGGCATGCATTTCAGACATTTATTCTTTTAATAAATGCCTTCCATGAGTCCGACATTGCATTAGGAACAGTGGATATGACAATAATAAAATGTGGTTCCACTCTGGGAGCTTACAGTATAGTATGAAAGATGGGCCTATAAAATAATTCCTGTGTAGTGTTATAAGTGCTATGAGAAAGATATTTTTAAGCAATACATTCAACACATATTTATTGACTGCCTACCATGTGTCAGGCACTGTGCTAGATACCAGAGAAATAGCAGTGAATAAAGAAGACAGTCTCTGTCCTCATTAAGCTTCCCTTCTCTTGTTGTACAGGAGAGTATGGTTCCATACAGGAGGGAATGACATAACTGGGAAGGTTGGGCAGGGCTACACAGTGGTCATGACTTTTGAACTAGATCTGGGAGAATGAGTAAAATTTCATCCAGTCCATGAGATTTGATATTCCAGGCAGAAGTAATATGTATAAAGACAGAGAAGCATGAAAGATGGACATATGGTGTCCTTGAGAAATGATGAGTAGTTTGGGGTGTCTGGAGTGCTGAGAATATGTAGTGAAGCATCATGGCAATGAAGTGGGAAAGACAGATTAGGCAAGATGCTGAATGATAACAGCTATATAACCCTGTGGTTCTGGATCAGATGGAACTGGTTCAAATTTGGGCTCTGTCACTTACTCGCTATGTGAGTTTGGGCAAGTTAATTAATCTCTCTGTGTCTTGGGTTCCTTACCTGTAGAATGGGAATGATAATTGTAATAACGTCATCAGATTGTAGTGAGGATTAATTTATGCAAAGTATAATGTTTGTCAGGTGTTTAGCATGTGGCCTGAGACACAGTAAATTCTCAGTAAGTTGTAACTGTTGTGTTGTTCTTATATATAGGAGATTGAATTGTATATGTAGGCAGTGGGGACCTGTTGAAGTTGGATTCTTGAGAAGGGGAGTGACTTGATCAGATGTGTATTTTAGAAAGACCTCTCTGGCTAGAGAGAGGAGGAGAGATCTTAGGGGTTAGAGACTAGAGGCAGAGTGCATAGTCAGAAGACTAGTGCAACAATTAAGGAAAGAGATAACAAGGTCCTGGACAAAATCGGAGCAGAGCGACAAAGACTCTTTCATTGACCAAACTTTAGTTAGGCTGCTCGGAGCCCTATTCTTGACTAAGCTCCAACCTTGGACTTCCATGTCCACCCTTACTGAGTCCAGTTTTAGCAAGAATCCTGCTAAGTCAGTTTAGACAGCGTCCCTCACTCTTGATATCTGGTCACCCTGGCCCGCCTTCAGCAAGAATCCTGTTTAGTCCATTTAGTAAGAATGCCCTCACCCTTGATGTCTCCTCTTACTAATTTCCATCCACTGACCCTTTCACTCTGTTCGTTAGCTATAAATGCCCAGCTATCTTTGCTATATTTAGAGTTGAGCCTGATCTCTCCCCCCATTACGGTACCCCTATTGCAATAGTCTTGAATAAAGTCTTCCTTACTATATTAACAAGTGTCAGAATCATTTTTTCTTTAATAAGGAGATGAGGAGGGTCTGAGGGGATGGAGTTCAATGGAATTTAGAGGACTGTCCTCTTTGCTCTTGATTCACAGGGGTAAGAACAGACAATTAAGGTCAAAGATGGAATCACAGATGGTTCTGGGTGGTTGGAAGGAATGATGATACCTTTAACTGAAAGATGGATTACCAGAGGATGGGTGTGGGGGTTTTTGGTGGGGGGGGCGGTGCTGAGTCCATTTCAGCAAGCTTTGTCAAGTTTGTTTGTCTGTGTGATATATCTCTATCTCTGTCTCAAGATTGATTTAGCAAGCTGATATAAATACGTGGTTGTTGATGAAAATGTAGTTGATGAAATAGTCTTAGACGAGATTATCTAAAAACAGTGTATAAAACTATAAGAAAAGAGGACTGAAAACAGGACCCTGAGGACACCAACATTTAAAGGGTAGGCAGAGGAAGGGGAATGAAGTAAGAAAACTCAGAGCGGTAAAAGGGCATGAAGGCAAAAAATTAGGGACGAGTGTTACCAGAGCGAAGGGCTGAGAGTTTCAAGGGGGAAGGAATGGGAAGTAATCTCAAATGCAGCTGAGAGGTCCAGTTAAATTGGAAATTAGGAGGACACCGAGACTCTTTGCCAGAGCTGCTTTATTGGAGACATGGGGACAGAAGCCAGAGTGGCTGGGTTGAAATATGGCCTTGACCTCTTTATCCACCCTGTTCTACAAGTGGCAACGGGGATGAGATCACCATCAGTTTGGAAGACGGAATAAGACTTTGGTCTTGTATACATATGCAACCAAGTGCTCCACTGCTCTTGTAGTGAGGCTGTTTCACAGGCAGTATGGTCTGTGGCTTATTTTGCTGACCCTTGCAAACAGTGACTCAGTAGCTGTGTAGACACATTCTAAGAAAACAAGATTTTAAGGGTTTAAGAGAGGAAAGTTGATCTTTTAATTTATAATTCAATGAAATCGGAAACCCTTTGGTTATCCTTGTTAAAATTTAATCATAGATTAGTGAATTCTGCTTTCCTTAATGAAATGCAGTTAGCATTTTCATCACTGAATAGTCCTTTAAGGAAACTTGCTGCTATATTTGCCTTTGCGAGGAAAGCTAAGTTACCTCTTATTATCTTTGACTCACATGTGAGGCATAGAAATTCATGTGGAATACAAAATTTCTTTCTTTTTTTAACCATGTAGGATTTTCACAGCATCCAGATGCTTGTATAACAAAGTGTGGACTCCATCCCCCTCCCCCACCACCCTGCTAACCTTCCTTCATTTGTGTTGAAACAAGTTTTCTACTTTTCTCCTGTCCTCATAGTATATTAAAGAATATATACAGAAGAAAAGAAAACTTTCTAAAGCCACAATTGCCTTTGCCTAAAAGAGAAAGCACTTTGCAAAGGACCATTGTGTAGCAGACCTAAGGTGTTCATTATAATAGATTCCGGATGTCAACCTTACAATTGGTTTCTGAAAGGAATAAAACCACCAGTTCTAGCACTTGTCTGGGAACCCCTAAGCAGATAGGAAATTGGCTAGCAGATATGCAGATGTGGGGGTCTGAGCTACCTAACTGCTGAGGTCTAGGATGGATCTTAATCACAGAGGAAGTTTGGAAGCAATAAAAGGGGCCTCTGTGGAGGCTCTTCAAGTCCCAAAGCTCATTTTACCCTAAGAATACAGGGCCCTGGGGCCTATGTATTCACAAGCAGTAAAGCAGTCGAATTCTTCCCAAGTCGCTAAAAGAGCACACTAAAAATGATGCCTTCCTCAGCACTTCCTTTCAAATGGTTCAAGAAGCAAAACCATGGCATCTTTTCTAATACCCACATCCTATTTTCAAATCTACCAAAAATAGTGGCTTTAATTCACAGGCTTTAGACAAGAAGGGAAAATGCACTCAAAGGGACAGCTTGATTTTCTGCTAATCTTAACATTTTATAAAAATAAGTTTACTGAGAAGGCACTGATCTTGGATAGAAAGCAATCTGATTGGGATGCCCAAGCTTTTTAGTTCATTTGCTTTGCTTTTGTATTTTTTTTCAACTGCAGTAGATATCTTTTACCAAACCATCTCTGTGTCCTTGGCCCTTAGTGAACAAAGAAGCAGTTTTGCTAGTCCAACTATTGCATGCTGAAAAGAAGTCATGAAAGTTGCAAATGAGGAAGACATTGGTGATGGCCAGTCATTTCATTAGAACCTTTGGCATATTTCCTAAAAGACAATATAAAAGATCTGTAATATGTACCTACAATGGAACCCTAAACTAATGTCTCTTGGGCATAGTACATAATGTACACAAAGTCAGAAAATTGCTGTTATTTACTGATTAAGTGGTACGATGAAAGTGTTTTGGCTTTGCTTCAGGCTACTGGTCAAAGGACTAGCTGAAGAAATTGGCCACCATGAAGAATATTTTTGCCATTGGGAAATAGGGAAAGGTAAAGAATAAATAAAATTAAGCCATTGTGTGTGTGTGTGTGTGTATGTGTGTATGTATGTGTGCTGAACACAGTACCCCGTTAAACTTGGGCAAGTATGGCTTTTGCTATGGCCCACACCTCAGGGAGCCCTGTGCTTTGAAGTACCTTCCTCAAAATTGTCTAAGGCAATTCTCGTGCTGTCTAGATGAGCTTCTCTGAGTGTGAGCTGGTACCTGTGTGAATCTCAGTCCCCGAGTTTCTCCATTTTAGGGCACTATCTACTCCTCCATGCTGGGCCTGGGGTTGACCAGATGCTCCAAGGAGCTCAAGGACTTATTCCTATGAAATCCTTTCACAGACCTGTGAATGATACCCTACCCCAAGAGAGTGACCTGGTAAACTGATAGCTCCCACTGTCTGATGAAGTATTTCTCTCCTAGGATTGGGCATGATTGGGCTGCCAGACTGGTACTGTGATGTGGGTTTGGAACAACTCTCACATTGAACACAGGATGATTTTAGGGCACCATTGACCTAAGCATTGGCTCTTTCCCATCTGCATTCCAACTGTGAACTAGCTTTCTGCCTATATCACCAGAGGGCAGTGAGGATAACTGCAGGCATCTTTTATCCCTCTCCATCACTGCTGGCACCCAGGATTGTCACCCCACCCCTTTCCACAAGCTCTGTGTCATGTGTCACACAGTCCTCTGTGGATGGTCACTCACATCTCCTCTCAGGGCTTTTGAGACCATTGCTCTGCACTGCCAACAGGTTCTTCCTATTGATGTCCTCTCTTGGCTCTGATTGGTGTGGTGATGTCATGTTCTCTGAGGCCAATCTTAAGCTGTGCCAGATGAGGGACAGACATTTCTTGCACAAATAGAACCACTCTTCTTACTCTGCCGCTGAGTCCCTTGCCTATCCTCCCAGCTGATGGGATGTATGAAAGTCAGGGGTGAAGTCAATGTTGGAAGCAGTCATAAACTAGGAATGCAATAATTGTGGCCTAAAGCATTCAAGAGAAGACATGGGTGGAAGATATGTTGTTCAAGTTTATGCTATAAAACTCCAAATGGTAAAAATTTAACATGACCAGACAACAAATTATCATTCATATTTTACTGCATACCATGGGCAAGGCATTTAATTGTGAATGAAACATAGTAACAGTTTCTGAAAAAGTTGTTGGAAGCCAGCATTAATGGGGAGTAGAGCATGGATGATATAGCATCATAAATAATGATGTTATCAACAGTGAATAAATAGTATTAAGGAACTGCAGATGGAAGAAAATCAACATCATTTCAGTACAAACAGGTTCTGAAGAACCATGACTGTGAATTATAACAGTATTGCTATGTTTTTCTCATGGTGGCCAATATGAAATTAGCCAAGAATGGCATATTTGACAATAAAGTACATGAAGAGATGGAGCCCAAACACTTAGAAGAATCTTCATGTGTATAGATTAGACAAGAAATAAATATAAAAGTGCCTCTTTTCTACCCATCATTCTAAATCTTCATGGATAAGTCACTGTGCTTCACATGGGCCCATTAATTTTGTCATCCATTTTTAAATCAAATTGTTTATATAGCCAGGAACCCCACAGAAAAATTTCCCAGGCTTTTCCCCATCCTAAAAGTGGCCCTGACTGAAGAGTTTAAGACTTTCAACTGCTTGTTACCCCAAGTACTACACTTTCCTTCCCAGAAAGTTCTTTATTTACCTGCAAAGAGCAAGGTCAAATAAGAAAGCAATGGTTCCTTTATATTTATGAGATATTATCTGGAGCTCAATCTCAAAACTGGAAACTTAATGAGAAACTTAGATATATACGTTAACAAGCAATGTAGGCTTAAATTTCATTGGCTTAGACAAAGTCATTTCATGCTTATTTCTTCAATATATTCCAAAATCTTTGTTAAGCATTAGATGTATAGTGATGAACAACACAAATAAGGTCCATACAAGGACCTCATAGAGCTTAGAGAAGCTTGGCAGGCAGGCATTAAACAACTAAGCATACAAATATAATTATTATTACAAAGGTTAACACGTTCTAAGAAGAAGAAAAGGAAGATTCTTTGTGAGACAATGATACAAGGAGTCCTGCTTGTATAGGAAACAGAGATGTTTCTTGGGGAGATGACAAACTGAAACACGGAAAATCAGAAGAGATATCCTGGCAGAACAAACAACACCTGCGAAGCACTGAGATGGTTCTTTCTAGGAATGGAAAAATTCAAATGTAAGAAGAATGAAATAAAATGAGATTGGAAAGTTTGGCAAAAACTAGATCATGCAGGGCTTTGAAGGAATTTGAATTTGATCCTAAAAGCAATGGGAAGCCATTGAAGAGTTTTACATAGGAAAGGATAGGATCTGATATGCATTGTTAGAAGACAGCTCTGTAAAAAAAGTAGGGGACTGAGAATGGAGGTGGAAAGACCAGGTAGAGGACTACTGCATAGGTCCAGGTGAGAACTATAGGAGCTTAAACTTAGGTAGCAAGAGTTGGTTGGAGAGAAGCTAATTTGGCATATATTTTGGAGATAGAACTGACAGGAATTGCTGACGAACTGTATTCATCCATTCATTCATCTAACAAATATGTGAGTGTCTCCTCTGTGTCAAGCCTTGTTGTAGGTGCTGGGGATAGTGCAGTGAACAAAATATAATCCCTGCATTCATGGAGCTTATAGTCTAGTGTGAAAATACATACATTAAACAAAGAAGTAAAATACAATATGTCCAATGGTGATGAGCGATGGACCGTAATAAAGCAGAGTAAGACATAAAGGGTTTGGGGTTTCTGTTTCATGGAGAGTGGTAGAGAAAAGCTCTCTAAAAAGGTCAACATTTAAATAGGTACTTGAAGAAAACAAGGGAGCAGCCTATGTGGTTATGTGGGGGAAGTATTTATTCTAGGCAAATAAAACATCAGAAGGCAGGTATGTACTTGGTATTTTGAGGAACAGTGGAGAAGTCAGCACGTCTAGAGTAGAATGGGTGAGTGAGAGAGTGTTAAGAAATGAGATTAGAGTGGTTCTGCAATGGGGAAACTCATGTTGGGCCGTTGTAAGAACCTTGGCTTTTAAGATAGTAAGATAGGAAGCCCTTGGAGTGTTTTGAGCAGAAAAGTCATATAATGGCTTACATTTTGACGGGATCATTCTGGCTGCTGTGTTGATAATAGACTGTAAAGGGGCAAGAGAGGGAACATCAAGACCATTTAGGAGGTTATTTCAGTAATCTAGGCTAGAGATGATGGCAGTTTAGATATGTGAGGTAGTAGTGAATGTATTGCGAAGTGGTTGGATTCTGTATAAATTTTGAAGGTAAAGTCAGTAAAATTTACTGATCAATGACATTGTGGGTTGTGAGAGAAAAAAAATAGTCAAAGATGATTCTAAAGTCTGAGAAACTAGAAGGAATTAGAATTGCTGAATACTGAGATGAGGAAGACTATGGGGAGTGATTTTGGTGGAGAGGGGTGATAGATTTGGAGAGTGAGGGAAAAGGAAGAATTCAGAGTGACTCCTAGATTTCTGGATTGAGCAGTTAGGTGGATGGTGGTGCAATTTCCTTAGGTAGGAAAGATGACAGACTTTAAAATCATCTAGTACAACCTGCTTGTTTTGATAGATAAGGAACTGGAGCCCTTAAGTAGTGGAAGAGCCTAAACTTGGTTCTCCTAATTGAAGGGTCAAGATTCTTGCCACTTTCTACTCTGATTTTTTGTTTTATCTGAGGAAGAGTGGCCCTGAGCTAACATCTGCCACCAATCTTCCTCTTCTCTTATTTGAGGAAGATTAGCCCTGAGCTAACATCTGTGCCAATCTTCCTCTATTTTGTATGTGGGTCACCACCATGTCAGCATGGCTGACAAGTGGTATAGGTCCACTCCTGGGATTCCAACCCACAAACCCGACTGCCGAAGCAGAGCCTGCCAAACTTAACCACTACACCATGTGGCCAGCCCTCTACTCTGAGGTTTTAATTTTAAAATCTCTGAAATAGGAAAATGAAATTGTAAGCTTCTTAAAGACAAGCTCTATGCTTTAAGCTTCTTTTGTATGTTATGCTGTAGTGGGTATCTATTCTTATGCCCAGAACACCCCTTTTTTGAGGATCCATTCTCTCCCTATCCCACGCAAAATGACATGGTTTCCACAGGAATCAGTGTGCTAGTACAATGTGATCCCACCTGTTGGCCACAGTGGATTGTTTGAGGGATTGCCACCTGACCCAAAGTGGGCAAGTTTCCTCTTCCCACTTAGATGAGAAAAGGAGGAAAGATTATTCTAAGCACTTAGTAAATACCCATTAGCCTGAATTGAAGGAAGAGTGAAGCTTTCAGAAACCATATATATAAAACTTTTTCAAAACATATGAATTAGGGGCTGATTATTCCCATTTCAAGAAAGATTTTTGCTCTACCAGAAGATTGACTGTAATTTTACTTTAAACAGCAATCTTCATAGTGCATTTAAGCATTTGTTATATGATCATTAACTACTTGACAGGCTGGGGTTGAAAGGAGAGCATTTTAAAGTGAAAGCATCAGAAAATACTTCCCATTAAATTCTCTTTCTGTGAGCCTGGAGCCTAAGCTCTATAAAGGCCTCTACTTCCAAACAATGAATTATTAGCTGTCAAATGGGTTAACATCCAGTATCAATATTTGCTAAATGACGCTTAAAAAAAAAACTAATGGTGGGGCTTGCCTTGTGGCGTAGTGGTTAAGTTGACATGCTCTGCTTTGGCGGCCTGAGATGTACGGGTTCGGATCCCAGGTGCAGGCCTACACACTGCTCATGGTGCCATACTGTGGCAGCATCCCACATACCGAATAGAGGAAGATTGGCAACAGATGTTAGCTCAGGGCCAATCTTCCTCACCAAAAAACCAAACCAAAACAAAACAAAGCAAAAACTAGTGATGCTTTGAATTGTGCATTTACCTTAGTATGGTTTATAGGCCTCTGTGTAAAGACTTGTTTAAATATAGAATCAATTACTCAAAAACATTGTGCACACAGAATACTTAGAAGTATGTGTGTATGTTTATATGTTAGATAATATAGTTACCAAAGATGTATGGATAGAATCAAGGGTTGCTGATAATACATAGTAAGAATCAACAAAACTACATCTGTTGTTGATGGATTCATTAGCAGAAAGATGTACATTAGTGTCTACCAATGAGCTTCTGCCATATTGCAGGCTAAAAGGAAAACAAAGTTGGCACCAATCTATGGGAGCATAGGTCCAAAGTCAGATAACCCATCTAGCATATTTGATAATCTTGTGTTTATTCTGTGAAGACAGAGGTGATAAGAGGTCATAACCAGATTACTGCTAGGTAGCATTAAAAAAATTAAAAAGTTTAAAACGCTCAAACTGGATCTGTCTGAAGAAGGAAATAAGGAGGAAGAAATAAAAGGAAGAGGAAAAAAGGTACGAAAAAAGAAAGTTACTTCATAAATATGTGTAGCTGCCAAGAGCTGCAGAACCTCCCTTCGTTTTATCCTGCTTAGAATTGCCCACCAATACAATCAGGCATGTAGTGAGTAACTTCTGAATGAGTTTGTGAATAGCAACTAAATGAAAATATTAACATTTGAATGAACTTACATAGTTTGTTGTAGATAATTGCTCAAATCTCTACACTGCATCAGTCATACATATGGTAAGTCTCTTTTTCTCAAACTTGAAATAATTCCCTTATATTTACAAGTTGCAACTAAATCTATCTAATTTGGGCTTTGGTGACTGACCAGATCACTTTTCCTGGTAGTTTTGGTTTTCAATGGTTTGGTGACAATATAAGAATTTAAGGTAGTGTTTAAGGTCATGCCACTGATATTTTAGTAAAAAAAGTACATACACCCACTTGGTCTAAGTTTGACTGAGAGGGCTAACTATCTATTCAGGGTGACCATACATCTGTATTTGCCTGGGACAGTCCTGGCTTATGCCTGTTTTCCTGATGTATGTATTAATAGTATCTTCTCTCACTCCTAAAAGTGTGCTGGTTCAGAAGACAAATTATGTTTGTCCTACATATCACTTCCACAGGTAATCCTGATCCAGCCAACACAGAAAGAATCGGCAGGGAACTCAGCTAACTCTCCTGCTTTGTGATGAGGTCTTATAGACAGTTCCTTTTGATCCTGTCTCCTCCAGATGAGAGACTATATTATTAACTCATACCTCACTTAAAACATTTTTTCAGAGAACTAAACTTGAAGCCAAGTTCTACTGCTTTCTGGTGATCTAAGTGAATGTAGATAATGTAGAAGGCCTTGAGGAATGGATGAATAGCATGTCTTTTATTCAGTTCTTGACTATTAGTTGTTTTAACTAAGCTTTTGGCAGGAATTAGATGGATATTGATTTAAGCTTGAGCCATCTGGCAAGTGCCTCAACTGGAGAGATTTTGTATTGCTGACTGAAGGGAGATACGTAAGTTTTTGTTGATGTGAATTGTTTAATTTAGAGTTAGTTCTGGCTGCCAATGGCAGAAAATCCAAACAACAAGGGGCTCAAACAAGACAGCTTATTTCTAACTCAAGTCAGACACTGGATCTGGGTGTTATGGAGCTGGTAAGATGCTCCACAGTCTCAAGAATCAGGATCCGTCCATCTTTTTGCTCAGTTGTGTACAGTATTCATTCCCAAGGTCATTCCATAGTCCTGGGTGGCTGCTTTAGCTCTAGACAATGCATCCTTGTTCCAGGCTGCAGGACGTGGGAAAGGGGCAAAGAGGGGAACACCTCCTCTTTTACTGGCACTTCTTAAAAGTTTTATGTCACTTTTGCTTAGATGCCTTTAGCCAGAATTCAGTTGCAAGGACACCTTTAGCTGCAAGGGAGTCTGAAGAATGTGGATCACCATATGCCCTACTGAAACATAGAGGTATTAAAGGAAGAAGGGGAAACGGATATTGGGGGAACTAGCAGTCTCTGCAATAGGACCAAAGATGGCAAATTTGACATTCTGTAATGAAAAATCAAGACTTGAATTATTTGTCCAGATCAGAAGTCATCCTGCCTTCTCACAGCAGTAAGTCTAGAAGTATGCTTATTTATCAAAATTTTCCCCCTAAATAAACTTTTGGTTGTGCTTGATGCCATTTATTGCTTTTTATTTTATATGTACATGCCCTTTATTAGTGTACAAATTTATTCAAAATCATTGAGCTTTCTTAAAAGTTATTGTGAAGTAAATAGACTAGAAATACATAAAATGCCAGGCTGTCTTTGGTCAAGGGATGGTTATTTGTTTATTTTATTTTATTTTATTTTTTCATTTTCTCCCCAAAGCCCCCTGGTACATAGTTGTATATTCTTCGTTGTGGGTCCTTCTAGTTCTGGCATGTGGGACACTGCCTCAGCATGGTTTGATGAGCAGTGCCATGTCCGCGCCCAGGATCTGAACCAACGAAACCCTGGGCCCCCTGCAGTGGAGTGCGCGAACTTAACCACTCGGCCACAGGGCCAGCCCCAAGGGATGGATATTTGAACTGCTGCTACCAACACTAGCCTAACTAGGCCCAGGCTTCTCCAGCAACTACTTGCAGGCACAGTACTCCAAGTTACTCTCTAAGAAATGCATTGAATTGTACTGCATGTGTGATGAAGAAAAAAATTACAAACATGAGAGTCTTGATATACTTTTCTCCTCCTCTTAAGCACTATGCCTTCCTGAAGACTCTTTTTGCTAGATTGGTTCCCAGACCTTTGTGAGGTATAGCCACAGAATGGGCAAAGAAGGAAGAGTGAAAGAGAAGGACATGAGGGGGAGGGGAATATATTATAAAGTGAGGTTAAACCAAGTTATATAATAAAGGACTTGGAGGGAAACAGGAGTTGGGGGAAAATAAAAGCCATGTGAGCTAGCGATGGGGTGGAAGGAAGACATTTTTGGAGGGGATTTTGAATGGAAGTTTCTTAAGGGCATTGCATGAACTGTGCTTTTAAAATTTCATACCATTTATAGTCCGAACCAACTGAGTTCCACACACGTTCATGAATAAGTGGAGTTGCAACTTGGTTGTATTTTGAGATCCTCTTAGAGTTGATTAATTCCTCTAAGAATCTTATGTTATCAAAAATATAATTAATTGTACTTAATGAATTTCCTGCTGTGATCAACCATTTTGGTACTTTATATTTAAATGTGTCATTCACTTACACACCAGGGGACCACAGTCATCTTGAGTTTTCATGGCTTGTGTCCCTTGGAATTGCTTGCCTAATTATAGCTAACCATCTTCACAACGCTCACTCAGGTTTACTGGTTCTATTGGACATTAACCTGCAGGTGTTTGGGAGGTAGTTCAGGGTCTCTACAGTTGGGCATGTTGTTCATTACATGACTGTATGTGTGGTCCTGAATACAATAAAGGGCAAGGCATTTACATTTGTTCTCTGAAGAAAATAAATGGTTCATCACTTTATAGGCAAAGATATTTTTTCTACCCATATGGAATGAGCAGGGTCATTTTTCCTGAAAAAAAAAGTGAAAGAGAGACAAATGTGATAAGGTTTAAAAAAAATAAGAAACAGGATATTATTGACTTGATATTGTAGACCACATAAGGGTCAGCCATGATTGAGGGAGACTGGATGGTCTAGCAGACGGAATAAGCCTCTAATGGTGTGCGGCGGGTATTCAGAGGACAGAGCTATCAGATGTGTGGCAAGTGTGGTGTCCAGCAAGTATAATGACAGACAACACTCTGGCATCCAGGTGAGCAATTGGTATTAAAAGATCTAGCCACAGGTAACAAGGTAGGAATGTCACTGCAATGTAGAATTCAGGAATAGGCAGTTTTCAGATATCAAAATAGGTCATAGTTGGGATGGCTTGTTTTTCTAATCACTTTATTGTGAATATTTTCTTCTAAATTTTTGTCATTCTGAGATTACCTGTCCTGAGGAGAATCCTTCTGAAGTGATTATTCTTTACTTTGCATCTGTACTATTTACTATTCCAACAGAGGGGAGTGACATATGATGTCAGGCTTAGTAATCACCAAAGCTCTCTGTAACTTTGGAAGACTAAGATTAGGCCTAATTAAGCCACTCTCTCCTGACCTCCACCAAAGCAATCCAAACCAAATTAAATCATTTGTTCTTCTCATTGAGACTGACTGCTGTTTTTTCTACAGGGGTACTTCACTACAAGAAAACATGTTATATGAAAATTCAGATATACGAAAGAGGTCAATGAGGCAAGCGGTACTGGAAGAAGTGATCCTTATAAATGCTTTCACCATAGGATTCCCTTAAGCAGAGAGCTCCCTGAGTATATTTCAAATAAAATTTGATTTGCCAAACTTTGACTTATATAAAATTCTTCAAGAACACAAAATATATCCCTCTACCTGTTCTCTGGCTATGCTGTTGTCCAAGATGTCATGCTAAAGACAGAGAGGAAGGGGAAAAGCAAGAAGGAACTGAAATGCCAAAATTTCGATTACAAAGGATGGAAAGTCAGACATGCTTCTACCATAACACATGCTATAATCAAATCAGTAGGTAATTTGAGTGATAGATGATCCAGAGTATAGATAGAGCCTGTATTATGTGAGATATATATATGTGTGTGTGTGTGTGTGTGTGTTATATGAATCTGACATTGGGGTTTTGCCATGACCTGGCCAGATGCCGCCAGTGATATATATAAAGCATTTACCTTATAAAGAAGTATATAAAAAGAAGGGTATTCTAGGGCCTGCCAATTAAAAAATATTTTGATTGCTAATAGAGTGATGTTGGGCAAAAAAGGATGATCTCAAATGAGGTTACAAAGACAATATGGAATCAGAACAAGGGCAGACACATTTATATTGAAATGGAATAGAGATTCCAGAAACAGGCCTATGTTTGTAATGAACTTTGACATAAAATAGAGGTGATATAGCAGATCACAGGGAAAAAGAGGAACTATTCAACAAATGAAGCTGGAAAAACTGTACAAATGGGGAAAAATGAAAATTGATACCTAACACACCATATTTTAAAAAAAAAACAACTTTAGGAGGATTAAAACTTGAATGCCAGAAGCAAAATTTTAAGACATTTCAAAGAAAATATAGGTGATTATTTTTACACCTTGGAGTGAGGAAACAAACATAAAGGCCCTAACCATAAAATAAATGATTGATAAATTAAAGATCTTTTGATCATCAATGAACACCATAGACAAAATTGAAAGACAAGTTACATACTGGGAGAAATGTATTTGTAACACATATAATCAAAAAAGTCTTAATATCAAGAATATATAAAGAAGTCTTATAAACCAATAACAAGGACAGATATCCCAAGAGAAAAAATATAGGGAAAAAATTAGGACCAGGTATTTCAGAGAAAAGGAAACATATGTGGCCAATAAACATGAAGAGATATACAACCTCACTTATACTCAGGGAAATACAGACCAGGATTACAATGGGATACCATTTTGCATCCATTTAATTGATAAAATTTAGGTATCTTGGAAATGCCAAATGTTAGAGAGGATGTGTATGTGTGCTCTCTTTTACGTTGCTGGTGGGAATATAATTTGATACAGCTTTGGAAAACAATTTGGTATTATTTTGTAAAGTTGAACGTTTGCGTATCCTATGATCTAGCATCAACGGTAGATATATTTCAAGAGAAATTTTAGCACATGTGCCCAAGGAGATGTACTGGAATGTTTGTGGTGTCATTGTTTGTAATAGCAAAATCTGGGAAATCACCCAAATGACTATTAACAAGAAAATGAGTAAATGACGTGTGGAATGTTCACATAATGGGATATTATATTGTGAAAATGAATGAACAACTACAAGCAACAACATGAGTAAACCTTGGTAATATGATACTGAGTGAAAAAAGCAAAACTTAGAAGACAGCATAGAATATGATACTCTTTTTGTAAAATGAAAAAACAAGTGAAAGAAGACATTTTTAAGGAATACACATATACCTGACAAAATTAATAGAAAGGGATGGGAATGGTATACATAAAATTCAGGATAGTGGCTACCTCCAGGGGATTGTTGGGGGTGGGATAGTAGAAAAATACAGGTAATATTCCAGTTTGAGGGCTAGGCAGTGGGCTCATGAATGTTTATTAGGACACTAAAATAAATACATGAAAAGAATGATTCATAAAGCAGTGATAGTATAACCTGAACCAAGAATTATGATTAATTCAATTCTGTACACCTGAGGTTCAAGAAAAATTCAAAACAATAAACACCTTGTCATGGCCTACAAGGTCCTATATGATCTGACTTTTGGCTTGCCGTCTAATTTAATTTTCTACTTCTTTTATCCTTGTACACTCAGCTTCAGCTACACTGCTTTTTCTGTTGGTCCTTACATTCTTTAAACATGCTCCTGCCTCAGGGCCTAGAATACTCCTCTCTCAGATAGCCACGTGTCCTGCTCCCTCACGTCATTCAAGTCTACTCAGATATCTCAGCAAGGCCTTCTTTGAGCATCCTTTCTAAAATTCACCCTATTATGCTATCTCTGTACCTGCTCTATTTTTCTTCATACCAGATACTAATATATTATTATTATATATATTATTTTTATTATTTGTCTTTCCCTACACTGAAGATCCATGGAGGCAAGCATTTTGCTTTGTCCACTGCTGCATTATTGTCTGAATTGTCCTTTGACTCAGGTGTTATTTCTTCCAGAAAACCTTCTCTGACTTCCCTAATCTAGACTAGTCTTTCTCTTCTGAGCCCCTTTTCCACCTGATAATAACCCCAAAATGAAACTCCTCGCATTCTTTTAAGATTGGCTGCTTACCTGTCTGTCTCTTCCACTAGATTTGTGTGTGCTTTGAGGACAGTAAGCCCTGGTATATATGTACATATGTGCATATGTATTTAATCCCAAACATATAGTTATAGATGTTCAGTAAGATTGTTTAATAAACAATAAAATAGAAGAATCAGCAAGCAAGCAAGTGATCTAGCCTCAGGGCTAGGGTGGCTAGCCAGATAAATGAAGAAGGAGATTGGCCATGTGGAAACAATAAATTGTGGTGTAAATAGGAGAAGTTGAATATTGTTTGGGGGAGACTCAGTTGTGTTTCTATACTAAGCCTTCTTTTTATGCAGATTTTGTTGAGCTTCATCACTTTTAGTGTAGGGTCTTAAGAGATGCCCCAGGCTGGATATAAGCTTATGTCCCCATGAAGGATAGAAATCCAGAAGCCTCTTAATTACTCAGCATTTCTGTAGTTATAGTTCAGGGGGAAACTCATAAGCATATGATGCTGCTGAGATCTTTCAAGATGTTAAAACAAGACTATTTATGATCAGATTCAGATTTCCTATTGCATGAATTTCAATGGGTCCTAAATGTTTGTTATTTTATAATCTATGTAAGGTCTATACTTTCCTTTGTATTTACTGAAATATAAAATTCAGTGGGCAAGTTCTTTTCTCTGCCCCTTGACCCCTGTCATGTCAATATCCAAGAGCTATCAGTTTCCTACAGATGCTCTCAGTGGCTTCATGTCTTCCAAATCAAATTACCCCCTTCTTTTTTTTGGCTGAGTCATTATGGGATCATCTTTCCCATCATTATCAGCATTAATGCTGTGCCATAATTATACACATAATTGGATCACTTAGTCACTTGCACAGATAATTGCATCAATGTGCCTTTAGCTTTGCCAGTTATGAGAGTATGAGTAAATTATTGGCACTGATTTACTTTATGTGATGGACCAGCTTTAGTGTTAGTGGTTTGAGTGTGATTATATGTTGTGATTTGTTCATTAAATGAATGTTACCTCTCTTTTATTTATGAATAGGCTATGTCTATAGCATCCTGAAACTCCAGCCATGTTTATGTGGCCTACTCAACCACTAGTACTTAGAAGTGGTGTTTGGCATCCAGATAGTGAAAATAAAGTACTAATTAGACCAAGGAAATAGATTTTATTTATGTGGATGAGTGAACTTTGGTCCCTGGTCCCAAACTGCACTCCTATTTCTGTAGGCCCTGTCTTTGGCTCCAGATAAAACCCCAACCACAGCCATAACTAGAAGATGGTGGTAGTTCAATCAGATGGATGTAATTAGAGAGGTCCCTCAAGGACAGAGTGGTTTGACAGGCATGTGCAACATGATGACAGACACTCTGGGAGCAGGAGGTATGCCAAGACCCAGATGAGCAGAGATTTTCCAAACAGAAAGGGTGGATAGATAGCATGTGCTCAGGTCACTGCTGGGGTTCACTAATGGAACTTTAGTTTGAGAGAAAGATAGGGCCAAAGTTTTACAATTATCAGGATTAAGAGATAGGGAAAATTGCTTGAAGTGGGTTCCAAGGTAGAGTCTTGGTCATGCAATGATGTGGTGTAGCTGGCTCATACTGATTCATGAGAGCTGATGGTGTATACTTCTCTTCCTAACTCTATGTTCAGTGACTTCATGTTAGTTGTTTGATATCAGGTATGGTGGGAGTATTTGTACCAAGAGAATGAGCAAACAATACAAATGAGGGCTTGTTTTCCCCCTGGAGAGCCAGTTAACCACCACACCACTAGTAATAGGAATAAGCTAGTAGCAGGTGACGTTTATTGAATTCTTGCTATGTGCCAGGCATGTGCATTATCTTATTTATGTCTCACACCATCCCATTTTTCTGAATGAGGAAACTGAGGCATAGAGAAGTTTAGCAAGAAGTTAGGTTACTAGAATGGGCCCATGTGATCAGAACCCAACCAGTAGTAAAGGTGGTTTAATGATGGGCTGCTTGAATACTAAACTACATTTCATAAATCATTCCTGATTAGGAATAACTTGGGTCCCAGAACTGGGCTTGCGAAAGGAATAGAGTATGGCCTAGGGAAATGGGCTAGTCATGTGGAATTCTCAAGTAGAATTCTAAAACAGGTAGAATTCTAAGTAGAATTATGTCCTTATCTTTACTATAGCATCTTGGCTGAAGTTTTCCCAGGATTCCCCAATCTGAGGTAGGAGAGCAGTAGAATGAACCTAGCTATCCCCTTCCATACCCTATGTCTTTACTCTAAGTAATGATTTCTCTACTCATAACCCCTTCTCAAAGGCCTCTCTCAGCATCATACTCATGACCCTCTGTGTGATCCTAAGGTAATATAGAATAAAATGTATGTACTTTTCACAAACTTTGAGTACACGTGTCCTCATTTCTCTATGGCACATTCCACATTTTTATAGGCAGAAAGAATCTTCAAGATAGACCTATTTTATTTGTTTTCTAGTAACATGTAGTTTTAAAAAAGTCAGTTATTACAGTCCAGACACATCACTGCCAACAAGATTGAATTTAATTTGTCTTAAATTTCTTCTCCGATGAGACAAAATAAATAACCAACCAAAAGAAAAAAACATATTAAACTGTGTAAATCCAAATATACAAACATCTAATGGGTCCTAACCAATTATTGGGAATTGTAAATGAGTTTTCTGGTGTGGTGTGTCTGCAGATTAATGTAAACTTTATATGAAACAACTTGTTCTTTTGAACCCTAATGATGATTTTCTTTTTCGTTACTGTAGCAATTCACAGCAAGTCAACTGCAGGCAGATTTAGCAGAGCAGTAATATGCTTTCTATTACCTTAGACACAATGGGAAACACAACTCTTCCAAGAAATCATTTTTGCTCTGCAGTTGGTCCATAATTTCATGTAGATATGAGGCAAAATAGAGAAAAAGCACATTTTAAGCAGATGTAGGCTTTGTATATGTAGCATTTGGTTTTGGTTTTGATTGATTTAACATTTTACATACCACGCAAGGTCCTGTGCTGTACAGAGTGAAGATTCAGTTGAGTCCAAAAGAGGTTATGCTACTTAGCTAAATGAATATGACTTATATTACATAGACACAAAACTCCATTATCCCTATGATGTTTTAGACCCAAAATCTAAAACCTTCCAAAACCAATATACCAAAGTTTTAACTCTTCTGCTGGAACATGTATATATGTTCATACAGGTATTGGAGGAAGGGGATTTATGATCGAACACTATAGACTGAAAGCTCTTTTAATCAGCAAGTTATTGGTACATAACAAATCACCTTAAAAATTAGTGGCTTTAAGCAACAACCGCATATTATTGCTTGTGAGTCAATGAGTTGGCACAGCAGTTCTGGTCTTATCTGGTCTCACTCATGCATCTGCAATCATCTGTGAGTCCCCTGGGGACTGGCTTGTTTTTTGATTGCCTTGGCTTGGATGACTTGGCTCTTCTCCATATTCTCTAGTGTCTCTCCAGCATACTAGCATGGGCATGTTTGTATGATGATGGGCGGGGTCTAATAGAGCAAACATAAATGAACAAAGTCTCTGCTTGTGTCAAATTTGCTAACATTCAATTAGGGGAAGGAAGTTTCATGTCCAAGGTGAAAATGAAGAGATGGGGAAGAACACCTCGCCCAGATTGGGCAAATACTGCAAAGTCCTATAGCAAAAGGTATGGATCCAGTGATGGGTGAAGAATTTGAGCCATTTTTTTCAATCTGTCTACCATGTTATTTTAGTATAAAATGGTAACATCTTATGAAGCAAAATTGATGAGGGTCCATGGATGTGGTTTCTGGTTCATATACCAATGAGAATTAGCTTCTGTGCCATCTTTGATATACATAAAACAGGCTGCTGATGCATTGAAAAATGAAATGCATTACTTTTGAAATGAATGCTACTTGGGTTAAAATAATAGAACCATAACGTCCAGTATAAAGAAAGAAGTTATCCTACTGTACTTTGCATTGATCATGGAATATTGTTTGTTCATTCCTTCATGTAACATGTATCTCTCACCTAATATGTGCCACTCTACAGTTTAGGAAGGATATTAGCAAACTGGAGCATAATCAGAAGGGAACAATGGGAATAGTAAGGAATCTGAAAACAATCTAGGAGAAATGGTTCAAGAATTTGGTGACTTTGGCTTGCAGAAGAGGAGACTTGGGAGGATATGAGCAATGTCTTCAAATATGTAACGAGCTGTCACATAGAAAAGGGATAACATTGGTATATACCATCCTAGAAAGCAGAACAGCCCACTGCCTTTAGAATAAATACCAAGTTCTTAACTATGACCTACAAGGCCATGCATGATTGGCATCTGTCTATTTCTCTCAGCTCATTACCTACCACTCTTCCTTGCTCTCTGCAGTCCAGCCATATTGGCCTCCTTGCTGTTCCTAGTGCACACTAGCACACTCCTACCTCAGGGCCTTTTTACTTGCTGTTCCCTCTTCCTCCATGGAACACTGTTCTCCAAAATATTTGCAAATTGTAGCTCCTTGTAGTTATTCAGGTCTTAGCTCAAATGTTAGTTCCTTAAAGAGGTCTTCCCTGACTAACCAATCTAGTATTAGCCCCTATGCTTCCCCCATTTTGTTATTATTTACTGATAACCTTTTTTTCCCCTTTATTGCACCTATCACAATCTAGAATTGTTTTATTTATGCACTTACTTACCTGCTTATTATTTGTTTCCTTACAAATAGAATGTAAGTTTTATGAAAGTAAGGATCTTATTTGTCTTGCTTGCCACTGTGTCTCCATCATACTTAAAACAGTGCCCGCCACATAGTAGGTTCTCAATAACTATATATTGAATGAATGAATACATTTAATAATTCACAGGTGTTTTGTGAGACATCTTGTGAAGTAATGAGTTTCTCATTCCTGTAAGTGTTTAAGTAGAGGTCAAGTAGAGATCAGATGACCATCTATCAAGGAGATTCTGCATGAGGTGTGAACATTGACTTGATGACCTCTAGGAATACTTTGAATTCATATATTTTATGAATCTAAGATATAGTAGGATACTATATTATAATATCTGCAACCTAGTATTTTTATAGATTTACAAAATTCAAGAGGATTTCAAGGTTAGTTATCCCATGTTTTAGAAGGTATACGGTTATGTCTTTGGAAAACTTTATGAGGTCAGTGTATCACCACACTAGATGCACTATTGTGTCCACGATTATGATATGTTTATTTTTTGCTAATTTTGCGCTTTCAGAGAGTTGAATTACAACCACCACAATATGAGGCTATTGGATTCTGAATAGACTCTGCACCAGAGATCTTCTAACCATTATATCCTTTCTTTTCTCCCCCCGAAGGAAAGAATTCTTGAGAACATGCTTATGAGCTGGGCCTTGAAGGATGGGGCAGCCTTTGGATCATAGCAGACATTTTAGGCTGAGAGAAGAGTCTGAATTAAGGCATGGCCACGGAAATAAATGTATAATATGTGTGAAAGAAGTGGAGTGGCCAGCTTAATATAAGCAGACAATATCTTTTTAAGAAAGGCTAGGAAATGGAACAGGACGAGCAAGCTTAGCTTGAATTATAGAGAAGCTTGAGTATCAGGTTTGCATCTTATCCATAGAGAGCAGGAGCCTAGAATAAGAGAAGGATGTGCACCTGTGAAATAACGGGGAAGCCTGGCCAAGGATTTTGAATGACATGAAGCTTGACCCTTTTCTTTCTTCTAGAAAACTGAGACCCAGAGAAAAGGAATAACTTACCCAGGTTACCTAGCCA
Source organism: Equus caballus (assembly GCF_041296265.1). Classification (NCBI taxonomy): domain Eukaryota; kingdom Metazoa; phylum Chordata; class Mammalia; order Perissodactyla; family Equidae; genus Equus; species Equus caballus. The sequence continues at coordinate 123,562,769 of NC_091715.1, read as the reverse complement.
TTTACAGCATAGCTGGGCACAGAACTGAAGCTTTCTGATTGCCAGCTCATTGTATTTTCCACTATATCATGAAAATGATAAAGTGAGAGTGGTATGTGCAATTTTAGGTATTACATGCTTATTTAAACATGTAAGTAATAAATTAGGATGAATTCTTTGCTAACAGATGTTCAGGACCAACTCCTGAGGGCTTTGTAGGTAACAAATGTCTGGTAGTGACTGCTTTGATGAAGAGCTGTACCACAGGGCACTATGTTCCTCTGCAAACAAGAAGATCTTCTATACTGTGTCCACTGTGGGTGGCCCAGCTGGGGAGATGATTAAATTTAGACATTAGATGGGAATGATCAAGTACCTCTCACCACCTGCTCAGTGGTTTGCTTTAATTTCCAAATGTTGTACTGGCTAGAATCCCTCTCTTTTAATTGATGGATATTCTATTACTTGTCTGCCCAGTGCACTCTATTTTCAAAGGCCATCACTATCCATCACTGCTTTGGGTTAGACTAGGGATATTCAGTGTTGTTGAAGCTGCCATATTGATTGGGAAATCCCGACTGGAGGCATGGGTGACAATGTAACTTCTCATGCCAAAGTTTAAGCCTCTTGATTAATGTTTTCTTAAGAAGAGGAAACTGGAACTACTTCTGATGTACCTTGGAGGTTCTAGGAATTCTAGCCCTTGTGATATACCCTATTAGTCTTCTGTTACTGAATTGCTCTGAATCTACAAACTTTACTGTTTAAAAGGCTTAGAGTGAGACAGACTTGTTTTCTTTTTTTTTGAGGAAGATTAAATCTGAGCTAACAGCCGCTGCCGATCTTCCTCTTTTTTGCTGAGGAAGACTGGCCCTGAGCGAACGTCCATGCCCATCTTCCTGTATTTTATATGTGGGACGCCTACCACAGCATGGCATGCCAAGCGGTGCCATGTCTGCACCCGGGATCCGAACTAGCCAACCCTGGGCTGCCAAAGCAGAACGTGTGAACTTAACCACTGCACCACTTGGGCTGGCCCCAAGACTTGGTTTTGAATCTTTATTCTACCATTTACTAGCTATGTAACTTTAAGCAATTGACTGAATCTCCTGGTTTTTAGCTGTAAAAGAAGAATAATAATAGTATTTACCTAATAGGGTTTCATGGAGTATTAAATGAGATGATATTTCTAAGTGTGTGGTAATATATTGTCAACATGTTAAAATTACCATTATGACTATAGAGATAGATGAAACTGAAACTGAACAACATTGTCTCAGTAACTCACATTCTCACAATGGTAAGATTAAGCTTATCCTATTACAGAAAACAGGATCTTGAGGGAGGAGAGATGCTGGATGGGTAAATTTAGATAGGATGTAAGGGATAGATAATGCACGTCTGATTTAAAACATACTGTCAGGAAATGGGTAGGATTAGATATAGTACCATATCAGGGCCCTAGGTAGGCAGAAAGTATTGTGAGTTCAAATGTTGTGAGGATATGTGCCAAAAGGGAGACAAGTGTAGAAAAAAACCCAACGAATTCTACTATGTTAAAGGCCTTTTAAAGTCTATGATGTTATTTTTTAGGGAGGCAGGAAAGAGCGCTAGACTGGGATTCATGAGCTCTGACAACTAGTCCTGACTCTGTTATTCACTAGCTTTGTGACTATATGCAAGTCACTTAACATCTCTAGACCTTAATCTCTTCATCTGTAAAATGAGTGTTAGACTGGACGACGAGTTGGTAAATATGTCTTACAGCTCCAATCTGGCCTTTTGTACAACCTGGAAGATAATAATGGTTTTTAAATGGTTGCTTAAAAAAAAACAAAGAATATGTGAGAAAGACCATAGCTGATCCTCAAAGCCTAAAATATTTGCTATCTAGCTCTTCACAAATTTTGCCAATCCCTAAAATAGATGACCAGTTAGGGCCTTTCAACATTGACAGTCTATGATTCTTGTCTGTGGTTGATTTGTAATTGTTTTAATGGACAGACCTTGTTTTCTTTTCCTTTCAACTTTCACATTTACAACAAAATGTGTGTAATTCATTTAGTAATAGACTGTGAGAATTAAAAGGGCATTTAGAGGTCATTTCATCCAGCCCTTCATTTTCAGATGAGAAAATTGATGGCCAGAGAAGTTACCGTGTCACTGTCTCATGTCTTGCTAGTGGCAGAACCAAGACCAGAACCTGAATCTTTTCTATTCTTATCTAGTCATTTTTATATTATGCTCTCATACTTCGATAGCAGTCATTTCAAAGAGCTTCGGACTTTTCCATCCCCTCTCTCTTTACTCACCAGATCAATTCCTTTACTTTAGTTCCTGATGCCACTACATAAATATTGGTATCATCTTTATAGCTTACATGAACTGCTGTAAGGCTACAAGAACATGATATTAATATGCAGATATGAAATACTGATGAATATTTAAGTGCACTTGATATCACATCAATTTTATAGCCAGCATTAAGATATCTCTTAATTTTTGGATAAAATTTTGGACAGAGTAGGGCTGAAGAAAGGTCATGAACATTGATGGTTAAAGATTGCTTTGGTACATATTAATATGCTCAACTGATGTTTATACCGGCAAATGACAAGACAGCAAATATATATTTCATAGAATTTTACACAGTGACAAAGAGAACAGATTCAGCTCAATTGGGCTGCATACTTGACTTCTCTGACCTGCCCCAGAGAAAACAGCCCTGAAGAAAAGTCAGGGAGAGGTAACTCTGGAGGGAGCTATTGAGAATATGGTTAATCATTCTCATCTGAAGTCACTGTTTATCTATGCAACCACGAAATTTCATTCATCTTTTTAGCTCTCTGTTTCTTCTATGCTAGCTGTTAAATTAAAAGTTTTGGGGAGAACTACTTTAAGGCATGTTTGCAATCTTTAGAGATGCCACAAGTGGAATCATGTGGCCTTCGCCAGATATTAAGATCCTTGAGTGGAGAGACAATTCCTTTTTAGTCACTGTATCCCGTCGTACATGCTTTCATCTAGTCATTGTTTGAGGTTTGTTGAGGTGAAGTCCATGCACCTGCAATACAGAAGGCTTCCCCAAGGGACCTACCTCATTCCTTCCAGCTCCATCTGAGATTCTATTTCTCTTGGAAACTCCTGGGATAAGTGATCCTTGTTGATCCTTCTTCATCTTGATTTCTTGTCTTTTGCTCACAATTTCTTGTTTCTCCACAAGATTTTCTTCTGAAGGCAGAGTTCGCTTAGTTCTTTTCATTATTCTACGATGCTAGACACAAAAATATTGAATTTATTTGAATTAATTTAAATAGCTACATACATAATTGTGTAACATTTGTTATCATTGGAAACATTTTTTTTTGAGGTAACGTCTGCTGCCAATCCTCCTCTTTTTGCTGAGGAAGACTGGCCCTGAGCTAACATCCGTGCCCATCTTCCTGCACTTTATATGTGGGATGACTGCCACAACGTGGCTTGCCAAGCAGTGCCATGTCCGCACCCGGGATCCGAACCAGTGAACCCCAGGCAACTGAAGTGGAATGGGTGAACCTAACCACTGCGCAACTGGGCCAGCCCCTATCATTGAAAACTTTTGTATAGGTCTTACATTCCAGCTTGACTTAAAGTTGATTATTGGTTGCTAGTGGCCATAAAGGCAAATATAAGTTAATAGCTTACCTTTGGTTTTCCTAAGAAGCATCTAAAATTTAGTGCTCTATCATTCCAAGAGCACAGGATGAGGAACCAGAAGACTGGGGTTTTAATCTGCTAAGTAGTATGGCCTTAGGTAAATGAGTTCATATCTTAGTTTCTAATATGTAAAATGAAGGAGTTAGATGAGGTGATCACTCAGGTCCCATTCCAGTTATGTCACTTGGTGACTCATCAGTCCCTTTCCAAGAGGCACTGTAGTATAAGATAGCAGTCAAAGGGCAGCCCAGTGGCGTAGCTGTTAAGTTCATGTGCTCTGCTTTGGTGGCATGGAGTTCGCAGGTTCGGATCCCAGGCGTGGACCTAGCACCGCTAGTCAAGCCATGCTATGGCAGCATCCCACGGAAGATAGAGGAAGATTGGCCTTGAGTTAACATCTATTGCCAAATCTTCCTCACACACGCACAAAAAAAGATAGCAGTCAATTTGTGGGCTAAATCTGGCCCCAAACCTGTTTGTATGGCCCGCAATCTAAGAGTTCTTTTTTCTTTAAGTTTTTAAGGGGTTATATAAACCAAACAAGAAGAATATGTGGCAGAGACCTCTGTGGTATACAAAGCCTAAAATATTTACCATCTGGCTGCTTACAGTAAAAGTTTGCTTACCCTTGGTATATAGGACGTGAGCATGGCCTCTGGTCCCAGCTCTGTCAACTTACCAGTTGCATCACCTAAGGTATATTTTATCATTTTCTGTGTCCTAGTTTCTTCTAAAAAATGAGAATGATAATGGTACCTAAAAATGTGGTTATTGTGAAGATTAAATGAGATTCTATTTAAAGAAATTTAGAAAAGTGCCTTCCACAGAATTCTTACTCAATAATGTTAACTGTTTTCATTATTTCTATTTTATTGTAAGAGGTAATCAGCCAGTTGAAAGCGAAGAGATTATGAAGAGCAAGTAACCTTGAACCATGACATTTTAGAAATGGAATGGGACTCAAACACCATCTAATCAGCTCATTTCTATTAAAGGTGATGGAACTGAGACTCAGAGGTCAAGTTGTTTGTCCACAGTCATATAGTTTGTATACTTTGCTTTTATCAGAGTCACGTAATGATTCTTAATCCTAGACCTTGGCTCATGAGTTCATTTATTTTTAGCTTTTTATTCTGAAATAAATTCAGACTTATAGAAAAGTTGCAAAAATAGTGCAAAGAATTTTGATATACCTTTCACTCAGATTTCCCAAATGCTGACATTTTCCTACCTTTGTTCTTTCTCTTTCACTCTCTCTCTCTCTGTAGGTAGATATAGATATAAATAGATTTTTTTCTGAACTGTTTGAGAGCAAGTTGCAAATATGATGTGCATTTAATCCTAAAACTTCAGTGTGTGTTTCCAAAAATCAAGGAAAATCTCTTATGTAACTAAAGTATAATTATCCAAATAAAACCAGTAAACACTAGTACAGTATTATTTAATCTATAATCCTTATTCTAATGCTCCCTATTGTCTCACTAATGTCCTTTCTAGTGAAAACATTTCTTGGTTGGTTCCTTGAGAGCACAAATTTAATTTTTAATGGGCAAACTTGTCCCTAGTAGGTTTTGAAGATTCTCTAATAAAATGTTTCTAAACTCCTCAACATGCTGATTCCATGCATTTTAAGGACAGAAGTGAATTTCCTTTGAGATATCTTTTTTTTTCCTTTGTCTTCATCAATCCAAAGTGGTCAGCAAGATGCAAGTACCATTTCCTCATAGACTAGCGGAAGCCATTAGCACAAGTGACATGTTCCTGGGCTTTAAGTGATTCTGTGCAATGTGGTCCAACACTTAGATGAATGGTTATTTGTAGTTAAACCTTAGGGTGAAAATGAAGTAAGAATTTGGCACATTTTACCTTCTGCTGAATACAGACAAATAAAACTCATAAAATCAAGACTTAGATCAAATGTGTTCTATTTACTTAGCAAATGACAGATTGATAGTACCATCTATTGGAACACTTTCAGAGGTGTGTCTGAGGCTGATGGAGGTGGGGATGTGTAAGAGAAAGGACACTTTTTTTGCATTCTTCTGGCTTATCTTGTTTGGCCATATCCCAAATGAAAAGATTTAAGTCCATTACAGTCTTTTCAGAAAGACGGGCAAAGACACCCATGTCTTGTTTTAGCATGACTGTGGAGCTCCATTTTGAAGGGCCAGATTATACTATAGTTTCCTTTGATATATTTGTTGGGTAAAAAAACCTTGGAGGGAGGTTCTCAGTGCTCCAGTGTAATATTGAGTTCAGCTTCACAAGGTACATCTTTCTAGTGTGGTTCTTGTCGTACAGATGCTATTTATTTTGCACTTGCTTTTTTAAGCAAAAGTAAAGTTAAGATATTGTTGTTCAAGAAGCCTTATTGTTCAGATTGAAGGCTGCATATTTCAGTAGTAATCCTTGGCTCCCCTTATACATTATTGCTTGGAACTACTTTGCTCAGCACCTGATATTTTCTTTCTTTTTTTTGTTGTTGTAAAATATAGTAGACATACAGAAGAGTGCACAAAACAAAATATAGAACTCATGAATTTTCACAATGTGAATACTCACATGTAACTACCATGCAGCTCAGGCAAAGAAATTGAAGACCACCATGCTCCCCAAAAGTCACCCTGTGCCCTCTTCCAAGTACTCATTCCTGATTCCTCCTTACAGATAACCATTTTCCTAACATTTATGGTCGTTACTTCCTTAATTCCCTTCATAGTTTTTACCATCCAGGTTTATAGTATTGCTGATTTTTTGACTCTATATAAACAAAATTGTATAGTGTGCTCTTTGTGTCTGTTTTTTTTTTCTCAATATTATGTTTTTGAGATTCACCCATGTGTGCCAGTGTAGTTAGTTCGTTTTAGTTGCTTTTTCATGAATATAGCACATTTTCCTCCAATAAATAGACATTGGGTTTTTTCCCGTTTTTAGCTACTGTGAATACTGCTCTTGTCGTATAAGTGCATGCATTTGTGGTGGATATATACTTGAGAATGAGAATTGTGGAGTCGTGGGTAGGGAGACTACATCCTGATTTGCTTAATTCAGTTCTGGTTAGTACGTATTGTATTGTCCTGGTGTACCCATTTCATTCTCAAAAATATATTTGTTTGAATGATAAAATATAACATCATAGTCATGGGATATATTTTAAGGTTCAAATTTAAGATAATGCTAATTGGTGTTTCGACATGGTTGTGCCAATTTACATTCAATTTAGATATATGACCAGCAATGTGAGATTTTCTGATGCTCCTCATCTTCATCAATACCTATTTTCAGTCTTTTTAATTTCACCTTTCCTGGTGGGTGTGTAGCACTATTTCATTACAATGTTAATTTTCATTTCCTTGATTGCTATTGAGATTGAGCACTTTTTCAAACATTTGTGGGCCATTTGGATTTCTGCTTTGTGCTTGTGCATATGTGATAATTGCTCAAGTTCTATCACTTTTGCTTTGTAGATTGAAGACTGTATTACCAGGTGATACATTTAGACTTGTTATATCACTTATTGTTACTATCTCTAATGATGCTTTCTGCATAAACATCAATTGTGTCTGATGTCAGTAAAGCTACATTGGTTATTGTTTGAATACTATACCTTTTCCAATCATTTTACTTTCAACTATTCTGTAGCCTTATGTTTTAGATATGCCTCTTGTACACAGCATATACTTTTTAATACAGTCTATGAGTCTTTTTCTTTTAACTGAAATGTTGAGTTCATTGACAAGTCAATGTAAAAACTGATATATTTGGGTTTAGATCTGCTATCTTACTATGGACTTTTTGTTTTCTCTGTCCAATTTTAAATTTTCTTTCCTTTTTAAATGTAGTTTGAGCTATTAATTTTTATTTTTATTTTTCCCCACGTATTTATGTGTTCTTTTGTTATCTTATTGGTAATTAAACTAGAAATTATAACATCCATCCTTGACTTACTTTAATTTATTGTAGTAAGAACAATGAATATGAGATCTACTCTCTTACAAATTTTGTGTACATTATTATTGACTATAAGTATAATCTTGTACAGCAGATCTCTAGAAATTATTCATCTTGCTTGGCTAAAACTTTATGCATAGGGTTTAGTAACTCCCCATTTATCCCCGGCTTTAGTCCCTGGCAACTATTCAGCTCTTTGATTCTATGAATTTGACTATTTTAGATACCTCATATAAGTGGAATCATACAATATTTGCCTTTTCATGACTGGGTTATTTTACTTAGCTTAACACTTTCGAGGTTCATCCATGTTGTCACATATTGCAGAATTGCTTTTTTGTTAAGGCTGAGTAGTATTCTGTTGTATGTGTATACCACATTTTCTTTATCCTTTCCTCGGCCAAGGGACATTTAGGTTGTTTCCATATCTTGGCTGTTGTGAATAGTGCTGTAAGGAACAGCGGAGTGCTGATATCTCTTTGAAATCCTGATTTCAATTTTAATTTAAATAATTTAAATTTTAATTTTAATTAAATACCCAGAAGTGGGATTGCCAGATTGTATGGTAGTTCTATTTTTAATTTTTTGAAGAACCTCCATACTGTTATCCATAGTGTCTGCACTATTTTTGCATTCCCACCAACAGTGAGCAAAGGTTTCAATTTCTCCACACCCTTGCCAATACTTCTTCTGTAGTTTGTTTGTTTGTTTTCTTTTTAATAATCATCATCTTGACAGGTCTGAGGTGATATCCCATTGTGGTTTTTATTTTCATTTTCCTGATCATTAGTGATGTAGAGCATTTTCTCATATACCTGTTGGCCATTTTTATGTCTTCTATGGAGAAACGTCTATTCAAGACCTTAGCCCATTTTTTAATTGGGTTATTAGGGACTTTTTTGCTATTGAGTTTCTTATGTATTTTGGAAATTAACCCTTTATCAGATGTATGATTTGCAAATATTTTCTCCCATTCCAAAGGTTGCCTTTTCAGTCTGTTGATTGTTTCCTTTGTTGTGCAGAAGCTTTTCAGTTTGGTGTAGTTCCACTTGTTTGTTTTTGTTTTTGTTGGCTTTGCTTTTTGTGTCCTATCTATGAAATCATTGCCAAAACCAATGTCATGAAGCTTTCCTCTATGTTTTCTTCTGGGAGTTTTACAGTTTGGGGGCTTGTATTTAACTTTTTAATCCATTTTGAGTTGATTTTTGTGTGTGGTGTGAGATAAAGGTCCAGTTTCATTCTTTTGCGTGTGGATATCCAGTTTTCTCAATACCGTTTGTTGAAGAAACTATCCTTTTCTCATTGTGTATTCTAGGCACCATTGTCAAAAATCAATTGGCTATATTTGCATGGATTTATTTCTGGGCTCTCAATTCTGTTCCATTGGTCTATATGTCTGTTTTCATGCCAGTACCGTACTGTTTTGATTACCGTAGCTTTGTCATATGTTTTGAAATCAGGAAGTGTGATGCCCTCAGCTTAGTTCTTCCTTCTCAAGATAGATTTGGCTTTGTGGTCTTTTGTTCTTCCATATAAATTTTAGAATGGTTTTTTCTATGTCTGTAAAAAATGCCATTGGTATTTTGATAGTGGTTGCACTGAATCTGTAGATCACTTTCAGTAGAGTGGAGATTTTAGTAATAATGTCTTCCAGTCCACTAACATGGGATGTCTTTCCATTTGTTGAGCCTTATTTAATTCTTTCATCAATGAATTTTAGCATTCATATATAAGTAGTTCACTTTTTAATTGTTTATTCCTAGATATTTTATTCTTTTGTCATATCAACTTATTAAAGTTTTAATTAATTGGTAATATTACCCTCCTCCAAGAAAATTCAAGAATCTTGAAATAGTTTAACTCCATTTTCTCTATTCCTCACTAATATGCTATTATTGCCATGTATTTTAATTTTAAATACATATATAAATATATGTGTATGTAAAAATCAATTACATATTATTTTTTATTAAATTAATATTTTTCTAGATACACTCAAATATTGACAGTTTTCTCCTCTCACCCAGCTTTATGGAGATATAATTGACGTATAATATTGGGTAGGGTGTACAACAGAATGTGACCATTTGATAAATGTGTATATTGAAAAATGATTACCACAATAAGGTTAGTTAACACCTCCATGACTTCACATAATTACCATTTTTTTTGTGGTAGGAACATTTAAGAACTACTCTATTAACAACTTCCAATTATACAATACAGTATTGTTAATTATTAACCATGCTATACATTAGATTCCCCAAACTTATTCATCTTATAATTGGAATTTGTACCCTTTGACCAATATCTCTTCATTTCCCCCAAGCCCTAGTACCTAGTAATGACCAATATAACCTTTGTTTCTCTAAGTTTGGCTGTTTTAAGTTTCACACATAAGTGAGATCATACAGTATTTGTCTTTGTCTGAATTATTTCACTTAGCATAATACCCTCAAGGTTCATCTATATTTTCACAAATGGCAGAATTTCTCTCTTTTTATATGGCTGAAAAATATTTCATTTATATTTATATACCACATTTTCTTTATCCATTCATTTGTCAATGGACACTTAGATTGTTTCCATGTCTTGGCTATTGTGAATAATGCTGTAATGAACATGGTGTGCAGATATCTCTTCATCTCTTTGAGATGGTGATTTCATTTCTTGTAGATATATTCCCAGAAGAGGGATTGATGGGTCAAATGATATTTCTATTTTTAATTTTTTGAGGTATATCCATATTGTTTTCCATAGTGGCTATAAAATTTACATTCCTACCAACAGTGCACAAGAGTTCCCTTTTCTCCACATACTCGCCAGCACTTGTTATCTCTTGTCATTTTGAGAATAGCCATCCTAAAAGGTGTGAGATGATATCTTATTGTGCCTTTGATTTACGTTTCCCTGATGATTAGTGATATTGAGCACCTTTTCGTGTCCCTGCTGACCACTTGTATGTCTTCTTTGGAAAAATATTTATCCATGTCCTTTTCCCATTTTTAAGTTGGATTATTCGTTTTTTGCTATTGAGTTGTATGAGTTTCTCATATATTTTGGATATTACTCTCTTAGATAAGTAGTTTGCAAATATTTTCTCCCATTCTGTAGATTTCCTTTTCATTTTGTTGGTTGTTTCTTTTCCTTTGGGAGGCGTTTTGGTTTGATATAGTCCCATTTGTTTATTTTTGCTTTTGTTGCTTGTGTATTTGGTGTTATAGCCAAAAAAAAAAAATCAATACCAAAACCAATGTCAAGGAGTTTTTCCCTATGATTTTTTCTAAGAGTTTTACAGTTTCAGGTCTTACATTTAAATCTTTAATCCATTTGAGTTAATTTTTGTGAGTGGTGTAAGATAGAGGTCCAATTTCATTCTTTTCATTGTGAATACCCAGCTTTTACAGCACCATTTACTGAAGAGACTAACCTTTCTCTATTCAGCAATCTTGGCTCTCTTGTCAAAGATTAGTTGACTGTATATGCATGGGTTAATTTCTAGACTCTCTGTTCTGTTCCATTGGTCTATGTGTTTGTTTTTTGGTTAGTACCATATTCTTTGATTACTATAGATTTGTAATATATTTTGGAATCAGGAAGCGTAATGCCTCCAGGTTTGTTCTTCCTCAGGATTATTTTGGCTCTCCATGGTCTGTGTGGTTCTCTATGAATTATAGGATTGTTTTTTATCTATTTCCATGGGAAATGAGTTTGTAATTTTCATAGGGATTGCATTGAATCTATAGATGGCTTTGGGTAGTATGGACATTTTAACCTTATTAATTCTGATTCATGAAGATGGGATATCTTTCCATTTATTTGTATCTTCTTTAGTTTCTTTCATCAATGTCTTATACTTTTCAGTGTACAGATCTTTCACCTTCTTGGTTTAATTCATTCCTAAGTATTTTATTTTTTTATGCTATTTTAAATGGGATTGTTTTCTATATTTCGTTTTCAGCTGTTTTTTTTTTTAGTGTATAGAAACACAACTGAATTTTATATGTTTATTTTGTATCTTACAACTCTACTGAATTTGTTTATTAGTTCTATCAGTTTTTTTTTTTTTTTGAAGATTAGCCCTGAGCTAACATCTGCCGCCAAGCCTCCCCTTTTTGCTGAGGAAGATTGACCCTGAGCTAACGTCTGTGCCCATCTTCCTCTACTTTATATGTGGGATGCCTGCCACAGCATGGCTTGATAAGTGGTGCATAAATCTGTGCCTGGGATCTGAACCAGTGATCCCCGGTCCGCCAAAGTGGAACAAGCAAACTTAACCACTATGCCACCAGGCTGGCCCCTCCTCTTTTATTTCTGATTTTATTTATTTGAGTTTTCTCTTTTTGTTTCCCAGTCTAGCTAAAGGTTTGTCAATTTTGTTTATCCTTTCAAAAAATAAGTTCTTAGTTTCACTGACTTTTTCTATTGTTTTTCTGGTTTCTATTTCATTTATTTATACTCTGATCTTTTATTTCCTTCTTTTTACTAACTTTGGGCATAGTTTGTTCTTCTTTTTCTAGTTGTTTACTGTGTAATTAGGCTATTTATTTGAGATATTTCTTTTTTCTTAATGTAGGTGTTTGTCTCAATAAAATTTTCTCTTAGAACTGTTTTTGCTGCATCCCATATGTTTTGGTATATCATATTTCTATTTTTGTTTGTTTTGTGATATTTTTTGATTTCTGTTTTGATTTCATTTTTTATCCTTGGTTTTTTTTTCAGGTATGTTGTTTAACTTCCACGTATTTGTGAATTTTGCAATTTTCTCCCTGTTTTTGGTTTTATACCATTTTGGTGAGAAAAGATACATGATATGATTTCAGTCTTCTTAAATTTGCTATGATTTGTTTTTTGACTTAACATACGTTCTGTCCTGGAGAGTGTTCTGTGTGCACTTGAGAAGAATGTGTATTCTGCTACTGTTGTACAGAATGTTCTGTAGATGTCTGTTAGGCTCATTTAGTTTAAACTATAGTTCTAGTCCAATATTTCTTTACTGATTTTCTGTCTGGATGATCTATCTAGTGTTGAACAAGGAATATTGAAGACTCATACTATTATTTTATTGTTGTCTATTTCTCCCTTCAGATCTGTTAGAATTTACTTAATATATTTACTTAATATTTTTTAGGTGCTCCAAGTTTGGGTGCATATATATTCACAATTGTTAAATTCTCTTGATTAATTGACCCATTTATCATTATATAATGACCTTCTTTTGCTCTTGTTACAGTTTTTGATTTAAAGTTTATTTTCTCTCATATAAGTATAGCTACCATTGTTCTCTCTTGGTTTCTACTTGCATGGAGTATCTTTTCCATCCCTTCACTTGGAGCCTATGTGTGTCTTTAAAGTTGAAGTGAATCACTTGTAGGCAGCATAGTTGGGTCTTGTTTTTTTTTAATCCATTCAGCCACTCTATGCCTTCTCACTGAAGAATTTAATTCATTTACATTTAAAGTAATTATCAATATGTAAATCACTAATGTAAATGTAAATTAATAATTTATTAATTATTTTATGGCTGTTTTGTAGTTATTTTGTTCCTTTATTTCTCTCTTGCTTTCTTCCTTTGTGAATTGATGATTTTCCACAGTGGTATGCTTTGATCCCCTTCTTTTTATCTTTTTTTTATTATTATTTTTTGTGAGGAAGACAGCTAGCATCTGTTGCCAGTCTTCCCATTTTTGCTTGTGGAAGATTGTCGCTGAGAACATCCCTGCCAATCTTCCTCTACTTTATGTGGGATGCCACCACAGCATGGCTTGATGAGCAGTGCTAGGTCCACGCCCAGGATCTGAACCTGTGAACCCTGGGCCACTGAAGTGGAGCATGCAAACTTAACCTCTATGGCACTGAGCCGGCCCTTCTCTTTATCTTTTTTTGTATCTTCTGTAGGTTTTTGCTTTGCAGTTACCATAGGCTTACATAAAACATCACATATACATATATATGTATATATAGTCTATTTTAAGCTGATAACAACTTCAATCACATACACAAGCTCTACCTTTTTGCTTCCCCTTGACATTTTATGTCTTTGATGTCACTGTTTACATGTTTTAATATTGTGTATCCATAACACATTATTTTAATCATAGTTGTTTTTAATACTTTTGTCCTTTAACCTTTGTACTAGACTTAAATGATTCATACAACACCACATTACAGTATTAGAGTATTCTGAATTTGACTGTATACTTATATTTACCAGTATGTTTTTTATGTTTTTTCATGTTACCAATTAGTGTCCTTTCATGTCAGTTTGCAGAACTCCTTTCACCATTTCGGGTAAGGCAGGTCTAGTGGTGATGAACTCCCTCAGCTTTTGTTTGTCTGGGGAATTCTTTATCCACCTTCATTTCTGAAGGACAACTTTGTCAGGTAACGTATTCCTGGTTCGCAGTTTCAGCACTTTGAATATATTATCCCACTGTCTCCTGGCCTGCAAGGTCTCTGCTGAGAAATCCATCAATAGCCTTATGGAGGTTTCCTTGTATGTGAGGATTTTGTTTCTGTTGCTGCTTTTAAAATTCTCTCTTTCTCTGTGTTTTTAGACAGTTTTATTTTAATGTCTCTTGGAGATCTTTTTAGGTTGAAACTTTTCAGTGATCTATGGCTTCATGAACTTAGATGTCCAAATCTCTCCCCACGTTTTGGAAGTTCTCAGCCATTGTTTCTTTAAATATACTTTTTGCCTCTTTCTCCCTCTGTGATCCTTCTGGGACTCCAATAAAGCACAGTTTGCTTATTTTAATGGTATCTCATAATTCATGTATGCTTTCCTCACTGTTTTTCATTCTTTATTCTTTATTTTCCTCTGACCAGATAGTTTCAAATGTCCTGTCTTCAACTTCACAGATTTTTTTCTTCTGCTTAACCCATCTTTTTGGCTTTTCTTTCTGAGATTCAGCTTTCACATATGTTAGCTTTCCTTGCTGTATCCTTTATATCCCTTACTTCTCTTCTTTATTTTCCATTCTTTCTTTCAATTTACCTCATCTTGGATTGGTTTTTGTATGATATATTTTCCATTTCATTAGTTTCTTTTCAGCTGTTAAGCTCATCTATTGCATTCCTGAATTTCGTTGTTGAACTATTCAGTTTTGGAATCCCTATTTGATTCTTTGTCAAACTTTCATTTATTTAAATTAATTAATTTGTTGTTGACAAATAAAAATTGCATGTATTTGGTGTACGATGTGATGTTTTGATGTAGATATACACTGAAATGATTACCACAATCAAACTAATTAACAAATCCATCACCTCACATAGTTGCCATTTGTGAGTGTGTGTAGTGAGAACACTGGAGATCTACTCTCTTAGCAAATTTCATAGTAACAGAGAGTAGAACAGTGGTTACCAGAGTCTGGGGTGGTCAGGCAAAATGGGAGATATTAATTAAAGGGTACAGACTTTTAGTTATGAGATGAATAAGTCCTGGAGGCTCAATGTACAGCATGGTGACTATAATTAATAATAATGTTGTGTTATTTTTGTAGTGTCATGTTCATTGCTAAAATTTTCAACTTACATGTTTATCTACATGAGAATATTAAGCATATTTGTGTTATACCTTTTAATCTTACTTTCCATAAGTTTTGTGGAGCTCCTCTTCCATCTGTTGTTTGTGCTGTTTCTCTCTCATATTGTAATATCTCTTTTGTGCCTGTTTATCTCTGATTGTCTGCTAACATTGTATTTTTTTAATAAATATATTTCAAAATGTTTAGAATAGTTTTTAGATTTACAGAAAAATTATAAAGACACTACAGTAAGTTCCTATATACCCCACATCAACTATCATCTCTTGTTAACATCTTAAGTTAATATGATAGATATGTCACAATTAATGAACCAAAGTTGATAAATTATTATTAACCAAAGTCCATGCTGTATTCCAATTTCTTTCATTTTAATCTAATTTCCTTTTCCTATTCTAGGACACTACCCAGGGTACCACATAAAATTTAGTTGTCATGTATCCTTGGGCTTCTCTTGGCTGTGACAGTTTCTCAGACTTTCCTTGGTTTTATGATCTTGACAGTTTTGAGGAGTACTGGTCAGGTATTTTGTAGAATGTCCATCAATTGGGATTTGTCTGGGTTATGCTATCATGTGGTTTAGGTGCAATTACCATAAAAATGTCATACTAATTTTGAAGTAAGAAATGATTCTCCAAACAGCTATTATATAAATGAAAGCAAGCCCATCAAGGTGTTAGCACAGTTCCTCTAGGACTGTCAAATTGTGAGTGAAGGATGATGATTCTCAATGGCTACCTTCATGGGGCTCAATAGCTTATTGGATATTTTATTAAATGATACAAAGATTTCTTAAAGGTGAATCTTAGGACTTTAGTTAAAGTGCATCATTAGCTAAGCAGGTCAATGGCAAAAGTTTATCTCATATGGCCAAAATAAGACCTGGATATTTGAAAAACAATACAAAATTGTCAGAGAACTGGAAGTAAAAGCAGAGAATACATGATATTTAGGTGGCAGAGGTTTTGTGTTACATCTGTGGATAGCGCCAAGATTGACTGCTTCTTCAATTGGAGGAGCCATTTGGGAAGCAACATATAGTCAAATCTAAGTATGTTCAGTAATGATGTTAAGGCTAAAATTGGAACCATGGATAACTGTAAAAAATTCAACATTCTTTGGAAATCCAGTATGCTTTGTATTGAATCTCCAGATGATAACAACTCTCTTTTGGCTCAAACTTGCATTATCCAACTAATTCTTTAAGACTTTTTCCTGTATTATTTGGGATGACCATTTGTAAAATACTCAGACATTAGGCTCTTTTAAACTTCAGCCCCTTTTAAAGAAGTGAACAACTTGAGGGAAAAGACCTCCTGCTAAACTTCCAAAATTATTTATATTAAAAAAGGAATAAATAGCTCACAATCATGAGGGTCAGGATCACGGCTTCCTGAGGTCACTGAAATAAAGGAATGCAACACTTAGTGAAAGAGAAAGGGAAATCCCATGTAAATAAGAATGGGAGATGGCAGAGAAAATAAGCAGCTAAGGCAAAAAGGAGAAACTGCAGAAACGAATGAAGGTGAATTGATAGCTGGCATTTCACATGTCAGAAAGGAGGCATAAGAACGGCGAGGTGATTAAAAGCCAGCTTCTCAAAAAAGGAGTTTCTCATAAAAGAGGATAATGGCATATGAAATTGGCAAGGGGAATTGAAACAGAAGAAAGTGGCAATATGGTATCAACAAAGCACCAAGTTAAAACATAGAAAAACAAGAAACGACAAACTGAGGAGCAAACTACCATTCGGTTGTGATGAGATCAGCCAGGTCCCTCAAGCATTTTACTGCTGTGCCTCAGCTCATGGTGACCCTGAGGAGAAATAGTGACCCTTTCATGACACAATTAGTGCCCTGTGGTGTCTCTGATTCTTTTTCATTACATGGGTTGTGACTAAAAACCTCTCTCTTCTAAGGACAGGTTCTAATTTATCAAAGATAACCTATGCTAGCTAAAGGATGGCTCCCATAAATGTATGGTAAAATTTTATGTTATATTTACTGCAGTAAAAGCAGAGACAGATTTTTCTAAATGTAGATTATAGTTCTTGAACATAGAAGAGAATTTAAAGGTGCTGTGTGCCAATACAGCAATAACTCAATAACTGAATTGAGTTCTTAAGCTGCATGCTGCTGGAATTTGGGGGTTTCTGAGGAGATCATGGATGCTGGAGGTGCATTGTTAAAAAAAAAAGATATTTGGTAGTTGTGGCAGTTACAATCTAGCTGGTTAATCAAGCCTCATTTCCCCATGTTGTTACTGTATACGTCCTATTTCCTGAGTCATCAACTTCTGCTCCGCACCTTTTATGTCCTTATCAATCAAGTGTTAGTCAATAATGTTTAAGGGACACTTTAAAACGCATAATTGTGTTAACCACTTTCCTTTACTGCACTTTATATTTGGTCAACCACTTTCCTATCCCTTATTTCACTTGATCCTCAGCATAATCCAGAGAAGTATGCTTGACAGAGACTTTTTCCTTTGTTTAAAAATGAGGAAATGTAGGCTCGGAAAAAGGTTTAATGACTTAAGCAAAGTTGTATAACTAGTGAGTGACAGCAGTTGGAATATACCCCGTGTCTCCTGACATCCAGTCCTATGCTCTTCCTGCCACAACATGCTTTCATTTTTAAAGTTCCTGCTACTTTGATTCTTCATTTATTACATTTCTTTCTTCCCATTCTCTTTCTTTTTTCCCTATTGCTAAGACAAAAGCCAAAACCATATTAGAGATTTTTCCTTTTAAAGAGCATAGGAATCCCTTGTGAGGAGAGGTTGCTAAAGTTCAAAACTGAATTTATGGATAGAGAAGATGGATACATTACACTGTTCACATGCATTCATATACAAATTTATGGTCTCCTGACCTCTCTGACTCTCCTTTTTCCTCCCTTATCCTTGCTGTGGTGTGTGTATGAAAGAGAAGAGACAGAGAAAGAGAAAGACTGACATTACTGTAGATGATTAGAAGATCTTGGGTTCCATCACCTTGAGAGTCAGGCAGCTTAGAGATTTTTAGCTACCATGTATTAAATGCCTACTATGCATCAAACACTGCGTCAGGTCTTTGCATATAAAGAACAGTGTGATATCCTAGCTGCAAGGGCCATCCTTCATCTTAGTATTACTCTGACTTATAGGTAACTTCTTTGAAAAGTAGGCTACACTCTTTTTATTAATAATCTCTGTATGAAGTACATTTATAGCAACTGGACAATCTCAGATTTGTTTTCAGTTGTATTTACTTGCCAGATTGTTATCTGAAACCGTTACTATGCAGAGGCCTGGGCCTGGGTAGATAAGTCCCCATTCCATGATGCCTGAAGATGGTTTCCTTTCCGACTGCAGGAGGAAATGTTTTATGTAGTTGCCAAAGATATGGAACTTGATTCCTTTATTTTTTCCTTTGAGTAACTAATGCCAGGCTGGATGGCAGATCTGTGTGACACATCTCCTGGGAAAGCCAGGACCAAATGAAGACCCTGAGTATTTGACAGACCTGGTAATAGCAGAGAGTAGCACTGAAAGAGAGATAGGAAGGTATAGAAGACACATTTTTATTCCATACAATGTTTTAAAGAATCAGCCTAACTAGAGAAGCTGGACAGCTTTAATTAGAGGAGATGTGAAGACAATTTCCAAATTTAGGAGAGCTAGAATTCCCTGCCTAGCCACAAGAAGTGTATGCTTAGAATCTAACAAGACGAGGCAACATAAAAGTGATGGCTCCACCTCGTACGAGATATGACCATAAATGAATAACTAGTTTGATTTAATTAAAAAATACTGAAGCTGGCATAACCCACTGAATGCTATTGTCGTTTACATGAATGCTTTGCAGTACTAACTCTTGTTATAATGAGGCTGCCAGAGCTCTCAACATTGCTGAAACTCAGTCTTGGGAATTGCCTTCTGGCACTGTGACTCATTTTAATCTCCCCCTTTGTTACAAAGCTTTATTCTTTAAGGATATTTTTAAATTTTTGAAATACATAAAGGCTACTTAAATACGAACTTTATGAATAATATGTATGATTAAACTGAATAAATGCCACCTGTGAGTCAAAAAAAGACTTTTCTTGTATGCTTATAAAATGATGCTGAAGTCTCTTCACTAAGCGTGTTTTTAATACAGCTTTTGAATGACATCTTTGGAATGAGCTATAGCCTCCCAATCTAAGCACTTTGGAAGGGATCCCATTCCTGTTTGCTCAAAATTAGTCTCGGTATATCATGGCCACACCTTGCTTAGCCTCCCTCTAAACCCTTCCATTGTAAATTGTCTTTATAATTCAATTTGGCTTGAGCTCATTTTTCATTTCTTTCTTTCACATCAATAAGCATGCATTTTCAGCTATGAACTTTTCTAAGTGAAGCTTAACTGAAAGAATAATCAAATTAATATACTCTAAATTGCATTTAAGCCAGTTATAGACTAGGGCAGTGTTTTGCAACTTCTGGTCTTGAATTCCCATGTTTCGCAATGTGTTCCAGGTAAGTATCAGTTTTGTTAAAAGCAGTAACAAGTGGCATCTGTCTCAATATCTAATTAACAAAAAACATTAAGGGGAAATGTTTAAAAATATTTCCCCTTAATATACATCAATTTCAGAGGCATCTAGCATACACTGAGTGAGCATGTCTTGTGATAAGAAATAATCAGACAGGCATGCTCAGGTCCTAGTCTTTGTTTTGGCAATCATTCAGCTCAAGCATTGCAATTTTCAAGATGGTTATGACCATTTTACAGTTTTAATTGTTTCTATTCTTAATCATATATCTGCAGAACTTTATACACTTAATAAAATGTTAGTTTAAGGCAGGAAGCATCAAGAACACTGAAGTTAAAATTTAACATGTCAATAAAGAGAATGAAAAAATATTAATACAGCATGTATCTTAAGATGTGTTTTCACTAGATTCATAAATTGCCCTCCTCTGATCAAATTCTTCTTCAGTATACTAAAACTTTTCTTGAGAGGCAGATTAATGTTACAAAGAAGAAATAGAGTATTAATCATATCTACTTTTGCTCTTTCTTTCCTTGGGAATGAAGACTATATGCACAGCCAATTATGTGGGAGAGAAAAGCTGGTGAATAAAATACCAAAACCTTGTTGCTTAGGTTGTCATTTAGAAAAAAGAGCAACAAAATTATAAAAATAAACCAGTTCTGTCTTTAAATATAAAATGCTACAGGTCAAAAAAATCAGTTGTTGCCTATTTTTGATGCTATAACATTTAGCGGTATTTCAACTTTCCTTTGTGTAAACATTTGGTCCCCAAACAGCAGTATATCATTTAGGAATTTATAGGTTGATATTATGCTAATATTACATAAAGTAATTTAATTATCATTCCTTATTAAATTATGACTATAATTAAACATTATGTTAGAAATTAATTTTATGTTAAAATGTATACTAATACACTGATCAACGTGGACTATTTTTTTACCTAAAATATTTTCCTTATTCCTTCATAGAAACAACAAAAAATATTTTTAAGTATTTCTTGAGTGATTTCTTAAGTCAAAAAAGGGTGGAAAATAATTTTCTAGAAGGAATTGTGGAAGAAATTAGTCTCATTGTGTTTTATTTATTTACGTACTTGGTGGCTAGAATCTCTTCTGTAATGGAAAATATTTGTTCTGAGATCAATAACACTTCATTTTCTGAATTTAAATTTTATATTAAGGAATCAGCATCTGGATTATTTCCCTGCTTCAAAAACTAGATGAAGTGGGAGTGCGCAGCTAACTTTCTGGACAGAACATGCAGACAAGACCTTCTCACTCTGAAAAGGGGGAAGCTGCGAGGTAATAGGATTGATGTCTACGGAATCATGAAACAGTTGGAAAGGGGACTCAAGCAATGTTTTGTGACTCCCAGAACATTAGACCTCAGTGGGCCCCTCTTGAGTTTTGAAAGGTTACTTCAGGATAAATAGAAGGCAAACTTTCTTCACACAGCAGGGAGCAAGCTTATGGAACTCATTACCCCAACAGGTGAGTAAGTCAGGAAACAGTCTCAACAGAGACTTAGATAAACATCTCAATATCAAATCTAGAATATTAGAGGAAAACAAGAATGTTTCTTGGCACTACTTTGTATTAATTCATAAGATACCTTGTTTTGTTGCATTGTGTGTAGTAAGCCACATATTTATTGTGATTACTGATCAATTTAGATAAATTTTTATCATCTTATTTTACGTCTTTTATTTGTCTTACTTTTTCTAATGCTTCTTGCTTCCTCCTCTTTTTTTGTTTTTTGCCTTCTTTTGGATTGATTGAGTTTTTTTTAAAATCCATTCTGTCCCTTCTACTTATGTGGCAATTATACACTCTATTTCTTCTATGTTAGTGATTTGCCATAAAATTTTCAAATTCTAAACATTGTGTCTTGAAATCTCCACCAAACAATGTAAAGATCTACAACACTTGAACTCTAATCACCCCAATCAGCTTTACGTACTGTCTACCGTTTGTTATTTTTTAATCCTCATAATTGGTAATTATTATTTTTACTATCTATGCTTATTTAGATCTTCCCTCCTGGTTTACCAATTTCTTTATTCACCATTATTTCTTGTAACTCAGTTGTATATCTGGGATAATTTGCTTTCTTCCTGAAGAATATCTTTTAAATTTTGCTTGACTGAACGTTTGTAAGTGGTACACAGAATTTTTGTTTGAAATTTTCCTCTCATTCTTAGATGGTTTTGATACCAACACAATTCTAGATTGATTTCTTTTCCTTGGCACTTTGAAGATAGTTTCATTGTCTTCTGGTGTTTCTTGTTGCTGTGGAGAAGCCTATTCTCAGTAAAAACGTCTTTGTAAGTTACTTATCTCTTCCCTAGGGCTGCATTTAAGATCTTTTTCTCTATCTTTGATGTTTTACAGTTCCATCACAATGTGTCTAAGTGTTTGAGATACATCACACTTCTCAAAGAGGATGCATGTCTTTTATTAATTCTGTAATCTTCTCAGCCATTATCTCTTTGAATATTGCTTCCACGATTGTCTTAATTCTCTCTTTCTAGAACTTCAATTAGACATATGGAAAGCGTTTTCACCATATCCTCTATATCTCTGAATTTCTGTTTCCTGTTTTCTATATTTAATCTCTCTATATTTTATTCTGGGTATTTATTTCTGTTTAATCTTCCACTTATTCTCTTCAGCTTTACCTAATCTGTTTAACTCATCTACTGAGTTTTATTCCAATCACATTTTTGGTTCTAGATATTCTAAATTGTTTCTTTTCAAATCTGCTCATTTTTACTGTGTATCATAAAATTTTGATATCTGAAATCTTTGAGTGAGTAAAACCTTTTCTTGTTTCTACTAATTCTGAGCATGGTTTGGCTCCGGCTGAATTTACTTCGTGTGAATTTTGAAGGTCTATATTAGCTGCTTTCCTCCAGAAAAAAGGGAGGTTGCTTCTTCCAGGTGTCAAGAGTTGTTACCAACCTGAGATCTCTTTAACTTAACTACTTGCTTTGGGATTTCCTGAAGATAGTATAAATATAAACCACAGCTGTAACTGAGGGAAGGCCCATTGTTACTAATCTCAGGAGAGGCCGTTTATCCATACCTGAAGCTACAGGAGAGCGAGGCAGGTCTTCCCCTGGGCTCCTATTGCCATTAGGCAGATTTTCTTCTGGTGTTCACTAACGGTGTGATCTCCTTCTGGACTCCAGCAGAGGTTTCAGTTTAGGTGCACGATTTGCTCTTATTCTGGGCCAAGGCATCATCTCTGTTACCTAAGGTATATGTTGATTCCCCAAATCTGGGTTTCCCGTACCTGCACAGCCCATAATCCAATGCTGGTTTTTGCTTTTGCTTAGAACTCTGTATTCTGCTTCTCTGTCTCTCTCTTATCTCACTGTCTGTCTCTCCCTGCCCCCACCCCTTAGGGATTTCCCTTATTTCTCACAAGCTCAGCAGTGCATTTAGCTTTATATTTGTTGTAGTTTATCCACAATGTAGGTGTTTTGAAAGAAAAGCACTTTTGAGATTATGCATTCTTTCATACTGATGGAAATGGAGTCTACTCTTTGTGTATTAGGTATTCAATAAATATTTATTGAATAAAGAGACAATGTCAGGGAAGATTGGAAATTTTCTTTTCAAATGGCCCTTAGGTTTATGTACTAGAATCTTGGGATGGATGCACCCAGTGTGGAAAATTGTTTTCTTCAGTATTTTCCCCTGGAATGCTTACTTTTATGTGTCTATATCCTCCTCATGGCTGTACATTTAGTAAAGATTGTTGTGTTCGTTTAAAAATACTTAGAGCATGAAGTTGTTTGGAGTAGAATAAGTATGGGGGAAAAGACTCATCACCCTAACTTCAAAATATGACTGCTTTTTAATATGTACCTTTTTATTCTTTATATTTTTTTACTTTTGGCTTAGTTCTACAAGAGACCAAATAAAAGGAAGCTCATAGCAGCAGCCAGAAACAAGTCCCGAGAAACCAAAGCTATGATAACTGGAAACATCTGTGTCAATTTTTCAGCGACCACGAAAACAGACCAGGACTTTGCAGGGAGCATGAGCTGTGCTTGTTACCAGGTACTGTGGTGCGTGTGTGTGTGTGTGTGTGTGTGTATGGCACTGGGAAACTTTATCATCGCTTATGAGATTTCATGACAGTTCTCCTTCCTCCATAAAACCTGTGAGAAAGAAAAACATGGCCCCTGACTGCTGTCTGCCTATTGCTGTCCTGGTACTCACAGGTAGATCTGAGTGTTCTGTTCAACATAAAAAATTTCTCATAATACCTACATCAGATAAGGTCACTCTGTGACCATGAGAGAACAAGGCAAAACAAGACCACTTTGTCATCATGTCTGAGCACGGCCAAAAACAAGAACAATTCCCAAACTACAAAAATGACCAAACATGGCCCTATCCTGACGAATATGAGTGACTGCTACTTCTTCACCGATTACAGTTTTAGTCCCACTGCGTTTCTTGTGCCTCCCACACAAAAATTGTTGAGTTCCAATCATAGAATTACTGCTGCTTCCTGAGAGAAACTAATCCAGAGCAAAACCATGGGTACTTAAACCCTCCCCAGAGTAACTCAACACAGGCCCAAATATTGTAACAAGTTCCTTTCACTGAAATACACCCACAGGCCCCCATGGTATGTTGTCCCCTCATTGCAATGAATCAATACATTTAATTTTCTTCAATAACAGGTGTGTTTCTGATGGTCGTTAGCTGGAGGACGTTGACCCCTGGGTGACATAGAATTGCATTTTTCCCCTAATTAAGACAAATTTTGTTCTGTAAGTTTCGTCAAAATTTCTAAGCAGGCTTTGAGAGCACTGGCTTCAAAAGGCATGGATCTGAACATTCTCATGACTTGTTGTCACTAATGATGTACATAGGTATGGGGATGTGACAGTATTCTATCTGTAAAGAAAAAAAGTTGAACTTGGACTATTTTTAAGAGACCTAGTTGATACCACATTGGTGACACACTTACCAGCTATTAAGTCTCTAGTCTAGTTTTCTATTAGTGTTAACGGCAATATTCACAACTGATGGTTGACTTTCATCAATACCGACCCTTCTCCACTTTCAAAGAACTGAGACAACCACTTTAGAATCATCTAACTCCCTGCAAAGTGGAAGAGAAATTAGAGTTACATATTTGCCTTTGAAATTTCAAGTAGCATAATCTCATGGGTCAGGTGAAACCAGTTTAATGTAAATTTGGAGTGTAACAAAATATGCTTTGTGAACCTTTCAGAAGAATAAGGAAGTTTGATGTGCTGAGATAGCAAAGGGAACTGGGGAAGTCTGGGTTTGTTTCTCACCCTCAGAGCATTCGGCCTGGATTTGTGAAAATGTAAAGAATGATGAATGAGCTGTAAATAGAAGATTTCTGTGACTGCGAGCCATAAACAGCCGTAAATGGATTAAACTGAACAGCTGGGAGCAAAATTGTGGGTATTATGCAAGCACACAGGACTGGCTGTGGACTGTAACTAGCATCCCACCCTATTGATTAGCTGTTTCGTGGACCATAATAAAACTATCATGGTTAATTGCTAGAAAGAGGCATACACCCAGAAACAGGCAAGTTAAGGTGTCAGCCCTCCTTTTTATTGCTCAAAGGCAGCATAATTTGTGTTTCATTACAGCACATACACTGCAGGATCTGTAGGGTTCAATCAAATACCCTCTCCCTCATACACACACAGACTTTTCTTGGGCATAGGAACATTTGACTACATTTTGTTGCCTTCTGGTTATGGATCAGTGACTTTTCTAGCCAGGCCTACTCTTATTTGCAAGTATTCTAAAGAAAAAGCCGAGATTTTTACAGTGCAATGTAGCCTGGGTAATACTATAGGGTGTTTTTTCAATATCAGGCTGCGAATATTCTCTACCAGGTCAACTTGGGCTCCTTTAAATTTTTACACATTTTTACTTACACAGACGCCATAAGAGGAGCCATCCCATAAACCATATAGTTATGAAGGGGAGATTAGGTCTTCTTCATTATTGTTATTTATACCTGAGAGAAAGTGACAAGCGTTTGATAAGGGACTCTGTGGAATTTTTCCTCTGTTTAAGACTCACAGTATATAGGATAGAAAATATTTTGGTTTATGTCATATAATGTTATAGAAAGGGCTAATGGGCTATTCAGTTTTGTGTTCTATCACAGCTGTCCTGTTTGAATAGGTAATACATCTTTTGAGGCTTTATTATATTAGGAAATATGAGGACTATTGCTATTTCCCTTTACTACTTTTACTCTAGAGTGAAGTGTATGTGTGTGTATACCGGGATCATAGATCACATGTATCCTCAGCACTGGAGGAAATGGGTGTGTCTTCCAATATGAGGTGTGATGTGAAGGGAACTTATTTCAACTTATTTCCAGGTACCGTGCATGTCTATACCTGGCTTCCTGCCACATTCGGAGATGTTCTTTTCCTTCTGCTATATTCCTGAGGTTTCTAAACTTGACAGCCAAAAGCACCATTCATTTTATTGGTTCCTATGTGCAGTCATTGATATCCTTGACCATGTTTTTCTTGCATTAGGGAACCGGAGAGATGTTATTTGCTGGTAGGGTACAACCTTTCTGACCACAACCATCCACGTTGTCTGGCAATCTGATTTACAGCTCTGGCCTTGTTGGTGCGCTCTCACAACTCTCACAATTGAGCCATGAATGTGGGCCTAAACACAGTAATCTGTGTTTCATCGAAAGAGTTAATATTTACTTATTGAGCACTTACTATGTGAAAGACAGCTTGGCACGGACAGTGGACGCATTATTGGACTCATTATCTAACTACTTTTAGTTTTATTTAAGGTGCTAATGTCACCACCACACATTAGTTTATTTCCAGAGTACCATAATATATGCACCCATCAGGGTTTTTGTTTTAGGTCTTGTAAAGCAAAATATGAGCCTTGGTAAAAAAAAGGTATGCACCTGTTAGAACCAGAGAGATGGGGAAGGAGGCAGATGTGATAGCCTCAGGGACAGAGCTCTTGATAAATTGCATTTTTTGGAGTTAGTAGCTCTCCTCTTCTAAGAAAGACTTGGAAGAGCCAAGCCCCTAAAAGATTAAGAATTCCCTCTAGACTGGGGGATGTCTAGCTCTTTGATAAGGAATAAATTTAGTTGTTGAACTGCTTCCTCTGAGCAGCTGTTGGAGGTTTATTTCTCTCCTCCTGAACAAATCTGGAGTGGATGAATTGTGTCTCCCCAAAAGGTATGTCCAAGTCCTAACCCCTAGTAGTTGTAAATGTGACCTTATTTGGAAATAGGGTCTTTGCGGATGTAATTAAGTTAAGGATCTTGAGATAAGATTATCCTGGACTTAGGATGGGCCCTAAGTCCAAAGACTATTGTTCTTGTAAGAAAAAAGAGCAATTTGAGATAGAGAGAGACAGAGGGAAAGGCCAAGTGAACACAGAGGCAGGGAATAATGTGCTGCACCTACAAGCCAAGGAACACTAATACTGGTAGCAACCAGGAGCCAGGAGAGAGGCAGGGAATGGGTTCTCTCTCAGAACCTCCAGAAGGAACTAACCCTGCTAACACCTTGATTTATGAACTATGAAAGGATAAATTTCTGTCATTTTAAGTCATCAATTTCTGGTTATTGGTTATGACTGCCCTAGGAAACTAACACAAACTCCCACACTTTATTCTACACAAAGTTCCCCTGGGATGTATTGGGTATAAACAGAGAGGGTACATTGCCCTTGGTCAATTGACCCTTATTAGTTTTCTCCTATGTGGAAGAAATCTGATGCCCTTTTCTTAAACTCTAAACTTGACTGTCAACCTAATTATTATAAAATTTTGATTGAATACAAGCATATCACAACAATTCTTGTTTCCTTCTAACTGCTATCTCTATCAATCTTAGAAACATAGAGCAACATACATTCTGGGCATGACAACACCCTTCTCAAGAGCCTTTTCTCGTCCATATATGCCATATATACTCAGATATTTTCCTTGCAGTTTTACCGGGAACTCTTTTTTTGAAAAATTATATACTTCTAGACTTCAGGTATTATTGAAATTCATTATCCAAGCTCACTCACTAGTCTGAGAATTGGTAAGTCAAGTTCTAACTCTTCTTCCTCATACAGGCTATGATCTTTTTACTTTTGGTTGGGAAGATTGTCCCTGAGCTAACATCTTTGCCAATTTTCCTCTATTTTGTATGTGGATGCCGCCACAGCATGGCTTGATGAGCAGTGTGTAGGTCTGCCCCCAGGATCTGAACCTGTGAACCCTGGGCCACCAAAACAGAGCACGAGAACTTAACCACTATGCCACCAGGCCAGCCCCAGGCTATGATATTTTGTTATAAAACGTCCCTTCTCTCTGGGCCATTTGGTGGCCTATCCTTTTCTGGGGCACAGATTAAAGAGACAAAAGTTGTCTATAGTTATAAGTGTACCTTTTCTCCTTGCTGTGACCATTCTTATTTATGTGTTTCCTAGAGATACATGGCTTAATTCTCAGCAGGTCTCATATGTCTGCCTTTTGCTTCTCATCCTAACTTGAGATATTCTCAGTTCAACAGAGAGCAAGAAACATGTCTAGGGGATGATCATTTGGGTCTGAATTTCAGTAGGCTCTCGAGAGATGTGCCGTGAAGTGAAATGTTCCCTCCTGGGTAGTCTTCCCACTGTTCCCTTATAGTCAATGCATGCTGACCCGAGGGGTGGGGATGGAGGCACATGCATCCTTAGCTAATTGTCAGGCCATTAGTGTGTAGTTTTCCCAGCCCCTTCCATCTACCTTCAGTCTTATCCTGTCAGTGTGCTCTTATAACGGGGGTGGGGCTCTTATCCCCTCCACCTTCAGCATCCAGAGCCTTATGGGCAGGTCTTTCTGGAGCATCTTCACATAAAATGGCAGGCATGCACTGGACCCCTTCTATGATATTGCCAAGAGGAAATGTGTTAGGGAATTTGGAGAAAGAAGTTTATGCCAAACTGGCCAAGGCCTATCAGCAGGAGTGGTGTGACAGGTTTAAATGGACTTTTCAATCTGTGATGAGTGACTGAAATATTGAAAGGTATGTTTTGATCAGAATATGGAGGACCCTGAAAACAGGGCAGAGGAATTTAGAAAAAACATGATAAGATAGGGGCTGGCCCCATGGCTGAGTGGTTAAGTTCACACGCTCTGCTTCGGTGACCCAGGTTTTCTCCGGTTTGAGTCCTGGGCACGGACATATCACCACACATCAAGCCATGCTGAGGTGGCATCCCACATGCCACAACTAGAGAGACCCACAGTTAAGAATACACAGCTATGTACCAGGGGGCTTTGGGAGAAAAAGGAAAAATAAAATCTTTTAAAAATTAAGATAAATGTGTTTATTTATTTATACTACATATGCTTCCCAAACCTTTCCAGAAAGCATATAGGTAAATACACATAACAGGGCAGTGAAAACAAACTTTGGAAGAGAGATCAAGAGACAGTTATAACTGTTTCCCACTTATGCCCCAAACCCAGCCCTAACAATTATTATCTTACATCTCTATGTTATTCTCATCCATAGCCTGAACTATCATCAGACATACCATATATTTACTTGTTTATTTTGTTTATTATCCCAGTCTCCTAATTACAATGTGAGTTGCGTTAGAGTGAATATTTTTGTCTGTTTTGTTCTCTATGCTATTCTCAGTGTCTAGAATGGTGCTGGGTAGTGGTAGATGTCTAATAAATACTTGTTCTTGAATAAATAACTATACTAGGAACCTGGAAAAGGATTGCTCTATATTATTGACTCATGACAAAGTGAAATAGTCTGAAGCAGCTGATAGTGGTGATAGTGGCCATAGCAGGAGAAGCCACTAAGGGGACGCTTGAAGTAATTCTGTCCTGTCATGAGCCTAGTCCAGAATGGTAACAGGAGTAAATGGATAGGAAAAGGAGAATCCAGAATCGATGGTGTGATTCCAGCCTCGTTTTCTGCAAGATTACTCTTACTTTCACCATCCTTCCTGCCCAAGGGGATATAAGAAAGGGTGGGCATAATTAGCTCAGGATGGTTCCACAGCCTGCCTTCAGGCAGTATGCTGAGAAAGGTGATCTTTTATGAGTCCTTTTCAGGACTGTGATGCTCTAACACTGTGATTTCACCATCCCTAACTTCGAAGCAAAGCATGCTTCCCTCAAGCACAAGGGATCCTAAGAGCAGTTTTGACTGAGACAGATAGACTATAAATAAAGTTGGATGAACATGGTTCTAGAACTGTTTGCACTGTTTGAACAGGGATATTAGTGTTTGTAAGGCTGACACTTTGGGACAGCCTGGAGACATGCCTCTTTTCTCTCTCTTACTAGCAGACTAACAGTGGTAAATCATGCAACAAGTAGGCACATTGTGAACAGGACAAAGACTTAGTTGGGGATATTGCTAGAAAGCTCATGAGAAACAAATTGGTCCATTGATGGCTGAGAGCCCTGGTACTGTTTCTTATTCTCATTTCCTCAGCCAGTAACTGCTACCATTGAGTCGACGTTCCGAGTTAGAGAAAAGGTTTTCCTGGAATTGGAGGCAGCTCCGTTTGCTTCTCTTCAGGAGCAAATTCTCACCTTTTGGAAGAATGTTTTCCATATACCTCATGAGTTACTGATAATTGTTATTAATGGGTTCTCTATCAGTTTTCCTGGCTGACCTACAGAGCAAAAGAATAAAAGTCTTAAGGAAGTGGAATTAATAACTCCATTGCAATGCATCATAGAGATAAGCCAGTAATTGCAAGGTCAGATGGGCACATACAGATGGATTGTTAGCTGGTTATACTATAATGAAAGAGCAGACCTTTTACATAAGTTTATGAATAATGTTTCTCATAAAGACAGGAGATTGATTATCCCAGAAGAGCTTTCCCCTGAACCTGAGACCATCAGCAATCACAATAATGAAATATTAATAACAAATCTATCAGGAGTAAATTTCATAACCCGCTATAATGAGCTTCTTGTATCTAATTTTGGAGGGGAGCTAAATGAAATATTACTGAAGGCAGTAACAGAAGAGTGTGTTTTACATTGGGGGCCAAATCAAGACTTTCTAATCACAAAGAGTAGATTTGAAGAGGTGGAGGGTGGGAGAACAATAGGAAGTTCAGATGATTCTCCTATTATCATGTTTACTGCTATTTCCCTGTGTAACTTTATTTATTTCCCATATAGAAATGATTGCATTAGTTAATCTCATTGTAGGGAAAAATAGTCTTTGTAAGTCTTTTTTTCCTGTAAGCAAGTGTATAATTATACTTTTATATTACAAGAGCTTGAAGAATTATATTTGTTGGTTCCCTAGCAACCATAGGAACTCTGGATTTTTCAGCTGGAGATCAAAACTAGAGTCCTTAACGTAGAAGTTAAATAAGATGCTTATTAGCAAAAATAGTATATGTGGTAATTTTGAAAGACAACCAGGAAAACAAAAAGGAAAATGACCCCATCCATATATCTTTATTTTTCTGATCGATATAAAACTATGTGGGTGGCACTTGAACAAATCCAATTTTCGGCTGCTATATTTAGCATCCACGTTCAGCTTATCTTCTTTGTGGTTTTAGTTACTCACATTGAGATATCTGAATGTATCAGTACTACATGATTGCAATTTTTTCAGATATAAAAAGGATGGTGTATCACTTTAATGCAAATCAGAAGAACGCAATCTAGGACCATATATATGTTGCTGTTTTCATATATGTTGATATTCATGATCTTTCATATTTTAAGTTGTGTCTCCTACAGTAGGGCTAGGCTCACATTGGATACTCTCTTTCTCAGTCCCATTTGTGATCAGAAGATTTCATCAAAAGTCAGTTAGGAATGTTCTAAAATTAGATTGTTGTGATGGCTGCAAAACTCTGTGAATATACTAGAAACCACCGAACTGTACACTTTAAAAGGGAGAATATGGTATGTGAAATATATCTCAATAAAGCTGTTATCTTTTCTTTTTTAAAAGCAATTGGGTCTCTCAGCCCCTGCAATCCTTCTTTCCCTTTCTCCTACTCAGCACGACCTCCAGAGGTAGCAGCATCTTCTGACTGGCCTCCTGGACACTCCTAGACCCCTCAAGAAACCTAAGATTGCCAAAAAGAGATACAATACATTCAGCTGATACCAGTCCACAACTTCTGTCAAAATTAAGCCTAACTGGAAGAAATGTAGGGGCATTGGTGGCAGGATGAGTTCGAGATGTAGTGGTCATCTCTTGACATCGTATATTGATTATAGAAACAACATGAAAACTGAGCAAATGCTGCCCAGAGGCTTCTGGAAGTCTCTGCGCACAAATCAAGAAACTGTGACTGCTGATGATGATATGCCACAAATCTTCCTATGGTGAGATTGCATACGATGTTGCTTCCAAAAAACTCAGTCATTGTGCAAAGAGCAGTTTATTTGGCCATTAAGTTTACCAAAGCCAAGTACCAGACTGTGGGTTGAGGAAAATGAATAGCACCTCTCACTGCGTAATTTATTTATGCTCTATATATACCACTATATACCACCCAAATAAGGCATAGGGCCGGGGTCAGGATCAAGATTATAATTTGTGATCACAAAACTGAATAAGATCGTTTCATGCAGTGAGTAAATTTAGGACATGGTGGACTCCTGAATTTTGTCCTGTACATTATAATTCTCATACTCGTAAATGTTCTTTCTTGTTTATGCCCAACATGCCAACTACTATTACTTTCAAAATATCTTTTAAAAAATGTCCATGATTTATAGATTGACCCTAATTGCCAATGCAATTATTTGAATAAGATTCACTGAATGAGATTAACCAAATCTCACAATTACCAACCCATTGTTATTCAACTGAATATTTTGTAAATGCCTGGTTAGTACAAAATAGGGTGGTGGATCTTTTGGAGAATTTAGACATGAGTGAGACAGAATTCTTTCCATAAAGGCAAAATTTCTAGATGATTCTAATAGAAAGCAGACCAAAGAAATGGAAAATAGATGAGGTAAATCATACCTTGTGGTTTCAAAGAATCACAGCTGGTTGAGATCAGGAAGTGTGTGAAAAAATAAGTAGCATTTCTGGTTAATCTTGAAAGATAAGTTATATTTTGACAGATGGAGATAAGGTAGAGAAAACTTGCCAGATACAGGGAGCAGCAAAAGTGAAGGCACACAAGTGGGAAAGAAGTAAGTGTGGGACTCACTAAGTGCAATTGGATATTTTAAAATGATTGATCAGTTGGCACTAAGTATATGATATATGTGATTATTGTGTTGGCACTATGGAGGATCTAAAGGAATATAAAATTCTATGCTTGAATCAAGCCAGACCTCCAAAAGGCTATATATCAACATATCTCTATTTTCTTAGTCTCTCGCTGGAGCCACGCCTTCTACCTAACTGCTGTTTTAATGTCCTGCCCTTTGCTGTTATCAAACTCTGTGATAGAAACAACTAAAGGAAAGCTGCAGAAGTACTGTTAAGGATATCATTCTGTGGATCACCCAGTGCCTCTTATGAGCCCCGTGTGAGCAATTTATTTAGAACTGAATTCTAGAGAAAGGTTTGTTTCACCTGAAAAACTGGTATGAATTATTCTTTTTGAGAATTAAATCTACCTTCCTTTTTGCTTTGGCTGCCTGGAAGTTTATGTCCAAATTTGGGCTCAGTTGCAGCAAGTAGATTTTGCTTTATGGTCTACATAGAATGTTACTTTAAAATTCATTAATTCAGCATGTATTTATTGAGTACCAACTGTATGCCAGGTACTGAATATAAAGGGGTGAATGAAACAAACATAAACCCTGCTCTCACAGAGCTTATTGTCTAGTGAGAGATTCAGATAATTAAGTAAACCAGTGAATAAATTTGTATAATCTATATTGTCCTGGTCCCGATTCCATTTTTATTTATCATTAGCTTACTAAATCTATTCTTACTGTAAACTACCTTTCTGGAATGAGGTAGAGTATAAAATGCATAAATGAATAACATGCCTATATGAAAGTGTTGCACTGGGAAAATACTTTGTTTTAAGTGAATTTTTAAGTGGACTCAATTTGTGGCAATTTTTTTCTTGAACTAGAACAATATATGCATAGCTATATATGCTGATGAAATGGAATTTCCAAAGTTAAGATCTTTTGTTTTTAAAGCAGTAGGGAACATAGGAAAGCAATTTTTCATGTATGCTATCCACTCTTGAGGCACTGCCTGAAAAAAACCACAAACAGAAGAATTTCGCACTGTACGGTCTAGTCCCATTACAACCTTTTCCACATAAGTGATTTCGATGGTGCACTCATTACAATCAAGTCCTGGGCTAAAGGATTTGCCCAGTCTTCTTGAATCATTAAAGTATAAGTAGCAACAATGTTCTTCAAAATAAATATATAATCAAGTATACAAATCACATTTTTTTAAGGATCTTTTCAGTCATAAGCTAAAATGAGCATGGTTATGGCCAGTGATTCACATTTAAAAGAAGCATTTTGTGAAGCCATAGTGGGGAGAATGAAGTCAACTAGAGCTGGTTTCTACCCTCTGAGGCGTACCACTTAGTAGGGAGCAGGATCTAGACCAAGTACACAACTAGAAGGCAGAGTGTGGTAAGTGCTCAGTAGAGCTATAAGCAAAAAACTACCATGGTAGCACAGAGGAAAGAAGTGTTATGTCTCACTGGAGGGAACAGGTAAATTTTATGAAGAGCTGGCAATTGGCCTGGGCTTTGAAAAATGATTATCATTTTGGTAAGCAGAGCATGTGGGGAAGGGTATTATGACTAGAGAGAACAGCATGAACAAAGCAAGGGAGGTATAAAAGTTTAAGCGCTAGTGGGTAGTTCATGGTATTTAGAATAGAGACTGATTGAAGGGTGCAATGGGATATGAAGGTTAGAGATTTTGATGGATCAAAATCATGGAGAACCTTGAAGGAAGTGCTAGGGACTTTGCATTTTGAGAGGAAATAATAAACACTCAATAAATAGATAAAAAATGGCCATTTAAGAAATATGGAGATCTCTATAGATATAATTTCAATCTAATTCTTTATTAGGTCTTTGATGGGTTGGTCTTTTGGTGTTAGCTCAGTGAGAGAATAAAACATAAAAGCCATGAAAAGAGAGATTTTAATCTCCTGAAATTTGGGGCAGCTAAGTACCTGGCGGTTGTGATGAAGTGCTGGTTTGCAGCAGAGGACCTAGATTTAGAGTGCAAGGTGTTCAGAGATACACACTGTATGCTTGAATGTCTTCAGCTTGCAGCCTTGAAGATTAAAAGTTAATACACGGGTCTATAAAAGATCCAAGAAGGCCTGTAAGAAACTATGGTGAAAGTAGGAATGTATAACCCCAGAGAAATACAGAAGACCGTACATTATGTTGGAATGCCTAGCAGTCGGGGAGGAACATTCTGAGAAAATTTTGTGTGAAGGCATTTAGCCAGTCCATTGAAGGCTTTGTTCTTCCAGTCCTTGTGAAGGCTCTGAACAAGTTTTTTTGCGTGTTTTGTTTTTTAACCAGGACTGACTGAGCTTGATCTCGGCAGTCCTGTATATGGACCTAATATGAGCCTTATACAGTTGCCTATAAAATGTGATGAGAAAGGACCTGAAAGACTTTTCTGATGAAAGCTGTCATCTTCCACATGAATCCTGGTCAATAGGCTGGCCAGCTAGTCAAGTGTTTCATTTAATGGGTAGTTCCCAGTAGGAGTGACTCATTGTATGTTTGTCATGGTATTTTTCAGATTCAAATGAACAGTGACACCCTTTTGAAAAAAATTATTCTGCACTTCAATATATAAAATGGACAAAAGGGGAGCTTTTCGTTTAAAGCAGGGGAGTGCTGAGCTCACCTGCTCTTATGAGACACTCTCTGAAACCAGAGTTCTGAGGAAAACAGGTTCCTTCCAGACACCTGAAAAGCTCCCTTGGAAGGAATATGATGTTGGTTGAGAGGGAAAGTTTTGGAATTTTGGTCGAGTAGGATAGGGCCAATCATGATGGGACAGTCAGTGGGAAACCTGAGAAATAAGAGACAGTATGGAGCTATGAGGAGCTGCAGGAGTGGAAGGGAAAGAAGGTGACTATTGACTAGGCTATGGACAGGTTCTGAAAGGAGTAGGGGGGGCGCTAAATGGCCTGACATCACAGTTTCCACAAATCCAAGAAGCTTCTGTTTTGTTTATATTCCCTCTTCACTCTATTCCCTGCCTCCCTCCTCACCACATCAACTAAATTATTTTTCTGTTGACTTGATTTCTTGCCTCTTTGCCCAAACACTGAAAATATCCTGAACTTCTTTGACAGCAGGAAGCCTGAATGCTTCCTGTAAATTCACAGTTTAATACCCTTTCCTCTTTACCTCAGGTTGTGTCGTTATTACTTCTACATTTTCAATTATACCTCCTCGTAGGGCTGACTTATTGTTTCTCTCATTATA
This sequence comes from Equus caballus, assembly GCF_041296265.1. Lineage (NCBI taxonomy): Eukaryota > Metazoa > Chordata > Mammalia > Perissodactyla > Equidae > Equus > Equus caballus. The sequence goes on along the minus strand of NC_091715.1, from coordinate 123,526,610 downwards.
TGGACTTCTCTGTTTCCAGGCCCTATTTCAAACATATTTTGGGTGAATTAAAACCGTTTATCTGTCCCTTGGCTCTTGTTATTCTGCGTGTATCACCTGCCTTCTTTAAAACCTTATTTCATGCTGTCTCTTTGATTAGCACTTAGAAATTACTCACCATTACATGTGCAGAGGACATTTGGGAGGAGGTACAGTTAAGAGACATTTATCTGGCATCTGAGGAGACACTTGTTTTCCTTCCTCCCTTCATTCTAACCAAATACTTCAGGCCCAACCTTGATTTGGGGTGACAGGTTCCATTGAGATTCTCTTCCACTCCCACTTTCACTGCTCAGCAAGGATTTTCACATCTCTGCAGGGGCTGCTGTCTTGCCCTTGAAATTTCCCATGCTCTGGATGCAGGGGACTTGGCCCTGGGTCAGAACCCTCCCTCTGCAGTAATGTATACTATTAAGCAAATGGCACTGAGCAATGTTCTCTCCCCAAGTCAAAATGCTCCCATTTAGGTAAAATTTGAGCCTGCTGCTGGCAGTTAGGAGCCAGAATGGCAAAGGAAAATACAATGTAAAAGCAATATGAGTTTGAATGAAATTATGACAAGTGTCAGATGGCGCCATTACCCACATCCCCATAGGCAGGCATTAGGGAAGCTATGTAATGTAATGCTGGAACAGAATTCCAATAGTGGAGGGAAGAGTGGCATTCCAAACTGGAGTGTGAAATAAACGTGTTAACTCTTTGAGGTCCTTTGGGAGCCACAGATGTGAAGGAGTGACCATGCTGTGTTTGTTGGTTGAATGAATGAATAAAGTTTTGGAGTATGATATATTTGTGGATTCTTAATATTTTTTATATATATATATATATATATATATATATATATATATATATATATATATAGTATGTGTTTTCTGTTTGAAACTTAAGAAAGGTATATTCATGTCACATTTATTTTCAATAATTGGAGAATCAGATATTATACACAAATTCCCAGATAATTGAAACTTAATCATTTGAAATGTGAAACAAGTTTTAGCTTGACTATTTTGGGGAGATAATTTTCCAAATTAAGGAATTAAAATAATGTGATCCTACCTTATTAAAGTGAATATACAAATATATGTTGTTGCTTGATGATTCAGTTTACCATTATAATCAGTATTTATAGTACTGTACTCTTTTGTTGGGAAAGACTTCATCAAGAGAGTGACATTTTTACCTGGGATTTGAATGATGGCTAGAATTTGCCAAACGTGGAAGGGGATAGGCACTACATGAAGGGATAACAGGATCAACAACACAGAAGAATGGAAATGCATGTCATATTTTGAGAAGAGTGAGCAATCTAATGTAGCCAGGGTGCAGGCATATATAGCCCCTAAGATAACTAGGGGATGAAAGATCAGAAGAAGAAACTAGAATAAGAATTTGTGACTAAATTGTAGAAGACTTTGTAGGTTATTATAAAAAGCAAGAATTTCAGCCAATATACAATGATGAGTTATCAAAGACTTTTAGTCAGGGGAGGGATATATTCTCCTTGTAATCATGTTTCTATGTCTTTATGTCTATAGCAGAGGCTGCATTAAGGAGTGGTTGGGGAGATGCTCAACATCCCTGTTAAGGGCTCCTTTAGCCCTTCTCCTGTTGGCCATTTCTGCAATCTAACAAAAAGTGCTATGCAAACAACTTCAAGCCCCTTTGCAACCAGAACTAGAAATAGAAAATAGAAATTTTCCCCCTCCAAATAGAAATTGTAAAGTCACCTCTGCTCTATGTTTATACCTCCGTGTATCTCAATATCTGAAAAATGTTTGCTATGTTCCAGGCATTGCATTTTTCCATACTTTAGACACATTTTCCTATTTAATTATTCGACAATCCCATGAAGTAGGTATTAGTGTTATATTAGTGCAATCCCCCCCCCCCCAATTTGACAGAAGAGGAAATTGAGGCAGCGAGGAGTTAAATAACTTACCAGTGGTCACATGGCTAGTAAGTGGCACAGCCAGTTCTCAAGTCTGTCTGGCTCCAAAGCCCATGCTGTTGTGGTAGCTCAGGCTAAAGGTGACATTGACTTAAATTAAGGCATTTGCAGTGGGGCCAGAGAAGAGGGGTTAAATTTGAGATTATTTAGGAAGAAGAATTAATGTTCTTTCAAAATGTCCAGAATCCATTAAAGCAGTTCTGGTAGGACCATGTTATAAACCTTTGGCAATGTCTATTTCTGCACAGAAATTAGTTAGAAAAAAAGCAGCTGTTAAAATCATTTGATTGAGAGGTCATTTTGAAAGAACTAGTAAGAAATTGGATATTTCTTTTGTGACTTAATTCAGTCTGTGTTGCCAGTGTTTGAGTGTAGTCACTCACTATTATTGTTACTGTGTGTACCCAAGAGTAATGAAACATAAGTTCTTTAAAAATACACTATTGTTTAAATTACTAATTAATTAGATTTGTCACTCCATCCCTATTTGTCTTAATCTGTAAGTCTGTGGCCCTTCTTTTCCTTATCAAACCTCACATTTTTCCAGATGGTATAGTTTTCAGAATTCTTTCATACACATTTTTTTATTTGAATTGTTTATAGTTATGTAAATAAATGCGGCTCAGAAGACATTTAATGTCTTGCCCAAGGTCACATAGATAATTAGTGGTTGAGCCAGACTAGAAGTCACAGTTCCCTAATCCCAATTCAGTATTTTCTCTCCTTAACTGTAGGCACCATACTATTCCCAGCCCCCAGCACAGTGCATGGACATAGTAGGTGCTTACTCAATGTTTGTCCAATTCATGAATGGATACATAGCAGCTAATACGAGCATTGAGTTATGAAAGATTTGATAAATAAATTGCTGGTAATTAATGATGCCCGATGTCTGTTCAGAATCAATCCTTTCCTTTAATGATGCATACAGGATAGTTCAAATGAACTATTGTAGCTAACTTCATTGAGGATAAACTAGAGCTCTATTGATTTTGCAGTAGCTTCCAGGGATTGTGGTGGTGGTTAAAAGTCATTCTTTTGATAAAAAGTAATTACATTTGGTTACACAAGAAGGATGATTTGTGGCATAGAAGGAAGAAAGCAGATCAGAGGACTTGGATTCAAGCCCCTTGTCTGTAATTTATTAAATATTGTGACCTTGGGGAAATTATAAAACTTTCTGAGCACTAATTTCTACATTGATAAAATAAGGATAATAATATATGCATCAGTAGGGTTGCTGTGAAAATCGCATGAGGTAATATATATGTGGATGTCCTTTGTGAACTATAACGTACTATACAAATTCTCTTTGAGAGTTTATTATTTGATGTTTTAGATAAGATTAAAAACTGTTCAGTAACAGACAACAATACCAAGGAAACCATATAACTTCAATCAGCAAGGTACTGCTGCAAAGACTACCAACCAGCATTAGATTGAGCCCTGACAAAGAAAAAGTTAGAAATAAGTAATAACTCATTGTTACCAGGCTTACAAAAGAGAATGGTTCTATGTGGCAGGCATTCCTTTTTAAAAGTCTCTGTTAGGGGCATTGCTTGAAATGGTTGGGAAGTGAACTGATTGAATGTGGATTTGTGGGAAGATGACCCATTTCCCACTTAAGCATCACTTTCTGAAATAAGACTACTTTGTTCAAAAAGCTCTGAAGGAGATTGACTGTGGCATCTAACTTACATGCATGAAAATCCATAACTATTAGGTCCAAGGGCCAATGGAAACGTATTTGCTGTTTTGAATTTCTTAGTTGTGCCAGATAGCTCACATCCAACCTATCTGAAAACAAGCTGATCATCTTCTTCTCCAACCAGCCCCTCTTCTTGGTTTTCTTATTACTGTATCGAGCAGTTTTTTGGGTGCATTTTGATTCTATCTTTCCCTTCCTCCTTAGTCACCAAGTCTGTTGACGATTGGCAAAGTCTTGTATGTATATTTCTTCCTCTCAGTAGTCACTACTTCATACCCTCATTGTGTCTTTATATATGCTTTAGAGTCTACTAAGTTACCTCCTTGCCTCTAGCTCTGTCACCTCAATGCATCCCATCACCTCTCCAGATGAATTTGCCTAAACTCCTGCTGTTGATCACTTCATCTCCATGCTCAGAAGCTTCAGTGGCTCCCAGTTGCCAACTGAACATATGCTAACATCCAAGGCCTACCACAATCTGTCCCAGAACTTATCTATCCCACTGGTTCCCTATGGGCTTTAGTCAAAATCTTTTTTCACACTTTTTAGGATATATCTTGCTTTTGCCTTTCTCTATGGCTTTATTTAAAAATTTCCTTGCTTATGGAAGCATCCTTGTTACTACCACTCAACAATAATTTTCCCATCCTTTAGAGTACAGATCGAATGGCCTTTCCTCATATATGAACTTTGGAGTCATATACCCAATGTTTGAATCATGGCTCTACTACTCCAGGATGAGTTACCTCATATGTTCCATGACCTTGAGTCAATTACCTGACCTGTTGGAGCCTCAGTTTCATAACCTAGAAAATGACGACAGCTCTATAAAGTTGGTACTATTAATCCTGTGAGGAGGAAATAAACTGAAATACAGGAAAGACTTGCCATATGCCTGGTATATAGTAATCACTCAATAAAAGCTATCTGTTTTCACTGATTACCTCAAACAGAGACAATGTAACTCCCCCGTGAATTTTGAAAGCACTTCATACCACCTTCAGGGGATTTATCTCATACTGGTTTGTAACTATTTTTTCATGTCTTCCTTCCATAGAGATTGCAAACTCCTTGAGGTTGAGGAACTTACATGGTATTTCTACGTGAAGTGCCTGCAAAGTAGGCACTTACTAAATGTTTACTGAATGAATGAAAGATACTTTAAAGAAGGAGAGCATCACACTTCCTTCTCCTTTTATTTTTTTTGGAAGGTCAATATTTGTAATAATGACATTGTATGCAATTGAATTAGACATATATTCACAGCATCCTTGTGAAAGAATGGGGAAAGACCATCTTTTTTTGTATATGAGAAAAATGAAATCATAAAGGCTTTGAAGCAACACTGGAACACTTCTCACTGAGTTAGCAATGGTTGAGAATCTGGTCCCCAGGCCAGTTGATATTACTGTGTTATACTCCGTGCACTTGCTTTCTTGTTAACAAGCGTCATATTTCTTAGAAAATTCTTCATTCATATCATGTTTGCTCACACAAGGCAAATAACATAAAATGAAAATAATTACATATTTAGTTGAATATTTTTAGGAAGACTTAGATCCCCATACATTTTTCCTTTCTGGTTTGACCTGACTTAAATAAATCTCCAGAGAACTATGCAAATCCTGGCTTGTGTCCTGAGTATTTTCCAAAATGGATGAGATGGAGAGAGAGGATACTAAAATAAATGCCCTCCTCCTTGTCCCTGCCCAAGCTGTGTAAAATGGGGAAGAGCTGGAGATTACCTCATGACATGATTGGAAAACATTCTGACTCTCCAGGCTCAGAGGCAGTGTTGATGATGGTGATTCTGGAAGGCCAGGAGCGGGGAATTACATGAGAAAGGGTTAGAAAAGTGAGAATGCAGGCGAATCCCAATGAGATTCACCACGGTGCCTTGCACAAATAGATAAGCCATTTTTCCAGTCCCTTTCTATTTCTCAGGGCCCACACTCCATTCAGAGTCCAGATGGCAAGCACTCTATTTATTTACCTGCATGTGAGAAAATAAGTGCTGTATTTCTAATGTGGGGGAAGTAATGATGTTCAAATAAGCAGGCTTGGCAAACTCAGGGGAGGGATTGACTTGAAGGAATGCAATAACAGGTGACCTCATCCCTTCAATGAGAAGAGAAAGAGGATGACAAATCACATAGCCTGTTTTCACCTGTGTGGATTTTGAGTCAGTTGTCAATGTCAATGACCATGCCCTCACAAGTGGGTCTATCTGTGTTATTCTTTTGGCCTAATGCTCTGCACACAGTGGGTACTCACTATTCATTTCTGACTGTCTGGTCAATTTCATCAGAAGGCAGTTCTATGATTTGAGCTTCTACTGTAACCAGCTACAATGGGTTTGATTCTCCCTCTGAAATAGTGGCTACAATCAATGTATAAACTGATGGTGTATGCTCCTCCTGAGAGAAAATTGATGATAACCATGCCATGTTCCAGGGAAAATTGAATGCCGTCTTCCCTAGCCCACCAAGCTATGGTATCTTGCCCTTAGTGCTTCTTTACACAAGGAAAGATTGTACCTAGAAAGAAAGTCATCCATTGATGCAGTTATGAGCATTTTATCATGTAACTATTTTAATTTCTTTACTTTTTTGTTAAGAAGGATGAAATCCTGACAAATGAGAAGGAATTCAACTGGCTTTGTTTCAATATTATGTAGAGTATCAAATTAGGTTTTGAGTATTTACAAAGCAATAACTCAAGATTGATGGATGGAAATCTGGTAATCCACAAACGTGATCCAGCACAATATTGTCTTAATTTGCTTTGTGAGGATTAATTCAGCTATTTTCTGCTTTCATGGCAGTGAATATACAGTATGGTACAAATGATGCCCTGTAAACAAATCTGAGCTCCCTTAATCTTTGCAAATATTTTCAGTTGACCTTTTCTCTGAGTGTCCTTTAGTGAGTTCTAGGATAGAGCCCAAAAGCACGTGTGGAAAACCATGAAGAAAGAAGCTTCCAATCAAAGAGAACAATGGCCCATTGGACCCAGTGTTCATTCCAGGAGTTCCATTTTTCTATGATATTTTAAATATAATTTTGATAGCTTGTTGATAGTTTTTCCTAGTTGGCTATAATGACTGAAATTCCAGAAGTGAAATTCCACTGTAATGGAATAGATTATACTAAAACTTCCCATATTTAATATGATGCTGAAATTTAATTCCAGCAAATACAAGTAGTAATGATATCAACAGAAGAAATTTGGATTGCTAGCTTGGCTGTGGTCTCAAATATCATGTAGAAAATATTCTCTCGTTAGGCTTCATAGCCTCTCTCAGAGCACTGGTTTTGGGAAGGGCCACGTTGAAAAGCTAAGAGAAGCCCTCCCTGAATATTCTCCCCACATGTAGACACACAGCATTTTACTCACAAATTCTGGGGTTTACAGATCTTTTAAGTTTAGCCACCAGAGCTCCATGTTAAAGAATCTCTCTTATAGAAGAAAGCCAGAAGAAAGTAGTGGCAATTTCATTATAGCCAGAGACTTTAAAACATTATTTTTTTTTCCAAAATAGAAGCAATAAACTCTGAGATAATGCAGTGAGAGGAACAGGCACCATGTAAAAATCTGTTCCTTTCCCCACCCCCGCCCCGTGTTTCTTAGTTTAGCAGCCCATGTTCTATTTCAGTATTTTAGCACTCTCCTGTTTTATGAGCATCCTGTTAATTAGCCGTGTGGTTTCTATAAAATTGTTCCCATAGCACTGGTGGTAGCTATTAGTGGCTGCCTGAAAACCCTGACTTTTATGAAATATCCTTACACAAAGAAAGGGCAACATAATAAGTATGGATAATGTCTGGTCACGGGGAAACGGAGATTGACAATAGGCGTTAATAGAAAGGGGTTCAAAAATCCCAATCCTAATTTAGCACAAAGGGACTGAATAATTGTAACGTGTCTTATATAAACAACATGTTGTGAAGTGGTATCATAATTTAAAGCTTTGTCTTGGTAGACCAGGGATTTAGTTCCTATGAGGATACTGAAATTACTTTAGGTATAATTTTATGAAGACCTGGATCCATTTTTTTTCCTTATTTTGGCTTTGATCAAACCCTTTTGGCCATCTTGCATAATTGTGAAAGGGGATTGTGGAGTCCAATGTGAAAGAAGAGAAGTAAAATGTTCTGAACTAAGAGAAGGCGAGTTACTTTAGAATCTAAAGTTTAGATACTTGAGATGGCCCAGGAGCATGCTCAAAGGTGGGAAAGGAAGGACCATGCCCAAGAGGGGTCAAAAGAAGGCAGGCTTGAAACAAAGGCTGAGCTGGGGTGTAGGAGAACAGATTTTGGGCAACGTGAGAGCTATCTGGCCATGGACGCTGCTCTGAATGCTATTTAGCAACTTTTCACATGTCCCTATATCACCTTTCCTGAACTTCCAGACCAAATGGATCTCTACCTTCTCTGAATCAAAGCAAATTCTCCTACTGGGAGGCAGGAGAGTATAAAATTTAAAAGCATGGGCTTTGAGATCAGGCTGCATTTTAACTCCCAGTTCCACCACTTACTGGGTGCATTCTGGACATGCTATTCAACTACTCTGTGTATCAGTTTCTTCTCCTGTAAAATGAGGATACTAGTTACATCCGTGTGATAGAGTTATTGGGAAGATTAAATGAGTTGATGTTCATGAATCACTTCAACTCCATATATATTAAGCACCAAATAGTGATTGTTACTATAACTCCATAGGCCTTTGTTTTTAGTCAGTATAATGGGTTCTAATGATTCATCTAAGAGATCATGAATTCATTGAAGGCAGGGGCAGTGACTTAATGTTTTTAGGCATTTTGACACCTAGCACAATGTCTAGAAGGGATTAATATACAGAAATACACATATACAGAAAAATGATAAATGGCTTTTTGAAAGATTTTCAGCGACAATGGTTTTAGGTTTAAATGTCATTTATCCAGCACATTTAATTAAATTCTACCCCTATCCCTTATGTATTAACAAACCTTTTTATGATGATTGGAAATCTCATGTTAAATATCAGTTCCATGTACAGCAAACATATCTTGAATGTAGGAGCTTTGTATTTTCAGTTGGCTATGTTCAGACTTGGGAGCTAAGAGTGATATCCCCTGCCCCCTACCAGTTCTTTTCACATTTCATGGTTCGAGTTGTGGAACTGAGGGCACACCTTCTGCATTTTTCCTGCTCACTTCAAATTCCATCAATACCTTTCTGTCTGGCAGAGGTTTGTCGTGGTATGGGCCAGGAAAAAAAATTCTATTCATCTTCTTTTCCTGTCCAGGCAATTATTGACCTTCTTTCAATCCTTCTCTTTGATGGTATTTAACCTTGTCCTCCACATGGTTCGCTGTCTGATTTCTGATTTTTTAACAGGCACTTAGTACTGCTGCTTCTCAACAAGACTTTTGGCACTTCAGAGATTGCCAAGTTAGTTCAGCTTTTTCCTAATTTGGACTTTTAACAGCCTTCCTTTTAGACTCTGGAGTTTGCTAGAATTGTGGCTCTGCATACAATTTGAGTAAATTTAATTCAACAAACCAACCCTAATTTCTTGAATTTGGTCAAGTAAGTGTAGCTTTTTTCTTTCTTCTTTTTTTTAAGTCTCCCTCCTGATTCCAAGCAGTCATGTACACTGAGTTTTGAGCCAGGTTTTTTTGGGAGGGGGCGGGGTGTTGGGTGGTATGTTATGCTAAATAACAGGGAGAGTCCTGTGAATGCTTAGTTTCACAGATAAAAGGGAACATTTAGAGATAACTTTAGAGTCTTATCCAAACTTCTACGGCTGAGACTAATTATCTTTTAATAAGTTTGTCTCCCTTTCTTAAATTCATAATTGTCCATGAGTAAATGAAAATACTTTATTTCTCAAAGATACATTTCATTTTCACATATGGCATGAATGATGTCCTAGGCTGGGCAAATGATTTTTACGCTGAGACTTATAATCAGAGTTCATCATCCTATTTAAATGTATTACTTACAAATATAGTAATAATAGCCCTCTATATATTGAGTATCTATGATGTACTAGACACTGAACTAGATGCTTTATGTGTATTGTCTTATTTAATCTTCACTACAATTCTAGAAGCTAGGTATAGTTATAATCCCCATTTTACAGATAAGGAAACTGAGTGGTTATATAACTTTTCCAAGGCTATACGACTATGTTGTCATAGTTAGTATGAAATACAGATATGTAAATTGCCATTTAGTTAATTGGTCTTCCACATTATGAGCACTAGCCATTACTTTTGCTTTGGATAAATAGCACTTTTCCTCCTCTTCTGTTATTTTGTTTTTAATAAAATGAACACACACACACACACAAATGAACAGGCACTTCTCCCTCATGGCCACTTACGCCATTGCCTCTCTCATTTTAGTTCTTGAGCCTTATCCTCTTTGCTCCCACTGGCTTGGACACTGGAACTACTCATAGACTTTGACTCTAGCCCTTGTAAGAATGGACTTTGGGGTCTAAATTTCAAAGCATCTCTCTGACTTTGGCTATAACTTGGTCCTACTCCACTAACTATGTCCTGCTATCCTGTAGATATTCTTTTGGCTTTTTACCCGTTGGTCAGCACCTACTTTGGCTTTTGCCCTTTTGTCCCCCAAAATAATGACATGATCCAGTCCTAAGTCATTACCTACTAGAGAAAATATATTCAGAAGCTCAGTGTCTCTGCCTTTGCCCACAAAGAGGAAAGAAAGGATTCCTCAGCTGGAGCTCAAGTAAAATGAGGACCAGAGGAAGGAGTCCTGTCTTCTGAGGATCTTTCTCATCTGGGCAATTGTCATTAATCCAGGGTACATCTTCTTTCTTTTAAAAGACTGCCTTGAAACAATCCTGTAAACTGAGGCTAACCATATGTAGGCAGAATGTGCAGAAAATGCTGTAATTGTATGATTACCTACCCCTTATATTTTGCACAAAGTCTGATATTTAGGTTTAATGCATTAGCATTCCATAGCATTATCTAAAGAGAGCTGTCTTTCAGGTACTCTGCCACCTGAAAAAAATTTTATAACATCAGTCTTATAGGTAGAACCCTAGCAGAAAGCTAGGCCAGAGATAATGTGACACAAGACAGAAGTTTTTTGATGGGTCTAAGGGAAAAGTCTAGACTTTAGACATTAGGGTACTGAACAAATCTAAATGGGGCACCATAGTGTGGGGCTTTACGAACCTGAAACATAAGGTCATCTGGAGTTAGAGTAGAAGATCAACAAAGCCTAAATCTTTGTCCACATTTGATTTAGTCTTGGGTTATCAGCTTCAAGACAATGTTTTTTGGGTGAGGCAATTAGGTAATAAACACCTCCAAACAAGATGAACAGAACTGAACATCAGCCATGGGGGAATGGTCTAATGGCGGCCTGCTTGATCTCTGGCTCTGTGCTCTTTTCAAAACAGGTAACCTACCTAATTACTCCTGTCCCTCTTTAAAAATGGGACTTATCACAGTACATTTCATTAAGTGTGTACATTATCCCAGCCTGTGCTACCACTACCACTATTTCCCCTTTGGAGAAGGTAGTGACTTTATTAATGCAGATCCTTTATGAAAACTTAATGAGGCTATCTATCAAGAGTGATATAATAAATTTGCTTACTCACTAAATTAGTGTGGGCCTTCTGTGTATTACCTATTAATGTGCTTTTGTTATGGGCCTCACTTCCTTTAAGAGCATATATGCCAGAAACTGGACAGAATGGCCCCCAAGAATGGAATGGCCACACTACAAGCAGAGTAAATGCCTTGGGATATTTTTAAGGCATCTTCTTAAACATGATAATTGTGGGTGCTAAAGGAGAGCTGAAGGGGGACAAAAAACATGCTGGTGAAAAGGTAGAGAAAGGCGTACAGGCCCTAGACATGGACAGCTCTGTAGAAGCACAGGCAAATCCCGCCTCAGACTCATGCTTGGTAACCTGATCATTACTGAGTGAAAATGTCTCTCTTTACCAGGGATGGGATTAACGTTCTGCTAAACTGTGAGGAGGCAAAATTTATGTTCCAAAGCCATCCACAAAATTTGATCTCCTTGGGTCCCTAACTCAAGGAACCTTTTTTTCAATTTTGTTTTAATAGTTGCCTGTGGCTTCCCACGATGGATGCCTCCCTAACTCTGTCTTCCTACACAGCGTCTTACGTTCAGCCTCTGTCATTTCTTTCTTGCTTTCTTATGTACCAGAACCTTCATGTCTCTAGAGGGTCTCTACTTTCAGGGCCCAGGCTTTGGGGAAGCTCATCTGTTGTGAGAGTCTTTTGGAAATATTGACTTAATGTACAGCTCCTTCTCCTTTCAATATCTTCATTTCAAAGAAGATTTTCTGAAAATCCAGTGATTTACCCAAAGATTTGGATCTTGTTTGTATTTGTGATGCAATATTGTAGAGCCAAGGTATTGTGACTCGAATGAACAAGCCTGTCTGTAAGAATGTTGAGGTTTTAGTTGCATGGTCAGGTGGAGGAAGGAAAGGAAGCTGGCACTAGATCAAGACTCATCTAGGGAGCAGCATCAGTGTCTAAATGGGGGATGAGCGGAAGCTGACGGGTGAAGAAGAACAACAGGAATCACAAGGATGTGGTCATAGTTCAGACATCAATCTATGTTAGAATACTACTCAGGCCAGTCAGTACTACTCTGGAGCCATGGAAGATGGGGGTCTATCCCTCATGAGAAGGAGCTGGCAAGAGGTAGAAGTCAATCAGGCCTCCAGCAAAGTGGACTGAGGTTCAGACAGGAGTATAGTCCCAAAGGAGAAATGCAATTTAAACATAAATCAAGGCACAGGACTAGTTTTATAAATTGTGCCCAAATTGTCAAGACATGGCTACAGTTCATTCCAAGCATCCAGACACCAGGCTTCTGGTTGTCAGATTAGTCCCAGATACTATTTCATGATAAGGTGAGCACTCCTAATGTGACACTACCTTAGATGGACTTGTCTTTAGGAAGTAGGCAGGCTGAGTTACAGGGGTGAAGAAAGCAAGAACTGCAATATGGAGCTTTTTAGTAATGACCCCTATACCATAACTATATCTTATCTCATTCAACTCTTCATTCCATAAACATTTATCAAGCACCTGCCATGTACAAAGGACTGTGCTAGGCATCAAAATCCTGCCTGTTTGGCCTATAACGAGGGTCAGTCTGGTCTCAGCAGATAAGTCTCACTGATTTCCTGCCTGGGTACCTGTTCCCTTTTCTATATATGCTATGAAGCTGATTCCATAGAAAAAGTACTAGATAGGGATTGGGGTATCTGGGCTCTAGTTCCAGCTCTACCACTCATTTGCTTTCATCTTGGGTAAATCATAACTCTTCTCTGCGTTTTATCTTCCTCCCTGACACATAAGGGGTTTGGGCCAGGTAATCATTAAAGGTTTTTTTCTGGCTTGATTGATCTTTGGTTACGTGACTCTTTGACCATCATTCAGTCAGTCAGTCATTCATTTACTCATCGAATATCAGATTTGAAAAGGGAGGAAATTGAAGATAAGGTGAAGATCATGAGCAAAAGTGGTTCTTGTTATGGCTTTCATTTCCTGAGTATCCTCTGAAGGTTTAGGACTCAAGAATGCGAAGCTCAGGGGCTGGCCCAGTGGTGCAATGGTTAAAGTGCGCACGTTCCGCTTTGGCGGCCTAGGATTTGCCGGTTTGGATCCCAGGTGCGGACATGGCACCGCTTGGCAAGCCATTCTGGGGCAGGCATCCCACGTATAAAGTAGAGGAAGATGGGCACGGATGTTAGCTCAGGGCCAGTCTTCCTCAGAAGAAAGAGGAGGATTGGCAGCAGTGAGCTCAGGGCTAATCTTCCTCAAAAAAAAAAAAAAAAAGAATGCAAAGCTCAGGATGCGAAACACGAGAAAGCCTGAATTAAAGCTATAGGAACTGGGGGCTTAGTAAAGCAATGGGATAAAATGCTTGTGATAATTCACTGTTTTTCCACTTAACAAAATAGTTGCTGCCTCCGACAGGTCATGTCTTAGTGAATGCAATGGGTGCTCATCAAACACAGTGCTAATCAAATGTCCTGTGGAGAACTGAATGCATGGTAGGCAGCTACCCAGGCAATAAAGACTAATATTCACAGACAACACAGAATTGTGTTCTTCATAGGAAGGAAAATGTGGAGTAAGGTAGAAGGTAAACTGAAGAAACACTGTGCTGGCCAATGTGGGTTACAGCTGGCTGAAAAGAGGGGAGAAAGAATGGAAATAGGCATGCCCAGCTCCTGGGAAAACTTCATGATTTCAGGTTCATTTTCTCACCTCTCTCTGTTTCCTTATGTGGTGCTAGAGTATAGGAGAGGGAAGAGATTTGCTAATTTAAGTGTTGAAAAGGCTCACTCTCTGAGAAGCAGGTAGAATTTATCTTGGCTTTCTTCCAACAGCTCTCTCTCCGGTTCAGTGGTTCTCAGGCAGAGGCATTTTGCTCCCCAGGGGACATTTGGCAATATCTGGAGATATTTTTGGTTGTCACAAACAGGGGTGGGGGGTGCTACTGATATCTACTTGGTAGAGGTAAGGAATGCTACTAAACATTCTACATTACACAGGACAGATACCCCATAACAAAGAATTATCCAGCCCCAAATGTCAATAGTGCTGAGATTGAGCAACCTTGCTTTAGGTTATTCATGCGTTAAGTCATACAGACCACCTACTGTGTTCTAGGCACTGTGCTAGGTGCTGGGGATATGGTGATGGATAAGACAAACGTGATGCCTGCCCATATGGAATTTACAATGCGGGAGACAGAAAATAAACAAGTAGCAATAGTTTCCTTTTATTTGTTGCTACAATTCCCCATGCCTATTCATACAACATTCATTGAACACCTACTCCAAGCTAGATATCTTGTTGAGGAGGTGATGATGCTTAAACCAGATATGATCCGTATTCCATAAAGGTTAGTCTAGTGAGAGAGACAGACGTGGAAATAAACAATTGTAATAATAGATAATAGCTTTAATGGAGGTGTGGCCCAAGTGCTATAGGAACGTAGATTTATATAAGAGTGCAGTCTCTCCTGGAGGTGATGATGCCAGTAAAACCTCTTTGGAGAATATGTTCTTATAGCTGGGTCTTGAAGAAATATTTTGAGTTCACTGGACAGAAGTTGAGAAAGGCATTTCTGTTAAAGGAGCAACATGAACAAAGTCATGGAGGGTGAACATTCACATGCATTGGTGAAATGGCCATGGCATGGTGTGTCTAGCCTACGGGGTACCTGAATGAGAGTGGCTGGGATGAGGCTGGAGAGGCAAGCAAGATCCATAACAAGGAGGGCCTTCTGGGATATGTTAAGGTCCTTGAGTTTTCTCTCAGAGGCAATGTGGAACTGTTGAAATGTTTTTTTTTTTTAAAGATTTTATTTTTTCCTTTTTCTCCCCAAAGCCTCCTGTACATAGTTGTATATTCTTCGTTGTGGGTCCTTCTAGTTGTGGCATGTGGGATGCTGCCTCAGCGTGGTCTGATGAGCAGTGCCATGTCCACGCCCAGGATTCGAACCAACGAAACCTGGGCTGCCTGCAGCAGAGCGCGCGAACTTAACCACTCGGCCACGGGGCCAGCCCCTGTTGAAATGTTTTAAGCAGGATAGTGATATGGTCAGGTTGCTGATAAAGATGAGCAGGACTTAATAAAGCCCTCCTGCATCTACAACTACTGTGATAAATTTTCTTTTACCATGGTCTCTTGCCCCCCAGCCAAGGTTGTTTTCTGTCACTGATGCCTCATTGTTCACTGTAACAGTTTCCAATCTCACCAAGCAGCTGGGTGCCTTACATGAGCCTGGGCTCCTTATTGTGATAGATCTGCATTCTCCATTGGTTTGGTTCTCCTGGAATTATAGACTAGTGAGTTTGGAAAGGACCTTAGAGGAAGGGACTATCGTTTAGTAACAGATTACTATGTGTCAGTAACTGTGCCTACCTTATTTGCCATATATCTCCAGTGCTTAATGCTCAGCAGAAGCTCGGTAAGTGTGAACTATCCTCCTCCTCTTCCTCTCATCATCACATTGTCTCATACATTTCTTACAACTCTTTGACATAGATGCTACTGTTTCCATTTTGCATATGGGAAAACTGAGAGCCAGAGCTCAAAGTACTTCTGAAACAGGGGATTTCTATTAAGTAGGTAGGCAAATGTTTACTATAGTAACAAAGGAACACAAAAACATATGAGGAGACACTTTTCTTTGCTATTATGTGTCCATTGATGTTTTTGGATTCAAGCACAGTTGTCTTTCTTTTGAGGGGCAGTTTACAATTACGATTTTGATTTTATTTGGTTCAGGAAGGACTTCAGAGGGAAGTGGCTCAGGTATCAATTTTGGTGCCAACCTATTTGGTGGTTAAACTCTAACCAGTGTTTTTCAAACTTTCACCTGTGATCCACAATAAGAAATGTATTTTATATTGTGATCCAATATGCATATACCTAACTGAAACAAAAGCTTTACCAAACAAATATTAACTTTACCCTATGTAACACGTTCTTAGATTTTCCATAGAATATACTCAATTCTATTCTTTTCCATCCCATTCCTTTAATTTTTTAATAAAAATGCTAGTTCTGACCCCTACTTTAAAAATCCACTGCTTCAACTATCTTGTACCAGTTCTATGTGAGCCTTGGAATCCAAAGGGGCCTCTTCTGACAAGCAGTTATCAGTTCTGGGTACAGGGACCATGTTGCCTACAAAACCCAGTTAGAGTCCTGAGCTCCTTTTAAGGCAGTGGCTGATCTACAAACAACACCTCACCAACCCAGGCAAGAAGCTCAAGTGTGGGTAAATTATCCTGCAAACACAGGAAACACACACAAACTCATATTAAAGCAGCATGAGCAAAAATACATATGAATCTTCATGCAAGAAATATGTTGCTGGACTCAGGTACCAACTCAGAGGTACACCCATCAAATGCAGTTTTGAAGAGGGAGATCAAACCCGAAAGGTATGATGAAAGGTAGGCACAAGTGTAAATAGGTCACTGCCTGTTCTTTTGGCATAAACTGGGATTAGTACATAAAATCAAGGAAGAGCTAACTGTTTTGGCTCCCTCTTCTTCCACTCTCTTGGCCTCTGGGCTTCTGTTCCCTCTATACTCTGTCCCATACTAGAATCTTATGGCCGTGTTTTGTTTTTCTAGTGTCCCGTTACTAGAAGTAGAATGTATACCAGGCTCACTACACTCAGCCAAGGCTTTCACAAATTTCAAGGCCTTGTTTCAGATTATACATGATATTGTAAACAGCACGAGTCTTTTATGTGCAGAGGAAAGCTTTATTAGGGCTCAAGATCTTTGCATTTTAGTAGTACTCTGAATGCTATGGAGAGTGTGATAGTTTTTCTTTGTATCCCTAGGGATACTTCTAGCAACAAAAGCCTTGGCAATGAAGTTCCATTATTTGAAGGTTGCTGGTAGAAAGGCAAAACATCAAAGGATTCATAAGACATGTGAAGTAGTTTGCTTGTCAATCTTATGATGGAAATATCTTGGCATACAGCTTCATGTTTTGCACCCCCACTTCCTACTTCAATCCTCCCCTTCAGCTGAAGGACACTTTCTGACATAGTCAGGTGGGAATGTGTCCTTTTTCTGAACCGTTTTTTTCTACTCAGAGGCAGACTTGCCTCCTAATCTACCCACATCCCATGGGGTCCCTCTGCCATTTTCCTGAATAGCCAATCTCTCCCTTTATCCAAACAAGAAAGTAACTGATGTCATTCTTTAGAATCTGGGATTGATTGAGAAATTTATCTATCCCAAAGTATTTCCTTGACTATAGGCATGTGTAGTTTAAGCTCTTCATTCCACAATGAGCTTTGACATTTATAAAGGGATTTCAGGCCTCAGCAAGCAAATATGAAGATTTTGGGAGAGATCAAAAGGTCCCCTAAAATCTCAATAGGCTTATAGTACCCTGAAACTGAAGGCAAATCTTAGACTTTTTGAGATTAGAGGAGAGACAGGAAGAATGGCTGCGACTGATCCTGATCTACTCCCCGCCCCCCATCCCGTCCCCTAGCACACTGATCTTCTAAGAAAGATGAGCCCATGTTGGCTCTGATGAGGTTGCAGGAGGCCTGGTCTTGATAGGGGCTAGTAGTGGGATGGAAAAATTCATTCTCTCTGACTTTCTCCAAGATCAGAAGCCTACTATGTCCTAACAGAGGTCTGCCAGAGCACCCCTCTCCTTGCTCACTGCCTGAGCGCTAAACATAACACACCGCTTCACATTTGTATATATTTTCTGGCACCGGTTTTATTTCTCATTTATTGCTTTCTTTATATCTGACAGAGAGGGATGCATGTTATACTTCTTTGTGCCCTTTCTACCATTGGTTGCTGTTGTTGACAAGGAAGGCCTTTCCTCTTCGATAATCTCTATTTTATTCCATACGTGTTTCCTGAATGCTTGATGGCAGATTGCTGGCCTCCGTAGGCTGCCTAGTATGTGTTGGATGGCTTCACATCCCAGTTAACTTTCATTAACCCCATTTTCAAGGAGCTGAGGTTTTGACAAACGACCTAAGATGTTCTTTTTTAATATTGTTTTTGCATGGTTATCTACACCAGTTACTATGCTAGTGCTTTACATGCATTATGTCACTTAATCCTCACAGCAACCCTATGAGATAGGTTCGATTATTAACATCCTATTTTAAATTTGAAGCAACTCAGAGGGGCTAAGGATCATGCCCAAGGCCATACAGAAAGTTTGGCTCCTGAATCTAGTATGACCGGACATATGTAGTAGCAGATATAAGGAATGATTGGACTTAATAATTGAAATAGTGATCTGAAGCAGATGTATCTCTGGCCCAGGTCTTGTACTTTCGTGTGTAGGCCCTCAGAGAACATGTAAGTAGTGGTGGGATTGATGGCATATTGAATAGTTTTTCTTATGGATTATATTTGAGGAGATATTAAAGGTCCTCACATTTTGATTTACAGAAAACCCACTAGAAAACTTAATTAATGGTAACAGGATGTGTTGTTGTTTGCAGTAAGGCTAGGACTATTAAGCAGTATTTTGCCCAATTGCCAAGGAAGGGCGGCACTGAGCTATCTGCATACTCTTACCTGCTCCCTCAGGGAGGAAGTTTTCCAAGCCCTTCTCAGCTTATGTCTTCAATCTAATGACTGTCTGGCTCAGTTTCTGATCCAATCCTGACCAATACTGCAAAAAGCTTGCTGTGTATGTGGTATGCTCCATTCACACGCCCACTGACCTCAGCTGCCTCTTCCCCTCACCAGGTGTGTTCCCTGTAGACTTCGTGGTTCCTGACTAGTTCTCTAACTACACTGCTAGGACTTCTATGCTCTAAATTCCACCTCGCTTTGTGACCCTTAAGCCCCACCTAGCCCAAGTGTTATCCCTTTCCCCTTAGGAGCTGAAACCTGTCACTCACTCCCTAGTTTTTTCAGAATCTTTTCATCAAACCGCCTGGAACCGTGTTTCCTGGTGCTGTGTGCTTGACTTTGGGTATTGCCGTTGTCTGGAGATTTATGATGTTGTGCCCCATTCTGTAGATTTCACCTCCCATCCTTTCCAAAATGGCAACTCCAGCCCAAATCAAACTGAGACTTGAAAATTTATTGGACTAATGAGCACCCTCCTACTTAACAACCACAGTTTATGGACCAAGCCACATAGCCATGTCATTTTCTTTGTCCTCAAAATTACCCTGTTCCAGCCTTCTCTGCTTTCTCACTGAGATCCCGGCGTGCCTGGTGGCCAAGTTTCCTGAAACGGACACCGTTTGTTGAACTCAAACACTCACTTCTTTAGCGCTGTGCTATAAACAACTTGCCTAAAGAACAAGAAACCTCCTCTACATCAACAACAATGTAAGGCTGTGAAATAAAAGTATCTCCTAAAGTTCAACTGCCTAGTTTCCGTTGCAAATGTAGAAAAAGGTAGAGAAATAACCCAGCGTTCTCTGCTTCTTCTGACTTTCAAGCAACACGTTAATATAGCTAGTTAGTGCTTTCCAGTTTATGCCATCAACATTGCAAATTCAGTAGCTTAAGTCTCAGTGATTTTGGTATAAGCCTTTAATCTTAGTAATGATTCCTTGATCAGCTGTGTCCCTTCCAATTCAGAGGTCATTAGAGCTCCCTGTTGAGGACTCCCCAGCTGCTCCAGTTCAGTTCATGTATATTTATTTACATGGCTTTTGAACCACATTTGGGTATGTGGGAGCACAGCTCCTTTTATAGGTTGGTGTTCCAGATCATTTCCTGAAAATGCAGCAGAGGTGGGAGAAAACCAAACCTAGGGCACAGTGTGTCTGCCATATTTGAGATGCAACTGGCACCCTGCTTTTAATTACCCCTGGGTTAATGACAGGCCTGCCAGAGCCTCTTTGTTGCTTTCCAAAATGCAAGTTGGAAACAAAAAGCCATTTTCCAGGTAGGATATCATTTTGTTGGAAAAGACAGGTCATTTAGACAAGGAAACTAAAATGATCCACTGAAAAGTGAAAAATTCGGTCAAACTGTTCATTTGGCATTACTGAGACCAGAGAAAAATGTACTAGCTTGAAGTATCAGGCTGAAAGGGTTTTCAAGTGTAGACATGAGTAAAAAGATTTCATAGTGATCACTTTCAGGTCATAGCTGATCAGTGTGAAAAACACCCATTTTGGAAGAACTTGTGAAAAACTCGTGGCATCAAATGGCACCTAAGTGAATTTTAAGGGTTAACATGTTTCTCTTAGGAATTTAAAAGTATGTAGCCATGAACTTCTAGAGGACATTAGAGATTACCTGGATCAATCTCCTAAATTTACAGATGACAGAACTAAGAGAACTAGAGAAGGGAAACTGCTCACCAAAATTCAGGCGGCAAGTTAGTGGCAGAGAGAAGACCAGACTCCAGGCAGTGATTAGAGTATTGGGACATCTGTCCCTCGTTTTAAGAATATAGATATATTGGTAGCAAATTTCACATTGCTACCCCAAATTAGGGAGGCGGTAGAGTAGTTGAAAGAGCAAAGCTCTGAAGTCAGGCCGGTATGAGTTAGAAGCTCTGCTCTACTGCCAAGTAGCTATGTGAACTTGATTAAATTATTCCATCTCTCTGAGACTCAGTTTCTGTACTTGTGAAATAGGGATAAGGATACCCAGCTCAAAAAGTGCTTCTGGGATTATATGTGATAGCACGTTTGGGATTAATCTGATAGCACATGTAAACTGCCCAATGTGATGCATAGGCAGTAACTACCAAATGACAGCTGTAGCTGTGGACATTGTTGTTATTTCTAAAGGAGCCCTTAGAAAAAGCAGGTTCCCTTGTGCTAGAAGCCTCTTTTTTTTACGTATATGAAAAGACATACAAACTCGTTTATTTATTTACTGGAAAAAATTTGCTCTGAGCTAACATCTGTTTTCAGTCTTCCTGTCTCTATTTTGTCCCTCCCCAAAGCACATAGTTGTATATTCTAGTTGTAAGTCCTTCTAATTCTTCTATGTGAGCTGCTGCCACAGCATGTCTACTGACAGACAAGTGGTGTGGTTCCACGACCAGGAACCAAACCCAGCTGCCAAAGTGGAGCACACTGAACTTTAACCACTAGGCCATCAGGGCTGACCTTATAAGCCTTTTTCATGTCATTAAATATTGGACTTGGGGGTCAAAAACAGAAAAAATCTTCAAGCCTCTATCAGTTGAGGCTAGCACCCAAATGATGACAAAACTGCTGTGAGACTGTATTGTGTAGCAGGGAAGAAATATAATTTGACTTACAAAATTTCAATTTAGGGAACTCACCTGAAACTTACTTGCATAAAGCAAGACACATCTGTACAGCAGTAACAACACACAGAAGCACTTCTGTTGAAAAAGCGTCTTCTAGTAAAGAGGAAAGAATGTACACAGTCTTAGCCTCCAACTGGGTAGCAAATTTCAGAATATTTCCTGAACAAAGGCTAGTAAGCATGAGGTGTGTCATGTTTGATCATTAGGTAGTTCAGCTGGAAAAAAATAACATACACCAAGACAGCAAGGGCTGTCAGATATTCCATGCAGTGCTTGCAGAATCAGGGTCCTTTTATTTGCTTTTTCAGATTCTCACTTGAATTTCCTTCCGTTATCCACAGAATGACCTCAGGGATACCCAGCTGGATTTTATCTCATCTCTTTCCATTAGCTCCCCCATCCTGCCACCAGCTTTTCTTTGCCTTAGTGATCAATAGCGAGATCTCTCTCTATGAAAAATAACAAAGCCCTCAGCAATGCCATTTTTCTAGGGGCTGTGGCTGGCTCAGCTCCAGGCCAGGAAGTCAGAGTTGTGGCTATTGATTTGATTACAGCTCTGGGAAGGAAAGGGGGAGAAAAGCTTCTTATTCTCCTGTTAGATTAGGAACTAGTTGCCATGACTAATCTGGAGACTGAGGACAAACCTGAATAATTGATAGAGAAGACAGGTATTGAGATACTTGTGGGAGAAAAAAAGGTCAGATTTGTGTGTTATATCCCATGAATTCTCTGATGGTAACTAAACAGTTCATTAACGTTTGACTTATGAAGAATGCTTTGGTTATTTTCCTTTGGAAATAAAACTTAAAGTAGACACCTTTGAACATCCCCTTAAGACCACGAGTCTAGCCACTGTAGAACACGGATAAAGAGCCTGTTTGCAGTTTGGAGCACCAGGGTTCTTGAGGCAGAGAAGCTGTGTTCCCTTGAGCTGCTCGTGATTCTACTGGGAGAATTAGAAGTAGGGTAAGTCTACTTCCCACCCACCTCCAGTAAACCATCCAAGGAAATATCACCTCAACGGCATCTCAAAACAGGAGCAAGTCCAGAGAAAGAAACAAATCCCATGTCCAAGTGCCGGGAAAATTCAGGTGAGAACAATCTCTGAAGGTTTCATGGAACTGGTTTATTTGGGGCTAAGTTTTCAAAGAAGGAGAAGTCCTTGCATCCCTCTGGGCCTTTAGTTCACCATCTGTACATGAAGTGGATGAAATGATCCTGAGGTTTTGACTAGTTCTAACGTGATATGCATCCTATTATAATAACCACCCTTTACTGAGTGATTCTTATGTGCTAGGCAGTATGCTAAGTACTTTTCCTACCTAATCCCATTTAATCCTTAAAAAACCCAAAGAAGAAGCTAATATTACTACTCCTGTTTTTAAAATGAGGAAACTGCAACTCAGAGAAGTAATTTACCTAAGATTACAAAGCTAGTAGATGGCAAATTTGGGTGTGAAGTCACTTCTCCCTGACGTTAAAGACAGACCCACTTCCTGGCGTCGTCGAGTTCTTAGTCTAGTGCATCTAACTGGTAAAACCATTAGATCCTCCCTTCAGCTCTGGCTCAAGGGTCCTCACTGTATACCAAACGATTCTGTGACAGACATGAGCCATCCTGAGCATTATCCTCATCTGGATGCCATTATCTCCAAGGGAGCTGACATCCAGTAACTCATTAACTGCTATTACATGAAATTCTGGGTTACTTGATCAAAAATTCTCAGCTCACAGAGAACAAAGTCCTATTAGAATGAGATTGGAAGCATAAATACTTCAATTAGATGATGAGGGGGTCAGGCTTGGGTGGGGATCTAGAGTGGAATGCCCTGAGTGGTTAGGACAAAGGTTAAGTTTGAGGACATTGGGAAGGTGTATAATCAGCCTACGGTAACTGCCATAACAAAAAATTCCTACATAGTACTGGCATAACACATGTGACGTATATGTCCTTTTCATGTCACTGTCCAGCGCAGGACTTCAGGAAAGCTCTGCTCCACTCAGTCATCAGGGACTCAGCTCTTTTCATCTAGTGGCTCTGCCACCTTCTAGGGTCTCAGAATCTTCCACTGGATATTTATGGCATCTAAAGGGAGGGGACACAGAAGGCACATCCACTGTTAAACTCTTTGGCCCAGAGGTGACCTAAATCACTTGTGCTCATTGCCGAGAATTACTTATATGGTCCCATGTTGACACAAGGGGCTTGGAAAGTGTAGTCTAGTGGTGTACTCAGGAAGAAGAGAAGAATATAAATTTTGGTGGGCACATACCATTGTCTCTGCCACAGGAGAAAACAGAAGGTATGGAGAAGGCAAAATGAAGCAGGTGACAAAGGGCTGCCCAGAGTAACCATTACTTGGTTCTTCTTTGTTTTCATATCAACGTCTGGGAGGCATGTGCAATTGCAGGGTTTCAGTGTTACCCAATTCCAGGTGGTACCATTCACATTATAGTCTGTATAAACGGTATCTTCTGGAGCACAACCATATGTCTTTGTCTTTAAAAAATGATTTGGGGCTATGTGGGATTCTTGGAAAATAGAGATTCTCAAAGCACAACCCTTGAACTTCTTCAAAGATTAAACTAGAAAGCAGAATACAAACAGGCAAAGAACATTAGTGCTACAATGACAGGATTTGATTTAAGACCAGTGAGACAGATGGTGGTGTGTTTTCTTAGAAGCAAACTAGGAAACAACAGATTTGCAAATAAATTTTAACTGCCTTCATTCTTCTAATGCCCCACATAAGCAACACAAGCCACTGCAAAGCATAGTGCTTCCTGAAGGCAACCTGTCCCTCAAATGTTTTCCTTCCCACCTATTCAGAAGGAGGAGAGGGCTGCAGCAATGTTAATGAAATAATTCCACCCCTACTATTATTGAAACGCTGACCTTTACTCTGGTCTCTGAGCAACTGGAATTGATCATGTCTATAATAGAAGAGAATGAGCAGAGCATAGGAAAATTTGTAAATCAGTCTGATTTACTTGCTGGGAGTGATGAGAATGGTTTTTGGCCTGAATCCTCCCTCCGAAATTCAAGAATGGTCAGATTCAAACCTACAGGCAAATTATAGAAACACTTTTCCCCTCAGAATGGCTTTAATCTGATTGGAATATTTTAGTTAAATAACTGTTCACCTTAGGAAAACAGGAGGATACAGAAGCACAACTCACAAATAATTTTCTTTTTCTTCCTGATTGGCCTGTACTCTGGGGGATCATCAAAGCCTGCCACACACTTGGCACAGCTGGTGTTTGCAAGCCTACGCCTGACCACTTACTTGTCCTGAAGTTGAACCACCACAACCTCACTTTGGCTCATGGTGATTGTAGACATCCAGCCATTATCTTCATGGGATTCCTGTCAATGAATATACTGGCTGCAGTGGTGAGGAAACTTCAATGATCAATTAATTCCACCTCAACTCCTGTTCATCTAGCTGGATCTTTAGGGAATAGGGCACATGTTGAGACAGCTGTTGGTGGGGGCAGGCAAAGATCAGTGAGGTGCCCTGTGGGTACTTGTGAAAGTACCCCAAAAATAGACTTTACTTATCAAAACTCTGCCTAGCTATTATTATTGTATTTTCTATCATAACAACTTCCCAAATAGTCTTACTGCCTTTAGCTTCTCCTTTTCAATCCATTCTATGAAATTATGCCAGATTACCTTTTTTTAAAGCACGGTTCTACTCCTGGCATTCCTCTGCTCGAAATTCTTACATGATCCAACATTTCGAAAATAATAAAGCCAAATTTTTAAGCTACACATGTAAGACTCTCTATTTTGGGGCCTCTAATTGCCCTTTCAGTTTTACTTTCCTACTTCTCCTAATAATAAACTGGAGGTTCATGATAATATGCCTGGAAATTTCTTACCTTCAGGCCTTTGCTCTTTCTGCTCACTCTAGAATGCTCTTCTCTCTTTCCCTTCTCCCTAATCACTGCCTGTGAAATCTACTCATTCTTCAAGTATCAGCTCAAATTTTACCTGATCTTTGAAGCTTCCCTGAGTCCAAGTACAAAGGAATTACTTCTATGTGCCCATAGCATATTGCTGATACCCATATTCCACATTTATGTTAGTCTGCCTCAACTGTTAGTTTGTTATTTACAAGTCCGTCACCACTAGTCTGTGAGAGACACTCAAAAACAAGAACTGTATCTTTTTCATCTCTGTATTTTCCACGGCACTGGGCACAGAGACTAGCAGAGGGGAGATATGTGGTGAATGCTTGGTGACTTGAATTGATAGAGTACTCAGTTTTCCTCTCTGATACAAGTGGTGACAGCTTGCTTATTGTGGACACCAACCACATTTCTGCCAGTGGGGTCAGAGGTGGAGGGTCAAGCTACTTCCTTCCTATATTGAAGCAATTAGGCTGAAAAACCCAAGTTGACAAATCCTTAATCTTTCTCCATGAAGCCATGAGGCACCTTTTATTACAAAGTTATTACAAGAACAACTTAATATATTGAAGGGGAAAATTGGGGAAAAACTTGAGTCAAAGTATATGCCCATCACTGCTAGGGTGAGAGGCTCAGGGCAGGCACTAGGAGCCTGCAGATAGACCCAATGAGGTTGTTATGATATAAATTCACCTTGGCACCTTCCAAGCATCATTTTGCTTCTATCTTCATTACTACCTTCCTCAGTATCAAATATACATTTTGTGCTTTCTATCTGTACAATACTTTAGATACAAATGGTACTGTTATGTTTATCTAGCTGGGGAGACAGAATAGGCACCCAAGAAGATAGATACCATAATCTATAGGATGAGGGTTAAGAACAAAAGACTCTGGAAGCAGACTGGCTGGCTTTGAATTATCACTGCACCTTACTAGCTGGTTGATCCTGGAAAAGTTATTTTACTTCTCTGGAATTCATATTACTCATCTGTAAAAGGGGATAATAGTAGTAGTTAACTGCAAGTGTTGTTGTAAGTGTTAAATGCGTCACTATCTAGAGAGCACTTAGTAAGTACTTGCAGTGTTAGTTATCGTGATCACATACAAGCACAGCATATGATAATGTCGCCCAGTGTAATAAACAAAAGCTGGAAAGTCAGAAAACCTGGAATCTAATCCTGACTGCCACTCGCTCACCTTGGCCAACATATACATGCTTTCCGATTCTTGGTTTCCTAACTATGAAATGAAGTGTAGAACTAAACAATATCCAAAGTTCCTTCCAGCTCTAAAATGCCTAGTGTTCAATATTGAATGTAAGATCCTTCCCTAGTAGATGGTTTATTAAAAAAGAAAAAAAAGTAAAGAATGTAATTCATATCCGCCAAGAGAGATTTTTTCCTCTCGTCTGTTCATTGGCTTCTGGTAATCAGAAAAAAACCAAACGTGTAGCAGTTCGCTTTTATGCCTCCTATCTTGATTCTCCATCTGTCTTCCTGTCACCATTTCACCAGCGTTCAAGAAAATGAAAGCCCTCAAAAATAAGTATTCTTAAAGGCCACTGATTGCAAAACAGCAGAGGTGATTGTCCAGTGCAGAGATTCAGCTCAGGGCAGCTTGACTTGGAGATCATTCCATGTAATTAAAAATGCAGTCTGTCTGAGGAGATAGCAATCTTCTTTGTGGAAAGAAAGCTTTTATTAACTAACCCATTAATTGATGTGAAGTTTTAAAATAACTGTCTTTTTGATACCTGTAAAACAAGATTGAAGGGAGCTTAAATGCCAGTTACCATTTACAAAAATTTAATAACATCCTGTTATCAGCCCTGATGAGAGAGGCATGCACATCTCAGCGATCCCAGGTCTTATTTTCAATTTAGTTAGTATTCTGACAACTCTCTCTTCTTCTACCATCTCTACTCCAAGCAGCAAAAATAAAGTCAAAAGAGGTGTTTACTGCCCTTAGCTTTTTAAACTAGGCTAATCCACTTGTGACCCACCTCTTAAGGATTCACAAAGGCTGGTTGACAGTCACTTCAGCTTGGCATAGGTCCAGCTTCCCTGTGCAAGGAGATAGGAGGACTCAGAATGCCAAGACTTGAAGGTAAGGAAGTGACCTTGGGTTGGGAGCATATTTCACCTTAAAGTTAGTATGGTGAAAAGCTATTAGAATGTTTCTGTAGGCAAAAAGTCATCAAATATTGCAGTTTTATATGGATTAATCTAATAACAGTTGGGCCTGGACTCAGATGCACACCAATGGCTAATTGTCAGGGAAATGTTCATTCATGCCATTGGTCACTAGTCTTTGGAACCACAGACAGAGACATAAAGGCAAGGTTTAATGAAATCTTTCCTAGTGTTTGTGCATAAGAGTGTTATCCATTAATATAACCAGCCTCCCTTTCACCATTTTCTTCCATAAATGTTTCTTCCTTTCGCTTTCCCTTTTCTCTCTTTTTCCTTTATTGTGTCACTTTCTTTTCTGTGCTCTTGCTGTCACTCTTCCTTTCTCTAGGTAAGTAGTTAAGAGCACATATTGGAATTCTGCTTTTGCCACTGACTGCTTCTATGACCCTGGGCAAAGCAATTAATCTTTCTGCTGCAGATTATCCATCTGTAAACTTGGATGATCAGCTTTACTTCATGAGGTTGTTGAAAAGATTAAATAAGATAACATACATAAAACATTTAGTTCTGTCCCTAGTACATAGTAAACATTTAATTTTAGCATTACTATTTTCTCCTTTCCTCCTTCCTTTCATATTTTGTTTTTCTCTCATGTTTTCTTATTATTTTGCCCTGCCTCTTGTTCTCATCAGTATTGAACTCCATTCTTTAGCATTGCTAGTTTGTCTCAGCCAGTGGACAGCTCCAGGCAGGTACTTGACAATTTAGACTCTGTGATACATCCTTTAATCTTTTCCTGCTAGCCCTGCCTCTATCTGGAAGTCAGAGTGATTTTTCTAAAATGCAAATATGAGCATGTAATTCTCTGTCATAAACTTGCCTATAGTATATAATCCTAAGTCATCATCATGGAATACAAGGCCATCTACAATATGGCTACTATCATCAATCAAACTTCATCTCTGCCACTGAAAAAATCTGTAAAAATAGGTCACATAGGTGTGCTTGTTCCCCAAATACACCAGACTCTTTGGTTTTTCTGAACCATGGTGCTCCTTTCCCACTCTTCTACTTAGCAAACTCTTATACAGCCATCAAGGTCTCCCCCAACTCTCTTATCCAGAATTGATTCTTCTTTCCCTTTTGCTCCCATAGAATTTTGTGCAAATTGCTATTACAATACCTATCATACTCTTAGTATGGCTGTCCGCAAATAGACTGTGAGCCCATGGGGACAAAGCTCAGTTTTGCTCCTCTTTATTATTTCTGAGTCCTATAACTGAGCCTGTCACTCAACAAATAAACATATTCTATTTCTAAAACCTCTTCCACAAGTCTGGATAAGTTTAGGTTTAGAGTTTATGTCCACATAGCTGATATGATTTATGTCAACTTCGATATCTTTGCTCAATTGCAGGCTACCCCAGAGAAAAGTTGCATAATGGCTCTTACTAAATGTCTTTGAAAATGGGCAAGTATACAGGCCTGTACTGTGTGAGGACCAGGGGGTAGACAAGCATGACTCTTCAAGTCCTGTGTTAGCCTTAGGGTTATATTTTAACAAGCCATACAGTTTGTATGTCTTGGAAAGTGCTTAAAATTTTTGACCAATTATTCTTTTGATTACAATTCCATCTGAAGTTTTCTGATAATAGGATAAAGGTTGAGAATCTTCTGTGTTTCTGATTGGGAGAGAGGGATAGTATTTTGTTTTCCAGTTTTGCTTTATCTGCCTCCCTCTGAGATTTCAAGGGCTGCCCTTTTTGCTTTGTGGTTTTACATCTGGGCCATTACCTGGTTGGCTTGCAAGCAATTTTCCAGTAGAAATTAAATATAATCTCCACTCTATCAGGACTTGAGGAAACAATCCTAAGAAAAAGAGTGCTGCAAACTTTTGGATCAACAAATTTCAAAGCTGGTATACACAAAGATCCTTGGATTCTAAAGAAAGAGTAGAATCCAGATGTGGGATTGATGGCTGTCACTGGCGTCAGTATAAGGTGATAAAGTGGAATTAATTTCTTCAGGTAATAATGAAGAAAAGAGATGGTGACAGGGAGAAAGACTTATCATCCAAGTATTCAGGAGAAATTACACAATGCCCCTGGAAGCCTGAGCACTGAGGCAAACAGCTAAAGGCATTAGGAGACAAAATGAGAGAAAAAGAAATAGATATGTTTATTTGCTAACCTGTCAGCAATGAAAAGGAGAAATTAGAAATAAGAAAATGGAAATGTAAGAGTGAAAAAGTCCCACTGAGCCTCCTGATTTCACAGTTGCATCAAGGTAAATTCTCCTAATTCCATTAAACTGTCTCCAAGAATCCTGACATATACAGGATCCTTGGCATCTTTAAGGATGCATTCATCCAAGATAAAGGAGAGTATGGCTGACTCATGGAGACACTACTAATTTTGAATGAGAGCCCATCTCATCTGAGTTACTGCTCTAAATAGGCCGGGAAAATGTTGGCTGGAGTGAGTTACATGTGGGAATCACAAGAGCCTGGACAATCTTTGCTCTACAATGTGCAGCTGTGTGAGCTTGGACACGTCTCTTCCTCTCTCTGTTTTTTTCTTCTCTCCTCTAAAAATGAAGAACATTAAACTCTGTCTTATGTCCCTCAAGACTGCTTGTGAGAATCAAATGAGCTGGCACTGAAAACTGTGATCACAGAGACTTCTGCCAGGTTACTGGGCTAAGATCTCAGGGGTTTAAGCTCTATCTCCACTATCTAGAAGTGATTATTTTTCTCCAGAAAGATACCAGAGGACTGCCAAAGATGGACTCAGTAGCCATGGCCTCAATCCCTTCATCTGCAGCCTGACAGCAACATTACCAATGGTGTGTGTCAGATTTTTTTAAATGTTAGAAATGATAAAGCCATGCATTTCCTACGGTATTGATTAAAAAAGCATTATGCAGCTCAAAGGTCAGGACTGTGTTCTCTGTACACATTCTGTATGGTTCCAAGGGAAATAAAACATAAATAAGCCAACTTGGTAGCCTTAAAGCTGTGCTAATCGCCAGAGGCAAAGTTATTACAAGCAAAGAGCACAGATTGAGCTGCCAGAAGTAAGGAGTGGTCTGGGCATGTTTACGTTTTGCTGGACAAAGAAAAGAATGGGCCGTCTGTTCTTTGTATACAAAAATGGCATAGTTTGGACCCAGTAGCAATCTGCCTTTAGTTTTTCTCCAGTAGTCAGAGTAGGTATACACTGAGCCATCCTTATAATTCACTTCTAAAGTCCCTCTTACTGAGGTGACTCACTGAGCTGAGGTTAGGATTCCATCTGTGGCCTAGGTTAGAGCTCTAGCTTTAGTTATTAGAATGGTTTTTCTTGTATATGTCAAATTTCTATCTTAGTTTTGATAATTTTGGTTTCTAACCAAATGAGCTAACTGGATCAACCCAAATAAAACTGTGGTTTGAAAATTTTTCTTTGTAGATACCTAAACATGTACACGTTAAGAAACATATTGGTACAATTCTTCAATGCCTACACCCATACCTGTGTATGTGCATGTGTGTGTTCATAGGGACAATGTTTAGTGCCATCCATTATTCCAGGAGAATTATTACCTATAGAAGGACAAAAAAATACAAATTAAGTAAATAAATAGCAAGAAGCAAATGTTCAAAGGAGGGAAAAGTTCTCACTTCTCTGATATTTTTTACCCATCTTTCGTATATTAACAAAGATAAGCCAATATGGCCAATATGGTAAATCACAGGAATATTCTGGTGATATTTTCTTCAGGAAATGGTTCCCTTGACTCAGAGTATAGTCACACTTGGAATACTTTCTGGAGCATCATGCTTATTTTGTTGTTTAAATTTATATTTGTGTATCACCTCACACCCATCAGAATGGCTATAATCAACAAGAAATAACAAGTATTGGAGAGGATGTGGAGAAAAGGGAACCCTCATACAGTGCTGGAGGGAATGCAAACTGGTGGAGCCACTGTGGAAAAGAGTATGGAGATTTCTCAAATAATTAACAATAAAAATACGATATGACCCAGCTATCCCACTACTGGGTACTTATTGAAAGAACACGAAATCAACAATTCAAAGAGATGTATGCATCCCTATGTTCATCACAGCATTATTCACAATAGCCAAGATGTGGAAACAACCCAAGTGCCCATCAACAGATGGATGGATAAAGAAAATGTGGTATATATATATATATATATATATATATATGTATGTATGTCCCTCAAGACTGCTTGTGAGAATCAAATGAGCTGGCACTGAAAACTGTGATCACAGAGACTTCTGCCAGGTTACTCTTGTATATATATATACAAGAGAATACTACTCAGCCATAAAAAAGACATTTGCAACAATATGGATGGACCCTGAGGCTATTACGCTAAGCGAGATAGCCAGACAGAGAAAGACACTGTATGATTTCACTCCTATGTGGAAGATAAACAAACATAAGGATAACAAGAACACAATTAGTGGTTACCAGAGGGGAAGGGGGTGGGAGGAGGGCAAAAGTGGTAAAGGGGCACATACATATGTGACAGATAAAAACTAGACTATTGGTACTAAACATGATGCAGTCTATAGAGAAACTGAAATATGATAATGTAAACTTGAAATTTACACAATGTTATAAGCCAATATGACTTCAATAAAATAAAAAAAAATATCTCTGGGATAACTTAGGTATCAAAAGTATGTTACAGAGAAACATACTTGGAGATTCTTCTCTGGGATGCTGTTATATATTGAGGTTTGTTTACCAAAGGCACACATACTTCACACACAGATAGCATTTAATGGGATTGGTTAGATCACACTGAAACCCTAGGACCACTTGGTCCTCATCTCTAACCACCTCAGGGTTGGCCTTATTCATCTGAGTTCCAAGGTCCTAGAAATCTCCCAGCCTCCTGTGAAGCCCATAAAAATGTTACTGGTTAAATTAGGCCCAGAACAGGGCTCAGGAATGGTATACACTCACTGTATGTTTATGTGGAAGACCTGGAACAGGTTCCCTACTTCTTTTTTTTTTTCTGAGTTCATAATAGTTTACATCAATGTGAGATTTCAGTTGTACATTATTTCTTGACTGTCACCACATAAGTGCTCCCCTTTACCCCCTGTGCCCACCCCCACCCCCCTTCCTTGGTAACCACTGAACTGTTTTCTTTGTCCATGTGTTTGTTCATTTTCCACATATGAGTGAAATCATGTAGTGTTTGTCTTTCTCAGTCTGACTTATTTCGTTTAGCATAATTTCCTCTGGGTCCTTCCATCTTGCTGCAAATGGGATGAATTTGTGTTTTTCATGGCTGAGTAGTATTCCATTGTGTGTGTGTGTGTATATATATATATATATATATATATATATATATATATATATATGACATCTTCTTTATCTAATCATCAGTCAATGGACACTTGGATAGTTTCCATGTGTTGGGTGTTGTGAATAGTGCTGTAATGAACATAGGGGTGAATATGTTACTTTGGGTTGTTACTTTCAAGTTGTTTGGGTAGATACCCAGCAGTGGGATAGCTGGGTCGTATGTAGTTCTATTTTTAGTTTTTTGAGGAGTCTCCATACTGTTTTCCATAGTGGCTGCACCAGTTTGCATGCCCACCAGCAGTGTATAAGGGTTCTCTTCTCTCCACACCCACTCCAGCATTTGTTATTTTTAGTCTTAGTGATTATAGCCATTTTAACAGGCATAAGGTGGTATCTTAGTATAGTTTTGATTTGCATTTCCATGATGATTAGTGATGGTGAACATCTTTTCATGTGGTTATTGGCAATCTGTATATCTTCTTTGGAAAAAGATCTGTTAACATCCTCTGCCCATTTTTTGATCAGGCTGTTTGTTTTTTTACTGTTCAGTTGCATGAGTTCCTTATATATTACAGAGATTAACCCCTTATCAGATATATGATTTGAAAATATTTTCTCCCA
This sequence comes from Equus caballus, assembly GCF_041296265.1. Lineage (NCBI taxonomy): Eukaryota > Metazoa > Chordata > Mammalia > Perissodactyla > Equidae > Equus > Equus caballus. The sequence goes on along the minus strand of NC_091715.1, from coordinate 123,493,114 downwards.
GTTGGTGGGTTGTCTGTTTTGATCCTAGTTTCTTTTGCCTGGCAGAAGCTCCTTAGTCTGATGAACTCCCATTTGTTTACTTTTTCTTTTTTTTCCCTTGTCCGAGAAGACATGGTATTTGAAAAGGTCCTTTTAAATTTGATGTCGAAGAGTGTACTACCTATATTATCTATCTTCCAGGAGTTTTATGGTTTCAGGACTTATCTTCAAGTATTTGATCCATTTTGAGTTTATTTTTGTGCATGGTTTGAGATAACAGTCTACCTTCATTCTTTTGCATGTGGCTCTCCAGTTTTCCCAACACCATTTATTAAAGAGACTATCTTCTCTCCATTGTATGTTCTTGGCACCTTTGTCAAAGATTAGCTGCCATTAGATGTGTGGTTTCATCTCTGGGCTTTCAGTTCTGTTCCATTGATCTGTGTGCCTTTTTTGGACCAGTATCATGCTGTTTTGATCACTATGGCTTTGTAGTACATTTTGAAATCAGGGATTGTGATACCTCAAGCTTTGTTCTTTTTTCTCAGGATTCCCTTAGCAATTTTGGGTCTTTAATCGGCGCGTTTGAATTTTAGGATTCTTTTTTCTATTTCCATGAAGAATGTCATTGGGAATCTGTTTGGGATTGCATTGAATCTGTAGATTGCTTTGGGTAGTAGGGACATTTTAACTATGTTTATTCTTCCAATCCATGTGCATGGAATCTCTTTCCATCTTTTTATGTCATTATCAATTTCTTTCAGTAATGTCTTATAGTTTTCATTGTATAAGTACTTCACCTCCTTGGTTAAATTTATTCCTAGGTACTTTATTCTTTTAGTTGTGATTGTATTCTTGAGTTCTTTGTCTGTTAAGTTCATTATTAGACTATAGAAAAGCAACTGATTTTTCTAAGTTGATTTTGTACACTGCAACTTTACTGTAGTTGTTAATTATTTCTATTAGTTTTCTGATGGATTCTTTGGGGTTTTCTATATATAAGATCATGTCGTCTGCAAATAGTGAGAGTTTCACTTCTTCACTCCCTATTTGGATTCCTTTTCTTTCTTTCTCTTGCCTAATGGCTCTGGCCAAAACCTCCAGTACTATGTTGAATAAGAGTGGTGAGAGTGGGCATCCTTGTCTTGTTCCTGTTCTCAGGGGCATGGCGTTCAGTTTTTGCCCATTGAGTATGATGTTGGCTGTGGGTTTGTCATATATGGCCTTTATTATGTTGAGGTAATTTCCTTGAATCCCCATTTTGTTAAGAGTTTTTATCATAAATGGCTGTTGGATTTTGTCAAATGCTTTCTCTGTATCTATTGAGATGATCATGTGGTTTTTATTCCTCAATTTGTTGATGTGGTGTATCACATTGATTGGTTTGGGTATGTTGAACCATCCCTGTGTCCCTGGTATAAGTCCCACTTGATCATGATGTATGATCCTTTTGATGTATTGCTGAATTTGGGTTGCCAAAATTTTGTTGACGATTTTTGCATCTATGTTCATCAGTGATGTTGGCCTGTAGTTTTCCTTTTTTGTGCTGTCCTTGTCAGGCTTTGGTATCAGAGTGATGTTGTCCTCATAGACTGTGGTAGGAAGTGTTCCATCTTTCCTAATTTTTTGGAATATCTTGAGAAGGATAGGTATTAACTCCTCTCTGAAAGTTTGGTAGAATTATCCAGGGAAGCCATATGGTCCTGGGGTGTTATTCTTTGGGATGCTTTTGATTACTGTTTCAATCTCTTTCCTTGTGATTGGTCTATTCAGATTGTCTGTTTCTTCTTGGTCCAGCTTTGGGAGGTTGTAAGAGTCTAAGAATTTATCCATTTCCTCTAGATAATCCATTTTGTTGGCATATAGTTTTTCATAGTATTCTCTTATATTCTGTTGTTTTTCTGTGGTGTCTGTTGTTATTTCTCTGCTTTCATTTCTAATTTTGTTTATCTGAGCTTTCTCTCTTGTTTTCTTTCTAAGTCTGGCTAGGGGTTTGCCAATTTTATTTATCTTCTCAAAGAACGAGCTCTTTCTTTCATTGATCCTTTCTACTGCCTTTTTTTTGTTTCAGTAGCATTTATTTCTGCTGTGATTTTTATTTCTCTCTTTCTGCTGACTTTGGGCTTTGTTCTTTTTTTCTAATTCAGTTAGGTGTAATTTGAGATTACTTATTGGGGATTTTTCTTGTTTGTTACAGTGTGCCTGTGTTGCTATGAATTTACCTCTTAATATGGCTTTGGCTGCATCCCATATGAGTTGGTATGGTATCTTATCATTTTCATTCGTCTCCAGATAGTTTTTGATTTCTCCTTTGATTTCTTCAATGATCCATTGCTTTTTCAATAGCATGTTGTTTAGTCTCCACATCTTTGTCCCTTTCTCAGCATTTTTCTTGTAATTAATTTCTAGCTTTATAGCATTGTGATTGGAAAAGATGATTGTTATTATTTCAATCTTCTTAAATTTATTGAGGCTTGCCTTGTTTCCCAACATATGGTCTATCCTTGAGAATATTCCATGTGCACTTGAGAAGAATGTGTATTCTGCTGTTTTTGGATGGATTGTTCTATATATGTCTATTAAGTCCAACTGGTTTAGATTTTCATTTAATTCCACTGTTTCCTTGTTGATTTTCTCTCTGGAGGATCTATCCATTGATGTGAGCAGAGTGTTGAGGTCCCCTACTATCATTGTGTTATTATTAATATCTTCTTTCAGGTTTGTTATTAGTTGCTTTATGAACTTTGGTGCTCCTCTGTTGGGTGCAAATATATTTATAAGTGTTTCTTCTTCTTGATGGAGTGTCCCTTTGATCACTACATACTGCCCCTCTTTGTTTCTCTTTACCTTTCTTATCTTGAAGTCTACTTTGTCTGATATAAGTACTCTGACACCAGCTTTCCTTTGTTTGCCATTATCTTGGAGTATCATCTTCCATCCCTCACTCTTAGCCTGTGTTTGCCCTTGGAGCTGAGATGTGTTTCCTGGTGGCAGCATATTGTTGGGTCTTGTTCTTTAATCCATCTCGCCACTCTGTGTCTTTTTATTGGAGAATTCAATCCATTTACATTTAGGGTGATTACTGATGTATGATGACTTAATGCTGTCATTTTATCACTCGTTTTCCAGTTTTGCTGTATTACCATTGTTTCTCGTCCTTTGTGTTTGGTCTACCCATTGTATTATGTAGCTTTTTATGATGTGTTTCTTTGTTTTTTCCTTATTTATTATTTGTGTCTCTGTTCTGCTTTTTTGTTTTGTGGTTATACTGAGGTTTGCATTCAGAATCTCATGTATGAGATATTTCATTTTCTGATGGCCTCTTATTTCCTTGACCTAAAGTGATTCAGTCCCTTTCCTCCTCCCCTCCTAAGTTGCTTTTCTCACATCTTTTTCCATATTGTGTTGTGAGTTTGTGGTTAAAATGACAGGCTTGTCTTTGTTTTTGGTGTTTTCCTTCCATTTAGCTTATTGCTACACTTGAATACTTGAAGTCCTATTCTGATTCTCTCTACCTATTTAACTCCTTACTCTGTGTTTTGTGACCCCTTTCTCCCTCTTTTTTTTAAGGTGTGAGGACCTTCTTGAGGATTTCTTGTGGGGGGGTGGGTGCGTCTTGTGGCTATGGACTCTCTTAGCTTTTGTTTGTCTGGGAAAGTTTTTATTTTTCCCACATATCTGAAGGATATTTTTGTTAGATATAGTATTCTTAGCTGAAAATTTTTGTCTTTTAAAGATTTGAATATGTCATTCCATTCTCTCCTAGATTGTAAGGTTTCTGCAGAGAAATCCACTGAAAACCTGATAGGGGTTCCTTTGTAGGTTATTTTCTTCTGCTTTGCTGCCCCTAGTATTCTTTCTTGGTCATACATTTTTGTCAGTTTTACAAATATATGCCTTGCAGTGGGTCTTTTTACATTGACATATCTAGGAGATCTGCAGTCCTCTTCCGCACAGATCTCCCCCACTTTCCCTAGCTTTGGGAAGTTCTCTGCTATTATTTCGTTGAACACATTTCCTGCTCCATTCTCCTTTTCTTCTCCTTCTTGAATACCTATGATTCTTATGTTGCATTTCCTCATTGAGTTGGATATTTCTTGGAGACTTTCTTCCTTTCTTTTTAGTCTAGTTCTCTCTCCTTCTCTGTCTGGAGCATTTCAACATGTCTATCTTCGATTATGCTGTTACACTCCTCTATGATATCCACCTGAGCGTTCAGGGAATCTGTATGTTGTTTTATTTCTTCCATTGTGTCTCTCATATCTAATATGTTTCAATCTCTTTTGTGAAGTAGCTCCTGAACTTGTTGAATTGTTTCTCTATATTCTCTTTTACATAATTGAGTTTTTTTGATGATAGCTATTTTGAGTTCATTGTCATTTAGATTACATATTTATGTGTCCTCAGGACTGAATTCTGGGTACTTGTCATTTTCTCTCTGGTCTGCAGATTTGCTGTAGTGTTTGACATTGTTAGAGGAAGTGGGTTATGTCTTTTGCATTCTGATATTGTTTGGTTGCAGTTACCGCCTATTGCCACTTGCTGGGGGTCAAGAGCCGTGTATTCTGAGCCCTCTGCCTTCAGCTGAGATCCCCGGCAGTGGAGCTGCATGGGGCGGGTGGAGGGAGTGGCACTTCCTCTTGTGTGCTCTTGGGGTTTTCTCACTCTGCTCTCACTTTCTTGTCTCCTAGGGTGTTGGCTTGATGAGGTCATCCCTCATGAAAGCTCTTTTCCCAGTAGAGTGCTTCCCTCTAGGCTGCATGGGCCCTTGGTGATCCTTAATGTTCCCATGAACACATGTCACCTTGCCTTTTCCTTCCCTCATGGAGTGTCCTGTGGTCTAGGATAGCTGTCTTTAGGGGAGGGAACGAAGTTCTCTCTTACCCTGTTCCACCTCCTCTGAGGGGGCCTCCAGCCTCTCTGCCCTCGGTCGTATGGCTGCGTGTCTCTCTGACATTTTTGTGTTGTGTTAGGATGTGTTCTGTTAGAGTATGGATGGCCCTTGTCATTGTTTGTTGGAGGGGAGAGAGTCTCATGCGAGTTCACTCTGCCATGATGCTGACGTCACTCCCAGCTCCCTGCTTCTTTTTGTCATACAAATGGATCTTTGGAATTCACATCTCAGAAGCTGCTGCTCCTCTACTAGCCCTTAGAGACATAGATGTCCAATGGGACTGAGAGCCACACTAACATTTCAGAATGGTAGGAGCTACCTCATGGCCGTCTCTACACAGGCAGACAGCTCTGGAGATAGGTTGCAATCTTCAGGGAATTTGGAGTATCTCAATAGCCTAGGGTGGATTTTCTGAATGAAGTGAAATTCCTTCCTGTGTCAGAGGGTGGTAACTGACTAGTGCCTGACTAGTGCCCAACTGCAGGAATAAGAGAGTTTTGAAGTGCAAAAGTGTTTTTTTTTTTTTAATTTTATCATGGTAAGAACACTTAACATGAGATCTACCCCAACACATTTTTGACTGTACTATACAGTGTTATTGATTATAGGTACAATGTTGTAAAGCAGATCTCTACAGCTTATTTATCTTGCTTAACTGAAAATTTATGCCCCTTGACTAGTAACCTCCCATTTTCTCCTCCCCCTCATCCATGGCAACCACCATTCCACACTTTGATTCTATGAATTTGACTATTTTCTATTTTACCACATTTTCTTCATTCATGTATCAATGGACATTTAGGTTGTTCCCACTTCTTGGCTATTGTGAATAGTGCTGCAATGAACATAGGAATGCTAAAATATCTTTGAGATCTTGATTTACATTCTTTTCGATAGATATCCAACAGTCGATTGCTGGCCCATCAGATAGTTCTACCTTTAATTCTTTTGAGGAACCTCCATGCTCTTTTCCATAACGTCTGCACCATTTTGCATTCCCACCAACAGTTTGCAAGGGTTTTACTTCCTCCACATCCTTGCCAACACTTCTTGTTTTTTGTTTTTTTTATAATAGCCATGATGACAGGTATGAGGTGATGTCTCATTGTGTGTGCATGTGGTTTTTTTTAAGGAGGTTTCTCCTTTTTTGTGTTTGAGGAGGATTGGCCCTGAGCTAACGTCTGTTGCCAATCTTTCCCTTTTTTTTCTTCTCCCTAAAGCCCCCAGCACACAGTTGTATATCATAGTTGTGAGTCAGTCTAGCTCTTCTATATGGGATGCTGCCACAGCATGGCTTAATGAGCTGCGTGTAGTTCTGTGCCCTGGATCCAAACTGGCGAACGACGGGCCACTGAAGCAAAGCATGCAAACTTAGCCACTCAGGTACAGGGCCGTCCACTCGTTATGGTTTTGATTTCTATTTTCCTGATGATTTCTGACATTGAGCATTTTTTCATAAACCTGTTGGCCATTTGTATGTCTACTTTGGAGAAATATTTATTCAAGTTCTTAGCCAATTTTTTAATTGGAGTATTATTTTTTTGCTACTGAGTTGTAGGAGTTCCTTATATATTTTGAAGTTTAACCCCCATATCAGATCTCTGTTTTGCAAATATTTTCTCCCATTCAATAGGTCGCCTTCTCACTCTTTCAATTGATTGTTTCCTATGCTGTGCAGAAGCTTTGTAATTTGATGTAGTCCTACTTGTTTATTTTTGTTGTTGTTGTTGCCTGTGGGTTTTGTGTTTGATTCACGATTTCATTGCCAAGACCAATGTCATGAAGCTTTTCCCTAGGTTTCCTTCTAGTTTTATAGTTTGGGTCTTATTTTTAAGTCTTTAATCCATTTTGAGTTGAATTTTATGTTTGATGTAAGATAAAGATCCAATTTTACTCTTTTGCATGTGAATATCCAGTTTTTGCAACATTATTTGTTAAATAAACTATCCTTTACAATTGTATATTCTTGGCACCCTTTTCAAAGATCAGTTGACTCTATATGCATGGATTTATTTCTTTGCTTTCAATTCTATTCCATTGGTCTATATGTCTGTTTTCATTCCAGTGTAATACTGTTTTGATTACTATAGCTTTGTAATATATTTTGAAATCAGGAAGCATTATGCTCCCAACTTTGTTCTTCTTTCTCAAGATCAATTTGTCTATGGTCTTTTGTGATTTCATATAAATTTCAGAATTAGTTTTCTATTTCTGTAAAAAAAATACCATTGTTATTTAGAGAGTGATTGCATTGAATCTGTAGATTGATTTGGATAGTAGGGACATTTTTGACAATATTAAGTTTTCATATCCATGAACATGGGATGTCTTTCCGTTTGTCTGTGTCTTTAATTTCTTTCATCAACGTTTCATAATCCAACTTTGGTGATTGATCAGTAATCTAAAACCTCCCAACAAAGAAAATTGTAGGACCAGATGGCTTTACAAGTGAATTCTACCAAAAATTTAAAGAAGAATTAATGTCACTACTTCTCAAACACTTCCAAAGATTGCAGAGGAGGGAACACTTCCAAACTCATTTTATGAGTCCCGCATTATCCTGATACCAAAGCCAAACAAAGACACCACAAGAAAAAAAAGACAATTACAGGCCAATATCTCTGATTAATATAGATGAAAAAATCTTCAACAAAATACTAGCAAACAAAATCCAATAGCACATTAAAAGGACCACACACCATGACCAAAGAGGATTTATCCCTGGGGTGCAAGGATGTTTCAACATGAAAATCAGTTAACGTGATACATCACAGTTACAGAATAAAGAAAAAAATCACATGATTATCTTAATATATGCAAGAAAATCATTTGACAAAATTCATCACCTGTTCTTGACAAAAACTCTCAACAAACTAGGAGTAGAAGGAAAGCATCTCAGCATAATAAAGGTCGTATATAACCCCAAAGCCCAAAGATACCATCATTGTCAATGGTGAAAAATGTAAGCTTTTCTCTAAGATCAGGAATAAGACAAGGATGCCTACTAGCACCACTTCTATTCAATAGTACTGGAAGTCCTAACCAGAGAAATTAGCTAAGAAAAAGAACTAAAAGGCATCCAAACCAGAAATGATGAAGTAAAATTGTTCCTCTTTGCAGATGCCATCTTCTAATATTTAGAAAACCCTAAAGAGTCTGTTAACAAAACTATTAGAACTAATAAACTCAGTAAAGTTGCAGGATACAAAAATCAACATAAAAATTAGTTGCGGGCCAGCTCCGTGGCCGAGTGGTTAAGTTCATGTGCTCTGCTTCGGCGGCCCAGGGTTTCACCAGTTAAGATCCTGGGCACAGACATGGCACCACTCATCAGGCCACACTAAGGCAGTGTCCCACATGCCACAACTAGAAGGACCCACAAGTAAAATATACACCTATGTACTGGAGGGATTTGGGGAGAAAAAGTAGGAAAAACAAAAAAAAGAAGATGATTGGCAACAGTTGTTAGCTCAGGTGCCAATCTTTAAAAAAAAATCAGTTGCATTTCTATACACTAACAATGAACTATTTGAGAAGGAAATTAGCAAAACAATTCAATTTACAATAACATCAAAAAGAATAAAATACTTAGTAATAAGGTTTTTTTTAATGTAGTCAAAATGTATAGCTTCTTGACTGAGTTATAATTAGAAAGAGTTTCCTCAGCTAAGTTTATAAAGGGATTATTGAATGTTTCATTCTAGTTTTTTGTGGTTTATTTTATCTTTTAATATTTTATCCATTTGGGGATTATCCTGATGTACTTATGAAGTATGATTCCAACTTAATTTTTCCAGATAACTATCTAATTGTGTTAAAATTATTCATTAAATATTTTTCTTTTCCCCCATGCATTTTGGCCTATTCTAGACTTTATATTCTGTTTCAATGACTTGCTTATTTGTACACTGTATCACAGTTTTTTTTTCTTTTTTTGAGGAAGATTGGCGTGAGCTAACTGCTACCAATCCTCCTCTTTTATCTGAGGAAGACTGGCCCTGAGCTAACATCTGTCCCCATCTTGCTCTACTTTATACGTGGGATGCCTACCACAGCATGGCTTGCTAAGCAGTGCCATGTCCACACTCAGGATCTGAACCAGCGAACCCTAGGCTGCTGAAGTGGAACATGCACACTTAACCGCTGCACCACTGGGCCAGCTCCTGTATCAGAGTTTTAATTGTTGTAGCTTCATAATAACTTTGAATATCTGATAGGTCTGTCCCTTACTAATTGTTCTTATTTTTTTCAGAGTTTTTTTCTCCCTGGGGAATATTGTTTGTTTAATTTTCTTTAAATTCTGGAAACTTCTTGTCTAATTTTCTGCACCAAAAAAATTGCTAAATTTATTGAGATGTTAAATTTATAAAGTAACTTAGAAGAAGTTGAAATTATAATGAAATTAAGTATACATATCTAAAACATCTTCTATATGCAAGATTTTGGAATTTTATTTTCTTTTTATTCTCTCTAAAATGATATGCTTTTTAACTGTCTGGACCATGTTAATTTTGTTTTTAGGGGAGTAGAAAGGCAGGTCTTTGACAACTCTCCCTTATTCTTTAGTGGAAATCAGCTTATTTGCAATTTTCTTTCTCTTCTAGTGTCAATTTTTTTTTAAAGATTTTATTTTTTTCCTTTTTCTCCCCCAAAGCCCCCCAGTACATAGTTGTATATTCTTCGTTGTGGGTCCTTCTAGTTGTGGCATGTGGGACGCTGCCTCAGCGTGGTTTGATGAGCAGTGCCGTGTCCGCGCCCAGGATTCGAACCAACGAAACACTGGGCTGCCTGCAGCGGAGTGCGCGAACTTAACCACTAGGCCACGGGGCCAGCCCCTTCTAGTGTCAATTTTGATAAATTATATTTTTATAGAAAATTATTCACTTTATGCTTGCTTTCATATTTATTTATATAAGTGGTTTTATAATTTAAAAAATCAGTAGTTATTTCCTTAATTCCCAAATTTTAGTGGTCAAATATGGTAAAAATATTTCACACATGCAGAGCCCAATATAGATATTCCTGCTTTCGTGGCCAGACTTCTATGTGCTTGTTAAGAACCCAGACTCCTTCCATTATGTGGCTTTGCCATCTATTAGCGCCTCTTATTTTTTAATAAAAATATTCAATTTTAAGAGGTTATCTGCCTCCTATTGACAGTTATGAGAAGAAAGAGTGAGGACACATGGGGACATTTTGTGGGCCATGCATAGATGTGGTTTATATCAATTATATCTACATTCCATTGTCCAGAACGCAATCACATGCTTATATTTTACTGCAAGTAAGTCTGGGAAGTTTAGTCTAGCATTTTGTATATAGAGAAAAAGAAATAGATTTTGATGAACATTTTAAAGTCTCTGCTATACCAATTTCTCTAAAAATGACATTTATAATGTTTTGTTTTATTTCGATTTCATAATAATTTCTAGAAGGAGAAGTGAGAAGATGTTGAAATGATGATTCTTTGATGTACATTTTGAAAGCCTATAAAATAGTGGATAATAAGATGGACTTTGCTGTAAGATAGACACGGATTCAAGTTCCAGATCTTCTAACTTGATCTGGGTGACCTTATACAACTTGTGTAAAAAAGTATAATAATGGAACCTACTTCAAAGTGTTGTTGTGAAGAGTCAATGACAAAAGTTAGTATAAAGTGCTTAATCTTGTAGCTGGCAATATTATTATAATTAGTAATAATAGTAGCATCATGTTGGCAAGCAGAGCACACGTTGGTCTGTGAGGAGTTAAAGGCACGAGAAGCAGACACGGTTAAGATCTGTGTGGGTTGAAATAGGCAAGCACACATTGAGAATTAGCAATTACATAGGGCAGTGGTCTTCTGTAAACCTTTAGAACATTGACCAACATAATAGGATTTCTTTTAGCCTTGGAGGAGCTGTGGTACTCCCATGTAATCTTGTTCAGGCCTTATTGTTGAGCTGCAAGTTCTAAAAAATCACTGGAATTGCTGCTGTTTGATGCTAGGCTGTGTCTCTACTTATGCCACTCCACCAGAGCTCTCTGAGCAGTAACAGTCTCAATTCAACATTTTCTTCTTCTACCTGACCATCATGTATTAAGCCACATGCTACTCACTCGCATATCACATCCCTTCCTTCCTTCAAGCTATGTCTACAGAGTCACATTTTCAGTAAACCTGTTTTGACTAGTTCCATGGTTATTCTTCCTTCTCATTGGCTTTACTTTTTCCTAGAAAATATCATTCAGTTGACTTTCTAATTATTCACTTTCTAGTTTTTGGAGAGGGACAATTAGCCTTTTTCTTGTCTTTATGTGCTTGGGAAAAAATAGATTGTCATGTTCTCAGGGGCATGGACAAAGGAGCTTTTCCATCTTCTATTTTCTTTAAGTCCCCTCTAGAATACCTAAAGTTTATTTTTCTCACAGTGGTCATTTGCGGAAAGTTGAGTGATTAACTGCCCATTTCATTATATACCTAGATACTTCCAGCTTCTTCAAGGAAAGATGCAAAAATAGTCTTTTTACTTCCTGCTTCTTCTCGAGAGGAGAGAGACCTGATAAGGACCAAGAATTTGCTGGACAGTTTCTCAAAATTATTCATAAGACCCCTGGAAAGTAGTACCTATTTTGGTCACATGGCTGACCAGTGCTCTGAAGGTTGACAGGAGACATCTTTGGGCACCAGAGGACCTTACAAATAAGCAACATTGTGTGTAAGTGTGGGGTCACTGTTTGGGCCGGAAACCACAAGGGATCATAGGAAATGTTGAGAATTAGCTCCCATAGCAGTAAACAAATTCTGTTCTACTTGAGTAGTTCCAAGATACAGAACAATGACTTGGCATTTGTGTAAGTGGAAAGGATTTGAAAGCTACAGGGCAGTCAGTGATTGAGGTTAAAGCTGTTACATGACTGGTGTTTAACACGCTGTTAATTGGGTAGTGGGAAAGAAAGCAACTGGGCAGTCCAGAGAGACATGGTGCTTTTAACATGAGAAGAGAATTTGGCCTGCACTAAATTGTGCAATAAAAAGCAATGTGTTTCTCATGCACAAAGAGAACAGTTCAGTGGTAACCAGGGGAAGGGGGCTAGGGGGTGGGCAGAGGGGGTGAAGGATAGCCCTTATATGGTGATGGACAAGAAATAATGTACAACTGAAATTAACAATGGTATAAACTATTATGATATCAATTAAAAAAAAAACAGTGAGTTTCTCTTCTGTGGTATGTAACATTTCTTACCTAATAGATTGACAAGTAGTCATATTGGGTCTATTCAGGCCAGCAGAGCAGTCGAAAGGTTCTTGGAGGAGTGTCATTGTGCCCTTTGTAAACTAAGTTGCCATTTCTAACCATTGTAACTGCAATTTGGCAGACATTTACTGAGAAAGTGCTTGCTTTATATTATGCTCTGTGTGAAGTGATAGGGATTCTACAGTGAAGGAAGGAGACATGGCCTCTGACTCCTAAAAATCAGATAAACAAATGACTGACCAGCACATATCATACTATGAGATGTATCTCCTGAAAGGGAAAGGATTGGAGGCACTGACAGGTACTGTCTCCCTTGTGGTTGTCAATAAACTTTCTACTTTGTAAAATAAGACCGTTTGTTTCTAAATTTAACACAGACTAAAAATTTGGAAAATATATAAATTCTAACAAAAGAAATCATTCATAATCCTAAAAAACAGATAATCACTGTTAATATTTTTGTGTATTTCATTCATTATTTGCATTATATAGATGTACATAAACATATAGTTGACGCACTGCATATAAAATTTCAATCTTGCCTTTTCCCAGTAAGTTAGAATAATTTCTCTCTGTCATTAAAAACACCATAAATATTATATTAAAGACTGTATAACATTAACTTGTAGATATATTTTACTCAATTGTTCCCCAATTGACGGACATTTCAATTAGCATATATTTTGCAAATGCTTGGGATGGATAAACAATTTTGGCTATATTAATGTAGTGCTTTAAATGGCGTAGTTGATCATAAGAACAATAGAGAGAAAGGCAGGGGAAGAGAGAAAGAGAGAGAGAGAGGAAGAGAGAAGAAGAGATAGAGAATGAATGACATGACCATGAAAACACCTAGATCTGAAAACCTGCTTCTGTGATATAGTGCCTGGGATACATGCCCCTGAAATCTCCTATGACGGCTACCTATCAATCAGAGATCCTGCATTAATACATCGTGACCTCAACATCAGGACTTCATGGACATTTATGGCTGACATCAGGGGTGTAGTTTTTCCTTTTTGAAGTGGTTCTAAGACTTCATAGCATTTGGGAGTTTGCCTTTGGTGGGGTCTGAAAGACCACAGAGTCAAAGTTAGGCATTGAGTAACACTGGAAATTTTAGTATGAGGGTGAGAGGGTAGAGGAAGCCAAAACAACATCTTTTCCTTTCTGTGGCTAGGAGATTAGGGCATTGTAGACTTTGAGGGAGCACAGTCCCCGAGACTGTCCTCACTTCTGATCCCAACTGAAAGTTTGAGGGGTTCTTGAAACCAGTCTGAGCTTCTATGATTTGCTAGGACTCACACAACTCACTGACAGCTGTTGTATTCAAGGTTATGATTTACTGCAGGAAAAGATAAAGATTAAAGTCATTCAAGGGAAGAGATTCATAGGGCAGAGTCAAGGAAAGTTGCAAATTCAGGACTTCCAGTTGTCCTTTCCCATGGAGTCATGGACAGTATTATTTTATCAGCATCAATGTGTAACAATACACACAGAGTATTGCCAACCAGGGAAGCTCACCTGAGTCTTGGTGTCCAGAGATTTTATTAAGGCTCTGTGATTGACTGCCCACATGACTGATCCTTAGTTTCCAGGACCTCCAGATGTAGAACTGATACCACATGGCTGACCTTTAGTCTCCAGTCACTCTTGACGTATAGTGGACACTGTGTGTCCCAAAGTCTCTGTCATAAGTTATATCGTTAAAATGTCCAGTGGCCAAGGGCCCCAGGTAAACAAAGACACTTTTATCAGGCAGGATATTCCAAAAGCTTAAGAGATTACCTCCCAGAAGCCAAGAGCAAAGGCCAGACCTCTTTCTGGGAAAAGTTAAATTTCTTACTATAGAGGTAATCTGTCTAGCAGGGACCTCCCCTTGTGATTCTCTACCAGCCTGTGGTGTTCTATGAAGGAAACCACTGAGGGAATACTACTTTTGTCTTGTAGAAGGGAGGTAGTAACTTAAGCACATAAAGCACCATTCAGTGGTTTAGCATGCTGGCACTTTGCTTGGCTCACCCTTTTTCTTCTCAGGGCTATCTGGGTCTAAGCACAAGCAGAACAGGTAGTTCTTATGTGGTGTGACATGAAATCTATTTTAAAAATCCCCTAACGACAAACCTGTTCCTTCATGCTCTGGAGCCACAAAACATCAGAACCAAGTGACCTCTTAAAGACCATCTAGTTTGGGTGTTGGAAACTATGACTTGGGGCCAAATCTGGCTCTCTGCTTGTTTTTGTGAATAAAGTTTAATTGGAATGGCCATGCCCCTTCATTTACGTATTGTCTATGGCTGCTTTCACGCTACAATGGCAGAGTCGAGTGGTTGTGATGTAAACCAAATAGCAACAAAAACGCTAAACTATCTGACCCTTTACAGAAAAACATTGGCTGACTGCTGGACCAGTTTAACCATATCATTATGCAGATGGAGAAATTGAAGTCCAAATTGTAGAAATATTATGAAATTAGGCAAATAACTATTGAATCTCTACTCTGTGTCGGGCACTATCGAAGGCACTTGAGATACATCAGTGAACAAAACAAATGAAAAATGTTAGACTAATTATACTAACGATTATACTAACATTATACAAAGGTTAGCAATTGATAATGGCATGGAAAAAGACTAACAGAATGACAGTGGGTTAAAGTGGGATCAGGAATATGGGGCAGGAAAAGTTGAAACTTTAAATAGGGTGATGAGAGTAGGCTTCGCTAAGAAGTTGAGATTTGAGAAAAGACTTGAAGAAGGTGGGGTGAACGTTGGAGACTCCTGGGAAAAAACATTTTCAGGTATAGATAACTGCTCAAGCAAAGCCTTGAGGCATGAGACATGTTCCAGGAACAGCAAGGAGGCCAGTTTCTCTGGAGTAAAGTGGGTGATGGGGAGGATAGTAGGAGACGAAGGAAGAGAGGTGATGGGGTACCAGATGCCATAGGGTTTATAATGCCATTGGGAAGACTATGAATGAAATGAGGAACCACTGCAGATTTTGAACAGAGAAGTGACATGATCTGACTTGGATTTAGATTTTAGTGT
Organism: Equus caballus; assembly: GCF_041296265.1. Taxonomy (NCBI): domain Eukaryota; kingdom Metazoa; phylum Chordata; class Mammalia; order Perissodactyla; family Equidae; genus Equus; species Equus caballus. The sequence continues at coordinate 123,477,953 of NC_091715.1, read as the reverse complement.
CTCTATTGAAGATAAACTGTTAAGGGGGTGAGGGTGAATGCCAAAAGTCAGTGGGATGGTTAATTTTATGTGTCAACTTGACTGGGTTAAAGGATGCCCAGATAGCTGCTAAAACATTATTTCTGGGTGTGTCTATGAGAGTATCTCTGGAAGAGATTAGAATGTGAATCAGTTGACAGAGTCTCACCAACACAGGTGGGAATCATCCTATCTGTAGAGGGCCTGAATAGAACAAAGGTGGAGAAAGAGCAAATTTACTCTCTCTGCTTGAGTTGAGACTCAATCTTCTGCCCTCAGACATTAGCACTCCTGATTCTTGGGCCTTCAGACTTGGCCTGGGACTTACACCATTGGCTCCTCTTGTTCTCTGGCCTTTGGCCTTGGATTGGAATTACACCACCACGTTTCTAGGGCCTCCAGCTTGCAGGTGACAGATTGTGGCACTTCTCACCCTCCGTAATCATATGAGTCAATCCCTCATACTATATCTCTTTATGCATATCTTATATATTTCCTATTGGTTAAGTTTCTCTGGAGAATCCTGACTAATACAAACAGTTAGGAAGCTGTGATAGTAATCCAGCCTAGAGATGCTGTTGACCTAGGTCATCTTAGCAGCAGTGGAAAAGATGAGAAATCATCAAATTCTGGATTGATTTTGAAGGTAGAACCAAACATGATTTGTTGAAGGTTTGAATGTACGGTATAAGAGAAAGAGAGGAGTCAAAGTTTTTGGCCCAAGCGACTGGAAGGAGTTATCAAAGTCATACAGGAAGTTGGTGGAAGAGTGAGCTGTTGAAACCAGGCCCTCCTAACTCCCAATCCAATGTTCTTTCCACTAATATCCTTGTGCCTTCCGGGGGATGCTGATATGACTCAGACAATGGAAGCTGGTCCAAGGCACGTGCAGCAGCAGGAGTGTGCAAATGATAAATGACAAGTCTCAGAGCTATGGCTTTTATAGAATATCACTATTTCCAGGTTTATCTTTCTGAGTGCAGAGAAGGGAAACTTTCCTTAATATTTAGCTCAAGCTCATTAAAAAGTCTCCCCATGACCAGCTTTGATAAGGAGAAGAAAACAAACATAATGGCCCTGCTTGAATCTCATAAGATAATAAATATTCCAAGTGAATGTAATTGTTTTTAACCTTTATGCCAGGTACAATAAATGTCGAAGGGAAAGATAACCTGGCACTCTACTGAAATGGCTTGAATAATAGGCCCAGTTTGCTTTAATGGGAACTTACCCGGTAGACACACTCATATAATGAATGAGAAATCCCTAATGAGAGTTGCATTATTTCTATTGGCTTTTATGCCATCCTTAATTGATTGCCATCATGCACGGCTAATTAAGAGCCTGATAGTCTGACTGAGGTATTTTCAGCCAGTGCAATGGTGCCTGCTTTAAAACAATGACTTCTGGAAGCTCATGTCAAGGTGGCTGGCAGGTTACTCCATAGCTAGAGACTGTCCCATTAAAAAGCATTATCCTTCACTGACCAATCTAGCCTGGCACAATCCTGGGGGTTGATTTCCTCAACTGTGGATGGAAGCATTGAGACCATCCCTCAATGATGCTAAAACCCCCTAGGGCACGGCCTTTTTGGCCTGAGCACTACTGGCTAACTTCCTTTTTTTAAGGCCCATTCCTTTATACCTCGCCACTCCCGAATATCAGAGATTTCCATCCTGAATCTTTTTCACAGGCCTATTCCAAGAGGGTGGGGGGTATACTGAAAAGAGGACTGGATTTGCATTCTACTCTCAGCTCAGCTACAAATTGGCTATATGACCTTGAATAAGTCACTTCTCTGTTATCTTCTGTCTTTTCTACTCAACTTGAAGGGTTGAGAGAGGTAAATTTCAAGGTTGCTTTTAATTTTGCCTTTTGTTTATTTTGTGGCTCCACCTTTGTCAAAAGCCAGTGGTATGATTGGGAAAGGTTTGTTAAACTCAGAGTTTCCATAGTCTCTTCTGTGAGTTTGGGATAAAGAAACTTACCCACCTTGAGCACCCCCTTTTATGAGAATCAAAATTAAAGTGAAAATAACTTAAAATATCCAAATGCAGACATACGGTCAGTATCATTATTATGTAATTGAATTCATTAAGCTCTTGGTCAGCAAACACAGAATTGATTCCTTCCCATCTATGGATGTTTGTGAAGAGTGCCCTGAGGAGTTTGTCAGGGACCTTAAACATTTGTGCCTCTGATATTACACATGTCTGATTGAAGCATAAAATTAGTTCCTTTGCAAACTAATTTGTATCATAGATATGAAAATTAAAACTGTAAAGAGATATCATTTCACAATAAATGAATGGTAAAAAAATTAAGATCTGTCAATACCAAGTACTGGTGAAGATATAGTGTAATGGGAACTCTCTACTGTTGTTGAGCGTGTGCATTGGTACAACTTCTTTACCCAGTAAATACAAATATGTGCATGTACATGAATATTCATAGCAGCATTGTTTGTAAGGGGAAAAAACTGGAAATAATATGAATGTACATGTAATATGCATAAATATATTCGGGGAAAACATGCAATGAAGAAAAATGAGTAAGCCATACCTATACATATCAAGATAGTTAGATCATGGTATTTACCAAAAACTACTATGCCATAGATAAATACAGATATTGTAATTTTAGTTTTATAATTTTTAAAAAACAGACAAAATTAAATAATACATTGTTTAGGGATATGGGTATAGGTGATAAAACTACTTTTAATAAGTGAAAGAATGATTAACAAAATATTTAGGATAGTGAATATCTTTGGTGAAAGAATGGGGAGGCAATTTTGAAGGAACGTAAAGGGGGATTCAAGTATTGGCAATGTGCTCTTTAGTTCTGGACATTTAAAAGCTATTATCACAGTAATGCATGCCTATCATAATTACTCAAACACTACAGAAGAATATAATATTAGGAGTAGAATTTTCCCTTTTCCTCTGCTCTACAATTCCATGTAAGAGAGGAAACTAGCACTATCAATAATTTGGGTTATATCCTTCTAGAGTAGTGGTTCTCAGCGTGTTCTCTGGGCCAGCACCATGGGCATCACCTGGGAACTTTTTAGAAACGGAAATTATCTGGCCTCACCTCAGACCTTCTGATTCAGAAACTCTGGAGGTGAGGCTATGCTATTTGTGTTTTAACAAGCCCTCTGGTGGTTGAATAATAATAGAATTACCAGAGGAACTTTGAAAAAAATACCAGAGCCCAGGACTTACTTCCAGAGATTTTTTTTTAAAGCTCCTCCAGTATAGGCAGGATTGAGAGTCATTGGTCTAGGCTTTCTACACTATATATACATATTATATGCATAATATTATATATACATATATATTATTAATGAAAAGTACACAGGGGACATTTGGCAATATCTGGAGCCGTTTGGGGTTGTCACAACTGAGGGAGGTGCTACTAGCATCTAGTGGGTAGATGCTAGGGATGCTGCTAAATATCCTACAATATACAGAACAGTTACCCACGATAATGAATTATCTGGCCCCAAATGTCAATAGTGCTCAGGTTGAGAAACCCTGTTTTAGAGGAATACATTGTGCTCTATTCTAAGGCGATATTAGATTTTATCCAATCTATCCAATGTGCTTTGGTGACTTGACTTAATACCCACAAGCTATGAAGGGTTTGAGAACATGTGGGTTATATGGATGTATCTTGTCTCTCTACATACTTTCCAAAAACTCAGTAAAGTACGGTGCATGACTTTTTCTTTTTTTATGTTCCCATAATAATCAACACATTGCTGGGCATGTTAAAAGTATTGAAGAAAAGCCTATTGAATTGAATTGAATCATCCTCAATCCCCACAATATGGTGAAATTCTATTGTATTTGTCTCTGGTTTCTGTTAAACCCTAGAAATGAAGTCTGGGTGAAATTCTTTCTGTCAATAACAAACGGAATTAACCGTAGAGTCTCGGGTGTATTGCAGAGTGAATGATTAAAAATCATTGGCAAATAGTAAGCCGTCTGCTGTGACCTTTCAGCTCTTGGTATTTTGACTGACAGTCCCCTCTTTACAGTTTAGTGAAGTTGTAAACAGAGAGACATGAGACCCACTGATGGGCTAGACAGTCAAATACAGAATATGAAAAGGTCAGCGTCAAACTCTGCTTACCGATATGACTCAGGCTGGCTTGGAAATAGGTGGGCCGGTGACACTGTGGCTTTCAGCTATTGACTTAAAGGGAAAATGACAAATGGTTCCGTAGCAAAGAGAATAGGAAAATATTTAGTTTACACCCTATTGGAAGATGGGAAACCAATCTTCCTCTGGCTGAAACTTAGGTCTAATTAAGGCCATGCATATTTCAAGTAGTTAATGCCATGGGACTTGACATTTTGAAGGGTTTGTCTAGGGTGGATGGTGTTGTCCTCCCACTTTTCTTCTCTTTCTGAGAAGATTTTGAGTATCTTGCAGGTACTTCCCTCTCCCTCATTCTGGCAGCAGGGGTCTCCATGCCATGCTATTAAATGTACAGTCCTTGGTCAACTTTTTTAGACCTAGTTCTCTACTTTGTCATTCATCTCTCATTTTCATATTTTCACCTCTGTCTTCACTATTTCTTTTCTTCTTCCTTTAAGACTCTCTGGCTCCATGAAGTACTTCCATTCTTTGCCTTCTCCGGCCTTGGGATGTAGTTTGGAGTCTCATAATGGGAGGTATTTGAACATATGTTCATTTATTCACCAAACATTGTCTGAGTGCCTGTGTAAGCTGCCAAGGGGCAATGTATGGTTTCTGTTGAGTGTAATCAGCATAGGAGGAAGACCAACACCTAAGGAAATGTAACTGATTTATTAAGCAGTGTGAATTTAATGGGATATAAACATGAAACAGTTTTACTTTTCCCCAATAACTGCCTTCAACTACGTGCTGTTGAATTTCTATTTCTGTTTTCTTATGATATCTTGGACATATCCTGCATCTTTCTGACTACTTTCCATGTAAACAGTGCATTCCACCTACTAGAATGGCGAAGAAAAAAGCCCCCACAATACCAAGTGTTGGTGAGGATGTGGAGTAACTGGAATTCAACTACATTGCTGGTGTGAGTATAAATTGGTACAACCATTTTGGAAAACTTTGGGCAGTGACTACTAATTTGAACATATGCTATTCTATGACACAGGAAATCTATTCCTAGGTATTTGTACAACCAAAAAGTATATACATATTTACTAAAATATAGATACTAGATTGTTCACAACAACCCTATGCATACTAATCAAAAACTGAAAAAATTTCAAATATATGTCAATAGTAGAATTTATAAATAAATTTTGATATATTCACAAAATAAAATACTATTCAGCAATGAAAGTAAACTAGCAGCGTGAAAAAATGGGTGACTTTCAGAAGACTTTTTTTTACAAATTATTATAGGTTTTTAAGTATTTTGGGATCGTGGAGTAGAGAATATATTGGAGGAGAAGAAGTGATCATGGAAAACTTACTGGGGAAAGTTAAACCTGACTTTTAAAATTTTTTAAATTTTTTATTGCAGTAACAGATTACATCATGTTCATCACCCAAAAACTAATTATAGTCCATCATCACACGTGTGTGCCTAATCCCACCTTTTGCCCTCTCCTCTCCCCCCTTCCCCTATGGTAACCACCAATCGAATCTCTGTTGCTATGTGTTTGTTTGTCGTTGTTTTTGTCTTCTACATATGAGTGAAAACATATGGTATTTGACTTTCTCCCTCTGACTTATTTCACTTAGCATAATACCCTCAAGGTCCATCCATGTTGTCACAAATGGCCAGATTTCATCATTTCTTATGGCTGAGTAGTATTCCATGATGTATGTACCACATCTTTATCCATTCATCCCTTGATGGGCACCTGGGTTGCTTCCAAGTCTTGGTAATTGTGAATAGTGCTGCAGTGAACATAGGTATGCTTTTATCTTTATGCATTTGTGTTTTCAAGTTCTTTGGATAAATACCCAGCAGTGGGATAGCTGGATCATATGGTAGATCTATTCTTAATTTTCTGAGGAATCTCCATACTGCTTTCCATAGTGGCTGCACCAGTTTGCACCCCAACTAGCAGTGTACGAGTGTTCCCTTCTCTCCACATCCTCTCCAACACTTGCTGTTTCCGGTCTTGCTAATTATAGCTATTCTGACTGGAGTGAGATGATACTTCATTGTAATTTTGATTTGCGTTTCCCTGATAGCTAATGATGTTGAGCATCTTTTCATGTGCCTGTTGGCCATCCATATATCTTCTTTGGAGAAATCTCTGTTCAGATCTTTGGCCCATTTTTCAATTGAGTTGTTTTTTTTTTGTTATTGTGATGTATGAGTTCTTTGTATATTTTGGATATTAACCCCTTATCTGATGTATGGTTTGCAAATATCTTCTCCCAATTGTTAGGTTGTCTTTTTGTTTTGTTGATGGTTTCCTTTGCTGTGCAGAAGCTTTTTAGTTTGATGTAGTCCCATTTGTTCATTTTTTCTTTTGTTTCCCTTGCTCGGTCAGACATGGTACTTGAAAATATGCTGCTAAGACTGATGTCAAAGAGCGTATAAACCTGACCTTTGAAAAAAGAGATTAACCCATTATCTGATGTATGGTTTGCAAAAATTTTCTCCCATTCTGTATGTTGCCTTTCATTTTGTTGATTGTTTCCTTTGCTGTGCAGAAGCTTTTAAGTTTGATCTAGTCCTACTTGTTGATTTGTGCTTGTGTTGTTTGTGCTTTTGGTGTCAAATCCAAAAATTCATTGCCAAGACCAATGTCAAGGAGCTCCTTCCCCATGTTTTCTTCTAATAGCTTTATGGTATCAAGTCTTATGTTTAAGTCTTTGATCCATTTTGAGTTAATTTTTGTGAGTGGTGTGTCAGATAGGGGTACAATTTAAATTTACTACCTGTGCTTATCCAGTTTCCCCAACACAATTTGTTGAAGAGACTAACCTTTCCCCATTGGTTATTTTGGCTCCCTTGTCAAATACTAGTTGATGATATAGTTGGGAGTATAATTCTAGGCTCTCTATTCTGTTCCATTGGTCTATGTGTCTGTTTTTATGCCAGTATTATACTGTTTTAATCACTATAGCTTTGTACTATAGTTTGAAATCAGGAAGTGTGATACCTCCAGCTTTGTTCTTCTTTCTCAGGATTGCTTTGACTATTCAGGGTCTTTTGTGGTTCCATACAAATTTTAGGAGTTTGTTTCTATTTCTGTGAATAATACTGTTGGAATTTTGATAAAGATTGTGGTTAATATTCCAAATATATAAAGAACTTGTACAACTCAATAACGAAAAAACAAACAATTCTATTAAAAAATGGGCAGAGAAACTAAATAGACATTTTTCCAAAGAAGGCATCCAAATGGCCAGCAGAAATGTAAAGAGATGCTCAACATCAATAATAATCAGGAACATGCAAATCAAAGCCACAATGAGATATCACCTCAGACCTGTAAGAATGGCTATCATCAACAAAACAAGAGATAACAAGTATTGACAAGGATGTGGAGAAAAGGGAACCCTCTCGTACACCGTTGGTTGGAATGTAAATTAGTTCAGCCACTATGGAAAACAATGTGGAGGTTCCTCAAAAAAGTGAAAATAGAGCTACCATGTGATCCAGCAGTTCTACTTCTGGGTATATACCCAAAGGAAATGAAAACAGGGTATTGAAGAGATATATGTACTCTCACGTTCATTGCAGCATTATTCATAATAGCCAAGATAAGGAAACAATCTAAGTGCCCATCAATGAATAAATGGATAAAGAAGATGTTGTATATATACACACACACAATGGAATATTATTCAGCCATGAATAAAAAGGAAATTTTGCCATTTGTAATAACATGGATAGACCTTGAAGGCATTATGCTAAGTGAGATGAGTCAGACAGAGAAAGAAAAATATATGATATCGCTTGTATGCAGACTCTAAAAAAACCAAACATGTAAAAAGAAAAAAGTAAAATGGTGGTTACCACTGGGGGGGCGGGTGGGAGAATGGAGAGATATTGTTTAAGGGTACAAACTTACAACTAGTAAATAAATAAGTCCTTGAGATCTAATGCACAGTATAGTGAATATAGACAACAATATTGTATTATAATCATCAAACTTGCTAAGAGACTCGATCTTAATTATTCCCACCACAAAAATAAATAATAATTATATGATATGATAGAGGAGCTAACTATTGATATGATGGCAATCATATTACAAGACGTAAAGGTATCAAATCAACATATTGTACACATTAAATTTACACAATGTTATATGTCAAATGTTTTCAATAAAAACCTCATACATGCAATAAAAAAATAAAGCCAAAAATAAAAAAAAAAGAAAGAAGAGAAGATAACTATATAAGTAAAGATGCAGAAAGTAGGAAGAATTGACAGATATGATTGCGTAGTGGTATGAAACGGCATAAAACATTTAGGAACAACATGAGGTAGGTGTTGGAAATATCCATGTTTCAAGCTAAGGGATCTACAGAGAGTGTCTTTCCCAGGGTCACACATATAGTAAATGATAGAGCTAGAATTTTGATCCAGGTCTGCCTATTTCCAAAGTTGATGTTTTTAACCTCTAAGCCATACTACTTCTTTGAAAGGTTTGGTGATTGAGATAAAAGTAAAGTTCGCGTAAACATACGTATAAAGGCAATTAGTTTGCTTGTGGAGGAGGATCATGTGAACCAGGACAATCACTTTCAGAAAAAGCGGACTACATATGAACTAGACCTTGAGGTAGAGGTAATCACCAGGTTGACAAGAGAGCACAAGCAGAGACATAAGTACAAATTCCTGTTTTTTGGAACCTTAGGGTGTCATCAATTATTTCCAAGATATCTATGAAATATTCAAGGACTTCTTGCTGTGGGCAGCTTCACAAAAGTAAATAGCCTTAGCATGTTGCAATTCTCACAAAATTTGGAATTTCAATAATGGACTGTTCTCTTGGCTTGATTTTTTGTCAGGCACATTTATTGACAGTCATCTTAATTCTCATAAATAGAATTGTTGGCAACATTCCAGCTTAAACATACATTTAGTGGCACTGTTCTCAAAGGCAGCATGCTGTTTTGTTGCCCTTTGTATATATGCAAACATGCTGCTTCAGTCTTTGAATTCCCAATTGAAGTTCCCCAGGCCTTTTGACTCATGGTGAAAGCCAAGTTTAGCAGGCTTATATGGAACGCTCTTCTCCTGAGCTATATTACACAAAATGAATAACTTGTCTCAGTATTATATCCATATTATCTTGATATTTAGCTAAAATCTTGCATTTTAAAATACAGAATGATTGGAAAATTATGAGCATTAATTTCAGAATTTATAATCTTCAACAGTCTCAACTTTTTCTAAAATAGGTACATACAGCACGTTGCAAGCCTTTTCTCTTCAATGTAATGCTTAAAGCTGTGGCGTAGGAAGACTTGGTAGGCTACTGTCTGTTGCTTTCTGGTTTTTACTTTCATCCCACATTGAAAGAGAGAAACAAAATAAGAACTCCTATCGTCTTTTTCTTCCTGTGGACATAAATCATACCTAATGTTAGTAGATATTTTTGCTTCCAATGGTATTTCAGTTTTACTTTTTCTTACTATTGTGGTAAGAATGTAAAGCATTTTGGGGCTATGAGTTATTCTATAAAAGTGAACCATCCAGACAATTGAGTTTTACCCCTAGAAGATTTTGTTGACAGCAGGTGAAATTCTGGCTAATGACAATTGAGGACCAGTATATCTATAGATGCCAGCTGGGCTGATCTTTTCTCCCCAACCTAATTGTGTGTTTATTGAAGCAATAAACACCATGCGGGCTCTTGTCTTTAGTCAGGGAATGTTAACATATTACTAAATGACTGATAAATTGTATCACTACTGATTCTTTTGTTCCAAAGTCTAAGATTTAACACTATTTTAGAAACAGAAAACTGCATATCATCATAATGTGATGTCTTTGTATTTCTGACTAGAGTTTAGCTGTATACACACATACTAAAAGGCAGCTCAACAGACTGATATAGTTAGAGTTCTTTATAAGGTATGTAATATAAGCTTTTTTTTCTTCTATATGGAATGCAATTTTACTTTGTGTCACCTCACCTGGATTCTGACCAATTACATATGCCATCTTGTAGAGTTATACCCTTTAGAAAGTTATATTGACCAGTTTTCACTATCAGGTTAGCATATGATGTCCTAAAGTTGGTGTGTTGCAGTCGATAGCCTCCATGTTGGGTGTCATTCTCCTATTCACTCCTTTCTATAAGCTATTTTTCACACTGCAGCCTGAGTAATGTTTTTAAAAATATAAAACTGATCTTGTAATACACCTTCTTATGACCTCTTAATCTTTTCCCATTGTAACTTACATTACATCCAAACGTGTACCTCCAACTTCCATGTGATCTGGCTCCTAACCAGCTCTCCAATTTCCTCCAGTCCCACTCTGCCCTTTGCACAGCACACTGCAGTCACATTGTCCCTCTTTTTCTGCTTGGCTCCCTGTAATGCTCCAAGCTGCTTCTTCCCACCTCTAGGTCTTTCCTCTGTCAGAAACAACCTTAGCTCTTCCTCCAAATGTCTCACATGGCTGGTTCATCATTACCATTTAGATCTCAGACAAATGTTATCTCGTTAGACAGATGTAGAGTAGTCCCCAGTCACTCTCCGTCCAATTACTACATTTTATCTCTTTCATAATACAGCATTATCTATCGACCATTACTAGAATGTAACATTTACGAAGGCGAGGTCTTTGTCTTCTCACACTATCCCTGGAATGTAACACAATGTCTGGCACATAGCTTGTGGTCAGTAAATATGTGTTGAATAAATGAATTAATAAATAGAATATTAGAGCTGGAAGGACTTGTGACTTTTAAGATCATCAAGTTCAACTTCCATTTAGAAATAAAGAAATTGGGATGCATGGAGGTAACGTGACTTGGCCAATGAAGTACAGCAAATTAATGGCAGGACTGAGACTAGAACTAGATCTTGCTCCAACCAGTTTAGGGATCTTTACAGTAGGAAGTTAATATTTATTAAGCTATTATAAGTAACTGCTTCAACAAAAGTCCTTACATTCAAAAGACCCTATTTGGAGAGAGCTATGCTTAACCCAAATACATGCCACTTTAATAACAGAATTTTCATCTTCTAGCACCTGCATGAAAAAGTTTCTGTAGATACATTTAAATCACAGCCTCAACTGTACCAAACAATTGTCACTCCTGTAGCTTCACTTCTCTGGTGTTATATCACATTGGTTATTAATATAAACATTAGAAACAGACATATCTGGGTTTGAAATACCAGCTCTGCTACTTAAAACTGTACTGTCTTATTTTTCTCTTGTTTTTGTATTTGTCTTTTTGTTCTGTATTTGTCTTGTATTTGTCTCTTTGTTGATTTTGATTTAGTAAATTGCAGGCTGCTTATCCAAAATATATTTTTAATAGCTATATTGAGATATAATTCACATGCCATAAAATTTGCATATTTGAAGTTTAAACTTAATGATATTTAGTAATTCTCAGAGATGTGCAACCACACCATAATCCAGTTCAAGAGCATTTTCATCAGCCAAAAAAGAAACACTATACAAATTAGCAGTCACTCTCCCTTTTCTTCCACCCATCTCATCAGCCTCTGGCAACCACTAATCTACTTTCTTTATCCACATATTTACCTAATCTGGATATATCATATTAATGGAATCATACAATATGTGATCCTTTGTCACTGGCTTCTTTCACTTAGCATAATGTTCTTGAGATTCATCCATGTTGCAGCATGTAGCAGTGCTTCATCCCCTTTTATGGACAAATAATATTCTTTTGCATGTATATACGATAATTTGTTTATCTATTCATCAGCTGACAAACATTTGGGTTGTTTACACTGTTTGCTATTATGAATAATACGGCTATGAACATTTGTGTACAAGTTTTTGTGTGGATGTATGTTTTTTACTTCTCTTGGGTATATAATTAGGAGTGGAATTGCTGGGTCATTGGGTAATTCTATGTTTAATTTTTTTGAGGAACTCTTAAACATTTCTTTCAAAGTGGCTGTACAATTTTAAATTCTCGCCAGCAATGTATAAGGGTTCTAATTTTTTCGTACATTGGCAACACTTGTTGTTACGCATCTTTTTGATAATAGCTACCCTGATGCATGTAAAGTGATATCTTGTGGTTTCATTTCTCATTTCTCTGATGGCTAATAATGAACATCTTTTCATGTGCTTTTTGGTCATTTGCATTCTCTTCAGAGAAATGTCTATTCAGATCATTTGCCTATTTATTTTCTTTTTATTATTGAGTTGTAAGAAATTTTTATGTATTCTATATTCTAATTCTTCTATATCAAATTCTTTATCAGTTATGTGATTTGAAAATATTTTTTTCCAATTCTGTCAGTTGTCTTTTCATGTTTTTGATGGTATCCTTTGAACTACAAATGTTTTTGTTTTAACTTTTATGAAGTCTACTTTTTTCCTTCAGTCACTTGTTTCTTTGGTGTCATATCTAAGAAGGCTTTGACTAACTCAATGTCACAAAGATTTACTCCTTTAGTTTCTTCTAAGAGTTTTATAGCTTTACCTCTTACATTTGTGTCTATGATACATTTTTAGTTTAATTTCTTTCTATGGTGTGAGATAAGGGTCCAAATTCGTTGGATATCTGGTTGTACCAACATCATTTGTTGAAGAGGATATTATTTCCCCCATTGAATTGTCTTGGCACCTTTGTCAAAAATAAATTAACTATAAAGGTAAGCTTTTTTCCTAGACTTTCAATTCTATTCCATTGATCTATATGTCTATCCTTATTCTAGTACCATACAATCTTGATAACTATACCTTTGTAGTAAGTTTTGAAATTGAGAAGTGAGAATCCACCAATGTCCTCCTTCTCTTTCAAACTGTGTTGGATATTATATGTCCCTTGCATTTCCACATGAATTTTAGCACCTCCTTATCAAAAAATACAGCAGGGATTTAGATGGGGATTGTGTTGAAGCTGTATATCAGTTTGGTCAATATTGCCATATTAACAATATTGTCTTCCAAGCTTTGAACGTGGAATGTCTTTCCATTTATATAGATCTTTAATTTCTTTCAACAATGTTCTATAGTTCTCAGAATATAACTTCTGTATTTCTTTTGTTAAATTTATCCCTAAGTACTTTATCCTTTTTGGTGCTATTATAAATGGGATTGTTTCCTTAATTTCATTTTCAAGCTTTTCATTGCTTGTGTATAGAAGTAGAACTGATTTTTGTATATTAATCTTGTATTCTAGAACCTTGTTAATGACTTATCTCTTATTTTTTTATTTTTGTGGGATATTTAAGATCATTCCATCTTGTAAATGAGGATTGTTTTACTTTTTCCTTTCCAATCTACGTGGCTTTGCTTGCTTTCTTCCTTCCTTTATTTTTCTTTCTCTCTCTCTTTCTTTCCTTCTTTCCTTCCTTCTTTCTTTTTTGACAAATTACTTTCTCTAGTACCTTCAGTATAATGTTGTATAGAAGTGGTAAAAGTAGACATGCTTTATCCTGGCCTTAGGGGGGAAGCATTTAGTTTTTCACCATTAAATGTGATGTTAGCTGTTCATTTTTCATAGATGCCCTTTATCAGGTTGAAGTTCCCTTCAATTTCTAGTTTGTTGAGTATTTTTATTTTTTAAATCACAGAAGGGTGTTAGATTTTGTCAAATGCTTTTCCTATGTCAATTGAGATGATCATGTGTTTTTTCCCCCTTCATTCTATTAATGTATGTAATCCATTGCATTGATTTTTGCATGTTCAACCACACTTGCATTCCTAGGATAAATCACATTGCTTGTGGTATATAATCATTTTAATATGCAGCTGAATTCATTTGCTAGTATTTTGTTGATGATTTTTAACATTCATATTCATAAGAGACAGTGGTTTATAGTTGTCTTTTCTTGTGATTTCCTTGTCAGGGTTTGGTATCAGGGTAATTCTGGCCTCATAGAATGATTTGGGAAATAATCACTGCTCTTCTAGCTTGGGGGAATAGTTTGTGAAGGATTGGTGATAATTCTTCATTAAACATTTGGTAGAACTTATCCATGGTAGCATCTGGTCCTAGTCTGTTCTTTACTGGTAATTTTTATCATTATTATTATTACTTATTCAATCTCTTTACTTTTTAAAGCTTTATTATGATTTGTAATTTCTTCCTAGTTAAAATAGTTTGTGTCTATCTAGGAATTTGTACATTTCATCTGGGTTATCCAACTTGTTCACAGTGTTTCCTTATAATTAATTATTTTCATTTCCATAAGGTCTACACTAATATCCCCTCTTTCGTTCATGATTTTAGTAATTTGAGTTTTTTTTCTTTGTTTCTTGGTCAGTCTAGTGAAGGAAGGTTTGTTGATTTTTGTTGACCTTTCAAAGAACCAACTTTTAGATTTGTTGATTTCTCTTCATCCCATTGGCTATTTAAAAGTTTACTGTACAGGGGCTGGCCCGGTGGCATGATGGTTAGGTTTGCACACTCTGCTTTGGTGGCCTGGAGTTTGCAAGTTCAGATCTCGGTTGCGGACCCACATACCGTTCATCAAGCCAAGCTGTGGTGGCATCCCACATACAAAATGGGGGAAGATTGGCATGGATGTTAGCTTAGGGACAATCTTCCTCAAGCAAAAAGAGGGAGATTGGCAACAGATGTTAGCTCAGTACCAGTCTTTTTCACCAAAAAATAAAAACAAAAAAGTGTATTGTTCAAATTTCACATATTTGTGAGTTTCCCAAGTTTCCATCTGTTATTGATTTCTAATTTCATTCCATTGTGCTTGGAGAAGATACTTTGTACAATTTCAGCACTTTTCAATGTATTGAGACTTCTTTTATGGCCCATTACCATATCATCTCTTCTGGAATATGTTCCATGTGCACTTGAGAAGAATGTGTATTCAGTTGTTGTTGGGTGAAGTGTCCTATGGATATCTTTTAGGTGTAGTTGTTTTATAGTATTGTTCAAATCTTTTATTTCCTTGTTGATCATCTGCCTAGTTGTTCTATCCATTATTAAAAGTAGGGTATGGAAGTCTCTGTTATTGTTGAATTGTCTATTTCTCCCTTCAATTATGTCAGTTTTGGCCTAATGTATTTTAGAGATCTTCTGTCATTTGCATTTATGTTTATAGCTGTTCTGTCTTCTTGATAGATTTACTCTTTTATCATCAGAAGATACCCTGTTTGACTCTAGTAACAATTTTTGTCTCAAAGTCTATTTTGTCTTACATTAGTATAGCCACTTCAGCTCTATTTTGGTTATTATTTGCATGATATATCTTTTGCATTCTTTTACTTTCAACCTATTTGTGTTTTTAATCTAAAGTGAGTCGCATGTAAACAGCATATAGTTGGATTTTTTTTTTACTGATTCTGCCAATCTTTTCCTTTTGATTAGAGTGTTCAGTCCATTTACATTCAATGTAATTATAAAATAGGATTTATGTATGTCATTTTGATATTCATTTTCTATATGTCGTATGTCTTTTTTGCTCCTATATTCCTCCATTATTGCTCAATTATTCCTCCAATATTGATTCTTTGTTAAATAGATATTGTCTAATGTGTCATTTTAATTCCTTGTTATTTCTTTTAGTGTTTTTCTTTGAAAGTTATTTTCTTAGTGATTGCTCTGTGGATTAAAATTAACATCTTTCCATATAACAATTTAGTTTGGAATAAGACAACGTAATTTCAATTGTATAAAAAAACTTTGCTCTTATATATCTCCATTCTGTCTACCCTCCTTTGTGCTGCAATTGTCATAAAATTGCATCTTTATACATTGTATGCCCATCAACATAGATTTATAATTATTACTTTAGTTGTCTTTTAAATCAGATGGGGAAAAAGTTATAAACAAAATATATTTATACTGTTTTTTATATTTACTTATGCAGTTACTTTTATCAGTGCTTTTGATTTCTTCTTAGGGATTTGAGTTACTGTCCAGTGTATTTTCATTTCAGCCATCAAGACTTTGTGGTATCTCATGAAAAATCAGTTTTTAATCTTACTGAGGATCCTTTGTACATGAGGAGTGCATCTCTCTTGCAGCTTTCAAAATTCTCTTGTTGTCTCTGACTTTCAACAATTTGATTATGATTTGTCTAGGTGGGGATCTCTTTGCATTTATACTACATGGAGTTTCTTGAGCTTCTTGAATGTGTTAATTAATGTTTTACATTAAATTTGGGAAGTTTTCAGCCATTACTTATTTAAAATCTTTGTTCTGCCTTTTTCTTTCTCTCCTCTCTTTCTAGGACTTTAATTATGTATATATTAGTATATTTGATGATGTCCCACAGGTCTTTGAGACTCTGTACATTTTTCCTCATTCTTTTTTCTTTCTGTTTCTCAGACTGCATGATCTCAATGGACTCATCTTCAAATTCCCTTATTCTTTCTTTTGCCTGCTCAAATCTGTTGTTAAGCCCTTCTAGTGAATTTTTATTTCAGTTATCTGCTTTTCAGCTCCAGAATTCTCATATTTTTTTTTAATAATTTCCGTCTCTTGATTGATATCTTCTATTTGGCAAAAGCTTGTCCTCATACTATTTTTCACTTCTTAAGCATAATTTCCTTTAGTTATTTGAACATATTTATAATGACTGATTTGAAGTTTTTGTCTAGTAAGTCCAATGTCTAGATTTTCTCAAGGACAGTTTCTATTTACTTCTTTTTATCCTGTGTATGTGCCATACTTTCTCATTTCTTTGGATATCCTATATTTGTTTTTTGTTGAGAAACTCTAGAAATTAGATTCTCTCTCTTCCCATGGTTTGTTCTTGAGGCTGATTGTTTTTTGTTAATTTAGTTACTTTTCTAAATTAATTCCATAAAGTCTGTTTTCTTTGTCGTCTATGGCCACTGAAGTCTCTGCTCAGTTATCTTAGTGATCAGCTTATGATTAGACCAAGATTTCCTTAAATTCCTGGAACCAGTGAGACCCCCAGTATTTGCTGAGTGGCTCTGTGTGCTTGTTGGGACATATCTTCAACACTCAGCGAGGCAGCTTATAATTCCACTTCACTTTCTGCTTATGCAGAGCCTCAAGGTCAGCCAGAAGTGATGGCTTAGGGCCTTCTCATGTCATTCATGAGCATGTATACAGCCTTGGGCATGTGCACAGACTTATGCATGAGCATGGTCTTCTATTTCTATATTTCTGGGAATATACAGGAGCTTTTCAAAGCCTCCTTTGGATATCTAATTCCCTAGCTTTTCCTTTTAACATTTTTGTTTAGCCTGTCATTTGTCCAGCTGTTATCTACTGCATCAGGCAGCCTCAATGGTAAACAATTTCCAATAATAGCTTTCAACAAATCCCTCTCAATCAAAGGCTATTCACATTGAGTGATCTCTTAGGTCAATTAAAGACAAGACTTGCAAGTGAGATATTTCAGAAAATCACTAGACATGTCAAATAATGACAATTCTCTGGGAATGGCTCTTTGAAGGAGATCCATCCTCATTCTACCTCCTCCAGTGTCTGTCAGGCTGCTGATTTTCATTGTGATTACATATTGTTGGTTTTCAAGGCCACTGTGGAGCTGGGGAAAGGGGATGGGAACAGACCAAGTTAAAATGCCACAAAGCTCACTCCTCTTATCAACATTCAACCATTTTTCTTAAATAAATGCTCATTATATTATTGCAGCCATTTGACTAATTCCCAGAGTTCTGGAAAAGTTGATTCTTATAATTTTTGCCAATGCTGTCATTGTTTTTGTGGAGGAGAGGATTTTTGAAGTTATTTATTTTGCCATTCCTGGTGATGTCACCTTTTTTTCTTAAGTCATCACTAAACTCTACTTACACGGTCCAGTCTATACAGTTTCTTCTTCATGTAGCATGGATACTACTCAAAATTTTAATAAAAATACATTATTGGGAACATTGATTAATAGTGAAAGTTGCATGTTGGAGAGTATCAGGAGATACAATATGACATATAAAATTCAATTTATGAAAGAAAAAGACTCATAGATTAAGTCTTCTCAAAACTTCTTTCTCAAAAACAGAAGCCAAGGACACCAAGATAAGTGAATAAAGGATAAGGAAGAAAGAAAACTGAAAGAAATGTAACTACCTCCAAAAAAGCTAGCATCATTAAAATATATAGTTTCTCAGAACTGTAAAAAGCCAGAGATCAGTGAAGGCAGAAGTTAGAACATTAGAGGATAAAAAGGAAAACATTGTCACAGAGGATGGCAAAATTATTAAAGTATTAAATGAATTTCTTAATGGATTTACAAGGAAGGATACTAGCCAAATACCAGATGTCATTTGCTATTTACACATCATCTTACTAGATTTTAAATTCACCATTGCAGGGGGGCTTGAGCAAGCCATGGAGATTTAAAACCAATAATCTTTCCAACCAGATGGTCTTAATTCTAGGTACCCACCTCAGACCAGAGCCACCTTTGATGGTGACCATGGGCAATACTTGGAGGAAAAAGACAGTGCCAGCCTAAGCTGTTGCTGGAACAGTTTGAAATAATGTGGTGCTACTCTCTGTGCCTTGTCTTGAGACCAGCTTCTGGAAATGAGCTACCCATTTGAATGGAGTTTTAAAACAATAGAAATAACTCACTTTCCATTGAAGCAGAGCCTTCTGTGTGATAGATTCAGAGCTGTGTCAAAGGTTAAAGCAGGAATATCTAATATTTTTAAAATCAATGTCCTAGCATAATTCATCGTTTACAAATTTAAAAAATCTGTAAACATATTATATCTCCTCCTGAAGGAACACACATGATCTTTTTCCTCTATTTTTTTCTTTTATTTTCCCTTTAAATCTCTTTGTGTTGCGAAGTAGAATTCATACAGATAAGTTAGCAAAACATGAATGTAGAGCTCAATAAACTATCACAAAGCAATCATCCATTTAACCACCACCCAGATCAAAAAATAGAACATTGAAAACACACTAGAGGCCCTCCTTGACTTTTATTTTTAAAGAATGTATTGCACTTAATTTTGTTAAATGATTTTGTGACAATTCTAAAACTAAAGATATCTTGGCAAGAAAGGGGGATGTTATGAAACCAGATTTAGAAAATAGTGTACTATAGAAGTAGGAATCAGGAACTAACCTTGGAAACTTAAATCTGGTGGCAGAAGAAAACATACAACCAATATGTTGGTAAAAGTGGCATAAAACCAGAGGAAAATTTTGTATGTGATTGAGTACTGAACTTGCATCCCCCCCCCACCGAACTCCTCAGGGAATAACAAAGACTCAGTTTCAAACTGTGAAAAGCTCGGTATAAATGTGACAGGCCAAGAGAAAGTATCACTTTTTTAGTCTGAGACATGAACTAATTAGAGTTTACTCATAGCTAAAGTACAAGACAGGCACTTGGGCTCCATAAACTCACGTTAGACATCTCTAACAATGCTGTGTCTGGTGCTCACACATGATCTCGGTTTCAAACAATTCACCAATCATATTAAGAATTAACACTTACATAGCACTTATTGTGTGCTGGGCACTATTCTAAGCATCTTGCACATATTAGCTCATTTAACCCTCATAGCCCTTTAAGAAAAATGGAGAAACTGAAACATTGAGAGGTTAAGTACATTACCCATGGTCACTCTGGTAGGAGGTGGCAAAGCTGGGACTCAACCTCATGCTGGCTGGTAGCAGAGTCTGTTCTGGAACTATTAAGCTAGTCTACTTCCATATAAGGAATATGAAAATAGCTGTTCCCTAGTATAAACATTAGACTTTCCTTGGTCATTTTCCATAGAATATATACATGTTAATAGCTTAATTATGAAGAATAGCTCTCTGTTAGCGTAACTATAACTATTTATTAACTGTACTTTGATATATAATAGGTGTCAATATAGAGAAGACAATATCTGAGATTCCCATTGTGACTTAAAAGATACGTGGAATTTAAACGTGTTTTACAAAGTCAGAAACATTTTTACATGGGCATAAAAATTTTAATAAAGACAGAACCTCTTATTTTTCAAGATATTTTTTAAAAGGAAAGTGTATTTATTAACTTGTATAAGCCGTATTTATTAGTAGTATTGTAGACAGTCCATATTTACTATAGCACTCATAACAGTTTGGTGCCACTGCTTTGATTAATGTTAGGAGCCCAGTAATTTTATCACCATTGCTTTTGCACCATCAGTGAAAATGTCAACACAGGGAAAAAGGCAAGGAATATCTTAGTATTACTATGAAAATAATGTTGACTTGCAGACCCCATGAAAAGATTTCAGGGACCACCGGGAATACATGTACCACACTTCGAAAACTTAAACCATTTACTTTATTTTTGTCCTATTTGGGAACAACTACACTTTTCTGAAATCTTAGCTCTCTAACTTCTGTCTCAGAATCAGGGTTGACTTGCAGACACCTGACAGCCTTGCTTACAAATTTGGTTGTTCAGGCTGCCCATGCCCACACCCAGACACTATTTGCATTTCTAGAAAAAAAAGAAACCTGTGTGCCCCAAGTCCAGAAGAACTCCCTGATTTAAGATTAAGTTCCTTCCTTGACTTCTTACAACATGAATTCCTTCTAGAGATTCCTAAATTCTTGACTCAGCGTGGCCCTGCATCTAGTTATCTGTTTACTTTACTCTTTTCTTCACTTAAATTTTGCCAAGTAAATTGGGTGAATGGTGGGAGAAAGCTAATAGGAAAAAATAAGAATCAAGGTTGATAAAATAGAGGATAGTAAAGGTATCTTCTTGGTCACGTGAAAGGAAGCAAATCCTTCAGTCAGGCTGCTCTCCCACTATTGTGTCAAGGTGAGTTGAATCATTCTAAATACTTGGCAATCAATGGTGATCTCCCATGACTTTCACGGATTGGAAGTGTTTAGTCATCCTTAGCAGCTTATACCAACAATGGAAAAAACAAATGAAACAGAGCCCAGTCTTTCCTCCTCCTTCAGGCAAGCTTCATGGTAGATAGCGTACTCTGACAGATAAATTTGAGGCTGACATTTCTGTTCTATTTCTTGTGGCTCCTCACTGTGGCCTCCACAATTTCCCTGGGAGCAGTTCCCTATTAAGTACTACTGAAGGACTGTGTCTGTAGGGAATCCGACCCAGCTAATTGTGAAAATGTTAGGGAGCATGCTTGGACCTTAAGTTACAGCAAGCAAAGGGTCTAGGTAGGAAGGAAATCTGAGTCTGCAAGTGATAACTTTCATCCATGCCATTCTTTTATCATCATTAGAATCTTTTCTCTTCAGGATTTAAAATTTATTTTTAAAAACTCTTTGTCTTCCCCTGTCTCTTTATAAAAAAAAAAAGAAAACAGCAAAAATTTCAAAGCTGGCTAAAATTTATTCTTAGATTATAGGAGGTTTTGACTCCTCCAACCATGTTCAAATTACAGTAAAGGCACTTATAATACTTTTACCTGATACTTAGTATTTCCTATATCAAAAACACATTTAATTAAACATTAATTAAGCACTAAATAGGTGCAAAAACCTATAAGGACTATGGGAAGCCAGAGAAATAAATAACATATACTCCCCCCAAATCTCAAACTGAGGTGAGAGGCAGAAAATAGAGGAGGCAGATAGGTATTAATTACTTAAAGTAGAAACTAGTAAATACGGATGGTACCAGCCTACCTCATGGTTCTAATTATAATATTGGTGGTGAAGACCTGTCCCAGGTTCATGATGTTCTCCTAATGAGCCCTTCCCAGGCATTAAGACACAGGGGCTGGTAGTTGATTAAGAGCTTGCTTTTCAAGCACTGACTAAGGTAGGTGGTATCCACTGGCAATGAATATCACTCAGGCACTCGGATGTAGGCAGAGTCCGTCTATAGAGATGAATTTTTGTCTCTCCTCAACTGTCACTAAAGCACTGCACTTAAAAGTAATGAGTCCCATCTAGGAAGGAGCTAAGTATCCTCTCTTGGGCAACGCCATTGAAAAATCATTGCAAAAGGACTGGTTACTCTTTGTTAGCTTTGAGGGAAGATCCCCAAATCTAAGAATAATCAAGCTGTGATCATTAATACCAAGCAATTTGCTAGAGGTTTTTTTTTTTTTTAAATTTTCCAGTTAGGTAATTAACATCATAAAGTAAGATGAAGATCAAAGTATTGTCTGGAGTATCTCCTCCCTTTAGGAGATAAGAGGCAAGGTCAAAAATCAAACAGAACTTCATCTTCTATCCTACTCAGCTTTGATTTGGAAAGGAGGTAGTTAAGTTTCATCAAGAAAGTGGCAGTTATAGAGCTTGCCTTCTATTGCATGCTTTAGCAGCAGCAATTACCTCAGCTACAAATCTTATTTACAGAACTCTTTGAAAGTGCTATCTGGATGATGGCAGAATACACTGGAAATCAATGGAGGGTGATTTCATTCCCAAATTGAAGTTACCATTTAATAGTCAGGGAAAAAACATACACATGCACACCCCAACCTCCTTCTTACTCATTAATAGATTACTCAGTAGCAATTATGAGGCTCAACTTTCACAAATTCAATTACCCCTCCAAAAATATGAATTATAAACACTTTACCAATTGAAATGCAATAGCATCCTAGCTTCCAGAAGGAAAATAGACAGGAGCTGTTGGAAATTATCATAATCATGATGCTAATAAGTAACAGCCCAGTACGTAGGCTGCAAAACAGGCCAGCGCCTGCCTCTCTGCACATACCATTATGTGATGTTTTCTTTCCCAATTTATAGTATCCTAGCAACCATCGTACATGTTAGTTCTAATGGATCTAAAAGTGATGCACTAGGAAATCTGTCTCTAAGGGCCCCGTGCTCCTGGGAGGGGCACTTTCTCCTTGGAGGGCATGTCAATAGCCAAATAGATATGTGGGGATTAGAGTCATTTTCTTTGCTCTGAGATTTTGTTGCCTTTCCTGATCCTATGTGGTCAGAGGGCCTGTAATCCAGGTTTAATCTAAATAGATGGCAGAGCTGCCAAGAGATCCTAATTCCACATGAATATTCAATAGCAAAGCACAGGAGCCTGAGGGTATTGCCCGCTGGAGATGACCTTAAGTCTAGCAAAAGTGGGCGCTGACAATGGTGCTAAATTTCCACCTTATTTACTATTCCTCGATTTGAGTTAAGACAGGAAGGACACTGTCAAAATTTTCATGTATCCCAGGACTGGTAAGGCTTTAAGTCATTCTGAGCCATTCTCATCTTACTGCGAATTAGATTAGCTATCAGCTCCATTAGGGCCCTCTGATAGAGGTTGGGTATTTTTTTGACAAGGAAAAGGAAAGATTTAGAACTAGGGATAGGGTCTAAGGGCTGGAGAAAAGTTAGATGAAACAAAACTGGAGAGAAGCTCCCCTATCCTTAATTCTGGCCCAGATTCTCCAAAGTCAGTGATCAGGTCCAGCCAGGGACTTTTCCAGATAAGCTCTGTATGATGAGGTAGACTATACCTGAAACAGTAGGGAGTCCATTGTAAAGTTGAATGGTCCTTTAGTTTCACAATGTTGCCAGGGAAGAGATTTTATAGCTAAGTAAGACAGTGGTGAGTAATTGAGGGGTCTTTGCATTCTGGCCCTGAACTCACTTCCCAAATTCCATACTCCCTTCATTTCAGTCACAACATACATTCTGTCATCGCTGAGAACAACCCTGATCCATGATCCCGAATTCTTATCCTCTCTAACCACACAATCTCCTGTGCCTTTCTGGATTTCTTCTCCTTATTTCCCACTGAATCTTCCCTCTTTGATCCCATTATCACCTTCAAACCCTTTTGTAGTCCCAATTCTCTCAGCCCTTAACTTCTTTTTTTTGCTTTTGAGGTGTTGAGGGTTTCTAAGAAAAGTCACAAAACCATGATGACTTGTGTAGGGGACAAAGACATTTCCTCTACTCACTCTAGGTCCTTCTCGCTATACTATGAATTAAATTGACATGAGACAGAATAACAGGAGAAAATTAAACAAAGCTTTATAACACGTATTCATGGGAGAGACCCAGGAAAACTGAGTAACTCTGCCAAAATGGCGGAGGTTCTCATCTTAAATACCATCTTCAGCTACAGCCAAAGGAGGATGTTGGGGGTGGGTGGAGTCAGTTATGGGAGATTACCAGAAAAGTACAGTAAACAAGAGTAGGGTTATTGTGCAGATTTAAGTCCTTGTCTTCCACACTGACAAGAGTTTCTAGAGATAAAGTCATCCCCCCCCTTCTTCCTGGTACAGAGGAGGAGACACCTTTAGAGATGGATATTTCCCTTACAAGTAAATGTCTCTTACAAAGGGTAAGTAAATTCTGCTTTCCAGAGTTTCTCTCATGTCTGCAGTTTTTAAAAGTAACCAGCCCAAAATAATCCTCATGCCAAAGAGAGATATCTTGGGGTGGCCAATTACAGTCCCCCACATTTGATTCCCTGTAGCTATGCTAGCTCATTTCAGCTGGGCTTTCTTGACTACTTGTCTACATTTCTTTTCCTGACTTGCTGGCTCCCTTTGCCATTTATTCATTGTTTTGACAAACCTTTATTAAGCTATTATTATATTTCAGCTATGGCCCAAACACTGAGGATGCAATGATGATCAAGATCACTCATGGAGTTTATCACTTAGTAAAGGAATGTGGAAAATAAGCATGTTTTTAAAAAGAAATTTCATAAAAGCGAATTCTGTGCAGAAGGCTAAGTGCAAGATGACCTGAGATAAGAACTAGCTCAGGGTGTTCAAAAGACAGAATGAAAGTCAGTGTAGGTGGACTGCAAAGGAAGAGGAAGAGTGATGGGACGTAAGGTCACAGAGATAGGCAAGAGACCATGAAAAAGACTTAGGATTTCATTCTACTTTCAATGGGAAGCCATTGGAGAATTTTAAGACAGGAAGTCACAATATCTGATTTATGCTTTGAAAGGATCACTCCAGCTGCCATGCAGTGGATATAAGAGGCAAGTGTGGAAACAAAGAGACCAGTTAGAAGGCTGATAAAAGCTCCAGGTGAGGGGTGATGGTGGCGGTAGCAGTAGAGATGGTGAAAAGTGTTTAGATTCCATTGAGGAAGTAAAAGACTGAATGATATGCCCAGGGTCTAATAAAATGGCAACTTTTATCTTTACAAGTCATATTTAAATTGTCATCTGAAGGAGAGAAAGTATGTTTTTCTCTTCTGTTCACCCCTCCCTACTTTGGTTCTAGCCCTGGTGCAATTGTTTAAAAAAAAAAAAAAAAAGGAAAAGAAATGCCATAGGCATCTCTTCTCCTCTTGAGTGCCCTCTTCCTGTTCCTTTTCTGGACTTGCTCTCCTTCAATGCCCTGCTTATATTTCTTGCTCTTTCTTCCCGTCATCCAAACTACCTAAGTCTTGCCTCTTATGTCCACAGAGGTGACTCTAAGATGAGAATCTCAGTAACCATAAATGCTGTAAGGAGAGAGGCTATTGAGCAGAGTTGGGGACTGAGAGCATCTCTGGAATCCCTCACAGCAAACCACATAGGACTGATTTGGGTGACTACTACTGAGCTAGGTTTCTAGGAAAGTTTTTTTTTTTTTTTTGAGGAAGATTAGCCCTGAGCTAACTACTGCCAATCCTCCTCCTTTTATGCTGAGGAAGACTGGCCACAAGCCAACATCCACACCTGTCCTCCTCCACTCCATACATGGGACGCCTACCACACCATGGCTTTTGCCAAGCGGTGCCATGTACACACTTGGGATCTGAACCAGCGAACCCCGGACGCTGAGAAGTAGAAGTTGTGAACTCAATTGCTCAAGAGATTTTATATGGGGTTAAGCGCTATGGGGCTGGCCCCCCAAGAAATTCTTTTTAACTAACCTTTTATGGTCAGACACACAAATACCGGACTTCTTGAAAAAAAAAAAAATAGGGTTTCAAAGAAACCAGCAGACCCCATCGTGTTATTTAATATTTGCTGATCACTAGAAAGGTTTGGAAGGAAATAGAAAATTGATCCTGATCTGTGCATTCACTCTGAACTTATACTGTCTTTTATTTAGCAAGCTCAAAGCAGTGTCAATGTTAATGTATATTACCTTACTAATCTTGGTATCACAGCTGTGAGGCCACGTCAGTAGTAAAATTTCTCATTTTCCAGATCAATCAATCAACACAAATATTTTTAAAAGCGCGGATTAGTTTGAGCAGCCATGGTCTAAGTCTTGGCCTAAAATACAGATGTGTGAGTGAGCCATGACTCCTGTATTGTGGATACAAGCTGCATGTATGAGAAACAATTCCAGACCACAGCAGCAATTTGTCATATACTAACCTGGATCATATAGATTCTAATGTTAGCATGAGTTCTGAGGTAGATGCATCAATTTTGATTTAATGTTGAACTTTAGACTGTTAGACCTGGGAAGGAATTTAGCATCTCATCTAGTCATTTCATAAGTGATCCAGGATCTGAGACCTAGACAGATGAAGTAAACTAACCACAGTCACAGAAAAATCAGTGGTAGAGTCAGGACAAAGACTCAGGTGGTCTCTGAATGCCAGCCCAGTGTTGTTTACATTCCCCAAAACTTCTCCACCAGTCATGTTCTTAGTGTGCTTCTCTGATGTTGCATTTTATTGGCCATTTGGATCTTATTCTATTAATACATAGGAAAAACCTGCAGTTTCTTTAGTCATTTATGCACCTTACCCAAGAATGATTTCATTATGGACATCCAAAATCTAGGGCCCAATGTTGCGTGACACAGGTCTCTAAGAAACATATTCAGCTGCTCTCAGAATTTATCAGTAATCTCCAGGCTCTGCTCTATGTTCACATAATTAATCAACAATGGATTGAGAGTCAGCAACATTTGTGGGTGAGACTGAGCTGGGTTGGAGGAGACTTGGTCCTTATTTTCCAGGAAGCTCAGTCTATTCGCAATGGGGGTCTTACTATAATAGAGATACAATCCATGATCTCAAATGGTTCCTAGCTTGATTTAGGAGAAAGGAAAAACAGAAAACATAAGCACACATATAAAAGACACACACACAAAACACACACACACATATATGTCATAGTCACACACACACACCATACGTATAACAAAGGCAGACATATACATATCTATAACAAAGAACTGCAATGAGTAAATCCATGAATTTGGTTTTTATATTGTTATTTTAAAAAGTATTATGTGTTTAAGTGAGCCCATATAACCTGGTTAAATGAGGAAGCTAGTTGAACTTGAGTTTCTCCTACATAATGCAAGGTGTGTTGAAATTCAAATATTATTCTCATTTGATGTAGACTCTGATAATTTTGATGAAGACACATCATTTCACTTAAAACAAATGTTCACCTGACAGTAGGGGTATATATTGAATCTGATTCTTGAATTTCCTCTGTATAGATATTATTTAGTGTTTAAGCTTGACCCAGGGATAAGAGTAGGTGTAAGTGCTAATGAAACTGGTCTTTATTGAGTACCTACTATATACCATACTCTTTATAGAAATTATCCTTACAACAACTCTGTGAGATATGTATTATTCCATTATTAACAATGATATAACTGAGACTGAAATGGGACAGGAAACAGACCTGTCTGACTCAACCTCATGCTCCTATCATACATAGTATGTAGGCACTTTGAAATACTTGGTTTAGGTTCTGATGATTGGGAGTAGAGTGGTGGAACTGGAGCTTTCCAAAAATCTTAGGCAAAAATTCCAAACAGTTCAATTATTTTTTAAACTATTTTGATAGATGACAAATATTGTAAATATTGAGTGAGTCTTGAAGGGAGTAACATTTAAGCAAAGCCAGAAGCTGCTTTTTAATAAATGTGACCTAAGTCTTTAGTTGTTTCTGATCAAAGAGTGGAATTTTTACCTGATTCACATTCATCAGAAAGAAGTTATTTTGTGGATTTAATCCTCCTTTGGTTGAGTACATGTTAGTACTGGACCTTTATCTAAACCAAGATTTTGGATAAAGATGCGTAAAGAGGGGGCATAAAATAGATATGAACTAAGATTCAGAAATTTCTGATTAATTTCAGGCAATGAGAGTTCTAGTCAAACAATGAAAATTTAGATTTAAAGATGAGTGGGGAGGGGTGTATATTATAGTTTTTGTGAAAAGCACTATAGAGTGTTGACATATTCATCATGAATTCTCCTTTGGTAAATCACTTCCTTTCTTTCTTTTTTTTATTTTGCTTGAGGAAGATTGTCCCTGAGCTAACACCTATGCTTATCTTCCTCTATTTTGTATGTGGGACACCACCACAGCATGGCTTGATGAGTGGTCTGCAGGTCCACATCCCAGATCTGAACCCACAAACCCCAGGCTGCCAAAGCAGAGTGTGCAAACTTAACCACTATGCCACTGGGCTGGCCCTGGTAAAGCACTTTCTTGAGTGGTAATGTCAGAGATGTCAAACCTCCATGAAGAGTACTTGCATTATAACATTTTAAAGCTTTTCTGCATAGGTGATTTTTCAGTAAACCCTCCTTCACCTGTGTTATTCTAGTAAACATAAAGTACAAAGTTAACCTTTTAGAAAGTTCTGATGTTAAGAGAGTGAGGAGACTAGATCAAACAGCAAAGTTACCCCCACTCCTCTCCTCACAAGGGTATGGTGGGACAACAGTTTTTGATGGAACTTTTTTAACGCAATATTTTTTTTCTTAGTAGATAATATTATCAGTTGAAATTTGAATGTTACATAGTTCATTAGTAACTTAGGTAAATTACATTCCAATAAAATCTCCATCAAATTCAAGCCAATTAACTTAGACCCTTAATTATACAGAATTGTGGTTGATTATCATTACCTGTTCCTTCCCGAAAAAAGAAGAAAAATAAGTATAATGATGTCATATCAGGTATTTACTGAAACAAAAATATCTCTGTAGGATGTCCTGGGCTCAATACAATTGAAATGCAGTGTCCTACATCTCCTGTGTCTTCTCTGTTCCTAAGGTCCCAGGCAGTAAATACTGAAGCTGAAGAATGATGATGCTTTAAGAGCCTGAAGCAAAAAGGAATGATTCAATTTTATCCTTTAGATTCTAGGTTCTAAAGCAGAGAAGCGTACTGAGATATTATGGAAGGATTTTCCAACAAAAACAAAGGGTGAAATTACAAAGCATTTTCACACGGTATAACAGAATCTTGGCAGGTTAGAACAGTGGACTGAAACCAACAAGATGAAGTATAATAAAGACTAATGAAAAGTTCTATACTCAACTTCCTTCCCCACCTCCACCCTACCTCCTCCCCAAAAGACTCAAGTGAGGAAGCCAAGATTGAAGTGACTGCTTATGAAAAAGCCTAAGAGTTTTAATCGACTGTAGGGGCAAAACCAGTCAATGCTACTGTTGTAACCAAAAAGCTAATGTAATCTGAGACTACATTGTATCTTTTCTGGAATTTTACAGTCCCACTTTATCTGTGCTCAGATCACATATATAACATGGTGTTTTTGGGGGGACATTTTAGGGAGAGTGTTTACAAATGGAGTGTGATAAGCAAAGGTGACCAAGATGGTTAATAGTTTCTATAAGCAATGGCTGAAGGAACTGAGAGTGTCGAACTTGAGAGTAGAGGGCATAATAACCCTATTGTAACTTATGAAGTGCTGACATATAGAAGGCAATAGATTTATTTTGTGTGGCTCCAGAGGCTCTCACTATGACCAATGGACTTTAAAAGATAAAAACATTTATGGGTTCTATGAGTCGATTCCTGCACTCTGCAGGGAGTTGTATTAGATGACCTTGCAGATCCTTTCAAGTTACAACATTCAAGCTTCTGAAATGTATCCAGCTGATTATTAATCCTCTCCTCATCTTAAACCTCATTATACAAAATTCATTTGACTAGAAGAGAACAAAATCACACCAAGTCAATTTGGACTGGATTCCCTCACACCAAAAGTAGGCATTTCTACACTTTTCAGGTAACTGTGTTGCTTTATCTTCATCGATTTGATTTTTCTCTATGTCTTTGTCACTCTTTCTTTCTCCCCTAATTTTGAATTAGCTTTTGGGGATGCTATTATTAAAACTCAGTGAGACATAAATTACAATACAGTTATACGATCATCTCCAGTGTTGCGGGCTAACTATGGGGACATAAATCTATGAACTACAGATCACAAAAGTTGACTCCCTCTTTTTCCTGTCTGAAAACTAAAGTTTAAGTCCTGGAAGGAGAAACAATAACCTTTGGGTTAATTTGTAAGATATCTTGAGCAATTGAACTGTAATTCTGAGTCCTGAGAAAGTAATTGCTCAAGAAAAAGGACCATTATTTTGCAGTTTTTTGTTTTTTTTGAGGAAGATTAGCCCTGAGCTAACATCTGCTGCCAATCCTCCTATTTTTGCTGAGGAAGAGTGGCCCTGAGCTAACATCCGTGCCCATCTTCCTCTACTTTATATGTAGGATGTCTACCACAGCATGGCTTGCCAAGGGGTGCCATGTCTGCACCCAGGATCAGGGCTGGCGAACCCCAGGCCGCTGAAGTGGAACATGCACACTTAACCACTGCACCACCAGGCTGGCCCCTATGTTGCAGTTTTAAAGGCAGCAGTGGCAGCAGCAGCAGTAGCAGCAGCGTCCTTGACTGAGGTAGACACGGTGACCAGACAAGAGGTTGCTTGACAAAGGGGCATTAGGCCATCCCATGATCTCCATTAGCCCTGCCCTGCCCTGTACAAAAGCACTTCAGGTTAATAGTGTCCCAGCTTAATTGATGGAAGATATGTGTAGTCTACCACTATAAAAATAGTCCAACCTTACTAAGCACATAAAAAGATGTTAAATTTCACTAGTCATCAGGGAAATGAAAATTAAAACCATAGTGAGATACCACTACACAACCACCAGAGTGGCTAAAATTAAATAGATTGACAATACCAAAGCTTTGTGTGTGAAGCAACCAAGACTACCTGTACTTTGCTGGTAAGAGTGTAAAATGTTACAATCACTTTGGAAAACTATTTCTCAGTTCCTTGTTATTAAACATATGCCTACTCTGTGACCTAGCATTTTGACTACGAGGCACTTTCCCCAGGAGAAATTAAAATATATGTCCACAAAAAAGACTTGTTTCGAATATTTAAAACAGCTTTATTTATAATATCCCCAAGATGGAAAAAGCCCAAATGTCCCTCAACAAGAGAGTGGAGGAACAAATTGTGCTATATCTATTCATTGAAATACTACTAAGCAAAAAGCATGAATTACTGACACATGCTAAAGCACAGATCAATATTT
Organism: Equus caballus; assembly: GCF_041296265.1. Classification (NCBI taxonomy): domain Eukaryota; kingdom Metazoa; phylum Chordata; class Mammalia; order Perissodactyla; family Equidae; genus Equus; species Equus caballus. Next base: position 123,446,648 of record NC_091715.1, on the reverse strand, counting down.
TTCAAACCACTGTGTCAGGGTATTATTGACATACAAAATGCTGTACATATTTAATGAATACAATTTGAAGAGTTTAGAGATAAGTAGACATCCATGAAACCATCACCACAATAAGTGCCATAAACTATATCCATTGCCTCTAATAGCTTCCTCCCACCCTCTTTATTTATTTATTTATTGTGATAGGAACACTTAACATAAGATCTACTCTATTATTATATTATTAAATATACAATTCAGTATTGTTAACTACAGGCACTATCATGTACAGTAGATTTCTAGGATTTCTACATCCTGCATAACTGAAACTTTGTACCCTTTGACCAACACCTCCCTGTTTCCCCCTCCCCTGGCTCCTGGTAACCACCATTCTGCTCTCTGCTTCTATGAGTTTGACTTTTTCATATTCTTCATACAGGTGGGATCATATAATATTTACTCTTTGTATCTGGTTTCTTTCACTTAGCATAATGTCCTATAGGTTCATCCATGTTGTTGCAAATTACAGAATTTACTTCTTATTTTAAGGCTGACCAAGAATACACAGTGGAGAAAGGATGTTCTTTTCAATTAATAGATCAATCTTACATATACAATATTAAGTGAAAGAAACCAGACACAAAAGAGTATATACAGTATAATATCACTTAAATGAATTTCAAAAAGGGACAAAACAATCAAAACAGTGGTTGCCTGGGCTAGGGGTTGTAGGGAGGGATTGACTGGGAAAGGGTAACATAGGAACTTTCTGCTGGGATGATAGAAATATTCCATATCTTGATTTGGGTGTTGTTTACAGGGCTGTATACACTTGTCAAAACTCATTGAATGAGTACCCTTAAGACGTGCATTTCCTATGCATAAATTTTACTTCAATAGAAACAAAGTTAAAAAAATAGGGCAATAATTAGGAAGTAGAAACTTTCACGTAAATCAAAGCAAGAATCATGTGCTTTGCAGCTTGATATGGGGATGCAACTTCATGGCAAATTTCTAGATAGGCCCCAAACCAGATGATCATACCTAAATTTCCTCACCACACAGCAACTCTGGGGTTGCCTCTGAGTTGGCTCCTATGGAAATTAATAGCTGAGAAGAGGACATGTTCTTTAGAGACCTAGAGATCCCTGTATGGTCTGAACATTTGGCTATTGAAACATGCACCCAATCTAAAAGAGGATGTAAAGAATGAAAGAAAGTCTCAGAAGCCAACATTTGAAGGGTAGGGAGAGATCAAAGCCTTCCATGTGGCTTTTCATGGAAGCCATATGTTACAAAGGAAAAAGTATGTCTTTAGAACCAGACAGGCCTTGGTTATAATCCATGCCTTTTCATGTACTCAAGCCTTCATCTGTGAAATGGAGCTCATGCAATTTCCCATAAACAATTTAAGTGAAAATTATAGAAAATAGCTATGAATCATCTAGTTATGTTGGAAACATTTAGTTCAGTGTCTTGTACATGGGTAAATGGGAGCTAACATTAGCATTGTCCCATCCTCTGCTATTGCCTCCAGAATAACCCCATACTTTTACATACCTCTATCCCTGCTCAAACTATCAGCCTCCTCTCAATGGAGATTCTCCTTTACTTTTTAATAGACCAATATATGCCCATAATTCAGGCTCTGACTCTTTTGAACACCTCTTTGAAGAGATCTCCTCTTTCCTTCTGGGCCTACAAATTCCCTCCAAGAACCTTTCCCTATGCCTAGGCCTAAAGATATCTACTTTATATCAATAGAGTGGTGCAAATTAGATGGACTTTGGACACACTTTGGTTCAAATCCTGGCTCTACCGCTTAATAGCTGCATGATTTTTGGAAGATAACCTCACTGAGGATCAGTTTTCTCGTCTATAAAATGAAGATAATGATTGTATTTACCTCACAAGATTAAATTATATTATGTATGTACAAAGCACCAAGAATGGTGTCTGGCTCATAGTAGGTTCCCACTAAGTGGTACCTGTTATTATTAGGATCAAATGTGCTAAGCTGGTCCATCTGTAGGATGGACCCACTTGCTTGCACTTGTCTTCCTTTTAAATATATTATCTGCCTTCCTGTTTCAATTTTATTCTTTGTTGCCTGGTGCCCAGTGTGAACTAATTACTGCATATACACTTAGTCTGTGCTATACTTGTGCCCTTTTGCCTAACTGAGACTTCTGACTTGCCTCAGCTTGAATATCACAGCTGATCTTCTTCTTGTTTAAGTTAACATCCAAAACTATGATAAAGGCTTTTCCTCTTGGTCAATCTGTTCCTTCTGGACTTTGCTCCCTGGCGCTCTGGCTGTAAACTTGTATCTGTGTGTCATAAACCTAACATGACCTTTTTGTGACTTGGCTTAGTTCCCTGAATTCTCTTGGCCTACCTTGTCCTAGCATCACTCTCAATTCAACACCAACATGGACTATTACTTTTCCCTGTGTCTTAGATTCCCAGTTATGTCCTATTCTATTGGGAAAAAAAAGGCTGTGCTCTTATGCACTTGTTCTTTTTAGTGACAGGTATGTTTGATCAATATTCATTTTCTGGTCTAAAGAAAAGCCAAAGCTACTGCACTGTCCAAGATAGTAATCACTGCCACATGTAGCTATTTTAATTAAAATTAAAATTAATTACAATTAAATAAAATTAAAAATTCAATTACTCAATTGCACTAGGCATGTTTTAAGAGCTCGATAGCCACATGTGACTAGTGGTTACTACCTTGAAGCTCAGATATGGGTTCTAGACTAGGACATTATAAGATTTGTCTTTAATAATACTATCTTGAAGGTCTGCTGGGGAGAGAATGTGGAATGTCAGATGAATTTTACCTCTGGCCTGATAGTCAAAAGGGGACAAGTATAACATAGTAGTTAAGGGCATGGACTTGAGAGCCAGATGATGTAGGTTAAAAGCATGCCTCTGACATTTACCAGCTATGTGACCTAGGGTGAGTCTCTTAGTTTCTCTGTGCCTATTTCTCTATCAGTAAAGTTTGAGTGGTAGTAGTGCCTGACTCATAGGCAATCTTATGTGAGGAGTATTATATACATACACGCACGCACAGAATTTAGAATAAAGCCCAGTGCATAGTAAGTCCTATATACATGTTTGTTGTTGCTGTTCTTGTTCTTGTTTTGGAAACTGGATTTTAGGACAATTGTTTACAAGAAATGCGGTTTTTATAAATTATTAGCATCAGAAGCAGAGGTTTAAAAAGCAAAGATTTGAATATCTCTGATATGTTAGAGGAAAGAGCCCAAAATCAGTTTGCATGTCTCATACTTGTGACTCTGTCTGGCTTTCCTGGGGGAGGAGGAAATGGATATATTTTGTTTCCATGCTGAGTTTCAAATCCTGGGGAGAGCTCCCAAGTGAGAGTGGAACAAAACAGCAAGAGAGTCAGAAACGGTCAGAGGGGAGCATCAGGCTAGAAAACTATATTGAAAAATAATCTGTTTAAAGATAGCAGTTGCAGCAGGTTGGGAACACCTACTGAAGGATATATTGAGAAAACAAGCTGAGTTTTAGCAAAGGGGATGAGCTAGGGGTAGTGATGGACAATGAGAAGCTTAAAGAAACACAAAAAAGTACAAAGACATGTTAGAATCCCTTCCTGTTCTCTCTTTCAGTGCTAGCAAGAATGCTTAAAGACAAGAGGCCCATTCCCATGTGGTGATGGTCAAAAATATTTGAGCATCAAAATCTTTCTCTTGCTAGTCTACCTCAGAATTTGGATTAAAGTATTGAGTAATTGTACTCCAAAAGCATTTGGGTAACTCAAGCCCAATCTAGTCCAACTTCTGTTGGCTAGGCTGGAAGACATCCTGGGCAGACATGTTACCCTTGGTTCCCTTTCTAACCTAAAGCCCATCTAATCTAACATTCCCTACCCTCAACAAAAACACCTCAGGCTCAGTCAGTTATTTCCTTGTAGTAGCAATGGTTCTGACCCATAAAAATGCAGATGGACTGTTCTCAGGAAGAAAATCAAATAACACCTGTGTATCCTTGTGTGGCTGCAAACAGTATAGAGTCACTTGGTATATAATTATTTCCACTTAACACTTAAACTGAATCTTAAAAAAACCTCAGTTACAGCAAACAGTCTCTGAAAAATTAGAAAAGCAAGAGAGGAGTATGTATTTAGTGAAACATAAATAACTTGTTATGATGCAAGCATGGAAAGTGGCAAAGAGATTGGGTTGATTCAAAAAAGATGACCCTACAGTATTAGCCAGGGACTTAAACACGAAAAGCATTCTGCACCATGCTTAGAACAGAGTTGGCAACACAATAAATATTGGTTAAATAAATGAGCATTGGATGGTTGTGATAAGAATTTTGGATTTCATGCTGGTGGTGGCAAAGTATTAGTAGGGAGGTAGAGAGGAAGATAAGAGTTTAAGAGATAATTAGGAGGGAGTCTTGAGATGACTGTGTTTGGAGGGATGAGAAGGATGGAGGAATCAAGATTGACTCTTACCTTTCTAATATGAACAACTACATGAGTAGTGGTGTGATTCACCGAGAACACTGGAAGAGGAATAAATTTGAAGTAGGGTAGTTGATAAGTCTAGTTTGGGAAATGAGTATGAGCTACCTGTGGGTCATCCAAGTGGAGATTTTTAGTAGGAAGCCAGATAATGAACCTGGGGCTCAGGAAATATAATGGGGTAAAAGACACCAATTTGGAAAATTACAATCAGTAGGTAGAAGAGTATATGCTCTTTCCTAGGATGAATTTAGGAAAGAAAGCCAAAGAAGAACCCTGGAGTTTATCAATATTTAACTGATGGATGAAGTAAAATGAGCCAGTGAAGGAGAATGGAGAGAAACAGTATAAGAAATTCGATGAGAGCCAAGAAAAAAATGGTGCTACAAATATCACCAGAATAATTACTAAAAAAAAACTGGTGGTCAGTAGAATCATATCGCATATAGAAATCAAAGATTTTGCATTTTGACATAATTGCTGAGCTTAGTAATTTCAATAGCAAGAATATCTCAATAACCAGATTATACTGGGTTAAGGTAGAAGTAGGACTAGCGGATGTAGATTACTCATGGAAAATGCTTGGCTATGAAGAGGTGAAGGGAGGAGGTAATAGCTAGAGGGAGATAGATAGTTGAGGGATTATGGTACCTTTTCATTGCATTTGGACTTTTAAAATATATATATGGGGAACACTTGAACATGCTTGCTGATGGAAAGAGTCTGTTGCTTGGGAGAAGTTGAGAAAGTGAAATTGTGACATCCTTCCCTTTACAGAAAGGACGTAGAAATGAAATTTTGACTGAGGTCAGAAAAGCTACAGCAATATTGGAGTGAACCGTGCCTGAAAATCTCATCTGGTGCATGAGTGATCATTAATTGCCTCCTGTATTTAGCATTAATGAGAAGGCGGTGGTGACCATTAATTAGAAGATGTTTGCAAGATGAGAAAAAAAAATGTTCACTCTTGGGAAATTCAATGGATGACATTAAAGGACACTGACTTCTAACAGGATTAAAGAGGGGGAATTAATGACATGAAAACTTGAATAAAAAGGTGTTATGAAATGGCATCCAGGCAGGTGGAAGAAACCAGAAAATTCCCATCTTGAAATAGCCACTAAATTTGTGTCTAAACAAGCAAAGGGAAATGGAGAGTTGAAGTAATTGTTTTAAAATCTCAAGGTCTCCAGCCCCATTATGGAGAAAGGATAAATTTATAAGATCAGTCAGGACTTCTTAGGGGTGTACATGGCTCAGGGTCCATCCCCAGGGTTTGTGGAGCCCAGAAACAATCACACTACTATCTACCTATCATATTCTACTGATCTCCCTCCTCTAGTTTATCCAGAAGGAATCAGATTATAAAGAACATAAAATAAAAACCTAAAAGGAAAACAAAACAAAGTCTTTATGAAAGGCCTTCCTGGGGGTATAGCTCTGGAGAGTTGCAGCAGTCCTTTCACTTAACTTGGCTGATGTGCTTTAAAGGCCTGTTTTATGCATGTGAGCTTCTGACTGAGTTTCCTTTATTTTAGTATCAGGTAGGTCCATTTTCTCCCCTCAGCTGCAGTCTTAAGGTATAGCTCCCGTTAGGTATGTCTTTCTTTTGTTAAATGTTGCCCTTGCCTGATAATTTGGATATTGAGGGAGCAGAATTGAAGACCATGGAGTATCCATTTAGAGTCAGACAGGTGGATCTGCAAGGCTTATTGCTTTAAATAGCTTTTTGGAGAAGTTCCTTCAAGACACGGAGAAGCTCAATTCCCATTTTTCATTTATTCCTTCTGTTAGTAAGCATTTATTAAGCAGCAGCTATATTTCAGGCCTTGTGCTTGGCGCTAGGAATATAGCAGTGAACAAGACGGGCACTGCCTACATGGACTTCATATACTATTAGAAATTTTTGCTACGGACATTTCTTGCACCTTTACCCCTTGGCTCAGCATCTGATATTGCCAAATACTATGTTGGAAAGACTTGACCACTTTGTCCTTCTCTGTGAATTGACTTTATGCTGACCCACTCAGCCTGCCTGCTCACTGGCTTGCCTCATTCTCGCATTTAGCCTCTTGGGTACCAGACATGGGCCTTGAGACATGGGCCACTTTGCTACTACTGCTTTGCAGACCTGAGGGAAGCATCAGTACAAGAAAGCTATTTTGCATCAATCTTGTTTGCACAGGTTGAATTGCCAGATTTAGGGAGGAGAAACAACAGAGAATTAGAAGTCAGGAAAAGACTGAGGCCCAGGTGCTGGCTGTTGGCCCCATTGCCCTTGGTAAAGTTTGAGACATTGGGCAAATTAATACAATCTCTCCTCTGTACCTTCATTTGTACACTAAAAGAGTTAAACTAGATAAGTGGTCCTCAATATTTTCAATTATGAAGGATCCTTTTTATTATCAAAGTATTTCAGAGACTGTCATGGTAGTAATGTGTATTTAAGGCATCTGTGAGTTGAACACTTAATAACATTAAGACTATAAAAAGAATATGTTCTTTAGCAATTACAGCATCATATGCACAGTTTGAAAAACATGGGACATTGTTCATTCATTCAGTTACTTATTCACCCACAGTTTACTAGCATCTAAGATGTAGCAAGAGCCTTGCTAAGTGGTAGAGGAACAAAGATGAATGAGCCAAGGTCTCTATTTTCAAAGACTCATGGTCCCTGGGGAGACAGGTAAGTTGACAGACAGTTGTAGGATGATAGGTAGTGTGGTATGGGTACAGAGCTTCTCTGGCAGCTCCCAGAAGAAGCATCTAATACAGCCTGAGGTCATCAGAGAAGGATTTCCTGTGGAGGTCATATCTAAGCTAAGGGCCAAAGCATTAGTAGGAGTTATCCAGGCGAGGAGAGGGGTAAAAAGCATTTCAGCTGAGGGGACAGTGAGGCACTTTATTTATCCTGACTATGAATGATCCTGGTGTGTGTACATTCCTGTGATAGTGATGCGGGGTCGGTGAGCCGAGGAGTCGAAAGAAAGATTTCTTGGACTCTCAAGATGTGGCAGTAGTGCTCTTTTTATTTAGAGAATAGTGTGGAATAGCATGGGGACAGGACCCATGGGCAGTCAGAGCTTCTGCTGCCCTGAGTTGAGGGTTAGGGCTAATTTTATAAGGCATGGGTACGTGACTTATTTTTACTGGAAAAAGAAAAGATGATGTAAAAAGTCATTAAATGATTTCAGTGCAGATGGGGTCTGGTTATTGTGAGGTCATATAACTTTTAGATACGAATCTTGCCATATAGATCGGCATGTAGGTGAGGATGCCCTGGGCTTCTCTCCCTGGAGCAGCCCTAATTCATACCATAAAAAAATCCACTGGGTCATATAGTTTGCATGTAGGCCAGGTCACCTTGGGCTTCTCTAGCTGGGGCAGCCTTAATCCACATCAATAGCACCTTATCTCACGGGTCTTTGACACACAGGGTGGGAACCGCTGAAGTCAATATACCTCAAGATTCCTCCTAACACCTACAATTGATGGTTCTGCATCTCTAACTTTTTACAAGTTAATATATGCCCATTAAGAAAAGTAAAAAATGCAAACAAACCAAAGGGACACAATGAATAATTCCAGACAGTGGACTTCCAGGTAACTCAAATTTTCTTTGTTTAATTAAATTACAGAGACTGAGATCTCCATCTGCCTAGGACCTCTCAAAAGTGTCCCTACTTTATGAGAATCTTCAAGAATGCTCTAGAGTTGTCTTTGACAAGGTGCTTTGTCCCTGCTGCCAATGGTCCTCAGGATCGGTGGTTTTGCTATATACAGGTGTTTTCTGTTCATCTTCACTGTTGCTACCACTACTCCAACCATGGATTGAAGACCCTGTGAATGTCCCATGTTTCTCACAGCTGATAAGACTGAAACTTTTTCTTTTTGCTGAGGAAGACTTGCCCTCAGCTAACAGCCATTGGTAATCTTCCTCTTTTTTGCTTGAGGATTATTCGCCCTGAGCAAACATCTGTGGCAACCATAGAGCATTAAAACAATTGCAGTACTCTTCTAAATGTGTAGCCATGTGTAACTGCACATGTTGCACACCCAGGAAGTTAGCCCTTCTTTTCATAACACTTTACTAAAAGTTTGGGGATCATGGAAAGAAAATACAACACAGAGGACACTTCACCACCACCACTAGTAGTATATGTGGCTGCTCTCATAGTGCACAGGGCCAAATCCATAATCAGGATTTCATAAAAGGTATCTCTCTGCCTAGCTCTTGGCTTGCTTCCATGTAGCCAGGAGCTAGCTGCCACTCCTTGCACCAAACAACAAATAGTGTCAGCATGTTTACACAGTAGGTTCCAGGTTAAGTTACAACTCTTTCCAACAGAGAGAGGAAAAGTTTCCTCTTATTGCTAAAAGAGGACCAATTCCCTTGTTCTTATTTCCTCCCCCAATCCCTGTCCTTTTTAAGGATGACTGCTAATGGGAATGTCAACACTTTTGAAAGGGCAACTCCCACTCTCTCTTGCTTGAGGCCTTGTAGAATTGTATCCTTATTCTTTAGCTCTAAAGACAGTGATTTATTCAGCATCAGTGCATTTCCCAAAGTTTGGATCCTTTGGTTTCAAATTAAAATGTATGATGCATAGAATACTACCAATCCAGTCCAATTTAAGCCACATACACCTATTGTCATTCTTCTTTTATAAGAATTAGAGTTATGCAGCAGATAAAGATCACACCTATGCATCTTTCCTGAGTTCTCGAGATCTCAACTAAAGCTATCCTGTGAGAAATTGCTAAACATTTCCACTTCCCCAAGCGAACAAGCAACAATATAAGCACAGTGTAGGATAAATTCGTGGAGAGCCACACCTTACTACCCCGAAAGCAATAAAATACAGCCCTAACTCAATCATATATAACAATTTACATTACGAAAGAGAACAGTTACTTCTGAGTCTAAAACACCTACATCCAGACTACTTTATAGTTTTCCCCAAGAAAAATAGATGTTTTTTATTTGTGTAACAAGGGGCTGTTCAGGGGACTTTCCCCAAAAGAAAAGAGCAATCTGCCCCAAAGGTGATTTGAGTTCTTATCATTTGAGAGAAAGAAAATGACTTGCAGTGTTTATATGACAGTTTTCCCCTCTTGTGTCCATCACATTTTCTGAAATCATAGAGCCAATTTTCAGCCAGGGTAAGGGCACCCTGTTTCAAGAGAAAAGAGAAATAATTTACTTATAATCCTGTCATCACTAATGACTTTTGGAATGTCTTTTTCTAGCCTATTGTCTTTATTTTTAAAAATATTAATTTAAATCACACAAGAAAATCACAAATATATCCTAGCCATAAACCTTTAATAAAAACTGAAAGCCCCTATTGACCCCTTGTGCCCCATTCTCACTCTCTTTCCTAGAGGTAACAACTGAAAAGAAGATGGTTTGCACACTTTCTGATCTTATTTTATCTATTTACATATATAAGTGAGTGTATGTGCACATGTAAATAGGATAATACCTAGAATATGAATGCTCACTCAGAGGACACATATCTTTTTTTTTCTTGTTTCTGACTTTAATGGAAGTTTTTTTATTGAGGTCATATTGGTTTATAACTGTAAATTTCAGGTGTACGTTATTCTATTTCGGTTTCTGTATAGACTGCATTGTGATCACCACCAGTAGTGTACTTTTTGTCCGTCACCATACATATGTGCCCCTTTACCCCTTTTCCCCTACCCCCACCCCATTCCCCTCTGGTAACCACTAATCTGTTCTCCTTATCCACATGTTTGGTTATCTTCCACATGAGTGAAATCATATGGTGCAACAGGGATTGACCTTGAGGGTATTATGCTAAGCGAAACAAGTCATGGGACAAATATTTTTAAGTGGTCATAAACAAGGCCAAATCTCCCTCCAAAACAGCATGACCAGTTCACACTACTGTGCATGAAAGTGCCTGTTGCTCTCCATCCTTGCCAACATTGAATGTTACCAATATTTAATTTTTTTTAAGTTTTTCTAATCTGTTTTTATACTTTCTGTACTAATGCTATAATGGTTTTTATATAAGACAACTGGTTTTGAAATCTAGTAGGGCATGTCCTCCTTTTCTAGGTCTTGTTTTTCTCACCTGTGGAATGGGACTAATAATGGTGTCCTCTTCATAGGCCTATTGTACAAATTAGAGGGGTAGCAAGAGTCAGAGCAGTAAGCCTTTACAGGGTTTGGTGAGGAGTTTGGATTTTATTCGGAATATGACAGGAATTAAAGAGCAGGTTTTCAGCATGAGAACGACGTGATTTGATATATGTTTTAAAAGATCACTCTGACTAGGAATATTGGTGCTGATAAAATTAAAAAGAGGCCCACATACTGGTTTGCTGCCCTCCTCCCAGAGAAATCTTTGCTGGGATTGTCAAAAAAAAAATACGGAATGCCCAGTTCAATTCAAATTTCAGATAAACAATGAATAATCTTTAGTATAAGTTTCCCCAGATAATACATGTGCTATGCTTCTACTAAAGAAAAGAAATATTTGTTTCTTATCTTAAATTCAAATTTGACTGGGCACCCCATGTTTTACCTGGCCACATTAGTGGGGTAGAGGTTACTATGGAAGCTACATGGCTCCTTTTACTCTTTCCTTTTTTAAACACAGGTCCCCTCATCTCTTTCTTTTCTGAATTTTCACAGCATTTTATCTGTCCCTTTCTTAGGAAACTCCTTAATGGCAGGAATCATGTCTTTCTTAGTAAACTCTTTGGGAAAGGGCTCATTCATCCTGTGCTGAATACAATGCCTGCATGTAGTAGTTACTCAGTAAATATTTACTGAATGAAAAATAAAGAGATCTACAGAAACGAGAGGCAGAGATGACTTGAACAGCCACAATCTCATTATTTTTTGTTTCCCTTCTGACTCAAAGTAATCCACAGAGTCCGCTGAGAGATGATTCTAATTAGGACATTTGGTGATTTACAGAACTTGGGACGTTAGGACGAACTGGTCCCCGTTGATTTAACATTCAGCCCAAGGATGACACGTATTAGCTTAAGAGCTCTATTAGTGAGGCCTCTTAGGCTGTGTGGGCTGTTCCCTTCTCTGCAGCAGCACCGTTTACTCCCTGGCTGCCTCATTCTGCTGTTTTTCCAAAGGGACACAAGATCAAGTCTTTTGAATATTGGACAGTCTAGCCTCTTAGTTCTTCATAGTTATTTGTCAAAGCTTTTTTTTTTTTTTTTTTTTGAGAAGGGTGAAAGGAAACTTGCTGCCATTTCATGTATTTTGTGAAGTACTAAACGGTCCATTAGTGGGTTCTTTTTATCAGATGGAGTTATAAAGCCAATTCTAATAACAGTGGCTGAACTATGTTGGGAGGGGGCAGAATGAAGATCATTTTTTTCCCCCAGGAAAAGTAGCTAATGCTAAATTTCTTGCCTTTAAACTTGGTGTCAGAGAGGAATGAGACTGGGACATATGGCTTTCTCTGCCACTCCCATACACCACAACATTTATGCACATTTATATATGTATATTACCTGTTATGTATTATGCATTTTATATATATATATATATATATATATATATATATAAATCCAAGTTAAATCTACTGGAAATGATAAACACTAAAAGCTGTCTTGTAGGAGAAAAAAATGACGCATGGAGCCTGAGAGATGTATATATGGGGAAGGAAAGTCAAGGTTGAGAAAGGAAGAATGAGGATATATAGGTCAATTGAATATATATCAGCATCAACACCAGCCAGAGTTCCATTTCCATCTTTTTAGTTCCTCTATGAATTTTAGAACTTGTGCTTTAAAATTGAATGTCTCTCTTTGGGACGAGCAGCTTGTAATTAATTTGAGACTGCCAGTAGCTAAATGTATCTTCAAAACTGGAGTGCCTGATGTTTGAGATGATGCCTTGACATACATGTGCATAAGGCATTCTATCTTTACTTTATGGAAATCACCAATCACTCTGGTTATTTTGGTCTTGATGTATTTTTAGATTTCTACATTGGTGTCACCTTGGTTTTCCTGGTTTAGTTTTTTTCTATTTTTATCTCTTGGATTGCTTCCAGCATCTGAAAAAGAGAGGAACTTCCTTATTTGAAGCAATGCTGACTAAATATTGTGGAGTTTACTTTGAGTTTGGGTCCTGAATTGGATCATAGCCAGGGATGTAGGTGAACAGGTAGTTCTTTCTATGGTTTGTGAAGAACTGGTAAAATATCTTGATGCTCACTTTTACCACCCCTTCCAATATGGGCTTTGACATTCCACCTGCATATCTAAATTTCAAAAAGGCACTGTTACTAGGCGAAAAGCCATTCCAAATGTGGATCCCAGGTGTGATTGTCCTGGATTGTGTGCTTTAGAGGTCCCCTTCTGGATCACCCGAGTGGACAGCAGCTCAGGAGGGAGCTGATAGGGGAAGAGAAAGTAAATCTTATAGAATCAGGAGAAATTGACCACTCCACCATGATAGTAAGAGAATTTTATATACCTCTCCAAGTAATTGATAGATCAAGCAGATAAACTCAGTAAGGATACAGAAAACTTGAATAACAAAATTAACAAGCTTGACCTAGTGGACATATATAATTAGAACACTGTGCCCGACTATTAGAGAACAGAGATTCTTTTCAAGCACACAACAAACTAATCATGTACTATGCCATAAAATAAGTTTTTAAAAATTTATAAGACTCAGTATCAGACAAAATATGCTCTCTAACCAAAATGCATTTAAGTAAGAAATAAGTAACAAAAGTGTAACCAGCCCCATATATTTGGAAATTTAAAAGCATGTTACTATTTAACTCATGGGTCAAAGAAGACATCATAGAATTAGAATCCACCTAGAACCTAATAATAAAGAAAATAGTGTATATCAATGAACAGTGGGGGATTATAGACAAAGGATAGTTAAAATATATAGTCTGAAAAGTTTATATTAGAAATTTAAAAAGACTAAAAATTAAATAAACATCCAACTTATAAATTTCAGAAAACAATAGAATAACAGCAAAGATAGTATATGAGGGAAATAAATGTAAGAGAAAACTGTAGAAGTTAAGGTGCTACATAAAGCAATAGTTTTCAACATTTATTGATTGTTAGAGTCACTTTGGGAGCTTTAAAAAATACAGATATTCAGGCCTCATCTCAGACCAATTAGATGAGAGCCACTGGGCATGTGCCCTCAGACATCACTATTTTTTTTTTTTTGATGAGGAAGATTTTCCCTGAGCTAACATCTGTGCCAATCCTCCTCTATTTTGTATATGGGTTGCCACAGCAGCATTGTTTGATGAGTGATACACGTCTGCATCTGGGATCCGAATCTGCGAATCTGGGCTGCCGAAGTGGAATGCGCTGAACTTAACCACTACACCACCAAGCTGGCTCCTTGATATTTTCTTAAGAGATTCTTCAGTTGATTCTAATATGTAGAAAGGATTCAGAACCGCTGATAAAGAGGATAAACAGGGACGAGTGGTATTCTAAAAAGGACTAAAAATATTGGCAAAGTTTAGGCAATACTAATCGCGAACAAAGATAGAAGACACAAAATGTAATAAGAATAAAGAAAAATGGAACATAACTACAGATTTAGTAGATATTAAAATGCAATTAAATAATATTGTGAGTGACTTCATGACAATAAATTTGAAATTCAGATGAAAGGTAAAATTTTCTTTAAAAATCAAACCAAAGCAAACTCACATAGAAATAGAAATTGTGAATTATTAGTTTAAAATCTTCCCGAAAGGAAAACACCATACATATATGGTTTATAGTTGAGATCTATAAAATATGTAAACACCATATAATTCCAACCTCACACAGAAAATAGAAAAATATTGAACACCCCAAAACATTTAATGAGGCTATTAATAACCTTGTCAAAAAACAGATAAGGATAATATAAGGAAGAAGAATTACAGGTGTCTCACTCATTAACATCAATATGAAAACCAAAAACAAAATATCAAAAAATATCAGCAAACTGAGTCAAGCTATGCATAAAAAGGATAATATATCATAACTACATTAAGGTTTTTTTTAGGAATTCAATGTTAGTTCAACATTACTCTTTTTATGCAAGTCAACACTATCAGTTTAAAGAATTAAAGCCATATGATTGATCACCTAAATACAAGCAGAAAAATTAAACTTAACATTCACTCATAATTTTTAAAAAACTCTTACCAAACTAGAAATATAAGAATACTTCCTTCACCTGATAACAAATATCTGAAAAACACCATTAGCAGCACTCATAATTAATCATGAACCATTAGAAGCATTATAATGTAAATTACTCTGAATTAAAAAGGAAAAGACACACATCTCAATAGAAATATGGGTTTGGAGAGTCATTTCACAGAAGAGAAAATATATATTCAATAAAAATATGAATAGACCACAATGAAATACCACTTCACAATGAGATACCGCCTCCTAAAATGACTAGAATGAAAAAGACTGATGCCGTAAAATATTGGCAAGGTTTTGGAGCAACTGGAGCTCATACATTGCTAGTAGGAATGTAATATGATAAAAACACTTCAGAAAATTGTTTGGCGTAATCTACTCTATAACTCAGCAATTACATTCCTAGATATTTATCCAAGATACATGAAAGCATTGTCCACAACAAACATTATTCAAGAATATTCATAGCGGAGTAATTAATAAAAACATCAAACTAGAAATAATCTAGATACCCATCAATAGGAGAATGGACAAACTACGTATTCATACAATGGAATGCTACTCAGCATTAAAAAAAGAAAGGACTACTGATATATGCTACGAAGTGAATGAATCTCAAAAACATGATGGATAAAAAGATCTGACACAAGAGCACATATACTGTACAATTTTATTTATATTAAGTTCTACAATAGGCAAAACTAATCTACTGTGACATAACTCAGATCAATGGTTGTTTCTGGTCTGGGATGAGGGGATATATGGGGAGTAAGAAGGGACGAAAGGAAACTTTTGGAGGCAATGGGATGTTTTATATCTTGATAAGGAGCTGGGTTATACAGCTGTATGCATTTGCCAAAAATGACTTGAGGTCTGTGCATTTCACTGCATGTAAATTATTCCTCAATTTTAAAAAGTCTCATAAGTGCTGAAAGTTATTATTTTGTAGAAATAAAAAAATCAAAAAAGTTACTTTGGATTTAAGATAAAATTTCCAGTGAAAGCATGATGCTCAGATTAAAACAAAACTATATCTTAAACAACTTAAATAGAAGAAAATATAATATGATTCAAAAAGTGACTCTGGTTTTAGTAAAAAAGCACTTAAATGTTGACTATGGTTGAGAAGAGGTAGAATAAAACTATACATGGAAAAATAAATAAAAGTTAAATCTCATTATTCTTCATGGAAATAAAAATTATAACCTCAATGAGATATCATTTTAAATCTATGAGATTGGCAAAAATTTTTAAAGCCTGATATCAAATGTTGATGAAGTGGGGAACTGTGGGGATCCTTCATATACTGCTAGTGGGAGTGCATTGATATGGTTGTATTTGAAAATACTTTGCCATTTATTAGTAAGTCGAAGATATGCCTACCCTATGACCCAGAAATTCTACCACTGTATACTCTAGAGATACATGTTCAGTAGTCTTTCACCTCTCTTAGAATAAAAGCTCAAATTCTAACAATTGCCTAAAAGGTCCTATAGAATTTGTGCTGCCACACATTCTCATTACCTATCTGACATGTCCTTTTACCATCTTCCTTGCTGACTTAGCTCCAACCTCATAAAGTTCCTTGCTGTTTGCTTAACGCTCCAAAAATGCCCCTATCTTAGGACTTTTGCATTTATCTCTGTTTGAAACACTCTTCACCCAGAAGAGAATAACTTTCTCCCTCCTTACTTCAGAGCTTTACTCAAATATCACCTTCTTAGTGAGCCTTACTCTGATCACTCTATTTTTAAATTATACTCTGCCAAAACTCCCTAACCCCCATGCCTGCTCTATTTTTTATCTATAGCACTTAACATCACCTAATATGCTAAATATTTTGCTTATTTTTTTAATTGTCTTTCTCTCTGCACTGCAGTATAAACTCCATGAAGCCAGACATTTTTGAGTGCTGTTTTACTACTGAAATCCATGGACCTAGATTAGTTCCTGGTCCATGGTAAGTACTCAGCAATTCTTTGTTGAATGAACACATGGACATTCATAACAGCATTACTTTTTAAATAGACTTTATATTTCAGAATGGTTTTATACTCACAGAAAAATTGAACAGAAAGTACAAAGGGTTCCCATATACCCCCGTCCCCCTCCCCTAGCCTCCTCCGCTATTGACATCCCCCACCAGAGTGGTTAGGTTTATTACAGTTGATGACCCTACATTGACACATCATTATCACCTAAAGTCCATAGTTTACATTAGGGTTCACTCTTGATATGGTATGTTCTATGTGTTTTGATAAATGTATCATGACATGTATCCATCATTATAGTAATATACAGAATAGTTTCACTGCCTTAAAAATCTTCTGTGCAACAGCATTTTTAAAACATTTTATTGAGGTCATATTGACTTATAACATTGTGTAACAGCACTGTTTTTAATAGGAAAGATCTGGAAACAACCCAAATGTCTATTGACAGGAGAATGGTAAATAAAACATGTTGTATTCATACAAGGAAAGACTATACAGTTGCAAAAAGACAGCTAACCATTACTCCACATATCAGCATAAATGAATCTCACAAATATGATGTATAGTAAAAAAAACGTCATAAGAATACATATAGTATAATTCTGTTTATATAAATTAAAACATGTAAAAGTAGAAATGTATGTTTTAGAACTCCATATGAATTTAGCAAAACTATAAAGGAAAGTAAAAAGATCTAATAAACATGTTTTAGGATAGTGGTGACCTCAATGTGAGAGGGAGTGCGATCAGAGAGAACTTCAAAATTATTGGTAATATTCTTTCTCTTAAAGTAACTGATGGTGACATGCATTTTTGTTTTATTTTGTGTCTTTACATCTTTAAATATAGGTTGTATGTATTGTATGCATAAATATATCAAAACTTTTTAAAAATCACAAAATGTAACTCAGAGGGCACTACTTTAGATAAAGTGGATAGAGACAGTCTCTATGAGAAGATGACATTTGAGCTGAAAGCTGAACAAAGCGAAGGAGTAAGCCATACAAAGATCTAGGAAAGCACGCATTATAGGCAAAGGGAAGAGCAATTCTAAAGACTCTGAGCATGATGTAATGTATACAGAATTAGAAATATGATGTACATCCCAAAAAAATAAAAATTAAAAAAAAACAAAATAAATACATAAAAAAAATAAAGACTCTGAGCAATGACTGAAGGAAGCCCAGAGAAGGAAGGGGTTGGAGAAAAGGAAAAGGAAAACCGACTTAAATATCTGAAGGACTGAGGTGAAAGAGGAAGATTTACTCTGGATAACCACAAGAGGGTAGAAATATGGCCAATGGGCGAAAACAATAAGGAGACAACTCAGTACAAAATAAGGAAGAATTTGTAAGAATCTGAGCTTTACAGGAGACTGCTTCAAGCAACAGCAAGCTTCTTGCCACAGAAATGATTCTTAGTAACTTGGAGGGTTTTTCATGTATCTTTTTATGTGCATATTTTATTTTACTGCCCCTCTGTATTCATTTCCTCCTCTTTGGAGAATAGTTCTCAATTTCCTTTAAGTGAACGGCTTTTCCTCCTCCATGTGTAATGCTGGTGTAACTATTTGTTAAAAGGCCCTGGCTTACTCTAGCCAAGTGGTGAGCTTGAAACGCAAGCTAAACTTCTTTCTCTCTCTTTGTCCTGGGACTTTCTTGTCCTCAGAGGCAGAATATCCATTCCAGGGGGCTTTCCAGTGACTAATATCTGTTCTGGAAGGGTTTAAAAGTGGTCATTAGGTTTGATGGCAAGGACTTGAAACTGTTAGTATAGCATTTCATTTTACATATGATCAACATGACATAAGTTGTCCATGTAAAAGTAGAGGGCAGCGTAATCACCGCTCTGATGGCATCCATAGGCCCACTCTGAAAAGACTGTTGGTTAGTTTCTGTTATCTCGATCCCTGGAACTAACTTGGTTCCTGCCCCTTTTGGTCCAAGTTTTTTGACTGTTCCTTCCATTTTATGATATACTGTTCCCAATAAATTCCTTTCATTTATTGATTTCAATTCAGTCCTCAAACTCAACATATGTATTCTGCTTTCTTTAGGTTCATTACACAGCCAGTATGCTGCAGTATTTTCTGCTTCTGATTGTAAGATCTGAGAAGGGATGGAAATACTCACTTGGCCTTTAGTGACCATTATGAATGGTAAAATTAATTGAAGTGAGATGGTTTGATCATATTCTTTCTTTATTTTGGTCATTGAAACCATCCTACACCACTGCTTGAGTCCCTGTGGGCAGTGCTAATAATTTGAGATAGTCTTTTAGTTAATTTAGTCTCATTTTGCAGGTGCTGTTAGGAAAAACCAGCTGGCTTGAATAAAATTGCCCTCTAGATGCCAGCTAGTCATGATATTATCGGCTTTCTGAGGGTTTTCAGAATAACAGATGAGATAATAGTAGGTTTTTAAAATCCCAGTTTAGATCCAATTTTGCTGCATTTGTCTCCAATGATTTTGCAGAAGCAGTTATGATTCAGTTCTATCCTGAATGCATTTCCTTCTCTTCTCCTCTTCCTCCATTTCCTCAGCAAATGAAATCTCTCCTTCCCCCTCTCTCTTTTCTTCCCTCTCTCCGTTCCTCCCTTCCCTCCTCCAGCTCTCCCTCCCTTTTTTTGTCTCTCTTACATACACAAAGAGACAAACTAAAACAGAGTCATATAGGTCATGGACAAACTTCAAGTCGTGCTTGGTGCAACAGTAAAATTCAACTTCCAACCTATTGATTGCAGGTTGTAGAAATGCACTATGGGCATCGGTGTTAAACGTTATTGGGGCAAGCCAACACAGTGATGACTTCGTCATGTAAGTGTTAACATTCACTCAAAATTCTGACCAATGTTGCCAAACTAGCTCAAAAATTTGAGAGAATGTTACCAGTGTTTTCTTACTTCTATGGTATTTAGAAAAAATAAGCCAAAGTGTATCCATGCATCCTTGTTGAAATAAACTCTTTTTATTGCCATGTTTCCTGGTTAGGGGAAAATATACAGGAAAGAGATTCATAACCTGTAAAGAATTAGGAGATGGGATATTTTTATAACAAAGCTATTATCCTTCATTAAACTCCTTACTGTGATAGAGGATTCTTAAAACTATGTATGAGAATCAAGTTTGGGAACAGTCAGTAATTTGAATTGCCAATAGGAAAGGCTAAACCTTCAGGTTTCATTCCACAGCTTCAAGTAAACTAACTTCGTTTTCATCTATTATACATTTAGGGCTTCTATATAAGACTGTTAAACAAAAGATTCAACTGAGGGCTGAAGAAAAGTTTACAATTACTGCTGTAACAGGAAAGTCATATAATTTTGGCAATGGAAAGGATCATAGAGATCTTTTCTTCCAACCATCTCATTTCACAGATAAGGAAACTGAGGCATAAGCAGATTATGCAGTTTACCCAAGGTCATACAGCTAGCCACTGGCCACAACCTCATGATCTTGGCTCTGCACATGTTGTTCCCTTTTCCCAGAAATAATCTTCCTGTGCTTCTTTTCTTGACACACTTAGATAAACTCTTCTAGAGCAGAGGTAGTCAAACTATGATCCATGGGCCAAATCTAGCCTGCAGGCAGTTTTTATAAGTAAAGTTTTATTGGAACACAGTCACATCCATTCATTTCCTATTGTCTATAGCTCTTTTTGTGCTACAATAACAAAGTTGAGTAGTGGTGACAGAGACCATATGGTCTGCAAAGTATAAAATATTTCTAATCTGGCCCATTACAGATAAAGTTTGCCAACCCCTGACCTGAAGCCTAAAGTTTGTTCTAACCTCTGAATGGAATCACAAGAAACAAAAAAAAATGAGGTTGGTGACATGTTTTGTGGCTTCATGCCAGCAGAGTGAATTCTTGAAGTGGCCCTTTTCCAATTAGCCTTTTTCTTGCTTGCCAGCTTCCAAGTCACTCCAGGCTGCTAACGCCTCCCTCCACCAACCATTTGCCAGGCCATCTGCATACAATTGGTCTCCCTAGTAATAATTTAGCACTATTCCTACTCACTTTCAGCCTAGCTTCTGATTTTTTAAAGGCCCTGCATCCATTTTATAATCAGAAGACATTTTGCAAAACAAAGATATTCAAAATATAGCAAGATGTTTTCTTAGTGAAGAAGAGAAGCTGCTTCTTCACAGGGAGGCAAGCTCCAGATAATGAACTGGCTCATTTACCTTGTGGTCTTTGGAATGTTTTGTACTAAATGCAGATATAGGCCTGGTGACACTGATCAGAGTGTCCCAAATCCTCGGAAAGCCTAAAGGAATATTCCTGTCCATTTGCAATCAGTTGTTTAGTCTTTGCCCCCAACTATGGAGGGACTTTGGGAGAGGTGTGGGTGGGGATTTAAAGAGCTACGTTTAAGCTATAACTGTGCTTCATTCAGAGCTTGTGGCATTTTTTTCTGGGATATATACTAAACCTTGATAATACTTTTCAATATTATTAGCTAATGCTAATTGAGCACTTACTGTCAAGTTCTTTGCTATATGTTTAAAGTGGGAAATCAGTATTATTTTTCTCTACATTTTATAGAGGATGAAATTGAGACTCAGAGAGATCAAATGACTCGCCCAAGGTCACACAAGTAGTAAGTAACAGTCAGATCTTAGACCCAGATTTGTCTGCTCCCAGGGCCTTTTCTTTTAACTACTTTACTAGCTTGATTTTTTAATGGACAATAATACAAAACTGTTTAATGCTAAGATGCAGAAACAGAAAATAATCTTTCTTCAAGACTAGATGGGGGCAGGCCCCGTGGATGAGTGGTGAAGTTCGCACTCTCCGCTTCGGTGGCCCAGGGTTTCACTGGTTCGAATCCTGGGCACGGACATGGCACCACTCATCAAGCCACGATGAGGCAGCGTCCCATATAGCACAACCAGAGGCACTCACAACTAGAATATACAACTATGTACTGGGGGGCTTTGGGGGGAAGAGGAAAAAGAATTACAAAAAATAAAAAGATTGGCAACAGATGTTAGCTCAGATGTCAATCTTTAAAAAAAAACAAAAAGAAAAGAAAAGACCAGATGAAAACTCAAGGAAGAGAAATGTGTTTGCCTAAGTCTATTCCAAAACCTTTCTACTTGCTGGTCTTTCTCGCATAAGACATTCAGGTTATCGTCAGAGTTTGGCAGTGTTTTACAATTGCTGTATTATATCAATTCAACCAACATATTCTGAGCACCTAGTAGGTGCCAGGGACTCTGCTGGATTCTAGTCCTCTAGAGGTGTGAATAACACAGTCATTGTTCTCTAGGAGTTCACAAATTGGCTGACAAGATAAACATAGATAATTAACAATTATCATCAAATGAACGAATCTAGTGTTAAGGAAGACATAGGGCTATATTCCCAAATCCCCCAGTTCAGTTGGTGAGGCAAACAGACAGATGATGAATGTGTTGGATGATAAATAAAATAATAGAAGTGCGCATAAAGTGAGGACTTAGGAATTTGGCAGATAGACAAAGTGGCGAAGACCTTTCTGGCAGGAAAACTTAGAATGTGCAAAATCACTGAGATTTGAAATATCATGAAGTGTTAACTGATTTATAGGTAGTTCAGTACTCTTGGGGGATGAAAGGGATAAAAAGACATGTAACTGGTCACATAGACTGTGGAACCAAAGAGTGATTTTTTTTTTCATTTAACCAGCATTTACCAAGCATTGTTTGCGCAGGGCACAGGAATATGATCTGTAGGAGCCATGAGAAATAGAAGAAATTTCTATAGAACCCTTTTCTCGAGATGATAATCTGCTTCTGAAGATAAAAACACCTAGGGCACATAAGCAAATACGTGTGCGTGTGGTCCACACTGAATTTTGGAGGGGCTTTCCTGACTTGGAAGAAAATTTACCCTCACCTTATTTTTTCCTTCTTGTCCTACTCTCCTACTTATCTTTATACCGTTCCTCTTCTTTTTTCTGTTTATCGTTACCATTTCTCTTCTTTTTGTTTCTACTTCACCTTCCTCTCCCCTTTATCCACTTTTTTTCTTGGAGTGTTAAGGAAGCCCCCAGAGTCAGTCTCTCTGTCTGTGTCTCTCTTTCTGTAAGGGCTGAGGACTTGGAAGGAGAATTAGTGGGAAGAGAGTAATCTTTTCAGTTATTTTTCATTCCAACCTCAGACACAGAGAAATGTCACAGTCCCCTTGTATGCCAAATAGGAGGTTTTTGGACCTGAATCTAAGTTGTGCTCTTTGAAATTTAAATAAAATTACGTCAGGGTGCTATCTCACATTCTGTTGGAAGTTCACTGCCCTCCCAATTTTTTTTCTGTGAATTAAAAAGGACTCACATTTTATTATTACTTATGCTTCTAACTTTTGCTTCCACTGAGTTCTCATTCTTACTGGGCTCTTTCTACCTCTGCTTTCCTTCTCTTTCCTTTGTCCCATGCCAATCCAGAATTAGGAGCTCAGTCACATTTTTTTATTTCCTCAACAAATACCCACCTATATAAGTTTTTGTCTTTGAGGGAATTTCACAGCATCACAAAAATCACAGTATCATAAATGTCCTTTCTCTGCTCTCCCCCACCACAAACTCTTATTCAATTGGTATGCAGGGAAATTATCTTGACCTATTTTTAAACTTTTTCTTTCCAAACCAGGCCCTCCTGGTCTCATCAGTCCTTTGATGAGGCATTCTGTCCAGTGATTAAAATATCATTTTCACCCTGATATAAAAATAGTTAAAAGCATACCTCTTCCCTGGGGGTTCTGCAAAGCCCCCTCTGGAGCCACTAAGGGATTGGCCAGAAGATGGAGGCTCGAGCAGCAGGCCTCTGCACACCCACAGCCCTGCTTCAACCAATACCAGCTTCACTTTGATCTCTTTTACGTATTTGATTTCTTGACCATTTGGGGTGAAAAAAAGTTTCCACTCCTAAAATAAAATTTGAAAAACCACTGCTTTGACAGTTGACACTTATCAACCCCAAAAGATAGTATGAATTGGAGATTGTCGACAAAACTAATCCATAACCAATCTATAAATGAAAATGTGAGTGAGTTTATTCTGAACCAGAATGTGAGGACCATGGCCCTGGGCCTTCTTCCCAAAGGAAGGAAGGGCACCAAAGAAGTGGGGTGTACAGAGTGGTTATACACCCTCAAAGGGGATGTTTCATATATGATGAAATGTCCCTTTAACAATAGTCACAAGATTGCTCTGTCAGCACAGTAATTGATGGACACAGCAAGTAGTAGATCTGCTGTCTTGGTGGACACAGCAGCAGAGTGGCAGTTCCGTTGTCTGGAGCTGGGTGGTCAGGTGAACACAGCAATCAGTTTCTAGCCTGGGGAAAAATGCTTATCCTTAAGGAAATGCCAATGTGGGGGGAACTTGCACCTTTATATTAAGGCCATTTGTTCTTGTCTTTGGGACATAGCAAATGTTTCAGCAGATATACAATCCATGCTCAATGGCCATGTCAGGCCCTTTTGGAAAAACAAAGTCAAACGGAATTACATTTACACCAAATGTGTTCCTCGTATACTCCAATATATCCTATTGCTTGCCATTTCTATTTGTCAAGATATATGAATTTGTTCCAAAAGAAGGCAGAGAACATCATGGATGCTGGATCTATACTGTTACTTGAAAAATGATTTAAGGCAAATGAGGATGTTTGGAGGTCATGGAAAATCCCCAAGGTTGACAAAAAGGAGGACAACAAGATCCTTTGGAGAATTCCTCAGAGGCTAAATTCTTGTTAAAATGGGCTCTGGGACATGATGGCATTTCTGGGAAGAGGAGCCCTTTCTGTTTCCAGCAGACTTTGGAGTCCTGCTATATTGTATATTTGAATGGAACAGGAAGAGGTGCCAGAGAGGCAATTAAAGATAGAGCTGTATTTGAGAAGCCCAGATCTTAGTTTCCTAAATTTATTTTCCCCCAGATGTGAGAGATGAACACCTTGGCATTTGAGTTTAGGATGATTTTACTATTTGATGCCATTCTAAATCTTCTGTCCTTGCTTTGTGCACTCCCCTGATCTTGAGTGTGCTTGACAATGTGAGACAGAACTGCAGCTGTCTCTCAGATGGATTGGTTTGATATGCTGCTATCATGTAAGGAAAATAAAATTCTATTAATTATTCATTTTTTTTGATTAACTCTTGAGTAATTAAAAATAACTAGTGTGTTTCCTGGGATTTAATAGTAAACTATGTCATTTTGGCTTGTTCTTTGAATTGAGGTCATTTGTACACCTATTGTTTCATTTATGGATTACTATCTGCTTGAAGGTAGGAGTTGTGTTTGATTTATCTTTGTGTCCTTCATAGTACTAGGTAGGTATTAGGTGTACGGAAATAATTTGTTGAATTGAGTTTGTGCCAACGTGGAGCATGACCCACCATAGCATTCTATGTTAAAAAAGGGGGGAGGTCCTATGGAAAATAAGTTGAGATTGGTAGGGAATTAAGAGGAAGGGAACTGACAATCTCGTAAATTTACTATGTGCTACACATTATCCCTGGAATCTTGTCTATGTCATCTCATTTATTGTGCTTATATACCAATACCACAGGTTTCATGATAAAAGTCCCATCTTGCCTTTGCTGCTATGACTTAATCAGCAGGACTTCCCTTTGGGCTGTGATCTGAAAGATACAACATCCATTCAGTCCCCAGTGGTTATTTTTAAAACCATCCTTTTTGGCTAGTTTCATTGAGTTTAACAAATATACTTTTCTGTATGTCTGAGGGTATCACAGGGTACAAAGTATTAAAAAGGAAGCAATTAGACATACAAACAACCTTGGTAATATGGACTTGAGGTAACCTCCAAATATAGTCCCTTTCTGACCTACAGCCTTCCCTTCTTGGTTCTCTAACTAGTCTTCGCTTCCTAGTTCTTCTATGATCACACCCCGGATCGGGTTAGAGATGCCCCTAAACTTACCTTACAGCTGAAGAAACTGGTCAGACTCTGTCGTGGCCCCTAATTCCTTTTCCAGTTTGCAAAAAAGAACATCTCAAGTCTAGGGCCCTTGAGTCTCATTGCTACATCTCTTCACAGTTACAGAATCCTTCTCTTTGTTTTAACCTCCTTCCTTTTACTTTATTTTTCTTCCATACAGTGATCCGAACTCCTTTTATGTTTTGTCCTGCTGGCTTCTGGCAGTCATTCAATCCAATCACTCTAGTTAACATGCAACTCTACTTGTTTGTTTCTCTAAATAGTCCCATGTAAATCACAGAATGGTGAGAAGGTCATATAGTGAACAGAAGGCTAGCCAAGAGGACCTAGACAATGGGGAGAACATTTCTTCCCAGCAGGTAAACTTAGATATAAAAATCTGGATTTATACAACAAATAAATCAAGGGATAATTTTTCACTTTACAGAAGGATTCACCATGGGGTTCCTTTAAATAGCTGGTTCCCTTAGTGTGTGTTACAATGGAATTCTATTGCAAAAAAAAAAAAAATCAAGTCCAAGTGCAAATTTTCAGGAAACAGGCAATGATACTTGATACTTAATGATACATGATAAATTTTATACACTTTTTTACCTTGAAAATAAAATTTTAAATTTATTTAAAATGTATTATATATGTATGGCATGTTAATATACATATATGGCATGGTAACACGATAATTCTAAGGGGAGTTAGGACGTTGAGCACGATCAGTGTTTCTCCCCATAAACCATCTGCAGCAGAATCTCCCATGGTACTTTTATTTTTTTTAATCTCTTTTAATTTATTTTTTTTTTAGGAAAATTAGCTCTGAGCTAACATCTTTGTCTGTCTTCTCCATTTTATATGTGGGATGCCTTCCACAGCATGGCTTGATAAGCAGTGCACAGGTCCATGCCCGGGATCAAATTGGTGAATCCCATGCCGCTGAAGAGGAGCGTGCAAAGTTAACCAATGTGCCACTGGCCCAGCTCCAGCCCTATGGTACTTTTGAAATGTAAACTCTCTAGGGGAAAGGCCTGAGAATCTGTATTTTAACAAAGTCCTCCAGGTGATTATAATTTACACTGATGTTTTTGAGAATGATTTAACTAAATTATTTCCTGCCTGAATCTTTCCTGCGTGTCTTTCCTTGGCTTTAAGGAGAAGGTCATGACTTAACTATTTTAATTGCTTTATCACTGAAAAAACAGAGTTACTAACATTGGGATAGTAAAGAAGGGGATAGTAGGAGCAGGAATGGTGAGGGTGGTGAACATACGTTAGTGTGTGTATAAGGAAACAAAAGTCTTAAAATATATAAACAAAAATCTGGAAAATGTTCTTATATATACCCTTCTCAGTTCTTTTGTATCTAACCTTATGTGATAGGTAAGCCAACATTTTACAATGGGTCCAGCTGTTCCAAGTTTTGGCTTCCTAGGCTTTTTGACAATGGTTCCCAAATAGTTTTGTATTGAGGGATGCATTCTGTCCTTCATAGATCTCTACTTTTTTTCTTGTTTGCTCTATTACTCTCTTTTTCTCACTCATGTCAGTATAAAGTCAGTCACCCTTCGAATGCTAAGTTTGGTGCTAGTCATCATGACAAGCTTGTAATAGAGATTTGGCCACGGTAGTGAGGGGACTGAGTCAACCAAGCAGATATTAAAAAGTCCAGTGTCACATGAAGTGACTCTGAGTCAGACAGAAAAATGACAGTGAATGAGCACAAAGTGAAAACATCTGTTATAACCATTATACAGGCCAATAAAGATAGCATTACGAGCCCCCAGGAACTCCCTTTACTCCTTATGTTTATTATCCCCACTCCCCTCTTCAAAGGTAACTACTATGCCAATTTCTAACTCCATAGATTAGATCTGCCTATTTTGAATTTTATAAAATTTGAATCACATAGTTTGTACACTTTGGAATATGAGTAATTTCATTCAACATAGTGTTGATAATATTTTTTTAATTCTGGATATACACCCTTTGTCAGTTATATGTTACAAAAGCCATTTGGTGGCTTGCATATTCACTTTCTTTTGTTTTTTTATACAGTACATCATACTCACCACCAATAGTCTAGTTTTTATCTGTCATCATACATATATACTCCTTTACCCAATTCACCCATCCCCTACTCCCTTCTCCTCTGGTAAACACTAATCTGTTCTTATCCATGTGTTTATTTGTCTTCCACATGTGAGTGAAATCATATGGTGTTTGTCATTCTCTGTCTGGCTTATTTCATGTAACATAATACCCTAAAGGTCTATCCATGTTGTTGCAAATGGCACGATTTTATCTTTTTTATGGCTGAGTACTATTCTATTGTAGATATATACCACATCTTCTTTATCCAATCATTACTAGATGGGCACTTGAGTTGCTTCCACCTCTTGGCTATTGTGAATAATGTTGCCATGAACATAGGGGTCGATAAATCTCTTTGTATTGTTGGTTTCAAGTTCTTTGGATAAATACCCAGTAGTGGGATAGCTGGATTGTATGGTATTTCTATTTTTAAGTTTTTGAGAAATCTCCAACTGTTTTCCCTGGTGGCTGCATCAGTTTGTGTTCCCGTCAGTGGTGTATGAGGATTCCCTTTTCTCTGCATCCTTTCCAATATTTGTTATTTTTTGTCTTGTTAATTATAGCCATTCTGACTGGTGTAAGGTGATACCTCGTTGTAGTTTTGATTTGCATTTCCCTAACGATTAGTGATGTTTAACTTTTTTTCACATACCTATTGGCTGTCTCTACATCTTCTTTGAAAAAATATCTGTTCATATCCACTACCCACTTTTTGATCAAGTTGTTTGTTTTTTTTTGTTTTGAGTTATATGAGTTCTTTATGCACTTTGGAAATTAACCCCTCTTCAGATAAGTGATTTGCAAATATTTTCAACCAGTTGGTGGGTTGTCTTTTCATTTGATTCATGGTTTCCTTTGCCTTGCACAAGCATTTTAGTCTGCTGTAGATCCATTTGTTTATTTTTAGTTCTGTTTCCCTTGCCCGAGTAGACACGGTATTCAAAAAGATGCTGCTGAGACCAGTGTAAAAGACTGTATTGCCTATATTTTCCGCTAGGAGTTTTATGGTTTCAGGTCTTACCTTCAAATATTTAATCCATTTTGAGTTAATTTTTGTGTATGGTGTAAGATAATGCTCTACTTTCAGTCTTTTGCACGTAGCTGTCCAGTTTTCCCAACATCATCCATTGAAGAGACTTTATTTTCTCCATTGTATGTTTTGGGTTCCTTTATTGAAATAAACTGTCCATAGATGTGTGGGTTTATTTCCGGGTGCTCAATTCTGATTCATTGATTTGTATGTCTGTTTTTGTGCCAGTACCATGCTGTTTTAACTACTACAACTTTATAATAGATTCTGAAGTCAGGGATTGTGATGCCTCCATCTTTGTTCTTTTTTCTCAGAATTCCTTAGGCTATTTGGAGTCTTTTGTTGTTCCATGTAAATTTTAGGATTCTTTGTTCTATTTCCATGAAGAATGTCATCGGGATTCTGATTGGGATTGCATTCAATCTATAGATTGCTTTAGGTAATATGGACATTTTAACTATGTTTTTTCTTTCAATCCATGAACATGGAATATCTTTCCATTTCTTTGTCTTCTTTCATATCTTGCAATAATGTCTTGTAGTTTTCAGTGTATACATATTTCACCTCCTTGGTTAAATTTATTTCTATGTATTTTATTCTTTTTGTTATGATTGTAAATGGGATTGTATTCTTGACTTCTCATTCTGCTAGATTGTTATTAAGTGTATAGAAATGCAACTGATTTTTCTAAGTTGATTTTGTACCCTGCCTCTTTGCTGTAGTTATTGATTATTTCTAATAGTTTTCTGGTGGATTCTTTAGGGCTTTCTATATATAGAATAATTTCACTCACAAACAGAAAGAGTTTTGCTTCTTCCTTGACAATTTGGATACCTTTTATATCTTTTTCTTGCCTAATTGCTCTGGTCAAACCCTCCAGTACTATGTTGAATAGGAGTGGTGAGAGTGGGCAACCTTGGCTTGCTCCTGTTCTCAGAAGGATGTCTTTCATACCATTAAGTATGATGTTGACTGTGGGTTTGTCATATATGGCCTTTATGATGTTTAGGTACTTTCTTTCTATACGAATTTTATTGAGAGTTTATATCATAAATAGATGTTGGATCTTGTCAAATAATTTCTCTGCATCTATTGAGATGATCATGTGATTTTTATTCCTCATTTTCTTAATGTGGTGTATCACATTGATTTGCGTATGTTGACCATCCATGTATCCCTGGTATAAATCCCACTTGATCTTGTTGTTTGGTCCTTTAAATGTGTTGCTGTACTCTATTTGCTGGCAATTTGGTGAGGATTTTTGCATCTATGTTCATCATTGATATTGGCCTGTGATTTTCCTTCTTTGTGTTGTCCTTGCCTGGTTTTGGTAACAGGGTAATGTTGGCCTCATTTAATGAGCTAGGAAGCATCTCATCATCTTCAATATTTTAGAATAGTTTGAGAAGGATAGGTATTATGTCTTCTTTGATTGGTAGAATTCTGCAGAGAAGCCATTTTATCCTGGACTTTTGTTTCAGACGTGGTTTTTGATTACTGTATTAATCTCTTTACTTGTAGTTGATCTGTTCATAATCTCTATTTTTTCTTGATTGAGTTTTAGGAGTTTCTATGAGTCCAAGTATTTATCCATGTCTTCTAGGTTATCCAATTTGTCAGCATATAGTTTTTCATAGTATTCTCTTATCATCTTTGTATTTCTATGGTATCTATTGTAATTTCTCCTCTTTCATTTCTAATTTTGTTTATTTGAGCCTTCTCTCTTTTTTTCTTAGTGAGTCTGGCTAAGGGTTTGTCGATTTTGTTTATCTTCTCAAAGAACCAGCTCTTAGTTTCATTGATCTTTTCTATTGTTTTTTTAAGTCTGTATTCATTTATTTCTGCTCTAATTTTTATTATTTCACTCCTTCTATTGACTTTAGGCTTTGTTTCTTCTTCTTTTTCTAGATGTGGTAAGTGTAGTTTAAGATTGCTTATTTGAGGTTTTTCTTGTTTATTGAGGTAGGCCTGTGTTGCTATAAATTTCCCTCTTAGTACCACTTTTGCTACATCCCGTGAGAGCTGGTATGTTGTGTTTTCATTTTCATTTGTCTCAAGGTACTTTTTGGTTTCTCCTTTGATTTCTCCATTGCCAGTTGTTGTTCTGTAGCTTATTGCTTAGTCCCCACATATTTGTGACTTTTCTTGCTTTTTTCTTATAGTTGATTTCTAGTTTCATAGCGTTGTGGTTGGAAAGGATGCTTGATATGAATTTGGTCTTCTTAAACTTTTTGAGGGGCCAGCCCAGTGGCACAGTGGTTAAGTTTGCACGTTCTGCTTCTCAGTGGCCTGGGGTTCGCTGGTTTGAATCCCAGGTGCGGACATGGCACCGCTTGGCAATCCATGCTGTGGTAGGCATCCCATGTATAAAGTAGAGGAAGATTGGCACGTATGTTAGCTCAGGGCCAGTCTTCCTCAGCAAAAAGAGGAGGATTGGCAGCAGTTAGCTCAGGGCTAATCTTCCTCAAAAAAACACATTTGTTTTTGAGACTTGCCTTATTTCCCAACATGTGGTCTATCTTTGAGAATGTTCTATGTGCACTTGAGAAGAATGTGTATTCTCCCGTTTTTAAATGGAATATTCCATATATATATCTATTAAGTCCATCTGTTCTAGTGTTTCATTTATGGTCATTGTTTCCTTGTTGACTTTCTGTTTGGATGATCTATCCCTTGTTATAAGTGGGGTGTTGAGGTCCCCTATTATTATTGTGTTGCTCTCAATTTCTCCCTTTAGGTCTGTTAACAGTTGCTTTATACACTTTGGTGCTCCTGTGTTAGATGCATATATATTCATAAGTGTTATGTCCTCTTTGTGGAATGCCCCTTTTATCATTTTATACTGACCCTCTGTCTCTCATTGTCTTTTTTATCTTGAAGTCTGCTTTGTCTGGTATAAATATGGCAACACCTGCTTTCTTTTGCTTGCCATTTGCTTGGAGTATCATCTTCCATCCCTTCACCCTGAGCCTATGTTTGTTTTTGGACCTAAGATGTGTTACCTGGACGCAGTATATTGTTGAGTCGTGTTTTTTAATCCATCCAGCCACTCTGTGTTTATTGATTGGAAAATTCAATCCACGTACATTTAGAGTGATTATTGATATATGAGGGCTTAATACTGCCATTTTATCTCTCTTTTTCAGGTTGTTCTATATTTCCATTGTATTTCTGACTGCTATTTCAGTTTGGTGGTTTCTAAGTGTTCTCTTTATTTATGATTTGTGGCTCTGCTCTGACTTTTTGTTTACTGGTTACCAGGAATTTTATATAAAAGATGTCATATACGAGATAATCCATTTTCTGATAGCGTCTTATCTCCATTAGCTTAAACCAATTCCATCACTGTCCTCTTCCCCTTCTGAGTTATTGTTGCCACAAATTATTCTTTTTTTGTGTTATTAGTTTGTGACTAAATTGAAGTGTTTATAGTATTTTTGATGTTTTCTTTCCTTTTATCTTTTACATTATAATTTAGTGTTTGCTAACCTGTTCTGATAGACAAATGCAATTTTCCGATTTTGTATTTCTATTTATCTCCTTGCTCAGAACTTTGTCAACCTTTGCCTTTGTGTTTCAGGTAGGCGGGCTCTCTTCATCATTTCTTCTAGGGGAGATCTAGTGGCAATGAAATCCTACAGCTTTTGTTTATCTGGGAAATCTTTTATTTCTCTATTGTATCTGAAGTATAGTTTTGCTGGATACAGTATTCTTGGCTGAAAGTTGTTGTCTTTCAGTATTTTGAATTTATCATTCCATTCTCTCATAGTCTGTAAGGTTTCTGCTCAGAAATCCACTGAAAGCCTGATAGGAGTTCATTAGTAGGTTTTTGTCTTCTGCCTTGCTGACCTTAATATTTTTTTTGTCATAGACTTTTGCCAGTTTTAATATTATATGCCTTGGAGAAGATCTTTTTGCATTGATGTAAGTGTAGTTCTATTGGCTTCATGTACTTGTAAGTCCATTTTCTTCACGAGGTTTGGGAATTTCTCAGCTATTATTTCTTTGAACAAGCTCTTTGCTCCTATCCCCCTCTCTTCTCCCTCTGGATTACCTATAATACTTATATTGATTTCCCCAATTGAGTTGGATATTTCTCAAGGAATTGCTCCATTTTCTAAAAAAATGTTAGTTCTCTCTCCTACTCCATATGAAGCATTGCTATCTTCTATCTTCTAATTCACTAATTCTGTCCTCCATAAGGTCAGCTCTATTTTTTATGGTTTCTAGATTATTTTTTATCTAATTGTGTTCTTCATTTCCAGAATTTCTGCATAGCTATTTTTTGATGGGCTTCAATCTCTTTGGTGTTGTATTCCTTCTACTCATTAATTTTATTCCTGAGCTCATTGAACTGTCTTTCTGAGTGTTCTTGTAACTTATTGAATTTCTTTATGACAATGATTTTGAATTCCCTGTCATTTAGATTGTAAGCTTCTGTGACTTCAGGATTGGTTTCTGGAGACTTGTTATTTTCCTTCTGCTCTGAAGTGTTACTGTAGGTCACTTAGAGTCACACCGGCTGCCATGCGTGGATCTCTGACCTGGATCACTGCTACCAGGGAAGGGGAGGGGCAGGGGCCTGCTCACCTAGTTCCACTGCCTCCCAGGGATCCAGTCCACCCACCTTCAGATGTATGTCTGCGTGGATCTCTCAGGCATCTTGTTGTGCTGTGTAGGGAATCCTGTGTTGGTTAATGCATGTCTGTTTAGTTGTAACTTAGAGCAGAGAGACAACGGGAAGGACTCACTCTGCCATCATGCTAACATCTGCATATTTGCTTTCTTAATCATATCTACTTTTGAACAAAATTTACTAATTTTGATAAACTCACATCCATTGTATTTCCTTTCATGTTAGAAATCTTTTCCTACCCCAAGGTCTTGAAGATATTGCCCTGTGTTATCTTTTGGAAGATTTGTTGTTTCATCTTTCTCATGTTGATATATAATACATCTTAAAATGATTTTTCTGCATGGTGTGTGGAAGGGTCAAGTTTTAATTTTTCCCTATGGATATCTAAATGACCCAACACTTCATTTTTTCACTTCTTTTCAGTGCCAGATTTGTCATTAATCCAGTATTCACATGTGTTTTGGTCTATATGTGAACTTCATATCATGTTTTATTAATCTCTTTGTATCAATACCACACTGTCTTAAATATTGTGACTTCATAATAAGTACTGATTATCTAGTAGGATAAGTGCTCCAACACTATTTTTCATTTTCAAGATTGCCTTGGCCATTCTTGGCTTTTTGTATTTCCATTTAAATGTTAGAATTAAGTTGCTAATTTCCACTAAAACTGTAAGATTTTAAGTGGAATTGTAATAAATCTACAGGTAGATCAATTTGGGAGAATCAACATCTCCCAATCCAAGAACTTGGTGTATTTCTCCATTAATTTCAGTCTTCTTTAATTTC
The DNA here is from genome assembly GCF_041296265.1 of Equus caballus. Taxonomy (NCBI): domain Eukaryota; kingdom Metazoa; phylum Chordata; class Mammalia; order Perissodactyla; family Equidae; genus Equus; species Equus caballus. Next base: position 123,412,479 of record NC_091715.1, on the reverse strand, counting down.
TACCAATAATGCCATATAGTTTTTCTGTATAATAGGTATTTTGCATTAGATTTATTCCTAGGTATTTGATTTTTCATTTCTTTTTTTGTTGCTAGTGTACATAGTACCTTTAGAAAATCTGTATTATTATTATTTGTTGATACTTATATAGAAATACAATTGATCTGTGTATATGGACTTTGTATCTAGTCATGGTGCTAGTTTTAATTATGATAGTGTGCTTTTAGATTCCTTTATATTTTCTGTATATACAATTCTGTCATCTGAAAATACTGAGAGATTTATTTCTTCCTTTCCAGTCCTTAAAATTTTAGTTTGTTTTTGTCCTTGACTTCTTGCTCCAGTGATTATCTTAAGTAAAATGATGAATACAAGCTGTGATGGGGGGCATTTTTGTCTTATTCTTTTTGGGGGGGTGGAGGTGAGGAAGATTGGCTTTGAATCAACATCTGTTGCAGGCTTCCTTTTTTTTCCTGAGAAAGATAGTCCCTGAGCTTACATGTGTGACAATCTTCCTCTATTTTGTATGTGGGACACTGCCACAGCATGGCTTTCATGAGAGGTGTGTAGGTCCACACCCAGGATATGAACCTGCAAACCCTAGGCCACTTGTAGTGGAGCATGCAAACTTAACAACTATGCCACTGGGCCAGTCCCAATTTTTTTTTTTTGTCTGATTCTTGATGTCAGGGAAAAAAAGCTTTCAGCATTTCACCTTAAAGTGTTATGTTTGCTGTAAATTCTATGTAAGTCTTTTGTTACACTGAAGATGCTCCTTTTTATTACGAGTTTGCTGAGCCATTTTAAAAAATCATGAATGGACTCTGAATTCTATCAAAAGCTTTATTTACTTTATTTGAGATGATTTTATATGTTTTTAAATTTTACACATGTATTGAATTGCAATGATTTGTTTTTGAAAGTTAAACCAGTGTTGAATTCCTGCAAAAAAATCTAATTGGTTTATATTTCTTCTTTTAATTCTGTCAATTTTTGTTTCACATATTTGGTGCTATATTCTTACGTGCATACCAATTCAAAATTATTATGTGTTCTTGATGGAATGTGTCATCAGAATATAATGTCTCTCTTTACCCTTAGTCATGTATCTTATATTAAAGTCTACTTTTTTTGTTTTAGTAGAAGTACACCAGCTTTCTTTGTCTAATGGAAACATATTTTTCTATCCTTTTACTTTCAATTATACTGATGTTAACAGTTTTGAAGAGTACCAGTGAGCTACTTTGTAGACTGTCCCTCATTTGGGATTTGTCTAATATTATTTTCATGATTAGACTAAGGTGATGGATTTGGGGAAAAAGATGACGGAGATAAAATGAGTTATTACTGTTGATATTACCTTTGATCACCTAGCTGAAGTAGTGTTTACCAAGTTTTTCCACTATGAAGTTACTCTTTTGTCCCCTTTCTATATTCTCTTCTGTCATCATTTTTAAATGATATTTTCAATGAGTATAGAATTTTAGATTTGCAGTTATTTTATCCCTCCCTTTGAAAATATCTTCTATATATCCATTTTAGTGTTGTCTTTGGACTCCTTTTATGACTTTCTCTTTGTTGATAATTTTTAGCATTTTCACTATGATATATTTCCAAGTGTGGTTTTCTTTGTGTTTATTCTGCTTGAGTAACTTGAATCTGTGGGCTCTTAAATCTGTGCCTTGATATCGCTCGTCAGTTTTGAAAATATAAGCTGTTATTTCTTCAGATATCACTTCTACCTCATTCTTCCTCCTTTCTCCTTCTGGGACTATTGTCTTCCATTTGTTAGACAATTTCACTATGTACGATATATCTCTTGAAATCCATTCTGTACTGTCCAACCTTTTGTCTATTCATGCTTTGGACAGGTATATATATTACCCATTTTTATAGTTTCCAGTTTACTAATCATTTCTTCTGTGTTGCCTAATTTACTTTTAAATCCATGAATTGAATTCTTAATTTGACTAAATGTGTTTTTCAGTTCTGGAATTTTTTCCTTATTTTATAATTTCCAGTTCCCTACCACAATTTCCCATCTTATTGTTTAAATCCATAAACCTATTAATCATAGTTTTTATTTTCTATGTATCTTTAATATCTGTGTCTGCTATGAGTCTGTTTCAATTTTATTTTCTTAGCTTTTGCAAAGTTTGTGTCATTTAGTATGATTGATTATTTATTTATTTATTTTTTTTGATGAAGAAGTTTGGCCCTGAGCTAACATTTGTTGCCAATCTTCCTCTTTTTTTCCTGAGGAATATTGGCCATGTGCTAACATCTGTGCCAATCTTTGTCTATTTTTTGCACGTGAGTCACTGCCACAGCATGGCTTGATGAGTGGTGTAGGTCCACACCCAGGATCCAAACCTGTAAACCTGGGCCACCAAAGCAGAGTGTGCTGAACTTAACCACTATGCCACTGGGCCAGCCCCATGACTGGCTATTTTTGATGGAATATCACACTTCATGTATAAATAATTTTATACACGAATAATTAATGAATATAATTCATAATTAATATGAATAATATAATGAATAATTATTATAAAATAATTTTAAAGCTATTCAAAACTCTGAATGGTGTTACCTTTCTCTAGAGAGGATTTATTTTTTGTTTCTGACATGCAGTTAGGCTGGCAGCTTTAAAGTGATTCAAAGATGGTCTTCAGCCATTTGAGGCTTCATCTATTTCTGTCTCACCTTTATTATTAGGGCATAGCCATTTGAAGATATGAATTGAAAACCTGTAATATTTAACAGGAGCTCTTGGCAGGAGCTAAATTCCAATTTTTGTCCTCTCAGCCCTGTGAGATTACAAAACACTCTTAGCTTCTCAGCCTTCATATGCTGCTTTTTCTTTCATAATTGGAAGTTGCCTTGAGAGGAAGAACAGTCCCAAAGTCCAGGCTCATCTCTCTTGACCCTCCCTTCTTTCAGATTTTAGTCCTACATATTCTCTCTTGATATATCTTTAGTATTTTCAAATAAATTTCATTTTGTTTCATTTTTGTCCCCCTTTCCTAATTGTTCTCCATGAACAACATAGTTGATCATTAATGAAAATGGACCAAATTCTTGGGTCACACTATCTGATAATCTAATTCAGTAGGTTTGGCATTGGGCCTAACAATCTACATTTAAAGGAGAGCCACAAGGTGAGTGTGACCTAGGTGATTCACAGATTGTCCATGCAGAAAACTTTTGAGAAACACTGTCTTAGACAGGTATGTAACATGTGCTGTTGAGGAAAACAGACTATGTCCTTTAAGGTTCTCTTTACCCCAGACTCTTTGGGAATTATAAGCAATCTTCAAAAGTCTGAAATTCCATAGTCCTCAAATAAAGAGTGCTCAGTAAGGTCAGACTTCAGATCAGCAATTTTTCTCTGGCTCAGTGGCAATTATCCTGTCACAGTGTGCCCAACAGTCCCCTGAACACTAGTATTGACATTTTCCCGTATCCTGCTCACTGCTCATAGCAGCTGGAGAAATCATGTTTGTCTGAGTAGGAGAAAGTAGAGAAGGAAAGTTTTTATAGAGGAGGATACATTTGAGCTGGGTCTTGAAGGATGTGTGGAATTTCTACAGAGATTTAGAGAAATAGCAATCCAGAAAGAAGCAACAATAGGAGCAAAGGCATGAATAGTGTAGGACAATGATTCTCAAACTTTATTGTGCATCAGAATCAGTTGGAGAACTTTTAGAACATGCAAGCAGCAAGATTCCATCTGCAGAGATTCTCACTTAGTAAGTTTGGGGTGAGGTCCAAGAGTTAGCTTTTTTCATAGGCTCATCCATTAATTCTGAAGCAGGTAGTCTATGGACCATACTGGGTGAAACACTAGTTGAAATGGAAAAGAAAAAGATAATTATCCTGTATGAAATAATTAGAAAAGGTTTCAAACGCTATTTGGTTCATTGTTACAAAAATTACAAGGATATCACATATTGAAAAAGAAAAAAATGATTTGTGGGAAGGAAGTTGTTAATGACATTTGAGAGAGTAATTGAAGTAGAAAGGTAAGAAGAGAAGTTTTATTTTAGGGGAACTAGGTGTTCTTTTCCCACAGAAAGATGAAGCTTTCAAAGCTGTGGTGTACAAATCCCAAGAGCTTTCCTCCACTCTCCTTTGGAAGAAAGTAAGATTCATGGACTAACGTATTGTGGTTCACCTTACTCTTGAAGCTTCTATATGACCTGTCCCCTGCCTGTGTCTCCTATTTCATATTATTACTGTTTTATTCTTCTAAAAATGTAAATCAGATCATGTCACCCTTTTGTTTAAAACCCTCCAAAGTCTTCCCATTACAATTAAGTCCAAATCCCTTACAGCTCTATCATATTCTCTGGCCCCAGGCTCTTCGCTAATCTTATCTCCTACCACTCCTCTCCCTATTTCCTACACTTCAGCCTACTGCTTTTCTTTCTGTTCCACTAAAATTTCAAATTAGTTCTCCTTACATGGCCTTTGAATGTGCTGTTTTCCCTGCCTGGAGTGGTTTTTACCATAATCCTGATCTCTACCTGGTAGGTTCCTTCTCACCATTCAAATCTCAGGTCAAATGTCATTCCCTCAAAGAAATCATCCCTTACCATACTATATAAATTTTCAATCACCCTCATCCCTGTTACCCTTTACCTTATCACCCTGCTAAATAAATTCCCTTCATATTGTTCACATAATCTAAAATTATATTTTTCTCGATTATTTTCTTCCCTATTAGAACATAAACTCCATAAGTTCAGGGAGCTTATCTTTTTTTTGTTGATTGCTGAAGTTCTTGTGCCCAGAAAAGAATTAGCACATAGTGTCAATATATATTTGCTGGAAAAAAAAGAATGAATTTAATGGGTACTACCAAATGTCTCCCTTAGTCTAATTTCTTCACATATCTCCATCTGTTAAAAAAAAAAAAACCCTGAATTTTTTCTCTCAGAGAGACATTTTCCTAGGCGAAAGCTCCTCAAGACTTTTAAAATGAAATACACCGCTCAGAAGAGTAATGCCTTAAGATCTGATCAGCCATGTATATCTCAGGTGAGATACTGAAGGAGTAGAATTTGGGATTGGGAGCAAAATAGGAGGGAGCTAGAGGAATCATTCTAGAGAGAGGGTCTCTACTAGGGAAGATAGACCTAACTTGGGTACCACAGTAGGCAATCCAGACATCGGGCACAATGAGAGAATAGAAGGAAGCCTCTAAATATCAATTGTGTGGACTTCCAACTTGGCCAAGGGCCAAATCTGGAATGAAGGAACTCTTTATCCATTTTTCAATTTGTAAGCAGTTTTCATTTCACATTCAATTTCAACACCTGCCCTCCCTTCAGAAAACTGTACTTTCAAATTTTGCAGACTTATTTGTCATTTCCTTAGATGCCACAACCAGTTGTGTCTGTTGCATTGTCCTATTGACATAACGTAATCTACCGTGACAGATGCAACTATGGTATCTCAGTGACTGGTAAATGGGAGACGACAGAGGGTTAGACTCTGGAAAAGTATAATGGCACATGACTTTGCTGACAGAATCTTAATGACCAGATATGATTCTAAACCTTCATTTGTGGGCTGAAGCTTTACTGGATGGATTTAGGCTTTTAGTGGAGATAGTAGGTTTAGCAACACAGACTGAGAACCTGTTGTGAGCTGAAGTCACTCTGGAGACCTGTAAGCCAAGCCCTCAAGATGTTTACCAAAATACTACTAATAATAGCTAATATTTACATGGCACTTACTCTGTGCCAGGCACTATTTCTAAGTGTTTCACATATGCTGGCTTATTTAATCTTCACAATCCTGTGAGGCAGGCAATGCTATTATTATGGAGGCATAGAACAAACTGAGGTATAAAGCGGGTAAGTGAACTGTCCAAAGGTACACAGCCATGGAGTGGTGGAGCACACACTGAAACTCAAGTCTGGTTCCAGACCTGAGCTCTTAATAATGACTCTCCTATACTCTATTGGTAACCCTGGAGAGAACTGTGTTTGTTGTAGTGGTGGTAATAATAGCAATTACAATAACTGTCATTATTTTGTGCTCTGACCTGTGCTAAGTATTTAACCTACATTATCTCATTTAACCCTCACATTAGTTCTATAAAATAAGTCCCATTAGAATCCTTGTGTTGCAGATGGGGAATGCGAAGCTCAGAATGTAGACTGAGTTGCCCAAGATCTCGTACCTAGGAATTGAGACAGCCAGGAGTTGAACCCAGGTTTCTCCATATATGGTTCCTCAAAAAATTAAATCTTTATATCATAGGGCCATGCTTCAGTTAACTTATAGGCCAACAAGTAAAGATTTCCTCTGTCTTACAATGAGGCCCTCTGGCAAGGTAGGAGAAAACAATGACTCACTCTTCCTCTGCTGCATTGTAGAAGGGGAACCTCGAAGTACACACATTAGCATTATACTCCACACGTCTAGCCAGTCAGCCAAAAGCAGCAGTCCCCCTAACCCTAAGCCCTGTTGGAGGGACTTCTGACAGAAGAATTTCAAGACAAATCTTATTTCTCCCTTACACAACCCCAGTTTTCTCTTTGCTGTTTTTCATTTACAAAGATAATACACCCCATCTACTGTCTCTAAATGTTACTTTGAATTGGTTCTCTTGCTGTTAGGATGGAGAAAGCTGTTGCTTCCTGTTTTGCTGGGTCCTTGTGATTTTCATAACAGCTAGTTAAGATTAGGGACTTTGGCTTTGGTCAGAGTTTAGGATTCCAGTCTTGTCTAAGGTTAAGGTCTGAGGCAGTGATAAAGATAAGAGCCAACTCATTGTCTCACAGTGGGATTATACTCATACTTTTAATAGTACTGACCATTAGCCAGTTGCCAGAAAGGCAGCAGGGACTTCAGTTTTCTGGTCTTAGTGCCATTTGCAATGCAATTCAAATTGCTAAATGCAGGTTTTTCCTGCTCCCACCTGCTGCCGTATATTTGAGTTTCCTGCTACTTCTACCCCTCTGTGAAGTGTGCAGTGAAACGAGCGTGTTTTATTTCCCTCTCACACAGCAGTCAGCAACTCCCTGTTGGGGCAGTGAGACAAGGCAAGGGTAGGGCATCCCAGCCACCTGCCTGTTGGGATACAGCTTTTATAAATCCTTTTGACCCCGCACCCCAGGTCATTACTCAAGTGACCTGGTAACATCTGCAGAAGGCTTATCAAAGTTAGAGACCAACTCCCTTCCCCTCCCTCGACACAGAAACGTTGCCCCATCTCTCAGGAGGGAAACTGAGCTGAGCTCCGTTGGAAGCTGCTTTTTGCATGCCCCCTGCTTATATTTCTAATGACTTTCCTTTGGCATTAGCTGCACTTCACTGCCAGTGGACCCCTTCACTCACTGAGAGTGGACTGAGATGGGCATGCTGGCTTGGTGTTATGAAGTAGCAACAGTGTCTTCTTGCAGTCACTGCAATATTAAGGTCAGAGCTTTCACAGGGAAAACACAGTCTTTTAAGCCTTAAAAAAGCCATCCATTCTCCTTATGATAGCTTCTGCCTCAGCAGTGCATAAGACCTCAGACCTGGACTATTGATGCAGGAGGAAAGGCATTGTGAAGAAGGTGATCCAGGAAGATGGCTGGGAGAGAGGACATGTCTGCCCTTACAGGAAATGCACCATGTCCACTTTGATTATTTGCAAAGAAACAGCATTGTCCTCACTTGGAGTTTTTGTCCCACTCTACAGCCTGCACCCCATGTGGGGCTTTGTGTCTAGGCCAGTGAGTTTCAAGGGATGGGCACATTTGTCACTGTGTCTGTGTTTGGAAGATGGGAGGGCAGGGGAGCAGTGTGAGGACAAGAGTGTATCAAAATAGGGCAGGTGACATGTGTGTCTTAGAAAAACATATTCAACATTATAACGATTTTAATGGTATAATGTAATGTTTGATAAATGTTTCTTGCCTGATGGAAATCAGTAGCACACACACTAGCTTCCCTATGTCAATGATTCTCAAATGGTGGGGTAGCAAGCCCCCCAAAGAAGATTTATCACAACAAAGGGAAAAGTTATGGTTTATATTCATAAAAGGAGGTAAGAGTTAAAAACAAATGAAGAAAATCAGCTTTATCTTTCAGGCCTTCCTTGCTCATGCATTTTCCCTGACTGGTGGTCCTTTGAGTTCACTGGTGTCCTGCATGGGAGAACAAGGATGAATGCCTTCGATGACAGCACCTTGCACTCTTTAAGAGCCAAGTCGGGGTTAAGCCTTTGCTTCTTTTCCTCTTTGCATTTTCATTTTACCTGTCTTTTGCTTTGACTGATCCTGCCTCATTTTACTCTCCCGGTTGCTGTTGAATAGGCATCTTGCATTTGGTGACTTCAGGTTACCTCTCTTTCGGTGTCTGTAGCTCTGAGTATGCCTGCTTGTCTCTGTCTTTCTTTTTATTGTGATCTATCTCTTTGTCTTAGACTCTCAATCTGTGTCTTTTTTAGGCTTTATATCTTTTTTGGGTCTTTTCTCTGCAAAGTCTCTACCACATAGTTATCATGAGGACTATCTGTGTGAAAGTGTTTTGAAAACCACAGTCGTTATACAAATGTAAGGTGGTGGCATCCCTACCAGTTCTGAAAGTGTGTCAAAGCCCAGACAGTTATTAATGAAAACAAGAAAATACCAGAGTAACGCCCCTGACAGGCTTTAAAAATCATCTTTTGGTTTCATGGAAGCATAGAATGGAGACAACCAATACCAGCGAAATTAGTGAACCTATGTTTTAAAAAGTATGTATGATGAGAGAGTCAACTGTTTATAATCTTATCACTTGCTGCTTATTCCAATTTCTTCTTGGTATTAGCTAGATTTTGCCTGATATTAGCTTTTGCGTTTTAGGCAAAATTGGTCTGGATATGGGATACAGAGAAATTGAGGCCTAGTCATTCTTGAAGGCTGACTTGCTATGGGGGCTAGAAGACTGAAGAGGCAGCACGTGGACATAAGGGAAGGAAATAGTAATCAGAGCCTTTAGCAGGTAGCAATAATAATGAAAACAACTACCTGAGATATTTATTTGTAATTAGCATCAGTCCACAAATCTACAGCCACCATCCTCTATCACTGAGGAAGTATGGACAGGACAGAAGTAAGTCTGTTTCTCTATGTCCTTACAAATGCTATCTCCTGACATTGCTATGGCTTGTGGCATGTCAATATAGAGATGATTTCTCTCTCTTTTTTTTTTTTTTTTGGTGAAGAATATTGGCCCTGAGTTAACATCTGTTGCCAATCTTCCTCTTTTTATTTGTGGAAGATTGGTCCTGAGCTAACATCTCTGCCAATCTTCCTCTATTTTTGTATGTGGGATGCCACCACAGCATGATTTGATGAGCAGTGCTTAGGTCTGCACCCAGAAACCAACCCCATGAACCCGGGGCCACCAAAGTGGAGCACGTGAACTTAATCACTATGCCACCAGGCCAGGCCTTAGAGATGATTTCTTGTGTTGAGTACTTACTATGTGCCAGGCATTATGTTAAATTGTTTGTATTAATCTCATTTGACCAATCGTCAGAATAATCCTATGAAAGAGAGAAGTATTATTATTGTCATTTGAAACTTACAGATCTGAAAACAGACTCAGAGGAGTTGAATTCCCTTCCCAAAGTCTAGAAGTTTTCATGTGATGGTCCCTGGATTCAAATCCAGGTCTTTTTGACTTCAGATCGCATGCTTGTCTGTTTTGCCTTATTGACCCCTGCTTGCCCAGATTTATTGCCTTCACTTCATAATGTTTCAGAGTAATCTGGGGAGAGATTTGTTGCCTGCCTACACTACAACACAAAACAGATTGTTCCAGGAGCCCATGGAGGGGTATTATTTCCCCATGGTCCATCCTCAGTCAGAGCCTCTTTCTTTCCTGTGGAATGCACTGCAACTTGCTTCCTTTCTGAGTATCTGGTGTACTAGTGCAGCCCCATGTGTGAGGCAAAAACCTCAGTTTCATGAAATCCATCCTGCCCTGTGCACTGAATGAGTAATAAGTAGGTAAGGGACAGAAAGCAAAGGGTTTGAGGGAGGGACCAGAAAATGTAAAGTAATTGATGCAATTGCTAAAAATAACAGCCTTTGGGAGGGAGAATTGTGGAGACATGTGCCAGTAGGGCATTTACTTCTTGTTCTTTGACTGTGATACAGCCCGCCATCCAAAGATGGCAGGGAGCTTCATGGCCATAGTGTATGAATGATATCCTCTCCCCATCTCAAATGTCTCTTGAGATTCATCCATGTAAAAATTCCATGGTGCTTTCTATCTATCCATCAGTCTGTCCACTGTAGAATGTCTCCTATGTGCCAAGCACTGTGCACTGAGCATTGCCTTTGTAATTGCTGTATTTGCTATTGCAAGGCAGACAGTGAGCTTAGAATAGGGCACTAATCTCTACAGAAATAGGTCTTTATAGATATTTAATGTAGTGTATGCAGCTTTTGCCAACTTCCTTTGGTTAGTTGGTCTGCCAAGTTTGGACCACCATTGCTTAGGCTGCTTTTTCTCCAGCAGAACCAACGATGTCTGCCTCTCCAGATAGCTTAGTTTCCCTTTGTCCGAACTGATGTCACTTCTCCTTTTTATGAATTTTCTGAATTAAAACTCTTTCTCTAATTTAGTTTTTCTCAAAGAGTGGTCATGAGACCATTGCTTTGAAATTTCCTACAACAATTCTTGTTAAAGTGCAGATTCCTACATCCCATCTTAAAGTTCAGGAATTGGAATCTCTAAGAGGTCAGGCATTGGAATCTGCATTCTTACCACACTGATGTTAAAAGACCCTTCCTCTAATTGTTTTCCTTCCTGCATTCCACACAGACACCTGAGTCCTCTTTGATCTTATTGTTTCCTACTTCCACAGCAGTTTAGTGTCTCCAGGAAATGCTTGAGAGGATCTTTTATGTACCCAGGAATTAACTGCTAGTCATTTAAGAGAAAAACTCTGAAGCCATCAAGGTAATTAAAGCAAATGTATATCACCCATGCCCTGAGGAGTGCAAGGGCAGTTAAGAAGAAAATGTGTGGACAGTTCCTCCCACAGGCACATGAGGGCCCTATAACGAGATCTGAATGCCAGCCTATAATCCATTCACTAACAGCATGTCTCTCATTTCAACCTCAAGTGCATGGGCTTGTCAGTGGGGCGGCTTTCTACATCCCAGTTCATCAGCTTCATTGAACTGTGGAGACAGTTTTACCTACAAAATAACCTTACAAACACCTGGCCCTAAAGGCAGAGTTGGGAAAGGGAAATTGATTTCAATTTCCAAGTGTAATGGCTAAAGGTTGCCAGTGTACAGTTAGGGTTCGGGATAATGTTATTTTGGAGCACATCCTGGCTGCCAAGGTCATGTGCAAAGCCTCCTTAATGAGATGCTGAAAAATAATAATCTCATAAGGAAGAGGTTCCAAGCTGTAGAGGTGCCCTGCAGACATTTAATGCAGTTTATATACTTAAAAATCATCACTCACTTTCACTTGAAGTTACTGGCCTTGAACATATCTAGTGGTGGATACACAGACAGAAGTCCAAATATTAATTAACGTAGAGAAAAACACAACTGACCCAAGGAATCACTTTGTTTATCTCAGGTAACTCTATTATTCATAGTTCAACTGAGAAAACTTTGGAAATGAATAGGGTCACTACTAATCAATCCAGGACAATAGACATAAGCTGTTATGTAAGCAAACCTTACTTGCATGTCATTTAGCCTTAGTAGGCAAGCTCTGACATATAGTCTCCTTTCCTATTGAGGAAACTATATCAGTCAGTGTTTTGGGGTACAGAAACTCAAATAGATTTGGGGAGAAGATAAATAGAAAATCAGCCTGGTTTCCGCTCCCCCCCTTTGTTCTGAATGATGAGATAGCTTTTTTTTTTTAATCGAATGTGAACACAGGGCATATGATGAAAGGTGACCGGATGACCCATCCGCTGTGGCAACAGTGTTTTTTTTTTTTTTTAAAGATTTTATTTTTTTCCTTTTTCTCCCCAAAGCCCCCCAGTACATAGTTGTATATTCTTCGTTGTGGGTTCTTCTAGTTGTGGCATGTGGGACGCTGCCTCAGCGTGGTCTGATGAGCAGTGCCATGTCCGTGCCCAGGATTCGAACTAACGAAACACTGGGCCGCCTGCAGCGGAGCACGCGAACTTAACCACTCGGCCACGGGGCCAGCCCAGTGGCAACAGTGTTTTTTAGCTGATAATGGCCAGTGAAAAGTTATGTACATTATTCTGTTTGAGACCACCTGCTAAGCAGTTCCATTACAAAAAATAAGCTTAGAATGCATGTGGGCCATTTTAGGCTCAAGTTGGGCTTCAGGATTTGCAATTGGATTTGAAGCCCAATTAATCTCAGGGAGACCCTTCACCTTTCAGTTCTTTTCCCATATTATTTCAGACACATAATGACACTCTCACACACGTTCTTAAAATCACAAGAGCTCGTGAACATGTGCATGCACATACATGCACACTGTGTCCCACTTAGCAACCAAACTCAGCCTAATGGGGATATCAGGATCTAGTGGCAAAAGAGTGTGGCCTAATGTCAGATCTCCAGCATGGAGAGATATCATTTTGTTCCGCGTCTCCTGTAATGTACTAGCTGCTTAGGGGAAGAATCTATATCCCTAGGGGGAATTGAAGGAGGCAACTGCTACGAACCATTTCCTTTATTCAGACCTTTCCTTAGTCTCCATTGCATTTCCTACTTTCTTCACTGGAGACCAGATTTTTAACTTCAGCAGGCTGACTCACAAATATCCGGTGAATGAGGGAGTGCTGGCCTTTCTGGCACATAGAGGATATAGTTGAAGCGGTTATTGTATGCAAATGCAGGGTTGAATGATCCCTCATAGAGCACCAATGCTACACTGTAAAAAATGTCTATAGTTCTCCTTTGACTTCCATGGCTCTCTTGGGGACCTTTTAGCCTCTGTGTCACCAAGCCATGTGAAGGTTGCCCAAGATTTAGCTGACTTTTGTAGAGGATCATTTTCAGAAGTTGACAGTGAACTTTTAGGAGCTGATGTGCAGAGCATTTAATATTGATTTCATGTCTATATTATTGGTCCCCAGGGTTTAGACTGCTCTAAGGATATGAAATAAGATTTGCAGACATTCTGTAACTCCCAAATACCCCTTTCTTTCCCGTGGCCCTCTCCAGGGAGTAGCCTAAGGTTGCTAGGTGATTGGATATTGCTTTGTTTCTTCTTTACAATGCCAGGGCCAGTCAGCATTGTCCCTTACCCTCTGGTAGACCCCGAGAAATACAAAAGTTAAATCACAGGACCATAATATATTGGAGTTTGAACACACTAAAGAGGTCAGCTTGTCTAACTCCTCCTTCTGCAGATAAGATCTCCTTGGTTAGGCTCAAAGTTGGCCTTGGGATTGGAGGAGGTGGTTCAAGCTAAATGAACCTTAGGAATACCTTATCCTCTTTAATTATTTCCTTCTTTTGATCACTATAATGTTTCTTTATTTTTCTCTTGTCATCTCTCCCAAGACCAGCAACAGACCACATATTCCACACCTGCTTTCCTAACTGTTAGGATTTGATCAGGCAATGGCTTCCCCTTGCTTGCTTCTCTTTTCCAGAGCCACAAGTGGGAGTTTCATGGACTTTCTCTTTCCTCAAATTGGATTAAACAAAGAATCTTACTTGTATTTCTCTACACACTCATTCCAGTCTGTGGGGAAATAGCATAAGCTCTTTCTGAACCATGAGAGGCCTTAAAGTTTAGAATCTACCAAGGATAGATAACCACTAATTTCTATGCATCTCAGATCCACATCAACATGTAAAAACTGCCACTCCTCAATTCTTTCTTTCTCCTAAAGAGAATTTACTCTCCCTCAGCACTTGCTTTTATTTCTACTTATCAGAAATTTCACTGTGCCTGGTATTACAGTACCTATCTGTCTCCACCATGGGACAGTTAGTTCCTTGAAGGGGGGCTAATGTCTTAGTCATCTCTATGTCTCTAACCCCACCAATAGTGTCTGACACAGAGATATCCAAGAAAGCTTGAATTGAGATTTAAGACATTTTTTAAATTGTCTGTCTATTGCAAACCAACATAGTGCTAGATACCACAGTGATTTCAAAAACAGCATATACAGATCCCAAATTATAAATTCATTCTTTAAATTTTTAAAAAATAAATATCAAATGCCTACTATGTTCTAGGCATTAAGGAAATAGCAGAGATCTTAAATAATTTTGTTTTGGAGAGGTGTAACACATGTAACATAGATGTTACACCATATTCTGGGCCTGGATAGTTTTACTTTGTTGTTGATAGAATCTCTACTTTACAGTCACATAGCAACCTCAGCTGGAACAAAACTCTAAATGTAAATCTATGATCTTTCTCTCTAGATCTATCCCTTTCCAGAGCTCCCAACACTCCCTTAACCCCAGCTCTGATGCCTCCCCATATCTTCCACCACAGAGCAATAGAAGAGGACTCCTCTACCTACAATGGGTTAGGAACATGAAATCATGGAAGGCTTTCTGGAGGAGGCTGAATTTAAGCTGGGCCTTGAGGGATAGACAGAGGTGAAGGGAAAGGACAATCTAGAAGAGACATTGGTAAGAGCAATGATACAAATATCGTAGGGGAGTGGTCATCAACTTTACTTTGAATTGGGATTAACTGTTGTGCTTAGGGTCTTTATAAAAAGGCAAATTCCTGACACCCCTCTCCATCTCCAGAGAAGGAAGATCTTTTTAAAGAAGCTCAGTCCTTTTAATCATCATCAATCTCTCCTACACACTTGGCCAACTTTTAGTTTTCCCTTTCAGTGACATTCTCCATACTCTTTCCTGAAAACAGGCTATCCATTTCCTTCCTCTTCCACTAACCAAGCCTAACCCATTGATTGAGACACAGTGCAGTTCTTGGCTCTTCCCAAAAGCCCTTCTTGACTGCAGCTGCTAGCTCTGTGTCGTCCCTTGTTCTGAACTCTGATCTAAAGCACTGATTGGCCTTACCAAACATTTGGAGGCTGGTCTTAACAGCCTATTTTAGACAGTCAAAATTCTAGGTTGAGAAAAACTTATCTTCTTGGAATATCCCATATCACTTTGCACAGTGCTCTACACATAGTACACATTCAGTAAATGTTTATTAAATCGATTTAGCTTAACGTAGGAAACTGACCTTAATCAATGCTTGACTCTTGGTTGCAATGGAGTTTTGAGTCCTGAGTATAAGTGCAATCATAAGAACTTCACTCACGGAAACTGAACATGATATAAAGGGACTGTATGAAAGCAGACTCTCTTACTGATTTTCTGGCTTGAGTCAGGGCCTGAATAGTTTATGATGGATTTAGAACCATTTTATGAAAGGCTTCCTGGCAAGGAGAAATCATCCATCTCTGTAGTAGTGATTTTCCCATTTTCTCTAGTAGAGTAGTTAAAGGCAGAAAGCTATGCCAAATAAGAGTGTGTGTGCAAGCGTGTGTGTGTGCATGCACATGCTTCTCTTTGCATATTGAAAGCATTACTAAAGAAAGTGCATTCCTAGTGTTATCTTGCACCAGGATTTCTAGCATTAATAAAATTCATACCTACAAGCTCATGTCTTCCATTTTATTATTTTTTTTTTGATATCACCTTTCAGGGTAAGAGAAGTTCCTTTGTCCTTTCTAATTTGATATTTATTCTTTATTTTTGGGGGGAGGGCGTATGTTTATTGAAGGAAAATAAATAATTTTCCATCAGAATTCCCAACCACTGTGAGGAAAATACGTGGTGAGCCTTTTAATTTTTCACTTAGGGCCAAAAGCCTGAATACGTTTTATATTTTTTTTTTTTTAAGATTTTATTTATTTTTTCCTTTTTCTCTCCAAAGCCCCCCAGTACATAGTTGTATATTCTTCGTTGTGGGTCCTTCTAGTTGGGGCATATGGGACGCCGCCTCAGCGTGGTTTGATGAGCAGTGCCATGTCCGCGCCCAGGATTCGAACCACTGGGCCGCCTGCAGCGGAGCGCGTGAACTTAACCACTTGGCCACGGGGCCAGCCCAGCCTGAATACTTTTTATATCATTCTGTTCCTGAATTCCCATTTCCCTAGAAGGGTGAGCATTGTTAGGATTAAGGGCAGGTTTTATCCACCAATGTCAAAGTTTCTATGCATCATTTTTTGGTACAGGGAAGTCTCTGAGTATCTGGTTTCCCTCTCCTTTTGGACACATGGGAAGATTGTCTTTAGGCAATGATAGATTAGCAGGTGTGACATGAGTCACTTCAGCATGGTTGCTTTTAGTTCCTGGCACTCGACTCTCCAAGCATCTCTTCCATTAGTGACAAGATTGTGGAGACAGGTGTTGATATGGAGGTCTAATAATAATCCATCACATGGAAAACAGCTACCCTGGAGAGTCACCTGGATCTATAGCACATTTTGCATGAGTGAAATATAAGTAAACCTTTTTTTTTAGGGAGATTAGCCCTGAGCTAACATCTGCCACAAAAATCTTCCCCTTTTTGCTGAGGAAGACTGGCCCTGAGCTAACATCTGTGCTCATCTTCCTCTACTTTATATGTGGGACGCCCGCCACAACATGGCTTGATAAGCGGTGCATAGGTCTGCACCCGGGATCCGAACCAGCAAGCCCCAGGTCACTGAAGCAGAGTGTGCGAACTTAACCACTACACCACTGGGCCGGGCCCTAAGTAAGCCTTTGTTGTTGGAAGCAAGTGAGACTTGAGGATTATTTGTTACTGCAGCATAGACTATCCTATCCTACCACAAGCACCAAAGAAATGTTTTTGCCCTGATGGGAATCACTTTCAGCCAAAAAAACAAAAGTTATTTTTCTCTTTTGTCTGCACTAGTTCACTCATTTAATCCCTAAATGGCATGAATTGTGAATACCCAACACAATGTCATGTTCTTAATACATTAATCACATCCTGCATTTAAATACAAACTTTTCCCTGCTGAGCTGTGCTTCTCATTCTTGAATGTGCTAGAAGGATAAATTTCTTTGAACTCATTCCTACCATGTCTGGCATATAGTAGGCGTTCAAGACATATTTGCTCAACTTGATGCACTATGAGAAAATCCTATTTTAAGGAATCTGGCTATATTGGAACAGGTTGATCTTTGGAAGAATTGTGGTATCAGTGAAATTTGTATCACTGCAGCCTCTCCTCTCCCTTGTCTCTGTTCCCTAAATGATCTTCTCCCTCCATTCTTTACCAGTCACCAAATATTCATGTGATGTCTTAAGTTCCTCTGGTCAGAAAGATCTGTTGATAAATTCAGTATCAATAAGGGAGAAATGAGGTCACGTGTTACCTTTCCTAGAGAGGATTGTGTTCTGTTAAGGGAGAGCAGTGGTTCTCAAAGTATGGTGCCAGGCTGGTATGGGCAGCATCAGTATGATCTGAAAACTGGCTAAAAATCCAAGTTTAGGGGTCTCACCACAGACAAACTGAATCAGAAGTTCTAGAAGTAGATCCAAGCTATCTTTTAAGAAAAGTTTTTAGTAAAGCCATCTGTGTTTTAGTAAGCTCTCCAGTTGATGCTGTGATACTGATACACTAAAGTTTGAGAACTTTATTTAACTTACTTTGGAGATAGGAACTTGCCTATGTGACCTACATGCTTAGTCAGCTTCTGAATGCAAGTCAAGGCATGGCACTGCATACACCTAACCCTATGAGTAGGGCGAATAGGTTGCAGCTTAGTGGACATGATTTCAGGACTGCTAGAGAAGGATGAAGACTTAGATTTACTGCTCGTCACATTCCCTGACATTTCACCATTAGAGATTCATTTTATAGTTTCCTATGAAAATGTTAATAGTGTTTAGGGGAGTATACTTTAAACCAGTATCAACCAATACCCTGCTGAAAATAAGAGCCTGTAGAACTACCCACAGTGGAGAATCTGGAAATAAGAAAGAGGGTAAGAGATAAATATTACTAACTGCAGAATGCTGATCCCATCTCTGTGTGCCATACCTACAGATGTTATGGTTTCTCACTCACTGTGAGCTTACGAGCCCAAAGCAAAGTCCTAACCTGGGCATTCTTCCTATACCTCTCATGTGCCAGTATTTTTGAAATAAACTTTCTAGTCCCTTTGTAACCCTGTAGTAGATACAAAGTGCAAAGTTACAAAGGAATGTTCATATCGCAATAATAAAAAAATCACATTAATTCTAGAGAATAGGGAGACAGTATAGTATAGGTTTTCTAGGAATGGGCAAAAAGTCATTTGAAATTGGATTACCACATCCTGTGCTGAGCAATTCCCAACCCACAGGCTTCACTCAGCCCCGAGATCAATAGAAGGTAAATTAAAGTTAAAAAGAAACTTCTTAAAGTTCCAGGCACTAAATGCAGCTGACATGCCCCTTAGCCTACAGTTAAATGTTTCCAGTGGACAAGCACTATCATTTTGACAGTACACGTGCACACATGTAATTGAACAGAACAACACAGTATATATTTACCTCTCTCTCAAATGCTTCAACATTTACCATTTATAATTTCAAATGACTTTAATCTATACATCTCTAAATATATGTAAAACATTTATTTTGGCCATGTGGGGCAGTTCATTGGAGAAAGGTCCAATGAAATATTTGATTTGAATCTTCTATAGGGTTATGATGATAAAAAGCCTTTGTAATTCTTAGCATAGCACAGCAGCTACATCCAAGCAGAGAAATATGCACACGGTAGCCATTTGATTCCAAGTTTACTTTGATAAGTGTGGAAAAATGTGAGACCCTTCTAGGAATTTTTCTTTTTTAGTCTAGCATGAGAGAACGCTAAAACAATCAACATTTGGTATCAGAAAGCAAAACTAATGAAAAAAGCTCTTTTCCAAAAAGCAGACTTAATAAGAAATGTCATTAGCTCAAATGTTCAGTATTTAGCTTTTAAAAAATAAACTACCTGATTCTGGCTAAGAGCCTTGCCTTCCTTGGCCCGCTACTTCTGGGAGGGTTTAAGTGAAGTTAAGGACATAGAAGATGGGCCATTTGTCTCCTGGCCAGCAGCGGGCCAAATATTGGAATAAATCAACCCAGCAATAGCAGTTTTATCACAAACCCAGCCTTGGGTATAGTCATTTTCAGAGCTGTGTCACCTCGAAGCGTGCAAAGTCACTTTTCCTTTGATGAAGATGGGGCAGGGCAGATGTTTTAGAGAGGCTTGCTTCAAATTTTTCTCCACAAATATTTCCTGCAATGCCCATGGGTGGGACTAAATTCCTCTAAGAGACATGAATTTTATTCTCAGCAATCAGTGTTGTTGCGTAAGTCCAGAGTCCAGCTCTGGAGTCCAGTGAAGCCTAGATTCTATGCTCTCAATCACACTTAAGTTCCTGACCTCTGTTGCCCATTGATTGCAGGCATTTTTTTTTTCTCACTGACTTCTGTACATTTGAAAAGTCCTCGGTGGGTGAGTAGAGGAAGCCACATAACAGCATCAGCTTCTTTTAGTCTAGATGTAAAATATCTCTAGAATAAGATTTTAGACTCCCATTTCTTATGCTCATGTGACAGTGTCCTTAGGGGTCTCCTGGCTTTACTGCTAAATGTGTGGGTTAACATACAATCCACCTGTGGTGGCATCCACATGTGGTTCTTAGGGTAAAAAACTTGTTTACTCACCCACATTGACACATACAATCTCTGGAAATATTTTCTGATACTTGTGAGGCCATCTCCCAACCTTTATCACTATCTTGGGAACAACAACTATAGATTCTCTCTGTGACTTCTCATGGTTCACCTTTGACTTGAGTTTGCAAGTCAAAGCTTGCAACTCAGAGTCGATAGCAGTGCATACACTGACAAAAAAATATATGGCATAAAATAGCCAAATCCCTAACATTGAGTATGCCATATAATTGTTGCCTAGCTCCTGCCATGCTGAATGTCCTTTGTACCCTGCTTTAGCAAAACTCATGTGTCACCTATTTTAAAGAACTTCTAGTGCTAACAACCCCACCTGAACTCCTAATTCTCCTGAACACCTTTCAGAAGAAAAAGCCATATTCAGGGACGGTATTGATACACGTTAAAGGAAGAAAACAACCTGCCATTTTGCTTCTGGAGCATACCCTCTTCTTCAAAAAAAAATCTAATATTTCTGATGTGAGGAAGCTGTTCATGGTGCCCTGTTAAACCAAAGCAATGGTACATGAGGTTCCTGCCATGCATTGAACATTTTGTAGGTTTCCATATTTCTTAGCAGATGAGGTAGACCTGGCATAGGATGAGGGTTCATGATGGCTGGTGGCCTCCCATTCTGCTTGGCATGCCTACCTCAGCCAGAAACTCATCTGGAAAGCTGCTTGAGATTGGCACTGGAGACAGGGCTAATTATAATTAAATGTTATCCAGTTCCCACTTATATCCCCTGAATATACTACCTGGCAAGCTCTCCTTTATTTCTAGAAAAAAGTAAAATATAAGAGAGAAACTTTCTTTATCTTTTTGAAAAAACTCATTCATTTCAGCTTGACCTATTATTTCTAATGCCCCATGAGCAAACAACTTTGATGGTAAAAGCCATCTGATAATTGAACCTATAACAATATTCCACTCACATGGGCTCAGAACCACTTGGAGAAGTGAGATAGATAGGGAGGAGAGAAGTTCTCCACTGTCTGAGTTTGAGAAATGGCACTAGCTCCTTCTCAGCCATCCTGGGAACTATAGAAGCTAACAGGCAGGTTACTAGCTCCACATGCCAAGCCCTTTTTGAATTGGGGGTCATAGAGAGTGATGTGATCAACTTGTGTCACTCTATCTGCTTTTCACATGTTTCCTTCCACCCCAAGAATGAAGCAAATATATTTTTTATTTTTTGAGGGAGATTAGCCCTGAGCTAATTACTGCCAATCTTCCTCTTTTTGCTGAGGAAGCCTGGCTCTGAGATAACATCCATGCCCACCTTCCTCCACTTTATATGTGGGATGCCTGCCACAGCATGGCTTGCCAAGTGGCGCCATGTCCGCACCCAGGATCCGAACCAGTGAACCCCGGGCCGCCGAAGTGGAACGTGCACACTTAACCTCTGCGCCACCAGGCCGGCCCCTGAAGTAATTTTTGATACCCTCTCATTCATTTCCTCCACACCCTCCTTGGCTACTATGGTAAACGCATTTGGCTGAAGGTTTTAAAGGCAGATAATGATAGTTCATTCCTATTCCTAGGCATTTTTCTATCTTTTTGATGGGCCTTCCATGCCTTAATACAGGGAAGTAAGAAATTTGGAGATTCTGAGTCAGTGCAGTAAGGACTTAGATTAGCAGTATTCTGGGATAGAGGGCTTTTCACTATTTTCTGCAGCTACTCAAGAGTCAATTATTTAGGAGCTTTCCTAGCTACCACTCCTCATGTGTCACCCCACACTCCTGCAGCACCTAAGTCCCATCAAGCAAAAAAATGAATGAAAATCAACTCAGAGTTTAACTCTGCAGATTTCACTGCCCAAAACCTTGAAATTCAGAGTAAAGGAAGAGTTAATTTAAAAATTTTTTATAGCCTAGTAGTCCCCACTCCTAGTTCCTTCCTTGCTGTTTAAACAGAGACTTGACATTTCTAATTAGGAAGTTTTACATCCAGGCAAGCGGAATTTACCCCCCAGCTGGGAAAACATGGCTTAGTAAGAGTTTGACATCAGCCCTCATTGATCTGAAGATTATCTCCCGTTTGAGACTGAAGAGCCTCTGGGAGACTGGGGAGGGGAAACAAATGTGGGAAAGTGTGTGGAAATGATTTCTTTGACTTCAGGCTTAGGTAGATAAAGTCCAGCACACAGAGACTTGGGAGCAGAAATCATTTTGTTTCTTCCCTCTACTGCAGCCTTTCTCCCCCAGCTCTCCTTGTCAATATTTCACATCTGAACTTGCTAAAAGAAGGCAAAGAACTTGTTGATCACAGCCATTGGAAGGATTTTCACATTGTTTTAACTTCCCTGACAAAATGGCTTATTGCTTTGTGGTTTTCAGAGATTTGATGAGGATGTTACGGGATGTTTGAGTTACATGGGGAGAGCACTCAGGAAAGCAATTTACCTTGATTTTTCTCCCAGGAACAAGTGTATTTAGTGGTCCTACCAAAATGATAGTCATCAGGAAGCCTACCTCCAAATTGGGAACTACATGCGGGTTCTCTTCCTCGTATTTTACTTGGTTACTCCCTTTGGTACCTTTGACATATCAGGATTGCCCATTACCCTATGTCTTCCCTCTATGGCTTAGGAACTTCTTGTCATCATGCCCTTTATGTCCATACTCTGTGCCTGAGACTTGGCTCACCTCCGCTACAGGATGCCTAATGGCAGGACGTAGCTTCCTTGTAGTGGAATGTCCTCTTTACTAGGAAAAAACTCTGGTCCCTAAATTCCCTAGCCCAAGTGTACAGAGTCATCTCTGGGAAGTGCACTCCATACTTCTCATTGCATACCTGTCTACAGGCCACTCTAGTCTCTCTTGGGACCACTTTGCTCCATTCCTGACCTTGTTATCACTGTGGATGGTGGTGTGACATAAATAGTTAACTTTGTGTTGAGCTCCACTGCATGGCTGTTCTTCAGTGGGCTATATGTCTTTAACGCCTAGAACTTGTAAGGCTGCCCAGCTCCCATACCTTAATGTTGTCCTGAGAAGTCTTGTCAGAGACTTCTTGAATCCAAAGAGAACTTGACAGTGCCTTGAAAAGACTTTCGAGGGCTGGATCTCCCTTTTCTTAGAATGAGGGCTTATAGCCTTAGGAGTTGTAGTATTCCTTTGGTTACCTCCTTCTAGAGAATTATCTTAACTATTATATAGGGGATGTGACAAGGTTGCCATCCACAAATCTCTAATAAATCCTAGGATCCTTGTATAAATTGACCTAGTGTCCTACAGTTCTATAAAAATATATGAATTTGACCATAACAAGGATCTAGGCTTAAACTGAAAAACATATTAATGGAAGAGGGCCTTGTTACTGCAGAGTGCATTATAAGTAAACTGCTTAAAAATGGCTAAGGAAGTGGGGAGTTTTATACAGATGAGAATAGCAAGGACTTAGAAGTCCCTTGAACCACTTTAAGTAGGGAGCCACCTGCATTTCCTATACATAAGAGCACCTTGGACCTAGAGCAAAAAGGCCTGAGGATGAAACAAGTGAGAGGAGTGGTAGCAGCAGATAAGGTACCCCAAGAAAGGAGCTAGGGTCTTCTCTTGGGGGGCTCAGGCTTAGGTGGGTATCAGAGTTCAAGGCAGCTCTTTAAGAGTACTATACCATGTTCCTGACTTTTTCTCTTCTGATGTTCTGATGATGTGATAGAGAGCAGGGAAGAAACACACAGTGCTCTCTAACTTGTAAGTTGGAAGGTAGGAATGGCATGTATTTTATCTGGGCAGAGTAAAGAGCCTTCTCTCTTAGGCAGAGTACAGAGTTGTACTGTCTCTAAGTCCTATAGCATAGAGTAGCTTTTGAAGATGGTGGAGAGGGTGCTGTGGCAGTGCCAAGTAGAGTTGAAGTATGGTTCAATTTATGTAAGTTTGATTTGCAAGGGGCGGTTCAGGAGTATGGCTATATTGTAAAATGTTGCACACACATGCTAACAGCATTATGGATCATGTTTCAAAGAATTGAAGCCACTTTATAATGATAACTATCTTCACAATTCACCTTGGTGGTAAGCAGAATAAGTTACAATTTGGAAGAACTAAAGAATATGGATTCAGGTTGGGTCTAAATTATCAGTCTAAGATATGCATGTGCTTTCCTGTTCAGGATAGCAGGCAAACTTAGTACACTGATTCTTTTTTTCACTGTTGAAGTGAATGTCAGGAGAGCTGGGTCAGGGGGCAAAATTGTACAGTCAGCCAAGTTTTTCTTGGAAGCTTCAGCCTTTCATTTCTGCTCCCTTTGTCCCCTGAAGTACTCTTCTCTTTCAAGTTCTCAGTACCCTGCTGCTTTCTACCTTCCTCCCTTAATTAACCAGGAAATAATTTGATCACTTTACTCTCACTGTATTCCTGTGAGGATGATTTTTCTGCCAGGTGTTGTTTGTACTTTACTTCAATTCAAATCAATGGCTATTGAGCATCACTGCATACAGGTACTGACTGGGCTAGATGTGGCGGATATAAAGGCTAATGAGTCATGGCCCCATCCTCAAGAAATTAACAAGTTAATGTTTAAATGGAAGAGATGAAATACAAACTCTAGGATAACTCAGAGACAAGATTGTAAAACATGCTATAAACAAAATTCGAACGAAATATAACAGAAGTATATGATAAGTGGATTATTCTTAGAAGATTTTAAATTGAGACTTGAACTTTTTTACAAGCAAATAGAGATGTTGGAGAAGGGTATTATGAGCAGAAGGAAGAGCAAGGGAAAGGTACACTAAAAGAAAAGTGTAGGACATGTTCCAAGAATAGCGAGGAGTTTCATGTGGCTAGAATGTAGAGTACATGAAGAGCATGTTATGGGAGATGACACCAAGAAGCTTTGGTTATTAAGAAGAATAGTTTAATAGATTTTATTCTTTATAGAACAGCAATCCAACAATTACATTCGAAGAGAGGAGCTCTAATTTAGGGAGGTAAGTCTGACGGGACTATGAATTTTGGGTCGAATTGGAAGAGGCAGAAGGATAGGAAACAATTAAGAAGCTACTGTAATTGTTTAGGTGTTATGTGATGATGGCCTGAACAAGTCTACTGGCAGAGAAGATGGAAAGGTGGTACAGATAAAAAGACAGGGAGAAGAGGATCTATAGAATTTTAGTGACTAACTAGAACTGATAGATGAAAGGGGGAAAGGCTTTAAAGATAATATTGTTATGTCAGTGCTGATCAGCTGAGAGAAGGGTAATTCATAAATCAAACTTGGAATCACTGGAGCAGTTTGTTACAGGAGATATGTGATGAGATCAGATTGCAACATGTTGAGCTTAGTCGTTACTTGTATAATCAGTTGGAGGTATTTAGGAGGCAGCTGGAAATGCATGTCGTGTGATTCTCAGGAGAAAATTCAGAGTGAAAAATATGGATTTGGGAGATATCATCATAGATGTGACCTATTACTCTATAGGACTGGTGGCATCACTAAAAGTGAGGGTCCAGTGTGAGAAGAGAAGACTGAGGACATTTCCTTGTGGAACTCCTGTACTTAGGGAATAGGAGGAGAGAAAGAGCTCATGAAGGATAGCTGAGAAAGAATAATCAGAGATGTGATAGTGAGATAAGTACATACTCACAAGCCCATCTGTTCCTTGAGGGCAGGTGCTTTGTTGTATTTGTTATTCTATCTCAATGTAACAATCGCTCAAAAACTACCTGCCAAATGAATGAATGAATATCCCAGAAGCCAGTGGGGAAGACTACTTTTCACAGGGGATAAACACTGACAAATATGGTCTGAAGTTGAATAGAATTACACCTGGGAATGGCACTGGACATGGTGATAAAGAAGTCATTCATTGGTAATTTGCTCAGAGCAGTATCTGTAGAGAGGTGAGGGCGCCAATCATATTAGAGAAATTTGAGTGGTGAATTGGAAATGGATATGAAGAAGCAGAACTAAGTATAAGCTACTCCTTTGAAAAAGATTTGGAGTGAAGAGAATGAGAGCTATGGGATAGTTTTCTCATGGAAAGAGTTTTTCACAAGAGGTTTCATGCATTTAATAAATATCCATTGATTGCCTCCTATTTCCTAGATACTTTTCTAGATGCTGGAATGTTTTAATTAAAGGAATATTTGAACAGGTTTGCAGGCTAAAGAGAAGGAATCAATGCAAAGAAAAAAGACAGAAAATGTAAGAGGCGGAAGGGCTGAACTCAGAGTAGGGTATTGGAGGAGGCCAGAAGAGCTGAAAGGGCCAGCAGAGATTCAGAGATCAGTCTTCAAAGAGGTGGATACTTCTTCTTTGGAAACAAGAAGTAAGAATGAAAGAAAAGAAAGGTAAAAATACAGGAAACTTTTGAAGTTTTATCACTGAGAGCTGAAAGAATTCATATTAAATGTATTTTTTTCCTTCAGAAAAGTGGATAGAAGAGGTCATCTGTTGAAGTTTAAGGCTTGGAGGCCTTGAGAAAAGTGGAATATCTCTGGTGTAGGTACCGGGAAAAATTCCCTAAATGAGCCAGACTAGTGACAAATAAAAGCGTTGTCAATCAGCTCTGAAAGTCTAATTGAGTTTGGACAGCAAAAGTTTGTGTGAAAGAGCCCCATCATGATTTTCACGTACTTCCCCCAGGAATGCTTAGCCCCCCCCAAGAGTAGGAGAAGAGTAAATGGGCATTTGAATAATTTTAATAAACAATTTAATTTGGGAGTTTGGTAGAGACACATATATGAAAGACAAAGGAGTGAGAGTTTTGAGAGTACTGGTGAGAAAGAACAGGATTAAATATATTTTTCCAATTTGTTGAGCATCTTCTAGGCCAAATTCATGATAGATGCTTTTCCTACATGTTCTAACATAAATCTCAGGATATTTGTGAAAAATGAGGTTATTATTATAGCATCCAGTTTACAGATGATGAAACCTTGGCTCAGAAAGATTGCCTAGAATTTTCACAGCTAGTTTGAATGGGAACTGGAATTCAAACTCCTGTCTGACTGTCTCTGAATACCATAAATTTTAAGTCTTCAGCAGTAGAGTTGATTTATTGTCTTCCTTACTGTTAAAGGGATATTAGGTGGGAATGGGGTAAGGGATTAAAGATATTTGGGAGCTAGAGAGGCTTTTCCTGTGTCCCTGAAAGAGTTAAACACGCCCTCCCTTGCTATCCCTCAAGGTAGCTCCTTTATTCTTAGGGGCCTGGGTCAAAGAATGAGTCACTTCCTACAGTTGTCCTTCTCCTCCCACTTGCTAGGGTGTTATGTTTTAGAATGCTTCAGTTTTGAAGTTAGAATTACTTGGATTTGAATCTTGCTACGTACTAATTGTGAAACCTTGAGTAACTTATAAAACCTCTCAGAGCCTTAGTTTCCTCTTCTGTATGATGGAGACAATAACTACCTCATAGGATTAAGCAAGATGATATGCATATTGGGGCCGACCCTGTGGCCAAGTAGTTAAGTCCGTGCGCTCCGCTGCAGTGGCCCAGGTTTTCGCTGGTTTCAATCTTGGATGCGGACATGGCACTGCTCATCAGGGCACGTTGAGGCAGCGTCCCACATGACACAACTAGAAGGACCTGCAACTAAGATATACAACTGTGTACCAGGGTGATTTGGGGAGATAAAGCAGAAAAAAAAAAGAAAAAGATTGGCAATAGCTGTTAGCTCAGGTGCCAATCTTTAAGAAAAAAAAAAATAAAAGATGATATATATATTAATCCCCTAGCAGAGTGTCACATGAGCTCAGTAAATGCCATAATCATACAAAACTGTCATCATTACTATTATTTTTCCTACTTCATTAACATTGACTTTATTCTCTCCCGTTGCTCTGCCCCAGGATTCTTAGATGTTGGGGAATATTCCTCCCAGAAGTGTGATCATATTCATTTCCAATCCATAAGGCCTAGACAGCAATTCAAAATCTTATAGTCCAGTGTATCAGGTGCCTTAGAACATCCTGCATCCAGGTTGTTTGACTGGGGCCCTTGAGGTTTGGGGCTTGGGCATGAGAGAAGCCAGGCAGTTTGGCTGCTAGTGGGTGAAGCACAGGGAGACAGTTCTGGAACAAGGCAGGGAAAAACAGTTGGTTGCAGGGTAAGCTCAGACTTTAGAGGCTAAAATCTGAGACCTGTGTTTCCTTTAGTTTGTGTAGTGAGGATGATGATTACATGGAGTCAGTATAAAATGCCCACAATGATGCTATATAACTAAAGTTATAAAGATCAATTAATGCATGCATTGTTGTCATCACTCTCTGCTATTTAGTTTTCTTGATCTGGCTCTTCCCTCATTTTCCAACCTTACTCCTACTTCACACTTTATACTCCAGCAGTGATGAAGTGCTTGCCTTTTCCTCACACATGCTCCACAATATTTTTGCTGCCAGTACGCCTTTGTTTCTGTAATCTGTTTGTACCGACTGCACTCCCGTCCCTTTCCTAGTGTACTCCTACATACTTCTCCATTAAGAATCAAGTCCTGTATCACCTCCTCCAGAGATTTACCTGCCTTCTACTCCCCATGCCACAGATTAGATTGCGCTCTCAAAACATGTGTATATTTGCACCACAGTACTTCTAAATCATTTTATCAGTTTGTCTTCTCCCTCTGGACTTTGAGCTCCTGGAGGACCAGGATGGTGTCTTATTTATCTTTGTACTCATAACATTTAGAATGGCATTTAGCACAAAATTAATATTCAGTGAATATATATGTTTTAAAAACATGAATTTCCATATAGCATAGTAATAATTGTGTAGGTCATTTAATGTGCAGTGGATGACAACTTTGTTGAAAGTTTCATTGGATTACGGCAGTGATCTCTCTATACGTTTGCTCAGTCTTCATAGTTTGTTGCTGATATAGCATGGCTGTCTGCTCAGAACTTAAACAAATTACTGGGAACACTGCTTACAAGGCACACGTTTTTCTTTATAGTCCTGTGGTCTTTAACCTCTGGGGATTTCTGAATTGCTGTATACTATTTAGTTTGGAACAAAATCCCAAAGAATGCAGCCTCCTGTAAAACACGTTGAAAATATATATATATATATTTCAGTAGCCATATTTCATTGTATAAGTAAAAGCCGATTTACCTAGCCTCCTATCACCAATAACTCTCCATTAACTGGTCCCTTCCCACAGTTGCTATTCAAAGAGAACTGATGTTCATAACATGAGTCCTGAGACCCAGTGAGTTCATGAAGTGCCTTCTGAATTATCAAAAGAAAGTCCAAGCTCTACTCAGCCTTGTTTTAGTATGGAATATATTTTCTCTTCTCATTCCTTGAAAGTTGTCTGCTGCAGAATGGTGATTATCAAGTAGAATACATCCCTTGACCATGCCAGAAAACAGATTTCTTTAAACAGTTCTGGTGACAGTAATTGGATTATTGTGTAGAATTTAAATAGCATGCCAAGTATGATTTCTGTCTTTAATGTTAGGAACCTAGATGCTGTTTCTTTTCTTTCAGAGAGCTATTTTAAGGATTAATTAAATGATGCTTGAATCATGCCTCTGGCCTTTTAGAGAAAGGTGCTAGTTAAGTGTAATACCTCTAAGTGAGGCAGGCGTCACTTCTTCTAGTCAATATTGAAAAAATCTTGTAGTCTTCATCTAAGTGATAAAGATATTTTTCCTCTTATAGTTAAGGTTGACCATTTCTTCCTTCAATTGGATACAGAACTTTGAATTAGTGTCCTGCAAGGTATGCCTTTCCTCAGCTCTGTGAATGGCGTTATGTTATGTTGTATCTTGGAGTAAAATGAATAATTCTAATTAGCATGACTCTAGATAACAGGTTA
This sequence comes from Equus caballus, assembly GCF_041296265.1. Taxonomy (NCBI): domain Eukaryota; kingdom Metazoa; phylum Chordata; class Mammalia; order Perissodactyla; family Equidae; genus Equus; species Equus caballus. The sequence goes on along the minus strand of NC_091715.1, from coordinate 123,383,047 downwards.
ATGTTATTTTATGGGAGACTGATTATTTCCTTCGAGGCAGTATGCTTGTACATGGTAACTATGACATTAAATGTTGCAGTGTGTCCTTTGGCTCAGGTGTCCAGTTCTTTCCCTGCCAGCTGAGTCCAAGGGATAATATATACCAACCTGTAGGTGCGCACCTCTTGGAGAACAGTTTTGAAAGAATGGTTTATGGCCTGGCTGACACCCCACATGGTATCTACTAAAGTGTTCATAGTACAGGCAGATTAATTTAAACAAATTTTCTTTCCTGGGAAATTGGAATCAGGACCAGAGTTTCCAACTAGTCTCTTTTGGACATTCAAAAGGAGACATCATATGAGGCTGAGGCTGGAGTGGCCTTGTTTTGGCTATGTGCACATGGAACAGAGAAAGACAGGAGGAACGGAATGAGAGAGAGAGAGAAGGAGAGAGAGTTTTTGTTATGGACTGAATGTTTGTGTTTTCCCCAAAATGTTTGGATGTTTGTGTTGTCATATGTTGAAGTCCTAATCCCCAATGTGAAGGAATTTGGAAGTACAACCTTTGGCAGATAATTAGGTTTAGGTGATGTCATAAGGGTGGACCCCCATGATGGGATTAGTGTCCATACAAGAACAGGAAGAGACCAGAGCTCATTCACTCTCTCTCTTTACCATGTAAGGACACAATGAGAAGCCAGGCATCTACAAGAGAGGAAGAGGGCCCTCACCAGGAACCAAATCTGCCAGTACCTTCATCTTGGATTTCCCAGCCTCCAGAAGTGTGAGAAATAAATGTTGTTTAAGCCACCCAGTCTATGGTGTTTGGTTTTAGCAGCCCAAGCTGACTAATAGGGAGAGAGAGAGAAGCAGAGACACAGAGAAATTAAGAGACAAGGGACAATTTGGCCCCAAAGAAAAAGAGATATGAGGAGTCTTTGTTCTGATCAGCTTTGCAGTTTCTGGTTCCTGGTCTTCATGGAATCTGCGTACACTTCCTAACCTACTTTCTGTGACATACGCCTACATTATTCTAATAAATTCCACCACCCTTTTTTGTTTTGGCAAGTTTAATTGACTTTTTGCTTCTTGCTCCCATATGAACTCTAAATCAGGTAGCCACTTGATCTTTATCCTGATTTACATGGAAAAAAACAAAAGCAAAAACAAAAACAAAATGATATTTTTAAATATATATTTTTAGTACTGAATGGATATTTTATGTTGGAAATTTGCCTAGTGTTTACAAGGATGATATAAATAACTGACCTTTATGCATGGACCATTTTGTAGAAAATATTAAAACAAAATAGATGTTCAATTTCCCATTTTTCCTTAACATTGTTGAGAACTATGTGGATTTTTCCACATTATTTGGGATCAGTGCATCTTCAGTCTAAATGCTGTGGGACAGTACATTATATGAATATATATATACATACGTATATATATATATATATAAGTTACCCCATTTACATCTTCAGTGAAGATATTTAAAGGTCATGTTGCCTTTATGATTTTAGCATACTGTTGCTAGAGACTGCTGATCTTTAATTAAAAGGTCAGATCTCTCAGCTTCCTCTGGTGATTTATGATTATTTTCATTACCAATGAGCTGAATTTGTATTATTTAAATAATTATTTAATCTCTAGAGCTTGGAACAATTTATTAATTCCAAAGGCTAAATTGAACTTAAAATACTCCATTTCATTCAAATACTACCTTCATTAAATAGCATTGCTAGAAATCTCTAAGGATATTTTGTTCACCTTTTCTCTCTCTCCTTTGGCCTCTTAAAAACCATACCATCTTGAATTTCTTGGTTCTTAGAACCAAGGTAGAAGCCACATTTGACTTTGGTGTCCAAATCACTCCCTTGAAGCAGCATTTGACTTCATAGGCCCATCCCAAGAATCTCATGGCTTTAGACTCCTCCTGGTTACTGGAGGTGCTGTCTTTTCTAAGCTCTGCCCTCCTCCCAGATTTCAATATTTGCCACTTGCATCCCTATATCCTGATGTGAAATTGTAGTGGCTGAAGTCTTATCCTGTAGGAGCTCTGTTTTATCTGCTATGATAAATCAATTCTCATGACAGTGTCCACAACTATAGATAATTGACAGATTCTCTACCCTGGTGCAAGTGAAATTAAAATTTGAATTGGAACTCCTGTCTCATCAACATGTAGTGACTTAACCCATAGAAATAAACGATAATGAAAACTTGGGGATTTGGGGTATGAGGTGTGCCAATGTGGGTTCTTATATGATTTCCCACTTCACCTGGTAGAAGGCTCTCTCCCCTTTTGAATCCTAGCGTGGACTCTGGGAGACAACTATAGAAGTGACCTCATAGTGGTAAAGAAAGAAGAATAGAGGATGGGCAGTTGTAAATACTCTCTTGTTCTGCTCTAACACTATAGTGAGATCTTTGTTCTCTGTTATAATTTCATTCACTCACTCATTCATTCATTCAAAAAATCTTTAATGATCATCTACTCTATTTTTCTAGGCGTAGTGCTAGCTTCTAGGCATATAATGATGGTTAAAATAGACACTCTACCCTCAAGGAGTGTGAAGCTATGGAGAGAAAGAGAAAGAAAAATATATGCACATTTTCATGTTATCATTGTTGTTGATAAGAAAAACGTAGAAAAGGGGCACCTAATCTATCCCTGAGTATTCAGGGAAGGCTTCTAAATAAAGTGACCTGTAAGAGAAGCTCTAAAGGATGAGGAGGCGTTAGCCAGTTGAAATGTGTGTGGGTGGGGAGAGAGAAGGTATGTTGCAGGTAGGGGAAGAGGAGGATGAGAGTTATGCAAAGGCTTTGAACTCTTTTAGGGCATAGAAATTAATTTGGCAAGATTGGAATATAGACTGTAAGGGTAGGCATAAGCAAGAAAAGAAGCTGAAGAGAAAAGCAGGGCCCAGAAAGTGAGTGGTTTTTTACATCACACAAAAGGGTCTGAAAATTATCTTGAGGACAATGGGGAACTTTTGAAAAGTTTTAAAGCAGGAAAGTTAAATCATCATTTCATTTTCCAAAAATCACTTTAGGTGCTGGATATGGAATGGATTTGGTTGGGCAAAGGAAAATGTTGGGAAACTAGATAGAAGCCTGTTTTAGTTGTCTAGGTGATGGCAGTGGGTGTGGGGATGGAGAGAAGTGAATTGATTCATAATATATTAGAGCTGAAGTGTAGATTTCAAGATCATTTCTATCTAATATCTACAAAAATAAGTAGCACAGAGTAGGTGTTCAATTGATATATGCTTAGTGAGTGAATAAAGGTGGCTAGGTGAAGCCTAGTGGCTTCATACTGTATACTATATACTATATACGTACTATATACTATATACTAAAGACTGTGTGGGAATAAGTATATAGAGAGAAGAGGAGAGGACCTAGGACTGAGCCTGGGGATCTGCTCATGTTTATAGAAGGAAAAAGCTAATGAAAAAGCTGAAGAAGAAATGACAAAGAAGGTGGATGAGAACTACGGAGAATAAAAAAGGGAATTGAAGTAGAGGAAGTAGTGACAGCAAGTATACATTTCTCATTCAAGATGTTTGGTAGTTTGAAGTATTTGAGAAATAGGACTCAATGGATAGCATGGCCCAGGGAAGGTTTATTTTTAACAAATGAAGACAGGAGCACTTTTTAAATTCAAAAATTAAAAGGAAGAAACAAGAACCAAGAGAAGGCAGAGCTAGGTGGCAGTGCCATGTTAGATAGGAGGGGGTCAAGGGTACTGTGGAAGGCAAAATAATGACACCCCCTCACCACTGCAAAGATGTCCACATCCTAATGTCTGGAACCTGTGAACATGTTACCTTACCTGGCAAAAAGGACTTTGCAGATATGAGTAAGTTAAGGACCTCGTGATGAAGAGATTATCCTGAATTATCTGGGTGGGCCCAATGTAATCAAAAGAGGCCTTAAAAGAGTGAGAGGGAGGAGATGTGATGAGGAAAGCAGCGTGTCAGAGTCAGAAAATGTTGTGAAGATACTATTCTGCTGGCTTTGAGAAAGGAGGGAGAGGGGCAAGAGCCAAGGCATGCAGGTGGCCTCTAGAAGCTGGAAAAGACAAGGAAAGGGATTTTCCCCTGGGGTGTTTTGAGAGGTACATGGCCTTACCAACACTCTGATTTTAGCCTAGTGAGGTCTGTGTTAGATTTCTGACCTCCAGGACAGTAAAATAATAATTTTCTATTGTTTTAGCCACTAAGTTTCTAACAACTTGTTGCAGCAGCAACAGGAAACTAATACAGGCACCAGTGGAGCTGTGTGCCTTGAAAAAGGACTACATCTAGTGAGACTAAAGAAAACACGGAGTGAATAACATAACAAGGAGATTTTCAGGTATAAGGAGTAAAGGGACACTGAGAGTTTATATGTGACCAGACAGGCTCTTTCAAAAATACTGGAATTTGAACTGAATGATTCCGAACTAGTTAACTCAGACCCCAATGTCAAAGGCAGAAATTATGCATCATTGGTTGTGGTCGTTTTAACGTGGATTGGCTCTTTATTAAATAAATGTAATATGCAATCATTGAACTATTCCAAATCGATACTCATACTATTCAGAAGGATTGTTTTTTTAAACTGTAAATTTGCCACTGTATTTTAAACCCCGTGAGGCCAAGGAATACATGGGTCTTTTTCACTATTATTTCCCATGCCTAGCATAGTGCCTGGCATGTCACAGGTGCCCAATAAATATTTGCGAAATGAACAAATAAAAGGAAAGGCATCACCGTCGGGAGTCTCCAATATATTAAGAAAAGTTTAATGCATCTTTTTATTTACACACAGGTTTTCATGAAGATAGGATTTGTGTAAAGGGAGGGATGCCAACAATTGGATTTATCATTTATTCAATATATTGAGCATTTTTGGCTTTCACTCTCTGGTCTAGGGATATGGGGTACAGCAGTGAACGAAACCAAGTGACTGCTCTCGTGCAGTGTATAGTATTTTTAAAGGAGACAGACAATAAACAGATACACTATGGATACACAGGTACTCTGTACCTCCTACAAGGAGATGAATTGTTTATCCAATATTAATAGGACGTGAGCTTTCAGTGATTATCCAAAAAAGTGGGCTTGTAGCCATCCATGTTCTTATCTAGCCACCTTTTTTATTAGGTTCCACTCAGGGGTGGTTATTTGATAGAGCAAAGGAGGAAAACTAGCATTCCTTGAATGCATTCTATGTACCAAGCACTGTTCAGGGTTCTCTCTCTCTCTCTCATCTATTCATCTAAAATGTATGTACATTTACTATTTTAATATAAAGTTAAAAGTAGTTTATATAAATTATCTTCTGTTATTATCTCCATTCTACACAGGCTCAGAGATGTGGGGGAATCACTCAAGAACACACAGCTAGTGGGGCCAGACTGGTGGCGCAGCTGTTAAGTTCAAATGTTCCACTTTGGCAAGACATGCTGTGGTAGGCATCCCATGTGTAAAGTAGAGGAAGATGGGTACAGATGTTAGCTCAGTGCCAGTCTTCCTCAGCAAAAAGAGGAGGATTGGCAGCAGATGTTAGCTCAGGGCTAATTTTCCTCAAAAAAAAAAAAAAGAACACAGCTAGTAAATGGTGGAGACAGGATTTGAATGCTTGTTTACCACCAGAACCCATTGCACACAAACTATCACACCACTGTGTTTAGCCCCATTGACACTGAAAACATGACCTAAACTTGTCTGCCTCAGTATTGTTTTTTTTTTTTTTTTTTTTGGTGAGGGAGATTCCCTCTGAGCTAACATCAGTGCCAATCTTCCTCTATTTTGTATGTGGGTCACCGCCAGAACATGGCTTGATGAGTGGTGTAGGTCCATGCCCGAGATCTGAACCCATGAACCTGGGCCACCAAAGTGGAGCACATCAGACTTAACCACTATACCACAGGGCTGATCCCATCACCTCTGTATTTTAGCAAGTTACAGTCAAAGACTCTTGAGTTGTCAATTAGAATTGGAGTTATAATAAGCCACTGTATATCATAATACTGCGGCAGAGGAAGCCTTGTCTCACTAAACCAAACGTTTTGAGGGAATGGCAGATCTTGGAGATGTGAAGGAGCACCAGTGCTGTTGAGGCCAAGTCTGCCAAATCTGCTAACTAGTGTGTGAATCTAGAGGATGTTTCTGGAAGGTGTCTCACTGAGCCATATGTTTTTCTGGGCTTCCTGTCACTTGTCACAAACTTTACCTTTGCGTTTCCTTCTGACTTTCTGGATTTCGCAATCTCATTAATTGCCTGGTCCAGATCCCTGATGCAGTGCTGTGATTGGAGAAGCACTACAATCTGTCCCTGGTCATGAGGAGAGGCTGGGACTCGGGTGTGAGAGGCAGTGCACCCACACTACTTTTAATTAGCTGCGGCTCATTTCCCATAACCTGGATGTGGTTCTGGAGTGCTGCAGCTCAGAGCATTTGAATAACAGGCTGCATTGACTGTGAGCTCCCATCCCCTGATGGGAGTCTGTCTAGTTTGAGCTAAAGAAGCTGATGTGATTAAGTGCAGAGTTTTTGATTAGGTGGACTTTGACAAGGCTTATTTGATTGTGTCAGACTGGGGTTTCTTGAGGAATTGCCTCTGTCTCAAAATTGAACCACAACTTGACATGTCTGGGAACTTGGGATTTCCAAGCTGTGAGGCTGAAGGAATTAATTTTAATTGGCTAAAACTAAAGACTACAGAATTAAGGATACCGCGCAAGCCCCCATTATCTCAGTGAACCATTTGTTTTCCTATCATGGACCCTAATTTAAATAGCATCTGCAGGCTCTACAGATCTTTTTAATCTTTGCACTAGGCCTGAGAGTTACAAACGTATCCAGTCAGAGGAGAGTTTTGGCCTTACCCTACAGGATTCGTACTGGGGCCATATTTTACTCTAGCATCCTTAACAGAGGCTCTAGGCAGGACATCTGCAGCAAGGCAAACAATGGAGGGAGTAAGGGAGGTCAAGAGTGGGCTTGGTGTTTACACCATGTGCAATTAATTATTCATTTCACTAAATGCTGCAATATTATGTCCTTTCTAGGTAGTGAAAACCTGTGGGACCTGCCATAAAGATCGAGTTCAGTAGTTCCTTAATTACTGCAAGGCTGAATCTTGCTGGTAATTCAAAAGAATTCCCAGGCTGCCTCCCCTGTGAAAGTCAGGAGTCTTAGCATTGTCGGGGGTGGAGCTTCTGTATGTACATATTTCTTGTGTTTCGGGGTTGGTTACCATTCAGCCTTATATGTTAGAACATAGTAAATGCTGCATCAAAGTTTGCCTGGGCAATTGAGCTTGGTGTTTAACCTCTGAAAGGGCACTTGGGATAGTCTGGGAAAGAGTGGGGCTCCCTGAGATAAGAGAAGTTGATCTCATATTGTTAGCAACTCTATTTTGAGCAACAAGTTATTAACGCCCACCTCAAAGCTCTTAAATGGATCGAGCTTTCCATAGAACTAATTCCACAATGGCCTCTGTCACCAGTAGCATCTTGCTAATGACACAGAGACTTAAACCTGGTTTTAGACAAAGGACATGGATATCTGTTGAATGAGAGCTGTTTCTGAAGAGAGGCAGATGTGATACCCAAACTCAGTTCTTTGAGTGATTCTATAGTAATTGTGTGCCAGATCCACATACTTTCCCCCTCTTCAGCTACTAACTTATAAAGGGCAAATGTCGGAAGTAACATAAAAGATGCAATGACCCATCCAGCCTAGGATTCCACCAGTAACCGTGTCAACAAAGGACAGATTGTAAGGAGCCACGTTACTCGTGTGATGCTCTCCTAGTATTGCTAACTTCCTGAAAGTTGAGAGAAATAGCCAGCCAGACATATATACTCTTCCATGCTTCCCTGGCCACAGCATCTTCCTTATGAATTAAAATTAAGAAAGATTAATTAGTTTGCTGCCGTAGAGCATGTGGAAGATGGCTGTTCCCATGATGCATGTAGAGAGGGTGCTACAGGCCTGTGATTCATTGCTCTGTCAGCAGTGTGAGATACACTGTATGAAAATGCCATATAAATGCAAATACAAATACAAACACCACCTTCCCCTGTTGCCTAGTGATAAGGTGCTCATCCAGATGAGACATTAAGATTTAAAAGCAGAAGAGTAATAGCTGGGAGGGAAAAAAACCCCACAATTACTCCTCAAACAAAGTTTCCTTTTAAAGAAAGTCATTAAAATGCTTGTTGTCCTCTCCTGCAACCAATGACAGTTATTCACACAGCTTAAATAGGTAGGGCATAGTCAGAAATGATGCGTTTGTGGTTAATTCAATTAGTAAGGGTACAAATTCAGAAACAGGATTGGGAGATGGGTGTTTTAATGTGCAAAGGAGGGTGTTTTCCCCTGAGGTGAGTAGCTCACAAACAAATTGCCTCTGATATGAGCCCTAGTCATGGATTTAATAATGAATTTGGATCTTAACTTTAAATAATTCCTTACATTCTTCAAGTGCTTTAGATGGAAGGGAAAAAAGAAACAAAGCAGCTCAGAGAAGGCCTAGTGATGTGCTTGGTACTTTCTTTATAAGGAGAAGAGGGACTTGCAAAGAACCATTTTCTCAGTTGTGCTGCCTGATTGTGTTGCCGCCTGATGGCTTACTATTGATATATGAAGAGATCCCTTAAGATGAATGTGAAAAGAGAATGAATAGTGGAATTATAGAATTTTAGAGCCTAAGTGGGCCTTAGAGGATTTTACCATTGTTCTAGAACTGAAAATTTAGCCAGACCCAGTCAGTAACGAAACTTTCATTCCAATCAGCATTTTTGTATAAGAGCATGAAATGTCCCACTTGAGTTTCATCTAGTCTAGAATTATGAAAAATGGGGCACCAAACCAAAGGACGTCTTGGGGGTAGAACTGCTTGTCCTTCTTGCCGTCATCCTCAAAGCTAGGGGACCTCCTAAACAACTCACATTTCCCATTATAATCCATTTGAGAGATGACAGTGAATTATTGAAACCCTTCTTGAACCAGTTTATATTATCTGCCTGCCTCCTGTCTTGGAATACTGTGTTCACTATGACTTCAGTTTATTGGTCCCGAAGCTATTTACCTAGAATTTCATGTTTGGAATATGGCCAGGAAGCTTAGTTTTAAACTTCTGGGAATATGTGAGTCTTTCGTTTTAGATTCATGAGCAAGAAAAAATATCAACCATGTCATTCAGGCTATCTTAGCGCTGTCCCTTTCCTCTGCTTAATACTTGCAGTGGCCTCTAATTGTTTATTGTATCTAAGCAGCATTAGTCAATTTGGCATGCAGGACCTGCCACTAATTTAATTATTGATCATCTATATCAGGGCTCAGCAAACTACAGCCCATGGGCTGGTCACCTGTTTTTGTAAATAAAGTTTTATTGGAATACAGCCATGCTCTTGTTTATGTATTGTCTTTGACTACTTTTCTGCTACAATAGTGTAGTTGAATGGTTGCAACAGAAATTGTGGCCCATGAAGCCCAAAATATTTAATATCTAGTCCTTTACAGAAAAAGGTGGATGACACTTGCTCTATATCGCCAGTTTTTAATTAGAGATGTACAACACGATCATAAGAGGAGCTTTCTCAAAATACTGGTTGCTAGAGTTCTACCTTGGTCCTAATAAATAAGAACATTTGTGGTTGGTTCTTGGGCAGGGTGTTTGGAAAAAGTACGCTCCAGGTGATACTGATATACCTTGGTTAGGAAGTACTGTTCTCTGAACATTTTAACTTATAACAACAACCTATGGGTACAATTTGAGTTGCATTAAAAACAGCAACAGAAATTTCACTAGTTCTTGCCAAATTGATGACATAGGATCTCCATATCCCCTCCGAAGTCATACCTAAGATATTGTTGGGAGCTCCCAGGAGTTTTTATGTGCAGTCTTGGATTAGTTTACCATTGCTAATTACCACCTGCCACCAATGATCACTAAAGATACATTGTGTATCCTCATGTTCATGAAGCACTGTCCCCTCTGCCAGGTGTTGCCTTGTCTGACAGGTACTACTGTCTTCTGTCATAACTGATGAATCAGAGCCCCTAAGATGTCAAAGATACATTGTGTTTCATTGCCAACTACAAACTGATCCTCCCTCTCTGCTCTATGTTCCATTATTTTATAGGTATTGATGCTGATGCCCCAACACCTTACAGAGATCTTAGCAAAATGTTTCAGTTTTCGCTTGTTCTCCATAAGTCTCAAATATGAATTCAGTATAAACTGGGTAAAGAAACAAACCTGTTGTACTCATAGTTATCCACTCTTTGCTTCTCCATTAAGCTTATTGTATCTGGTTACTTCTTCACTTGGGAAGAATTCTCTGCTAGAAGGTTTCTCACTTAAGTAGGCCACCAGTTCCCCAGGAATAGCAAGGTATGTCAGAATCCCATCTTAGGCTCATGCTGGGAACCAATTCGCTCCTCTGGCCTCTAGCTCTTATCCTACAACCCCTAAAAGAGTTCTTAGAAAAAATTTCAATTCTATAATTAGCATGAAGTTGAAATCCTTTGAATGTTTAAGTGTATGTTTGTTCTTATTGGGAAGTCAGTCACACAGTCCTGAAAGAAAGAGCTAGCTGGGTAGATAACTCTCTTTTCTTTAAAAGAACAAATAAAACAAAATAAATTATTTGTTGAGAGATATTGCCAAAGTTGAAAGTGTCTAGAGAAGGCTGTTCTGGGTGTTTAAGGAGTGTAGAAAGCATTTTAATTGAGAGGATGGGGATATTTAACCTCAAGAAGAGAAGGCAAAAGATAGATACAATAATGTTTTCAAAAATTTGAAAGGATGCCGTATAGAAGGATTTAACTTGCTCCTCATAACTGAGCTAGACAAATAAATGAAAACCAGAATGAGACAGAGTTACATTCAATCTAGATAAAGGACTTTGTGACATTAGAACAGACTGTCGTGAGAAATAGTAAATTCTCCTTTACTATATATATATCCTAGTTACATCTGGATGGCCAACTGCCTGGGATTTAACACATGGGACTTCTGCACTGGATGGGAGGTCTAGCTAGACCAATAGATTTCAAAGTGTGTTTTGAAAGGCCCTAAATTGTTCCACATCAATGTATCAGAACAAGCTAGCTAGGTACAAGATGGAGAAGGTAGGACAAAAAGATAAAAGTAAATTTACAATCAAGCTGAGAAGGCAAAATAATATTATAGTCATTCTTGACTACCATTGCATTCCCAGCCTCGAGGATACCACTTGGCATCTAATAGATGCTCAATTTAAAAATCAGTGAATAAATGAGTGAATGAAAGAATGAGAGGAAATAACCCATTACCAATAACAATAGCAAAGTAACAGAATACAAGAAGAATAAAGTAATGCCAGCAGTATGTGTTTATGTGTTAGGGGGAGGAAAGAATGTTGAGGAGCTGTGAATCTTTTACTGAAGATTCCGGGGTAGAGGAAGGTGACTTTTGAGGTGAATTTGACTTTTGAAGATGAAAAATATAGCATGGCAGAGGATGAAAGTAAGCGAAGGCAGAATAACAATGCAAGTTCTCTAAGAGGCAGGTGCCTTATCTGTCTTGTTTACTCCTACATTCCCACTGCATGGTAGAGTTCCTGACATGCAGTAGGCGAAACGATAATTTGTTAAATGAATACATGTAGCCATACGTGGTGATGGAAATGAGTCATGTACAAAGAACAATGGGTTGATCTTTGAATTTCAAATTTAACAGGTGCCAGTAGTTTTCAAACTTATTGTCTCCAAACTTCCATCTTTAAAGGATGTTCTAGGATTTCCTTTTGTCTGGATGAACATCCCTAGTGTGTCCAACTATTCTTCATGTTATGTTTTGCTTATGCCATTTGCTAGCTATGTGTCCTTGGGTAAGTTCATAACCACTCTGGGCTTCTGTTTCCCTATCAATGAAATAGAGATAGTAACAATGACATCTCATAGAGCTGTTGTGAGGATTCAATGAGATAATTTGTCTAAGGTGCTGGCATACGATAGATGCTCTTTTTTCTTGCAAAAGTCCAGCATGGTATGGTGGAATCATCCAGACATTGGTTCAAATATTGGCACCATATCTCATTAGCTGTTTGAACTTAGACAGGTTATTTAGCATCTCTGAGCCTCAGAGAGTAGCCTTGTTCGAAGGACTGTTACAAGGACTAAATGATATAATACGTATAAAGTATTAAGCACAGTACCTGATAAATGCTTAATAAGTGGTAGCTATTATGATTATGTGGCTAGATCTCAAGGGCTTCTATCCTCATCTCCCTCTCCTGAACACATTTCCAGTTGGTGCACAGCCTTCTGAAGGAGTGATGATCAGAAGTCAATAAAATACTACAAGCGTCATCTGACCAGAGGATAATGGACCAGCGCTATTATTTTCTTAAGTACCATACATTTAATACTACTGGTTAGACTGAATTAGCTTTTTTGGTAGCCCTTTATTAATATGTCTTATATTGAGCTTACTAGGAGGAGTATCACACATGATGTTAAATCATACTCTCCCTACCCTTCTCTTGTCTTTGTGCATGTGGTTTCTTGAACACACACTCATGACTTCTTTGGCTCATAGGTCTCATCTATTTACTTCCTAGCCATGGACCACCTAGTTAACTTTAGAGCACTCAGCCTCCCAGTTATAGGAGGGCACAGTAGCTTACATATACCCCTGCAAGGTGTCCAGAGAGTTGATAAATTTGAAAAGTCCTTGGAGATTTCCTACAGGATATGAAGGAAAACCTGTTACATGAAATAGTAATATTTCTTCTGGAATGGTTGGTTATATTTCATTTCTTTCTCTAAATACTCACTGGAACAATTCAGATGTTTCCAAAACACATTATGTATTCAACATGTCATTAGGCTTGCCCTGGCTGGTTGTATTGGTAACACTTGAGCTTGTATCTCAAAAAGTACAGTACTCAGAGGCCGCTGAAGTCCATGGTAAGGGCAATGAAAAGTTGAGTTCTTAATTGAAAATAGTTTTTCTAAAATAGTAGGCAATGTGGAGTTTCCATCCTTATGTGTACCCGTATTTGTGCTGCACTGTGAACAATAATAAACAATATATCACAGAGTTTAAGAGCATAGCCTCTGAAATCAGACTGCTTGGATTTGAATTCTAGCTGTATCATATATTAGCTTTGTGATCTTAGGCAGATTATTTGTGCCTTAGTTTTCCTATCTATAAAACTAGGATAAAAGCAGTACCTGTCTCATAGGGTTGTCTGAGGATTAAATGAATTTTGCACATATAGCAGTTAGAGTAGTGCCTGGTAGGTAGTAAGTGCTTTGTGTTAGCTATAATACTTATTCTAATATTACTATAATTCTAGTATTACTCTCCTGCTGGATTTTCCAAATTGTTAATGAGCACAGGACCCCCAAATGATATCCCAATCTATTAGGAAACCCTGTTGGCTCTACTTTCAAACTATAGCCAGAATTTGACTACTTCTCATCGTCTTCACCTCTACTGATCTGTCCAAATCACTGTTGTCTCTTTTCTTAATTACTGTGGTAGTCTTCAAATAGCTCTCTACTTTCACCCTTGTTCTCACCTCAAACCAGATTGATTACTTAAATCTACATTGGATCACGACTTTCCAATGTTGAACACCCTCCAATGACCTTAATTTTAGAGCAAACCCTAAAGTCCTTGCATGGCCTTACAAGGCCCTTTGTGATCAAGCCCCCATGACCTCTCTGACTTCTTCTCCTTAATCTCCTTCTTAGTCACTCCACTCCAGTCATCCTGTCATTTTTGACATTTCTCAAACATATCAGGCATGCTCTCCAGGCACTTTGAGTTTGCTCTCTTCTCTACATGGAAACATGACCTCAGATATCCACATGGCTCTCTTTCTCACCTCCTTCAAGTCTTTGCTCAAATCTCATTTTCTCAGTGAAGCATTTCCTGAACCTATGTTTAAAACTGCACCTGCTCCAATATCAGTACCCCCTATTTCCTGATTCTGTGAATTTTTCTACATAGCCCTGAACACCACCAGGCTCAATCTATAGTTTACTTTATTTGAATATAACTGTCTCCACTCGTCCCCATTAGAATACAAGTTCTTGGAGATGAGGTACCATGTTTTGTCCAGTGCTATAGTAGATCTGAACTTGACCATGTAGGTACTAAATTTATGTTGAATAATTTTTAAGCTATTCTCTGGTTGTTGCCCAAAAGCATTTCATAGTACTGGGAATCCTTAGATACTAAATACCTTAGGCCTTGGTATACTCCCTAACTATCTTGATTTTTAAAAAATTTTTAGAAACAGTGTTACCAGTCATAGTTAATGGAAGGAGATCTGTGTATCTTATCAGAATCTAGAGTGTGAGTTGAGTGAATACATACTAGGAAAGAAACTGGGGCGAGCATCGCAGAGTAGTTAGAAAATCTAAAATAATAGAATTCTTAAGTGGAAAGGACCCTTAAAGACCTTAGAGAACATATAATTCTTTACTTAATGGACGGGCAAAGTAAGATGTGAAAAGCCCCATGATTTTTCAGCAGCACATTGAGCTTTCAGATTCTAGTCTAGATATCAAGTTCAATGACATTTTCCTTATATGCGATCCTTATCTCCAGGTAGGGGCCAGTGTACCATCTAATTAAGGGACACTCAACATATAGAAATAAAACAACTTAAGACCAACTCTAAAACTAAATGTAGTGAGGGCAGAATGACATTATAAAACTTGGATCCTGAAGGCAGGGGAAGAACAATGGGTATGGGTTAATCTGAGATGCTTCTTGAAAGAGATGCATTTTGCCGTATTTTTCAGGGAGATAAAAGCTTCAGCTGAAAGAAGGAAGAGCTTATATTATACATGAAGAAGAGGAATAGACTACTCAAAATCTTAGAGCAGGAATTAGCAAGTTATTTCTTTTTGTCTGCTTCTTTGTGGGAGTCAAGTTTACAGCAAAAGATAACCTTGGCTAAAGCAAAATGATCAAGTCTTCAGAAAGTGTGACTTATTCCACTAAAAACAACTTACTCTCCAGTCTCGTAGTTGACTGCCATACAATTGATGCTAAGAGATGCTGTTTGTTAAGCAACCTTCAAAAGGCTATGCGGAAGTGGCTTGTGGGTGCTGAGAGAAGGCAGGAATTGGGTGGATTGTTTTAATTTGATGTAGGTCCGGGCTGATCAAATAGATGCTAGAAGGAGAATAAGCTTAGGAGATTGGGAAGCGAGGCCTAATTACTGGAAAAGAAAGAAAAAAAGAGAGAAGAAATTTGAGTATCATTCTCTACCTCATCCACATTTTTCTTTCTACCTGCTTGTGATGGAGATATACATTAATATTTTTCTCTTCAAATCCATATGCAAGACAATTATGCCACTTATTAGATGTGTGACACTGAGCAAGCTGCTAACCTTTCTGAACCTAAATGTCTTTATCTCTAAAATAGGTGATAACTACAGCCACTTCTTAGGGTGACTGTGATGACTGAATGAAATGATGCACATAAAACATCAAAAACACTGCCTGGTACGTAGTAGGTACTAAATCATATGTAGCTCTTATTCTGTATAATGAAACTTCCTATTGGTATTGTACCTCACTGAATATACATCATGATAATACATTCTTATTTGTTCCTCACATAAACTTGGTGAGGCAGATGGTGTTTTGGTAGTGGTTGTTACTGTCAATAATTTTAATTTTGACAAGGGCTATTTGAGGCAGCCCTGATGGCCTAGTGGTTAAAGTTCAGCATGCTCCATTTCAGTGGCCTGGGCTCGGTTTCCTGGCGTGGAACCACACGACTTCCCTGTCAGTAGCCATGCTGTGGTGGCAGCTCACGTAGAAGAACTAGAATAACTTACAACTATACACAACTATGTACTGGGGCTTTGTAGGGGGAGAAAAAAAAGGAAGAAAAAGGAGAAAGTTTGGCAACAGATGTTAGCGTAGGGTGAACCTTTCCCTGACAAAAATTAAAGACAAGGAAATGCTAGGAACCAAGGTGATAAGTCAGGCTTCAAAAAATAATAAAATAAAAATAAAAGGGGCTATTCATTTGCTGTTAGGATCACTTTCAGGCAATTGCTAGCTTATACATAGAAAGGCATACCTTTTCCTGTTGCTTTTTCTATGTAGGATCATTCTCTTTATTATACTGTTTCAAAATCCAGGGCCAATGCCTACATCTCTCCAAATGACTATTTCTGTAGCTAGTTATTCCTTCTTTGTGGCAAACGGATGTGAGACATTTATTGAGAGGGGCTCTCTAAAGGGCACTATTATGTTTCTGCTTTTAGAGATGGAGTTTTCTGACCTTTAGAAGCTAAGACCTTTTATCCAGAGGGAGGATAATGTCTGTTTACGTTTATAATTTCTCATCTGTGAGTGTCCAGTCGGATGATATAGAGAGTTGTTGACATTGAAGTACCACATGCTGAGTCCAGGCTGGGCTTACAGTACATGTAAGGGGTGCGGAGGCTTCAGCTGTGAAATAGCTAAAGATACATGTTCCTTGTGTAACATCCATTAGGGCACAAGCTTTCCCACTGTGTGCAAACAGGGTTCTGGGCAAGAAAAACGGATGACACAGTGAAAACCAAGGTGAAAGAATGGAATCAATCAAAGTCTCTGAACACTGTTGGAGCTCAATCTCTCAGAGACTTGACTACCAGAAACACTCTCTGTATCCTTTGAGACACAGTCTAAGACAGTGCTTGAGAGAAAGACAGAAACAAAGAGAAAAAACACACTTGCACAGTCACAGACCAAAAAACCAGAGTCAAACTAACAGAGACAGATTGAGTTAGAGACAGATTAAGGAAAATGTAGTTGGAGAGAAACTCACTACGGAGAACTCCATTATTCTCTGTATTAATGTAGAAGTCTGCTTTGGCTGGAGTTCAGAGTGAGATAAACAACCTGACATTGGAACTGCTTATAAAATCAGGAGCACAATGTGTACTAGAAAATGTCATTGTTCTGCTGAAAGACACCAGAGCTACGTGGGACATGTGGGGAAATCTATAATTTGGAAAGTGCATAATGGAAGGTGGGGATGGGTGTTCCTAAGTAACTACAGAATGTGCACGCCTCTGGAATCACCAAAATAATCAGACTCTAGTGACCAAGGCTCCCACTCTGCATGAGAAGACCAGAGGCTAACCAAAGCCTATCAAGTGAAATGATATCTACATGCAGAAAGAATCTGGTCTTTCTACCCAAGATGATAGAATGGTGGGGGAGATAATGGAATGATGATGCTCAAAGTTGTCAGATGCAGGCATGTGCCACAAAATAGAGTGGGGGAAGGGAGGCAGTACAGAAAACACAGAGAGAAATGATCTAAAAATATAAGATGGGTATATCTGAGTTTATATCCTAGCAATAATTTAGAAAAAGGACAAAATAGTTGACGGCTTAAGATTGAGACTAAGAAAGCAAAACAGGCCTCAATCTATATATCTTGATGAGTGGTTGCTTATTCAACAGATGAGCAATCTATTAGATTTAGATCTGAAGAATACTTTAATTATCTTGAAAGTGACTGCCTTCACTTAAGAATATTGGTCCTAATATTCTGATCCATGCTTCAGAGAAGAAACTTCAGACTAATAACCTCTGGCATTCAGGAACCTTCTGAGTAGAAGTAAGATTTCTTTTATAATAATAACGGCATTGGTAATTTAAAAAAAGATTAGGATTAAAACAAATTATAAAAGTAAATCATGATAATGACAAAAAATATACAAAGCAGACACATGAAAGAAAAATTAATTAAGATTACCTCTACTCTCATTGTCCAGAGGTTGACAACTGTTCATATTTTGGTATCTGTTTTTTCAGACATTTTTCTCTGTATATATATAATACTCATGCATATATTTAAAATACAAATCATAACATACTATGTATACTGTTATGATATCAGCCTTTCCTCCTACAACGTACTATATACGTCCTTTCCCATAAGTTCATACAGTTATAGGAAGTATCTACATCATAATTTGTAATGAATATATAGTATCCCATTGCATGGATGAACCACATTTTATTTAACTAGAATTTGAATTCAAACCTATCTGACTCCAAAGCATGTGCTTTTCCCCATAAAGGATAAAACAAGGCATAACTAAAAATGTGCAAATTAACATTGTAGAAGAGGAAGGGTATGGCTGCAATTAAAGGATTTTAGCGTTTCTTGTACTGTTCAAGGGGATGATGTAAAGAGAATGATTGACTTTAGAGTTTTAAGTATGGGTGTTAAAAATTAAGGAGGACTTCTAAAAATAAGGGAAAAGGGACAACAAATTTGAGAAAAAAATACTTTCTCATCCATTCTCAACGTGGCCTGAAGGCTAAGTTAATTACAAATATACCTTGTTGTACAGAACCCACACAGTGCAGTGAAAAGAACACTGAATTAGGAGTCTGAAGGCCAATATCTTTTTTTTTTTTTTTTACTGAGCTGGTTACTAGTCATGTGACTCAATAGACATATTCACTCAACATGGATAGGTTTGTAGAAAACTGGTCTGTGACTGTTTTGGTTTACTTTGTTTTCGAAATTCCACTTGAAGTTATTGTCTACTTTGGTGGGAGTAAGAACAATTTACATTATTCAATGTACTCAGTTTATATTTGGGCATCTCTTATAAGTGAGTGCCAGAATAATTGCCCAGCTGGCTTTTCCCTTAATCTGATTCTGTCTACTGCCTTACATGTGCCTCAGAAAGTAGGCTCTGTGGTTGAAACAGAAAGGTTTCTTTAGCTATGCAGCACAGCTAACCCATTGCCTGTGAATAGTTTCCTTGTCAACATTTTTACAGTTCTGCCTTGGGGTGCAGGATGATGAGGGGGGTGACTGGCAGTGGAGGATGGAGGTGGAAGACCCTGCATAGTGACAGAGGTAGTTTCCTTGATGGCAGTCATCTCTCTAAGCATATAATTTGTGTCCATTCAGATCACCAATGACCCTCTCACAAAACCCACTCAAATGAACTCAAAAATTACACAGATGTAAAGAGAGGACCCAAACCTTTGTCCTGTCCTTAATAAGTTCTTGCTGTTCTCCCTTTTCCAAGTCATTCCTCTTCAGTGCTGCCTTCCTTTATCATATCCTGTCTCCCTTCCCACTGTCTCTGTGTGCCTGGATCACAGCATCAGGCCTAAAGCCCACTTAACGTTTTCCTAATATCAAAGTACACTGTATACACAGTATTGTATCCCAAGAATAATTGGTATATCGGGAGAGTGTGGAAGCCCACAGCCCATTCTCCTATTTGTCTTTGATAATGGGACTAAGCCAGGCTGGCTAGTTAATGAGCCAATTATTTTAGGACAAGCCAGTAGATCTGAACACATAGCTCTATAGCTTTTGGGTTTTATCTTATTAAGGCCTCTTTTCTTCAGGGCTTGCCTTTCCCATGGGGAAGCTCTTCATGAGAGTCAGAGGCCAGCACTGCAGGTGCCTAACTTGAAGCAATGTGACATATGAATATTTTGAGTCTTCCAAAAGAGATAAAACAGGAAACTTTGAGGAGGAGATTGCTTCTCTTTATATATATATAGAGAGAGAGAGAGAGAGAGAAACAGAAAGAGAGAGAGACACACACACATATATATATATAGACACACACACATATATATATACACACACTAATTTTGCTTTGTAATTTGCTTTAATGATATAAAGCTTTGAAAATGTTCATACCCTTTGCCCATGTGATTACACTTTGAGGAATTTATGCTAGTCCAATAATCATGGATATGTGGACAAAGATACAGTTGAAAGAATGTTCATATAAACTTTGTTTATAATTGGAAAATCATAAATATCCAGTAATAGGGGGCATCATATATGAATACCATGACACCATTAAAAATAATATTAAAAATGGGAAATATGTTACACATATGAAGTAAAAGATACAGGTTGCAAACAGTATATAGTGTGAACTCATGTGTGTGTGTGTGCGTGTGTGTATAGTTTATAATGATTAGGTAGATATACACCAAAATATTTTAAGTGATTTTCTCTGGGTGTTGGGGCTATTGGAGGCTTTAATTTTTCCAAATGTTTATTTTGAATAATTAAAACTATATCAACTATGCTTATATAAATCCCTCAGAATTTATAATGATTAACATTCTGTTATTATATTTCATCTTTTTATAAATAAAAGAGGTAAAAAATTACTAATAATATCATTGTCCTTATCTTCTTCCCTCACCTCCCTCATCCTGAGGCATACAAAATAACAAGTTCTTTATATTTCTTTCCAATCACTATGGATAGTATTTATTTTCTTTTTGTCTTCATTTTCTCATTTGTTACAATAAAATAATATTGCTTTTGTTATGAGGAAAAGTTATTAAATTTTCTCCGCTGATGCATTTACATTTTGATTTAATTTTCAAGAACATTGTATATAAATGATCTCTTCCTGGCATGAAATCACATGAAGTAAAGTATAAGCTGTATAGGTTGATCTAAGTATATCTAGGTGTATCTTGCTAATTGACATTGCCACCTATGAACTGTGAGATCTTGGGCAAGTTATTTATCCTCTTTGTCCTTTAGTTTCCTCATCTGAAATGGGAATAGCAATAGTTTTCACCTCATTTGGTTTCATCTCATAGATTAAATGAGATGATAGGTGTATTTAGCCTACCATCTAGAACATAAAGGATTTTCAGTAAAATGTAACCATTATCACCATCTTTGCCAATCTAAAAGGAATAAAGTGGATTATATAGTATGGTAGTTTTAAAGCATGATTGGAAATTCTTTGACCTTCCTCACACTGAAATGTGGAATCTAGCTTCCCTCTTGTTGAATCTGGGTAGACTTGTGACTGCTTTGAGCAAAAGAGTGTGGTCAAAGTTATGCTATATGGCCTCTGAGGCTGAGTTTTAAAAGCCACGTAGCTACACCAGTTTCTCTTGGAACACTCTGAGGCAAGTCTTGTAAGAACCTTGCAAGAATTTTAACTATTGGGAGACTATGCTAGAGATGCCACACATATGCTCTGGTATCAATTGAGCTCAGCCTTGTAGCCATCCCCACTAAGGCACTAGGTATGTGAGTGAAGCTGTCTTGGACCCTCCAGCTCGTTGTACTCACCAGCTTAGTACCACTGAATGACCTCAGTTGACACCATGGGAAGCAGAAGAATGCCCAGCCAGCCTTGTTCAAATTCCTGACCTATAAGATCCATGAGAATATAATAAAATGTTTCTTCTTTTAAGTAATTTTATTTTAAATACTGTGTCATGCAGCAATAGTAACTGGAAGAGATTTTACTACTAGTACTAGGGTACTGCCCTAAAAATGAAAAATCCTAGCATAACTTGAGGGCCAAGCATCAGATGGAAACTAGAAGGATCTTGCGGAGACTGTTAGGGGAAGCTTTGTTGTGCCTCAAGGAGGCTGTTAGTGAGGGCTTAAAGGAAAACGTTATTGGAAGCTAGAGGTAAGGAGACGTTTTGTATGCCGTGGCAGGAAGTTTAACAAAACAAATAGAAAATGTACCTGAACTGATGAATCTGGCTAAAGAGATTTCCAGCGGGATGTTGAAGGTATAAACTAATTCCTTTTAGTTGCATATCATACAGTATGAATAGAGATGAGCTAAAGAAATAGCTCTTCAGTTCTCAAGAAGAATTTAGAGGAAATATAAAAGAGACAGCACTTAATGGATTAAAAAATAAGACTATTTTCATCTCCAGTTAATAGAAGTAAAAGATTCTTTAGAAAGATGAAATGACTTGTCCCAAATCACAAACTAGGTTACATTGGAGAGATTATCCTTAAACTCCATGACTCTTGACTATTTCTACCACACTGCCTTCAAGGCTTAGTTGTTTCTTCTTTATACACGTCAATGTGCATTCATATAGAGTGCATACAAAGCAAAAGCACTGCTAATGCATTTTTTCTCCTTGCTAATTAAAACTGAAATACTCTTAATACATCATTATAAACAAACTCCAAACGATTGTCCAGGTTGAATTTAGAGCCTGGAATGCAGAGATGTTTAAGTATTGTATGGATCTTCGAAATCTTTTAACTATACCAGAAATTTAATTTTTGATGAATAATGCTTGTCAGAAGAAATAAGATTTAGAGTGTAGATCAAATGGAATTAGTTAAGATAATTGTGAAAAACACAACTCCTACTGTTTTAAGGCTGCCATGGAACTTGAACACAGGGAATGTTAGATAAAGGGTCCAATGCAAAATGAACTTTCCCAGGGATGAAACCATTGGGCAACTCAGCCCGGCATCAGGACCCAGTTTGGATCACAATGGGGCGGGGGCAGTACGACAAGGCAGTGGAACATATGCTGCCCCATGAGACAAGAGTCGTGGTTTCTAAGTTCCTCTCCTTTTGACTGGCCATGTGGTTTTGTCAAGTGATTCTTTGAGTTTCAGGTGCCTAATCAGCAAAGTGGAGATTTATTTTTACCTGCCTGATGGCAGGCAGCTGGGGCAGGTGCTCTCCTGAGATCCCTTCCCAATTTAAGGCCTAAGATTGTAATCTTTCCTCTTTGGTTTCCCTTTTCCCTCTATGGACATTTCATTCATGAATTTACCTAAGCCCTTTGTAACTGATTTATAGTTTGGCCTTCAGGGTAATGAGTTCCGCTGAAGTTCAAAACCCTTTTTCTTTAAAACTCATTCTTTCAAGCATTGTGGCGATGTGGAGTGAAACTAGTACTACAGGACGTGGTCCAATCTGACCAGTTCCTTGGTGACACTAAGTCCTAGGCTGCTTTGAACAGTAGAAATGCAAGAGAAGGGGCCAGCCCCCTGGCTGAGTGGTTAAGTTCGAGGGCTCCGCTTCGGCCGCCCAGGGTTTCGCCAGTTCTGATCCTGGGCGTGGATGTGGCATCACTCATCAGGCCATGCTGAGGTGGCGTCCACATAGCAGAGACAGAAGGATCTACAACTAGAATATACAACTATGTACTGAGGGTCTTTGTGTAGAAGAAGAAGAAAAAGATTGGCAACAGATGTTAGCTCAGGTGCCAATCTTTAAAGAAAAAAAAGAAATGAAAGAGAGGAGCTGGGGGTAAAGGGGAAATAAGTCTAAGCTCTGCCTTCATTTCTTTCATGAATCAACTGCATTTACAATCCATGAAGCATTTTCTTTGTGAATTTAAAATCGACTCCTCCAATCCTTAGTGTAATAAAAATTAGTTTAATTTATTTTCATTGTTGTCAGATAACTTGCATTTCTCAGGGCTGGATATTTGTTATGATTCTTAATTACATTATAAATCTTTGCGATCATCACAAAAGAAATAACAATGGTATTGTATAACACGAAAGAGTAAACCTAAATCACAGTGGAGGAAGATAATATGGAATAAAGTGTATTCATAATCCAAGAAAATGGAACTTACCCACAGCAAATATTAATTATTGGAACAATCATCTAAGCACATCACTTATTTGAGAGATAGGAAATAACTCTGAATCTCATGCCAGTATTGTTTTACAAACCAAATGATATTTGTTTTGAGTCAGAAAACAATATCTGGTTTTTAAATTGGATTATTTTTTTAAATTAAATTTTCTTTCAGATTAACTCTACATTAATGGATCTTCAAATATATTTCTATCGCTAGCATAAAGTCATCTCAAATCTTAGGTGGGGTTTTCAAACTGGAATTGCATTTCACGATTTGTGTTGTGTGAAGAAACAGACAACTCACATTTGTTCTTTCATTTATTCAGCGAGTAGTTTTAAACCACCTGCTTTGGGGCAGACACTGTACTAAGCACTGGTGATATCATGGTGAATGAGACAGATGTGGTTCTTGCCCTCTTGGGATTTAAAGTCTAGTAGGAAGATAGTCACGGAACAAGTGATTACAAGTGCTTTTAGCATTACTAAGGACAATTCAAGATGAGGTTTAAGCCCATGCTCAGGCTGTACATATCAGCTGTGTGTCCTCAGAGAAGAGAATTTCTCAGAACATCAGGGTTTTTTTTTTTTTTTCATTTCCAATAAAGGAATAACAAATACTGCCTCACAGAATTGTCATCTTAATAAAATTAGATATTTGATAGAAGAGTGTTCTTTAAAATGTAAAGCAGTCCATACATATTAGTTCTACTGCTTTTGTTATTTACATATATTCATTTGTTTTAGGAGTTGGTAGGTATATTTAGGCCATTTAAATTTGGAGCTCTCTTACTTGTCCCTTCATTCTTATGACTGGTCACTAATTCTCACCTTCCTTTATTCCTTATGCCTCTTTCTATTTACTGCCTCGGCTGACTCTGGCCCCTTCTCAAAGACCTCTTTGGCTAGGTTAGGACTGTGAATTTCGGGAAATTAACAGTTTTACTTAAGATGTTCTATGAATGGTTACTTGTACATTTCTCATTTCTTTTCTTAATTGATTTATTCTGTTAGCTCAGTAGCTAATGATGATTTTGCAGAGATGTGGCATTGCCATTCTTTCCAGTGGTATACTTGGCCCTAATTCTATTTTCTCTCAGCCTCTGGATACTGGTTAAAGTTCTTTTTAATACAGACTCAAAATGTACAGGACACTCCTATTACCTTCTTGGAAAAAAGGAACTTATAGAAGACTGATCATTCTAATGAAAGTGGACCTGAAACAGGGCCAGGATTACGTGAAGGCACAATGAAAGATCTACTATGAGAGTTTGCTTCTATCGCAACGTATCACCATCATTTATTTGCCAATAAGTGTATAATTCCCTACTATTAGTCACTGATTAAAGCCAAGGCTTTAAACTTAGTATCATATTGTCTTGACTCTCCTCCCACTTCACTGACAACTCATCCTCTTCACTCACATAGTTTTCTCTCTATTCCTCCATCTCTTGAAACTAAGAGAAATGTTTTTTTCATGAAGATGGGTTTGAGGTAGAGTTTCAAAGCTAAGCAGAATAGTTTAGTTTAATGAGAAATAGGATACCATACAAAGTTTTTGAAAGGTGGAATAATTTAATGAAAATGGAAGTCTAAGACATGTTAGATAGACAGTGTTGTGCAGGATGTTCTGCAGTGGGAGTAGTGCCAGAGAAGCATGGTGTAATGATAAAAACCTTGATTGAGAGTTAGGAAATCTGACTTCTATCCCTGACTCTGATTATGATTAGCTTTGGGAACTTGAGCCCTTAACCTCTTTGGGGTTCAGATGTCTTATTTGCAAAAAAACAGATAACTAGAGAAGCGGAGGTTGGATTAAATAATCCCTTCTATGAAATAAGAAAAACAAAATTATTAAAATAATCTGAGAATGCTGTCAAGACTAGATGCATAATGGTGGCAGTGGAAATGAAGCAGAAGGAACAAATTGGAGAGAGAAGCATCTTGTAGGAATTATTGTTAGGATTCCATGAATAACTGTGTATGGTTGATGTATTAGAGAGAGGAGTCAAAGCTGTCTTCAAAGTGTCAATTCTGAATGACTAGGTAAATGAGATTGACAATAACAGAGATGGAGGAATAGAGAGAAAACTATGTGAATGAAGAGGATGAGTTGTCAGTGAAGTGGGAGGAGAGTCAAGACAATATGATACTCTGTTGGGATGTGAACATTTCTGGAAAGGCAACTATGTCAATACTACTGAAAACTGAGAAGAGCTTCAAAGAAAGGATTTAGTGTTTAGAAGATGAGTTCATCTAAGAGATGAGTGGGATCAGGAATATGCAAACAAGGGTACATATACATGCACCAGGCATTTTCTTCTTCAATATATCCAATATTTTTTCTCTGGACAAATGGAGAAAACTCAAAGCATTATGATCCATGTAGGAGGTCTTTGATATAACTTTCATTGTGAACATACACTGATTGGGAAATAGTGGACTGGGGAGAAACTGTAAAGGGTTGTTGTTACATTGAGGGTTAGAAATTGTGAAGCAAATCACCAATGGAAGAACCTCCTATTATTTCCCAGTCTTATTGTCTGGATAGTTTTCAGTTCCAAATAGATCCTCTTTCATGGTGAGTGAGAAACTCTACTTTTTAATTCTCGATTTTTGTATAAACACAGAAATCCAAGAGCTGCTTGGTAATTATCTTCCTTTTGTTTTTTCCTTTCCCCTTGTCATGTTTAATTTCACAACTGTTTTCCTGAAAATGAGGCTGGATAGAGTTGAGATGTGTTGTACCTTATTTGTCACAACATATTGAAAGGAACTCATAATGGTGTACAGATTGTATGACACCTTTAGATGAATCTTATTTCCTCCCCTTACATGGTGCTAATAGGGTATGAAAGGAAAACATGATTATATAGGATGATTATTACGGTATTGTGTAAGGGCCTGGAGTCACTTGAATGGTTTGGAATTAAAAACAAATATGTTTTCTGAGAAGTCCATATTACTGTCACAAAGATGACAACCTCTTTCTTTTATCGGCTAGAGTCCCGAGGACATTTAGCATCTTTTCTCTTCTTCCTCTTTATCCTAGAGACTTCTCAAAAATCTCTCCAAAACAATTGCAGTGCAAGCGAATAAAAAGAAATCCTATCTAGTGCAAGTATTAGAAAAGGTTGATTTTCGTCTCAGATAAAAGTAGTCTTGTTATCTATTTGCACTGTGGCTTGAGTGTTAGTAACACACTTGTGAAAGGTAGAGAATACCCAGACTAGGAAAACCATCGTTAAAGTCTTTTTGTGTAAGGGATGTTGCTTAACTTGTATGCTGCTCTGGGTACCAGAACCTTGACTGCAATTAAGTGGGGTTGCCCTGTCCCAGGTAACTCTCAACAAAAATGCCACAGGGCTTCTTTAACACATAATTTTAAGAGACAACAAAAAGGTTAGATCGGGATTACTAAACAAACACAATGGAACGACAATTTCCTAAACATTAGACATATGTACATACAACACACTGTGAATTATAAGAGTAGAGCTCTGATACTAGTATCTGATTTCCCTGCATTAGGAATTTTTTAAAGACTTTAACTACTTGAGGGTTAGAACATTTTTTTGTTCTTATCTGATCCACATTTCTTTAATTTTCAAGTTGTTTAAGTTCTTCAGATCCTTGTTAGGGTGCCCTGAGCAGTTCTTGCCCTGTGCTGCTCTGCCCTGGGGGTGTTCTATACCAGGGCCCTTTATTTCAGCCTCTGATTAAATACTTGCTGAAAAATCATTTGCACTTCAGAGTATTTATCAATTTTATTCCTAAAGAACCCTGGATTCTCTCTGAAATGCCTCCTGTGTATTACATATTACATTGGGAATGATTTCTCATATGTTTCTTTGGCCCTTTGGCTTTCTATTTTTCTCTCCTGTGAATGTTTGGTGTTTTCTGGGGAGCTGCTTCTGTCTACACTGTGATGGAAGCAATGTTTTAAATTCTCCACTTATCCTGGTGGAGAAACCATCTGCCAGACTGGATCTAAATTGTAGTGGCTGAAGGTTGGATGCCATAGCATTCTCCATTTAACACTATTAAATGTTCCCCCTGGCTATAGCAGTTCAGTATTTTATTGTTTTATACCCTCTGTGATGTGGACTATGCTTGATCTCAGTGACGCATAAAACCAGACATGACTTCTACTTTCTTGACCCATAACTCCAACTGACAGACAGACTTAGACTTTGAGGAAGGGACAAGATACTATGAGAGGTAAGACTTTTTCTACTTAGATATATTTCTCAAGTGTGGTGGCATTTGTAATTGAGATTGAAACTAATATATTCTTGCAGATTGTTTTAACTGGTTTAGTGGTCACACTAGTCAGTTCTTGGGCAAAGGATTAGGACTAGGTTAGAGAATATCTCTGTCACTAGATGAAGATATTTGCATGAAACTACATTAAAACCTTAACTAGAGCCCAATTAAGTGCATTCTTCAATTAGTTGGGATATTTAAGTGATGATTCAGTTTTAGGAGAAAATAATAGATAGCCAAAAATAATTCCACATCAAGAATCTAGTGAATGACTTATGTACTCATTTATTAACAGCACTAGGCACTGGGTATAGTGACAAAGGACACAGTCCTTGCATTCAAATAGAAAAAGACAAATGGACAAATGAATGATTACAATGAAATGTTCTAAGTGTGGACCTAAGCATACGATGCTATGGATTGCATAGGATAGACAACTATGGGAATATCAGGGAAGGGTTCCTGAGGAGGTGACATATAAAGTTATTTTTGAAAGATTAATCAAAGTAGACCAAGTGAAGTGGTAGAAAAAGGGCAAAGGGCATTCCATGCAAAAGGAGAACAATGAAGGAAGAAGGCATATAGTAAGAACTGCAAGTAGTTCAGTATGGCTGCAGCACATAGTGAGACGTGGAATGCAGCAGAAAAGGAATTTGGGTGTGTAGGCACAAGCCAGCCCATTAACGGACATGTTTTCACGTTTAGGCATTTAGACTGTATCTTGAAGGCAATAGTTACTGAAGAGTTTTCAGATGCAAGGAGTCGTGGCTTTATTTGCAGTTTAGAGATACCTCTGATGCAATCTGGAGGCTGGACTTGAGAAGATAAGATAGAAGGCAAGAAGAACAATTAGTTGACTATTGTATTAGACTGGGTGAGAAATGAGGAGGTGGTAGTGGGAATGGAAGGAATGGGGGCAGATATTCAGATAGTGAGAAAGATTTATGAGGTCGGATGGACAAGACATGGTGAATTTGACATGCAGACTGATATTTAGAAAATAAGAGAACTAGCAGGGAAAGGACATAGGGATGATGATAAATTCCCTTTTGCGCATGACAAAAACACTTGGAAGTGAAAATGACGTTTTCCGTGGGCATGGACTTTGGCCAATGGTACACAGTATGACGATTCTTAGGCCTCGCACCAGAGTCAGTTAGCAAAGAGAGATTCAAGTATGTCCACTAAACCAGAATGATTAAAGAAAGTCTCAGATTAAGCTTCAGTTCCACAGCAATTTAATCAGCTAAAACCCACCATTCCATTAGCATCTCACTTATTGATGCTTTATTGTGCTTCTTAGAAGATAAATCTATCCTGGGGTTGGATATTCTATGATGTTACAGCCATGCGTCACTGAACGATGGGGATATGTTCTGAGAAATGTGTCGTTAGGTGATTTTTGTGGTTGAGTGAACATCATAGAGTGTGCTTACACAAACCTAGATGGTTTAGCCTACTACATACACACCTAGGCTAGATGGTACTAATCTTATGGGACCACCATCAGATATGCAGATTGTTGTTGACCAAAACATTGTTATGTAGCACATGGCTGTACTGTCACTTTGGGCTTTTCATTGTTTTTAAAGCACATCGCGTTTCCTTAATCACTCCCAAGGAGACAAGGAGCAATCCCCCTCTACTTTACAATTGATCAAATTCTCTTTAGTTTGATTTTTACATTCTCTGTTACATGCCGAGTGGGTTTGTTATTTTTTCCTTGACCCTTCACTCATATTCATTATTGCTTTTTCCTTAATGGTTCCAAAGCAATTACTGCCTACCTCTTACTTCATCCTCCATGAAAGGATCTCAGATGTCTTCTTAGGGCCCTGCAGAATCAAGGGTCGTTTACACTAATCACAAAACTCAAGACTTTTTCTCAGCTTTCCAAGATAAAAGTTTAAAGTGCTTCCTGATTAAAGTGCTTCTGTGATTATTGCTCTGCATCAAGTTCCATACTTCCCCTTTCTTTCCTTAGAGCTTTTTTTCACGGCCCTAGAAGCATCTTGGGGCACAGCCTCAAGTAAACAAAAAGCTGATGAAGGGAGGCATTCAGACTGGTAGCTACCTGTCTAGAAACTGGTGAAAACTCCTTTGTTTCTCCTGTTTTATGACAACCTTTTTTAGAGTATCTCAATCTACATTGTTGCCCAATATGTCTGTGCTAGTGAATCAAATTGCATTGCCCTTTGGTGTTTCCTTTGATGAATGGTCTTTTCAGGACTGGTGCTATTATTCTGGGCTTTATTGATCATTGCCAGTTAGAGATTAAAATAAGATGGCATCGGGGTCAGACAAGGTGAATTTGACTCATGATTCCATCATTTACTAGCCGTATGCTAAGTCGTTTAATTTTTTTGAGCTCCTTGTTTCCTCATCTGTAAAAAAATATAACCATATATACTGTGCTTTCCTCTTGAGTATGGTGTCGGTTTAAAATCAGGAAATTATTTTACCAATTTCCAGACATTAACACATGTAATTTGGCAGTTTGGGCACATAATTTGAAGATGTAGGAGAAAAAAGTAAAAGGTTTTGCTGCTATTCTCTGAAAGACACAATGAATGATGTATGGTGATCTGACAGAGTTTATTTGTGAAACCAAAGATATTTACAGAAAGTTATTTCTTAAAAAACAAAAACATGAAAGCTTACATGTATTGAGTGCTTACTACATGCCAAACACTCTTCTATATGCTTTGGATAAATTACCTCATTTACTGGTCTCAAGAGAGAGTTAGGTATTATTATTAGGGAAATTTTATAGATGAAGAGACTTGCTCCAGTTTACCCAAATTGTAAGTGGAAGAGACAGAGGATTTAAGTTTGGGCATAATCAAAACCCCATGATTTTGGCCACAATGTGGTTGGGCTTCCTAATCTTGATATAAACTTGTTTTGTTTTGATTTGCCAGTTTATCCTACAACTATACACGTATTGCGGCAGAACAATCTAAGTTAATTTGGGTACCAGCTATTATAGTGTGCAGGAGAAGAGATAGTAAGGACCCAGCAGCCATACAATCCAGTGCAAGCGATGGTTCCTAAATTTTAGAAGTTCTCTTGTTCCCTAATTTCTGTGTCAACTATAGGAGCAGATTTAACAAAGTCCAGAACAGATACTGAGAGAAAACTCTCGAAATAGCTTTTGCTCACTAGATTTTGAAGTCCTGGAAGGAAAAGAACATAAGCCTGGCAGAGAGGCTGACACGTATGTGGTATCCAATGAGTGCTTTGTTCTCTCTTATTTCTCAGCAAAGCAGTTATCTACCCTGAACCCTTGTTGACTGTAGCTATCTGTATAATCAAGCAACTCTGCAGAAAGCAGCATAAAATGAGATTCAGATCTAGTGTTTGTGTCTACCAAGCAATTCTTAAAAGTTTTTGTACACAAGAGGATTTATATTAATCAATTATGAAGCATGACCAAGATATATAATTTACTTTGAAAAACATCTGTGGTTGATAATTGTTTGGGAAATATAAGGTGCACCACAATTAAAATAAATTTACATTAGGTGACTTTAGATGAAGCGGTTTAGACTAAGACAACTGGAAGGAATCTTGAGAGTTCACATAGATGCCCCCCCCCCCCAAACTTACCTTTGTGTAGTATAGGGGAGGAAGAAATATTCCTCTACCCTTCTAGTTTTTTCTGGCTGGTCTAAGAATTAAATTGACATGAGACAGAATAACAGGAGAAAATCAGACAAATTTAATACCATGTATACATGGGAAAACAGAGTAACTCACCAAAATGGCCAAAGCCACCATTTTAAATACCATCTTCTGATAAAAGACAAAGGAGAATGTTGGGGGTAGTGGTTTGGGACTTCAAAGGGGAGGAAGGCAATTCACATGGAGAAGAAAAAGCAAACGTTTGGTAAACAAATGTTTGCCATGCCTTGCAGAGACAATGGGACTTGGAGAGGACTTTGATCAAATGGACCTTGCTAGGTTTCTCCTTGTCTACCACACCTAGTTCATATTATACTATAGGTATCTATGGTGATAGCTCCTTCCTGAAACAGGACTTGATCTTAAATTGTTTTAGGCAAGTGAGGGGGTAGGTCAAAGTTTCCCAGGCCTTTGTCCTTAAAAATAATCAAACCAAAGAGATGTATCCTGGGGTAGCAAATTCTGCTCCCCTACAGTAGCTCTGTGACTAAACTTTACAAAAATCTCTGAGGAATTACATAATGGTTAAGACTAGTTGGAAAGGGATCATGCCAGTCTTTTTATTAAAACATTTCCATGTGTTCCTACCTTTAGTATTCATGGATAAATTTTTCGATTATTTTATGTAGGTCATAATGATTGATAACATTGTGTAATTTCAGGTGTACATTATTATCAGTTTCTGTATAGCCTGCATTCTGCTCATCACTAATAGTATAATTTGTATCTTTCACCATATATATATGCTCCTTTATGCCTTTTGCCCATCTCCCGCAACCTCCTTCCCCTCTGCTAGCTACTAATCTGGTCTCTTTGTCCATGTGTTTGTTTATCTTTCACATATCAGAATCATCTAGAGCAGCAGTTCTAAAACTTTTTGGATTTATGATCCCTTTATGCTCTTAAAAGTTATGAGGATCCCCTGATTTTTATTACCCATTATATGATTACCTAAATAACAGTTTTATGAAAACTAATCTTATTTTCCAAAATAAAAAATTGTAGTGAAAGAATTGAATTGTTTTACATTTTTCCAATTCTCTTTAATATCTGGCATAACGGAAGGCAGCTATATTATCATATCTGTTTCTGCATTTAGTTTGTTGCAATGTGTTGTTTTGTTTGAAGTAAAGGAAGAAAATCCAGCCTCACTCAGATACATAGTTGGGAAGGGAAGGAGTATTTTAATAGTCTCTATAGATATTTGTGAATATTCTTCTTTAATACTACACCAAAATTCAACAAGTGATAGTTTTTTAAAGGTTAGTTACAATGTTACATTGGAAACCATATTAATGAACTTTTCATGCTCTGTTTCATTACCATCCATTGGTTTACCTTGCACTCTGAATGAATCTTTTACTCACGCATGATTTTGTAATATCATTTGTTGGTCATTTGGGAAATTTTAATTCACCAAGTTATATAGATATTCTAAATGTTGATGCATTATTATAGAATATCAACAATCCCATTCATTAATATTACCACTGATCTTATCAGAAAAAGCTTTAAGGGTAGGACACTGTCATGCTTATGGTGGCAGAAACAAGTTTTTACTTGAAAGCTTGAATTTTATCATTGGCATCAAATACTATCCATTATTTTCCTTGAAGTGATAGGCTCATTTCATTAATTTCTCAAGAAAATGTCAAGAAATATGCAAGTCAGAATACCATAGTTTGTCAATCTTTCTTTCAAGTGAATATAGTGTCCTATAAGTAAAGTAGCTGGTTCAGCTTGCAACTCAAGCAATAACACAAGTGCTTTTCCTTGAGACAACCTTCATATGTTGGCATGTGTCAGAAGTGCTTTATGCAGATTTTACATTTTGTGACACAAAATATTAAGAAGGCACATATTCAAGGATCAAGATTTGGCAATATTAATAATCTTAATGCTTCACCAAGGACATTTTAAAATGAAAATGGCTTTTTTTTGGTCATGCATTTACCACAAATGCATGGCAGTGAGGCATACAATGACTACTAGTCCTATGTGGTACCGATGCTTTGATTCATACTGAGCTACCAGCAGTTTTACCCACCACTGCTTTTGCATCATTAGAATAAATATCATCACAATGAAAAAGACAAATAACAATTATTATTATGAAAATAGTTTCCAGGTCTCCTTGAATCAGTGAATCTCAGGGGTCTGCAGACCATACTTTGATAACTCCTGACCTAGAGAATGTCTTAAAAATGCTGACTTTTTTTGCCAGACTTCCAGAAATTCCAATTTAAGAGTTTGGCAAAGGAGTCCAACAATGTGTGTTTTTATCTAGCACTACAGAGGATTTTGAGACAGTCGGCCTATGGAGCAAAATTTGAAAAATACTGCGTTACAGAAGAGATGCCTTCGCTTTGGCTATGATTACATGAACTAGAATATATACTTGCCTAAAGCAATTAATCATTTAATTTAATAAAATTAGTCACCCTATTTGCTTCATTGGTTTATTTTGTTTATTCAATCCAAAAAGTTGCACTGATGGCCCTTTCTTTGTGTATAATAATTTTCCATCTCACATATCCCATATCCAATTCTTTAATTGTCTCTTATTTTCTTTATTTTGAACTTGTTTAAACTTTGTTTTTCTTTGATAGTTTGTGAAAGTTAAAATTGGACAGACATGCCATCCTCTAAGGGTCTGACTGTGCTAAGAGGAAATCCTTGCTGTGTTTTTACATCTTAATATAATCAGACTGTTTTTCCTTTTAGCTCTTCCTTCTCACCTGTATCTTTCTAGCCATTTACATCTGCCTCTGGAATTCTGACCATGACTGCCATGGCTGGGGAAAGTCAGAGAATATAAATGAGTCTTGCCCAGGACTTTTGTAGTTGAACAGTCTGGGTTCCTTTCCTTGGGGATAATACACTGAAGTATGTTTGACAAAGAGGGAAAGAGTAAGTGTGAGTTGGAGAAAAATCTTGAAAGTATGAGCATTCCTTATATAATTGGCCTACTTCTCTTTCCTTTCCTAACAATGAAATCTTTGAAACTAGGACTCAGCCACTCCTTTGATCTCTCTTCATCTTTCTCTTTTCAGATATCCTGCAGTTGGCTGCCTGGCTTCATAGCTTTTTTTGAACTTGGGAGACTTCAAGCCTCAGCTGAGGAATCCTTGATGCCCCCATTGTCTTGTCTTGCTAAAATGTACAAGAAACTTGCAGAGCTCAACCCTTCAGGCTTAAAATTTTCCCAGGTGAGAAGAAATTGCATTGGTCTTGTCTGCATTTCTTGTTGACCTTTTCACCTTACCCTTTAGGCCATTTCCTTTAATTTTGAAGGCTTAGGTTTTATCACCTCAAATATAATTATAGATCGCTATTAGTTTCCAAGACAGTTGTGTAGTGCTAAGCAAAATTTGCTACCCTAAATGCCCAAGTCTGCAGTGACATATCGGTGAAACAGACTTAATTGCAAAGATGCTTTGGTTTAAATCTTGCCTGAGGTCAGAATTTGTGTGATGGTGGTGTTGGTATAATTTA
The DNA here is from genome assembly GCF_041296265.1 of Equus caballus. Classification (NCBI taxonomy): domain Eukaryota; kingdom Metazoa; phylum Chordata; class Mammalia; order Perissodactyla; family Equidae; genus Equus; species Equus caballus. The sequence continues at coordinate 123,348,211 of NC_091715.1, read as the reverse complement.
ACTGAAAAGACTGTTGTGTATGATAAAATTTGTTAAAAGTGCTGCCTTCATTGTGGTTGAAAACTTTAAAAGGATATAATTTTAATGTTCAAAGATTTTTAAGTAATGGATATGGGACACAGACATTTAGCACTTTGTTTTTCAAATCTGACTTTCAGATGTGAATATTTCTGTCATATTCACTGACCCAAGCCATGCATATACATATATATATGTATATATATATATATATATATATACACACACACATATATATGTATATATATATATATATATACACACTTATATATGTACACAGCTGTTCAAACTTTAAAGATCAAGCACTGGTGCATGTAAGACATCTATAGCAAATAAAAAGCTCCGGATTACACTTCTATTCCTAAGACTAATTTTATATTTGTGCAGCTAACACTTTAAGACTTTATCAGGTATTAACAAATACATGTATTTGTTGAGCATGCCCTCTCTGATATAAAATTCAAATCTATTTGTGTCAAAGCAAGCACATTTTTATAGTAATTACTCCAATCGAGTCAAGATCTTTCTTACTTTAACAACAGCAACAATAAAAACAGCTTTGGGAACAAAAGTATAAGCTAAACCATAAGTCATGCATTTTCAAGTTCTTCTTCCATGCAATAGAAGTTAAACTGAATTGTATTTTTGTCCATCACTTCTATTGACTTATATGTGACAGGCTAATTTATTGTGATACTGATTACTATATTATTCTCACTGAGGTGGACATTTATTTCCGTCCCCATCCTGAAAAAAGAGCCAAAACTTTTTGTTTGTTTGCCATGGTAGAAGTGAGAGTGGAAGACTGCTAAATATTGAGTCACTGAAAGCACTAGTTTCCGGAACTGCAGACAGTGACCCCCATCCAGGTCTTTTGCTTTAAAAAAACACAGTTTCCTGGAAGGATTGTTTACGAGGAAGTGAGGTTCCAAGATATGGAAGAGGTGGAATAAGGTCACCTAGAGAGTGGAGCTTTTGGGTACAGCTTTCCTAATTCTGATAGTCAGGGATTTTTAAGGTTTACAGGAGCAGAGAAAAACCAATCCACTTGCTCACGGGCCTCCAGATGGGAAATTACTACAGAATGACCACAGAGGCTTGGCCATATGTATCATGGTCTTGAGAACAATGGTGAAGATCCTTGTGAGTGAATCTTTTGTCAGTTAAGCAGATTATTAGAAGAGGCGCTGTGAATCCCAGCAGAGCAGAATGACTAAATTAACTTGGAGGGTCTCCTTGACAGCAGAATTAGGTTTCTCAAAGAAAACTTAAAAGATGATAACCATTATGTACTATGCACTTGCATAACCCCTCAATTTTGAGTTACCACTTCAGCCTGGCATTCTGATATAATCCTGTGAGGGTTGGGGGAGATGTCCCCAAAATGACTAACACCCAAGTTGGTGGACAGTGTGGGCAGATTGCACAATTTGGAAACATAGTGAAGTAAGACATTCTTTAATCGAAATATTGTGGAATGAAATCACATTTTTAGCAAATGCATCTACATTAATAGATATCAATGAATGGTGGTATGTTTCTCGTTAGTCTTCTGATTTCCCCAATTTATAGTAGCTAACTATTTCTTAAAGTAGAACACATTATAATTATATGCAATCATGCTACTGAAGAAAAAATACTCCTGGCCTATTTGAAATACTATGATGACATTTTCGTTTGTTTTTATTTTCTGACCACCTATTGAGGGACATAATTAAGCATACTAAAGTCCTCACAAAAGATTATTCAGTGTTGGGTGAACTGAATCTCATACATTAAATATTTATTTTGATTTAGATTATGTGAATATGTAATAGAATGATAGAAATCTAGACTTGAAAGAAAACAGAGTTATAATTTATATCCCACACTGTTGTCTAAAGGTGCACTTGTTCAGAAATTTCCTGAGAGCATAAAGTGACTTTTATGGTCTATTCTTTTCCTCTATGACTTATAGGATTGGTTACTACATATTGTAAAATTTGTGGTAAGTGTAGATAGCAAGCTGACCACCTGGAAAACCTATCTGAACTTAGTGGAAGACTGCCCAGTTCGTGACAGGGATAGAGGAAGCTCTAAGGAAAAGATTTCACAGCTAGTCTAATTTATTTTGTTGACTGTTTCTTGTCTTCCACATAATAAACCCTAAACTGAAGGCTTTGAGAGTCTGCATTTCTGTCTCTAGACATGCAGTAAGTGGTCAATCATGTATTTTATATACATATATATCTCTAAATCAGGGAAAAGATGGTTGGAAGGGGACCATGCCTCTTCCTGCTTCTTTGCTCATACTTCAGTCATCAAAGACATTAATTCATGGAAAACAAAACAAAATAAAACAACACAAACAGTACTGAGTGGTATGGTTACTTGTTGGAGATTAATAGTAGAAAAATAGAGTCAAATCATGGAAAATCTTGAATTCTCACTCAAGAGTTTATATTTAGTCTTCTTAGGCACTAGGTGACCACTGGAGTTTCTCGAGATAAGGAGATAGAAGTGGCATTTTGGGGAATAATCTTGCAGCAGTGTGCAGAATAGATTGGAATATAAAAGAGATGGAAACAGAGGGAGACTAGTTAAGAAGTACTACTAAAATTCAGGGAAAAAATATTACTTGTTTGTATAAATTACAATCTACAATACCCGGTTGAAATACATAACACTGTTACACTGTTCAACTATTTGTCCCTCTCAATTTCAAGTTTTAAATATTTTTTTATCTCATGCAATTACTTGAATGTGTGACTTCCTGTGTGTCAAAACACTCACTGTAACTGTTGAGAAACAAAGGAAAACATGCTGTAATAACATAATTACTCATTTTTTAAATAATGTGTGAGCTAAAGTGTGCATCACTAATAACAGAATAGAGAAAAATTCCCTTGAGGTCCAATCTAAATTTTAAAAATAATAATTTATCTAATAGAATAAACTAATTTTGTGTATAGATATACTGTCTAAATTGATTTAAGCTTTAAAAAATGGATTTGATAGAATGTCACCATCAGGTAATAGAAGTGAGATTCTGAATTTTGAATTTGGATTTAGTCTGAGCCAGGAGTGCTTGGAATTTGACCTTAGGAGGTCAGCATTCTAAACCCAGTTCTATTGCTAATATATTATGTAGTTACATAGTAATCACAAGAATAAGTCACACAATCTCAAAGGCATCAGTTTTGCCATTTAGAAAAAAATATTAAGGGGTAAATTGTAATATCCCAGATGACAGGGCTAATGGTTTGTTTGGCTTTTTCATGTTGTTTATTTGGGGCAATTGCATCTCCAAAGCATACCTAGAAGGAGTTGAATAAATAAATCTTGAATGAGTAAATAGAAATGAAACACTAGTGTAACTGTCAACGATATCTAGCTTGTTCACTGCTGTACCCTCAGCATTTAACATAGTGCCTGGCACCTGCTAGAAGAATGAATCAACTATAAAACTTTTAGAAGAAAATCAGCAACCTAGTACATTTTTTTTTGAGGAAGATTAGCCCTGAGCTAACATCTGCTGCCAATCCTCCTCTTTTTGCTGAGGAAGACTGACCCTGAGCTAACATCTGTGCCCATCTTCCTCTACTTTATATGTGGGATGCCTGCCACAGCATGGCTTGACAAGCAGTGCCATGTCCGCATCTGGGATCCGAACTGGTGAACCCCGGGCAGCCAAAGCGGAATGTTCGAACTTCATTGCCACGCCACCGAGCTGGCCCCCAACCTAGTACATTTTAAACAATTAAATCCACGATTATATCTCATTTGTGGGAAAACAAAACTTTATAATGGGATTACCTTTTTCAAGTGGATTCTCCCTTTTGCATCAATTACTAAACTGAAATCACTGAGACAAATTGGTCATTGCAGGCTATTTAGTAGCAATAAGATGCTATGCAGACTGGTGTCCGTGACTAGACTAGGACATATCTGATAGATTCAGAAAGTTAACTGACTACCTGACTGTTGTAGTAGTCTTCCGTGGGATCATTCCAGAAGGGCTATTGAGAGCGATGGATTTGGGCTTGAGAACAAGGGGCTTTTTGAATTCAGAGCTATACAACTCTAGTAATTTCCAAGACTACGTGTATGAATGACAATTGGAGTGATTATTATTGCTAAGAAATAAATCCCTTAGAGCTTAGGTGTTTTGTGGGGCATCCTGTGTTTCCTAGCAAATCCAAACCAAGGTATACCACATTAAAAATATGGGCTAACCAAAGCACCCACAACAAGCAATACTAAGACAAATGTTCCAGGAATTTTATATTGATGATGATGATGATGAACTGGAGTAGGAGTAGGAGGAGCAGGAAAAGTAGTAGTAGTATCAGCAGCTAGCATTTATAGAGTGCCTCTGATGTGCTCGATACTGTTTTGTATTTAATCCTTATAAGTGCCCTGTGAGGTGGTAGTTATTATTATAATCACCATTTTACTGATGAGGAAACTGAAACAAATACATTTAGTAAGTTGCTCAAGTTCGCATAGATAAGTGGAGGAGCTGGGAAGTAAAACCAGGCAATCTGCCTTCAAACTCTTAACCCTGTTCTAAACTGCCTCACAAATAGGTGCTTTTCAGACATAATTTCCTTGAAATGTAAAGGGCTACAATTTTATATACAAAGCCAACATTACAAAGTTTATGTTTTTCCAAATTTTCTGTCTCAGGGAACTAAAATCTACCTGAAGGCTTTCTTCCATGTATTTCAGAAATAGATAAAATTACTTCATTTACCATCATTGTTTCCTTGAGGTCATTATTGGAATCATTGCTTCTGTAGAGGATTTAGTGTCTTCTCTTTTATTCAGCTTATATTATCTTGATCAAGCCTAAATTCTGGAAGCTTCTATTAAGCTTCTCCCTGGTGAAAGGGAAGTACTGTGTATTTTGCTATAAGTGTTGTTAAGAAGATGTGCTTGAAGCTGAGGAAACTTTCAATCTACTTGTGCTTTTTGTTTAATCATTGTGTTTTTTACTTTAAGCCATTGAAATAAAACTGTAAAAAACCTGTTCGTTTTGTGTTTATTTGTATTCAGCCGTTTTGTGTAAAATTTATTATTAATAGTTTATTAGAAAGAAATATTGTTCCTTTCAAATATTCTGTAGTAAAAAAAATGTGTTGCTTTTTAAAGAGGTAATTTGATTATGCCCAGAACCAAATTGTTTTTCAAAGAAGCATATAATTTTACAAAAAAAAATTAATAAAAAAATAAGATCCTATATATAGAATGTGCCCTACGGGCAAGTTTTGGGACATAGATCTATTCCAAAGAGGGAGAAATTTTCACATTCTCTATAGTTCCCCATTGGGCAAACCCTAGCCCTTACAAACCTTTGTTTATTTTTACCTTTTTAGGGAGCAGTGCTTTGCTGTGGATGTAAGCTTTAGTCAGTGATGTTAAGGCCAGATGGGAAGCAGGTAGGCAAAGAGCTTTGATGTTTAACAACACCAAAGATCACGAGTTCTTCTGAAATAAGTTCTGGGGTGGTGGTCTTCTCTGAAACTGGCAATACAGCCATGCATCGCTTAACAACGGGAGTCCATTCTGAGAAATGCATTGTTAAGTGATTTCCTCATTGTGCAAACATCATAGAGTGTGCTTACACAGACCTAGATGGTATAGCCTACTACACACCTAGCCTATATGCTACAGCCTATTGCTCCTAGGCTACAAACCTGTGCAGCATGTTATTGTACTGAATACTGTAGGCAATTGTAACACAATGGTAAGTTTTTGTGTATCTAAACATATCTAAACATAGAAAAGGTACAGTAAAAATATGGTATAAAAGATAAAAAGTGGTGCACCTGTATAGGGCACTTACCATGAATGGAGCCTGCAGGACTGGAAGTTGCTCTGAGTGAGTCAGTGAGTGAGTGGTGAGTGGATGTGACGGCCTAGGACGTTACTGTACACTGCTGTAGACTTTATAAACACTGTGCACTTAGGCTACACTAAATTTATAAAAATATATTTTTCTTTTTTAATAATAAATTAACTTTAGCTTACTATAACTTTTTTACTTTGTAAACATTAAATTTTTTTTAACTTTTTGCCTCTTCTGTAATAACACAGCTTAAAATACACATTGTACAGCTGTACAAAAATATTTTCTTTCTTTATATACTTAATCTATAAGCTTTTTTCTATTTTAAAAATATTTAACTTTTTTTTTACTTCTTAAACTTTTTTATTAAAAACTGAGACACAAACACACACATTAGCTTAGGCCTACACCGGGTCACGATCATCAATATCACTGTCTTCCGACTCTACATCTTGTCCCACTGGAAGGTCTTCAGGGGCAATAACACGCATGGAGCTTTCATCTCCTGTGATAACAATGCCTTCTTCTGGAGTGCCTCCTGAAGGACCTGCCTGAGGCTCTTCTTGAGGAGGTTTCACTCTTTTCAGAACTATGTCCGTGTCTTTCTTTCATCCTAGATTTGCTTGTAAGCAAATAATGCACTGTGAAAATTTCTCTCTACTAATGAAAACCTTTTGGTGTTGGGATCCATGTTTTCAAACGTTTTAAGGAGCTTGTTGCAGTCTGCCAAAGCTTCTGCTAAACCCTTCCCTGTGAATTTCCTTCGGGGTTCTTCTTCTTTTTCTTCTCCCACAGTTTCCTTTTCTCTTGCCTCTTCTTCAGCTATGCGTTCCTGTTCCAGTTCCAACAACTCCTCATTAGTCTATTCCTCAGGAACAATCCCTGCGGGATCCTCAATGTCATCCTCATCCACAACCAGGTTAAAGTTGTTTGCCATCTCAACCACAGTCTTGTTGATTTGTGCAAACTTCTCATCTTTGGCAAATCCTTTGAAGTCATGGACAAACTGCTTTAGTGTCTTCTTCAAGGTGCCATTTATACACTCCTTGGTGACATCACCCCAAGCCCAAGAAAGGTTCTTGATGCGGTTATAGTGTTACTGAGCAATGAGCTTGCTTGCTCACCACGATCTGAGCCAGTTAATCACAATGAGTTAGAGATGGAGAAAGGAAGCTTTTATTTCGATTAGCCAGCACAATTGGAGGACGGCAGACTAATGTCTCAAAAAACATCTTAAAGAATTACAGAATCTTGAGGCAGTTATATAGGGAAATGTGCAGTAAGGAGGCGGTTTAGAGATGTTGACCTTCAGGCACGATGGACTCTGGGGTCCCTCATTGTTCTTTTCTTCTGTCAGTGATGAAGCATATCCCACAGGTGTTCCTTCTTCCCAGAGACCTTCTTATTCCTTGGGAAAATTTGTTAAGATTGTTAAGAACAAAGCTATCAGGGTACCCCAGCAGTGGAATGTCCACAGGATCAGGGCCAGAAAATCATGAAAGCATGTAGCAATTTATAATGATTACATACTAGAAGGGTTTTAACTAGGAAAGGGTCATTCAGCATAACAAGATGGCCTCACTTATGTTCACTTACAATAGATGCTGTAATCCTTCCAGAATCATGACAGTGTCTTCCTATGTTGCAGCAATAGCCTGAGCAAAGGTCCTCCTCAGGCAGTAGGCCTTAAAAGCTGATAAAACCACTTGATTAATTAAGTGAATCAATGAGGTGGTGTTTGGAGGGAGTAACATCACTTTGATAATGGAATGAAGATCATTAAAAGGTGGGTGTCTGGCAACATTATCAAAAATAAGCAAAATCTTGAAAGGTATGTTATTCTCCAAACAGTACTTTTCCATTTCGCTGGCATAGCGATTCAGGAGGGCATCTTGGAAAAGCAGCTGGGTCATCCATGGCTTCTTGCTCCTGTAGTTCACTGGCAGTGTGTGCTTACTGATATGCTTGAAGGCCCTGGGGTTCTCACTGTGCCAGATCACAAGAATTTCCATTTGTAGCCTGCAACATTGCCCCTAAGCAAGACTGTTATCCCATCCTTAAAAGCCCTGAAACCTGGCATTGACTTGGCCTTCTTGTGGATGAAAGTTTTTTGAGGCATTTATTTCCAGAATGAGGAGTTTTCATGCATATTGAATATTTGCTCTGGCAAGTAATTTTCCTCCACAATCAGCTTATCTAGAGTTTCCCAAGATTCTTCAGCTGCCTTCACATCAACACTTGCAGATTCACCATTCACTTTCACGTTATATAGTGAATAATGAATCTTGAGTTGTTTAAACCACCCCCAGAGCTAACAGTAAATTCAACATCATAGTTGAGTTCAGCCTTTTCTTTCAACATCACAAACAAACTTTTTACTTTGGCCATGATCTTCATGTTGCTGAGAGGGATACACTTCTGTCTGGTCTTCAACCTAGGTCATTAGAAGTTTCCCCATAGGCCCTTCTTGAATTTTTGTTAATCTCAGTGCCTTCAATGAAGCAGATCCTCTTATAGTTTCTGTCACTTTGTTCTTGTTCTTCAAAATTGTAGCTATGGTGGAATGGGACATGCCTGACTGGCAAACAATAACTATCACTGATTTTTCATCTTCATAATCCTTAATCACTTTTAGTCTCAGTTCCAGGTGAATCACTTGATGTGGCCTCTTACTGGCAGTATTAACAGTGCATTTTGTGTGCTTAGGGGCCATGATAAACAAAACAACATGAGATTAAATCAAGCGCAGGAGAAAAATGTGTAATCACGAGACAGTGTAAACACAAGATGAATGAGACTGCCACCAGCGTAACGTAGCATACTGTTTTGCAGAAAATTTATTTAATATTTATTTATTTGTTTGTTTTGGTGAGGAGGATTGGCCCTGAGCCAACATCTGTGCCACTCTTCCTCTATATTTTTGTATGTGGGGTGCTGCCACAGCATGGCTTGATGAGCAGTGTGTAGGTCTGTGTCCAGGATCTGAACCTGCAATCCCTGAGCCGACGAAACAGTTTATGTGAACTCAACCACTATACCACTGGGGCTGCCCCCAGAAAACTTTATTTTTTATGAGTAGAATGCATACACTCTAAAATAACGATGGAAAGTATAGTATAGTAAATACATAAACCAGTAACATAGCTGTTTACCATCAAGTATTATATACTGTACATAGATGTAATACTATACTTTTATATGACTGGCAGCTCAGTATGTTTGTGTACACCAGCATCACCACAAACACATGAGTAATGAATTGTGCTATAATGTTAGAATGGCTACAATGTCACTAGGTTATAGGAATTTTTCAGCTCCTTTATAATCTTATGGTACCACCATGATATGACCGACACATCATTATGTGGTACATGTCTGTACTTGTTTGAGTCAAATCTGAAATGATCCAGGTTCTACTGCTATTAGAAGAAAATAAAAAAGATCATTAAAAGCTGCACATTGCCTAACCTACTGCTTCAGATTGGGAGAGAGGATCCTGGTATATTATTTACCATGCTTGATTTTGTTCTTCAATTCAGAAATAACAGGCACAACATCCCTGTTGATAGAAGGCTTCTGGTTGACCAAAGGCGAATTTACAGACTCCTGTCAGTAATGGACCTTGAAGTAATTACTTCTGAGAAAGTCCTCTCAAGAAAATAGATCAGGGGTCAGCAAACTTTTTCTGTAAAGGGCTAGATAATAAGTATTAGGCTTTGTGAGCCATATGGTCTCTGCCACAACTACTCAACTCTGACATTACAGCATGAAAGCAGTGATAGACAGTACATGTAATTTTTGCATGTCATGAGATATCCCCCTTTTGATATTTCAATGATTTGGTAATATAAGAAACATTCTTGCAGACCATATGTAAAGAAACTGCCAGCCAAATTTGGACCCTGAGTAACAATTTGCAAACCCTTGGGGTATACCAAATGGATTTTTGCTATAATCTTTTCATCTCTCTCATCTCTCATGCTTTATACCCCTTCCCATAAAATGAAACCAAAACCACCAAATCTTGTCTGAAAGTGAAGGTGGAAAATATTAAATAACTATAGATGCTTTTTAATTAATCACCCTCTTATTTAAAGAGATGTCACTGACAGCATCCCTATTATAATAGAAGCAAATCAAATAAGGGATGTGAATCAGATAATTAGGGAGTACAAAGTGCTGGGTATCCTCCAGGACGTATGTCCATCATAGACCCAGCAACTGGAGTTGATGGATCAGGATATGACCAAGGCTTTTCTTTTGAAAAAATACAATAGATAGCTAAAACTGTTTTATTCTAGATCCTGGGTAATCAACCTCAATTCTCTGTTAGTGAAAGCTTTGGCTTTGTATGGAATTACCCTGTTAGGAGATATGATCAAGGTCTTTTTGTGAGCACAAAGGAAAACAAGATTGAGTTATCTTTTTCTGTGATTAAAAACATCTTCTAGAACTGGCTATTCCCTCATTTATTCATTCAATATTTATTGAGAACCCGATATGTGCCAAGCACTATTCTAGCCATTTGATAAATATGATCTCTTTGAGTTCTTTACATCAATCCCCCTTCTTCAGAGGAATACAATGAAATTTATAGAGGTTAAATGACTTGTCCAAGGTCACATATGTCATATGTGGTAGAACTGTGATTTAAATAATTGGTCTGTTGCCTGGAGAACTTGAGATCTCCAAGGAGTACTGTGTTGAGTCCACTACAGGTCTGTGGCCTGCTACTACAAGAACACATATGATATAGGAGGTTTGGAGATGAGACTTATTTAAAGTGAAGAGATAGGGGTAAGCCCAGTGGCATAGTGGTTGAGTTTGCATGCTCCACTTCAGTGGCCTAGTGTTTGTGGGTTCACATCCTGGACGTGTACCTATATGCAGCTCATCAAGCCGTGCTGTGGCAGCATCCCACATGAAAAGTGGAGGAGGATTGGTGCAGCTATTAGCTCAGGGACAATCTTCCTTAGAAAAAAGTGAAGAGATAATTGAGATAATGGCTAGTATAGCTTAGTTTGTTGATAAATGAAAGTCCATTCCCTTCTAAATTATGATCTTCTTGTGTGTGTGTGTGTGGTATGTGTGTGGTATGTAGAGGTATAAGTTTTGGCTGGTGCAACAATTCAGATATTTAATCCTATCCTCTCTCTCACTTGATCCCTCTCCTTCATTCTCTTTCATCACAAATGTAGCTCCCTTATGAAGACTTGAAGGCATATTCATAGGACATGAGGATTCTTTTGTTGTTGTTGTTGAGGAAGATTAGCCCTGAGCTAACCGCTGCCAATCCTCCTAATTTTGCTGAGGAAGACTGGCCCTGAGCTAACATCCATGCCCATCTTCCTCTACTTTATATGTGGGATGCCTACTACAGTATGGTGTCCCAAGAAGTGCCATGTCTGCACCCGGGATCCGAACTGGTGAGCTCCAGGCTGCCGAGAAGCGGAACGTGCGAACTTAACCGCTGCGCCAACCTGCCGGCCCCATGCAGGTTCTTGAAACAGCAGACCTTCTTACTGGAAGATTGGTCTATACTGTCAATGTGAGCTCTAAGAGTTGCATCTGTTCCCAGGGCTCAGTCCCAGTTAATTCTATGATTCTCTGGCACAGCTTGTGAGCCCCTGTTAGTAAGTAGAAGTCCCTTGGGAAAGAGATGCCAAGATCTATTGTGGAGTGGTACAGTTAAGGTGAGTCTTTCTTCACCTTATCTAGAGGAGTCAGTGCTTTTAGTTGGTTCTCCTATAGCCCAGTATAGAAGTTGAACCCTCCGGGTTTGCTAGTGGTTTTGCAGGGCACTTCTTCTGGGTGAATCTGTATATTATCTGGATGTTGAACTATGTAAAGTAGGTATGCAAGTCAAACGAAAGAAAACTCAAACTTGATATTTGGTTTGTGAGGCAGTTTGTGTAGTGATTGGGATCAGAGAACTGTGGAACTACTCTGCCTTAGTTCAAATATTAACTGTACTGTAAACTGTATGACCTTGGGCAATTTAATTTACTTGTCTGTGCCTTAATTTCTATATCAATAAAACTGGTATAACAGTACCTACCTTATGAGATTTTAGTGAAGATCGTGTGTTAATACTTGTAAAGCAGTTAGAATAGTGCCAGACCTACCATAAGACCTCTATAAGTTACCTATTATTCTTTCTATGATTACATAAGTTATATCATTGGCCTGATCAAAAAGAAACTCTGAGGCTTCACCTCCTCAGAAAGTATAGTAGATGGACTAAATCTGCTGGCCTAGGAGCCAGAAGTCCTTGGTTTGAGTCTTGGATCTGCCACTTGTAACATGTATGGCTTTGGAGAAAGAAGCTCTGATACGATGGTTAGGAGAATGGGTTGGCATCAGACCATATATAATGATGAGTTGGAAGGGCAAGTTTGGTAGAAGAAGAGGTCTAGAAGAAGAGTAGGGTAAGGAGATTGGGAAGCATCATTCTCAGACCAAGATTAAGCAGCAAGCATCATCTTGGTCTATAACACCAATATCCTTTGGCATTATAGATATCTAATACTTTTTAGCTGAGTGACATTTTACGTAAATCACTTATCCTCTCACCGCTACAGAATAGATCATAAATAATGCCTAGTTATACAATTGTTGCCAAAATGAGAAGAATGAATGCTTATAAGACAATCAGAACAAACAATTCTTCCATGTAATAGGGGCTCAATAAATGTTTATTATTATTATTATTATCATTATCACCTTTGAGACTTCATGTTAAAGATGAGGATACTGAAGCCCAGAAGAAGTGACTTTCCCAAAATCACAGAGCTAATTAGTAACTAGAATACAGATCTCCTGACATCTAAGTAACTGCTCTTTCTGTTACAGCAAACTGCCTCTTAACTTCCTGTGTAAATAGAGCTTGGTAATTTTTGCATTACATACAGAATATCCATGAGGAGCAGAACCCCTCCTTTTCTACTTTGGAAAGGTGTTTCTTGCTAATGGGAAATTTAGTCTTATTTTCCTCTTTTTTATGCTTGGGAAGGGAAGGGTGTTCCTCGACCACTGCTGGCCCATGGACTTATCCATAGATGCTAATTACCATTGATGACTATGCTCAATAATGTACATGGGATTTGGTGCTACCTCAGCCATCATTGAAGAGCTCCTGCAAGATTATTTCCCAATGGTTAGATCCTTTCCTGAGTACTTGTTCCACTAGTCTCGTCCAGACCCAATGTGTTGTGCTATAATAATATAGTGAAAGTTTCTTAATGAAGAATCAAGTCACTCTTAGGACAATAGTATAGTTTGGAGGAACAAAGGTTGGAACTCTAACCTAGTGGTTTCTTGTGCCAAACAAGGGGAGTTTGGGCCTTTGAAGAGGAAGATCTCTCTCTACTCACCTCCCCTTCCCTTCCACACATCTCTTTCAAGTCCCCTAGATTTGTGTCCTGCCCCTTTCCCTCAGAAAACCCTACCTTCTTCACAGAAGTACAAGTTTTTAGTCTACAATTTCTTATTTTCAGGTTTTGGCCAAATGATAAATGAATTTCTTCTCTGCTTCAGGAGGTGGGAAGCACTGCCTCTAGTCTAGTGAACTCTCTCTGACTCTAGTTGAATCTTTCTAACGGGGAAAGCTGGGTCTCATTTCCTCACTAGATGCCCCAAGAATTAAGCATTAGAGACAATTTAATCTATCATACCTAAAAATGATATTTTCTTCCTAGCAACAGGGCTTTTCCCTGGCTCCTTAAAAAAAAGAAAAAGAATCTACCATTATTAGGCTAAGAAGTATTTGCCTTTTTTCTAAGTCTGCCTTGAATTATAAGACCCACTGTCTCAAGTATTTCTTAAGGTGAAAGACATTCAACTGGACCAATCTATAAGAATAAAATTACCCCTGCCAGTAAAACATTTATGTAGGCATCTCTGGAATAGTTGGACACTGATTTCAAAAATACGTTCATTTAAATCATCCTGGCTTACGTGCCATGAGGCATTTTGATACAAATACTAAAAAAGCTTATTCAAAGATTACAGACTTAATCTGGATAAATTGTCATCTTGTGCCTAGTGGATTAATCAGGCCAGGTCTACACTAACAAAATGAAAGTGATGAACCGAGTTAATTATCTGGACTATCCAAGTCAATACATTTCAATTGCTTCCATTTCTTGGACCTTTCATATAAAAGCCTATTTTGGGTGAATTATTTGGATAAACTCCTCAGTTTAACACTTCTCTCTGACAATGAAGCCCTTAAGGCTTTGAGTCCAGTTAGCATTACATCTGTCACAGGCATAGTGGAAAAAATGCTTATGGGCCTTGGCACCACATTGCTTTGTCAAGCTTCCTTGTAGTGCCATATTGGACTCTCTTAATGATTAAATGCAGCACCATTTCCTTAGAAGGAAAGAAAGAAGCATCTAATAAAGATGATGGGTGCACAGAAAAAGATGAATGGAAGCGAGACCACTCTTTTCTCTGGGTAGGAATGAGGGACACGAACTTTCCCAGCCTTACCATCACTTACTATCATCAGCCATGCTATCACTAAGCATGGATTGGTTTGCTTCCTTTCTCATTTTGTAAGTTGCAGTGAACTGACTAATGATGAGTACCAGACACAGACACAGCTTGTTGCAGGCAACGTGATTAAGTATATCAAGTGTGTTTTGAGCACTGTGTTCCTCTTTCCCTTGTTTTTCTTATCCTAGTGCCTTCCTAAACATCCAGGAGGATTTCTTTCTTTCTTTCTTCCTTTATTCTTTTTTTTTGCTTAAACGATAGAAATTTATTTTCTCATGGTCAGGAGGCTGGGAAGTCCAAGATTAAGGTGCCAGTCAATTCAGTTCCTGGTGAGGTCTCTCTTCCTGGCTCGCAGATGCCCACCTTCTTGCCATGTCCTTACATGGCCTTTCCCCAGTGTATGCATGTGGGGAGAGAGACTGGGAGTGATTGCTCTCTCTTTCTTTCTCTTCTTGGAAGGCCGCTAATCCCATCAAAATATGAATTTTGAGGAGGAGAGGCACAAGCATTCAGTCCGTAACGCTCTAAAATGATCTGGTCCCTGCCTGTCTCCAGACTTTTCCAAAGGCACTCCCAGGAGCATTTATTTTGGCTGTACTGGGCCCCTTTTCACATCTACCTTTGTGACTCATCACTCTAGGGTCTGCTTCTTCCTGAATGTATTTGAGCTAAGGTTGTTAATGACCCTTAATCACTAATGTAATAAACTTTCTGAAAACTACATTTACACTATCCTTCACTCATGGGAGTGGGTCAAGTGGGCTTTCCAGTCATTGTGGTAGAGCTGGTAGGAGAGAAACTTGGAGTCAAGGAGGTCTTTCTAGTACCCATTACTCATTCCACAGAGGTGACTGCCTAGACTGCCTATGCATACGGATGAATCCAGACGTAGGCTATGTTTATCACACAGAAAAAACACAGAAGGGGCATGAAGCATCTGGTTAGGTGTCTGAATGTATGTTCTACTATGCTAAGTTTTTAAAGTTTGACCTTATATTTGCACAACCATATTTCAGTCTTAACCAGAAGACCTTTGTAGACAGAGTCTAGAAAGCAGTGCTTCTCAAACTTGAATGCACTTACGAATCACCAGAGAGAATCTTGTTAAAACAGATTTAGACTCAATCTTGAATGATACCTGATAGTCTGCATTTCTAAAAAGCTTCTAGGTGATGCATATGATGCTGGCCTGTGGATCACAGTGACTAGCATAAGCTTCTATAGAAGATGTTCTCAAACTGTATCCCATGGAGACTAGGATTCTATTTAGATGCCTCAAGGACTTACTCATAGGAGTAAATGGGTTCCCGAGGACATGAAACTCTGGACAATTTCTCCTTCACTCTTTTAAAAAATATGCTCTACTTTTATATGTTAAATATAATGGGGTCCTGTATAAGATTTTATTAGAAAGCTAATAGGGTTTGGTTGCTAAAAACGCAAATAAATAGCAATAACAATAAAACACTGATCTCAAGTATTTCACAAGGTAAAGGTCATTCAATTGGGCCAATTTATAAGAATAAAATTGCCTCTGGCAATAAAAAATTTAGGTAGATATCTTTGGGATATTTGAATACTAATATGAGTATTCCCTAATTAAACTCCAAATTTCCTAGAGGGCCTATCCAAATGAAAACGTAGATTTTATAAAATGGAAAATATGATTTGACTATGGTCTTACTACTGGCCTATTTGTTGTTGTAAGTGAAAGAAGATAGAACTAGGTGTCAGGAGATTTGCCTCTCATTTATGGCAGTATACTAATATATGGGTGACCTAGGACACCTCTGTCTATACCTCTTCATGTATGTCTTCTCCTTGGTAAAGGAAGGAAATTGTCCCTACTCTAACTAATTCACAAGAATGTTTGAAGATATAATAAAATGATAGGTCGCCTGTTACTGGGCAAGGGCAGAAGCGGAGAGAGCTGTTGGCAGACTACTGGAATGATCTAGGGGAGACATTATGATGGCTTGGCTAGCATGGTAGAGATGGAGGTGGTAAGAGGTCACATTTTGGTATTTCTGAGGCAAACCTAGCAGGATTTGTCAATAAGTTAGATGTAGCATGTCAGAGAAAGAGAGGTTATGTAATTGATCAGGGGACTTCTGACTCTAAAAATTAAAAAAAAAAAAATTCCTACCAGGAAATAATGCATAGAAAATAATGAATTTCGCTCACATTGATGTAAAAAGCTGGTTGTTGTTTTCCAGAGAAGCAAGAAATATTCATTGTGAGGCAGAACCACACAGATACCTGTTGCTCACATGATGTTTTGCCAGACCACATCACTTTCCATTTACCTCTGTTCCTCTTGCTGAACTGAGGCTTGTTTTCTAGAAAAGCAGCAGAACTCTTAATGAAAGGACCATTAGGCCTTATGGAAATTTGATAGGTCATTAATCCAGATGAGGATTCACTTCTTGAATACGTTTGGGAGAAGAATTTAAATGAACTAGACTGACTTTTTGAGCAATACAGTTGTGTTTTTCCCTCCTCAGCTTTATGTGAGTATTCTGCATTCAGTTACCTAGTCAACGCATCTTCATGGCTGTTGAATTCTTGATGATAAAAGTCAGTGAAGTCTAATTCTCCTCTCAAGTGTACTTCATTTTTTATAACTGTTGTGTTCCCGAGTGCTGGGTTATGGGGAAAAGGCTGTATTTATCTTCATTTATTTATAAATCAACTCCTATTTTAATCATCTTTCTATATTTCCAGGAAACATTTACTCAGTTCCTACTGGCTATTAAATACGTTGCTAAAGGCCCAAGATTCAAAGACAGTTAAGTCACAAAGTTTGCCTATAGGAAAGAGATCGTCTAGTCTAGTGTACGGCACAAGAAACAGGCACAGGGGCTGGCTCCATGGCCCGGTGGTTAAGTTCGTGCACTCCGCTTCAGCAGCCTGGGGTTCACTGGTTCAGATCCTGGATGTGGACTGACACACCACTCATCAGGCCATGCTGTGGCCGCATCCCATATAGAGGAACCAGAATGACTTACAACTGAGATACACAACTATGCACTGAGGCTTGGGGAGAGAAAAAAAGAAAAGAAACAGGCATATATAAAATGGTGTTAAATCCTTTTTAAAAGGATATGCACAGGGTGTTATGGGAACACAGAGGAGGAACACCTACTCCAGACTGAAGGTTCAGGTATAGCTACATGGAGGTAGTAAGTTATGAGCTGGGTTTTAAAGGAGTAGTAGGAGTTAGCCAGGTAAAGGAGGAGTTGGGGGAGAAGATCATTTTTCTGGGTAGATAGGGCTGCATGTGCAATGGCATGGAGGTATAAGAATTTTCTATGTGCAAAGAATAACTAGTAGGTGAGTGTAGCTGGGGTTAAGGGTGCCTGTGAGGTGTGACAGAATATGTGGCTTCAGAGGAAAGCAGAAGCCAGGTAGTGAATGGTCTTATTTGTTAAGCTAAGAAGTTTGGGTTTTACAAATAATGGTAGCTAGTATTTATTGAGATGTATTATGTGCTAGTAAGTTACTGTTGTATGCACTTTACTCATATATTCTCTTTTTAAATTATTTTATTGAAATCATTAAGTTTATAACATTGAGTAATTTCAGTTGTACATTATTATTTATCAATTTCTGTATAGACTGTATCATGCTCACCACCTAATTTTTATCTGCCACCATACATATATGCCCCTTTACCCCATTCGCCCACCCTCCAGCCCCCTTCCCCTCTGGTAACTACTAACCTGTTCTCTTTATCCATGTGCTTGTTTATCTTCCACATATGAGTGAAATCACACTTGCTGTCATATACTTTTATATACACTTTATATACAATATCTCATTTAATCCTCACAACCACACAACACAGTATTATTGTCATTATTATTATTTATTATCATATTTTTGGTGAGGAAGATTGGCCCTGAGCTATCATCTGTTGCCAGTCCTCCTCTTTTTTGTTTTTTTGGCTTGAGGAAGATTGTCACTGACCTAACATCTGTACCAATCTTCCTCTGTTTTGTTATGTTTGATGTCACCACAGCATGGCTTGATGAGCAGTTTGTAGGTTCACCCCCGGGATCTGAACCTGCAAAACCCAGGCTGCTGAAGCGGAGCACATGGGCTTAACCACTGCACCACCAGGCCAGCCCCTGTTATCATTATTTTGTGGATGTAGAAACTGAAGCACACAGAGATTACATAATTGCTCAAGATCATTAAGTGACAAATCTGGGATTCAAATACAATCAGTTTATTCTAGAGTTCTTGCTCTTTACCAATACACTCTAAAGCCTCTGTTCAACCTGAAAACCATGAAGAACCTATGATGGGTTAAAATTGGCCGCCAATTCTTTGATGCTCCTCTCTCTGAGAGGTCAAGTCTATACCTTCTTCTCTTGAATCTAAACCAGTTCTGCAACTGTCTTAACCCAGAGTGTGGAAAAGGTGATGCCATGCCAGTTTCCAAACCTAGCCCAGGAGAAACTGGCAGCTTTCACTTCTTGCATCTTTAAACACTCTGTCTGGAAACCCTGAGCCACCATGCACATCGCTGAACTACTGTGAGGTTGCTGTGCTGGAGGGTCCATATGTAGGTGCTTCAGTTGATAGTCCCAGGGGAGGTTAACTTTCTAGGCATCCCTACCGAGTCACCAGCTGTATGAGTGAAGCCATTTCTATTCATCTGATTAATACTTCTAAATGACCTTAGTCGACACCACTTACTTGGAACAGAGGAATTGCCCAGCCTAGCTCTACCTGAGTTCCTGACCCACAATATCACTAGATATGATATAATGGTGGTTGTTTTAAGCCAGAATATTTTGGCATAATTTTGGCAAAATTTGTTGTGAAGTAACATGTAGAGCTAAGCCATTGAAGGATTCTAAGTAGGGCAGATACATGTTAAAATCACAAGAAAAGTCTTCTATTTGATGAAACACTGAAATAACTGTTTATCCAACCTGAAATGCCTGGCACACAGCAGTCTCTCAATAAATTAATGAATGAACTCAATGTGCATAGTAACAACTTAAATTTTTATACTTGTGTGTGTGTGTGTGTGTGTGTGTGTGTGTGTGAAATAGGGTACCCTGTAGAGGTTGCTATGCTAACAGACAAACTAGTACTAAATAGTCTGAGAAGACCAAAGTCTCCATCATCCCCTGGGGCTTGCCCTTTTCTTACAAGTCACATCATCAGGAGAATTGGCAGAAAGGATCTATCTTTTGAGCCATTTTAGTCACCAGCATCTCACTCTTTAAAGATCAAATTCCCACTTCCTCCGATCTTTGGTATGTGCTTTTGGTGGATTACTCCCTCTGTACTTGCTTCCAGCTTCCTGATAGAGCAGAGAGAATCAGGGAGTTGAGAAAAGTGAAGTGTTTCCCTAAGTGCATAAGTTATTTTCAACCAAATGTCAGTTTTAGCAGATGGAGTAAACTATGAAATGCAACATCTGAGTATTGGGTGAATGTTTAAATCCCTAAAAGCCCATTACCATGTGGACTATGAGCTATGAGGGCATACCTGTTTGGATAGCAATCTCAACGTTTTCCCATCAAAAAAAATCCCCTAATACAGATTTACACCCACTATCAGAATATGCATTTTAAAAGACCCCCAATACATGTTAATGAACCATAAAATCTACTTATAAATGTCAAGGGTCTGGTTTTAAAATGCACAAAATTTAATTTGGTGTAGAATTCTGGAACTCCTAAATTTTGGAGGGAATGCAAAAGTTTGAGTGATATATTTAGTGTCTGCTTGTATGAAAATCCCTCATGTCCTGTTGTATTTATAAAATTTATATATTTATATATTATATATAATATATATCATATTATATATATTTTATATATATAAATTTATGTATTTATAAAATAATTTTTACTTGTGAAAGGGCCCTCACCCCTTCTTGCCAAAAGGAGAGCTCCCTTCCTCTTTCTCTCACTCCCTTCCTCCCTCCCTTCCTTCCTTCCTTCCTTCCTTCCTTCCTTTCTTTTTCCTTTCTTCTCCTCCTTCTCTCTGCCTCTCTGTTTCAAAGACAGATCCATCTTAGAAGAATAAAGATTTATACCTTATATCAATCATTCTCTTTTCACTAGCTCAAAGGGACATCTTTGCTGGGAAAGCTTTCATTCTTTCCAGCAGCTGAAACAAAGCAAGTAATGTCACTCTACTTTCTGAGATGAAAGTAAAGAGATATATCTAAAGTGCCAAGTAGAAATGGGTGCGAATTGACACAGGCTTGACTTTTGCTTGTCATTCCAGCCCAGGAAGTGAGGTGGATCCACATGCCTTCTGCCATAAAAATGGAAGAGAATTTGTAGAGGCAAGAACAGAGAAACTTTTTGAAAGTGGATTGAAAATAGCAAGATTAACCATATCTGAATCACAGAGCAGCAGCTAGAATTTTTCTGTCAAACCTGCTTTTTTGGTTACCTGACCCAAAACCAGTTCAGTAGGAACATTTGTGGAGAACAGAATACACAGTGGTTTAAGAGTAAGTGGCTTTAGAGTAAACCAGGCCTGGCTATATACTTGACTCAGAGTCATTAGCTGCTATGTGACCTTGGTCAAATCACTTTATTATTCTGAGCTCTGGTTTCCTCATCTATAAAATGGGGATAATAACAGTACATACCTCATAAGGTTATCATGAAGATTCCTGAAATAATATTTAGGATGTTGCCTGGCACACAGTAAGTGCTCAATAAATAGTAACAGTAGTTGATTTGCTGCTATTATGATTATTATTTCTCTGTTAAATGTAAAATGGCTGTGTTCCAACACATAGACCAGTTCAGAAAAAAACACTTAGGTAAATTCCAACAATTGCCTAACAAAGAGAAGAAGAGTATTATTTGTTGAGAACCTATATAGTACGTCATTTAATTATCCCAGCAAGAAGGTAAGTGATTTTTCCAAGGATGTGCAACTAGCAAATGATAATAATAGGAATTTGAAATTTGCTCAGTCTAGTTCCAAAGCCTGTTTCCCCCAAACCACATTATACCTCACAGTCAATTATTTTCTATGCATTCTTCAAGTTTCTGTTTATATCCTATCTCTTCATTCAAGCATCCTTGGTCCATGGTGATAAACGCTATCACTCATTTGGCCGCCTAGAGTTATTTGCATTTTAATTTATTTTCTCTCATCACCAAGAAACAAACCACTAATTTCTTACAGGAAGAGAATCATATCTTTAATTTCTTTATGGTGTGCATAGTAGGTGCTCTTATATCATTTGAATGACAGTAACCAGTTTGTCTGAATTCAACCTCCTTCTTCCCCTTTAAATTGGTTTATACATATATGTCTGTACCATAAAGACATAGGATGAGAGGCATCCTCACCAAACCCATGACCTTGGCTTTTTATTTACCTTTTTATTGCTATGGAGGAAAAGGCAGTAAATCAGTGCTTTGGGTGACCACAATGATGATGGGGAACAATTGGCCCTATTTGTTTATGATGGCAGCTGAGCACTTGTCTATTTATCCTCCTTGGAGGTTAGTGCAAGATTCTTTTTAAGCCTGCCTGGAAACAAGTGAGCAGCATCTTTGGTCTGGATAGAAACCTTGGGAGAGGTGCTGGGGCCACAGTGGAATTGGAAGAAGAAGTGTCCAGGAATGATTTTCCTCTATACCTGACTTTGTACAAATTTGTTCAGTTTCCTATGGGAACTTTTAAATTCAAAATGAGTGATTCCAGCAGATATGAGTACAGGTTACCAATATTTGGGTGAGGTAAACATGCTGGCGAAGCCAATGACTCTTGGAAGCTTGTCATGGGATATCAGGCACTCATTGCTGGCTAACCTTATGTCTTGCTGTGAAGTTGACAATTTTTTAGAAAGGTGTTGGGAAGAGGCCAGGGAAGAACGAAATATCCATCTCCCCAAATTCTAGGTTTTTTCTTAAGTGCAATGGAAAAAGATTTGGGTTTCTGGGGTTAGAGGGAACCAGATAAACTCCAGGCATGCTGTCTGAACAGTCAGGGTCAGTGATCTCTCTTTTCATCCCCCTCTGTCTCTTCTTGATCTCACATTGGAACAGAGAGGAAAGAAAGGAAATGATTTTTTTCTAAAGGGCATATTTGAACAGTTCACACTGCTTTAGAAAGAAAGTGAAAATCATAGCCTGAGGCTATTTTCTGAGCTCAATGGGGATTCCAGATGAATTTAGCAACTGTCTGATATGTTCTAGGAATGTACCAGTGCCTAAACTTAGAGCCATCTGTTGATAAAACCATCTTTGACCTTAATAAACAGGCTCATTTTTCTTGCCCTTTTTTCTATCTTATGCATTCTAGTACCTAATTATCAGTGGTGTATTGTTGTTCATACTAGAACATGCCTACATCGTCTTCCTCCATTTGCTCATTTATTCAACATTCTTTTATTAAGTGCTTACTTTGCTTCAATTTCCTATTTATGCACCGAGGATAAACATATGAGTAAGACCTGGTCTCTGCCCTCAAGGAGCTTGCAGTCTAACAATGTTTCAATTATTATCTAAGATATTCTAGGACAGAAACCATGACTTCTACCTCTTAGTACCTACATGAAACTGGAAACGCGAGATATGGTGAAGTAAGATTAAGTTTGGTTGAGTCTTGTCTGAACAATAGATTTCTAGGTTGGCTCTTTAGTAAGCAATGCAATACATGATAAAATGCAAGTATTCTAAGATTGCGTCATTTTATTGCTTGATGCAGCATCCCAAACAACTTCAAATACAGATGGATGCAAGATATATATATATATATATATATATATATATATATATATATATTTTATCGGTAGGAAATTATCAATTAGGTCTATGCAAGACATCCCTGGGCAACTTCAGCTTCAACAGCAGTGGCTCATTATTCTTCTGTTTAAATGTGTTTATCCACACTTACTTGTGGACACAGCCCTCTTACCTTGTGTATCAAATCTCAGATAGATATGACCAGTTTTTCCCAATCTATTTTATTCTGACCTGAACTATACTGTTCAGGTCAGAATAAAAGTGAGTAGTCATATAGAATAAAAGTAGAATAAAAGAAGAGTGAGTAGTCATATAGGTACTCTAGTTTTCCATCCTTTATCCACCCAGTGACAAAGTGAATTGTTTGCTATTGTGGGATTCATAGCAATGAATCCTTTACAAACTCTCCAAAGCATAACGTAACTTTCCAGAGCCTTAGCTTATTAAGTGACCCAATTAGTCAAAGCAATACTGGCCAAACCAAGGGTTCATATCTTTGCCAAATTAAATATCGTAAGGAAAGCAGAGCAATCTCAAGATTCAAAAGTGTATTTTTAGTGAAGATGAAACGGGTCACATAAAATCTACTTACTGCCTCAGCAACTGGAATGTTCCATGAATTTCCCTACAAAATTCTGACTTGCTTTCTTCCTTTTTCCTTAGCACGCTGGCTGGAGAGAGAAACCCATGAGCAAGGAAGCAGGGTTTTTTTTGTGTGTTTTTTTAAATGAAATAGTTTAATTCCAATTATTAGGGAAAGAGTGAGCCCATATCCAATACAAGCAGGCTGCAGCACTGATGTGTGTGAAGTTATCTTTTTTTCTTTCTCCAGGTATCCTACCATATGGGTCATTTGAGTCATCTTGGCAAGTTTTCAAAATGCTTGTTTTGAATTGATGGGCTTGAACTGTAGCAATTTGTTACATTGACACTTTTCCTTGCACACCTAAAAAGAGATAGTTCTTTGCAGACACATTGTCTTCCTCTTCCCTGAGGACCTGCTTTTCTCTTGGTATTTTTCAGATGAGATGAAAGGAATGGAAAAGTTTAGGCCTGAACTGAAGGTCAAAATTGATTGATTGGCTGAAAACTAGCTTTGGATGTACAGATTAGATGGTAGATCTCTCTGAAAACTTCATTTCACACACATACACACACACACACACATACACTCACACACCCCAAAAGATAAAAATTTCTAGGGAAATAATATTTTCCTTTAAATAGCATATAGCATTTTGTTTTGTGCTTCTGTAATAGAGAAACTTCAGAAGATGTATTTGTGTATTTCTTTTCTGAAATCATCTTGTTCATTTAGCATGAAGAGTACTTTAACACTGGCTTAGAAATTGTTTTGGTGCCCAGGTAGGATTGTGA
This sequence comes from Equus caballus, assembly GCF_041296265.1. Lineage (NCBI taxonomy): Eukaryota > Metazoa > Chordata > Mammalia > Perissodactyla > Equidae > Equus > Equus caballus. The sequence continues at coordinate 123,323,743 of NC_091715.1, read as the reverse complement.
GAAACATAATTATGGCTGTTAAAAATTATATGTATATATATGCACATACATGCATATATATGTATGTTATGTGTTTATGTGTATAATATATACAAAAACATAATATATATAAAATTTCTAAACCTGTTCAATTTACTGTCTGCAAATAATAATAACTACAATATTTTGAGTGTGGCTAAAATTAGACAAGTATGTTGATAACAGTATTCTAAAGCAGCTAAGTCTAATTGCCTCTGAGAAAAAAACAAACTAAAAGCAAAAATGAATGAGGTCTGTTCAAGTACTCTACTCATTTTTTTAATTCAGTTGTTTGGGTTGTTTTGATATTAAGTTGTGTATGTTCCTTATATGTTTTGGATATCAACCTCTTATTGATGTATGGTTTGCAAATATCTTCTCCCATTCAGGAGGTTGCCTTTTTGTTTTGATGGTTTCCTTCGCTGTGTAAAAGGTTTTTAGTTTGATGCAATCCTATTCGTTTGTTTCTGCTTTTGTTTCCTTTGCCTGAGGAGACCGGTCCAAAAACATATTGCTAAGACCAATGTCAAAGAGCTGCCTGCCTATATTGAATCACCATGATGTATACCTCAAACTAATAGGATATTGTATGTCAACTATACTTCAATGAAAAAAAATGAATGAAGTCAGTTAATCTGATAGAATCATGTAGCCATTTTGGATTTCAAGTGGGGAAAAATAGGGTGTAATTCAACTTTGGCTAAACCTACGGTTGCTGAAATTAATATGAAAATGATTAGTCTTTTAAACAACCTGATGTAATTTTGTGATGTGACTCACCTGTTTGAGTGCCTCAGTACCTGTAGGTCAGTCAACTCAAGGGGAAGCTCATCCCTGTCACTGAAAAAGATGATGATGACAATCCAACATGGATCATCTGTGTAGGAGACCTCAACCTCCAGGCAACCAAGAGTGAAAGTGAACCTAGCTTGAATTGATTAGTCTGTCATGACTTCCTGATGATAGATGGAAGTCTGCCAAGTATACCATGCAGCAAAAGTAATAACGGCCATGTATACTACTAAGTCTAGAGGATATTTCTGGGTAAGTGGGTGTTCTCACATCTTTTTTTTTAAACTTTCTGGAGGAAAATTTATTTTATTTTTTCCCAATTTTATTGAGCTATAATTCACATACAACACTGTATAAGTATAAGGTGTATAGCATAATGACTTGACACATGTATATGCTGCAAAAATGATTACCACAAGTTTAGTTAACATCTACTACCTCATATAAAAACAATTTTTTTTCTTTTAAATGAGAAGTTTTAGGATTTACTCTCTTAGCAACTTTCAAATATATCATATAGCACTGTTAACTATATTCATCGTGTTGTACATTAAATTCCCAGTACTTATTTTATCTTATAACCAGAAGTTTCTACCTTTTGACCACATTTACCCAGTTCCTCTACCCTGCACTCCTTGCCTCTGGAAACCATAAATCTAATTTATTTGTCTATGAGTTTGGTTTTTTAAAGATTCTACATGTGAGATCATACAGTATTTGTCTTTGTCTTACTTATTTCACCAAGCATAATGCCCTCAAGGTCTATCCTTGTTTTTGTGAATGGCAAAATTTCTTTCTTTTTATAACTGAGTAGTATTCCATTTTGCGTGTGTGTGTGTGTATGCATGTGTGTTTGTATATATATATCTATATCTATATCTATATCTATATATATATCACATTTTCTTTATCTACTTCTCTGTCGATAGGTTGTTTTATGTCTCGGCTATTGTGAATAATGCTGCAATAAACATGGGGGTGCTGAAATCTCTTCTACATAATTATTTCATTTCCTTTGGATATATACCCAGAAGTGGAATTGCTGGATCGTATGGTAGTTCTATTTTTAATTTTTTGAGGAACCTCCACACTGTTTTTCATAGTGGTTGTACCAGTTTACATTCTCACCTGCAGTTTATGAGGGTTCCCCTTTCTCCACATCCTTGCCAGCATTTGTTATTTCTTGTCTTTTCAATTCTAACAAGTGTGAGGTGATATCCCATTCTGGTTTTGATTTGCATCTCCCTATTGATTCGTGCTGTTGAGTACCTTTTCATGCACCTGTTGGTCATTTGAATATTTTCTTAGAAAAAATATCTATTCATGTCCTTTGCGCATTTTTAAATTAGATTATTTGGTTTCTGCTATTGAGTTGTATGAATTCTTTATATGTTTTGGATATTAACCCTTTATCAGATACGTGGTTTAAAAATATTTTCTCTCATTCCATAGGTTACCTTTAAGTGCTATATCCTCATGTCTCAACGTCCCCTTCTTTTTCCTTGCCCCAAAGATATTTTTATGAACCTCATTGATTGTCATAAAATATGCTGATTTACCAATAAATAATTATTTAAAAGATTGTTTTAATGGTATAATGTTTTAACAGTATAACATATCTAGTTATACTACATATATTGACACCTGCTGACAGAGATAAACTAGTTATTGAATACATTTCAGAAATTCAGAAATTCATAGTATCCAGACCATGCATTTTAGTTTGATAAGGTGTTCCACAGGCATCTGTGATCACTCCTTTTATACATTACTGCTTATGTGCATTTATTTTAGATGACATGGTATATGTTTCTTAGTAGTTTTTACTGGTTTTATCTGCCCATATTGTTTCTCTTCACCTGGATTTTTTATATTTTTGCTGAGGAAGATTCACCCTGAGCTGATATCTGTGCCATTCTTCCTCTATATTTTAGTGTGTAGGCTGCCAGCACAGCATGGCCACTAACAGAGAGGTGTAGGTCCATGCCCAGGAACTGAACTTGGGCTGCTGAAGTGGAGCATACTAAACTTAACAACTAGGCCACTGGGGCTGGCCTGGCATGTGGATTTTAAAGTACTTGAATTCAGAGGGTACATTTTGTACTTTTCGTAAATGCCTTAATAGGATTAAATTAAAGAAGAAAGAAAAGGAGAGAGAAAGTTATTTGTGAATCACGGTTTTCAAGTCAAAGCAGGAGAGGGGATGGGGGAAAGGTAGTGTTTAAAGGTACACTTACTTGAAGCTGTAAGTTAATTTTAGCACATCTGTGTCAGTTTTTATTTGGGGCAGAGTTCAACTAAACTGATTTGGCTTCTTTCTGGAAATGATTACCAGTTACAGGCTCAAAACTCTTAATATCCCTTAAGAAGTATAAAATAGGGCAGAGAACAAATCATCTCTGTCTAGGATTAAAGTTCAAATCTGCTCATAATGTGGATTTTTTGAACCCTTTCACCTTCTGGACTCTGAATCTTGTCTGATAACTTAGCTGTTTATGACCTGCCGGCTGCTCCCCACCTTGTCCAACCACGCGAAACATAACCCTTTTCTTGTCAGCCTACATCTGTGGATCTCTCACTTAATTAATGGAAAATATAGTGCTAGTACCTCCTGACCAACCACATCTTTTTGTCACCCATACCACTAGTAAGAGAAACTGAAATGATCAATTGTACATCTTTAGGTAATCCATACACAGGAAGATTAAGTACCTGTTTGGGAATCACCAGTGTAGATTGGGGAGGATATTGTGATTATAATAATATTTACTTTACAAGATTGATAAGACTGTTAAAAGAGTGACTCCATACACTGGACTTGGCACATGACAATAAGAAGGCAATAAGTGCAGGGCCAGCCCTGTGGCCCAGTCGTTAAGTTCCCGTGCTCTGCTTTGCTGTCCCAGGGTTTTGCCGGTTCGGATCCTGGGCACGGATATGACACCACTCATCAAGCCATGCTGAGGCGGCATTCCACATGCCATGACTAGAAGGACCCACAGCTAAAAATATACAACTATGTGCAGGGGGGCTTTGGGGAGAAAAAGGAAAAATAAAATCTTTAAGAACACAATAATTGCTATTTTATTTTTTATTTTTTTCTGAATGTCTTATCTGTTCTTGCTTAAGATCAGAAACATTGTAAAGTACTCTGATGATAGTAATACATACACAGACATACATGCATACACACACACACTACTTTGAAGATCCGTTTCCTTTTCCATATTTGTATAACTAAAAGCTGTCGTAATGGTCAGAGCTGAAAGGCATTTGATTCTTAAACATCAGAGGGCATATAGACAGACCTTTTGAAAAATTGCCTCATATAATTTAGGTTGTGTGTTTATTGGCTAATACTGTAGTTAGTTTTCACAAAGGTAGTATCAAAACCATAATGATTGAGTGCAAGGTAGCTCATAGTTTTCTCTTTTCATCAATTATTCACTGAAATCTCAGTCTTGATAACATGGAACAAATGAATGAAGTGCTCTTGAAACTGATCAGCTACAACATGACAAATCCCAAAGATCAGAGCTGATGTTCCAAGAAGCCTCTTTTGATATTCAGTGGTGATTTTTCATATTGAAAATGGGGCAAAGAGGGAGCACAATGACTGGTCAGAATAAAGCTTTCCACTTGTAACTTATGACTATTGTCATTTAAATGGTCTATATATTACACTAACCTGTTATAGGCTCATGGCATCTAATGCAAAGAAGACGTCATGCAAATAATTTATAGCCTATTGTGTGGGTGATGAAGTGTCCTGTGTGCACAGTCTTTCCAACTGCAGATTGAACCAGAAGCTTTCAGAGCCAAGGTTTCCATTCACTCAGCCACTAATACAGGCCAATATTTTTCAGTTAGTTGGGTGAATTTCTTATTCCCATCAGAACACTGGTAAAGATGAAATTTTGGTCCATTTGATCAATTTTGGAAAATTCTTTAGCATTGTGACTATATTTGCTAATCTTGCTAACCCTTTTTTTCCCAGTCTTAGATGTTCAAAGAAAAAATTATTTCAGTTGATATGGTTTTAATGTAATATTAAAGTAGAAATCCTCTCTGAGTTCCATCTACACAAAAAAAACAAAATGAGACTTTCCCAATTGCCTGCGTTCCTCTCAAATCCAGGATATACTTTTGATGGAAATATGCAAGGACAGCTTTAAAGTAGAGCAGAATGGTCATTCTCCTTTACCTTTAAAGATCAGGCAGCTGGGCTCTCCTCCTAACCATCTTAACCTCCTTTAATGATCCATAGTTCTACTGTCCACTAAGTTTTCAATACCTTTCTCAATCCTTTATATTTTAAATGTGCACCCTATGTTCATTCCCTGTTGTATAAACTAAAAAAGCAACTAGGTATTGTGGATGATGGTATACCTTTTGGACTCTGTGCAGTCTAAAGGATGTAGACATCTGCCTGCTAGCTGTGATTTTGATCAGTTGAGGACAGCTGGACCAGATAGTTCATCTAAATGCAGGTTACCTTTTGCAGTTACTGAATAAAAGGGGATTTTGGATGATTCATGAAGCATATAGCCTAGGGTTCAGTTCATCCTAAGAAAAGAGTAGGAAAAGAGTTGATGAGAAAAAAGATGGAGGCTGAGTGCTCATTTTAGGTTCGGGGCAGATGTTTGTGCACTTGGGCAATACAACCAGAGTGATAAGGGCAATCAAATGTCAAGGTCAGACAGAGCAACAATGAATCCAACTTATGGACCTAGGGTTGAAATTGAGATAGGTTGAAAGTAATTCTCATAAGCAAATAACCTGGACATTCCTTTAGAAGGCCCAGCCTGGGCTCTGCACTCTAGCATCTATTGATCATATTCACACAAACTACTAGGTGTTATTTGAGAAACCAACTAAAATGTGATTATCAATGCATAGAGGCTATGTCTAACTATATTTCAAATTCCCTTATCAAAGAGCTTTCATATACTTCTCACTGTATCTTTGTATGTAAAAAGAAATGTGTTTTCCCACAATTAAATAGTATACTCCTAATAGTTAATATCAATCGAAATATCTTTTCATGAGAATGCATTTTTAATAGTAAAATTCCCCTTCTGAGTCAACCCTCCCTTTTGGCGGTGAAATGGTTTCTGTGAGGTATAGAACTATTATCTCTTTCTTAACCACATACGATGATCTTCTGAGTATACATGTTCAAGTGAGATGAAGCAGGTTCTATAGTCTTAATTAATTTGGGGTTCAACCATCAGGTAAAAGAGAAAGGTAAATGTGCAAAGGATAGGTTCTTCTTTTGACAAGTGGCACATGTGGGATTTATGGTTCTGTGAAGGGACTTCTTTTCAAGCCAGGGCATGGTTAGGGAAATGGAGGGATAAGGTAATAATATATTTAAATAAATTAATTCTTTTTTTATTACTATAACATTGGTTTGTAACATTAAATAATTTTCAGGTGTACCTCATTATATTTTGACTTCTGTATAGACTACAACATGCTCACCACCAAAAGTCTACTTTGTATCCATCACCGTACACATGTGCCCCTTTATTGCTTTTGCCCATCTCCCACACCCCTTCCCCTCTGGTAACCACCACCCTATTCTTTGTATCTATGTGTTTTTTCTTTTTTCTTCCACATATGAGTGAAATCAAATCATATGGTGTTTTTCTTTCTCCATCTGACTTACTTTGCTTAGCATAATACCCCCAAGTTCAATCCATGTTATTGCAAATGGCACAATTTCAGCTTTTTTATGGCTGAGTAGTATTTCTCTCTCTCTCTCTCTCTCTCTCTCTCTCTCTATATATATATATATATATATATATAATTACTTTCAACCTATATATATATATAGGTTGAGAGAGAGAGATCTCTCTCTATATATATCTCCACATCCTCTTTATCCATTCATCCTTTGATGGATGCTTAGGTTGCTTCTATGTCTTGACCATTGTAAATAATGCGGCAATGAACATAGGAGTGCATATATCTTTTCAAATTAGCATTTTTGTTTTCTTTGGATAAATACCCAGAAGTGGAATAGCTGGATCATATGATAGTTCTACTTTTAATTTTTTGAGGAAATCTCCATACTATTTTCCATAGTGGCTGCACCAATTTACATTCCCACCAGCAGTGTATGAGGGTCCTCTTTTCTACACATCTTCTCCAACATTTGTTATTTCTTACCTCTTTAATAATAGTCATTCTGATGGGCTTGAGGTGATATCTCATTGTAGTTTTGATTTCTATTTTAAGTAGGGCCGTTTTTTATACTCATTCTTTCACTCCCAGGGATGCGATGTTTTCCTCAAAGACCTGTAAGTTGGAAGATTTCCTGGTGAGCATATACCCTGCTCTTTACTCAGGAAAAAGATGACCACAATGTACTTGCACTAGCAAATTATTTTATGTCTAATATATTTTATCTCACATATGGTTCTGGGCCCAACTCCAACACTGATTATATCATAAACAATATTAATTACAACTACGTAATTCATTGGTGTATCATAGAGGGAATAATGGACTGGTATTTAGGGGACCTAACTGCACTGGTCTCAATTCTGCCTCCAAGAGGCTGTGTGAATGTAAGTTTATTATTTAACCTTCCTAGGGATCTGTTTTCTCACCTTTAAAATGAGGAATGAGAATGTTGGTCCAGATTAGTAATCTTTTAGGTGATTTGCTTATATACATGTTTGTGTATGCATTTTCTCAGCATAAATCTTTCTTCAAATAAAAGCTTGTATAGAACTCCCATATATAGGACAGATGAAAATAGAGCTGTTTTACTTTACGCTAAATCCATTTCATCAGACCTATCCCAACCATGTATCAGCCCTTGGGCTCATTGGAACAGAGTTTAAAAATCATTAGTTAGGATCTAAGGCCCCTCATCATTCAGTTCTTCCATGAATCCTAGATTTGGCAATGCTGAGCCAACAGGTCCGAATGACTCAATTAAGGTGAACCTTATCTTTATTCACCAGGACGGGAGAAACCATCAACTTATTTAGCAGTGCCTAACATAAGGAAGATTCATCCAAAGTATTTACTGTGGTAGGCACTCAGTGTCAGATGTGGTGAATTAATTGTTGCAGCCCTATTTAAAAAATCATCAGAGCTCTGTGCTTAATCAGCTGCAAACTGTGCTAAAAATGAATTTGTCCCATTAAGAAGGGGCATCAAGAAATAAGGTCTATCATGGAGGAAGACAGCTGGAAAAGTTACTAAATTACTGGAGTATGTGTACATGTATAATATGTAGTAGTGGAGATGTTTGAAGTTTTTACTGCAGTGAGTTTGCAGTGACCACATTTACTTATAAGTGACAGCACTAGGCATAAGTTATGCTGGTCTTCCCAAGTAAGTGGCAATAAAAACTTTATAGCACCCCACACCATCATCACATATTTTATTTAAACCACTTATTTTCTTTAGGTTTTGTCTCTTTTAATCCATCTCTATTTATTCCTTCTTGCTTGTTACTCAACATAGAAATGTGACTTCTTTGAAGTGGGTGAGGTGAAGAGCATTTGAAAAGGACAGAGTGGAATCAATTATGTTCCAGTTAGAAATTTATGCATTGGTGTGGGAAGCCCATAGCTTGTATGCTGGTGGTTGTGGTCAAATATGAATTAGGAAGGATAAATTATAAACCATAATTTATAAGAACAAATGAGAAAGACATTTGGAACACTGTAATGGGAAGAAAGCTGTTAAGTATTGTTGACTGTTTTCACTAGCTCTGCCAGGTAAATGTGCTGTCTATAATTGGATTGGTGAATATACACAATCCAGCCCTCTGGCATAGAAAATAACTTTGGCTTTGCTTCTAGATTGAATTACTATTGGAATATAAGCTTCACTGGAGCACGTATCTTTTATGTGACTCACCACCATATCTCTAGTGCCTGGAAGATCACCTGGAACATGATAGGTTCTCAGTATTTTTTAAGTGAATGAAAGAATGATGCAATCTTTAGTTCTAACAAGGAAATGCACATGTTTAACCTGCATCACTGAGTGGGGGAAAAAGTTAATCATACTCTTACTTTTAACTCACCGAGTACCTTCTGAACCTTTTAACCTCCTGAAAAACTTAGACTTCAGCAGCTCAAGATATGTGCAGAATGGAAGGCTTGAGTTTGGATGGCAGTGAAATGTACCAGAATGGAAAGTTATGATACCCACCAACCAGATACATCCACATGGGTAGACTAGGCAGTTGAAAATAAATCCAGTTTTCCATGATGGAATAAACTTTAGCTGAGTATCCTGATAGTATGATAAAAGGTATTGAGTAGCACTCCAGGAAGACCATCAGTATTAAAGGAGGTAACCTAAATGGGAAAAACAATCAAACAAAAAATAACAACAACATAGAGATAGAGAACAAATAGTTTCTGTCCTAGAGTCATTATTCATTCACTTATTTTCAATTAAGTTTTTATGAATGCTACTGTATATACAGTAACATTTTTCCTCAGTAGAAACACTGTCCAAAATTCTCTGGACATTTAACTTTTACCAGTTGAACTTTTATATTTCTAGCTTTATCTGAATTTCTCATCTCAACTCATCACTTTCTCTGATGTTACAGTTTTGTGCTATTCTAGCTTATCCAAATATTTTGAACTTTAAATCATCTATTCAGTGAATCAACAAAAATTAATTAGTGGTGTATGTTATTCAGTACTGAGACTACAGTGATCAAAAAGATGGACAAACCCCAACTATCCTACAGCCTCCAGCCTAGTCTTTTCTATTCTGGCCATGGGGGTGGCCAGATATTTGGTCAAACATTGCTCTGGATATTTCTATGAGGATAAAAAATATCCTGAGTAAATCAAGCTGGCCTCCTTCCATCAGTTGAACGCCTTAATAGAACAAAAAGGCTGTCCTTCCCTGAGTACAAGAGAATTCTTCCTGTCTGATGGCCTTCAAACTGGAACATTGGCTTTTTGCCTGCTTTTGGACTGGAACTGAAACAACAGCTCTTCCTGGATTTTGAGCCTGCTGGCCTTCAGACTAGAACAACACCATTGGCTCTTCTGGTTCTCAGGCCTTCTGACTCAGACTGGAACCAAACCATCATCTCTTTCTGGGTTACCAAGACTCACCCTGTAGATCTTGGTACTTGCCAACCTCCACGATCACGTGTGCCAATTTCTTACAATGAATCGCTTTCTCTATATACATTCTATTGGTTCTGTTTCTTTGGAGAATCCTGAGTGACACAAGGGTCTCCTGTGTTACGACAGGTCCTTTCCCATAATCATACTTCTGAAGTCCATTTTCCCCAAACTAGCTTTGTTTAAAGCTTGGGAAAAATATAAGAACAGAAATAAGGTCAATATCCTCTTTCCTTACCTACCCACATTATCAGACTTTATTCACTTTGTTTCTTACCAAATTAGGATAATGATTTTACCTAACTAATCAGATTGCTTATTTGAGCTAAGCATACCCCTCATGCAGTATTTTTACCATAATATGGACTACCAAATTAATTATTTTGAGGTGTTAATTTTATGAGTAATTTCAGGTATTGAAGCAATTCAGTGAGGAAGATTCTTTTTGTCCTAATAACTTTCCCATAGACCTTCATATGAGTGGGGCTATCCCTGTTGACTGCCAATACCACTAACGAATTTCGGTTAGACATTGAACATACCTCCAAATCATGGCAAAGAATAATGTCACACACATTGAAGGCAATCTGTACTTAAGACCATAGAATCTCAGCATTAATAAAGTCCTTTATTTATTTATTATTTTAGTTTTCATCTATATAGAGACCAACTTATTTTTCATGCTGTAGTTTAGCCAGGAAACAAGAGGACTATCATGCAGTGAAATCTGTAAAGGATTTCTTCTACAGAAAGTGTCTATTAGAGTATGCTTAACTGAGTTGATTAAAACATGACTGATATCTAATGTGAATATTTAAAATGTGCTGAGATTGTGATATCTCCTTTTGGTCTCCTCTGCCCCTACCTTTCTACTCCCAAAAGAAGTAACTTTCCGTGGGTCATGATGACTTAGTTAAAAATGGTTGTACTAAGAAGGTGTTAAACTGGCTACAAAAGTGATAACATTAGCTCTTTCGGGCTATTGCACATCCTATTTCTACTTTTAATGATTCATATGTTTTCTAAACCTTTATATAATTAATATCACTTAATAGTTATGGAAATGTTCATAGGACATTCATCCAAGGGGATGAAATATTTCTTAATGGCTGCAATATAAAAATTTAAGCAAATGAGTTTCTCAGATGATACTGTTCTGTGCTTCAAAGTAGATATTTTCAAATTGTGCACATTAAAATTTCAACTGCAGATATCACCTTTAATGTATGCTTCACTAGCTTCTGGGGGCTGGGAAAAAATCATTACTAATTGATATGCTTTAATGACCTGAGAGCTTTCAGAGTTGGCTGAACCCAAGAGAAATGCTAAGAGGGAGATATTTGATTCTAATTTTGCCTGATAAATGCTGAAAGTAGACCCATTGTTACATTTATATCATTGTCAAATTCCTAGACCTCAGGTTTTCTACTAATTTGACACTATTACCAAACACTGCCTCACTGAATTCATGAAAAGAAAAGTGAGATAAAGGATAGGGGCAGAGAAAATTAGGGCTTCATGATCTCTACTTGCTACAGATATTGCTATATTAAAAGAAAAAGGAGGTGAAAATAAACCAAACCTGAGCTTCATAAATGATGTTAATTGACTTTACTTTTATTTTCCCTTATGGCCTTCACATCACAAACCTGAAAATGGGAGTAGCAGAGATCTGAAAATCCATTTGCATTGTTTATTACCAAGCTCCACTTGAAGAATTGAGTCTATTTAGTATTTCCTGGGTAATTTACTCTTCTGTGAGAATTACTGCTAGAATCTAGATTAATATCTGCTTTTCCAAAACTAGAAACCATTGTGACACTTGTCTGGGTGCACTTTTTTTTCTATCTAAGCTGATAGGCTTTTATTTTGATTAATTTATTTTAACACAGTAGACTTTATTAACTTTCTTTGACTTGTTGGGATGTTGGGAGAACTGAATATACTGTGGAAGAAAATTAAAAGCTAGATGTTAGCTTTTTATTTCTTACGAAAACCACTTCATTGCTTCTTAAATATACCATGTATTGAGCAGGAGGAGTTCAGGGCTTTTCCCTCCTCTAATTATGTTTCTGGAAGAAGTGCACAGAGTTATTTCAGCTTCATAATTAGAGTCAGCTGAAAGCGTCAAGCCACATTAAAGCCTGAAAAGGAAGGTGGATCACTTCGAGATCTGTTTCTTATGATCATCAAGTATGAGAGCTCAAATGGACCCACTTAACACTGTAATCCAATCTTCAAGTAATGGATAAATTATCTTGTATCTGTGATTGATCATAATTAAGATTCTGAAAGTCTTTCATGATCATCATCAATTTATTAATGCATAATCATTGGCCTTCAAAATATAAGTCTTTCAATATTTTAAGACTTAGAATCCCATTAATGAACAAATTAGCTGCTCTACCACTAATTAACTCAATAAACACATACTGAACCATATGAAAGGCACTATCCTTAAGCATACATATATGATATGGTCTCTGTTCACAAAAAGTGTTACAATGTAGTATGGGGAATAAATCATGTACACAGAAGTGTAAAAAATGGAACAGGATGTAATGAATGCTGTAGTCATATGGGTATGATGGTCATATGATATATTGTCTAAATTGGAGTACTTTTGAAAGCACATAGGAAAATGAGGATGTACTCACCCTGTCTGAATGATACGTACAAAATGCTCTGAGAGTTCATAGATGGTCAAGAGCCTTTCAAGCTAGAATGTTTATGGAAGTCTTTATGGAAGAGATAGCATTTGAGCTGAACATTGAAGGATAGATATGACCTTGATAGGTAGCTATAAGAGAAGGATATTCTAAAAGATAGAATTATCATGAACAAAGTCCTGGAGGTAGGGATGGGAGAGGCCTGCTTGAGGAGAAGCAAGCGATATACTTTTAAGTAGGACAAAACAAAGATAATAATTAGAAGATGAAATTGGAGTGGTTGGTTGAGGACAGAATATATTGGGCCCACAGCTTTGAATTTTATGCTGAGAAATTTAAACTTTATTTCAGTAGGCATAGTGGCCTATTGCAAACACAGTTGTGTAACTTGAAATGTCAGTGATTATTATTGCTTTAACTATTTAGGATAGACTGTATTTTCTAATTAGCCTTAGCAGGAATCAAGATCTTAAAGGAAATCAATGTGAAATTGGCCTATTTGATGGGCTAGTGGATGGTCTTGTTGGGAATATTCAAAGCAAAAGTTCATCCCCAAGGGCTAGAGAGTATGGATAGACACTGCCATGGAGGTATGCTGTATGTTGGTAGAAGCAAATGTACCAAAGTGTACATCACCATCTATCACTGTTATTGTTTATATTCTCCTTACTGGCTAGATGAACAGTCATAATTTCATTGTGTATCTTATGTGCTTTTACAAGTACATGTATTTTGTGGAGTCAAAGTCTTGCTTTTCTTTCTCTTAAAATTGACTTTTGTTTGGTATGGGCAAATGTGGCCTTATTGTCTTAAAAAGTCTACATTTTATTTCATGTAACATACTTTATTTTACCACGTTTCATATAAGCATTTCTGATTCTTCTCCAACTTCCTCTTTCCATATCTGCCTGGTACAGTTAGTTCTAAAAAAATACATGGAATCATGTCAGCATCATGGTGGATTGAGCTCTTCCCTTAGTCTCTCCACACTAAGATACAATGAAAAGAACATTCATAAACAAACAGAGGATATTCACACAACACAAGAGACATCTGAGAGATCCACACAGCCATACATCTGAGGGTGTGGGTGCTGGACCCTCCTGGGATGCAGTGGAAGGAGGTAAGCATATCTCCTTTCCCTCCCAAGTGGCAGCTATCTAGGGTATTGGACTTCACGTGGCAGCCAGTTTGCAACTCTGAGATGAGAAGGGGGAAAAGGCAGCCCTCTGCATGAATGCTTGCATTCTTGGAGTGGCCTTCCAGCTTGTGAGAATGCTCCAGACTGAGTAAGCTAAGAAATCATGGGGGCATCCACACAAAGATGGGTAACTCAGACAGGCAGACAGTGAGTGCAGGGCAGGAGTGTTCAGGATTGCTTATGCAAAAGAAAGTGCCCCTCCTACCCTCCCACCTGGAGTACCAGCTTGGCTAATCAGCCAGAGCTGGGGCTCTCCACCAGAGTGCCTGCACCTATGTCTGTAAAGCAGCAGCAGCAGCCAGTGGGCAAACACAGATGGGCCCTGTAAGCACAGGTTCCAATGGATAGGCATATCTGCCAGGGGCTGCAGATGGCTCAGAAAACACAGCTCCTGTCCCCCCTAGTGGTGGTAGGTGGAATCTGTGGCCAGACACTACCACTATGTGATGGCAAATGTTGACCTCCTCAAATAGCATGAAGAAGTATATTAGCATTCTAGACCAGAAGGAAAATGACAAGTACCCAGAAATCCATCTTGAAGTCAAAGAAATTTACAATCTAATTGGCAGAGAATTCAAAATAGTTATCATAAAGAAACTCAACGAGTTACAAGACAACTCAGAAAGACAGTTCAATGATCTCAGGAATAAAATTAATGAATAGAGAGAATTCTTCACAAAAGAGATTGAAACTATACAAAGAAACCATTCAGAAATGTTGGAGATGAAAAACAGAATAAGTGAGGTAAAGAAAAATCAGGAATCCTTTAAAAAACAGAGCTGATATTATGGAGGACATAATTAGTAATTTGAGGAAAAATTAAAAAATTCTGCAGATGGAGGAGGAGAGAAAACTAAGACTAAAAATAAATGAAGAAATTCTCTGAGAAATATTCGACTCAATTAGGAAATGCAATATAAGGGTTATAGGTATTCAAGAGGGAGAAGAAATGGAGAAAGGAATAGAGAGCTTGTTCAAAGAAATAATAGCTAAGAACTTCCCAAACATGGGGATGGAGCTGAAATTACATGTAAATGAAGCTAATAGAACTCCTAATTACATCAATGTAAAAAGACCTTCTCCAGTGCTGGCAAGTTGGTATAGTAGTTGAGTTCACAAGCTCTGCTTTAGTGGCCCAGGGTTCATGGGTTTGTATCCTGGTTGTGGATCTACCCATCGCTCATTGAGCCACACTGTTGCACCTCCCACATGCAAAAAATAGAGGAAGATTGGCATGGATGTTAGCTCAGAGAAAATCTTCACACAGATACACAAAAAGACCTTCTCCAAGGTGTATATTAGTAAAACTGGCAAAAGTCAATGACAAAGAAAAAGTATTAAGGGCAGCAAGGCAGAAGGAAATAACCTAAAAAGGAACCCCTATCAGGCTTTCAGTAAATTTCTCAGAAGATATCTTACAGGCTGTGAGAGAGTGGAATTATATATTCAAAATTCTGAAAGACAAAACCTTTCAGCTAAGAATACTCTACCAGTGAAACTATCCTTCAGATATGATGGAGAAACAAAAAATCTCCCAGGTAAGCAAAAGCTGAGGGAGTTCCTCACCATAAGACCCAAGCTACCAGAAATGATCAAGAAAGCCCTTATACCTGAAAAAAGGGTTTACAAAGCCTTCAGCAAGGAGAAAAATAGACAGACAAAATCAGAAAATTGAAGATCTATCATAACAGGTTAGCAAAGACTTAAATATAACATTAAAGATAAAGGGAAGGAAAGCACCAAAAATAATTATAATCACTTCATTTTAATCACAAACTCACAGCACAAAATGGAATAAGTTGTGACAAGAATAACTTAGAGAGGGAAGGGGAAAGGGATGGAAACTGCTTAGACTAAAGAAATAAGAGGCTATAGGAAATTGACTGTCTTCTCTACAAGATCTTTTATACAAGCCTCACAGTAACCACTAAACAACAAATCAGAACAAAGACACGAATGATAAATAAAGAGAAAACTGAGAAAACCATTGTAGAGAAACACTGAACTGAATTGGCAGTCAGAAATACACAGGGCAAGAAACAAGGGAAATACAGAACAACCAGAAATCAAGTGATAAAATGGTGGTATTAAACCCTCATATATCAATAATCACTCTAAATGTAAATCAATTGAATTCTCCAATCAAAAGACACAGAGTGGCTTGATGGATTAAAAAATAAGGCCCAACAATATGCTGCCTCCAGAAAACACATCTCAGCTCTAAACACAAACACAGACTCAGACTAAAAGGATGGAAGATGACACTCCAATCTGATGGCAAATCAAAGAAAACAGGTGTTGCCATGCTTATATCAGACAAAGTAGAGTTTTTAAGATAAAAAAGGCAATGAGAGACAGTATATAATGATAAAAGGGACACTCCACCAAGAGAATGTAATACTTATAAACATATATACATGTAACACAGGAGCACCAAAGTACATAAGGCAACGATTAACAGACCTAAAAGTAAAAATTAACAGCAACACAATAATAATAGGGGACCTCAACAGCCCAGTTACATCAATGCATAGATCATCCAGACAGAATGTCAACAAAGAAATAGTGGAATTAAAAAAAAAACTAGACAAGATGGACTTAATAGATATGTATAGAACTCTCCATTCAAAAATAGCAGAATACAAATTCTTCTAAAATGCACATGGAACATTCTCAAAGATAGACCATATGTTGGGAAACAAGGCAATTCTCAATAAATTTAAGAAGATTGAAATCATGTCAGGCATCTTTTCTGACCATAATACTATAAAACAAGGAATCAAATACAAGAAAAAAGCTGGGAAAGCCACAAATGTGTGGAGAATAAACAGGATGCTACTGAACAACAAATGGATCAATGGAGAAATTAAATGAGATATCAAAAATATCTAACGACAAATGAAAATGAAAATACACCATACCAACTCATATGAGATGCAGCAAAACCAGTCCTAAGAGGGAAATTTATAGCAATAAAGGCCACCATAACAAAAAAGAAAAATCTCATATAAGTAATCTTAAACTACACCTAACAGAACTGGAAAATGAACAAACAAAGCCCAACATCAGCAGAAGGAGGCAAATAATCAAAATTAGAGCAGAAGTAAATGAAATAGAAACCAGAAAATGGTAGAAAGGATCAATGAAACTAAGAGCTGATTCTTTGAGAAGATCAACAAAACTGAAAAACTCTTAGCAAGACTCTAAGAAAATGAGAGAAGTCTCAAATATATAAAATTAGAAATCAAAGAGGAGAAATGACAACAGATACCACAGAAATACAAAGGATTATGAGAGAATACTATAAAAAAGTAATCGTCAACACATTGGACAATATAGAAGAAAACGATAAATTCTTAGACTCATAAAACCTTCCAAAACTGAATCAAGAATAAATAGAGAATCTGAGTAGACCAATCACAAATAATAAAGAGATTGAAACAGTAATCAAAAACTTCCCAAAAAGTAAAAGCCCATACCACATGGCTTCTCTGGAGAATTCTACCAAACATTCAAAGGAGATTTAATACCTATCCTTCTCAAACTATTCCAAAAAATTAAGGAACGCAAAGCACTTCCTAACTCATCCTACTAGACCAACATTACACTGATCCCAAAGCCAGACAAGGACCACACAAAGAAGGAAAATTACAGGCCAATATCACTGATGAACATAGATGCAAAAATCCTCAACAAAATTTTGGCAAACAAAATACAGCAAGACATTAAAAGGATTATAGACTATGATCAAATGGGATTTATACCAGGTATGCAGGGATGGTTCAACATCTGCAATCTCTCAATGTGATACACCACATTAACAAAATGAGGAATAAAAATGACATGATTATCTCGATAGATGCAGAAAAAGCATTTGACCAGATCCAACATCCATTTATGATAAAAACCCTCAATAAAATGGGTATAGAAGGAAAGGACTTAAACATAATAAAGGCCATATATGCCAAAAAAGCAGCCAAGATCATACTCAATGGGGAACAACTGAAAGCCATCCCTTTGAGAAGAGGAACAAGACAATGGTGCCCACTCTCACCACTCTTATTCAATACAGTACTGGAGGTTTTGACCAGAGCAATTAGGCAAGAAAAAGAAAAAAAAGGTATCCAAATTGGCAAGGAAGTAGTGAAACTCTTGGTGTTTGCATAGGACATGATTCTATAGATAGGAAACCCTTAAAAATCCATCAGAAAACTATTAAAAATAATCAACAACTGCAGCAAAGTTGCAGGGTACAAAATCAACTTGAAAAAATCAGTTGCATTTCTATACTCTAATAACAAACTAACAGAAAGAGAAGTCAAGAATACAATCCCATTTACAATCACAACAAAAAGAATAAAATATCTAGGAATGAGTTTAACCAAGGCAGTGAAAGACCTATACAATGGAAACTATACCTCATTATTGAAATAAATCAATGATGACATAAAGAAATGGAATGATATTCCATGCACATGGATTGGAAGAATAAACATAGTTAAAATGTCCATACTGTCTAAAGCTATCTACAGATTCAACGCAATCCCATTTAGAGTCCCAATGACATTCTTCACAGAGATGGAACAAAGAATCCTAAAATTTGTATGTAGCAACAACAAAAAAATACCTAAAGTAATCCTGAGAAAAAAGAACAAAGTGGAGGCATCTCAATACCTGACTTCAAAATATATCACAAAGCTATAGTAATCAGAACAGCATAGTACTGGTCCAAAACGGACACACATCAATAGAACAGAACTGAAATCCCAGAAATAAAACCACAAATCTACGGACAGCTAATCTTTGAGAAAGCAGCCAAGAACATACAATGGAGAAAGGAAAGTCTCCTCAGTAAATGGTGTTGGGAAAACGGGACAGCCACATGCAAAAGAATGAAAATAGACCATTATCTTTCACCATATACAAAAATTAACTCAAAATGGATTAAATACTTGAAGGTGAGATGTGAAACCATAAAAATTATAGAAGAAAATATAGGCAGTACACTCTTTGACTTTGGTCTTAGAAACATCTTTTCAAATACCATGTCTATTTTGGCAAGGGAAACAAAAGAAAAAAATTAAAAAATGGGACTTCATCAGGCTAGAGAACTTCTGCAAGGCAAAGGAAACCGTGAACAAAACAAAAACACAACCCACCACTGGGAGAAGATATTTGCAAATCATATATCTGACAAGGGGTTAATCTCCAAAATATATTAAAAAAACTCATACAACTCAACAACAAAAAAACAAATAACTTGATCAAAAAATGGGCAGTGGATATGAACAGACATTTTTCCAAAGAACATATACAGATGGCCAACAGGCCTATGAAAAGCTGTTCAACATAACTATGTATTGGGGAAATGCAAATCAAAACTACAATGAGATATCACCTTACACTTGTTAGAATGGCTATAATTACCAAGACAAACAATAACAAATGTTGGAGAGGGTGTGGAGAAAAGGGAATGCTCATACACTGCTTGTGGGAATGCAAACTATTGTAGCCACCATGGAAAACAGTATGGATATTTCTTGAAAAATTAAAACTAGAAATTGCATACAATCCAGCTATCCTACTACTGGGTATTTATCCAAAGAACTTGAAATCAACAATTCAAAGAGACTTATGCACCACTATGTCCATTGCAGCATTATTCACAATAGCCAAGATATGGAAGCAACCCAAGTGTCCGTCAATAGATGAATTGATAAAGAAGATGTGGTATACATATAGAATGGAATACTACTCAACCATAAGAAAGACAAAATTGTCCCATTTGCAACAACATGGATGGACCTTGAGGATACTATGTTAAGTGAAATAAGCAAGACAGAAAAAGAGATACACCACATGATTTCAC
This sequence comes from Equus caballus, assembly GCF_041296265.1. Classification (NCBI taxonomy): domain Eukaryota; kingdom Metazoa; phylum Chordata; class Mammalia; order Perissodactyla; family Equidae; genus Equus; species Equus caballus. The sequence goes on along the minus strand of NC_091715.1, from coordinate 123,304,072 downwards.
TCATATGTGGAAGCTAAACAAACACATGGACAAATGGAACAGATTAGTGGTTACCAGAGGGGAAGGGGTTGGGGCCTGGGCATATCCAGTAAAGGGGCACATACATATGGTGGTGACAAATAGTGTACAACTGAAATTTCATCATGTTATAGACTATCATGACCTCAACAAAATAATTTTAAAAATCTAAAAAAAAATTACACAAGTGAAGACACAAAAATCACACAAAATGGAGACATTTTCTGCCTTAACGACACAAAGTCATTTTCAAATATTTGCGCTGAAGACTCTTTGATGAGATGAACATCATGAAGTCTTTCCATTAAAGCTTGTTTGAAGTCTGCCATTCAACTTCATGCTGCTGATATGTGGGACTGTAACATTGGGGTTAGCCTGACTGAGCCCAGGCTAATCAGAATCATAGTTATTTCAACTTGACATCCATTGTACTGAGGTAAAGTAGAAGGATGTAAAACAAAGAAGAAGAAAGGAACTAGGTTAGCCCCACACAGCTTGGACTCCGTGTATGAATTTGAGAAGCTTTTGTTTCTTTACCCCTCAATTCTGACTCTGAAATCTTCTGACCCAGTGGCTCCTAAGATTTAACATTGAAGGATTCCACTAGTCTTTAATCAAGTCATATCTACTGGAATCTCATTTACCCCCTCACTAGTATTCTCATAATGTAGCTTACCCCATCAAACACCTCACTTGATTATCTATCAAAGTTTGTTTTAGTTAGTTAAAGAAGACATAAGAAATCTAGAGTATATGCAGAGAAGCAAAATGTGACGATAACAAATTGGGGACTTCTGTAGATGGGCATCTGAAAAAGAAATAGTTTCTTCAGTTTCAAAGATAAAGCTGAGGGGTTATAGGCTAAGAGGAAATAATATCACAAAGGTGCTAGAAAGGTGAGCACAAAGTTGTTTCAAAGTTCCTAAAAACCAAGTTCTTGAAGATCCTGTTATAGCTTGTGCCATGTTTTGAGGTATGGTTCAGCATTGTCTGTCACAATTCAGGCAGATTCAAGATTTATGGTGGGATTCACCACTAAAGACTAAGTAAGCTGTGACTAGGAGAGAAAGGAGACTGGGGAAAAATGTGACTCAGAGGCTGATCAGTGTAAGGGAACCTGGGGAGTAAAATGCAATATTCAAAGATGTATGGAGAATATGCGATTGTTTTTAAAAAGTATTGATCTTAAAAGTATTTCAACCTGGTGTGTGGGACATTGCATCTAGAATCCAGAAAGCAGGTGATACACTGCGATAGGTCAGTAATGCTTTTGTGGTTCCTAATCAGTACATTTACAGCTAGGCCAGGCAGGCTGAAACATCCTGTCCTCATGGGGACTTTAGAAGTAGGCAATAAAACTTAGACAGAAATCCAGTTGGATGGCATGGACCAACTCTGAGGTGAGCAAAGGAAAACTGAAATTTTGTTTCATTGATCCTTTCTACTGTCTTTTTTGTTTCAATATCATTTATTTCCGCTCTTATTTTTATTATTTCCCTCCTTCTACTGACTCTGGGTTTTGTTTGTTCTTATTTTTCTAATTCTGTTAGGTGTCGTTTGAGGTTGCTTATGTGAGCTTTTGCTTGTTTAGTGAGGTGAGCCTGTATTGCAATGAATTTCCCAAAATATGGTCTATCCTTGAGAATGTTCCATGCGCACTTGAGAAGAATGTGTAACCTGATGTTTCTGGATGAAGTGTTCTATATATATCTATTAAGTCCATCTGGTCCAATTTTTCATTTAATTCTATAATTTCCTTGTTGATTTTCTGTCTGGATGTTCTATCCATTGGTGTTAATGGGGTGTTGAGGTCCCCTACTATTATTGTATTGTTGTTGATGTCTTCTTTTAGTTCTATTAAGAGTTGCTTTACAAATTTTGGTGCTCCTGTGTTAGGTGCATATATATTTATAAGTGTTATGTCATCTTGGGGGAGTGTCCCTTTTATCATTATATACTATCCCTCGTTGTCTTTCTTTATCTGTTTTGCTTTGAAGTCCACTTTGTCTGATATTAGTATAGCAACACCTGCTTTCTTTTGTTCATTATTAGCTTGGAGTATTGTCTTCCATTCCTTCACTCTGAGTCTGTGTTTGTCTTTGGGGCTGAGGTGCGTTTCCTGGAGGCAGCATATTGTTGGGTCTTGTTCTTTGATCCATCCTGCCACTCTGTGTCTTTTGATTGGAGAGTTCAATCCATTTACATCTAGAGTGATTATTGAAATGTGGGGGCCTACTGCTGCCATTTTATGTCTTGTTTTGTGGTTCTCTTCAGTTTCCTTTGTTTCTCGTCCCATGGTTTAATCTGTTCTGATGGAGAGCTGCTACTCTCTGTTGTTGTCCTTCTACTTATCTCCTTTGCTCTTGGTTTTGTAGCCCCTTTCCTTTTTTTGATTTTTCAGGAATGAGGGTTTTCCTGAGCATTTCTTGAAGAGGAGGTTTTTGGCAATGAACTGCCTTAATTTTTGTTTATCTGGGAAAGTTTTTATTTCTCCATTGTATTTGAAGGATATTTTCGCTGGGTAGAGAATTCTTGGCTGCAGGTTTTTGTCCTTCAGATTTTTGAATGTATCATTCCACTCTCTTCTAGTCTGTAAAGTTTCTGCTGAGAAATCTGCTGATAGCCTGATGGGGGTTCCTTTGTAGGTTTATTTCTTCTGCCTGGCTGCCCTTAGTATTTTCTCCTTGTCGTTGACTTTTGCTAGCTTCACTACCATATGCCTTAGGGTTGGTCTTCTTGCATTGATTTAATTTAGAGATCTATTGGCTTCTGTCACATGAAGTTCCATCTCTCTCCCCAGGTTTGGGAAGTTCTCAGCCATTATTTCTTTGAATAGGCTTTCTGTCCCTTTCTCCCTCTCTTCTCCCTCTGGTATACCTATAATCCTTACGTTGCATCTCCTAATTGCGTCAGATAATTCTCGGAGAGTTTATTCATTTCTTTTTAGTCTTAGTTCTCTCTCCTCCTCTGCCTGCAGCATTTCTATATTCCTATCTTCCAAATTGCTAATTCTTTCCTCCATATTATCGGCCCTACTGTTCAGTGCGTCTAGATTTTTCTTAATCTCCTCTATTGTGTTCTTCATTTCCAGTATTTCTGTTTGGTTCTTCTTTATAGTATCAAACTCTTTTGTGACATAGCTCCTGAACTTGTTGAGTTGTCTATCTGAATTCTCTTTTAACTCATTGAGTTTTTTAATGATGGCTGTTTTGAAGTCATCATTGTTTAGGTTGTATATTTCATTGTCTTTGGGATTGTTTTCTGTGTATTTGTCATTTTCCTTCTGTTCTGGAGATTTAATATATTTTTTCATATTGCTTGATGGTGTAGATTTGTGCCTCCACATAGAGATAGAGTTTAGTTACTGCTTCCACTTGTTTCTACTGGTGTGGTGGGGGTACAGCTGTTTATACTGCACCAACCAGGAATCCTATCAGCTGTTGCTAACTGGGCCTGGGCCCCTCCTCATAGTCAAAGTGGTCCTGTGGGTTCCCTCTTCAGCTGTGGGGGCCGTCACAAGGGGGCTTCAGGCTGCTGGTGCCTACTGTTGCAGACCACCTAGACATGCTCCCTCCTTAGGGTCTGCAGTGGTGTTATGGACTTTCCCAGCGGCCAGGGGCAGGATCACTTATATTTGCAGCTCTGTCACTGTCGGCGCCCACAAAATCTCACTTGTCCACTATGGGTCACAGCAGAGCTATGGGCATCTTCTGCAATCTGTGGTTAGCTCACCTAGCTATGCTACTTTTGTCCCAAGGTCTTCCAGCCTTGTGGTTGCCAGGTGGGTGCTCTCTACTAGTGCTGTGCAGAGGCTTTCGCTGAGGCTGCTGTGAGACTGTAGAGTTTCCCCCTGGGCCACGGAGCTGGGTCACTGGAACTCCACCCAGCCCCAGTCCTCTCCCCCAGGATCTCGGGGAGCCCCTTGCCCTGTCTGGTGGATAGCCAGAGACCCTGAGTGCAGTGGCAACTGGTCGGCTGATACCCTGCCTGGGATTCTCCTCTTCGGGACCCTCCCGGCATTGTGGATGCTGGGTGGGACCTCTCCACTATTTGCGGGTAGAGGCTATGCCTGCTGCTGGGACGGAAGCCTAGAGTTTCCCCCTGGGCCATGGCACCAGCCACCGGAACTCCACCCAGCCCCAGTCCTCTCCCAGGAGATCTCCAGTAGCCTCGTGCCCCGACTGGGTGACAGCCACTGGGACTGGCGGCGGCAGCTGGTGGGCTGCTGCCCCGTTTGGGATTCTCTCCGGGAGCCTCTCGGCGTTGTGGATGCTGGGAAGGGCCTCTCCACTAATGGTGGGTAGAGACTTTGCCTGCTGCCTGGACGGAACTCTGGAGTTTTCCCCTGGGCTGCAGAGCCAGCCACTGGAACTCCACCCAGCCCCAGTCCTCTCCCAGAAGATCTCCGGTAGCCCCGTGCCCCGACCAGGTGACAGCCGCAGTCAGTTAGATCGGCGGTGGCAACGGGTGGGCTGCTGCCCTGTTTGGGATTCTCTCTGGCAGCCTCCCGGCGTTGTGGATGCTGGGTGGGGCCTCTCTGCTAATGGCAGGTAGAGACTTTGCCTGCTGCCTGGACGGAACTCTGGAGTTTCCCCCCCAGGCCACGGAGCTGGCCGCTGGATCTCCACCCAGCCCCAGTCCTCTCCCAGGAGATCTCCAATAGCCCCGAGCCCCGACCGGGCGATAGCTGCCGTCCGTGAGACCGGTGGCGGCAGCTGGCGGGCTGCTGCCCCATTGGGGATTCTCTCTGGGAGCCTCCCAGTGTTGTGGATGCTGGGTGGGGCCTCTCTGCTAATGGCAGGTAGAGGTTTTCCCCACCGCCTCTGGTGTGTAACTCTGGAGCTTCCCTCTGGGCTTAGGTGTAATTGTGGGGGGCTTAGGTAGGGCTCTGGTCACCTGTTTTCACTGTCGCTCCTCTAGTGTGCGCTCCCTCCTGCCCTTGGTGTGTGGCGATGTTCTGGGGGCGTCTGCTGGAAGAAAGCCGCTTGCAAGTACTAGGCTGTTCGGGGTTTGGGGTCGGAGAGTTTTCACCTATCTCCACCTCCTCTCAGAGGGAAGTCTGTCTGCCTTCCAATGTATAGCAGCGTGGGTCTCTCAGTCGTCCTGAGATGCTATATGGATATCCTTTGTTAAGCAATGAATGTCCAATTAGTTGTAGATTCGGAGGGGGAGAGACAAAGAAGACTACTCATGCCGCCATCTTGGATCCCTCGGAAAACTGAAATTTTGAGAATAGATGGGCATCCAGGCCTGGCCACTTGCACGATAGATTCCATGTTTCTGATAGTTCATATATTGTTTATAGTGGTCAGGACTGGTTTAAGATATGGACAGATATGAGATATAGACATAGTTTATTAATGACTCCAGCTGAAAGCATCCCAGAGAGGGAGGAGCTACAATTGACTGACTGGCTTAATTCAGTGAGAGTGAGGGGGTAAGGGATTGCCCATACACTGGGGTGAAGCTGGCACTGGGTGACATACTCTGCTGAGTTGGGACAAAAGCCACTCTGATAAGCAGAATATGTTATTGATGGACAGATAGCAGCTCACAGTCATAGGCAAGCTCTAACATGAAGTAATGGAGCTATCCTAAAAAGTGGATGGAGCATCATGTCCAAGAGTCTCAAAGTTGTTGATGATCACAGATTCCCCAGGCAAGAAGTTATCAGGGAAGTCTACCAGCAGGGACCCAGACACAAGTCTGGGATTCTGAAGCAAGACTTTCCTTTTCTAAGGACTGGCAAATGCAAGGCAATGCCTTAGGCTAAGGTTACTAAGATATAGATAAAGTCACAAGGCAGGAATGTGGCAGAAGTGGGGTTCATGTGGTCAAGTGGTCCTAGCAATGGGGAGTGCGTAATGGAAAAATAAACTAAAGGAGATGCTTTGCATGTGGTTCATATTTACTACCAGTCTTTCAGTTGCTTAGTTAAATAACTATTTTACACAGTGGGGAATAAAATATGGATTAATTTTATCAGTGGGTGGTATAAGTCAAATTTTTTAAAAGAGGCTATTAAAAAAAAATAAAGTCTGGCATTTGACATAAAGGAGAGCTAACAATGAAGAGGGGAGTCCTGAGTTGCCTTCAATGGCACTCTGCTCTGGGGCTTTTCTATTTTCACCTACTTTGTACCTTTTTTTTTTTTAAGATTGGTTCCTGAGCTAGCAACTGTTGACAATCTTTTTTTTTTCTGCTTTTTCTCCCCAAGTCCCCCCAGTACGTAGTTGTATATTCTAGTTGTGGGTCACCCTAGTTGTGGCATGTGGGATGCCACCTCAGCGTGGCCTGAGAAGCTGTGCCATGTCCCTGCCCAGGATCTGAAATAGCGAAACCCCATGCTGCTGAAGTGGAGTGCCTGAACTTAACCGGTGGGCCACAGGCCGGCCACTTTGTAGCACTTTTTATGCTTCCTAAATATAGAAACATTGAATCTCAAAGAGTCTATTGGTATTTTGAGGGCTGTCTTAGGCTGGGTTCCTCAGAAAGCAGAGCCTGAGGCAAATTCTTTATTAGGGAGTGCAATCTCAGGGAGAAGGAATGAGGGAAAAGGTGAGTGAGACAAGGAAGTAGGGAGAGTCAATACAAGGATTAAACAGGTCACCACTTGATATCAAAAACTTGCTCTAGTTTATAGGATTGTCTTCTGAGAAGCTGTATAAACATCTGCTTCTCTTGGCAGTGGGTCTATGGACAGATAAGGAAATAATTTATTCTTCAGTACCCATTTCCCATTGGTCAGTGAAGCCCATGGTGCCCTAATTCCCCCTGCACTTTGGAATTGTGCTCTAAGAAGTTTCCTCATTTCTCACAACCTGGAAAAAATAGTGAAGCACCAGAAAAAGAGCAAAGGTGCTATCAGGTTTGTCCATAGGGAGTTGGTCAAGCCCCACATGGAATGGTTTGTCCTGATGGTAGGTGGAGTGGTAACAAATGGCCAAAACTCCTAGGGACAGGAGTGCCTAAAGTGGCATAGAAGAGATGCCTGATACCTTAATACAGACCAGGTCTATTCTGTGATTTCACTTGAACTTTACTGAATTGTTTCTACATGCACCAAAATTGAGGTACCTAATAAGATATCTATAGTACCGGTTATGATCTTTTGGTGCTGTTACAAATAATGCAAGTCCTGAGAGGGAGAAAATGAAGAGCTGATAGATATCTGTAACAATCTGATGTATTCCCTTTCTCTAAAACTTCTCTCTCCCTTGGTCTCTATCTCCTTTGCCTTGTCATTACTCTCTCTTCTCTCTTTTTTACTATTCTCCCTTAGTGATTAGTCATAGCAGCTTCCTTCATTATTTCATTCCCAACTCTTTAAATGGACATTTGCAACTACATTTTGGTAAATTCAATTCTATCTTTTCTATTGATTTTCATTGTTATTTCTATAATTATTTATCCTCATTTTGAATTGATCTTCAGAGGATAGTTACTAAGTTTTAGCTCTCAGCCTCTCTGGAAAGGAGTTAACAATCTGTAAAACAACACAAACACACAAGTAATTTTGTAAAGGGAAAAATTACCCTTCTAAGGCCAATAAGAACTTCTTTATTTATCTTTGTTCAAGGTTTTGGTCTTTGGATTCTAAATTGATTTTTTTCAGTACAAAATGAGGTAGTGTAAGTGAAATCAAATGAAAGGCAAAGAGTTAACAACTCACTCTTTTCTTTCCTACCATAAGTTGAAGCTCTTCTGGAGGGAATCTACCTGATAGAATGATTTTGTGATTATCTGTTTACTACTATATAAATATGTGGATTTGCTCATTTCAGACAGTGGACATTGTTTATGAATTGTTTCTGTACCCTTGGTGCCCTAAGAATATAATGTGAGCTCAGATGGTGAGAGTTATTTGTGTCTAAATCTTGATTGCCTTCCTGGTTTCTTAATTTGTGTTATCTCAAGCCCTCCTCAGTTTAGAGTGTTACCATAAGTTGAAAAGAGTCCAGTGGGTATAGACTTGTGTGTTCTGTGGCAGGGCTGGAGGTGGAGAAGTGCTAAATTTTTTAGGTCAATTCTTTTTATAAAGTGTGAAACTTTTGATGGTGATTTGGAGTTTTACTTTGCAGTTTTTTCCGTTTGCTTTATTTAAGATTCAGATTTCTGGCCATTTACTTTCCACAGGTTTCTCCTCTTTATTTTTTTCTTTTCCCACTACTTCAATTGTTTCTGTTTATTTCCTCCCTCTTATTTCTCTTTCACTTGACATCCATGTCCTTCTTCTCCTCTTTCTTTCTCTTCTCTTCCTCTTGACCTCTTCTATTTGTTGTCCTTGCCTTTATCTCCTACTTTTCCTCTCCTGATTTCTTTATTCCTCACCTTTTAAAAGCTTTCTTCTTTCCACTCCTTCTGATTTAGTTTTTCTTGATTACTCAAGAAAGTTTAGGCTAGGAAGAAGACCCTGTGATAATTTATTTTTATTTAGGATGAGGATAGCTCTAAAATACAAAGCCATGAATTCCATAGAAAGGCTTGCATAATTTTCTGGACAAAAGTTTGTAAAAAGTAAAAGAAATGAAATTGGGTTAGGGTTGAATAACTTACTTATATCATACAAAATTGCTGTTGCTTGATGTTTAAAAAAATAAATGCCTGCACTTTTAACACTTAGGAGTTTTGTAAACCTTTATGTAAACCTGGAGGCTTAAAGTGGTTTAGCTTCCTTGTTCCTTACTATCTATCACTCTCCATATCCCAACACACACACACACACACACACACACACACTCAACACACATACGCACACATGCACATAATTGTGCATGCCATATTTATTTTGTGACTGAATTTAGTTCTATCACAAATGGATTGCATACAAATCTGATAGTTTATTGCCTACCAAGGGAAGACACCCTTTGGATACTGCTTAGGGCCAAGCGTGAGTGGCTTAGCATGAAAAATCTGCTGCTTTGCAAAGTTAGCAAATAGACTGATTTTCAAGTGATTTTGCCTTGGCCTATTTCAACTGTTTCCATTGAAGGAGGGACTCTAGAAAGCCTCTTTTCTTCTGTTATATGATTGGGTAGATGAAAAGAAATGTTCAGATTACATTTTGGAATGTTCAGAATGCCAAAGGATTGATTTTCAGGAAATAGTTTTATTGAAGTGCAGCATATAAACAAATAAGTGCAGGAGACATAAATATAGAGCTCCATGAATTTTCAGAAAGTAACCACTACTCGGATCAGGAAACAGGACATTTCCAGCACTCCAGAAGACCACTCATGCCCCCACCCAGTCACTACCTCCTCTCCACCCCAAGGTAATCACTAGCTTGACTTCCTGAATTCTAATGCCATAAATAAGTTTTGCTTATTTTTGAACTTTATGTAAATGGGAACCATGCCATAGGTACTGTTTTTGTTCGATATTGTATGTGAGATCTAGCCACCCTTCAGTAGGTAGCAGCAGTTTATTTATGTTGTGTATAAACCTAGTTGTAGAATTACTGGGTAATAGAGAATGCCTATGTTTGGCTTTCATCTTAAATAAAGGAGCCAAGAACATACAACGGAGAAAGGAAAATCTCTTCAATAAATGGTGTTGGGAAAACTGGACAGCCATATGCAAAAGACTGAAAGTAGACCATTATCTTGCACCATACACAAAAATTAACTCAAAATGGATTAAAGATTTAAATGTAAGATCTGAACCCATAAAACTTCTAGAAGAAAATATAGGCAGTACACTCTGTCATTGGTCTTAGCAACATCTTTTCAAATACCATGTCTACTTGGGCAAGGGAAATAAAAGAAAAAGTTAAGTGGGATTACATCAGACTAAAAACCTTCTCCGAAGCAAAGGAAACCATGAACAAAACAAAAAGACAACCCACCAACTGGGAGAAAATATTTTCAAATCATTTATCAGACAAGGGGTTGATCTCCAAAATATATAAAGAACTCATACAACTCAAGAACAACAAAAAAACCCCAAAGAGCCCAATCAAAAAATGGGCAGAGGATATGAACAGACATTTTTCCAAAGAAGATATACAGAAGGAAAACAGACACATGAAAAGATGTTTAACATCACTAATTATTAGGGAAATGCAAATAAAAACTACAATGAGATATCACCTTACACCAGTCAGAATGGCTATAATTACCAAGACAAAAAACAACAAATCTTGGAGAGGGTGTGGAGAAAAGGGAAGGCTCATACACTGCTAGTGGGAATGCAAACTGGTGTAGCTACTATGGAAAACAGCATGGACATTTCTCAAAAATTTAAATAGAAATGCCATATGGTCCAGCTATCCCACTACTCGGTATTTATCCAAAGAGCTTCAAATCAATTATCCAAAGAGTTTTATGCACCCCTATGTTCATTGCAGCATTATTCATAATAGCCAAGATGTAGAAGCAACCCAAGTGCCCTTCTTCAGATGAATGGATAAAGAAGATGTGGTATATATATATATATACATATATATATATATATATGTGTATATATATATATATATATATATATATATATATACACACATAGACACAGTGGAATACTACTCAGCCATAAAAAGACAAATTTTTTCCATTTGCAACAACATGGATGGACCTTGAGGGTATGATGTTAAGAGACATAAGCCAGACAGAGAAAGACAAATACTGCATGATTTCACTCATATGTTGAAGATAACAAATACATGGATAAAGAGAATATATTATTGGTTACCAGAGGGGAAGGGGTAGGGAGCTGGGTGAAAGGGATAAAGGAGCACATATATATGGTGATGGATAAAAATTAGATTACTGGGGGTGAGCACAATGAAATTTATTCATAAATTGATAAACAATGTACACTTGAAATTACATAATGTTATAAACCATTATGATCTCAATAAAATTACTTGGAAAAAATAATTTCCAAAGTGGTTGGGCCAATTTATATTTCCATGGGCAGTGCATGAGTCACAACTGCTCTACTTTCACCCCCAACTTTTGGCATTTGCAGTCTTTTTAAAAGCTAATTTTCTTTATGGCTGGCCCCATGGCATAGTGTTCAAGTTCATTGCATTCTGCTTCAGTGGCCCTGGTTCATGGGTTCAGATCCTGGGTGCACACCTACAGCACTCATCAGCCATACCATGTCGGCAACCCAGATATAAAGCAGAATAAGATTGGCACAGATTTCAGCTCAGGGCTAATCTTCCTCAGCAGAAAAAAAAATTTTCCTTTGATATAATATGTGTAACATAAAATTTAGATTTTAACAATTTTAACTGTACAATTTAGTGGCCTTAAGTACATTCACATTGTTTTGCAACCATCACCGTTATCTATATTCAGAATATTATTATCATCCCAAACTGAAACTTCCTACCTATCAAACAATAACTCCACACTTTCCTCTTCCCCTAGCTCCTGGTAGATACTATTCTACTTTCTGACTCTATAAATTTCATGATTGTAGATATATCATATAAGTGGAATCATACAATATTTGTCCTTTTGTGCCTGGCTTATTTCATTTACCAAATGTTTTAAAGGCGTATCCACATTGTAGCATAATGTTTTAAAGCTTCATCCACATTGTAGCATGTATCTGAATTTTATTCCTTTTTAAGGATTTGTTCCTTTTCAATATTCCTTTGTATGTATAGTCTACATTTTGTTTATCCATTTATTCATCAATGGACATTTGGGTTCTTCCTACCTTTTGGCTATGTAAATAATGCTGATATGAACATGGGCGTATGGATATCTGTTTGAGTCCCTGCTTTCAATTATTTTGGGTATATACCTAGAAGTAGAATTGCTGGATCATATGGTAATTTTATTTTTAAATTTTTGATGTCTCAACATAGCAGACTTTTATTTATAGCCATTTTGTTATCTGTATGTAATGATATCTCTTTGGGGTTTTAATTCCCATTTCCCTCCTAAATAATGAATTTGAGTGTCTTTCATCTGTTTACTAGCAATGTGAATGCCCACTTTTCTATTGGGTTTTCTACCTTTTTCATACTGCTTTGTAGAAATTTTTATATATTTTGAATATGAGTCTTTAATAGGATAAATAAATTGCAAATATCCTTCACACACTGTGGATTGCATTTTTAATCTCTTATTGGTGTTTTTAAAAATTAATTTTATTGAGATAACATTGGCTTATAACATTATACAAACTTCACATATACATCATCATGTTTTGACTTCTGTGTAGACGACATCGTGTTTACCACCAAAAGTCTAGTTGACATCTGTTACCATACATATGTGCCCCTTTTATCCCTCTCTCTCTCTCCCCCTCCTGCCTTCTCCTTTGGTAACCACCAATCTATTCTCTGTGTATATGTGCTTGTTTGTTGTTTTTTTATTGTCTTCCACATGTGCATGAAATCACACTGTATTTGGCTTTCTCCATCTGGCTTACATCGCTTAGCATAATACCCTCAAGGTACATCCATGTTGTCACAAATGGCAAGATTTCACTTTTTATGGCTAATATATATATATATATATATATATATATATATATATATATAGTCCATTCATCCATTGGTGGGCACTTTGGTTGTTTCCAAGTCTTGGCTATTGTGAATAATGCTGCAGCAAACATAGTGGGGCATATATCTTTATGCATTCGTGTTTTCATGTTCTTTGAACAAACACCCAGAAGTAGAATAGCTGGATCATATGGTAGTTCTATTTTAAATTTTTTTCAGGAATCTCCACACTATTTTCCATAGTGGCTGCACCAATTTACATTCCCACCAGCAGTGTACAAGTGTTCCCTTTTCTCCACATCATCTCTGACACTTGTTATTTCTTATCATTTTAGTAATAGCCAGTCTGACAATTGTGAGGTGATAGCTCATTGTGGTTTTGATTTGCATTTCCCTAATAATTACTGATGTTGAACATCTTTTCATGGGCCTGTTGGCCATCTCTATGTCATCTTTGGAAAAATGTCTGTTAAGATCCTCCTCCCATTTTTTAATTGGATTGTTAGTATTTTTGTTGTTGACTTATTCTTTATATATTTTGGATATTAACTCTTTATTGGATATATGATTTGCAAATACCTACTCCCAATTCACAGGTTATGTTTTCATTTTGTTGTTGGTTTCCTTGGCCATGCAGAAGCTTTTTAGTTTTATGGAGTCCCATTTGTTTATTTTTTCTTTTGTTTCTCTTGCTTGAGGAGACATCATATTCAAAAAGATACTGCTAAAACCGATGTCAAACAGCATACAGCTCTTGTTTTCTTCTAGGAGTTTTATGGTTTCAAGTCTTACATTCAATTCTTTAATCCATTTTGAGTTAATTTTTGTGTGTCGTGTAGGACAATGGTATACTTTCATTTTTTGGCATGTTACTGTCTAGTTTTCTCAGCACCATTTATTGAAGAGACTTTACATTCTCAATTTTAAGTTTTTGGTTCCTTTGTGGAAAATTAGATGTTGGATCCTTTTAATTTCTTTTACTTGCCTGATTGCTCTGGCTAGGACTTCTAATACTATGCTGAATACAAGTGACAAAAGTGGACATCCTTGTCTTGCTCCTGTTCTTAGAGAGATAGCTTTCAGTTTTTCACTGCTCAGTATGATGTTAGCTGTGGGTTTGTCATACAGGGCCTTATTATGTTGAAGTACTTATCCTCCATACCCATTATATTAAGACATTTTATCATAAATGGATGCAGTATCTTATCAAATGTTTTCTCTGAGTCTATTGAGATGATCATGTGATTTTTATTCATTTTATTAATGTGGTTTCTCACATTGATTGATTTTGTAATGCAGAATCATCCTTGCATCCCTGGAATAAATCCCACTTGATCATAGCGTATGATCTTTTTAATGTATTGTTGTATTCTATTTGCTAATTATTTGTTGAGGATTTTCTCATCTATGTTCATCAGTGATATTGACCTCTAATTTTATCTTTTTGTGTTGTCCTTCACTGGTTTTGGTATCAAACTAATGTTTCCTTCATAAAATGAGTTAGGAAGTGTCGCCTACTCTTCAATTATTTGGAAGAGTTTGAGGATAGGTATTAAATCTTTGAGTGTTTGGTAGAATTCAAGAGAGAAGACATCTTCTATCCCCTTGTTAAACGTTCTTTTTTATTATTGTTGTGAATAAATGTTGAATTGCATAAGAAGTTTTTTGACCATCTACTCACACAATCATATGATTTTTCTTCTCTTGTTACAATGGGGAATTACATTGTTTGATTTTTTTTAATGTCAACTACCCAAGTATTCCTGGGATAAAACCAATTTATATTGCTATGGTATCCTTCATTAAATTACTTGAATTGAAGTTGCTAGTATTTTGTTTAGATCATTTGCATATGTGCTCATAAGAAAGAATGACATATATTTTTTGCTTTCTGTTAAAGTCCATTTTGGGTTTTCGTATCTTGTTTATGGTTGCCTAATGAGACTAGTTGAGGAGGTTGGTATCAAGACGGCAGCATAAGTGGAATCTGAAGTCACCTACTCCCATGGACACAATTTACAACTATTCTTAGAACAATTATCCCTGAGAGGGAACTGAAAATTGGATAAAAAGAAGCCCTGCAACAAGGGAAAGTCCTGACTGAAGTGGAAGAGGCAGAAATTCCTTTCTGGAGAGAATAAAAGCTACTTTCATGAGTCACAGAGCTTCATGGCTGGCCGGCAGCAATCGTAACGTATGCAGCCTTCCCCAGAGGAGCTGGGGAGTGTTACCACCATAAGCATCCTTCTTACTCAGCACAACTGAGATGAGTCTCATAATATCTGGCTTTGCTGACTATTACTTACAATGGGAAATAGCCCTAGAAAAGCTATTGGACATAAGTGGGAAAAGGCCACTTCTTAAAGGGCCCACACACAAATTCACCCATTTAGGAAACATAAAATCACCAGAAAGAAAGGTGCACAGTCCTTTCTTGAAAAGAGATTCCCCTCATAGGCTCTGGGCACCTTTTGGTGAGAGGTGAGACCTCTCCAGGGACTGAGACACTGGCAGCAGCAATTATTGTGACATTGTACAAACATGCTGACACAGACACTGACAGATGCCTTTAGAGTTCTTCCCCTGGCATGTTAGCCCAAGGTCTGCCTCACCCACTAGAGTACAATTGAATCCAGCTCAGCCAGGGAAGGCAGCCCACCCTCAGGACCAGCCCCACCCAACAGCAAGCCCTTGGACAACTTGTGGGTATGCAAAGATTGGATGCCTGAATCCTCTGCAGGCAGGCAAGAGGATCTGCCTCGGCAGGGCAGGACATGCACAAAGAGCAGATGGAGTGTGTGGGGTGTTGGTGGAGCATGTGGGAGACTCTGCAGGGGAGCAACTGGGTCCACTTCAGGGGGTCAGGACATGCCCATGGGCCAGGACTGTGTTTATGATTGTGTGGATAGTGGGCCATGGGGATTGTCAGCTGCAGAAGACTTGTGCTTCTCAAACAGCCACAGTTTGGGATTGAACTCCCCTTCCAAAGACTGAAACAATTGGGTGCTCCTGTGCCTGTGGCAAGCCCCAATCACCAGCAATACTGAGAGAGCTGACACCAGCCTTGCAGATCTGAGTCCTGTAGGAATTGTAAGCCCTTGAGCCTAGGAACCAGGCTTGCTGGGGGCCCACTAGCTTAACAGAAAAACTGCAAAAGGCATGTTCTAATAGACCTTAGAGTCAAATGTGCTGGGGATCCCCAAACCTCATAAAGTGACTGAAGGGTCCAGACTGAAGGATCTCAGCCACATGCAGCTGAAAATTACAACCAGTCAGCCAGGGGGATTGCCTAGCCTCTTTGGGTGACTGCAGCAAGAGGTACCCTGCAACAACAGAAGGACACATGTAGTCCACACAAGGGTCAGTGCTAGAACATTTGGAACATGTGATAAGAGGGAAGCACACTGCTCTGCCTCAAAAGGAATCTCTTACATAAGGCCACATCTCCAAAATCAGGAGATGTAGTGGACCCACTTAGTACATAAATATAAGCACAGAGAAAGAGGTAAAAGAATATGTTCCAAGTAAGGGAACAGGACAAAACCCCCTAAAAAGAACTAAATGAAAGACATATAAATAACCTCCTGACAAAGAGTTCAAACAAAAAGTCATAAGGATTCTCACTGATCCTCAGAGAAGAATGGGTGAACACAGTGAGAACTTCAACAAAGGATTGGAAAATATAAAAAAGAACCAATCAGAAATGAAGAATACAATATTGGAAATGAAAAATTCACTAGAGGAACTCAATAGCAGAGTAGATGATACAGAAGAATGGATCGGTAAGCTGGATAAAAACTAGAGGAAACCAACCTCTGAACAGATAAAAGAAAAAACAATTACAAAGAAGAACAGTCTAAGGGACCTTAGGGACATCAAGTGCACTGAAATTCATGTTACAGATGTCCCAGAAGGAGAAGAGAGAGACAAAGGGACAGAGAATCTATTTAAAGAAATAATAGTTGAAAACTTTCCTAACCTAAGGAAGGAAACAGACATCCAGGTACAAAAATCAGAGAGAACCAAACAAGAAAATCCCCAAGAGGCCCACACCAAGACATATTATAATTAAAATGTCCAAAATTAAAGATAGAGAATCCTAAAAGCTGCAAGAGAAAGACAACAGTGACATACAAAGGAAACCCCATAAGGCTATCAGCTGACTTATCATCAAAAACTTTATAGGCTAGAAGGGAGTGGCATGATATATCTAAAGTGCTGAAATGAAAAAACCTACAGCCAAGAATACTGTACTTGGCAAAGTTATCATTCAGAATGGAAGGAGAGATAAAGAGTTTTCCAGACAAGCAAAAATTGTAGGAGTTTATCACCATAAAACCAGTTTTACAAGAAATGCTAAATGGACTTATTTAAGTGGGAAAGACAAGACCACAAACAGGAATAAGAAAATTATTTTTTAAAGGCAATAAAGTCACTGGTAAAGGCAAACATACAGTAAAGTTTAGCAGATCAATCACCTATGAAGATAGTACGAAGGTCAAAAGACAAAAGTACTAAAATTACCTATTTCAATGATAAGAGGGTAATGGATACACACACACAAAATAAGAGGTTAGATATGATATCAAAAACATAAACTGTGGGAGGAGGGGAGTAAAAGACTAGAGATTTTAGAAAGAGGTCAAACTAAAGAAAGCATCAACTAAATATGGATTGATATATGTAGGTTATTAGATATGAGCCTCAAGGTAATCATAAACCAGAAACCTATAGTAAAAACACAAATAAGTAAGAGAAAAGAACCCCAACATAAAACTAAAGAAAGCCGTAAAACCACAGGGGAAATCAGGAGAAGAAGAAAGGAACAGAGAAGAACTAGTAAAACATGCAGAAAATAAGTAACAAAATGGCATAAGTACATATTTATCAATAGCTACTGTAAATGTAAATGGACTAAATGCTCCAATCAAAAGACATAGTGTGGCCAATTGGATTAAAAAAGAAAATCCCTATTTATTCTGCATACAAGAGACGCACTTCAGACCTAAATACATTCACAAGCTAAAAGTGAAGGGCTGGAAAAAGATACTCCATGCTAATTGCATAGACAAGAAAGCTGAGGTAGCAATACTTGTATCAGATAAAATAGACATTAGAATAAACCTGTAACAAGAGACAAAGAAGGGTACTACATAATGATAGAGGGAACAATCCAACAAGAGGATATAATGCTTGTAAATATCTATGCACCCAACACAGAAGCACCTAAATATATAAAGCAATTACTAACAGACATAAAAGGAGAAACAGACAATAACACAATAATAGTAGGGAACTTTAACACTCCACTTACACCAATGGCTAGATCACCCAATCAAAAGACCAATAAGGAAACATTGGCCTTAAATGACACATTAGACCAGATGGACTAAGTAGATATATACAGAACATTCCATCCCCAAACTGCTGAATACACATTATTTTCAAATGCACATGGAACATTCTCCAGGATTGATCACATATTAGGCCATAAAACAAGTCTCAATAAATTTAAGTATATCAAATCATACCAACCATCTTTTCTGACAACAAACTTACGAAACTAGAGATCAACTACAGGAAGAAAATCAGAAAAGCACAAATATGTGGGGATAAAAAAAATGCTACAGAACAATGTTTGGGTCAATGAAGAAATCAAAAGAGAAATCAAAAATGCCTTGAAACAAATGAAAATGAAAATACAACCATCCAAAATCTGTGGGATACAGCAAAAGCAGTTCTAATAGGGAAGTTGACTACAATACAGTCCTACCTACATAAATAAGAAAAATCTCAAATAAACAATCTAATGGTGCACCTAAAGGAAATGGAAAAAGAAGAGCAAAGAAAACCCCAAATCAGTAAAAGGAAGTCAGTATTAAAAATCATAGCAGAAATAAAAGAAATAGAGACTGAAAAGCAACAGAAAAAAAATCAATGAAACCAAGAGCTGGATCTTTGAAAAGATAAACAAAATTGACAAACCTTTAGCTAGATTCACCAACAAAAGAAAGAGAGAAGGCTCAAATAAATAACATCAGAAACGAAAGAGGAGAAATTACAAAAGACACCTCAGAAATACAAAAGATTATAAGAGGATATTACAAAAAGCTATACGCTAACAAATTGGACAATCGAGGAGAAATAGATAAATTCTTAGAATCATACAACCTTCCAAAACTGAGAAAAGAAGAAATAGACAATTTGAATAGAACAAAAATCACTAAAGATATTGAAACAGTACTCAAAAACTTCCCAAAAAAGTAAAAGTCCAGGACAAGACGGCTTCCCTGGTAAATTCTACCAAACATTCAAAGAAGTCTTAATACCTATCCTTCTCAAACAATTCCAAAACTTGAAGATAAGTGGAAGCTTCCTAACTCATTCTCAGAGACCAACATTACCCTGACAACAAAACCAGACAAGGTCAACACAAAAAAGAAAATTACAGGCTAATATCACTGATGAACATCCATACAAAATTGCTCAACAAAATACTATCAAAAACGATACACCAATACGTTAAAAGGATCATACACCATGATTAATTTGGATTTATTCCATGGAAGCAGGGATGGTTCAACATCCACAAATAAATCAACGTGATACACCACATTAACAAAATGAAGAATAAAAATCACAAGATCATTCCAATAGATGCAGAGAATACATTTGACAAGATACAACATCTACTTATGATAAAAACTCTGAATAAAATGGGTATAGAAGCAAAGTGCCTAAACATAATAAAAGCCTTAAATGACAAACCACCAGCTAATATTCTCAATGGAGAACAAGCCACCCCTCTAAGAACAGGAACCAGACATGGATGCCCACTTTCATCACTCTTATTTAACATAGTATTTGAAGTCTTAGCCAGAGCAATCAGGGAAGAGAAAGAAATAAAAGTGATCCAAATTGGAAAGGAAGAAATGAAATTGTCACTATTTTCACACGATGTGATTTTAGATATAGTAAACCCTGAAGAATCCACTAAAAATCTTTTAGAAATAGTAAAGGAATATGGTAAATTTGCAGGACACAAAATCAACATACAAAAATCTGTTGTGTTTCTACACACTAAGAATGAAGTAGTAGGAAGAGAAATTAAAAATACAGTGCCATTTACAACTGCAACAAAAGAATAAATTATGTAGGAATAAATTTCACCAAAGAGGTGAAAGATCTCTACACTGAAAACTATAATACATAGTTGAAAGTAATTGAAGTAGAGACAAAGAAATGGAAAGATATTCCATGCTTTGGGATTGAAAGAAGTAGCATAGTTAAAATGCCTATACTTCCTAAAGCAATCTACAGATTCAATACAATCCCTATCAAAGTTCCAACATTTTTCACAGAAATTAAACAATAAATCCTAAAATTTATATAGAACAACAAAAGACCCCAAATAGACAAAGGAATCCTGAGAAAAAAGGGAGAAAGCTGGAGATATCACACTCCCTGATTTCAAAATATACTACAAAGCAATAGTATCCAAAACAGCATGATACTAGCTCAAAAACAGACACACAGATCAATGGAACAGAATTGAGAGCCC
This sequence comes from Equus caballus, assembly GCF_041296265.1. NCBI lineage: Eukaryota > Metazoa > Chordata > Mammalia > Perissodactyla > Equidae > Equus > Equus caballus. The sequence goes on along the minus strand of NC_091715.1, from coordinate 123,284,033 downwards.
AGATGTAAACCCACACATCTATGGACTGCTCAGTTTCAACAAGGGAGCCAAGTACATACAAGGGAGAAAAGCAAGTCTCTTCAGTAAATGATGTTGGGAAAACTGGACAGCCACACGCAAAGGAAGGAAAGTAGACTATCTTACACCATACACAAAAATTAACTCCAAATGGATGAAAAACTTGAATAAACCTGAAACCATGAAACTTCTAGAAGAAAACGTAGACAGTACACTTTTCTATATTGCCCTTAGCAGCATATTTGCAATTACCATGTCTGACTGGGCAAGGGAAACAATAGAAAAACATAAACAAATTGGGCTACATCAAACTAAAAACCTTCTGCACAGCAAAAGAAACCATTAACAAAATGAAAAGACAACATAACAATTGGCAGAAGATGTTTGCACACCATATATCTGATAAGGGGTTAATATCCACAGTACACAAGGAATTCATACATCTCGACAACAAAAAAAACTAACAACCCAATTAAAAAATGGGCAAAAGATCTGAACAGACATTTCTCCATAGAAGATATACAGATGGCCAACAGGCACATGAAAAGATGTTCAACATCAGTAATTATCATGGAAACGCAAATCAAAACTACAATGAGATATCACCTCACTCTTGTCAGAATGGCTATAATTAACAAGACAGGAAACAAGTATTGGAGAGGATGTGGAGAGAAAGGAAATTTCATACACTACTGCTCTGAATGCAAACTGGTCCAGCCACTACGGAAAACAGTGTGAAGATTCCTCAAAAAATGAAGACTAGTACTGCCATATGACCCAGCTATTCCCCTGCTGGGTATTTATCCAAAGAAAACGAAAACACAAATGCGTAAAGATATGTGCCACTCCTATGTTCATTGCAGCATTATTCACAATAGCCAAGACATGGAAGCAACGTAGTCCCCATCAAGGGACAAATGAATAAAGAAGATGTGGCAAATATACACACTACTCAGCCATAAGAAACGATGAAATCTGGCCATTTGTGACAACATGGATGTACCTTCAGGATATTATGCGAAGTGAAATAAGTCAGACGGAGAAATTCAAATACCGTATGATCTCACTCATAAGTGGAAGATAGAAACAACAAACATACCAACAGAGATTGGATTGGTGGTTACCAGAGGAGAAGGGGAGAGAGAGGGGGGTAAAGGGGTGATTAGGTCTATGTGTGTGGTGATGGATTGTAATTTGTCTTTGGGTGGTGAACATGATGTAATCTACATAGACATCGAAATATAACGATGCCTGCCTGAAATTTATATAATGTTATAAACCACTGTTACTGCAATAAAAAAAAATAAATGAATAAACACAGAGGAAAGAGAAAAAAAAAGACCAGTTTGGAATTATTTTTTATTTTATTCGAATCTCTATTCACTTTTAGATGAGTTCAACCTTGAATCCATCTCTTCTTGGAAGTCTTTAATTAGTTCTTTGAATTTAAGTTACAGATTTAATTTCCTTAATGGTTATTAAGATTAATCAAATATTTATTTATTCTGGTGCTAATATTGGTAAGTTTTTTAAAAAAAAAATTTTTCATGTAAATTTTTATTTGTTTTGGCAAATCTTTGTTAACGTTTTTCATTATAACCTTGTATTAGTTCTTTATCATTGTTTAATAAATTACCCTAAAAGTTAGCATCTTAAAACACACAAATTTATTATTTACATTGTTTCTGAAGTGACAAATCTGAAAGCAGTGCATCTGGGTGTTTCTTTCTCAAGGTCTCTTCATGAGGTTGCAGTCAAGATGTCAGGGGAGCTGCAGTCATCTGAAGGCTTGACCACAGGTGGAGGATCCACTTCCAAGATGGCTCACTCACATGGCTGCTGGCAGGAAATATCATTTCCTCATTGGCTTTCGGCTGGAGGCCCACTTCCTAGCTTCTCCATGGATGACTATCCTTATGACTTGGCATCTATCTTCCTCCAGAGCAGGTAATCCAAAAGAGAGAACGAGCAGGAAGCTGAAGCACATTTTACGATCTATTCTCCAAAGTCGCACACCATTAATTCCCCCTTCATTCTATTTGGTAGATGGGAGTCACTAATTCCAGTCCACACTCAGTCAGAAGAGAATTTGGATCCACCTCTTGAAGGGAGAAGCATCAAAGAATTTGTGGGCATTTTAAAACCACCACAAACCTTTTGTTAATTTTTTAAATATCTACAGGATATGATATTGATTGTTCTTTCTTACTTTTTTTTAAAAAAGTCTTACTGGGTTTATAAATTTAATTAATCTTTTCAAAGAATCCACTTTTGGTTTATTGATGCTCTCCCATGTATGTTTGTTTTCTATTTCATCAAATTCTCTCATCTTCATTATTTCCTTCTTTCTTCCTGTTTTGCATTTATGTTGCTGTTCTTTTACTAACTGTTTGAGATAGATCCTTAATTGATTTTTAGTCTTAATTCCTTCTAATATAATATTTTAAGATTATGTATTTCCTCCTAAGCATGGTTTTAAAGGTATCCTATAAGATTTGATATATTCATTATTATATAGTTCAAGCTATTTCAATTTTCTTTCTGATTTATTTTTTGGTCCACAGTATATTTAGAAGTGTGTTGCTTAATTTTTAAGAATTTAGTGATATTCTAGTTATGATTCATTGTTTGTTTTCAGCTTAATTACCCTGTGGTCAGAGAACATGCTTTGTATGATTTCAATAATCATACAGATAATTTGTGATATGGCCCAGCCTTTCCAATTTTGGTTAATGTTCCATTTACATTTGGGAAAAATGAGTGCTCTTCAGGTGCTGTGTGTAGTGCTTGTTAAAATGTCAATTAGGGCAAGTTAGTCAGTCATGTTACTCACATCCTATGCCTCATTACTGATTTTGTATATGCTTATTTTATTAGTTATTAAGAAAGGTTAAAATCTTTCTCTGTGATTGTGTATTTATTATATCTATAATTTTTGTTGTTCTCTATGTTTTTTACTTTATATAACAACTAGGTGGAAAACTTTTGGATTGTTACATCTTTTTGATGCCTGGGACCCTTTGTCATTATAAAGTGTCTATATTTTTAACATTTCTTTTAGTATGGCCTAGAAATTATCTGAAAAATTCCCTCAGTTTTGGTATTTGGAAAGTTTATTTATGTTTCATTTTTAAAAGATATTTTCACTAGACATAGACTTCTAGGTTAGCAGTTTCATTCCATTAGCTTCTGCCTTACCTCATTTCTTTTGAGAAAGTAGTTAAAAATCTTACCATTGTTCCTTTGAAAGCTATGTGTTTTTTGCCTCTTTTTTAAGATCTTTCTCATTGTCTTTGGTCTATAAGATTGCTAGATATTTTTTTATATTTTTTTCTGCTTGTGATTTATAGCGAAACTGGCAAAATTCTACATTTGTATATGTTGAAATATTTCTTCTGTCCCATTCTCTCTCTCTCTTCTTCTGGACTGTAAATACATTTGTTACTCTTTTCACTGTGTCCTTTACATCCTTTATGTTCTCTTCTATTTTTGTTTATCTTTCTCTCTGTGATTCTAATATGTAGAATCATATCTACTGAGTTTTTCCCCAGTTCAATACTCATCCTTTAGATTGTTTCTAATATGCTCTGGGACCAAACCGTTTATTGAATTCTTAATTTCCGTTTTTGTTTTCCCAGTTTTATATTTACACTGAATTCTGTATTGACTTCAGCTTTATGTTGAACTTCTCCATCTTTTCACATATTTTTTAGAACACATTTTTAAAAAATTTTTTACTTTATTATTTTTTTGGTGAGGAAGATTGGCCCTGAGCTAACATCTGTTGCCAGTCTTCCTCTTTTTGTTTGAGGAAGATTGTCACTGAGCTAACATCTGTGCCAATCTTCTTCCATTTTGCATGTGGGACACTGTCACAGCCTACCTTGATGAGCAGTGTGTAGGTCTGTGCCCAGGATCTGAACCTGTGAACCCCAGGCCGCTGAAGTGGAGCACATGTACTTAACCAATACACCATTGGGCTGGCCCAAGAACACATTTAACATATGTATCTTAAGGTATGCATTGATAACTCCAATAATTAGATCTCCTCTACATTACTTTCTACTGTCTTTTTTCTCCCTTGCCTTTTGCTCATTTTATCCTTTTCGTGGAATGCCTACTATTTTTTTATTTAATGTAATAGTTTTTATATTAAAATTTGTTGCCATAATTTAAGTGCATGGCAAATGGTTTTTTTCCTTCAGAGAGGATTTACTTTTACTTCTAATGGACAATTAAGGGAGGGCGAGATCACCTTTATCAAGTCTTGATTTGAAATTATTTTAAAAATGTGTTTCATTCCTTTAGAGGGCTAAACTAGTTCTGATTTCTCTTTATTACTGGAGAGTGGTATTTCAGGGGCCCCAACTCTATGACTGGCATGCTAGGGCTGTTCTTCCTTGACAGGACGTGAATACCATTTTTATCTCTCTTATTCCATGAGATTTCTGAAAGCTCAGTTTATCTGTGAAGCCTACCAGCCACTGATTTCTGTTTGATTTACTAGTCTCTCTGTTACTGTTTAAAAGTTGGCAAACACCTCGACGGAAAAAGTGGAACTGAATTTTGGTTAACTCCTTGTTCTTCATTTTACCCCAGAATCTTAGACCCTCAAATCTTTATTGTCATAGTAATTCTCCAATCTATTCAAATAGATTATTTTTTAAATCTTACTTTCCTAGTTGCTGTGGGCAGGAATGTGTGTCTATAATGAAGTAGTCTGCTCTATTTGGAAGACAAAGTCCCAAAAATGTTTTGAAAATGAGTGGGAAATCACAAAGTTTCTGTGGCTAGGGGAGTCAAGCCACATAGTTTATATACTCACTCATTTCATTCATTCATTCAAAAAAAGTTTTCTGAATGTATATTCTAGGCAAAGCACTGTGGTGTATGGAAAGGTAAATGTGATTTATGAACCCTGAACTGATGAAGATAGTTTGCCTTCAAAAGAGGGGTATGATTAGTTTAACTCATTGTACTTGTGGTTCAAAACAGAGAAAAAAATCATCTTCACCCTAACAACTTCTGACAGGAAAGACAAAATATGTGCACATGCATCTGTGATATAACATAAACTGTTCTAAGTGCCATGGAGGAGATAAACATAAAGGAATGTGAGCAAAAAATCAGAGAAATGTGAGAATATTTCTAGATTTGAAAGATTCCATAGAGCAGAAAGCATTTAAAATAAGCCTTGTAGACCAAGTTGAATTTGGATGTGCAAGAGATGAAAGAAAGACATAACAGGCAGAGGAAATTATGTTAGCAAAATCACATGGGTAGAAAAATGTGAGGTAAGTTCTGTGAATGAGTAGTAGAATAGTTTGAGTGTGATATAGAGTACATAGAGGGGAATTTTGGGCTATAGGTCTGAAAAGGAAGGGAGATAGATTCAAGATCTTGGAGTGTCCTAAATGCCATTCTTAGGAGTTTACTTTTCATTATGACAGATATTTTACTGGACTAAATATTTTACTTCATTCCTCCTGTACCAGTTATTGAACTTATCATTTTATTTTGTTTTCTTTTTCTTTATTTCCACTGTGTTTTCTGACTACATTTTCTTCATCTAGGCCCTGGCAAAATGGGAGAAGCACACAATTTATAGGTAGCTGTTGGTCATAATTTTGCCCAAGTAGATAGTGGAAGAAGAATTACAGAGTTAAAGACTTGATAACTATCTGAGTTGTTTAATAGTGGAATGAGATGCCTTATATGGTCATTAGCAGCCTAAAACTCTGCGAATAATGGCGGTAAATCAATAAGTGGTGTCAGTACTTAGTATGAACTTTGCCTTATTTAACAATCATGCTATCAACCAATATTCCTTGATTTTAGAAAGTGTGTAGGAAATGTTTAGGTAAGCAGGACCTAAAAGCAGTATAAGTAGAAAAAACTTAAATTTTGGTGTGAGAACTATGCAAACTAACCAGTTATCTGTGCCTTGTCTCTAATCATCATGATGTAAAGCACTGGAACATAGTAGATACTCAACAAATGTTTTACTTTAGAAAAAGAAAAATGCCTTGTTGCCATTTAAATTAAATATTAAATTAAAACAGTTATACTAACCTTTTGCTCTTTATTTGTTTAGAAGTAAGAATGAGTCTTCTCTAAGCCAGCCACCTACTTTCTGCTAATTTTTCTCTCTTTGTGGCACAGTAGCATGAATTTTCCAGAAGAAAATATATATGTATCATGAGAAGTGCCTGTAGATTAGAGAAATAGCATGCCTCACGTATCACTTACTACCACTGGATTTGATGTGCTTTAAATTCAGTGATTCTAAATCTCAGGGGATTCAGAATGATTGCAAAGTGTACATGAATATATTTGCACACAGACTGTTTGTTATAGATTGAACAAAGAGCATAACTCATATAGTAATATGGTATTATTTTTCAAATGTATGTAGATGTCCATGTTGAGGTTTATTTTTTTTCACATGGATCTCAAACTGTTCAAGCACCATTTGTTTGACTATCCCTTCTTCATTGAATTGCTTTTGTACATTTGTCAAAAATCAATTGACCATATTTGTGTGGGTCTATTTCTGGATTCTGTTCTATTCTATTGATCAGTGTTTATTCCTTGCCAGTACCATAGTGCATTTTTGCATATCTTAAAATCAGAGTGAATCCTCAAATTTTATTGTTGTTAAAATTTCTTTTGCTGTTACTGTTCGTTTGCCTTTCCGAACAAATTTTCTTGTCAGTTTACATGCATCTCCAAATTATTGTAGGATTTTGACGAAAATTACATTAAATGTACAGATTGATCTGTGGAAATTTGAAATCTTGACTATATGAGTCATGTTTTCTTACATATTGACATAGTAATTTTTTTATGGAAATACTGAATATTGTGAATGTTACATTGTTGATTGTCTGAGTTTTGTCATCTTCCATGAAAGTTGTTTGATTTTGTTTTGGAAAAAAATAAGTAACTTGCAGATCAATTTGATCCCCTCAAGGTCTGTTTTTAATATTTTCTAAGGGAATTCTAGGTTAACCTTTACTCCAGGCATAGTTGAATTGTACTACTAAGGAGTGATTCCTCTGGGGTTTCCACTGAATGTCCCTGGGATCACCAAGGACTCTCTGCTGTGACTGGTTGGAACTTAAATTTTTACTGACTTATATGAGCTCTAGGAATTGCTAAGCTTGCAACCCTCTAGTCATTCTTTGCCCAGCTTTATAGGGTTTTGCATTATGCACTCACAAGGGATGGCTACATAGATGTCTGACACTTTTATTTCTGCATAGCTCTTGCTTATCCAGAATTCTGCCTTACAAATTTCAGCCTCCTCAGTATCTCTGAACTCTGATCTCCATCTTTTCAACTCAGCAAGGCCACCAAGCTCTGTTTGGATTATCTATATCTATACCCTCATTGTGGAGATTGCCTTCATATGGAAAGCTGGCGCTCTTGTGGGGCTCACCTTGTTTGTTTCCCTTCTCTTAGAGCTCCAAGGCCTATGCTGTCCATTGTCCAATATGTGAAAAGAGCTATTTTATATACTTTGTCCAGTTCTCTAATTGTTTATGTTGAGAAGTTAGGTGTGGTCCTTGTTACTACAATATAGTCAGAGTAGAAGTCAGCTAATAGTTTGCTGTTTACTTTGCATCTGAATTGATTGGTATGGTTACCAGCAATTCTCTTTCTGAGGCTTCCTTAAGATTAAATACAGAGATACTTCTGTTACAATATTGATTTAAAAAATGAATATACCATTTCTAAATTATAATTATAAGTAACTTACTCCTTTGAACTAACCTAGCATACTTGGGCCATTCTTCCAGCTATCTCATGTGTATGCTATGTTCATTACACTGACACGTCTCCCCACACCTTAAATATCCTCATGTTTTTCTCCAAATCTTTTCACTTCCTCGAAGCCTTCCATAGCTGAGTCTCAAACTTGAATACTTCCATTGGCCAGAAAGTTAATTCAAAAGTGAGACTATTCAACCTTAATTCATGTGATAACATTCATATAGACTATGATGGCAACCCTGCATCATTTATTATGGAGATCTGTGGCAAACTGAAAATAAAGATATCCAAATTCATTAAAAACAAACAACTAGCTTGAACACTTTAAATATGTAAATGCCATGAAAGATATCCAGAAATTGAGTAAATATTCCTGTTTAAAGTAGACTAAAGAGGCATGATAACTAAATTCAATCCATGATTTTAGAGTAGATAATTAATTAGAAAATTGAAATAAAAGTAAATATTGACAAGATTTGAATATGAGGCTCATATTAAATGATAATAGTGTATCAAATTAAATTGTCTAAATTTGATAATTTTACATGGTTGGGTAAGAAAAAAGCCCTTGTTCTTCAGAGGTGTATGCTGTAATGTTTCAAGTTAGATAGTCATTATGTCTCCAACTTGCTCTTAAACAATTTGTGGGGAGAGAGAGAGAGAAAATAGAAAATGCATGTGAGTATGTGTAAGCCAATAAGATGAAATGTTAACAATTGGTGAACCTAGGTGAAAGTTTGTGGGAATTAATTTTATTATCAATACAGCTTATATAGCTTAGAACATGTTTTAAAAACAAAAAAAGGTTGAAAGAAACCAAACCAAATTAAACAAAAATAACACTCATCTAACTAAACAAAACAGATCTATATGGCAGATTTGCCAATGAACCACTGTGACCTCTGATTAGTTCTCAGAGCATCCTTTATATTTTTTGATCCTCATGGTATCTACTATCTCTACAATACAAGTTTAATTACATTCTACTTTCTCTTGTTTCCTGTGCATGTGTCTTGTTTTTTCACAGTTGGATAAGCTACTTTAGGACAGTCTCTGTCTTTGTATTATTTATATATTCTCCCAGCAATTAGGAAAGTTTTGAGCACAAAATGTTCACTGAATAATTCTTGAATTTGGTAAGTTTACATGAAATTGGCAGATTGAACTCTCAGGTCTGGGAGTTCCTATTATCTTTACCATTTTTACTGAAGTTTTTACTTCCTAAGCAATCAGGGCAGTTATTTAATCTTTGTCTTTTTTAAATGATTCTAAGATTGGGGAAACTCAATGGGCATTTGGCCAGGAGGAGGAAGTATTCTAGAGCACATGAAAAGGTAGCTATTCTTTTTTGATATACAAAGTAGGCCACTATCTCTGTACTTTCATTCCCCAGGCCCAGATAGAAATTCAAAAGTAAAGCCTTACTGAGCTGCTATAACTGAAAGAGTCTGAACAAAGCACTGACTTGTTAGTGAAGCTCAAAAAAGTTTGAATATAAAAGCTTCCTTTTTTTTTATTACCTTCAAAAGACTGAGTAACATTTGACAGATGTTTTGTTTTTATGGTATGTCTACCCAGAATGTTAGATTGAGGGGCATTCAGAAGGATCTCCTTGTATAGGACCAGTTCAGAAGCCATAATCAATCTTAAAAATTCAGAGTAGCTATGTACAAGCTGCATTCATCAGTCACCAGTAGGGTGCATATATTTCATCATCAAAGCCATTATATATTGCCTCTCTCCTGATTACTCAGTCAAGTGTAATGTTAATGTGTCCTGTAGTAATGGGAAAAGTTAGCCTGAACTAAAGACGTGACTTCATTTTAATTAGGTCACCATGGGTTCAGGGTCAAGTTTTATATCCATTCATTGAACCAAGAGTCATAATTTCCCATGGTGAACAGCTGTATCTGCTAAGCTTTTTTTTTTTTAAAGAAACATTTATTTTTGACAAAAATAATTATATATGTTTAAGGTGTACAATGTGACATTTTGATATATGTATGTATTGTGAAATGATTACTGCAATCAAGCTAATTAACATATCCATCACCTCCCATAGTTACCATATTTTTTGTGAACAATCACCTTATTGAAGAGTAATTGTGCTCTCAAGATTCATCTTAAATTTATTCATAGCAGGAAACTAATATAGATATCTGTATAAGCTAAGAATAGGATGTCTGTATAGAGTCTTGTTGGGAAAACTATATTGCTTAACGAATACAGAAGTCAAGAAAAGGTAGTTGTTAATAGCTCTTACTAGCAATGAGGACATTCTGATATTTGGCTTCTTTTGGAACATTTTACTTCAAGGGGTGAGAATTTTTCTAGAATTTTGCTGCTCAAAATATGGACTATGAATAATGCTGCTTCTTTTCAAGATGTAGAAAGCTTGAAAGAGATTTGGTCACAACCTAAACAAAAAATAAATTTAGAGTAGTTACTAAATGATAAATTTGCTTGAATCCATCAGAGAACTGAGGCTGAAAAAAATCCAAATAGCTTGAAATCTAAAGAAATATAGGATCTTCCAAGGAGAAATGAGATACAAGTACTGGCTCACCTATGCCAGAAAACCAGACAAAGAGAGGCCAGATGCCATACAAGTCAGTTAAAAAAAAATCAGGTAAAATTTTTAAGGGATTTCTAAAGGCTATGTGTGAGCTAGTGTGAAAGTATAGAATTCTTGGGATCCTGGGCACAGACACAATTTGCATACACTTGTAAGCTCTTTTCCATGAGTGAGCGATCAGTGCTCATGAGAAATAGAGTAAAATTAGTGACAGGAAAAGTCATTACTCAATGGTGGAAAAAATGGATTTATAGAAAATAATAAATACAAAAGATGACAGAAAAAGAAGAAAAAAGCAAAGAACAGAAGGAACAGATTATCGATCATAGTATGACCACGTAAAATTATATTAAATTTAAATGGTATAAACACCAATTAAATGGCAGAGATTGTCAGAATATGTTGTTTATAGGAAATCCACCTTGAATGTAAAGACCCATATAGTTATAGAGTAAAATGGTCTTCCTTTGTCTATTTACATAGATACATAAATAGACCATGTAAATAGACAAATCCACATTTGACAGAACTTTTAGGCAGAAAATCAGCAAAGATATAGAAGACCGAAGTAATGCTATCAATTAACTTGTGTTAATTGACATATAGAGGAAAATTGACAAAGTAGCAGTTGAATACATGTTCTTTTCAAGTGCTCATGAAACATTCCCCAACATAGATCACGTTCTGGTCTATGAAACAAATCTGGTTTAAACAAATGTAAATAATTGAAATCTTATAAAGCATATTGTTTGAGCACAAAAGAATTAAAGTAGAAATAAATAGGAAAATATTTGGAAAGACAGAACTTTCAAGAAGGGCATGCTGACAGGTGGTTTATCTGGGAGAAAAAAAAGAACATACAGATATTGCAATAAATGCAGGCAAAGAGTCTTAATATTACTAGTCATTAGGGAAATAGAAAATTAAGCCACAGTGAAACTAACAGACTACTCAAATGACCAAAATGAACAGAGAAAACCCAGCCATTCCAACTGTCAGGAGGATGCATAGAAACTAGAATTCTCATACATTTCTGGTAATAATGTAAAATGGTACAGTCACCTTGGAAAATAGCTAAGCTGTTGACTATAAATTTAAATATACACTTACCCTATGACTCAACAATCCTACTCCTAGATCTGTATTCAAGAGAAAGGAAAGAGAGTTCACATAAACACAAGCATGTGAATGTTTATACTGGCTCTATATATAATTGCCAAAATTATGAAGCCACTCAAATCTCCATCAAAGAGGAAAAGGATAAATAAACTGTGGTTCATTCTCATACAATAAAATACTACTCACCAATAAAAAAATAATAAACTTCTGATATATGAAACAACATCGTTGAATTTCAGATACATTATTCTAAGTGAAAGCATTTGGATGAAAACGTTTACAGAACATATCTATGATTCAACTTATCTTACATTCTGAGAAGTCAAAAATATGGAGCTGGTTGAGAAAGCCATGGTTGCCACTCAACAAAATAGGTAGAAGGAACTTACCTCAACACAATAATGCCTGTATATGAAAAGCCTATGGCCAACATCATAGTCAATGGGGAAAAACTGAAAGCTTTTCCACTAAGATCTGGTCCAGGGCAAGGATGTGTAATCTCAACACTTCTGTTCAACATAATACTGGAAGTCCTAGCCAGAACAATTAGACAAGAAAAAGAAATAAAAGGCATCCAAATCAGAAAGGAAGAATTAAAATGATCTCTGTTTGTAGATGACATAATCATATATGTAGAAAAATCTAAAGACTCAATAACGACAATAAAAATATTAAAACTAATAAACAAATTCAGTAAAGTTTCAGAATACAAAATCGACATAATAAATCAGTTATGTTTCTATATATAAACAACAAACTATCCAAAGAGAAATTAAAAAAACAAGCCCATTCTTAATAGCAGCCAAAAGAATAAACTACTTAAGGAGGAAATTAATCAAAGAGGTGAAAGACTTGCACACTGAAAATTATAAAACATTATTAAAGGAAATTAAAGAAGACACAGGTAAATGGAAGACATCCTATATGAATTAACAAAATGGAAGAGTTAATATTTTTAAATGTTCATACTACACAAAGTGATCTGGAGATTCAGTGCAATCCCTATAAAAATACCGATGACATTCTTTACAAAAATAGAAAAAAAATAAAATTCATATGGAACCACAAAAGACCCCAGATAGCCAAAGAAATCTTGAGCAAGCAGGATAAACAAGAGACATAACACTTTCTAATTTCAAAATATATTACAAAACTATAGTAATAAAAACAGCATGGTACTGGCATAAAAACAGACATGTAGACCAATGGGACAGAATGGAGAGCCCAGAAATAAATCCAGTTATCTATGGTCAACTGATCTTTGATAAGTGTGCAAAGAATACACAATGGAGAAAGGATAGTCTCTTCAATAAATTATGTTGGGAAAACTGGATATCCACATGCAGAAGAATGAAATGATTTTTATCTCACATCATAAAAGAAAACCTCAAAATAGGTTAAAGACTCAAATGTAAGACCTGAATCCATAAAACTCCTAGAAGAAAACACTGGGAAAAAGCTCCTTGAAATTGATGTTGGCAATGATTTTTTGGATATGACATTCAAAACAAAGGCAATGAAAGCAAAAATAAAGAAGTGGGACTACATCAAACTAAAAAGCTTCTGCACAGCAAAGGAAAAAATCAACAGAGTGAAAAGGCAACCCCTGGAATAGGAGAAAATATTTGCCAACCATGTATCTGATAAGAGATTAATGTTCAAAATATATAAGGAACACATACAACTCAATAGCAAGAAAAGAAATAATACAATTATAAAATGAGCAAAGAACCTGAATAGACATTTCCCCAAAGAAGAGACACAAGTGGCCAACAGGTATATGAAAAGATGCTCAACATCCCTAATCATCAGGGAAATGCAAATCAAAATCACAATGCAGTATCATCTCACACCTGTTAGAATGGCTATTATTAAAAAGATGAAAGTTAAGTTTTAGCAAGGGTGTGGAGAAAAGGGAACCCTGGTGCACTGCTGATGGGAATGCAAATTGGTACAGCCAATATGGAAAACAATATGAAGTTTCCTCAAAAAGTTAAAAATAGAACTACCATATGATTCAGCAATCCCACTTCTGAGTGTATATCTAAAGGAAATGAAATCAGGTTCTCCAAGAGACATCTGCACCTCCATATTCACTGGAGCATTCTTCACAATAGACAAAATATTGAAACAACCCAAATGCCCACTACAGATGAATGGATAAAAAATATGTGATAGATATAGATATTTATATCAATGTAGATATCAATTTATAATCTATCTATCTAAAATGGAATATTACTCAGCCTTAAAAAAGAAAGAAATCCTGCCATTTAGACAACATGGATGGACCTGGAAGAAATTTTAATAAGTGAAATAAGCCATACATAGAAAGACAAATACTGCCTAATCTCATATGTGGAATCTACAATAGTCAAACTCATAAAATCAGAGAGTAGAACAGTGGTTCCCATGGCATGGGGGAAGTGGGAATTGTGGAGATGTTGGTCAAAGGGTATAAAGTTTCAGGTATACAGAATGAATAAATTCTGGAGGTCTACTTTATAGCATAACAAATATAGTTAACAGTATTGTACTGTACACTTGAAATTGACTAAGAGTAAATCTTAACTGACCTCACCACAAAAAAAGAAAAAAATAATGAATGGAAATGGTAACCATGTGAGATGATAGATATGTTAATTAGGTTAATTATAATGATTACGTCATAATGAACATGGAGTGCAGATGTCTCTTAGAGATCCTGATTTCATGTCCTTTGGATATATATCCATAAGTGGGATTGCTGGTTCATATGGTAGCTGGATTATGTGGTAGGTAGTTTATTTGATATCCTTTTTTCTTAATGTAAACATTTATTGCTGTGAACTTCCCTCTTTTTGCTTTTGCTGCATCATATAGGTTTTGGTATGTTGTATTTCCATTTTTGTTTGTTTCAAAATATTTTTTGATTTCTCTTTGGATTTCATCTTTGATACATTGATTTCCGGCGTATGTTGTTTAATTCCAAAGTATTTGTGAATTTTCCAGTATTCCTCCTGTTACTGATTTCTAGTTTCATACCATTGAGGTTGGAAAAGATACTTTGTATGATTTAAATCTTTTTAAATTTGCTGAGATTTGTTTTGTGACCTAAGATTTAATCAGTCCTGGAGAATCTTCCATGTGTATCTGAAAAAAATGTGTATTCTGCTGCTATTGGATGGAATGTTCTGTATATGTCTGTTAGGTCCATTTGGTCTAAAGTATAGTTTAAATCTAATGTTTCCTTATTGATTTTCTTTCTTGATGATTTATCCATTGTTGAAAGTGGAGCATTGAAATACTGTACTATTATTGTATCGTTGTCCGTTTCACACTTTAGATCTTTTAGTATTTGCTTAATACATTTATGTGCTCCAATATTGAGTGTATATAATAAAATTGTTATATCCTCTTAATGAAGTCACCACTTTATTTACATATAATGACTTTCTTTGTCTCTTGTTAGTCTTTCTGACTTAAAGTATATTTTGTCTGATGTAAGTATAGTTACCCCTGCTGTCTTCTGGTTTCCATTTGTGTGGAATATTTTTCCATCCCTTCACTTTGAGCCTATGTGTGTCCTTGAAACTGTGTCCTGTAGGCAGCAGATAGTTAGGTCTTATTTTTTTTTTAATCCATTTGGCTACTCTGTGCCTTTTTATTATGTAATTTAATTCAATAAATTTAAAGTAATCGTTGATAGGTAAGGACTTACTATTGCCATCTTGTTAATTTTTTTCTAGCTGTTTTGTAATTTCTTTGTTCCTTTCTTCATCTCTTGCTGTCTTCCTTTGTGAACTGATGATTTTCCATAGTGGTACTTTGAAGTACATAAAGAATACTTTGATTCTCTTTATCTTTTGTGTATCTACTATAGGTTTTTGGTTGTCATTACCATGTGGCTTACATGAAACATTTTATAAATATAGAAGTCTATTTTAAGTTAACAACAATTTAACTTAAATCACATACAAAAACTCTACCCTTTTACTCTCTCCTCAAACATTTTATGTTCTTGATATCACAATTTACATCTTTTTGAATTGTTTAACATTAACAAATTATTGCAGCTATATCTATTTTTAATACTTATGTCCTTTAACCTTTATACTACAGTTAAGTAGTAACACACCTTGTTACAGTATTAGAGTATTCTAAATCTTACTATAGACTTACTTCTACCAGTGGGTTGTGTATTTTTATATATTTTCATGTTACTAGTTAGTGTCCTTTTGTTTCGGCTTGAAAAACTCCTTTCACCATTTCTTTTAAGGCAGGTATAGTTGTGATGAACACCCTTAGCATTTGTTTGTTATATAAAGCCTTTATCTGACCTTCATTTCTGAAGGAAAATTTTTCTGGGTAAGGTATTGTTGGTTGGCAGGTATTTTAAATTTTAGTACTTTAAATATATTATCCCATTTTCTGCTTGCCTGCAAGGTTTCTGCTTAGAAATACAATTATAAACTTATGGGGGTTTCCTCATATGAGAGATTTTTTTTTCTCTTACTGCTTTTAAAATTCTCTCTGTCTTTTATTTTAGATAGTTTTATTTTAACATTTATAGGAGAAAGTTGTTTTAGATTGAAATTTTGGGTGGTTTCGCTTTATGAACTTGGATGTGCAAATCTATCCCCAGATTTGGGACTTTCTCAGCTAGTATTTCTTTAAATAAGCATTCTGCCTCTTTCCCTCTCTTCTTTTTCTGAGATTCCAATGGTGCATAAATTGTTTCTCTTAATGGTGTCCCTTAAGTCCCATAGGCTTTCTTTATTCCTTTTCATTCTTTTTTCTTTTTGTTCAATTTCAAATGATCTGTCTTTGAGGTCACTGATTCTTTCTTCAGCTTGTTCTAGTCTGCTCTTGGAGCTCTCTATTGAATTCTTTAGTTCAGTCATTGTATTCTTCAGCTGCAAAATTTCTGTTTGTATTTTTTTTTGGTATTGTTTTCTATATATTTATTGAACTTCTCATTTTGTTCTTGTATTGTTTTTCTGATTTCATTAAGTTGTTTATCTGTGTTCTCTTGTAGCTCTCTGAGTATCTCTAAAACAACTATTTTGAATTTTTTATCTGACACTTCCTATATTTCCCCTTGTTTTGGGTCAGTAACTGGAAGTTTATTGTGTTCCTTTGGTGGAGTCATGCTTTCCTGGTTCTTCATGATCCCTGTAGTCTTCTGTAGGTACCTGAGCATTTGAAAAAGCATTCACCTCTTCCAGACTTTATGGGCTAACCTTAGTAAGGAATGACCTTCACCTGTGGGTAGGGGCATGCTGGAGCATGCTGTGACCCTGGGACTAGTGGTACAGAGCACCAAATGTGGGTAGGTGTATGGTGGCTCTAGTTCCTGGGGACATGGTTACCTGTTGGCTCATGTCACTGGAATCTAAAACTTCAACAACTGTGTGGTCTTTGGTGAACACTGTATGGGTCTAGAGCCTACAAGGGCAGTTTAGTTCTTTAGCAGTGCCTCCAGGTACAGTGGATAGGGACCAGGGCAGGCATTAGTGGTGGATTGATTGAGTGGTGTGCACTTGCTTGAATGTGGGGGCCAGCTGCTGGTGCCTGTGTTGTGGCAGGTGCTTATTGCAAACAGAAATGGAGTGGTGGGGGCCAGATAAAGCAACAGGGTTCGGGGCCAACTGCAGGCACACTGGCAGATGTGGGGGCCATAGTTGTCAGCCTGCACTACCGTCTTTGCTGGTTCTCAACATGGGCACATGGCAATGGAGGCTAGTGCCAGGAGTCAGGCCAGGGTCATGCAAGAGCACAGCTGGAGGGGCTAGCAGCAGGTGAGCCCAGTGGTAAAGCCAGTGACAGGATATAGGGCTGAATCTGGGCCCACGTGCAGCTACAGGGGCCCAAGTTGTCAATGTGTACTCCTATGGGTGCATAGTCTCTCCATGGGCATGCACACAACAGTGGAGGCTGGTGAGAAGGGTCAGGCAGAGATGGAGGGATTAGTAGCAGATGAGCTCAGTAGAGCAGCCCAGTTATTGGAGACAAGGATGAATCCAGGTGCACAAGCAGCTGTGGGTGTCCTGGCTGTCAACATATGCTCCTGTGGCTGCATGGTATCCCTATGGTGTTCATACAGCAGTGGAATTTGGTGACGGGTGTTGGCAAGTGGACACCTGAGGGGTAGTTGCAGGTAAGCCCAGTGATGCAGGCCAGTGGCAGGAGATGTGGCCAAATCTGGGTCCTTGGGAAGCTTGGGGGCCTTGGCTATCAACGTGTACTTCCGTGGCTGTAAGATCTTACCACAGGTGCAGCCATAGCAACGGAGGCTGATGATAGGTTATCAGGTTGGCAGCATGCAAGTGTACAGGGAGTGGAGATACCCCCAAGTGTGTGCATGGTGATGGGGGTCAACTATGGGGTTCTAAGCTGGTGTCTTGCACTCACACAGCCAAAGATGCCTGGGCTATCTGCCCATGTGAGCCCTGGGCTCAGGTGGGGGTGGGGTGGAGGTAGGGAGCAGGGAAGGACAGAGGCAGCTGGGATAAGCAAAAACAAATACCTGTGGAGCAAAAACTAGTGAAATCTGCAGGGGGTCTGTGGTGGCTGTGCTGGCTATTGGTTTCTTCAGTGGTGAAAACTGCTGAGGTCATCTACAGAACAGGTCACTGGGTACCATTGTCTCTCCTATTGTATAGCTGATATTGGTAGCTCCTACTTTTCTTTCCTGTTACTTGTTACTTTATACATCTATATACTTTTATATATATATATACACACATACATACATACATATACACTTTTCTTTCTTGTTTCTTATTACTTTTTACTTTATACATCTCAGCTTTGTTGGTCTCTGGGTGGACTGAAATCAAAGTGAGTCATTCTTGTGGTGCCCCACAAGGCTGGGGAAGCTGGTCGTTCACTCCACTCTCCTTTTTCTGGTGAGGTGAACTCTTTCTGGTTGAGGAGTTTCCTCTTGGCACTGAGCAATGCTGACTTTGGGGATGGGATGATGCAGACAAAATGCAGCTGTTCTTTCTACATTTTGGAGGAGTTATTTTCAGAGTTTTTATTCTACTGTATTGCTGAAGTTTTTAAAGTGGACTCCAGACCTCCCCCAGAGCTATTTCTTTTTGTGGATAGCTGTATAATTGTTGATCTTTATGGGGAGATGGAGACTGGGCTCTCCTACCTTGCCATCTTGGGAGTGTCACTGTTTTTTTAAATTAAGTTTTTGATTTTCCCGTTGATTTCTTCTTTGATCCTTTGATTGTTCAGCAAACGAGCAATGGCTAGAGGAAAATTTAGTTTGATCTAGTACACATGTGAAATCAGCAGATTGCTATGTCTAGTTATATGAGACATGAACAATTAGAGAAGTGAATACAGTACCACAAATGGTCATGTCCAGTCTTCTTCCAGGCCAAGAATCTTCAATTCCTAGCAGTATCATGAAGTTGTCATCTCTTTCTTCCTTAGTTGAATATTTGTCAAGGAAATTAAGCAAGGAACGAAATATACCTGTCTTTGTTAGCAAATCTGGGTAAGAGCATGCTGAAGTCTTTTGAAAATAATATGTCATTAACTCAGGAACAGATGCCTCATTTTTGATGGATTTAATAGGAGTGTCTTTATTCTGAGGACAGTCTCCGTACATAGTACATTGAGGAAAATTGGCAATGAACTCGCCAGCTGTGTTTTTGGCTCCAGAAATCTTCCTTTTTCTTTCTACCCATCAAAACAGTTTTTCAGGCAAGTAGATCTCCCCCATTAGATTTTGAACTCCTTTCTGAGCAAAGGCCATGTTGATTAATCTTAGGTATTTCCTTCCAAAAGCCCAGCATAGTATCTGATACAGAGTAGTTGCTCCATAAATAATGGTTAAGGAAAATCAAACCCATCTAAGCTTCATGTTAACTCGTCAGGTCTCTATGGTCCTTAGGAGGAAATGACTATTGATAGGTTAATCAAGTAAAAGGGTATCTAAACTAGTTTGTGCCTTATCTCTCTTGAATAAATGGCATCTTAGTCTACTTATAATACACAAATCTCCAGAAAGACTCTTACCAAGTGAATGTAATTGTGGAAATATCATACAGATGAGAACAAATAAAATGAATTTTCTGTTGATATTGAATACACCTATTTTAGACGTATGGACAGTCCTGCTTATAGGCTGCCTCTAAACTCTAGTCTACCTATCAGAATAATATGTTGAGCATTAAAAAATACAGGACAATCCATAAAGAGTTGAAAACTTTATAGATTCATTTCTCAGTAACTAGATTATATGTTGACATGTAGTATGCACCTAATTATAGAGATATACTTACATTTGCCAATTTTGTGAGTTAGAGCTTGTTGAAGCTGGTTCTGTAACTGTAGTGCAAAGATCATTATGTGTACTATACAACAAAATTTCATAAGTCCTAACAATGTTTACTGCTGCTCTAAATGGATGGGGTGAAAAACATGCATCTGTAAAGGGCATAAGCACAGAGTGACCTAGTGTGTCTGAGGTAGTCATCAACAACATTGGTGTCACCATCAGCAAAGTCCCAGGAAAAGCTAGCAGTAAAGCAGGCATCCCCTAGCCATTGGTCTGGCACATTTTCCATAAGCTGATAAAGATAAAACTTGACCCCTTGCACCTGATAAAGACTTTGATAGAGTCAGATGAGGCAAAATGATATAACTTCTGCAGTTTTGGGAGTCATATGGAAATGAATCAATTTTGCAAATTACTTTATATTCAGTGAAGAAGCTGCATTTTACTGAGGTGAAAAAGTGAACCACTCTGATATCCATTTATAAAACAGTGGAAACTAACCAACATGACACATGTTAAAGAGTTGTCACAAGTTAACGTTTTTTGTGCCATCTCTTGCACATGGGACTTTGTTATTTTTTTGTACAGACAGTGACAGGAATCTCATCTTGGACATGCTGATGGAATGAGGTTTTTCTCCACTGTTAAAAGTATATCTCCTTCAACTTCACTTTCCAGGAGGATGGGTCTCTGTTTTACTTCCATAACAAGCCTGGAAATCCCCTAATAAACATGTAACATGGCACTAGACTGAGTATAGTGTTCAAAATTTTGACCTACCTTAAGACCAGTGGCCACCCAGACCCCAGTTATCACACTGTGAAAATCTTTCTTCTTGTGGGGATATCTTCAGAACTTTGTTTTTCGTACCACCTCTTTCCTGAAGGCTTGAGGAAATCAAAGAACAACACAATGTGGCTGCTATTCTTACCAATGACCGTCTGGGATAAATTGCTATAGGATTGAACATTTGCTTGTGGCATCAGGAATTAGTATTGAGCATTTATAAAATTATAAAAATAACTGCGATTGATTCTTTATAAATGAATTTGGCTATATGCTCATGCATAACATACTTTCTGAGTAATTAATTGTTTAAAATGTTCAATTATTTTCTGAATCACCTATATATATGCCCTGGGTAGAATCTTTTATATATATTAAGACTGGCTTGGGGCTAGCTATCTGCATGTTTAAAATACTTCAAGAAGATGTTGATTTGGAACCGAAGTGGAAAACATCTCAGAAACAGTCATTTCTGTTTGCCCTTATTCTGTTCTCCAATCTGGACCAATAATACTGAACTCTACCATCCTCTGTGATCCTCACATGAAATTATCATATATACACACATATGTATGTATGTGCATGCACATGCACCACCTCCCTACACACATGCACCTTGAAACTGAGTATTGAGAGCTGCCAGAGATTAAATCACATCTCCTTCCAAGAGTTCTCTGAAGATATTTCCAACACTATTCCTGTGATATTTACTTAATTACACATCATAATTACATAACTGCACATTGTAATTGTGTGATTACATGTGTTTACACTCAATAGACAATTAGATATAATCATCTTTAGCACATAAACACATGATGACAAAAAGTTACTTAGTGTAAACCAGGAACCTACATAGAAAGCAAAGTGGATTAAATGCTATTCTGCTATTCTGACCCTTTCTGTCTGGTAGTTTTCATGAGGTGGGACTAGCAGGACACCTCGCCTTAGGTTGGAGAAAGGGCTTAAGAAAGTATTCTAACTAAAGAGAATGGGAATGAAAAAAAATAAGGAAAAGTTTTCTTGGTTAAATTTGTCAGAATCACACTATTGAATTAATATTGAAATAAATATTTTTAAAAATTTATATTTGTGGATTTAAATACTTGCTGGGATATTGATGAATGGGAGTATCATCACATGTAGATAGAATTTTAGAAACAGAGGCACACATTACTTCATCTTTTCTGCCCATTTATTCATTCACTCACTCAGTCAGTCATCCATCACATGTATATTGAGCACCAAGTGTATAGTGGGACATGAGGTAAACACTGGTCTATGTCCTCGTTCTTCAGTCAGTACCCCTAGCCCCTGGTGTGCGGTGCTTTTACCTTCCATCACAGTGTGTAATGCATACCCTCCCCATCAAAATTTCCATCTGATGTCTTTATGTATCATGGTTGGATTGCCATCTAGGATATAATGAGTTGTCAGAGTCTTCAGAAGTAAAAAAAAAAAAAATCCATGCTGGAGTATTAAGGAGCTAAGCGATCATTTTAGTACTGGTACTGATAGGCACTGAGACAATAGTGCTCCTGTCTGGAGCTCATCAATATGTTCCAAGTGCTGCCTCTACTCAGGCCTAAAGCTGAGGCAATGCATCCAGTCCACAAGCAAAACACCTTCGTAATGCCTATGTCCACCATGCCCATTTCCCTTGAGGAAATAGATACCATCTCAATAATACCTAGTGCATAGTAAAGGGCCTTTTGTGGGACATGTCTTCTGTATGTGCTTGCTAACTCTCTGAATGAAGAGGAGTTAAATAATAAGCAGGGCCATCCCTGCCCATATTTCCTCTTTATAATAACCAAAAGTGATGGATTTTTCATGAGCACTATTCACGTATTTCTAAAATCTTCCAGTCAAACATCTACAGTTAATAATCTATTTTGCATACCAACTATCAATCATCACCATTATTCAGGAGGTGCTTGATTTGAATATCTGTTAACTCTTCAATTAGAAACTAATACTAGCTATCTCACAGTAAGCAGATGCCTAAACTCAAGGTAATCTACTTAAAGATATTTTATGATAAGACATTTTCTAAAAATAGAATCACAAAATAGAATCTTGGAGTTGGAAGAGAACTTAGAGGTCATCTGGTCCAATCTTCTAGCTTCCACTGAGTATAGAAATCTACAATACTATATCTTTGGCAGGTAGACATTTAGTCTGCATAAACATTTCCAGGACAAAAGAGCCAAATATTAGAGAAGTCAACTCATTCTGCTCTGTTCATGGATGACCTTACATTGAACTGAAACTTATCTCCTTTTAACTTCTCATTGCTCCTAATTCTACTCCAGGAGCTATACAGAATAAGTTTATATGTTTTTCCACATGACAGCTCTTCAGATAGGTAACTGCCATCCTCGCTCAACTTCTGCCTCCATTTCTTTGTTTGGTTTGGCCACCTAGACATTGTCAGGTTTTCAGATATTCTTTATACGTCATGGTTTTAGAACTACTTAGCCTCATCCTTTGGATTTTCTCCTCGTTGTCAATCTCCCACTGAAAACGTGAGGCTGAAATCTAAATACATTATTCTGGGTTGGCTTTACCAGGTCATAGAGCAGAGAGCCTATTAAATTCCTCCCCTCCTTATTATGGAAGGTTGTTTTTTCTTCTCAAGTGCAGAACTATTTGTCTTAAATTATATCATTTGATCTATCATTCCAGTCTGTTTAAAAGTCTTTGAATCATGATTCTGTCATATTAACTATCTATGTCTACTTGGGTTAATTAATAAATGTGGTCAATCAGTGAACTTTCTGGGACTACTTCAAGTTATTAACAGAATGAATAGGACCTATGACAGAAACCTGTTCATCCAAGTTACCACTGATTTATTCTTTGAGGTGCATTCTCTGGCAATGGTCATCCAAATTCATAAGTATCTACTTAACTGAATTCAGTCAGCATCATTCTGTGTAGTTGCCAGAGTTCTCACATCCCTTTCTGAAATCTACATGAACTCTAATTGTAGAATTCAGTAAATCTGCCAGCAAATCTGCCAGCTAAGTAACACTATGGAAAAAAGAAATGAACATGAATTTTTAGCGAACCCATATTGGCTGCTTTCATAAATGCCTAAAAGCCATCTGCTGATAACCCATTCTTGAATTTTACTGGAAATCAACATTTATCTCTCTGGAGTTTTGTTCCAGAATCCAACGTTTTTATGGTTTTGAAAATCAAGCCATTTACCCATATTTAGTCTTCAGGTACCTTTCTCATTGTTGCCCATTTCTCAAAGACTAATATGAGTAGTTTAGCAATTGTAAATGCATATTCTTCTGTCCTTCACAATTGAATTAACCAAATCTTATTTATATCGACCTAGTGCTGCTTTCTTATTAGTCTCCAGATCTTACTTAGGGTTTAATCCCCTTCCGAGAATACTTTATGAACCCTTCCAATATGGGAATATTCTAAGTTGTGAATCTTTAGAGGGATCCACAATGACTCCAGAAGCTTGGAACCCCTGGGGAGCATATTCATTTAACATACTCACTTTGGGTTAAATCTGATGAAACCTGTGTTAAAATTGCCCCAGAAGTCTCGGAGATCTCCATCTCCTTCACACTACCATATACCAACAATTTCTATATTTTTCCAATCCTTAAGTACCCTCTTACTGTGCATCTCATCAAAGCTGGGGCAAACAGATACCCTCTTTTCAGTGCCTTCTTAGTTACTAGCAGGGCTTTTCCTTCTCCTCCTTCATCTTACTGTAGCCCAGGGATCTCGTACTGATTCCTGAACTCCAGAACCACTAGGCCTACAAAAGGTTCCATACTTCTGACATTCTCTTAGGCTAATACTCTTGAAGGACCAAATAATCCCCTGGGGTTCTGCTCTCTGCCACATGACAGGTAAGTTAGTTTTCTACAACTAGGTTAGTTAAATGGAATGTCATCCATCTCAGGTAACAGAATCTCTTAATCCTGATGAAGTGTGCATGACTTTAAAGACTGTTAAATGTTGCTTTGGATGGTGTTAATTGCAGGCATTAAGGCATACTGGGGTAGGGAGAGTGGGAGAAGGGATATTTTAGGACAAATAAGTCTTCCAGTGGTGTCCTCTAGAATGGAACACTGTATATAAATACTTACTTACTCTGCCATGACACTTTGTGGGCAGCAGTGAGGTTGAGGCATTTTCCGCTGAGTTACGCCGTGCTTATGACAAATTGGAGGATGAAGACAATATGACAGGAAATGTTTCTGACTCAATAGATTGAATTTCAAACACCAGTCTCCTCTGAGCTCTTAACTGCAGGCTATGGTCTGTTTCCTGGGTTACAATATTGGGCTGTAATGTTCTAATCTTGGCTCTTTCTTCTCCAGAGGCGGTGAATAGTCTTGTGTCACCTTCTCACGCCTCGGTTAGACATAAAGGCTGAGAAAATACTATTCTCAGTCCTGATAGGTGAGGAAGAGTTAATTATAGCAGAATAACTTTTTCTCTTCCCTGGCTCCAGCTTAAGTGCATCTGCATTTCTCTTTTCTGTATCACCTTTTCTCATTTCTGAACTTTCAGGGAAAGGAAAAATAGGTGACTGCTGCTTCCTTTATGATAAGTTGCGTGGCCAAGTTAGCAGCAATCCTGAGAACTCTGGGTTTTGGTATCTGTGGCATATAATTGACAAGAATAACCCATTTAATTAGATACCCCCCCACTTGGTTATTATTAAGTAAAATCTTGAATAAAAATACAGTCATATGGTCCAATACTCCATTCTCTACCAGCAAACACATACATCTCTCACACACGCACATAGACACATGCATACACACACACAGTTATACTCCACAAGCACACATATAGGAGCTGACTTTCTGAATTTATGCCTATATTGTCAACTTTGCCATCATAAGATGTGAAGTTGGAGTCAGAAGGAAAAGGCAAAAGTGCATAGTTGACTTGATAACTGGAGTTCCTGTGGCCTTTTCATTCTTCTTTCTTTTTTCAGTGCTTCAGCATAGCTTAGTTGGCATCCCTGATGTACTTGGGAAATGTACAAGGCCACCTAATATGTACTAAACTCTGAATTTAGAGAGTTTAATTGTTGGGGACACTAGGAAATTGATATAACACAGGTAGGTAAAAGCACACTTGCGATAGCTTTTTGTATTCAGAGCCTGATACCAGAAGCTTCAAAGAGGAGAGTATTTCATAATAGAAAGAATTGTATTTATTTATTTATTTATTTATTTTGAGGAAGATTAGCCCTGAGCTAACATCTGCCACCAATCCTCCTCTTTTTGCTGAGGAATTCTGGCCCTGAGCTAACATCCGTGCCCATCTTCTTCTACTTTATATGTGGGGCACGTGCCACAGCATGGCTTGACAAGCAGTGCATAGGTCCGCATCTGGGATTTAAATGGACAAATCCTGGCCCACTGAAGTGGAATATGCGAACTTCACCGCTGTGCCACTGGACTGGCTCTGAAAGACTTGGATTTAAGTCTAGTTTCCTGAGCATTCCTCACTTAACCCCTCTGAGCCTCTATTTTATCTGTAAATCGTAGAATTATTGTGAATGTGAAAGGAGATAATACATGGAAAAGAGCCTATTGTAATTTTGGCCACAAAATAACTATTAAAATAAAATTATTTTTTGAGGAAGTGGGGGAGGAGTTGGTAGAAGAAGAATAAACCAATATTTATTGAAATTCCACATAACCAGTTGGAAACAAGGGCCAAGTTATCATGAATTACGTAGTTGTTGGAATTCTTGTCCATTCCCTATGCTAGAGTATAAGCTTACCTATGGCATTCAAAGAACTGAAGAAGGAGTCAATATATGAAAAATAGTTCCATGCTGACTACATAAGCTTGAGGGGTACCATAATGCTACTGTTTTGAATTTAAAGTTTGCAACATCAGTCATTATGAAAGACATTCTGCCCATAACCTACTCCTAGGCAAGTTTGGTGCCTTGATTATTGTGACTATATGATTCAACCAAGTTTTCTAAACTCAAATATCCTTAAAAATTGGACTCTATAATTCCCATAGTAGTTGTATTAGCTCTATATTTTACTTCAATTTATTTTCATCAGCAGTCCTTTTACCACAATGTCTACATTCCTGATAATTTATCTTCTTCATACTTATGTAACCACATTTTATCCTCAGGTAGTTTTTTCAAGAAAATTTAATAGTTGCTGCAGTCTGAGTTCTTGCTTGCTTAAGACATTCTGTAGCCTTTATTCTGCAGGGCAACTTGGCGAGAAATCATATATTTGGGTCACCCTTTGTTTTACACAACATGGTATATCCTGTTTTAGTGCCTTCTAGCATTGAATATTGCTTTGGAGAATTTTGATATCAACCAAATCTTCTTTCTTATAAATAATCTGTTTAATGCCTAAATGTATGAATACTTCTTTTATTAACATTGAAGGTCAGTGACTCAACCAGACTATCCACTGATTTGAGTCTCCCATGTCAATTTCTTTATCACTTTGTGGTGGAGTGTGATGTACCATCCTCTTTGGCAGTCAGTTCTTTTCCCAGAGTAATTTTCTTGTAAAGTTATATATATGTATAACTTCATATATATATATAAAGTTATATATATTTATATATTATATAAACATTATATATGTAAAATTATATGTTATATATATAACTTTTCCCTCAGATATATATGTATATATATATATATATTTAGGTTCCCTGATTGGATTGTCTTTGCCTAATGCACACACATATATACACACCCATAATCTTATCTCTAATTGCTTTATTATTTATCTTTTTTCCTGGATTCCCTGTGATTATCTCAGGTACATCCTCCTTTTCAGTAATTAGATTTTAATCCATATCTAGTCTGTTTCGTGAATATTAATGTTTATTACTTCTGTAATGGTATTGTTTTGATGCTTGGTTTACCTTGTTATCTCAGTAATCTCACTTATCTCAATGTGGTCTTTTATTTTCTTGTTCTGAGGTCTTATTTTACTGAAATAAAATTCTTATTAAATTATTTTACAACATGAAGTACTCATGGAGAATTTTCTTCCTTTCAATGGACTATATATATTTTTAACATCGGATTATTCAATCCTTCTTCCATTTCCCAAATTGGGTTCTCCAGAAGCACCCCCTGAGAGGGAGGATTCCTGGGTAGTAATTTATTAAAGAAAGAAGTACTGCCAGGAAAAATCCCAGAGAAGCAAGAGAGGAAAGGGAAGAAGCCATCCAAAGACGTGTCTTAGGCAAAGCTTTCTAGAGGGTACGTTAAGCCTGTTCATGCAGGAAGATTCTAGAATGTAAGTTATAGTTCAGAGTTCCCTCAAACCAACTCATGGAGAAGAGCTTTCATACTTTTTCCACCCATCAGCCACTGGTTATACCCCAAATTGATTGGGGCAGAGGGAGGAAGAGCAATATATTTTTTGGTGCTTCCATTTCTGATGGACTATAGGCAAAGTGGGCTCTAGCTGCTCAAGGGCAAACCTCTGAAAAAGAGCCTTGAATGCTGGTTATTAGAAATAAATTCACATTAAAGCAAAGGATACACACACAAAAACTTGTAAGAAAGGATTTAATGGGATCTTGGAGGAGCAGCAACACTGTCTGCTACACTTGCTATATTACTTTCATCTATTATTTTTAAATAAGTTTCATAGTTGCGATGCAGCTCGTTTTTATATTGCCTGTTGGTGAGGCTTACCATGTGTAAGCTCTATCCAACTCTTTCATTTATTCTTATATAAGGTAGATAAAATTTCTTTGATTTCCTTCCTATTGTTTTTGGAACCTGTTATTTTTTGTCTCCCAAGTACATTTTGAGGAATGCAGCATAGAAAGTTGGGGATAGGTGGAAGGGGAAGACCTGCACTGTTCATGGCTATAACAGTATGGATAGCCCGGATTCTGCTGTTTCTTCAAATATTATATAATAGGTCCTATATCTGGATTCAATCTACTAACTTGGGGAATATATCATATTCCTCTATCAGAATATGCTTGCACTTTAGATCAATCCTACAATTTGTCATGGAACCCTGAAAAATGTCAGAATTTTCCTGCTTGTGCTGAATTCTTGATGATAGTATGTATAGACTCCTACTCTTGAATAATTTACCTCAACTTTTCTCTTGGATTTGTCAATTTACTTTTCTTCAGATTTGAGGTTTATTCACAAAAATACTCTGGGCCTTGATCTACTGTCTTTCCTCAGAATGGAATTTATAGGACCCACATAGTATCACACCATAATGTTTTATTACTTTGTTTGGCTATCACTGTTCATTTATTTATTTATTTATTTTTATTTATTTTGAGGAAGATCAGCCCTGAGCTAACATCTGTGCCCATCTTCCTCTACTTTCTATGTGGGATGCCTACCACAGCATGGCTTGCCAAGCAGTGCCCTGTCTGTACCCGGGATCCGAACCAGCGAACCCCGTGCCGCAGAAGCAGAATGTGTGCACTTAACCGTTGTGCCACCAGACCGGCCCCTGGCTACCACATTTTAAAATTTACAATATAAAGTTTTATAATTTTCTTTATGTTGATGCTACTGTGAATTTCTTTTGCTCATTTATTCATTTATTTAGGGAGAGAGATTCTGTGATCTAGTTTTACTCTGCCATTACAAATGAGAAATTTATTGTCATCTCAGTCAGAAGTTTCCATGTTACTTATGGTAGAGTAGAATCAAATCCCTCTTGTCAAATCTACTTCACATGTTTATGTCTTTACCTTGATCTTACAGATGTTGAAAGTCACGTAATGGTCTTCTTTGTATCAATCAGCTTTTAAAACTTGTCTATAACACTTAGAGTTGTAAAAATCTAATTTAGGTAATAAACAGTTTCTTAAAGGGTCTAGTCTCTAATCAGAGGAAGTAATTTTTAAACAACCCTTAATGAGAATTAAACATAATTTTAGTCATAGATTTTCAGTGTTTTTTCCCCAAGAAAGCAAAGGAAAACAGTAATCAGCCCTTTACGTTCTCTCTGTGAACATTTTATAATGGTTAATTCAGGCTATCAACCACATCTCTACCTTGATTCAAATATCACTGAAGTTGAATGAATGTTGCATCCATGATGTCTACTTTCATCTCACTGGGTAATGTCCAGGTTGCTGAATAAGCTATGTAGATTGGGCCGAGAGAATGAGGAATTAAAAGAGGACTATGAAAGATTTTCAATGTGGAAAAAGAGAACAGCTTACATAAACATCTGTGAACATCTACTCTTTAAATTGGATGTGAGATTCTCTATTGCCTACTCCTATAATGAGAGCCAGCACCAGGTGGTCAGTAAAATTTCCCAAGATGATATACCTTGGTTTGTGTCTGTCCTCACTATGATACACCTCTGAAGTCACAGCTGCTCTAAGAGGAGGCCTCATAATTGTAACAGCTTGGAGATGATCATGTTCTTTTGGACTGTTGTGAAAGGAAGGCAGCTAACTAAAGTTTGTGGCTGCTTGAGATCTTGAAAAGGTAAGGAAAACACTAGTTTTTACCTAGATCATTTGATTTCTGTACTTGTGAAACAATTTTACAACGAAATTCTCTTGTCCCTATTTATTGCTACTTAGCCAGCTTTGCTTCTAACCCAGGGAAAATAAGAGAACTCTGGGATGGGATAAACAGGATCGCCAAAAAGAGAAACCAGATGAAAAGGCAATAAAGATTTTTGCTGTAGTATTTTTTCAGGCAAAATATAAAAAAAATACTTGGTGAGATATGTCTTTCTCATTCAGGTCAGTTTCTGTTTAGATTGTTAGTAGCTAAGTAGGTTTGGGATATGTGTTAGTAGTTTCTGTTTGTCTCCAGTAGACAGATGTGAATGATTCCTTTCTGTCAGCTTGCTCATTTTCAGAAAACTAGATTTGTCATTCTGTTGTTGAGGTCATAGAGTCACCCAGTCATCAGCTGCTGACTGCCTATCTGCTTTGACAGGGAAGGAAATTGAGGGTGTTAGTAGAGGTTATTTAGGGTCAGTCAGTGAGTATATTGAAAAGAAACCACAAGAAGCGCTTTGGCAGATTTGAATTGAGAGGAAGATAAGACCAAATAGAAAAACAGTAAAGTTTGGTTGTTAAGTGCTTTTTTTATGAAAAGGATTGTACAGTATCATTTCTTCTGTATATCCATGTGTGTATATTTTTCTTGCCTTTCCCATCAATCATAGAATAAATTATGAAATTATCAAATTGCCATTTATATTTTTCTAAACTATATTACTGTACTTCTAATTATCAGGATGTATGTGTATATGTGTGTGCATATGTGTGTATTTTATGCTGAACCATATGAACTTGCCTTTGTTATAGTTCAAAAAGAGCTAAATATTGGCAATTTTATATGATTTAATCTAACATACTGTAGATGATTAAAACATTCTTAGCTTTAGGTATTATTCTTGAGTCATTCAAAAACTGATTAGTTTTAGAGACTTTTTTTAAATTTTACTAAGGCAAAAATTTAAATTGCATGTACTATAAGACAAGTATATGTGAGGAAGCCCTTAACCAGTGAATGACATAGTAACCAGTATTAACTAGCTTTGGCAAAAAATAACGTTTTTTTAAGTGGAGCAGTAAACATTTTCTCCAGCTATTGCTGAAGATACATGGAAAAAAAGTGAAGCAAGTGGTGGTTCTTAGTTGGACAATAAAATTTGTTAGTAAATTAAAGAATAAAGCAATGGATTCTATAGTAGCTCAATCAATGATGTGAATAACTCACCCTATATGCTCTATGGGGAACTAAAAAAATTTCACTCCTGAAATTGTTTCAGTCAGTGCTCCAACAAG
Organism: Equus caballus; assembly: GCF_041296265.1. NCBI lineage: Eukaryota > Metazoa > Chordata > Mammalia > Perissodactyla > Equidae > Equus > Equus caballus. Next base: position 123,252,681 of record NC_091715.1, on the reverse strand, counting down.
TACAAAAATGTTCATCGAGAGAGAGAGAGAAAAGTTATTGAGTGCTAAAAAATGGCTTAGTTTTGCTATCCAGCGTTGATTTTCTCCTTTTTCATATAACAGTGCTCTGAATTTCCTTTAGAAATTGCTCTTTCCCTAGCCCTCTCATATTCTCACCATGTGATTTACATGAGATTGTTTCTACATCCAGCTTCAGGTGGAGCCAGATTGGTCTAAGCCAATCAACATATGGCATTCACCTAATAACTGGGTCATGGGTAGGCAAATGATGTGATCCAGTCCAATTACAATGAACCTCAGGAGTTTTGCTCAGAATGCTAGAATGAAGACTTTCTCTTCTCCACTGGGTTTAGCACTCTGAGAATGCATGATTGGGATTACTGCAGTCTTTTTTGAACACCATGAGGAAGGATAGCCTCAGAAAAAAGTTTGAAGGCAGAGGAAGGCAGAAAGAGAGACTTGCACGACAACAGAACTGGAAACCTGATGATATCTTGAATTTCTGGATCAAACTATGTCTAAAGTCAGTCCTATTTTGGAAATTTCTGCTATCTGAGCTAATCGATATCTTATTTTGTCAAGACACTTTTATTCAGGTTTATTTCTCACCAGAAAGAAAAATAATTCTAACAAATATAGGTGGTTAATTTGAAGTTTGAGGATATGCATGGGAAACATTTGATTCTCAGTAAAAATTTGATTTGAGAGAAAGCCAGGGAACTGTTCAAACATGTCTATCATGCAAATGTTAGAAGAAACACTAAAGTGTCTGCTTGAACAGATCTTCACTATGAGTAAAATTTGGATGAATAATTAAAATGTGTGTTCTATTAAGCATTTTTTCCAGAATATAAAAGCACACACTCATACGAAAAAATTTAAATGGTCGTTTAAGGCAGAAAACAGCAGTCACCTCTAACTCCACCACCCAGAGGAAAACACTGTCATTATCTTAGCATTTTTGCTTCTATTCTTCTTTCTATTTATTTTCACGTAGTAGAGATCACACTGTACATACAATTTTTATCCTGCTTTTTTTCATCAACACTAAGTAATAAGCATTTTCCCACATCATTAACAACTCTCCTTGGAGATCATGTTTTTCTTCCCAAGGAAATTACACTTCATTTGGAGATGTGATACAAATACACATGAAATAGTGAATGGCCTAGTAAAAATTGTGTAATACAATCAGTTCTAGCATATGACTGTACTAAAAATAATATGATTGTGTTATTTAAAATATGAACTTAAAATTGAGTTTTAGAAAATCAGCAAATTTGTCATAGCAAAGTTGGAATTTATAAGGGAATGGAGTATGGATTAGGAGCAGGGAAGGGGTTAGACAGTCTAGATCAAGAGAATTGCATTTAATGTATATTCTGATCAAGTTGGGGCATGGTCTATATAAAAGGAATAAAGGCTAGGATGAAGATTTAGTAAGGGTGGTCAGAAATAAGAGTTGATGTAGAAAGTGTTTTGATTTTAGAAGATCTTGTAAATCAGGCAAAAGGTTTCCATTTCTATAGAACAATGAGGTACATGTGAACAACTGAGTAAGCCTGACATTAGTTTAAGGGGAGTCTAGGGCATACAGAGGACTGTGTTGTCTCATGTGACATGTTTTAACTAAAAATTGTGGAGAAAGTAGGAGCCAAATGACATGAATGGGACCCTTCCAAGAGGACACCACGCAAACTATAGTGTTTCTTTTGCTAGAGAATTAGAAATCAAGCACTCTAGCTGAATTATGGCACTTTCTTAAAATTATATTATGCTCCTGTATGTTTATATTATTTATTTTCCTCACTGTAAACCTATGATATAGATATCATTGTCATTGCTGTTATCTTTGTTTTATAAAAGAAGAAACGAAGGCTCAGAGAAATTACAGGGACAATAATCCAGCTCAAACTAGCTTAAGCTAGTTTAATATAAATATAAATATGGATATGAATATGCATATAGTTTGAACCAGATTACTGACACTTGAGACCAAATAATAGCGATATACAATCTAGTAGCATATATTCTGAGAAATGCGTCGTTATGTGAACATCATAGAACATACTTACACAAACCTGGGTGGTATAGCCTGCTACACACCTAGGCTATATGGTTCTAATATTATGGAACCACCATCGTATATATTGTTTGTCATTGACCAAAACATCATTAAGTAGCACATGACTGTAATTGGAATTCCAATACAGGTCTTTTCCCAGCAAGTCTTATGTTCTTTCTACCACACTTTACTGCATTGCTAGTGTTAATGCTAGGGCCCTGGGTCTTTGTCTATGATAGCACAGGCATCACTCTTGTCATATTACTGCTTCTCTATTTGTGGATCCTAAACATTCATTCATTCTTTGGGCAGTGGTCATATGTCCAGATATTTAGGGGATTATGTACAATAGTAAAATTAACCATTTGCACTGTGCTATGAGACTTTGACTACATGAGACTGTACCTTTACACATAAAAGATAATTAGCCGTAGTATATAATTCTTAGTTCATGATATTTCCCCTCAAAATTCTGTTGATATTGCTTCATTCATTGCCTTTTGGGGCACAGCCCATGTCTGAGATGTTTGAGGCTAGCTTAAATTTTATAGCTTTATAGATAACCTGTTTGTTTTTCTCCATGGATGCTTGTAGGGAATTTTCTTCATCCTCCTAATACAAATTTATTTTGGTCAGGATATGTCTAAGTGTAGATCTCTTTTCATTGTCTTTTTTTAAAACCCAGAAAAGCTTTCTTGAATCAAGTCTTTGGTTATTGCTTCTGATATCTTCCTCAGTAACCTCCATAATTCTTGGGTTGAGTTTCTATTCTCTGTTCTCTATATCTATCATTTTTCTCTTGTCTTGTTTTCATGCTTGCCTATAACATTTTACTTGTGGGGACTGACCAAGTGTTTTCTGGGAGTTTACATCTCTGGATGTAAACAGAAAAATAGTAATGGTGTGGGGATGGAGAATAAAAGCACTCTGGTTGCTTCTGGAAGATATATGCATACACTAAGTGGTCAGCCCTTGCTTTACTAAATCATGGGATGGGCTGTGAGGTACGGATGAAGTGTGTTTTGGTCCTTAATTTCAAGTGAGATATCGGTTTCCAGCAGGACTGGACAGATGGGCTAGTATTAGCATTTCCTGCAATCCCAGCAATCACAGATGACCATAAGTGCCAATCTTCCTCAGCATTTTTGGTTCAGATTTGCAGGTTCAGGTTAGTTCTCAGTTAGTACTACAAAATGATAGAGTTTATTTTAGTGGCCAAATTTATTTTCATAGCTTTATAAATGATTGTTGTCCTCTTGTTGGAATAATAAATTGTCTAAAGTTTTACTTTGTAACATTTTAAAAGAGAAATTATATAACATAAGTTCACAGATTTTGAATATACGAAAATCTCTGGACATATACCTTGGGAATGTCAAGGCTCTACTATAAATGTGCTTATCTGAATCTATATATTTTACATATTTATGGGAAATAATAGTTAACATTTATTGGATGCTTGCTATGTACTCTATATTTTCTACGTACTTTAAATATATTAGTACTATAAATATATTAGGTTGTTTAATCCTCACTAAAACTCCATGAGAAATGTACTATAATTGTTCCCATTTTACAGATAAGGAAAACAACGCACACAGGGATGTTAAGTGGTTTGCCTAATGTCACACCACAAGAAAGTGTTGTAGCCTGGATGGAAATCTAGACAGTACAGCTCCAGAGCCCCAGCACTAAACCACTATGCAATTCTACCCCCCATATGTATACAATATATATGTATCATTTATCTATTTACCTATCTATAAATCAATCAATTGATATGTGTGTGTGTGTGTGCAAGGTGAATCTGAAATAAATGTCACGGACAGCCTCCTTTTCTAGATCACATCAAGTTTAATTGGCTAGATCCAGGCATCTCCAGCTGCTGAGCCTGCTGCTCTTCAAACCCCTGATCTTTGCTTCTGGATTTCTCTTCTGATTTATTACTATTTGTGCTTCCACTGGTCACAAGCATGAAGACACATCCGGATCTTTGAGTGAGAATGTGAATTTCTTACTTATGTCACTTGGGTTGCCCTTATCCTTCCTTACATGGATTGATTTACAAATTGGGGACCTACCTTCAGATTTTATATTCATTCTGAATATAACTATATGCTTGATTGTAGAATAAACAGCACTTGGCTTTGTTCTTGTGTTTAATTGCCATTCCCTCATCTGACCCAGTGGGTCAGCCCGCACTCTGGCCTACTCTTTAACCTCTTAAGCCTAAATAATAATACCAAGCTGGGAGGATTGCTGTGGGCATTAAATGAGAGAATATATGCAAAGCACGTGACATAGTAACTGGCACCTCAGAAGGACTAAATTAGTAACAATATGTCAACAGTTAATGTTGTGGGCTGAATTGTGTCCTCCTAAAAGATGTTGAAACTCTAAACCCTCAGTACTTGTGTATGTGACCTTGAAAATAGGGTCTTTGCAGATCATCAAGTTAAGATGAAGTCATTAGGGTGTACCCTAATCCAATGTAGCTGTGTCCATATAAAAAAGGAAAATTTGGACATAGAGACAGAATGTACACAGGGAGAACCCATGTGATGATGAAGACAGATTGGGGTGATGCATCTGTAAGTTAAGAAACACCAAATATTGCTAGAAAGCCATCCGAAGCTAAGAGGGATATAGAACAGATTCTCCCTCACAGCCCTCAGATGGAACCAGCTCTGCCAGGATCTTGAACTTCTAGCCTCCAGAACTGAGAAACAATAAATTTCTGTTGTTTAAGCCACACAGTTTGTGACACTTTGTTGTGGCAGCCCTAGCAAGGTAATAGTTACCTAAACCTCTCACATTCATGACTGGCTCTGATACTACTTACACAGAAAGAGAGTAACAGAAGATCATTGCAAAGATCTATGACTAAAACGCTATCCTCTGGAATACATCATAAATCGTGATGGTGAAACTTGAGTGGTTCCATATATTATTCATTTGTGGGAGTAGGTAGATATAGAGATTTGTACATGATAAGCCTACTCAGGCCTGTTGCCCTTTGCCACATTTGTAGAAAGAAAGGGTAATTAGAAGAGAATTGAAATGTGACAGTTGTGGAATCTGAAGTCATTTTCCCAGACACTGGCCACTGGACAGTACCACCAAGGTGCCACTGTGTTGGTCAAGGCTGCAAGAGTTGTTGGGATGCTTATATGAGTACAAGTATTCTCAAATAGTTTTGTCTGTCAAATTACTTCAACTTTTCTCATTTTTTTCTTTTCATTTTTTCCCTTGTTTCCTCACATCATGAGTAAGAAAGCCTTCATCAGTTCATTCAGGGTGCCTAATCTAGCCACACCCAAAGGACTGAACTCTTGGTTTGAACTGCCCTTGCTAGAATATAAAGCCACAGAAGCTCACTTTAGGTCAGTGAGTGACATCATTTTGATTTGATTCTGTGATAGTTTCTACATTTTTTAGTTCATGGTCTTGACCTTTGATTTAGCTTGAGTTTGAACACTGACTCTACTTATCCAGAAACTCTGGCTTTGGTCCTTGACTACACCCTTTGCAATGATCATACTGAATGCCATCCTTGTCCTCTACACTGTCTTCAGTGTTATTTTTCTAAACCTGACACTTATTTTCCTATATCAAAACATCCAATAGCTACCTACTGCCTAAATGACAAAGTATAAGCCTTTTCAAATAACAACAGTATGCAAGACTCTTCACAGTCTCATCTCTGCCTGTCTTTCTAGTTACAAGTCACGCTTAGGGTTCTAAAATATGCTTCCTCCCCAGAGGGGCAAATAATGGGCAACACTTGAGCTTCACCATAGTAGCCAATACTATATTTGTTGAATTAATTAAGTAGTAAAATATTTAGGGCTGTGGCATGAGGTTGGGGGGTAATGCTGGGCTCCAGGCATTTTCTAGTGTCTAAGCAGGGCTCCAAAGCAGGATATCAGAAGCACCTTGAGCACCATAGCATGGTGGCAAGGTACTAACAAGAGGGATGCAGGGAACCTGCAGAGAAACTTTGTCTGTTTCGCAGCTCTGCATTGCTAAGAACAGTTCTCTAGTATCTGTGAAATGAAGTACGTGCCTGAGAAGGAGACTGACTAGGGCATATTGTTTTTGAAAATCAATTATTTGAATCCTGCCGTGTCAGTGAATAAATGGACGTTTGGCTAATCTATGCACACCTTCCTTTTGCACATCTGAACCTGAAACATTACAGTGTCCTGCTAAGGCCTTAGACAGTAGGATTTGTGCATCTGCAAAGTCAGAATCAAAGACTAATCCATACTTGGTTATTCTGAGTGAACTAAAACACAGTAATTCATTTTCATTATAGATCGGGCAGGCTGAGGAGAGGAACTGATCCATTACTGAAATCTGCTGTCTGTTCTCCATTAAGCCTGCTGAGGCAAGGGTCAGTCTGACACCTCTCTATGGGAAAGCCAGGGGGAGGGGGATCATCCCCAGGAGTGTGAATTTGGCCAGGGTAGTTTACATTGTATTTTTGGCAGCTGAAAGTACACTTTAACTAAATGGCTTCTGTCAAAGCCTTCTCTGGTAAAGACTTTAGCAGAAAATATGTGGGATGATGACTGAGGAAGCTGCATGAAAGCCAAACAGATGTGGAAATCTTGTTTTTATAGAACATAGAAAACAAGATTTAGATACATGTTTGGTCTTCCTTGTAAATGGATCCCTAGGGGCTAAAACAGATTCCAGTAGGATAAAAATGGTGGTGTCCTCTGCTGCTCTTATTGTTCTTAAATGTTTGGGAAGATATTTTATCAGAGCGAATGCAATCGTATAGTCTTCATTCCTTTCCAGATGGTCATCTTCTGTTAAGCCTTCTTGGCTCTACAGTTTTATTTTTAATGAGTTCACTCAGCCATCAGGAACTCATATTGTACCACAACTTTGGATGTTTTATTCCTTTGCCTTATCATCGTTCCTATGTTGAGTGTGCATGTGTTTGTGATGGCAATGCGCATATATATGTATATATATATATGTCTTCTCTTTCCATTTAAAGTGCAAGCATCTAACATGCAGAACATTTGGCTGTTTTCCTTTCTTTTGCATTCTCCCTGTGCTTTTGGGTCTCCATAGCACAGATCTTACTATAACTCCCCTTTCCCACCAGACCATGTTGGAAAAGCTAATGCAGAAAAGCTGTTCTTGAAATTATATCACAGAGACAAACTGGAATAGAAGAACGAAGTGTATAATAAATCTTGAATTTTAACTCTGAATATGTTACATTTTTCCAAAATGACCTGAGGCAAGTCTGTTTCTATCTCTACATCTCAGGTTCCTAATAAGAAAATGAGAGGATCAGACAGCACTATCTCTAAGGCTCCTTCCAGTTCCATCTTCTGGAATCGATCATTACTATTCTTTGTCACAGGATATATGGAATTGAGCTTGGAAAGAGATCTGCTATAATAAATCAGGCTCTTACCTTTGAATAGCTTAGTTCAGCTACCATTTATTGAGAACCTACTACATACAAAGTATGATTCCAGACCTCTTACACATATTATTGCATTTAATCCTCAAAACAACTGTATGAGGCTGACACTATTATTTTCTCCATTTTCAGAGGAGACTTTAAGTAACTTGCCCACTGTTACATGGCTAGACAGTTCTAGAGCCAGAATATGAATCTATGTCTGACTCCAAAGCCCATGTTTTTAACCACTGTACTGTAACATATCACCTTACTGTACTGTGTTCCCTCCAGTTGAGGATATAGGACAGACTCAGGCATACGAACATGCATACACTTACACATATACAGATAAAAGAATAGCAAAAGGCTAAGAGTGAACCTGATGGGCTGTGGTTGTCTGTGCATGGATGAGCTTTAACCTATTTCCTGAGAGTTGACCTGTGATCTAAGCCTGTATACATCTGAAGTTAAAGCTATCCAAGTACTTGAAAGTGGCTAGGAAGGGGTGCTGAACAGCAGCATGGAAAATAAGGAGATTTTACCAAAGGCACAAGAGTAGCACTGCAGGAAACCCTGCATGTGTGCAAGGAAAAAAGATGTAAGTAGCAGGTGGTAGCATGAAGAAAGTCAGAGGGGGATGAAAAAAGGGACAATGGAAAGGAATCGAAGACAATTTTCTCCTGATCCCTGCCCAGATTGGCTCTATGTACTTCTTCACTACTTGCGTTTTCAAGCTCTGAGCTCCCCTTACTTCCCAAAACTAAATAGGAATTTCAAATCTTCTTAATCAGCTAATGATGAGATACAGATAGTATATGAACCATGAAAAATTCCTGTGTCTGATCCATGGGAGTAAAATGGAGGCAGCTTATAAAGGAGAAAAGCCTGTTTCTAATTGAACATTGTCCTGTGAGGTTGGGTGAGGAATTGCCCAACAATTGGTCAAAGTGATAGCTCATCCCCAGCACCAAGGACACATACTATAGATCCACTCTCCTCCCACTCCTCAACTCCATGTTGGAAGAATAGATCTTTTATTAGGCTATTCATTTTTTCAGAATGAGAGAGAATCCCAGTAGCCCATGTGGTTTGGAAGGAGAAAGGGGCTGGGGGGCTGAACATGGTGCAGTGGGAAAGAAATCTCACGGCCCATTTAAGCTATGCTTTAAGGCAGGCATTTAGTGGAGCCGAATTGTACTTAGTTGAAGGAGCTCCTGGGGTGAAAAGCAATGACCTGGCTAAGATCAAATGTTATGTCTTTGATCTGTGTACTATGAAGGGGGCGCTTAAGGGCATGGTGAGTGGATTTGGAAGGAATTCTTGTAGCAGATTAAAATGAGAAAGGGACGAAAATTTGTTCTGTTAGAAGTATCTACGGAGAGGCTGTTTCTCTGACTGGCTGGAGTGCAGCCATTGTATGAAGCTTAGCCATTAAGTCCTCACTTCATATGGCTTCAGGTCTTCTGTGGCCTGTATTATTCAGCAACTCTCTCAATGAAGCACAGAACATTTTCTGAGGTCATTTGTCTCACTTGGAAGGGCCAGTTGAACTGAGCTGTTAAAAGGATGGAGTAGGGCAAGAAGAAGCTTTCAGAAAGGAAAGAGCAGAGAGTCTTAGTAAAAGCTCCCTGGTTTCTGATAGGGCAGTGCCGGAAAGAAGGCAAGAATCATTCTGGAAAATTAATGGTATTCACATGAAGAGTCTTTTTGAGAACCCCAAAGTGAGGGCTAGAAAATTATTTGCAGTAGATGGAAGTCTTATTTATTATCCTCCACACCTCCTCTTGTGAATGTTACCTCTCAGCTGCTTCCATGTGTGTTGTTCGCTCTATGGATTAGCTGCTGCCAATTTAGAATGCCTCAAGCCCATCATTCCAAGTCTCATAACCCCATGATTCTCATTAGCAAACATTCTCATTTTATTATTAATTCAAGCAGAATCTCAGAAGGTAAAGCTGCAGCAAAGAATAAAATATGTACAAGTATCGTACATCCCAAAGCTAGATATGATTGAATTTATATAATTGCCTATTAGAGTTTTTGTGAATCTCTTCCAATGCCATGAAAAATCAAGGGTTATTTGGCATGCAGGATAGGGCTCATCGGATAAAGAAGAAAGCAATGAACTGCATTGCAAATAGCTGAGGCTTTGGCTAATATGATGATCTTTGATGCAAATGAGTTTTGCTGTCCCATTAGCCTCTGAAGAGCATTGAAGGATTCCCAATTATTACAGCTGCATTCTGGGAGGCTCTTTATTTTCCCTCTTGGACATGCAGCAAAATAAGACTTTCCATGTATCTTTAGGGGAAACAAAAGTTGTTTTGACCTTGTGGTTTTGTGAGAGACCTGAGAAACGTGTCTGGGAAACCACAGTTTTACGTCAAATTCAAGGTACAAAAATGATTGTACAAACAGTGAGCCTCTGGGTGCCACCTAGTTGAAGCAGAATTGTGAAATTTGATCCACTTTTTGTTTCTTCTTGTGGAGGCAGGATGGAGACCTGCAACATTTCTTTCTTTGCTTCATTAGTGAAGCATGCTACTAGTATGACCCTGGGATCAGTTGGAGATCCCTGACATTCTAAAATAATCTCTGTCCAGGAAATCCCAGAGGCCAGAGTTCAATCCAGGGATCACAGGCACCACCTGTAAATGTGAGATGGCATTCACACCTCATGGCTTTTGCCTAGATTTATAACTGGACTTGGAGAAAGATGAAATCAACCGGTGGTATGCATTTTCTGGGATCCATGCTGCTGCTTTTATTGTCTCCTGGGTACTCACAGGAATTCAGAGAAAGAATGATGATCACCAACATTTCGGTTGTGCCTGACAGTTTTTGAATCATTTTATTTTGCACTTCTTTCTTGTTTAGCATTTATCAAAAACCTGTCATGTTCCAGGCACCACGCTTTCACATATATTGCATAATTTAATCATCATGTCAATCCTGTGCTGTGGATCCGAGTATCCTCATTTTACAGATGAATTAACTGACACTCAAATATTTAAATAACTTGCCTAAGGTCCTGAGACTTACAAGTTTTGAATCTGAATTTCCATGTACATCAGTTTGATTCCAAAATGTGTGCCAGTTCCATCACATGCCTTGCCTATTTCTGTGATGGGTGTGATTCAAAAGATCACAGAGAGACATAGCCTATCACACATATGTTGTTTTCTTCTCTGCATTAATCTGCTCACCTCATTTGCACTGCCTTTTCATGCCTCAGATTGTCTACAGATGGGTTCACTGATCTCTCCACCTACAGTATTGGCTTTGACCCATTTCTGAGGTACAATATAGGAAGTACTTAACCCAGTAATGGGAAATTATTTTCATCCCATTCCAACACTGATAGCTTGGCAGTAACTACTTGGAACACTTTTGAGAAGGCTTGTGTGGTGGTATCCAGGCACAGGTACTATGATCAATTACTCATGGCTGCAATGGCCATGGGAGGAGAGAGCACATGTGCTATATATTTGTTATCCTTAATTCCAAGCTCCACTCCTGGTGAGGGGAAAAGTAAGTGAATGTCTGTATTAGTAATGTATACTTACAGCCTTTGACAGGGTTCATGCTAGTTTTGACCAATGAATCTTCATGTAGTTCCTGAGTTAATGCTCACTGCTTCTCTCACCACCCACCCTCAGTACACACCCTTGATCTGATAAGGCAATTCCTTTACTCGACTTCCAAAGGCTGGCTTATTCTTGAGTTGGTTTCATGGCTTCCTGTTCCTTGATGCTAAATGAGACATGGCTGAAACACTGAACATGAAAACTCTCCATCTAGAATCTACATCTCAAGGTTTTACCACCTCCTGGAAATTACACTCTTTTTTGAATGCCACATCATTCTATTTTCCTCTATCCCAATTGAAAATTGCCTTACCTTGGAGATCACATGCCTTGATCCACAGTCTGAATTTCTACTATCATTTCAGCCTCCTCCATATCTGTCCTACCCTAGTGGGCAGGTGCAGTGTACAGTACCAGATCCTATTCTTTCTGGGTCCAGTTCCTGCTATGTCTTGGTGCATGAATATTTCTGTGACATAGGGATTTCAATCCCCGATACGTCACGATATACTGTTTAACTAAGATACACTAATCCTGTTATTGTTAGCCTGTATAACCTTGGGACTTTAATAATTATAGACCAAATCCTGAAAAACTGGGACAACCTCAGATACCTTTACATCAGTGACGGCATACTAAAATCAGGCTCCAGATCTGATCCTGGATATTTAAAAGATCATTTCAAAAATCAAAGTAATACGTGTAGATAGTATGAAAAGTCAAATGATATGAAATACATATTACCAAAAATAGTAACCCTTCCTAGCCTCTATTTTCTACTCTATAAAATAGGGATTAGATCTACCTTATAAGACTATTGAGCCAAGGTATTAGCATAGTACTTGGCCTATTAAATATTAAATGATTTCTATCCATCTGTCTACCTATTATCATCATGAATATTAAGCTATGCACCCTAGCAAAGACTGGAGTGCAAGACAACTTGTTGCCATATTTAGCAGAGATCTCTAAGGATTTCCTTTTTCTCCCCTCAGTAAATGGGAATGAAAAGCCTGAAAGCACTAAGAAATGAACTGGCATGACTCTTTAACAAAATGGAGAAAAATTGATTAAAGTATGAAACTTTTCCACTCTTTCGTCCCTCTCTATGTGTCCTGAAGAAGTCTATTGGCAAATAAAAAGTTGTCAAGTATAAGGCAAAGAATATGATGATTTGACCACTGGAAAGAGGTTTACCTTAGCAAAGGATCATTCTGAAATAAAGGAAAAAGAAATTTGCCTTTCACTTTCTGATTAATATTCTTCTTGCTGAGCAGACACCAAATGCTTAGGAGACTGGGGAAGTCATCTGCTTTTGCAATTTGATCGTACCTTCAGATTATCAGGTGATAAATTTGTTATAAGGAATGATAAAAATTGTAATTCTTCCCACCCACACAAATGCGTCAAACCAATTTCCCTGTTCAGGTTCCTGAGAAATAAACATGCCAACACAGAAAGGCTATTTATCATGGCTGTCATAATTAGGTCCAATTGGGGAAGTCAGTTCCCTTTCGCAAATGACAAACTTCAAATTCCAATTCACCAGCACCATTTTGCAGGACACGTTTAATAACCTCCAGTCATTTATCACTATTCCCAAATGCCAGGATCATCAGAGGCAAGGCAGGTGTTCCTCATTCCAGTTCACTAACCTAAAATTATTGCCATCATTTTACCAGTATGAAGATACTTCCTGGCTTCTGACATAAGCACATTTTCAAAGGAGATTTTTTTCAGTTTCTTTTAAAGTGTAGGGAGTAGAGTTCATAAAAATTATTAAGGTAGTTTTTTTCCCCGGACTTTTGACTTTACAAGCAGGCAGTCTGCTGCTACCTTTAGCCAGGGCATGCACATGTGTGAAATAAACATTAGGAGACAAGGGGATCAAAGAAACCCCAGGTGTCTCCCATTCTACTTCCTGCTAGCATAGGCGAAGAAAGAGAACAATGCATGGCTGGTGCAATTATCTGCCAAATCACTGGCTAACAGGCTTGTGCACTGTCTGAACTTATAGACCAGAGATAGAACTGAAAGTTATGATTAAAAATCATAAAGATTATGCTAAATATATCGCACTTCAATTAACAGGAAAGATCAGGAATTGTGTGTGGTAGGAGAGGGTGTGATTGATGAAGGGATTCTATTTAATGAGATACTCTCAAACTGAGAAATCTCATTTGTTTCACCTCTCAGGATTGAAAATCTTACTAAAATTATGATACCTGCTTCCTTCATAATCAGTGTAGTTTAGTGTCCTTTATGGGCTAGATGAAAAAGGGCAGGAAAAGAGCAGTGGATTTGGCATCAGCCAACCTGCCACGAACAATCTGGGTGTACTTAGGCAAGTCAGTCAATTTTTCTGGACTGTGATTTCCTCTTTTGTAAAGTTGAGATAAATACTACTGCCCTTATGAGAAACCAGGAAGAAAACACTGGTGAAGTAAGTACTACTAGTTTCATATTACAGAAGAAGAAAACAAAGCTCAGAAACAATGCATGACTTTTAGAAATGATAAGTGACAGCCTTGTTTACACAGCTAATACATATCTAAGTCAGACTGAACCCAGGCATTGTTAGCTCCCACACCAGTGTTCATTCTCCTGTGATACATTGATCATCTATTTTCCAAGGATTGGAATCCAGTGAAACACCTTTAGTAGTTCAATTAGGCAAAAGGACATCTTCTCCTTTGTAATGCCACGGCATCACAGGCACATTTCTATCACTGCACTTAATTCATTGTATTGTAGTTGTCTATTTGCATGTCGGTCTCCTCATTAGACTGCAGGCTCCTCAAGGAGAGGGACCATGTCTTATGAATCTAATCCAGCATTCAGCGACACGGTAAGCATGCTGTTAATACCTTTTATAGAAAAAGGAGGAAGGAATAGGGAATTCAGAAGTCACTTTGGACTCCTGCCTTGCTGTTACTTCTTTTGTACAACACCTGGAGGTAATTCTGACTCTGAACTTTCTAAGGGTTTGAGTTCTGGAAAAATGGGGGTTTACAAGGATGCCTAACTAATTTGAACTTCTTGAATGCTTTAGTGATAAAGTAATCAGCCAGTCAACTCTTAGGCCATGTATCAGCTAATCAATAGGGATGTTCAGGCTATTCCAAGATTTTTTAACAGCTGTCAAGGCTGACTAATCAGTGATTGTTCAAAAATCACATGGAAGAGAAACCTTTCTCTTCTCCTGGGGATTTGCTATGAGAAAAGGGCTTGGGTGGGAATTGGATGTTTCAATTCTCAAATGATCTAATTATTATTAGGAAGACTATGTAAAATGAGGAAGTGGGGAGGAGGTAGGGAGAACCAAGTGACTTAATGATGCTCATCTTTTCACCCTATGAACAGATGTAAAAATGTATCAGACCCTAGATTTGAGAGATTCTCTTGGAGTACCACAGGAGGTAAGGAATAGGGAAGGGAGAGATGGTTAGGAAATTAGAATAATGGGGAAGGATGATAGTGAGATAACAGTGGTGTGTGGCACCCACTCCTGAAGCACATGAAAATAATGTTTCCCAGCAGCTTTCTCCTTTTTAAAATGTCCCCTCACAGGATTAATGAATTTGAATCACTGTACACATCTTCCCACCCCATGCCTCAAACACACACAGACTTGTAGCTTAGCCCTTCCTGTACCACCTGCCATTTTCACATGCCTAGAGCTCAGTTACATTGGCAGTGTTATGGTAAAGGGTCTATCATTGTTTCAGTCATAAACAGTGTTTACCCTAGGTTTACTAGTTAAACTGTTTCAAATCCCATAAGGCTCAAGCTTGGTACCAAATATCGAAGGACAGATGATTTTTAAAATGTTGCTGCTTTTTTTAAACCTGAAATAATCAAAATCTGTTAAAATATTGTTAATTTAGAGGTGAGAATATGTGTCCTTACATCTGATTCAGAGTTATTTTTAATCCTCTCATTTAAAGATATATATTTTTTGGCCAGCCCAGTGGCACAGTGGTTAAGTTCGCAGGTTCTGCTTCTCTGTGGCCTGGGGTTCGCCAGTTTGGATCCCAGGTGCGGCCATGGCACCGCTTGGCAAGCCATGCTGTGGTAGGCGTCCCATGTATAAAGTAGAGGAAGATGGGCACGGATGTTAGCTCAGGGCCAGTCTTCCTCAGCAAAAAGAGGAGGATTGGCAGTAGTTAGCTCAGGGCTAATCTTCCTCAAAAAAAAAAAAAGATATGTATTTTTTAAATAATATCAGGGATTTTTTTTTTTTGGAGAAGAGAAGGCAAGAGTCGCTGGAGAAGCCTAGAAAAAATTTGTCATGCAGTAGGGAAGGAAGGAAGTTGGGAAGGGTGAAGCATGGTGTGATTTGAGTTGATATTTTAAGATTTTATCCTTGATACTTTGGGGGGAATTTTTCTCTCCTCATGGTTCTGGGAAGGTTATGGGTGAACTCCACCTCTTTCCAAAATGATGTATTCAATGCTCATCCCTATGGGATAGATTCAGATGTGACTGGAATGACTCAAGTTGCAAATGCTTTCAGGATTCTATCTATTTTGCTATGAGTAAGTATACCTGTCCCAAACAACAAGTTCTACACTCTGATGGAAAGTATGATTATGCTCAAGCTACAGTGCATAACTAATACCTTTAATCATTTTGTGAAAATAGTCTTATGCCCACAGTCTTGAGAGTGGGTAAATGAGAAGGGACTACTATTTTTAAAGCACCCATTTTGTGTCCATATGTTATGAGACTTGCGCATGTTGTCTTAATTAATTTTCACAAAAAATACGAATTAAGTATTGCACCAATTTCCAATTGAAGAAACAGAGGCATCAGATTTGGGGACCAATAGAAGTTCAGATCCTCAAATTGTCTTCTAAGTCTGGCTATAGAAAGGTGTGGATAGGCTCCTGCAAAGATACTATTTAAATTAGTAGTCTACAGAGAAAGATTTGTAAAGTCAGCTAGTCTTTACTTTCAGTGTGTGTGCATGTGCATTTGTGTGTGTGTTGGATGAGGGTAAGGGGAATGAAATATCAACTTAGATTCTCCCCTGGGTGATGACGCTTGGAAGCTAACAAGCTATCCACCACCTATGGAGCACTAATTCATATTCATTCATTCACATAGTCTTATTTTCCCTCCTCCCTAGGAGTTCCTTCAGCAAAGAGGAAGAAAGAAAGAAAAAACACCACCAGAACAGGTCTTTCGAGCATCTGTTTTCCACAGCAGGTTCCAGGATAGCTGATTGCTTTGCCAAAAAATTCATCCTTATCCTTCTTCACCGTTAAGACTCACTTGACTCATCCTTATCCCTAATTCTTCAGCCTGTCAGTGCTCTCATGGGCTTTTCTATTCAAGAAAGAGAAAAATTTCTGGCCTTTGAATGTGCTAAAATATGCCCAATGTCCTGGGGACAGGTAATAGCTCAGTATACTGGCAACAGCAGCCAAACCCAGAATAGTGCGTCTGACTCCTCTGTCTCTGGAAGACTCAAGGGCCACAAAATGGCCTCACTGATTTGCCTCAGATCTGGTCCCACAGTTGGAAGGTGCTGAAAATGAACATTCTCTGGCACTGGCTGCCACAGAGATAAGCATTTATTTGGTCCCTTTCCAGTCCTTTATAGCTTTTATTTAGTCTATTTTTCAGGATGAGATTGCCCTTTTTTTCCTGGCAGTGCCATTCTGGGCAAGTTGAAATATAATTCTCCATCCCTTAAAAGATGTCCCATCCCATGGAAGCCAGAACAACAGCTCTGTGCAGCCAGCATCTCCTGAAATCCTAAAGACAATGCTGCTGCATTAGCATACTGTTTCCCCCACCCTCCATGCAAAGGCTATGCCATGACAGTAAGAGCTTTACAGAAGTGGAAACACTTTGTGAAAAGATGTCCTGATGCCCTGTTTATGGCTCCAAACTTGTTATCAATAGCTGGCTCCCACAAATCACCAACATAACCTGTTGAGAAGACAAAGCTGATTTTATTGCTTCCCCCAATAAGAGTGAACACCACCTCACCTCTGCAAAGCTTCAGCAGTGTCTCAGATGGGGTAAAAGTAAGGTCAGAATTTAGTGAGAATTGGATGTTTGATTTGAAGTGAATTTTTCAATGTGGGGACTTGATTAGGAGTGGATAAGCATCATGATACAACAGTTCAAGACAGATGGAAACAGCAAATTGAGGATTTCAGATGAGGGATTCAAAGAACCTTAGAGTGTTTTCCACTGTAGGGTTGATGGATCTTTCAAGAAGTTCCTGTAATGAAAAATCTAACTGTTTGTTTGGGGACGTCATTCCCAGAAGAGTAAGGAAATGTTAATGAAGGGAGTGGAATAGCAAAGACATCATTTTTAGTGACTTCAGAAAGACTATAGAAATGTATTTTGCTGTTTATTTTGTATTATATGGAATTCTTTTTTTCTTTAGATACCTCAAATTTTTTTTCTCATTGTTGCTTTGTTTTGTTTAATACCAGCCAACCTCAGCTATGGTGGCAGGTAAAGGATAGGAATCAGGGACTATGTTTGGGGTAGAATGTTCGAGGTTGAAGAGCTCACATCTGGGCCCTGAGCATGATGTTGAGTGTAATTATCAAAGGGAGAAGTGAGGAGACCCTTGAGGAAGGCGGAACAGGGTGTTGGCCCCCCCTTTTCTGACTGGTCAGCTGTCTGGAGCTGCCTAGATCTCCAGAGCTGTCTGTTTCATTTTAACAAGAATGAATCCATTCCCTTAAAGTGTGCTTTGGTTGCTAAGTGTCAATCACATTCTGATGTTACTAAAGCCCTTAGTCCATGGTAACTTGAGTAGGAACTTTATCAGAACCCGTTTCTTCTTTCCTGGTCTTGTCTCCATTCTGGGTATCATTTTCCCAAGTCCTATGTAGTGAATCAGTGACTTCTTTGAACATTTGACCTGATAGGCAGTTTGCAGAGAGGTTTTCCTATGTTTTTTTTTTTTTTTGAGGAAGATTATCCCTGAGCTAACATCTGCAGCCAATCCTCCTCTTGCTGAGGAAGACTGGCCCTGAGCTAACATCCATGCCCATCTCCCTCTACGTTTTATATGTGAGATGCCTGCCACAGCATGACTCAACAAGCGGTGCATAGGTCCACAGCTGGGATCCGAACCCTGGAACCCCAGGCTGCTGAAGCAGAACGTGTGAACTTAACCTCTGCCTCACCAGGCTGGCCTCGCAGAGAGGCTTTCCTAAATCTCTCTTTTAGGAATGCTCAAAATTCAGCCCTTAGGGTGCAGGAGCTTGCTGTGTCAGTTAGAAAGAATTTACCTACTATTGTGGACCTTTTCATCTACCATCTGATAGGGCTTGCATTGAATCTATAGCTTGCCTTGGGTAGCATGGACATTTTAACAATATTAATTCTTCCAATCCATGGATACAGAATATATTTCCGTTTATTTGTGTCTTCAATTTCTTTCACCAATGTTATAATTTTCAATGTACAGGTATTTCACCTCCTTGGTTACATTTATTCCCAGGTATTTTATTCTTTTTGATACACTTGCAAATGGGACTGTTTTCTTAATTTCTGATAGTTTGTTATTAGTATATAGAAATGCAACTGATTTTCGTATGTTGATTTTGCATTTTGCAACTTTACTGAATTCATTTATTAGTTCTAACTGTTCTTTGGTGAAGTCTTTAGGGTTTTCTATATATATTATCATGTTATCTTCAAATAGAGACAGTTTTACTTCTGCAGTGATTTGGGCACATTATATTTCTTTTTCTTGCCTAATTACTCTGGCTAGGACTTCCAGTACTATGTTAAATGAAAGTGGTGAGAGTGAGTATCCTTGTCTTTTTCCCAATGTTAGAGGAAAAGCTTTTAGCTTTTGACCATTGAATGTAATTTTAGCTGTGGGCTTGTCATATATGGCCTTTATTATGTTGAGGTACATTCCCTCTATTTCCACTTTGTTGAAAATTTTTATCATGAATTGATGTTGAATTTTGTCAAATGCTTTTTCTGCATCTTTTGAGCTAATAATATGATTTTTATCCTTCATTTTGTTAATGTGGTGTGTCACATTGATTGATTTGCAGATGTTCAACCATCCTTGTATCCCTGGAATAAATGCCACTTGATTATGGTGTATGGTCTTTTTAATGTATTGTTGAATTAGGTTTGCTAATATTTTATTGAGGATTTTTGCATCTATGTTCATCTAGGATATTATCCTGTAATTTTCTTTTCTTGTAGTATCCTTGTCTGCTTTTGGTATGAGAGTAATGCTGGCCTCATAAAATGAGTTTGGAAGTATTCCTTCCTCTTCTGTTTTTGCAAGAGTTTGGGAAATATTTGCATTAATTCTTCTTTAAATGTTTGGTAGAATTTATTGGTGAAGGCTTCTGGTCCTGAGTGTCATTTGTTGGGAAGTTTTTGATTTTTAATTCAATCTCCTTACTAGTAATTGGTCTGTTCAGATTTTCTGTTTCTTCATGATTCAGTCTTGGTAGGTTGTATGTTTCTAGGAATTTATTCATTTTTTCTAGGTTGTCAACTTTTTGGTGTATAATTGTTCATAGTAGTCTCTTATGATCCTTTATATTTCTGTGGTATCTGTTGTAATGTCGCAAAACCATTTTAATGTACACAGTGCCAGTCTGAGTGTGAGGGTGAATGGTTTTGTTTCTCATTGCCCTTTAGAGAAGTGAGAGACTGAAGTGGGTCATTATTTTATGCATCTTCAAATACTAGACCCGTCCAAAATACAATTTAGTTCTCCTTTTATAAAAAAAATGAAACCCAAAGCGCATGATTATATCAGTGGGATATGTTGAAAGAGCATTGAATTTTAGGGAGTCAGAAATGCTGGGTTCAACTCTCAGCTTTGATCCTAACATGCTGTATAACTTTAGGCAACATTACTTATTGAGCCTTGGTTGGTTTGCAATCCTACTCAGACATGTAAGTTTTCTCAGTTGGATTGCATAATCTCTAAGAACCACTCTAGCACTGCTACTGTACTCCATGTAAAAAATGAGTAACTTCTAGAGCTGAATTTAAAGATAAAAACATTGATTTCAGTTGTTCTATGCTATGATTTTGAGAAGGCTTAATGACAGCACAATCCCCTCTACTAGCAAGCCAGTTATCTTTGCCAGATGGAAATTCTAAGAACAAACTATAAGAAGGAAATCTCTTGTCTAAAAAATGATAATTTAAAAGCTACAGTGTCAAACCATATAAGTGGGAAGGAGGCATACCAATGTGCCTTTTAGATGTGGTATTTCAAATGCTTAATTGAGCCAATTGGTTTGGAGAAGGAGCAAAATAAAGAACAAAGCTATTAAAATTCATTCTGTGTAAAAATTGTTAATCATCCAGAAAAATGTCTGTTATACTGTTAATTGAAAAAATCAGATTACAAAACAATATGTAATTTATCGTTATAGTTTTATATAAAATATTTAAGTCTACACACACTTTTGAAACAAAAGACCAGGTATGTACTCTATAATATTAAATATTAAGATGATTATATCGGTTTTAATTTCTTCTTTAGCTTTTCTACATTTTCTGAGTTTTCCACAGTGAACATGAATTGAATATTTATTCATATAAACCAATGCATGCTGCGTAAAAGAAGGAGAAGAAAGGAGAGGGGAGAACAGGCTGAACCTTTCTTTAGCATTTGCATTTGATCTGATGGAATTCACCAGTCTGCCATAATGCTTGAAATTTCTATTAGATTCTCTAACAGTGTATCTAGGAGGCTACTGCTTAAAGGCAAGTAGGTTATTTAGGATGGAATAACCCAGGAACTCATGAGCGTCCATTCACAGAGAGCACAGTCCTGAAGGAATGGTAAACAGAAGAGATGAAGTAAGTTGGTGACAGTGATGATGGTGGGTTCACTTACTGCCCAAGGAGGGTGTGATGGGGATAATCAAGCCCTGTGAGCACAGGTGGTTGCTGAAGTTTGGCAATGTGAGAAATTCACAGGGTAAACTGGACTCTTACCTTATCTCATATTCATATTTCATTGTGATGTCTGCCTATATTTATGGGGTTTAAAACCAATGAAGTTTCCTTCCGTAGAAGTTCCATTATATAATCACATTTCATTTTTTACTCTTATGGATTTCATTCATCTTTCAGTCAGTCAGATAGAGAAGGAGAAATCATTCCACTCAGAAAACCACAATAGATAAGCTATCGAATTGTGATGGTGGTTAACTTCTTTGCTTGTACATTGGTTAGGGTTGGGGTTTGTGGTGAGGGAGGGAAGGGTGATGTGTATAAGACAAGTGTAATTTTCTTTTCTTTTCTCTGGACTTAGGGTAGTGCTGCCATATGATGTAGGAGCCTTTATTTGACACTCTCTTATTCCATTATAGTCAAGATAGTGTGACAGTGATGATACATGAAGCATTCATATTTCCAAGTATTTTCAGTTATAATTTGCATTTCCAAGTATTTTCAGTTATAATTTTTAAAGGCATGTTTTCCCCTTTCTTATGTTAAGTAATTCTCTTTTTGCTGGGGTATGCAAATGAAATAAGAAATAGAAATTCCCTCCAGCCTCTCCTTATTAAATAATTAGAGCCAAATCTCAATCTGAAGCATTAGTGGAGGGGAGCAGCCATCTGGGCAAAACCTAGATCACTTTGTTTGGCTTTGGAATGCACCATGTGAGGATTTTTCCTTGTCTCAAATGTATTTATCTCCCTAAAAATACCTAACTGTGTAGATAAATTGACTTTATATCATATGATTATATAAAAATTATTGGTGGAGGATGATCACTCAGGCACAAAATAGTGTACAGTGGTTTAGAAAACAGGCTTAGGATTAAGGTCTATATTTTAACTTTCGTTTTTCCATTTACTGATTGTTGAATTGGGGCAAGTTTTATCTTTCTGAGCCTCAGTTTCCATATCTGTGAGCAAAAATGCGGATAATTCTAGTACCTACCTCTTGTAGGTGTTTGAGGTCCAAAGGAGTTAACGAAGAGAAAATACTTAGCATTGTGAATAGTACTCATTAAGCACTCAATCAAATGCGGGAATTATCGCATCAAACACTGGGATGGAAGCACTGATTTGGATTATAGGCCAACAGGAATACAGTGAAATGTAGCAGAGATTAGGTAAGTAATTTGGATATATATAGCCCACATATCTGCTGATGCCTGACTCAAACTTAAGTCCTGAACAAAATTGTCAAATGTGAATGTGAATTACTAAGGGCACTGGCTCTTACTGTCAGATTCCTTGTCTGTGGTGTTGTAAGGCAACTGGCACAAGAATTTGGCAAGGACCTGTACCCTGGTAATCAAATGTTCTTCCACAGCATTAATTTTAATGGTAACAGATTATTCCATCATATTTTTGTACACATCTTTCTATCTGTCTTTTTAATCAAAATCTTGGACATTTTGGCTGTTTGTAATGTTGCACTGTGGGAAAAACTGATATGTGTTCACCAATCTGCATTTTCCTTTTACTTGTTAACTGAACTCATACACTTAGCTAGATCCATGGCTGCCCAACTTAAAACTATATTTCCCACACTCCTTTGAAACTTTGGCCTTGTGATTATATTTTGACCAGTGGGATACGAGTAGAAGTGGTATGTTCCTCTTCCTAGTTCTGTCCATAAGAATGAATCAATGCTCTATGCTCCCCTGGACAATTCTACTTTTCTCTTGGCTGGAAGATGATGAGAACTGAAGCAGTAGCCTTGGTTCCAGAGATCAAAACTGTATGTTGAGACTAGAAGGGCTGCTTGCCCAGCCCTGGACTGCTTACATAAGAAAAGCACAAATGGCTATTTTATTCATGCCATATATGTGTCGGCGGGGTTGGGGGGGGGGTCTCTTTGTTATATAACCTGAATCCCTACATAAGCAATGCTGTGATGATCATCTTTGTATCTGTGAACTTCTGATTATTTCTGTAGGATAAATTCCCAGGAGTAGACATTCATACTCAAATAGCATACATATTTTGAGGCATTTGTTAGCATATTTTGAAATAACTCATTGGCAACATATGACAGTGCAATTTTCCCTTGCCCAAACTGACTCTAGGTATTGTTACTTTTGCTTTTATCTTTGTCAATTGATAAAATAAAATATGTTATTTTAATTTGCATTTGCTTGAGTACTTGTGAGGGTGAATATTTTTCTTAGGTTCACTGTTGACATTCTTGAACAATTTTTTAAGATATTGGCATATTTCTAAGTCATTTTCAAAAAAGCTTTCTATAATTTAAGTGTATTAACTCTTCATTTTGGTTCTATCTTGAAAATGCTTCCTCATTTTGTCATTTAATTGTAATGTTTGTTTAGTATTTTTTAGTGTTAACATCAAATAAAGATCTACCAGTGGTTAGTTTTAATAATTAGACCCACTGTGGTCGTGATCCCAAAGCCTAAAATCAATAATTATTGGTAATACTTTCCTAGTGTGATTTCACTTTTTCATGTTTAAATCTTTAATCCATAGGAAATTGTTTTTAATATATGATCTAATTTTGTTTTTAGCATTGTTTTCATAGATGAGTAGCCAGGTTTTCCCATACCGTTTACCCACTGCTACTCAACAATGAGCAGACTCTCTCCTTTAAGGTGAATTGGTAAATGTGTATAGACTTTTTTGTATGTCACAATGACTGGGGGGTGCTACTGACATTTGGAATCCAGGGACCAACATGCTAAATATCCTGCAATATGTGGGATAATGCTGGACAAAGAAAAATTGCCCTTCCCAGAATATCAAAATTGTCCTACTTCTCAATGAAGACATGTTGTTGTTTTTGCTGATTGTAATTCGTGCCTTTTTCTTAGAATAAATTTC
The DNA here is from genome assembly GCF_041296265.1 of Equus caballus. Taxonomy (NCBI): domain Eukaryota; kingdom Metazoa; phylum Chordata; class Mammalia; order Perissodactyla; family Equidae; genus Equus; species Equus caballus. The sequence continues at coordinate 123,228,789 of NC_091715.1, read as the reverse complement.
CAAGGGTTATATATATGTATATATACACATTATTTTGTTTCATCTACTACCACTGCATTTGAAATCATCTTTGTTTAATGACAAATTAAATTGTTGCTTCATTACGTTATTCTTCCTTTGTCTAAAACCCCATGGCTATCTTCTTCAAGTATTCTTTCAAATGAGTAATTTTGTCAAATCCCATCTTTTCATTAATATAATTTTATGTGATTTTGTTTTAAATGTGTCCTGTAAAGAACAAATAGTCTGATTTTATTTTTATAAATTATATAAAAGTCAATACCTTTTACTAAAGGATTATTTTGGTAACTGCTATATATTTGGTTTGACTTCTGTCTTTAATATAATACTGATATTTTTATATTTCTTTATTTTCTCTCATTTGATAATCTGATTTTTTTTCATTGTTTACTTTATATTTAAGGATTTGGAAGTTATATATCCTATTTTTTTGTGATAGCCTAAAGGATTAAAATAAAAATGTACAGATGACTTGAACAGATAATTCACAAAATAAAAAAGCATTAAATGAGTAAAAAATATAATATAGTCATAATTAATATGCATATTTAAAATTAGACATTGTTTTTGTCTGTCAGTTTGGCAAAGATTAAAAAATATAATCTCTCTCATTCACAGTTGTCTCTCTCATTCACAACTGGTGGGGGTATATCATATGAATACCGTTTGCTTTGCACATGTCTATAAATCTATTTTTTCCCTAATATTTTGCCTAAATAGTCCTCAACCTATGAAGAAATAATCAAAGGTTTTTAAATTTCTCTTTTGTTCAAGAGAATACAAACGTAATTTTATCTTTCCTATAGCATAGATGATGGGATTTTTTAAATGGTAATTTAGGATGTTTTTAAGGGTCAAAAATGATTATTTGTAATGTCATATAAATTTTTAGGATTGAAGTCAAATTTTGGAAAACTTCTTTCAGGTTTCTCTCTTTTATGACCTGTAAGATTTGGATTAATTTTCCATAGACTAACTTTTAGCTCCATGCATTTCAAACCTTGCTTCTCCTCCACTGCTCACATACTTCTGATGTCAGATGTTGGAGGGCATGGGCATGTTTACATCATCATGCAACCTGTGCTCCTTCATGTCATGACACCAAGAATTCTGGCACGGTAGGCATCACAAGTGTTTCTAGAAGTCATTTCTACATTGGGATGGCTACTAAAAACTATAAACGAAAATAACCGAAGAATATTATGTATCATATTGTAATATATATATATTCCACTATATATTATATTTATAATATAAATTACATATATATGTATATATATCCAAATAACTCTCCCCAAAATGTGTCCCCAACTCACATTTCCTTTAGGTGAATCCCCAAAATGCCCATGATTACTCCAATGTCCCTGACACAAGGGGAAGTTTAACAAAAGAGATGTTGAAGTGAAAACAAATCATAGCTAAAATACCTTATTTTTGTTTCTGTTTTTCAAAAACATAGGATCTTTTAGACACATTGCTATGGGTCATTCCTTCCAGAGTCTTGGGAGGGGGCTGAGCATGTAAGGGGACTTAAAGCACAAGTTTCCTTAGCTTCATTGTAAATCTGCCTCTGATAGAAAAAATTTTAAAGATTTCATAGCTCTCTTAACAATTACTTTACATTTTCTTCACTTTTTTTTGAGGAAGATTAACACTGAGCTAACATCTGCTGCCAATCCTCCTCTGTTTTGCTGAGGGAGACTGGCCCTGATCTAACATCTGTGCCCATCTTCCTCCACTTTATATGTGAGATGCTTGCCACAGCATGGCTTGACCAGCAGTGCATATAGGTCTGCACCCAGGATCCGAACTGGTGAACCCTGGGCAGCTGAAGTGGAACGTGTGCACTTAACCTCTGCGCCACCAGGCTGGCCCCCATTTTCCTCACTTCCTTACTCACTGTTATTTATTCTGCAGCATACCCTTTCCATTCTCAAATTCATTGCTTTAACTCATATCTTGATTGACTAAAGTTATTTTTTTTAGATAGAATAATTCAGCAGTATACTTTCTCAGCCTTGAATATCTGCATTTCTGCTGCCCTCATAGGTGTATAATTGCTTGGCTGGGTATAGAATTCGGTTGCCATTTTCTTTCTCCTCAAAACTCCAAGGTTATTGGTTCAATTGTTTCCCAACCTTTAATGTTAGGGAAGATATGACTAATAAAAGTAATATTTGGTTTTCTTTTTAGGTAACCTGTTTTTGATTTGCTTGTTTTCTTTTTGGTTTGTTGGTATGGATATTTATAGGAGTTTTCCTTTTTCCTTGATATTGAAAAGTTATTCATAGATATGGATTTACTCAGTAAGTTTTTTCTTTTGACAAATATTTTTTTAAAAATATTTCTCCTAAATATGCTATATCTTTTTGTGAAATTTCATATATGTATATGTGAAGTATATAGGTATATGTATATGTTAAGTTGGTTGTTAAAATATGGTAGAATTACTTGATTTAACTTTAGGTCTTTGAATTAGGAAAACCCGGTTTTGAGTCCCAGCTCTGCTGTTTTCTAGCTATGTGGCTTTGGGGAAGTTATATAAATTTACTATGCCCCCATTTCCTAAACAATAAAGTAATAATAATAATAGTAATAACAATAATAATAATATATATGCTTCACAGCAGTGAGAAGAGTAAATGAGCTATAACATGTAACATATTTAGAACAGCTTCTGGCATATAATAAACACTCAATAAAATTAGATGCTTTTCATTATTTTCCTCTATCACATTTTTAAGTTAAATGAATATGTTATTCATCTCCATAAAATCTTCCCTGATTTTATTTTGCTCCCTTTTCATCACTCTCTGCCATTTTAAAATGTATTTTATAGATACCATATACTATAAATTCTCATTGAAAATACAAAATTATGTGTTACAGATTTTCTAACATTTCCTCCTGTTTTTATTTTTTTCTGGTTTATTTGCTTTTAAGTGATTCAATTTCATAGATCATTACAATTCCAGAGGAAAATTTCCCAGGGGAAGGAAATTAATAAACTTGTAGCCGGCATTCTGCTGCTGCTTCATTCAATTTTATTCTCTCTGTTTATTAGAACCCACTCAAAGATCTTCACCTAAATTCCTTCTCTGGTGGTGGTATAAATGAATACTTTTTTCTTTTAAAGATTGACCCTGAGCTAACATCTGTTGCCAATCTTTCTTCTTCTTCTTCTCCCCAAAGCCCCCAAGTACATAGTCGTATATTCTAGTTGTAGGTCCTTCTAGTTCTGCTATGTGGGATGCTGCCTCAGCATGGCTTGATGAACAGTGCCAGGTCTGCGCCCAGGATCCAAACCAGCAAAACCCTGGTACTGTGAAGCAGAGCATGCAAAGTTAATCACTTGGCCACGGGGCTAGCCCCATAAATGAATACCCTTTGACAGGTATATCTAAGAATTCCTTGTAACAAACAGTTCTCCTTGGCTAATTGCATACGTAACAGTTGATTTCAGAATATGACGGAAAGTTTCCAGTATTGGGTGACAATGTGTCTTCATTGATGCAGAAGAATAGTCACAAACTGTTAACCCACTGATTATATTTCATTTGACCAGTGCAGTGTTTTGCTTTATTTAAATGCCTTTGGACACTGTGTGTGCATGTACTTGTACTTTCTATTTCTCCATAATCCCAACTCTTCTCAGTTGTTTTTACATCAGGGCCACTTCACTCATTCCTACAACTTGCTCTGTAAGCACTTAAGATTGTGCTTCCTAAGTTGGTGTAATGTTTGTGCAAGTGAGCCTCAGTGTGAAGATCGGGACTGGAGAGAGGCCATAAAGGCATGTCTAGACCTGTCAGCTGGGATGTTAATTGATCAATGCATTCACTACATATTCACTGAGTACCTATTATGTACCAGAATTTGAGATGAGTGCTAAGAATAGAACAGTAAAAAAATATACATAGTGAATGGCCCTCTTAAAGCTTACAATGTAGTGAGGGAAACAGAAAATTAACAAGTTACTCAAGTAAATGAAAAATTGCAGTGGTGATTTACCACACTGGAAGAAGGTGGAAAAGAAAAAGAAAAAGAGAAAGATAGACAGAAGAGACACAGAGAGCAAACGGAAAGAGAAAGAGAAAGGGACGTGAGGGGAGGGAAGAGAGGAAAGAGGAGAAGAGGTAGCTGTAATATTAAAGTGGAGAGTTCAGTAGGAGACCAAAGAAACCCACTGAATTTTGGGGAACATTTAACAGCGAAAGAACACCTTAGTTATTTGAGTCCACACAGGTATTTAAACATAAAGGTGATATAATCTCTACTTATATCAGGAAATATTTGAAAGTCTGACTGAGGGTCTCGATTAATGCCTCTCTATAGCTACTGTATTTATTTTGTTTCAAAGTGGAATAAATTTGCTCAACATAAAATGGCTTTTTAGCGTGGTCACCATATAAACATGTAAAAGAACCAAAAGGTGTAAATCAATATGGATAATACAACTTTTGGATAAATATCAAAACTTCAAAGCACACTGAAGTTTTATCTTTCCAGCCCATTTCACTGGGATGTATGCATGATCAGAGCAAAGATTTACATTCTTTATGGTTTGCCTGATATGTATATACCAAAAATAGCAGAGCCTTGCTCTCTAATTCTTGTCCCCTAAGTAAGAAAACCTTGATGTTTTCCTATGAATCTCGACTTCCTAGCAAGAACAAATTTATTCTTGACGTCTGCTATGCTGATGCCTGAAAATATGTCATGAACTTTGTGAACATGAAAAATAACATGAAAACGGTGCTATTTTTTCACCATGAAAAGGCTAATATAAAATTGCTTATTTGATAATTTTTATGACTTTTTTTCCTGTAAATAATTTTTAATCAGACTAGTCAACTCTTCTGACACCATTGCAGTCTTTGTAAAGGACACTTTTCTTTCATTCTCTGAAAATTTCCTTTGACAGTGTCTACCTACCTATCTACCCACCTACCTACCTACCTAATTCGAACATTTATACAGAATTATTCACCTGAATATTGGTAGATTATACTTGCCTAAGTGCAGAGAAAAACTTGAATTATGGCTAAAACATGAAACTCTGACAAAACCTTGATTTTTTAAAAAAAAGTTATTAAGAATTAGAGGTCTTCAGTTTGACCTGCATTTAAATCCCTGATGTTTTGCTTCCTAGCTGAATGATTTGGGCCAAATTACTTAATTTTCCCAGCCTTTGTTTTCTGACCTATAAAGTTGTGACAAAAAGAGCACCTATAACATAGGATTGAATGAGACTATGCATGAAGTGTTCTTAGTATGCACCATGACTAATAGTAAATGGTGATAGTAAATGCTCAAAAAGTACTTTTAATATTGTTATTGAAATATTCTTCAAGTTCATTGAAAAGGTCGTGTAAATTATTGTTGTTTTTAAATTTTCTGATCAGCTGGTCCATTTACAAATGGATTCCTTTCGGTACATGACCAGTGACATAGCTCACTGACTGACATAGCTCACTGACTTACTAATCTGATGGCAGTCCAGTTAACCCTCTCTGCTAAGCTCTCAAGTGGCTGGCTCAACTCAAAGTTTCTCAGCCATTAATTCATTGAAGCAGTTTATAAAATTTCTCTTTAATTTTCTAATTGTCTGGCCCAAACAGTATGTTGGAGCTTGTGGCTTCCAGCCCCATGGGGCTGAGTTATCTAATATGTCTTGACTGTAAACCACTGCTTCAGTCACTGCTTATTTCTAATGGCAACCCAGCTGATATTCAGTCCAATAGTAATCTGATCAGAATTTATGGCTGCCATGAAGAGACTGAGTTCCTGATAGGAATTTGTCTGAACTTCTATAGGTTTTCCTGTGGTACCAGATCATGGTGACCTCTCATAGGCCTCTGCATATTGACACAATTTTAGCTCATACTCGAAATGGATAGAATGTGCCCTTGGCCTATGCCTCTTCCCAGCAGAGCTGAATCTGTAATGTAAACTTTCATTGATCTGGTATTTGATAGCATAGCTTCTCACTTGAGCACTTGTGAATATTTAGAGCTTAATAATAATAATAACTAGTATCAATTGGGCGCCCATTATGTGTCAAATACTACAAAGATTACTTGGATCTTCCCAATATCCCTTTAGAGTGGAAATATTATTGTATCCTCATTTTACAGATAAGAAGATGGTGACTTAGAGTGAATTTCCCAAGATCTGTGCTAGTAATTCATGGAGCTGAGATTTTCACCTCGGGTCTCTATGGCTTTAGAACATGAGATCTTAACAACAATACTATCCCCAGAATGTTAGTTTTTATGTTGCCCTGTAATTATGAAGCACTGAAATATATGAAAGTGACTTTTGATTCATCAAAGCAAGATTTCTAGTTTTTCCAGCTTAGCAGTGTGTATCCTACTATATAATGTTATTTCCCAGAGATATAAATATACATAGTGTAATTTATATTTATATTACAATGTGATAAGGGTCATACTATCAGTTTGGACAAAGAGATTTCAGAGCACTGACTAGTAGTGATACTACAATTGGACCAGATAATGCCAGGGATAATGCTAAGCAAAGAACAGAGAGAAGGGAGTTCCATCCAGGGGGAATATTGTAAACAAAAGGTCATAAACATGTACTCCAGTAGATGGAATGTTTCAGGAAAAGTAAAAATAATTTGTTGTTCCCAGAGCAGAGCATGCGTGGAAAGTTGAAAGAGTGGGAGAAGGAGAATAAATTGTGAAGGGGCATGGATGTTCTTTATTCTATTAGCAATGGTGTGGGTGTGTGTGTGTGTGTTGGGAGGTGATGGAGGCTAGAGTCAAGGAGAAAGAATTTGAGTGATAATATTAGACATGCAATATAATCTTTTATTTAAAGCTTACTCTATGATCTTGGACAAGTTACTTAATGTCATTAAACCTCAATTTCCTAAAAGTAAATGGAGACTATAATCCTTTCCTCACTCTGTTGTCGAAAACATTAGATTAAGTAAAAAAGCACAAACACCATATCTAGAATATGCTAGGTGCATATAAATGGCAAATGTGCTTTCCAATCTCTCTTGAATTGATTGTTTACTTGATTTGAATATTCCATTACTCAATCATATTGGTTGAGTAGCAATTTACTATATTTGCACAAGCAAACCTATGAACAAAATTCTTCTAAATTGAGTGATATCTGACTACTTTCTCTACTCATATGAGACCTGCATGTGTACTAATGTGACAGAGTATAGAAAGGAATGCATTATCTTAAAATAATAACTCAGGATCCAAGGGACGAACCTGATAGACAATTATTAAGAACGATATTTCTATGAATATAGATATATGTTTGTCATTCATTCATTTGTGCATTCATTTATTCCTTCATCCAATGAACACTTAACAAGTACTTACTATATGCCATGTACCATGCTAAGTGACAGTGATTCACAGATGTCTGAGATGTGGCTTCTTTCCTCACAGGAGTCTCTCACAGTCTAATTGCATGCAGCCCATGATTCATTTCAGTATTAAAGCTATAAATTAGAGTATTCTCCTGATCATTATTTTCCTTCTCAACAAACATACATATTCAACAATATATACACACCACCCATATGTTTTAAGATCCTTTTCAAAGCCCATACTGAATGTCTAAACATTCTGTGTGCCCGTTATAAACATCCAGTACTTATTGCTCAAATTTATTCTTTAAACTGGTCACTGAACTTCTCACTAATCTCCTTTGGGAACACTTTTACCTCTTTGTCCCTTGGAGGGAGGTCACTCTAAGTGCATTTTAATGTGTGCTGACAAAAGGGCAGCACAGCTGAAGCCTGATTGAAAATCTGATCTTCTCCCTAATGTCACAAGGACATTCTGAGACAATGAATGAGGAGCTATGCACCAGTACCCTGCTGGATCCTTGATACTTACATTGACAGATGCATTATCAACAGAGACATTGATTTAGGGTGAATTAAGTAACCAATTTCCATTATCAAGCCTCCAATTCCATTTTAGCACCAGGAGATATTAACCAGTATTCTTTTAGGTGAAATCTGATTGTGTTAAGGAGGGTGCCTGGACAATTGGAGGCAGCCAGGATAGGAAATTAGAGTTCTGAGTTTTGTTCCCATCTCTAGCCTGCTGGGTCACCTTGAGAAACTTACATCATGACTGAATCTCAGTTTCTAAAAGTCAAACTTTACTTGCTGTAATCCTGAAAGAGAATTTTTGGATTACTGACTTGCTATGTATAACTCTCTCAAGGTAAGTATATGCAAGGAATTGCTGTAGATGCAGGATTTTGCAAATTGTTGAAATGAAACACTGGGTTGGCATTGAAATATACTACTTTTCATTTGTGTAGCCTGCAAATCAGAGAGCACAGTGAAGCATTTAAATGCTCTCATTTCCAGCATCATTTCAGCAGATCGATTGAGCATGGCAGGGGAGGAAGGGAAGAAAAGAAGAAATCTTATGTACAAAGTCATTGTAATGCGTAGAAAAATATTAATATTTTGTAATAACTCTTCTGGGTATAATTGTCCTACTTTAAATATTTAAAAAATATATTGGTGCTATTTATCATCAAAAAACATTTTAAACAACAAAGGTGTAACCAGAATTATGTTGACTCAAATTGTGAATACACAGTTTTACCCTGGAGTATTCTTTCTCCCTCTCACTTTCATTCTCTGTCTCATATATATACATACTTATACTAAAAGCATAATTATGTAGCATTTTACAATTCGCGTGTAAGTTAATTCATTTTAGCTATTACTATTTTCTTTATTTCATAGTTGAAGAAACCGGAGCTCAGAGAGATTGTAACTTGATAATATTTCCTAGCTAAGACTAAAACTCTTGCATTCTACCTGTTCTGCTAGTGATCTCTCCTCCACAGGATGCTGTGTATACTAAATTGTGCTACATGGGCCAGCCCCACTGACCTAGTGGTTAAGTTTGGCGTGCTCCACCTCAGTGGCGTAGGTTCAGTTCCTGGGCATGGACCTACACCACTCGTCAGTGGCCATGCTGTTGCAGCAGCTCACATACAAAAAAAGATTGGCAACAGATGTTAGCTCAGGGCAAAACTTCCTCATCAAAAGAAATAAGTAATAAATTGTGGTACAGCTAAAGAAAGCTATGACACCTGAGAGATTCAAAAGAATAATTTGTGCCAAAGGCCTCAAGGAAAGATTTCATTACTGAAGTGGGATACTTGAAGTATAGTTTTTATTTATATTACAGAACACTTGAAGTATATGATACTTTGCCTTAATTTTGATCTCATGATGATGCCCATAGTTTTTGAACATATATAGCTTAAGATATTTTATTAGCAGTGTGTTTTATAGGTTCTATTGGGGAGAGAATTCCATAAAAACAAGGACATATACCTTTGGGAAATGTTACATATGATGGTGCATATCAATAGATAAAATTTTCTAAGAAATCCTGTGAAAAGGAAATTTGTTCAAGTTTGTTAAACTCAGCTTTTCTTTCTTTTTAAAATCTAATACCTATTAAACCTTTCTGGGAACACATATTTATGTGAAATGCGGTTTAGAAAGTGGAAAGAAATCATGCCATTTTTCCTACTAACCACATCACTTCTTTTTCTTCCGTAATTATCCTTTAAGTGAAAACTAAAAGAATGCAAGATAAATTGATAGTTGAATATGGCTGTACTCATCGTTAGTATTATTAGAGTGGTAACTTACACAGGCCAAGATATGCTTTTCCTATGCTTATTAAAGAGCCTCATGCATCTCAGTTGCTCAGTATATTCTAATATGTTTCCATCCAATTGACATGTTAATCTGCTCTGAACATTTTTATCCATGACAAAAATAAAATACTCCTATACTTTTCAAGAAAATATAAGTATCTATTCAGAGACATTAGACATTTATCTTTTTAAGAGCTGAGGGCAGGAACTATTAGTCCTTTAATATTTCCTATAATTTCATTAACAGAGGTATTTTTTAAGGTATCTGCCTATTGCTTTTATTCAACTCTTTAGCTTAATCAAATACCGGTTGTGAGGTAATGACTTCTTTGTTGCTCTATGGATATAACACTTTTTTGGCCTATTGGATTAGATTGAGTGTTGCTTATACTGATGTGCCTATCAGAATAAAGCCACATACCCATGTAGTTTGTGGCAAGGAGTCTCTTGAAATATAAAGTTATCCCCAATGTCCAACCACTTGGGAAAGGGGAACCTATTTCAGACCAGAAATAGGAAATGAGAAGGAGAATTTGGTGTCACAGACTGAGAATCTCTCTCTTTTCAATAGATCGAGATGTTCGAGGGTATTCCTAGATGGGTTCTTGTGAGATTTTGGGCTTTACATGGAGGAATTCTGGAAGATAGGAAATAAGAAACAGGCGAGATGCTGTTTAAGGTGTACTGGAGTTTTGTGGCTCAAGTACTGATATTGCAAGACAATGAAGAAAATTGGTGCAAAGGCCCTCAAACCCTGGAAACAAGCTAGCCGTGGTTGGATTCAAGAGTTGTATGTTTGGGCCAGCCTGGTGGCATAGTGGTTGGAATTTGCATGCTCCACTTTGGTGGCCTGAGGTTTGTGGGTTCAGATCCTGTATGAAGACCTATACCACTCATCAAGTCATACTGTGGTGGTGACCCACATGCAAAATGGAGGAGGATTGGCACAAATGTTAGCTCAGGGACAATTTTCCTCACTAAAAAAAAAAAAAAAAGAGTTGTATGTTTACCTCTCTAGTTTCCTCCCTTATCTCTCACTGTTTCACCAGTCTTCTATGGAACAAATTTATTAAACATACTTCAGATTCTTAAATGGATTATTCTCTCTACCTTTTAGTACTTTTCAAATTCTGCCCCCTCTATCTGGAATATTATCCGTTTAATGCTTCTCTAATTTGATGAATTCCTACACATGCAATTCATTCTTTCAGAAGTTATTGTTTCTGAGAAGGCATTCTTCATCCCTACGTACCCACTTTGCCTCATTTAGGTTTTGAGTTGGATGTCCCTCCTCTGTGATCTCAGAGCACCCTGCATTTTTCGATCATTTCACCCACACTATTGTATAGTAAATGTCTGTTGAATCTCTGTCTCTCTTACTGAACTTTGACCTCTCTTTGGATGAAGTCTATGTCTTTCTTGTTCACCATTTTATTTATACCAATATTTAGCAGATAGTAAGTTTCTAAATAAATATTTACTGAATGAATAAATATAATATTTTATTATTTTCCCACATGTTTTACTGTATTTTTACTGATTATATTTTCATGATTATTATTCAAGGTTGCCATAAGGAATGGAGAAAAGGGGAGAAGAGAATAACTCACACAATTATAGCATCTTGGAAATCCTGAGCAGGAGCCAGCCTGACGAAGGGGAAAGGTGAGTAGATGCCATTTTACCTCAAACTGAAAGACCAAGAACACTTCTAATTTGCTTTTTATGGTATCTATACAAATTAGATCTTTTCTTTGAGATTTTCTTTCATTATAAATTGTGGCATTTATTCAACTTTAGTTCCCCCCCAAAAAAGAAAAAAACAACCAAGGAAACAAAGAATCTGTTTGTTGATCTTTAAAGATATAAAAAGAAAGCATTTGAAAATGGCCACTAGGTTGGCACAGTGTGAATAGAAATATGTAGAATGTAATTTATTTATCATAGGTATTGTATTTATTTTTATTTTGCAAAACTTTTAATTTTTTTCTTTTATTGAGTTAATAGTGCTTTATAATATTATATAAATTTCAGGTGTACACCATTACATTTCGACTTCTATATAGACTACATCATGTTCACCACCACAAGTCTAGTTTCTATCCGTCACTGTACAAATGTCCCCCTTACCCCTTTTGCCCTCCTCCAACTCCCCTTCTCCCCTGGTAACCACCACTGTGTTCTCTGTATCTATGTGATTCTTTGTTTATCTTCCACAAATGAGTGAAATCATATGGCATTTGTCTTTCTCTCTCTGACTTATTTCGCTTAGCATAATACCCTCAAGCTCCGACCATGATGTTGCAAATGGCAAGATTTCATCTTTTGTATGGCTGCGTAGTATTATGTTGTATATATATATACTACATCTTCTTCATCCATTCATCTGTTGATGAGAATTTGGGTTGTTTACACGTCTTGGCTATTGTGAATCATGCTGCAATGAACATAGGGGTGCATACATCTTTTCGAATGAGCATTTTCATGTTCTTTGGATAAATACCCAGAGTGGAACAGCTGGATCATACAGTATTTCTATTTTTAATTTTTTGAGGTATCTCCATATTGTTTTCCATAGTGCCTGAACTAGTTTAAATTCCCACCAGCAGTGTATGAGGGTTCCCTTTTCTCTGGATCCTCTCCAACACTTGTTTTTTCTTGTATTTTTAGTAATAGACATTTTGACAAGCTTGAGGTGATATCTCATTATAGTTTTGATTTGCATTTCACTAATAATTAGTGATGTTAAACACCTTTTCATGGGCCTGTTGGTCATCTGTATATCTTCTGTGGAAAAATGTCTGTTCAGATCCTCTCTGCCCATTTTTTAATCAGGTTGTTTGTTTTTTTGCTGTCGAATTGTATGAGTTCTTTATGTATTTTATATATTAACCCCTTATTGGACATTTGATTTGCAAATATCATCTCCCAATGGAAGGTTGTCTTTTCATTTTGTTCATGGTTTCTGTTGCCCTGCACAAGCTCTTTAGTTTGATGTAGTTCCATTTGTTTTTTTCTTTTTGTTTCCCTGTCCTGAGGAGTCTTATTAAAAAGAATACTGCTAAGACTGATGTCAAAGAGCATACTGCCTATGTTTTCTTCTAGGAGTTTTATGGTTTCAGGTCTTATATTCAAGTGTTTAATCCCTTTTGAGTTAATTTTTGTGTATGGTGTAAGACAATGGTCTACTTTCAGTTTTTTGCATATGGCTGTGCAGTTTTCCCAGCACCATTTATTGAAGAGACTTTCCTTTCTCCATTGTATGTTCTTGGCCCTTTGTCAAAAATTAACTGCCCATAGATGTGTGGGTTTGCATTTAGGCTCTCAATTATATTCCATTGATCTCTGTGTCTTCTTTTGTGCCAGTACCCATGGTGTTTTGATTACTATACTTTGTAGTATATTTTAAAATCAGGGAGTGTGATATTCACCTTTGTTTTTTTTTTTCTTTTGGAGGATGCTTTGGCTATTTGAAGTCTTTTATTGTTCCATATAAATTTTAAGATTCTTTCTTTTATGTACTTGAAGAATGTCATTGCGATTCTGAATAGGATTGCACTGAATCTGTAGATTGCTTTAGGTAATATGGACATTTTAACTGATAATTCTTCCAATCCATGAGCATGGAATATCTTTCCATTTTTTATGTATTCTTTGATTTCTTTCAACAACATCTTATAGTTTTCAGTGTATCAGTCTTTTAACCTCCTTGGTTAAATTTATTCCTACATATTTTATCCTTTTTGTTGCAATTGTAAATGGGATTGTATTCTTGATTTCTCTTTCTGCTAGTTCATTGTTAGTGTATAGAAATGCAACTAATTTTTGTATAGTGATTTTGTACCCTACAAAGTTACTGTATTTGCTAATTATTTCTAATAGTTTTTTGATGGTTTTTTTTTAGGGTTTTCTTTAAAATCATATCATCTGCAAATACTGACAGTTTTGCTTCTTACTTCCCCATTTGGACAAATTTTATTTGTTTTTCTTGCCTAATTCCTCTGGTTAGAGCTACCAATACTATGTTAAATAAGAGTGGTGAGAGTGGACTGTTAAATAAGAGTGGCGAGAGTGGACATCCTTGTTTTGTTCTTGTTCTTAGAGGCATAGCTTTCAGTTTTTCACCATTGAGTATGATGTTAGCTGTAGTCTTGTCATATATGGGTTTTATAATGTTCAAGTACTTATCTTCTGTACCCATTTTATTGACAGAGTTTATCATAAATAAATGCTGAATCTTCTCAAATGATTTCTCTGCAACTATTGAGATGATCATGTAATTTTTATTCTTGATTTTGTTAGTGTGGTGTGTCACATTGATTGATTTGAAGATGTTGAACCATCCTTACATCCCTGGAATAAATCCCACTTGATGGTGGTGTGTGATCCTTTTAATGTTGTTGTATTCGATTTGCTAATATTTTGTTGAGAATTTTTGCTTCTAGTTTCATTAGCAATATCGCCCTATAATTTTCCTTTCTTGTGTTGTGCTTTTCTGGTTTTTGTATCAGGATAATGTTGGCCTCATAAAATGAGTTATGAAGTGTCCCCTCCTCTTCAATTTTTTTAGAAGCGTTGAGAAGGATAGGTATTAAATCTTTGAAAGTTTGATAGAATTCATAAGAGAAGCCTATAAGTCTGGACTTTTGCTTTTTAGGAGGTTTTTGATTACTGTTTCAATCTCTTTACTAGTGATTGTTCTATTCAGATTCCCTCTTTATTCTTGATTCAGTTTTGGGACATTGTATGATTCTAAGAATTTATCCATTTCTTCTAGGTTATCCAATTTGTTGATGTATAATTTTTCATAGTATTTTCCTATAATCCTTTGTATTTCTGTGATTTTCATTGTAATTCTTCCTCTTTCATTCCTGATTTGATTTCTTTGAGCCTTATCTCATTTTCTGATTGAGTCTAGCTAAAGGTTTGTCAGTTTTGTTTATCTTTTCAAAGAACAAGCTCTTAGTTTCATTGACCAATTCTACTGTCTTTTTAGTTTCGTTTAATTATTTCCACTCTGATTTTTATTATTTTGTTCCTTCTATTCACTTTGGGTTTCATTTGTTCTTTTTCTATTTGTTTTAAGTGTGGTGTTAAGTTGTCTGAGGTTTTTCTTGTTTCTTGAGTTAGGTGTGTATTACTATATACGTCCCTCTTAGTATCCTTTTTGCTACATCTCATAGATTTTGGCATGTTGTGTTTTGATTTTCCTCCATGTATTTTTTATGCTATTTATTTATTTATATTTTGAGGAAGATTGGCCCTGAGCTAACATCAATTGCCAATCTTTCTCTTTTTTTTCCTCCCCAAAGCCCTAGTACATAGTTTTATATCCTGGTTGTAAGTGCTTCTAGTTCTTCCATGTGGGATGCCATGACACCATGACTTGAGGAATGGTGTGTAGGTCCACATCCAGTATCCGAACCAGTGAACCCCAGGCCACTGAATTGGAGTGTGAGAACTAAACCACCATGCCACCTGGGCAGCCCCTCTACTCTGACTTTTATCATCTCCTTCCTTCTACTGATTTTGGGCTTCATTTGTTCTTCTTTTTCCAGTTCCTTTAGGTGCACTGTTGGATTGTCCATTTGAGATTTTTCTTGTTTGCTGAGGTAGGCCTGTATTGCTATAAACTTCTCTCTTAGAACAGCTTTTGCTGTATACCATAGATTTTGACAGTTGTATTTTCATTTTCATTTGTCTTCAGATATTTCTTTGATTTCTCCATTCATTTCTTTGTTGACTCAATCGTTGTTCAGTAGAATTATCTTTAATTTCCACATATTTGTGGCTTTTCTGACTTTCTTCCAGTAGTTGATTTCTAGTTTCATACGTTTGTGGTCAGAAAAAATGCTTGGTATTATTTCAATCCTCTTAAATCTATTGAGATTGTTTTGTGGCCTAATATGTGATCTATCCTAGAGAATGTTCCATGAGAATTCTAAAAGAATATGTAATCTGTGGGTTTTGGATGGAATGTTCTTTATATGTTATTATTGTGTTACTGTCTTTTCTCCTTTTATTTCTTTTAATAATTGCTTTATATATTTAGGTGCTCCTATGGTGGGTGCATAGATATTTACAAGTGTCATATCATCTTGCTGAATTTTTCCCTTTGTCATTATGTAGTGTCCTTGTTTGTCTCTTGTTGCAGTATTTGTTTTAAAGCATATTTTGTCAGATATAAGTACTTCTACCTCACCTTTCTTTCCATTTCCATTTGCTTGGAGTATCTTTTTTTCCATCCCTTCATTTTCAGTTTGTGAGTGTCTTTAGGTCTGAAGTGCGTCTCTTGTATGCAGAACATATATGGGTCTTGATTTTTCATCCAATCAGCCACTCTATGTGCTTTCATTGGAGCATTTAGTCCATTGACGTTTAAAGTAGCTATTGATAAGAATGTACTTACTGCCATTTTGTTACTTTTTCTGGGTGTTTTAGTAGTTCTCTGTTCCTTTCTTCTTCTCTGACTCTCTTCCCTTGTGATTTCATGGCTTTCTTTAATATTATGTTTGGGTTCCTTTCTCTTAGTTTTTGGTGTATGTATTATAGGTTTCTGGTTTGTGATTGTGAACCATGATGTTCATATACAATAACCTATGTATATAGCAATATGTATTCAGTTGATGTTTTCTTAAGTTTGACCCCACACTAAAAGCTCTGCTTTCTTACTCCCCTCCTCCCACATTTTATGTTTTTGGTATCATATTCAACCTCTTTCTTGTGCCTTTATATTCATTACCCTCCTATCATGGAAATCCATGATTTTAGTACTTTTGTCTTTTAACTGTCACATTAGCTTCGTAGGTGGTTGATCTGCTACCTTTACTGTATATTTGCCTTTAGCAGTGATTTTCTTGGTGGTTTTTTTGGTAACTTTCTTATTCCTAACAAATTTCGTGGTCTTTTATCTTCCACTTAAATAAGTCCTTTAGCATTTCTTGTAAGGCTGGTTTCTTGGTTATAAGCTCCTTTAGATTTTCTTGTCTGGAAAACTCTTTATCTCTCCTTCTATTCTGAATGATAACCTTATCAGGTAGAGTATTCTTGATTGTAGGTTTTTCATGTCAGCACTTGGAATATATTGTGCCACTCCCTTCTAGCCTGTAAGGTTTCTGCTGAGAAGTCAGCTGATAGCCTCCTGAGGTTTCCTTTGTACCTAACTTGTTGCCTTTCTCTTGCTGCTTTTAGGATTCTCTCTTTATCTTTAATTCTTGTCATTTTAATTATAATGTGTCTTGGTGTGTGCTTCTTTGGGTTCATCTTGTTTGGTGCTCTGTGCTTCCTGTACCTAAACGTCTGTTTTCTTCCTTCGGTTAGGAAAATTCTCAGCTATTATTTCTTCGAATAAATTCTCTGCCCCTTTGCCCCTCTCTTCTCCTTCTAGGACACCTGTAATATGGATGTTACTGTGCTTGATGTTGTCCCAGAGGTCCCTTAGACTGTCTCTGTTCTTTTGAATTCCTTTTTCTTTTATCTGTGAGGCTTGGGTGATTTCCTCTAGTCTTTCATCCAACTTGCTGCTCTGCACGTCTGTATCATGTACTCTGCTATTGATTCTATCTAGTGAATTTTTCACTTCCATTATTTCAGTCTTCATTTCAGATTGGTTCCTTTTTTATATTTTCCAATTCTTTGTTGAAGTTCTCACTGAATTCATCCATTCTTGTCTCAAGGTCAGTGAGCATCCTTATGACTATTAGTTTGTACTCTTTATCAGGTAGATTGTTTATCTCTGTTTCATTTAGTTCTTTTTCTGAGGATTTGTCCTGTTCCCTTATTTGGAACTTTTTCCTTTTTCTCGTCATTTTTCCTCCTTCTTTGTGATTATATCTATGTATTAGGTAGATCAGCTATGTCTCCCAATCTTTGAGAGGTGCCTTTTGAGGTCCAGCAGTGTGCTTTCCTTTTGTCACCAGTTCCAAATGTTCCCTGTGTGGGCTACGAGTCTTCTTCTGTTGTGGCAGGGTTGATCTTGCTGAAGTTGCACAGGAGGCTAGGCTCTCCCTCTGGCTGGCTGGTTGTAATGCTCAGCTGCGTGCAGCTGTGATAGTCCCTTCAGTAACCTTTTGGGCATGGGGAGCCTCAGTAGTTGGCTACAAGGTCTAACTGCACATTTCTGCTGCAGTTTTTCTCTTAAGTGAGTAGGGCATCAGCATGTCTGTTTGCTAGGCTCAGGGGCTTACAATTGCTGTAGGCCTCTGACCTACAAGACTGCTGTCAGCTCTCTCAGTAGTACGGCTGGATGGGGCCAGCATTGGAAGGTGGGGCTGATCCCCTATGTGGCTGTTTGAAAAGCACAAGTCTGCTACAGCTGACAAGCCTCACTGCCTGCAGACTCACATACTCCATCAATGCAGTCTTGCTCTGTGCACATACTCCAACACAATGAAGCAGACCCACTCATCTCACTGCAGAGGTCGCACAAACCCTGCCTACGTGGACACACAAATGGCCTGAGGGCTTGCTGCTGGGTGGGGCCAGTCCCTAGAGTGGGCTGCCTGCCCTGGCTAAGCTGCATTAAATCAGTGCTCTAGTGGTTGAGGCAGACCCCTGCTCTAACAGGCCAGTGGAAGAACTCCAATGGTGTCTGCCAGCGTCTGTGTCAATGTGCCTGTACTAGGTCACAATAATGGCTGCTGCCAGTGTCTCAGTCCCTGGGGAGGTGGTCCCAGCCTAGGTAGGTCTTGTCTCTCCCCAAGATGCACCCTGTGCTTATCAAGTGGGTCTTTTTTCACGAGAGGACTCTGAACCTTTATTTCTGGTAATTTTTCACTGCTTTCTGAAATGGGTGAATTTGTGTGTGGGCTCCTTAAGAGCAGGCTTATCTTTCCCTTATGTTCAATAGCTTTTCTGGGGGTATTTCCTGTTTTTAATAGCCTATAAAACCAGATATTATGACACTTGTCTCAGTTGTGCTGAGTCCAAAAGCTGCTTGTTGTGGCAAAGCTCTTCTGCTAAGATACCCTGCTCCTCCAGGGAATGCTTCATACCTTAAGATTGCTCCCGGTCATGAAGCATCATGGCTAGAATGTGGCTTTTTTGTCCGCAGAAGGGAATTTCTGCCTCTTCCACCTCAGTCAGCACTGTCCCTTGTTGTGGGAGTTCTTCTATTCAGTTTTCAGTTCCTTCTCAGGGGTAAATTTTTCTAATGGTAATTTTAAGTTTGTTATGTCCATGGGAAGAGGTGAGTTCAGAGTCCTCCTATGCCACCATCTTCCCAGCAATCCTCTGTCTAATTCTCCAAATGCCTATCTTCTAATATTTTTAATATATCATTCCACTCTCTCCTGGCCTGTAGAGTTCTGCTGAGAAATATGCTGATATCCTTATAGGGATTCTTTTATAGGTTATTGTTTTCTTCTCTCTGGCTGCCCTTAATATTCTTTCTTTGTCATTGACTTTTGGCAATTTTGATATAATTTGTCTTGGAGAAGCTCTTTTTGCATTGAGATAATTAGGTATCCTATTAGCTTCATGTACTTGTATATCCAGTTTCTTTCCCAGGTTTGGAAAGTTCTCCACTATTATTTCTCCACTATTATTTCTTTAAATAAGCTCTCTGCTCCCTTCTCCCTCTCTTCTCCTTTTGAGATACCCATTATCCTTATGTTTTCTTTTTCTTAATTGAGTTGGATGTTATTCATAGAATTTCTCCATTTTTTAAATATCTTAGTTCTCTCTCCTCTTCCTTCTGAGTCATTTGTGGATTCTGTCTTTGAGCTCGCTAATTCTCTCTTCCATATGATCTGCTCTATTTTCAGTGCTTTCTATTTTATTCTTCATCCCATTTATTGAGTTCTTCAGCTACAGAATTTCTGTTTTATTCTTTTTTAGTTTTAATCTATTGGTGAAGTACTACTTCTGTTCATTAATTTTGTTTCTGAGGTCATTGATCTGTCTTTCTGAGTTTCCTTATAGCACATTGAGTTTCTTCATGACAACTATTTTGAATTCTCTATCCATTAGATCACAATCTTCCATGGCATTGAATTTGGTTTCTGGAGAATTGGCCTTTTCTTTTTGGGATAGCATGTTACTATAGTTTTCCATGGTGCTTGATGAGTTTTTTCTCTGCCAGTGCATTTGTAGCAAGAAACACCTTTCTTATTTGGGTAAGGCTTTGTTTACTTTGATTCTGAGTTACTTCTGATTGTATTTAAGCCTGTAATTTCCACTCTTGACTGCCTCTGCCAGAGATGTCATCATTTCCCTCATTGTGCTTTTTGTGCCTCTGAGGTTGCTGGTGTCTTGCTGATGTCACTGAAGTGCAGACATCACCACCACAGTCACTGGGTGGGCAAGCACATCCGTTGCTTCTGGTGTCACCTTGATTGTGGGCTCCCCCACTGCAGTGGAGGGGTGTGGGAGGGTGGGATGGTAGCCAGGATCACAGGCACCTCCTCCATGCCTGGGTTTGTTTGGCTTGCAGGTGCTGCTGCCATGAGTAGGGGGCTGGAGTTTCAAACACTGCTGCAGCTTCGGGGTGCCATGGTTGTGGGCACTGCTGTCACTGTTACTGAGCTCTCTGAAGCTTTAGGCACTGCTGTCATGTGTGCCACCTGTGCTGTTGTTCCTGGGTTTTCCACAGGTGTTGGGACTGCTGCTGTTGGGAGTACTGGGTTCACAGGTGTCACTGCCATTGCCAGGTGGGCTGGGGTTGCAGGTGCCACTGCCACCATGCGGGGAGGGGTACCTGTGTCACAGGCACCTCCACAGTTCCTAGAACATCAGGTCACAGGCACTGCCACCACTTTAGGAGTCACCAGGGTCTTAGATGCAGCCCTCACTGCTTATAGGGCTGGTGTTGAAAGCACTGCCACTAAGGGAGGGGGCTCAGTTGTGGGTACCACGTGGTTCCTGGAGCCTCTGATCTCAGGTGCCACAGCAGTTCCTGGAGCCTCAGGTCATGGGCACCACACCACTGTTGGAGGAGCGGTAGGGGCTGAGTCATGAGTGCTGCCACAGTTCTTGGAGCCTCTAGTCACAGGCACCAGCATGATTCCTGGAACCTCAGGTCGTGGGCACCACCTCCGCTGCTGAGGGTACTGGGGTCTCGGATGCAGCCCCTACCGCTGGCAGGGCCAGGGATGGATGTGCCACTATTGGGGGAGGGGGTTGGGTCATGGGCACCACCACAGTTCCTGGAGCCTTTGGTTGTAGGTGCCCTGGCAGTTCCTGGAGCCTCCAAGTGTGTGGGCTGCCTTGGTTCCTGGTGCCTCCATTTGTGGTGTTACTGCAGTACCTGGAACCTCTGATTGCAAGCATGGCTGCAGCTCCTGGACCCTCCAGTCTCAGGAGCTGCTTCCACTGCTCCCCTAGTTCCACCGCCTCCATGAGGTCCAGTCCACCCACCTTCAGTTGTATAAATGTATGGATGTCTCAGATGTTCTGGTGTGCTGTGCAGGGAGTCCTTTTTTGGTCTATGGATATCCTACTGGTTGTAACTTAGAGAGGAGAGACAAAAGGAGAAACTCTGCCATGATGCTGATGTCACTCATACATTAAGTATTTTAAAGTGCATTTTTCAAATGCGTGGAGTTAAAAGCCTTACCCTCCCCACCCCTTATGAAGGTGTTATTGATTCACAATGTAGGATATGCTGTTTTCAAAGAAACCACCTTTTTTCCTTTTCCATAGCTGTCAGCTGCCCATATCTGTCTCTGACTGTTTGAGACTCTAACCATAGCCCTTGAACAGAAATGATGAAAAGGAAGAATCAATGAGGCTAGGCAGTTGACAAGGTACCAGGAAGGAGTGAGGGCAAAAGAAATTGATCTTTATTTGGTTATCTGACTGAAATTAGGAAGCAGCCTCTGCTTTCTTTTTGTTCATAATACTCAGATTAGTTGATGTCTTAGTATGGCCTAAACAATACTCAATTCCAGTACTTTCCCATCTACAAAATGAAAGCATCTCTATGGTTTGTAACGTTTCTGCCAAAATCTTTATACCTATTGCTGATGAAGGAAATGATACAATGTTCTGGGAAATTATACTTCAATAATCTAAGGATTTGGTTATAAAAGGAAGGAAAGAAAACAACTTCAGAAGGTTTACAGATGATATTTTTCTGGAATGGTAAGACTGTACTGATATTTTTTCCCCCTTTAACTTCAAATTTTAGCCTCAAACAGGATGGAATAGTCTAAGGTTAGATTGTTTGTTGAGTGACTTGGGGAAAATTTAATTAATATCAATCAGTCAATCATTAGGCAAGAGCTATGAAGCTCCTATACCATGCCTAGCTCTGTGCTAGATGTTACAGAAAATACAACAAAATAGAACTATGTTTCCAGACCTAAAAACGTTTAAAATTCTGTTGGGGAAACAAGCACACCTCACATTCAAAATCATGAGATAATTTCACCAATTGTAAGTGCTAGGGATATGCTACAAAATGCATTGTTGTGTAAGTTCAAGAGAAGTAGAGATCACTATGAGCTAGGGCCATAATTAAAATCAGTGAGATTCTCCAGAGCATGGGGTATCCTAGCTGGACCTTAAAAGACTGTAGTATGCTTTCACTTTCTGGATGTTGAATGGACACTTTCCCTTTGCTTAAGAAATGCATGTTCAGTTAAATCTTTTAAACTACTAGGAGGAAAGAAGATGAGCAGAGAAGAGGGGAAGACAAAGAATATTCTTTGAGATAGAAGAAATCAGTTTAATAAAGTTGCTGGCCTGTTATTTTTGTTTGTTTTAATGCAACTTATGATAATAGCTTCCATTAAAGTGTAGGTCTTATGCCCATTACTTATGGAAGACTGCACAGATTTAGAACTATAGCTTAGAATAATAGCAAACACTTATA
Source organism: Equus caballus (assembly GCF_041296265.1). Classification (NCBI taxonomy): domain Eukaryota; kingdom Metazoa; phylum Chordata; class Mammalia; order Perissodactyla; family Equidae; genus Equus; species Equus caballus. The sequence continues at coordinate 123,206,258 of NC_091715.1, read as the reverse complement.
TAGCACTTGCTATGTACCAGGAACTGTTCTAACCACTTTACAACTATACATTATTTCAGCATCATAATTCTATAAGCCTTTACAGATGAGGAAACTATATCACAGAGAGGTAAAGTAACTTGGCCAAAGTCATACAACTAGTAATCAGCAGAACCAAGGTTTGAACGCAAGCCACTTGTTTCTGGTTTTTAAATATTGTTCATTGTGGTTTGGGTTACACTTATTTATTTGTACAACCTCAGTTGACTTTTGGTGTATCCGTATATGTTTCACCTTGTGTCCTTTGTGCCTCTTTCTTTGGTTTCCTTTGACCTCTAATTTATTTTTGGCATATATTATGCAGATTCTTAGGAAATCTGGTGGGAATGTTGATCCGGGGATCAGCAAGGAGGTCAATATGGATGAAAAGTAGGACTTTTTTAGTATCTCTGCAATTATGATATAAATTATTGAATACTCAGCTGGCTTCTTTGATTACGCTCTTATGTCTTAGTGAGTTGAGGACTATAGTAATCTACCAACTGACCATATGCCAGCAAGGTGTAATTTGTACTCCTATATTTGGATAGGGAAGAATTTTATAGCAGATAACTGTTCAAGGTAGATCTCTTACAGTGAGTGGACATTCTGAGGAGGTACAAGTACTATCCCACTAGGCTCTTTCTTCCCATTTGTTTGGTCATTCTTTATCATGGAGTCTTTGCAACAAGGTTTATATTTATGAGTAATAAGAGTTTCTTACATCTCGCCCTCCAAAAGTCCAAACCTAGTACTACAAAAGTGCTTGATAGACAAGACTTAATAGTACTGGATAGTAAAGAGCTATGCCTAGTAGTTCTTTAAGTTGGGTCACCTTCAATTCCTTTATTATTTTGAGAATCTCTACTCAAAGCATAAACATTTTTAACAAGTTGCTTCTAAACAGTTTTCTGAATTCACTTCTGGAAGGAAGACCCAAGCAGATGGGCTAGAGGCATTTCTAGCCAGCATACTGCACTAGGTCTTTGCCCCTTTACCTTCCTCACTGGATTAGGCTAATGCCCACTCTCATGCTTCCCTCATCACTGATCTTGCTAAGGAATACCATTGCAGTCCACACTCCCTTCAACCTGAGAACAGATTTCAATGTGTATTGGAAAAGGAAAATAATTCACCTTCACTGAAAAGCTGAGGTTCTACATCAAAATAGTATTTTGTTTATTTTGCTTTTGTTTGGGAAGGCAGAGGATGGGAATTCCACTATGCCTGTCACAATGATTGACAGAAATGAAGCATGAAAGAAAACAACTGTGTTTATGAGCCAGAGAGGTGAAAACTAGACAAGACCTAGATCATATATTTTTAACAACTCAATAAATTTCCTTTACCCATTCCCCAAATCTTCACGTTCCAGCCAGAAAAGAATGACATCAAGTTTCAGCTAGAAATGAATTTTTGTTTGTGAAGGTTGGAAAGTTATAAGACTATAAAACACATTTTTTTAATGAAATTGCAGTATCCTCCAGAGTCTCACTCAAGCCTAGTCCTTGGGGCCATGCTATTCTTATAGGAAAAACACCATAGCAAGGTCTTTGTGCTACTTCAGCAACTAAATTATTCTGGACAGGTCTGAGCAGTCTCTTTTTATGCGGAGTTCTGTGTTGTTCTCTCATTGTATTAGACAAAAGTCTGACTTACTTCACTGTCCTAAAACCTTGACATTCATAGTGAAATTAGGAAAGAATTGGTTTATGGTAAACATGTTTTGTGGAGGCAGTTTGACAAGTTTAGAGTCAATCAATGGGCAAACTGTGCCAGGATATACAGGTAATGGCCATGTCTCATTTCTGGGAAATCCAGAGGAAAGAGAAGATTTGTCTTAAAAAGTTAAAATTCATTTTTTCCTTTTAACTATATATCCCTCCACCTTAGAGATATTCTGCTACCCCTTATTGAGGCATTATGATATAGTTGAAAGAGCACAGACCTTGAAGCAAATCAGACAGATTGGAAACATGGCTGTGCAAATAAGTAGACTTGTGTGAAGCCTTGGAAAAATAGTTAGCAGCTCTGAGTGTTTCCTCCTCTGCATTTAGCAGATAATAGAACTCATCCTGTGGGATTGTTCAGAATAAATGACATATAAATATATAAGTGAGATATAAATCTACATCAATACAACAAATACTGAAGTCTCTACTACATACATTTCTTGTGGTAATGATTTATTTATCCTCAAATGTGAATGAGGGGTCCTAAAATCTAAGAAATGTGCTGTCAGTCTTTTCCTCCCTGTTTTCTCCTGTTCCTCACTTTTCACTGGGGTCAATTTATTTTGTAAGGTGCTCCTAAGCAAATGCTGAGTGAATTTGATTGAAAGAATAGTCACAAGGGACACATTTTCCAAACAGGTTGGCTAACTGTTTGTCATAAAATTAACAGCTCTCAAAAAGAGAGTGAAGCCTCATGGTTATAGTGTAGGACTGAACTGGATCCTAGATTGTAGGCATAAGCCTCTACATGATGCAGTTTGAGAACAGCTGGCAAAGGACCCTAATGATCTTCGTCATAAAAACCCCTGCCACTTGCCTCTTTCATCTACATGCGCCTGTTGATGTGGTGAAGAGCACAAGAGAGTAGAAGCTTCCCCAAGTTCCCAAACAGGCGAAGAATATCTTTATATCTGTCATGAACATAATATTACATGTTACCTACTATATAAATTGTGACACATATGCTATGGTTTTCTTTCTTCCATAACAGTGTAGAAATTGCAAAATGTCCATGAATTTGAAAAAAGAAAAAGGAATAACTAAGCGATTTTGTATATCTCAACTGACATCACAATTTAAAATACTTACTCAGTAGATGTTCTTAACTTGACCCCAATCCTGAAATATTTATTTTTTTTAGTTTTTCCATATATTTATTTAGCATGTTTTACTTGACACCTCTTATATGTGAGACACTCTTTTAAGTGCTGGGCATAGAACAGAGAACAAGGCAAAAGAAGACTCTGTTCTTTTGGACCTTATGTTGAACTGGGAAGATCAGACAGTAAAAAGGTAGACAAATAAGATTGTGAAAAGAGATTGTGAAAAGAGATTGTTTTCGAAAAGATAGACTAATTGGAAGGTCCTTGTTTATATTAGATGGTAAAGTCCTCTCTCACAAGGTGATGTTTAAATTAAAGCATGGATGGTGAGAATAAGTCAGCCCTACTGAGAAATGGGACAAGACTTAGAGGGACTAGTGCAAGACCCTCTGATAAGGGAAAGATTTGTATATTCTAGCTGTAAGTCCTTCTGGTTGTGTTCTGTGGGATGCCACCTCAGCATGGCCTGATGAGCAGTGCCATATCTGCGCCCAGGATCCAAACCAGGAAACCCTGGGCTACCAAAGTGGAGAGTGTGAACATAACCACTTGGCCATGGGGCCGGCCCCCAATTTACATTTTTAAGTTATTATCTTTTGTGTGGCTAGTGGACTTTAGGTGAACACACAGGAAAACTAAAAGTCTTGTTATAAGGCAACTTAGGAATTCCAGGTGAAAGATAGAATTTTAGAAAGAAATTTTAGAAATTTTAGAAAGATAGAATAATAGAATTTTGAATTCCATGCTTTCTATTTGAATTTTTGAATTAGAATTTCAATGGTGGACAGTTAAGTGTGTTCAGATTTAGGGTGTAGTTAAGCTATGGGGCTGCTAGGAATCCTATTGGATTGGATATGGGAAGTGGAGATAAAAGAGAAATCAGGGATGATTCCTAGGTTTGGAGCTTGAGCCACAAGCGAAAGATCGTTACATTTGCTGTGATGAGGAAGACACGAGATGGGAGAACTGTTTTGTTTCTGACATGTTATGTTTGAGATGCCTATTACGTACTCAAATAGAGATGGAAAGGAGGAAGCCGGATACACAAGTCCAAATTTCTGGGGAGAGGTCAAAGCTGGAGATATGGATACTATCTAGAGACATGTATCTAAGAGGAGATAACCTAGGATACACTATATATAGTGATGATGTCTGAAGAGAGAGACCTGGGGTACACCAATATCTTTATGCCATATTTGCATATCTTTATCTTTCCCTCTCTTTCTCTCCCTCCCTCTCTCTTTCTATCTCTGTTTTCTACTTCTATCACTGGGTTCAGAATTCCTGGGAGAATTGAGACAGCAGTTATCAATACCTTGATTATTACGGATCACAGAGTGAAACGGGAAGTGTTGGTATTCTCTCTCCCCTAGGCATTTTAACCAGGCTTTTCTTATTTCCACTGAGTATAGTGGGAAGCTATAGGTGTGAATACAAAAACGTAGCTGATGTAAGGGAAATCTAGTAAGTAATAATGGGGTATCCCTTTGAGTAGCAATGAGCACATATAGCAGTCAGACCTTAGTTTCCAAATATCACTTTACACCAGAAGTCAGTGATACTTGAAGAAATATCTAATTCCAGGCAAAGTACAAGGCGAGCTTGGAACAAACATCTCATGACTGAAAGTAAGGAAGTGCTCAAAAATTGAGAATATATAACAAGGAATGTAGGCTCTCTGTGGTAAAATTTTGGAAAACTTGGTCATAAAAAAATGATGGCAATGATTTGTAACACATTCAATTAAAAAATTTATGACTTCATAAGAATATTTACATTCACACAAAAATGGTAATGTAGAGGAGAAGAGAAATAGCTTCTTTATGGAAGAATAACAATTCATAAATGTAGAAGAAAGATAAAATTCAAAAATGTCCATTTTGTAACCATGGATTTGGTAACTGGTTTGGCAAGGACCATCAATGATACTAAAGCCCTAAGGTGAAAAGTTTTTGAAGAGCAGGATATTATATTGTCTCAAAGATTGTTCTCTACAAATTATATATATATGTATACATATATATATGTATATGTACATATATATATGCCTTTACACTGGATAAAATGGCAGAAACCATTTCCTAACTAAGAGAACAAAGTTATCATGAATATGGAACAAAGTAACATGTGATTCCTAATAAGATGCACTGAGAAGAGCACAATATCACTTACGTGATAGTCTTGCCAAAATCTTTAGCCTAAATCCAGTCATGATGAAACAATTAGACAAACTTATATTACAGGACATTCTATAAAACAACAGGCCTGTAATCCTCAAAATTGTCAGTGTCATCAAGGATACACACACAGGCACACATTTGGAAGAATATTCTAGATTAAAGGAAGCTAAAGAAACATAACTAAAAACAACATGTGATCCTGAATTGAATCCTGAGGGAAAAGAACTATAAAAAACATTATTCGAATAATTGGATATTTGAAAATTTATAGTATATTAGGTAATATTATCATATTAATGTTAAATTTCTTAGGTGGGATAATAATATTGTGGTTATGTAGGATGATACTTTGTTCTTAGGAGATCCATGCTGAATTATTTATGGGTTACATGTCATGATGTCTGTAATGTACTTTCAAACGGCTCATTGAAAAAGAAATGTATGCATGTACATATATGTATATACAAGAGAGAGAATTAATGTAGTAAAATGGTAACAGTTAGAGAACCTAGATGAAGGGTATCATACTGGTGTTCCTTGTAATATTCTTTCAACTTATGCATAGGGTTGAATTTTTTCAAAATAAAAGGTTGGAAAGAAATGGAGTATCCCAATGGACAGTCAGGTGGAATACAGGAAATTCAGGGCCATCTAATATTCAGAGATTCAGCTGGGCAAGTAGTCTACATCAAGGTAATCTGTCAGCAGATATCAGGTAGTGAGCTTCCTGGTATGTACTTGTGGCGGATCAACCCTAAGGTGACCCCCAATAATATCCTGCCCCTGTGGTGCCCACACTTTTGTATAATTGCCTCCCCTTGAGTGTGAGACATGTGGCTTAACTTCTAACCAATAGAATATGGCAAAGGTGGTGGGATTATATAACTGGAGTGAGATTCTCCTTGTTGGCTCAATGAAGTAAGCATCCATGTTGAGGAATCCCATGTGAGAAGAAACTGTGAGTGGCCTCTAAAAAGTATGAAGTTTCTAGAACCTGAAGGCAACATCCAGTTGAGAAAAATCCAGCCAGAAAAATCTCCAGCCAGAAAAATCTAGGGCTGTCAATCTTATAAAAATAGGAAATTAATTCTACCAACAACCTAATTGAGACTGTGAATGTGAACACAGTCTGGCCACTACATTGAGCATAGCCTTTAAGACCCACAGCCAAGGGACCAGATAAGCTGTGCCTGGACTCCTGATCCATGGGAACTATAAGATAGTAATGTGTGTTCTCTTAAGCTGCTAAGTTTGTGGTAATTTGTTACACAGCAATAGATAACTAATACAGGGCTGAAGAATGAGACTCTAGTTTCTGGGAAAGGAAGGACTACCAAGAGCAAAATAGTGTGCCAGAAGTCATGGCCTACTGTGGGGAAGCGGCAAGGAAGGGGATCTGTACTGAGGAATGCAACGAACATCCTGTCACTAGAAATGGGATACAAGGCAATGATTTGGTCTCAGGAACAATATAGAATACTGAACACTTTAAGAGAGTGTGAAGTCAGGGTGGGCTTAGCAGCAAGAGAACTTGAGTTCACTTCAACTTATCCTAGGTCACAGAACTTGTAAATAGGGCAGCTGGCATTTTGAGTCCAGACAGCCTTGCTTTCTGAGCCTTGCTTGCACACTCGGTCACTCTGCTACACTGCTTCTCTTTGTTAATGGTAGCATAGCATTCCTTTGTTACTAATGTTCCATACTTTATTTGACAACTCTAGTATCACTAGGCACATATTTCCAGTATGTACTATTATACATAACTCCACAATGCACATCTTTACACAGACATCTTTGTGCATGTCTTTTATTATTTCATTAGGACATGTTTCCAGTAGCCTTATTTGATCAAAACCATTTTCAGCTCTTGACTGTTGTAGAGCTATTAGTAGAGATGTGTAAAACTTAAGAGTCTTAAAACTACTTCTCTGGTAAATTATGATAACAGCTACGATGTACTGAGCTCTTAAAATTTAGCAAGCATTGTGCTGAGTGCTTTATATTATCTAATTTAATCTTCACAATGATGTTATGATAATCGGTCACACACTGCATAATGATGTTTCAGCCAACACCGAACCACATATATGATGATGTTCCCATAAGAATAGTACCATATAGCCTAGGTGTGTAGGCTACACCATCTCAGTTTGTGTAAGTATGCTCTACGATGTTCACACAATGACAAAATTGCCTAACAATGCATTTCTCAGAATGAATCCCCGTCGTTAAGCAATGCATGACTGTATGTACTATCATTATCCAACATTTTAGATAATGAAATGGAAGTTCAGAGATAGTAAGTAATTTGTCCAAGGTCACATAGTAAATAAAGGTTCAAACCCAATTTAGTCTGACTCCAGAGCCTGCATTTTGACCATATTTCTCTTCTGTATGGGGTAGGCATGTATAGCAAATTGGAGGAATGAATGTTACAAGGCCGTTACACTAATTTAGAAGGAGTAGATTAAGACAGTGTTCTCAAAGTGTGTTCCCCAGACTACAGCATGAACACCATCTGGGATTGTTTAACCATGCAAATTCTTGGGCCTCATCCTAGACCTACTGAATCAGAAACTCAGGGAGTGGGGCCCAGTTATCTATGCTTTTAACAGTTGGTACAGGGGATTCTGATGCATGCTAAAATCTTAGAAATACTGGACTAAAGTGATGACAGTGGAAAATGAGAGGCAAGGAGAAATAAAATAACATGACTTGGAGAGGACATAGGGAATTTTCAAGTTGAGAATGTTCCCCATGTTTGAAGCATGGGTGATGGAAAGAATAGTAGTGACATAGAAGGAAAGAGAGAAAGACTCATCTTTATCTTTTCTCCATCAATTTGATGTTAAACAACTTTCAACAGGTACGTTCTTGATACACAAAAATAACTTAACAGTGAGTGCTAAGTTATTTTCGTTACTGCCTCCCCAGCTATCCTGATAGTTAAAGCAAGGCATCAAGATATTTGCATTCTGCACTGAGGCAAGCAGGAGGGGTTGGTGGCAGTGGGAAGTATAGTCCAATTAAACATAAAAGGAAAAAAAAAGATGTGAGGCTCCTGTGAAAGCGAAAGGATCGTAGAAGTTAATTTTAAACACATGCACATGTGGCTGGTACGATAGCGTGAGTCGAGAAGATGCCTATATTAATAAAAGTAGTATTATAGCAAATGGAGGTAATAAAACATTGCAGCATTAACTGGGCTACATCAGAAGCCCTACTGTTCTTAGATTCTTGCCTTTCAACCTTACTGGAAATTAAAAACTAAGCCCCTTGTGAGGAAAACCTCTTCCACCTGAAACAGTATCAAAAGCGTTCATCTCAGTGAAATTAATTGCCACAGCTGAAGAAAGCACCAGGAGTTAATGATAAACGAACCTATCTCATGAGCTAAGTTTCTGAGGAATTGCCTCTGATCACCTAAACTAATAAGACCAACACATTTGAATAACACCTGGCAGTTTTCAAAGAATTTTAACATATACCACCTTATTTAAGACACATAAACTGGTGAATGAGGCAAGGAAGGTGTTATTGTTCCCATTTTATGGTGGGGGGAATGGAGATTCATAGAGATCTATGACAAGGGCCTTATTTTAGGTCAAGTTGCCATTCTTGGCCAAATTTGTTCTGTGTACCTTCCTCTTCCCTTAAGATGAGTTCCGTTTAATGAAGTTCCTTGTTCTCCTACATAGTATACTTCGGGTGGGTTCACTCCACTAGTTGTCAGATGAGACCAATCATGTCTAAATTGCAGCAGGACACAAGATTTGAGATTAGGCTGGGTTCCTCTACCGCAGATATTTTTTCTTCCACTTAAAATTATACTGTGAATATTATCCCCTGTTAAATATTTTTCTAAAATATAATTGTTTTCAGTTTTGGAGGATTATTAATGTTTACAGGAATATCCTTATACATAGATATTTGTGCATATCTTTCATTTCCTCAGGACAAAATACTAGCAGTGGAACTACTGTGCCCAAGGGTTATGATCATTTGCAAAGTCTTTGGTACAATATCCCCAAGAAAAAGTTCACCCATTCACATTGCACCCCATGATGCTTAAGACACCTTTCCCTGAACATTTCCTAGTACTGCCAGTTTGATAGGTGAACCTGGTGTCTTATTTTTGTGATTTGCATTCTTTGATGACTAGTAAATCAAAACATTTATATTTATAAATAGATTGGCCAGTTACCTTTCTTCTTCTGTGAATACTTTTTATCTCTTTAGTTCAGGCATTGGTAAACTTTTGTTGTAAAGTGCCCGATAATCAACATTTTAGGCTTTATGGCCATAGGATCTCTGTCACAACTACTCAACTCTGCCTTTGTAGCACAAAAGTAGCTATTACACAATGCGTGAATGAGTAGGCATGGCTGTGTTCCAATGAAACATTACTTACAAAAACAGGCAGTGGGTCAGATTTGGCTCATGGGCCATAGTTTGCCAACCCCTGATTTAGTTCATCATGCTCCTGGAGGTATTTATCACTTTCTTATTGATTTTGAAAAGTTCTGCATATGTTAAGGACAATTAGCCCTTTGTAATCTATGTTGGAAATGCCTCCCGATTTGTTCAAAAATTTATGTATTTAAATATATCATTTTCCTTTTCATTTCTGCCTTTGATTTTATGCTTAGCAAGATTTTTCCCACGAAGAAAATAGGTAACTATTTACCTATATTTTCTTCTAGTCCTTTTATGGTTTAATTTTTTTTTCTTCTCTTCAAATCCCCCCAGCACATAGTTGTGTATTTTTAGTTGTGGGTCCTTCTAGTTGTGGCATGTGGGAGGCTGCCTCAACGTGGCCTGATGAGCAGTACCATGTCCGTGCCCAGGATACAAACCAGTGAAACCATGGGCTGCCAAAGCAGAGCGTGTGAACTTAACCACTGAGCCACTGGGCTGGCCCCCAGTGGTTTAATTTTTATAATTCACTCATATCCATCTGGAAATAATTTTGGTGTGAGGCTTGAAGTAGAGAACTGACTTCATATTTTCCAACAAATAGTCAACCAATGGTGTCAGCACCTTTTATTGAATAAACCTTCTTTGCTCAGTGGGGCTTCTTTTAAAGCTAAGTTTTTACTAAACTAAAAATGTGTCTCTATTGATCTCAGAGGTGTTGTCCTTTGAGTCTAGCATTGGAAAATAATGCTTCTAGAAGTATGTTCACTGTAGGGGGCCTCTCAGGCTCCCTTTGTACTTACTTTAGTCCAGTTTGAAATGTAGCAAGAATTCTGCCTGAATTACAGCTCTTGCTATTGTTGTAGCTGCTGCTGTCCTTACACTTTATCTTTCACATAGCTCTGTCTCTTTATATTTGTGTATAGTCTTGTATTGCTTAATGGGAGACATGCCTTTCTTATAAAGCCGGTAAAAACTGTGACTCCTCTATCTGTTGTAATTTAGCCTTGGTTCAGCATTCTCATTAGTGATGGGCTTAGTTTCCTCATGGTATGAAACTACTTGTCTACGCTATGCTATGTCCCCTTATCACACTTTTCTTTTTATCCATACCTAAAAGCTATCTTTTCCTTTTTATTACCTGACTGTAAGAATAACTTTAAGCTTCCTGTACTCCTAAGGAAGCCTACTCTGGACTACAGATTGGGATAATTGACCTTTCTTTTGAGAATTCCACAGACCATAATGACATGCTCCAAATATAATAGTTCACCTTGACCATTTCATCTCTATGGTCTTTTTCTGACAACATAATCATAGTAGAACCTTCTGATCTCCCTAGGCTCTCTCATTCCAATTATCAGTCTCTGTTCTCTGCTCTCAGACTGCTAGAAGCCAGCTAAGGGGTTGGATGTGCTTTCCCTATAACTTGAGAAAAAAAGGAATGGCTTTCACATAGAAGACCACTGAGTAGATTAACCCCACAACCCTGGGAAATAATAATTTTTTTTCTAAATTCCTTTCCTGATTTCAGTTTAAAAATTACCATGCCCTTAACACTTCAGGGAAAGGAACAAAATGGTTGTATCTAAAATATGCAATGTATGAACTGTATTCAAATTTCTCCTTCCCTAACGAAGTCGTTTTCAAATCTTTGGTTTCCTTCTGATTCCATAATGTGTATAGTTTGCATGGTGGAGGCAGGACAACATGTAAAAACACACATAGAATCTGGAGTTATAAGTTCGGCAAAACTCTGGGTAACCAAAGACTCTATAAAGTGTAAGGTCTATTTTTAGTGAGAACTATGTAAATTTTTGTACTAGAAAATCAATAAATACATTTTACTAAACTTTACAGTTGAAAAAAGTATAACATTAATATCCTGCAGTGATATTTTAAATTTAAAAATTGGATAAATCAAAATTTTCCATAAAGCAGCTACCCCTATGTAATTATAGTGTTTTGTAAGTTGAATGCAACTTTGGTTCATGCTGTTCCAAGTACCTTGCAAACATTTGTTTGTAATCCTGGCAGCGCCCTTCTAAGGTCTGTTAAGTAAGATGAACTTGTTATTCGCTACAGAGAAACCGAAACCTGGAGGTAAAATGATATGTCCTAGGATGTGTAGCCTGTTAATGAATAAGTGAGACCCTCCATGTCTCACCAACATCTTTATGCCTAACCTCACATATCTGAAGGTGACTTTGAGTGTGGCATATTCTTTTCTGTTATCACCAAGAGGCCTCAAGTGAAAACAATGCATCTACCTCTTCTAGGAAGCATGCTTTCCTCTCCCTTGGCTCTGATCACAGCATTCCTCCATTTTCTTTTTGTTCTTATGACCACAGCTTATGTTATATGGACTTGCCTTATTTGGGAGTATTACAAAATCAACAAACCTTGAGAGTTTTCATTGTTCAAAATTCTACTGAAAGCACTTTGACACTGGAAATAATATGATCTTTGTTTCCTCTCTCTCTCTCTCTTAGTATCTAGTTCAGGGTTGCAGGGCTATATATAGTAGAGGCCTGATACTGAATGGTTCTAAGAGACATGCATTTATTTGAGGATAGTATAGTAGAAGAAGTAATTGACTAGGAGTTGTTTGTCCTTAGCCAAATCATCCTATCCCTCTGGACACTGGTTCCTTTCTATTAAAAAAGGAAGACTAAAGTATTTTATCTCTAAACTTGCTTCCAGTTTTAGAATTCTATGATTCCCAATTATTTATTCCTTTTTTCTCCTTTTTATAGTCCCAGTATAGCACAGCTGTTATGCACATGGATTTTGGAGTCAGATAGACTTAGGTTAGAGGAACAATTCTATCACTCTATAGTTATATAATCTTGGGCAAGTCATTTGACTTGCCCAAACTTCTAATTTCTTTATTGGTAAAGTGGGCATAATAATACCTTTCTCACAAAGTCATTGTGAAAAAGTGTGTGCAAAGTGTTTTGCACAGTTAATAGCACATAGAAATAACTCAATAAAAGTTAACTGTAACTATAAGCTATATTTAGGTCCAGCCCTTTGCAAAATTGTAAGTCAAGTTGGAGTTTGGTACCTCTGTTTCTCGCTTTCTGAGCGCCTCAATTTTGTTATTTTTCTGTGCTCACTCCCTTTTCACCCACATCCAGGTGGGAGGTGTTGAGGTGTCAAGGGAGGGCTTTTGCTGGGAGCTCAATGACTACACAATACTACAGTGACCATGTCTCTATCTAAACAAGCCATGTATATGTAATGCTAATATTTTTAGATCTTTGAGTCTGTAATTTTCCATTTCCTGCTTAGGAAAATTTCCCTGGTAATTAATACTGAATATCTGATTCCAGGAACCATGCCTCAAGAGAGTTTTCCTGCATGCAATGTGCATCAGTTATTAGGAACTGCCTGGCACTCATTTATAAAGCTGATTACAAGCCTGTTTTCTAACACTTACAGAATGTTCATAATAGCTGCACAAGTTCAGGCAGACTATGTCTCTCCATGAAGCTATATATTTTCAGAGAAAGAAATCTTTATCTTTATTACATGACAGCTCACATGCTCACATCCATCACTTTTTTGAGTGTAGCTTATTTGCAGCCTGGTGGGAGTTATATAATCTCAACAAAGAAAGTTATATAATTTATCAAAGTTATATAATTTCAACAAAGAAACAGGAGGCAATTAAAAGAGAGGTGCACCACTCATCTTTCCACAAATTCTGTTTAGTAATAGAAGTGAGATATCAGATCAGTGGCAGATTCTCCTGCCCATTGCAAGTTATGCTATTCTGTTCAAATCACTAATAATCTCTCTCTTTCCTCTCTCTCTCTTTCTGTCTCTCTCTCACACACACACATACACACACAAACACACACACACACAAAATAGGTTGTGATAAGTATATAATGAACATTAGAAATATCCCTAAAGTCAAGACAATGGGGTCCATTTGTATGTGTTTTGGTCGTTCTGGTGAGGCCAGGCACTAACTTTATATCAGGTTGGAAAATGTCCATGAAGTGGGATTTGTGAGGCACTATTAGGCTATGCCCCTCTAAAGCAGGATTTCTCAGCTTTGACACTATTGCCATTTGGGGCCAAAGTTTAGCAGCATCCTGAACTCTATGCACAAAATGCCAGTAGCACCCCTCACTTCCCCAATTGTAACAAACAAAATTTTCTCCAGATATAGCCACACATCCCTGGGGGACAAAATTACCCTCAGCTGAGAGCCACTGGCCTAAGGCTATCTCCTTTCCCCTGCTTCTTCCCTGTTACAATTATCACAGATGTAATAAAAAATTCATCTGAGGGCTTTGTTTCCAAATAGCCACAGTTAAAAGGTACAGGCATTTCTTAGGAAAGGAATAAGACACCAGTGATTCTCAACTTCTCTGCACACACGCTAGGATCACTTGGAGATCTCTACAATATACTGTTGTCTGAGCTGCATTGCTCCTAGAGATTCTGAGGTTTTGGGTGTGATCTGGGTATAGGGATGTTTAAAAACCCTTCTTGTGATTCTAATATATTACAAAGTGGGAGAATCATTGTTCTAGATGTCTTCTTTCCGGAAATTGGCATGGTAAAGCTGTTTATGTTAGCAGCTCAACAATAGAAGGGCCTGGTTTATGTGCTGGGCTGGACTTTCCTTGGAAGGAAAATGGTAGATATATTTTGGAAATCACTCCCTCTACTCCCTGCCCCACACCCTTACTTGACGCAAATAAGCATAAAAAGTGCTATTTTAAACTAGGAGGAGCTATTTTTTTAGATGAACTTTATTGATAGATAAACTCATTTTAGATTAACATTATAACCACAAGCACATTTAGAGCGAGTTCGAACAGACCCCATCTCTTATCAACAGAATGGTTAAGAAATTGTCTTTCAGGAAATTTGCAAAGTCACATAGCCACAGCATGTGCAGAAGAAGAAATCTTGACTTGAAATGACCATGGAACCAAAGATTCTCCTCCACACAGAACCAAAGGACTGGGACATGGCCAGAACTTAAAAGTTGGCCTCTTATCAGAAGCAAGGGATACATCATTCAGGAATATCTGGTGTTAAAATTCCTTCCCACCTTACCATAATTGTTTAGAACCTCATCATACTTGTTTAGAACCTTACCAAAAATGCTTGAAGCCCACCAATCAAAACCTGTCCTGCCAGTGTTTCTGCATGCCAGCCTGTTCTCCTTCACCTCTTAAATTTTGCCCCAAATCCTGAATCAGGGAGACAGATCTGAGGGCACATGCCCCCTGTTTCCCTGCAGATCGATTTTTGCAGAATAAAGCTGATTTCTTTTCCAAGAAGCTGATGCCATAATTAATTGGCTTGTTTATGAGCATCAGGTAAGAAAACCCCATTTTTCTGCAGTAACAACATCAAGACAGTCCTGAAGGGAAATAAGGTAACTAAAGGACAAGATCCTCTAGGCCATGGTGTAGAACAGAAAATCTATGACTTTGCTTAGTCCTAGAGGTGGAAGATAGATGTCTGCCTTAGTCCCGGACATCTTTGGATGATTTTATGCAGATGAGTGACAACTGGCAAAGGCATCTCTGTCCTCATCTGGCTGCCTCCTTAGGTCATGGCCCAGCCACCAGTGACTGCAGCAGCATTGGGCCCACAGAGAAGTCTAGCTGAGCACCCAATAGGCATAAAACAGAGAGCTGTGTTGTGCACTTAAAGGAATCAATGCAGATGAACAGTAGTCAAAACAAATATTTCACCAGTAATGTAGAGCTGTGCTATTTCTATGCCGTAAGCAATCATTTTGGCTAAAAACAGAGCTTAGGTAGCTGTAGAACTCTCCAGCTTCTCTTAACAGCCCTTTATGTGTGAATCTGTCATTCTTTGAATTTGCCTAACTTCATCTTGAACTAACTTTTGTTTTCAGCTACTCTTCTTTTGGGAAAAATAATTTAATAATCCTAATCATTTTCATCCGTCCTGAATGTACTTACTAGAATTGTCAAATCCAAGGGTTGAAAAGGAGCCTAATTAGAAGTCATTGAGACCAGTGATTCTCAAATTTTAATGTACATATGAATCATCTGGGCCTTGTTAAATGCTACTCCAGGTGTGGTCAGGGGATTAACATCATCAGCATCACTTGGGAGCTCGTTAGAACTGCAAAATCAAAGACTGTCTTCCCGGAACTATTCAATGGAAATCTGCATTTTTAACAAGATCCCCAGGTGATTTTTTATGCACATAAAAGATTGGGAAACATGTAGCTGAACCAACTTCTTTCAAGATTCAGTGCCGGGTGGGCAATCTCCCTAGACCTTATATTTCAGTCTGGTGAATAATTGTGCATATGTAGTCTCCAGGCTTGTTCAGTTTATCTCACTTCTCCATACTATCACTGAGTATCCATGTTCCGAGCACCAGGAATATAGTAGTTAATAAAACATTCTCTGACCTTAACATTCGTCTTTCTCCTCCTTGTTCAAGATTACTAGAGTTTCCCTTTTATGAACCTCTTCCAAATGCTGTGATATGTAGTGACCGAGGCCCAACCTATACATGGTTTTGAGAAACTCCAAGCCAGATTACGGAATACTTTTCTAACTGGATCTCCCTACATCTAAACTTGCTCTTTCAATTTGTTTAGGCATACAGCAACCTAGCGATCTTTTGACACCTCTCACCATTCCCTCGTTGACTTCTGTGATCTAGTCATAATAGCCTTTCAGTTCCTTGAAATCATCAAGCTCTATCATACCTTAGAGACTTCACATATGCTTTCCTCTTACTGTGGAATGTTCTTCTCCTTATCTGGTTAAGTTTCATTAATTCTTCAGGACATATCTTAAGTCGAACATCTTCAGAGAAGCTTCCCTTGACCACTTCCTCTCAATCTAAATTAGCTCCTCTTGTTATCAACTCTCATCCCACTCCTTTATGTTTCCTTTGTCATACTTATAAAATTGTGAGTATAATTTATAATTATATATTTATTTTTGGAATTATTTATTAACAGTCTCTTCTACTATAATCTAAGCTCCATGGGGATAGAAACGTTGTCTGGTTCTTCATGATGGATCCTTAAAGCTTAGAATAGAATTTGGCACATTGCACATGATCAATAAATGTTTCTTGCATGCAATATATATCTTCTTTTACCAGCCTATCTAATATTACTCCCCCCAGCCACTCTTTAACTCATTATCCTGTTTTATTTTCTTTATAACAGTTATTGTTAGCTGAAACTGTCCTGTTGATTAATGTATTTACTTATTTGTTATTGTCTTTCAATTCCATGAGAGTGCAGACTCAAACAGATTGCTTTGGTTTGAATCTCAGCTTTACTACTTACTGCATAGGTACCTGTGAGAAAATCACATAAGCCAGCTTCCATGCCTCGTTATTAAAATGGTGGTAATAATTGTCCCCATCTTACAAGCCTTCTGTAAGGATTAAATGAAAGATTATATATAAACCATCTAGGAGAGTGACTGCCCATACTAAGCATTATATAAGTTGCTAACTGTTGTGATGTTGGTAATAATCATTATTATTCACATCTGTTTTCTTGGCAAATAGATCCATACCAGTCAAATAGTAGATACTCCATATATATGTTTTGAATATATTAAGGAAAGCATTATGCCTTATTATCCATTAAAGTGATATTTTACTGGTTGTTGAGGAACAGTGCCAGTTCACTAAGTTTCATAGAAGTTATTTATTTATCTGCCATGATGTACTATAAAATTTCCCATTATGACTATAGGTGGAAAGGAAGTAAGTTAGCCTTTGCTGCTACACTTCTGATTTTAGAGAAAAAGGGTGACATCTCTAACATTTAGATACAATTCCAGTCTCTTAATCAGTGTGACTTTGGATATCCTGTTCTTAGAACAGCTGTTCAATTAAATTCCTCAGTACACACCCTGTTCCCACCCCAACCTGGCCCATGGTGAATATCAGTTTTAAATTGATTTTAGCATTACTGTGAAGATAACTTCTGCCTGAGCAAGCAATGTCTTCTAAGGGTAGAATTGGATGCTAATTTAAATTCTTTTTTTATTTCTTTTCTACAAATGTTGAAACATTGAGACAAGTTTGAGCAGGGAGATTCAAGCACTTAATTCAACTCTCTCTCCACATATATGAAATAGAGAAGCTTAGTGATTTATCATACTCTATATTTTATTGTACTGTCATTTTTTTGTATATTTAAGTTTGGTTAATACAATTTTGACAGCAGGGTGGAATGTAATTTAAATTTTAATATTTTCAGATACAGCAATGGCAAGGTATTATTTCTGCATATGGAAAGATACTAGTTCTCGGATTGACTGATATAGTGGAAGGGACAAATATATATCCTCAGGTTACTTTTTAAAAATAGAAGTGAAAAATCATCTCACCATCTCACTGATGTCATGACATAACAGACACTTTGAATTATTCGCTAAATTTCTTGGTGCCAAAGGTCCCATCAAGTTTTGGATTATATCTTTTAGACCATTAAGAAGGATCTTAAAGAGAATTATTTCATTTTCAAAATTGGTCTTTCAACATTAGAACGCCATTATAAGAAAATCACTCAATAATAACCGAGTAGGTTAAATTACGTCTCTCCAAAGGCAAAATCCTGAATGTGAATAGCTCATAAGGCTGATATTTATACCAATTCCAGATGCCAGCCTTATAAAAGAGCCCTACTATATTGATTTTGCTCTATGAAGATGAAAATTTTAGTAGCATCAATTAGAGTTAAGTGAACATTAGAGAACTAGAGACTATTTGACCTAGAAGCAAACACATGTGAGTTCTAGTCCAAGGTATAGGGCAATAGTTGGCCTACTTCCAGGTTTATGAGTCAGAACATCTAGTTATCCAAAC
This sequence comes from Equus caballus, assembly GCF_041296265.1. NCBI lineage: Eukaryota > Metazoa > Chordata > Mammalia > Perissodactyla > Equidae > Equus > Equus caballus. The sequence goes on along the minus strand of NC_091715.1, from coordinate 123,187,952 downwards.
CTCATAGTAGGAATGTGCCCTCAGTTCATACATGATCTGAGTGAGAGTTTCCATTTATTCAGGACTCTGCAGAAATGAGCAGTATTTCAATCAGTTTGGAATAATTACTGTGGATCTATACTTGTTGGTCTTGTTTAACAGTCTTCACAATTGTGCCTGGTGTATAGTAAGTACACAATATATATTTATTGAGTGAATAAACAAATTTCTGTTATTTTTAAGATTAAAACCACAGAGCCCTTTTTCAGGTAGGATTTGGAACTCTAAGACTTTCCCTAAGGTCTGAGATATCTTTACAAAAAATTTGAAAGCCATTGGTGTGGGTAACAATAAGAACTGAGATGGAACAAGTTGCAAGTGGATGGTTATAGTCCTCCTCAATTACTCTGAATCCTACAGCATCATCTTGCCTCCAATCTTTTCTTTTTTGCCTTCACAATCCTATTTTCTTATATTCTATGTCCAGGTGACAATAGAGGGAATACTAATGAAGGAGACAAAATGTGGCAAAAGGTAGAAGTGTGGGAGCTGTGGTGAATTGTTTCACACTCTCTGAAAAAGTGAAATGAGATCAAACCTCATGAAATGAAAAATAGTGAAATTCCCTTTTATTTTCTGGCATCTCATTCCATAATGAATCTTACTGATAGAATATTTTCTAGAATACAACAGATCGACTTAGGTAAAAGTAAGCAGCTCAGCTGTTTGAAGAGGGGAGAAAGGATGCTGAGGAACCAACCCTAGAATATGGCAATCCCAGCCTTCCATCCACCTGAAACAGAACTTTAACAAACTAAGAAAAGAGAACTGGCACGCATTTTTGAACTTCTTTTCTGAATATGTGTATGGGTCTGGTATCCAAATTGTCAGGATAGCCACAGGCTAGTACCTGACAGCATTAGACTACAGGGCTTCCTCTATAACCTGAATTGAAGCACATAGCTCAATTTAGGAAAACAACCTGACAGAACAGTTTCCCATGATACAGTTTAAAGCCAGGTGACTGGATGCACTATTTAGTCAGACCACAGCTTTAGTAGATGATTTTCCCATAAGGCCAGCCTGAAGCAAAATTGAGAATAAAGGTAGTTTTTCTCTATGTGATCAACTTCTTTTAATCCTAGGTACCTCACTAGCCTGGGTCCACAGACTCTGGCTTGCAACTCCAATTCTGACTACATTCTCCCTGAGATAATCCTTTAGGATGTTCCACTGAAACTCTATGCCCTACATGTGCTGTCTTTGCAGGATGATGTTGTGTGGACCTAAATATAGAAAAGTACATTCAAAAACTTCCATGAAAAGACAGATCTGATTCTATTTCCTGCAACCAAAGAGGGGAGAGGCTTATAGAGAGGAGAAACACCCAAAGGTGTAATTATGAATATAACAAATGATTCGAATGAAGAAGAAAAGGGTAAATAACCAAGAATGATTATATGAGAGTAGCATAAGATATAAGAATAGTAGCAGAAAGACTAAGATTCAGAGTGAATGTGGACTTACACAAAGGGCTAATATTAAAAAGGCTTTGAAAGGTATACTTCAAGTAAGAGGAGAGGAAGGAGGGTCTGATGCTGGAAGCTGACATAGAAAAAATAGAAATGACTTCTTCACTCCTATTTGGCTTCTGCCTTTTCTTTTCTAAGAGTGGGCCTCATAGCCGAATGAATAGTAGGCACAGGTTAAGAGAGAATTAAATTTCAAGTAAGTTTTAAAAAAGCGCCTAGCTGTTTTAAATAATTACATTAAAATATATTAAAGAATTGACATATTATAACATTAATGTTTCTGATTGTCTTTGATTATATTTTTGAGGATAGAGGTAAGGCATACAAATAGAACCTTAAGGTTCAAAATCAAATGAAGACAAATTCTGTACCCTAAAGACCAGCAGTTTGGTATGAAATCTGGGTAAAATCATAGAATAAATAATTAAAAGGGTGATCAATGAGTCCTTACCGAATTATTCAATCACTTTGATGATGAAAATAAATGGAAAAATATACCATATTCTTGGACAGGAGGACTCCATATTGTAAACATGTCAGGTTCCCATCAATCATTTATAGATTTGATGACATCTCAGTCAAAAGTACTAACAGGGTTTTCAGGAACCTGGCAGATTCTAAAACATATATGGAAGAACAATGGGCCAAGAAAACCAAGGCATTCCTAAGTAAGAAAAATGTGGAAAGGACTTATACTATAAAGTATTAAGACATATTATAAAATATATTCATAAAAACAATGTGGTATTTTCCCTGTAATAGACAAACCAGTGGAACAGAATAGATATGATTTAAGACAGAGCTGACACAGAAGATCAGTGGATAAATGAAAGAGTTTTGGTTATTTATGCGGTGGGAAAATATGAAAATCAATCCTAACCTCGAGAATGACAATATACCAAAAATTAAATATAAGAGGCAAAACTAAAAGTATTTTGAAGATGATAGAGGAGAATACTTTGAATATTTCATTAAAGGAACTTCTTAAGACATAAAAGAGCTCAGTCCATAAAGGAAAACAGATAACTTTGACTATAATAAAATAAAGAACCTCTTTTCATCAAAATAAAACACAGATAATGATTAAAAAAAGAAAGAAAGAATCTGGGGACAAATTTGCAAATAGGTAAAATTGAAAAGGGAGTGATGTCTGGGAACAGATAAGAAATTCCAAAAAAATTATTAAGAAAAATGAAATTAAGTCCTTCTTAATTGAGTAAAATACATAGGCATTTAATAAAAGGAAGCACACATAACCCGTAAACATAGGAAAAGATTGTCAACCTCATTGGTAATCAGATAACAGCAAATTAAGCATGAGATAACATTGTCACACTCTCTATATTGGCAACAATTAAAAAGTCAGGCAATTCCAAGTGTTGGCCAGGATAGGGAAAATGGGAACACTAATCCACTACTTGTGGGGTAAAATGGTAGAATAACTTTGGAAAATAAATTTTCATTTCATATTAAACTAGTAAACGTGGCTGAGACATTTACTGTTGTCTAAATATACTGTTTTCCCATATTCTCCAGATCTCTTTCTGTTACGTGGTGCCATGAAACTAGTTTTGGATAGTGAGATGTGAGTAGCAACGACATGTTGCTTCTGTGCTGAGACATTTGAAAGTAGGCATAAGTTCTCTAATTGCTCTTCCTCTTCTTCAGAGACCAGGAAGCCATGTGTTGCAGTGGTGACACCACATATGCCAAAGAACCATAAGATGAGGTTTTAGCTTTGTTTTTTCAGTTTCATCATCATTTCTCCTAGAGCTTGACTTGAGACACAATTAGTTATTTTAAACTGTTTTCTTCAAGGCAGTGCCTTTTACCTTATGAAATCTTATTGTCTTCAAATGCTGACTTTCTCCCCAGAAAGCAAAGAAAGTGAACCAAGCAGATGTTTTCTTATCTAGAATTCATAACAGACTTATTTATTCCAAATTAGCATATCTCATTAACTGTCTCAAGGACACAGACTTGAATTGTCTTTGAAAAAGGGTCTCAGAAACCTCATCATTTGGAGAAGAAACATATTCCCAAGCAACTGCTTTCTTAATTCTCTCCTTTCTCCGTGGAAATTTAACAAAAACATAATCTGAGTTGTCACTGTCCATATGAGCACTTTGATTGGTATGAATCCCTGCAATGATTACTAATATGAAGAGTCATGTAAGGCAGGCCCAGGTAGGGAGACGGATAAGGATAGGGAGGGAGGGGCCGGCCCAGTGGCGCAGTGGTTAAGTTCGCACATTCCACTTCTCGGCAACCCGAGGTTTGCCGGTTCAGATCTTGGCTGTGGACATGGCACCGCTTGGCACGCCATGCTGTGGTAGGCGTCCCACGTATAAAGTGGAGGAAGATGGGCATGGATATTAGCTCAGGGCCAGGCTTCCTCAGCAGAATGAGGAGGACTGGCAGTAGTTAGCTCAGGGCTAATCTTCCTCAATAAAAACCAAAAAGGGATAGGGAGGGGCACTGTCTTACTCTGTGTCTAGCTTCGATATTTAGTAAATATCTACTACCCCATGAGCCCATGATAATACTTTCCATTTTCTTATTTATGAATCACAGCTATGAGATATATACTCTTACTATCTCTCCTCCATTTTTCATAAGGGAAATCTAGACCATAAAAGATCAAAAACAGTGTCCAAGTGTCATAACTTAGCAGCAGAGATAGGACTAGGGATCAGTCCTATGTGACTTTGAGCCCACACTTTTCCACTAAATTATGCTGCATGATTGATCAAGAAACTAACACACTCCTCGGCACATAGTAGGCGCTGAATAAATGACCTCCAAATAATGATTATGACTGAGACTGGATGCATGGCTGCTGGGTAAGAATTGTGAGTCAGCACAGCTCTATTATCATGCATCTGAATTCATGCCATGTCTCCCACACCTGCCTAAGGGTGCCAAATGGCAGGTGCTATTTTTTTAAAAAATAAATTTTATTTTTGATCTTTTAGTGAGAATTTCATGAGACTCCTGAGAATACCCAGATTGTTGGGTATTTTCTATCTTCCTAAAATAATACTTTTTTTTCAACATTTCTCTGGTTTAGTTTTCCCCTATGGCTTACCAGATCAAATCTAACCCTCTTGGTCTCCTGTTCAAGGTGAACCATAGTATGCACCATCTCTTCTGCTCAGTTACTTCAGGGTTCCATTACTACCACTATTGCCTCTTCCCCATACACTCACACAGCACACACAAATACACACACACGTACACATTCTACCTTTTTCATAGTCTTCTTTCATGTTATCAACCCTGTTTGGAATGTCCTCTTTCATATTGATTTCACTTGTAGGAATCAATATTTTTACCACAACACTTGAGATGCAATAAAAGCCATATTTATTTATGGTTTTTAAATAAAATTAAATCCAGTTTGAGCAACCACTCATCAAGGCTGATGAAAAGTTCAAATCAGTCATTTGGGATTTTGTATGGGAGCACCTCCCTCATTTTGGTTGTATTAGAGTTCCAGGGGCTTTCGAGTCTAATCTTAAATGTCATCATTGCCTGTTGCTTCTCCTTATAGTCACTGGATGCTGGTTCTACACCATCTAGCCAATGCCAAGGCTCCCTCAGGTATTTCTTAACTTATAAGCTTCATGCCTTATCCAACATGGTTCCTTGAGGGCTGGAAGCTCTGATGGTAATTTTATTCAGTTCTGCCAAAGTTGGTCACAAGGGACCATCAAGAATAACAAGGTATAAGGTATTTAGTGCTTTTTACAGGTTCTTCTCTAATCATCCTCATTCAGCTTATTGTCACATTCAATCTCTGTTCTCTATAAGGCTCAGATCTCCTATGCTCTGGCCAAGACCTTATACCAGTTCCTAGGGATCTAGGTACATAAGGACATAAACCTGTTTCCTTTAAACCTTTGAACCACCAGACTGCTTGCGGCAAATTGCAAAATTGAGCACAATTATTTTCATCCTTCTACATATGCCCCCTTGCAAAGTGACTTTGATGTTGTTATTTTCATCCTTCTACGTATGCCCCCTTGCAAAGTGACTTTGATGTTGTTCTCATCAAAAAGCTAAATCATTTTCTCTCCTGCTTAAATCTGGGCTTGGTAATGTGACCTGTGTTAGCTAACGTGATATTAGCAAACATGACACAAGCAAGAGGCCTGAAAAGTACTTGAACTTTGGAGCCTGCTCCTTATTGCTGCTCTTGGCACCCAGCAATCACATGTAAAGAAGCCCAGGTAAGCTTTCTGGAGAATTAAGAGGCTACATGGAGGAGATGTAAGGTATTACAGCCAAAAGACTGTCGACCTCCAGATAAATGAGTGAGGTCATCCTGGATCATCCAGCTTCCACCTGATAAGCAACTGCAGACATGAGTGAGGCCAATCAAGATTAGCTGAGCCAACTCAGTACAAAAGAAGCGCCTGGTAGAAACAGGAACCAAATAATAGCTGTTGTTTTAATTCACTGTGGTAGTTTGCTGGGGCTGCCATAACAAAATGCCGCAGACTGGGTGGCTTAAACAAAAGAAATTCATTTTCGCTCAGGTCTGGAGGCTAGAAATCTGAGATCAAGGTATCAGCAGTGTTGTTTCTTCTGAGGACTCTCTCCTTGGCTTGAAGATGGATGTCTTCTCCCTGTGTCTTCACACGATTTTCCCTCTCTACGTGTCTGTGTCCTGATCCCCTCTTCTTATAGGGACACCAGTTGTATTAGATTAGGGTCCACCCTAATGACCTCATTTTAACTTAATTACCTGTTTAAAAACCCTATCTCCAAACCTAGTCGTATTCTGAGGTGCTGGGGATTACGTCTTCAACATATGAATTTGATGGGCGTGGGACATAATTCAACCCATAACAGTCAATAACATGTCATTCCATCTATGCGGCTTCCTCACCCAAACAAAGTTATCTTCAGGGTGTCAACTCCTCCTCACTTGCTCTAAAACATAAAATCTCATTTATTACTACTCTGGAGTTAAGGAGACCCTAAATCTCTAAGACTTTCCTCTCTTTGTTCAGTGGGGATAAAAAAGACCAAGAAATTTTCTCACTAAACTATACAATTAATAAATTGCCATGCAGCATGCCAACCCTTCAGGACCCTCTGCCTTGAGACTTTCTTAACTATCTCAACTCTAAATGATCTTCCGCTTCACCGAATTTCTATAGCACTGACACATCCCTACCATACCACTTGGTACTTGAATATATACTATCCTACATTGTAATCCTAGTGCATAAAATGTGACATCAAGTAGACAGTGACCTCTTAGAAGATAGAGCTCTGTCAGATAATTTATACTTCCAATATAAAAGCTGGCCATGTAATTGGAGCTCTGGACCCAATTGACTTAGTGATATTATATCTTGCAATCAATGACTCTAACAGCACCTGCTTTCCTTGTAATTTGTGGATGGTCTTACTTTGATACTTTCCATGGAAAAATACAAAGACATTGTGTTTTGCTCCTTTCTTCATCATAGAAATGACCTTGAGTTTTAGTGCTTACAATGGGCTTCAGAAAGGAGACACCTAGAACACCAACAGTGTTTAGTGTAATTTTGAATTTCGTGAAGATTATTCAAGCAGCAAAAATAGCTCTTGTAAACATATTTAATTATTTAAATTTGGACTATTAAGCAAACTGCTATGTTGCTATTATATCTAAAGCTAAACTTGGAACGTTTATTTTTTCCCATTTATGGATGCATAAGGAAAAGTAAAGCAATCTTCAACCTCAGAGGCTTTATGGCAGTTATTTGTTGCACACCAGAGAGGTTCCAATAAACAGGCAAGACAGAAAATGATGTTTTTATATCCTAGTTAGAAAGAAAACAGGTGCTATTATAGCTATTGACTGCAAGATGCAATATCACTCAGCTAATTGAAACCGGAAATCTTGAGTACATAGGAAGCTGCTGTAAATAGGTCTGCTCTGAGCTACACACAATTCTGACACGTCCAAAGGGATTTGTCTCTAAAGAACCTGGAAATGCAGTGGATGACTACCTATCCTTATACTTAATGGTGCCGCTGAGTGTAGCCATTCAGGCTATCCCCTCTTTCTCCGTCTGGCCTCTGTGTCTACCATGATCTGAGAATGGCTCCTTCCTCTTTTCTTCCAATAATCTCTTGCCATAACTTTCTTTAAGAGCTAGTGTAGAAACTACCTTCTTTAACAAATAGTAATAATAATTAGCATTTACTCTGTGCCAGGTCGTGTTCTAAATATTTCCATATATTAAGTCACTTAATCCTTTCCATGATCTTACAAGACTGTTAGTATTCTCACTTTTTAAGCAGGAGATAATGAGTTATAGGCAGACCAAGTGAATAAATAATCCATGTTGCATGGCTAGTAAGTGAAAGACGGAAACTATAAACCCAGGGGGTCTGTCCCTAGACCTCTTGTCCTTAACAATTATGCTATAATGCTATGATGAATTTATTCTGCACTGTGTTCATACTCACATATACACTTAAAGTATTTTTAATGTCTACTATATGCCAGGTACTATGTTGTGTACTCATAAATGTTATCGGTTAGTCTTCAAAACATCTCTGAAAAAGGGACAAAGATTCTGGGTATTTGGGTATTTGTACTTAACATAAATATGTAAAGATTGTACAGAGTTAAAATTATCCATCAAAATCCCTTAAATTGATCATGAAGAAAAGTATATATGGTTTTATGTATGTGCCACTGTATGATGATTCTTATGCACACTAGAGTTTGAGAGTCCCTGAGTTAAACTAAGGAAAGTACCAAAAGCAAAAGGAAACATTGTATACTGGTGCCAAAAAAATTTCAAACCATACAGCCTTTGGAGTTAACTATCAAATCCCTAGAAGAGGATGGAGGATGAGTATAAAATTCTAAAGCATTGCTGATGGTCTGCGCATTTTACTTCACACTACTTTTGTGTTAGGTCTGTGTAACATTAATATGTGTTATCAGATTTGTTTGATATGAGGATTACACAAGATAGTATAAGCGTACCTCAGGGATGTTTGAGGTGTTAAGTTATTAAGGTTAGCTTCTAAGTTAAATGCATAAATATAATGTGACTCTACTATACTATTATTATCCTCATTTTAAAGATGAGAAAATTGAAACTTCAAGAGGTTAGGTAATTTTCCCAGTATCATCCAGCTTGGAAGTGATGGAAGTAGGTTCAAGCCTAATTCGAAATCACATTCTGTTTGTACTATAAAAGGCTTACTTAGGAGGAAGTATACCATGGCACTTAAGAGCTCTGGCTCTGAATCTAGACTGCTTGGGTTTGAAGTCTAGTCTATGATAGACTGAGTGTGAGAAAATTAAACCCTTTTTGCTTTAGTTTCCTCACAAGTAAAATATGGATGGTGAAGATACTGGTTATATTACACCTACTTCCTAATATTGTGAGAATAAAATGAAAACGAAAGTGTACATAAGATACTTCAGAAATACATGGCACATGGTAAGTGTTCAATACCTTCTATTATTATCTAGTTTGTGTTCATAGCCCTAATTTCAGTAGAGTGGGATGGGGGAGGTGAGTAGAAATTCTATGCTGAATTGCACATTATGAACTTTTGTTTCCTTGTGTCACCCATGATCAGCCTTAGAAAAAATGACAGAAAAATAGAGTTTGATCACAGTGCTCTACTATCCAATAAAGGCCAAACCTACTATGTTCCCAGTTAAAGAAACATCTCCTTCTACAACAGCCTCTCCAAATATGTGAATGCAGATGCACTTGTTATATAAATAGCACACCTAAAGGCATCAGGCTAGGAAGCAGATGGAGACTGTACATAATTGTGCTAACATTTATGTTGTCAATATACTCTCTTGAGCTATCATTACAAGATTCTTGGGGGTCTCTTCCCCCTCTTTGGAAGGCTGCAATTCCCATCAATAGTGGCAGGAATTATATATTTGCATCAGGAGATGCATAAACTTCAAACAAACTGTGAGAATGAGTATGCCTGGGCTGTGGTTTGATAAACAAATGTATTACAATAAACCCTGAGTAAACCCCCTCCTTCCACCTCCTTATGGGGTGATCAAACAGTTGTAAATTTTAAACAATGTAGATCATTAAATTTTGCATCACTGAGCCTGATTGTTTCCCTGGAGTTGTAGATGTAGGGATGGTGCCTGGGGAGCCTGAGGCCCTGTGGAACCTGCTTACTGGTAAAATTATGAAGGGAAGATTTCGGATTCTCTCTGGAGGAAGTGTGTATGGGCAGCAAGAGAATGACAACAAGGATGTTGAGAATAAGTTTCTATTTAAAGGGCTAGGTGGTGTTAGTCCAGAGCAGCCTTCCTTAACCAGGGATGGGTAACAGAATTACTTCAGGAGATGTTACAAAACACAACTACCCAATTTTATCTCTGACCTACTGAATAAGAATGCCCATGGAAAGAATAGTTTTATTAAAAAATTTAAAAGCTCTTCATATGGTTCTTTGCACCCCAAAATAACCACTGTATTATGCACATTAGGATGCATCAGGATTACCAAAGAGACTTGTTAAAAATATAGAAATCAAGTCCCTTAACCATCTTCAGATTCTTATTTAGTAGATCGTGTGGTGGGCCCAGGAATCTGCATAACCAGGTGTCAATTTGATTATTAGTGTTTGAGAAGTAATGGCTTGGAGCATGATTGTAATGAGAGCTTCAATCCCTAGAAGAACCTGGCGCATTTCAGAGTTAAATACCTAGGTATTCAATAAGTACCTATCTCATGTATAACATTGAGCTAGACTTCTCTGCATTTGGGAGTGGAGATGGAAAAGAAGCATAAACTATGAGTCTTGTATAAGAGAATCTTCCTATGCTCCTGAGAAGACATATTTTGCCCACAGAGACTAAGAAGATAAGCTAGCCTTTTCATGCAGCTGGGCTTTGGTTATGGGGAGGTGAGTGGTGGTCATGGTGCATCAAGGGATGGTAGCTCAATACAGCCCTTTCTACAGCTCCCTTAGTTCCTTCCTTTTATCCCAAATACTTCTACATTGGCCAACTCAATTTGCAACTTGAATTCAGGGTAGTGCACACCATCAAACCTCTGTAATCAGATAATTTACTCTAAGAGGAATGAGTTGACTTTTCAAGTCAGACTTCCTTATTTCTTTCCCTCTTCTGTCTTTTATCTCCTTCACTCTAGTGAAGACACTGCCTGTTACCTCCCCCCAAAGAAGCGTGAATTGCTCTCCCTAGAATACTTGGATGAGTTTATCAGTCACAGAAAGGAACAACACCTTTTCACTCCAGAAGTGTAATTGCACTTTGTAGGAGGGAGTGAACACAGGTTCTTTCACTTAACTTGCCCAAATAGAATGTCTGTGCCCTTTTCAACTATGGCTTGAGGCTAAGGCAGATGGTACATTTTAGCCTTTTAGGGTAATTGTGTCTTGTCACATTAGTTGCCACTCTGCATTTGCCATCTTTTACCAGTGTTCATGACCATCCATTTTATGCCACAAAGACCACCATTACTGTCATAAACCAACATGCTGTTGGGAAATCAAGTGGCAGATTGGTTTTTTTATTCTGAGTTACAGCTCTACAGTGACAAGCTACCTTGTTGGCTTTTTGTCTGGCTCGAAGCTTGAGTCAGTTTTCATAGATCTTCACTCTTATTTGTCCTCTTTCCCTGAATTCTATCTTGACTTACAGACTATGAGATACTTTCCATTTTACGCTAATAACCTAAATAAGAAAACATATTTTCTGGCAGTTATATGCTCGTTTTGTCCTTTTAGACATTTTGACATCTGTATTCTCATTGGATTATCACAACACTTCTCAGATATAGGTCAAGTAGAGGCAGTTACTCCTAGTTTACAGATGAGGAAATTAAAGTAAAATGTTTAAGAGATATTCCCATGATCACACAGTTCAATACTAACAAACACTCTGGATAAGAACCCAGGTCATCTCACTTCTGGTTAAGGTCTTTTCCTACAATTTTAAGATGAACTAGCAATTCTATATTGTACTCTGGAAATAAAAATATATAATAATGTAAGATGGCAGAGACTGCTAGTTACCTATCCTACATCTGTTCTTTCAATCTTCCTTACCAACAAAAGTCTTATAATATTAGGTGTCATCATATATTCAGCTATAAGACTATAATTCCTAGTGTATGAGATGCTTCATCAAAAACCCACTTCTTTCTGTTCCTAGGCACACAGTTGGACTACATGTTCTAGATTCCTATGCTATTAGCTTTGATCATGTTGACTGAGTTATAGCCAAGAGAATGTGAGTAGAAGGAATGCCTACCAGTTCAGGACTGAAGCTTTTAATAAAAGGATATCTCCATCCACATTCTTTATCCCCTTCCACCTGCCAGGTGCAATATTGGTGATAAGGCTTTAGAGACCGACAGTGCCACAAGATAGAAGGAGTCTGGATTGTAGAACCACCATGTGGAAGAGAGCTACCCATGAATCAGCAACATCTGCCTTAATCAGGTGGTGAGAATACACTTCTGTTGGTGTTTGAGTCATTCTTTTTGGGTCTATTTAATGCAATAGTCTGCTCTATTCTATTCTATTCAGACATTTTTGTGGATTGATGTAGCCATGTGATAAAGTTCTGAAAAGTGGTATGGACATAAAGTTTATTGGAGTAGATTTCTGGGAGGATTCCTGAAACAGAGGTCAAATTGACAGGGAAAGTACTCCTCCTCTTGATTTAAAAAAAAAAAAACAAACAAAAACTTCCTGTCTGTTTTAATGTGGATTCAATGTCTGGACCTCCAACAGCCATATTAGAGCATGAAGTGGATTCAGAGAAAGAGTCCTGTATGATTATTGGTGAAGCAGAAATATACAAGGATCCTAGGTCATTGATTGCCTCATTGTACCACCATGCTAGCTTTAGACTGTCTATTGGATTTTTTTATGTGAAAGAATTAATGCTTATGTATTTACACTACTGTTATTTTGAGTTCTTTGTAGAGGCAGCTAAACCTAATCTAGATGAAAATGCAGACCACACATTTCCTGTCATAGAAATAAGTGAGAAGCCTCTGTGGGTCCAAATCTAACCCTCTCACCAAATATCCGTTCTTGGCTTGCTAGAAATCCCGAAATCCCATACTGCAAGGCTCAGCCGTTTGGTACAAGTGCATGATTTTCTAAGTGTGGTTTTTTGACATCACCTATGAGCTTGTTAGAGATACAGATTCAAGGACTTTACTCTGACTCACTAAATTAGAATTACTGGGAATGGAGCCCAAGAAACAGTCTTTTGACAAACTCTCTAGATGATTTTTATGCATTGTAAAATGTGAGGCATTTTTCCCAAAAGCACCTGTTGGTACTTAATTGTTTTTTGAGTTACATAATCATTAGCAAATTGACATGGATTTAGTGATTCTCAATACAGGCTGCATGATAAAATCACCTGAGGAGCTTTAAAGACATACCTGTGCCTGCGCCAGAATTATCAGATAAGCTGATAGCAAAGTTATAGTTGAAGGGTCCAGGCTTGAGTCACTGGTCATCCAGATAGCAGAAAGTAGACATAAGACCCAAAGTGAAATAAAAATACTTACCTGAGTTAGCTTGTAGCTTTTTTTTTTTTAAAGATTGGCACCTGAGCTAACATCTGTTGCCAATCTTTTTTTTTCTTTTCTTCTTCTTCTCCCCAAAGCCCCCCAGTACATAGTTGCATACTCTGGTTGTGAGTGCCTCTGGTTGTGCTATGTGGTACGCTGCCTCAGCATGGCCTGATGAGCGGTGCCATGTCTGCGCCCAGGATCCGAACCAGCAAAACCCTGGGCCACTGAAGTGGAGCATGGGGACTTAACCACTCAGCCACGGGGCCGGCCCATGTAGGGTTTTTGTATGAGGCAGTGAATGTGAAAGGGCTTTTGTAAATTGTTGTTTTATTTTCCAAACATATTCATGTTCTAAACTTCATCCAGAAGCTTAAAAATACTATTACTACTACTTCTACTACTACTACTAGTAATGAGAATAATAATACGAGATAACCCTTATTGAACATTTTATACTATAGGACTAGAAGATGTGCTGACACTCAAGGGATTATTAGGTTCTCTGGTTTCATCCAAATTAGTATGGGTATACTATAAGAAGCAGTGATGGTTGTTTTTAGACACTGTTGGAAATGAAGCCTTCAGCTCTCTAAGATATTGTCGTCATCTAGTAAGGAAGCTGGCTTCTGCAAGTGGCCATTTACCTGTTGAAGACGTATCAGTCTGTTAGTAATTGTCTTTCTCTTCCACTAAACAGTATTGCATATTAAATTAGAATCCAAAGCAGAAAATAGTTTTCTATTTTTGGATTATTTCAACAATAAAACATATATAATTAATCACCTCAAGATAGTTTGATTAGATTTTATGTGCACATATGCATAACCTTTGAATTCATGAGTCCTTTGTTTATTTGTTATCCTTAGCAACATGAAATTTTTGTTTATGTCTTTGGTTGCTAATCTTTTCTGGATTTCCTACAAACAACTCGGATCAGTGGGGAGAAATTTTAAAACAAAGAACTCTGATGCTGCATATTTTGCTTCCTATATGAAAACAAGGAAAGTAAGAAAGGGACAAAAAGCAGGAACAATATATGTGGAAATTTAGAACCGATAAGCTGAAATCCAACTGATGAAACAGAGAAACTTGTGTCAATCATTCGTAATACTGAAAGGATGCTTTGGCTTATAAGAAATATTTCTGGTTTCTTTATTCAGGGGATCTCCCAAATACATTTGAAATGTTTGCATTCTCTTACAAGACAGATAGGCTGAGGGAAGGAGAAAGAAAAAATACAAAGGGACAATACATAAGGAGGAGTGACTTTCTCACATATTCTGTGAAAAAACACTGTGTTAAAACCTTTCAGGTTTTTTATGTTTGAGAATGCTTTAAGTGTTCTGAAGAAATAGCAGAGTTCAGGCCCCTTCAAGATAATTTCAGGCAAGAAGTAGCTTTGAAAATTCTAGGAAGGATAGGGGTTATAAAATTCAGTTTAGCTTAATCCTTTCAGAGTTAATTAGCTATTTACAAGAAAAGAGGAAGGGAAGAGAGTTGAGAGGAGCAGGAAGGCAGAGGGAGAATAGAAGCTAACCAACCTAGTAATTTAGTCACCCGGGTAACCATACCCCTTCTGAAATAAAGGTAGTTGTCAGGGACTACGATTGTTAAATAAAAGAGGGGGGAGGAGGGCTAGTCTAATCTTTTTCCATATTACATATATATTCATTTATTGCTTATGACTTATGGGAGGAACACTCAAGGAGTAGGGGTATAGAAATAATAGCAAGTTGAGGCCTTATACTTATCCAGTAGAACTATTTAGTGAGAGATGAACAGCAACTAATAAGAGGGAATATCATGTCAACAATGGCTTAATTGGAACCAGGCTGCACTGAGTGACACCAAGCTTTGGGCTGGTGCAAAGCTAGAGAGAAAAGTGCAAGGTGGCCTTTCATAAGCAGGGTAATGTCAAAGCTGGATGTAACTGAAGCAAAGAGGAAGAAGTGCGTCAAAGTGACAGGTTTCCTTGTTCTTACTGTCCTGTCACTGTAAAGAATTGTGCAATCAATGAGATCAGCCCAGGAAGGCCTCTGACCCTGGGAAATGACTCAAAATCAGACCATGACTTTAATTTCATTAAGTAGAGAGCCATTAGTCATGCCAGTGAGGATTGCATTTGGCTATGGATATTCCAAATGTAAATAGCTTAAGTAAAATAGAATTTATTTCTCTTCTGTGTGCAGAAATCTGAAGGTCCAGGGTTGATATGTGAGCTCCACATTCATGAAAGACTTGGGCTCATTATTTCTTTTGTTCTGCTTTCCTCAGTGTGAGCTTTATATCACATGAGCCAAGGTAGATGTTCAACTCAATGGGATAAGAAGGCTAAACCTACTTCTTTAAGGACACTTTTCAGCAGTAGCACATGACACTTGCTTTTGTATCCCTGTAACCAGAACATGGTCACACAGCCACATCTAACTTAAAGAGAAATTCAAAATTATAGTAATCATTCCAGGTAGCCACATTTCCAGCTAAAAAGCATTAGTTAAATAACTAAGGAGTGGGAGTAAAACAGAAATTAGGCAAACTAGGAGTCTCTATTGTCTCTCACACTAACACACACAATCGAGGGAGATTTTTTTCTTTTTTACTACAAATTAGAAAATAAAAATAAGAGAGTTCTGCATTCTTTCTTTGCTGGATTCAACTGCATAATAGCTTATTTGGCACCTAACATGAAGAAAGTAATTTTCAATCCACAGGAGAGGAAAAATAGAAAAAAAAAACTTGCAAAAAAACCTACAAGACAGAATGTGCTAAGCATTGTCAGAAAGGCCTGAGCAAAGTTCTGTA
This sequence comes from Equus caballus, assembly GCF_041296265.1. Taxonomy (NCBI): domain Eukaryota; kingdom Metazoa; phylum Chordata; class Mammalia; order Perissodactyla; family Equidae; genus Equus; species Equus caballus. Next base: position 123,172,069 of record NC_091715.1, on the reverse strand, counting down.
TATTCCAGAGGAGAGAGAAAGTAATTCTAGCTAGAGCATTAGGGAAAGAAATATCTAAGACTAGGGGTGGATAAACTATGATCCTGGGAGCTAAATTGGGCCCACTGCTTGTTTTTGTAAATAAGCTTTTATTGGAACACAGCCATGTTCATTCATTTACATATTGTCTGTGGTAACTTTCATGCTGTGACAGCAGAGTTGAGTAGTTATGACAGAGACCATATGGTCCACAAAGCCTGAAATTTGATATCTGGCTTTTTACTGAAAAAAAAAATGGTATTTGAGACTGGCCAGAAAGAATTCTAACAAGAAAGGCATTATAAGCAGGAGATAGTCTGAATAAAAGCACTGATGTGAGAAAATCCTGGATATGTTTGTTCATAAAAAGAAGACTGCAGTAAAAATTATCATACACAATGGTGGTATCCCAAAATAACTTAATTGTGTAAAATGTGAGGTTACTTTTTGAGAGATTAATGGAAAAAACAGGACTGACCTATTTAGCTAGCCTGCCAGGGATCTGGTTGAACAATTGAAATTTATCCAGGTCTTGGCTGTAGTTTGGCAACCCTTGATAGGTGGCTGTCAAGATTCTTCTAGGGACAGGAGGAATAACTACAAGAATATCCCAATACTTAGCACATGTTTCACTGGACAGACCCAGGGAGGTTGGATAAGGCTGGCAACATGAGATGTGGCCTGCATCTCTCTACTTCCCCAAATTGGACTGCTTACTTATTCCCCAATCAGCTTCATACTCTCCTTCATATCTAGCCTCTTACCTCTCTGGCCCAAGATAAGAACTTTAACCTCACTGCATTTGTAACTAGGCCTGTACAGAAGATGGGAGCCAGTGGCCAATCAAGCTAGACCCAAGTTTGCTTTATTACAGAGAATATGATCACAGGATTTTATATTAGTTCAGTTTGGTTGGAGCATAAGGTCCTTGAGAGAATAGCTGTCAAAGTAAGACTAAAAATGCATTGTGGAAGGTGTTTAATGACATGCTAAGGCAATTGGACTTCATTCTGTAGGTAATGGGGAACAATTAGATAAGGTCTTTACATATATTTTTTAACTGGAGGATAGCTTGCTCTCTTATGGAAAAAAATAACCGAAGACATGGCTGTTTGAAATAAAGAGCTTTATTGTTTTAAACAATAAAAAGCATATTCCAGTATAAAAGTTTGAGTTTTAGATAACAACTCTAGGGAAAAAACTGCCTTCAACCTGAGAATGACAAGAATATCACACTATGTCTTATACTTTCAAACCTATTTCAATGACAAGAAGCATCTAGGGGCTCCAGACACATTTGTCAGAGCTGACGAAGGAAATGAAAGCGGGAGCTCCCCAGTCCACTAGACTGTGAGCTACCTGAAGGCAGACACTCTTTCATGTCTGAATCCTCTGCACGTGGGCATATCCTGTTACTATACAAGGACACATAGAAGGTGTAAATGATTGGTTTAACTCCAATTAATCCTATCTTATTTTCTCAACACAGAGCAGAGTTATATTAGCACATCTGATTAATGAAGCTCCCTTTCTTGCTGGATCCTAATTACAGAATCTAGAAATCATCCCATGTACACTTGCACTGTATGATTCTGTAATCCATTGGAGACTAGGCATCTCCTGAACGTGTGTGTGTGTGCGCGCGCGCATGCATGTGTATGTTAATTGGTAAGATCCCATTCCTACATTTACCTACTGCTCTCTATTCCAAGATTTTAATTGTTTTAACTGTTTTTTAGCTAATACCACACAAAATGCACTAAAGTACATTTGGTAAGCTCTTCCTTCTAAATGAGCATGTGGAAAATTTGTGAAATTCAGCTTTGTTGCCTTACCTGTATATATAACAGCAGAAGGTAGACTTTCTCAGCATCAAAGAGAGTTGCTGTTGAGATTTGAAAGAGGCCTTTCGCCAACTGTCTGCTAAAAGTATGTGATTTTTATCACTCAAAATTTAGCAAGTAAATAGCCCTGCTGCTTCCAGCTTTCTAATGCCTCTCCAGGGCAACGTGAAATCTTTTCTAGACTCTACTTTTTAATGTACCCATGAAAGACAAAGCAAGGTACTCACACTAGCTTCAGATTTCTAATTCCATTAGTACTCTAGTAGCAAACCTGAATCTCTGCAAAACTGCAAAAAGATGAGGTTTGACTCCAGAGTCCTTGAATTTTCCCATATAACCATCTTCTCCAATGGCTTTTTGATCCTGGTGCTCTCGTTATGACACTGGGTTGTCTGGAGAACCTGGAAGTGTTTTTGCCTCTGGAGAACCTTGACCCATACAGCAACCATCTTGGGGTCCTGAGAAAAACACCAACAAAATTTCAGCAATAGTGTCCTTGACATTGAACTATTGAACCACTGTCAGTCACTCTACTAGTAACAGCCTACTTCTAGAACTTTTGTTTTATGAAAAAAAATAAGCCTTTAGTTTTTTAAGCACGTGAACTCAAAGTTTCTTTTGCTTTCGGATGATAGTTGTGCTAAATGACACAGACTTAGTTCCAGCAGAGTAGAACAAGAACGTGTTGTAGGTGCTATCATAGGAGGCTCTAAGACATGAAAAAGGGGCACAAAGGAGGGGTTAGCCAGTTTTACCTAGGAGCCTCTGCTCTCACTTTGGTGAAAATAGCAGTCATATGACCTAATAGCCACAGTATAATTTTAAAAAGAACAGGTCCTGACATGTGAGAAATTAGGATTGAATCCCAGTTTTGCCGCATGATGGCATATAAGCTTATATCAATATCAAGATGATTTTGGAGGTTTGAAATAGTGAATATCCCTGCTGGTGGCATGGGGTATATATTACATTTAGTGTTTTCAAGGCAGAACGCCCATATCCTTGTTCTGGAATCCTAATTATTCCATTGCATTTTACCTCTTCTCCTCTTCAGGCCTGTTTTTCCAGCTTCTAGTTTGAGATTCGTTCCTCCCACATTTTGACATCTGCTGTCAATCGTGTAAAGGAAACACCAAACTATTTCTTGGGACCAAATGTCGTAGGCTTCTTTGGTTCAGGTGAGTAATTTACAAAAGTTCTAATAAAATTCAGAGTTTATTTGAACTTGCAATTCCATGAATAGTATGCAAATATCTTTAAACAGAGTGCAACTTGAGATTGAAATACATGAATCAAGCACACTTAACAATGAACAAATGGAAAATGAAGGCTGATTACTGATTTTGCCCTGTCGGTTATTGTCACTAACTTTTAGCTACTTGTATATGCTTTGTTCATATGATTTCCACATCCCTGGCTGTCATAAATATTTCATAAGATATTCAAAGCCAGCCCACAGCCAAGTAATAACAAATGTCAGATGACACATTAGGAAGATGCATGGAGATTTTAAACATAAATTCTGTAGCAAAGTTTGATTCACATCTTATGGTCACTCTAAAGCAATAACATTCACAGAGAAGTGTGTGTCTGAAATTAGCATGGACACCTTAATTAGTAGCCCATTCTCACTGGAAAAAGAAGAGTACAGAAGCTTTAGTTTTTTTCCAGGCTTTCTGCATACTCTCCACTTTCTTAAGCATCAAGAGGCTTTTATTGCAAATATTTAAAAAAAGACCGATCTTCATGCACTGTATGGACTTAATTATCCTCCTTTGGGTAACACATATTGCGTTCTTAATCACAAGACTGGTCCTTGGTAAAATTTTAAGTTGCCAAGTTAGGTGAGCTCTCATTTTTTCTTTTGGTTTCCCTTTCTCTCCTTTGACCCATCCCCCTCTAATGATACTCATAGAGTTGCACTGATGTCTCTACTATAGAATCTGCCTTTTCCCTCACTTATCCTCAATCCAACTCCACTCTATTCATCAGAGCCCTATTCACTTGGCTTTTGCCTCTGAATGACTAGGTGACAGTTTCCTGAGAAACTATAGGAGGTCCAAATGTCAATGACTGGCAAGAGCTTCATGTGTTTACTTTTCTGCATAGCATACATGCATTTTGGTTGGAGCTTTCAGAGCCTTAACTCAAGATAATGATTACTGTGAAAATTCCAAATTCCAAGTACTTTGAGAAGTCAGATGGGGAAAGATTTTTATTGTTTTTAATTTTATTTATTTATTTTGAGGAAGATTAGCCCTGAGCTAACTGCTGCCAATCCTCCTCTTTTTTTCTGAGGATGACTGGCCCTGAGCTAACATCCATGCCCATCTTCCTCTACTTTAAATGTGGGACGCCTACCACAGCATGACATGCCAAGTGGTGCCATATCCACACCCGGCATCCAAACTGGCGAACCCCAGGCCGCCAAAGAGGAATGTGCGAACTTTACCACTGTGCCACCCGGCCAGCCCAGGGAAAGATTTTTAATCAGGAATGTCTTTCGTGGCATTCTTCAAATAATGCCATCTAGACATTGCCTAATTTACCTATACATATGATTGACCCAGCTCAGCATCAATCTTCTTACAGCAATCAAGAAGCTGAGATATTCAGAAGAAAGTCTTCTTAAGAGCTTACCTTTCTTAACACTGTTTAATAGTACTGATTACTGTGTTTATTTTCATGATTTTCTCCCTTTATCCAAAAAAGAGGAGTTGGAAAGATTTTCTTTTCTGTTGGACATTACCTTTGGCCAACTATATTTGATATTTCTCATTTATTTAAATAAAAGTTGTTGAGTTACACAGCCATTAATAGCTAAGTAAAGTGAAATCGGGCTCTGTAAAATTTCTTTCTTCCTCTCGAAATTCCCCAGTACTTATTCATTAATTCAAAGAAAACTTTATTCAGCACCCACTGGAATGTGCTGGAAACTATGTGAAATCTAGATACAAAGAAATGACTCATGGCTGCTGGTCTTGAGGACTTAGTATAATGAGTGAGATTGTCAGGTAATAAACACATAATGAAATAGAGAGTGATAACTTCTGGTAGGGGGTACATAAGGCATTGCTATGGCAGCACAGAGGCAGCAAGCTGAGCTTCTGGCAGCTAGCTTAGGGAAAATGAAAAGTACAGAGTGCTGCAAAAGGGCAAGTGGTTAGGCGCAGTAAGGCAGAGCAGAAAGAGCACCAGTTTTGAAATGAGATAGACCTATATTATACAACCTCTTCGAGTTCTTAGCCTACTCTTCTGTACAATGGAGATAATAAATCCTACATGACAATTTTTTAAATGATGATTGCAAGTGATTATAAAAGTGGTTACTACTTGAGAATTTTCATTCCTTTAAAAACACACCTCAAAAGCAAGTCCTGAATTTTGGGGAAGTTTCCAAGGAATTACTGTAGCCTGAGTTTTCTGCTACCATTTTCTCATAAGATTATAATTATACTGAAGAACTGACAGTCTTACACTCTTAGTTCAGGGGAGATAGGAGGAAAGAAATGATAGGGAGAGAAATGAGTGAAACATACCTGAGGTGGATAGAAGAGTGAGTGCTAACTTGCCCTAACAGTAGGGCAAGTGAAAGTACCTTACACTTTATCTTCTTCCGTAAGAATAGAGCATGTACCGGAGTCACAACTATTTTAAATCTCTTTAAAAAGTTTAAATTTTGTGATAGAAAGAGATTTGAGAGACAATCCTTATTAACTGAAGATTCCATTCTTTATGATGTATAACATTTGTAATGACTTCACCTTCATTTAACAATGATGTAAAAGTACACTTAGTGGGTATGTATTGCTGTATGAGAAGGTTATAAATTATAAAGTTATTTCTATTAGCAACAACATATACATATGTATATATGTATATATATGCATATGTGTATAATTACTAATTTGGTAATAGAAGATGTTAGCATAAAATGCTACATTTATATTAAGGACTATGTTCCTAAAGAGAAATTATCAGGAATACTAAGAAAAATGTTCCAAGACAGAGACTCAGAACACTGAGAAATTGGGCAAGGTATCTCCAGGGGCAAATAGGGAGGTGAGGGCCTTTCCCCAAACATACAGTCTAACAGTTGGGAAATAGTCCAGATCCTGCCTATGTGTATATGTAATTGAGTAGATAAAATTTCCAGTAAATCACTTAGATGGAATAGCTTCAAAGACTCCTTTCACATTGAAGTTACCTGCCTACATATCAAGAGAGCTGCTTTTACCTTTTCTATCCTCTGTAGATGACAGCTTTTATCTCCAACAGTAGGTGAGCCAGTGGAGAGTTGATCAAATAACCATAGGCTTCTCCCTTCCTATCTGTCTGTGATTCTCTGGGTTAGATAGATGGGAAAGAAGGAGGGACAATAAAACACTTATTTAGTCAAGTCATAAACTTCTACTTTTGTAGTTTATTACTAATACTATTACTAGCTTTAAGGTAAAACTGTCTGCTATAAACTTCAGTACTAAATCAAGTCGTGTATGCGTGTTCTGTCGGTAATGGTGGTAGCGGTCAGGGGAAGGGGACAACAAAGGAAAGAACCTGGCAAGGAGTTGTACTTTCCACTATAATGTGCACTAGGCCCTGAAAAAGACAATTTAAATGATGTTCTATGAGCACAATAAAGACTACACCTACCTCTGACCTGCAGGGCCAACGAAGGAGAAGCAGAGAAGCATATGGTGTCTCCAATGGATTTTGGGCATTGTCAGTAAAACAAATTGTGCCTGAATTTATAGTTCTAAATTCACTGATATTATAAAGACCTCCCAAAGGCAAAAAATGACAAAATCACAACAGCCAGAACCCAAAATATTTTACACAATCAATGTATACCTGTCCCTGCCACAGGGATGAAAACTCAAACTCACCCTACTGAAAGTGGAGTGAGAAAGCTATCTTTGAGGAAATATTTGTGGTTGCATCTCTCCAGAGCCACTGAAAGGTTTCTGACAACATAGCTCTAAATACAGTTACAGTTATGTTATAGTAATTTTATACTAGAATTGTAGGGTTGAAAGGATCTCAAGGTTCGATAGCCCAAACACCACTCAGGTTGAGTCCTGAGATCATGCTCTAAACAATCAAAAAACTCCTTTTCCTTTATCAAAGGAGGTAAGATTCCAGTTGATAACCCAGTCTGTTAATCCCGTGGTAGCTAAATGCTGTGATTTTTATAAGTTATGCTAAAATATCTCAGCATTGATAGTGTGATATGTATATGTTATTGAGGTTAACCTTCAATTTGAGGAGCAGTTGCTTGTTCAAATTAAAAATCCACAACGATGAGATTAGGGCATGAACAATTCATACTCCAGATATTGTCAAGTAGTTTCTCTCAGAAAGGCTAAACTCCAGAGCCAGAGTTTTTAAGTGATTCTGTTGTTCTATTCCTATCAACACCGAGGCTTTTGCTAATTATCATACAGAATGTCAGAAATCGGCTTTTCTTGGTGAAATCTGTTACTTGCTATTAGCATGATGGATTGTTAGAAATGGGCTCTTGCTGGAGAAATGAAAAGTATTCAAGATACAGATATGAGTACTGGCTAAAGCATTTTGGAGTTTCTCTCCAGATTTGAGGAAAGTGTTTTAGAATCCAGTGAGACATTTCTGTCAAGTTGATCCCAAACAGTTTGATCAGCCACTGGTCTAGGTTCTAGAGGATTTCTAGTTGCCTGATGTTGACTATCGACAAAAATGTATGCCTCCAGAATAGTGTTACATCTACCTTGAGTTTACTTTCATGCAACGTAGTGGTAGGAACACCTAAAGTGACAGAGGGCTAAGCCTTTATAGAGGTTACAGAACAGATGTATGATCAGTTTCTGCCTGCTTGCTAAGGAGGGTTTGTTTAATATACATGTGGCAGAATTTGGCTTTATACTTGCTTTTATTATAATCTGGCCATGAGGTTTAGGTAAGGCAGCTGAACCTCACTCACCTCAAACTTGCTTAGCGCCAACCCTTATCTAGAGAAAAGAACCTAAGAATTGTGCATGCTCAAATTGGCTTAGGTCAGTTTGCAACAAAAACTTTCTCTATAGCTGAGAGAATAATGACTCTGAAGAAAAAGCTTCATGCAAAAAGAAGACATGAGTCCCAGGTAGGTGTTTTATTTCTGACCCCAGTCTCTTTTTTGACATTCCTTGAGTTAATGCCTTTAGGGATGGCCTGTCAGAGGAAGATCAAAGCTCAGTTCTTACAGGAAGTGAAAAAAAAATTTTCTGCCTTGCCTTGTGTATCCTTAACTAAAGCATTAGAGAAACATGAGTGTAGTGATTAGATAGAGGTGTGTTTTTTTTTTTGTCCAGGAATGTGCTAAATATCACAGATTTTCTAGCACTTTGTTCTTTCTGATTTAAAACAGGAAAAGAATATTCATAAAAATGTTAGAAAACAGTGATCTGCCTTTGGTTTCTAGGAGAAAAGTGTGTATGTGGAGGGGGAGGTTGGAGGGACAGCTAAACAAAGAAAGGCTTGAGGAGTGAAAATTGTCCTCTTCAATGACCTACTGCAGGGCCATTGCTAGACTTGCGAAGTATAGGAAAATGGCTTATCAGAGAAGAAGATGGTGTCTCATTTGACTCCACCCCTCTGAAATTATGTAAGGGTCAGATTGAAAAACAACTCTAATCAATAAGAAAGGGACAAAGGGACTGCTAGACCAAGTTAGTCAGGAATATACCTAGACCAAAGCTTCAGAGAGAAACTGAAAAGAGGCAGGTGTCCAGAAAATTTTAATTACAACTTTGTAGATCCTGAATAACTTAGTTAATTCAATCAAAATTAAGAAGTAAAAAAAAATTGAATATCCCAGCCTTGCTCATCTCTGTCTCTAAATAATGACAAATTCTCCTCTTCAAGTCTAAATCTGAATTCAATCCCTCTATGAGTATCATCTGATTGCCATTGACCTATTGCTGCCTCCGCTCTATTCCTCACTACCACGATCTTTGATTCTTTGCATTCTGGACGCAAGCCCTTGTATTTTATTTCAGCTATACTAGTTTGCATTTGTTAATAGTTCTTAACTTTTCAAATGTTATTAATTTTTATTTTTTCAAATTTTTCTGTGGCTGTAGCATTTGTTTGTAACATTACGTAAATTTCAGATGAACATCACTATATTTCGATTCCTGCATGGATTACATCATGTTCACCACCCAAAGACTAGTAACAATCCATCCCCACACACATGTCCCTAATCCACCTCTTTCGCCATCCTCCCTCCCCTCTTCCCCTCTAGTAACCACTATTCAATCTCTGTTGCTATGTGTTTGTTTGTCATTGTTTTTATCATCCACTTATGGGTGAGATCATATGGTATTTGACTTTCTCCCTCTGGCTTGTTTCACTTAACATAATACCCTCAAGGTCCATCCATGTTGTCACAAATGGCCAGATTTCATCCTTTCTTATGGCTGAGTAGTATTCCACTGTGTATATATTCCACATCTTCTTTATCCATTCGCGCCTGGATGGGCACCTAGGTTGCTTCCAAGTCTTGGCTATTGTGAATAAGGCTGCGATGAACATAGGGGTGCAAGTATCTTTATGCATTTGTGTTTTCCAGTTCTTTGGATAGATACCCAGTAGTGGAATGGCTGTGTCATATGGTAGTTCTATTCTTAACTTTTTGAGCAAAATCTCCATACTGTTTTCCATAGTGGCTGCATCAGTTTGAACTCCCACCAGCAGTGTATGAGAGTTCCCTTCTCTCCACATGCTCTCCAACACTTGTTGTTTCCTGTCTTGTCAATGATAGCCATTCTGATGGGAGTGAGGTGATATCTCCTTGTAGTTTTGATTTGCATTTCCCTGACAGTTAATGATGTGGAACATCTTTTCATGTGCCTGTTGGCCATCTGTATGTCTTCTTTGGAGAAATCTCTGTTCAGATCTTTTGCCCATTTTTTAATTGAGTTGTTTTGTTGGTTTGTTGTTGAGATGTATGAGTCCTTTGTATATTTTGGATATTAACCCCTTATCAGATATATGGTTTGCAAATATCTTCTCCCAATTGTGAGGTTGCCTTTTCGATTTGTTGATGGTTTCCTTTGCCGTGCAGAAGCTTTATAAAGATTTTATTTTTTTCCGTTTTCTCCCCAAAGTCCCCCCAGTACACAGTTGTATATTCTTCGTTGTGGGTCCTTATAGCTGTGGCGTGTGGGATGCTGCCTCAGCGTGGTTTGATGAGCAGTGCCATGTCCGCGCCCAGGATTTGAACTGACGAAACACTGGGCCACCTGCAGCGGAGCACGGGAACTTAACCACTCGGCCACCGGGCCAGCCCCTATGCAGAAGCTTTTTAGATTGATATTGTCCCATTTGTTCATTTTTTCCATTGTTTCGCTTGCTTGGTTAGACATGGTACTTTAAAATATGCTGAAAAGACTGATGTCAAAGGGCGTACTGCCTATGTTTTCTTCTAGAAGGTTAATGGTTTCAGTTCTTATATTCAAGTCTTTAATCCATTTTGAGTTAATTTTTGTGTATCGTGTAAGGTAATCATCTACTTTCATTTTTTTGCATGTAGCTGTCCTGTTTTCCCAGCACCATTTATTGAAGAGACTTTCCTTTCTCCGTTGTACCTTCTTGGCTCCCTTGTTGAAAATCAGCCATCCATAGATGTGTGGGTTTATTTCTGGGCTCTCGATTCTGTTCTGTTGATCTCTGTGCCTGTTTTGTGCCAGTACCATGCTGATTTGGTTAGTACAGCTTTCTAGTATACTTTGAAATCAGGGAGTGTGATGCCTCCAGCTGTGTTCTTTTTTCTCCGGATTCCTTTGGCTATTCAGGGTCATCTGATGTTCCATACAAATTTTACAATTCTTTGTTCTATTTCTGTGAAAAATCTTGTTGGAACTAGATAGGGATTGCAATGAATTTGAAGATTGCTTGCGGAAGTATAAACATCTTAACTATTTTAATTCTTCCAATCCAGGATCACGCAACATGTTTCCATTTCTTTGTGTCTTCCTTAATTTCTTTCAACAACATTTTATAGTTTTCAGTGTATAGATCTTTCACCTCTTTGGTTAAGTTTATTCCTAGGTATTGTATTCTTTTTGTTGCAACTGTAAATGGGATTGTAGTCTTAATTACTCTTTCTGCTACTTCATTGTTGGTGTATAGAAACACAACTGATTTTTGTATGTTGATTTTGTATGCTGAAACTTTAATGCATTCATTTATTATTTCTAAAAGTTTTTTAGTGGATTCTTTAGGGTTTTCTAGATATAAAATCATGTCATCCGCAAAGAGTGACAGTTTCACTTCTTTCTTTCCAATTTGGATCCCTTTTCTTTCTTTTTCTTGCCCAAACGCTCTGGCTAAGGCTTCCAATACTACGGTAAATGAGAGTGGTGAAAGTGGGCATCCTTGTCTGGTTCCTGCTCTTAGAGGGATAGCTTTCAGATTTTCTCCATTGAGAATGATGTTAGCTTTGGGTTTCTCAAATAGGGCCTTTATTATGTTGAGGTACTTTCTATACCCATTTTATTCAGAGTTATTATCATAAATGGATGCTGAATCTTGTCAAATGTATTCTCTGCATCTATTGAGATGATCATGTGATTTTTATTCCTCATTGTCTTAATGTGGTGTATCACGGTGATTGATTTGTGGATGTTGGACCATCTCTGCATTTCGGAATAAATCCCACTTGATCATGGTGTACAACATTTTTAATGGTTTGTCGTATTCAACTTGCTAGTATTTTGTTGAGCATTTTTGTTTTGATGTTCATCAGTGATATTGGCCTGTAGTTTTCTTGTTTTGCATTGTTCTTGTGTGGTTTTTGTATCAGGGTAACGTCAGCTTCGTGGAATGAATTAGGAAGCTTCCCCCCCGCCTTCAGTTTTTTGGAAGAGTTTGAGAAAGATAAGTATTAAGACTTCTTTGAATGTTTGGTAGAACTCCCCAGGGAAGCCGTCTGGTCCTGGACTTTTATTTTTTGGGAGGGTTTTGATTACTGTTTCAATGTCCTTAATGGTGATTGTTCTGTTGAAATTCTCTACTTCTTCTTCATTCAGTTTTGGAAGGGTGTATGATTCTAAGAATTTACCCATTTCGTCTAGATTATCCAAATTCTTGGTGCATAGCTTTCTGTACTATTGTCTTGTAGTCTTTTGTATTTCTAAGAACAGTGTAATTTCTCCTCTTTCATTTCTGATGTTATTTATTTGAGCCTTCTCTCTTTTTTTCTTCACGAGTCTGGCTAAAGGTTTGTCAATTTTGTTTATCTGTTCAAGGAAGCAGATCGTGGTTTTGATCATTTTTTCTGTTGTTTTCTAAGTCTCTATTTCATTCATATCTGCTGTGATTTTTATTATTTCCTTCCAACTGCTGATTTGTGCTTTGTTAGTTCTTCTTTTTCCAGTTCCTTTAGGTATACTGTTAGATTGTTTATTTGGGGTTTCTCTTGTTTGATGAGGTAGGCTTGAATTGCTATAAACTTCCCTCAGGGAACTGCTTTTGCTGTATCCCATAGATTTTGGCATGTCGTATTTTCATGTTCATTTGTCTCCAGGTAATTTTTTTTATTTCTCCTTTGATTTTTTCATTGACCCACTCATTGTGCAGTATCATTTCTTTTTTAATCTCCAAATGTTTGTGGCTTTTCTGATTTTATTCCTGTAGTTGATATCTAGTTTCATAGCTTTGTGGTCAGAAAAGAGACTTGGTAATATATCAATCTTCTTAAATTTATTGAGATTTGTTCCGTGGCCTAGTATGTGATCAATCCTGGGGAATGTTCCATGTGCATTTGAAAAGAATGTATGTTCTGCACTTTTTGGATGGAGTGTTCTGTATATACCTACTGAGTCCATCCAGTCTAATGTGTCGTATAAGGCCAATGTCTCCTTATTGACCTTCTCTTTGGATGATCTATCCTTAGGTGTAAGTGGAGTGTTAAAGTCGCCATTATTTTGTTACTGTCTATTTCTCCTCTTACGTCTTTTAATAATTGCTTTATATGTTTAGGTGCTCCTATGTTGGGTGCATAGATATTTCCCACGTTGAATCCTCTTGTTGGATTGTTCTCTTTATCGTTATGTAGTGCCCTTCTTTGTCTCTTGTTAAGGTTTTTGTTTTAAAGTCTATTCTGTCTGATATAAGTATTGCTACCCCAGCTTTCTTTTCTTTGCCGTTTGCATGGAGTGTCTTTTTCCATCCTTTCACCTTCCATTTGTGAGCGTCTTTAGGTCAGAAGTGTGTCTCTTGTATGCAGCATATATATGGGTCTTGTTTTTTCATCCCATCGGCCACCCTATGCCTTTCGATTGCAGCATTTAGTTCATTGACATTTAAAGTAGCTATTGATAAATATGTATTTATTGCCATATCGTTACTTTTGTCTGGATGTTTTAGTAGTTCTTCTCTGTTCCATTCTTCTTCTCTTGCTCTCTTCCCTTGTGGTTTGATGGCTTTTTATTTTTTTGAGGAAGATTAGCCCTGGGCTAATATCCGCCGCCAATCCTCCTCTTTATGCTGAGGAAGATGGCCCTGAGCTAATATCCGTGACCATCTTCCTCTACTTTATATGTGGAACGCCTGCCACAGCACGGCCCAGAAAGTGGTGCGTAGGTCCGCATTTGGGATCTGAACAGGCAAACCCCGGGGTAGCGAAGTGGAACCCGCAAACTTAAATGCTGTGCCACCAGGCTGGCCACTGATGGCTTTCTTTAGTAATATGGTTGATTTCCTTTCTCTTAATACTTTGTTCAGTTATTATAGGTTTCTGGTTTGTGATTACAGTGAGGTTCATATATAATGTTCTGTGTATATAGCAATCTATACTGAGTTGATAGTCTCTTTAGTTTGACCTCTTTCTAAAAACTCCACTCTTTTACTCCCCTCCTCCCACATTTTATGTTTTTGAAATCACATCTAATCTCTTATTTTGTGTCTGTCTATCCATTACCCTCTTATCATTGAAATAGGGAATTTTACTACTTTTGTCTTTTAACCTTCATATTATTTTCTTAGGTGGTTGACCTGCTACGTTTACTGTATTTTTGCCTTTACTAGTGATTTTTATTGCCTGCAGTTTGTTTTTTTTTTTTTTGATAATTTTCTTATTCCTATTTGTGGTCTCCTTTTTCCCACTTAAATAAGTCCCTTCAGCATTTCTTGTAGAACTGGTTGGTGGTAAACCCCTTTAATTTTTGCTTGTCTGGGAAACTATTTCTCTCTCCTTCCATTCTGAATGATAACCCTGCCAGGTAGAGTATGCTTGGCTGTGGGTTTTTCCTTTCAGTACTTTAAATATGTCATGGCATTCTCTTCTAGCCTGTAGGTTCTCAGCTGAGAAGTCCGCTGATGGCCTTATGGGGTTTCCTTTGTATGTCACTTGTTGCCTTGCTCTTGCAGCTTTTAGGAATCTCTTTTATCTTTAATTTTGGACATTTTAATTATAACGTGTCTTGGTGTGGGCCTCTCTGGCTTTATGTCATTTGGTGCTCTGTGTTCTTCCTGTACCTGGATGTTGGTTTCCTTCCTTAGGTTAGGAAAGTTTTCAGCTATTATTTCTTCAAACAGATTCTCTGCCCCTTTGTCTCTCTCTTCTCCTTCTGGGACACTTATAATACGAATGTTAGAGCACTTGATATTGTCCCAGAGGTCCCTTAGACTATTCTCCTTCTTTTTAATGCTTTTTGCTTTTGTCTGTTCAGCTTGGATGATTTCCTCTAGTCTTTCGTCCAGCTTGCTGATCCGTTTTTCTGTATCATCTACTCTGCTATTGAGTCCCTCTAGGGAATTTTTCATTTCCAGTATTGTATTCTTCATTTCTGATTGGTTCTTTTTCATATTTTCCACTTCTTTGTTGAAGTTCTCACTGCGTGCATTCAGTCCTCTCCCAAGATCAGTGAGCATCCTGATGAGATTTTGTTTGAACTCTTTGTTAGGTAGATTGCTTATTTCTGTTTCATTTAGTGTTCTTTCTCTGGGGTTTTGTTCTGTTCCCTTGCTTGGAATGTATCCTTTGGCCCCTCATTATACCTCTTTTTCTGTGCTTATATCTATATATTACAAGATTCAGCTACATCTCCTGAGCTTGAAGAAGCGGCCTTATGTAAGAGACGCCTTTTGAGGCCCAGCAGTGTGCTTCACTCTTGTCACCAGTCCAAATGATCCAGGAGTGACCCCT
Source organism: Equus caballus (assembly GCF_041296265.1). Lineage (NCBI taxonomy): Eukaryota > Metazoa > Chordata > Mammalia > Perissodactyla > Equidae > Equus > Equus caballus. The sequence continues at coordinate 123,157,036 of NC_091715.1, read as the reverse complement.
CTGTGAGCTACATATGTCCTTCTGCTGCGGCAGGGTTGCTCTTACTGCCGGTACACAGGTAGTTTAGGCTTTCCTTCTCTGGCTGGCTATTTGTAAATCGGGTTTGGGGAGCCCCAGCACAGTTGTCTGCAGGATCTCATAGCACACTCCTATTGCCGTTTTTCTGTTAAGTGAGTAGGCCCCCAGTGTGACTGGTTGCTAGGCTCAGGGACTTACAATTGCTGTCGGCCTCTGGCCTACAAGGCTGTTGTCAGCTCTCTCAGGATTGCAGCTTTGTGGGGCTGACCCCAGGCATGGGAACACCCCATTGTTTCAGAGTTTGGAAGGTGGGGCTGATCCCCTTTTTGGCTCTTGGAGAAGTACAGGTCTTCTGCCACTGATAAGCCCCATGGCTCACAGGTCACACACACCATCAACACAGTCCTGGCATGTGTGCACATCTGACTCCCTGAAGTCGACCCAGTCGCCCACTGCAGAGGCCACCTCACACTCTACCAATGCCCCTCACTGTCCAGCCGCTCCTTGCACATGCCCTACCCCTGCACAGGCAGGCATACTCCCCTGCCTGCAGAGGTTCCAGGTTCCCTGCCCTTGCAATACCACATGCTACCTGAGGGCTTGCTGTTAGGTGGGGCCATTCCCTAGGGCAGGATGCCTGTTCTGGCTGAGCTGTATCAAATCATGGCTCTATTGGGCAGGGCAGACCCTCGGCTAACAGGCCAGGGTAAGAATTCCAATGACGTGTGCCATCATCTGTGTCAGCACACTTATACTAGGTCACAATAATGGCTGCTGCCAATATCTCAGTCCCTTGAGAGGTCTCACTTCTCACTGAGATGTGCCCAGAGCCTATCAGGTGTCTCTTTTCAAGAAATGACTGTGCACCTTTCTTTCTGGGGATTTCACGTTGCTTTCTGAAATGGGTGAACTTGTGTGTGGGCCCTTTAAGAGCTAGCTTCATTTTCCCTTGTGTCTCATAGCTCTTCTTGGGGTATTCCCTTTTTGGTTCTTTGAGAAGCCCAGGTCTTCTGCCATTGATATGCTCCATGGCTCACAGGTCCACACACACCATCAACACAGTCTCCAGGCCCCTGCACACTTCCTGACCCCCTTGTGCATACCCATTTGCCCTTCTGTAGAGGGCCCCACACTCTCCACCAATGCCCCCCACAGTTCTCTTGCTCCTTACGCAGTTCCTGCTACACAGAGTTGGACATACTCACCTGCCTGCAGAGGATCAAGGCACCCAGTCTATGCAGGCTGTCAAGCAGCCTGAGGGCTTGCTGTTGGGTGGGGCCACTCCCTAGGGTAGGCTGCCTGCTGGAGCTGAGCTCAATTAAATCTGTGCTCTAGTGCATGTGACAGGCCTTTGGGATAATATGCCATTGGGACGAACTCTAATGGCTTCTGCCAGCATCAGTGTCTGCTCGCTTGTACTAGATTACAACAAGTCAGCTTAGTAGGGAGCCTATAGTAGGGGACTAGGTCTCAGTCTCCAGAGAGGTCTCACCTCTCACCAAGATGCAACCAGAGCCCACCAGATGAGTCTCTTTTCACCAAAGGACTGTGCACCTCTCTTTTCGGTGATTTTAGGTTGTTTTCATAGATGGGTGAACCTGTGCATGGGCCCTGAAGAGCCAGCTTTTTTCGGCCTATGTCTGATAGTTTTTCTGGGGGTATTCCCCATTGTAAGTAATAGCCAGTGAAGCCAGATATTATGAGACTCATCTCCGTTGTGCTTAGTCTGAAGGATGCTTATAGCAGTAAAACACCCCTGCTCAGGTTTCCAGCTCCTCCAGGGAGGGCTGTGTACCTTAGAGTGGCTCCCACCCAGCCAGCTGTGAAGCTCCACAGCTCACCAAGGTGGCTTTTTTCTCTCTGGAAGGAATTTCTGCCTCTTCCACCTCAGTCAGGAATGTCCCTTGTTGTGGGTGTTCTTTTTATTCAGTTTTCTGTCCTCTCACTGGGGTAATTTTTATAAGAATAATTGCATCCTGGTTGTGTTCATGGGAGGAAGCAAGTTCAGAGTCCGCCTACACTGCCATCTTGATGAGATCCCTGTTAATATTTCTCCCCAGATTAAACTGTGAACCACTAGCTCTAAGTACTATTTTGTTTGTATTTTATTATGAAAGAATTTGTAACAGTCTCTAATTTTATTGCTTTGGTATAGAATATCAGAATATTAATTTTGATTCCTTCTATAACCTGGGAAAGATTATTTTACTTTGAGAGTAATTAGGAACAAAACCGAGATTAAAGAGTAGTCAGTGACCTTGTGTTGTAGCTCTCTAATCTCCAAGTGGCTTTTTTGTTCCCCTGACCCAGGTCCAAGTTTAAAAACAGATGAAGGAGAGTAGAGATAGTGATATGAGAGAGAGAGAGAGAGAACAAATTGGTGCTGACTTGCTTGGCACTAGTGAGAGTAGGAGATTCTTGGGCAGAACCTTTCTGGACAACTCTTGGCAGATAAGTAAAGATTAAGTACAGTTGTCATGGAATGGTAGTTCATGGAACTCTCTAATTTTGAAATAGCTTGTTCAAAGGCATTATCTATGTGTAAAACCATGAAATAGGTTATTGATACCTTCACCATTTGTCCCTGTTGGGAATCTTCAACTTTAATGAGGATCCTATCCTCCCCATCTGCCTTTTATGACCCCTCAATCCATTTTCTGTGTAGTTGGGTCTCTAGTCTTTACAGATGCTTGTTCTTATTTGACAGTTCAAATAACTGTCCTGTGGGCACTATCTCCATCCACCCTCCATCTTATGCTTCATCATCATAACACTGATAAATCTAATGTCCTTTCCTCCCTTTCAGTTGTTAACAGAGATACACCTATATCCTTACTTCAAAAATGTCCCATTTTAAAATTTTCATATACAAAAATCCTCACTCATAAACAATATTTTATGGCATTTATAAATTCAAGGCAGAGTCTTTCCATAGTGCAATGGGGTGGTGGATGAAGGAGCATCTTGTTTTCTTTCATTTTATTCTTTATGACAAAAGAACTACTTGCCCTTGCCAGTGTGAACTAATTGGTTATAGAAGAAAAAGACTCCTGCAGGCTCCCTGTTAAGCTGACTTTAAGTTCTGTTCCTCAAACATTGCTTTCAATGATGAAGCAAGGGAAGTGGCAATAGGTTCTATGAGCAATTCATTGTCATTTTATTGTGAGACTTAAACTGTTGATTTTATTGTTAAGTCACAGGTGACGATCTTGCTATAAATAAAATAGTCAGTTGTCTGGAAATAAACTTTACAGTCAAGTTATGTCATTAGGAAGATTTTTGATACTATTAGCATGATCCCTACAGAAGGAGAGAAGATATCAGAACAAAAGAAAGTCCTATTTTCTACTTGCAAAGCATGCTGGTCACATGCAAAATAACTGGATATTTGAGGGCATAATTTATTGGAAATGTAAATATATAAACATTATAGTCTCAATGTCATTAATGCATACTTATTGCACATCTGTTTTATGCTTGCTTTAACTGCATGTTGCTCCCTTGTACATCATTATTTTATTGTTTATACATAGATAACATCCTGTGTTTGCAATATATCAATCCATTTGCTTTTCATATTCTTAAAATTGCATTGTGCCACAATATCTTATCAGATAAACAGTTAAAATTCATTAACTTGGATCCTAGCATTTACAACCATTTATACAAAGATGGCGCAAGAGGTTACTTTCTTTTTATATTTGGGGAAATAAAAGGATTTTCTAAGTAAATGAATACAGAAACAATGATTAGAAAGGGGCTATTCACACTGTTAGGTAAAACGTTTCTTTAAAGAAATTTTGAAGTACTTATTTGCAATCAAAACTTGGTGTACTTCTCATGATTAATTTTTATTTGTACATTGAAGCAGGTTCCCTAGGAACTGACTATATGATACTCCTACAGGCTCATTTATATTATTGTGTTTATTTAGAATAATGGTGCTACATTTCAATCAAAATGTTTAATAATTCAGTCTGAACAATAAAGTTTATTTTACTATAGTGAGCTACAATACAAAGAATACTTCATCAAGAGTCAGGTAACCTAGGTTCTAGTCGTAGCTGTGCCCATTGATGACTACCTGACCTTAGGCAAGTCCTATAACATCACTAGTCCATGGCTTTCTAATTTGAAAATTGAGGAAGGTCTCTTTTGATTCTGAAATGCAATGATCCTGGGAATAATTGTGACTTAGGATTTATGTGTATCTAATATTTTATATATAGAAAATCAATTAATATATTAGACAAAACCCTTCTCTGAGTACTTACTCTACCTTTAAATGTTGATTAGTTGATTGAATTAGAGAAGGACACCTGGTCCAAAGTCTGCCTATCAGATAATGAATATTTTCCCTTAGAATTTGGAACTGAGGAACTGATAGAGTAGGACAATTAAGCAAAGAGTACTTAATGAAGAAAGATCATATGCAATTTTGGCCAGAGTCAACTCCAGAACAAGTTTGAGCCATAGTGAGGCTGGAAGTATGGAGGATCAGAGATCCATGGGTAAAAAAAGAAAATAAATCTTCAAAGAAAAATACAAGAATGAAGTATATGCACATATAAAAACAGAGATGAGAGAACATATGACCTATGAGAAATAGGAAAAGTAGTTTCAGTTCCAGACTTTCCTGTTTCAGTTCCACCTGACCACATGGTAATTTGGATTCAATCCTTAGATGTCTACCAGATTGCCTGTTATATCCGTACAATAAACCTGTTGACATATTCTACTGCGATTGTAATTCTGCCCTTTGAGTAATAAAATTATACAATTAATCACCAACTTTTAATTTAATGTTATATATTAGTAATGCATAAGTGCTATGGAAGAAGCAAAATTAAAAATGAAGTTCAAGACATGGTCCTTTTAAGTAGAATCTTAGAGATGGTTTTGGGGATCAAAAAACAAACACTTAAAAAAGAGTGAATAATATCTGCCAGTATTTTGTTTACTTTAGATCTCTTAAATCAAAACATGTATCTCAGATAAAGCTATAGTAATAGTTTATACGTATCTCAGTCATTATAGCTTTTATGTGTTATACTGTGAATAAGGATAATCTATGCAAATATGTACAGGATGATATATTGGTTGTAATTTGTTCTGGGTGGGTGTTGCTTGGAGGGTTAGCTATTGTTTCTATTTATGCATAATTTAGTGACTGGAATCAGTGATTGAGGAAAGAAACCATACATTCTTCTTCTAACCCTAGCACCCCTACTTCATGTAGAAGTCAAGAAGTTAAATGGATTTTTTTTCATGATCCAAGCAGGATGTATCATGAATAGGGAAACCTGAATTGACCTTCATATCGCTGTGAGAAATATTTTCATTTAGTGTCTTTTCTAAACTAATTCTGTAAAATATGTATTGTTTGTTTTCTGTGGCCCCTGTGACTTCTGTAGAAGTCTCTACACCATTTGCTTAGTGGTCAGCTAATGATTGGATAGAGATTTCCTTAAAAGCCTGGAACCAATAAGTTTCCCAGTCTTTGTCAAGGATCTATGTGTATGTACTGGGACACACTTTTAACACTTAGCAAGGCAGTTTGCAACTCTGCCTTAGCCTTCACTTCCTGATTGTGCAAAGTCTCAAGGTCAGCCTGAAGTGAGAGCTCAGGAACTTCTTAAGTCTTTCTTGGACATGTGCACAGCCCTAGGAACCTGTGTGTAGCCTTCTAGGTACCCAGGAATATGTCTGAGCTTTAAAAAAAACCCCGTATGCACAACTTATTCCAAACTTTTCCTTTGAAGTTTTTGGCTTAGCCTAGTGTTTGCTCCATCTCTTGTTTACTACCTCAGGCAGCTGAGATATTAAGAAATTGCTTCTGATAATTTACTACAACAAACTTCCCCATGAAAATGTCTGTTCACACTGGGAAGATTCCAAATCTGGTCAAATAAAGACAGACTTGTGAATGATGTCTTCTAGGGAACCAACAAACTGAACAATGATAATTACGTGGGAATTTGTCTTTGAAGATTAGATTCTCATCTAACCAGTTCTCTTACCTCTAATTGTTGCCAGGATGTGTGTTGTCACTATAGTTGTACCTGCTGTTTTCAAGGCTACCATGGAATTTAGGAGAGGAGTTATAGGAATAAGGCAATTAAAAATGCTACAAACCTTGCTTTACTTGTTGAGATTCAGCAATTTTTCTTGAATAAACACTCTCCAGATTGCTGCAAGCCTCTATTTAGTTTCCAGAGTTCTGAAATGATGGCTTATATATATGTGTGTGTATATAAGTATATTTGGTAAGCATTCTCATTGCTTTTATGGAGGACAGAATTTGTGGAGATGCATTCTCTGAGTTTTCACTGATGTCACCTCCTCTCCTTTCTCTTTCACTTTATTTTCCCTCACCACAAAAAGCATTCTCTGCTTCAGCCTGTATGTAACCAACCCCACTGCTCCCAAGTTTATTTCACTTCAGTTCAAGTGACGAGTCTAGTTGAAAACAAAATCTCACATTTCTCATTCCAACTGCTAGAAAGATAATCTGATTGGTGAAACTTTTGTGCAGTATTTACCCCTGGTCCAGTTAAGTGTGATCAGGATGACCGTGTCATGTAACAGTAACATGGAACAGGGGGGCAAATCTCTAAGAATAGGGACTTATTTAGACTTGCTAGAAGCATCAAATGGGGTTGGGGTCAAGATGGCAGTGTAAGGGGACTCTGAACTCATCTCCTCCCATGGAAACAACCAATTTACAACTATTCTTGGAACACAAACCCCTGAGAGAACTGAAAACAGAATAAAAAGAACCACTGCAACAACGGACTGTCCTGACTGAAGTGAAAGAGGCAGAAATTCCTTTCTGGAGAGGAAAAAAAACACCTTCATGAGGCACAGAGCTTCACAGCCAGCTGGGAGCAATCCTAAGGTACACAGACTCCGTGGAAGACGAGAGGACCTGAGTGGGTAAGTGTCGCTGATATAAACATCGTTCAGACTGAGCAAAACAGAGATGAGTTTCATAATATCTAGCTTTGCTGGCTATTACTAGAACAGGGAATACCCCTAGAAGAGCTATGAGACACAAGGGAAAATGAAGCTAGCTCTTAAAGGGCCCACACACAAGTTCACCCATTTCAGAAAGCAACGTGAAATCCCCAGAAAGAAAGGTGCACAGTCATTTCTTGAAAAGAGACACCTGATAGGCTCTGGGCACATCTCAGTGAGAAGTGAGACCTCTCAAGGGACTGAGATATTGGCAGCAGCCATTATTGTGACCTAGTATAAGTGTGCTGACACAGATGATGGCACACGTCATTGGAATTCTTACCCTGGCCTGTTAGCCGAGGGTCTGCCCTGCCCAATAGAGCCATGATTTGATACAGCTCAGCCAGAACAGGCATCCTGCCCTAGGGAATGGCCCCACCTAACAGCAAGCCCTCAGGTAGCATGTGGTATTGCAAGGGCAGGGAACCTGGAACCTCTGCAGGCAGGGGAGTATGCCTGCCTGTGCAGGGGTAGGGCATGTGCAAGGAGCGGCTGGACAGTGAGGGGCATTGGTAGAGTGTGAGGTGGCCTCTGCAGTGGGCGACTGGGTCGACTTCAGGGAGTCAGATGTGCACACATGCCAGGACTGTGTTGATGGTGTGTGTGACCTGTGAGCCATGGGGCTTATCAGTGGCAGAAGACCTGTACTTCTCCAAGAGCCAAAAAGGGGATCAGCCCCACCTTCCAAACTCTGAAACAATGGGGTGTTCCCATGCCTGGGGTTAGCCCCACAAAGCTGCAATCCTGAGAGAGCTGACAACAGCCTTGTAGGCCAGAGGCCGACAGCAATTGTAAGTCCCTGAGCCTAGCAACCAGTCACACTGGGGGCCTACTCACTTAACAGAAAAACGGCAATAGGAGTGTGCTATGAGATCCTGCAGACAACTGTGCTGGGGCTCCCCAAACCCGATTTACAAATAGCCAGCCAGAGAAGGAAAGCCTAAACTACCTGTGTACCGGCAGTAAGAGCAACCCTGCCGCAGCAGAAGGACATATGTAGCTCACAGAGGGGTCACTCCTGGATCATTTGGACTGGTGACAAGAGTGAAGCACACTGCTGGGCCTCAAAAGGCGTCTCTTACATAAGGCCGCTTCTTCAAGCTCAGGAGATGTAGCTGAATCTTGTAATATATAGATATAAGCACAGAAAAAGAGGTATAATGAGGGGCCAAAGGATACATTCCAAGCAAGGGAACAGAACAAAACCCCAGAGAAAGAACACTAAATGAAACAGAAATAAGCAATCTACCTAACAAAGAGTTCAAACAAAATCTCATCAGGATGCTCACTGATCTTGGGAGAGGACTGAATGCACGCAGTGAGAACTTCAACAAAGAAGTGGAAAATATGAAAAAGAACCAATCAGAAATGAAGAATACAATACTGGAAATGAAAAATTCCCTAGAGGGACTCAATAGCAGAGTAGATGATACAGAAAAACGGATCAGCAAGCTGGACGAAAGACTAGAGGAAATCATCCAAGCTGAACAGACAAAAGCAAAAAGCATTAAAAAGAAGGAGAATAGTCTAAGGGACCTCTGGGACAATATCAAGTGCTCTAACATTCGTATTATAAGTGTCCCAGAAGGAGAAGAGAGAGACAAAGGGGCAGAGAATCTGTTTGAAGAAATAATAGCTGAAAACTTTCCTAACCTAAGGAAGGAAACCAACATCCAGGTACAGGAAGAACACAGAGCACCAAATGACATAAAGCCAGAGAGGCCCACACCAAGACACGTTATAATTAAAATGTCCAAAATTAAAGATAAAAGAGATTCCTAAAAGCTGCAAGAGCAAGGCAACAAGTGACATACAAAGGAAACCCCATAAGGCCATCAGCGGACTTCTCAGCTGAGAACCTACAGGCTAGAAGAGAATGCCATGACATATTTAAAGTACTGAAAGGAAAAACCCACAGCCAAGCATACTCTACCTGGCAGGGTTATCATTCAGAATGGAAGGAGAGAGAAATAGTTTCCCAGACAAGCAAAAATTAAAGGGGTTTACCACCAACCAGTTCTACAAGAAATGCTGAAGGGACTTATTTAAGTGGGAAAAAGGAGACCACAAATAGGAATAAGAAAATTATCAAAAAAAAAAAAAAACAAACTGCAGGCAATAAAAATCACTAGTAAAGGCAAAAATACAGTAAACGTAGCAGGTCAACCACCTAAGAAAATAATATGAAGGTTAAAAGACAAAAGTAGTAAAATTCCCTATTTCAATGATAAGAGGGTAATGGATAGACAGACACAAAATAAGAGATTAGATGTGATTTCAAAAACATAAAATGTGGGAGGAGGGGAGTAAAAGAGTGGAGTTTTTAGAAAGAGGTCAAACTAAAGAGACTATCAACTCAGTATAGATTGCTATATACACAGAACATTATATATGAACCTCACTGTAATCACAAACCAGAAACCTATAATAACTGAACAAAGTATTAAGAGAAAGGAAATCAACCATATTACTAAAGAAAGCCATCAGTGGCCAGCCTGGTGGCACAGCATTTAAGTTTGCGGGTTCCACTTCGCTACCCCGGGGTTTGCCTGTTCAGATCCCAAATGCGGACCTACGCACCACTTTCTGGGCCGTGCTGTGGCAGGCGTTCCACATATAAAGTAGAGGAAGATGGTCACGGATATTAGCTCAGGGCCATCTTCCTCAGCATAAAGAGGAGGATTGGCGGCGGATATTAGCCCAGGGCTAATCTTCCTCAAAAAAATAAAAAGCCATCAAACCACAAGGGAAGAGAGCAAGAGAAGAAGAATGGAACAGAGAAGAACTACTAAAACATCCAGACAAAAGTAACGATATGGCAATAAATACATATTTATCAATAGCTACTTTAAATGTCAATGAACTAAATGCTGCAATCGAAAGGCATAGGGTGGCCGATGGGATGAAAAAACAAGACCCATATATATGCTGCATACAAGAGACACACTTCTGACCTAAAGACGCTCACAAATGGAAGGTGAAAGGATGGAAAAAGACACTCCATGCAAACGGCAAAGAAAAGAAAGCTGGGGTAGCAATACTTATATCAGACAGAATAGACTTTAAAACAAAAACCTTAACAAGAGACAAAGAAGGGCACTACATAACGATAAAGAGAACAATCCAACAAGAGGATTCAACGTGGGAAATATCTATGCACCCAACATAGGAGCACCTAAACATATAAAGCAATTATTAAAAGACGTAAGAGGAGAAATAGACAGTAACAAAATAATGGCGACTTTAACACTCCACTTACACCTAAGGATAGATCATCCAAAGAGAAGGTCAATAAGGAGACATTGGCCTTATACGACACATTAGACTGGATGGACTCAGTAGGTATATACAGAACACTCCATCCAAAAAGTGCAGAACATACATTCTTTTCAAATGCACATGGAACATTCCCCAGGATTGATCACATACTAGGCCACGGAACAAATCTCAATAAATTTAAGAAGATTGATATATTACCAAGTCTCTTTTCTGACCACAAAGCTATGAAACTAGATATCAACTACAGGAATAAAATCAGAAAAGCCACAAACATTTGGAGATTAAAAAAGAAATGATACTGCACAATGAGTGGGTCAATGAAAAAATCAAAGGAGAAATAAAAAAAATTACCTGGAGACAAATGAACATGAAAATACGACATGCCAAAATCTATGGGATACAGCAAAAGCAGTTCCCTGAGGGAAGTTTATAGCAATTCAAGCCTACCTCATCAAACAAGAGAAACCCCAAATAAACAATCTAACAGTATACCTAAAGGAACTGGAAAAAGAAGAACTAACAAAGCACAAATCAGCAATTGGAAGGAAATAATAAAAATCACAGCAGATATGAATGAAATAGAGACTTAGAAAACAACAGAAAAAATGATCAAAACCACGATCTGCTTCCTTGAACAGATAAACAAAATTGACAAACCTTTAGCCAGACTCGTGAAGAAAAAAAGAGAGAAGGCTCAAATAAATAACATCAGAAATGAAAGAGGAGAAATTACACTGTTCTTAGAAATACAAAAGACTACAAGACAATAGTACAGAAAGCTATGCACCAAGAATTTGGATAATCTAGACGAAATGGGTAAATTCTTAGAATCATACACCCTTCCAAAACTGAATGAAGAAGAAGTAGAGAATTTCAACAGAACAATCACCATTAAGGACATTGAAACAGTAATCAAAACCCTCCCAAAAAATAAAAGTCCAGGACCAGACGGCTTCCCTGGGGAGTTCTACCAAACATTCAAAGAAGTCTTAATACTTATCTTTCTCAAACTCTTCCAAAAAACTGAAGGCGGGGGGAAGCTTCCTAATTCATTCCACGAAGCTGACGTTACCCTGATACAAAAACCACACAAGAACAATGCAAAACAAGAAAACTACAGGCCAATATCACTGATGAACATCAAAACAAAAATGCTCAACAAAATACTAGCAAGTTGAATACGACAAACCATTAAAAATGTTGTACACCATGATCAAGTGGGATTTATTCCGAAATGCAGAGATGGTCCAACATCCACAAATCAATCACCGTGATACACCACATTAAGTCAATGAGGAATAAAAATCACATGATCATCTCAATAGATGCAGAGAATACATTTGACAAGATTCAGCATCCATTTATGATAATAACTCTGAATAAAATGGGTATAGAAAGTACCTCAACATAATAAAGGCCCTATTTGAGAAACCCAAAGCTAACATCATTCTCAATGGAGAAAATCTGAAAGCTATCCCTCTAAGAGCAGGAACCAGACAAGGATGCCCACTTTCACCACTCTCATTTACCGTAGTATTGGAAGCCTTAGCCAGAGCGTTTGGGCAAGAAAAAGAAAGAAAAGGGATCCAAATTGGAAAGAAAGAAGTGAAACTGTCACTCTTTGCGGATGACATGATTTTATATCTAGAAAACCCTAAAGAATCCACTAAAAAACTTTTAGAAATAATAAATGAATGCATTAAAGTTTCAGCATACAAAATCAACATACAAAAATCAGTTGTGTTTCTATACACCAACAATGAAGTAGCAGAAAGAGTAATTAAGACTACAATCCCATTTACAGTTGCAACAAAAAGAATACAATACCTAGGAATAAACTTAACCAAAGAGGTGAAAGATCTATACACTGAAAACTATAAAATGTTGTTGAAAGAAATTAAGGAAGACACAAAGAAATGGAAACATGTTGCGTGATCCTGGATTGGAAGAATTAAAATAGTTAAGATGTTTATACTTCCGCAAGCAATCTTCAAATTCATTGCAATCCCTATCTAGTTCCAACAAGATTTTTCACAGAAATAGAACAAAGAATTGTAAAATTTGTATGGAACATCAGATGACCCTGAATAGCCAAAGGAATCCGGAGAAAAAAGAACACAGCTGGAGGCATCACACTCCCTGATTTCAAAGTATACTAGAAAGCTGTACTAACCAAATCAGCATGGTACTGGCACAAAACAGGCACAGAGATCAACAGAACAGAATCGAGAGCCCAGAAATAAACCCACACATCTATGGATGGCTGATTTTCAACAAGGGAGCCAAGAAGGTACAACGGAGAAAGGAAAGTCTCTTCAATAAATGGTGCTGGGAAAACAGGACAGCTACATGCAAAAAAATGAAAGTAGATGATTACCTTACACGATACACAAAAATTAACTCAAAATGGATTAAAGACTTGAATATAAGAACTGAAACCATTAACCTTCTAGAAGAAAACATAGGCAGTACGCCCTTTGACATCAGTCTTTTCAGCATATTTTAAAGTACCATGTCTAACCAAGCAAGCGAAACAATGGAAAAAATGAACAAATGGGACAATATCAATCTAAAAAGCTTCTGCATAGGGGCTGGCCCGGTGGCCGAGTGGTTAAGTTCCCGTGCTCCGCTGCAGGTGGCCCAGTGTTTCGTCAGTTCAAATCCTGGGCGCGGACATGGCACTGCTCATCAAACCACGCTGAGGCAGCATCCCACACGCCACAGCTATAAGGACCCACAACGAAGAATATACAACTGTGTACTGGGGGGACTTTGGGGAGAAAACGGAAAAAAATAAAATCTTTATAAAGCTTCTGCACGGCAAAGGAAACCATCAACAAATCGAAAAGGCAACCTCACAATTGGGAGAAGATATTTGCAAACCATATATCTGATAAGGGGTTAATATCCAAAATATACAAAGGACTCATACATCTCAACAACAAACCAACAAAACAACTCAATTAAAAAATGGGCAAAAGATCTGAACAGAGATTTCTCCAAAGAAGACATACAGATGGCCAACAGGCACATGAAAAGATGTTCCACATCATTAACTGTCAGGGAAATGCAAATCAAAACTACAAGGAGATATCACCTCACTCCCATCAGAATGGCTATCATTGACAAGACAGGAAACAACAAGTGTTGGAGAGCATGTGGAGAGAAGGGAACTCATACACTGCTGGTGGGAGTTCAAACTGATGCAGCCACTATGGAAAACAGTATGGAGATTTTGCTCAAAAAGTTAAGAATAGAACTACCATATGACACAGCCATTCCACTACTGGGTATTTATCCAAAGAACTGGAAAGCACAAATGCATAAAGATACTTGCACCCCTATGTTCATCGCAGCCTTATTCACAATAGCCAAGACTTGGAAGCAACCTAGGTGCCCATCCAGGCGCGAATGGATAAAGAAGATGTGGAATATATACACAGTGGAATACTACTCAGCCATAAGAAAGGATGAAATCTGGCCATTTGTGACAACATGGATGGACCTTGAGGGTATTATGTTAAGTGAAACAAGCCAGAGGGAGAAAGTCAAATACCATATGATCTCACCCATAAGTGGAGATAAAAACAATGACAAACAAACACATAGCAACAGAGATTGAATAGTGGTTACTAGAGGGGAAGAGGGGAGGGAGGATGGCGAAAGAGGTGGATTAGGGACATGTGTGTGGGGATGGATTGTTACTAGTCTTTGGGTGGTGAACATGATGTAATCCATGCAGGAATCGAAATATAGTGATGTACACCTGAAATTTATATAATGTTATAAACGAATGTTACTTCAATAAAATGAAAGAAACATCAAATGGTCTCTATTATATGATCATATCCCCAGAACTAGCATAGAATAAACAGTCAATATATTTTGAAATGATGAGTGAATGAAACACAAAATTAAATATCAGGGAATTCTTAGGCATCAATGCAAAATTTTTATTAAACTTGAGGAAGATAAAGAAAAAAATAATAAAAATGGAAAATCACTTTTATTCTTAGTATTCAGAGGTAATCATTCTTAACATGTTGATCTTCTAGTTGCATACAAATATATTATGAAAACTTTCCCGTATCATTAAATGTGCTTCTAAAATATGACAATTTAAGTTTTCCTAGTATTCTATTTCTAATCCCAGGATTTCCTAGGCCTCAATAGTCCATGGGTACTAATGGGCTCACCTGAAACAATATAACTCAAATTTTCTGAGTTATTTTTCTTACATACTTAATGGAAAACTTCAAATTTACACAAAATGTTTCCTCCTTCTCCAGGAATTGTTTCATCCATGACTATGAACATTATTTTAAATAAACCATTGTCTACAAACTTATAAGCTTAGAATTAGTTCACTGGAGTGGTTTTCTGTCCTACTTGGTCAAAAATTATGAATATGTTTGATGCTCTTGATATATCTTGGCTAATTTCCCTTTATACTTGATTTTTAAATCTTCCTTGTAATGAGATTTTCTAAAATCTGATAGAAAAAACTCTTTCATGTGTCTAAAATCTTTCTGGAATACCTTAAGTGAACTACTTTTCTGAATATTATACTACATTTCTTGAAAAATCTAAATTTACTGTGACAAATTTTATCCCCCCCATATACTATTTGGTCAAGTAAAAGTGATAATTTTTCAATTGTTACATAATACTTTGCCTCATCAATTTACTGTATAATTTCAACATTTTTGTTCCATTTTTAATGATGATTTTATATTCTGATTAAGGAAACTGCATTCATGAGTAAAGATACCCCTTGTGGCATTGTATTTACTAAAGGGGAGTTATTAAAGTCTCTGAAAGCATAGAGATGGCTATTTACTACCTCTTGATGATTGCACTTCTCTGGGTGTAAGCTCCTAGGGAAAGCTTTTAGTCCAATTTTAATCTTCAATTTTCAAGGTGATGTTAATTCAATTTATGCTGCTGCACATTCAGAAAGTCAATTTATCACGAATCTCTGATCTTAGGCAATAATTATGCTATGCTCCCCAGAGTTATATGTCTTTCATTTGGCTGCTTGTTTAACCTGGCAAGTCTATGTTTTCCTTTCTTGGATCTTCTTGTTTTATTTTATAAGTGTAAAATTACAGGAGATTAAAGAGTCAGTATGCATAGTAATATCAAAGATAAGAGCAAAATTTGAAGGGAAGATATACTGGTTATGACTGCAAGACTGAATTTAACCAGATTGAATCAAATTATAGTTTGTTTCAATATGATTGAGAGGAAATGAGCAATCTGTGACTGAGTTGTAGATTGGTTGGAACATTGTACCAAATGCTACTAATATTAGCAATGTTCTTTATTCAGTCTCTTTAAGATCTAAGTACTTATGTGTTACTAGAAATTGTTCTATTATCTAAAATTTCAATGACATGGCATATTTTCTGTCCTTAAGATACACAGCTTTTTGTAAATCTGCAGATGCAGACAAATGAGTTGAACAGGTGACTCTATATAAATTGAAACATCAGCTATGTTAATATAGTTAATAAATTAAATATTATGCACACTTAGTTACCTGCATTTCCCCAAATCTCTCCAGTCTCTGGATAGAAGAAGCAATGATAATCAAATTTCACTCACTTTTGCTTTCTCTTCTGTCAGTCACTTACATGGGTCTCTGTCAGTGAGGAAATACACTTTTAGATGCTTAAGAATGGACTCCCCAATCTCTTGCTGGGTGCCGGGCTATTCAGGTGGGTACTTGTATTCTAGCAAAATTGAGACACTGACGGTGCCACAGTATGCTGTAGAAAATCTGTTTTTTCTCTTTTTATGTTATATTTCACTCTGCAACAGAATAATATGCTGATTAAGATCACAACATTCTGAGGCTGGGAGGTGTGTTCTTTTTCTCCAAGACACATAGGAGGCAGTGACCTATACATTCAATCACATATATAAACTCAAATATTCCCTTAACTAGAGTGTTAGTGACTAGAGCAGGAGAAGGAGTTTACAAGCTCATTTTGACTTTCACACGAAGTTGTAACATTCTATTTAAACTTTTCAGTTATAAAGATGTCTTTGTTTTTCCACATTTGTCCTTTTTTCCTCAAGTGATTTAGAACTTGGATAAAGAAGAGAACTACTATTTTTGGTACATGCATAAAGACTCCAAAATCTATGGGGGCGGGAGTGATACTGCTGGTTCCCAGGTGTCTTATGGAGTTTTGCATGAACCAGTGCTTTTTTATTTACATCCCTCCTACTCTCCACAGCATTGAGGCATCATTGCATAGGGGTCTTGGCCAGGAGACAAATCTGAGGGACAGACAGCCACACTGCACAGTGATTGTTCCCCTCTGCTCTGATGACTAGGGCTTTCTCACTGGGTCAGACTCATCACTCTCACCTGGCTCATTTTTCTCCAGGGAAGAGTCCGCATCTAGGAGCCTCCTCAGGCTCATAGGCTCTACCAGTTCACCAGCTGTGTCCAATGAACAATAATCCTAGTTTGTGCTTAAACTAAATGGGACCAATGAATCGTCTGGTTTTAGTGTGTAGAAACGTCATGCCTTAGACCCAAACCCTGCAAGCCAGAGAGTGAGGTAAGGAACCAGGAGACCAAGTCACGTTGTGGCAACTTGGTAGTTTGCAGGTACAACCAGGGTCCAACTCAGAAAGTCATGGCTTAGCAAGGCCAAGAGCAAGATTTCAGTCTGCAGTGAGAGACTGTGGCCAAGGTCTTAGCTGGGTAGAAAGAGTCACAGGGGGTTCCAAGCCCAAGCTAAAGGACTGTTATTGAACAAATGAAACTTGAAATCACAAACTGTTAGGATTCTAAAGAAACTTCCAGATTATATAATTACAGTAATTTTCAAAAAGTTTTTAATATATATCACTCTTTGTTCATATAAATTCTTTCAAATAAATTCATTATTTTTAATGAAATTGAGAGGCTAGTTGGCATATTTCTTAAGGAGTACAGATTCTCATGCCAGACAGACTGGGTTCAAATCCCAGCTCTACCACTTAAGCAACCTGTATGATTTCATTGGACAAGTTTCATTTCTCCATGCCTCAGTTCTTTGTTTGTTTGCTTGTTTTTATGCCGTCTATAAAATGGGGAAAATTATGGTACCCACCTTAAGGTGCTGTTGTAAAGATTAAATGAATTAATACATGTAAACCTTTTAAAACAGTGCACAGTAAATACTGAGTAATTCAAGGCTTCAGATCAAAGTAGAATGGCTCTGACTGAGGGAAGTGTGGACAATAGATATCTCAGAGCCTTATTCCCTCACTTAGCTTAGAGCATGGCAGCCTCCATGGGGATTCACAGAATTCTCATGTTTTCCAGAGCATACTTTTAAATTCATTGCTCCAATACAACCCCCGTCCAGTCCAAGAGACTCCTCTATAGTACCTATGTCAGATATGGACATTTGACTTCTGCTTAACACTTTCACCAATGGTGGCTCGTTATTTTAAAAAGCTGCTACACAGTTCTAACCATCTCAAATATTAAAGATGAAAAGTCTCCTACTCTGTGAAGTTAGAGATACCATTGATCTAGGAGGCAACAGGATGTAACAGGAGGAGGTGTTGCCCTTGTTTCTGTCAGATCTAGAATCTCATCTCTGTCACCTCTTAGATTTACGACCTTGGGCAAATGAGTTGACTTTTCTGATTCTTCATTTACTCTTGTTGAGAGTGAGGATAATGTTACTATATAACTCATAGGTTTGCTATGAGTATTAAATGAGATGATATATGCAAAATGCCTGGCACATAGTAGGCACTCAGAAAGTTGCTTGTTATGATTCTGCCCATTGGTCCTCTTTGTTCTTTGAAAGTCAATAGAAGATAATTCTTCCACGTGGTTGCCTATCAGATTTTATAGTTAAATAGATGACATAAACCCCATTTCCTCTCCTTGTCCTTTCCTCTTCTGCGTTTTCTCAAATGTTCTTCATTTGACATTTTTTCCAGATCCCCCACCATTCTGGATGTCCTTCTTTGATTATTCTTTAGTTTGCCAATGATCTTCTAACACTGTGACAATCCAGCTTGATTACCGGTTACATGTGGGGATTAGATCTCCCTTAGAAAGAAAGCTTTAAGTTCATTGAAACAATATAATTTTCTGAAGCTTCATTAAGTTCCTGGCTCATATTGACCTATGTTTAACTAAAAACCCGGATTATGGGTAGAGGCGAGACATTCTCCTTAAGTCGCTGTCAAGTTATTTCTTTGCTCCTGCCTTATTGAAGGGACTGCATAAACCAAAGGCTCAGTCTCTTGTTCATCAGATTGGTTTAGGAAGTGTGTGTGCATGTGCCACTAACAGTCTCCTGATATAAGGACACAGTACAGAGAAAAACCTATCATGTGATATGGGCAAATGTTTTCCACAAAACCTTATAGTTTCTCCAGAAATGTCTTCTTATTTGTCTGTTATATTCTATTGACCCCAAACTTTAAGATGATGGCTTCAGAAAGACGCTTCATGAGAGTAGTGGCAAAGACTAAAGAGGAGCCCAAATCTGCTTCTCATTCTCTTCCCCAACAATAGACACCCTGTGTTGGATCAAGTAAGTTGGTTGGGATAGCGGCTGTGGTTTTGCTCTTTTTGAACTTCTAAAGTTACTCCTCTCTGACTTTACCAATTTAGACTTATAATTCAAATGATGAATGTGGAGGTTTTATTTTGATTTATAGTGAGGATCTACTAAATATCAGTTATTATGCCAAACTCTAGAGATGGAATGGTCACAGAAATGTATGTGATACAATCTTTTCCCTTAAGGAGATAACAGCCAGCTGTGACTACATAATTCCAATATACTATAATAAGTGCTATTTCACAGGTATTTATTAGTACTGAGGGATCACAGAGGAGAGAACAACTTACTGTCTGCATGGTGCAATTGAAATGAAAGAGGTGAATTTTTTTCTGAGACCTGAAAGATAAATGGGAATTTTAAAAAATTAAACAGCCTTTAAAGTTTTAAAGGTCTTGTGTGTGTTTGTGCATGTGGGTATATTTATATCTATATCTATATATAAAATATATGTGTGTGTTTCATATAAAATACATACTATGCATATTGGAAAGATAATACCTATCTACTTTAATTAAGAAAATATGCTTTTTCAACACTTTTGAATTATTTATTTTTATTTAACACAAAAAGTGTTTATCATTCTCACCCTACTCATTTAAAACAATTCAAAATGGCCTTTATTTGACAAAATATCTTAAGGACATTTCTTATGAGTTGTTTTATAGATCTGTTCTCTTTAAAACAAGTTAAAGTGAAATCACTGTGTTTAAACTGTTCTTTTATCCAGGCTTTACTAATATGGACTTACCTCCCTCCAAGTCATTTAAATTTGAAAAAGCAGAATATATCTCGATATATGAGTAACAAATGCAGCCAAGCTAATGGATCTTAGTCAATTCTTGGCTGTGAAGAAAACCAATTTTAAACTGGGAAATCGATTGGAAATGTGGGAAACTCAGACAGCAGGAAACCATTGACCAGGGCCACTTAAATTGGGTTAGAAATGGAATTTCAGACTACAAAATGCTTTAATATTTGGAGGAACTAAGCAATCTAGTGAGTCTGGTTTTCTAGGAAGAAGTGTTAAACTTCCTGACTATGAAAGAATAGTATATCCTAAGGGAAATTATAATTAAAGCACAACAGATTGTATTTTTCTTTTTTAGAGAAATTGTAAAGAGCAAGACGAATTCAGTGTAGCCTCCCAAAGGACTGCTCAAAGATCTCCAGGTAAAGAAAAATCTGTTCTGGAAACAGGGGGAAAAAGGAAAATGGAATAAAATAATAATCTGCTGCATCAGTTAAGAATTTTAGGAAAGAGATAAAGATAGCAGGAAAGTGAAATAAATTTGTGCTCACAAAAGCAGAGAATATAAAGGGGCACAGGTAATGGATTTTATTATTATACTGGAGAGAGATCAGAAACAAAATGGATTGGCTAATAAATTGAAGAAACTACAATTAAAAATGAGTATTAATTATGTGCTTTCTCAAATCTATATTTAACAACAACAGTGCATTTCTTTTCTAAGAGCTATTTGGAAGAGTTGGAGCTAAGGGAAACTAGGAGAAAAAATGAACAACCAGGAGCTAATAATTAAATAAAAAACGATGTACATTAGGGAATAGGAAATTGCTAGGTTGGATTCGCATATCTTTTACGTGAGCTCTGTTTTTACCTCTATATATCAAACTCAATCTCTTTCTAGGCAGCTAAGCCAAGCAGGAGAGTATCAGTGGAAATCAGGTGAGTGTGTTTAGAATCACAGTTAATTGAATACAGTTGTGTCATAGCACGGGGATTTTACAAATTTTTGAGAATTTGGTAGTCATATATAAGAGAACATAAGAAAACCATTGAAAAATATATTTGAAGGCATAATCAGTGGCTGCTCTCCAATAGGCTGAGAAATACTGCTAGGGAAACAGACATGATTACCTCCCCAAATTACAGCACTCCAGGGAGAGCCAGTTGCATTAGACACACGTGTCTCTCTTGTGTTTTCAGATAGCCCAAGGCATAATGCTGCAATAGGTAAAATTGTGTATTTTTTGTCTTTCTAATCCCTGATCTTAGATAATTTCCAACCAAGCTTTCCATCCAAACTTTCCTAAACCTCTTCCTTATCAAAATCTGATGTATTCATGCCCTACCCTATTAGAGGCCTATTCTCTGCTAGTAAATTAATCAATTAAACCACGTGACTGTGATCATGTGATGCCGTGTACTTCTGGGTTATGTTTACCAAGGGCTAATCATTTGAAAATGGGTCTTCTGGAGACCCAGAATCTCAATTTAATAACAAAAATGTTATTCTTATAGAAATAATTTCATGGAAATATGGCAGGGTACCAGGACAGATTATTTGGACAGGTGAAACTTTCAAGCACCCTTCTAATCATACTACACAGGCTCATTTTTGTCTTTGATACTAATATTCATTGAATATTTCATTAAATGTCTGTCTACTACGTGCTTTACATGGCTTAACTAATTTAATCCTCACAAAATAACTCTATGGATTAGGTGTTATGATTATACTCTGATTTACAGATGGAGAAATGAAAACTCTAAGATTAACTTGCTGCATGTCAGACAGCTAGTGAGATGTAGAGCTGGAACTCATACTGACCTGTGTCTGGTTCCAAAGCCTGAGTTCTTAACCACTATTCATACTGCTTATATACTGCATCACCTTGTCATGGAATGAGGTTTGCTTGAATGTGTACATTATGAGGGGCAGGATAGAGCAGAAAACTTCTGAAGCATCTCTTTTATCTTGAATGTCTATATATAGGAACATCAGTTAGGAAACTCCTGGCTTCTCTGTGCTTTCCCTTATTGAATCCCTCTCTCAGATGAAGAACAGTTAATTAACCAATTGGTAAATTCAACAGAAAGAACTGGGCATGCAGAACTCAGCACCCTCTGTGTTTCTCTTTAAGCTTAGTCTCTCTGCAAAGGACATTCATTTTGCTCAGCTAGTTTGTGCCATAAGTCTTTCAAGGCCAGACTATTCCCCTGCAGGGAGAGGCCAGAATTTTAGCACACACTGTCTATTACTGGGGTTCAGTATTAAGAATTCCACCTTTGACATGCACCTAATCCAAGTTCTTCAATAGCTTCATTAATAATAATGCTGACATTTAGTTCTAAGGCTGCCTTACTGCTTCTTTAACCCTCAATTGGTTCAGAACTCAGTAGTGGAAAAGAGATGTCAATTATTGATCACATCAAACTACTAGAGTTATTTATGGTTAAGGTTTAGAAATACTTTTTGAGTAGCAAAGGAAATAGGAACCAGAGTTTGTTGGCATGGTGATAGACATCTGGACAGTCGGATATATCTAGATTATGCTACTGCTTTCCTCTCCATTGATGTATTTGACATTGCTTTATATGTAATACAAATTTCCTCCTTGGTATAATTCTTGTTTAATTGTCTTAAAGACTTTCTTGATAAGTTATTCCAAGTATGATTGGGAGGACACAATTTAGTGTCTTAATTTGGCATGAGATCTCAATAAAGATGTAACTAGCTTATTTAAGGAGAAATCTTTGGCTTGAAAAGTTTTAAAATATAGATCAACTATAGAGAGTGGGTTCATGGGCCTTGTAGTGTCAAAATGGTCAATTACTTGTAGCACTCAATCTGGCACTTGCATCCATACTATCTTCTTTTGTTTTCTAATTGTTTCATATGTCTCAGTGTTGTCTCCCAAAGGAGACTAGAAACTCTTCTAGACCAAGGGCAACATCTTATGCTTCCTTTTCATCTTTCACTCCAATTCTTGCACTTGCATGGCCAATGATTATGAATAAGATAAAATTTTGTTGACTTTGAAAGTGTAAATAAAATAATCAAGTTAATTATCTGCAAATCCCCAAGTTTTCTACTTGATTTGTTTAATTTTCAACCAATTATTGGAGAGGTATGGTGTATGTTCTTTTTCATACTTTAAGTCTTTAGAGGTAGCATATTCGCAATATATTTGGTCAGCGTTTATTCACAAAACTCCTAATCAGACTCCTAAAAATAGATTGAAATTTCCATGATATTTCTGAAACTTTAGTGGAACTGAGTAAGGTGGTAAAGATGTCAAGGAAGGAGGCTGCTTTGATCTGGGAAGCATTTACTTTCTGTCACTTTCAGAGTTAGTACATAAATCATTTGCCAATGTCCCTGGAGAAGTAATGCCATTCATGTCAAATCATATCTTAAGGTTTTCAATGCCTTTCCAAGACAGGTGATGAATAGACGTGGGCCATGTGAATGATATAGGCTAGTAGGTTATGGCTGATATCAGACATGCAGCTTATATAAGGAAGAGCATACCATGTTCTTTTGCAAAATTTCAGCACTGCCTTAACAGTGATACTCTATGAATATTTACTCCCTGATAATGCCTGTACAATAATAAGTGTGCAAATATCTCACTTTTTTAAATGTATTTTTAATGTCAATTGTTGAATTGTATGGATGCAAATGTCTGGTGCCAGTTTGCACCCTAAACTCTTATTTTCTCATTTTAAGGGGTAGCAATTTAAAGATCTCAATGGAAGCTGTTAATTCAGTCTTGGAAAAGCAGAAACCATAGATCATCAGGTTTAGATGACCAGCTTCCTGGGCACTTGTGGTACTACTTCTCAAATTATATCAGGCCTTTTTCAGGGGTTCTAATGCCAGTTAGTTTTGTGACTTCCTCCAAGTCTGGTAAATATTCTGAACTGAAATTGTCTAATTTGAATATACATAATGATATCTGACATTTACCATCTTGTAGAGAGCCAAATCCACCAGTCTGTGAACTTTCAATAAATACATTTTCTATGGTGTTATTAAGGACAATAAAGGCTATGCTGAGAAATTTGGGGGTTATCATTTAGTACTGACAATTAACAATTAATATAAAGTGTCTAATTGGTGTTAGAGTAAAACATTTGTCACAGATTAACATGAAGTAGCATTATTCTTTACCAACACTTAATAAGGAGATCTCAAAACAACATTATTTACCCAAGAAAATAGGCCTTTATTCTCTACTTTTTTGTTGAACTGTTACAGAACAAAACAAAAAGGAAAGACAACTAAGTACAATCCCCTGAGATACATTTCTTAAAATTTTGTCTTCTTGCAAGTCTTGTAAAACACTGTTTACATTTAAAATCCTCTTTGAAGTAAAAATGATTAAATGAGATCCCACATCAAAGTCTTTACTGTTTTAAAACTATATGGAATGAGAGTTTTTAGATTTGGAGCATCCATAAAACACTTTGTTTTTCTATAAATTCAGCGTAATAAAAATTTCAGGTCTCCAAAAGACCACAGGAGGAAAAGAGTAGTGAGGGGAAGAGCGGGAAACATCCTTCAAAAATCAGTGATTTCACTCTGTTGTGAATTATTATACTCTAGCACATGGGACAAACCAAATCAAAGTGCGATTGGTCATTGAAGACAAAGTGTATCCTAAAATACATGGACACAGAGAAGAGAGAGAGAAGAGGATAAGGAAGCAAACATTTCTTTACCATGTTCACTATCCTAGGTGCTTCATATATGTCATCATTACTAGCAAAGGAAGAGGACTGAGACCATGAAGACTTCAGTATCTCCAGAGAGGCAGAGATAAGTGCTTGAGATTTTGTATGAGATTAATGTTTGAATTTATGGATGAATCCAATCTGAA